>NC_069693.1:39835535-42235535 GCF_023699985.2 Odocoileus virginianus | reverse complement strand
AGTCCAAAGCTAGCCTTTTAAAAAGACAAGTGACAAATAGTATGTATATCATGAGACTTGTCAAAAGAAGAGTCAAAAATACACAAGATTTTATATGAGAAAGTGTGCATAAGCAAAGGTACAAAATACATTAAGTGAGTTATAATAGAGTGTTGGAGAAGACTCTTGAGAGTCCCTTGGACATCAAGGAGATCCAACCAGGCCATCCTAAAGAAAATCAGTCCTGAATATTCATTAGAAGGACTGATGCTGACACTTAAACTACAATATATTGACCACCTGATGCAAAGAACTGACTCATTTGAAAAGACCCTGATGCTGGGAAAGATTGAAGGCTGGAGGAGAAGGGGTCGACAGAGGATGAGCTGGTTGGATGACATCACCGATGCAATGGACATGAGTTTGAGTAAACTCCAGGAGTTGATGATGGACAAGGAGACCTGGCCTACTGCAGTCCATGGGGTGGCAGAGAACTGGACACGACTGAGTGCCTAAACTGAGCTGAACTGAACTAAAACCGAACATAAATGAATAATTTCTTCTCATACTATAAACTATCAAATGGACATAATAAAGAGTGGAAAAGTTGACTAGAGCAATTCCTAAGGTAAAAATTGGAAGATGGTAGACACCTTCCCACTAAAAAGGCACCAGGACAAATGGTTTCACACCAAGTTCTACCTAACATTCAAAATCAAATAATCCCAAGGTTGCTTCAGCTATTTCAGGCTACATAAATATAGACATTTCTATTTTCTAATTTTCCTTGTTATGATTTTTAGATAAAGGTCTATAATTTAAAAGTGCACATTTCATTTTCAAATACATAGTTTTTAAGTATTTTTAATATTAATTTATCATTTTGATATTCATTTCTCATTTAAATTCTTTCTTCTCTGTAATCACCCTCTGTGTTTTTTCAGTTTTAACTTTATTGAGGCTTCCAATGGCTAAGTCAAAGATCTCTCTTGGTAAATGTCATATTGCCCTTGAACATATGTGGGTTATTTTTGAATATCTTTTGATATTGATGTCTAACATAATTCCACAGTGACAAGAGAACAGATTCCATATGATTCAGAATCAGTCATTCAGATCATGAAATTTTTGCACCTTGTTTTATGTCCCTGGATATGTATCAGTTTCTAGTCTCCTGGTTCATAGTCTATGGGAACTTGAATAGAATTTGTATCCTGTTGTTGTGTGAAAATTGTATAAATCTTAATTATGTTGAATTGGTTCATAGTGCTTTTCAGGTCTACTATATCCTTCTACTTTTTTATCTGTTCACTCTATTAATTTTTGAGAGCTTGATACTGAAACTTCAACTAAAAGTCTTAAATGTATCTACTTAAAAAAAGAATTGTAATATATAGTGGAACCACATGTAACTTTGTTCTGTATTTTCCAAGTCTCCTGTAAATGTGTTACTGTACTTTCATAATTTAAAAATAAAAAAGAAAATATATGTATTTCTGCATTAATTTGACAAGCCACCATACTGTATGATACAGGGAACCCAAAGCTGGTGTTCTGTGCTAATCTAGAGGGGTGGGATGAGGAGGGAGGCGGGAGGGAAGTTTGGGTGGGGGAAAGCATATGTACACCTACGGCTGTTTCATGTTGCTGTATGGTGGAAACCATCACACCATTGTACAGTAATTATCCTCCAATTAAAAATAAAATTTAAAAAATAAAATATTAGGCAAAAAGCAGGCCAATCTCACAATAATATGGATGCAAAGCTATTTTTAAAATTTTAGCAAATAGACTTAATGTACGAAAATATGGCAAATATGTCCATGTATGAAATGAGTAAGAAGCCATGACCAAGTAGGATTTATTATAGCAGCTTGCAAATGGTTAGGATATCAAGATATCTAATAACATAATTTGTCAGTAAATTAAAGGAAGGCCATAGGATCGTATCAGTAGATGATAGAAAAGCAATAAACAACCAATCAATTATTGCTAATAAAAACCTTATGTAGGCTAAGAGTAAAACTGTTGAGTATTACAAAGCATTCTAAAAATTCTGGCATACATCATTCTAAATGATGGAATGTTAAATCACTTTATTAGAATCAGAAACAAAATGAAACATATCTTCCTTCATCATTATTGACATTGTTTTGGAGAGTGTCAAATGCAACATGTCAAGAAGAGTACATAATTTTTACAAATATTAAGGGGAACATGTTTTCATTTTTCTCCTGATATGATTGTGTTACTGAAAAACTCAAGAAATTCTAGGCCCCAAATGATACTATATGGTGTGATTATTTGTGTACTAGAAAAATAAAAATTTTAACAGTAGTCTTTTCTCTATACCAGTCACACCAGTTAGAAATGGGAAGAAAATACTCTACTTGAATAAGCAAAAGTCTGTAAAATACACAAGAGTATATTTAACAAGAAAATAATTAAGGTCGCCAAGCTCTAGTCCCACCAGTATTTCACTCAATACAAAGTCCATATTTGGGTAGCATCAGACCTTCACTATTTCATTTACTATGTGTGTGCCTTTCTGCACACTGTTCCTCCTGCTCAGCCATGCTGTTCCTCCTGCCTGCAATACTTTTCTTCCTTCTTATCATGTGATAAACTCTTTGTCCTTTAAAATCCCAGTTCAAAGTTGCTCTCCTCTGATACCTTCTCCTAAACCCCCTCTAGGCTAAAGTTCACTTTAGGTGAATTTTCTCTAGGGAAGGAGAGAAGATTGAAAGAAGGAAATGAATGAAAGGCAAAAAAGGGAGCGAGTTGAGAAGAAAGAGAGGCAAGGAGAAAGGAAGGAGGATAAGTTGAATAGGGAGTAAACAAATGCTGAATGAGAACCAGCCAAGGTTTTGGAAAGACGTTAGATCTGGTAAGGTTTGAAGCCCATGCAGCCTTCCAGGCCCCATCCCCTTCCTGTCCACCTTACCACCACCCCGACCAGGATCTAACTCCCTGGTGACATCTGTCTGATTTCAGACTTAGACATCATGGATGCAGTTACTCAAGAGTCCACTCAGCGCCCAATGCCATACCGTCGACAAAGCATCATAGAACCCATATTACAGGACACTGCCTTTGCCCAACGAAAGTCAACCCTCTTGAGAGAGTGGGGGAGCAAGATGCCTGATGCCTCTTATGAGCGAAAACTGAAAAGCCTCATGGAGAAGGGCACGGAGCCCAAGATGGAGATGATGAAGATGTTGAAGCCGGAAGAGGTGCTGAGCTGCCGGTAAGCCGCCCTGTGCGGGTGGGGCTGGGTGCTTCCTGCAAGACTAGGCTCTGCTCACGCAGGTCTGTGGTTCAGACACCTGGGCTGAGCCCAGGGCAAGGGAGGGTGGCTGCAGCTTGTGATCTGCTTTGAGTCCCAAAGGGCCGAAGCCGATGGGTCCACTAATGAACACGACATTTAGGTGCTGGTGTTTTGATGCCTTGCCTTAGGACACCTACATGCACACACTTCCCCAAATTTCCATTTGTTTCACAAAAGAAAGCATGACTGTTACTCACAAAGGAAAGAATGAGTTGTTTGTGGCCTTTAATAGGAAGCTCCCCTAAGTTCCTTTATGCTGTGGTGTTGAATTGCTGGGACCGTAGCCACTATTCCCAGGTGCGACCTGCTGTCTGTTTGGGGTTTCAGACTCTAAAGTGACCATAAACAGAGTATGAAACCATTTGGCATGTACGCTCTTACCAAGGGGTCCCCCTTCTGGCTATTCTTTGTCCTAGTTACAAGACCCACTGGTTTTCAGCAACACCAGGCAGCAGGGCTTCTGCCCCAGTCTGAGCATCCCTCCTCAGCCTGATGTTACTCTTTACTGTAAAGATCTATCTGACACGGTTCAGAAACTTCAGTAGAGTAGGTAATGGGACAACAGAATCAGGTAGTCATCTTTGCAGAGCTCACAGCAGCGAACTCGCCTGTAGGTTTCAGACACCTGGCATCCACCGGCCCCATCACACAGGCCTGCTCTGCTGCTGACTGGTTGGGGGGTGGAATGGCTAACTGGCTGAAGGATGGGCAGCAAGCCTTGTTGACTAGAGGGGGTTTCTGGCTCTTGCCACTTCCACGGCTGAATGACTTGGCCATGGCTTTCAGATTGAGAGCCTGGTTGTTACTGATTCTGGCCAAAGATAGTCTTCCTGGGCTCCATGGTGGGGAGAAAAGAGACTTGGACAGGGAAGAGGGAGAGAATATTTGGAGATGGCAAAAAACAAGCCATTAGAAAAACATCCAAAAGAAGGATGAAATTGTCCTTTGTGATCTTAGGGAGGGCACACAGGTAGATGTGTGTGAGATCCTCCCTTCAGGGGCTGGGCTGGTCAGGGAGGGGTGGGGTGGACTGTGGCTGGAGCCAAAGGTAGGACTGGTGGGAGCTGACTGTGAGAACAAGGAAGCTCTGGGCAGGTCTTGAAAGAGAAGGGAAGTTCCTTGGTGGCCTACTGATTAGGATCCCAGGCTTTCACTGCTGAGGGTCTGGGCTCAGTCCCTGGTCAGGGAACTAAGATCCTGTGGGCCATGGGTAGAGTCAAAAAAAGGAAAGAGAAGGGAGACTATTTCCAATGCATAGAAAACCCAGTTTCTACAATATACAACTTTTTCCCTATCATGTGTAGCAAAGTAACCAACCAGAAGATGTCCTGAAAGCAGCCTGAGTCAGGGGCTTCCCTCCTTATACTAAAGCTGAGAGCAAGGTCAAGGTTGATGGTGGGATAAGGGATATGATGGCAGAGATACTCTCTAAACCACATGGCAGGGATGGAATCAGTCCTATTCTTCAGTTAACAGTCAGAATGGTTGGGCTTTAGTTAATATTTTAAAACCATGTTTTAATTTTAATTGTCTGAATACTATTAAAAAATACCCACCTATATTTCTACAACTTTCTCAGCCTTTATTTCCACTGTCCTGTATTTCCCCCAGCCCTTGGCCTCACTCAGATTATACACACATGGTAGTGATGAGAGGAAACACCTAACAGTTTGCATTCAGGTTTTTCCTCCCCTCTTGGCATAACATCATTGCCGTATTGCACCTCCTTCTCGCAAATGATGTTTTAACATTAAGAAGATTTCTTGAAATGAATATTCCATTGTTTGCTTGACCATTCCTCTACTGATGGAATTTCCTGTTTTCTTACTGTCAATAACCCCAAAATAACTACTTTTATTTATATATATTTTCTTCCATTGACTTCTCGTCTTGGGATAAGTTGAGGACCAGAGTGGAATTATTGGAATCAAAAATAATGAACTTGTTTGGGAGGACTTGGTGAAGAGGTGGATGAACTTGGTGGAGAGGCAACTTGTTTGGCATAAATGTTGCCAAATGATTTCCGAAAGAGTTATGCCATTTTTCTAGATTCCATATATATGTGTTAATATATGATATTTTATTTTCTCTTCTAGGAAAAAATGTTACTTATGAACCT
Organism: Odocoileus virginianus; assembly: GCF_023699985.2. Lineage (NCBI taxonomy): Eukaryota > Metazoa > Chordata > Mammalia > Artiodactyla > Cervidae > Odocoileus > Odocoileus virginianus. Next base: position 42,230,109 of record NC_069693.1, on the reverse strand, counting down.
ATTTGAAGGGCAGGAATAGAGACACAGATGTAGAGAATGAACTTGTGGACAAGTGGGGGAAGAAGAAGGTGGGACAATTTGAGAGAGTAGCATTTACATATATACACGATCATATGTAAACTAGATAGCTAATGGGAAGGTGCTATAGAACACAGGGAGCTCATGTCAGTGCTCTGTGATGACCCAGATAGGTGGGATAGGGGTGGTTGGGTGGCAGGGAGGCTCAAGAGGGAGTGGGTATGTATATATTTATGACTGATCCATGTTTTACAGCAGAAACCAACACAATGTAAAGCAATTATTCTACAACTAAAAACAAATTTTAAAGAGTTAAGCCAGTAAAAACTCCCACCAAGTCTTTTATGAGACCTCTGCCAGCTCCAGAAATGTCTGGAGACCCAGTCCTCACAGAGGTCCCCACACCGACGCTGCTTAAATCTAAACTCTTTTCGGTAAAGTTTGGAGCTGCAGTGACCCCACCCTCAACTGACCTCTTTGGCCTTGTCTCGCACAGATACCTGAGGTTATCCAAGAACAACGTTCGAACCTTGCTCAAGCTGTGCAAGGATGCGGGAATGAACGTGGACATCCATCCCCACATGTTTGAAGGAGAGATAGATGCTAAAAAGGTGTTCAACCAAAACATCAGTGTGGCCCTCTAAACAGCCCCTCTCCCCGGCCACCTTGAGCTCCTTCTGCTGTTGGATCCTCAACCACCAGATGCCACCCTCTGGTACACCACACCTAGCCCTTTAGACCTGGGGCACCCCCTTTAGACAGTAGCAATTAGGAAACAAGGCTAGACTGCTTGGATCATTGTGTTGATGTAGTATTTTGTCCTGGTCATCCACATCAGAACCAACACAGGAGAAACTATGGGTTTTCTCCCCACCTCCCAAAGAACACTACCTAGAAAAGAAATCTTAGAAGCGAGAAATGGGAGTCCAAAGTCTCCAGTCTCTGTACAGAAAAAGTCTTAATGACCCAGATAAAACGATGGTGTGAGCACTCACCTAGAGCCAGACATCCTGGAGTGTGAATTCAAGTGGGCCTTAGGAAGCATTACTACAAAGTTAGTGGAGGTGATAGAATTCCAGCTGAGCTATTTCAAATCCTAAAAGACGATGTTGTTAAAGTGCTGCCCTATATGCAAGCAGATTTGGAAAACTCAACAGTGGCTACAAGACTAGAAAAGGTCAGTTTTCATTCTAATCTCAAAGAAAGAGAATGCCAAAGAATGTTCAAACTACAATTGTGCTTATTTTACATAGCAAAGTAATGCTCAAAATTCTCCAAGTTAGGCTTTAACAATACATGAACTGAGAACTTCCAGATGTGCAAGCTGGATTTAGAAAAGGCAGAGGAACTAGAGATCAAATTGCCAACATCCACTGGATCATAGAAAAAGCAAGAAAATTCCAGAAAAACATCAACTTCTGTTTCATTGACTATGCCAAAGCCTTTGACTGTGTGGATCACACAAACTGTGGAAAATTTTTAAAGATATGGGAATAGCAGACCACTTTACCCGCTTTCTGAGAAACCTGTATGCAGGTCAAAAAGCAATAGTTAGGACTGGAACAACAGACTGTTTCAAATTGGGAAAGGAGTACATCAAGGTTGTATATATCCACCCTGCCTATTTAATTTACATGCAGAGTACATCATGAGAAACGCTGGGCTGGGTGAATCACAAGCTGGAATCAAGATTGCCAGAAGAAATATCAATAACCTCAGATATGCAGATGGCACCACCCTGAGGGCAGGAAGTGAAGAGAAACTAAAGAGCATCTTGATGAAGGTGAAAGAGGAGAGTGAAAAAGTTGGCTTAAAACTCAACATTCAAAAAACTAAGATCATGGCATCTGGTCCTATGACTTCATGGCAAATAGAGGAGGAAAAATGGAAACAGTGGCAAATTTTCTTTTCTTGGGCTCCAAAATCACTACAGAAAGTGACTGCAGCCATGAAATGAAAAGACACTTGCTTCTTGGAAGAAAACCTATGACAAATCTAGTCAGCATGAATGCTGACAAGCATTCATATAGTCAAAGCTATAGCTTTATCAGTAGTCATGTATGAATATGAGAGCTGGACCATAAAGAAGGATGAGTGCCAAATAATTGATGCTTTTGAACTGTGATGCTGGAGGAGACTCTTGAGAGTCCCTTGGACAGCAAACAGACCAAACCAGCCAATCCTAAAGGCAATCAATCCTGAATATTCTTTGTAAGGACTGATGCTAAAGCTCCAATACTTTGTCCACCTGATGTGAAGAGCTGACTCATTGGAAAATACCCTGATTCTGGGAAAGATTGAAGGCAGGAAGAGAAGGGGGTGACAGAGAATGAGGTCGTTGGATGGCATCAGCGATTCAGTGGACATGAGTTTGAGCAAACTCTGAGAGATAGTGAAGGACGGGGAAAGCCTGGCATGCCTCAGTCCATGAAGTTGCAAAGAATCAGGCACAGCTTAGTGGCTGAACAACAGCAAGAGTCTCCAGAGGGATTTCAGGGGCAATAATCTGGTAAGGTGCTGTTGGGGACACACACACCCCAGGTCTTGTCCAACCATCCCCACCACCTCCCATGAGGGCCATGACTTTGTGGGAAGCTGGTCCTCTGGTGTGCAGGGTGGAGACTGGGAGAATGCATGAGGGAGGACTCTGTTCAGGTAAACATGGATTACTCCAAGAAGTCACCAAGGGCAAAAGCTGGCTCAGAGTCACACAGGCAAGAAGCCGCAGGTCTGGGGTGGAAGAGTGTCCTCGCTTCGACTCCTGTTCTCCTGTGATGGAGCCTCTGGCGAATCCTGCGGGACGGTTCAGAGCCACTTCCTTCCCATCATGGAGCAAATGCCAGTTGACATCCCTGCAAGCATTTCGAGTAAGTTCAAATTCCAATGGCCCCACTGACTAGCTGTGTGACTTTGGCAAGTTACCTTCCCTTCCTGGGCCTTGGTTTCCTCATCTATCAAATGGGGCTAATGATAGAACCTGCTGAGGGAGGATCCCGAGAAGAGGAAATGAGAGTTTGTGTGTGAAGCGAAAGCACAGACAATGGTACACAAGAGTCCAGCAAACCTGTCCTGCTCCCGCAGTTCCTGGGGTGGACGAGGAGCAGCTTCGGACTTTCCAGCTCTGGCTCCCTCAGAAGGTGTCCTGAAAGCTGGGCCGATTGGTGTCGAGCCTAGGATGCTGATTCCAAACCCATGGCCTTTGTGGTTTGTCCAAAACTTAAACGGCCCCTCAGCCCCCAGTGGCTAGTGCATACCCCAGAGGGGGACATGTGGCCATGCTCCAGATGGGCCTCACTGGCCGGGTTTTACTTTCTGCTTCCATATACGAAAAGGGCTTGGATCCCACCACACCCCTACACCATGTTTATTTATTGATTTATTTAAAATATGGATTTACTTTAAAAATATTTATTTGGTTGTGCTGAGTCTTAGTTGCACCATGCAGAATGTCTCAATGGCAGCGTGCAGGATTCTTTCCTTTTTTTCCTTTTTTAGTTGCAGTACATGGTGTCTTCAGTTGCAGTATGCACACTCTTTGTTGCAGCATGTGGGATCTAGTTCCCCGACCAGGGATCGAACTCACATCCCCTGTCCCCTGCTTGCGGAGTGCAGAGCCTTAGCCACTGGACCACCAGGGAAGTCTCCACCATATGCTTTTTAAATCTCCGTGCCCCACGTCACAGCTCCAAAGCGACCCCTCAGGAGTGAGTGGCTCTCTCGGCTGATAGTCATTACCCTTGGGAGTCAGGTTAAAGTTGGAGGCTTCCAATTCTGCCCGCCGCCATGCACCCACTCAACTCCCCTAAGGGAAGGTGGAGACCCTTAGGCTTGCAGGCAGGTCAGAAACACATGCCCAGAGCACCACACCCTGGCAACGTCTAGACAGAACCCACAGCCAGAATGTCAGGAAACCAGCTGTAAATGATTAGGTAATAGTCTCTCTCCAGTAAGTACCTGTTCTTGGGGAGAACCTGCTCTTCAAAAATGGGAAAGAAAGGTATTTCCTGAGCATCACCAAGTGTCAGGCACTTTATCAGTGTTGTTTCATTCAAAATCAAGGCCCAAAAAAATAACCAAAATCAAGGCCCACAACCGTCTTCAGAGGCATCCACCTTGTCCTGCCGACTCAGTGGTCTGCATGAAGCACTGCCAACTTTTTTCCTGCATCAAATGTTCTTGCCTCCAGGAAGTCCTTCTGCCTAATCTGCTTCTCTCTTGCTGCAGTGTGAGCCCATTTTCTCTCCTTTGGGCCACAGTGGAAAGAGAGGAGAAGCTGGCCTTCACTGTCTGATAAATATTCATATTCTGGAGGATGTGTGCTGAGGGACAAATGAACAGATGAAAGGCCCTGAGAAGTTAAATGTCAGATGCATCAATAAGAGCAGCCTGTGATATGACAATGGCCATTTTTTTTTCAGCTCTCTGTCATACTGTTCCATTTGATTATTTCTCCAGTTTCCTTTCTATAGCCCTCTTAAAACGCATTGATGAAGATGGGTCTAGCCCCGTTTTCTAATAAGATGCCAAAGACTGAGTTCCTTTCTGGAACTCAGGAAGGACTGACTCCAAGATGGCTATGGATTCCATTCATTCATTCATTTTCTCTCCCCTCACCAATTGTGCAGGCTTTCTGTATTCCCCTTGTGGTCCACTGAGATTGCTGGGTCTGTTTCTGCAGGGATGGAGCTGTACATCAGCTTTTTCTCCATGACTCACTAGAGGCCCAGATGCAGGGAGGTGCTCAGAGAGAGGCAAGCCTAGCCTTTCTGGTGTCACAAAGGAGCCAGGGGAGGTGCCACCCTTCTGACTTCTAATCTGGAGCTCTCTCACCTGATGGAGTGGTCAGGTGATTCATAGCAGCACATTTGTGATTCCAACACTCCAGTAACTATCTCCACTGCATCACCCAGCTCCTCAAATCCACCAGGGTCCACATTCTCCCTGACCCTTCAAAGGTTTGGCTATACCACCGGGAAAGAGCAGAACTTTAGCTCACCTGCTTCATCTGCCTCTGACCGTATCACATATTTACAGAATCCCAAACAGGTCCCATGGGTGGGTCAGGGACTCAGTCATTAAGAAGGGCAGGTCCTGCCAGCCTGGAGTATACAGTCCTGAAGACAGAGGAGCAGCCAGTTAATCAGCCGCAGTGCAGTGAGCATGTGGAGTGCCTAGAGAGACCTGGAGGAGGAGGACCCCACCGTGGGCTGGGAGTGGGACACAGAGGAAAGCTCCTTTTCTTTTTCTTTTTCTTCCTTTCTTTTTTAAAATGCAATTTTCTGTATCAGGTCTTAGTTGCAGCATATACGAGCTTAGGTGTTGCATGTGGGATCTAGTTCCCTGACCAGGGATCAAAGCCAGTTTCCCTGCATTGGAAGTGCGGAGTCTTAGCCACTGGACCACCAGGGAAATCCATCCCTTCTTTTCTTTTTAAATTGAAGTAGAGTTGACAGATCTAGACAGTGTATTAAAAAGCAGAAACATTACTTTGCCAACAAAGATCCTTATAGTCAAAGCTATGGTTTTTCTAGTAGTCATGTATGGATGTGAGAATTGAACCATAAAGAAGGCTGAATGCTGAAGAATTGATGCTTTTGAACTGTGGTGTTGATTCAGAGTCCCTTGGACAGCAAGGAGACCAAATCAGTCAATTCTAAAGGAAATCAATCCTGAATTTAGAAGGACTGAAATTAGAAAGACTGATGCTGAAGCTAAAACTCCAATACTTTGACCACCTGATGCAAAGAGCCAACGCATTAGAAAAGACTCTGAGACTGGGAAAGATTGAAGGTGGCAGGAGAAGGGGACGACAGAGGACTAGATGGTTGGATGGCATCACTCTGGGAGATGGTGAAGGACAGGGAAGCTTGGTTTGCTGCAGTCCAGGGGGTCGCAAAGAGTCAGACATGACTGAGCGACTGAACAACAACAAATAGTTGATTTGCAAAGTTGTGTTAATTTCTGCTGTACAGCAAGAATTATATATATATATTATATATATACACATATATACATTTTTAATATTCTTTTCCATTACATTTTATCACAGGATGTTGAATATAGTTATAGTCCCCTGTGTTATACAGTAGGACTTTATTGTTTATTCAGTCTATATATTATAGTTTGCATCTGCTAACACCAAAATTTTTAAGAAAAGTCCCTTGAAGGATGAAACTTCTAACGCAATGCTGATGAAATGGTCACCAATACTTTGGTATGCGAAGGAAGGGCAGGCCAAAGGAACAGTGCATACAGAAAGCTCTGAGGTCAGGGGCAGCGCGATGGAGTAACTGCAACTGCAGGTAGTCTGCATGGTGCAGAGAAGACCAGAACAGTAGCAGGGAATCGTATGCTTACAAAGGATTTGTAAGCTATGCCACAAAGGTATTTTTTTTCTCTTGGGCTTGCTCATTTAGCAAATATTTATTGAGCACTTACTATATGCCAGGAAATATAACTACTGGGAATAGAGCATCAAACAGAAAAAGACACCATTCCTGCTTTCCTGGAGCTTCGTGCTCATATTTAGTCACTCAGTCATGTCTGACTCTTTGTGACCCCATGGACTGTAGACCACCAGGCTCCTCTGTCCATGGAATTCTCCAGGCAAGACTACTGGAGCGGGTAGCCATTCCATCCTCCAGGGGATCTTCCCAACCCGTGGATTGAACCTGGGTCTCCTGCACTGCAGGCAGATTCTTGACCATCTGAGCCACCAGGCAAGCTTATGTTCTAGTTAAAGGAGGTGGTGTGTCCCTCAACACCTTTCAGCAACTGATGAGAAAATAAAAAGGGCGCAATGGAAGTAAAGAACTGGGCAAAGGATGGGGAGGAAGGATGTCTATAGCTAGACTGGCCTCTCCAAGGAACTATTTGAGTTAACACGTGGTTGTGGAGGAGGCAGCCATGTGCAGATATAGGAGGGTCTGCTCCAGCAGAGAGGACCGCAAGACCAAAGGCACACTGATGGGACTGAGAGAATGGTCACTGTGACCGAAGGAGAGTGAGCAAGGAGAGGAGGGAATCAGTCAAGCCTTGAAGACCAGAGTCTGAAGTCCAGAGTTTGGAGTTCATTCAGTTGCAACAAGAAATCATTGGAGAGTGATAAATAGAGGAGAGATCACACTGGTTTCTGAGAGGAGAAAATATTGTGAGGGGAAGGGTCAGCCTGGTGACTAGTTAAGGGGATATATCAGTTAGCTATGACTGCATAACAAATTACTCAAAACATGGTTTAGAGCAGAGGTCTCCAACCTCCAGGATCTAATGCCTGATGATTTGAGGTAGAACTGATATAATAGCAGTAGCAGAAATAAAGCACACAGTAAATGTAAAGTGCTTGAATCATCCCCAGACCATCCCCCACCCCCACTTAATCTGTGGGAAAAAAATGTTTTCCATGAAACTGGTCCCTGGGGCCAAGAAGTTTGGGTACTGCTGACGTAAAGAACAAAATTCCTCATGAGTTGACTGGCCAGTTGAGCCATTCTGATCCAGGTCAGGCTTGGCCAATCTAGGCTGGGCTTGTGTGTTGGTGGGTTAGCTAGTGACTTCACTGAGGATTGACTGGTCTACAGTGGCCTTGCCTGGGATGTCTAGTTCCTGCTCTGTGTACATCATCCTCTAACAGGCTAGCCTGGGCTTGTGCCCAGGGTGGTAGCAGTGTTCCAGGAAGTGCACCAAGTCTCCTGAGATCTAGGCTCAAAACCGGCACACTATCACCATATGTACACCACACGGAGTTCTCAGTGACCAAAGCAAGTTCCAAGGTCAGCTCAGAGTTTGGGGTGGAGAAGGAGACTCTGCCTGTAGAAGGAAGGCACTGCAAAGTCACATTGCCAGGGGTCTGCGCATAGAGGGGAATAAAAGATTATAGCCACTTTTTGCAATCAACCTACCACAGGAAGCTGTCATGTAGTTCAAGAAAGAGCAGTTGCAGTCTTAAAATACTGTTATCGTGGTGGAAGCAAAGAACGGAGAACCGAGAATACACTTTGGAGGCAGAGCTGATAGAATTTGTCAGAGTTAGATGCAGCCATAAGGGAGAGGAGTCAAGATGACCCCTGAGCCATCCTTTGGCCAGAGTAAGTGTTGAGTGTGCCTAAAATGAGCTGGGCAGGAGCCAGGGACTCAGCTGCGGCTGGTCAGGTGGGAGCCTCCATCAGCATTCACGGTGTGGCTCTAGTGGTCTCAATGGGCCACCACTGACAGGTGTTCTGTGGTTGGTCACAGAAAACTAACCAAACCGATCACATGGACCACAGCCTTGTCTAACTCAATGAAACTATGAGCCATGCCATGTAGGGCCACGCAAGAAGAATGGGTCATGATGGAGAATTCGGACAAAATGTGGTCCACTGGAGAAGGGAATAGTAAACCACTTCAGTATTCTTGCCTTGAGAACCCCATGAACAGAATGAAAAGGCAAAAAAATAGGACACTGAAAGATGAGCTCCCCAGGTCGGTAGGTGCCCAATATGCTACTGGAGATCAGTGGAGAAATAACTCCAGAAAGAATGAAGAGACAGAGCCAAAGTGAAAACAACACCCAGTTGTGGATGTGACTGGTGATGGGAGTAAAGTCTGATGCTGTAAAGAGCAATATTGCATAGGAACCTGGAATGTTAGGTCCATGAATCAGGGTAAATTGGAAGTGGTCAAACAGGAGATGACAAGCGTGAACACTGACATTTTAGGAAATCAGTGAACTAAAATGGACCTGAATGGGTGAATTTAATACAGATGACCATTATATCTACTACTATAGGCAAGAATCCCTTAGAAGAAATGGAGTAGCCCTCATAGTCAACAAAAGAATTCACAATGTAGTACTTGGGTGCCATCTCAGAAATGACAGAATGATCTCTGTTCACTTCCAAGGCAAACCATTCAATATCACAGTAATCCAAGTCTATGCTTCAACCACTAATGCTGAAGAAGCTGAAGTTCAGTGGATCTGTGATGACCTAGAAGACCTTCTAGAACTAACACCAAAAAAAGATGACCTTTTCATCATAGGGGACTGGAATGCAAAGTCAGGAGATACCTGGAGTAATAGGCAAATTTGGCCTTGGAGTACAACATGAAGCAGGGCAAAGGCTAACAGAGTTTTGCCAAGAGAACACACTGGTTATAGCGAACACCCTCTTCCAACAACACAAGAGACAACTCCACACATGGACATCACCAGATGGTCAATACCGAAATCAGATTGATTATATTCTTCACAGCAGAAGATGGAGAAGTTCTATCCAAAAACAAGACCAGGGGCTGACTATGGCTCAGATTATGAACTCCTTATTGCAAAATTCAGACTTAAATTGGAGAAAGTCAGGAAAACCACTAGACCATTCAGGTATGACCTAAATCAAATTCCTTATGATTGATTATATAGTAGAAGTGACAAATAGATTCAAGGGACTAGATCTGATAGACAGAGTGCCTGAAGAACTATGGACAGAGATTCATGACATGGTACAGGAAGCAGTGATCAAGACAATCCCCAAGAAGAAGTGCAAAAAGGCAAAATGGTTGTCTGAAGAGGCCTTACAAATAGCTGTGAAAAGACGGGAGGTGAAAAGCAAAGGAGAAAAGGAAAGATATTCCCATTTGAATGCAGAGTTCCAAAGAATAGCAAGGAGAGATAAGAAAGCCTTCCTCAGTGATCAGTGCAAAGAAATAGAGGAAAACAATAGAATGGGAAAGACTAGAGATCCCTTCAAGAAAATTAGAGATACCAAGGAAATATTTCATGCAAAGATGGGCACAATAACGGACAGAAATGGTATGGACTTAACAGAAGCAGAAGATAATAAGAAGAGGTGGCAAGAATACACAGAAGAACTATACAAAAAATATCTTCATGACCCAGATAACCATGATGGTGTAATCACTCACCTAGAGCCCGATATCCTGGAGTCTGAAGTCGAGTGGGCATTAGGAAGCATTACCACAAACAAAGCTAGTGAAGGTGATATAATTCCAGCTAAGCTATTTCAAGTCCTAAAAGATGATGTTGTGAAAGTGTTGCACTCAATATGCCAGCAAATTTGGAAAACTCAGCAGTGGCCACAGGACTGAAAAAGTTCAGTTTTCATTCCAATCCCAAAGAAAGACAATGCCAAAGAATGTTCTAATTATCGCACAATTGCACTCATCTCACACACTAGCAAAGTAATGCTCAAAATTCTCTAAGCAAGGCTTCAACAGCACGTGAATCAAGAACATTCAGATGTTCAAGCTGGATTTTAAAAAGGCAGATGGAACAGATAAAATTACCAACATCATAGAAAAACAAGAGAGTTCCAGAAAAACATCTATTTCTGCTTTATTGACTGTGTCAAAGCCTTTGACTGTGTGGATCACAGCAAAATGTGGAAAATTCTTCAAGAGGTAGGAATACCAAACCATCTGACCTACCTGCTGAGAAATCTATATGCAGGTCAAGAAGCAACAGTTAGAACTGGACATGGAACAATGGACTGGTTCCAAATAGGAAAAGGAGTACATCAAGGCTGTATATTATCACCCTGCTTATTTAACTTATATGCAGAGTTCATCATGTGAAATGCTGGGCTGGATGAAGCACAAGCTGGAATCAAGATCTCCAGGAGAAATATCTATAACCTCAGATATGCAGATAACACCACCCTTATGGCAGAAAGTGAAGAGGAACTGAAGAGCCTTTTGATGAAAGTGAAAGAGGAGAGTGAAAAAGCTGGTTTAAAGCTCTGTATTCAAAACACTAAGATCATGGCATCTGGTCTCTTCACTTCATGGCAAATAGATGGGGGAACAATGGAAACAGTGATAGACTATTTTCTTGGGCTCCAAAATCACTGCAGATGGTGACTGCAGCCATGAAATTAAAAGATACTTGCTCTTTGGACGATCAGCTATGACAAAACTAGACAGCATATTAAAAAACAGAGACATTACTTTGCTGACAAAGATCTGTCTAGTCAAAGCTATGGTTTTTCCAGTAGTCATGTATGGATGTGAGAGTTGGACCATAAAGAAGGGTGAGCACCAAAGAATTGATGCTTTTGAACTGTGGTGTTGAGAAGACTCTTGAGAGTTCCTTGGACAGCTAGGAGACCAAATCAGTCCATCCTAAAGGAAATCAGTCCTTAACATTCATTGGAAGGACTAATGCTGAAGCTGCAGCTCCAATACTTTGACCACCTATTGTGAAAAACTGACTCATTGGAAAAAACCCTGACACTGGGAAAGATTGAAGGCAGGAGAAGGGGACGACAGAGGATGAGATGGCTGGATGGCATCACCGACTCGATGGGCACAAGTCTGAGCAATCTCTGGGAGCTGGTGATGGACAGGGAAGCCTTGCATGCTGCAGTCCATGGGGTCGCAAAGAGTGGGACACAACTGAGCGACTGAACTGAACTGACAGGTGTTCACCAGGAGATTGATATGATGGACCGGTGGGCGGAGCCAGCCCAGGCACAGGCTGTGTTTGTTTCCTAGACCTTTGTTTTCTCACAGTTTTGGAGGATGAAAGTCCCAGATCAAGGCCAGGGCCAGGTTCCTTCTGTAGCCTCTGGAGAAGAGTCTTTCCCCTCCTCCTCCAGCCTCAGGTGGTCCCAGGTGTTCCCATCACATGGAAGCAGCACTGTAGTCTCTGCCCTCATCTTCACATGCCTGTCTTCTCTGTGTATCTCTATTCTCCCCGGAAGGACACCAACCAGATTAAATCAGGGCCCAGCTATGACCTCATCTTTCCCGATTACACCTGCAAAGACCTTGTTTCTGAACGGGGTCACATTCCTAGGTTCCAGGGGGTTGGGACGTCAGCATATCCTTTTGGGGACACAATGCAACCCCTGACACAGAGAGACCAAAATGAGGAGTTAGAGGCATAGAGAGGGGCAGGGGGGTTCTCCTGGAGCCCCCTGAGCTCACGAGAGACCTCTGACACCCACACCCCTGATCTACCCGGCCCTCCCACCACACCCTGCTGCCCACACTGCCCATCACTGCCCAGGAGACATCCCAGAGCTTGGGCCCCAGGTTGGTGGCCTCAGGATCAAAGCTGCCACTCTGCTGAGATACTCGGAGAGCTAGGGCCTCCAGGAGATAGTCCCCCCCAACCCCGCCTCCAGGCCCTGGTTGCTGGATTTTCTCACCAACATGCAACCCCTTTGCACAAAGTAAAGTAATCTGATCAGGAGGGCAGCTCCAGCCCCTGCTGAGAGGAATGCCCCATCCTCAAGGGACTGACTGGTGCTCCTAGATCCTCAGGTGGGGAGTCCTTATGGGAACCCCACCTCTCAGACCCCAGGTGCCCCTGCATGGTTGGGTGCAGGCTTCCCTGGGGTCCAGCATGGATGGAGAAATGGGAAGAGACTTTGCCTCACCCCAGCTGCTAGGGCCCCATGAGTGTTCCTCTGGGGGTCCAGGGACCTTTCAGGGAGCACTGAGTCAGGTTCCTGACTTTCTGGTCAAATGAGCCCCAGTGAACCCCAAGATAACAAAGAAACGGTAATGCTTGCCAGCAAGCTCAAGCCAGACAATCCCACCTGCTGCATGCTGTATTCTAACAGTTTATAAATTCTGAAATGACCTCATGCATGGGACCATTACATTGTATTTTCTGAAGGAAACAGGCATATACACTAGGAACAGATTCACACAGGTACCATCCCCTGGTTTATGACAAAGGTGACACTGCAGTACAGTGGGGATCTTTTCCATAAATCAGGCTGGTCAATTAAATATCCATATGGAAAAAATATTGACCCTCTGCCTCCCACCAGATGCAAAAATCAGTTCCAGATGGGTGCAGATTGTGAAAGCTTTTAGAAGAAACAGAAGACAATCTCCATGACCTTGGCATAGGCAAAAAAAAAATTTAATAGAACACAATAAGCCCCAGTAGTAAGAGAAGATATTAATAAATTATATTATAGTAAAAGCAAGGATTTCTGCTCATTAGAAGACATCACTGAGAGTGAAAAGGCAAGTGACCCAAGTGGGAGAAGATATTTCTAAAAAGGTGCTCATATCCAGATGACATGTGTTAAGTCCTATATTTCAGTAAGAAAAAAGGAGGCAACTCAACAGAAAAGTGGCCAAAAGACAATTTACAGAAGAGATTAGTCAAGTGACCAGTAAACACAAGAAATTTCGTTAGTCATCAGGACTGCAAATTAAAAAAGACGAGGCATCATGCATTCTACAGTCTGCGCCACAACTACTGAGCCCGCATGCTCTAGAGCCCAGGCTCTGCAACGAGAGAAGCCCGTGCACCACAACTAGAAGAAGTTCAAGGGTTGCAACAAAGAGCCCGTGTGCCACAATAAAGACCCAGGGCAGCCAAAAAATTAATAACGATAATAATTTTTTTGCTAAGCAGTACCACTAACACCAACCAGAATGGCTAAAAACAGGACAATGCCAAGGGTAAGGGAGAAGGCAGAGCAACCCACACTCACACAGCCTTTGGGATGGTAACTTGGCACAACCACTTTGGAAAACTGGCAGTGTCTACGAAAGTCAAATGTACACCTTCCCCACGCTCCAGTGTTTTCATTCCTATATATAGTGAATTCGCGTGTCCAACTCTTTGCGACCCCATGGACTGTAGACTGCCCGGCTCCTCTATCCATGGGATTTTCCAGGCAAGAACACTGGAGTGGGTTGCCATTTCCTTCTGCAGTTTCCATTCCTAGACACATACATAATAGAACTGTATAACTAGCTGCAACAAAAATCTGTGGTAGACTGTCCATAGCAGCTTTATTCAAACGAGCCAAATTCTCAGGTCAGCCCAAATACCCATCAACAGTGAAAAAGCTAACTTACAGTATATTCATATAATGGAATACTGTACAGAAGAGAGAGTAAATAAATATGGATGCATGATCCACACACAATATTGTGCAAAAATAGCAAGACAGAAAAAGAAACAGCTGTCTAATTCCAAGTATACAGCAGTCAGTCCAGCAAAGGGATCTAGAATCTCCAGCATTTGGAGTCAGGATGGTGGCAGGAGGGGCTGGAAGGGGTGCCTTGAGCGTTTGTTACACAAGTGTTCACTGGTGAAAATTCACTGAGCTGTACCTTTGGTATCTGTGTCTTTTATGTTCAGTTCAGTCGCTCAGTTGTGTCCGACTCTTTGTGACTGCATCACGCCAGGCCTCCCTGTCCATCACCAACTCCCGGAGCCTATCCAAATTCATGTCCATTGAATCGGTGATGCCATCCAACCATCTCATCCTCTGTCGTCCCTTTTTCCTCCTGCCCTCAATCTTTCCCAGCATCAGGGTCTTTTCAAATGAGTCAGCTCTTTGCATCAGGTGGCCAAAGTATTGGAGTTTCAGCATCAGTCGTTCCAATGAACATTCAGGACTGATTTCCTTTAGGGTGGACATCTCCTTGCAGTCCAAGGAACTCTCAAGAGTCTTCTCCAATACCACAGTTCAAAAGCATCTGTTCTTCGGCACTCAGCTTTCGTTATGGTTCAACTCTCACATCCATACATGACTACTGGAAAAACCATAGCTTTGACTAGACAGACCTTTGTTGGCAAAGTAATTTCTCTGCTTATTAATATGCTGTATAAGTTGGTTATAAGTTATGCTGGTATATTGTATTTTATTGAATGTCCCTTTAAGAAAAGGTATACTAAATGTTTTTGTGAGAGTTCTAGTTTTGTTTGCTAAAAACAATAGAAGCCTCAAAATAGACACAGTTCAGCTTCTCTTCACCTACAAGGTGAAACTGGCAAGGGTTCAAACTTCCAGTCATGAGATAAATAAGTCTTGGGGATTAGTGTATAGCATGGTGGCTATGTTGACGATGGGGTGCTGTGTATTTGGGAGTTGATCTTGGAAAGTTCTCATCACAAGAAAAGTTTATGTTGTACATCTGAAACTAATATAACGTTGTGTGTCAATTATAGCTCAATTTTAAAAATTTAAAAACAGAAATCAAGGAGAGCCTGAAAAGTGCCCTCCCCTCCCGTCCTCTCTCGTCCCCTCCACAGAGGCAGTTCCCTCTCAGCCCCACCAGGTGGGGCTCGATCACAGCGGAAGAGGCGCATCTGCACCAGTGTGAGCGTCTGCTGATACAGCCCTCAGCCCAGAGGAGGGCCGCTGGACCACGTCTCCAGCTCGAGCCCAGGGTGGGCAGGTGAAGCCCAGCGGCTCTCACACCAGCTGAGAGCCCCTGGGCTTGTCACGTCTCTGAAGCTGTCATTCTTCCCTGTCCCCCAGGTGAAGGCAAGGAAATGCAATTTAAAGCAGCAATAAGGGATTACTTTATACCTAATGAGACAAGAAAACGCTAGTTAGCCACAGAATGCCAAGGTTGGTCCAGATATGGAAATGAAAGAAGCCTCAAACCTTGATGTAGGTACTGTAGATCATTGCCACCCATCCTGGTGAAGTTACACATAGACGTTGCAGTGACCTGGGTGTATGTTCCCAAGTTCTGTCGCTGGAGATACATTCAACGATGTTCACTCTGTTGATAGGGGTAGCTGGGTGCTAGAGGCCATCCACACGAGGGATGGTGGATGGCAAAATGTGGTGGGTGGAAAAGGTGGGAAATGGGATGAGATGGGCCACACTAACCATCATGTAAACTAAAAATATATACAAACAGTGCACTGTAAGAACATGTATAAGTGCATTGGGACAGCTGGAATGGGGTTAGGAAGGAAGGAGACAGGGGAGCGGAGGAGGCAGAAAGCAAGGAAGGAGGGAAGGAAAGAAAGGAAGGAAGAGAAAATGTGGCTGAGAATACCAGGTTTTTATACTTGTCGTGGAAAGAAACTCGGGGGAGTTTCCATAATTCTCTAGCACTTAGCGGTGCATGCTGTGTGCTAAGTCACTTTGAAAGAAAAGTGAAAGTGAAGGTTAAGTCGCTCAGTAGCGTCCGACTCTTTGCAACCCCATGGACTGTAGCATACCAGGCTCCTCCGTCCATGGGATTCTCCAGGCAAGAATACTGGAGTGGGTTGCCACTTCCTTCTCCAGGGGATCTTCCTGACCCAGGGACCGAACCCGGGTCTCCCATATTGCAGGCAGATGCTTTAACCTCTGAGACACCAGGGAGCCACGTCCAACTCTGTGTGGCCCACCAGGCTCCTCTGTAACCCTCCAGGCTTCTCTGTCCTTGGGATTCCCCAGGCAAGAATACTGGAGTGGGTTGCCACACCCTCCTCCAGGGGATCTTCCCAAGCCAGGGACCGAACCCGTGTCTCTTACATCTCCTTCATTGGCAGGCAGCTTCTTTATGACTAATGTCACCTAGGAAGCAGAGCACTTAATGGGCGGCCCACTAATTATTCTCTATCTGTGCCATTATACATTAATACTTATTGAGCACCTACTGTGTGTCAGGCAACGTACCAGACCCTGTAATACAATAATAAATAAAAGGAAAAGAAAATTTCCCTCCACCATGGAGCTGACATTCTAGTGGCTTTGAGTCTTATTCCACAAACAGGTGCAAAAGAAATGGCACGTTTTCCTCAATTACTATGAATTCATTTTGTGGATTAAGTTTTGTGCCTCTGCCTTGCTGGTCTGGTGGGAAGTTCCATTTGTCATGGGTGGGGTTTCCTCTCTCACACCCCCAGGAGCCCAGACATTACCTGGAGCAGACAGGTGCAGACTGGTGCCAATCTATACCCGTCACTGCTGAGTTATGAGGGGTCACAGCCCACAAAGCCTACAGGTGCCCTGCAGGTGGGCAGTTCCACTGGCCCTGCCCCGGGCAGGCTCAAGGATTTCTGCTGGGAGGCCCCATGGCCTCGGGCCTGCCTTCTGAGATGGGCCGCACTGCTGGCTCTCCCAGAAGGGGCTTGGCACCTCCAAGGTGCTGACAGCAACAGAGCTACCTGTGCATCTTGGCCGTGCTGGCCGTCAGGCCTGGGCTGGCCCTCTTTTTCCCGCGTGTGCTTTCTTGTCACCCCAGAACTCCCCTCAAAGAGCCCAGGCTTCCAGGCCAAGGCAGGCTGGCTGGTGGATTGCAGACACCTGCTGCTCCCTGCCTGGCCACAGGTGACCCAGGGCTGCTCTCCTCCAGGAAGGTGTGGAGGGAGAAATGCAGAGAGCCGAGCACGTGGAATTCTCAGGCTTTTAACTTCTCCTTCAAGAGTGCAAACAGAACACAAATTAAAATCACCATAGATAGCCCTGACAGCATTCATATGTCCAGGTTTTTGTTTATCTGACACACAATTGTTGAGCACTTACTGCATGGTGTGTGATCTCGGCATGGTGGGCAAGGGATGATGACTGCAAGGTAGCTGTGCCAGTCCAGTTATCTGATTACCACTAACCAATTCTGCAACTTCCCTGGTGGCCCAGACAGTAAAAGCATCTGCCTAAAATGCAGGAGGCCCGGGTTCAATCCCTGGGTCAGAAAGATCCCCTGGAAAAGGAAATGGCAACCCACTCCAGTACTTTTGCCTGGAAAATCCCATGGATGGAGGAGCCTGGTAGGCTACAGTCCATGGGGTCACAAAGAGTCAGACATGACTGAGCGGCTTCACTACACTACACTACTAACCAACTCTGGCACACGCACAAAAAGCAACCGTGTGTTTGCAGGTGGAAGATCGAGTGTTTTCTAGGATCACCCTAACCACTTCCTGATCTGGTATCTCTGCCTGACATACAGATTTCAGGGAGAGGGTCTGATTGTCCTCTTCAAGGTCAGGTCTGCGTGCCTTGGTCCAGGAAAGATGGAACAGCCTCACAGATGGTTCCACCAAGTCCATATGCAGCAGAGAAGAGAAGGTAGTTCCCCCAAGGGATCTGGGGGACTTATCAGTTCTCTATTGCTGGGGAAGGGTTTTCATCCAACAATAATTAACAGAGATTGTCTCACCGTTTCTGTGGATCAGCAATCAGGAAGCAGCTTGGCTGGCATGGCTGCTGAGGTTGCAGTCAAGCTGTCAGTCAGCTGAGGTCATCTGAAGCCGTGGCCGGGGCTGAGGACCGCTGCCAAGGGGGTTCACTCACATGGGTGGTGGGGAGGAGGCCCCAGGTCCTCTCCACGCTGGTCTCTCTCCCGAGGGCCGCTCGCCTATCCTGATGACATGGCGCCGGCTACCTCTGAGCAAGGCAGGAGCATCCTGCCCTTGATCCTTCCACCTCTGAAGCCACACACACCATCACTAACGCAACATCTGTTGGTCACACAGCTCTGCCTTATTCACTGTGGGAGGGAACCACCCATGGTCAGGAGTCGAGAGTCGCAGAGGCCATCACGGGGACTGGTTGCTGCAAGCACCGCACTAGGAGGTAAGATAAGCAGAAAGAACAGATGCTCACACAAGGATGATGCCCTTGGAGCTCACTGTCTAGAGGCAGAAGGTAAGACGTCAGAGCTGATTAGCAGCTACTCAGCTGAGGGCACCCCCAACCCCTAATGGAAGAGGAATGAAGAGGGTAGGAACCCAAAGAGGCAGCAAGTAACCTCGGCTGGAGGAGTCACGGGAGGCTCTCTGAGGAGGTGACATGTGAACTGGATCTCCAGCGTAAACAGAAGCTCCCCAGGCAGAGATGGGAGGGAGGGCAGTCCAGGCAAAAGCAGGAGGGTGGAGTCAGTTCTGCTGAAGAGAAAGCCTTTGAAACGACCAGAGGGCTGCCTGCTCCCAGACTGCCTGGGCTTTCTGCTTGGCTTCTCTGCTGGAAGGACACACTCCCCCACCAGCTCACTGGCCCCCAGGGGGAGAGATCATGGGCCTGCCATTCCAGAAGAAAGACTGGACTCCTGATGGCCACTGCCCTCCACCCCAGCTGAGGCGGGTGGGGTTGCGGGCAGCCAGTCGGGGCCCTACCAACCCGCAGGGCCATCCTCGACCCCCCACTCCGCTCCCCAGAAACACATGCAAATTCCCACAGGCTGCATGGCCAGGGGACCTGCTTTGCCTAAGGCATCCGCCTCCCCCAGGACGCATTAGGCAGGCTTCGCTGGTCAGAGCAGGGCGAGTCTGCAGAGAAACGGGCTCCGGGGAGGGGGGTAGGACTCACATCTCCAGAGAGGAGGGGGCCATATGGCCCCAGCTGTAGAAGTAACAAAGGGGGGTTCACAGCACCCTTCTCAGCACCCCCACCTTGGTAGAAGGGAGATGGAGAAAGAGGAAGAGAGGATATTAGGATGCAGGCAGAATAGCACTACCGCATCCTCAATAATCAAGGGCCAGAGTCAAGTCCACGCTTTGTGCCAGCAGAACCCAGTCCTTGGCAGCTGAGGGCCCCGCCCCACAGGGTCCCAGGAGTTGCAGGGGGTCCCACCATGGACCCAGGTGGGAGGGCAGGGGCTGCAACTCTGCTCCCTGCCCCCAGGACACGTCTTCCTGAGCCCACACTCAACACCAGCCCACTAGGTCCATAGGAAACCAGCTCTCAGGTTCAAGATCAAATTCCCGTCACCACCAAGCTCAAAGGGATAGGATTTGACCCAGATCTGCAGGAAACCCCGAGATGGCAGGTAAGGCCTTAACAGCTTAAACTCTTAACCAGCTCTGAGCACTGGCCTGGAGAAAAACAGGACTGGCCAAGGGCAACTGGTTAGGAAGTTGCAGAGTCAGGATTCATCTCAAGTTTTTTGACAAGGAGGGGCTTCCCCAGTGGTGCAATCAGTAGAGAATCCACCTGCCAATGCAAGAGATGCAGGTTCAATGCCTGGGTTGGAACGAAATCCCCTGGAGAAGGAAATGACAATCCATTCCAGAATTCTTGCCTGGGAAATCCATGGACAGAGATGTCTGGTGGGCTATACACAAAGAGTTGGGCATGACTGAGCATGCACGCACGCATGCACACACCCATGCACACACACACACACACACACACACACATTTTAATGAGGAAGCCTGGGTTCTCTCTAATAAATCGTTCATGGCCTAAAGTATTCAGTCAACTTGCAGCAAACATTTACTCGGCTGTTCCTATGTGACAAATATTGCTTAGCTGTGAGATTCTGTGACGAGCAAAACCAGACATAATCCCACTGCATGGAGCTTAGGTTAGCTGGGGAAACAGGCCTTAAGTTAAAAATACATAATGGCTAAGTGTGAAGAGCATTGTAAAAAATGGGTTTATTCATAGAAAACAACTGGGGAAGGAATTACCTCGTTTGGAGGACCACCAGAGAAAATGCTTCTGAGAAGGTGCATTTAAATCCTGCTTAAGTATAGCAGAAATGAGATTGAAAGTGAAACTGAAAGGCGTTCAGTTGGGTCTGACTGACTCTTTGCAACCCCATGGACTGTAGTCTGCCAGGCTCCTCTGTACATGGAATTATACAGGCAAGAATACTGGAGCGGGTAGCCTATCCCTTCTCCAGTGGATCTTCCTGACCCAGGAATCAAACGGGGTCTCCTGCATTGTAGGTGGATTCTTTACCAGCTGAGCTACCAGAGAAGCCCATAAATGAGATTAAATGAAATTAATCAGGATTGATTAATAATGTCTGTCATGGCCACTGAATTAGGAGGTGATAGCATGCATGCCAGAGACTTGTACCTGGTTTATGCCCTCACCTAGGATCCTTATTACCCAAAGAACTAGATGCAATTCTAATTCTCCTAAAATTCACTGTGAGGTAGAGTGGATGAACATTTGCAGAAGAAGCCATGGTACAAGGTAGCTCACTAGTTTCATTAACAGAAAAATCAAGGAAGTGAGATAGATGCAGAGAGGGAGTGATCAGTTACCACTAGGGTGACGTTAGTGAGGCTTTGAAGGACATGGCACTTGGGAGCTCGTTGAAAAGAAGGGCCTCATTTTACAGAGGAGACAGCACTTAGCATCAGAGAACGTTGGAACCTCTCTGGCCTCAGTTTGACTGCCTCCACATTCATAACAATCCCTGCTTCTCTCCATATGTGCTCAGAGCACCAAGCTCACCACAGACTCTCAGTGAGAACTGACCTTTTTCTGCCAGCCCACTACACTGAGCATCCTATCAAGAGGTCCATCAAGACAACTCAGGGCTCTCAATGGCCTCCACAACCGCACAGCTGGCTCACACCCACCACATGGAAAACGATGTCCTTGAGAAGCAATTTTAGGGCCATCAGAATACTCCTGAAGCAGCCTTCACCTGCCCTTCCCTGCATTTATCACGGCTGTAATCAAGCCTGTCTTTGGCTCTCGATTCATGCTAAGTCCTAAGAGAATGGGCAACAGTGTTTGGCATATCCACCAGTGCCTGGCACATTGTCGACCACTTAACAATTCTTTATTGATTGAGTGAACTGTCATACAACAGAAAGAGTTGAGACAACGTTGAGAAGCTGAGAGTTTTAGCCTGGCCCCAGGGATTATTAGTCCTCTAGAGCAGCTGGCAGACGGTGGCAGCTCCTTTTGAGTCCTGTTCCCAGCCTCGGGAATGGAAGATCCCCAGGAGAAGGTGGTGAGTCTGCGTTCTCCTGCTCACAGCCTGGCCACTTCTCACAGTTTACAAGAGGCCAGCACTTCTTGGGCCCACTCTGTGTGTCCTTTGCCTTGTGCTGCAACCTACGAGGCTGAATCCTTAACCCGAGGAAGCTGATAGTCCTTTGGGGAGAGTAGACTGGAATGACAATCAGTGAGGTGGGTCAAATGCGTTTAGAATCAGTGTGTGAGAACTCAGCAAGGAGTTCAGTGAGGATGGGCTAGTCTCAGGAGGCTCTTGGGAGTCAGGTCTGCCAGGACATGTAGACTTTGGACATCCAGGGGGAGAAGAGACTGCTCAGAGAAGGGGGCCTTCTGTGGAAGAGGGAAGAATGAAGTGGGATGGGGGAGGACACAGGTGTGATGGGAGTAGAGGTCATAGTAGGTGTGGGGACTGGGGAGTAAGGCAGAGTGCACCCAACTCAGTTCACGGAGGACCAGCCTGGGGTTTGGAAATTGAGCCTGTGAACAATGGGAAGCTACTATGACCTTCCACACAAGGAGTCCAGAGCCGGTCGCCTGGGGCTTCAGGGGTGATGGGCAGAAGACAGATCCATGCCCCCTTGGAGGCCAGATTTTGTAGACAATGGGAGAAAGAACCCAAGGAGTCAGCAATGGATGACTCCTTCAGACCTTGGTTTTCAGACATGCCTCTTCAAAGGAGCTGGTTGCCTTATTAGTTCCCCAAACAGTATGTCTTCCGTAGATCAAGACTCCAGTAGAAATACAATGGCCACAAAAGTGGGGTTTTTTGTGTCTTGGTTTTCTGGGCCTCCCACTCGCCCCCTCCCTCCAAAATCTATTCTCCATTATTGGCCAGACAAAGACCGTCCCAAGATGCCCGCGTCTCCGTTGCGGCGAACATCTGTCCTCTCTCACCCGCGCGCCTGCCCATCTGCGCTTCCGCGAGATCTTTCATCCAATCCCCAGTGTAAGGATTCAAAGTAAGGAGGTTCGTGTTGTCAAAGGAGCCTTGATCTGAATGCCTTCCCCCCACTTTCTCCTTAAATGAGTTGTTAACAGGAACCCAAGTGTCTGTTGAACCTAAAATACTTTAAAAAAAAATAAAATAAAATAACATTTCAAGGTAACTTATGGCGCGCACTTTAAGAGGCGAGGGCTCAGCGTGTCCCCAACAGCTTCCTCCTTGAAGCTCCGGTCTTCAGGGCTGTGGGAGGGATCCAATCAGACAGGCCGCCGCTGAGGGCCAGGGGAGGAGGGCTGCGGTGGTTTTATTTCAGATTCGAGCTAAGACCATGAAATGGAAGGCAGGGAGGAAAAGTGAGTGAGCGAGTGAGTGTGTGTGCCTCTGTGTGCGTGTGTGTGTCTGTGTGCGCACGGCCAGAATAATGAGTCGCACTAATTCATAGAATTCCATTTTGGCCATCACACACGGCTCCCTTTTCTCTTGAAGGCCACTTTGAAAAATCCCGTTTTCATAAGTCATTTACTTCCCCTAGGAGGGCAGGCCTTCTAAAAATATTCCCCATTTCTTACACCTCGGAAGCAAATTATTTATGCTAAAGCAGCTTCGTTATCCTGGCCCCACTGGGCCAGCTTGGAAATGGAGGTGACTTCAAGAAGGCACCATTGTCAACAGTGAAGTCCTCAGAGGGGTGTGTCCCCGACGAGGCTAGGAGAGGTTTTCCACCAGACCCGCGGGGCTGAAAGAGCATTTGCGGGTCGGTAAGGAGAAGGTCTGCCCTGTTGTTCCACAAATATTTATATACCGGCACAGAGCTAGGCACCACAAACCGCAGGGAACAGACAGACGGGTCCCAAGCAGTCTCAGTGAGGGAGAGAGATGCTTGATGAGTACACATGTTAATGACATCTGAAGGGTGAACTTGACATTGTAGAGAGCGGGTTGTCTGTGTCACTGAAAGCAGCATCTAAATGATGGCAAGCGGTGAGCTGTGCAAAGATCTAGGAGTTGTGTTTTACATGCAGGGGAACCGCTAAAACGGAAGGCCTGGAGTGGATGAGCAGGAGGGCAGCGAGGTCAGCCTGGCCAGGGAGGCGGGAGCTGGCGAGCAGCGCAGGGAGTGGGCCCGGGTGAGGTCTGCAGAGGCAGGCGCACATCCACAGCGCCTGGAGGTCAGGGCCAAGCCAGCCAAGCTCGCTGCCACGGTTCCTCCTCACACTGACCCCGTCCACGGTTTTACTGAGAACTCAAGCCCTGCAAGGTAAGTGAGCCCCACTAAACAGGGGATGCTGGAAAAGTGGCCAGGACTGGCCCACCCTGCCCCCCATCTCAACGCCCTGTCTCTGCCTGGGAAAAGGCAATTAAAAATCAGTCTGTCTCACAGAGTGAAGTAAGTCAGAAAGAGAACAGTAAATACCATATAATAACACAGATATGCAAAATCAAGAAAAAAAAATGGTACAAATGAACGTATTTGCAGGGCAGGCATAGAGACGCAGACATAGAGAATGGGCATGTGGAGATGGGGTGGGGGTGGGGGGATGAACTGGGAGATTGGGATGGACAGAGACAATACCATGAGCAAAATAGGTAGCTCATGGGAGGCTGCTGTCAGCCCCGAGAGCTCAGCTCTGTGCTCTGTGATGACCTAGAGGCGTGGGATGGGGTCGGGGGATGGGACGTCCAAGAGGGAGGGGATATACGGAAACACACAGCTGATTCACTTTGCCTTATGACAGAAACTAACACGACACTGTAAAGCAATTATACTCCAGTTACAAGAAAAAAGAAGAAGGAGAATCACCTCTGAGAAGTCAGGGAGGAGGTGAGTCACTGGAGAGGGGATATGCTCTAAGTGGAGGTGGAACCTGTCACTAGCCTGCAACAGGGGAGCTCGTCTTCCCCTCTCTAGTCTGTCCCAGGCCCTGTCATCATCCAGCGGGGAGGGGGAAAGAAGCCAGGCGAGGACCGCTCCCTGGAGAAGCCGCTGCATTCTTTCAGCATCCGTAAGGCAATTAAGTCTTCACGTTCGCAGACCTGAAGTCTTTCATGGGCTGTGCCAATTGGTGTGTCTCCGTAACGAGGAGGGCCTTCTGCCCACCGGGCACACGTTCCCAGCGGCTCGTCCCGGCCCCGCAGACAGGCAGAGGCTTTCCTGTGAGGTGCGCAGCCCTGGGTTCCGGGCTCCGGGCTCCGGGCTCCAGGTAAGGGGAGCACCGAGGCCGCTGTTAACAAGAGGGTGGCTCTGCCCCGCAGCCAGGGCGGGGGCCGTGGAGCACGGGCCTGGGCCCAGGATGAAAGGCCGGCTGTGAGCAGCCTCATTACCAGTGAGCCCCAGATTAAGCCTTTATTACGGGCCTAATTGGAGAGTTAATTATTAGGTGCTATTGTGCGCTGAGGAGAAGCCGGGATGGTTCACCCGGACGTCGGGCCTTCACTCGGAGTCTCCCTGGTTACCTGGCAGCCCAGGCCAGGCGTCAGGCCAGGTAAGGAGGTTCTACCTAGAGGTCGGGGCCACAAGAGGAGCAAAGCAGCACCTCCCGTCTCTGTGAGGCCCCTTGGGTGCTGGGAAGATGCAGGGGAGAAACCATCACAGCTAACAGAGGTAACACGGGAAAGACTAGCTCAGGGCTGGCTGAGGGTGAGTGGGAGAGGCCCCTGCTTCAAACTGGGGGAGGGGGAAGACACGGGAGGCCCCAAGGGAACAGAGGGGAGTCAGAGTGAGGGGCTGTGTGCCCCAGATGGAGGGAACAGCATGTGCAAAGGCCCAGAAATGGGGCTCCAGGGGCGACAATGCCAGGCACGAGAAGGCGACACTGGAAGGAGCCAGGCTCGTGGAGAGAGATGAGCTGGGAACAGCGAGTCGGGCTGGAAGTTCTTGGGAGAGTGGCCCCAGGGGAGGACCCAGGAAAGGGAGAGAGTGTGATGGGGCTGCTTTGGTGCTGCTGAGGCTGGAAACACACAACTCAACTCCTTCCCTGCCAATCTCTCCCCACCCCCAGCTCTCTATCAGGTGCCAAGAGAGCCATCCATACAAGCAAGGATGGAGGATCCATATTCCTCTAAAACCCATGCTTGCTCAGGCACAAGCCTGAGGGCCAGCAGAGAGCCAGATCTACAGAGAGGACAGGCTTAACTTTAGCTCTCAGGCGTCTGCCTGGAGGAGGTGATGGTGAAAGAGAGTGATGGTAAGACTTTTCCACAGTGACCCAAAGATGATAGCCATCCCCCCGCACCCCAGATCCTGAATTTTCAGGAACCACAGAGACTGGACTTCTTATGGGGCTCAAAGCTGTGTGTTTCAAGGCAGGAGTGAGTGACCGAGGAGTTAGCATTGGCTGGGCATGATGAGGACCAACCTTGAGGACTGCGAGGACCCTCCCAGTCCTTAAGTCCCAGGATGCCCCTGAATCTGTGAGTCAAAGGGTAGGGGAGGTGGTGGGGTATATCACTGCCCCTCCCCAACCAGGAGGACTGCCCTGCTAAGGGAGGGAGCCCAAGCCCAGGTCCTAGGACGCTGAGATTTTACACCGTGATTTTGGTGGTGATATTTGACCCATTACTCTCCTGGGACTCCTGAGCTGGAAGCCCACTCCTTGTTAAATAAGGATACAGTGGCCAACACAGAGGCCACACACCCTCCAATCCCGTTACAAGCATCCACCCTCCATTCCAGTTTACCAGTAAGAACCAGGCTCAGGAAAGTGGCATGGGTTGATGACAGTCCAGTGGTGAAGCTGTCTGACGCCAAATGCTAGGCTTTCAGCCTCCTGGTTAAGTCACAGGAGATGGCGCTTGGTGTCTGGTGGCACACGTGGTCCCTTTGTACTAGGACACCGATGGGTAAGCTCGCAGAACCAGCAGGGAGCTGGGTCCCCACTCGATGGTCTCCTCCTGTGGCGCCAGGGCCTGGCCACGCTGCAGACCCCCTCTGTGGGCCCACGCTTTCATCACAGCGCCCCCCCACCCGACACCCCAAACCGGCAGGGCCCTGGCTGGGCGTCGTTGTTCCTAACAAGTTAATTGTAATGGTGGAAGGCATCTCTCCCAGGCCCGCCCAGCCCCCATTAAAGCGTTCCCGTAATGAAACAGGACGATGAATGGGAACTTGCAGGTGGTTAAATGCGGTTTCTTGCCTCTGCAAGGCAGTGGGGAGGGGAAAGCTGTTTTGTTTGAGGAAACACTTTGATGTGAAGCTCATTTTCTCAGAGAGAAGATGCTTGTGAGTGAAGCCAGCGCCAGGGCACTTAGATGCTCAGAGCCTGGCTCTCCCCGGCAGGTGGAGGCGACAGGCAGAGACAGGCAAGCAGCACGGCCAGGGCAGGTGCGGCCAGCGTGCTCTCCCCCTTCCTAGAAGCCCCCCAGACGCTGTCTGGAGTGAGGCTCACGGCTTGCCTTTCCCCAGCTCAAAAATATGCAGTGGCTCCCCATGGTCACCTCAAATGGGTGTCCAAACTTCCAATGATGTTGGAGCCGTTAGGTTTGCAAGTGATGAAAGCGGGAACCCAGAGTGACTAGCCTAAAAAAGCAATGAGCCAGCTTTTATTAATGGACAAGCCCACGGCCAGTTTGCCTTCAGACACAGCTTGATCCAGGAGCTTAATGGTATCCCCAGGACCCAAACAATCTTTTCTCATCTCTCAGCTCTCCTGCTTTTGTGGGGTTTGTTCTCTAATAGGTTCTCCTGTCAGATGGCAAGGGGGCTAAAGCTGCTCCAGATGTTCCCCTCCTGGCTTGGAGCCTGGGAGGAAGGAGACCCAGCGCTGCACCCTGGCCACTCAAGCACACCCTGGATTGTCTCTGAGGCTTGGCTTGAGTCCCATCAGGTTGGCCAGGGCAGTGGAGGCTCTAAGTGTTAGACCTGGAAGCCGAGCTTGGAACTTCTAGGCTAGCACTCATCCTGGGACTCCCCCAGTCCTCACAGTCCTACCTGCTCTTGCTGGAGCCCAGGAGGATGCATCATATGATGTTCAACCACAAACCAGTTTATGCTTTCAGCCAAGGCTGCTGCACCTTGCTGTTATTGCTCTTTAGACTCTTTTGTGACCCTGTGGGCTGTAGACCAGCAGGTTCCTCTGTCCATGGGATTTCCCAGGCAAGAATACTGGCGTGGGTTGCCATTTCCTTCTCCAGGGGATCTTCTTGACCCAGGGATCAAACTTGAGTCTCCTGCATTGGTAGGCAGATTCTTTACTCCTGAGCCACTTGGGAAGCCCCACCACACTTTAGGAGAACATTCTTTTCCAGAGAGTGAGGCAGGTCTTCTTTTATCTGTCATGATCAGTCCTCCTTCCCCTCAAGGGTGTGGTTCAGGTCCAAGGCAAGGCGACTTTTATGCTTTCACCTTTCCAAGCCCCTCCAGGGTGAACCCCACCCCCGCAGGCATCGAGTCTCCCCTGTAACCAGCCCAGAGGAAAGAGGACAAGTGTTTGATCCCTCAGATTCTTTGATCAAGTCTCTTTTAAATTTTTTTTAATTTAATTTTTATTTTATATTGGGAGTATAGGGCTTCCCTGGTGGCTCAGCCAGTAAAGAATCCACCTGCAATGTGGGAGACTTGGGTTCAGTTTCTGGGTTCGGAAGATCCCCTGAAGAAGGAAATGGCTGCCCACTCCCATATTCTGGCCTGGAGAATTCCGTGGACTGTATTGTCCAGGGGGTCGCAAAGAGGTGGACACGACTGAGTGACTTTCCCTTTCATAGTTGACTTATCTACAGTCAAGTCTTGGTTCTACCAGGAAAAGTATTTCACTCCAGCAACCTCTGTTTCCCCATTTCTAAAATGGGGATAATACAATATCTAAGTTATAGCATTGTCATAGAGTTCAATAAGATGGCACGTATGAAGCACCTAGCCTAGTGCCAGTGTGGACTAAGCATTCCAAGAGTAACCCTTCTGCAGGAGGAAGGCACTGCTGTGCATCTCAGCAGGACCGTGCCGGTCACCATGACGAGGAGGGCTGACCAGACGGGGCTGGGAGATGAGCAGCTGGGGAGCAGTGCCCCGGCATCCTTCCCCTTCTCCTGATAACTGCTCCCCAAATTTATCAGTGAAAACCAACCCTCTGCCACTCCAGGGGAACAGTGCGCAATAGGAGAAACAAATTGGATCACTTGAGAAATATTTGTGAAGTTCTGCCCCCCACCCCAAGCCAACAAGAATGAATAGCTACTGTCTGTTGATCACTGAGGAAGGCTTTCTTATCTTTCCTTGCTATTCTTCGGAACTGTGCATTCAAATGGGTATATCTTTCTTTTTCTCCTTTGCCTTTTACTTCTCTTCTTTTCTCAGCTATTTGTAAGGCCTCCTCAGACAGCCATTTTGCCTTTTTGCATTTCTTTTTCTTGGGGATGGTCTTGATCTCTGGCTCCTGTACAATGTCATGAACCTCCGTCCATAGTTCTTCAGGCTCTCTATCACATCTAATCCCTTGACTCTATTTGTCACTTCCACTGTCTAATCGAAAGGGATTTGATTTAGGTTATACCTGAATGGCCTAGTGGTTTTCCCTACTTTCTTCAATTTAAGTCTGAATTTGGCAATAAGGAGTTCATGATCTGAGCCACAGTCAGCTCCCGGTCTTGTTTTTGCTGACTGTATAGAGCTTCTCCAATTTGGGCTGCAAAGAAAATAATCAACCTGATTTCTGTATTGACCATCTGGTGATGTCCATGTGTCGAGTCTTCTCTTGTGTTGTTGGAAGAGGGTGTTTGCTATGGCCAGGCACTACGTGCGGCATGGTACACATGTTGCCTCCCTTAAGCACAATGCCTGATTAAGTGGAGACGATCAATTTTTTTTAAGTTATTATTTTGTGTTGGGGTATAGCCGGTTAACAGTGTTGTGATAGTTTCAAGAGAACAGCAAAGGGACTCAGCCATACATATATAGGTATTCACTCTCCCCCAAACTCCCCTTCCATCCAGACTGCCACATAACATTGAGCAGAGTTTCATGTGCCCAAGGTACAGTAGAACCGTGTTGCTTATTCATTTTGAATATAGCAGTGTGTACATGTCCATCCTGTACTCCCTAACTGTACCTTCCCCCTGGTAACCATAAGGTCATTATCTAAGTTGGCGAGTCTCTTTCTGTTTTGTAAGTAAGCTCATTTGTATCATTTCTTTTTTGATTCCATGTGTAAAGAATGTCATAAGATATTTCTCCCTCTCTGTCTGACTCACTTCACTCAGTGTGACAGTCTCTGGATCCATCCATGTTGCTGCAAATAACATTATTTCACTCTTTTTAATGGCCAAGTAATATCCCATCATATATATGTACAACATCTTTTTTAGCCACTCTTTCGTCGATGGACATTTTGGTTGCTTCCAAGTCTTGGCTATTGTAAACAGTGCTGCAATGAACATTGGGGTGCGTGTGTCCTTTTGGATCATGTTTTCCTCTGGATATTTGCTCAAGAGTGGGATTGCAGGTCATATGGTGGCTCTATTTTTCGTTTTTAAGGAAACTCCAGGTACTCAGTCGCTCAGTCGTGTCTGACTCTTTGCGACGCCATGGACTATAGCCCGCCAGGCTCCTCTATCCATGGAATTCTCCAGGCAAGGATACTGAAGTGTGTTGCCGTGTCCTCCTCCAAAGGAACCTCCATGCTCTTCTCCATAGAGGCTGCACCATCAGCAGTGTAGAAGGGTTCTCAAATGGGGACTATCATTAGCCCCAGTTTCCAGACTAGGAAACAGATTCAAAAACAGAAGTGGCTAGCCCAAGGTTTCAGAGCTAACAGGTGGTAGAGCTGACGTCCCCACCCAGCACTATTGCCCTGCAGCCATCAGTGCTCTGTGGCCAAACGGGAGCTTCCCAAAGCGGAGCAGGCCCTTAGCCAGGTGGGCTGTGCAGCCGCCCCCTCCCCGGCCCACCTCCAGGAGCACTAATTCTGCCTTTCCAGCTCTGACCTGCAGGAAACTCCAGGCGATAGACTCAGTCCTATCTCACTGGTATTCCTGGCGCCACTGCGGCTCCCTCTGCCCATCTGACTACACACGACATGCCATCCTTCGCAGGGCGCCCGACTCCCTGAGTGGACAGGGAGAACCTGGACCGCATCGCTTCCGGACCTCCACGACTCAGCATTGCCTAAGTGTGTGGCTCCATGGCGCCCTGCCCATCCTGCCCAGGCCAGGGCCCATTTAGCTCACCTCATGCCTCTTACAGCTCCGGTGCCATGGAGTAGGTGTGGGTGGCTGCTGGACAAACGTCCTGAAATCCTCACTGAACCTTCTACCCTCCGAGTCTGCTCAACCCAGCTCAGCCATGGCACATCCTTCGGGAGCCATGGAGGGTGAATGGCCATGGGCGCAAGACACACTCACCCCGCCTGCCCAGGCCCTGGTGTGAGTGTGGCAGACAAGGGGCATCAGCGACAATGGTATCTGTCATTCCCCTCCAAGTCCAGGACACTTTCTTATCTGCCTTCTCATTACTTTTATGGATAATTTTACAAGCTAATATTAGTAAGTGTGTGTCCTGTGCTAGGCTGTGGACTAAGTGCATTTTATACACTATTCACTCCCTCACCCCTGAGGTCAACAAGCATGTTTAACTCTTCATTACGGAGATGTGCAACACCCCCTCCCCACCAAAGAAGGAGAGTAATGTAATTAACCCACATGCATTCATTTCCTACTTTGAACAGTTACCAACATTTGGCGATTTTTGCTTCATCAACTCCTGTTTTTCCTTAAACTGGAATGTTTTAAAGCAAATCCCAGGATACCACATTACCCATAAATACTTCAGCTTCTTTTTTTATTTTGACCTAACCTCAATAACACAATCACACTCAATCAAATTAACAATAATATATTGTCTAATACCCAGTTGTCTAATACCTAGTTCTTACTCAATTATTCTCCAAAATGTCTTTTCACGGTCAGCAAGTATTTTCAAGCACTAACTACATGGGCCGTGCGTGTGGGCAGCAAGTGAGGAACAGAGTCCCCGCCCTCGTGGGGTTCACAGCATGGCTGGGCAAGCAGACCGCACACTAGAGAATGCATACACACTGCCACTTCACATAGCGATACAGACCAGGAAGGAAAATAAAGCAGGGACAAGACGTGAGACACACGCATGGACCGTGTGCCAGCCAGAGGCATGGCAGGTGCAAAGGTCCTGTGCAAGAGTAAGTTCAGTGAATTCCAGGAAAATGTGGCTGGAAGGACTATGGGTGGAGCCAGGGAAAGTATAAGTGAGGAGACAAGGTCTTACTACCAGCTGCTGTGAGTTGCTGCATGAGATGGAGATCACCGAAAGGTTTTGAAATGAGATAGGCATCCCTTCCATTTTCTGGAAAACGTGGTCTGGTCACAGGAGAGGATGTGCACTTGGGTTCATTCCTGAAAAAGCAAGTGTTAATTGCTCAGTCATGTCTGACTCTTTGCAACCCCATGGACTATAGCCTGCCAGGCTCCTCTGTCCATGGAGTTCTCAAACACAGGCAACAAATTACAATAGTGTCTCCAGTCCCGGTGACTTTGTCACCAAGATAAAGCACAGACATTTTTCCAGTCATGCCACAGTTGTTGCAGATACATCAGAAAAGCATTTCTGCTTATCGCTGCTTCAAAAAGCATTGTTAGATCTGCCATGTTACATAAGAGGCCAACAAAAGCACACCACTAGATAATAATTTTTAAAATATTTTCATAACTGGCTTTTAATATAATTGGCTGCCTTTGCAAGGCTATATCTTATACTTTATACATTTAAAAGCATTATTCTGAGACTGCCAGTGGATCCCTACCACAATAGAGGTTAAGAGTCCCACCTCCAATCGGTGAGTACAGTGCCTGATGCAAAACTGGAGTCTGAAAGGAAGGGGGAGGAGGGCGAGAATGTTGGGGTTGTGTGTGTACCCTGTTCTAAATGTAACATCCCCCTAGGCATCACTATCTGGTCCTCTGCTCACGAAGTCCTTGGCACCCCCACGCCTCCCCTGACTAAGCATGTGCAAGCTCCCCTTCCGCCCCTTCACTCTGGGCTTTCCCTTCTATTTCTATTCTGTTAAAATTATCTGAGACTTCCTGTGCTGTTAGCTGACCCATATCCTTTTAGGAAAGTGATGGAATCTTTTTTTTTTTGAACCAAACTTGTAAAGAGGGAAAGGCATTTTTAACCTGATTTTACTCAGAGAAAAACTGACAGTCAGAACTTGGGAATTGACTTAGTAAAGATTTCACATCAAGTAAGGACTCTCCGGGGCCAGTGGTCCAGCACGGGGAGTGGTTCTATGCACACCCCCACCAAGTCCTACTGGAAGCAGAATTCGGCTGGCTGCAGCCTGGGTCTAAGTCAACATTCTTATGAGGGTTGGGGAGTCCCAGAATGACAGATGGGACCAGCCAGCCATTGTCCTCTTCTCTACTTTCACCACCAATTAATCGTCTTGCCATTATCTGAAGATAAGGCGGACACCTGGCTAAAGAGTGTGTGTGTGTGTGTGTGTGTGTGTGTGCGCGCGCGCGTGCACACTAAGACGCTGCTGCTTCTAAATCATTTTCGACTCTTCAATCTGAAAAGTCATTGCGATCTGACATCACCTTTTCTACTATTCTGGGAGCTGCCATAGCTGTTGCCACACTTTGGCCTGGACCACGATGGGCATGGAGCCAGGCAACGAGGTTGATGGGCTGGACCAGAACAAGCAGAGTAAGATACCCTGAATCGCAGAAGCACACAGTGGAAACTTAGGAGGAGAAGGGCAACCTTTACGAGGTGGCCTCCGAAAAGCTTTGACAATTCTATCTCTCTGAGCTCATGCTGGGGAAGTCTTCTATATTACTTAGATAATAATGTATTAAGAGAGATTTTGTATTTGGTGTATTTAATGAGCAAGCAACTCCCCAAAGACTTTTCAATAAAGCCAGCAAATTTAACAGGAGAAACGCATCAATTGGCTTTGCTGTTCCAGTTAAGAGAGCCGCTGCTTTCCGCTTTTACAGACGCTGGCATGTAGTATGCTAAGAAAGCCCTGGAATCAATCTTCGAGAAGAGGGCTAAAAGGTGGGTGAAATTAAGCAGCTAACATTCAGGTTCCACCACCCCAGCTAAAATGATGATTTTAATGTAAAAGCAATGAAGTTGATGAGAAGCCCAAGTTAGACAGCTGCCCACTTACCATGCGAATGTCCCCACTCTGAAGGGTCTCTGAGAGCAAGGTTATTCATAAAGGAAGGCCAGAGACCGAATCAAAGACTAAATACATTAAGGCATGCATATCCCCAAACAAAGTGCTTGAGTGAAAATGACTTATGGAAAGCAATATTGTAGGTTTTGACAAGACGGGAAAGAAGATAAAATATTCATATTCATCATCTCTTCAGTGTAATTGCCTGCCACCTTGGTCCCCTTGTGGAGAGGACTGGACAGAAGTTGCACAGAGAGATGGAGGTGGAGGTTGATTAGGACTCTGCACTGGGGCAGAAGACATGGGTCTAGTCCTGTCTTTGTCATTGTTGTTATTAAGTTGCAAAGTACTGTCCAACTGTTTGTGACCCCATGGACTATAGCACACCAGGCTCCTCTGGCCTCCACTATCTCCCAGAGTTTGCTCAAATTCACGTCCACTGAGCTGGTGATGCTATCTAACCGTTTCATCCTCTGCTGCTCCCTTCTCCTTTTGCCTCCACTGTTTCCCAGCGTGAGGATCTTTTCCAATGAGTTGGTTCTTCGCAATACTTCGGTGGCCAAAGTATTGGAGCTTCAGCGTCAGCACTTATAATGACTATGCAGGGTTGATTTCCCTTAGGATTGACTGGTTTGATCTCCCTGCTGTCCAAGGGACTCTCAGGAGTCTTCTCCAGCACCACAGTTCGAAAGCATCAGTTCTTTGGCGCTCAGCCTTCCTTATGCTCCAACTCTCACATCCATACATGACCACTGGAAAAACCATAGCTTTGACTAGATGGACCTTTGTCAGCTTTTTAATACACTGTCTAGGTTTGCTTTCCTTCCAAAGAGGAAGTCTCTTTTAATTTCATGACTGCAGTCACCTTCTGCAGTGATTTCAGAGCCCAAGAAAATGAAATCTGTCATTGCTTCCACTTTTTTCCTCTCCTATTTGCCATGAAGTGATGGGACCAGATGCCACAATCTTAGTTTTTTGAATGTTGATTTTCAAGCTAGATTTTTCGCTCTTCTCTTTCAGCCTCATCAAGAGGCTCTTTAGTTCCTCTCCACTTTCTGCCAAAAGAGTGCTATCATCTGTGTATCTGAGATTGTAAATATTTCTCCTGGCAATCTTGATTCCAGCTTATGATTCATCCAGCTCAGCATTTCATATGATGTACTCTGCATATAAGTTAAATAAGCAGGGTGACAATACAGTCTTGTCATACTCCTTTCCCAATTTTGAACCAGTCTATTGTTCCATGCTCAGTTCTCACTGTTGCTTCTTGACCTGCATACAAGTTTCTCAGGGAACAAGTAAGGTTGTCTGGTATTCCCATCTCTTTAAGACTTCCCACAGTTTGTTGTGATCCACACAGTCAAAGGCTTTAGTGTAGTCAATGAAGCAGAAGTAGATGTTTTTCTAGAATTCCCTTGCTTTCTCTATGATCCAACAAATGTTGGCAATTTCATCTCTGGTTCCTTCACCTTTCCTGAATCCAGATTGTGCATATGGAAGTTCTCAGTTTACGTACTGCTGATGCCTAGCTTGAAGGATTTTGAGCATAACCTTGCTAGCATGTGTAATGACTACAATTGTACAGCAGTTTGAATATTCTTTAGCATTGCCTTTCTTTGATATTGGAATGGAAATGGACCTTTTCCAGTCCTGTAGCCATAGCTGAGTTTTCCAAATTTGCTGGTATACTGAGCACAGCACTTTAACAGCATCATCTTTTAGGACTTGAAATAGCTCAGCTGGAATTCCATTGCTTCCACTAGCTTTGTTCATAGTAATGCTTCCTAAGGCCCACTTGATCTCACACTCCAGGATGGCTGGCTCTAGGTAAGTGACCACATCATTGTGATTACAGATCAGTAAGATCTTTTTTATAATAGTTCTTCTGTGTTTTCTTGCCACCTCTTTTAAATCTGTTCTGCTTCTGTTAGGTCCTTACCATTTCTGTCCTTTATCATGCCCATCCTTGCATGAAATGTTCCCTTGATATCTCCAATTTTCTTGAAGAGATCTCTAGTCCTTCCCATTCTATTGTCTTCCTCTATTTCTTTACATTGTTCAATTAAAAAGAACTTCTTTTCTTACTTCTGTCTTTACTCATAAGTAAAGTGGAGACTTATTCGGCTGATTACCACATCAGCTTCCAACACCCAACGGGAAGCTCTGGTGATTTGTGTGTGTATAAGTGTGTGTCTTTAATTAATAAATTCATTTTTAGAGCAATTTTAGGTTCCAAGCAAAACTGAGCAAAGTATAAAGTCCCCATACCCTCAGCACAACTTCTCTGACTGTCCATTACAGATATATTGCTCATCGCTAGGAATCTCAATTATATAGAGTGTATTACTTGGGGTTTTCTACATAACAAACCACCCCCAAACTTAGTGGTTTAAAGTAATGATATATTTAGCTCATGATTCCATAAGTTGGCACTCTGGGCTGGACTCAGCCAGGCGGGTCTTCTGATCTGGGCTGGGCTCCATCGTGTGTCTATGGTCAGCTGCAGGTCAGCAGGGTGGAGGTTCCTGGAGGTGAACTGGCGCTTGGCTGGGGCAATGAGGAGTAGGGATGGGGGCAGCTGGACTCCAGGTCTTTCATCACCCAGCAGGCTAGCCCGGGCTCAGGCACAGGTGTCTCTGGGTTCCAGGAGCAGGGAGATGAAAAGCACTTTTCAAGCGCTTGTGTCAGGTTTGCTCTTGTCCGTTGATGACAGCAAGTTTCAGGGCCATTAGATTCAAGAGACAAAGAAAGACTCTCCTTGCAGGGGGAACTATAAGATGGGCATGGTTACAAAATTTTAGGTGGGTATGAAGATGAAACAGGGAAGAATTTGGGGCACCTTTATGATCTGCCACATATATGCATCTGAGAGAAAACACAAAAGCAGGAGAATCAATGAAATCCCTCTCTTTTGTTCAGCATTTCTTTCCAGCCACTACCCTTCTTTACTTTGGAAACTTCTCAAGTTGTTGTATGGCAGAAACAACAATTGGCACAATATTGTAAAGCAATTATCCTCCAATTTAAAAATTAACTAAATAAAGGAAACTTCTCAAAAAAGCAGTTGACACTCACTGCCTTTACCCCCTGGCTGCTTACCTGTCCTCACCGTGGTGCAGACACCACCCTATGCAGCCTGACTCAGTGAGGACAGTGGAGAGCCTCCTATCACCAAATCTAGACAGTGTATCACCCTGACTCTTTTGGCTGTGTTTTACATGATGGGTCTTTCATTTCTTCTTAAAATTCTCTGTCTGTGATCAAGTGTACTTGTGGTTCAGGGTATCTGTGACTTTATTCTGGGGAGGATTATACTTCCTTGCCCTGTGGACCTCAAACTTGGCCTGGGGCTGACTTTGGCCAATGACATGTGAACAGGATTGATATCTGTCACTTTGGCCTGAAAGTTTCAGGAGGTAGTACACAGTTTCAAGGTCCCCTTTTATCTCTGACTTGAGACTGGTGATGTTAGAAGGACTGGCTATTCCATCACGCTGGGTCCTGACAGAGGGCAGTAGCTGACCAGAGATGATTAAGTAGCTTACAGCATAAATCTGTTTTGGCAAGCCACTGAGATGTGGGGCTTGCTTGTTACTGCAGCATAGCATAACACATCCTGACTAATGCAGAATTCCCATGACTTCTATAGCACCACTCCCTGTTTCCCACCTACTGCTCTCGCTGCTCTTTCAGTCTCTTCCTCTATCCACCCCAAAAATATTGGTGCCCCATTGTTCCGTGTTTGACCTATTGTTTATCTTACCCTCTATGCTCCCTGATTTCACTGTCTTTCCAAAGACTCCCGGGTCCACATCTTCAGCCCTAAGATCTATCCCCTAAGCTTCAGTCTTACAGGGTTAGTCATCTGCTGAGCATATCCCACTGGCTGCTCCACAGATACCCCTAAAGCTATCCCTTCTCGCCACTTGAGATCTCCACTTGTGGCTCTTTTGTCCATTTAATCCTCAAGTTGTCCTTGACTTCTCCCTCTTCTATGGTGCATCCCAGCAACTGGACACTGTAGCACATTTGATGTCCCAAATCCATGCTCTCCTCCTCCTGCATTTGTCCTGCTGTCACTTGCTTCGTTCTAGCCACCCACCACTGTTCCCCAGATGTTGGCCACAGCCTCCGATAACATTTACTGTTCCCTTCAGTCTGGTTTTCCCACTCCCAGCTTCTGCCACCCAGCCCAGACCTTTCAGGAATGGTGTAAGAACTATCAAAAATTTACATCTGGCCAGGTCAACCAGCTTATACATGCTAAGGCTTCCTGTTGTCCATATCATTATCCAAACTCCTCACCAAGACCTATAATATCCCTTCATTCATCCCATCCTCCAACTGTGCATGCCAGGACCCTTGTCCCATCACCCCATTGCCTCCATTGCTACTGCCCCTCTTTCTGGACAGTTTTTAACCAGCTTGCCCCTGCTTGTGCCCTAAGTAAGGCCAACTTGCTTTCTAACACTCAGTCGGATATCATCTCCTCCAAGAAGCCCTCCCTTGCCATCACCACTGCCAATACACACATGCACACACACAGGTACAGATTGGACACTCATTCTCCAAGTTCTCCATGCAAATCTCCAGCATTGCACTCACCCCACTGAAGCCTACTTAAATGCCAAGTGTCCTTGCATTTCCAATCCTGAGCTTCCCCTGCCATCTTGGTATTTTCAATGTGTCTGTCACATGGCAACTAACACCTGGAGCTCCTTAAATGTATGTCTGACTGAGTGTATAACAAATAACCATTTTCTACACTGTCTGGCTTTCAACTCATCTGTGAATCCAGGCTTATGTCTCCACTTACTACTCTTCCCATACTTCAGGTTGTAGTTCTTGCAGCTGATGAACTACTCACAGCATCCCCAATCTCGTCATAGTAACTAGAGCACAATACCTCTGAGCATCCTCACTTACATGACCACTGGCACATATGACCACAGATACAAAAGGCTGGAGAAGTCTGGTCATGCGTGTGAGTCCTCCCCTGGACTGATGGCAGGTTCTTTGTGAGCAAGTGCCCTGGTGTTGCATCCCTCATGTGAGCATGGTGCCCAGCTCTGAGTCAAGGCATGTGTTTTGAGCGTTCTCCATGGGCAAAACTACGTGGCTTGTAATCCTGACAACAATCCATTGGATATGCTATGATTAGTCCCCTTTGACATGTTAGGAAAGGAAAGCACAGGGAGGTAAGGTAAATGTCTCCAGGCCACACAGATTCTAAGTGGTTGAACTGGGATTCCAACCCAAGAGGTCTGTCTCTGGAGGCTTTACTCTCAACCATTTCACTGTACACCTGTATGAGCACAGAAAATATCTGAGGACTTGAATCTGGGATACATTGACTGGTTACATAGACGTAATCTGTGCCATCATTTTAGCTTCATGCCTAACCAGATTATTCTAAAAATTTGGCACGCCAGGATATGAGTTGTGATGAGAGGAACTAGGATTTGGGGTCAGAAGAACCAGCTCCAAGTCTTAGCTGGACCACACAGCAGTGTGATTAACCTCTCTGACCCTTGTCTCCTGACCTGTAAGATGGGCTGATGTTATGGATGCTGTAGGGAGAATTCTCAGAAAGGTGTCAGGAGTATCAGTGGTACCACACGCCCCATTTGGGGTTGCCCTGGGAGCACTTCCACTCTCTATTTCCCCTGGACAAAAGGCAGTGGCACGTTGGTCTCACCTCACCTGAGCTTGTGACACCCAATACAGTTAAAAGGCAAAGGAGGAAAACAGTGACCAGGTGTTCAGAGTGCACAGCGCTCTAAATGGACTTGGCCATTCTATTTCTTTCCTCAGGCGAAGTGAGTGATTGTCCTGGCATCATGGGGATAACCCAGACTGGATGCCAAAGTATCTGATCGGTTCCATCAAACCAGGTGTTGGGCTGCCCAGGGCCAGCTGCCGGCACTCAGGCGGTCCGTTTCTCAAAACTGGGTCGGGACCTGGTTGGCCAGTTGATTCCCGTTGGTAACCAGGTACGAACCGACTGTTCCACTAGAACCAGTTATTTTTGCTATTATTTCTCCTTCAGTGACTCTGTGTCTTGCATTAACAATTCTATGTCAAATGAAACCGGCTTCTTTCCCCAAGGAACTCACATTCAGTGGGAAACTAAGCAAGTAAAATCTTGGCTGATGAGTAGAGAGCAGAAAACATCCAGCCCGGCCTCACCAGCTCCGACCTCTAGCTCTGACCCTCTGGGCATGTCCACTGAGCCAGGACACAGACCCTCTGCTTTCTGCCCTCCCAATGCGTCCTCCTCCATCTTCCCAGAGCCTGCTCCTACTTCCAAGCCCACCACCCATCAAAGCCTTCCCGAGCCCTGCAACCTACCAAGTCCTCCTCTTCTGAACCCTTGGCACCCTTGGTTGGGCCAGTCTTACAGGAGGGGACATGCACTGCCCTCTACCACAGGCCATCCTGGATTAAAACAAGCAAACCTTTTGCAGTAAGCCTAAGCTCTGCATGTCTACTGGATAATCTGGAGGTCACCTATCACTGTGAACTTCTTGATGTCTTCCCCTCCAGTCTTTATTTCTGTAAACGCATGTACCTGTGTGGATATTCTATTTGTGTCATGTTTCTGAACTGCTTCCCAAGTGCAGGGCTCATGACCCCCGCCCCACCTTTGCACCTCCACAGGACCTCACCTCCAGCAGATACTCATGGCCCATTGGTGGCTATCTTCAGTGACAAGAGCTTACAAGACAGAGGACTTCTCGAGCCCAGGTTCACGCCTAATCTGGGGCTCCAGATCCCTTGTCAAGGAGCTTATTTTGAAGCTAGTTACCCCAGGAAGAGGCCAGCCAATAGGCCGCTGAGCTTCAGGGCCCCCGAAGGGCTCCTCTCAGGGAATCTCACCAACCAACCAAGCAGTGGGACCCACAACCTTGGCATCCGGACATGCCTGACCTCACATGGGCACTGGATGGTTGGTCCCTGACCACCTCCTCTTGAGGTACTCCTCTCTCACAGGGGACAAGGGAAGCCCGAAGAGGCAGGCCAAGTGAAAAGAAGGACCTTAGGTCCCCATCCAAGAAGGGTAATGGTGAAATTCACCTGGGAGTTCACATTGCCTGTGGTCAAACCTGCTCCTCACCTTGATATCTTACACAGCTCTTTTAGGACCAGATCTTGCTCATCTGTTTATTCTCATCCTACAAATGTTCTTGAAGCACCTACCATATGCCAGACAATTTTCTCAGCTCCAGGGACACAGCTACAAGCAGCATAGATAGAACTCTGCCTGCATGATGCTTACATTCTCATAAGAGAAGACAGGTACAGATAAGTAAATAAATAAGCCAAGTTCCACAAAGTAGCATAAACAATAAATGGGGAGACAGGCTGGGGAATGTGAAGTGGGAGTAATAGAGAAGATGCTTTATTTTGTGTGGTCAGGGAAGGCCCCTCTGGGGAAGTAAAATGTGAGCTGAGGTCTAAATAATAAGAAGGAGTAGCCAAACAAAGACTGAAGTAGAAGAAACATGTGCAAAGGCTCTGAGATGGGAACAAGCTTTGCATATTTGGGAATAGAAAGCAGGCTCCTTTGGCTGGAGTAACTTGGATGAGGAGCTAGAGATTGGGTCAGTAAGGGCAGAAAGAGATATCAGAAGGTCTTATAGACATGGTGAGGACCTGGATTTTATACTGGGACGCTAAGAACAGAATCAGAGGATTTCTTTAACTCAGACTTTATGAAGTAGCACATCTGGACCAGAGCTGAATGTGGCCTGAGGGTGAGATCTGGATAAGATGGAAATGGAAGACTGAGCAGCACAGTTGGTTCTATGAATATCTTTATTTTTTCTTAAGAATGGCCCCATGGCTAGAAATCTATGGCACTGTCTTTCCAGAGCTACAAATGCCCTAAACTCACTGTTTTCCACAGGGTCCCAATACATGGTTCCCTATATATGCCTTCCCACCAACTTCTGTGTCACCCACCTTCACTCATCGCTGGCACAGATCTGGCCCTAAGGATCATAGTTCATTAGACTGGTAAATCCATACAGACCAGACCCTGGGCAGGGGCTCCGCAGTGAGAACACACCATCACCCCGGACCTCCTTTGGCAGGAGAGCAAGGTACTGAGCAAATGATCACACACATGTATCATTTAACCTCGAAAGGGCGTGACGAGGGTGATAATGGATCTTATCACAGGGGTCTAGTGTAGTTCATAGCTTGGGAAAGGAGACATCAAAGGCCAGTGGAAAGGCGCTAAGAGAGGCTAAAGGAGTATGGGGGCAGGAAGGTCAGGTTCCAGCAAAGAACAACATGTGTCAAGCTCGGGGGAGAGAATTTTTGAACAAGACATAATTGTTCCCTGTCTTCAAACCAGGAAGAATAAGTGAATTCAAGTTCAATTTCAGATCAAACACAGAAGCCAGCACCCCTCCTACCACCATGGAGGTCCACAGATGGCCTGGGTGTCCAGGCCTGACCTTAGCACAGGCCAGTCAAGATTCTTAGAAACATGTTTCTTTAAACAAAAAACGGGTTTGGGGAAGGCAGATAGCTGCCTCAGTACTAAGACCGCCTCGCACAGGTTGGACACAGGAACTGTTGTTCAGATCCAGACTTCCTCCCACTCAGATGGTGGCCCTTTCTGGGCCTCAGTCTCCCCATCTTTCAAATGGACAGAAAACCTGACCTACTAGGGGCATTTCATGAGGACCAAGTAAGGCAATAGCATGAACACACTTTGAAAAGGTACACTTTTAATGAACAGCCCAGCACTTGGAACCAGGAGCACGTGGAAGCTATGCTGTTCTTTAACAAAGGGCTCCCAAACCCTCCTGCTGGTATTCACTGAGCAAAGAAACCCCCAGGGAAACAGAAATCATTGTAAGACAGGTGATCTAGGAGCAAACATTTCAGAACTGGAGGAAGGTCACTTTGGGCAAACGACTCTACCTTCCTGAACCTCAGTTTCTGCATTTGTAAAATGGAATAGTAATGGTGCCTGTCCCATGGGTTATGATAAAGATGAAATAAAATTGCACATATGGAACCTTAGCTTACAAGGGAGGACTCATCCATAGTGATCACGATTATGATCTCATTCCCCCTAGATCTGACATTTCTGAGCCTGGCAGAAGCTGGTCTGGTGCTATCCAAGTACCCCTACCCCCCAACCTCCTGCATCCCAATGTAACAGCCATGTCAGGGATAGGGTGGGGGTGAGTGAGGGGTGGCAGAGGAGCCTAGGCAAGCTGATTCCAAGGTTTTATCTTAAAGAGAACCCCCGCTGTCCCTTATCTGGCCAAGCCTCACTGTGATAGCCCAGGTTCTGGGCTCCCCATGGAACCAGCCTCAGGCTAAATCTGCCGCAATAATTCCAGGAGCCGGAAATGGGAGGAAGATGTAGGCGGGGGCGGCAGCTGAGCCGGCCCTGGGGGCCCCGCTGAGGACAGTCTCAGCCGAGGCTGCAAGCAAACCCCAGCCAAGGGAGCAGCGAAGGCAAACGGAAAGACTCCAGGACTTGAGGTCTTGCTGTTTGTTACAATCAAGATAAGAAACGCAAAGGCTCTTTAAAGAGATGGCACCTGCTCTCCAGACTGGAGCGAGAGTTTCAAATACAGATGGTGCAAAGGAAGACATGAAACCTAAGGGGACATGGGCCCGAGTTTGGGGCTTCGGGAGTGGGACTCTTCGTGTGAGGAGTGTGTGTGTTGGTGTACTGGTATGTGTATGTGTGTGCATGTCTGCTCACTCGGAGGGTGTTGTATGTGGCAGCGAAAGAGAGAACTTTCCCCAAACACAGCCTTGGAAGGGGGTGCGTGCTTTATTTCAGACAAATGATAGGAGGCAAAGGGACCCGTCAGGACTCTTCACCCTTGACTTTCCCTCCTTGTTCTGTCTCTGTCTCTAGTATTTGCCTGTTGTCTGGCCCTTTCTATGTCTCAAGGTCTTTTTTTCTCAGTTTCTTTTAGTCTGTCTCTCTCTCTCTGCTCCCTTCTCTTTGTCTGTGTCTGCGTGTGTGTCCCTGTCTCTCACAGTTTCTCTCCTTTGGACTACGTTTCTCTCTCCCTCCTCACATCTCTTCTCATCTCTGCCCCTAACAATCACATCTTTTCCTTCATCCCAAGATAGCCTTTTCTTCCAGCCCCCCCGGGCTGCTTCCTGCTCCTTTGTGCTGGGAGAGGTGCTGTCTTCCAACAGAGTGGAATCCTCGGGAGACGAGGGTTTCCGGGTCTGAATGCTTAATTTCACATTCCCGCTCCACAAGGGCGAAGATTCCAGCCACATTGTATCCTGGCTTATCAGACATTCCCCACCAGCCCCAGAGAAACCTCTCTCCTCTCCTCCCCAGATGAGGGCTTGGCTATTCCCCCTAAGAAGGGGGCACATTTCTGCTGGCTTCTCAGTGGTTTTGATCCCCTGGGAGGGACACGTGGAGGATGAGGCTGGGAAATTCCAGCAGGACCCTTACCCCCTCACCACCCGGAGTGAGCCTAGGCTCAGGAAGGGCGGGTCAGCTCAGATTTTCTGACGGTCCAGAAATGGCAACCCACTCCAGTATCCTTGCCTGGAGAATCACATGGATAGAGGAGCCTGGTGGGCTACAGTCCATGGGGTCGCAAAGAGTCGGACACGACCAAAGGGACTTAGCGTGCACGCACACATCTTCGTTCTTTATTTTGTTCTATTCTATTCTAAGAACTAGTATTGACTGGTTTCCAATTGTATTTTGTTCTGTTACAATTTGGAAAAAAAAAATGAAAACCTAAATAAGATAGGGAAAAGATATTTGACTATTCAGGTGAATGAATACATGTGTGCAAAGTTCTAAGCAGTTTACAAATCTGAACAAATCTTCATTTTACAGATGAGGAAGTTGTAACACAGAGAGGCTAGACAGCTTGCCAAGGTCACACAGCCACCCCGTGTGGATCTGAACCCAGCCCTCCAGCCCTGAAAGCAGGCTCTTTGTGCTGTGCCGCCTCACCTGTCCCTGGCCTGCCCGCCAGCCCACCCAGAGGAACACAGGTACCCTCTGTGCAGAGCCCTCCCTGCTCAGGATGACAGGGAAACTGACTTTGTCAGCTCCGGGAAGAGCCTTGCCTCTTACCTCTCCGGGGCTCTGGGCCTGGGTTCCGTTTCCCTCACTTTTCTGCAAGGCTCTTCCTCCTCACCCTTCTCAGGTCTTCCCTGAGCCCCTCAGTAAAGGAAACCTACCCACCTCCCCAGCCAGGATGCCCAGGACATCACACTATTTATTTCCTTCAAATCTGATCACACTGGGGATTTCATTGCTACTCTTTATAGGTATTCTTGGTTACTTTCTTTCCTCTCCAGATTAACCCCCACTATCCAGAACTGTGTCAGAGCTCCAGAAAGACTGAACAAACAAGTAAGGGCAAGAAGGGTGAG
This sequence comes from Odocoileus virginianus, assembly GCF_023699985.2. Classification (NCBI taxonomy): domain Eukaryota; kingdom Metazoa; phylum Chordata; class Mammalia; order Artiodactyla; family Cervidae; genus Odocoileus; species Odocoileus virginianus. Next base: position 42,185,203 of record NC_069693.1, on the reverse strand, counting down.
GTTCTTGCTCATACAGATACAGACGTGGTCAGGGGTGTTTTGAGAGGAAAGGATGCCTGGGCAAGGGCATGGAAGTATAAAACCACGGGGCATATTCGGGCATGCAAATATTCCATGCCACATGCTTCAGGGCATCGTCCCCGAGGACTGGGATTTTAGACGGGCTGGAATTAAGAGCCTTGAATGCCAGACTAAGCAGCTTGGGCTTTACCAGCAGGCAACAGGGAGTTGAAAAAGTGGCAGGATGCATGCTGTGATTTGGACAGAACAGACCTGGCGAGATGAGTAGGCAGGGAGAGGCTGGAGCAGGACGCCCCATCTGACCTGGCTGAGGACTCTCCCTGGCAGGGGAGACCCAGGCCCTAGGGAAGAGGTGGGGGGCAGAGGAAGCCCAGGCATGTCTGTCGCCTCAGTCCATGGGTGTGGAGAAGGAGCAGAACTGAGAGAGAAAGAGCCTCCTGTGGTCTGAAATTGCATCTTCTAAAAATCAGCACCAATTGGGATCTTTGTTTTCTATTTTGCCCCTGCCCACTTCAGGGCAATGAGAAGCAGATTGTGTTTCCAAACACATCACACGAAATCTGCAGTGGAAGTTGGAAGAATAACCCCAGGCTTCTTGGTCTAATTCTCAAGGTCAACTGATATCATTAGAATAACATGAACTCAATTTGAGTTACAGCAGGGAAATCATGTTAGGAATATGGGTCACTACATCACCAAGTAATGAAGCTGTTACCTCGCACGATCGCAAACGCGCTCAGAAGCCTGTCAGCGTCCTTGCCCCATGGTTCTAACAATGGGGCCAGCTCGGAACAATGGAGTCACCCACAGAAACCAAGGCCCACTGGCAGAGGGAGCCCTGGGATGGAGCCAGCCCATCCCCAGTGCCTGCAGCCTCAGAGTCAGCCAGAAGGGCAGGGGTGTTCCAGGACAAAGGGCAAATTTCGGTCCTATTATTTTTCCTCCAGATTTTTGAGATTTTCTTTAAAGAGCCACAGTGGGAAATGGGCAGAGAGAAAGGCCCTGGGGTCATAGAACAAGCAAAACCCATTGCTTCATCTGCCAGGGAAGACAGGTTAAGGGGAGCAACAGCCAGCCCTTGCCCAGAAGTGTGACTTCAGCAGCAGCCTGTGTGGACAGCAACGTGACACAAATGAGGAGATGGGGGTGGCAGATCAGGTGTGCGACAGTGAAGCGCTGAGACACCCACGCGGTAAAGGGGCCACCACCGCCCGGGCCCGCCCCCAGCTGCTCAGGAGGACCGTGGCCTGGCTTTGAGGGATCTGCACATGTCTCCATGAAAAGCAGAAACGGAACTGTATGGGAAGTCTCCTTGTTGAAGGATGGTGGCAACCAAGCTAAAATATTTTAGGGCTCTAGTGTCTATACCACAAAACACGTCTTGGTGTTGCTGACTCATGACTTACAGAGTCCAGAAAGGCTAACTCATCACCCTGCCAGGAATTAAAGGCCCTGGGTTGGGAGATCTGGGTCCCCTTGAACTCTCAATATTGCAGTGAAGGAGAGGTCACAGCTTGGCTCTGGAGCAGCCCCTGGCCAAGTGCTGGAGGCCTCACAGTGGCCACCCCAGCATGCCCGTGCCCCCTCCAAGGCCCTCCACTCAGCCAACACCCCTCAGCTGTGAGGGGTGTTGGCACTCTGATCTCTGCCGGCCCGTCTCAGGGTGTCACCAGGGCTGAGGGAGGTGCTTCACACATGGATGCCACCTCCCTGGGGGAGCCCACACTGAAGGGCTGATGTCAGAGGTTATAGGGCCTGGACTTGTCTGGGACAACTCGAGCATCTCTGAAGGCCCGCACCTGCTCCAGGACTCCCAACAAGACCACCAGAGGCCTTTGCTGTGACTGCATCATGGCCCAGTTTCTACTTCCGCCCACCTTTTTTCCCCTTACTCCCTCCAAGTGCTAACCCCTCAGGCTATACCCCGCCAGGCTCCTCTGTCCATAGGACTTCCCTGGCAAGAACACTGGAGGGGGTCACCATTCCCTCCTCCAGGAGATCTTCCCAACCCAGGGATTGAACCTGCATCTCCTGCTTGGCAGGCAGACTCTTTACCATCTGACCCAGAGCATGGGGGTACCCCCCAAAAAAACCCAGCCATGATGCCCTGTTCAGCCCTCATTTCCTCACCTGTCCCATGGAGAAAATCACTTGCCTTAATGTGTCCTGTGAGTTTGTAATGAGTTGATGGAGGGGGAGGTGGCTGAGTTTCAGGACGGCGCAGTGCATGCGGCAGGTGCTCAATAAATGCTCACTGGGCATCGTGGATTGAGTGCATAGGAGAAAGTGGTAAATTCATGGCTATTATTACTAACCTCATAGACTTTATTGCCTAAGGCAGAGCTTCTTCACCTCCCATATTCACCACTGATATTCAGGGCCCAATCCTTCTCTATGGTAGTGGAGGAGGGGCTTGTTCTGTGTGTTGCAGGATGGTTAATGGCCTCTACCCAGTAGATGCCAGTAGCCACCCCCAGCTTTGGCGACCAAAACCGTTTCCAGACATTACCAAACATCCCCTGAGAGGCAAAACTGCTCCCCACGAGAGCCACTGCCCAGAGCTCCTCAAGCTGCAGCTGGGGGAGACCCTAGCTCCAAAAGTTGATCAAGGGGCCTTTCCCAAGCCTTGTTTACAGGAAACAGGAAATCCCAGCCAGGGCAAGGGGTGGTTCAGGGCGGTGGGAGGACCCCACACCCCGGGCAGAGACAGTGCTTCAAGTCCCAGCGGCTCATCACGCAACCCAGAAGAGGCGTCTCCTCTCCCAGCCTCAGGGTCCTCAGATGAAGAATAGAGAGGTCAGCTTATTCCTGCTGACCTCCCAGGGGCAGGAGGTATAAAAACATTTGGTTTGGTAGGTGGGAGAGCATTTTGACAAAGTAAAGTACTGTGTCTAAGTACAATAAAATTGATTCATACCAACGATTGACTTACCCAAAGACAGGGACAGAAAGGCAGACAGACAGAGGGGTCTTTATTTACACGGTCACCCTTTTCTTATCCCCACTGCCTCAGGGAAGGGGATGTCCCTGCTCAAGTGCCCAAGAAACAAAATAAGTTAAATTCTCAAAACCCACCAGGTCCTAATGATTAATAGGATTTTAAGGCAAATTTCACTTGGTAAAATTTACAGGTGATTTTGTCTTCTATGGCAGTGCTCCTAATGTCAAGTAGAATGAAACTGGGCTTTTTTTTTTTTTTAACTCTAAAAAAGTGAATGAAAAAAACATGTCAAAGAAAGTTATGCCAACTTGACAGACCCATTCCACCAGCAGTGGGCAGCAGAAGCAGGAAAAGAAAAGTTTGCCTCTGAAACACCTGGTAGAAGCAGAGACACACGGACTCTGCCTTCCTCCCCTGCCTGCCCTCCATCCTTCCCTCCCTGGAGCTGAAGGGAAGCAGCGAACGCCCGAAATAGCCTCGCTTCCAGCGGTGAGGCAGGAAGCCACCATCCCCACAACAGAGAGCTCTCACGCGATTGACACAGAGAGCCAGCGCTGCCCTGCCATTCTCTTCCGGGGGCCAGGGCGGGGAGGCTGGCAGGGGTCCAGCCAGGGTCCACTCCCTGGAGACATCCCAGGAAAGGCAGGGATCAGTTCTAGAACAAGGGGCTTCTCTCGACCACCAAAACCCCCCACCCTGGCTCTGCCATCCCAGACACAGGGACTCAGCTGGGTTTACCCCATATGCGGCAGTCTATTAATATCTGGGGCTATTAAATATGCTTGAGATCCAAGAAGGAAAAAGAAAAGGGTATTGATTCTGAAATATGAGAAGGAAACGGTAAGATCAAAACTGCTAATAATTTCAAAAGCAAGATTCCAAAGCCCTTTTAATAATATTTTTTCCTTTGAACTTTTTATTTTGTATTGGGGTATAGCAAATTAACAGTGTTGTGATAGTTTCAGATGAACAGCGAAGGGACTCAGGCATATCCATTCTCCTGCAAACCCCACTCCCATCCAGCCTGCCACATAACACAGAGCAGACTTCCACGTGCTACAATAGGTCCTTGTCGGTGATCCATTTTAAATATAGTCGTGTGTACATGAAATGATACAAATGAACTTACTTACAAAACAGAAAGAGACTCACGAACTTACAAAATACACTTACGGAGGCAGGGGCAGGGTGGGGGGCTGCTGGGGATGCAGGGAGGGATACTTAGGGAGTTTGAGATGGTCATGTATACTCTTTTTAAATTAAATCATTTTTGAAACAATTACATTCAGCTGAGTGAATTTTAATATACTAATATGGAGGAGGGCTGCTCAGAGGTCTTAAATTGGCCCCTGAAACATATTCTTTTCACCTCCTGGAGGTGAAAATTCTCCTACCTTGTTGCATGTGAATGGGATATGGAGACAAGAGGTCTCTGAGCCCACTCAGTCCTCCTCTCCCTGACTCTGCAGGATCACCCAGAGACCCCAGGGTGAAGGCACGAGCTATGGAGAGCACAGATCTGAACTCCTAAGAGCATCCTGACCTGTCCCCCAAGTCACGAGAGCCTTGCCATCATCTGCCTTCCTGGGGCAAGTTTGGTGGAAGGTTCCAGGCTGGGAGTTTAGGAGCAGGGGTCTTGGGCCAAGCCTTGCCTCTGACTTTCTCACAGACAAAGAATATGCAACCCTCTCTGCACCAATGTCAGCACCACCATTAGAGAAGCACAGGGAGGTCTGAGAGGACCATTCTTATTAAATAAAAAATGGGGAAAGGCACATCTCTTTGTGAAAGAGACCCAGTTCTTTGTGAAAGAGGAAGCTCCCCCCCAACCCCACCCCCGATTTTAGCTGTGAATAAGTGCCGGCTCCGAGTGACTCCCACTTCACTATTCCCCTTACCCCACCCAACAAGCTCTGAACTGTGCTGTGTGTGCTCAGTCGTGTATTTGACTCGTTTCAACCCCGTGGACTGTAGCCGGCCAGGCTCCCCTGTCCACGGGATTCTCCAGGCAAGAACACTGGAGTGGGTTGCCATTCCCTTCTCCAGGAGATGTTCCCTGACCCAGGGATCGAACCCTGCATTGGCAGGCAGATTCTTTACCACTGAGCCACCAGGGAAACCCAAGCCCTAAACTGGGTGCTCCCCAACTCTGCTACTGCGATTGTCCAGGGCCCTGGTGTCCTCCCAGAAAGCACTCATGGCCAGCGGAGGGCAAACGCCAGCACCAGAGGCGACCCCTGCCCACTGCCTGCTGGTTACCCTGGTTGGCAGACAGCTCTTTTCCCAGTTGGTGGGCAGGGTTGTGTTTATTTCGCAATTAACGAAGAACAAAGACGTGGCGGGGGTGGGGCTCGTGGTTGGCTTTGGGGGACCAGAATCCCTGCCTTGCCTCTGGTTCTTTGACTCCAGGTCTGGGGGTGGGAGGGGTGTCCACACCCCCCATCATTCACAGCGGTCTGCATTTCTTTGGCCAGATCATCAGCTGCAGCAGACAGGCCTATTCTCCAAGAGAGGCAAGGGGCAGAACATGACTCAAACAGACTCCAGGCCCACTCAGCTCAGGGGTGACGAGTATAGACTCCCCTGTGTTCATCAAGGGCGCACTGGGAGACCGAGAGACCAAGGCGTGCGGGTCTCAGAACAGCCCCTGCTGGTTCTGTCGTGCCGTCTTCAAAGAGGGAACCACATCCCTGTGTTCTATGTGGAGATACGGCAAACACCCCCCACGAATGAAGGCAGGGAGATTTGGGGGGCACGGGAGGTGTTGATACAACAGATAGAGCTCTGAATTACCCACAGTAAACAAAGCAAATTATATTGACTTCCGCAGGAGTCTGAGATTTTGACAGCAAAGAGAGACTTATGGTAGAGTTGTTGCTGCATTTATATTTAATAAATTTAAGAGAGAGATGAAATAGACTTTAGCAAGGCTAGTGAAATATTTATAAAAGCACACCGAAGCCATGTAAGGGAGAGAGAGGGAAATAAAACAGCTCACATGTGGGATCAAATCGAGCAAGCCAGCTTTTAACCTGACAGCTCCCTAGCACTGCGGGCAGAAAGCTGCCAACGGGCCACAGATGCACCACACCTGAGCTAGCCGGGAAGCGGAGGGAGGTTTGGGGAGGGGAGGTGGGGTGGGACGGTTGTGTGTGCACCAGGCTCAGCCAGCTCCATGTGGTCCTGGGCATCTGTCACACCTGCCTTCCTGCTCAGGTGCGCCTGGCACCTTGCAATGCCAGGCAGAGCAGGTTCTCCCGCCCCTGGCCTACGTCCAGTCAAGCCCATGGTCTGGTAGGAGCATCTGAGGCCCCCGGGAGGCCTCACAGACAGATGGAGGCTGGACACCCCTGGGCTTCCATCACAGTGAGAGCGGTCTGTCTTCAAGCTATTGTCCCTGGAAGGTCTGGTTTGGGGATTATTAGACTGAGGGGAAACCAGCTAGTCAGTTTGGAGATTGGTCACATTTTTGAAATGTACAAGTAATGTATAGTCATGGTGGATAATCAGAAGAAAACAGATTGACAAACATGCAAACTCTATCACCCCTAATCTCAACCATGTGGGCATTTCCCGACTGGCTATGTACCATTTATCAAGCAGTGGTTTTAATATTATGTAGCTCTACTCCATGAATACTCTTTGGAATAACTGAAGCTGAAGCTGAAGCTCCGGTACTTTGGCCACCTGATGTGAAGAGCCAACTCATTGAAAAAGACCCCGATGCTAGGAAAGATTGAAGGCAAAAGGAGAAGAAGGTGACAGAGGATAAGATGGTTGGATAGCATCACCAATTCAATGAACATGAACTTGGGTGAACTCCAGGAGATAGTGAGGGACAGGGCGGCCTGGCATGCTGCGGTCCACGGGGTCGCAAAGAGTCAGACACGACTTGGCAACTGAACAACAGCAACAAGTTCTACTCCCCTCTGACACAGTCCAGAACATACTGGCCATTGTGTGTCTCATCCCCTGCTCTCAGTTTTGGGACGTTCCCTCTGCCCAGAACATTCTTCTTTTCCTATCCAAATCTAAATTCCTCTTGGAGACCCATTTCAATCCTGTCTCCCCAAAAAGCCTCTTGTGGGGCTTGCTACCCTCTGGCCCAGTCTCCCCCTCTGCCGAACCCCCAAGTCCTGCTTATGTCGCCACACTGCGGTTCACCCTTTCACCATCTTGTTTCCTGGCCCTGTTGCCCGTTGACTTTTCATGTCTTTCCATTCCCATGGAATATCCTGCCTTCTCCCTTTTTGCCTCTGTCTGCATCCCATGTGGCACCCTCCTCCAGCCCAGTGCAGGCCTAAGGCAGACTCCAGACAGCAGCCCCAACCCAGAATCTCCCAGAACACCTTCTGACTTCAGCAGTTGAGTGGGAACAATGTCTGGATGTCTGTTCTCCCTCAGAGAATCGCATTAGTGTGAGCCACTTGCTCCAGGAGCTGCAGGCTGATTTGTAGAGATCAGGTTGTGGAAGATCAGTTCACCTAGTGGCCAGCCGACATAGCAACGGAGGGCTGCTCTGGGAGTTTCAGTTCCGCATCTCGGATCTTCACTCTGATTCTGCCACTGCTTGTGGCCGGGCATGGGATGTGCTAAACACGGATTGCTAAGTGTCTGTGCACTCCCCCATCCCACTCGCGTTTGAATTTGAAATTGCTACAGAGAACTCTGCTAGGCCATGTCTGAGGAGTGTCTGACAGTTGGCTCATTCAGCAAACTGGACTTGTTACATGAATTTTCCGCACATCAGATTTTGTGAATTGACATAGCTACCCTGACTGTCTGGGAAGGAGGTTCTGAAGCAACATTGGAAGTGGTCTCGGACTCATCTGCCTGACCCCTCGGGCCACGCCCTCCAGCCTCTGGTGTCCTGACCCTGACACTTCAGCCAACAGCCTCCTTCTTCCAGGCCCTGCCTCACCGTTCTGAGCTCCAGCTTCCAGGGGCAGGCTTATCTGAACATCTCCACAGTGACTGAGAGTCACAGGAATATCTAAGAAGCAGAAAAAGCAGGTTCACTGTGGATCAGGCCTGGGAACTGTCTGAAGCTTCCCAGAGACTCTGGAAGGAAGCACAGAATGTATTAAAAGCAGGTAACAATGGACCAAGTGTCGCTTCCTGTCTCCTGCCCCATTCTCCAGCCTCACTGAACCCTTTTCACTTCTTAGAAGGTCTCTTTTTCTCCCCTCCAGGTTTTACACAGGCGTTACACCTCTGCCTGGAGCACTTTCCTCTTCTTTCTCCCTCACTATATCCCTTTTTAAAAAACAACATTATTGAAGTATAATTGTTGTTCTGTCGCTCAGTTGTCTTTGACTCGTTGTGACCCCATGGACTACAGTGCGCCAGGCTTCCCTGCCCTTCGACATCTGCCAGAGCTTGCTCAAATGCACGTCCATTGACTCAGTGATGCCATCCAACCATCTCATCCTTTGTCGTCCCCTTCTCCTTTTGCCTTCAGTCTTTCCCAGCATCAGGGTCTTTTCTAATGAGTTCGTTCTTTGCATCAGGTGGCCAAAGGATTGGAGCTTCAGCATCAGTTCTTCCAATGAATATTCAAGATTGATTTTCTTTAGGACAGACTGGTTTGATCTCCTTCCAGTTCAAGAGACTCTCAACGCCACAATTCAAAAGCATCAATTCTTGGGCGCTCAGCTTTCTTTGTGGTCCAACTCTCATATCCATACATGACCACTGGAAAAACCATAGCTTTGATTAGACAGACTTTTGTCGGCAATGTCTCTGCTTTTCAATATGCTGTCTAGGTCAGTCATAGCTTTTCTTCCAAGGAGAAATTGTCTTTTAAATTTCATGGCTACAGTCACCATATGCAGTGATTTTGGAGTCCGAGAAAATAGTCTGTCACTGTTTCCATCATTTTCCCATCTATATGCCGTGAAGTGATGGGACTGGATGTCATAATCTTGGTTTTTTTTAATGTTGAGCCAGCTTTTTCACTCTCCTCTTTCATCTTCATCAAGAGGCTCTTTAGTTCCTCTCCTCTTTCTTCCATAAGTGTGATGTCATATGCATGTCTGATATTATTGATATTTCTCCTAGAAATCTTGATTCCAGATTGAGCTTCATCCAACCTGGCATTTTGCATGATGTACTCTGCTTATAAGTTGAATAAGCAGGGTGACAATATACAGCCTTGACGTACTCCTTTCTGGTAAGTTCAAAACTGGTAAGTTCAAAACCAGTTCAAAACTGGTTTGAGTTTTGAACCAGTCCATTGTTCATGTCCGATTGTAGCTGTTGCTTCTTGACCTGCATACAGATTTCTCAGGAGACAGGTAAGATGGTCTGGTATTCCCATTTCTTTAAGAATTTTCCAGTTTGCTGTGATCCACACAGTCAAAGGCTTTAGCATAGTCAATGAAGCAGAAGTAGATGTTTTTCTGGAATTCTCTTGATTTTTCTATGTCCAACGGATGTTGGCAACTTGATCTCTGTTTCCTCTGCCTTTTCTAAATCCAGCTTGAACATCTGCAGTTTCTCGGTTCGGGTACTATAGAAGCCTAGCTTGGAGAATTTTGAGCATTACTTTGCTAGCATGTGAAGTGAGTGCAATTGTGCGGTAGTTTGAGCATTCTTTGGCATTGCACTTCTTTGGGATTGGGTGTGTGTGTGTGTGTGCTCAGTCATGTCCGACTTTGCAACCCACCAGGCTCCCCTGTCCATGGGATTTTCCCGGCAAGAACTGGGATTGGAGTGAGGTATAATTTAGACACAATAAATTGTACCCATTTAAAGTGCACATTGTGCCAAGACCAAGATCTGACCCATGTATACACCACTGAAACCATTCCCATAGTCTCTATCACCACCCAAAGTTGCCTCCTGACTCTCTGACTCCTCCTACTCACCCTTGCCCAGTACCCAGGCAACCACTGACTGGTTTTCTATCTCTGTAGATGAGTTTGTTTTTTTTTTCAAATTTTATATGGGCTTCCCAGGTGGCACTAGTGGTAAAGAACCCTCTTGCCAATGCAGGAGACATAAGAGACGCAGGTTTGATCCCTGGGTCAGGAAGATCCCCTGGAGGCGGGCGTGGCAACTCACTGCAGTATTCTTGCCTGGAGAATCCCATGGACAGAGGACCCTGGTGGGACACAGTCCATAGCGTCAAAAAGAGTCTTATACACATTGAATCATATGATATATACAATTTTATATGTTTTCTTTCACCTGGCAGGATTATTTTGAGGTTGTATCAGTAGTTCATGTTTTTCTATTGCTAGGGAGTATTCCAATGTATAGATACATCACATTTTGCTTATCCATTCACCCAACTGGTGGCTGCCAGTCTGTTGTTATTAAAAACAAAGTTGTAATGAACATTCCCGTGTAAGTTCTTGACTGGACATATGCTTTCACTTCCCCTGGTAAATCTCTAGGAGTAGAGTGGCCCGATTGTATGACAGGTATGTGTTTAAATTTTTAAGAGACTACTAAATTGTTTTTCAAGTCAACATAAAAGGGAGTTCTAGTTTTTCCTCATCTTAACCAACACTTGATATGGTCATCAGCCATTCTAATAGATGGTTGGCAGTAGTGATTTTTCATTTCTCTAATGGCAAATGATGCTGCACATCTTTCAGTGGGCTTATTTGCCATCCATGCCTCTTCTTTGGTAAAGTTTCTGTTCAGATTGTTTGCCATTTTCTACTGGTTTATTATGATTATTATTACACTTTGAAAATTCTTTATATATTTTAGAAACAAATCCTTTATCAGATATATGATTGAGAATATTTTATCAGATTCTGTCATTTGTCTTTTCATTCTTTTAATGGAACTTTTCAGAGAACAGTTTTAAAGAGCAAAGTCCAATTTATCAAGTGTTTGCTTTAAAAGATCATGGCTTTGGTGCCATTTCTAAGAAATCTTTGCCAACCCAAGTTCACAAAATTTCTCCTGTGTTTTCTTCAGATATTTATATTATACACTTAGCTTTATGATTAATTTTGTCTTAAACTTTGTATCCAAAGAGAAGTATGAATTGTTTATTTTTTGCATATGGATATCAAATTGTTTCAACAGTATTTGCTGAAACAGCTATCTTTTCTATACAATTGACATTAGTCAACAATCAGTTTTCCACATATATGGAGAGAGCCCTATTTTTGATTTCTCTGTTTCATTCATCTCTTCATCCACACCAGTGCCACACTCTCTTGATTACTGTGGCTTTCTTGTAAGACTTGAAATCAGGTTATTGTAGTCCCCAACTTTGTCTTCTGCAAAGTTGTTTTGTATATTCTGTCTCCTCCCTTTGCTTCTCCAAATGAATTTTAGAATCAGCTTGATAATGTCAACAAAAAAGTCTGCGGACTTTTGAATGGGATTGCTTTGCATCTGTAAATAAATTAGAGAAGACTTAATGTCTTAAAAATACTGAGTCTTAAGACTTGTAAACAAGGCATATCTATTTATTTAGTTTTTTTTTCCCATTTATTTTTATTAGTTGGAGGCTAATTATTTTACATCATTACAGTAGTTTTTGTCATACATTGAAATGAATTATTTATTTCATTTTTAAAAAAAAATTTCAGCAGTGTTTTGTGGTTTTTAGTGTATAACTCTTGAACACCTTTTTGTCAGATTTATTTCTTTTTCAAAGTTTTATACCACCGTAAATGACATTTTAAATTTTAATTTCATACTGCTCCTAGCTAGTATGTGCTGTGCTAAGCTGCTTCAGTAGTGTCCGACTCTTTGCAACCCTATGGACTGTAGTCTGCCAGGCTCCTCTGTTCATGGTATTCTCCAGGCAAGAATACTGGAATGGATAGCCATGCCCTCCTCCAGGTGATCTTCCAGACCCAGAGATTGAACCCACGTCTTTCACATCTCCTGCATTGGCCGGCAGATTCTTTACCACTAGTGCCACCTGGGAAGCTCCTCCTTGCTAATATACAAAATACAATTGGCTTTTTGTAAGTTGATCTTGTTTCTTGTAACTCCACTAAACATCTTTATTAATTCTAATAGCTATTTTATACATTCCATCAGATTTTCTATATATACAAGTATGTCATTTGCAAAAAAGATATTTTTACTTCTTTTTCCATATAGATCCCCTTGTTCTCTCTCTTCCCATCTTCCCCCTTTCTTTCTTTTTCATTGTCTTTCCCCACTATTTTACTTCTAGAACCTCCACGACAGTATTGAATAGAAGCAATAAGAGTAGACATCCTTGTCTTGTCCCTTATTTTAGGAGGAAGACATTCAGTCTTTCATCATTAAATATGTTAGCTCTAAGTTTTTCAAGAAAAAGTTCTCTTCTACTTGTAATTTGTGGAGAAAGTTTATTGGGAAAGGATATTAAATTTTATCAAATGTGTTTTCTGTGTCTTCTAAGGTGATCATTTTCAGATCTGACTTTTATTTTGTTGGGGTAGTTTCCTTCTGTTCATAGGTTGCTGAATGTTTTTTATCAATAAATGGTGTTGAATTTTGTTAAGTAATTTTTCTGCATCAGTTGAGAGGATCATGTGGTTCTTTTCTTTCGTTCTGTTAATGTGGTATATCACATAGATCTATTGTCACATGCTGGATCATCCTTACAATTCCAGGAATAAATCCCACTTGCTTGTAATCTTTTTGGTATGCTGTTGCATCTGACTTGCTAATATTTTGCTGAGGATTTTTGCATCAATGTTCATAAGGAATGTTGGTCTGTACTTTTCTTGTAGTGATTGTCTGGATTGGATGAATTAAGAAGACCCGCCTCATAGGATGAGTTAGGAAGTGTTCCCTATCTTCAGTATTTTAGAAAAGTTTGAGAAATGTTGCTCTTAGTTCTTCCCTAAACATTTAGTAGAATTCACTACTGAAGCCACCAGGTCCAGGGCTTTTATTTGCCAGGAAATGTTTTATTACTGACTTGATTTTGTTACCAGTTATAGGTCTATTCAAATTTTCTATTTCTTTGTGATTTAGTATTGGGAGGTTTGGGTTCTAGGAATTTTCCCTTCATCTAGATTATCCAATTTGTTAGTGTACAATTGTTCTTTCTTATAAGCTCTTTCTTATAATCCTTTTTATTTCTGTAAAGACACTAGCTCCTTGGAAAGAAAGCTATGACAAAAGTAGACAGTGTATTAAAAAGCAAACACATCACTTTGCCAACAAAGGTCCACATAGTCAAAGCTGTGGTTTTTCCAGTAGTCATGCACAGATGTAAGAGCTGGACTGTAAAGAAGGCTGAGCACTAAAGAACTGATGCTTTCAAATTGTGGTACTGAAGAAGACTCTTGAGAGTCCCTTGGTCTGCAAGGAGATGAAACCGATCAATCCTAAAGGAAACCAACCCTGAATATTCATTGGAAGGACTGATGCTAAATTTGAAGTTCCAATACTTTGGCCACCTGATGCAAAGAGCTAACTCACTGCAGAAAAGATCCTGATGCTGGGAAAGACTGAAGGCAGAAGGAGAAGGGGGCAGCAGAGGATGAGATGGTTAGATAGCATCACAGACTCAATGGACATGAATCTGAGCAAACTCTGGGAGATAGTGAAGTTCAGGGAAGCCTGGCATGCTGCAGTCTATGGAGTTGCAAAGAATCAGACTTGACTTAGCATCTGAACAATAACAGCAACAACAAATCAGTAGTAATGTCCCATTTTCATTTCTAATTTTAGTAATTTGAGTCTTTTCTCTTTTTTCTTAGTCAATCAGAATAAAGTTGATCAATTTTGTTGATCTTTTCAAGTAACCAACTTGTAGTTTCATTGACTTCTCTGTTGTTTTTCTAATTACCAGTTTATTTATTTCTGCTCTAATCTATATTATTTCCTCCCTTCTGCTAGGTTTAGTTTGTTCTTCTTTTTTTAGTTCCTTAAGGTGTAAAGCTTTCTTGCTACAGTCCATGGGGTCACAAAGAGACAGACATGACTTAGCAACAGCTAGGTTGTTGATTTGAGATCTTTCTCATTTTTTAATGCAAGTGTTTGTAGTTATTAATTTCCCCCCTTAACACTGCTTTCACTGTGTTCCATAAGTTGTGGAATATTGTGCTTACATTTTCATTTTTCTCTATGTACTATTTAATTTCATCTGTGATTTAATTTTTGATTCATTGGTTGCTTAAAAGAATGCTGTTTAATTTCCACAAATTTGTGGATTTTCCAGCTGACTTCATCCTTGGACAATATCTATCATTCTAAATCTGTTGTACTTAATTTGTGGTCTAACATATAGTCTACCCTAGAAAATGTCCCATGTACACTTGAGGAGAATCCCACAAGCTGCATTCAAGTTGCTTCAGGAATGCATGCACGGCTGCATGAGGACAAGAGATTGAGAGCTGCAACCATATGACAAGCTGAAGCTAACCAAAATTAACTGCAGTTTACCACCCAAGTCTTCCCTTGGAAGTTGCAAGCTTTCAATAGACTCCAGAATTCCAAAGTAATTATATCAGACAGATTCTGCCAATGTATTTTCTAGGTATAGGAACAGATTCCTGGTGCTCCCTACTCCACTGTATTTTCAGAATCTGCTCTCTATTTTGCCTCCATTTTTGAAAAATATTTTCACTAGGCAGAGAATTCTGAGTTGACAGTCTTTCAATGTTTTAAAGATGTTGCTCTTATTTGCATTGTTTCTAGTGAGAAATCTGCTATAATCCTCTGTACATAATGTCTTTTTTATTTTGAATCTTCAAAATTTTTATTTTTAAGACTGATTTTGAGCAATTTGGTTATGATGTGCCTTGGTGTACTTTTCTTTGTGTTTCTTGTGCTTGGAGTCATAGAACATTTTTAAATCCATAGGTTTATAATTCTTATAAAATTGGGGGAAATTTTAGCTACTATTACGTCAACTGTGTTTACTGCACTCACCTTCTCCTTAAGAAACTCTAATTCCATGTATATTAGGCCACTGAATACTGTGTCACAACTCATTTATGTTATTTACAGTCTTTATCATTTTTTCTCTTTCTTTCATTTTGGAAAGTTTCTATTGCTGTCTTTAAGTTCACTAATCTTGTATTCTGCAGCGTGCAAGCGCCTCCTTATTCCTGTCCAGTGTGCACTTCAGTTTCAGTCATTGTAGTCTTTATTTCTAGTAGTTTGATCTAGGTCTTTTTCAAGTCTTCCATTTCTTGAATTAACTGTTTGAACAAATGGCATGTCATCAGAACTGTTTTAATGTCCTTCCCTGATAAATCTAACACCTGTACCAGCTCTAGGTCTGTTTTGATTGAGTCTCTTTTCTCTTCATCCTGGATCATATTCTCCTGCATCTTTACATGACTGGTAATTTGTAAACAGATGCCAAACATAATAAATTTTATCTTTTTGCATGTTGGATATTTTTTGTATTCCTAGAAATAATTTTGTGCTTTATCCTGGCCTAGGCTAGAGCATTCTTCACTCTGACCCTTTCTGTGGATCTTCCCTGGGCCTCAGTTACCTTCCCCACATGCATCTGCTGGTTGATGTTTTGCTAAATACTTAGGAGGGGCCTCTGCAGGTCTCCAGAGTTCTGTCTCTGTGCAAATTTCCCCTTTCAGCTTGTTTTTCCTGCAAACTCCAGCTGCCTTGGTCTCCCAGCTCTCAGCTCTGTCTCTTCAACACGCAGAGTCTACCAGTCTCCTCCAGGTTTTCCCTCCTGTGTCCTATCCTGGAAACTCTCTCAAGGCAGTAAGCTGGAGCAATCACAGTGCTCTGTTCATTTGGTGCCCATCTCTCAGGGAAAACTGCCCTTCATTTCTTAATGTTCAATGTCTTGCAAACCATTGTTTCCTCTATTTTGTCTGGTTTCTTGGTTGTTTCAGGCAGGGGGTAAATCTAGTCCATGCTACTCCATCTCAGCTGGAAGTAGAAGCTCCCTCACTAATGACAAATGAATCTTCACAACTCAGTTCAAATATCATCTCCTTCAGGCAGCCTTCTCTGATGGCCCACAGACCATATTAAGCCCTCCTGCTATGCCCCATCCCCACCCCACCCCAACCCCAGCCACAATGCTTCTGTCTTAGTTCTTCTCAATATGAATTGTTATTGTTTATTTGCTTACCTCCCAGGTGGCGCTAGTGGTAAAGAACCCACCTGCCAACACAGGAGACTTAAGAGACACGGATTAGATCCCTGGGTCAGGAAGATACCTTGGAGTAAGAAATGGCAACCCATTCCAGTCTTCTTGCCTGGAGAATCCCTTGAACAGAGGAGCCTGGTGGGCTGCAGTCCATAGAGTCACACAGAGTCTGAAGCAACTTCAGTTCAGTTCAGTCACTCAGTCATGTCTGACTCTTTGCAACTCCATAAACTGCAGCACACCAGGTTTCCCTGTCCATCACCAACTCCCAAAGCTTGCTCAAACTCATGTCCATCGAGTCAGTGATGCCATCCAACCATCTCATCCTCTGTCGTCCCCTTATCTTCCTGCCTTCAATCTTTCCCAGCATCAGGGTCTTTTCCAATGAGTCAGTTCTTCACATCAGGTGGCCAAAGTATTGGAGTTTCAGCTTCAGCAACTTAGCACCAGTTGGACTATAGTTTCCTCAATATAAAGATCTATGTCTTACTACACTTTATCAGGCACAGAACAGGTGCTTGATGAATGTTGAGATTTTTTAATGTGTCTTAGCTCCAGAAGACTGAAACACTGTGATCAGGGAGGCTCCTCCTGTGTCCAATCAGATATGGGAGATGGGGAAGTTTCCTCCAGAAAGGTGTGGATGTAAGGTACACCTGTGTCCCCAGGGGCAGGACACCTGTTCTTATCTTCAAGAAGTTAGAGTTGGTAGCCAGTTAAACAACGGTACACTAGGGGCTTCCCAGGTGGTACTAGTGGTAAAGAACCTGCCTGCTAATGCCAGAGACATAAGAGACGAGGGTTCGATCCCTGGGTTGGGAAGATCCTCATGGACAGAGGAGCCTGGCTGGCTACAGTCCATAGGATCGCAAAGAGTTGGACATGACTGAACCAACTTATCACAGCACAGCACACACCCTAGAGGCATTTCAGATGAAGAGGGAGCAGGCAGAACCAGGGAGAAACCTACA
Source organism: Odocoileus virginianus (assembly GCF_023699985.2). Taxonomy (NCBI): domain Eukaryota; kingdom Metazoa; phylum Chordata; class Mammalia; order Artiodactyla; family Cervidae; genus Odocoileus; species Odocoileus virginianus. Next base: position 42,168,219 of record NC_069693.1, on the reverse strand, counting down.
TGAGGGCTAAGCTCCCCAAAGAAGCAGGGAGTCTGTCTCAGAATGAAATGCCTGCGCATCTTTGTTGTGGTTCAGTCGCTCAGTCATGTCCGACTCTGTGATCCCATGGACTGCAGCACACCAGGCCTCCCTGTCCTTCAATATCTCCTGGAGCTTTCTCAAACTCATCTCCACTGAGTCAGTGATGTCATCCAACCATCTCGTCCTCTGTCGTCCCCTTCTCCTGCTGCCTTCGATCTTTCCCAGCACCAGGGTCTTTTCTGCAGCCTTGTGGTCCCTACAAAAGCCCCAGCTCCCCAAACCCCCAAGGTTCTGGAGAAAACCCCATCCCACCCCAGCCCAGGCATTAGGGAGTAAAGCAAGTTTGCAAACTAAAGGGATTTCAAGTCTGCACTTGGTGAGTGGAAAAAAAAAAACAACAAAACCTCACTCTTTTACAAAGAATGAAAAGGCTTCCCCCACCCTCCCTTTCCTTTCCCTTCAATGATGGCATTTCCATAAGAGAAACTGCTTGATAGGCCTGTTCCCTTTAAATTATTTTCTAACGATCCAGGCAGTCGCACGCGCAGGCTGCCTCTCCTTGGCTCACCTTTCCTTTCAATTACTTTCCTTCTTAAGCTGAACAATGGCAGCGTCACGGCCCCTCCTCGCTGGGACTGCTGCAACTCAGCGCCTCTGCGGCCGGGTGCCCAGGCTGGGTTCCGGCTTTGTTCCCCTGACCAGACGGCCGCTGTTTCATCTTCCCGTCTCCCCTTTCTGTGCCATTTAAACTTTAACCTGGTAGTAACTTTGCCGCCTTGATTCCCGATTCAAAGGCTGGCAGATGAAAAGCCCTCCCCTTGGATGTGGCTTGAAAACTTCATTCCCAGTCTCTCTCTGTCTTTGAACTGCCTTGGAGCCTTTTTGCCCAAGCCGTTTTATTCTCCCTGGGCCTCGAGCTTTCAGGCCTGGGGGCTCGGGAAAGGCAGCGATAGGGGCTTCTCAGTTGGGGCCCAAGAGGACCCCAAGTACCCAGAGTGGACAACTCCTGTGCCCTCCTGCACATACCACCTCCTCCTACCCCTGAGAGCCAGGAGTCTGGCTCAGGAGACCGCCTCTGGCCTTTCCGGGCCCAGTCCCTGCCTTCACCCAGCCCTCCCCCATCTCAGCTTCCCTTCACAAGCCCCAGACCCACAGCACTTCAAGGCTTCTAGCCCCAGGTGGGTCCTCCAGAAACTTTTTCCTTTTCAATGCCTGGCAGGCCACTTGCTGTTTCAGATATCGGGCAAGGCACAATGACAGAATTCTGCCATCACAGAAAAATTCAGGTAATCAAGACCAAATGGGACAGTGGGAAAATGAACCAGAGAGAGTGTTAGAAGTAAACCCCAAAGCAGACCTAACTTCTCCTCCTCCAAGCAGGCTCTACACCGCCAGGTGGTGGCCGCATTGCTCAAGTCTCAGATGGATTTCCTTTTGTTAGATGCTTAGCGGTCTTGGTTTGTCTACGAGGACAGTTTCCCCACCACCCTTGTATCTGCTGACAGAACTAAAGAACAGTAGAGTGGGTTGAATCTTGGCCCTCAAATCAATATGTCCACATCCCTCCACTCCTGGAATCTGTTAACTGACCTCATTTGGTGAAAGGCTCTTTGCAGACATAATAAAGTTAAGGGTCTTGAAATAAGGAGAGCATCCTGGATTAGTCGGATATACCTAAGTGTCTTTTTGAGAGATCTACAGAGGAGAGGAGGAGGCCGTGTGACCTTGGAGGCAGAGAGTAGAGTAACGTGGCCACAAGTCAAGGAACACCCAGGGCCACCAGAAGCTGGAAGAGATAAGGAGTGAATTGTCCCCTGGAGCTTTCGGAGGAAGCACAGCCCTGCTGACACTTTGATTCTGGACTTCCGGCCCCCAAATTGTGCAAGAATAAATTCCTGTTGTTTTCAATTACTAAACTTGTAGGGGCTTCCCAGGTGGCTCAGTGGTAAAAAATCCACCTGCCAAGGAAACACTAGAGATATGTGTTCACTCCCTGAGTTGGGAGAAGGAAATGGCGAACCGCTCCAGTATTCTTACCTGGAGAATCCCATGGACTGAGGAGCCTGGTGGTCTGCAGACCATAGGGTCACAAAGAAAGAGTTGGATACAACTGAGCACATATGCAAAAAAAAAACAAAAAAACTTGTAGTAATTTGTTACAGCAGACTCAGGAAAATAATAGAAGTATGCAAAGATGTGGAAGGGAATTTTCATAGGTTTTCACCAGGGTTTGGTGCTATGGGGGAGATGTGCAGGAGGACTCCCTCTTCCTCTTCCTCAGGGTGTGATCATCTTTACCTGCAACTCCACATAGCCAGCCTGAGGGTGATGGCAAGACAGAGGTGGAAAGGGCCTGCACAAGGCATGGCAGGAATGGACAATGATAAAAGCTAGATTGGGATCTTGAAGGGATAACTTGAACCGAAATCATATATCCCAATGGAAACAGGACATATCTTTGTTTGGGGAAGACCAGAAGTCCACCTGCATGATAATTTACAGTAAAGAATCTGCCTGCAATGCAGGAGACCCGGGTTCCATCTCTGAATTTGGAGGATCCCCTGGAGGAGGAAATGGCAACCCTCTTCAGTATTCTTGCCTGGAGAATCCCATGGACAGAGGAGCCTGGCAGGCTACAGTCCATGGGGTCGCAAAGAGTCAGACATGACTGAGTAACTAACATTTGAATAGAATTCCTTCTAAAGGGAGAATCAGACAGCCCAGCTAAGCCTTATAGCCAAGGCTTGAGCATGGGGCTGTGAGAGGGCCAGGATTCTAGTCTCTGACTTGTAGGTTTCTCTCCTGACCACGCCCCCTGCCCAGATTCATGTTCCAAACTGGGACCAAGAAAAGCTGTCAACAAAAACTAGAAAAATGGTTTTTACTGAAACGCAAGTAAGACATCAGAACCAATGACAGAGAGCAGTAGAGACTCGGAGAGAAGGAAATGCTCCCCACTGCAGCTTGGGGCCAGGAGGACTCCAACATATGAGGAGCCTTTGGCAGCTCAAGCTCAGCCCATCAGCATTGGAGACATGGGCTCAGGGGTGACTGCGGGGCCAGCAGGCAGGATGGCCCGATTGAGGTGGTTGGACTCTGCAAAGGGTCTAAGATGTGTCCGGCTGACACCATGGTGATTAAAAAGGACAGCGGAGTCACAGAGAACAAAGCACTGGAGCGCAGGGCTTCCAGATGCAGCAGGACCGGGTCACTCCAAACAGCTTCTCAGACAGACAACCCAATGCATAATGGAGAGTCCTATGCCATTTGGTAACTGACAGGTTGGCTTAAGAGCCCACATGACACAAGCCTGAAGAGACCCCGAAACAACTGAGTGACAGTTCGACTGGGTTCTGGCAGACGCAGGTCACATCATTCATTAGCAACATCAATCTGAACCAGAGCTGTTCCCTTTAGCCATGCTGGGTAGACACACTGTGGTCTTCAGGTGTATATTGGAGTTACCTGGGAGCTTTTAAAAGAGACTCATGCCCAGGGTCCTGCCCCCACCAATGACACGGGGATCTCTGGACAAGACCAAGACTCGTATTGTTCAAAGTTGCCCAGGAGAGGCCACGGTGCAGCCAGTGTTGTGAACCCCTCCTTCCTGGCACCCTCTGCCTACCCAGACAGGAAACAGTCACTCCTCAAGTCCTGGTCTGCCCAGGCTGAGCCCTCCAACTTGTTCTGGGCCTGGGTTGATGTGGGGAGAGACGACCCCCACCAGAAGGCAGAAGTCACCTGAAGCCTGCTTGTGCACAAGCCCAGGAATTACTAATTGGCCTGCAGATTCATTAGGCAGAGGACAGAGTTTCCAGTGTTAACATCTAAACCCCATTTAACTCATCGATTTACAATTACTAGCAGATGTAAGTCCCCTTGATGCAAGAGAGTGATGGACCATAAGCACCCTTCCTCTGACCCACTCCAAGGAGGCTGAGCTTTAATTTCAGGGTGGATTCAGAGAGTTCTGGACCCTGTGATGACCATTTGACAGTGATGATAGCAGGCAGCCTGGAGAGCAGGTGTCCCCTTGCTCTCCTCGAGGGAGGCATCCCCCATCCAAAGCCTCCCAGGCACCCTGCAAAGATCTAAGTCTTCTTTACCACCCAGTGCCCATGCTCCCCCCACATCATAAAGGCCCAGGCATGGCAGCTCAGAAAGCTCTCTGGTCCCAAGGCAGTGATGGTGGCACCCAGCCCTCTGGAACAGATCTCCCCCTCTACCTGATGGGAGAAGTAGGGGTCCAGGGGTAGGGCTTGGCCCATAGCTCCAGGCCCACTTGGAAGGACTGTAAGGAGCTGTGTGCCTGCTGCAGAGATGCGTCTCTGTGGAGATGGAGCCACTAGCCACCTTAGAGCATATCTCTGTTCACGAATGAGACTTTCAAGAGGCCCCCTAGGAGGACAGGCATCCAGCAAAAAGGAACTGAAGACTAGGGGAAGAATGTGGCCGCACCTTTGGGGCCTGACCGAGGCTACCCCTCCAGACCCCCTACTCCTCCACCCCCACCTCCCCCACCCCCCAATCCCCCACCTCGCATGCTGTGGACCCATCTGCCCTGGTGCCGAGAAGTCAGGGAGAAGAACTGACACTTGCCCTTGAAAGTGTCCCTAAAGCACACTGCCTTGAAATTGACAGGGCCCTGGCCATGACCCCTGGCTGGAAGGGATGCTGAGAACCCCCAGGAGGCTCACCTCAAGGAAGTCTGGACTGATGGACGAGCCTTTGCCTGCCCGGATGGTTGGGAGGGGTGGGAGTATCATCATGGCCTGGACCTACTCCTGGCCCGGCTGCTCAGCTTGGAGGGTGGGCTTTGAGAAGCAGGGCGGACATGGGACAAGGGGGTAATCACAATTGCTCAAACCAGAGAGGCCACACATAGGCAAAGGAGGCATGGAACACTGTTCTCGGATGAGTTCCTTCTACCTGTTGGGAGCTGGCACAGTGGGGGCCCCAGCCTTGGAAGGCAGGACACGACCTCCCCCAAAACTCAGCACCCACCAGCCCAGCTTGTCCACCCAGACTGATTTGTCCTGCTGACTTTTCTCTTCCTTCCACTGGGACCTGGGAAGACAGGTACCTTGTCCTATTTGCCAACGCCTGGCACGTAACTAATGATTCGTAACAGTGGATTAAACAAATGAATCAACAACTTATCTTAACCCGTTTTCACGTGTGGATACGCTTCGCTACCCACGTGCCCCCCACCCCATGGGTTTCCCACAGCAAACACCACCTCTCAGCTTCTAGCCCACTCCAGGGCCGTCCCACCCTCACTGTCTGTGAGCTCAAGGATTACAAACTCATCCTAATATGTTTGCCTGCATGAAACCTAATTAGGAAGGTAAATCTGAAAAAAAGTGAAAGGTGAAACAATATAGAAACCTAAGAAGGGTGGCCCCCGGCCCGCAGAGCAGAAGAGAAGGCCATTTGAGTTCTTCATTCTCTGGTATCCTCCTCTCAGCTCAAATAAGGAGACGGGTCCCCTCCTTCTACCAGGCAGGGCCAGTGAGAAAAGTAGAGGATAATTTGTTTCAAAAAGCACCTGGATCTGGAATCCTACTACATAAGGGGCTTTGGGGCCATTTTCCCTGTCTTCCTGCATCCAGGGCTTGGCGTTTCAGATTCATCAGAGGCTCTAGCAAATGGTTAGGTAGATCTGTTATAAGGGATGAAAAATCTAATTCAAAGTGGCCTAAGAAAAAAAAAGAATGGTAGTTGCGCACGTGAATGCATGCGCTTGTGTGTGTGTGTGTGTGTGTGTGTGTGCAGAATTCAGTGACTCTATAACTGAAAAGTCCAGGGATAGGTAGGACTAGCTGAATACAGTGACTTAAAGAACTCTCCTTTCCCCACCTGGCCATCATATCGTGCAGTCAGGCTGTCTACAAACTGGATCCCTTCCAGCAACCAGCTTCCATCCTCCCCCTTCTGTGGCCAGTGGCAGGGAGGGCATCTTTTCTAGGCTGTGGAAGGGGGTGGTTGGCCTGATCGGCTTCTCTTGTGCCATGTGGGCATCCATGAGCCAATCATATGGTCAGAAGGATTTGATGCTGTGATTGATCAGCCCTGGGTCACACGTTCCACTCTTGGAGACAGTGGGTAGCATTCCTCCCACCTAATGTCCCAAGGACTACAAGCGAGAGAGAGTGTGGGTCCCCAAAGGAAGATAACAAAAAGAGTATGTTTGGTCCCACAAATGGAGAGAGAGGCTGCACAAGCAGCGGGAGATGTCCACCATCAACCTGAATAGTGAGAAGGAGATGGAAGCCTTCAAAGTTCAACGGGCAGGACAGATGAAGACCTAGAGGTGGGAAATGAGCCACATGGGTTGTGCTGAGAGTGGAGAGGTGGGTTGATTGGAGAAGAGGGCTCCGAAATATAAATTTGGGGTCATCATGGTGTAAGATTCAAGGGCACATGAGCTGAGATATGTTCCTGGGGCCCCAGAGCTGGATTTTGAAAGAAGCATCTGAATATCTTCACCTTGGGGAACACTAAAATGATGTGTCAGCTTTATGTTCTGCTTTCTGGGGGTGATAAAAAGTAAGTGAAAAAAGAGGGGGAAGGGAAGCAGCAGACAGACCATCTGATGTCTAGCAAGTAACAAAGTTCTTAGTGTGTGTGCATTCCCCAAAACCACACCTACTTTGGGTTTTCTGGGGCAGCTGAGCTTACAAAAGATAGCTTCAGGATAGAGTGGAGAGGTACCTTGGGCTCTAGGGCACTGGGGATTGGCTAAGTTGAGGGGCAACTTTCAAGGAATGGGCTTCTAAGGATCACTCTTAATTCAATCCAGAGGCATTTATTAGGTACCTAGTGTGTGCAAAAGGTTTTTCATGTGGTGCAGTGGTATAAAGAATCCACCTGCCAATGAAGGAGACTCGAGAGATGGGCGTTCCATCCCTGAGTTGGGAAGACCCCCTGGAGTGGGAAATGGCAACCTGCTCCAGTATTCTTGCCTGGAAAATTCCACTGAGAGAAGGGCCTGGCTGGCTACGGTCCATGGAGTCCCATAGAGTCGAATGCGACTGAACAACTAAGCACGCAGTGTGCGAAACACGGGCTGAATCCCATGGTGTCAACGGACAAGAGGAACTTCATATGGCCTCTGAACTATAGGATAGCCAGGTCCATTGCTGCGTGTCACATGTCATGGGGACAGCATCACTTTGCCTACAGATCCGTCTCATCTTTAATCCCTACAAGGGCAGAAATGTCCCCCATTCCTCTGGAGGCCTCCCATGCCTGACCCAGTACCTTGTACATAAAAGCCACTCAATCTTTGCATCCTTTAAAGAATCAGTAAATGAATGAGTTTTTCCATGATAATGGACGTGATAAAGAGGATTACCATCAAGTAAAGAATTCTACAAACCCAGTGATCCTTCGCTGATGGTAAGTTGCTTGTGGAGACCTGCTATGTACTTCTGGAAACATGGCAGAGTGTTAGAAACAGAGAGCCACTCTCTCCTGGAACTTACGCTTCAGAGGGTATGGCCATCCCCATCTACAGATGAGGAAACTGGGGTTCCGAGGGATTAAGGCATATGGTCATGGGTGCACAGCTAGGAACATGGGGAAGCTGCTGCTGCTGCTGCGGCTAAGTCGCTTCAGTCGTGTCTGACTCTGTGAGACCCCTTAGACGGCATCCCACCAGTCTCTGCTGTCCCTGGGATTCTCCAGGCAATAATACTGGAGTGGGCTGCCATTTCCTTCTCCAATGCATGAAAGTGAAACGTGAAAGTGAAGTCGCTCAGCTGTGTCCGACTCTTCGCGACCCCATGGACTGCAGCCCACCAGGCTCCTCTGCCCATGGGATTTTCCAGGCAAGAGTACTGGAGTGGGTTGCCATTGCCTTCTCCAGGGGAAGCTAGCACCTGCCAATAATTGGATTCTGTTCTGTATCTTCCTGTTTCCAAAGCCAAACCAAACCCACACTTCCTGCATCCCTGAGTAAAATAAAAACTGAATTCAATCATGCAACTATGGAAGAAGGTGTGATTACTACTTATCTGGGTTGGAGGAAAGGAAGGAAGGTACCCCAGAGCAGGTGGCACTGAGCTGACTCTTGAGGGAATGGAGGAGGCTTCTGGCATGAGGAGAGAGTATGGAGAAGGGCCCAGGGACAGGGGGCAGGGTCAGTAAAGATCCAGAATGGGGAAGGTCGCGGTGAGGCATGCCACCCGGCTGGCACTTTCTGAGGAGCAGATGCTGAAGCAGCAGATGACGCTGGGTAGAGAGCTAAGTCAGCTGTCTGAGGTCTGGGGGATCAAGGGCCTGCCCTCTTATAAAGGTGCCATTCTTAATCCTCCATTCTGTGCCAGGCAGACTCGGTGCCAGGCACTTCCCACGTGTCATCCGTAGTATTACTACTTACACTGTGCTATGCTGTGCTTAGTCGCTCAGTTGTGTCCAACTCTGCAACGCCATGGACGGTGGCCCAAGCTCCTCTGTCCATGGAATTCTTTGGGTGAGAATACTGGAGTGGGTTGCCATGCCCTCCTCCAGGGGATCTTGTCGACCCAGGAATGGAACCCTTTTCTCCTGCACTGTGGGCAGATTCTTTACCGTCTGAGCCACCAGGAAAGCCCAGTAAGTACTTACTAAGTGCTTATTGCTATTACCTTAGAGTACTGTTGCTTATAGTATTAATAAATACTTACTTCTACTACCTTCAAGTACAGTTGCAATTCCCACCGTACAGATGGGGCAGCTAAGGGTGCAAATACCTGCCCCAGGCTGAAACTCAGGCAGCCTGTATCCCACATGAGATATTCTGCTGTGTGGAGAGTGGGTAGTCCAGGAGAGGCAGGCAAGTGGGAGCCCTGCCTCTTTCTCCATCACTCTGGCCCAGCTGGAGGGGGGCTGAAAAGGAGGCTGCTGCCCCGAGTCCCCCACCCCTTCCCAGCCGATGCACAGAGCAAGGATGGGAAGTCGCCCACCCAGGGTCTGGCTCCAAACCTTCCAGAAACCTGCAAACATGAAACAATCCTAGATGAGAGGAGGCTTGAAAGCCACCGTTTTTAAAATAAAAGGAAATCGCATTGTAAAAGCCCTGGCAAAGATGACAAAAAAAAAGAAAAAAAACTTGTTAAGATCAAAAATGCAGCCAAACCTCAAAAAAGAGGTTTGGGATAAAGGGAGGGAGCAGGGGTTTTACCTGGGAGCTTCCAAGGGGGGCTTCTGAAGCAGGTGAGGGCGGGGCGTCCCAGCCTGAGCCCAGGCAGGCCTGCCTCTCTGGCCTCCCCCCCCCCCCCCCCGCACCCCCCCCCCCGCCGCGCCCCCGCCCAGGCACCTTTTATGTCCCCCTCCCCCCAGGGCTGCGAAGCTGACAACAGCGCCCAGACGCTGGACACCCATCAAGTCTTCCAACTCATTTCTTTCCCTTTAAACTGAGGAAACTTGGAGTCCTTTCAAGACACAGAGAATGGCAGGAATTGGCAGGGGGCCTCCTTCCATCCTTTCCCCCACCTCCCAGCTCCCCCGTGCAGGAGGAGAGGCCCTTCTGGCTCTGCCTGGAGAGAGTTAACTCTTCACCCAGGGGACCAAGGGCTGGCTTGGTGGGACGCCTGCGGCCAGAGTCATATCACCCACTCCTCGCAAGGGTCTTTCTTATTCTCAGGCCCCTGGGGAGCAGAGGACCAGACAAGGTCCACTAAAGCTCTAACTTAGGGCAGGAATTCTATGGGCATTTCTCAGAAATATCTTTGTCATCCCAAGCAGCCAAAGAGGGAGGTTGGAAAGTTGGAAGGAAGAAGGCGGGCACCCTCCTCGAGGCCCCCACCCAAGACTCAACTAAGCTTTCAGAGTCTCCCAGCCCAGCCCGAGGGCTGGAGGGTAGACAGGAGCTCCCTTGGCCTCATGCAAAGACTTCCACCTACTCTGACTGCCATGGGGTGGGACCGAGGGGTCCCAGAGGACACAGGATAGGAGCCCCAGTGTGTGTCTGCTGTGAGCCATTCGGGGTTCGTTGCCAAGGCTGGAGAGGTGTGGCAGGGTCCCCACCTCAGGGACTTGGCTACGAACACCTACACCCTGCCCCCTGGACCACGCAGGCTGGGATTCTCATCCAGCTCCGCCAGCTCCTGCCAGCCAGTGACCATATGCGCATGACCACCCCCCTGGCCTCAGCCTCCCCAGCTGGGCAGGACCAGGCCCCAGCCCTGCCTGCCGTGTGCAATGGTGTGAGGGTCACAAGGGGCCATCCTTGCTGGGCTCGCTGAGCCTGGGCGGGAGACCGTGAGGGATACACACTTTCAGAGAGCCGGGGGGACAGAATCGGGCAGAAAAGGGGAGCTAGAGAGAGGAGATAAGCGAGAATATCAGAGAGAGACAGAGATCAGTGCAGGAGAGGGAGAGCAAGAAAGAGCGAAACAGAGACTCCCTGTGGGCCAGAGACAGAGAAACGGAGGCCAAGGCAGAGGGACACAGGAAGGGTTGGGGAGGGGGGAGGATTCAGACAGAACTGCCCCCGACTTCCCACCACATGCACACAGAGACCAAGGTGCCGGTGCCACATGCACGCATGCTCAGCGTTGTCCAACAGTTTGCACGGGTCTGCAGAGCCTGGACTCTGGTGAGTTTGGAAGCAGGAAGAGTGGCAGCTAAGAGCACAGGCCCTGGGGTCAGACCGTCCAAGGTGGGGGGACCAGCAGAAGGCCCCAGGCACATCCCAGAGCCTCTGTCTCATCTGCGCAATGGGACTCATAACACAACCCCCCTCAAGGGATCACTCTGCGCTTCCATGAACTGTGGGCTCAAAGCCCTCACACCACTCAGGCCCCCTTGAGGGGTCATGGCCTTGGGCCTCCACCCCTCCTCCTCGGGTCTCCCTGTCTCCTGATCTTCTGTTCATGAGGATCCCCTCCAGCTCTGGGACCCCTCTGCCGGCCCAAGGGACACAGAGGCACCCAGGTTGGCAGTAGTATCCCCTCTGATGGACATCTGCCTGCTGCCAATGATACCAAAGGCCTGGGACCTGTGTCCTCCTGGGCAGAGACTTCACCCAGAGTACAGGCCCAGGCCCAGCTCCACAATGCCAGCCTTTTAAAGTGAAAGTCGCTCAGTCGTGTCCAACCCTTTGCCACCCCATGGACTGTAGCCCGTCAGGCTCCTCTGTCCATGGAATTCTCCAGGCCAGAGTACTGGAGTGGGTAGCCACTCCCTTCTCCAGGGGATCGTGCCAATCTAGGGATCGAGCCCAGGTCTCCTGCATTGCAGGCAGATTCTTTACTGTCACCAGGGAGCCCAGCCTCATGAAGGCCAAGGAAATAAATGCTGAAACTCCTATTCCTTTCTTTAAGAAAAAGTCCTACATTAACTGCCGGGAAGTGGGGGTGGGTGGGGCTGAATGGGGGCAGGGCAGGTGGGCAGGTGGGTCCCACTAAACCTGATGAGGTGCTTTTGTTCCTCAGAGACCACAGTGCTCAGCTCTAAGACAGCTGTCAACCTTGTGACTCAAACCTCCTCGGATGCATGGCCGAGGAGAGGGCCAAGAGGTCAGGACAGCACAAAAGCAAGGTGGGTGTTGAGGGGGCTGCAGGGGGACGGTGACTGAAGTGTCACCCCCTCTGAGAGGCAGCCTACCCTGTCCACGCGCCCCAGGGGAGCCCTGTCCACGTCCTTCAGCGTTTGGAAAGCACGCATGTGGGACCCACTTGGTTTTCTGTCTCCCCTGAATGGCTGTGGCTGGGAATCCCAACTATTTTGTGCAGTCTCGATGCTCCGTGCCTGGTACAGAGTAGGTGTTTTGCAATAATTCTTGGAAGGAAATCTCAGTTACTTCCAGTTAACAAAGAAGAGGGGCTGGTGACAGATCAGGAGGTGGGGTCTGGGAAGGGAGAAGGATGTGGAAATGGGAGAGCTTCATTCTGGGCCACAGGTCACCAGGGTCTCGGCTCTCTGACACTGCCTGTGCAGCCGGGGAAGGTCCCCTCCCTCCCTGTACCTACAGGTGGGTTCCCACCTGTAGAACCAGGGGATGCACATGAGTAAGTGTCAGTCACTGCCCAGGCTCCATTCAGCTTTGGAGTTGGATGGGTGAGGTTGTCACAGGTTCTGTATAATGAAAAATCAGTATTATGCTGAACCAAATGAAACTGACACTTTCATGGGTCAAAAATGGTCCAGTGTGGGCAATTTCGTATGGTTCAACCAAAAAGAGTAACATTAACCATAATCGAGTGTTACAGGGACCTTGATAACAGGGTCAATCTGAGGTCCATTCAGGACAAAGACATGAGGAGCGTGGTAAAAGATCCCTAGGTTCCCTTTTAGCCCTGTCTGTGTTAAGGTATTGTGAGCCAGCCATGCGTGACACTAGTCACTAGGCACAAGTCACTCTCCCTCTGAGCCAGGTATAGATGGTTCAGCCACCCTGTCTAGTCCACAGGGCTGCTGCCAGGTAACAAAGGGGGGAGTGCCCTGGAGACTGGAGGAGTGGTCCAAATGCATGATGGGATTATCTCCATCAAGTGCAGAGTGCTCCTAACCCCACCTCACGGGCAGGCAAAATCCTGGGGGTAGCCCAAAGAGCTGAGAAATAGCCAAGGTGAACAAGGGAAGAAAGCATGAATTTGTAGAGCAAACTCACAGACCTATATACACAGACACACCTGGGGACACACATAGAAACAGATACACACACACATATACGAAAACACACTGACACACAGCCAGGCACACAATGACATGATTGCCAGCTCATTGTGGGGACCTGCAGGGTGTTCAGAAAGGAGAGGGAAAGCCAAAACATGTAGAAAAGCTGTAGGAAATGGTTGAAGGGGTGGCCTCATGGGCAGTGCTCTAGCAAATGAGCTAATGAAGGTCAGGGTGGGGACTTCCCTGGTGGTCCAGGGTCCCAGCTCTCTGTCCCTGCCTGTGCAGCAGGGAAGGTCTATGTCTTGTATGGATGGTTTTCAGCCCTTTGGGCTATCCCCAGAATTTGGGGGCCAAGACTCCATGCTCGAGTGCCCGGGGCCCAGGTTCATCCCTGGTTAGGGAACTAGATCCCACATGTCTCAACTAAGAGTTCGCGGGCCTCATCTAGAGATCTGGCATGCTGGAACTAAGACCCATTGAGGCGAATAAATAAATTTAAATGAATATTAAAAAACACAGGTGGGGGTGATAAGAAGAGCCCAGGAGATTTCAGATTCAGGCAGAGAAGCAGAGGAGAGACTGCCTTTGTGGGAGGGGTGCTGAGAGGGAAGCAGCAGGGGCAGGGAGTGGAGAGGACTGGGAGTGGGAAGGGGCAGGAGGGGGACTAGGAGGGCTGGAAAGAGCAGCCTGAGCACGGGGTACCGGAAACCGAGGGCCAGGCTCCATGTGGCCCTAGGCTGGCTTTCCCGTGCTGTCCCACGTTCCGACACCCTTGGCCAGACTCCAAAGAGCCCCTGGGGACTGGGGAGCCAAACATAAAAAACAGTAAAGCAAGAAATGACAACTGAGAACAGGGTTTTAGTGGAAAGGGCCCCAGGGACCCCAATTTCCCCACCCTCATGCTATATGACCTTGAGCTACTTCTTAACCTCTCTGACCCCAGGTTCCCTTATCTACAAAATAAGAACACAAACATTTCTTTTGCAGAATCCTCTCCAGCCAAAGAGCATCAAGAATGCACCCTTTGTCCAACAGAGTTGGACAGCCAGCTATCCAGCTGTCCAGCAGCTGAGCCAGCTGCTATGGTGGAGAATGTACATCCCTAGGCATCTCAGGAACCGGCCTTTACCAAAATTATTCTGGGACTTTGGCTCATGTTAATTGATTTGTCAGGCTTTTTCTTTGGGTTGGATGTTGTTGGAAAATAGGGGTAGTTGAATGACTGGGTATTAATGATTCTTACCTACAAGGCTGGAGGAACCAATGAAGCTACACCTGCAGTTAGCAAAGAAAGATTTTAGCCAGGATGGGGGATGTTTGGGAGGTTTTGAGGTTTGGATGATGCTGATGTTCCGTCTGTGTCCAGACATGATTACAGAGTGGTCCTGTCTTTGTTTTGACCCTCCGTGGTCTCTCCTTGATGCTGGTGTTCGGGAACCTGTTTGTGGCCAACAGCCCAGCTGACTATTAGGCAGCTCTCTCTCTCTCAGTTGACAGGAGGCTGATACTCAGAAACCTTAGGCGTGGCTTCCTCTCTGCTGGAGCGATAATGACCCGAGTCTGACATGTTACGTGGCCTGTCCACAGAGGCTCGGAGGAGAGCAACGTGGGTAGGTGTAAGCCAGGCTGCTTCCAGCAGCAGGTAGGGCTTGAGCTGGGTTTTCAGGGATGAGTAAGAGCTGCCGAGGGAGGGCAGATGACTCCAGGAGAATCAGCAAGCAGAGGGTGGATTCATCCAGTGTGGTGGGCCTGGTCCATCTCTCTGCCAGAGACAGCAGCCTCCCCAGCCCCTTGGCTGACTGGCGGTCTGCCCCTCCCCCACCTCAGACCGCAGGATCTGGGTAGCACCACAAGCACATGACCTCCCCCAGCCAATCAGCACATCACACCTGGTGGCCGTGGGACTGTGTAGGTCAAGCCTGTGACTGAGCTGGTCCAATCAGAGAGCATCTCAGTGCTTTCCTGGGGATGCTGGGCATCTTTTCCAGTGTTTTGGAGCCTGGAAGAATGCCATCCCAGAGCTGCTTGTGGTTATTGTGTGAGCTTGAGGGAGACACTTGCACGTGAGAGGCTCTGGTCCAGGCAGAAGGGCAGCAAAGAACCAAGAAAGAGAAAGTGCCTGTGTGGTCACCTGAGCCCCAGCCGTTCCTGAAGCTGATCATCTCGGGACATTTCCTTTCCACGAGCTGCTAAATCCCCTCTGGGCTGAAGGCAGCTGGGATTGGGTTTCTGTCACTTGCACCAGAAGAGCCTAATTCATAGGCTGTTTAATTCAAGTATCCACATGACATGCATTCCCCAGCCTCCTGTTCAGGGCCCCAGTTTCACAAATGGACCTTCCTCCAGCACCCGGCCCCCCACCTTCCTGCCCTCTAGGCCATCATGCTACTTTCCAGGTCTCCAGGAGAAGCAGCCCACATGGGTATTTGCGGAGATCTTTCTGGGTGCTTTTACTTTAATGCATCCTTGCAGCCATCCTGCAAGGAGGGAGAAGGAACCCATTTAATGGATGAAGAAGTAAGCATAGGCTCATAGGTCCAAGGTCCTATAGCCAGTTAAGTGATGAGGCCACCTCTGACTGATTTCAGGCTCCTCTCAAATGCCAGCTTCTGACCAAGTGAATTAATCCACAAGTTATCCACAAGGATTTGTTGAGTACCTATGATGGCCCCCAGGTTTGGGCCAGCCTCTGACACAACTCCTAGATAAAGGGGCATAGGATTAAGAAAAAGACCAGCTCACCCACACAGGACACCTATCAGCACACCTGTGCCGAGCTTCTGCAGTGCCAATAGCAGTGGAAGGGGAGCTTCAATAAGGCAAAACAGGGGCCTCTGCTTCACAAAGGGGCATCTGAAGATCAGGCAGGATTCGAGGAAGGGGAGAGAGAGTGAGAGTCTGGACCTCACAGCAGAAACAGCGCTGGTCTGGGAGTCAGGCAGACGTGGGGTCAAACCCATCGTTTCTTAGCTGTGCGGCTTAGCCCGGCTGATCCTCAGGGAGGGCGGTGGGACCCCTTCCTCCTGGCTGTTTATCCCTGCTCCCAGCCTACACCCAGCTGCCATTAACCTGCGGGCGGTGGATGCCAAGTCCTCCAGGAGGCATTTGCTGGCCAATTTCCTCCCTCCACCCTGATTCAACCGACTCAGTAGGGCTTTAGGCGCTGATCTGATGAAGCAAGAACCCAACGCAAGGACCGAGCTTGCAGTCCCCTGCAGGCCCTGCTGCACACCCGCCCAGGACCACTCGCAGGGGCGCACAGGGGGGTGGAGCTGAGGGTGTGGCTCCTCCATCAATCCCAGAGCCTGGAGCAGGGTCAGGCTAAGAGTAAGCGCCCCGTACCTCTTTGCTGAATGAAAGACTAATGACCCTCACCCCTGGTGGAAAGGGGCTCTGTAGTAAGATGAAGACACAGAGGTGTTGGCGGAGCTGCAGACCAAGCTTTCCCACGAGAGGCCCTTGTGAAGTGGCTTTGTGTAGAGATCCGTCTTCTCTGAAGAACTTGAAGTTGTGAAAAGCAGAGAGCTGGAAAACGAGTTCCTTCAGAGGCCAGGCAGGTCCTGGAAAGGAGAGTGGGACCAGGCATTGCCAAGAGCTGGGCAGGGGTTGGGGGCAGACAGAGAAGGCCTGTCACACCTAAAGGTATTCAAACTGCAAAAACTAAGCAGAACTTATGCAGGCCAGTGAGAGGCCAGTGAGAGCCACATCCGGCTTAGGGCCCCAGGGGGTGACTTCTGAATCCCATCCCCCTCCAAGCTGTAAGGGAGGCCCGCTGGCACCGTGCCTTTCACAGGCAGGGCAGCCTTGCTGATGACACCCAGGTCCGTCAGCAGCTTTCATGTTCCCCAAGAGCCCCCCACCTTCGGAGGAGGGATGGTCCCACGGTGAGAGGCGTGCGCCCAGACACGCACAGGTGTGAGCATCCGAGCACCTGCCCTCAAACACAAACTCAGGGGCAGGCTCCTGGGCACCCACCCCTCTGGCCAGAGACCCCCGACTCCAGGGAGTCCTCCCTGACCACGGCCCATCACCCAGCACACCAGATCTGCCCTCCCTCCTCTGGACCTCCAACCCACCTGCATGGACTTGTGACATCCCCTCCCCTTGGGACAGGGACTCTGGGGCGGGGTGAGCGGACTGGCATCCACAGATGACTCACCCCTGTGCCCTCAGCACAGGCCTGGCACTGAGCAGTCTGCCAAGTGCTTGCTGAGTGCATAAGAGAGCATCGAGGAACATCCCAGAGACAGTGCAGCGTCCTAGGTTCGAATCCCAGCACTGCCATCACCCAGAGGCAAGACTTGAGCAAGTTGCTTAGCGCTCTCTGCCCTCTGTCTCCCTGGGTGTGAGGTAGGAGCAATCACAGCGCCTCCCTCACCAGTCTGCTGAAAACTACCTGCAGGTGATTTTCTGCAGCGTGGCTGCAACTTTGCTGTACGTATGTGCTTTAGCCACCATGGCTGTGCTGGTTCCAGCGGGATGGGGAAGGAGGGAGTGAAGACAGGAAATATTTCCTGTGGCTTCTGCAGAGAGGCGCTCTGGCGGTGGGGTCAGACAGCAACCTCCCAAGTGTGCTGGCCCGGCCAGCCAGGCTCCCCCAGACTCGGTATTGACCTTCACCTGTCCTGGGGCCCGTGGCCTCTTCCCTGAGCAGTGTATGTGGCGAGGATGGGCAGGACCCGCGGGCCGGATTGATTTTGAAATCTTGTCTCTTACACGGGAAAAGGTCATGTTTGCGGGTGGGCGTCCTGAGGCCTCTTTCCAGCAGGGCGCCCCAGCCAAGCCGCGGGACTTCCATTAGCATTAACGGGGGGCTGTTGGCAGAGGGCTCCGGTTGGAGGTTCCGGGAGGGCCGGGTGTCTGTCAATGTGGAAATCATTTCTAATGAAGCTGCTCAGAGAAAGCTGGGCTTTAGGGAAGGCGGGGCTGTGAGGGTAGATCCAGCCTCATCTGACTGAGTTTGCTAAGAACAAGGAGGCTGGGAGGTGAGGGCCCAGTCAAAGATCCTTGGGGTCACATTCAGCACCAGGGTCCCCCTACAAAGCCAGAAGAGAAGACTCTCCATCCTTACATCCTCAGGCAGGGCTGCATCCGGCAGGCTGCTGGAACCTGCCGGGAGGCGGGAGAAGTGAGTCAGTGGGAGAGATCAAGATCCCACTGCAGGAAGTGGGGTACAGACCTGCCCCTTTCTGCCTCCGCTCTCCCCAGGACGGTCCTGGGAGAGAGGCTCCCTGGAGACAGGTGTTCGGAACAGCCCTCTAGGCCCCTTAGGCCCTTAAGTCAGGACCAGAGAACCCCCTGGCCCTGCCCAGACCCTCACCCCTGAACACCTGACTCCCAGCTGCCCACTGGGCTTGGGGTCTGTGATCAGATTCATGCCCCACAGGGACCTCGCAGAGAGCTGAGTCCAGAGTTGCCAACTGGCTGCTTACAGGCTGAATCTGGCCTGTCACTGAGTTTTGTTTGGCATGAGGAGAGTTTTTAAAAAATATTTTTAAATTAGCTTCCAACACTTCAAAGTTGGAATAGTTCACATTTTAAAAGAGGGAGATTTTAGCTTTGCTTGAAAGACGAGAAGCTCTGACTGCTCTGGGCCTACATTCCCACTTTGCCAGACAGCTGCCAGCTACAGACATGCCACGCTGCCCCTGCTCCCTCTCACCTCACTAACTCAGATCTGGTATCAGCTGCATTTGTTGCTACACTGGTGACTGGCTTCCTCATGACCACTGCCTGGAGTGATGGGCACTGGAATTCATGATCCCTGCTTGTAACTGCAGTGACGGATTTGGAGAGGCTGACCCACGCCTGCCTCAGGGCCTTTGCACTTGCTGTTCCCTCCACCCAGAATGCCCTTCTCCAGGATGGCTGCCCAACCACGCTTCCCTCTTGTTCATATCTCTGCTCTAAGGTTGGAGAAGCCATCGTGCCCACTCTCACCACTCCTCCTTTTGCTGTGACCCACTTTGTCCTTCTTCATGGCTCTCGTTTCTTCCACACACATAAAACACCCATCTGTTTATTTCCCCTTGGTCTCTACGCCACTCCACCATTAAAACATCAGCTCCACGAGAACAGTGACTTTATGATTTTATTCATTGTCTTATCTTCAGCCCCTGGGTCAAGAAGATCACCTGGAGAAGGAAAGGCAACCCACTCCAGTATTCTTGCCTGCAGAATCCCATGGACTGGTGTGCTACAGTCCATGGGGTCACATAGAGTTGGACCCAACTGAGTAACAATTTCACTTTCAGTCCCTGGGTAGGACTTGGTACTTGGTAGGCACCCACTTGAATGAATGAAAAGGAAAAAAGTTCGGATGTGAGGCAGGCCATGGAGAGCCTTGAATGCCAGTCTGAGGAGCAGGAATGGGGAAGCCTCCAGGTCTACAGGCAGCAGAGTCACAGGGTGGGGTTAGCATGCTCAAAGATTTTCCCTGGGACCTGCTTTCAGGCATTTATGTGGCCCTCGTGTGTGCTGTGTTTCCATATTAGGCACATAATCTATGTAACGAGAGCCATGATATAGCCAGAAACTTGGAGAGGCAAAGGCCATGGCCCCTGCCTTCAGGGGGCTTCAGTATGGTTGGGAAGCAGAATAAGGCAAGGACCGCAACTGGGGTGGGAGGGAGAGGAGAGAGAAGGAGAGAATTCCCACTAGACTGAGACCTCTGTCGACAAAGTTTCCCTGAATCAGTCAACAAAGATTTGTTGTGCACCTACTATGTGCCAGGACCCTGCTCCAGCGGCATGCAGCCTGGTGATGAGACAGGCATTTCTGCCACAAACACGTATGTCACCAAATACAAGTGGAGGGGGGCTTTGAGAAAGGAACGAAGCTTTGAGGGCCTCTGTCTTGCTCCTCACTGTTTGAGCACACGGTAGATGCTCGCATTGGTTTTCTAAATAAATGCAGGACTCTCCTGTAGAGCCGCTGAGAGGAGGGAGACCCTGCGAAACCAGGGTTTGAAGGGCACTTGAAGGAGGTGGAAGTGAGAGGTAACCACGCGGGAGGATGCCCCCACCCTGGGGTGAGGGACTTGCTATTCCCTGCACGGGACGCCACAATGGGTGGTGGGTGCTGGCCTCTAGGCCACAGGCAGGGGTCTCCTTAGGAGAAGAAGGGGGCCCTTTCTCCTTTTCAGGAATGTGCACTGCCCCTACCCCGACCCCGGGTGGGCCGGGAGCCACTCGGTCTGCCATTTTGATGCTCTCGGCAGGACCAGGATGCTGTAAACACCCATACGCGACTCTCCTGCAGGGTCTCCGGGTTGCCAGCAATCACGGCCATCTGCTCGCATGGCACCAGGCCCAAGCCCAGCGCCCAGGGAACCGTGCCAGGCAGCGATTGGTTCGGAGGCGTGCCCCCTAAACCGGGCGGGGGGCCTCCACTTCTGAGGAGCCCTGGGGGAGCAGCAGAAGAACAAAAGACAGATTTCCCTCTCCTTAGAAAAAAAAAAAAAAAAGATCAGTTTCACATGAGACTTAGCACAAAACCAGGAGCAGGGGAAGAAACGGAGAAGAGTCTCTGTGAGGTCCTGACCATTCACAGGCTGCCGCAACACAGCTCAGAGTCGCCAGGTGACAGGAGACGCACCAAGGGCGTGCTCCATCTTTGAAGCATCCTTTGAAAGGCTCAGGCAGCCCGTTCTCCAGCCATTCCTATGGCCTAGCCACAGAAGGAGGAAGGCTGGTGGAGAAGCTACAGATGTTATAGCCCTGGACTGAGGGCCAGGACCTGAGATCCCACCAGCCAGGCTGTCATTGGGGGCTATGTGGCTTTGACAAGTGCACTCAGCCTGAGCCCCCTGTAAAACAAAGGCAATGGAAAGGTTGTGCAGATTAGATAAGACGGGAGACACGGTGGCATGTCTCTCGAGAGCATGGAAGGGTCTCAGCAGCAGGAGGCCGCTGGGTGCTACGCGTGTCTCTTGAACGTGTGCACACAGTTGTGTGTGTCTAGTGAGCTCAGACCTATCTGTGTCTCTGTGGGCAAACGTGTAGGTGATAGTGCCCCCGGATGAGCTCATCTGTGTTTGCACGTGAGAGTCCAGGAAACTCTACCAGCATGTCTTGGCTCCTGCCCACAAGTGTGAGTGTGAGTACACATACGGAGGCTCGAGTGGGCCCCAGTGCACGTGTGTGACATGAGGGAGTCAGCCCCCACCCCGGACTCACCGCCTCTGGGAGCCAGGCCATTGGTGGCAGACGGGAGTCGGCTTCTAGTGAGGATTTGGCCGGAGGGTTCTTTTCCAGCCACGTCACCTCCTTCATGGCTTATCCTCAGCCTAACCCACCCATGGTCCAGCTGGCACACACCAGGGGCTGGCACTTGTTTCAAAGTCCTCACTGGCAAAGGCCTGGCCCTGGGACAGCACGCTGGACACCCCAGCACCACCTGGACCTGGGTCGGGGGCTCAGGGGTTCTCTACACCTCCAGGTCCTTGCTACCCAGTAGGCAACCTGCCCAGAGGGCGCTGGCTGGGTTCTGAGCCGGGGGAGGGGCAGCCGCATCTCTGTGCTCTGGCGAGGGCTGCAGAGGTGGGGGCTTACTGCTCCAGAAGGGAGATCTGAACAAGAGGAGCGGAGGGGAGGAAGCCAAGCTGCCCGTGGACACAGCAGCCAGCAGTTTGTCTGGTTCTTTGCATCGCAGAAGCCCACTCCATCCTTGCCACCCTGCTGGGTACCACAGCTGTCAACCCCATTCCACAGATGAGGCAGTCGAGGCTCAGAGCAGGGACCATTGTCATCCACACTGGATCCAAAATCTCACCTTGAGCAGATGAGTAGGCGTGACCCAAATCAGCTTTGTGGGAAAGAACCACATGCACACATGTGGCTTAACTGCTGGGCCAGGTATGGTTGTTAGCAAGTCTAAGGAGCACTGCTTTAGGAGCCAGGTTCATCCCCCAACAAACCCACGAGGTGAGTCCTCCCATGCCCCCTATTTTACCCATGAGGACACTGAGCTCGCATGTGGGAGGAACTTCACACCAAGTCACACAGGTGGAAAGTAACAGTCATGCAGGTGGTCTGCAGCCCCCACACTGGGCTCCTGCCTTGCAGGCCCGAGGCATCAACAGCCCATTTAAAAGAAAAGAGAGGGAGGAAATGGAAGGCCTTCTTGCCTCCTCTCCCCAGGAGAAGTGGGCAAAGTGGCCATTCTGCTGGACAGAGGGCCTCCCCAGTGTCCGGGTACCCTTCCTCTGCCCCTGAGACCCAGGTGGGAATTCTACCTCACTAGAGTGGAAGATAAGGGACTCCTAAGCTAAGGACACCCAAGGGTCTCCCAGGACCACCATCCCACTCCCATCCTTGTTCAAGGCCTGGCCACGTGGCCCTGTGGCTAAGGGGTCCCCCACTCCGGGGTCCTGGGCCAGGAGGAGAGTGGAGGAGGAGGGTGGCACTGAGATAGCCCTCCAGGCCCCCGTCGCCGGGCCCGCCACAGCCGCCTCTGCCATCCCGAGCCCACGCTGGATTATTCAATGTAACGTTTAATTACACCGAGAGTCTAACGAACACAAGGAAAGTCAGATGTGGAACTCGCACCCCCCGCTGAGCCTCCTGGAAACTATGGGGGAAGGCAGGGTTGCTCCATATGCTGCCGTGTGGGTGTGTGTGGTGCGTGCACGTATGTGCTCACGCTCTGGGGGCCTGTCTCCATGTATGCGTGTTTGTCCAAGCGGACAGCCTGGGTGTATGTGCCTGGTGTGTGTGTGTGTGTGTGGGTGGGTGACTGTGTCTGGGCTGTGCGTGTCTGTGTAGGTCTCTGTATGTCTCTATTTGTCTGCCTTTGTTATGCTGCTAAAAGCAGTCTTGCCTCTAATGATAAACAGTTTTCTAGGCGCCTGGTTAAGAGAGGATTGGTCAAAATTGTCATCTGACAGGGCTTTGTTCTATAACATAGTCCAACAGGGGCCCCCTTGGGGCCTGCCAGTCACCTCCTGACCCCAGGAATCCCTTCTAGCCCCATCGTCCTATGCAAGTCTTTGCAGGTGAACAAGGTGGGCAGGCTCCAACTTCTCCCCTCCTCCCACTTTCCTTCCTTCAGGGCTTCTGCCTCACAGGCCTAGACCTGGGCAGCCCTCTTTCTGGTCATTTTTCCACCATGCCCGTTCTAGAAGGTCACTTTGGATCCCAAGTTCCTCCATTGACTTCAGAGCCAGACCACCCATGTCTGAAACTTACATCTGCCCCTCACCGCTGCTGTGTGGCCTTAGACCAGACGCTCCTCCTGGCCCAGCCTGCCTTCCCACCTGCTCAGTTCAGTTCAGTTAAGTCGCTCAGTCGTGTCCTGAGATGAGGCATAGAAAGTGTGCTCTGTACTGCATGGTGTAGCCAGGGGTCACAATAGGTGACACGCAGGTGTCACAATAGGAAGCAAGCAGAGGAGGCACCCTGAGCCTTATCAGGGCCATGCCTGCGGGGCAAGATCAACTATCGGAGAGAAGGTTGCATGTTCTCCCAAACTGAACTCAGGGACTAGCCCTCGAAATATGGCAGTCAGAGGGTGGCACCTCCAGGAGGGCAGGACCAGGCTGGGCCTAGGCCAGTTGAAAAATTTCCAGGGACCTGGGCTACACTATTGGCATGAATTGGGGCAGGCTGCTTGGTCTGGGCCTGGCAATGTGCTTCCTCTGGTTGGTCCCAGTCCAACTTGCCCTCCCCCATTCCTCTTGTCCTGTCCCTCCATGTGTTTCCCCACCAAAATTGTCTATCCTAAGAACCAACCCACCAGGTGAAGTCCACCCTGCTTAGTCAACAAATTCTGGAATTGTTCTATGTTCACACCAAGGCGTGCTTGCTAAGTCACTTCAGTTGTGTCCGACTCTTTGAGACCCCATGGACCGTAGCCTACCAGGCTCCTTTGTCCATGGGATTCTCCAGGTAAGAATACTGGAGTGGGTCAGGGGACCTTCCTGACCCAGGGGTTGAACCCACAACTCTTATATCTCCTGCATTGACAGGCAGGTTCTTTACCACTAGCGCCACCTGGGAAGCCCCCTACCACACAGACCTATTAACCAAATATATAATGTTCACTGCAGCACTGTTTATAACACGAAGACTGGGAGCAACATAAATGCCCAACAACAGGAAATATGTTCAATCAATGAGGATTTGTTTATCTAACAGGAAACATTGGAGCCATTATGAAAAAAGCTATCCGAAGGGACTTCCACTTGCAGCAAGTTGGGACAGACATTTCCCCCGTTTCTCATCCTAAGTCCAACTAAAACCCCTCGACATTTATTTAATTTTATTTTTAAAGTACAGACTCAAAAGGTGAAGAAGGCAGATTGACTAAGAACCTCAGGACCCAAGAAACGACATGATGGTGAAGTCACTGGGTTTACTTTTTGCTTCATATATCTCAGACTTTGAAACACCAATGGGCACAGATAGAAAAAAATCCCCCCAACAAAAGCCTGAGTTCTCTAGCCAAAGCATCAGTAAAGGAGCACCCTACCAAGACACAAAACTTTTCAGTTCAGTTCAGTCACTCAGTCGTGTCCAACTCTTTGAGACCCCATGAACTGCCCCATACCAGGCATCCCTGTCCATCACCACTTCCCAGAGTTTAATCAAAATCAGGTTCATTTAGTCAGTGATGCCATCCAACCATCTCATCCTCTATCGTCCCCTTCTGCTCCAGCCTTCAGTCTTTCCCAGCATCAGGGTCTTTTCCGATGAGTCAGTTCTTTGCATCAGGTGGCCAAAGCATTGGAATTCAGCTTCAGCATCAGTCCTTCCAATGAATATTCAGGACTGATCTCCTTTAGGATGGACTGGTTGGATCTCCTTGCAATCCAAGGGACTCTCAAGAGTCTTCTCTAACACCACAGTTCAAAAGCATCAATTCTTTAGTGCTCAGCTTTCTTTATAGTCCAACTCTCACATCCATATGTGACTACTGGAAAAACCATAGCTTTGACTAGATGAACCTTTGTTGGCAAAGTGATGTCTCTGCTTTTTAATATGCTATCTAGGTTGGTCATAGCTTTTCTTTCAAGGAGCAAGCATTTTTTAATTTTATGGCTACAGTCACCATCTGTGGTGATTTTGGAACCCCATAAAATAAAGTCTGTCCCTGTTTCCATTGCTGTCCCATCTACTTGCCATGAAGTGATAGGACCAGATGCCATGATCTTAGTTTTTTGAATGTTGAGTTTTAAGCCAACTTGTCACTCTCCTCTTTCACTTTCATCAAGAGGCTCTTTAGTTCTTCTTTGCTTTCTGCCATAAGCATGGTGTCATCTGCATATCTGAGGTTATTGGTATTTCTCCCAGCAATCTTGATTCCAGCTTGTGCTTCATTCAGCCTGGCTTTTCACATGATGTACTCTTCATATAAGTTAAATAAGCAGGGTGACAATATCCTTGATGTACTCCTTTCCCAATTTGGAACCGGTCTGTTGTTCCCTGTCCAGTTCTAACTGTTGCTTCTTGACCTGCATACAGATTTCTCAGGAGGCAGGTCAGATGGTCTGGTATTCCCATCTCTTTCAGAATTTTCCAAAGTTTGTTTTGATCCACACAGTCAAAAGTTTTGGTGTAGTCAATTAAGCAAGAGTAGATGTTTTTCTGGAACTCTTGCTTTTTCTATGATCCAACGGATGTTGGCAATTTGATCTCTGGTTCCTTTGCCTTTTCTAAAACCAGCTTGAACATCTGGAAGTTCACAGTTCATGTACTATTGAAGCCTGGCTTGGAGAATTTTGAGCATTACTTTGCAAGCATGTGAGATGAGTGCAATTGTGCAGAGTTTGAACATTCTTTGGCATTGCCTTTCTTTGGAATTGGAATGAAAACTGACCTTTTCCAGTCCTGTGGCCACTGCTGAGTTTTCCAAATTTGCTGGCATATTGAGTGCAGCACTTGAACAGCATCATCTTTTAGGATTTGAAATAGCTCAACTGGAATTCCATCACCTCCACTAGCTTTGTTTGTATTGATGCTTCCTAAAGTCCACTTGACTTCTCATTTCAGGATATCTGTCTCTAGGTGAGTGATCACACTGTCTGGTTATCTGGGTCATGAAGATCTTTTTTGTATAGTTCTTCTGTGTATTCTTGCCACCTCTTCTTAGTATCTTCTGCTTCTGTTAGGTCCCTATCATACAAAACTTTTAGAAAAGAACAATTCTACCCTAGCTGAAAACCATAGAAAAAACTGTGGCTCCACCCCCCACAGTGTAGAGACCCTAAGATTCCACTCTCACGAGTCTGTAATGACATTCCCCAGGGCTCACTAGCAAAATGGGGAATCAGAGAAGCCAAGTTGGAAGATGGATTTTCCATCCTTGCAGTTCAGTAACAAGTCCCTTTTCCTACTCCACTGTGCAGGGGAACCTGGATTTCCACTGCCCAGCCAGCAGCAGCGAGGCACTTCATGGCCTCCCTGCCCACTGGGGTGGTATCAGAGGAGGCCTAGTGAGAGGCAGATCTTGTGCCTCTGCTCAGTAGTAATGAGGCCACCCACCCCTCGATGGGATCAATGGAGACCAGAGTGGAGGCAGTAACAAGGCACTCCTAACACTTCCCATTCAGAGAGGGATCCCTGGAAACCTAGTGGGGAGCCAGAACTCCACCTCCACCCAGCTGTGGGTGGAAAGAACCTTAGGTATCAATGGAGACTTAGATAACCCTCCTTAGGTATCAATGGAGACTTAAGTAACCCTCCTTAGGTATCAATGGAGACTTCGTGGGTAACTGAAATCCCACTCCAACCTAATATTAAGAAGACACTCTCACCACCAGCTACCAATGCTGGTGGAGGAAAAGAGCTAAAAAAGAAAGTTTATGTAAGATCCAGAGTCTAATTACATAACATGCAAAATGTGAAAATTTCAATAAAGAATAAGTTGTCTTACTAGGAACTAGGAGGATAACAAACAGAATGAAAAATGACAACCAATAGGTGGAAAATTGAGGTGATAGAAGTGTTAGTATTATCTGGCAAAGATTTTAAAGCAGCCATCATAAAAATGCTTTAATGAGTAGTTACAAAGTTGCCTGAAATTAATGGGAAAAAAGGAAACTCTTAGTAAAGAAGTAAAAGCTACAAATAAGAAACAATTGGAAATTTTAGAACTGAAAAATACAGTAAGTGAAATAAAACACCCAATGGGCTCACAAGCAGAAAGGAAGGGGTAGGAAAAAGAATCAGTGAACTGGAAGATAGAGCAATAGAAATTATTCAATCATAACAAACAAAAAATAAACTGGAAAAAATTAACAAAGCCTTAGGGATGTATGGGACTATAACAAAACATTAGTGTCACTAGAATCTGGGAAAAGAGGAGAAAGATGGCACAGTCAAAAAAAGTACCTGGCTGAAAAAAAATCTTAAATTTGGCGAAATATGTAAACCTACAGATTGAAGAAGATAAGCAAACTTCAAACAGTATAAACCCAAAGAAATGCACACCAAGACACATCATAGTCAAGTTTTTAAAAACTGAATATAATGAAAAAATCTTGAAAGCAGACAGAAACATCTTGCCTAGAGAGGGAAAACAATTTGAATAAAAGTGAATTTCTCATCAGAGATGATAGAGAAGGAAGTGGCACAACATTTTTCAAATGCTGAAAGAAAAGAACCGCCAACCCATAACCTTACATCCAGTAAAAATATTGTTCAGGAATAAAGGGGAAATTATGATATTCTTAAATGAAGGAAAACTAAGAGAATTTGTAGCCAGACAACCCACCCTAAAAGAATGGCTACAGGAAGTTTTATAAACTAAAAAGAAATTATAAAAGAAAGAACCATGAAACATGAAGGAAGGAAGGAAGGGGACAATAAGCAAAAATAGGAATAAGCAAAATAGATTTTTCTTCTCTTGAGTTTTCTAAATTACACCTAATGATTGAAGCAAAAATTTTAATGTTGTTTGGTATGCTTGTAAATGTGTGTAAAAGAATAACTAATATACGTATAGTATAAACAGGAGAAGGTAAAAGCATAAAAGGAGGTAAGATTTCTATGTACCTCAAAACTAGTAAAATGACAATATCAGTAGGTTTAATAAACTATGTATATATAATGTAATATCTAATGTTATTTTAAAAGCTATGCAAGGAAATACACTCAAAAAAGACCATATACAAACTGAAATGGAATTTGAAAAAAAAAATGTTCAGGGTAAGAAAGCAGTAAAAAGAAATCAGAGCAATGAAAAACAGTGAGATAATTACATTAAGTGTAAATGATCTACTACATCAATTACAAGACACAGATTGGCAGAGTATATGATATAATTATGTGCCACCTGTTTAATATAAGAAACTCACTTCAAATATAATGATATAAACAGGTTGCAAGTAAAGGCTAGAAAAATATATAAAGCAAACATTAATCAAAATAAAACACAAATGGCCATATTATTATTAGATAAAGTAGACTTTAAGGCAAAGAAAACTACCAGAAACGAAAAAGATATTACATAATGATATAAGGATTCACCCACTCAGAAGATACAGCAGTCCTAGACGTATATGCAAACGTACATAGAACATATATAAACATATATAGTCCTAAACGTATATTAGAGCCCCAAAACATGTGTAGCAAAAACTATTTGAATTGAAAGGAAAAAATAGACACATCCACAATTGCATTTGGACTCTTCAGCAAGCTTCTCTGAACAATTAAAAGAGCAACTAGACAGAAGATCAGCAAAAATATAGAAGAACTCAGCCATACCATCAACCAACAGGATATGAGACATTTATAAAACACTCTACCCAATAATAACAGAATACACATTCTTTTAAATCCCATGGAATTTATATCATGATAGACCATATTATGGGCCATAAAAAGAAATCAACAAATTTAAAAGAATTTAAATTACAGAGTGTGTTCTCCCACCACAATGGAATCAAACTAGAATTTAATAACAGAAAGATAACAGAGAAAACACCAAGCACTTGAAAATTCAGCAACCCTTCTAAATAATCCATGAATCAAAGAGAAAGGCTCAAGAGAAATTTTTAAAAATAAATTGAATGGAATGAAAATGAAAATACAACACACATATCAAATATTTGGAAACACAGCCAAAGCAGTACTGAGAAGGAAATTTGTGCCACTAAATACATATATTTAGTCTCAAACCAGTGATCTAAGTTTCCATCTCCAGAACCTAGAAAAACAAGAGCAAAATAAATCCAAAGCAAGCAGAAGGCAAGAATAAAGAACAGAAGTGAGTGAAATGGAAAACAGAAAAAGAATAGGAAAAAATGAAACAAAGCATAAGGTTTTGGGGAAAAAAAATCAGTAAAATTAATCTCTAGTAAGACTTATAAAGAAAGAAAGAGAAGACACAGGTACCAATAGTGGAATAAAATACGGAATGTTACTACAGACCCTACAGACATCAAAAGCGCAGTAAGGAAATACTGTGAACAACTTTACTCACACAAACTTCACAGATAAGAGGAAATAAACAAATTCATTGAAAAACACAGACTGCCACAACTCACCCAACACGAAATAGATCATTTGAATAGCCTTACATACAACTTGTAAATATTCAGGAAATTGAATTTTTAATTGAAAAACTCCCCCCCCCCCAACTGCAAAAGAATAAGATCTCTGTGTACTAACAAGGAGAGAAAGGAACAGCATATTAATAAGGGAATGAAAAATGCATTACAGAGCAATGTGCTCAGTAACATATTTTTGTGAAAGAAAAGATAGCAATATGTATAAATGTATGCTTTCGTGTGCATAGACTATCTCTGGAAGAAATAAGTCTGGAAGAAGGAGTGTGTGTAGGAGGAATGGCTGATTTTTTTTAATGATGTTTAGTTTTATTTTATATCCATCAGAATACTTTAAACATTTTTCTACTTGATAACTTTTTAAGTTGACTATTTTAAGCATCCACCTGTCTTCTGTGGCTAGAGTCCAGCCTCACAGACAGATCTGGTTTCACGTCTAGGCTTTACCACTCAATAGCTGTTAGAACTGAGCCCTAGTTTCATTTACTGTAAAATGAGAATGAAGATAACGAAGATAACTGTCTGGGAGAGTCGGGACTCTGAATTCAGCAAACAGCACCTTCGTGCCTTGCATCGTGCTGCGTGTTGTAATGTCCAGCCCAGCAGGCACCTGAGGGGAGGTCAGATGGTGGTTCTGGAGGTAAGCCCTGAAGGAGCTACAGGACGGCTCGGCCCCAGGGGAGGGACGAATGCCATTACGGAGATGCCAGAAGGCAGCACAAACCCTCCATGCCCGGGGACAGGGCACCAGGGTGCGGGGCAGAGTCAGGGGCCCTCAGGCTGCCAGAGCAGGAAGCTCTCTTGCCAGGGGCAAATCAGAACTCTACACTGCTAAAAAATCAGAAGAGCTAGAATATTTTCCGCCTAATATTCTCAGGGTTGATTTTCTCCACTGCTTTCTATGGGACTCTAAGCATCATCAGCTAATAAAACTGTTCCCCAGGTATTTGACATGCCCCCAGAGTACTGCCAAATGTGGCCTATCCTCCGACCTTCTGCTCTCCAGGGTGCAGGAATCCTTGTTCCCACTCAGAAGCCATCCTTATGCCCTGTCCCAGGTCCCCAGGCCTCCCAAGAAATTCTCATAAACGTAGGAAGCTAAAGCCAAGATTAGCTTGGAGAGCTTCCGATTCAACACTCTCACTTCGCAGATGACGGAACCGAGGCCCCGGGTAGGGAGAGGACTTGCCCAAAGTCACACAGGGCACTGGCGACAGAGAGGCGTGAGGACTCCCAGCCCGGCGCTTGCTGCTCTGCCCAGCCAGGATGCACACGGCCAGGCCCCGGGCCCTGTCTGCCTCATGTCGCGGGGCCGGCAGCCCAGAGCTGTGGAATCCCCTCTGTTTCTGGGCTTGTCTGTTTCATGTCAGTAGCAGGATCATCCCTAAAACGTTCAGGGACAGACACTGGTTTCCATGTGGTTTCTATCCCTCCAGAAGGGACTTGTAGGTGACTCTGGAGCCCCAGACTATCTGCAGGCGTTGGGTGACCACCTGGTCTATGCGTACCTTACACGTGTCACCAGGACCTGTGCTAAAGTCTACTGTGCTATCTCCTCAAATTCTTACCACTCAAAGAGAGCCCACTTACTTATCCCCATTTCATAGATGAGGAAACTGAGGCACAGAAAGCCGGAGGATGCACCTCTACTGCTAGAAAGGAAAACAGACAAATGCATCCAATGAGAAGAGAGGCGGGGACGTGACCTCCCACTTTTGCCGTCAGCCCACCAGCCCGCGGCAGGGGCGGCTAGCTTCCTTCAGCCTCCACGGGCTTCCCCACCTCCTCTGCCCAGTCTCCCTGCGACTCAGAACGGGGTGGGTTGCTGCAGCTGCCTCCATTTGGTGCCAGAAGTTCCAGCCCATAAATGGCGTTCTCTCACATGCTCTCAAGAGGCCTCCAACTGGTGGCCCAGTCACCAGACATAGCCCTCAAAAGTGCCTGCCCGGGCACACTTGTATTTTTTGTGTGGAGTTGCTTTTTTTTTTTTTTAATTGAACTCTGAAGTAATTACCAGCACTGAAATATTGGGACTTTTCACAATAAAATCTGGAGTTCCTCCTCTTGAAAAATTGGGAGATCTGATAACTGGGGTGCATTCTCACAGGGCAGCAAGGAGCTGGGCCTCCTTGAGATGGGCATGGACGCCCCCCCCCCCCCCCCCACTCCATCCAGCCCCGCTACGCCCAGCCCACTTCACTCATTCACCTGGACTGCCTGCCCTGAGTCTGTGGCTCCTGCTGTGGGCTCTCATGCACTCATTCAACAAAAACAAATTGAACATTTACTAGATGCAAATAGTGATTTCACAGGGAGAGGAGAAAGGGGACTCTTCATTCAAATCATCCTATCAGAATCTCCAGGGATAGCGAGGGTAGCTAACAGGTAAATGCAGTTTGAAAAATAACTTTCTGTATTATGAGCTAATTTTATATTTGGAAAAACTTAAAAACCTGCAACAATTATACTAGTAGTAATAATAGCGGAATAGCTAGTGCATTCAGCACCTTTTATCTGTTCATTTATTCACCATCTGCTCATTTATTCAATGCTCAATATTTATGGAGCAACTATGTTCTGGCACTGTTCTAGGTGCTGGGGTCACAGCATAAACAAAAAGACAAAACTATGCCCTCTTTTTTTTTTTTTCTTTACCGTTATAGTTTGTTACAGGATACTGAACACAGTTCCCTGTGCTGCACGGGAGGACCTTGTTGTTTACCTATTCTCTCTATATATACCAGTTTGTATCTGCCAGCCCCAAGCTCCCAGTCCAACCCTCCCTCTGCCCCAGCTCCCCTTTCGCAACCACAAGTCCGTTCTCTCTGTTTATGAATGAGTTTCTATTTCAGGCAGGTTAAGTTGCTTCAGTCGCATCCAACTCTTTGTGAGCCCATGGACTGTAGCCTGCCAGGCTCCTTTGCCAATGGAATTCTCCAGGCAAGAATACCGGGGTGGGTTGCTAAGCCCTTCTCCAGGAGATCTTCCCAACCCAGGGACCGAACCTGCTTCTCTTACATCTCCTGTCAATGCGGGTTCTTTAACACTAGAGCCCCTTTAACACTGGGAAGCCCCTTGTGTTTCATAGATAAGTTCATTTGTGTCACAGTTTAGATTCCACATATAAGAGACATCATCCAGAATCTGTCTTCTCTGACTTAACTTTCCTTAGCACGATAATCTCTAGGTCCATCCACGTAGCTGCAGATGTCATTATTTCATTATTATTATTATTTTTTTCAATGGCTGAGAACTCTACACTCTTGAAGCTGAGGTTCTCTTAAGAGTCTTATTCCCTCCCCACAGCAGCCTGATGGATGCAAAGGTAGCACAAACTCCAGGCACAGATGGGGAATCCCAGGTCCAGGGGGATTGAATGGCTTGCCCCAAGTCACTATTCAAAGCCAGACGGGAAACTGACTCCAGCTCCAGCAGCTGCCTGACCCTGCCTCTAAGCCCCAGAGCTCAGGAGGGTGATGTGTGTGCCCCACTCCCAGCCCTAGACCCAAGGGAAGTGCAGCAGGGTCTCCAGGGTGTGGTCTCTGGGTGTGTGGAGCTTGAGATCCAGCAGGCAGGGATTCAGAAGGTGATGCAGACTCTTCTGAGTGTTCTGGAGCCTGCCATCCTGGGAATCCTTCAAGGGTGGGAGGCCAGAGGCATTGCGGATGAAGCTGGTGCCTGTAGCTTTCAAGGCTCAGAAGAGAGATGGAAAACTGGTGTGGGGTGGGGAATGGTTATCTGCTGGATGGAGGTCCTCTCTAGGCCTCCTGAGAATTCCCAGGCCATAGTGCTGGGCAGCCTAGTACTGGATCCCTCCCCCAGGAACCTTGACCCAGGTTAGGCTGGCCTCTCAGAGGCAACCTTGTTCCTTCCCCTCAGCGTTTCCCAAGGTCGTGGACGGGGTGGGCGGGCTGAGGAACAGTAGGGGACAGGCAGTGAGAGACAGGGCCTTTAAAGCACCTTTCTGTTTTCAGTTCTTTCTGGGCCTGGGGCTGGGTAGGGCTCGTGATTGGGCTTGGCGTTAAACTAGGAGCGGCCAGGGCAGGTGTAAATTATGCAAAGCTATTTCTGGAAACTTATCAGATTTCTCAAGAGAGAGAAATTAATTTGCCTGTTTGGGCAAATAACACCAATTTTTTTTTTCCCTGCTTAAGGTCATTTTGTTAAAATAAAATTGATTAACGTTCTCTTTAAAGTTTAAGTAGAAACTGCTCAAACATATTTTTATGCACAGAAGCACGGTTTGCGCCCTTCAGTAATTAATAACTCCACAAATAAGTTCACACCGCACTGCTCGCGCTCAGCCCAGCTCAGCCGGCGGCCCAGGGCGGGCGCTGGTGGGCGGGGCCGGCGTCGAGTCAGGCCAATCAGGGCTCGCGGGAGGGAGGCGGTGGGTGGAGCCGCGGCCTCCACCGCTCGGGTGAGAAGCTGGTCTCCTACCCAGCCCAGACTCTCCGGGACCACGCAGGACTTGACCACCCGGCCACGAGGTCTCTCCAGGCAAGGCAAACACTGGGGGACCAACACCTGGAATCGGCCCCAGTGATGCGAGCATCAGAAGCCACCATTTCTGAGTCACTCTATTAAAAAAATGCTTCTGGCGGGCTGAGAAAAGGGCTCTGGAACCTAAGTTAGAGTTGGAGTGTGAAGGAGCCTAGCTCTCTCTGCCTCGGTTTCTTCGTATGTAAGAAGGAGATAAGAGTACCCACGTGATAATGTTGTTGTGTGCAGGTCTTAGAATAATACGAGATAATGTTGTTTAACATCATCATCATTTTTATCTCATTTCAACTTCACAACAGCTTTGTGAGATAAACATTTCTTGTTATTCTTCCCCTTTTACCTACCTATGAAAACACCAGTGCACAGACAAGCTAAGTGCCTTGCAGAGGTCACACAGCTGGTGAAGTTTGAATCCAGGTCTGGCATACACCTCGGTTTTAGGCTACAAGATGTCTTCATATACATGTTTATCTTCCCCTGGACCTTTTCAATTGTCATTTACTTTCTGTTTAATTTCTGCATACATTCAGTAAATGTCTGCTCCAGATCCCTTGAAGGGTGCTGCATATACCCAGATTTACTAAGAGTCAGGCTTTGCTCTTGAAGAGATTATAGTCAGGGATGGGTGGAGGGGCAATGAAGATAGTCTGTGGTGGTAGTCATTAGTGCAATTAGCCAAATCTTGTCAGTTTTTAGGTCTACCAGTTACAGGACAGGATTGCACTTCCTGGCTCCTGGTGATGGGGTGGGGCCAGGTGAGAGTTGCTGGCCAATGAATTGTGTGTTAAAGTGCTGTGTGTGTGTGAGAGAGAGAGACTCCCAGGCAAGAGCTTTTAATTGCCAGTGTGAGACCCTCCCAAGTTCTCTATTTCTCTTTGGCTTGGTTACTGACCACCTTTATGGTAGTCTGTTCTCTGAGCCTTTCCAAGTGACTACAATGAAGGATGACCATGTCATCTGTGTGAGATATAAATCATTATTGTGTTAAGCCACTACAAATTGGGAATGTTTTGTTATTGTTCCATAACCTAACTTATCCTGACTGCTACACAATCCCAGAGACAGACGGCTATAAAAGTGTATGGATGTCTAGTAATAGACTTATACACCAGCTATTATCCAAGTTGTTATTATCAGAACATTTTTCCTGTGGGAGGGTCAGAGTAGGTTGCCTAGAAGACGACCGGGATCATGACTAGGGTGAAATGAGTAAAGCATTTGCCTTGGGCACAAAATGTAAGTGAATGGCAAAAAACTCAGAATAATACTTTAAATGTTTTTTAAAAATCAAAATAAATGCAAAAAGTCCACAGTAAACTAAACAGCAAAAATTTTAACAATGACAAGATCAATTGTGCATTTGCACAATTTTGCCTCACTTGCCCCACCTTAATCCCAGGCCTGTTGGCTGTAGTTTGTCAATTTGATTTTTTTTTTAAATATTGTGTTACATATTGTTTACCTTCGTTACTAAGCTTTCTGGTTCCCTTAAATTTTGTACCAAAGGGAAGGGTTTTACTCACCTCACTCACTCTCAACCCTGAAAGTTAGACACTTGAACTGAGTTTAAAAGTAAACCAGGTAAAAAAGAAGGGAAGGACGTTCTAGCAGGAGGAGCAGCATGAAGGAAGGCATGGAAGGACACAGCCAGGGGTGTACATGGCAAAGTACACCCTACCTGGTATCTAACAAGACAGAGTTATAAATGTTTGGCTTTTGTTAAGTGGTGGGAGTTTTCCTCTCTTCTGGGAAATTGAGGATGCCATTTATCTTTGCTCATACTCCTGTCAAGCCTGAGTGAACTGAAATCAACTGTAAATTGTAAAAATAGTGACCCTGTGAAATTGCTTTGATAACTAACAAACAATTGGGTGGCCAATTCTTTGAGGGTGCCTCTCTCTCCTCCAAAGGCAAGGCTAAGGTAGACCACCTCAGTTTGTTCATTTCCTAAGCTGTGGTGATGGATGGTTCCTGATAACTACCAACAGATTTTGCCTTGGGAGGAGAGAGGGCGGCCTTTCAGTTCTGCAGTAGACCAGTTGTATTAATGACCTTGATTCCCCATCCCTCCCTAAATTCCAGCTGCTGGGATCCTGCAGCTCTTCCCATCAGTAGGTGGGGTCTATTTCCTTGCTCCTGAGTCTAGTTCGACCATGTGTGCAAACACTGTGCACAAGCAGAGGTTTGAAGTTCCTATACTCTTGGGCTTTCTCTGCTCTTCTCTTTGGCCAATGGCATGAGAAGAACATACTCAGCCCACCCTGCCAGAGGATAAAACATGAAGAGCAGAGCTGAGGTGTCTCAGTCATCCCAGCAAGGCCATCCCACATTAACCAGGAGTCAGACACCCAGATCAGATCAGCCAAGCTAGCAAGGCCCAGCCCAGATCAGCCCAACCCCATGAACTTAAGACCCAAACAGATCTTGATTATAGTATGTCACTGAGGTAGATTTCTTAGACTTCAGATATTGTTAACTATCCCATATCCTTTCCTTGAAACTTCTAAATTTGCTGCTACTTAGAAGCCATTTATGTATATATTCAATTTGTTGTATTTATAAATTGATTCAACTATAATGAAGAACCCAAATAATAATGGCTTGAATAAGAGAGAAGTTTATTTCTCTCTCAAGGTCAAGAAATCTTTCGGGAAGCAAGACTGAGTTAGTAAGCATTTGACAGTGTTAGAGATCCAGGCTCTTTTAATATTGTTGCTCAGCTCATGTGTGGCTTCCATGTCTAGTTTACCTCATGGTTCAAAATGGCTTCTGGAGCTCCAGCTATTGCATCAACATTCCAGCCATCAAGAAAGGTAGGAGGGTGAGCTTATTTCTTCCCTTTAAGGACAATTCCTAGAATTTATATATACCACCATATTTTTACCCCATTTATAGCCCAATATAACCACCAATAGTAATATGGCCATGTTCATCTTCTAGGACAGATAGGGTATATTATTTGACCCTTCTCCTTTCCGAGGTAACATGTGCTCAGATAAAAATCAGAGTTAATTTATTAAGCAAAAAGAAGAGAGCCAGCAGTCTTTCCTACATAGTATGTCATTTTATTCATAATAATAATAATTATTCAATCAAATTGCTCTTCAACAAATAGAAATGGTTGCAGAGGGGAGTCAGACACCCAAGGCTAGAAAGCAAGACACCCAAATTATAGTCTCAGTTCTATGTTGAATTGTGTGACCTTGGAAAAGACTCTGAATTTCTGTGGGCCTGTTTTAATCCATCTGAAATTGAAACCTGATATGACCAGAGATCCCTGAGGATACTTCCAGCCATTTCCAGCTTGGGGTTTTTACATTCACTGCACTCTTTTCCCAGTGCTCCTGGATGGCTGAGTTCCTGTCACTGCTCAGGCCGGAACATGTCGCTTCCTCAGCAAGGCCGGCCTCTAACAGGGGTCTCCCATGGACCTCACACAGTCCAGCCCTTTCCCCTCACAGTGCTTGTGACTGTGCGCTGCTGGGTCTTCACTGGCATGCTTGTTTACTGAATGACTGACATGTGACTGTCAGCTTCTCAAGGGCAAGCATCACATCACCCATCCATCCCTTTATCCCTAGCACCTTGTGTGATGTCTGGCGCACAAGAGCAGCTCCGTAAGTGTCTGCTGGATGAATGAATGAAAAAAGTCTTGGTCTTATTTACTGAACACTTGTAACTGCAGATCCCACTCCTAAGAATGTATGTTTTAGAAGCAAATAAAAAAAAAACAAGCAGAAAGTTCAATATTAAACATACTGTGAGTTTAGAAGGAACAGTCTCTATGACTGGGGCAACTTGAGAAGATTCTTCCTATGGTGGCTTCTCCACTCAGACCAAAACCTTTATTCACCTGCTTCCAGAAGCTCAAGGCAGGTACCCAATAGCAGGGATTGGTGGTCCCGGGGTCCTAGTCCATTTCTCAGCCTGTGCTAAATTTCTCCAGCTCATAGAGCCACTAGACTGATGATTTGCACATGCAAACCCAGCACCAGTGAAGTCAGGCCTCCAGTCACCTCGCCAGTTCTCCAGTCACACCCTACTCCAGCACCAAAAATGCTCGCGGCTGATTCCTCACAGCCTCTGCTGAAAGGGGTCCCTCCAGTGTGAGCTTCTCGAGGGCAAGCGTCAATCACTCATCCACCCCTTTACCCCTAGCACCTTGCGTCCGGCTTCTTTGTCCTCCTAACAATAACCGTGCCACTTCTGGGTCTTTCTCTGCACTCAGCCCTTCTTTTCGGTAGCACCCTTTCCTATGAGCCTCCCAGGGCTCTCCCAGGTCCTGCAGAGCTGAGAGGTGAGGTGGCTCATCCTAGCTTTAAATCATTTGACTAGAAGAAAGTAGGGGAGGGTGGGGGCCAAGGCACACGTTTAGAGCCCTGCACTACCCCCACCCCACATTGCCCGATGGTGACAAATACCACTCCCAGCAAGGACCGCCCCATTCCCCCTACCAGCCCCCGCCTGGCACAGTCACGAGGGGTCCTCTCAGCTGAAGCAGCGGGGGCAGAGCCAGCTTGAGAACAATGGGGCCAGGGTGAGGGGGGAGTCGGTGGGGTTCCCTGGCTGCCTTGTCATCGCCATAAACCTCATTACCTCGCGGTCCCCTAGGCTGCCTCTCTCCTTACCCAAGGCATCCTCTGGCTTCGCTGCTGATTCCCACACGGCGTGAAAAGCTCTTAAACCCCCCGCTGTAGTTTTAATGGGGGCAGTGACTAATTTAGCCCTATGCCACCAACCGTCAAATCAAATCTTCTTTTGGTACTTACTGAAGACTCACCTGGGTTCCATGGGGTTCGGGATAAATCCAGACTTGGGAGGGCCCAGAGACAGTGATCTGGGAAGCCCCGAGGACACCCTGATCCTGCCCACAGTCTCATCATTGTCCAAAAGGCAGGTTTGGCCAGGGACTCAGGAAAGCCTACCCTAGCCCCAGGCTGTGGCTGGCCACACTCTGGGGAATACCGATGGCTGCCCTGAGGTCTTCCCCTAAAATGGTCAAGTTTTCAGATGACTAAAAACTAGAGTTCACAATGTTTGGCTTCCAGGAAGTAGAAGCCCTGAAATTAAAAAGCAGCTGTTCCATTCTGTCCAATACTGGCAGAAGCCTGACCGATCTGAGATTCTCAGGCGTACAATACCTCTAGAAAAACTAACAGCCCCACTCATGTCAGACGTTACATGAGGTGACAGCAAGGGGAACTCTACTGAAGCCCCTCAATATGGGAGTCAGAAGATGCTGGGTATAATGGCTCCAAATTCCACGCCATGACTTAGTATTCCATTATAATTAGGTGCAATCTGCCTGCCTGTTTCATTTCCGCTCTGCAGAGGGTAATAACCAATTTTCCTGCCCCTTGTGAAAAGTTAACAAGGGCTTCCCCATGCAGGTTCCAAAGCCCTGGCTCTGATTGACAAGTTGGCTGAGCACCAGCATGATGGAGGCATGGGAGGATAGGCTCGTGGGAAGCTGCACAAGCTGGACAGGCTTGTGCTGTGAGCCCTGGGGTACCAGCAAGACCAAGAAGTGAGGCAAGCAAGGTGCCTAAGGGTGCAAAGTGTCAGGAGACACCCACCGTCCGGGCCCCTGAGAGCAGGGCCCCCCTGAGATTTTGCATCCTAGGCACCTCACTTGCCCCAGTAGAGTCCTGGCTGCAGCCACTGGTAGCACTTCCACATCCCACAGATTTCTGTGTTTGGAAAACTGCTGTTCCTACCTGGCTCCACTCTGCAGCCCCAGCTCTGGATCTCATAGGGTTGTAGAGCCACCCCTGACTCCTATCCCATCCCCATGCCTTGGCCACAGCTAGAATCCAGGTTCTGCCTGGAGTCCTGGCTAGGTAAGGATTAACCATGTAACCAGCTGCATCGAGCACTGTGGAAAGCCAGACCCAGGGGGCAGCGATGAATGTGAGTCACCCTAACATACTCAGCTTAGCCACTCACTTATCCTTGGGCCTCAGTTTCCCCATGCATAAATGAGATGACCAGGCTATTCAAAGGTGTTTCCTGCTCTGAC
This sequence comes from Odocoileus virginianus, assembly GCF_023699985.2. Lineage (NCBI taxonomy): Eukaryota > Metazoa > Chordata > Mammalia > Artiodactyla > Cervidae > Odocoileus > Odocoileus virginianus. The sequence goes on along the minus strand of NC_069693.1, from coordinate 42,128,560 downwards.
CTCAGTGACCCCTACTAGCTCATCTAGTCTGTGTGCATTAGATTGCTATGCTTCTTCCTTCTCAAGGGGAGCTGGGTCTAATGTGTGCAGACTGGGTTGTATCTCTAGGTCAGGAAGATCCCCTGGAGAAGGTAAAGGCAACTCACTCAGTATTCTTGCCTGGGAAATCCCACGGGCAAAGGAGCCATGATGGGCCACAGCCCATGGGGTTGCAAAGACTTGGACATGACTTAGTGGCTGAGTCCAAGCACACCCCACAAGCATGTGTGACCCACGGGAACTCCCCCCCTAGGTGACGACAGCCCCCACACAGCCCTGGGCTGGGGAGGAGAGAACCAGGCAGGCGGATGCTAATCGCATGGATTCCCTTTATTGAACTGTACTAGTTACTGCAGTCAGATTAAGTCACATTTAAAAGCAGACCATCCAGTTGCACTGAAACCGATTATATTCATTACATAGTTTTAATCACTGTCCGGTGAACTGGCAAATCCAATCAAAGCATTAGTCTTTAATTAAAAAATTAAAAGGAAATATTCAGACAATAGCCAAGCAATCACATCACGATGCACAATTACCTAGAATTGCAATTAAAAAGTAGTTAACCGAAGGGGGGGAAAGAAAAACAAGAAAGAAAAATAAGAAGCGAAGAAAAAAAAAAATCACACTAATCCTTTTTTTAAAAAAAACTATCAATATAATACATGAAGGAACAAAGGACAATCGCTTCCAAAAGCGGGTTTCTCTAACTCTAGAAATGTAGTCTGCGGCGGAAACTCTAAAAGCACACTAGCTGTAGCAGGACAATAAAAAATACTGAGCATGGAATACTTTTAATCTCTGCCATTAATATTCATTTCCAGCTGCTTATAATAGCAGCGCCTCATGGCCAAATCATTAGAGTTTTACATCTGGGTTGCAAATGACACTTTGATTGGATGTAATGTTCAAATGGCCCTCCCCACGGCGTCTCCGGCAAGCCTTCTGCGGAGAGGAGTCCTGTCGAGCGGTCCCTCACTGTGCATGCTGGCTCATCGTGTGGTTCTGCAAAGGCGAAGAAAGGAGACACGCATGAAGGCAGAAGAATGGAGAGCATGCCCGACCCCTCCCACTCGGTGCATTTAAGCCGAGAGCCACAGAAAAGCATCTCGATTATGACAAAACAAAATGCAAGAACGAAAAAGTGCTCTGGCGACGCAGCTGCCAAGACGCCACGTTGATTCGGGGCTTGGGGATGGGTTCCTGTTGCTGCCAACCAGGGCTCCCTGTGAATTTTTGTTTTTAGCCCATTCAGGTCTTACCACGGGGTCTGGCTATCCGGAGGGAGAGGGGAAAGGCTGGGGAGGCAGCGGGAATTGAAAACATCGCTGTTCACCTCTCCGTCTCCCTTTTGCTCTAATGATCAGGAGGAAATTATATCCGATCGCCTGCAGGCTTCCCCCAGATTCCCTCCACGGTCCTTCCGGGGAAATGCTCGGAGCCTGGTGGAGGGATACGGCACGTGTGCCATGCAGCTCTGCAGCCAAGAAACGTCCTAGCGGCGTAGACAGTGGGCGGCAGCAGTGCCTAAGGTGGAGGCAGGGGGTAGATCTACCCCCGCAGGGGCTGGAGAGGGAGCCTGCCTGTGCCTTCATGTGACGGTGCTCTGGCCAGAAGGACCTTGTGTACAGTCAGTCCTAATCCGCCTGGGAATAGAGGGCCTGGGTGGAACCCTCTGGCTAAACGCTTCCGTCTCTCCATAGCCCAAGTCAGCTCTTCCCTCATGCCAGCCAGAGCAGAAAGGCAGTATATGTCTGTTTTCCCAGAAGCCAGTGGCCTGGGGCTGGAGTTGGCGTTTGGCCTCTGAGAACCTATCTTTTTGTTTCTTTTTCAATGGTCTGTATTCCAAATCCAGACCAATCTCATCAAAGCCTCAGGTGGTATTCAATCTCATGACACCTAGAGAAAGGAAGCGGAATCCACCCAGGCCACAGCAGCCCCGCGGTGGGGAACAGCACAGGACCCCCGTTACAGGTTACAGAAGCAACTCCCCAAAGATGGACTGCTTCGGCAGACCTGGGCGCCCCTCCAGCGCAGCGACTGCTCCAGGCTTGGGAGCCGATCCTGCAGTTCTGCCGATGACCACCAGGGGTCAGGCGCGGCTCTGCATCTCTCTCTTGGGCTCCAGGACTGGGCTGCCAGGGCGACCACAGGATGCCCGCAGCTTCGCGGGGAGGCCTGGGGCCACCGCCGCTCCCCAGCCCAGGGCCCCTGCGGCAGCTCCTGCCCACGGCGGGCATGGCTGGTGTCTCCTTGGTGATGTCGCCAACCCCTCCGGCAAGCGCACGGCCCGGGAGAGGCAGCACCCTGGCCGGGAGAGGCAGAGCCCCGACCACACACGGCAGATGCTTGCTGACTCCAGCAGCTCGGAGCTACAAACCCTGCTGTCCTCCTTCCCTGCGCTCCGGGGCACAGGCCACATGGCTGGAGTCTGACCAGCACAGGTGCTCTGTGTGGTTGCAGGCACACCTCTTTCAGTCCCTACCTCAGGTTTACAAGGTAGGACACGGTTAAAAGGATACTGAAGCTCAGAAAGGCTAAACTACACCCAGCCAGGAAGCAGGAGGGGGTGGCAACTGGAATCCAAGAGAGCCAGGGGCTTGGGCGAGAAGGCAGGGTTCCCATAGCACCTTACCTCCCCACAGGCACCCAGTCTGTAAGTCATCCAAACTCCTCTCCAGACACGAGCACCAACTCTGCCATCCTGGCCTGGCACCTCGGCGGGGGTGTCAGGGACCCAGAGGCACAAGGCAGGTTGTCTGAGGCCACAGATGGGATGCGGCGGTTTCCATGGGAACGCCCACCCTCCAACCGAGGCACCCCTCACTGCACTTGTGTGGGGACAGCCAGCCGGTCCTGCGGGGAGCGGAGCCCACCCTACATCAAACCATCCTCCCAGCTCCGGGCCTTTGCTCACCCAGTTCCCACCTCCTCTCTCCTCCCAACCGTGCTCCTCTTGAAGTCCTCTGCTTCCCCTCCTAGCAGCCACTCAAGGCACCTCCAGCCCACCTCCCACATGGTGCAAGTGCGTCCTGAGTGCCAGGCTGGCTGCCTCTGCTGAGCGGCAGACAGAGGGGGGGATAACCTCCTCTCTCAGTGCCACCGAGCTTGGCCCAGGGCTGCTCACTGTGCTGATTGGACCCCTGGGCCCACCACGTCCAGCAGCGGTGTCACAGGTGCAGCTTCCAGGAATGAACGACGTGGTGATCTCACTCTCCCACCCTGCCAACAGCCAGTCAGTTAAGAGTGCCCAGTTGCCCAGGCTCCCTGGGTGTGGTCAGGTCCTTCTTGATTTGCAGTGGGTTGGCAGAGAGGAGGGGCATTAGGAAGGTAAATATGTATAGCTCTGACTTTGTTCTCAAATTTTGGTGCTGAGGGTCTGGTACCAGGTAGACACTGATTAAATATTTTTGCATCAGTGGAAGGATAAATAAGTGAGTGTGTATACAGGGAGGATGTATGAAAGGGGAGAGGACAGTCCGAGGAGGGGATACAGCATAGATGAAGGTGTGGAGCCTGGAATAAGCCCGACCAGTGCAGGCACCAGTGAGGTGATCCTGGCACAAAGGTCACAGGGGGGACTGCTGGGAGCCCTGAATGCCCTTGAATGTGGACTGTTTCATATGAGCAGCAGAAAACCAGATGATATCTGATCTTCGCAGAATCCTCAGGGCTACCCAGCAGCAACATGGGAAAAGGTGGTGTTCGGGCCTTTCTGGGTAATGAAGCGGCCTCTTGCCAAGATGCCAAGAGCAGGGTCAGTGTGGCCCACGTGGTCCACAGCGGTCAGCCAGGTACAGAAATCCTGGAGGTGGGAACCTACACCTAGGACCGCTGATGAGAATAGTTCAGGAACAAATGCCACTTCTCAGGTGAAAACAACAGCAGCCTTCTCTCTTAAGGAGCAGTCGGTTAGACTCAAGGAAGAACTTCCTCAAAGAGGGTCCTGAGACAGTGGGGTGAAACTTCCTTTCCTGAAGTTCTCCAGGAACAAAAATCCCAGGATGTCACAGCAGATGGAAATATTGAAACTCGATGCCAGGAGGGGACCAGGCACCAGAATTCATTCAGCATTGAGCTGTGAAGCGCCTGCTGGAGCCCACAATCCTGACTGCGGAAGCGGGGATGTGCCAAGAGACACCCAGACTTGGGTGCAGTATGATAGCTCTGATGGAGCCGGATCAAGGCTGCCCAGGAAGTCTGGGGGTGGGGTGCCGAGAAGCCCACAGGCCAGGACAAGACGGCACCAGCTCCTCCTCAGGAAGGGCGGAGGGGTGGCGGGGACCGTCCCCAGGACTCACCAACCACTAACGCACCTGTGCGCTGAGCAGCTCCGCCGACGGCACAGTTCAATAATCCTAAAAAGCCGGGCTGCTTTCCCCCACGGCTTGGAGCTGCGGTCGGTTCCAGGGATGGTGGAGCTTCATCAAGTCTTCTTAAAGAGTTCCTTGCACCCGGCATGGTTCTCACAAGGGCATTTTGACTTAATGTCTATTTCTCTGTTTATGCCTGTGCTATATTTAGCCCCTTCCGAGAAGCAAGAAAATCGTTTTTTAAAGATGCTACCGACCCCGCAGAAGAACACTTTCCTGGCCTCATAAAGGCCGGGGAGAGGGCGGGGGTGGCAGCCGGCAAGGACGGGGAAGGTGCCTAGAGAGACGGGGGGGTCTGGCATCCACACGGGCCTCGGTGCCTGCCAGGGAGACGCAGGTGTGGGCCGAGGAGCAGGTGAGAAAAATAAAACGGGAGAACGGGAGGGGGTGGGTGGCCCTGGTTCGCGGCGGAGATCCATCCTCTCGGCAGAGCCCGTGCGGATCTGGTGGCGGAGGTTTCTGGAAAGGCCGGTGCCGGGTGCTTCGGCCTGGTGCACGGAGCCGTCAGCTCCCAGGCATAAAAGTGAGTGAGGGGCGAAAGGTGGGGCCCCCCTGGGGTCCTGGTGAACCCGGTGTCTGTGGAAGTCATCCCCAGAGGACTGCGGCTGCGGAGGGTCCCTCTGTCACACCCTCAGACATTCATTTACATAGTTATTCATTCATTCAACAAACCTTTTTACTAAATACCCTGCTAGGTGAGAGCCACCTTGTTTGTCGCTAGGAATTCGGCAGTAAAATAACCCAGATCCAGGGCCCAAGTCAGGGTATGCGCTGGGTAGTGAGGGAGCATCAGAATCATGGAGTCTGTGGCTGGACCATCCTTCCCAAAGCGCAGACACACACTGACACATGCCAGGTGGCACATGTGGCGGGGGTCCTGTTCTGGCTTCATTGTCCCAGGAGGCATCCCTGGCTCAACACACCTCCAGGCTCCACAACAGGCATGCGTACGAACCATGTGCACACACAGACATACACACATGCACACACACACTGGTGTGTCCCTCCCTGGTCGGGATCTCTTCTCCAGGTCGTGGTTCTGTTTTCTGTCCCTTGCTCTGGGACCCTGCTTGGTGTCCCTTTGATGCCCACCCACCGCAGAGTCAAGTAGAAAAGACTGGCGATGCTGAAACATGCTGGGTGCCTGGTGGCATGGAAAACACTGCCAGCGAGGCAGTGAGAGACTGCTCTGCACCCCCTGAGATGCACAGGCGTGGGCTGGAGAGGATTTCTCTGCACCGCTGGTCATTACTGGCTGCCCCTCCTGTGCTCCAGCCACGCTGATGACAAAGCATCTCTTAGTCCTGGCACCTCGCCTGGTCCTTTGCCTCATTCATGCTAGCCCCTGCTCGGGACGTTCGCAAGGCAGGCGGCGAGCTCTTATGGACGGAGATGGGCTGGCTCCTGGGTTTGAATCCTGGTTCTGCCACTTGCTAGCCATGTGACCGTGAGATCTCTGGGGGACTTGGGGTGGAGGGAGCAGAAATAACAGAGCTCAGGTCCCTAAGATGCCCTGAGGCCTCAGGAGATAGTGTGGCTGAGAGGGAGTGCTCCATGCATCCCCACAAACGATGTTCATGATACTCTGGGAGCGTCATGAGCTCTGGGAGCAAGGGGCTATTTGCTCCCTGCTGGCACCCCCATGGTACCAGGAGGGCTGGCGAGATCTCAGGACCGCTCCAGAGAAGGCAGCACCTTGGACGGGCCTATCCCTGCAGTAGCAGGGTCTGATAAAGGCCCTCCCCTCACGGCCCCCTCCCCGCAGGCCCCTGGATACAACCTCTGCACCCACAAGTCACCGCTCTCCCTCCCCCCAGGGAACAGAGTGGGGTGTCTGGTGAGGTGGGGAACCTCACGGAGACTTCGTAAGGGAGGGAGGAGGCGTGTCCTCTTCCGCTCACTCACTCATCCCTTGCAGCAGTCGTTGACAGAGGCCCCGGACACAGAGTTGGAGGAGCCCAGCCTCTCCCTTGAGAAGCTCACAGCCCCAATGTGGCGGGGACTGGACTCAGAGACCCCCACTCCCAAAGGGCACAGAAGAAGGACCAGTCGCAGGCCTTGGCCTCACATCCCCGTGGCAGATTTAACGGTGCAGGGACACAGCCCCGCGCCCTGAGAACATCCCACTCGCCCCACGCACTCAGCCCCTCCTGCAGAACACAACTGGCCTCACCCTGACCACGTCACCTGCCTCTGGTTGGGAAAGAGGCTGCGGTCCATCCCCTTTCTCCCCACCGCCAGGCCAGTCCCCCGTGGCTTCAGACCCAGTAGCTCTCACGAGGCTAGCTTTACAAAGAGCAGACTCCAGGAGCAGGGATCAAGTCCAAGAACCTGCCTTAGCCACGGGAAGATTCGTTTCCAGAAAAAAGGTAGATCCTTCGGAATAATGCTGCAGCCCTGTTCAGGCCAAGGGAGGTTCTGGTATTGGTTCATTTAGCAAACACGGAGCCTGGCCGTGTGCAGTGGACAGAGACAGGAGAGAGAGAGTGAGGCGCATCCTGGCCTTCTACCAGCTCATGGCTGAAGGATGGAGAGCTGATTTCTGACTGGGAGGAGCTTAATGAGAAAGCTGGCCTCCTAGCCGCCCTTTTGAGGATTGCTTAGGTTAGGATTTGCGTTAGAGTGTGTATATGTGTGTGTGTGTATGTGTGTGCGTGTGTGCTCACTTTCCAGGGAGATGGGACCACCCAGACAAAGGCTTGATGGTGTGAAGGGTCCTGACAACAATCACAGCTAACACTGATCTCGAGCTCACTGTGTCATTCTTTTTATTTTTTTCTCACTGTGTCATTCTTAACCCTTCATTTACATTAACTCATGCAAGCCTCACAGCAACCCCGGGGACTAAGTACTCTCATTATCCCTATTTCACAGATGAGAAAACTGAGGCACAGCGTGGAGGTCCCACAGCTGGTAGTGGCGGTGCAGGGGCCGCACCCGTGCAGTCTGTATGCAGAGCCCACTGTTCAGCAGAGCCCTTGTCTGCCTGTGAAATGTGAAAAGTGCAGCATATGTTGGGGGAACAATGAATAATTCAGCTTGGCAGAAGCACAGGGCATGTGCCATGGAGACAAGCCTGGAAAGGAAGGCGGGGGCCTTATTGATGAGGTTCCTTGATGCCAGACGAGGCAGCTTGCCCTTAAATCTGGGCCATGGGGAGCCATCGAAGGTATTTGAGCTGTGGAGTTACACGAGAGTCACGAGAGGCAAGGAACAGGGAGCTGCACACACCTCCAGCCAGAGGGTCCTCCAGCAGGACCTTCACGCTCTCATCTCCCTTGGCCCTTCCCGCACCCCTCCCCGCCCCGGTACCCGCACCGTATCTTCCCCTTCGGGGAGGGCTCGGCGTAGGCAGCCCGCCTCCCTCTCCGCTGCGCATCACCTGGGCAGCCCCACTCTGCTAGTGAGCACTTATTTTTAGAAGCGTTTGACAATCGTCCAAGGGTCTAAGACGAACAGATGGCCTGTCTTAAAGGCTCGTATGTTCGCTAGTTTGCACTTCTGACAAACGGTAAGCGCACTCGAGAGCACGCCGTAAACAACACTGAATGAATACTCCGAACACAATTTAGCTAATGCACGTCATGAAAATTAGGAGTGAGTGATGGCCGAGGCTCCCTCTAAATGCCTGCCCGGTGACGCAGTCACTCTCCTGGGGCCCCGGCTCTGACGTGTCTGAACCCCACTTCCCCCACTCCCGGCCCACTCAGCAGGCCAACGGCTGCCCATCTGCACAGAGGGCATGGAGAGGTTCGCTGGTGTGGAAGGGACACCGTTCAACATCAGGAGGGTCTGGAGGGAAGCTGAAGACCCGCCAGTCTAAGACAAAGCCCGAGATGTCCTACAAGGCCCAGGCGGCCCCTCCGCGCGTGGGGACGTGTGTGGGGCTTCCCTGGCCCTGCCTCCCAGACAGCCAGACGGGCTGTCGTCTGCCACTCCGGAACAGCGGGAAGTGAGCGTCACACCCGCTTAGCTGGGGAAGTCTGTCTCTCGTGTGACTGCCTCAATTCATCCAGATCTCCTGGCGTGGAGGGAGATTCCAGCTTCCGGGGAACAGTGGGGTTAGCTTTGCAGGGGGGTCTGCCACTTTCTGGCAGAACCCTGAACAGGAGCAGTTTGGGGGACCTCAAGTCACCGGGGAGCATGTGAAGAAGAGCCCCTGACCTTTGCTGCTGCTCGTGTCCCCAAAGTAGCTGACTGTCTACTTTCCTTCATCCTCCCCACTGCTCTAAGAACCTCAGGTGGGCAAGTGAGTACCCCCTCTAAATCTCTCTCTCCAGTACCCAGGACCCAAGAGCCCAAAGCAGGGAGCATGACCAACAGCCAGTCCCAGGAGCGGGAAAAATATCTCCCTTCGAGTGAAAATGTGGGAGAAAATGTTGTTGTGAAAAAGAAGAAAAAAAAAAAGCCCAATGAACTCCCAAGGGGTCAGATTCTATACGGCTGTGCTTTGGAAATAAAACCCACCGGAGAATAGATTATTAGGAGGGAACTGAAGCCTTCTATTAGGAACTCAGCCCGTAAACAGGCTCCCATTCAGAGTCACCCAACAAAACAAGGGAGCTAATAATACCTGCCCAGAGGGCCCGCAGGCTCCGGGGAGCTGCACTTCAGCATGCAAATGGGCCCAGCTGGTCTGTTTGTGAGCACAGAATCGCAGGCAAGCCACTCGACTTTTACCAAGCAGCTGTGCAAGGGAAAACGAGGGTTTATGGCCATGTCACGGGCAGAGGAAGGTGAAATCTCTCCAGGGCTGCTTACCGATCCGCCTCTCCTCGGCGACAAGCCTGACCCCCTGAGTCCGGAGTTAATGTGGCCGCCACTCTTGCTGTTTCTCAAAAGGGAGGAGGGGTCCCTCGGGGACCGGGTACCCAGCACACTCTGGGACTAAGGGCCGAGAATCGAGGGTTTCGGCCATCATGCGCCAGGTGGCCACGATTTCCCTGTGTGTGGACTTGGGTCCCTCCCGAGGGGGACACTACGTTGGCCTGACACTGGTCACCGGGAAGTCCACGCTAAACACAGCCAAGCGCCTGCTTGGAGCGAGCTCCTGGGGTTCATCTCAAATACAAATGAGGCATGGCCCCCTGCCCCCAAAGAGTCTGAGTCAGGTCTCTGAAAGGATTGTGCCCCGCTGGAGCAGGGCAGGAATCAGGTCACACAGGCCACCAGGGTGTGAGGAGAGACGCCGAAGGCAGCGGTGCTGACACCCCGTTAAAAATGGCACGGGGGGATTTCCCTGGCGGTCCAGGGGTCAAGAATCCGCCTTGCCGTGCCGGAGTTGAGGGTTCGATCTCTGGTCGGGCAAGTAAGATCCCACATGTCTTGGGGCAACTATGCCCGCGCCTTGCAACTACTGAGCCCATGCACCAAAACTAGAGAGATTGCCTGACACGAGGAGCCCACGTGCAGCAACGAAGACCCAGTGCAGCCAAATACAGAAAAGAAAATATTAAAAAAAAAAATGGTGTTTGAAGAGTGGGCTCCCGAGACCACCAGAGGGAAGGGTGCTATCCTCCTCCCTGAGAACACGTCCGCTGGTCTTAGTGATGGTCAAAGAAGACTGCACACCACACACACACACAGGGAACACCCTATTAGTGGGCCCCAAACTCACAGTTAGAGCTCCCCTGGTGGCTCAGATGATAAAGAATCTGCCTGTAATGCAGGAGACCTGGGTTCAGTCCCTGGGTCAGGAAGATCCCCTGGAGAAGGGAATGGCAATCCACTCCAGTATTCTTGCCTGGAGAATCCCATGGACAGAGGAGCCTGGTGGGCTACAGTTTGTGGGGTCGCAAAGAGTCGGACACGACTGAGCGACTAACACTGCTACTGCTAAACTCACAGTAAAGCTTAATAAACTGCAACACGGAGGCTGATGCTGGGGAGACACAGCTGTGTGGGTAGGGCTCCCCGACCATATACAGCCATGCCCGGACTGGACCGTGGCCTGCTGCTCAGGGTGCTGTGAGGTCCACCAGCAGGCTGGCCAGGTACACAGAAGTAAGGCGTGGTGAGCACTGTGGCCTCCCAAGAACCCGAGCCTCACAGGAAAGGGGCAGCCCTCGTGGGCTCCAGGCAGTGGCAGCCCTGTGGGAATGCAGGCCCAGTGCGGCCAGCACGCCTGGTTCTGTAGGAAAAACTGAAACATGGGAGATTTTAAAAAATATATATGCAAAACATCTCAATGTATAAAGCATGATCAGCCAATGAAAACATGTCTGCAGGTCACATCTGGGCCCCGGGGCTGCCAGCTTGAGGCCGCTGGTATTCTGAGAGGCCCTCAAGACACCTGAGGTGTCTCCCAGTACACTGAGTGGCTGATGCCCAGGGCAGTGGGGGTGGCGGGGGCGGGAGGGGCAGGCAGTGTCATTAGGTGGCATGCGGCCCATCATTAGGATGGAGGACAGAAGAGGTAGCTCTGCTGAGGCCAGCATGGTACCCCGGGTCCTGGGTACTGCTGCTGCAAGGGCCGTTTCCAGGGGCGCAGACTGAGGGTTTCCAGGGGTGCCAGGTGGGAGCAAGTCTGGGAAACCCACCTTCCCTAGGGTCACACTTTGAAGTGCTAAAATGTCCATCTTTCCAGGCAGCCCCTCCCTCAAGCACTCTGAGAGGACAGCACCAGTTTGCCATAACCACCCATTCAAGAGTCTTGAAGATAATCCCCCTCATACCTCCCTTTCTTCTAAAGAACTTGAGACTCATCCCAGCCATCACCCACCATGCCTAAAGGCGGGAGAAGGAGAGGGCCGTGCATCATGAGGGGACTGCCCTTGGGGGCACTTATGAACTCAGCATGGTATGATGGGGCTCCTCTGCCCACCCCCAAACAAGCACTCTCACGGACGCCCTGCAGTCACACATCCAGGGACAGGGGAAGTGGGAGATCTCTGCAAGATCCCCTACTGGGTTCCAAACACACACACAGGTACCGCCAAATGAAATGCACACAGATACACACGTGCATGCATGCTAAGTCGCTTCAGTCCTGTCTGAAGAGTCCAGACTCTTTGCGACCCTATGGACTATAGCCCGCCAGGCTCCTCTGTCCATGGGATTCTCCAGGCAAGAATACTGGAGTGGGTTTCCATGTCCTCCTCCAGGGGAATCTTCCTGACCCAGGGATCAAGCCCACATCTCCTGCATCTCCTACACTGCAGGCAGAGTCTTTACCACTGTGCCATCAGGGAAGCCCACACATACACACACACTCGTGGACAGACACACACACACACACACAGTCTCACAGATACACCACAGTCACACACACATTCATGGACACCACCCAATCCCAGTGCGCTGGCGTGAACACACGCACACACACACAGTCTCACAGATACACCACAGTCACACACATATTCATGGACACCACCCAATCCCAGTGCGCTGGCGTGCACACACACACACACACACACATATTACACTGACAGCGTGCTGAAAATGGTTCAGGGTCAGTTATCGTTATTTTGGCTTTTTGTCTCCTCACATAGGTGGCTCAGATGGTAAAGAATCTGCCTGCAATGCAGGAGACTCAGCTTCAATCCCTGGGCTGGGAAGATCCTCTGGAGAAAGGAATAGCAACCCACTCCAGTATTCTTGCCTAGAGAATTCCATGAACAGAGGAGTGTGGTGGGCTGCAGCCCATGGGGTCACAGAGTTGGACATGACTGATGCGAACTAACAAAGTGCAGCTAACCCGCCCTGACTCCCACCACGGCGGGGACACACCTGCCAGCCCCCACTTGCCAACGGCCTGGTTCCCACTGTGGCTCCCTCTTCACGGCAGTGGGATGCTGAGAGAACAGAGAGCCGTGAGAGGCACGTCCCAAATTCTCTCTTCCAGGGAGCAGGGAGGTGAGATCTCTGCTTAATTCCCAGTGGGTTCCAACCACACCCAAAAGAAATCCAGGCCCTGGACCCCAGGTCTGACAGTCCTACAAGGTCCGGCGCCTGCTGGCCCTAAAGCCTCAACTGCCTTCTCCCAGCTCCCCAGGCAGGCTAAGCTCTTTCCCCGCTCAGCTCTCCTGGCAGCCACTCCATGGCCCCGAGGCTCCCTCCCATCTCCCTAGGCGCCTCTGCCCCTGATTTCTGTGCCCCAGGAAAGCCCTTCCTGCCCACGTGATGAGGGACCCCTGTTTTGGTTCAGCTCCGCACCTGCACAGGTATCCCTCTAGCACTCTCCTCAACATGCCATGACCAGGCTGCTTCCCTGGCCCACCCTAGGCTGTGGGCTGCAGGCAGGGACCCTGTCTCTCCCCTCTCTGCTGGGCGGTGTCATCTCCAAGCCTGTGTTTGCTAAAAATGCAGTAAGAAGAGTCAGTGAGAGATGGTAGTGAGGAGAAGCCTCCACTGACAGGGTCAGGGAGAGGAGAAGAAGCAAGGCTGCTCCTCTTCCCCGTGTCCCCAGCCCCGCCCAGGGCATGTTGTACTTTTCCCTTAGAAGTTGAGGGATCCTTTGAAGACACTGCGCTAAGTGCAACGAGGTGGTCACAGAAGGACAAAGACGGTATGACTCACTTCTATGAGGTTCCGAGAGACAGGAAGGAGGATGGTGGTTTCCAGGGGCTGCAGAAGGAGGGAGGGGAGTCATTCACTCACGGGGACAAGGTTTCCATTTGCGGAGATGGGAAAGATCTGTGGATGGTGGTGATAGTTCACAACCACATGAAGGCACTTAGAGCCACTGAACTGTCTACTTAGAAACGGTTAAGGACTTTCCTGGTAGTCCAGTGGTAAAGAATCCGCCTGCCGAAGGAGGGGACACAGGTTCAATCCCTGGTCAGGGAAGATGCACGTGCCACGGAGCCACTAAGCCCATGCGCTAACTAGTGAAGCCTGTGCTTTAGAGCCCATGCTCCAGAACAAGAGAAGCCACCGCCATCAGAAGCCCATGGACCACAGCAAAGAGCAGTCCCCGTTCACCCTGCACAGCTGAAAAAAAAAAGTGGTTAAAATGATAAATTTTATGTAAGTGTATTTTATGTTGTGTGTTAGTCGCTCAGTTGTGTCCAACTCTTTGCAACCCCATGGACTGTGGCCCGCCAGGCTCCTCTGTCCATGGGATTCTCCAGGCAAGAATACTGGAGTGGGTTGCCATTTCCTTCTCCAAGGGATCTTCCCAACCCAGGGACTGAACCTGTGTCCCCTGCATTGGCAGGCAGGTTCTTTACCACTAGCGCCACCTGGGAAGCCCCAAGTGTATTTTACCACAGTCTTTTTAGAAAATGAGTGGGATCTTACTTTGTAAATAGGCAGATTGGGAGGGTAAGATTTTGCATTCTATAGCCAAGGTGCCAGGGCCGATCCTGAGCTGTAACCCTCACCTATTTGGTTCTAGGGTTGGAGGCTGGAATGTGCATGGACCGCAGCAGTGGGATGCAGGCTAGAGGCCTCAGCTGGCCAGGCGGGGGCTGCAGCATCTAGGGGACACGTCACTGGCCAGCATGGCTGCAAGACCAAGACCTTCTCCATCCCCGTGGTGCATAGGGTTCCTCTGCAGCGCCCAAGCCTATGGCTAGCATCAGTGGCCTGTCTCCCAGGGCCAGATAGCAGGACAGAGAACCTCGTGAGACCTGCAGACCTTCACGCCCTGAGCCACACTGCGGACAGGTGTCCAAAGGACTGGGGCGCTGACAGTTTTCAAACCCTGCTGGATGGACGTGTTCCTCTGCTCCTTCAGTGAGGGAGACAGGGAGCCGAGCATGAGGTACACCTATGGCATGCTTTGCCATGTCAGGGGAAAAACAGTGGAAGAGAATTTTTCCTTGTAATTTTGTTCTGGAATCTTCCCAGACCTTTACAGCTTTAAAATTTGATGAGCAAACTCAGCTTCTTAGATAGTCATCATATTTCACAAGCCCCAAAACCAGGACAAATAGCCAACAGTTGGGACAAAATACTTGAAATCAGGACTGTTCTGGAAAATCTAGGTCACACGGTCACTAATTATACAGAACATATATGTTCAGGTCCCTTAACTAACCCAGTGTTTTCAGGTCTTATAAATGGTATTGTAAAACTTTGATCATATCCATTTCTTCTTTCTTCCAAATTTTGGCTAACAGGAAAACTTTCCTGCATCCTCAGAATTTCTAGAAGATTAAACCCTGCAGAGGGAGAGCTATCCTGGCAGATGATTCTGACAGTGGTCCTCCTCAGAAAGCATGACTTATCATCCCCCAAAAATCGTTTCCAGAGCCACATGGCCCAGCCCCTCGCCGACAGACCCCCATGCTGCAGGGCCAGAAGTTCTGAAGATGGACCTAATTTGCTGTGATGAATTGTGTGCATGCACCAGCGATCAAAACTGCAGCTGAGACCGATTATATTTAATGATCTCGAAGGTTCTTATGAAAACACTTGGGGGTATATCCTCGTCCATTTGGAGAGGATGTCCAGCCTGGCACATAGCAGAGGGCTAACGGTGACCTTTACTGACCTAGAAAGGCAGGGCTCCTTGGGATCTGGGTCTGCTGACGAGGCTGATGAACACTGTGGCCCAGCTTGCAGGGCCTTGTCTGCCCTTGTACACAACTCAGCTTCCAACTGAACTGTGGGCATACTGTCACTGCCCACAGACAATTGGGTCTGCTGTTGATCTTGTAGGTCAGCCTTTTGCCTTCCCTCCCACCACCAGAACTTGCTGGTTTCCATGAGGCAAACCAAGGACCATCTAGATCCCCAATCTGTCCTGTTCCTCTCAACTCATCAGAGGAGTGTGTGTGTGTGTGTGTATGTGCGTATGTGTGGGAACATGCCCAGCTCTAGGGTGAGAGGAGGGATGGAGAGCAGTTAAGCATGGAATTAAGAGTATATGAGAAAGGTGTCATGAAAACTCTGTAGTTCCTAGTACTTAGCACTCACTACTGATGGCTGGCTGGCTGGATGTGTAGCTAGATGGAAGGCGAAATGGATGGTGCATGAGTGGCTGAACGATAAATGAATGGATATATGGATGGATGAGTGGATAGATGGACAAATGTGCAGATGAGTGGATGGGTGGCAGATGAGCGAGTGGGAGGAGAAAGAGGAGTGCAGAAATAAGTAAGTGGGGAGGAGGTGGAAGGATTGGTGGAAATACAGTGGGCTTTGGAGGTCAAACTCTGCTTTAGCCACCTAATATAAGGATGTGACCCAAGGCAAGTCACTTGACTTAAGTACCTATTTACTCATCTGAAAAGTGGGACAAATAGCATCTACATCATAGCCTTGTTATGAGTTTCAAATTAGGTAATATATAGAAAAGTGCTGAAAATACGTGAAATGGTACACAGATGTTTACTATTATCACAGTTATTACTAATCACAAGAGTTTGCCACCACTGTCAACATCAAAGCATGGATGAACCCGTGCTTTTGAGCTGGCAGCTCCAGAAAGGATGGGGAAACTGAGCTGAGCCACAGGGGTGCAGCTACTGACCTGTGTGTCCACGTCTGGTTTTAGTAGGGGGCTGAGCTGCGGAGCAGGGAGCCCCACTTGCCTCCCTGTTCAAACACCCAAAGGCAGATGAGTGGGATACATCCCCTCTCCCACCCCAGGCCCCACTTCTCCCAGCCTTATTGCCCTTTCCCAGCCTCAGTTTTAGGGTCTGCAAAATGGTGAGAGTAAAGTATGCTTCTAATGGTTCCCAGCTGCTGAGGCGCCCATGAGATATTTGCAAACTGTGAAGTGCTGTACCAGGGCCCCAAACTCAGAGCCCCAGTGGGTAATGAACCGGGTGAGGCTGACCACGTGGGGGACGGTATTGAACCAGAGCTCACATTCCCATGTCTAAAGAGGGCAGCTGATTGCCACCACGCAGGACTGTGGTCCAGGGGCTGTCAGTTCTCATTTGGAGAAAAATCAAGAAATCTAGCCATTTAGTGTGGCGGTAAAGAGACAGAATCTGGGGCCGGTGGCCTCGGTCCAGCACTGACGAGCTCTGTGGCCTCAGAGTTAGTTAACTTCTCTGCGCCTCATCTCAGTTAGCTTAATAATAGAGGCATTGTGAGGATTGAATGTCTCAATGTATAGAAGTGCTAAGAACACTGCCTGGCACATAATAAGGACTATATTAATGTTAGCCACTATAATTATAGGAAATCTGCATTTTGAAACATAAACAACACTTTCAGTTCAGTTCAGCTCAGTCACTCAGTCGAATCCCCATGGACTCTTTGTGACCCCATGGACCGCAACACATCAGGCTTCCCTGTCCATCACCAGCTCCTTTACTCAAACTCATGTCCATTGAGTCAGTGCTGTCATCCAACCATCTCATCCTCTATCTTCCCCTTCTCCTCCTGCCTTCAGTCTTTCCCAGCATCAGGGTCTTTTCCAGTGAATCAGTGCTTCACATCAGGTGGCCAAAGGATTGGAGTTTCAGCTTCAGCATCAGTCCTTCCAATGAATATTCCAACTCTCACATCCATACATGACTACGGGAAAAACTGTAGCTTTGATTAGATGGGCCTTTGTTGGCAAAGTAATGTCTCTGCTTTTTAATATGCTGTCTAGGCTGGTCATAGCTTTTCTTCCAAGGAGCAAGTGTCTTAATTTCACAGCTGCAGTCACCATCTGCAGTGATTTTGGAACCCCCAAAAATAAAGTCTGTCACTGTTTCCATTGTTTCCCCATCTATTTGCCATGAAGTGATGGGACCAGATGCCATGATCATCATTTTCTGAATGTTGAGCTTTAAGCCAACTTTTCACTCTCATCTTTCACTTTCATCAAGAGGCTCTTTAGTTCTTCTTCGCTTTCTGCCATAAGGGTGGTGTCATCTGCATATCTGAGTGTGTTAATATTTCTCCCGGAAATCTTGATTCCAGCTTGTGCTTCATCCAGCCTGGCATTTTGTGTGATGTACTCTGCATATAAGTCAAATAGGCAGGGTGACAGTATACAGCCTTGACATATTCCTTTCCCGATTTGGAACCAGTCTGTTGTTCCATGTTCAGTTCTAACTGTTGCTTCTTGACCTGCATACAGATTTCTCAGGAAGCAGGTAACATGGTCTGGTATTCCCATCTCTTGAAGAATTTTCCACAGTTTGTTGTGATCCACACAGTCAAAGGCTTTGGTGTAGTCAATAAATCAGAAGTAGATCTTTTTCTGGAACTCTCTTGCTTTTTCGATGATCCAACAGATGTTGGCAATTTGATCTCTGGTTCCTCTGTCTTTTCTAAATCCAGTTTGCACATCTAGAAATTCATGGTTTATTTACTGTTGAAGCCTGACTTGGAGAATTTTGAGCATTACTTTGCTAGCGTGTGAGATGAGTGCAATTGTGTGGGAGTGTGAACATCCTTTGGCATTGCCTTTCTTTGGGATTGGAATGAAAACTGACCTTTTCCAGTCCTATGGCCACTGCTGAGCTTTCCAAATTTGCTGGCATATTGAGTGCAGCACTTGAATAGCATCATCTTTTAGGATTTGAAATAGCTCAAGTGGAATTCCATCACCTCCACTAGTTTTCTTTGTGGTGATGCTTCCTAAGACCCACTTGACTTCGCATTCCAGGATATCTGGCTTTAGGTGAGTGATCACACCGTCTGGTTATCTGGGTCATGAAGATCTTTTTTGTGTAGTTCTGTGTATTCTTGCCACCACTTCTTAATATCTTCTGCTTCTGTTAGGTCCATACCATTTCTGTGCTTTATTGTGCCCTTTAAAGTCTCCAAAATCCCCAGGGCCATGGGCTGTGAGTTTTCACCCTCCACTCCATAAAAATGTTCAACGTTACCATGATAATGACATTTCCTTCCATGTGAGGGGAGGCTGGATGGGACCGTTCTCCCTCATTCTGATGAGAACGAAGGGGCTGGTAAGCTCCCTTTGGGAACCCCAGCCCCTCTCCCAGATAACTTCAGCATCTTGGTTCCTCCTCACCCTCTGCCATGCTTCCTACCGCGTATTTTATCTATTCTAAAATCCCAGAGAGTATAAGATGCTCCCATATTTGATATATCACAACAAGCAAACAAACAAAAAAGACCAATTACACTATAACACCCAAGTGAGGTATTTCAATGTAAGAGATGTTATAATGAGAAAAGCTGTGCATCTTAAAATATGTCAGTGGAATATGGTAACAATTACCATATATTGAGTGCCTGCTATGTGCCAAATCTGGGCTGCCTGGTCTTCATACATTATCTTCACATGTCTCAATTGTCCCCATTTTACCGGGGCTCAGAAAGGCAAAGTAGGGATTTCCCTGATGGTCCAGTGGTTAGAACTCCACACTTTCACTGCCAAGGGCCTGGGTTCAATCTCTGGTTGGGAAATTAAGATCCTGCAAGCCACGCATCACGATAAAAAACAAAACAAAAAATGAACAAAACAAAAAGGCAAAGCAGCTTGCTAAGTGATGCAGCTGGCTGAGCACAAATGGCTTGGTCCTAAGGCTGCCTCCTCCCAGCTCACTGTCCCCTGCCCACCCCGCTCTGGCCCCTGATGCCGCTGAGCCGAAACACGGGACTGGACCTGCACCAGCTCTAGCCCAGACTCATCACAGCATACAAGAGACTCCCCCTGCACCCCTGGACGAGCCCCAGTCGGTCCGTGCGTGATTTTGCCTAAACTCCAGAAGCAGAGCTAGTGGGGCCACATTCATTATTGACACAGCAAAATTAATTTCTGCTGTCTCCTCCCTCTCCCCCCATGCCCAGCCCCCGCCCCTCGCCTCTCCTGTGAGCGCTGACGCGCGGCTGCTGACTGGCGCTCCTGAAATGCCAACTTGCATTTCTCATCATTAATTTCTTTCTAAATGTCATTAGTAATTGTTCCTGCTCGACCAAAGAGTGCAATCCAGGCTTCCGCCGAGAGCACCCAGTTCTCATCTTTCCGCTGGAGGGGACTGAGCAACGGCCCCCCCGCCACCTCCAGCCACCCAGACCCTGGCATCCTGGCGGGGGGCAGCCAGCCCACTCCCAACAGGTTGAGCGGACAAACCGAGGTATTGAGACAAAGCAGGCCTTATTTTTAACACGTGTGGGGCTTTGCAATGGCAGAGAGCCTGCCCACAGTCATCAGGGCAGCAGTTCAACACTCGGGCACCACAGCCAGACTGACTGGGTTCAAATCCCACTAGTGCCGACTGTGCCTCAGTCTTCCCCTCTGCAAAATGGGGATAGCGGCATTGGCCCCAAAGGATCATCCTGAGGATAAAACAGGATGATCAATGCAAAGGGCTCCCCGCAGGGCCTGGGGTTGTTGCTGTTTCTATTTTTCTCCACTCCTCCCCACCCTGAGGCGCTGCTCTGCCACCTACTAGCTCCGTGACACAGTATGAAGCCTCCCATCGGGGAAGCGGCACAGTGACATCACGGTCCAGGAGAGGCAGCATCGGCCCGCTGTCCGGTGAGTCTCAGAGGGGACGTCACATGCCAAGATCACAGGGGCCTTGAAGAAGCAACTGAGATTCACGCCCCCGGGGCCCCAGGCCCTGTGTCTCAGAAGACGTCGAGCTGCCTCTAAGTCAATGAGGGGGCAGGGCTCTGTACGGTGCCAACCTCTGGGGGCCTTGGACCAACACGGCACCCACTGTTGTTCGCATTATGTTTCTAAGAAACTGAAGGCATTTGGTCCCGGCTGGGAGAGTGCTGGAGAGGGGCTGGGCTTACAACACACACAATGGCCGCCGGCCTCCGCTCCTGGCAGCTCCCCCACGCCCATCTGTCGCCATGGCATGGTGCCCCTCTAAAGTTGGTTGGCCCCCCGCCCTAGGGCATGAATGACAGGCTCCGATGGGCAGACGGGCAGCCTGAGGCCGATTCCAAGTGCCATCTCTGCCTGGAGCCAGGCCTCCGGGCCGCCCCCTGAGCCCAGTCCCCACCTGGGCCTCCACACACTGCATCACTCAAGCAGGCAGGGCCCCAGGGCCACAAGGGCATCTGGGCACAGCCACGCCCGACCCCTCCCAGGCCTGCCGCTCCCTTGCTCTTCTCTGCAGTGACCACGGCAACCGCAGCCCCCCCAGAGCAAGGCATCCACGGGCTGCACTGTGGGATGACCTCCGAGTCACCTTCTGGAACTCTGGTCCTCCTGAGAGGTGAGGCCTGCACCCAGCGCCCAGCACCCAGGGGCCTGCTCTGCCCCAGCCTCAGGGCCCAGAACACAGACACTAGGGCCAGGCTGCCTGTGTTCACAGCCCTGCAACTCTAGCAGCCCCGGTTTACCCCTCGGCGCCACAAAGGTCGTAAGATGCCACACTCGAGGGGACTCCAAGAGGCCTCTAAAGGCTGTACATGTGAAGAGGTGGAGTCAACCCCCCCGGCAACACTCAGGAAATCTGCCTCGCTTTGACTATAGTGGGGTGAGGGGCTCAGACCCGAGTCGGGCGCCAGAAGGACAAGCATGAGTCGCTGCCCACCCCTCAGTCTTCTCCAGACGCAGATCCTAGACCTGCACACACGGCCCGTCAGGAGGCTCAGTCACCGCAAGTGGTGGCAGCGCGACAGAGGACCACGATGAGCAGGCAAGGCCTTGCCCCGCCCAGGACTAAATAAACTAAGAGACACAGACAGACAGGCCTGCAGACGCGGAGAGGAAGGGCCAGGCCCGGCCTCCTGCGATGTCACGTGGGGCCCAGCTGTGGGTTCCGCAGGGCACTGCAGTCCCACTAAGATTGCCCCGCAGATGTGGAATCAGGACTGTCTGTCCTCATCAGTTCCCTATTTCTCTCTGGGCAGCACTTGAGAGACATAGGCCTTTGTGGATCCCTAGAACCTGTACACACCTGGCACATAGTAGGTGCTCAGCAAACCTCGTGGGCTACACCGTGCACATCCAGGCAAGATGGGCTGAAGGAATGAGCCGTGAAGGAGTGACCCGAAGTCCACAGGCCACAACAGTGACAACGGCAGTGGCTGGTGCTCAGCAAACCCAGACTCTGACCAGACCTGAGGCTGAAGGGTTTTCGGGCACTGTCATTACCCGCCCCATTCGCTGAGGCCCAAGGAGGGTCAGTGACTTGCTCAGGGTCACAGGGCCACTCGGTAGTGGGGCTGGGATTTGCAGCCAGGCTGTGTGGGCACCACTGCACCACGTCACCAAGATGAATAGAAATCAGGCTGTGCTGGCCTCTGGTTTCCTGCCCTAGCGGGGAAGGCAGGACACTCAGGGATCATACCCTAAATGTGCTGTAATTACCGACAGGAAGATTTATATTCTAAGTGCTTGGCAAGGGCTTTCCTGCAGGGGAACCGTCCATCCTCACAAAACCCGAGGCAGTGGGTCCCACCCCATTGTACAGACAAGGCCATGGTCCAACCCACTGTACAGCTGAGGCCAGCAAGGGGCAAGCATCTGCAGTCAGAAACAATGGAGGAGGGGCAACCTGGGAAGGACTCCGATGCCTGCAACAGGTGCTCACTGCCTGGGACCACGGCTGGGTGTCATGGGCACCTCCCTCTCGCACCCCTGGCTAAGCCCAGCCAGGCCCTACCCTCTGTGTAGTGGTGGGTGGCACAGATGGGCCGTCTTTTAAAACAGGAAGGAGGAAGATGCTGCTGCTCACGGAAAGCTCAGCCAAAGAGTCAAATGCTAAGTACATGCCTAGAGCACTTTCAGTTTTTAATTATTATTAGTTATAATTATCTGGCTGGATCTGATAGCAGCAGCGCAAAGAGGCAAGGAAACTGGCTCCTTGGTTACCCATCTTATAAGGACCAGGAATTTTAAAAATGGGCTCCTAGAGTCTTCAGTTGCAGTTCTTCTTCTTTGACTCCTTTCCTTGTGTGTGTTCTCTTCTCTTTGTTTCCTACTTTCCAAAAGCTAAAAACAAATATGATGAGACATATGGTGGGTGGATGGATGGATGGATGGCAGGCAGAAAGAGGCTTCACCCTCCCAAAACTCACATTAGAGTGGGAAGTCAGGTGTAGACATGGTTGTTGCAATCTGTATATGCAAAGGGATGAGGGAGTTAAATGCAGGGCTGGAGAAGTCCAAGAAGCGAGAATCAGGGACGGCTGCTCAGAGAAGGGACCACTTGGGCTAGGGCCTGAAGACTGAGGCGAAGGGAAGGACATTCGAGCAGAAGACTCGGCAGGTGCACGCAGATCACAGAAGCTGAGAGAAGCACGGCCAGAAGAGTGAAGCAAGAGGCGGCCTGACTCCTCTCCAGCCTGACTGCCCTCTTCTCCGTTCCTCGGACTCCCCAAATCTGTCCATGCCTCTGAGCCTTTGCACTGGCTGTGCCCTTTCCCGGATATCCCTCCAGCTCTTCCCCCGACTGGTTCCTTCTCAACCTCCGGGACTCAACTGATATGTCAGCCTTCCTTGACCCCCTGGTCTGATTTTCCAGCCCTGTTAGTCCCTCCTCCTTGCCCCAGCACACACACACATTTGACTTTCTGTCCCAAAGCAGTGTTTTACTGTCTTCAAAATTCTGCAATCTGGAACAACCTCGTTCACATATTTACTGACATCATTGGTATCTCTTGCAGAACGTCAACTTCGTGAGCACAGGGACCTGTGTACCCGTTCACAGCCACAGCCCAGGCCCCCATGATGATGACTGTAACCGGTACTCAGTAAATGTCTGTGAAATGGAATGAGGGAAAAGGTCAAAGTCAGTGTTCACAAGGAAGTGTCCCCCTGGGGCTCAGACCACGCCCCTGGCTCACAGACACCTCCCCCTGGCTGGGTACCAGGATTCCACCTGGTAGGGCCCAGCTGGCCCCATCGGACGGGCTCCAGGTTGCTAGTTAGAATACCTAGCTCTGCTTTTAATCAATTGTAATCATTTAGCTGGAAGCGGCATGATTAGGCACACACAAGCAAACAGCGTGAGCTAATCCTTTAAATGCGCCCGCTCAACGCCAGGCTGGCCGCTTTGCCGCTGCGGGCCTGCTTGGGACGTGCTTCCTGCGGCCCCGGGCTTTTGTCGATGACGGAGTCTAGATTCCAGGGCACGGGACAGGCCCAACATTCCCTCTTCCCGGCCCCATCGCAGAGGTCTGGGATGCCAGATGTCCAAGCATCAGAGACCTTTCTCCAGCTCAGCCTCCTGTGACAGCACTGGCCAAGCTGTGTGAGCACGAAGATGCATCGCCAGGAAGCGTGAGAGCTTGTGAGGTTCCTCTCCCCAAACCTGGCCCCCATTCTTCCTCTCTCCCTAAGCCTGGCCTGAGCTGACTGCTCATCGCGAGAAAATTTGCAGGCTCCTGGCCTCAAGCTGCAGCCTTGCAAACACGGCTGCACAGGCCTGGCTCCGCAGAACAGTCCCCAGGGTGCTTCCGCTGGGGCCCACCCACGAGCAGGTTCCTCTGCATCCCCTGTTACCGCTATTTGTGCTACCTGCTTGGCCCAACTACTAAAATAGTTTCTGGGTCCCCTGACACAAGGCTTTTTATAGTTCAGCACCGCAGGCCTCATTTAAATCTATTAGCTCATATAAATGGCAATTCATTTAAACTTTGGAGGATTTCTGTTTGCCTTGGTGGCAAAGATGATTTGGCTTTGTCTGTGGCTCTGCCATGGGCAAGTGACCCTGGGCAAATCATTTAACCTCTCGGAGTCTCAGTTTCCACATCAGTCAATGGGGAAAAGGAGAGCCTGTGTCACAGGACCGCGGTGAAGACAATCCACGCAAAATGCTTAGAACAGGGCCTGACCCACACTAGGTGTCCACCCAGGGGGCGGCTGTTATAACCACTTCCTGGCCAGTTCTGCAGGGAGCCCGTCCACCTGTCAGAGGCCTGCGGTGTATGGCTGGGAATCGGTGACGCCCCTTACAGGCCCCCTTGGCGATAATGAAGACTGGGATGCAGTGAGGCTCTCAGGATGGAGAGAAGGAGGTGCGTCTCTGCCAGCGTCTGTGAGCACAGAGGTGTCCGCGGGCATCAGAGACAGCTGGGCTGGGCGGGCGGAGCGCGCCCCTCCCCTCAGGTCAGCTCACCCCTGGCAAAGGGCCCACAGGGCCCCAGGCCTTCATCTGCTGAGGCCTGAGGCTGGAAACGCAAGGCCAACGGCCTTGACACTTTCGGGGTGTGCAGTTTACAGGGCTGTCTCACATCCCCAACCAAATCTGCACGCCTCCCTCCACTGAGCCCGGGCACGGCAGAGGAAACAGCGTCCAGAGAAAAGGCCTGGGCCAAAGGCGCTCGGAAACATGTAGAAAGAGGGGAGTGATGATCCAGCCTCAGGCCCCCAGTCTGTGCCCTTTCCCCCTCACCTCCCTGCCCTGCACCCAGCAACTCCCACACCCCAATGCCCGTGGCCTTGAGACTTGGCTGGGCACCACAGGAGGAAAGATTTAGTCTCACTTTATTCCAGCTCAGGCCAGAAATCATGAAATCACAGCAAAGACCACACAGAGGGGACCCCACCCAGTCATCCGAACCTCAAATGGCCAATGCTAACTATACTACTAGTATATGATAACAGTAACAGGTAGGTGCGCCAAGGGCTTTACAACACAACCATGAGTTAGTAAGAACTATTAATACCCACTTTACAGATAAAGAAAATGAGGCCCACAGCTGATAAATGATGGAGTTCAGTTCAGTCGCTCAGCTGTGTCTGACTCTTTGTGACCCCATGGACTGCAGCACACCAGGTTTCCCTGTCCATCATCAGCTCCTGGAGCTTGCTCAAACTCGTGTCCATGAAATCATTGATGCCATCCAATCATCTCATCCTCTGTTGTCCCCTTCTCCTCTTGCCTTCAATCTTTCCCAGCTTCTGCTGCTGCTAAGTCACTTCAGTCATGTCCGACCCTGTGCGACCCCATAGACAGAGCCCACCAGGCTCCCCTGTCCCTGGGATTCTCCAGGCAAGAATACTGGAGTAGGCTGCCATTTCCTTCTCCAAAGCATGAAAGTGAGAAGTGAAAGTGAAGTCGCTCAGTCGTGTCTTAGCGACCCTATGGTCTACAGCCCACCAGGCTCTTCCGTCCATGGGATTTTCCAGCCAAGAGTACTGGAGTGGGGTGCCATTGCCTTCTCCAATCCATGAAAGTGAAAAGTGAAAGTGAAGTCGCTCAGTCGTGTTGAACTCTTAGCGACCCCATGGACTGCAGCCTACCAGGCTCCTCCATCCATGGGATTTTCCAGACAAGAGTACTGGAGTGGGTTGCCATTGCCTTCTCCGAATCTTTCCCAGGATCAGGGGCTTTTCCAATGAGTCAGTTCTTCGCATCAGGTGGCCAAAGTACTGGAGCTTCAGCTTCAGCATCAGTCCTTCCAATGAATATTCAGGACTGATTTCCTTTAGGATTGGCTGGTTGGATCTCCTTGCAGTCCAAGGAATTCTCAAGAGTCTTCTCCAATACCACAGTTCAAAAGCATCAATTCTTTGGTGCTCAGCCTTCGTTATGGTCCAACTCTCACAACCATACATGACTACTGGAAAAACCATAGCTTTGACTAAACAAACCTTTGCCAGTAATGTCTCTGCTTTTTAATATGCTGTCTAGGTTTGTCATAGCTTTAAAAGAGCAAGCATCTTTTAATTTCATGGCTGCAGTCACCATCTTTAAGGCTTCAAATGCAGAGCCACCCTCACAAAGTCTGTGCTCCCTGCCCCGCCCCCCCTGCAGCATTTCACTCTGTTTGCACACCTCCTCTGACAAGCACCTCACTACCTTCCATTTATTCCATTTGTACAGTTTGCCCACATCGTAGGCATCTGTGGTGTCTACCTGCCCAGCTCTCCTTCCCCGGCTGGTACTCATTATTGGCCTCACATGGGGCCACAGCTGACTGGAGCAGGATTGGACAGCACACCTGAGCACAACCACCAGACTTCCACTCCAGGAATCTATAACCTGTTGCCTGCACACTGGCTGTTAGCCGCAGTCACCATTTCTGGCTTAGCTGGGTGTTCCTGGAGAGTCAGCAATAGAGAACACGTTCCAAGCCAGAAAGACGCAGGGACAAGTGTCACTGCCTTGGTCAAGGGCACGTGGTTCCTGGGAACAGGACCGCTGAAAACTCAATGGTGCTTCCTGCTCTTGGCATTCACAGTCACGCCCACGTCCCTACAATTTCATTCCCATCTTGCTCGAGCTAACCTCAGAGAGTGGCGCCTGAATCACCATTGTCAGAGAAGAAAATCTTCATCCGGAGTCTCCGCCCACTACCGGAAGTCAGGGGCCACCGGAAGCATGTTGAGCACCCCTCATTCCGGCAGAGCTTAAAACACTTGAAGGCAACTGTCCCCACACTCCCCCAGCAGTCCAGTCAAGCCTTCTCCTGGTGAATTACCCCTTGAAAGCTCCTTGAAGCCAGGCTGCATGCTCACAGCCTAGCACTGTGCCTGGCTGAGTGGGGCATGCATGCTTGTGTGTGCATTTGTATGCTTAGATGAATCTTGTCTAGGCTTCCTTGTTTCTTTCCAGCCCCAACCCCTGGCCACTGTTGGTCTGTTTTCTGTTCCCATATTTTCGTCTTTTTCCACAGCATCATATATACAGAATCACACAGTATGGAGCCTTTTGAGCCTGGCTTCTTTCACTTGCCATTTGCAGTTCACATATGTTGTTGTATGTAAGAGCAGTTGCATTTTATTGCTAAGTAGTAGTCCAGGGTATGAACAGATACACCTGTCTGCTCACTTACCAGGGAAGGGACCATTGGGGTGTTTCCAGATTGGGGCCATTATAAATAAAGTTTTATATCAGTCATGTAGAGGTTTCCAGATGGGTATGTTTTCAAGTTCTCTGGGATAAACACCCAGCAGTAGCCTTGCTAGGTCATAGGTTAACTGTATGCTTAACTTTGTAAGAAACTTTGTACAAACTATTTTGCCACATGGCTCACCATGTTGCATTCCCCCAGCAATTTAGGAAAGTTCTGGCTGCTCCTCTACACCCTGGCTGGCACTTGTCAGTTTTTTGGTTTTGTTTTAGTCATCCTACTAGGCGTATCATGGTATTATGTCGTGGTTTTCACTTGCTCATCCCTAATTACTAACTGTGGCTTCCCAGATGGCACAGAGATAAAGAATCCCCCCGCCAATGCAGGAGATGCAAGAGACACAGGTTCATTTCTTGGACTGGGAAGATCCCCTTGAATAGCAAATGGCAACCCACACCAGTATTCTTGCCTGGAAAATTCCATGGACAGAGGCGCCTGGTGGGCTACAATCCATGGGGGTCACAAAGAGTTGGACATGACTGAGAGACTGATCACCCACAAAGTTTTTAAATACTAACATGGTGAACATCCTACATCTTTGGTGAAGTGTTGAAATTTCGTTGTTGTTGTTGATTTCCCCCCTCATTATTGAGTTTTGAGAGTTTTTTAAAAATACGTTCCAGATTCAAGTATTTTATCACATAAGTGATTTGCAAATATTTTCTCTCAGCTTGTGATTTTTCAGTCTCTTAATAGTCAGTGACTCTCAAAGGCTAAATTTCTTAAATTTGGGTTCAGGATATAAATCAGGTAGCATCTCTTCCCTGCCTGGTTCCCCATCACAGTGGGGATCGAATTCAAACACCTTTGCTGTCCTACGAATCTTGCTGAGACCTGGCCTCCACTCCCAGCCCCTTTCACCACGCCCTACCCCACTGTGCTTCAGCTCCACGTCACCTTCTGTCATCCCAGCAACACCCCTGACTCACACTGGCCACAGGGCCTTTCCACTCATGGCTCTCCTCCACACACCCTCTCTCCCTCTCATCTCCCGGGCCTCAGCTCAAATGCCACTTCCTCAGAGAGAAGCCCCTTCCTTACCACACTCACCAAGCTGTAACCAATCGCACCCCCATTATGCTCGAGCCAATACCTGACTTTATCCTCTCCATGTCACTGACCACCGTTGGAAAGTGTCTGTCAGTGCCCTCCAGAACGGAGGCCTTATGGGCGTTTCTCTGTCTCACTCACCACTGTCCTGCTGGTTTCTAGATCTAGTGTCTGTTCATAACACACACTCCACCTCTCCACCTCTCCCTGCTCTGAACAAATAAAGAGAAACGTGAGTTCCCTCTCAAGCATCTAATCAATGAATATGCCCTGGTTCATCCAAAGCCCTTTAAACTAATCTCAGTCTTTGGGCAGAGCCAGGTGAACTCAGAACCAAATAGGACTTGCACCTCCCTCTTTCTGGCAACTGTGCTCCTATTAATGCAACCCAAGAGAATACTCCCTTTGGAGGCAGACATTTCATTCTGACAGAGACCAAGCCAACCGGAGCCCAAACCCACCTCTATTACCTCTATATCCACAGCAGGAACTATGCTCCGATAGTGAGAAAAACTCTAGATTTCACATCTTCCCAAGACCTCTCAGCCCAGAGTTGCTTGTGCCTAAAAACATCAGCTGCCCTGGGTCTCTCCACAGAACCGACATGACATATAGCCTGGGGAGCCAGTCAAGGCCTCAGCAAGGACCAGGCCCCGTCTTCTGTTGCACCCCCAAACCACCACATGTCACTCGAGGGAAATAATCCACGTGTCTGCCAGCTCCAGCTTCAGTGTAATGATGATGAAATTTTCAATGCCTGAAAAATCCTTCTCTCAAAAACCCAAGAAAATTGCTCTTTGAGTTACTTAACGAAAGCCATTATTTGCATACATTTGGCGTTACTATAACACTTCCACATTTAAATGGTCTGTAATTAAAATCATTAATTGCAGAAAATAGTGACTCGTTAAGGCTATAATTTAGTGAGGTTGTCGGCATTTGAGGATCTGCCTTAAAGACCAACTGGGTGACCCAGGGAACCCCCAGCCCACACAAACCATTCTGGCATCTGGGACGTCTGCAGCCCCAGGTAGGTGCTGCTGAAGTGAGACAAGACTTGAAACCACAGCTGCCTACATCTTCACACCGCAAAGCTGGTCTCTGGCACAGGGATGCTGATGAAGCTCGTAAAAGGCAGGACCAGGGAAGTTTCTCTGGGGAAAACCTCTAAGCCAACATGTAAAGCAGTCATCCCTCTTTTGGTGTTCAGGACAGTGTGGGGGAACCAGAGGGCTGAGTGAGCCCGAAGTTTAAGTAAATCATAGTTTATATGAGCTGGTGCATTTAAGAGAGGCCTGCTGTGTTGGGCTATGGGGCTTCCCAGGTGGCGCTAGTGGTAAAGAACCTGCCTGCCAATACAGAAGACTCGAGTTCAATCCCTGGGTAGGGAAGATCGCCTGGAGAAGGGCATGGCAACCCATTCCAGTACTCTTGCCTGGAGAATCCCATGGACAGAGGAGCCTGGAGGGCTACAGTCCAGGGTTGCAAAGAGTCAGACACGACTGAAGCAACTTAGCATGCACCCATGTGTTAGGCTATAAAAGGGCTCACTTGTCTGGGGACCTGGGCCCCATTTTGGTAGCTGGCCAGGCAGGTAAGGCAAGTGGAGGTAGGGTGCTGGGCGCTCAGCCCATGCACAAGCAAGGCTTCCCAGACATTCACCGATCAGGGCTGGTACCAGCCCCCTTGGTCAAATGAGAAGGGGGGCAGTTACCTGTCCCCTCAGAGGCTCGGCACAGAAGTACACAGTTTGTGGATCAATACGGAGACAGTGGTGGGGCCCTGGGTGGGGTCGCTACCTTGCTGGTGGTCATTTGGAAGTAGAATCCCCTCTCTGGGCCTCCGTAATTCTCCCCTACACTGAGATGGGATAAAGGTTGTGTGAGTAATACAGGACTTAGAGGAACTCAGAAGGGCTACCCAAAGGAGGAAAAGAAATAGGCTTTCCAGCAAACCACCTGGCGCAGGTCAAGGTCAGAGGTCAGGCCTGTCAGCTCTGCCTGCCCAGCCCGGGTGCAGGGCCAGCCCATGGGAGCGGGACCCTCACTATGGGATGGCGAATCCCTCTTGGGCCCTGTGTGGGCCTATCTCCACTTGCTCTGGGCGATGGCTGTCAGGAGCCACATAGGCCTATCCGGGCTGGCTGAGTGCACGGGCTGCAGCATGATGAAGCAGGCTACCTTGCAACAGGCATGGCTGCACCCCTTCAACCCCAGCAAAGTTCCAGCGACAGGATGACTCTGCTGTGACTGCAGCCCTGTCCTCCCCTGGGGCAGGGGGGGCGGGGGGTGTAGATGCTGAGCGCAGGACCACCAACTGCATGGGTGTGCAGGCCGCGTGTATAGCGTGGGCAGATACTGTGGGTTTCTGCCTTGGTGTGCCCTGGTCCTTGGGGGTGTGAGGAAGCCAGCTCTCCTCTTACAGACAACTGTCATCTCCTCCTCTCCCTGCCTCAGTGACAACGCAAACGTGATAGGAGATGGACCCGCCACGGGCCCAGGTCAGTGACTACTGTGAGCAGAGTCCCTCCCAAGCCATCTGCCTGGATATGTAACGTGAGCAGCAAATAAATCTTTGTTACTTGAAGACAGAGCTAAGGGATGTTTGTTACTGCAGCAGAACCTAACCTGCCTCCCAACTGAAAACCATGTTATTCCCAGGATGTGGGACGTGTAGCATTTCTGTGGATGCCTGTGTGTTACTTTTGGGCTGTGGTGTGATGCTGTGTATTTGTGATGTTACTCAATGAAAATGATGTTTCTGTGTGTAGGTACAGAAACTGCATGTGTGGAAATGTGCTTTGTGTGTGTGATGCTATTATACAGTATATATATGATTTTTCTCTCTGGATGTGAGTCTGTGGTATTTCTGGGATGGTGTATGACCTCCCTAGCATTATGAGAGTTTCTTGCAAAAACCAGTGGGTGAGAAGATGGTTTCACCTGGACACAGATCTTGGTCCTTAAAAACCAGCAACGGGTGGGAAGGAGTCCCAGAGGACACTGAGGGAAGTGGCTGTGGGTCCAGGAAGGACCACCAGAGCATCTTCCCTTCCCAAGGGCGCCCTCTCAGCTACTGCAGACCCTGGATGGATGGGAGGCGGGCACTGAAGAAGCTGAGGGCTGCGTGCCACACTTGAGGGCCGCATCAGCCTCGGGGACCCATGGCAAATATCCCTTTCTGAGTTGGGGCTCAACCCAGCATCCACTGCTCTCACTTTTCTGGCTTTCCTGGGCACACTGCATGTTCCAAGACACGAGATCCAGCTTCCAGATGCCCACGACCCCAGGATTCAGCCATGCAAGCTACACGGGCCACCAGCCATAGATCCAAAGTTCAGAGGAACATCATCACGAAACACTGGTGGGGGAAATGAAATCCCTGAGAGGGCAAAGGATTTGCCACAGAAACACACAAATGTTAAAAGCCTCTGAATCGAGTTCCAGGCTCAGCTGCTTCGGTCCGGCTCTGCTCAGAATGCTGGCCCAGCAAGGCCAGGAGGCCACTTCCCAGCCAGCCAGCCAGGAGGGCGAGCACTGGCTCCAGACCCACAAGCACAAGTCCAGAGGGCCTGTTGCTTTTTTGGTTAGGGTGGGGCTGAGTACAAGACCCCACCATCATGGATTCACCCCAAGACCCTGAGTGCCAGTGGGGGCCCCGAAGAGCCCCAGGGGGGTGTGTGCAGCGGGCCAGGGCACTCACCTGCAGCTCGGTCTGGAAGAAGAACTTCTGTGGGCACTGTGAGCAGTCATAGATCTTGTCTTCCTGCCCATGAACAGCAAAGATGTGCTGCTGCAACTTGTTGGCCTGGACGAAGACTGGACACGGACGTGGACATGGCCGTCAGAGGACACGAGGGACACCAGCCCGGCCACCCACCACAGCTGTCCCACACCACTCCCGAGTGGGGATCACCCAGGCATGGACACAGCGGCCAAACAGTGGGCTATCTGGAGCATCACGGGCACCCACTGGAGAGGGTTCAAGCCAGTGAAGCTGAGCTCTGCCACGCGCAGGCTGTGCGATATTGGACAAGTCACTTAACCTCTCTGGGCTTCCTTTCCTCACCCGAAAAACGAGGACCATGAAAGTAGGCAACTCACGGGGGTAGCTGGGAGGACCAAATGGTTTAATACTTGCAAAACACTTAGAAGATGGCCTGGCACTTAATTAGCCCAATGAATGTCATCGTTGTCATCATCACCGTTTGCTGGTTACCTACTGCGTGTGGAGTCCCTGACTACAGCACAGGCCTGTAAGGCAGGCACTGTGAGTTATCCCCATTTGATGGAAAACTGTGGCACTGGGAGTGTTGAGTGTCTTGTCCAGGGTCTCTCTCTGCAGGTGGCAGAGCCGAGGTCTGTATTAAATGAGCTCAGCACACTGTCTGGCACAATGGACAATGGCACAGTGGAAGGTGCTCAGTGGACCTGGATCACTATTCTTGCTGAGGTTGTCTACATCCTCACATCCATCCCTATGCAGCGGACCCCGTGTCCTGGGTGGGCAGACCTGGCAGCTGGGGCCCCTTGTTGCCAGCCCCGACTCAGCTCATGGAGTGTGATGGTAACAGATGGGTGGGGGCTCCTGAGACTGAGGGATTGGCGGGGGGGGGGGAACCAGTGCATGCCAAGACTCCTGGGAACCCCAGAGGGGTGTGAGTGTGTGGGGCCCTCCCAATAGCGGAGCCCCTTCCAGCAGCTCATGGCCCCCACCTCCCACAGCAGGAGTCCACGAGGGGGTCCCGGCCCTGGGCACCCACAGGAGGTGGCCCTGAAGCAACTGTGTGTCTGGGAGGTGAGCTCTTCAGAGATCCCCTCCTGCCAGGCGCCCTCCCCAGGGTGGGCTTCCCGCCGTGGCAGACAACAGATGTCAGGGGGGAGGCAGGGGAAGGCCAGGCTCCCCCACACACACCGGCTGCCATCTGGGCGGCAGGAGGGGGGCCCGGCAGAGCCCCTGAGACTCGCCTCGGGCCGGGGCAGCCGCTCGCCCGGGCTGGCAGCCAGTCCGGGGGCTGGGGAGTTTGGCTGGCAGAACCGCCCTTGACCCCTCCAGCCTGGAGCATGGATGCAGCAGGGGCTGGGACAGACCAGGGCGCTGGGCGGTGGGGTGGGCAGGAGGGAGGCGAAGGGAGAGCCCCACTGGTGCTGGACAGAGCTCGCAGCTCAGAAACGAGCCTGGAGTCCCACTGCAGAAGGGCAAGGCTGGGGGAAGGCCTGGCAGCAACAGGGTGGGAGGAGGGCTAGGAGATCCCGCTGCTGAAGCGCAGAGGCTGAGAGCATAGACGGGAGGGCCAGGTCAGCTGGGCGCAGAGGAGGCACGTGCTCCATGGGGTGGCGGATCCCTCCGGGCGTCCCCCATGAACTCCAGAGCCACACTGCACCAGGAACTGACGCCAGGGCTTGAAGGGCTGGGCTCCTGGGTCCCTTGCCTCTCCCCACCGGCTCCCCGCCAGGCACACCTACCTGTGAAGCACACAGGGCATTTGAAGGTGCCTCCCATGCCCTCGAAGCTGTGCTCGATGAGGTGACAGAGGAGCTTGGCCGGGGAGTCGAACATCTGGTTGCACAGCTTACACTCATGGTTGATGCCTTCCTCTGCAAGAAGAACCACGGCCAGTCAGTGATCCTGTGGGCCACATCCTCCTGCTGGAGGCCATGCCCTGCCCCGGACACCCCAGGCCAGCCCTCCATGACCCCCTGGAACCAGAGCCCAGGGAGGGGCTCCATGGATGCTGAGACCCATCCCAGCTCCAGGTGCTCCAGCCTCCGGAGGCTGCCAGACCCGAATAGCTGGCTCTTGGATGTGTCATTTGCTGTGACTTCTTGCTGGTCTAGCCATGCGGTGCGAGAGCCATGAACAGCCGTTTGCGTCCCAGACTGTATCATAGAGGAGAGGGGCCCGGGATGGGGTCAGCTTGGAGGAGGGAGTTCAGCTAGAATTTTTCAAAATCCAACAGACCATTTATTGAGCATGTACTGTGTGCCAAGTACTTTGAGCTGGGGATTCTGTGGGGGAGCTAAGTGGATAATGCACTTGTCCCCATTCCAGTGATGAGGAGACAGATAATAAAGACAGTCAACATGTCTCAGTGCCAAGAGGTGGGGAGGGAATGCATGGAGCTCCAGAGGTGAGAGTCAGAGCCAGGCCCTGAGGTGGGTCCATGTGGGGCCATCTGGATGGTAGCAAGGGGGCGGAGACAGCTTGGGACAGTGGG
This sequence comes from Odocoileus virginianus, assembly GCF_023699985.2. Classification (NCBI taxonomy): domain Eukaryota; kingdom Metazoa; phylum Chordata; class Mammalia; order Artiodactyla; family Cervidae; genus Odocoileus; species Odocoileus virginianus. The sequence continues at coordinate 42,094,255 of NC_069693.1, read as the reverse complement.
AACCCAGGGATGCACTTCAGGAAGGGCCTTGGTGGACACTGGAGGGCTTAGGGATTCTACTCTAAAAGGTCTGGGCAGCCACCAGAAGATACTGAAAAACACAAGAAAGTGCTCTTCTAAACACTTTGAACAGATGGTCTAGCCAGTGCTCGCAGACAATGGGCAGACACCCCATGCTGCTTCCAGATCAGAACATGGCTCCATCCCTTCACCTGGGAGCTGCTATGACCCCAAACCTTCACTCCAAGGCGGCCAGAGAAGGGAGCATGCCCCAAGGCCAGCAGAGCCGAGATCTGGTGCTCCTGCCTGGAACCAGCAGGACAGAGTTCAAATCCTGGCTGCTTCCTCTAGCCACGTAATCTGGGCATCAGTTCACTCTCAGTAGATGGTGGCCACCTGAGTCCCCACCTCACAGGGCTGAGCAAGGATGAACCAGGCTGCACCTGAGAGCAGCGTGGCCTGCTGGCCAGGGGAGGAATCGCCCCAGCTTGAGTGTCACCTCATCCAGGGCTAGAGTCTGACTCTGCCACTTACTGCATGACCTTGGGTAAGTTACGTAACCTCTCTGGGCCTCAGTTTCCTCTTTGCTAAAATAATAGCAGTTCTCCTTAATACTGCACACCTATGAGAATGGCCAAAATCCAGAACACCGACAACAGCAAATGTTGGTGAGGAGGTGGAGCAACAGGAACGCCCATTCATTGCTGGTGAGAATGCAAAATAGTATAGCTTCTTTGCAAGACTGCTTGGCAGCTTCTTATAAAACTAAACATACCCTTACCATATGATCTAGCAATCTCACTCCTTACTATTTACCAAAAATAGCTGAAAACTTAAGTTCACACAAAAACTGGTATATGGATCATTACAGCAGCTTTATTTAATGTTGCCAAGGAACCAAGATGTCCTTCAGTAGATGAGTGGATTCATAAACTGAGATACTTCCAGACAATGGAATATTGTGTGTGTGTGTGTGTGTGTGTCTGTGTGTGTGCTGCTCAGTTGTGTCTGACTTTTTGCCAGCCCTTGGATTGTAGCCAGCCAGGCTCCTCTGTTCATGAAATTCTTCAGGCAATAATACTGGAATGGGTTGCCATGCCCTTCTCCAGGGGATCTTCCCAACCCAGGGATCGAACCCAGGTCTCCCACATTGCAGGCAGATTCTTTACTGTCTAGGCTTCCCTCACAGCTCAGTTGGTAAAGAATCCTCCTGCAATGCAGGAGACCCCGATTCAATCCCTAGGTCAGGAAGATCCGCTGGAGAAGGGATAGGCTACCCACTCCAGTATTCTTGGGCTTCCCCTGTAGCTCAACTGGTAAAGAATTTGCCCACAATGCGGGAGACCTGGGTTCGATCCCTGGGTTGGGAAGATCCTCTAGAGAAGGGAAAGGCTACCCACTGCAGTATTCTGGCCTGGAGAACTCCGTGCACTGTATAGTCCATGGGGTCTCAAAGAGTTGGACACGACTTAGCGACTTTCACCTTCACTTTCTTACTGTCTTAGCCACCAGGGAAGCCCACAGTGAAATGTTATTCAGGCTAAAAAGAAGACAGTGAGGAACCTTAAGTGCATATTACTAAGTGAAAGAAGCCAATCTGAAAAATGCTACATACTGTAGGATTCCAACTATTCTGGAAAAACTATGTAGACAATAGAAAGATCAGTGTTTACTGGGGGTGAGTGATGAACAGGCAGAGGACTGAGGACTTCTAGGCCAGCGAAAACTTTCTGTGTGACTTTATACTAATAGCTTTATACACGCGTCCAAACCCATAAAATGTATACCAAGAGTGAGCCCCAAGGAAAATGATGGATTTCAGCTGACTATATTGCTTCACTTTAGGTTCACCTTTGCAAAAAAAAAAAAAGTAGCATCCTGTGAGTGATGTTGATAATGGGGAAGGATATGCATGTGGGGGGCAGTGGGATAGAAGGAATCTGTCTGTATGTTTCAACTTCATTGTAAACCTAAAACTGCTTTTTAGTAGGGGGAGGTGGGTTCAATCCCTGGCTGGGGAACTAAGATTCCATATGCTGGGGTGCAACTGACCCCACACGCCAAGACTACCAAGCCCACGTGCCACACCATGGTCCACAACAAAAGATCCCACGTGAGGCAATGAGGATCCCGAGTGCCACAACTAAGACACAATACAGCCAAATAAATAAGTATTTTAAAAACTGCTTTTAAAAAACCTTTGGAAAAATTTCTTTAAAAAAAGTCAATCCCTGCTCCCACTAAAATAGCCTTCCTCTAACAGTCGATGCGAGAATTAAATGAGTTAATACTCCTTTAACACACGGAAAGGGGTTTTGACCGGTCTCTGGCACACAGCAAGCACTCAATAAGGTGTTTGTTGCCAAGCGTGCGGGTAAGGAGGAGAGTGTTATCTGGGACAGCCAAGGACACAGGCTCCCCCTCGGGCTCCCCCCGGGAACCAGCCTCACCAAAGGTGCCAGGTGCTGTGATCTGCCCTCAAAGGCAAGAATTAGGTAGCAGAGGGGCTCTGCCAGTGGCGAGGCACAATCACAGATGGGCTGAGGCTCCTGGCGAGTCCCTGGGTCCCTCAGGCCCTGGCAGGGGCTGGCGGGGACAGCAGGCATCCCTCCGGCCCAGCCGCCCCCCACCCCCTCGAGGCACCCCACGGCAGAGGCGAACACACACACGTACGTGTGCAGGTGGGCCTGCCCCACATAGCCCACTGGCTGCAATCTACCGGGTGTTTGTCGTGCCCCTGGAGCCCCGGCAACTAGGCCACATGCACCCAACAGAGATTCAAGCTGATCTTCCATTTATACCGGCGGAAAAGGAATTCATTGACAAGTTTTGGGACATAGGGCAGGCTCAGCACACTCGCCGCACAGGCCCCACGCACGTCCGCCACTTCCCTTGGGGAACTTCTCATCATAATTAGAGATGGCCTCCAGTGTGGGGGACTGCCTCAGAAGACCCCCCAATGCACCCCCGCCCCGCAAAAACAATGCTTCTCAGAGCCTGGCGCAGAGTAGGGAATGAGTGAGTGAATAAATGAATCAATGAGAGGTACCACCCTATACACTCTCCCTTTTAGAATGTGGACATCTGCACGTTAATGAGGCAGAGGTTATGTGAAAATGATGACTGTGCAGAGGTGTGTTTTTTTTTTTGGCAGTTAACTGAAGTTTAAGTTTATAATCAACTGAATCTCAGAAATCACTCTGCTTGCTGGGAAAATTTCTAGGCAAGAAAAAAATGGGTTCAGAGAATGAGACCATTTGCTGAGGTAACACAGCAAGCTAGGGGTGGTACTCTGAACAGGATACAAAGCCCTCCCTATTTGTGCATATCCCACCTGCCCACCACCTCCAGGCAGCCTCCTGGACTATGCCAGCTCACACAGCTGCCCTTGACTGGGCACAGGCAGGGTCCATCTGACATATCTGAAGAGTCTTCCTGACCCTGGCATCGAGGCTACGGGCACAGATAATGTCTTCTCCTCTGGTCCCCAAAGCATCAGGCTACACGTAGGCCTGAAGGAGGGGCTCAGAAAATACTCAGGGACAAGAGATGCCCTGGCCAGGTTCTCTCCCCTTGCCCGGCCAGAGTGGGTTCCCTGGGCTGAGACAGCAAAGGAGAATTTACAGTTCTCTGCCGAGTGGGGGCCTTTATCCACTTGGCTGTGAATGGAGACCTGCCCATCTGATACTCAAATAGCGAGAGGACAAAGAAGGCTCCCGCAACTTATAAATCAGAGAAATCATGTCTGACAGTCACTTTCCGTTCTCTGAGAGCCGAGCAATTCATCAGCCGGTCCCCCCCGATTCCCAGATGCAGCTACAGCCTGCACCCAAGTTCAGAAATATGTGCACAGTCAGGCAGTCCTGGAGCTGCAAGCCGGTTCCGGGGCCTGAACAGCCACCATCTGAGCAAATCGCAGCCCCAAACCGGTGCCCATGTGAGGTTCCGGGATAATGAGATAAAGAACCAGTAGACGAGTTGGGGGGGTTGTTCCCTTTCCTCACTCCCCATCTAACGTGCTAAAGTGTCCAACCTGGGAGACAGGAGAAGGCAGATAAAACAAGCAAGAAGTAAAAAGTGGGTGAGAAATAATAAAGCCTGAATGAAGGCTTCCCGTAGACCTAGGGATCTCGCCCACCTTCTGATCTGTAAATCTTCTTCCTGAAGGAGAAGGCCCTCTCCCCACCGGCAGGGGCTGGTGGTGTTCCCAGGGGTGTCCATTACGTGCACCTCTGCCTGTAAAACCATCCAAGAGAACAGGGGGGAAGGGGGCTGGGGGCTGCCCTAGTTACTGTGCAAACACTCCTTTGCATGCCTGTGACCCAATACCATCCAGTCCACGGTGACGGAAAGAATTCACTGCCACATCCCTCTCACCCCCACCGGTGCCAGCAACCTCTCATTCCACCCCAAGTCGCAGGGTCCACAGATAGAGGCACGCTCGGAGAGTTAACTTCCCTGAATTATATAAGATCACACAGGCTCAGCGATACCTAGGAGCAGAATAACAAAGCTGTCTGGGAGCCTGCAGGCCCCTCCATCCTGGTGTGGGGCTGGAGGATTTTGTGAGTGAAGACGCACAATCGCTCCCTCTTTTTTTTTTTTTTTAAGAGCACATGACAAGCATCCGTAAGAGAGACCCACGCAACTCAGGTGCATTATGCAACCCCACTCATTTGTAAAGTGAAACGCAGATTTTGCCTGCTCACTGTACTGGCTCTTGCCTCCCAGTCCCCCTAAGTCGGGGCTGGCGCAGGCAAATCTATTAATTTATTATGATTTTTTTTTTTTTTAAGAAAAACCCAAACTGCCAAACAAACAAGCTGACAAGCACGAAAATCCCAGAGTCCCTCTCTCCCTTCTATTTTTTTTTCCCTCTGCTCAGGAATAATAAGTGTTAATTTTACACTTCATTTCTCAAAAAAATAATAGGATGTGCTTTTGCTTAAAACCAAGTCAGCCTGCTGGAACCTTTCAGGCTGAAAGTATGTCAGCCCAAAAGAGGAGCGGAGGGCTTTGTGGAAGAGCATCGTGCCGAGATGATAGCTCCCTGTAATGTCCTCGGTACCGACTTTTGTCTCCAAAAGCATTTGATCCCTGGCAGACACATACTTATTTCCATACAGGTCTTGGGGGAAGCCGGGAGGAGAGAGAGCTGATTATCAGAATCCTGAAGGTGAAGCTCAGGTGGACCCCACTGAAGTCAAAGGCAGGCTGGGCACACACTCAGAGGCCATAATTTGCTGCCTGGGAGGGAGGGGCAGCCGGCTGCGGTGGGGAGGGGACTGGGCATTGTTCTTGGATTACAACGCACGGAGTGTGACCTGCTCCCGCCAGAGCCGTGGGCCCTGCCTGGCCCTTCTCTAAGCAGGGACCCCAGTCGGAAAAGCCACCGTGAGAGCGGGAATGTGCATGCATATACCCCTCCAGGAGACAACCAGTGACTGCTGCCTCTTTGGACAGAGGGCATAAAAAGACGCTTCCATTCAGGATTAAGGACACAAGAGTTACAACCGGGAACACTTGGGTCTGAATCCCATTTCATCACTCACTCGCTATGTGTACTTGGATAAATTCATGAACCTCTCTGAGCTTCAGCTACTTTTGCTAGAAAAGGAGAATCATCATCCCGGGTTTTGGGAAGGTAGCCAAGCAGGCTTCTTCTGCCACAAGACCTCTGCCCTCACTGAGACACTCCCCAGAGAGCATCTCCTCATCCCCCTCCCCTCACTGCATCCAGGGGTCTGCTCAAACGATGCTCCTTCCAAGAGGCCTACCCAGACCCCCACCCCAAAACAGCACATGCAACCCATCCTTTCTAGCACCTTAGTCACCTTGAATTTCCTTGAGAGTGCTTACCACCATCTGGCATAGTACAGAGTTGATTGTGGTTTGTTTTTTTTTAACTCACTGACTATCTTTTTCACATATACACACAAAACACAGACACACACACACACACACAGAAAGAATAATATAAGCTCCATGCAGGTTATTTTGCTCATTGCTGTCACCAGAACAGGGACCAGTACCTAGTAGGTGCTCAGTAAATAGGGAATTAATGATTTGTGTAAGGCACTTACTACAGTGCTTAGAAAGTGGGGTGGGAGGGCTGATAAATGCCAGTTACCAGACACCAATGGTCGCCCCAAACTCTCAGGATTGATGGCTTATAAAAGCTGTTCTTGCCTTTAGGAACTTGCCTTTTGGATCCTCAGAAGATGACCTGGTCCAGGAGCATGGGTCCCAAAGGGGTCCCTCAACGGACAGAAGAGGAAAGGAAGCTTAGAGGCCAGGGCCTTCCCAGGAGGTGGCGAGGGAGGCGGGGTTGGGGGCCCATGCTGGCCAGCACAAGCAGCCCTCTCTGATTTTAGAAAATACCAAAAAGGCTTGAGACCTGGGACCCAGCAAGCTACTCTCTGTTCCCCGATCACCCCAATATTTCCGGTAAGAAGGAGAGCAGACAGGCCCACCCTCCATGTTTCCATGATTGAGCTGAGCAGGCCCCCTTGTTGCCGCCGGTGCCAGCTCCAGGTGACAGGGGCACTGGGGACTTTCCCCAGGTGAGGTGAGGAGGCAGGGCCCACAGTGACACAGTCTAGGCCAGCCCCGGGCTTTGGCGTCGTCCCTGCCACAGCATCCCTGCAAACAGAAGGAGCTGCAGAGGGTGCATGGGCTGCTTGGCTGAGCTGAAATCCTCTGTCACCAGCTGGGGTAATGAACTTCATCAGACTTCAATCCCACAGCATCAGGCCCACCCCAAGGATCAGCTGCAGTAAAGACCCTTGAGGTCCCGGGGCCCAGGCTCAGTCCCATTGCAGGGCACATGGCGATGAGGAAGGGGAGGGGCCCAGAGCCCGGCGCTCAGCCAGGCCAAAGAGAAGGCAAGAGGAGGACCCTGGGAGAGGACCCCACTGACGCCACCCCCATAAATAACTAACCGGAAATAGACACCAAACAGGTAACAGAAACACAGGCTGACGGGGAACTCCGTCCTTTGTTCTCTATAAAGAACAAAGACCTTTTGGCAAGAAGAGGGCAGGCAGATAAAGATATCGGTGCAGCCAGATCAGGCTGTTTATCTACTGATGTGTCATTAAATACCACAGGAAATGAACCGAGGTAAGCCGAGGGGAGAGGGGAAAGGTGACATCTGGGCTGGGGTTGACAAGGGGCAAAGGAAGACACAGGTCCGAGCGGGGCTCCTTCACCAGCGGCCAGGCAGAAAGCCTGGACCCTGTAAGCGGGGGCACGAGCCAAACTTGGGATCCCCAGCCCCCTAGGTCCCGACTGCCCTGGAAGATCTACATCCCCGTTGGGCAAGGTGTGGTCCTAGCATCACCTGGGAGCTGGTCAGAAATGCAGAATCTCAACCCCCACCCCCAGACGTGCAGAATGAAAACCTGCATTTTAAAAGCACCCCAATGATCTGAGTGTGCATTCAAGTTTAAGGAGCTCTGAGCTCTATGACAGGGTTTCTGAGGATGCTGACTCCTTGGAACCCTGCTGTCATGAAGCTGTAGGTTTGTAAGCATCGCACTGCAGCTCTCACCAGGACAGTATGTTGCAGACCGCTAAAAAGGAGGAAAGTTTTCCAAAGTTGCTTTTGGTCCATGCTTTACAGAAGGCTGAGAAATCCTCAACAATGGGAAACACTTTCCTGTTATCATGACTGGGATGAAAACGATGTGGGTGAATTTGGAGGGGAGACTCTGGGGTGGGTGGGTGGCTGACAGAACCCCGGCTACCTCAGCACCCCCATGGCTGCAGATGCCCCAATGCCAGGATGCTCCAGGCTGCCCAGCGCCTCCCATCACTTCAGAACACGCAGCCAGGGCTTGAAGGCATGAAGGCATGCCTCGCCACCACTGCCCCCATTTTGGGCCCCCATTTTCTTAATTAATCCTGGAGGATGGGCTGAGCCCTTTCTCTTCCCCTCAGGGGCATCTTCCCAGGCCTCTCTGGCCAGGAGGGACCCATCCCACGGTCCCTCGTGTTTCAGAAAGGCTTATAAATGAGCTCTGGCAGCCTGAATCGGGGCCCCACGGGGGACCCAGAGCCTCTTCAAAACAGAGCCCAGACAATTAGGCAGTCTGAGTTTTGAAAGGCTTGGGATTGATGGCGTGGACAGTAAAAATATCACCTGGGGAGCTGGGTGTAGTCCTCTGAGGGTTGCCTGAGGTCAGTTGCCATGGCGACCGAGAATGAGCTCAACCTTGTAACTGACCCTTATCTTTTTTTGATCTGTGGGCCACTTGGGGCCAAGGCTTGAAATCAACTGGAAAATAATCCGGTCACATATCAGAAAGAAAACTATTTATACTTATTTACCCAGGTACCCACCAACATCCCCCTTTGACAAGGATGCTGACGCCACAATAAACTGATGTGGCATGTCCAAACAGAGGCTACCGGATGGCAGAAAAAGGGGAGGCTGAATTCCCCATCTTGGCAGAAGGAACCTCTGTCCACGCGCTGGCAGGCGGACGCTGGTGGAAAGGGTTACCCCTCCCCAGCGCTGCAGGTCATCCACGCTGGAAGCGTTGGACCCTCTTGCCATCCAGTAAAAGTCCACCAAAGGAGTGGGACTCCAAGATTTCTCCTCTCATCTGCTACTCAGGCATGTCATTTCAGCCTGGCTAGGTCACTAGGCTGCCTGGCTTTATTCCAGGGTCAGAAGAGGCCTGTTCCTGGCCTCAAGGCTAGACGGGAATACTGGGTAGTTGTGCATTGCTTTCTGCACCTAGCGGGGGTGTCTACATGGGGTCTGGGGAAAATAGGCTGAGGCGGGGGACAACTACAGGCCCTCCCTCCTCGCCCACGCCCCGGACAGACTGGCTGGCTCAGTAGCCTGTGCACCCACCCCAGGGTTCCCGTGGCAAGACGGCCATCTGGCCAGGGCTCGTCTCCAGGACACTGCTATCCCACATTGCAAGTGCTCACTCACTCTCTCCTCCTCCAAAGCTCAAATCAGAAGACTCCAGATGGTTCCACTGACCGACTGCTCCCAGGAGCCAGGTCAGATGGATCTTAGCTCGGGGTCAGCTAAGCCTGAGCATGATTCTGGGTAAACTGCCCTTGAGATTTCCCATCACAGCCGACAGGACACTTGAGCTGACTTCCTCTCACCCACCCTTGTCTCATCAAGATGCTCTTCTTTTGGGACAGGGGGAACACAGTTGCAAACCAGGCAGCTTGGAGGATATTCCTGGCTCCCATCAGACCCACAGGGTGACTCTGGGCTGAGCACGTTCCCTCCAGGCCTTACTCTCCTCATCTGTGAAATGGGGAGAAAATTGCCTCCCTCACAGGGCTGCTATAAAGACTAAAGAAGGAGCAGGATTAAAACACCACTGCCAGCGCTACCTTCTATCATTGCTATAAGTCTTTCCCATTCGATTTGACACTGAAACTCCACGCCCAGGGTCCTGTAACACAAGCCCTCTGTCAGGGTTACTGGGGCAGAGGAATCCACCTCCACTGAATCTATAAAGAGCCACTCAGTTCAGTTCAGTCGCTCAGTCATTTCCAACTCTTTGCGACCCCATGAATCGCGGCACACCAGGCCTCCCTGTCCATCACAAACTCCTGGAGCTTACTCAAACTCATGCCCATCGAGTCGGTGATGCCATCCAGCCATCTCATCCTCTGTCGTCCCCTTCTCCTCCTGCCCCCAATCCCTCCCAGCATCAGGGTCTTTTCCAATGAGTCAACTCTTCGCATGAGGTGGCCAAAGTACTGGAGTTTCAGCTTCAGCATCAGTCCTTCCAGTAAACACCCAGGACTGATCTCCTTTAGGATGGACTGGTTGGATCTCCTTGCAGTCCAAGGGACTCTCAAGAGTCTTCTCCAACATCACAGTTCAAAAGCATCAATTTTTCAGCGCTCAGCTTTCTTCATAGTCCAACTCTCACATCCATACATGATCACTGGAAAAACCATAGCCTTGACCAGACAGACCTTTGTTGGCAAAGTAATGTCTCTGCTTTTTAATATGCTATCTAGGTTGGTCATCACTTTCCTTCCAAGGAGTAAGAGTCTTTTAATTTCATGGCTGCAGTCACCATCTGCAGTGATTTTGGAGCCCCCCAAAAATAAAGTCTGACACTGTTTCCATTGTTTACCCATCTATTTCCCATGAGGTGATGGGACCAGATGCCATGATCTTAGTTTTCTGAATGCTGAGCTTTAAGCCAACTTTTTCACTCTCGTCTTTCACTTCATCAAGAGGCTTTCTAGTTCCTCTTCACTTTCTGCCACAAGGGTGGTGTCATCTGCATATCTGAGGTTATTGATATTTCTCCCGGCAATCTTAATTCCAGCTTGTGCTTCTTCCAGCCCAGCGTTTCTCATGATGTACTCTGCATATAAGTTAAATAAGCAGGGTGACAATATATAGCCTTGACGTACTCCTTTTCCTATTTGGAACCAGTCTGTTGTTTCATGTCCAGTTCTAACTGTTGCTTCCTGACCTGCATACATGTTTCTCAAGAGGTAGGTCAGGTGGTCTGGTATTCCCATCTCCTTTAGAATTTTCCACAGTTTATTGTGATCCACACAGTCTAAGGCTTTGGTGTAGTCAATAAAGCAGAAATAGATGTTTTTCAGGAACTCTCTTCTTTTTCGATGATCCAGCGGATATTGGCAATTTGATCTCTGGTTCCTCTGCCTTTTCTAAAACCAGCTTGAACATCTGGAAGTTCTCAGTTCACATATTGCTGAAGCCTGGCTTGGAGAGTTTTGAGCATTACTTTACTAGTATGTGAGATGAGTGTAATTGTGCGGTAGTTTGAGCATTCTTTGGGATTGCCTTTCCTTGGGATTGGAATGAAAACTGACCTTTTCCAGTCCTGTGGCCACTGCTGAGTTTTCCAAACTTGCTGGCATATTGAGTGCAGCACTTTAACAGCATCATCTTTCAGGATTTGAAATAGCTCAACTGGAATTCCATCACATCCACTAGCTTTGTTCATAGAGATGCTTTCTAAGCCCATTTGACTTCACATTCCAGGATGTCTGGCTCTAGGTCAGTGATCACACCATTGTGATTATCTGGTTCGTGAAGATCTTTTTTGTACAGTTCTTCTGTGTATTCCTGCCACCACTTCTGAATATCTTCTGCTTCTGTTAGGTCCATACCATTTTTGTCCTTTATTGAGCCCATTTTTGAATGAAATGTTCCCTTAGTATCTCTAATTTTCTTGAAGAGATCTCTAGTCTTTCCCATTCTGTTGTTTTTCTCTGTTTCTTTGCATTGATCGCTGAGGAAGGCTTTCTTATCTCTCCTGGCTATTCTTTGGAACTCTGCATTCAAATGGGAATATCTTTGCTTTTCTCCTTTTCTTTTAGCTTCTCTTCGTTTCACAGCTATTTGTAAGGCCTCCTCAGACAACCATTTTGCCTTTTTGCGTTTTTTTTCCATGGGGATAGTCTTGATCCCTGTCTCCTGTACAATGTCACGAACCTCTGTCCATAGCTCATCAGGCTCTCTGTCTATCAGATCTAGTCCCTTAAACCTATTTCTCACTTCCACTGTATAGTCATAAGGGATTTGATTTAGGTCATACCTGAATGGTCTAGTGGTTATCCCTACTCTCTTCAGTTTAAGTCTGAATTTGGCAATAAGGAGTTCATGATCTGAGCCACAGTCAGCTCCCGGCCTTGCTTTTGGTGACTGTATAGAGCTTTTCCATCTTTGGCTGCAAATATAATCAATCTGATTTCGGTGTTGACCATCTGGTGATGTCCATGTGTAGAGTCTTCTCTTGTGTTGTCGGAAGAGGGTGTTTGCTATGACCAGTGCATTCTCTGGGCAAAACTCTATTAGTCTTTGCCCTGCTTCATTCTGTACTCCAAGGCCAAATTTGCCTGTTACTCCAGGTGTTTCTTGACTTCCTACTTTTGCATTCCAGTCCCCTATAATGAAAAGGACATCTTTTTTGGGTGGTAGTTCTAAAAGGTCTTGTAGGTCTTCATAGAACCATTCAACTTCGGCTTCTTCGGCATTACTGATTGGGGCATAGGCTTGATTACCATGATATTGAATGGTTTGCTTTGGAAACGAACAGAGACCATTCTGTCATTTTTGAGATTGCATCCAAGTACTGCATTTCAGACTCTTTTGTTGACCATGATGGCTACTCCATTTCTTCTAAGGGATTCCTGCCCACAGTAGTAGATATAATGGTCATCTGAGTTAAATTCACCCACTCCAGTCCATTTTAGTTCACTGATTCCTAGAATGTCGACATTCACTCTTGCCATCTTCTGTTTGACCACTTCCAATTTGCCTTGATTCATGGACCTAACATTCCAGCTTCCTATGCAGTATTGCTCTTTACAGCATCGGACCTTGCTTCTGTCACCAGTCCCATCCATAACTGGGCATTGTTTTTGCTTTGGCTTCATCCTTTCATTCTTTCTGGAGTTATTTCTCCATGATCTCCAGTAGCATATTGGGCACCTACCGACCTGGGGATTTTCTCTTTCAGTATCCTATCATTTTGCCTTCTCATACTGTTCATGGGGTTCTCAAGGCAAGAATACTGAAGTGGTTTGCCATTCCCTTCTCCAGTGGACCACATTCTGTCATTAAGCACCTGGCAAGTAGCAGGTATGCAATCTATGTTACATCCACTCACAAAATGCCTCTGGGCCAATTTTCCTTGTCTCTATCCTCTTCTGCCTCCACACCACTCCCCATATTTGTGACTGCAAAAGCTGTGTTCAGACTCAAACCCTTCTGTTCAACTATGGCTCACTGTGACTTGCTGCTTCCAGCCTTAGGAGTTCACCCCGCCACCCCTCGAATGCTCCTGCTACCAGAGTTTCATATTTCTTCCTGGTTCTTCTAGTTCCTTTGTTGTAAAACTCAATGGGATATCTATGGAGATCAAAGTGGAGCCAGAGACAAAGACATGACTCAGGTTCAGGTGACCCCCCCCTCCCCACGGAACGGTCAGCCCTTCCTCATAGCTGGGCTCCTGCAGAGAGCTCCCCAAGGGCCCCAATGCTCCAAGCAAGAATCTCCAACAGAGCCTGGCCCAGCTGAACCGTATCCTCAATGGAAGGAGGCGCCTTCCAGGGCTAGGATCTGCTTCCCAGCTGCTAGGGAACCCAGCCCTGGATGTTTAATGAGAAAACACACCACGTTTGTAAACTGGCTCTGCTTGCAAACTTCTTTGGCAAAAAAGTCACCAACCAGGCCCTGGATAGGTACTCCAAGAGACCAGAGGTGACGATCTCAGCTACTTTAAGGAAAGAAAAAGTGAAGAAGTGAAAAGTGTTAGTCACTCATTCGTATCTGACTATTTGTGACCCCATGAACTGTAGCCCACCAGGCTCCTCTGTCCATGGGATTGTCCAGGCAAGAATACTGGAGTGGGTAGCCAACCCCTTCTCCAGGGGATCTTGCTGGCCAAGGGATTGAACCCAGATATCCTGCATTGCAGGCGGATTCTTTTTACTGTCTGAGCCACCAGGGGAAGGCACTTTAAGGAAAGAGAGCCAATAAAACAGTGAATGATTAAATCAACCACAGACCAATGAGAACTCAAGGGAGAGAGAACTCTTGGAGTTCTAAAGAATTCAAACTTCTAGAACTTGAGACTTTAAGGGCTTGAAACATCCTACCAATGAAGACATTTCATGGCCCGTCTCACACCCTGCCCCTACCTGCGAAAGACCAAGATGCTCAGAAAATGAAGATTTGGCTACATTGCCCGGGGACCCACTAGGTAAAAATAAATAGCTTATTCTTCTTAACACACAAAAGACCTATTGATGTATATCCCTGATCTTCAGATTCAAGTTTTCTACAACAAGGCAACTGCTTAAAAATCCATCATGCTAATAATCCTCAGATTAATGGCCTCTAATAACATACAATTAACATGACAGGCAGGCTGCAAAACCTTTATTGTCACGGACCCTGCCAGGGACACATGAATTACCCATGCTTCCACAACAAGGGTTTCCTCTGTGGCTGACATTGTTTTTTCCCCTACCGAGATCATTTTTTAAAATGAACAAGAGCAATGCGTCAAAAAAACCAGACAGCTACACACGTGCTTGAAACATCCTACCAGTGAACACATTTCATGGCCCATCTCACACCCTGCCCCTACCTGCGAAAGACCAAGATGCTCAGAAAATGAAGATTCTGAGGGCAGGCACCCATGCAGAAGGCGGGTATCGCCATTTTTTAAAAAGTTTTCCATCCAGGTAGACACGGAATTACCCCTGCAGCTCCTGATACGTAAAGCAAGAAGACCTAGTGCTCAGCCTGGAAACTGCAATTCACCACTTCCTCCCCTCTGACCATATTAGCCAGGCATCTCTCATCCTCAGCAACATCCTGGGTGGAAAAAAAAAAAAAATGACAAGAGTAGAAAATAACGACTGATGGCTATTGCAAAGTTTTCAAAAGTATGCGTCTGCTAGATGTGAGGTGTCTAAAACGGCCGTTACTAGGCACAAGTAAATTTAAATTCTGCAGTTCCAGTGCTCAGAAGCCATATGGTCAGCCAGCAGCTACCAGCGCTGTGCAGACAGCAAGCGGGACGAGGGCAGGGGCTCTCTGTCTTGTTCGACACTGTAATTCCAGAACTGACAACAGCGTGTGGCACACAGCAGAAGCTTGATAAATATTTATTGAGTTGTGATCTATGCATTCGCAAATGTAAAGAATGCAGTCCCTTTTGCCTGACAGCGTTTATTAGGATTGCCCTGCATAGCAAATGCTCAAGGTGTGAACTTCTCTGACCTTCCAACTTAAACCTCCACTGGGTCAGGTTCCCTGGGGCAGATAAGAAGCTAGTGAATGCAGGAATGTTTGAGATAAGAATACAGTGAATGCAGGAAACTTGGAGAGAGAGTCACGAGGTTTCCCTGAAGGGCACAGCCCAGATAAGTGGGTAACTTTGGACCCATAGGTTGTGAGGCAGGTCACTAACCAGCGGTCACTAGCTCATCAGAGGCCCATCTGTCATCGCACCACTGAGCAACCCGCATCCCCTGCACCCTACGTCTCCCTGGGTCTCCCCAGGAAGCCACAGAATGTCAGTCAACAGAGGACACCTGAATGCCCGATGCAGATTTCTCACCTTCACACTGGCTCAGCCCTGCTGCTCGGGAAGGAAGTGACTGCTCACGACGGTAATCCTTAACCGACTGCTGTGTGGTTTCCCGCCTCTGCTTCTACAGGCGGCATCCCAAAGAACCGGGTTTCTGCTCTGACCCGAGTAAAATGTAAACTGGACGTTCAAAAGCCATGTGGAATAAATAACTGCATTCAAATCGACAGTCCATCACCTCGTCACGTGATCCTGTATCACACCCGCAGTGAGCCACGCTGGGGTGCAGTCCTGTCTTCAGTCGGGCTGAGAAGCTGGAGGAGATGGCTGAGCTCGGGTGTCGCAGCCTGGCCTGGTTCTCTTAGGTGGGACTTCCCTCCAGCCCACTCTCCTCCTCCCTCCCTCTCTTCAACCATCAACAGCAAAACAGCACCTTGCTGAGGGCGAGCACAGCACCCCTGCCTTTCTTTCTCTCCCCAACAGACCCAGACGAGGCCTACTGGATCCTCCAGGCTCATATTTGACATTAACATGGCTTTCTTCAGCTCCCAGAGCTGAGGCTCCCACACAGTCATCCGGGATGGTTTGGGGCCAGCACCCCAAGACCAGATGGGGGTCCAACATCTTTAGGCAGCTTACGAGCCACGGCCCAGCTCCCAGAGGCCAGCCAATCTGCCTCTGCCCACCACCTGGCCATGCCTTCCCCGGCCCGCCAGGCCTCCGGAGCCTGGGGTCTGCTCCTATCCCAGCCACCACCCCGAGCCCCAGAGGGCAGTGAACTGACAGCGCCTGATGCCCCCTCTTCAGAAGAGCAGGGGACGGGGTGGGGGTGGGGGGGCAGCCTGTGTGGGCGGAGGAAGCAGGCAAGCTGCTGAGAGGTTGGGGAGCGGGGGTGGGGGCCGCCCCCACGCAGCCCTGCACTCTCCTCGCTGGCCCAGCAAGCGGAACAGCTGCCATTAAGCCGTGATGAGAGGCAGGCAGCCCGAGGCCCACGCACCTCGGCAGGAGAACGCCCCTCCGTACGGCTCTGGCTGGCGTCTAGCCTTTTTGCTTCTTGGAAAAGACAGCTTCATAGACACCCTCGTAAAAAAAGAAAAAAAGCACATCAACGCCTGGCAATTCACCCTTTGCTCCCTGCCCCCTGCCCCAGCTCACCATGCTTCTCCCAGCTTGATCCCACCCCACACACGCTGACCGGATAACCCTCCCCAGGCTTGACGGCCATCACTTCACCCCCTTCCTCGAGAGCATGCGGTGGCTCCCTTTCTCCCAGGGAAAGCCCAGGAGACAGCCCACCTAACCAGCACCCTATTTCCAGCCACACACACCCCTCTGCCTCACAGGCCTCCTCACCCTCGCGGCCTGGCTCATTTCTGACTCTGCACCTTTATTCAAACAGTCGGTGCTTTGTCTCTGTCCTTCGAACCACGATTTCCAAGAGCAAGTCTATGCTGGCATTTGAGTCTCTGGTTCCACTTGCACCGAATCTCATCCATAGTTTTGTCAAATAAAAAACGGTCTTTCCAAAAATTCATTTTGCTTAAGCTAACTTGACTTCCTGGCCAATAAATTCTCTGTGGATGAAAACAGTAATTCTTTCACTTGTCTGCTTGTTTCTATTGGGCCAAACATCAGGTGCTGGATTAATGCTAACACTTCGGTTGGCTGATAGATTGTAACCGTCGCCCCTGCCCCCAGGGCTCTGGACCCCTCCCTGGAGCTTGCAGGCTGGGGGTTCAAGTGCTCAATGCTGTCCCAGATGTAGGAGCTCAGGCACATGGCCCTGGGCCCACAGATGTCCTCTACGTGCCTAGGATCCAGTTCCCCAAGTATCTGCATGGTGACAGAGCGGCACCCAGTCTGCCCTCTGACCCCCACCCTCCCCCTAAGAAAAGTGCTGTTCCCAGGGCTGGACTCAGCCAGCACAGCACCCAGAAAGAAGTCTAGCTTCAGAGTCAGGGTTCGAACACCCCGGCTGCCTCCTATCAGCTGTGGGGACTTGGATGAGTGACCGAACATCCCTGAGCCACCGTCATCCCACCTGTGAAAGGGGGATCTTCATGGTACTGACCTCACTGGGCTGTTGTCACGGTGAATGGGCCTCAAAGCACCAGTGTTATCATGATTATTACCACCACCATCACTAGTGTTGACTGTGTCAGGTGCTGGGTGAGGCACTGGGCTTACAGGTCAATGAGACTCTCTGGGGCCTCCAGGTTGGCTTAGGGGTGAGGAGCTTGGGAGGTCTGGTAAAGGGACCTGGCATGTGTGATGATGCAGTCACCCAGAAACCCTGAAAACACCCCAGTTGAGTCCTAAAGAGGACCCCTGGGATGGGGGCAGAGGAGTTCCAGGGGAGACAGATGGTTGGCGGCCTCTGTAGCTGGAGGAGCCAGCAGGAGTCGGATGCCCCACGGCCCGGCAGGCCGGCACCAGAGCCCTGGATCTTCCTCAAAGGTGGCATCACAGCCTCACCGACCCAGCGCCCAGGATGCCAGAGCCAGTCCACCAGAGGGCAGAGGCTCGGTGTGCGAACACAGGGTGCCCCTGCCGTTGAAAGGTTTGGTCTGGTAAGATGACACCTCCATCCCCACCGGGCTTGGAGACACACACACACACCCCTCCAGAACCCATTTCCAGTTCCCACAAATTAAAGGAGCTCTCAACACAGAACCTCCCGCTACAGCAAAGACCACGGCCCTAATTCCACCCACAACGTTAACCTCAGAATCTGGGAGTTGGGGAGAGGCAAGAAATCCAAAGCCCGTATCTCCACCTTCACCTCACCCTTTAATCACACCCTGAATATACAGAGGCCCAACTCTAACGACAATTCTGAAACCACGAGCCGGAGTCTAGCAAAGTACCTTGAATTCCGGCCTCAAAATCAAGAGCATGTCTCCAACAGGATACTGCCTGGTCTGTCCGAGCCTCCCTCTGATGGCTCCCTTCTCCTTGTCCGGAGCTGAGAAAAGCAGGACGCCCACACGACTGTGGGGGGCCGTGTATGTGTCAGCGTTAACAGTTGCTGGTGCCCGACACATTCAGGTTTTGCTTTTTGGAGCCTTCTGGATTTTTTCCCCTGAGTTATTTTTGATCCCCAGTTGACTGAATCCATGGAAGCCATAGATACGGAGGGTCAGTCTAGTTTGTCTGCAATGAGCATGGACAGCACTTGTGATAAATAGAATAAAAGCTTCTTTAATTAAAAAAAATTTAAACTATACTGATTAACGATTAAGACAACGGTGGCAATAACAGCATGCCCTCTCTGGCCCCTGGGTCCCCATTTATGAGCTGAGGTGGACCGGAGATTTCCACGGCCCCACTCAGGTCCTGCTCTGTGGTTTCTTCCCTCAGGCGGGGACTCAGGGCCGCAGCCCCACCCTCGTCAGGCAGCTTCTCACTGCCTGCTGGTCTCTGCCTGGTCCCCGCCTCCCTGGCGGCGAATCTGGCAAGCGGGGAAGGCAGGCCACTTTCCAAGCCCAGACTTTGCCACGGGGTCCTGGCAAGTCATCTATCCACGCCCCAGTCTTCCCATCTGTATAATGGGAACGGAGCTGCAGAGGCATCTGCAGAGTTTGGCACGCATCCCCTGGACTCTCAGGAGCACCAGCTCCTTCCCGTGGCCGTGCAGGTGCTTTGACAGGTGTGAGTGCCCCTCCATCCCCACAGAGCGCATCAGGCCAAAGCTGTGTTGCAGCCTGCAGGCCTCGGAGGTAAGGGCAATGTACCCAGTGTGACTCACAACCACAAAACCGGAAGCTGGGAGGTGTGGGAAGATGCGAAGTGAGGTTCCAAGTATGTGAGAGATGCTGGGGGCTCCTGACCTCTCGTGAGGAGGTGGTGTGTGGCGGCCCCCCATGAACGGTCAGCAATTCTTCGCCGTGGCTGCCTCAGCCCGCGTCTAGGCTGGGCTCGGCCCACAGGGGAGGCGGCAGCTCCAAAGGCTTGTCAGGCCAGATGCAGCCTGCCCAGATCTGCACCCTCCGTGAGATTGAGGATGACAGGCTCCGGGGGACTGGGACGAGCCGGGTCAGGGGAAACTTGGCAAAGAGAAGGGTGAGAGGAGCAGCTGGGCTCGCAGGGCCTTGCGCCCCACTCTCCGGAGGGTCTGGCAGGGGCCTCCCCCCAGTCCTCAGCCCTCGGAGTTCTAAACGCGCCTCGTCCGAGGCCACGGTCCTATGGCCGCCCCTTCCCACCCCGCCAGCTTCCAAAGAGACAGCAGAAAGTGATCCAAAGATCCAATATTTGTATTTTGAATGCTAATTTGACAAAGAGGAGTGGGCATGGGGGAGTGTTTATAACCAGCACTCCAATAAGCCCACAAACGACGCCAGTATTTTATAAGCTTGTTAGAAACAAATCACCCCTCAGCTGATATTTACTTACTGATGAATCATAAAAGGGCTCAAAACACAAAGAGGAAATCCAAAAAGAATGTCTTTCTTTGGTCGCATCTTCAGCAGCAAGGCTGGAAGGTGGGCCTCGCCCAGCCTGAAACCCACTCCCCCCAGTGTATCGCCAGACTCCCCAGGATGGCAAAACATGGGCACCATCTCTGTCTCCATGCCCACCCTCCCTGCCCCCCACCCACCAACTGGCCTAATCTGAGGCTCAACCCTGCGCTCCGGAGGCAGCCCCGTCCTTCTGCCTCCCCCCCGAGTCCTCGGCAGGAGCAGAGCCAATCCAGCTCATTTGCATAATGATGAAGCCCTCCAGTGCGGGCTGGGTCTTAAGAGGCTTGGGAAGAAATATGCCCTGTCCTTTGGAGAGGCGCACAGAAGGCTCCGTGCCGCCCGGGAGGAACGGGGCGCCCGGCGGGTGGGCAGGGGCGGCGAGCAACCGGCGGCGCGCTCGCCAAGGACAACGCGGCTCTGCCGCCCGCTGAGCCTGTGTCCAGCTGGCCCAGCAGAGAAAGGACTGCCCGGGGCTGCAAAGCGGCAGGAAGTGAGGTTCTGAGTGCCAGCTCCAGATTCGGGCTGGACAGACCCAGGTCACAGTGACCGCCACTCACCGTCTCACTGACCTCGGGCGAGTCACTGACCTCTTGGGATCTCGGTAGGACTGGACAAGGCAGCCGGTAAAGCGCTGATGAGAAGGGGCTGGTAAAACACAACTGCCGGCCATTATTAGAGTCATATCATCACTATCCTCACCTCCGCACCACTGGGTCTATCCGTCGATTTGTTTATTCCGCAATGCCGGGCACTGCGCTGGGCAGGCCGGGGGGCACAAGGACACACATCCGGCCTTTGCAGGGCCTCAGTGACACAGTCGCTCTAAGGGTCTGGAGGTGAGGGCAGTGCTTGCTCTTTCGGGGAGGCAGGGCTGGAAGGGGGCACACGGGAGCCACTGGAGGGCCAGTACAGGTCCTCCTCCTTGGTCTGGTTGTGTTCCGTTTCCAGAAGTTCCTCAAGCCGTACATTGACAGTCTGTGCATTTTCCTGGATGCACACTGATTCTTGATAAAGCATTTTTTGTAAAGTCTTGTCTACACAGGGAGGGAGATCAGCCAGGTGTGCACAGAACCAGGCAGAAGGTCAGCTTCTGAGGAAGGACGGATGAAATACTGGGGATGAGAGCAGGGGCAGCATCAAGAGGGAAGGGATTCCTTCTGTGAGAGGTGAGCATGACCTCAGCAGGTGTCGAGCATGGTTAGGGGCTCAACAGCTTCCTGCTGAATGAGTGAGTGAGGAAATGAATGAACGACTTCCTTGCTGAAGAGGGTGCCTTGCAGGAACAGGTGCTGAAGATGCAGAAGCAGGCAGGGCATGCCAGGGGAGGGGCAGGGGCCCTGTGGTGCACTTCCCATTTTACAGACGAGGAAACTGGTACTGAATGAACTACACAGGCATCATCCCAGTTTGGCCCACCCTGCGCCAGCCAGGGGGGACCCCCCCCCCCACTCCACCCACTCTCTGCCTCTGGTCCCTTGAGACGAGCAGCCACAGCTGGAGCAATAGCTCAGGCTGAAACGATTCTCCGAAGTCACCTGTGAGCAGACACGGCTGCTTTAAATGGCAATTGTTGCAGTGTGGGTGCAAAATTCTTCTCCATGGCACACAGGGAGTGGGCAGAATGGATTTGCCCGTGCTGTGTTGCAATCCTGCAGCCCAGGCAAGCCCGCACAGACACTGGCCATGGCTGGGTTCCCCGAGCCCTAGTCGCTTCAGCTCCAGATGGCATAGGAGGCCTAATAAACATTAATATTTACTAAGGGCTGACTGTGTGCCAGGCATTATGCTAACCACGCTCCATGCAGGATGTGTGGATAAGATCTGTAAGAGGAGGTAACAGTAAGTGACACAGCCCAGGCATTTCAGCCCTGAAGTGTGCTCTTAACCCCCTGGGCTGCACCAACATTCTTACCATTATTAATGATTACCATTGGTAGAAGAGGGATAAAGGCAATTAAATTCAGTGCTTAATTTCTGTTATGGCCAAAGCCTAGGGCCTGGGGTTGGGACCCTAAGCGTGGTAAGAACTGAACTATCTACAAGGAGATTTAAATTATCAAACCTAGGTAAGAACTGAACTATCTGCAAGGAGATTTAAATTATCAGACCTATCAAGATTATTATTAATCTTTTCACGAAGATTATTTCAAATGGTCAAGCACCTGCTCAGCACATAGTAAGTCTACAGTGAATGTCTTCTAAAGAAAACAAGTTAATATTTTTAAAAAATATTTTTTAATTTTTTGGTTGTGCCAGATGGCATGCGAACTCTCAGTTGTGGCATGTGGGATCTAGCTCCCTGACGGGGGATGGAAACCGGGCCCCCTGCAATGGAAACACGGAGTCCTAGCCACTGGACCACCAGGGAAGTCCCAGTTAACCTGTTTTTAGGGAGATCACATTTGCTTCCCTCCTGGCTATTCTCCATTCTGTTTCCAAAAACCCCCTACATCCACTCCAGCAGTGACTTCCTCCACTTCCAAACAGTGACTCCTTCATGAAGAAACTACCAGCAGTGTGTCCTTGGGTAGTAAGTTGCTTTCCCTCTCTGAGCTCAGCATCCTCCTCTGTGAAAGAAGGTGGAATCCGATTACTCATAAAGTCCCTCCGGATCTAGAGTACTGGGAGGCTAGGGCCAGTCCCCATCCTAACTGGAGAGGACTTAATCAGGCAGTTGCAGGATACAAATGAATAAGCATGTGAGACTTTCACTAAGAAGTTCAAGATTCAAACTCGAGGGCACGACCTCAGAAAGAGACACTCAGAGTGAACACACGGTAGCAGTCAGAGAAAGTGACCTTGGAAGTTTGAGGTGTCGTTAGGAGGCACAGACTGAAATGTCAAAGCTGATGGGCAAAAAGCTGGATTTTAATGCTTTGAGAACATTCTCTGTAGTCCCCATCAAGCCCTGTTGGTTCATGCTCCAGAGCCCCACCATCACTGGCCTGATCCCGAAGGCCCTGTTAAAGAGCATTCGTTCTTCAAAAGCGAAGCCTGAGAAAGGAAGGAGCACATCTGAGGCATGAATGCCCGATGCCGACAAGATGTGTGACCTTAGGGAAAGCACCTAAGTTCTCTGAGCCTCAGTTTCCTCACAGCCAATAGTGGGCGCATAGCTGTATCTTTATTTGACATTCTTTCCAGGAAAAAAAAATCAACCAGCTCTCCAGCACTCCCAGCACCCTAAAGCAAATCATCAAGTTTGGGAGCCCCAGTGGAGACCTGTATCAGTCAGGACAAGATAAGAAATGCCCAGTAACAAACAACCCCCCATATCACAAGGGCTGCAAACCACAGAGGTTTAGTTCTCATTTGCCCTTCATGTCCATTGCAGGGGGCTCTTCTCATGGAAATCACTTGGGCACCTCGAGACAAGACAAGAAGCAGCTTTGCTTCTGACACTGAGAGTCCCCGTACCCCGAGGAAAGAGGGAATGCTGGAGGGTCTCACCCTGGCAGGGCAAGGCTCTGGCCTGGGAGCAGTGCCAGGCACCTCCACTCACAGCTCTCTGGCCAGAATCAGCCACTCATCTCCCCACCCAAGACAAAGCAGCCAGGCCATGTGACCCCAGCACATTCCAAAGGACAGCGAAGGACTGTCACGTTCACAAGTAGAGTGAGGACGCCCAGCGGAGAACTCCAAGAATCTCAAGACAGGACTCAGGAAGGGAAGAAAGAAAATGCAACCTGGAAACTCATAGTGGTTGCAAAGGTTCTCAGAGAACGTTCCAATTTCCCAGGGCCGGGGGTTCAGAGGAGCAAGAAATGTGCACCCTGCTCACTGCCTCCCCCGGGTAAGCCCCGGAGTGGCTGGTGGGCCAGATAGAGACTCTTTGGCCCCCGAAGCCTCTCCTGGAGGCAGAGGGGGATGTTCTCCTTCAGGCCGCCGGCTCCCAAAGGGCGCCCAGGTAAATGCCAGGTGCTGTCCTGGGGCTTTCGGCAAAAGTCGCTCTTGATGATAATGGCTTTCAGAGGCGATGCGACTGCATGCCTGGCATCTGAACGCCGGCGTCAGAGGCAGGTTTTGCATCTCTAATTAGGACGGGGATTTTTTTTTTCACCCCACACAGAATTTACATAATTGGGAAGGAGGTTACGACATGGCCCCTCCCCACCGATTGTGTGTTTTGCAGGCCCTCCTTCTACTTTCCCTTGCACACTTCAAATCGAAGGGAGAAATGAATCGATTTGAATTTTTTGAAATTAATTATCATCCCTGCCATGGAAAATGTATCTGAGGCCTTCCTTCGGGAGTTGAGAGAGGAGGAGGGGGGTGATCTCGTGCAGAGAGGAGCCCTGGGAGGTGACACATGTCCCCCTGATGCACTCCTAAAGCAAAACCCCACCCCTTCCACGACCTCGCCAGCTGGTTCTCAGAGCACCTCCCGGTTGGGTCTGAGCATTCTTCAGAATTTTTTTTTAACACCAAAATTAATGCTTTAAAATGTCACTTGCTACAGTAAAATTTATCAACATTATTATATACCATAGAAACTGCCATCCCAGACAAATGCACGACATTAAAATTTGGTCTAGAGCTCCCCAGAGGAAACGTTTGCGGCAATTTGTATAACAGTTTATATATTTATGCTATTTAATGGTACAAAGCAATAATTATGACTTCATTCACTGATAAGCAACGGCATTACATAAATCTGATGCGGATTTAGAACATGCCAGCCCTGACACCAGTGTACTAGTTGTAAATTATGTTGCCGTTAAAAAAAAAAAATCCAAGCAAATATGAAGGAGCAGCGGGAAACTAATAATGCATCTCCAGCTGTTCCAGTTAACCTGCAAATGTGGCCATCTGCACCTCGGGAGGAAGAGAAGGGAGAGGCGGGAGGCGGAGCAGAAAGAGAGGAAGAGCCGCCTTCTGGAAGCCCCAAGCTCGGACTTCGGACCCATGACCTTGCTCCTCCTGCAGGCAAACCCAGCCTGAATCAGGCAAAGGTCCCCAAGACCTAAGGGTCCTCCCTCTGCTCCTCTGGCGCCCACACTCCTGTCCCCTCACCAGAAAGTCTCTGGTGTCATCTTTCCCTTCCTGCCCTGGTAGGAGGCTGGGCTTCCAGCTCTGAGTCCTATTTACTGCAGCACCAGGTTCACCAGGCGCTTTCCTTTACAACTTTCTTTACTTCCTTTTTCTTGTCTCTGTCTCTTTCTCTCTCTCTCTCTTTTTTTTTTTTTTTAATTTTAGTACTTCTGCACAGACCCATCTTGCATTAAGAAAAGGTAGGGCAGTGGTGATGGCAGAAGAAAGTAGTTATAGTCATAGGGAAGACTGCCCAGTTCACAGAGTTCCAAATGGAGCCGGGGCATACAGACTGCAACCAGCAGATGAGACAGAAATACCAAGACTGCAGGCCATGGTTCTGGGCACCTACCCCCCAGCGGGTTGCCCAGTGATGCAGGCAAATGGGTCCAGTGCTGCCCAGGGCCCCCCCAGGCAGGCTCGGGGTTCCGCCCTGGGGCAAGGACTTCTGGTCAACCCTGCGTCAGCTGCAGCTCCCGGGCACTGTCCGTGGCCTCTGCTGACCGTGACGACTCTCTGCCCTCCAGAGACTGGCAGAGAAGCAGCCCTCATCTACTTTCGGTGTCTAAGAATGTAAGCTTGGCTGGAACACCAATAGCCGGCACGGAGCTGGCATGGAGCATAGATTCTGTGATCACGGGCTGAACACTTCCCACGATTCCCTCATCTAATCCTCCTAACCACTGTGCTGGGGACTGAATTAGTCCCATTTTACAGATACAGCCACTGAATCCTGGAGAGATTACAGAACTTGCCCAAGATCAGCTCAACTAGTGAACCTCGCTTATAAAACACAAGGTTTAGAAGAATGTTTGTAGGTCATCTGACCTGTGTTTCAAATTTGTAAACTGCAACGCACAGCAAGAATTATGTATACCATGACCTAGTCACACACTAACATATACACGGAATCGCTGCCCCCCATTAATGAAAATCCACTTAAGCTCACTAAATGTGATGTACCCTGGCAGTTTCTTTTCTTTTGCTTTTCCTTCTTCCTCTCCTTTCCTTCCCTTTCTTTCTATTCTGTTCTGCTGCTGGACTCTGCTCTGTCTAGTTCCTCTTTTATTTTGCTGGCCGTGACCATCCAAGTTGACTCCATGATTTGCTAACAGGTTGCAGCTGTCCATTTGAAAGACACTGGCTGTTTCAACTCCCTCGTTTTACTGAAGGAAAGCTGAGGCTCAGAGAAGGAAACCCATTTTGCCCGAGCCACACAGGTTTGTGACCCCATCAGAAGTGAAGCCCAGGCCTCCAGCCCTCTTTCCACCAAACAGTGTGAAGTCCACATCATCCCAAGCCCTTCCTGGGCTCCCCAGCACCCACTTCTGGCCACAGTGAAGACAAGCAGGCTCTGGGCCTGTCAGATCCCTGTTCTTAGCTGGGGACAGACAGAGCACTGTATATGTACGTGGTGAAACAGAGGGGACAACAAGGAGGCCGGGAGAGGACAGGCCCCCAAGCGGGGCTCCCAGTTCATTCAGTCAACAATTCGGGGGCAGGGCTGACCCAATGGGTCTACCCTTGAAGGTGACAACCCACTGGCCCCCAGCCAGAAGGGAAGAGTCAGGTGATAATCCACAGAGAGGGCTGGCACCCTGCCTGGCCCACTGGTGTCCTCCACCAGGGGTAGTGTTCCTTCTGCTGCCTCCTACAGGAAGTCTTCCTGGCTATGTATATGGGAGAGCTGGCTATAGGGCTACAGACACAGAGGGAGGAGGGAGCAAGGTAATCCTTGCAAGACCACAGGCAAAACCAGCATAATCTCTCCAGGGCCTGACTTTCCCTTGGCATCATGGTGTCCAATTTCTGAGTGGGTCCCCAAAGGAAGGCCCTCAGGCCGGAAAACAGGCCAGAGGCATGGTTCAGTCCTTCTTCCTGCTCACAAATTCCTATCATTTTGGTAAAATGATTCCACAACTCAGAAAACATTTTTGGCTGCTCCAACTTTTGCGGATCTTCAGCAATCCCAGTTCCAAAGTCCAGCCATCAACTTTCCCACCCCAAAGTTCCTACAGCCTCTCCCTTCCTCCAACCCCAGCGACATCAGTCCTTTTGGCCAGCTGCATTTCAGAGTACAACTCTATCCGCTGCCCCGCACATCAGCTTATTCACAAGACACACTCTCAGTATTGAGGACACGGTCTTTTTATTTTTATGGTCTAAGCAGCATCAATTCCAAGAACTAGAAAAACAATCCCTCAGTGGGAACCTATTCAGCGACTCGCCCGGCAAGTCCTGCAGGCCGAGCTGGTAGCTCTGTCTTCTTAGCAGCATGAGGACAAAGGACAGTCAGGCCTGAGGGCTGGGGTCAGGCCTGCACACACTTCAAAACACACAGCGCGCACCTGAGCTGGAATCCAGACAGCAGAATAGGTTAGGAAAAGCCGACACTTTCTCCACTGGCAGGGCGAGGAGACCCTCGGGAGCATGAGAAGCTCATGTGGGTCGGGGAGGGGGGTGCGGCTTGAAGACAGGCAGGCGGACCCCCGATTCTGGGGCAGCCGGAAGGGAGGTGCTGGGGCAGGTGGATGGACAAAGTGGCCTCTAGCTTTGGCCAGGGCACACAGGCATGGTCAGTATCACACTCAGCCCACAGCAGTGGCTCTGTTCTCTTTCAGGGGTCATATTATGCGGGAGATTTTTGTAATTAGTTGCTAACATTAAAAAAAAAAAAAGAAATATTTGAAAATGTTATGAAAATCTGGAGTGTTGGTTTCTCTCGAAAACTCGGGACATCTGGGCTCCACAAGATGCAATTTCCCTGGACAACGACAGAAAGGCTGGACTCTCTGCGGGGTCACGGGAGCCCCCACTCTCTCACACACCAGCTGTGTCACTTGCTTTTGTGACCCTTGAACTACCAGGTGCTGAGACGGCAAAGGAGACTGGGGTTCCAGCCCGCCCCGCCCCCGACTAACCCCTGTGTGACCTTGGGCCAGGTCCTGCCCCTCTCTGGGCGCCAGAGAACGCTGAGCAATGAAGGAGGCAGAATTCAACCATTCGCTCCCTCGGGGGCCCCCAGGACAGTCTCAGGCGCCTTCAGACTGGGTGAGCCAGGTGCGGTTTCCTGGTGGGCGGCCAACCTGGGGGACGGGGCGGCCCCGCAGCCGGCCCCGCCGGGCCCGGCGCCAACCCCGAGGCGGTGCTGACGCCACTCCTGGGCAGCTTGATATGAATATTGTGTCAGAGATTGGAGATATTAAGAATGACAATGCATTATTACTGCAGCAGGGAAATCTCCTGAGTCCTAGAGATAGGATTTCGAAATCCTCAGCCAAAAATCAATAGTAATGCCCAAGAATTTATAAAAGAAGCACGTCAGTCTGCATTTGAGAAGACACACTTTCGGCTTTCTGGCTAAAAACCAAAGGGACAAGTGCAAGGCTGTCATTCTGGAAGGGCAGGAAGCAAGATGCAAAAGCTGCACTCGACGTCCCAGGTGACGGCGGCGCCGGGCAGGCTCTCGCGCGGGGCCGAGAGGCCACCAGGCAAGGAGAAACCCGCGGTGCCTCCCAGGGGCTCCCTGTGACCCCTCGCAGAGGGGAGAAGGATGCCGGAGAAGCCCACTTCCCCATCACTCCTGGGCCCGCTCAGTCCTGGAAACCAGCGCATATGGAGGAGACGAGAACAGAGAGGTTTAGCCTGGGACGCCAGGTCTAATCCGAACTATAAAATGGGCAGAAAATAGTGGTCCCATCTTTCTCCTGGGATTGTTAGGAGGTCAAAAATTAATTAAAAAAAAAAAATCAAACATGCTGTAGGAAGCATTAAGACCCAACAGAAAGGGCACTGGCTCTGAAGACAGAGAAACTGGGTTAAACCCCGGCCCCACCTGGAAGATGACGGTAACGACACTTACCTTGCCTCATGGGGGTGTTGTAAGGGTTGGATGTGGTACCTCGATGTCTGGCACAATACTGAGTTTCAATACAGCCTCCATATTAGGATCAGTATTACAAATATAAACAATTATCAAGCATTATCGCATTACCATGTTAGATGTATTTCTTAACCACAATCACTCTTAGTAGATCAGCTGAGAGTATTAAGTTTTTTTCAAAAAATATTGTCATTCACTGGTACAGGGCTCCCCAGATTACAAAGTGCTTCCATTTTTTTTTTTTTTTCCTGAGTGATGCTGACAAAATGAAGTGAGAGAAAAATTCCCCATCTGTCAGGACTCTGAAGCCCCCCAAAAGTAATGGGACTGAACCAAGGACGTGAACCAAACCAGCGACAGGAAAGTGATGCCTCCATCCCATCTTGGAAGCAGGGAGGACCCCCAAACCCTCCAGTGACTGGCCCCCACCTCCAGTGCTCATTCCCATTCTGGGCTTCCAGGTGCCCCCTCAAAACAATGACCTTTTCTCTTTTTTATTGCTGTCTCTGTAAGGGCTTCCAGGTGGCACTAATGGTAAAGAACCCGCCTGCCAATACAGGAGACGTAAGAGACAGGGGTTCCATCCCGGGGTTGGGAAGATCCCCTGGAGGAGGGCGTGGCAACCCACTCCAGTACTCTTGCCTGGAGAATCCCATGGACAGAGGAGCCTGGTGGGCTGCAGTCCATGGGGTCACAAAGAATTGGATACAACTGAAGTGACTTAGTACAGCATAGCAAGATGGTAATTGGGATCTTAGATACTTCAATAGGAGTTTTATTTTCTTTGGTGTTTTCAAGTTTCTTTCATATTTAATTGTTTAAAAAATTATAAGAGACCTCGTGGACACAAGGCGAACATGCTGACATTAAAAACAGGGCAGAGGCAGATATATGAGGCAAGAATTTCCCCTAAAAGTAGCAATAAAAACAAAATACACTGGCCATTTCATAATAGTCCTTACTGCCCACATCACAGGCCCCTCTTGCTGGAATCGCAGCCCGTGCTATGAGGCAGAAGCCTCTTATTCCCAGGAGGAAACTCTCCAGCCTATGCCGGGAGCTCTTACAGAGTTCAGGCAGAATCAGACTCACAGGTGTCGCTCGGTAAGCAAAACCTGTATTTACTGAGTTCTTCCTGTTTTCCAGGTCCCATGCCAAGTATTTTGCATGTACTATATCATTTAATCTGAGCAATGTGCTTTTACTATCGTTTGTTATCTTCCTCCACTTTGCAAATGGAAAGGATTAACTCACAGGTTAAGTAGCTCGCCCAAGGACGTAATGCTAACAAGTGATAGCTGTAGGATTTGAATTTAAGAGAACCCCTACTTTTAACTCCTACACTGTAACATCTCATAGATTATAAATGGACACGTGGATGGATAGATGGTGGATGGACAGATGAATAGTTAACTGGATGGTAGGCAGACGGACAGACATATGAGTGGACAATAGATGGAAACTGAATGAGTACATTGCTGGATAGATAAATGTATAGGTAAATAGATAGGTAGATAGATGGTGGGTGGATGGATGGATGGATGGTGGAGAAACAGATAAATGGATGGATGGAATGGGGGTGGATGGCAGACTGACACCAGTCATGCACCAGGCCAGGTCTGCTTCCTTCCTTTAACCCAATGCCTCATCACAAGAAAATAAACAAGGAGATGACCCAGGAGACTGCTCCCATCCAAACTTCAACAACCTGAGAGCCACAGGCTGGCTTCCCTCTCATCTCACGTAGGAATTATCTTCACCCAACCCACCTAAGGGCTGAGTTTTCAAGCCCATCAGGCCATTGGCATTTCCCTGCCCCTGGAAGCTTTCTAGTTGTGGGGGGTCGGGAACTTCGAGGGCATTCAGGAGAAAGCAACCACGCACAGGGGTGGGGCAGTCAGCCCACCTTGCTCAGAACATTCACACTGAAGACTGACTGGAGGTTTGTTCATTTCAAAATATTTCCTGTGGGGTGCTCAGGGCTGGTGCAATGGGATGACCCTGAGGGAGGGGATGGGAAGGGAGGTGGGAGGGGGGCTCAAGATGGGGAACACATGTACACCCATGGCTGATTCATGTCAGTGCATGGCAAAAACCACTAAAATACTGTAATTAGCCTCCAATTAAAATAAACTAATTTTTTTAAAACCTCCAAAAAAATTTAAAAAATAAATATTCCCTGTGGCTCTTCTCACCTTTCAAGACACAGCAAAAGTGATACCTCTTTTCCAAAGTCCTCCTCTTCCCCAGGACAGATTCAGATGCTCCTTCTCAGTGCCCCACACACATCTTTCTCTCCTAGCATCTCTCTCAGTGATGTGCTGGCTGTCCTCTTCCAAGGGATTACAAATGGGAGAGGGGAGATTTTGCCCCATCAACTCCGAGCCACCCCCCCCCCCCCCGCCCCGGCCCTCAACTCAGCACTCTTGCACCTAGAATGGCTCAAAAACTACATGTGCAATTGACTCCAACATCCCAAACTGAGACTTTCAAGGACTCCAGCCTCCCTCCCCCGCTCCTGGACATAAGGAAACAAGTCTGGTCACACAGGCTGCAGAATTAACCACCTGCAGTTACTTCTTTATCCACAAGAGAGCACAGTCTTGGAGTTCCACACAAATTCTTTTGTAAATGCCTGGTGTACTTACAGAACACTGTATAACTCAAAAATTATAATTAAAATGTCTTAGCTCCTGTATTTATAGTAACATTTAAACTACTGTGCTTTCTTGAAGTCAGTCATTTACTTGGGAACAGCACAGTTTATGGTGAACAGATCTTTGAAACAGTACCGCGGGGATCTAGGCCAGGCACATGTAACTCAATATATGTCAACAGCTGTAAAAATATTGGTGGGAGAAGGCAGGAAAAAAGCCATGAGCCCAGATCAAGTGCCCTGTCTCTCACATCTGACTGTTTGCAGCGGCTCCCTCCTCTTCCAAATAATTGGGCCATTTTGGTGCCCGCTGTCACACAAGGCGGGCCCTCTTTGAGGCTGGATGATCAAAAAGGTTATAAATGAAAATGATTTCGATGTTGGCGGCCTGGAGAGTGACCAGGGCGTGCGCGGCGGCAGAAGGGCCTGTTCTAATCTTACCAACTGCACGCCGCCTTCGGAGAGTCTTCCTAGGGCGCGAGCAGCTCCCCAGGGCGAGGCCATGGTAAATTCCGCCTAATCCCTTCTGCATACAAATGAGCGCCTGGCAGGAGGAGCGGGCCAGACGCTGCAGCCCGGCGCCTGCTCCTCCTCCTCGGGTTGGCTGTCTTAGCTGCATAAACAATCGGAGACCGTGGAGAGGTCGGTGGGCTGGAGGGAACCCCAGGGCTGGGCAGACAGCTCCCAGACACCATCGTCTGGCAGTGGGGACACAAGCCAGGATGTCAAAGGGCGGCATGGCCAGAGGCTGGACCAGAGGATGGAATGAGATGTTCATCAACCTCAAGGCAGTGGGGGGGGGAGGGGGGCATCTCTCTTTCAGGGCCGGGGGAGCTAAACGGCGATGTGGTGGTGCAGTGGGCACCCAGTCCTTCCAAAGAAACTGGATTCACCAAGATGCGGGGGCCTAATGTCCCAGAAGGGACACACAGGAGTCAGAGGCCTCCTCTCCAACCACCAGACAAATGGAAGCCGAAAGCAGGAGTTTCAGGGAACAGCCAGAAGGGAGGATGTGCCACCTTGAAGCTTCCCTCAGCACCAGCTCTTCACGACCACCAAGACGGGGCCACCCTACAGTGAACTAAGCCAAGGGCTGGACGCTAAATTTGAGAGAAGGGTCCCAGCTCTGGGAATCTCGGAGGCCCAAAGCAGTGGAGGGGCCAATCCTTGCTTAAATGGGGAGACATCCCAGAGAGGGGATTGGGTGGGTGTGTGTCCGGTCACAGAGAAAGGGAATGGGTCAGCCAGGACCAGAGTTACACAGGGTCACTTTGCAGCGTGAGGGGCTCTGATCTTGGTTTGCCTTCCGTAAGTTGGAAGCAAGAACTGTTCCTGAAATCAATTCCGAGCCCTGCGCCCCACTCGGAACTTGAGTGCTTAGAACGTGGGCTCTTGGATGGACCTCAGAGAGACAAAGTCCACGGCTGCACCGCACTTGAAGCTCACAACTGGAATGAGTTAACGTGTATATACCATTTAAACTGTGCTTGGTTCACGGGCACCCTAGAAGTATTAACCAGTGTTGCAATGTTCACTCGGCGAGGGGAGAAAGTCTCATGGCACACTCAGGTTCACGGTCATTGCACCGGGCTGGTCTCACTCTGGGGTCCCATCCCAACTTGGCTGATCCCGGATGAGAGCAAGGGATCCCAGATGGGGACCAGGAAACACTTCCCAAGGTGGAGGGGACAGTATTCCTTTGCTCAACAGTGGATCTATCAGATTTGGGCACACATGCATATCTACACATCACAAAAGTTATCATTTGCCCAAATTTGCCTGTGGATTCACACACACACACACATACACACACACACACCATCCCACATCCACATCTTCCATGAAAACCAGCAGGAACTGCACATTTTGAGGACCCAATTAGGCTCAGTGTGTATTTGACAACCTTTCAACCTCCAAGAAGACATTTATTTTTACAACACTCTCCAGCTGAGAAATTACTAGGTTCCCGCTCCTCCCTGAATCGTCTTGGCATCAGGAGGCACCAAGGTGTACCCAGGAGTGAGGAAGGGGGACCCACTTGGCGAGGTTTGGCAGTGGCTGTCGTGACCACTTGGAAAGTGGGTCTTGGGGGCAGGGACTGTCCAAGGAGGGGGCAGGTCCTGAGCTCCTTGGGAGCCCGGAGAACCCACTCCCAGCCCAGGCCGCCCCCAGGATGGATAATTCTGGAGGACTAAGCACCTCTTCCACTTTCCATCATCCTTTGGCCCCTGGCAGCCACCCTGGGAGGCAGGTGCATGTCTGGGGTGGGGGTGCTGCCTGTCTCACGGATAAGGAAACTGAGGCCCAGAACAGAGAGGCCTGTGACCTGCCCTACAGCCTCATCACACAAAAGGACTCCACCCGGGGCTTCCCACTTCCTGCTTTGCGCTTCCCCACTGGGTACTCTGTGTTAGGTCACCTGGAAAAGCTAGGCCAGTCGGGGAAGGAGTTTCTGAGTTCAGGGACCAGGGAATGGGAACAGAGCATGGGAAACAAAAATAAAGAAAGTCTTCCTTGGTGATGAGGTGAGAGGAGCATGAGCATCAGCCCAGGTCAGATGGCTAGGACTCCCCTGACTTTCCAGAGAGGTCCCAGCCCACCTCATCATTAGGTTCTGTCTGCAGACATTCTCTCATCAGTCACATCTCACCCTCACAAGCTTCTCTCTCTCCCAAGGGCTTCCTCTTACCCTGCGTAAGAGCCTAGGACTTCACATCCTGGTAGAGGAAAAAGAGGTTGACAGTGATATGTTATCCCATGGATGGCAGACCTTGACTCCTGGCGCTGCTGACCTTTGTCAAGGTCCAGCATTTGTGCACATGAACGAGATCTCTGGTATCAGGACCAGCGGAGCATTCCTGGGCAATGACACCAAAGCCCCTGGAATTTCACGAGTATTTCATAGTAGGTCCCTCATTCACTAACATCTTCCTACAAAGATGGGTGAAATCAAGGCACCCATGGACCTTCCCTGGGAGTAGAGACAGTGTCTCTGATTGTAATTTACAAGTGAATGACCATAGCTTCATTGTGAGTCTCTCTTTGACCCTTTCCCCACCCCACAAATGTCATGGTGAAGTTGCCAGGGTGAAAGCTGTACTCAGAAAAATACTACCCCATCACAGCCTTGGGATGGGGGTACCAAAGAGAACATGTACTCTGGGTGGCTCTGTCTGCACCTCCAACTCAGCTATCTCACAAGCAGCAGGTTGGCGATTAGCAAAATAGTAATAGGGTCGTAGCTGGGGACAACCGCCATGGCTGTGACAGTGCTGACACGGAGCGTCAAGCCTGCTTCTCCCCCCACCAGAGTCCCCGTGTAGGCAGGAGCTCTAAACATTTTAGGAAAACTTGGCCAATCACTGCCGTGAATCTTTACTGCCTGGACAGATTAAACCCAGGCCCCAAGTGGCTTCCCCAGTTGACAATTTTTCTTTCAAAAAGGCAGAAGTTGCTGTGAGCCAAGTTCTTGCAGCCGAATTCCTGGATACAGTTTCCAACTATTCCAATCAGCCGGCTCTGCGGTGGGGCTGGGATTTCAAGCTTGCCACAGTATGAAGTCCAGTTTGGGCTATATTCCCTTCCCTCTCGCAGCGTGATGAAGGTTTCCCCGCAAAATCAAAAGGCTTACTGTCAAGTTTTCGATTGGTCTGGGCTCCGCGCTATCATGTGTGTGGTGATGGGAAGGAATATGAATGCGGTGCCGGCTCTACCATGGGGCCTGGAGGCCTCGTCCAAGCCGTCCAGGGACCTTATGAAAGTGGAACGGAACTCTTTGCACGTATATTCCAACTAATGAAATTCCCCAGACGCGCCACAGTGTGCAAACCCAGTGTAAAAAAGAACAATGGCTGGATAAAAACCGAGGCAAGTCCACAGAGTGCGCTGAAGACAAACCAATGCTGCTGATGCAAGGGGAGGCCAAACCCAGAGTCTGCCCCCCTCCACCTCTTCTTTTCTGTCTTTCTTTTCCCCTTTTGCACTTAGAACCTAATGTAAATAAGTCACCACGTTTCTAAGGGAGGAGGGCTGCTCTTTACTTGCATAAAATATATTGTAAGTTCACCCAAGGAGGCTGATGGTTTGGAAAAACACACAGATGATACTCAGGGCCCAAACTGATGGATATGTTTTACGTCTCTTCTGTTCCCTTAAACCATAGATCTGTATATGCAGGTATATAAACCAGTGCTGTGCTGGAGCCAGCTCATATTAGCTCCTGAGAGCAGATCATGTGCTTCTCTTCCCAACCCCATGTTCAGTGAAGTCAGATTGGTGGGAGCATTTACACCACAGAAATTGGCGAACATAATTCCTTTTTTTTCCAGACAGCTCATTATTAAATATTTATCAGTATATTCCATTACTGTGTGTATAGATGGATGGATAAATAGATGAATGGATGGATGGAGATAAATACATAGACGGGCTTCCCTGGTAGCTCAGCTGGTAAAGAATCTGCCTGCAATGCAGGAGACCCCAGTTCGATTCCTGGGTTGGGAAGAACTGCTGGAGAAGGGATAGGCTACCCACCCCAGTATTCTTGGGCTTCCCTGGTGGCTTAGCTGGTAAAGAATACACCTGCAATGCAGGAGACCTGGGTTTGATCCCTGGATTTGGAAGATCCCCTGGAGAAGAGAACAGCTACCCACTCCAGTATTCTGGCCTGGAGAATTCCATAGGCTGTATAAATCATAGGGTCGAAAAGAGTCGGACACGACTGAGCAACTTTTACTTCACACATGTATATGTATATTTTTAGATAGATATACATATATGGGCTTCCCAGGTGGCACTAGTGGTAAAGAATCCACCTGCCAATGCAGGAGATACAAAAGACGAGGGCTCATTCCCTGGCTCGGCAAGATCTCCTGGAGAAGGAAATGGTGACACTCCAGTATTCTTGCCTGGGAAATCCTATGGACAGAGGAGCCTGGCAGGCTATGGTCCATGGGGTCACAAAGAGTCAGAGACAACTGAAAGACTGAGCACACATACACACGTATGTCTATCTACAAAATATATGCATACATGCATTTATCTATACATATGGACAGAGAAAGATTGC
Source organism: Odocoileus virginianus (assembly GCF_023699985.2). NCBI lineage: Eukaryota > Metazoa > Chordata > Mammalia > Artiodactyla > Cervidae > Odocoileus > Odocoileus virginianus. The sequence goes on along the minus strand of NC_069693.1, from coordinate 42,058,083 downwards.
ATGCACAGATTAACCATGAATGTCTGTTCCCCCTAACTCATAATTTCTCTTTAAATAGTCTTTGAATGCAATACTAAAACCAGGGGTTCAAGTGAATCTGTATGTTTTTATAATAAAAAAGAAAAACCAACCTGTTCTCCTCCAACATAATAGCAATAGCTAAATTGAATCCTTTTTGCCAGGCATTAACTTTCTCCTGACTGCAAATTTGCTGCACTTGTATTTTCTTCCATCCCCAGAATTAAACACACTTCTAATTTCTCACTTCAGGTGCATTAAGTGTGGTATAGGGCACAAATGAATAATTTTATTGGTAATAAATTTTATAATCCATGCAGCACTTGCTGAAATGGATGTGTTCTGGATGCATTCATTATTTCTCCTGATTTGAAGACCACGGGATTACAGCCGCCCTGCTCACTGCCTCTGGTAATTGCTGCCTATTTTCTACTGGTTTGAGGCCCGACTGACAATTCAGGCACATGGCTCTGCTTTATGTGGATAAATTATAATAACCAGTTTATCCGATTATTACTTTTATTAATTTAAGAAACTATACAACATTGGTGAGTGGTTTCTGTCTCCTGCAGACAGAAGGTACCCAGCCAGCTAAATGGTGCCGTGAGGAACTGGAACATGTCGCTAAAAGTAACAGCTCGACACACTCCTCTAAAATCATGCAGATAAAAGGTGGATGGAAAAAAGCATGGTGGGGAAGTAGGCTGAGTGAGATGGAGAGAGGAGAAGCAAGGAAAAGACCAGAGAATTTTCAGGACTTTCCTCCTAATGCAGGGGGCCCGGGTTCGATGCCTAATCAGGGAACTAGAACCCACAAGCCACAACTAAGATCTGGCACAGTCATACATATATGAACTAAAAACAGAACTACCATGTAATCCAGAAGTTCCACTATAACAAACAACAAAAGAAAGACCAAAGACTTCTCGGTTGGCTTTAAAATTGCTTGGATAGTTAAGAACAAGGTTTTGAGATCAGACAGACCTGATTTTGGTTCCAACCAGCCCACTAGATCCATGTAATCTTAAGTCAACTCTCTGATCCTCTGTTTCTTCATCAGTAAAATGGAGGCAAAATAACACCTTCCCCTTAGAACTCAGGGAGATCAATGAGATACTGCATGTACAATGTATGGCAACAGATAAGCACCCAGTGGGTGGCAGCTGTTGACCCTTTTGGGGCCTCCACACTGGAAAGGAAGCCAGGAAAGTCTTTGTATCAGGTAAGAACTATCAAAATGTATAGAGTTTGGAAAGAATATGTCTGTGGTTGTCATGGCAACCAGGGGTGAGTTTCCCACCAAGGGAAGCATTTGAGGAAAGCTGAGTATTTGTGGAAGATGCTCATGAATGGAGACTTGTGAGTGGATTCTAGGATCAAACTAGATGACTTGAGGTTCTACGATACTTGTCAACTTCCTTTCTAGGATTCTGGTCAACTGTACTTTCCTGGTAGCTCAGACAGTAAAGAATCTGCCTGCAATGTGGGAGACCCAGGTTTGATCCCTGGGTTGGGCAGATCCCCTGGAGAAGGGAATGGCTACCCACTCCAGTATCCTTGCCTAGAGAATTTCATGGACAGAGGAGCCTGGTGGGCTGCACCCCATGGGGTCGCAGAGTTGGACACAACTGAGTGACTAACACTTTCACTTTCAAAGAGGAATTTGACCAAATTGCTCACATTCATTGAGTACTTACAATTCACTGGATACTTACACAACCACTTGTAGTTGTAAGCATTTTACATGTTTTCTCGCTTAACCTCTACAACAGCCCTATGAGGGAGATGTTCATTACCCTCGTTTTACTGATGAGGACACGGGACACACAGGGACAAGGGAGGTTGAGCAGCCTGTCCAGGTCATGCAGGCAGCAAGAGGCAGAGCAGAGACTCAAATGAAGATGATCTGCCTCCCAGCGCTGGGTCCTGGGCCCATACACCTGTCTGCACCACTCCCACCGATACCTGTGGATGACAGAGGACCAATCCATTTGCCTGCACCCCAGCCTACCCTGGCCTGCCCCAGCCTGCCACTAGACCCATCCATCTTACCAGCAAGGCCAACTCAGGAATCCAAGCAAACACCTGAAACTGCCACATCTGCTCAGGGGCCTCAGATCACGCCCTGGACAACCCAATCTCATCCCCCACCATCTGATGGGTGGAGGGGAAGCACGGCAGCTTTAGAAACCAGAACTCCACCCAGCAGACGACCATCCCAGTGGATGTGTGATACAGTGTGTGTGTATCACACACTCTTACCAGCAGGCTCTTTACTAAGGTCTGCATTTTTCCCAACAATTAAGAGCATCTGATACTTACACAAGCCCCTAACCTTTCCTGATACACACACACGGCCGATGGCTTGCCCAAATGAGGATGCCCCTCCATGTTTATCAAAAGCATGACTTCACTGGGATATACCACATACACAACCGCAACTGAATTGTGGGCATATCTGTCCTATTTATAACCATAATGGTAATAAGTGTTTAGTTGGATACCTTCCTTTCTTTGCAGTAAAGACTCACCTGGCCCTTGTAGTGGGAAGCATTTTGCTTTTTGCAAAAATAAGAACATATCAAAAAGAAGAGGAGAAAGAGGAAGAAGGAAATGACACACAGATTCCTAACCTTGGGATTCTGAATTTTCTAATAATGGGGTGGTCTAGATGGACCCCCAAGTGGCCCACCCGGCTCCAGCCTTGAGTTAGAGGCCAGAGCCAGACTCCTGTCAAGAGCATTTCTCTGCACAAGAGAAGACATCTCTTGTTGTTCAGTCAGTAAGTCATGTCCAACTCTTTGCAACCCCATGGACTGCAGCACGCCAGGCTTCCCTGTCCTTCACTATTAAAAGGCCTCAAAACTGAACTTCGAAAGCCAGGCCTCCATGCTACAGTAAAGGGCAAACTGGTCCCAGGTGACCCGGACAGCAAATGCTTCCTGGATGAAGACAGGGGCAGCCCCCAACCCCGAGAACCACCCTGTCTCTTTAGGCAGGGAGCCCTGGGCGTGGAGTGGTGACACGGAGCTCTCGGGGCCTTTTGTACATAACCCCTGAATGTCCTTACTCACCCGACTCCCAAGCCAGCGGTCGGGAGCAAGGCACAGAGTTGGGACACCCCACTCAGTGGCCCACGCCTGCAGCAGCCTCTGTGTTCCTGGCCCCAGGAGCTACGGTTCTGCACCAAGTTTCTGGTCTGGGCGGGACACCCCCACCCATCACCTCCTTCTCCTCCTCCTCTGTTCTAAATCCCCAGCATTCCGCCAGTCCCCCTCCCAGCTCTCCTGATTAACAGCCGGCCACCTCATTTAGAAAGCGAACTTTTCTCTGAGTTCCATCCTGTTCTTGAGGTTTCGGTTGGAAACTTGGCCTAGACGACAGCTGTGTGGGCCTCTCCCCAGCTCGACCCAGCAGGAGTTCTAATACACTTCATTCTGGGGCTGGTTGCTGCTTTTAATCTATCAGCACGGCGCCGCAGCTGCTGTAAGCTAGCTGAAAATTGTCTGCATACGGGGCGAACCGTTTGTAACCCTTTTCAGTGCAAGCGTGCACTTCAGCAGAAATGCAGGGCCCAGATCTCCCATGCCTAGAAACTGTGCGGGTCCACAGAGGCTAAGGTCTTCCCCCTCTCCAACGGGAACTTCCTCACCCTGAAAGCCAGGACACCTCCAAAAGCCTGAACCTACTGGCTTGGAAATTCTACCCTCCTGACTCAACTTTTTCACAGGCTTCGGCCAGTGCACCACGGAACCCGGACACCAAGGCTGGACCCCAGGACTCCTCTGCCTGGCCCTTGGCTTTGATGCTTGGTGAGAGGAGGGGCTGTCCTCCCCAAGGAAGCAGGTTCAGGTTTGCGGGGGGCCTCCCAAGGGCTGCGCTCCCTTAGACCCAAGGAGGCCAGGCCCACGGCAGCACCACCTGATTCTCAGTCTGCTGGTGCCGCCAACTGTAAAGAGCCTCCAGTTGATCCACTCAGTAGCGCCGGACCCAGCGGGCTCCACAGACACGGTGGGGAGGCAGGAGTTGAAACACTTGCCAAATATGAATAGTTCCCGTTCCTGCAGAATAGCCAGTACCCGTCAGGCATTAAATACAATTTTAGATGTCCACAGGGAAGGAGAAAAAAGGGAGAGAAATGGGAAAATAAAAAGGAAAGGGGAAGGATGAGTGGGAGAGAGAGGGGATGGGAAGGGTGACTAGAACAAGGAAGGTGTTCCCACCAAAAAGCACACCCACCCAGGACCCCCCCCAACTCTGTCTCTGCAGACCCCTCGGTGGTCAGTGGACAAAGACCAGCCCTCTCTCCATCTGCAGTGGAGACTCTCTGAGGAGCAGTCACTCCCCAGCCCTCACCCCCAGACGTAATGGCTAAGGAGACAGGCTCCCCAGCTTCGGCACCAGGCAGAGAGCCTGGGGGGCATCCACGGTCCCTCCCTAAGCATGCACACAGAGGGGGCGTCCCTCTACCGCCCAAGGACAGCCAAGGCGGCTCCCTCCCTGCTCACCGGCCAGGAGATTTCTGCTCACAGAGCAGCACCCCCCAGAGTCTGGGTCACCAGTCAGGGCAGTCCCTACACCCTGGGCCTGGAGCAGATGGGTGCAGATCGCCCGGTCCCCCAGTCCCAGCCAGGCTCCAGCACTGGCTGGAGGAGGGGCCATTCCAGACGATGTGACTCAGAGAAGAGAAGGGCTGGAAGGGGGGGCGGGCAGGGGAGGTGGGTCCACCTTCCAAACTCAGTCCAGCTCAAAACCCAGTCTTCTCTCAGAACTGATACGGCAGCAGCTGTATCTCTTTCATTTGAGTAATTATCATATAATTAAGTGCATGAATTACAAGAGAGCCAAGGCATTAAATTAAAATATTTAATGCTTGTAAATCTGAAAATGATTACTGTGCTGATGCGAAGCCAGTGAGAAGTGAGGCTAATGGCTCAGCGGCCAGCGCTGGGAGGTGGTGGCAGCGACCAGCTTCACCTCGAAGGCGGGATGGAGGGGACAAGTGGAGGGCTTGGGGGGAGGATGGGAGGGGTCAGAGATTGTGGGGGAGGCCGAGAGAAGGCTGAGTACTGAGAGGAAAGGGAGAGGCCTGAGTGGGAGGGCTGCAGGGGAGGACAAGGAGGAGAGGACCGAGAGGGGAGGGAGAGGACTGGGGGAAGGCTGATAGGGGAGAAAGGTGGGGAGGACTGCGCAGGGGGAGACTGGGGGGGAGGAGGGGAGATGGGAGGGAGGACTGAGCAGGGAGGATGGAGGAGGCCTGGGGGAGGACTCGGGGGGAGGCTGATAGGGGAGAAAGGTGGGGAGGACTCCGCAGGGGGAGGCTGCGGGGGAGGAAGAGGGGTGACGGGAGGAAGGACTGAGGGGGAGGACAGGGTGGGTAGGATGCGGAGGACCAGAAGAAGGACAGGGGAGGGCCCGGTGGGAGGCAGCAGATGGGCAGCCAGTGTACAGATCTCACGGCTGACTCTCCCAGCAGAGAGAAGTGGAAGCACTGGTCCCAAAATGAGGGTGACATGTGGTGAAGCGCCCCCCAAAATGCAACAAGGAGACAAACAGAGGGTAAGATAGAGTCAGCTACGTGGGAAACGTCACAGGGTGTTTCGAGGTCTCCAGGGACAGGAAAAAATAGGACCAACCTTGACGACAACACTCAGGTGTACACCTTTACCTCTGGAACATGCTCTTGCTCCAGTGTGGACAAATGAGGAAACCGAGGCACAGAAAGGAAGGGAGATTTATCCCAAGACCATGCAGCAAGTCACAGCCGGGCTGGGACTCAGGCCAAGGCCTCTGACAACCTGAACTCCCACACCTGGGAAGCTGCGATGTGCTAGCTCACCTGGCTTCAGCTGGCTTTGATGTGACCCAGGATGGCATTAGCTGATCCTTTCATTTCCCAAACCAACCTGTCTTCCTCTTGGGAGAAAAAGGAGATACAAAGCTTCCACAGTGATGCCCCATGATGCTGACAAACAGTTCGACAAAGAGGGAACAGGGGTGAGCTTTGGGTTTCTGCCCAGAAAACACCATCCACTACCCAGACAGAGCCAGGCTAGACAGATGCCCACAGGGTTCAAAAGGAAAAGCAAGACCTGCCATCTCAGTCACTGTTCATGGTGGCCAGACAGGAATCAGACCACTGGTGGCTTGGAGCAAAGCTCCCATTCTCATCCTGGAATGGTCTCCAGGAACAGCTAGGGAGGATGCAGAGAATGGACATCCAGTCCAGATGCAAGAAAATCAATGCATGAGATGTCAGAAAACTAGAGAGGATGAAGGGGGTGCCTCTGCCCACATGGTCTCCACCAGAATTCACCATTTGTTGACTCAGAAGACCTTTCTTTCCCTGGACCCACCCCTGTGTGGGCGGCCAGCTTCTCACCTCTCACTTGAGAGCTCTAATGACTCATGACTTGCAGAGGAGAGGTGGCCCTTACTCCTCCTAAAGCAAAGTTTGGTTTTATCCCCAGTTGGTATCTATTTTCCCTTCTGGGAACAACTAGTCAGATATCCTTTGCAGACTCTCCACCACAGGCTGACCTTGACCCTACCCCCACCTCCACCTCCTAGCTCGGCCCTAAGTGAGCATGTGACTCAGGCCTGGCGAATCAGAGTATACCATTTGTCTGGATTAACTAATTGGTTCAGGGATGAGCATGTGACCCAGACCTGGCCAATCAGAGCATTCCATCCTTCTGGATAAACTAATTGGTTCAGGGATGAGCATGTGACCCAGGCCTGGCCAATCAGAGTATCCCATGCTTCTGGATAAACTAATTGGTTCAGGGATGAGCATGTGACCCAGACCTGGCCAGTCAAGCCAATCTTCAGATTAAGGATAAAAGACTCTTGCCCCTGAGGTTGTTGAGTTAAAATGATTTAAGTCTGGAGGGCCTGGTGGCCATTTTTCTCTACCAGGTGAAGCCATGTCCTGATAGTGGGCCCACCTGGGCCTTGAGAACTTCCCCTTTCAGGCCAGTGAACCCATTTCCTTGGTTCCTTCTGAAGCCAGTATAAGGCAAGGTCCAGACAACTCAAAAAAATCCTGACAAATGTGCTTCTCAAGCCTTTAATTCCTCCCAGAATCTGTCTCTCTCTCTCTCTCTCCCTCCCCCTGCCCTATAGTATCAAGTACAGTGATGGACTGAACTAATGCCTGAATGAATACAACGTTCCCTGCTCAGGCACATCCTCTGGGTTCACAGACGGTTCCCAACCACCTCCCACCCCAGTTCTGTCCTTGGTGGCCTCTCCTGAACACTGAAATTCACAGCCTGCCAGATGGTGGAAGAGCTGGTATTGGGGGTCATGCTGCTTGAGCCCCTGTGGGCCATAGGCTTGTGACCCAAAACACACAGGGAGCTCCTTCGAGGCAGGGACCTCATCACAACCTCCTCCTGTAGTCCCCACAGATGGTCACAGGGCTTCCCACGTCCAAACCTTTGCTCTCCATGTCCCCTGCTGGAATGACCAGAGGAGTCAGACTGAACCTCACCAGCACCTTCTAGAAAGTTTTTGCAGAATACACTCCCTCCAAAGACACTGCTTCCTCTGAATCACTCCCCCAGCTTTCACTGTGCATACACTGGTGAGTGATAATTTCTCCAGAACTCACCCATTCCCCTCCACCTGCCAGCACCCCACTTCAGGTACCATCTTTTCTGGTCTATATGACAACAGCCTCCTAACCGGGGCTATGAGTCTGTCTTGTATGAACTTTATGGGCTTCCTGGAGAAGGGAGCTGCTAAGGGTAAGACTGCTCCCCAGGGGGAAGCACAATAGAGACTTTCCAGACCTGTGGACAGCCCCATGCGACTGTAGATGAAAGCATGGTCTGCACAGAGCAGATGCCCAACAAGGGTCAGGGTGGGAAGGCGTGCCTTCCTGAGTGTTGGCATGGCAAGTAGAAAGAGAGTAGCCATGGATTCCCACAGGCCTGGGTACAAAACCCAGCCCCCAAATGCTCTGGTTCCCTATATGGTCTCTGCTGGATGACACTGAGAGCCTCCGCTTCAGGGCTTCCCTGGTGGCTCGGTGATAAAGAATCTGCCTGCCAGTGCAGGGGACACGGGTTCAACCCCTGATCTGGGAAGATCCCACACGCTGCAGAGCAGCTAAGCCCGTGTGCCACAACTACTGAGCCTGTGCTCTTAAGCCCAGAAGTCACAACTACTGAAGCCCACAGTGCCCTGGAGCCAGTGCTCAACGACACGAGAAGCCACTGCAATGAGAAGCCCATGTACCGCAACTAGAGAGAACGGCCCACAGCAACTTGAGAGAAGCCTGAGCAGCAGTGAAGACCCAGCACGGCCAATAAACAAATAAATAAAATTATGCTTAAAAAAAAGTTCTTAAACCTTGAAGATACGAGTAATAGCAAGTTTGTTATGACAATCATGAAAAATGGATGTGAAGCACCTGCTCTGGGCTTTCTATGACACACAGATGCACCTGATCAGAGGCAACTACTATCATCGTCATGGTGGCTGTGAATGTCCCCAGCCTGACAAGGGGCGTGACTACAGAAAACACCAGCAGTTTAAATGAGCCTCTCTAAACTGAAAACTTAAATACATGAATAACAAAACCCAACATGGAATGTGTGCTTGCTATGTATCAGGTACTGTTTAAGTGCTTTCCACTTATTAAATTACTTAATCCTAGGAGAAGAGTAGTAATGCTTATTATCCCAGTTTACAGAGACGGAATTAAGCACAGGCCCACAGGACCCAAGTCTGTGGCAGGGCCGGCCGGGACCGGAAGCCAGCCTGTGCATTGCCCCTCCTCTCCTTCTGAGCTGTCTTGAACTACGAACTGAAAGTGACAGAAAAGTGACATACAACAAGAGGCTCCTCCCCCGTGCTCCCAGAAAATATGCTGGGAAGGAAGATCGTTCTGAGATGCATCTGAGGCCCAGCCTCCCCAGGTGGCTCAGGCAGTAAAGGATCTGCCTACAATGTGAGACCTGGGTTTGATCCCTGGGTTGAGAGGATCCCCTGGAGAAAGGAATGGCAACCCACTCCAGTATTCTTGCCTGGAGAATTCCATGGACAGAGAAGCCTGGCGGAAAACAGCCTAAGGAGTTGAAAAGAGTCAGACACGACTGAGCGACTAACACACACCTGGTAAAAATAAAAGGCCCTGAGCAATGGGACATGAATCATCCAGCCTCAATGTACCTCTATGCCATGGTGACCCTTTAAAGAAAAGCTGCTAGAAACTATGCTTTTTCATTCATGATCTCATTTAATCCTCACAGCAGCCCTGTGACATGACGATTACTATCCCACTTTACAGATGAGAAGGCTGAGGCTCTGAGAGGTTAAGTGACTTCGCTGAGGTCACAGAGTACAAGAGAGCTGGAAATCAAAGACCATAATGGTTCCAGTAAATCATACCATCTGAGTAGGGGGTTTCTTAACTATTTATTCTTTTCCCTCTTCTCTCTCTTGTTTCAAGCTCAAGGGGAGTCGAGCAAGGTGCCTGTTAATAAAGAATGAAATAGTTTGCTACAATTTGCTCCAAAACGTATGCTTAATTACCACAAACTCTTCTCCAACCAAATCACTTAATTGAATTCAGATAGCATGTTTGATGTTATATATAATATTTTGCAAGTTAGCCCTCTTTGGGGAGTGTATCGATTGAGGAGGAAAACAGATGTTCTGGAAAATGTTTCCAGATTAGGGCTGGACTAGAGTTGAAAGGATTATACAAGTGCAGAGACAGTGGTGACACCAGGGACCTGAGGGCCAGGCAGGCTTCTCTTTGCTGCTCATCCAAAAGCCGCCTCCCACCGCATTCCCCATCCCCGACCTGCACCACAAGTGTGTCAGCAGTGGCTTCCAGGGCCCCTGCCTCTACCCCTCACACTGCTCCTGGTTGTGACTGCTGAGCAAGAGGCAGGCGAGAGGGTCAGAGACATGGCTGTGCAAGGTCTCCTGGAGCTGATAGGATGAGCATGGGAGGGTTAAAAGGGCAGAAACACACTCTCCCTTATCTGGAGGGGCTCTATTTGGCCAGAGCTTTCCCAGGAAGGCACTGAGCATCCTTTAAGAGTCACCCACTTGTTTGTTTATTCAACAAGCATTTGTTGCTCCTTGGAAGAAAAGCTAAGACAAACCTAGATAGCATATTAAAAAGCAGAAGACATCACTTTGCCAACAAAGGTCCATATAATCAAAGCTATGATTTTTCTAATACTCATGTACGGATGTAAGAGTTGGACCATAAAGAAGACTGAATGCCGAAGAATTGATGCTTCCCAATTGTGGTGCTGGAGAAGACTCTTCAGAGTCCCTTGGATCTCAAACCAGCCAATCCTAAAGGAAATCAAACCTGAATATTCATTGGAAGGACTGATGCTGAAGCTGAAGGTCCAATAATTTGACCACCTGATGAGAATAGCCAACTCATTGGAAAAGACCCTGATGCTGGGAAAGATTGAAGGCAGGAGGACAAGCAGGCGACAGAGGGTAAGATGGCTGGATGTGAGCAAACTCTGGGAGATAATGAAAGACGGGAAAGCCTGGCATGCTGCAGTCATGGGGTGGCAAAGAGTCAGACACGACTTAGTGACTGAACAACAACAATAACTATGTGCCATTCATATATTCATTCATTAAAGAATGAATATGAATCTACTGCCTATCTTTTTTATTCATTCATTCAGTAAGGAGGTACCAGAAGTCTGCAGTGTGCAGAGCCCCAGGTCTTGGAGGTACCTGCCCATGTGGAGTTCACAGTCCAGGAGAGAGGAAGACATTCACCACTGGATGCAATGAGATGCCATCCCCATGCCACCCAAGGGTTAAAGGCACATGAGGGTTTCTGAATGTATAATATTATTTCCTGCTTTACCTGGTCAATATTTATTTTGAAATCACAAACAACATTAAAGAGGAAGATGAACATTCTGGCTCATTCAAAAAATATTTAGTGAGCACCTACTATGTGCCAAGTCCTGAGTGTCCCATTGTGGAAACAATAAGGTTTAAGGCCTTTTAACCAAAGTCAGCCCCACTAGGGCTTTCTAGGTCTCTCACTCATAACATGCATCTTAGGCAAATGAAACTAACTGAGGAATTTGTCCACTTCCAAAGCAGTACCTGCTGTGTGTCGGGTTCCGGACAGCAAGCTGTGCTGAAGATGAGGCAGGCCTGCTACAGCCTGCGACCCACCTGAGCATGAGCCTCGCAAACAAGAGCCAGACACGTGGTGATGCAAGACTAGAGACAACACAGGGTTCTGCAGAAGGACATCCCACCCCAGTCGAAGACAGAAGCAGGTCGCATGAGTGAGGTGGAGCAGGGCGTGGGGGATACTAGAGCGAGGCACAGCGTGTGGGAAGGGTTTCCATGGAGGATTAAGGAGCATCATGATGGTGAAGGCGTTTTGGACAAGGAGAACAGCGTGTGCAAAAATGTGTCAAGGTGTCTGGAGACAGCAAATGACCTGCTCAGGCTGGAGCACAGATTACGAACCAGAGGGTCTTAAGGTTGCTGAGTAGACTGGGAACAAGCATGGACTACAACCAGTGGCAGAAGGAAACTGTGGGCTTTCTGCTGTAGACAGTGAGGAGCCGCTGGAGTCTTCTGAGTGGAGAAGTGGCCCGATTCAGTATGGCACACTTCCAGAACGTGAATCACAGCACAGAGCTAGGAGAAGCTGGCTGAGCGGAGACCAGGTGACTTAGCAGTATCACCGCTCAGAGGGTCACAGACAGGAGTGTGGATGGAGGGGGGAGCAGGAAGTCCAGCTTCCTCACAAGGCACAATGGGGAGGACGCCTGGCACCGGAAGGGAAGGGAGAGGACCCAGGCAGAACTGTGGGTGGACTAGATCACTGTCAGGGTCTCATCTCAACAGTATCTTGAAGAACACGGCCAGCTCATGTGACCAGATATAAAAGGATATGCAAACTTCTATGACTGAGAATGACAGAAAAGGCATGGTACACAGTAGGCTCTTCATAAAGCTTGGGAGTATGTATGCATGACTGTGTGTTCAGTTGTGTCCGACTCTTTGTGACCCCGTGGACTGCAGCCCCTCGGGCTCCTCTGTCCATGGAATTTTCCAGGGAAGAATACTGGAGTGGGTTGACATTTCCTACTCCGGGGGATCTTCCCAGCCCAGGGATCAAACCTGCGGCTCCTGCGCCTCCTTCATTGGCAGGTGGATTCTTTACTACTGAACCACCTGGGAAGCCAAAGGTGGGATCGATAGATGAGTAATGAAATGGATAGAGGATGAATGAGTGGGGATGGATGGAAAAACAGATGAGTGAGTGCATGGCCATTTGAACACTTGGATGGCTGCACAGATATGCGGAGCTTGAAGAGCTCTCAATTCCCAAAGCTAAGGGCACAGCAATTACAAAGGTCCCATCACAACTGCTCTGAGGGGCTTAGAGAACATCTATATCAAGTTCTACCGCCCTAAGACTTCCAATGGAAGCTTGTGGACCAGGTCCCATTATCTGTCATGGTACTTTTAGGAAAGTGGTCAGCACTCTAGTCATGCAAATAGGAAGGGGTTTAATACAGGGAGTAAGAGCTCTTCACAACTCTGGGAAAGCCGCAGGAAGGATGGTGGTTGGGATCTCTTTCAGGAAATCTCAAAGTACAGGGATCACAAGGAAGCTATTGCCACTGATCTCAGCTGCGTTTCTGGAGCCTGAGGTCTGAAATCAGGGAGCCAAGGTGAGACGTGAAGCATGAGAGATGACAGAGGGCAGGAGGGAAGGAAGGGGGATAAGAGGCTGCATAGTGGACAGGTAGATACATGGATGGGTGGGTGGGTGGGTGGGTGCCTGAGTGGGTAGATGGATGTGTGTGCTGACAGTAATTTCTAGCAGAACACAGCTAGTGGATGCTGGGAGACTCCAGACTGGTAAAGGTACTTTAGGCTGATAACCCTTGGGCCTCCCCTTAGCTTATTCATAACTTCCAACTGAAAGCTTTTCTCTCCAAGCCCTGCCCTCAGCATTCAGAGAGATAGTCTAATCTGAAAGTCTAACATTCAGATTTCTGACTCTCTGAAATCAAGAGAGCAGTGTTAGTCGCTCAGTCGTGTCCGACTCCTTGAGACCCCATAGACTGTAGCCCACCAGGCTCCTCTGTCCAGGGGATTCTCCAGGCAAGAATACTGGAGTGGGTTGCCATTTCCTTCTCCAGGGGAATCTTCCCAACCCAGAGATCGAACTCGGGTCTCCCACATTACTGGCTGATTCTTTACAGCCTGAGCCACTGGGGAAGCCTGGCTGCTTACTAATTCCAGCTTTGCTCGGACTTGCGGTGTGGCCTTACACCAGGCCCTTCCCCTCTCTGGACTTCTCTGTATCGTTCAGTACAACAGAGGAACAGGACTGAGTCTGGGATGCCTGTGTGCCCTCCATCCCGCCCCCTCGCTCATGCCCTCACTCAGGCCTTGTAAGCCAAGCCTCGCCAATCTGTAAGGTTTCATTTGCAAGCTGAGTGCCACTTGCCAGGTGACCTTGAAGGACAATGGTTTTGTAACTTTAGAAAGCACCGGAATCAGCTGGAGGATCCATTAGAACACAGATTGCTTGTCTTCACCCCAGAGTTTCCAGTTCAGTAGGTCTGGGTGGGGCCAAGATCCTGCATTTCTAGCAAATTTCCAGGTGACACTGATGCTGCTGGTCTTGAAACTCTGAGATGCACTTATTCTAGGCATCCCTGTGGGCTGCTTCCCTGACAGTCTGTGCTGAAACCTGGTAGGTATCCCACCTGGGGGCTGCTCACCCTGCCCCACGCACGGAGCCTCCTGGAGCACTGTCCCATCAGGGCACCCAGGGACAAGCTGGGACAGGTTGAGGGGGGCAGCCACAGCCCTGCAGTCATCCCTGAGTCCATCCTCCCTCCGCGGTGCTCCCGCCCAGCTCCCTCTTTCTCTCTCTCCGTCTCTCTCCAAGCCTGTGAGAGCACCGTGCCTTCTGCCGCCTGCGCGCCGCCTGCCCCTGCCGCCCTCAGAACAGCTGTGGGCTTAATTATCAAAATAACATTTTAATAGTCTCATAACTGAACTCCCTTCAAAACATGCCAGCGGAGGAGGTGGGAAGGATTCTTTTTAGCACCTCTTCCCGCCCGACTAGCTAATCGGAGGCATTTAAGCTGCCAGGAGGCCCAGATGCCCAGCCCTGCCCACGGAGCACCTCCTCCCCACCCGTCATGGGCGTGGCTCCCCCCACGTGGAGCACGCCGGTGGGAGTCCGGCCAGGAGTCATCACCGGCCCCCACTGCTCCCGCCTTAGGAAAGGAAAAGCCACCCATTCCCGCAAACATAGCCATCACTCAGGAAAGTGGATCTGCTAAGAGAACTTAGGCAATTCATTTGCGATCACCAGGGGTTTTACTTGCTTTTAACACCTTTTTTTTTTCAAATTAAAAAAAAACTGCTATCACAAGCATTAACTCTGGCTTCCCCTTTCCCTGCTACTCCATGTAATAATTCTACAGGGAGTCCTAGCTGGTATTTAGCTCCTGAGTTAAGCTCCACTAAACAAGCCCAGTGCAAGAGTAGTGTCACAAATCATAGTGTTTTTTCCTTCCAGTCGCCGCAGCCCCCTTCTCTCTCTCATTCTTAAAGCTAGCTAACATCGTTTAACCAGTGCTCACTATGCCTGGGCTGTGTGCTAAAGGACCAAACCCATGCTATATGTTATTACATGGGATTATGTTCAGCAGCCCAAGTAGAAAGGCCCAACTATTAGTATGATCTCTGCTTTACTCAGGAGGATACCGAAGCCAAGAGAGGCTCTCCCCGCCAGGTGCCCTGCTAGCACCAGGGAGCTAGGCTGGGGAGCCAGGTGGGCGTGCATTTTGCAAGGGCACTGTCCTTTCTTGGTATTGACCCTGCACGAACTGTCTTTTAAGTCAGAGCTTCTCAAACTTGGAGAAGGAAATGGCAACCCACTCCAGTATTCTTGCCTGGAGAATCCCATAGACGGAGGAGCCTGGTAGGCTATAGTCCACGGGGTCGCAAAGAGTCGGACACAACTGAGCGATTTCACTTCACTTCACACTTCACTTCTCAAACTTGGTAAGTATGTGAATAGCCAGGGACTCTTAAAAATGCAGGTTCCAGTTCAGTAGGGCTGGGGTAAGGCCTGAGATGCTGTGTTTCTAGCGCACACCTAGGTGATGCAGATGCTACTGGTAGGGGCGAGGCTCTGGGAGGCACAGTCCAGAGAAGGCCTAGGCCAGCGTGCCGCATCATTACACCGGAGAAGCCAAGCGAAGTCTGAGAGTGCTGGGCCTCCTCCTGCAGCTCAGTCTTGGGCTGATGGACCCGGCTCTCTCCTGGCCCTTGGACCATCACCCCAGGTGGCAGCCCCAACTCCCAGGGGAGAATCAAGAGGGGGCACTATTTCAGAGACCAATATTCTCAACCTACCCATTGGCTTCTCAAATTCCATGCCCAGCCATAGAACAAGAAATCACCTTTTCTCTCTGAAGGAAGCTGTCAGAACCAGTCAAACCACACCCCCCACCCCGACCCCTGCCCTCATCAGGTTCCCTGTGGCTGATGCTGAGCACCTACTGTGTAGAAAGACAGGCGCCGTGGGAACATGGGGCAGGAAGTGGCACCTGTCCACAGGCACCAACCAATGGACAAGGGAGAACTGCTGCGATCTAAGGTTCTAGGTGGGCTCACCATTGGGACCAGGGACACACAGGCAAGAGTGCAAGGTCCCAGTCACCCTGGGCCCTGGGAGAACCAAGTCCATTCAATATTAGACACAGGGCAACTAAGCTTACTACCAATAATAAAGGGGATCCTTTATTATTTTATTTATTGTTTTATCCTGGACATGAGAGTGGGCTTCCCTTGTGGCTTAGCTGGTTAACAGTCCACCTGCAATGTGGGAGACCTGGGTTCAATCCCTGGGTTGGGAAGATCCCCTGGAGAAGGGAAAGGCTACCCACTCCAGTATTCTGGCCTGGAGAATTACATAGAGTATATAGTCCATGGGGTCGCAAATAGTTGGACACAACTGAGCATCTTTCACTTTCACTCACTTGGGTGGGCACAAGGTCACAAACTTGGGGACTCAGTAGTCCGTCAAGCTTCTGGCTAAAGGGACTTGGCCCATGGCAACCCCTAACCCATGGTCAGCCCTCAGTAAACTGGCCACCAGCCCATCAGAAAACCAGTTCTACTCAACACCCCCTAGAGACCACACAGATAGACAGGCAGTAAAGCAATAAGTGACTGAGTACAAAACCACCCAGGCAGACAATGAGACCTGGGAGCAGGCCAGCTGAGAAGGCTCTCTGCAGGAGGGGCGCTCTGAGCCGTCACCAGGAATGGGGATGATCTGTAACCACAGCAATCATAACATCAGATCTTTATCCACTCATTACGACTCGGTGTCACCCAGCTCTGAGCAGGTTCCTTACTCAGCTTGTGGAATTCTCAGGACCACCTGAAGGGGGCGGTACCACCATCACCACTGTCTTACCCCACAGAGCTTCCATGACTTGCCCACGGTCACCCGGCTGGCTGGTAGGGAGCAAAAGAGAGATGCAAACCCAGGCAGAGTCCACGTTCTCAACCATCTGGTTGTACAGAGGCCAAGGCCCTGAGAGGCCAGCATCTTTGGAAACAGAAAGGGAGGGTTGGTACCCCACGTGAGCTGTGCCAAGACCCAAGGGAAGTGGGGGGCAAGGTTGGAAAGGTAGTGGTAGGGCAGTCCCATGCCCGGCAGATTGGGCAGCAGGTCAGTACAGGGGGGCCAAGACCCAAAAGTCTTGTCAGCAGCCCCGGGCAGTCCCCAGCTGTCCTCGTTAGGGAGGGGGTTTCTTCTGTGCCCCGAAGACAGCCCTGCTACAGAAGCAGTTCTCTTTGTCCTTCCCCCACGATGGGCGAGAGTGGCCCCTCTAAGACATAAGGTCTCTGGTTTCTATTTGCCGGTAGAGACCCAGCTCCCAGCCACCCCAGACCAGGCTGGTCCTGAAACTGCACTCACATCACAATCAAAGTCTGTACCTGCTTGGCCGGGACACGGGCCTGGCACAGACCATGGCGGGGAAGAGACATCAGGAGGGACCAGGTTCCAGCGCGGGCATTGGGAGGATCAGTGTCAACACTAGGAGCTCTGGGAGGGCAGAACTACAGAGACAAAGCAACAGAATTCCCAAAGCCCACCCCCCACCTCTCCGGGCAGGGAGCCGGGCATGCCATTGTCCACGGCCTGTCAAGCCACCCAGGGGGCACCAGTCCCAGCAAACAGCCCCTGGGACGGGACGGGAATCTGAATCTCTGCCAGTGGCCGCCTGCCCGGGACCCCCCACCCGCCTCAGCCACAAGCCCCTCTCCTCCGCCGGAGGAGGCCTCTCTCCAGCCCCAGCCAGGCTGCCCCATCTTGCTGTCTGAGCTGGGGAAGGGCATCTTGCATTCCTGAAGCCTCTTCATTTCCTCCACCTCCTCGCACGGCACTTTCCAGAACAGGATATTAAGGGTAGAGAAACCAAGGGCTTTCGGGGTTTTTCGTCTCCGCTCCAGGGAAAAACAGACACTCATCCTTGTCTGAAATTGCTTCACTCTGTGAGCCCGTGGGCCGCGGGAGCCCTCCCGCCACAGACAAGCAGAAAATAGAGTTTGTTTCTCCATCTCCCAGCCCCCTGCGCCTCTCGCCCGCCCTCCCTCCAGCTTCCTTGCTCCTCTCTGCCTGGCTCGTGGCTGGCGGGGAGGCAGGGCAAGGTGGGGGGCTCGTGGCTCCACGAGGCTGCCTGGTGCCAGGCGGCAGGGCAGGGGCTCCCACAGCTCGCGGCCCTGGACGGGGAGGAGAAGCAGCCAAAACCCCTCCGGCTGCCTCCCGCGCCCCGGACCACGCGGCCTTCAAACAACCCTGGATCGAGGCCCTTCTCAGGAAAGCAGACCCGAGGACCTTTTGTTCCCTGAAATATTCAGGTTTTCAGGTCATTCTCTGGCCTTGCCAGGAGAATGCGGTGTGCTCCTGGTTTGCACAAAATGCTCGGGTGTTAAAATATTCATCTGGTTTTGGTTGGGATGAAGGTGTCTGTATGTATGTGTGGGGTGTGTGTGTGTGTGTGTGTGTGTGTGTGTGTATTTCAGGGAAACAAAAACATTGATTTTCGCCTCGTCCTCTGCTCCCCAGCCCACCTGGGAGAGGGTCCACCTTGATTTTGGCAACATTTGTTCAGATTCCACCATGGTTCCCGGGGATGCGGAGAGTGGGAGAGACACAGATGGATGGATTCAACCAGTTGTTGCCTCTCCAAGGGAAAGGGCGGGTAGAGTAGATGTTTTCTTGGAAGTTAATTCAACCCCAAGCTGGGCACTGGGAATATCCTGTCCAAGCAATTAATCCCTGCCCCTCCTCCCACCCGCTGCCCTACCTCCAGCATCAGCAAAAAGCCTGTCTACCTTCCAGAGGTGCACACACGCCCCCTGAGTGGGCCCCCACCGGGGGCCACTGGACCAGACTGGGGCCCGCAGGTTGCCTTAATTATCAGTCACTCCACCTCCTTCCCTTCCCTCCTCAGCCCCCATCACGGGAACCTGTCAAGCGTCCACCCCGAGGACAGGAAATCAGCTACCTACTGGCCCTGGTCTTTAACTAAAGGCTCGAGCTCAATTATCCTGCAGACCTTGGGGATCTCCAGAGTGGTGGCTGGAGGAAGGGCTGTCGGTGGGCGTGGGGGAGGGGAAGGAAGGGTCGGGCACGCTGAGAGGAGCTGGGGAAACCGAGGCCAGAGAAGGGGTAGCATCAGGGGCAGGGAGGCTGGGAATCCCGTAGCCCCTGCGGCATCCTTCCTGGGGGGACCGCCATGAACGGTTCCAAACTGTGCGGTTATACGATGAACGCCCTGGGGGAGGTCAGCCCTGGGAATTGAGAGATGCTCCCCCATGGGAGGACACGGGGGACACAGGTAGAAGCTGACCAACTATAGGAACTCAGTGGCATAGAGCCATTCATGTTCATCACAAATTCCTGCCTGGCATGCACTTTACCAGCGGGTGTATCTAGCTACCTTTCAAAACGTGTCTTAAATCAGCCCCTTCAACCCGCCCCCTCGCTACCGCCGTGACCATCTTCTCTAGCCAGGACAACAGCAGGGACCACCCATCAGACCCTGAGTATCCACTCTTCTCCCTGGTGATCTCATCTCCATCCAGCAGTCAGAGCCATCTTTTTTTACAACGTTCAAACGGGAAAATGTCATTTGTGACTTTAAGCCCTGCATGAGGATAAAGTCCCTGTTCTTGACCACAGCCCATGAGGCCCCACACTGTCCAGCCTCTCACTTCGTTAGAGCCACAGTCCTGATCCCCTGCCACCCAGCAAGCCCACGTGGCAGCTTTCAGTGCCTGGAAGATGTCAAAGCCTCTCCAGCCTCAGGACTTGTGTTCTTGCCCCAGCCTCTTCACCGGACTGGCCCTTTCTCACCCTTTAAACCTCGGCGTAATTGGCGTCCTCCCCAGCTTTCTCCTTCCCGGCACTAATGACACATCTCTCCAATTGTGATTGTGTATTGACTTGTTCGTCTGTTCAGTCTTGGCTTTCTCATCCAGACAGTTGTTGTTTTGTTGCCAAGTCATGTCTGACTCTTTGCCACCCCTTAGACCATAGCCCACCAGGCTCCTCTGTCCATGGGATTCTCCAGGCAGGAATACTGGAGTAGGTTGCCATTTCCTTCTCCAGGGGATCTTCCCGACCCAGGGATCAAACCCGCATCTTCTGATTGGCAGGCAGATTCTTTACCACTGAGTCACCTGAGAAGCACCCCTCTGCAGACAGGAAGCTACACAAATGTTGGGGGAAACACATTTTTTCACTCACCAGAGCCCAGCACAATGCTTGGAGCAAAGCAGTCTCTCAGTAGATGTTTACTGAAGGAATCAGAGAATACATGCAGGTGAGTCAGCTCAAAGCGGAACTTCCCTATAGCCAGAGATGAAGAAAGGTAGGGCTCTAAACATTCCAGATAGGCAGAAGCAAACATTCTTCCACCCTGCCATGAATACCAACGTTCCCTGCTCCACCTTAATTCCTGATCACATTTGGATTCAGATATTTAAGAAGCTAGAGAAGCAAATGTTATACTGTGCCCTAAGAAAACCCCTGAGGTTCTGCATTCAAGGATAGAAAAGTTTCACTTTCATAAAGCCTAATAAAATCTTGCTTCTACCAAGCCGGCAGCGAAGACGGTACTCAGCCTATGGGGCGCTCTGGATCCTGAAAGCGTGGATGCTTGGACTGTGACCGGAATACGGGAATCCGAGGGACCTGCCAGGAGGAGGGCCTGAGGCTTGGCCGAGTCCCACGCACGCATGGAGGAAGGCCCCAGGAGTTTATAAGCTGAGCAGAGCTACACCCCAGCCGTGATATTTATAACAATAAATGAGTCTCACAGTTGCCACAGCCCACCACAGTTCCACTTGAGAACCATGGGCAAAAAACAAACATCTTCATCACCCCCCGAAAAACAAAAACAAAACGAAACCTAGGGGGAAGACGGGCTATCTGTTCCTCCAGCCTTGCTGATGTGGGTTTACCCATTACTCCCATGTAATCAGAGAACATTAAACATTTCTAAAGTCTCCTCTTTTTTCCATGGCTGATTAAGCAGTTGGGAGCAGAGACTTTACTGTGAAAAAAAGCAAACAATTATGTGCTATCCGAGGTAAACATTACCTGAGGAATGGAGGCTAAGATGTGCAGCCCCATTGTCAGTAGGGATTATCATTATAATACTTAAAATAACATTTATAACACTTACTGAAATTACACGAATGAAGTCTTCAGAGACACAGAAATGAAATCAGCTCAATGTGTTTTTATAAGAATACTGAAATCTCTTCCCTTGGAGGGAAGTTATAGGCATTAACAGTTTTTGCCAGGCCTCCATTAGCTGGTAAAATTTGAATACTGTTTCTTAGGTGAGCTCTAATCTTCTTTGAATCCTCCCAACACATTTTATCTGTAAAAAAATTGTAGTTAAAAATTTAGTTTGATGGAATGATATTTAAGTGCTTTTCCTCATCTAACTCCCTGAAAGCGCCCCAGAGAGTCACCCTGTAATTTGTTCAAATGAAATAATATTTTCGTTTCCCCGTTTCTCTTTGTTGTCTCGTGTGATGAAAAGTAACATTTCTTTTCTTTCAATCCTATTAAGCGAGGCTTGAGGAATGCCAGCCACTCAATCCAAATGCGATCTGGCAGTCAGGCTCTCTGCTTAAAAAATGGGGCCTGCCAACCCGGGTTTCCTTCAGGAGTTGACATGTCACCGGGCGTTGGGGCCTTGCATTTCCAGAACAATAACTGGGGTTCCCAGCAAGCGGACTGAGTTTTTTCTTTCTCTCTCTCTTTTTCAGCTGCCGCACTGGGCTCCTTGGCTCAAATATCCGGTCACTTGCACATCCCCTTGTCTCCCCACACCCCTGCAGCTCACCATGCTCACGTCTCCTGAGCCTTCCTGACACTTGCCTTCAAACACGGAGGCTCTGGCCCTGTCTCCAACTGCAGGAATCCCCATCTAGGCCAGTCCTTCCAGGAAGAAAGGGGCATGAGATCTTGCTCTCGTTCCTTCATGAATCTGCTGAGTCCCCCTGATTCCTCCTCCCATCCTATGTGACTTCCCTCCACACACATCAACAAAGGCAGTTCAACTCACAAACTCCAGCACACTCTTCAAAACTGGCTATCAAATGTCACCTCCTCCCTGAAGCCCTCCCCAGCACCCAAAGGCATCCATCCTTCTGTTATACTTTGCCAAGGCTTTGCCTCCATCCAGAAAGATGTGATTAAATAAATTATGGTACAGCAATCTGATAAAACACTATGTATACTTTTTTTCTTTTTTATGGAGTGAAACCAAATGAGTTGATATGGAAATGAGTCCAGAGTAAAATGCTAAATGTGATGTACGAAAGATGCATAATAACAATTATAGTTGATCCTATTTGAATAATACATGTGCATATGCATAGAAAACTCCTGGACAACACATAAAAATCAGTAAGGGTGGGGGGAGGGAGTGATTTCTGGGGAGTGGAAATTGGGTGAGGAGCCACAAAGAAGAGACAACATATGTCCTTTTACACTGAGACTTTTTTCCATGAGCAGGGATTGCTTCTCTGATTAAAAATAATAATAAAGTCCATCTATGTTAATGAAAAAGACTTAGTAGTGCCATTTCGTCTTGTTTTTTGGCTGCATTTCACAGTAAGTATGTGGGATCTTAGTTCCCCAACCAAGGATTGAACCCATGTCCCTGCATTAGAAGTGCAGACTCTTAACCACTGGACTGCCAGGGAATTCAATAGTACCATTTTGAATTTCTAAATTTAACTCACTGGACCAAGCACCATCACTAATTAACAGTCTTATCACACAACCTTTGCAATGGACCACACTCGCTGTCTATTATCTACACACAAATGTCTTGCCAATATTACAAGCATTAATTCATTGTATATACAGAAACACTCTAAAGATAAGATTCTAAAGATAAAGATTCTAAACACTCTAAAGATAAAAGATTTAGTGCCCTACTCAAAACTAAACTCTGATGTCCACTCTCTACGCCTGGCTGGCTGGAAAACAGAAGGAAAGATGAGCCAAGAAGAACCACAGTGCGACCTCAGAGGCCATCCTTGAAATATAATCTCAGACAACAGCAAAGGGCCTTACCTGGTGGTCACAAACAGTCAAGTTTTAGGAACATTTTGACTAACCTCATTTCCTGTACATTACAACTCTTGGATGAAAGACTAGCTAGAACAATAGGGCCAGCAAAACTGTCAGGGCACAGACATTTGGGTTCTTCAGATAAGGTTGCCATTTGATATTAGAAAAATACATTGTGATTAGTGAATTATACCCTGAATGGGAAAAAAGGCACAATGGCACCATTTCTGTTTTGTATGCATGTTAGTGGACCAAAATTATTGGAAACATTTAGGCACAGAAACAGTAAACCTAACAATTTTATTCTTACGACAAAATTGTCTTAACAAATATGTTTGTGTGTGCTTAGTCGCTCAGTCGTGTCCGACTCTTTGCAGCCCCATGGACTGCAGCCCACCAGGCTCCTCAGTCCATGGGATTCTCCAGGCAAGAACACTGGAGTGGGTTGCCATGCCTTCCTCCAGGGGATCTTCCCAACCCAGGGATCGAACGCAGGTCTCCCACATTGCTGGCAGATTCTTTACAGTCTGAAGCACCAGGGAAGCCTCTTACCAAATATACTACTTACATAAGTGCTCACACACTCTATATGCATTTCACTCACACACACACACACACACACACACACACACACACACACACACACACGTACATACAGAGACATCTAATGCAACTCTAATGCAACTGCCCAGAGGGTGAGGTAGTTGAGGCTGGACACTGCACCAAATCCACGCCCAGGGACACCAAGGTGGTTAGCATCGTGTAACACAGCACGAGGGAACAACCAGTAAGATACAGTCATTATGTTCAGGCTACCTGTGTAACCAAGGAAGGTGACCCTGGGGACAGCAATAATTTGCCTGGGAGTTAAGGATTCAAATGAGTTCTGCTACTTTGCTTTGTAAGTTAAAGGAAAATGAAATTCTTTTAAATTCTGGACTAGAATAACGGGCTGGCAGAAGTTAGAGCCAGGGGTGCTGCGGGCTGAGTCCGTCCCAGACCTGGCTTGTTCAGAGCAGAGACAAGGCCTAGGAAGAGGCTGGAATGACCACATATGACTTGGTGCACTGGCCCGCAAGCCTCTTCTTAGATACTGGATTGGAGGCACCAACGCCCAGGAAAGTAAGACAGAGGAATGCAAGTCATGGAAATGGGGCTGTGGATGGCTAGTGTGGGGCGCAAGAGGCCTCTGCACAGCCTATTTCAAATAACAAAGGAGACGCCTCCCCAGCAGGCCCCACGTCCCTTAGTAACTAGCTGTGGATGTAATACGGCACAGGTCTGTTAATATCTGATATATTAGGACCTGGGACTTCAGGACCGTCTACACAGAATGAACTCTGAGTGGCGCTATCTATTGCATAAGCCTGGGGCATCCCTGTCTCTGTCGTAAAACTATATTTTTCAAACTTGATAGAAGCGGCTGACTTTTGATTTTCTTGGACTTTTCTAACAAATCCATACCACACCCTTCCCAACCCATTCTAATGGAACTGCTGGGATTACCCATATTAGTCAACTCAGGTCGCCATAACAAAACACTGCAGACTGGGTGGCCTAAACAACAGAAATGTATTTTCTCACACTTTGGAAGCTAGACGTCCAAGATCGAGGTGTCAGCAGGGTTGGTTTCTTCTGAGGCCCCTCTCCTTGGCTTACTGAAGGCCCCGTCTTTCTGTGTCCTCACACAGCCTTCCCTCTGTACGCACACATCCCTGGTGTCTCTGCGTGTCCACATTTCCTCTTCTTATACGGACAACAGTCATCCGGAATCAGGGCCCACCCAAACAGCCTCCTTTTAACTTGCTCACTCTTGAAAAGCTGTCTCTAAATACAATCACAGTCTGAAGTACTGGGGGTTGGAGCTTCAATATACAAATTTAGTGGAGCAGGAGACCTGGGTTCGATCCCTGGGCCAGGAAGATCCCCTGCAGAAGGGCATGGCAACCCACTCCAGTATTTTTGCCTGGAGAATCCCACGGACAGAGGAACCTGGGGGGCTACAGTCCAGGGGGTTGCAGAGAGTCGGACACGACTGAGCAACTAACACACACAGTCAGGTCTCTGTCATTCCAGAAGGAAGCAGGTCACCTCTCTCATCCATGTCAGCCCCACCCCCACCACTTCACCCACGAGATGCACCTTCCCCAGGCTTCTGTGGGTGGGCATCAGAAACAGCGGTGGGTTTCCAGGGAAGGAAGACACACTTCCTTCTTGTCCCTCTTGTCCAAATTACCTTTTGACTGTGGCTGAAGGGACTTGAGTATAACCTCACCCAGCGCCCTACCAAGAGCCCCTTGGGAGACTTCCTTGGTGATAAGAATCCGCCTTGCAATGCAGGGAACCCGGGTTCCATTGCCAGTTGGGAGACTAGGATCCCACATGCTGCGGAGCAACTAAGCCCGTGTGCCATGACTAGGGAGTCCGGATGCCACAACAAAAGGTCCTGCGTGTCACAACAAAGACCGACACAGCCTAATAAATAAACATAATTAAAAAACAAAGAGGAGCCCCCCAGGACTAACAAAGCCCACGTGGAGGACCCAGTGCAACTAGAAATAATCTAATCGTGCTCAAAAGGACAGAGTCATGGGTGCCCCCAGATCACAGACATCAGTAGGATGGGAGGTCACTCAAGACAGAGGTAAGAACGCAGCTTCTCTGCCTCCGTTGTTTAGTCGCTCAATCATGCTGAGTTTTTGTGGCCCTATGGACTGTGCCTGCCAGACTCCTTTGCCAGACTCCCAGGCAAGAATACTGGAGTGGGTTGCCATTCCCTTCTCCCGGAGATCTTCCCAACTCAGGATCGAACTTGCATCTCCTGTATTGGCAGGTGGGTTCTTCACCACTGAGCCACCTGGGAAGCCCCCTGAAAGAGCAGTCAAAACTGCCCCTCCCATCCCCACCCGGGTTCCCCTGAAATCCCGCATCGCTCAGACCCAGGCACCCATGGTCACCCCATCGCTCCAGAGCAGTGAGGCAGTGTTGCACAGTTGCAGGTGGTGGGGGGGAGACTTCGCCGTGGTTGGTTTTTAGTCGCAGGCATTTTTAAAAGTCTATTCACGTGTGAGATGCAGCCTGCCTCTGCCACGGAGGGCATGCTTCGCAATCTGAATCGGCAAATTTGTTAACTGACTGTTGAGTCTAATGTTATACCACTATTCTGCCTCTCGTTAGCAACACAAATTACCGGCAATTAGCTGGCTGACTGTTCAAAGGCAGTTCAATTTCATGTATAAAGAGAACTATATAATGCTTAATGTATCTATCCAATGTAATAGCCCAAACAAAATTAATGATATGAATACAATGAATGCTTATATGGGATAATTACAAGGTGTCCGTCAAGAGAAGCTGCCGTAGAGTCAGATGAACGATTCAGGCAAACAATCGCCCAAGTTTGTCGAGGCTGGACTAGGTCACTCAGAGAGAGAAAAACCATCACGGGGCCACCGTGAATCCCCAGGCTTAGCCCGTGACAGGACAGGAAGGCCGGCTGCCACATAAGCTGTGGTTTCAAACGCGGAATGAAGGAAGACCTTGGGCAAACCCCTGAGACTCCATTTCCTCATCTGTAAAATGGGAAGAAGAGCACCCGCGCCTCAGAACCCTAACCGGGCACAACACGAGCAAATCGCGAAGAAAGAGCTTTGCTGACTCTGCAGGACTCGCCCAGAGGAAGGTGGCGATTGCTGCCTCTGTCACAATTATTACGTCAGAATTTCCACGGTGAGGCCCACATCACCGACTGAGTAGCGTGGCAGGATACAAACCACACTTCCATTTAATTACCACCTTTTTTTTTCCCCCTCCGGTAACTAAACATTTTCCTCTGCTCAGTATCCCTGGAATGGCAGGGCCATTCCCAGTGTATTACTTGCATATCTATAATTAAATAATTAAGAATTGTTCAAGCCCTTCCAAACACAACAAAAGGCGATGATTATTTCAAACCCACTTTAGGAAAAGTCAAGCCCCTATTCAGCTCCATTTTTTGCTAATAGTTATGCAAGGCTGCACCGGCAGCATTCCCTCTTGCATGCCAGCACACCAATAAATTAAGATATTCCTGGCCGCATCTGCACGAGGGAAATTAGAGCATTACCTGGTCCCCGCCAGCGTGCCAGCTCGGAGCGGCAGGCGCAGCCCACGCTGGGCGACCAGCTGTCTGCGAATGTGGTGTGTGGATCACAGCTCAGAGCCAGGGGATCTCTTAGGACGCCTGCTCTAATATCACAACTGCCTCGCTGCAGGACTGTTCCCTTCACAGCACAGTATTCAAACACTTCTTCTGCCTCTTTCTTTCCAGCTCCAGGCCAGGGAGAATCAGGACCCGGGGCCTCCGAGCTGGTCCCCGGATGCTGAAATGTGCATGGCTGATTTTTTTCCTGCTCGCCCTGAGCCCTTGCTGGAGAGAACAGCAGCGAGGCACTTTGTCTTCTGAAACTCCAGCTCCAGCTGCCCAGGAGGAGGGGTGACCTCGTTCCTGGTGGGTGTAGCATCGCCAGGCACAGCGTCTTTGGCTTTGATGGGGACAGACGGCCCTTGTAGAGGCTTAAACACCAACATGATTCCAAGATGGTTCACACAAGCACAAACTCACTGTCCCCAAAGAAGGCAAAGACCCAACTTCCCAGAAATGGATAGAGGCTTCTGACCTGAGCTGCTAAGTTCAAGCATGTGTACAACTCAAGAGACCACCTTCAGCCTCCACAGTGCTCCTTTAAGTTTGAATCCCCCTCCCCACAGGGCTCCGCAGACCCTGATCATGACAGACAGGCCCTGGAAATGGTTTTAGACATCCTGGCTTTAGACAAACAAAAGCAAAGAATGGAGCGCCGCTGGCCTCAGGTCTGGCAAATGTGCACGGCATCCAGGATGCAGCCGCCTTGGCAAACAGAGTGGCAGGGCTGGACCAGAGCTGCAGCTCGGCTGGCCAGCTTACAAGCAATGGGGGTCCAACAACTGAGCAGGTAGGGGTCGAAGGAGTGAACAGAAGGCGCTGCGGCTGAGGCTAAGGACTGAGATGAAAGGCGGATGCTGGGGTGCGGGAGAAGGTAAGGACACTCTCAAGCATGTTGAGCTGGATGGCCAGCAAGCAGCCAGCTGTGAGTGTTGAACACGAAAGAGAAGGGAGCTAGGACTGGAGACCATAGATTTGAGGGTCAGACATGCATGAGGTCAAAGCTCAAGGTGTAGGCAACAGGGTCCAGTGGCCTGGTAGGACTACAAAAATCATCAGCTTCCACAGTCAGGAGTCACTGGGGACACTGGGAAAAGGGAGCATCATGCTTTCTTTAATGCCTCCAAGCTTTGTTTGCACCCACCACCTAGAATTATCTTTCTCTTGTCCCTCTAGCAAACTCCTACTCATCCTTCAGAGGCCCAGCTCAAATGCCCCTCCATTTCAAACCTCCACTGACCACTCCCTATCCTCACATATCTATTCTACTCACACATAATTTCCCAACCCATTCATACTACTTTCCACACCTACTTCTCCCACTAGATTGGAAATTCCCTTAAGTGGGGCAGGGCGGGGGAGCGGGGAGTTCTGATTGCCTTGGATCATGGTCTCTAGCACTCCATGCAAAGCCTGGCACAGAACAGGCAGGTAAAGACTAGAGAAGAAATAAGATTCCAAGCCTAGATCAGAGTCTGAGATCCCATAGATCTTCCTGGTGGCAGGGGTGCTACCTGAAAAGGTTGTGTCTGGTGTTGATTCTCCAAACAAAAGAGGCCAGTTACCAGAAAGCCACAGGAATCCTGCATCATGAACGCCTTCCTACCCTGAGCACACCTGGCATCTACCCAGATGAGTGGTAACTAGCTCCAACCTTGCCCACACGGATGCTAAGCCTAACCACCAAAGGACAGAACTCCCTTAGGGTCCCATAGGGCCACGCAAAGTAAAAATAGGATTCTTCTCCATTTCCCTCTTATCTGTGCACACTGGGCTACACCTTTCCCATGGTTTCATAGACAGGCTCAACTCCACCCAAGCTGGTCTCATCAGTTCCAAAACATGCTACATCCTTCTCGTTGTCTTTTCAGATCACTCCATTCTCCATGTTCTCTTTCCTGATCAAAAAGCATACTCCAACACTTAGTCATAAACTGCTTATAACATGAGATGTTTTCTGTAGCTCTGTCTGCCTCCCAAGGATGTCAGAAGCTTCCTACACCTTTCCAATATCTTCCTTGATCCAGGAGTACAGGAGTTCACTAAGTGCGGTCGATAGACAAGTATCAGATAGACAGCCATCCCTCAGTATTCACCAAGGGATTGTCCCAGAACCCCTGCAGACACCAAAATCAGAGGATGCTCAAGCCCCTTATAAGATATGGCACAGTGTTTGCATACAATCTATATACATCCTCCCTTTTACTTTAAATCATCTTTAGATTATGTAAAATACCTAATACCATGTAAATGCTATATGTCTATGTGTATGTGTTAGTTGCTCAGTCGTGTCTGACTCTTTGCAACCCCATGAACTGTAGCCTGCCATGCTCCTCTGTCTATGGGATTTCCCAGGCCAGAATACTGGAGTGGGTTGCCATTCTCTTCTCCAGGGGATCTTCCCGACCCAGGCATCGAACCTGGGTCTCCAGCATTGCAGGCAGATTCTTCACCATCTGAGCCATGAGGGCAGCCTAAATATAAATATAATTAATATAAATAGTTGTAAACACTAAGTGAATAGGTGGCAGTGCACAGCAAATTCAAGTTTGGCTTTTTGAAACTTTCTGGAATTTTTATTTCCAGATATTTTTGATCCACAGTTGGTTGAATCTGTGGATGTGGAAACCATGGATAAGAAGGGCCGACAAACAGGGTAAGTGCCGCCTCACTACCCATGGCAGACATTGCCAATCAAGTGCCTATCTGCTCTCGGTGATGAATGATTTACTCAGGGAACGTGATAGCTCCTGCCAATCTTACCTGGTGACTGCCCTCCCTGCAAAACGGAAGGCGCAGAAACCCAGACTTCCGGGTGGCCCCGAGGAGGGACTGCCCAGAGTGCAGTGTGCTCAGAAGGAGTTGCTTTCTGTGGCTCTCCCCAGCCCTCCCCTGTTGAAAGCTGATGAGGTCACAGAGAATCCAGAGAAACAAAGAGGACCACCATCCCAATGCTCAGCATTTCTACCCAGAGTCACTGCAGGACCTCCTCCAGCTCGACATTCTAGTTTTCAGCAGCTCAAAGTCCAGAGCACCAGGGGAGAGAGGACCCCATCTCCCTGGGATGTGCCCTCATCCAGGCTTCTGGCTGCCCACACAACCAAAATCAGACAAAGAGATAAAATGAAAGGTGGGGAAACTATGACGCGGTTCATTGGCTGTCTCTAATATTCATTTATAAACATTCTTTCTTCCTCCTTTGCTACTTGCTCTTCTCTGGGCTAGGAAACGCAGCTCAAGACCTGATCTGGGTATCACTTTTCAAATGCCCAAATCCCTGCAAAGGTTTAGTGTCTAGCTGTGTGCATTTTGCTCCGTATTAACATGTTCAATGGAGTACTTTGATTTTTTTTTTTATCTAGACGCCAGAAGCTGGTGAATATATGCTTCATAGCTTCAGATAAACCTTTTGTTCTTCTGGGGCTGATCAGCTGGTAGAGCAGCGAGAGGGAGAAGGGGAGGGGAATTCACAGGGGCTCAGCGGTTTCAAAAAGTCAAATTACCTCTGAGCCATAGCAAGGCTGATAATTTAAATGAAAAAATATATATACAGGCTGCAGCACACAACACCGTCTCTGGTAGGACTTTTAATGAAGCCCCAGTTGTGATGACACTGAAGCCGGGAACGCTACAGTGGGATAATTACTTGGCTCCCACACAGCTGAGTTCCATAGATGCATTATTAACGGCACATTCCTCGCCATAACGAGAGCTGAACAGAGGTAAGCTCCGCAGACCTTGGCGTCCGCCATTAGCGGCCTGGCGCAAACACAAATGAGTGTTTTCACAAAAGCTTGCAAAGGTTGTGAAATTCCAGTGAATCCTGTGCTGGGAGGTGGAGATGGGGCAGGGATGGGGGGAAGGGAGGAGAGGAAATGTGGGTGTGTGTGTGTACACATGTATGTGTACACACACATACGTCTGTTTGGTCCACACAGACATGACCAGAGATGTCACCTTTCCAGGCACAATGTACTTGGAGTAAGGCAACCTGGGAAATTATGGAGTCAGAACACATTGATTTTCCTGCAACAGATCCGGGCGGCAGCCCTGATGAAGAATTACAGAGGAAATACAATAACCTAATTCTGCTCCAACCTGGCCAAGCCGCGCCAGCAGCTCTGAGTTCACCTGGCCAGGGCCCCGGGCTGGCGCCTCCTGGACTTCCGACTGGCACTGCTGGGCAGTGCCCCCTCCTCAACCCCGGCTCCATCCCCAGGCCACCATGCTCACTCAGGCCACGTTCATAGAACATGCAGGGAGAGCTGCTGCCTCAGAGTCCAAGAGTCTGCAGGAAGGGGGTAAGCCACAGACCTGGGTATTCTCGCTCCCCGATCACCCCCATTGAAGTCGGGGACAAAGACGCACATGCTGTTATTCAGCGCCAGAGGGACCCTATGCACGTCCCACACAGAGGCTCCCGGGCACCGGGGTGACTTAGAGGAGACTGCTGGGAAGCCGGGGCCTGGTCCTGCGCTTCCCCATGGTCTTCTCCTTGGTTGCGCTTCCCCTGGAAGCGTCTGTTTCAAGGTGACCCTGTTTCGCAAGTTAGCCCCAGCGTCCCCCGCCTGCTCACAGAACCAGGGGCCTCCCAGTAATTAACACCCGCACTTGATGAGGTCCAGCTGGCAAACTGAAGCGATGCCAGCATCCTCCACTCGACAACCTGGGCTCCTCCAGCCGGGCCCCAGCGAGGGCCCCTCCCTCCACGGCTGTTCTGGCCACCCTGTCCCCGGAGAAGGGAGAAAGTCACCCATCCAGCCTGGATGTTCACAGGAAGTTACTGATAACAGCGAAAAGGTAAAGTTCCAAAGGAGAATTTAAGCTGTGGCACTTCTGAGAAGGGAACACCAAGTGGCCACCAAAAGTGATGGTGTAGAGGTATATGTGTGCTGACACGGGCTGTTATCACCGTATCTCATTGGAGGAAACAGTTACAGAATAGTATGGACATGATAAATCCACTTAAAACTGAACATGTGTACAAAAAAATACGTGGTGATTCCATTCATATAATGGAACAAAAACAGGCACCACGGTCTTGGCTGTCTGAAGTCAGGATCATGGTTATTTTGGAGAGTGGGACTACAGGGGCCAGGAGGTGGTCTTGTGGGGTGTAGCTGACGCTGGGTCATGAAGCCAGCACAGTCTGTGATGATGGGTTCTGTCTGGGAGAATGCAGCGAGCTATACGCTTATGGCAGGCAAGCTTTCCTGTGCACAAGTGATGCATCAGTAACAAGTCATTACATATTTATTGCTATGTATACTTCTCTGTATAAATATCAAACTTCAATAGGCTTTTTAAAACAGTGTTTACATGTGTACGAACACAGAGTCAGGAAAGGTAAACACCACGTTGTTAACAGCAGTTTTCCCTCTGGAGGTGAGGATAAGGGTGATTGCTATCTCTCTTCTATTTATCAGCATTTTTTTTTCTTGTAGGGGAAAAAAACGGTGGGGGAGAAAAAAAAAGAAAACAACTTAAAAAAGAGAGGTATGACTTGCCCAAAATAACAAGGAACATCACCAATTAGCAAAATAAATAATAACAACCACAACATCCTTGTTTGCTTAACAAAAAGTCAAAAGCAGTTTGGGGCCTGTTCTGCCAGAGCCTTCTGGATGGAGGCTCCCCTAGAATTAGAGAGAGATTCTTCTGCAGAAGTCACTTGTGGAGTGAATTGTTTTTCCCTGGCCCGGCCCGGGAGCCTTGTGAACCAAAGGGTAAATAAACAGCCCTATGTGCCAGTTCCTCACTGCAAAGCTTATCATGGTCACCCACACTGCAGGAGCCGCCATGTGCAACCAGAAGTTAGTTAGACAAAAGGCAAAGCAGGCGAGAAGTTGCGATTCACTCGGCAAAGGTCACACAGATGCCCCTCCTCAACCAGGGCCCACCCATCACGGGGTTATCCCCTCCCCTCCTTGCTGATTTCAGATCATTATCAGGCTGATCTCAACTCCTCTATTCCCCAGTTCATAAGCCCAATTCCCCACTGATGTTCAAAAACCAGGTGAGAAGACATAGAAGGTTAGCCAGGTTTTAGACTAGACACAATTTGTTGGGGAAGAAGTTGATCATCCAGGCCAACTAATCATTTGCGCCCCCGCAACCCAAGCCAGTATCCTTTAAATACCTAAATCAAGATTTATTGAGGGGCGAGGGGAAGGTTGCAGTTGGAGAGTGAGAAGAAGTGGGGGACCCCTGGTGGCAGCTGCAGGCTCTCTGATACTGTCCTCAGCAATCCACTTCTGACCCCAGACTCATCTGCACACAGCAGAACAAAAGCTCCAGCGGGAGCAGCCCCCACCCCTGGGAAGTTGTTAGGGAAGCTGGTCCCTCAAGTCTGCTGGGATCTCTGCGGGCCCCTCCCTCCAAGAAGGCCTATCTAGAGAGACTTCTGGTTGGTTTGCAGCACCTCCTGCAGGTCGGCTCCCAGACTCTGCCCTGCCCCTGCGCTGGTCCCTGGTGGAAGGGTGGTGATCTCCTCACCGGACCCAGGTGAGGAGGGCCCCCCACAGGCAGCTCCCCCTTCCCCTGCAGGAGATCAGTGTGAAATGTTGTCCTAGGTTACTGGGGATGGGCCAAGTTGGGAGAAGAGGACCCCACCCCACCCCCAGCCCCCAACCAAAATCACCAGCAGCACAAGGTGAGCCCTTGAAAAAGCCCCTCTCCCAGCTGCCTGCTCTGAGCGGAGGGGCGGGGGGCTTCAGGCAGAGGCCCTGGTGTTGGCCTCCCCCAGCAAGAAAAAGAGATATTTTCTGGATTAAGAACCAAAAGCAGCAGACTTCCTCTGGCAGATTGCTCTGGGTGTTCTGAGACCAGGGTCCAGTTGTCTCTCTCTTTATTAAAAATTCCACACTTCCCTTCCCTTTGGAACTTCTTCCCTGCCTCCTCTCTCCTCCCTTTCCACCAGAAAGTTTGATGCAAAGAAATGTTCACACACCTGCACTAGCCCAGCCAGCAATCTCAGTGCTGGGAAGCCCCCAGGCCTCTCCCAAGGAAAGGGCTGGTTCCTCAACAGAGGGATGCTTGTCTGTCTGTCTGTCTGTCTGTCTCTCACACACATACTCACAAACTTAGAAACATACAAGTACACAGAGGGAGCTGCCTGTCACTCAAGTATACACACACACAATATACGCAGACAGACAAATACAAAAACAGAGAAAAATCCCCACAGATGCAAATACACAGAATCAACAAATACACAAGGCCACAAACATGCCCAAATCCAAAACACAGAAACAAACCCACAGACAGCAAATACACTGACCCAAAACACACACACACACAAAGACACCAAAACTCATAAACTGAAGATGCAGCAGGAAACCCACAGGCATGCAAATGTTACAGACTCAGATAAATACAAGCCACACACAGACCCTCAACAGCAAGTCAGACATAGAGAAACCAACAGCCAGGCTCAGAGACACACCCTCAGATGAGGCAGTCAATGCAGAAGTCTGGGAGAGCCAGGAGGTTGAAAGCAGGCTACTTATATATATAAGACTGGACCTCGATCAGCTGTTCCATGCATGCAGGTGAGGCCCAGACAGGGCCTTTCAGAGATCCGTGATGACCTCTTTCCTGTTTAGGTCTTTAAACTCCCCCTCCCAATCCGGATCATTTTCAGAGACACTTCCCATCACAGTGGCCAGTGGAGGGCAGGGAGCGATGCAGGGGTGAGGTTGTGGGGGCAACAGTGGGGGATGGAGACTTTCTCTCGCATCTCTTGTTCCTTTTTCTCCCAAACAAGGACTGTACAAAAGGAGGGCTCCCTGCCACCCAGGCTCCAGATGGAGGTCCCCATGGGGCAAACCCACACCTCACTGACTGCAGACAGGATGTGAGAATCAAGGTCAAATCTTCATAAGCCACAAGACTAACCTGACCTCCCAGTAGCCTTGAATCCCACCTGCATCTGAATTCTGCTAAAGCACTCCAGAGGGTCTTCACGCCCTCCCTGCCCTCAGACCCCTTTAGCCTATCTGATGGGAGAGTAGCAACTCTGATACTCAGCTCTCCATCGGTAGGATTCACAGCTAAGAATTCTGTTTTAAAAATACAACATCTACCAATATCCCTACCCAACAATAGGTTGACGATATTTTACTTTTTGCACTAGTCAGTTCTCAACAAATAAATGAGGGAAGGAACTCCAACACCGACCTCAGTTTCACTAATCTTGAAACATCCACTGAAAATAGCACCAAACTTTTATACCTCACTCGCTTCCTGGAAAATAAACACATCAATTGTCTTTTTAAACCTCTATAGTATTTTGTCAATATTTTTTTTTATTACAGCAGAGAATGTATAAATATTTTATTATAAACCAAAGGCCTAAAATAAACAGTTTAGTAAATAGTTATTACATTACAAGGAAAAACATCTGTGGAAACTGCTTTCTATGTAATTATTCTTGCTATTTTACATTAGCGCTCAACGTGAATTTCTTTGGCACTAATGTTTCACTTGTTCTAAATCTTCCTCCTTGTTGCTATTATTAAAATCTTAAAAAGGTGCCAAATCTTAAATGAAGAAAAAAAATGATTCACTAGAAATTATTCATATCACAGTGAGCCGCTACTAAACCTGGCAGGGGTGCAGTATTTTCGGTGAAATTAACATAAAATATACAACTGCAAATTATCCAGGAAATAGCTATGTTCTTTACGGCATGCTTTTACATTCAGAAAAAAAAATGTTCTCCTTCTTCGTCTCTTCGTACAAAGCCACAAACAGCTCCATTCCGGCAAGTTTTAAAGGAAAAGTAATAGATTTGTCAAAGCAGTGAGGGCTTTCAGAACAGACTAACAAATAGCTCATGGGTGGATCAGCCTTAGGTAATTACCAGAGACAACGTCAGAAACACAGCGAAGGCAAGAAAAACAGCCTGCAGGTTTCTTTCCCCTCGATTCCAGAGAATGTATTTCCTCTCGCAGGCCTCAGCTCTTTCTCCTAAACACAAGAAAAACTGTAACACCATGTAAAATGCAAATCTCGCTGTAAATATTTTATAAAATTGTTGCATACATCCCAAACGCTATAGGTCTTAATTGAGAGCAGGCGATTTTTCTAGTCAATATATGGAAATGGAAAATGCTAATTTGTGTTTTTCTACTTATGAAAAACCCTGGAGAACAGCAAGCACAAATGCACTCACTTTAATATTATAAATATAATTTGGCTCCCTCTTTACCATCCCCACAGCCCTGGCTTTTATCTCCCCGTGGCTGCAGGAGGCGAGATGGAGACACTGTCACAGCATCAGCCGGGGAAGACGGCCTCGGATGACAGCAGGAGGGACGTCGGGCACTGAGTTCTGTGCCCCTGCTCCCACCATCTGCACCCCCGGGGAGGGGCAGAGAGGGACCCCGGGCCAGGAGGCACTGCCCGGCTTTCTGTTCCCCGAGGCCGAGTGAAGGCAGGAGCCTTAGCCGCGTGATTCCTCTCTTCCCTGGTGGCCCTGCTTGGGCCTCAAGCTCCCTCTGACCATCTCAGAGCTCCTTCTGGGCTAGGAGAGGCCTCTCTGCGGGCCACCCGGGAGCTGCCGTGATGAACAGGAGTGGCCGGCAAGATGGCCGGGGTGGGGAATGCAGGTTTGCAAACTCCAAAGAGAGATGAAGGTCTTTGCCAGCGATCCCCCAAGAGCCAGCCCCTCCTAGCAAGCAGACCACTGCTCCCTCACGGCCCACAGGCTACACCTCACATACACATCCCATCAGGAGCACGCCTAGACCTACACTGGCCACATGTGCCTGCCGGAGCACTTGGAATGTGGCTCGTTCCCAGCACAAAATGTACACCTGATTTTGAAAGCTTAGCATGAAAAAGCGAATGTAAAAAACTCTCATTAACAACTTTCTAAGTTGATTTTACAGTACAATCATAATATTTTGGATATATTGGGTTAAATAAAAGAATTTTATTCCATCTGTTTCCTTTTAGCTCTTTTCAACGCAGCTTGTAAACATTTAAAATTACACACATGGCTTGCGTCTTGTTTCCCTTGGACAGCCAGCAGCCCATGCTGCGTTCACGCGTGTGAGCGGCTCTTTTCCACACCGCGTGAGTAAGGGGTCCCCAGCTTCACAATCCGAGAGCCCTACAGTCCTCAGGGTCTGGGATGATATGATTCCATAAATCCGTATGTCTATAGTTGTAAGAAAGCACTGTGATGCTAAGAGAGTCTATTACTACTGCTCCCCGGCATTTAACAAAGGCTTTACGAAACCAATCCTCTGGTGAGGGTCAAGTATTTGGCAATCACCGCCCCCTTCCCCCACCCTCTCGGGAGCCCAAACATAGCTCCCCCTCCCTGCTCCACGCCCCCAGGAGCCTCCCCCTCAACTCCAGCCTTCCCTGGCTCTCTCTGCCCAGAATGCAGAACAGGTCCTGTTGGGAGAGCTTGTCAATCACACACAGCTCTCACCCATGTGTTCTCCGCCTCCTGGAAACCGTTCCTCAACTTCTCTTCAAACGTGTGCATTTGAAGAAAACAGTCAGGAAGCAGAGGGGGTGGTAAGAAGGGCACACTTGGAGCTAAGTGATCTAGTTGACGGGCTTCCCAACTGCAATGGAGGAGACACCGATTCGATTCCTGGGTCAGGAAAGATCCCCTGGAGGAGGGCATGGCAACCCACTCCAGTATTCTTGCCTGGAGAATCCCATGGACAGAGGAGCCTGGCGGGCTACAGTCCATGGGGTCACAGAGAGTCGGACACGACTGAGTGCCTGAGCGCACCTGAGCATGACCTGGGCAGAACTCCAGTCCGGACCCTCCTCAGCTGGGACAGCAAGCTTTGACACATCACTGAATCTCTCCTTGCCTCAGTTTCCTAATCTGTCAACTAGAAACAATACACCTAGTTTATGAAATTGGGGGTGGGGGGGAGTTGAAATAGTGCAGGTAAGGTGCCTGGATATAGTACACACTCCACAAATAGTAGCTCTTACTATTTTTCCTATTATTATCATTTTTTTCATTCCAGAGCTGTTCCATGACTCAAAGTCCTCAGGTACTTGAACCAGCATTCTTGGGGCAGAAGCAGGGGTGGCGAACTGGTTGCAAAGGCAGAGTGAGACCTGTGCGGAGGAGAAAGTGGGGGGCGCCAGGAGGACCTGACCTCAGGGCGGCCAGATCGCACCCCTGGGCAGAGGTTCCGCTGCACAAGAAACTCGGGGAGGGGGGTCCAACCCTCCAGAGCCTCAGGGCTCACCCTCCTGGGTGTGCAGAGACACTCAGAAAGTTCAAAGGGAGAGTTGTTCGCTAAAGAAACCCACTAATGGACTTCCAAGCATTTTTGATTGTGTATCGCTCGGGAAATAACCAGGGTGAGGGACAGCAATATTAGGACTCTGATGGAAATTGTTTAAAATCAGCGTGGCAACTTTTTGCTGTAAATCGCCACTTCCAGAGGGCCTTCGGATATTAGGGGGACCATGTGAAACTGCCATTTTCAGTGGGTCAAAAATTGGATGTTCAACCTAATAGCTTTAAGACCTGAGAGCCCGGTGTCCCCCTGCAGGTAACACAAGGTCGCATTGTTTTAAGGAAGCCCCAGTTTCTGAACTCTACCCTGGACACCTCAGGCTGAAAAGAAACCCCTTGCGTGCACACACAGACATACAGACATGCACACACGTTAGTTTACTTGCCTCTGAACTCACCTACAGATTATGAATAAACAAACCAAGAAAAGAGGGAAGAAAGGAGGAGGGAGGAGGCCACTCATCAAGCCCATGTGATGGCATACTTTCATTGTACAAAGAAAAAGGCTGGGGCTCACCAAGCAGTCTTTAAAAAGCAAGGAAGCCCTTTCTCCATACACTATCCCCATGGCCATCAGTGGACAGAGTGTATGTCCAGGTAAAACCAACTGATAAAAGAAGAGGCTCCATCACCAAGTGCTCCTTTGATGGGCCCAGCACTTGATGTTGGATATGTTAATCCTCTCATTTCACAGATGTGTAAACTGAGACCCAGAGATGTTAAGGAACCCACACAAGATCACATAGCAAGTGGGTGGCAGAGCCAGATCTGAAGCCGGATCCCAAGACCTCAGAGCCACAGCTCACAAACAACACGCCAGGCTCAGGCCTGGAACTGGGGTCCCCACCTGGGCTCATCAATCACTCTTCATACCTCATTGCCTCCACTGTCAGATGGAGACCATGCTCCTGACCTCATCCTCCTCACAGGAAGGTGGCTACGATGGCAAGACAAGATACATGAGACATCTGGGTTTGAAAAGTTCAAGTCCATTCATCCTTCTTCTCATTATCCATATCTACTATGTGCTGGACTCTGGTCCAGGCACTGAACATACAGGCAAAAATGACATTGACTAGGCCCCTGGTCCACCTGGAAGGACAAACACCACGCAGACAGACACATGAGTAAGTGAGATGACTGCAGATGAAGAGAAGCACTATGAAGGAAATAAGACAGAGGGTGGATTAGAAGGACAGGGTCGAAGTGGGGCTCAGCCCCGAGAGGTGACACCTGGATATGAACGCGGCAGGGGTGTAGGGGCTGGAGAGGAACATTCCACAAAGAGGCTGTCCAAGAACTGGACAAAGTCAGGTGCGGCCAGAGTGGGGTGAGCAGGAGGTGGGAGCAGAGGGTGTGGGGGCAGAGGTCGTGGGGTACACAGGACCTTGCAGGCAGAGAGGGTGGGCAGGTAGACCCGCACAAGCCCCCTGGAAAACTGGCTGTGTCAACTCCAACTGAACATTTCCCCACCCACAAGCCAGCAGCTCAAGAACCTACCAGCTATGAAAGCAAAGAAGCGCATGCGTATGACCAGAGGACCCCCTCCACAGACAAGACCCTCTGCGGATGGCCTCCACAGCGCTTATTCACGGCAGCACCCCCGTCCAGGAACAACCCAACACCCCAATGCACAGCCACCTGGAACATGTTCGTACAGGGGCTCAAACACGGCAATAAAAAGGCACACACTCCTGATACGCAAACAAGATGAACCTCACAAATGTATTGTTAACAGTGAGCTACAGAAGCCAGACCCCAAAACCACACCCTGGAGGGTTCCGCTGAGGCAGGTCCAACCACCCTCAGGTGGTAGAGATCAGAGGAGCGACTGCCCTGGGGAACTTCTGGGGGCAAGAAAGGGGGCTACTTGCCGATGTGGGTGCAGGCTGGGCGGGCACACGTAAAGGGCATCGAGTGACAGTATGTTCGCGCCCTTGACTGTGTATATAAATGAGGCCTCCATTCTAAGGGGGGCAATATGGAGAGATGTTCCCAAGGGCCAGAGACAGCAGAGCACCCTCCTTTGGGGTGGTTTCTGCACCGGCCCTACATCACCCACACCCTCTCCACGAGGACATGGACACCCTGCAGGAAGACAGCCACCCAAAACCAAACCAGCAGAACCAAGAGCCCCCAAACCAACCTCAGGTTTCTAAAATCTGGGTGAGTCAGACAAAATTCTGGGCAACTTCTCACCTCTAGTCTCCGAGCCAAGAGGAGACGTGATTGCTCCACGGCCGTGGAGACGAGGCCAGGCCTCTCGGAGGCCCAGTGGGCCGCCGTGCACCGAGGCCCCCGCCACCCCCTCTCCGGGAGCAGGAAGGCAGCCGGCCGACGTTTATTACCCACCGGCAGCGAGATTGACGGCGGGCCTCCTTTGCCCACACTGAGCCATTAGCGCGTAATGGCCCTGAAGGCTCCCTCGGCCACAGACCCAGGCCCAAGCTCGTGGGCTCCAACACCAAAGATACTAATGACTACCACATTGCCGAAATAAATCATCATCGCTCAGAAGGGGCTCTGGCCGGGCCGGCGGCTTCCAAACTTCATTTTACAAATTTCCCCTTAACGTGCAGCTGCCTTGGCGAGGAGGTCCTTGCATGGACACACCATTTGCAAATTTCTCTGATACAGTGTTTTTATAAAGGAAGGATGGAAAGAAGAAGAACAGATGACTATTAATCTACGCAACACCGCAGGAGTCCACACTGGTGGAGATTCAGAGACTGGAGCAAAATTTCCATTGGAGATTCCCCCAGGAGTTTGATGGTCCAGAGCTGGCAGCTAGAAGTGCCCATGGAATGCATCTGGAAAGTGTGTTCCAGGGAACACTGCTCCCTGTAGACGGATGCTCCATTAAAGAGGGGACTCTATGACCGCACGGGTGCAATTTGGCATGGCGCTTGAGCACATGGAGTCTGTAGCTAGATCACTTGGGTCCTAACCTGGCTCTGACTCTTGCTGGTTGAGTCACAGTAGCCCTAGGCAGGCTACCTCTCCTCTTGATTTCCCCATCTATAAAATAAGAGAATAGAGGGGCCTCTCTGCCTCAAAGTTCTGGATCCCTGTCACTGACCAGGATTGGCAAACATGTGGATGGTGTCCCTGTTAAAACTTTGTGCAGTGTCCAACCTGCCCAACCACGCCCTGCAAACCTGAGTGCTGTGGGGTTCCTGCATTCAAATGAATCCTTCTGGGGGCTGACGTGAGAAGTAAGTGGAACAGTTGACATAAAGTGCTTAAAACAGGACCTGGCAGTTAAGTAAGTGCTATAGAATTGTTTGTGATCACTGTCATCACTGTAACCATCATAATGTTAAAACTGAAAGTTTTAACAGGAAAGA
The DNA here is from genome assembly GCF_023699985.2 of Odocoileus virginianus. NCBI lineage: Eukaryota > Metazoa > Chordata > Mammalia > Artiodactyla > Cervidae > Odocoileus > Odocoileus virginianus. Next base: position 42,016,573 of record NC_069693.1, on the reverse strand, counting down.
AGTCTGGTTAATGGAGTAGCATGTTCATTTACTCCATGCTTGCTTCAGTCATACAAGGGCCAGAGTATGGTTCCTAAAAGGGGACAATACTTGCTCAAGGTCACAAAGCTCATGAGGGGAGCAATGACTGGAATCTAGGTCTCCTATCTCCGCAGCTGCCGCTCATCCCCATGGAGGCTCTGACCCCACAGTCTCCAAAGGCAGCACTCTCTACAAACATCAGTAAAACAGGGCTCTCTGTCCAGTGAGCGATGAGCAGACCTGAGTCCGGGGAAAGCTCCAGGCTTCTCTCTGGACCTTGCTGCCCCCATGAGTCCATGCTCAGACCTTGGGATCTAAAGGTGACACGCAGGAACACATAAGAGACTAGAAAGCATCCTTTCAGCCTGCCTGCCTTCTTGGAGCATGTTGGAGCCAGGGTCTCTTTCCTTGAGACTCCTGGGGCTCTTCCCAGACCCCAAGCTGCCCTCTTCTCCAAACCCAAGCTGCCGTCTTCTCCTTTCTCCACATTCCCTCCCATGGCACTCAACCCATTTCTCTGGTTGATCTGAAGATCTCACTCTGCAAACCTCACTTTGGTCATCGAGTCCTGTTCTACCTCTCAATCAATTCTGATTCTACCAATGCTCAGTTATTTATTATTTGAGTCGCTCTGAATTTCCAGGCCATAATACTCTCCCGACCTAGGCACTCCAGGCTTCCTGTACTGGACTAGAGATGCTCAATCTTATTCCCTAGAGGCCTCAAGTAACAGAGAGAGAGGTCATAGTCCAGTTCATCACTGCCTCTCCCAGGAAGCCCTCTCTGACTTCTCCAGGCTGCCTGTTTCAGTTTACCTTGAGCACCATCCTCTCTGACAACCAGTCCTGCCAGCCTGCATGTTACCTTCATCCCCGTCCCACCGCTGGGCCCTTGAAGGCAGGGTCTGATGAAGACTTGGTTCATCTTTTCCCTCTCCTCCATCAGGGAGTACTGAGCTGGGTGCTGGGAGGTTATCACAGTGGAAGATGCCCAGAAGAGCCTCAACAACCCAGGCTGAGGTTGGGGGTGGGGATGTCAGAGCGGTTGTGCAGAACCAGGTGGGCCAGCTGGCAGGCCACCATGCCATCCTGCAGACCATAGCGAGCGCAGTGAGGCTCGGGTGGGTGCCAGTCTCAACAGACCCTTCCACATCATCTAACATGGGGGCAGAAGCAGAACCTGGCAGCCCCACCCAAATGCCCCCTGCCCAGGAAGACAGCGCCCCAAGGAGAAGGCTCCGCAGGCTGGGGTTGGACCAGATTCCTTCTCAGCGGCCGTACATTTCCAGCATACAGGAATCGTTCCTGCCGATTCAAAACCAGGTCAGAGAAAACCGTCTCTCGTTTCCGGCAGGGGTGAGCGTTCCTCCCGGGGAAGGGCTCCGCAAAAGTCTCCAAACCGAACACGAGAGACAAGTGGGAACCAAGCCTCATTCCCTCGGTGGCCCCGCGGCTGCCAAAATTACTGACAAACTGACCTACAAAGAGAGTTTCTATTTTATGAGCAAACCCCAAAGGTTAACAGCAGAGCCGCCGGCGGGCGATCCGCACGGAGGAGCGGAAGCTTCCCTAGCAGCGCCCGCGTGGAGCCCGGGCACCTCAGCTTCGCGGAGAAACGTGTCTCTGAAATGCCAAGGAGAATGGGAGGAGTGAAGAAGGAGCTTTCAGAACCCTGGCTGGAGCGGAGAATCTGGGTGTGAGGAGGCCAGCCCATCTTCAGGTGGCTTCTCTGTCCCAGAGCTGTGGGTCATGGCCACTGGCCAGGGCTGGTTGGGGTGACCTCTGGCAAGGCTGCCATGTGGGCCACATTCAATACTGTGAATGGTATTCCCCAGAGTTGTGCAGTATACGACCTGCACAACCATACCCTTCCAGCCTGAGCCCTGTGGAGTTCCCGCCATTCAAAGCACCTTGCTCCTATATAGTGCTGGTTTTGTGGGCACGTGACTGGTACAGTCACGGAGGTTTGATATCCTGAGGTTGTCATCTTGAGGTTCTTCATTTTTAGAAAATGAATTTAAAAAAATTTTTTTTTAGAAAATTTGGGGCTCTGAATTTTCATTTTGCACAAGTTACAGAGCTGGTCCTCCGTTCATGCTGGAGAGCACCAGGGCCACACCAACACTGTGGACATAGAGAGAAAAGATGAGCGATTATCCAGGGGATTCATTCCTGAGTAACTGATACAAAAAAGTAAGGAAATATCCAGCCTCCGTCCTTCCTCATCTTGCAAGTCGTCCAAATGTGGGCCCTGCCTCTGATGCCTGTCATGAGCAAGGCCAGGGCTGGAGGTGCCCTGGTGATGGGCAAGGGCACACGGGTGCTAAAAGCCTTAAAGGCTTGTGCCCTAATGCAGGAAGAAGCTTTTGATAGCAAGGAACCCATCTGAGACTGAAGGCCCTTGGGCTTTTTCATATTATACTGACGTCTGAGCTGCAAGAAAATCTGGTTTTCGGCAGAGGGTAAGTAACAAAAAGCAGGTCAGAGAATGAAGGCAGGAATTGGGGCCGCTTTGGCAACCCACTGACTGGGCACCCAGGTTCCCCACCACTGACCCTCAACCCAGACTTGAAACATCAATTGCCACTGACATCAGATCTGCCAACAACCTGGACAGAACATCCACCCCACCTAGAAGATGAACCTGAGGTTCACAGAGGTCTGCAGAACCACCCAGAATCACCCACCAGGCCAGGCCTGACATACAGCTCTCCTAATTCCAGTCCTGGTATTAGGTCTGAGGACACACAGTGACCCGGGATAGAGCCTCTGACTTTCCCAGTGAAATCTTACACAGAGAAACAGAGCAGAGTTGCTCTCAATGCCCACGTCCCACCCTCTAGCCTCTCCCACCCAGGACACACCTACATGGAAAGCCAGGGCCTCTCGGGTTGCAATCTGACACCCAATCATCTAGTGGCCTTGTGTCTACCTTCCATCAACACTAAATTCCCTGAGTCACCTCAGAAGGTTCCTAAGTCTCACTCCGTTTCTGCATCCACGTTAAGGCATACTGGAGCACTCAGTTTCTTTGATCACGGTCAGCAGCCTCCTGGTCCTGCAATTTGAGATTATTTTCCCATCCTCAAGCCATAGAACCACAAGCAGCTATTCCCCTAAATCTGACCACCAGTACCAAGAAGCCTTGTGTATCCACCTCATCTGTGGGTGCCCAGGAAAGTGAAAGTGTTAGGTACTCAGCTGTGTCTGACTGTTTCTGACCCCATTGGCTGTAGCCCACTAGACGCCTCTATCCATGGGATTCTCCAGGCAAGAACACTGGAGTGGCTAGCCATTCGCTTCTCTGGGGGACCTCCCCGAGCCAGAGACCGAACCTGAGTCTCCTGCATTGCAGGTGGAGTCTTCACTGTCTGAGCCAGCAGGGAAGTCCCAGGAACCCTGTACTAACTGGTTTGAGCAAAGCAGGACCCTCCCCCTCCTACTAACCCCCAGTTTCCCAGATTCCTGGGGAATAAGGCATTATTAGTTTCCCCCCAAATTATTACTTTTACCTTGGATGCTACCTGGCTTGATCCACGGGCCCCAGTGCCCACAAGAACCCTCTCCTCTCTCACCTGGCCAAGAGTCTGGATGGTTCCAGACACAGTCCTGTTTCCAGGCACAAGCCACAGTCCCCCAGAGTCCCAGCTCCAGAATTCCCATCACGTTGAACCCACCACCAGCAGGTACGGTGTAGATCAGAATTTCCCAAACTTCTGATGATACAAATCTGGAGGATGGGGTTGGGGGTGCTTGTCAACTATGCAGCCTGCCAGGCCCCTCCCCTGGAAATTCTTACTCAAGAGGCCAGTTTGGGGGCTCTACCTGTTGAATGAATGAGTTGGGGCAATGCATGTGGAGTGCAGACTCAGCGAGGACTTAACGGACGAGAGGAGAGACGGCCCCTGGTCATACACAGGCCTGGTTTGCGGTCACTCCAGTTTCTGGCCATTGGTGTGACCCTGGGCCAGTGTCTGCCCTGCTCTCAGCCTCCGCTTCCTGAGGAGTCAAACGGTCAGGTGGTCCGGAAGCTCCCAGCTCTGACCCCTTCCTGGCTTCTTCAGAACAGGGGGGCCCTCCCAGACACTGTTTCCTAACAAAGAGAGAACTCCAGCTTGCTCTCCCCAAACAGAATGCAGCCAGTTTCGGGAGGGCAAGCCTCCTTCCACTCCCCAGAGTAGACCCTCGGGCCTCTCTCTGGAAGGAGCAGGGACCAAGGGAGGGTCCGCTAAGGGATCCGTAAATAAATGAAGCCTCCGGCGAGCTGGGCGGGATGCCTTCCTACAGACACTCACTCGTGACTCGGCGGCCATTCTGAAAACGGAATCATTGTCAAGCCCAGCGCGATTACTGGAGGAAGTCACCCCTGATGGCAGCGGAAGCTAAACTAGGGGCTGACTGACAAGTGTCAGCTTTCAGCTCACAGCTTAACACAAGCTGCCGGCTGTGAAACAAGGAGAGATGTGCTGATGATAAAACTTTCAGAGCTGGTCTCAAGGAAAACAGGCGGAGCAAGGAACAGAGGCTCCAAAAGGTGTTTCCTCAACCTCAACCCGGTGATGGGGGGAAGAAGGGAAACTCGAGCCAAAGGCTCAACAGGGTCATCACAGCTGCCCCCTGGAAATGCGCGAGGGCCCTGCGCGGGTCTGAGCACCACTCTGAGTTGGGGGAGAGGCAGAGGGCTGTTCTCACAGCTGACACGCCCCTGCTGTTGTCATAGCAGCGACACACGTGTCACAGAAATCCAGGCAGCTACTTTGCAAGTTGTAAACAGAACAGAAACTGCAAAAGCATAAATGCGATAACCTTCCTACAGGAAAGTCCCATCATGTGGGGGGTCAGAATGACAGCAATAGAAAGGCCTCACTTGGATCATCTCCTGCGCAGCAAGAACACATTGGCAATACTCACTGCCACCGTATAAAAGGGAAACATGGTGAGGACACAGGCTCAGAAGCGGGGGATGTGCTCAGGAGGAAATGAGACTGGCCAAGAGAAGCTGGCTACAGAGCAAAGTAGCAGCACACGGCTAGGATCCAGGAAACACTTGCTGTTGAGTGCAGAGGAAGAGCATGGGTACAAAATGCGTCAACAAGCAGGGCTGGGAAGCAAACGCATTAACAACCAGTGCACTGGGATCCCCACCAAGTGAATCAGCCTGGGCTGTAACCTGGTGGCCTTGATAGACCAGGAGTTTTCCTCCTGTGCTCTGGATCTAGGGAAGGGCCAAGGCTCCAGGCACAGGGGAGGATCTGTGAGCAGAGGTTCAGGGCAGAAACTCTTTGCCAGCAGCTTAGGAACTATTTCAGTATTTTTAGCAACAGGACAGTGGTACTGGTGCATACCATGTAAACATCAACCAACCCTCCACCAGGTCCCTGGACACAGGTGCCCTGAGTTGGGTTAGAACCGAGTGAAGGGGACTTACCTGGTGGTCCAGTGGCTAAGACTCAGAGCTCCCAGTGCAGGGGGTCCAGGTTCAATCACCAGTCTGGGAACTGGATCTTGCACATGGCAATAAAGATCCCATGTGCCACAACTAAGATTTAGTGCAGTCAGATAAATGTTTTTTAAAAGACTTATTAAAAAAAAGAACAGGGTGAGGGAGGTGTTCTCACTGCCGTTTTATTTATCCATTCATTAGCTTTGAGGAGCGATGTTCCTGCCTTGAAGAGATTTTTGCATGCTGAAATGGTGCAAGCTCCGCAAAGGCCATTCAAACCCAAACAGGGCTCACATGTAGGGGTTCTGCAGTGGGTGAAGACTGCCAACAGGTCACCAGGAAAAAGCTGGACTGCCCCAGGAGTGATAGATAGAGCGAGATACCTGATCCTGCGGATTGGAGCTCCAAAATATCTGACAGTGAGATGCCGAATCTTTTTTTGATTGTTTCTGTTTTTTGTAAAACTGATCTTGAGGGCACATGCTGAGACAGTTGAAGCTCTTCATGCAGGTGATAGGTGAGGGGGTTGTGTGTGTCTGTGTGGGTATTTTTTAGGAGGCTACACCTTATTAGAAATCCTTTGTGATAAGTCACTTAGTAAAATGTTTTTGCAGGTCCTATACACATGAAAATATCTTTTGTGGCTCACCATAGCCCTGTATGTGGAGAGCAGCCCACAGAATTCAGAGCGCATGGACACAAGAAGATACCTGGGCCCAGAGTGGACAAATGACCTCACCCTCAGCATCTTCTAAAGACTCCCTTTACCAGTAGAAACAATTATTCCTCCTAAAGCTATGGGTCCTTTACAGTGGTTATTAACATTTGATGGGAATTCAACCCTAACCAAGATTCTGGGGACAGATCATCAAAACTGAAGTGGCTGCTAGAAGCCAAGTTTGTGCTAGTTTCTTGTATTTCCTCCAGCCCCTAAAACTTTAAAGGAACAGTCCCCGCCATGGAAAAATCCTTTTCCCAGCATGAAAGGGTTGGGCAGCAGAGATGTTTCAGTCACTGAAAGGAAGAATAAGCCTGCTTCTTAATAGGTCCATAATTACTTCACACATTCGACTCTTAGGTCCAGAAATATATTTGTGTTGACAATCTGCATCCGATCCTCCAAAAACAATGTCATGGTTTTATTTGCCTCCCCACCCCAGAAACATCACCACTTTCCAATATCCACCCAAGCGCTACAGTTTCACTACAGCTTCCTGAGACCCTGCCTGGGGCGACAAGGGAGGGGAATCAGAATGCCTCCAGGTGAGAAAAGTGGGGCTTGTGCGAGAGCTGTACTCCTTTGAAGGGACAAGACAATCAGACGACCAATCAAATCCTGGTCTGACTCCCTCCCAGTTCCCACGACAGCTTCCAGCCCTGGGCTGCATGGATTTGAGATCATTCTACCACCCCACATCTACAGCAGTGCATCACTGCATCCCTCCTCAAGCGCTAGTACGGGCCCACATTGGCAAGCTTTGGGTTCACAGCATCAGTGCACATAGGTGATGTGTGAGGTAGGACCCCACCCCAGCTTGCCTCATCAGCTCCTAGGAGATAAAATCCCAGTGAGAAGAAGGATCATTAGGGGGAAGAAAACAAAAGGCAATGCCAGACACAAGAATAAGGTGTCATTAGTATCAACTTTTACATTGGGTGCTCCTAGGCTTGATTTATGACTGCCACCAATAGGTGAGTCAAGAGTCTCGCACAGCCCCTGTTCTCTCCCCCTTACAAAGGAAGAGAAGGTGAGAGAGGAAAAGGGGTCCTTGGAATGACCTTGGCCCAGGTCTGAGCTACAAACCTTCAGTCTAAGCTCCAATTTCCCTACAAGACCTTAGACCCAGCAACCTTGCATAAAAGTCACTGTGGAATAAAGCGATGTTTTCTAAATATTCCTGAGACTCACAGTTGCCTATTCAGTTTCCAGATTTCTCCCCTGGACACAATTTTCTCTATTCCACCAATAAGTAAAAATATAAACCCTGGACATTATATATGAAAGAAACACAAGAATATTCTGTATGTTAGAGAAAAGAAGGCAGTATAGCCAGGGACCTTAGGATCCAAGAAATGACAAGGTGGCGAATACCCTGGGTTTTCTTTTTGCTTCATGTATCTCAGAAAATTTTTAAATCCCCAGGGAAAGTCTGGGCTCTTTAGCCAAAGGACCAGAAAAGGTATGGCCTGGCAAGACAGAAAACTTGTAGACAGTAACAGCTTCCTCCAGCCAAACCCACAGAAAAAGATATACCTTCACCCTACCCATTCAAGCAAAGGCTGAGCAGGGCATCTAGTTTTCCAGGCTTTTCAGGCTATAACAGGGCACCTAATACCCCCTCCATGGAACGTAGAAAAAGCCTAGTAGAGAGTCAGACTTTCATACTCCCTGGGCAGTAACACGGCCCCTCCCCACGGTGTCACTAGAGACCATCTGGAGAACCTAGACTTTCACCTACAGCAGCAGCAAGCTGCTACACCCATCCTCCCGGTGTCAACGGAAGCCAGGCCGGGAGCAGGAACAAGGCACTCTTCCCTCTATTCAGAGGTACCACTGGAGACCTAGTAGGGAGACTAACCTGTAAGTCTTCCCATTTCAATTAAAAGTCATCCGCCCCCCCCAAGAACCAGGATGATCTCAAACTGAGTGGAAAAAGACAATCCATACATAGTAAAACTGAAATGACTGAGACGTTACAGTTCTCTCTCAAGGAATTTGAAGGAGCTGTCACAGAATACACCAACAATTATAAACATGTGTGAAACTAATAGAAAAAGAAAGTCTCAGCAATGAAATAGTTTTGGCAAAGAAATAGAATATAAAAAGAAGCAATAAGTGGAAATATTAGAAATGAAAAATGTAAAAAACAAAACTTTTCAAAAATCAGCGATGGGTTCAACATCAGAAGGGAGGAAGCAGAGGAAAGAACTGGTGACCTGCAAGAGAGAACAATAAAAATCACCCAATCTGAACAAACAGCAACAATCTGAACAAAAGAGAGCAAATAGATTTTTTTTTTTTTAATGAAAAGAGCCTTAGCAATTGATGAGATTTTAACATGCATGTGATCAGAGTCCTAGAAGGAGAGGAGTAAGGGGGTAAACTATAAAAGCACTCGGAAAAAAAAGACAAAGGAAAAAATTTGAGAGCAGAGAAAGAAAAATGCCACCTTACTATAGTGAAAAAATAATTCAAGTGACAGATTTCTTATCAAAAACAATAGAAGCCAGAAGAAAGTGGTACAATACTTTTCAAGTGCTAAAAGAAAAGAACTGGGAACCCAAAATCTATATCCAGCAAAAAATACCATTCAGGGCTGAAGCAGAAATCAAGACATCCTCAGATGAAGAAAAACTAAGAAAACTGATGACCAGAAGATCTACTGTAAAAAAAATAAAAAAAGACTAAAGGAACTCTAAATAGAAAGGAAATGATAAAGGAATGCTTGCAAGTAGGAAGAAAAACTCAGCAAGCAAAATTATGGTAAATACAATAATTTCTCTACCTCTTTTGAGTTTTCTAAATTACGTTTGATGTTTGAAGCAAAAATTTTAAACTATCTAATATGGCTTTAAATATATATAGGAGAAATATTCTAAACAACTAGATTAAAAGTGGGGGAGGATAATGAAAGTTAAGTTTCTACACTTCACTTGAACTGGTAAAATGATAACATCATAAGACTTTGCTAAGCTATGTTTATATAATGTAATGCCTAAGTAATCATTTTAAAAGTTGTACAAAAAGAAACACTACAAGTTAACCAAAATGAAATTCTTAAAAATATTCAAGTAACACACAGGAAAGCAGGAAGAAGAAAAGAGAAAAGAAAAGCAGAGAAAAACAACAGAAAATAAAATATAAAATGCCAGGCTTAAGCTCTAACCTGTAATGAATCACATTAAATATAAATGGTCAAAATGCACACTTTAAAAAGACAGAGTTTGGCAGAATGAGGATGGGGAGTGGCCCACCTATATTCTATCTACAAGAAACTCACTTAAAATATAACAATATAGTCAGGTTGAAAGTAAAGGGATAAAATTATGCTGCAAACAATCAAATGAGAGCAGAAGAGCTATATTAACACTAGATAATGTGGCCTTCAGAGCAAAAAAAATAAAATACCAGAGATAGAGACAGGCACTATACACTGATAAAGAAGTTCATCTATCAAGAAAACACAGCAAACTTAAATGTGTATGCATCAAACAACATAGTTGCAAAATACGTGAAACAAAAGTTAATAAAACTGAAAGGAGAAATAGACATATTCACAATTACAGTAGAACATTTCAATAACTCTCACGCACTGATTCATAAATCAACTAGGTGTAAAATCAGCAAGGATACAGAAGAAATCAACAACACCATCAATCAACAAGATCTAACTCACAATGATTGAACATGTCAACCAAAACCAGAAGAACATGCATTTTTTTCAAGTGCCCAGAGACAATATATCAATATGCACTACATCATAGGGCACAAAACAAATCTTAACACATTTAAAGAATGAAAGACATATATAGTGTTTTCTCCTATCACAATGGAATCAAACCATATATTAAATAAAGATAACAAGGAAACTTCCAAACACTTGGCAACCAAACAAGACACTTCTAAACAATCACAAGTCAAAGATGAAGCTCAAGGGAAATATTTTAAAAATTGAAATAAAATTAAACTACAGTATATTAAAATTTGTGGCACCTGGCTAAATCAATGCTAAGAGGGAAATTCATATCACCAAATGCATATATTAGAAAACAGAAACAGTCTCAAATCAATAAGCAAGCTTCTACCTCAAAGACCTAGAAAAATAAGAACAAGATAAACCCAAAACAAGAAGAAATGAAATAATAAAGATAAAGGCAGAAATCATGTAATTTTGAACAGAAAACCATTATTGAAAATCAATTTTTTAAGATTGGTTCTTTGAAAAGATCAATAAAATTGACAAATCTCTAACAAGACTGACAAAGGAAAAAAGACAAAAAACACAAATTACCAATATCAGGAATGAATCTGATGATATCACTATAGACGCTACAGACATCAAAAAGAAAATAAGAGAATAATACCATGAAAACTACATGCACATAAACTTGACTAATTAGATAAAACAAACTAATTTTTTGAAAAGCACAAACTACCACAACTCAGCCAACATGAAATATTAATAATTTGAATAGTCCTTTAACTACCAAACACTCGAAATCATAATTTAAAACATCCTAAAAAGAAGTCTTCAGACCCAGATTATTTTACTGGAGAATTCTAACAAATATTTAAAGAAAGATCAATACCAAATCTACATAATCACATAATTTCTTTCAGAATAAAAGGAGAAATTTCTCAATTTATTTTATAAGTCTAATATTGCCCAATACCAGAACCAGGCAGACAGAACAAAATAAAGCTACAGACCAATATCTATCCCTCATAAATACAGAGAAAAAACTTTAACAAAACATTATCAAAGATAATTCAACAACATAGGTTAAAAAATTACATACCATGGTTAAGGGGGGTGTATACCAAGGATGCAATGCTATTTTCTTGGTTCAAAAACCAAGCAGTATAATGCACTATATTAACAAACCAAAGAAAAAAAATCACATGGTCATATAAATTACTTTTAATAAACTGATAAAATCCAATACCCACTCATGATTAAAAACTCATAGGAAAATAGAAATAGAGGAACAGTTCCTTAACTCAATGGAGTATCTACAAAAAAAAAAGTATACCTGTTATTCTATCTTATGGTAAAAGTCTGATGCTTTGCTCCTAAGTTCATCAACAAGTCAAGGATGTCCACTGTTCACCACTCTTATTCAACAAATGCTGGAAGTTCTAATCAGAGCAAGAAAAAGGAAACAAAAAGGCACACAGATAGGGGCAGAATAAATAGAACTGTTCCTGTTTACAGATGACATGACTGTCTATGTAGAAAAGCCCATGACATCTACCAAAAACCTCTGTCAACTGAGTTGAGTAAAATCAAGGAGTACAAAATCAACATTCAAAAACCAACTGTATTTCTATATACCAGCAATGAACAAGGAAAGACTGAAGTTAAAAATATAAAATCATTTATAATCACTCAAAAATTGAAATATTTAGATGTAAATCTATCAAAATATGTACAAGACTACAAAACAAAACTATGAAACAATAATGAAAGAAATAAAGGAAGATCCAAATAAATTGATTCACCATGTCCATGGATTAGAAAGCTCTACATGGTGAAGATATCATTTCACCCCAAATCAAGATACAAGTTTACACTATTCTTATTAAAATTACAATAAGAACATTTGTATATGTAGACAAGATTATTTTAAAAGTTCTATGAAAAGGCAAAGGACCTAGGATAGCTAAGACAATTTTGAAAAAGCAAGGTGAATTCAGTCTACCTGATTTCAAGAGTTAAACAGCCATAGTAATTAAGACTGTGTCATACTGACAGAAGGAGAGACACATAGATCAATGGAAGCGAGAAACAGATCTCACAAATGTGCTCAACTGAAAATTAACAATTCAATGAAAGAATTATAGTCTTCTCTAACTACTAGCACCACCCAGGAAGCTCCTTTCAAAAGATGATCCAGGCGCAGCTGGACATGGGGAGGTGTGTGGTACTCAATTCAAATTTATATAAAAATTAACTCAAAATGGATCATGGACTTAAATGCAAAGTGTAAGACTATAAAACCTTTTTGAAAATAGTAGGGAAAAAACCTTGGTGTTTAGGGTCAGACATAGAGCTCTTAGAGGCTTTGCAGTTGGCCCTAGTGGTAAAGAACCCACCTGCCAATGCAGGAGACGTAAGAGAAGAGGGTTCAATCCCTGGGTCAGGAAGACTCCCTGGAGGAGGGCATGGCAATCAACTCCAGTATTCTTGCCTGGAGAATCCCAAGGACAGAGGAGCCTGGCAAGCTAGGGTCTACAGGGTTGCAAACAGTTGGACATGACTAAAGTGACTTAGCATGCATGCATAGAACCCAAACTGGAAACCAAAGACATAGAGCCATAAGGGAAAATTGATAATTTAGACTTTATCAAAATGTAAAGCTTTTACTCCACAAAAGAGCCAGTCAAGAAGATAAAAAGACAAGCTACAGACCTAGAGGAAAACTTTGCAACCTTACCTATCTGACAAAGGACTAGTATCTAGAAGATATAAAGAACTCTAAAACTCAACTAAGAAAATGCAAACAACCCAATTAGAAAAGAGGCAAAAGATAGAAAAATAAAAAATAGTGACAAACCAAATGCTGGAAGATATGTGGAGAAACTTGGTGGTGGAAATATAAAACGAAACAGCTATTCTAGGAACGTTTGGCAGTTTCTTTAAAAGTAAAACATACAGCATAAGTAAAACACAGACCCGGCAACTGGACTCCTGGAATTTATCCCAAAGACAATGTAAACTTAACGCCTGATCCCATTCATATAACATTCTTGAAATGACAGAATTATGGAAATGGAGAACAGATTAGAGATTTCTAGAGGTTAAGGAAGGAGCAGGGACAGGATGGAAGTGGCTGTGCTTTAAAGGGAAAGCATGAAGGATTCTTGTGGTGCTGGGACGGTTCCGTAGCGTGAATGTACCAGTGTCAATATCCTAGTTGCAATACTGTCCTCTGATTTTACAAACTATTACTGTTGGAGGAAACGAATCTCTGTGTGAATTTACAATTATTTCAACCTTAAAAGCTTAATTCTGCTAGTTAAAAATTTTATAAGGATGAAAAAAGGACCATCAGCTTTAAAAGAAGGGGGTGGGTCACCACTGTCCTTCCCCAAGCTCAGAGGCTGGGGGAAATGGGATGGTCTGTCTGCCAGGTAGAACACAGGATAGCGGGTTAAATTTAAATTTCACATAACAAATAACCTTTCAGCATGAGGATAACCCAGGCAATACTGGGGACACACTTAGACTGGAAAAGTTACTTGTTGTCTATTTGGAATTTAAATTTACCTGAGCGCGTGCTAAGTCACTTCAGTCACGTCCGACTCTTTGCGACCCTAGGGACTGTAGCTTCCAAAGCTCCTCTGTCCATGAGATTCTCCAGGCAAGAATACTGGAGCGGGTTGCCATGCCCTCCTACAGGGGATCTTCCCAACCCAGGGATCAAACCTGTGTCTCTTATGTCTCCTGCACTGGCAGGCAGGTTCTTTACCACTAGTGCTACCTGGGAAGCCCCAAATTGACCTAGCCATCCTGTACATTTATTTGCTAATTCTGTAAAACCTAAGAGGGAAGAATAGGACACAGGCATCTGGAACCGGCTAAGGGCTCTAGACCGAAAGAAGTAGGGTGTACCCAGGGAGAAGTAAAAAAGGCTTGAGGAGAGCAGCCAGAGCACAGGCAAAGGAGATGCTGGGTACCATGAAGATGCCCCAGACTGGCCAGTGCCTTCAGAGAGAGGGAAGGCATGCCAGCATGGGAGGTCCCCAAGTTGCTGGGTTTATGGAGCTCTGGTGAATGGAGATTCTTTGTGGGTGGTCCACACGGAATCCAGAGAAAGGGCAAATGAGTGGATGCGAGCATCTCCAGTGTTGGAGGGAGGCTGACATACCATGGGGGGGGGGTGCCCTCTAGGCACGAGGAGCAGCACCCAATTAACCTCAGGCTGCCTGCCCCCTCGGCACCTGGGACTGCTCTCACCATGATGCCGCCCCACCTCTACCTCTAGGATTTCACCCTCCTAAGGGGAAGGACACACAAACTAACAAGCTCAAGTGTCCAGGTCGGTGGGCAGTCATACATCTGATCAAAACTAAAACTACTCTCAGCTCTCGCTGTCAATCGCCTCCTGGCCAGGCCATTGCCAATAATACGTTTTTACACAGCTCCTGGACACCCCATGACCATCCCTCATTTTCTTCATAAAACATATCATGATTTGAAATAGCTTGGATTTTTAATTTGCTTTCTTGTTTAGCAGCTGATCCCCACTGGCTCCAGGATTCCAGGGACTTTGGCTTGCTGCCACATCTATGCATAGTGCCTGGCACAGAGTAGGTGTTCAGGAAAGAAAAAGAGTGCTGAATGAATGAAGGTGTAAATGAATAAACCAGTCTGACTGAAGCTACCCCTTCTGGAGCTATTCTGCAGGCAGAACTCCGCAGAGCTTGATAAAGGCAGAGGGTCAGTCTTCCTCCCCTGGCCCTCAGCAACATCCCCTGAGCTGCCGTGGGCTGGCACCTGGGATTGTACGCTCGGCACGGTCACAGAGAGGCTCGGTTTGTCCTCGCCAAACGAGGGCTCCAGCAGCATCATCATTATCTTTAATTAGTCCCTGCCGCAGGGACTAATAATAATAATACTAATGTTAATAGCTATCACTTACTCCGAACTTACAAGTGCTGGGCACTTGTCATATATTTTAACTCATTTAATCTTCCAAACAGCCCCCAAAAGGTAGGGGTTTGTGACCTTCTACCGTCAGTGCTGCCCCCTCCCTGTGGAAAATAGACACCCTTTCTATTTTTAAGAACATCCTCCCCTCTTCCATTATGGGCAGAGGAGAGACAGATACTCACCCACCCCAGCATCCAGGGAGGGTGGGTGATGCCAGTCTGACCAGTCAACCCACCGGAATCCCCGGCTACAATGACTGCCTCCTGGGCAGTTGTAGGATGCCTCTGCGGCACTGAGTCCCAGTCCTGAAACCTTTCTTGATGAAGAAGCACATGACCTTCTCCGCTGGGGCCGCTGAATGGGGAGCTGCTGGCTATCACTGGCAGCACGGGAACCTACTTGGGAATGAAGGCAACAAAGAGGAAGCAGAGCTGAGAGGTAAAAGAAAGTTAGACTAGTGATGACATGGTTAGAACACCTGGATCCAACCATGCCTGAAACCCACTGTATCCCCAGGCTTTTCAGTTACATGAGCCAATAATTCTCTTTTTAATGCTTTAGTCAGTGTGATTTGGATCTCAGAATGGTCATGGAAAGAGATCTGCCTAAACTGCTATGTTAGTACAGGTATGTTAAGATGCGGGCATTTTATAGACACAGAACTGAAGCATCAAAGGTGGAATAACTTTTAACTATGAACTGGGAGTACTCTTAATCACTGTGATTCACTGTAGAGCTCTACGTTCTTTTTTTTTAATTCACTCAGTCGTGTCCGACTCTTTGCGACCCTGTGGACTATAGCCCACCAGGCTCCTCCATCCATAGGATTCTCCAGGCAAGAATACTGGAGTGGATTGCCATTTCCTTCTCCAGGGGATCTGCCTGACTCAGGGATCGAACCCAGGTCTCCTGCAATGCAAGCAGACGCTTTAACCTCTGAGCCAGCAGAGAAGCCAAAGAGCTTTACATTCTGTGTGTGTGTGTGTGTGTGTGTGTGTGTGTGTGTGTGCATGCATGCATGTGCACACTCTATTTCTCATTAACATACCTACAGCAGATTAAGCAAACTACTGGTGTTTCATAAAGATCTGTAGGATAAACTAAAATCAGTAACTCCCTAACAAAGTGTCTCTGTTTAAAAACGCTTCCATCAGCAACCTTGGATTCTTATTCCAAGTCAGATGCGCAACTCACAGCATGTCTCTGGGGAAACATTTCCCTGCTCCCTACCTTGGTCTGCCCAGGGAGATGAGCTGGAAACCATACCATAAGGGGCATCAGCCAATGAGGGATACCCTGACTCCTTCAGGACAGAGATCTGCAGTCAGAAGGGGAAGCCTCCCACCTCATCCCCACTGCAGCCCAGGGACTCACAAGACAAGGAACCTGACCAGCCACGCAGAGCCCAGTGTGAGGCCTTGGCGCCTACGGGGAGCTCAGGGGAGAGCAGGCCAAGCCCTGGGGTTGCAGGGTCCTTGTTTTCTGCCCTCACTCCAGCCAGAAGCAGATGCAAGGGAAATTGCTCATGTGTCAGCTGCTCCCAAGCAGCCAAATGACCATAAAGGGCATTCAACAAAGTCAACTCAATAACACAGGCGGCCAAGTCCATGGCACGGAGAGCAAGAGAAGAAGGCTGTGCCCGTGGGCTGGTCCACCAAGATGGTGCCAGGGCCCCAGGCCCCACCCCACCAGGACTGGCTCCAATGCTGTCTCCTCTCCATCCTTCCTCTGCTCCCCACTGGCTCTCTCCTCAGCCTAGTAACTTACTCTGATCTTTCCCTCTTCAAAATACAATAGCTTCCTCTGACCCCAGGGGCCCCTCGGCTCTTGTTTCCCACACTCCCTCCCCAGTCTGGAACCTGGGAAGTTGAGTCTACAGCGCTGGCCTCCCCACCTCCCCTCCACTTATTCCTCCCCCCGTTTCTGCTGTTGCTGCTGATGCTCAGGATGGTCCAGCAGGCCCCCTTCAGCCTGCCTCTCTGGGCCTCTCACACTACTTCCCAGGAGCACTTTGCTGTCTGGGCATGGATGACCGCATGCTCCTCACGCCCCTCACTTCTCCCAGCTGCCCCACCATCTGTGCTGAGGCCTCCAAACCCCTCCGCCAGCCCAGGCCTTCTTCCTGAGCTTCCCACCCATGCGGCTGACCGCCGGCCAGACACCAACACTCAGATTGGCCAACAGACATCTCCTACAAGGCCCAATCGCCAACAAACTCAAGCTAACCAAGTGGGATGGGCCTCCAGGTGTAGGAGTTAAGAGGATTCCAAGCTCTAAAATGACACTGCCTGAGTGCAAATCTCACATTTGCTACTCACTGACATTGGACACATCCCCTCAACTCCCCATGTACAAAACAGGGAGAATAACAGTGCCCCTCTCTCATAGACTATTGTGGGGTTAAGTGTGATAACACCTGTAGACAATGATAGCAGGGCCTCTATGGAACAAGTTGCAGTAGATGTCACTGATCATTACTGGAATCATCTTCTTTGCCAGGCCCCAGCAGCTCTTCTTCAGGCATGATGTCATCTTCTGCTAGGGCTTCGCTTCCCATTTCCATTCATTTCCCAAATCCTGCCAGTTTTGCCTCTTAAATGATTCTCCAATCCATACCCTCCTAACCAATATCTTCATCTTCTCTCACCTACCCTACTCTGTCTTTTCTATGACTCAACCGCCTCCTGCCACAAAATTTATTCTGAAGTGACGCTGAATTGTCTACAGACAACTTAAGACAATCTACCTGAAGTAGATACTGAATTATATACATACTACATGGGCCTCTTCTCTGTGAACTGGCTTATGCGATTTTCTCTGCCTGGAAGGCCCCTCCCACCTTATTTTCTGCCTTATAAGAGCCTGATTAGGTGTCACCTCCTCCTGGAATCCTTCCTGGAATGCCCAGATTGGACAGCACGCCTGTCCTTTGAGCTTCTATATCTTAGACTCTGTGACATGCTTTTACCTTATCCTTTTAAGTTATCACCTCCCCAACTTGATTAGAGGTTCCTCACTGAGGATGTCAATCATGTTTACTGAACAGAGTTACTATTCCGAGAAAACCTCACCTACAGGTTTCTTAAAAAAGGATAAAATCTATGAAAATGAGATGCTTGCACTCACTCAGCTGCGTCCAGCTGTTTGTGGTCCCATGGACTGTACCCCACCAGGCTCCTCTGCCCGTGGGATTCTCCAGGCAAAAATACTGGAGTGGGTTGCCATTTCCTAATCCAGGGGATTTTCCCGACCCAGGGACTGAACTTGCATCTGTGTGCCTCTTGCATTGCAGGCAGATACTTTACCACTGTGCCACCGGGATGAGAAAACTCACTATTTTAAAATTCAGAACTGATGGATTCTTCATGGACCAAGTACTTGATCAACAGCCTCCTTAAACCGACCAATGAGATTCAAAATCAGGGGAACTGAGCCCTCTCATCCACAGGGGCTGTTAAGGAGGGAAGTGACTGTGCTCTACTTGGGGGATGAAGAAGGAAGAGAAAGAGGGGGAGGGGAGGGGAGGGAGAGGGGAGGGGAGGAAAGAACTGGATTATAGGCTCTTTGCACAAGCTTGTTATCCTGACAGAACAGTCCCGGAACTTGAAACGTGATCTCTGGGGGCAGAGGGAGACAGTTTTATCACATATTAAGGTTAGACAGATGTTTTGGGTCTGGTGTTACCCGAATGAAAAGCACCAGAAAAGAGCTAGCACAGCCCCACTCAGCAACATGTGTTCCCAACAGTCAACAGGAACCGTTTTTTCCTTTTCCTTTTCACGTGTTTTTCTCTTCAGTTATATTTGAGAGTTTTTGTATTTCCCTGGTGTGAGGGTGAAATGCTGATTTCCACAGCAGCCTTTCCTTCCTCTGGAAAAACGCTGCAGGCCAGGTCTTCCGCAAGGCAACAGCCGCAGAAAGAGGGGGTACCCTGTCTGCAAGGTGGCTTTCAGATGTCTCCTGGGATGTGCTTCTGAAGATTTAGAAGGCAGAAAGCCTCTCCCTCTCTCTCTCTCTCTCTCACACCCCCTCCGCATACGTCGAGCAGACCCTCCCCTCCAGGTGCTATGTCAGGGAGGACAGACAAGGACCGCCCGCCCAGCACGGAGGGCGTTTTGAAGGCCTGGGCAGGCGGTGGGAGAGGCCCCCCCACCCCAATTCTTCACAGCAAAGCCCAGGCCTTAAGAGGCACCCAGGGAAAGAGGCTGACGTGACCAAGAAAATAACGTCTTCAGAATGACTAATGCCCCACCGGGACGGGCCGGCTCTGGCCTGGCTGCCTGCCAGAGGGTCCACAGACACTTTTCAAGGACATGGAGGGCAAACGTCCCTGACAAGGTTCCCCGAGGACCATCCCTTCCCAGCCCGGCCCCTCCTCGGGGCTCCCCCCAGGGGCCCATGAAGCCCTGAGTTAGGACATCAGGGCCCAGAGGCTGAGTCACTCCCTTGGGGACAACCTGGGTCATAGCAAGTTCGCTATTTCAAGGACAAGTTCTCAGACCCTCGTCCAGCCATCGGCCCAAAAGGAACTGAGACAGAGGTCTGCAAGCAGATGAGGAAAGGGCAGGAGGACCAGCCTCTGGGCCTCTGAGGTCCCGCATGCCCCAGGCCCCCGGGGCCTTGCACATCATGTCCTTGCACATACATGTCCAACACACATGGGGAGACACTCATCTGTCCCCGGCCCCAGGGGGCCCTGTCTCTGGGCCAGGCCCCCCACAAGCCCTCCTCAGCTCTCCCCTCAGCAGGCCCCAGGGAGCCCAAAGCAGGGCCTCCTGCAGAGCCATTTGCCAGGGGGGAGGCAATCCTTCCAGAGTGTGGGGTGAGGGTGGGAAGGGGGTCACTGGCAGCAGGTGGGGGGGTGGGGCACGAGTGCAGTGGGAGGTGGGGAAGGGACGGACCCCTCCAGGAAGCCGCAGATCAGAGGGGTGGACTGCTCCAAGGTTTTGATGTGCCTCCTGGGGGGGGGGGGGGGGTGTCTAAAACCATTTCAAAAGCAAGGAAGCCCAGAGAAGGGGGCCTCATTCTCTGTGGGGAGGGGGGATTTCAAAGGAGACCCTGCCGCTGAAAGATTTCAAAAGACCTTTGCCTTTCTATCAGCTCCAAATCACTCCCTCGCCAGCAGCCGCCAGGAGAGGGGTGCTGGGAAAATGTTTCCAAGGAGACGTGTCCCTGGGTCATCATAACTCCCAGGGTCTGGAGGCTGCAAAGTCATGATGCGGCCCCCCGCTATAAAAAGGCCAGTTTAGCGTCCCCCGGGGGAGGGCTCCCGCAGTCCAGTCCCCAGGGAGGCCTGCCTCAGACCCCCGGTGCCCCAAGCTGATGAGAAGGCCACCGAGCTGAACAGCCTCACGTCTGTCTGCCGAGTCCCCTTGGTGCCCATAAGGGGGCTTTTACCCCCGCTGGCTCCAGGCAGCCTCTCTGGGCTCGGGTCATTTGACAGGGGGAAGCTGTCCTCAGGGACACTGGGCAGTTTTTACCAGCTCTGCCGTGCCAGCCCCCACCCAGGGCTCCCGGGCCTGCTTCTCTTGCATTCACACCTCCCACTGTCATCCCCACCACCTTCCCCAAACCACCAGGGCCCACAGGCCCACAGCACAGGCCAAATGGATGGCCTATGGCCTGCCTTCTCTCCCTGCCTCATCCCCTGACCCCTGGATCAGACCAGGCAGGTCTCTGTTTTTGCATAACAAGTTTATTTTTTAAAGGCATAGAGACAATAATAAAGTAAACACTCCATCAGATCTTAACTTCTGCCAAGTATTATCTGTGCTAGAATCATTCCATTAAGTTCCAGTCTCCAGACATCCTAAATTCAATATTCGTCATCTTCATCAGAGTCTATTACTTTTCTTCTGATGAATTTTACGGTTGTTTTCTGTTTGTTGGCTTGCTTTTTCAAGGATTTCATTAAACCGTGTTCTGATACCTTTCCACGTAGCTGTCGATACCGTGTTGCCTCATTCCACGTTCTCCCCCCTGGGCCTCCCTAAACCACCCAGCTGCTCTAGGCCACACTCTGCTCCAAAACCATCAACGGCTCCCTAGTGGGTAAGCCCAAGGTCACACACTCATGTGTCTATAGGAACCAGGCAGGGGACACAGATGAGCAAAGTATCCTCCCAAATCACAATAGGGACTGGTGGCCCAGAGGAGCCTGAGAACACACAGTCCCAGTACTGCCCAGCTCGTGCGGGAATGTGGGCCCTGTCTGCCACCTCTTTTGCTTTTTCAACAGAAATCAAATAAAGCATCTGCTAAGGGGCCCACAGATTGGGACCCCAGCCCATGAAGTCAATCCAAATCCAAATCCCTTAATCTGGCTTTCAAGGTCCTTCATGGTCCAGCCCCACACCACCTCCCCACCTTCACTGCCCATGATGCTACCACATGCGATGCCTCCATCCTGGCCAGGTCAGGGTCCCCCGTCCCCCAGTCACCTCCTCTGCTCTTGTCTCTGAGCTCTGCTCACTCAGGGTCCTCCCCCAGTTGCTGTTTCCCACCTTCTCAGCCTAACAACACCCATCCTTCAAGGACCTGCCTCCTCGTTACAATCAGCTCTCTGAGGGCCCTGCTCTCTGTGATTGCCCTTCCCTGCCAAGACGGCTGCCCCTGCCAGCGATGGCCCTAAACCACAGAAAACTCCTCTTCATCCTTCAAAACCCTGGCTTCCTGACGGACCTATTTGGACCCAGCAGTCCCTGTTCCAGGAGCATCAACCTCACTGCACAGTGCTTACCTGGACACCTGTCAGCCTCCCCAGTGGGCAGAGAACCCCTGAGGGCAGGGCTGTGTCTCTCCCACCACAGGCCCTGGCAGGGAGCCATGCACAGTGTAGAGAGCCTGGCTTTTACGGAGACCCTGGCTCTGCCATTAACCCTCCTCTGCGAGGTGCAGAACTAGCAGCTGCATACAGCCCTCCCTCTGGGGGCTCAGTACAGGCAGCTGTGAGCACCCTCACCCAGGTGACCCCCCTGCGCCCCACAGGGTGTGGCCTGTGAGGGCTTCGGTGGGACGCTCTGAGGTCTGAGGCCACGGCCTGAGTCCCCTTCACCCTGTCGCCCCAGGGACCACCCCAGGTCTCCACGTGCAGCGGGTGCCTGCTGTCCCTTGATGGATGGAGGTGACAGGCCAGTGAAGGGCGGGCAGGTGGGGAGGGCCGGGCAGAGTAAGAAGACCGCCACCAGGGCTGTGGCGCCAGCGGGGCCCTAGCCCGTTCCTCACGGCCATGCGCCACGGGCCTGCCTGTGAGACTTTGTGCAGTCGCATAATCGTCTTGCCCGGACACCTGGGCTCTGAGACCAATAGCTCCTTGCTGCCGGCCGCCAGGACCCCACGCTCCACGAGGCCCGAGAACAGGCCCGCTCATCGCACTGCGCAGGCTCAGGGGAGGGGCCCCGTCCGGCACTTCCTCCCGCCGGAGACCCGCCCCCCGCTCACACAAAGACCCGGGTGCCAATCAAGCCCCTCTCTCCCATGAGTGCCAATCAAGCCCTCCCCTCACATCTCCCACCATTCCAGTGAAGCGCCGGCCCTCGCCTTCCACCTGAGGACACTGCAGCTTCCCAGCTCTGCGCGAAAAGGAAAGGTGGAAGGGAGAGAGGAGCAGGGAGAAACACCTTTGAAACCACTGTGGTCCAATTAGCCAGCCTCTCGCCCTTCGTGCTTACAAACAGGAGCACACATTAACACCTGCTGCAAAAGCAAACATTTTGAGATATCTTCATCTTCACCTCCCCGACACCGCCGTGAAAGCGCTCTCGGCAGCCTGTGACTGACAGGGCGGTTTCCTTCCTCTGCTTCAGCAGGGGGGGACTTTCAATCAGAAGAAATTAAAAAGTCAGCAGTCTCCCTGTCAGGCCGAACTCCCAGGACCCTACCTGCCACCCCTGTGCTCCTCATGTCCCCTCGTCATTGAGGGAGCCCCACCAGGCACCCAGTTAGGGTCAGTACCTTCAGGACACCTGCCCCGAGTCAGCCACTGGGATGCTAGGCATCCAAACTCACTGAGCCTGGTGGGGACCGGACACCGTAGCCACCTTGAGCAGAGCTCCACTACAGAAGGACCTTTGCAGTGGTTCTTGGTATGTACAATGCAGATGATGGCACAGACATGCAACTCTCACAGGCTGGGGTGGGAGCAAGACTTCATGCCACCACTTTGGAAATGTATTTGTCTGCATCTACTGAAAGGGTACCCACTCACATCCTATGACGCCCCAGGCTGAGTCCAAGAATATTCCCATGAAAACTGCATGTAAATGTCCACCAATGACTCGCACAAGAAGGTTCACAGCAGCACACTGTGTGGAACAATTCCACAAGGGAAACTACCCAGATGCCCATTAGGATGTGTATCAAGAATTATGGTGACGTCTTCACACAATGGAATAGCATCCACCAGTGAGAAGATCCCATCCCAGTCAATAATATGAACAAGCAAAAGTCACCAGACACAAATGAGCAGAGACTGTGTGATCTCATTTATATAAAATGCAAAACCACCCCAAGTGACCTCTGATGTTAGATAGTACGATGGTGACGCCCTTTTGTTGGGGGAAGGACCTGGAGAGGGTCGCGAGGGGGGATTTCTGAGACTGGGGAGTGGTCTGTGTCTTTACCTGGGTGTTGGTTACCCAGGTGTGCTCAGTTTGTGAGGATCCACTGAGTTGGACATTTAAATGGACATTTTTTTTTTTTAAACACCAAAAACATTTTTGTATTGGGGTAGAGCAGATTAACAATGTTTTGACGGTTATAGGTGAACAGCGCGAAGGGGACTTTTTTTAACTCTGGGATCAAGGGTTTTGGAAAAAAGTACTTGGTTGGCATGGCTGTTGTTAAAACTTTAATGAAAAGATGTCAGAGAAAAAAAATGGAGAGGAAGTAAGGGTCAGGATGCTCAACCCAGGACGGACTTCTCACCACTCAGACTGTGCATGTCTTGGAGAAGGTGATCACACTTCCACCAAAGACCCAGAGTACCAAAACTCCAAGAGCTCCCGAGGCCCTTACTGCCAAACCCACGCCCTAGGCCAGCCCTGTGCCACCAGAAATCGCTGTGCCCTCTTATAGCTGTGCCCTCCTAGCTGCTAGTAAGATCACACCCACCCATAGAAGACAAGGAAGACCTCAAAGCTTCCCTCCATCCTTTGGGCCAAGAGGGAACACGATGGGACCTTGGATGCTCCCTTTTAAAAAAAACTGAATTTTCCGAAGTCCAAGACTGCTTGAAGAGGAATAGAAAAAGTAGCGAAATAACTTTGTAAGCATTCTGCTTTGACAATGTGCCTGAGGAACTGCCCACGTTTGGTAGGGAAATGTGAGCAGTTAAATCTATTCGATGTCATGACATACAAAATTGAAGCATAATTGCCCCTGAGTGCCTGACAACTGGAAAGCACTTTGGTTCAGAAATGGAGGGAAATTTGTGCTGAGAAATGGGAGAGATTGTCAAAAGTTTGACTCTAATGTTAACGGAGCCGCGAAAAGAGGGTCCGGATGGAGAAAGTGCTCCAGCTCTGACATTTTTAGTCTCATTTGAAATGTCTCAGCAGCAGTGACTCCATCCTTTGACCTAAAAGCCAGCAAAATGATGACCGGACCCGCACATTTCAGCCCCAAGGAGTGGCTGCAGCCCAGGTGGGAGGAAACGCGCTCTTACCAATCATGTGGTTGGCAACGTGGATTTGGATCTCTCTCTCATTCTCGAAGGTCATCTGGCACTTGATGCACTGGTATGTCTTTTTCTGCATGGAAACCAAAAGGAAAGGAGTTAGACAGTCAGGATGCAGAACAGAGCAGAAAGAAAAAGTTCCTGGAGGTCATGGCTCCAGACTTCCTAGAATGGCTCTGACCTGCTCCCAGGTCTCTCCAGGCCATTCTCCTCGAGTCAGCCTCACAGAGGGAACGGGGTGACAAGCTCCATTTGAAGGAAGCTGCTTCTCTGCTGGCCCTAGGGAAACTGAACCATCCCAAAGTGAGGGCACACAGGAAGAACCATGGAAAGGAAGCTGAGGCAGGCTGATCTGCCTGAAGCATGATCAGATTCACCTAGCCATCTTCCACTCATCTATGCTTGCTGCATCCACTCAACAGATCCACAGATCTATTCATCTGTCTACCCATCACCTGTCCATCGACTTACCCTCGGTCTACACATTGATCCATCTACACACTAGCTGTCCATCTACCCATCCATCCATCTACCTAAACTGCCTACCCATTCATCCATTTAAACACACATACATATATCCATACACCCATTCATTTATCTATCCATCCATCCATCCATCCATCTATCCATCAATCTACCCATTCATTCACCTTCCTATCCAGTTTACCCATCTATCCATCTACACACACATTCACACACACACACACACACACACACACACACACCCATCCATCCATCTATGCATCCATCTCTCTTTGCATCTAACTATGTACCTGCCCTAAAAACCAAGTGGACAAGCAGGAGAGGCTGCTCCCATCAGTTCTGACACTCAAGGGTAACTGAAGAACTCCTCACCTGCCCTAGACACATAAGGCCCCACGTCATCCTAGAGCTGGCTTCCACACACAGGGAGCTATGACCAAGTACTTTTGTGGGGAGGGGACAGAAAAATGGAGAACATAAAAAGTTTCAAAGCTTCTTGAAGACTGGTTCCAAAAAGTGGAGCTCCACAGTGTGAAACCAGCCCACTGTGGACACAGGTAGTGTTGTTCCTAAGTGGGGGGAAGGGCTGTGACTGTGGGTTTCTATGAAGGGAGAGGAATTCACAGTATCCAAGTTTTCTGAAGACCACTTTGTGTCCTGGAATAATGGGGCCTCCCTTGACTTCTGAAAAAGAAGGCAAGACTGGCTTTTTCAGCTGAGCACTGAGGCCCATCCCTGGACGATACGGCCAGGATGAACCACCAGGGGGCTCAGTTGTCTCAGCCCCACCTGAACTTGCCTGGTCCCACCTCTGGGACCTCTGGGATGCTATCTCCTCCATCAGAATACCCTCTCCATCCTCAAGGCCTCTGTTCAAATGTCACTTCTTCTGAGAAGCCCTCTCTTCCCAACCCAGAGTGAGTTTAGGGTCTGCCCAGGCCCCTGAGTTCGTGCTGAAACCACCTAGTTGGGCCCCAAAGAGTTTGTCATGGCCAGTTGATTTGTCTGCTTCCCACTGCACCATGAGAACCCAAGCGCCAGAATATGTTCTGTCCACCTGTGAGGTCCCAGCAAAGACCAAGCGCTTCGGAAGAATTTTTGAGCAGATGGGCCGAGTTGCAAAATAATATGTGCTAAGCCCTCTATTAGGGCAGAAGGGATAAAGAGAAGCCATCCCTCAGTAACTAGAGATCCTGGACCCCCACCACCCTGCACAGGGCCCTGCCCAGAGCGCTCACCTAATAAGCACTGGACTTTCATCATGACTCTCAACTGCTAAGAGGCTGTTGAACAGATGAATGGACAACCAACTGGAAGAGCTGGTGCTGGGGGCTTCAGGCTCTGGGCAGGGTCCTGCTCAGGCTCCAGGAGCCCTGCTGATGAGACCAGAGGGCCTTGCCCTAGGTGTTTCCAGAGAACTAGGCATTCAGCATGTCCTCGGAGCAGCCATAGTGCTGGTCCTGGAAGCAGGCATTCATCATAGACACACCCCGGAAAGAATGGGTGAGTCTGGGGTGGGGGGGACAGAACTTTGGAGTCAGTCTCACAATGGGCAGAGGAGATTTCAAGCCAGAAGAGATAGCAGGGACTGAGGGCTTCCGAGGGGCACGTCCCACCCTGGCTCAACTCCTGGTCTGTGCTCATGGAAAAGAAGGACCCTGAGTTTCTCCATCATCAGAATCATTCATCTCCTCACACGTGTGTCCCCCACCACTCTGCCCAGCCCGTGTAAGAGTCCTTGATACTTAAAGAATGACTGACTGAATGAATGAGTGAATGAACAAGTAAATGCAAGAATGAAGCACAGCCCAGGAAGCTCCACACCAAAGAAGCCCAGAGGAGACTGCTGAACAAGGAACGTGGTGCCCCCACCTCCTGGCTAGAAGTTTCCGGAGGCCGCAGCCATGGCTGGTCCAAAAGAGCTGTTCCTCCTCAAGGAAGGTGAGTGAAGTGGGCTCGCTGGGCTTGAAAGATAAGTCACCAGGAGCCTGGGCAGGACAAGAGGGTACCCCCCAAATGTCCCCCAACCATATGGCCACCCCTTGGTGTCAGAAAAAGGAATGGACCCTGCCTTGTGGGAAAGCAGGCTCCAAGAAATGTTCAACGGAGGGGTCACAGGAACTGCTGACCAAAGGGCCTGGGCATTCACACATACATGCACAGATACACACACACACACACACACACACATACATGACCTGTATCCACAGGCATAGACACGCATGTGAGGACATACACATATACTTGCAAGCATCCTGTGCACCTCATTCCAACTCACCAACACACAAGACCTTCATGGATACATTCATGGGGTACACCACACAACCACACACACCAACTCACTCCCTGTAACATGGACACAGAAGTGCAACATCTTCAGAAAACTGGAAACATCCTCATGGACCCTAAGTTCACGCAGCATCCCCAATAACACATGGGCTTTCAGTTCTCTCTGAAAGCTGTCAGGGCTGGACCCTGACAGCCACACCTACCACTCCCAAATGCACCCACAGATTCACAAGCAGCTCATGGCACAAGGGTGTGCACCAGCCCTCATAGACACACATGTAGACACATAGGTATACACACTCACACTCGTAGGCATACACACACCTGTACACAAAAGGGTTCACCAGCACCAACACTCAGGAGGCTTGCTGCACACTCAGCTGTCCCCACAGATGGCCCTTCCAGCCAAGCACATGAGGTCAGGGATGCCCAGGGTCCAGAACATCAGGCAGCCGGTGGGGCCGTGCAATCCTCTGGGCTGGAGAGACCGGATCAGGACTCTCCCTCCTGCTGCAACCCTGGCTGGCCCTCCGTCCTCACCTCAACACCTTCTTTTGGCCCGTCTCCCTTTCTCTATCCCTCAAAGACCCCATCTTCCTCTGGAGCCTCAGCTCCTACCAGGAGACGTAACCACAGAAAGGCAGAACTTGGCATTCAAAGCACCTTCTCGGACATAAGCCCATTCTGCAAGGCCCAGCCCAGGAGAACTGGAGCTGAGCCCTGGGACCTTGGCCAGGGCTGCCTCCCCTAGCGTGGCCCTGAGCAACCTCAGAGGGGCCCAGGGCAGAGAGAGAACACACCTGGGGATGTGGAGCCAGGAGAGGAGAAGGAAGGAGAGGGGAGAGACAGCCACTACTGCTGAATCTCCTGATCATGACTGCAGCCGACATTTGCTGAGGACCTACTATGTGCAGGCACTGTTTGTTCTGAATACTCACAATGACTCTGCAAGCTCCCCTTCAGGGATGGAGAAAAGCGGAGTTTTGAGTGCTGACAAGCAGCGGCACGGGGATTCAACCCCGTGCAGGCACCCTCCGGAGCCACTGTCTGGGCTGCCTTCTTGACTCCATGCCCCAGGCCACCCCAATCTTGATCAGGGTGACAGAAAGCTGTCACCTGGACAAGCTCCTGAACCCGGCCATCTGTTGGCCCTGAAGTAAGGTGTAGCAAGTGAGCACCCAGTCTAGCCCCCCACCCTGAGCAGCATGAGGCACTGTGGCAATCTGGTGAGTCGATGAGGGCCGGGGTCTGCCCACAAGGGGCTGGAGCTGGGGCGATGTTGTTATTACCCATAAATAGAGGGGGAGGCGGAAACCTCAGTGCTTCACGCTCCAGCCGACAGCAGCCTCGGCCCCACGGGAACCCAGTCCTCAGAGAGCCGGTTGCTATGGATACACTCCCGAGGGTCCCAGCCTGCCAGCCCCCAAGCCCCCGTGCAGCCCCCAGAGTCTGCTCTCACATGCGTGAGCTCTGGGGGAGAGAGGGGTGGGCAAGCAGACAGCTGGGCCCCTGCCCCCAGGCGTGCCCAGGCAGGGGCAAGGCCCCAGAGGCTGTGCCTCTGCTGGGGAGGTGCCCGGGCTTTGTCTAGCTCCTTCTGCAAATGGCCCATCTGCCCAGGCCTCTGGACGTGAACGTCAGCTCCCTCCTCTCTCACAAGCCAGGGACAGGGGCAGGAAGCCCGGCCAGGCTCCCTGTAAACAAGCCCCCTCAGGTTTGAAGTCCTGCGCTGCTCCCACAGCCGCTCACCCCTGGATGTGTGGCTCCACCTTTCCAAGCCTGGGTCCCCTCTTTGCCAAAGCAAAGGTCACAGCAAAGGTCCAGGGTGTTGCCAGGAAAACAATATAAGAGTGGGTGCTCACACAGTAGGATGAGCTAGATACCGGACATAGAGCAGAGACTGGGAAGGAGGAGGCTTCAACAGCCAAAGGCTTTGGAGGGGCTAGAGGCAGCCGCATGACCAGCAGAGCGTGGGCAGGAATGGGGCTGGAGAGCACCTGGGAGCAGGACAGGCAGGCACCTGGCCCTGCCACACTGTCCCGCCATCCGTGCCCCAGGCTGACCACCCCGAACCCCAACCTTGCAACCAGGATGGGCTCCAGAGGTGCTGGCTGGAGGGCTGGTCAAGAGTTCAGGCTGGGATGCCACACTCTCCCTGGGATCAACCCCCATCTCTGCCTCTTGAAATCAAGGGGCTCACAGCAAACTACCTAATGGTTCCTTGCCTCCTTTTCCTCATCTGGAGAGTGTTACAAGGAATAAATAGATAGAAAGTGCCTGGCACATCCTTATTCCTCAATCAGTGTGTGCTGTGATTATAAATGAGAAAATAATGTGATGGTTACTACATGCCCAGCACTTCTTGACTCATTTAATCCAAGGGCAAAACATGGAGGTCAGCACAGGAAACGGTCACAGTATTTGACACTAACGAGGAATAGGCACCGGCCAGCCAGAGCAGATGCTGGTTAAGAAACAGAACGGCCCCCAGGTCCCTCCCAGGTGATGCTAGCTTTGGAGACAGACACCATTGAGACTACTCTTACTACTACTACTGTACTGTTATTACTATCACCCTCTGGCTTTACCCAGGGAGCGCTAGTGGTAAAGAACTCTTCTGCCAATGCAGGAGACTTAATAAGAGAACCGGGTTTGATCCCTGGGTCGGGAAGATTCCCTGGGGGAGGGTATGGCAACCCACTCCAGTATTCTTGCCTGGAGAATTCCATAGATGGAGGAGCCTGGTGGGTTACAGTCCATAGGATTGCAAAAAGTCATACACGACTGAGGCAACTTAGCATGCACTGGCTTACAGGTGAAGACAGAGGCCCAAAGAGGTCAAATCACAGCTGGGTAGGCAGGCCCTCCACCTCCAGGGCCTCTCCCCAGTCCACCCACACTGGCCAGCCAGCAAGCTGAGGTTTGGGGGGCAGAGCTGGGCAGCGGTGAGTGCACTGCGCTCAGGAGCCCTGAAGGGTGACCCAGTGGATCCTTACCTAGAGGCCTCGCTCAGTCAAAAGGCCTTGAGAAAGTGATCCATCTCTGACTCTCCTTGGTTTGCCAGGCACCCCAGAAATAATGGGTGCTCAGGACAAATTCAATCAGTCAATCAACTCTGAAAGGAGCTCTCTGCTCCAGCAGGCATTTGAGAGGCCTCAGGCCCCAGGTGAAAGCATGGCTCTGTTCTCATTCAGACGTTTTTCTCCGCAGCTGGGTGACCTTGGTCAGGCTGTGCAGCTCGCTGGGCAAGAGACCCTTTAAGGGCCCCACAGCGGATTCTCCCTTCAGCCTCTCCAGCCCTCCTTCTCTCTCACTCTCTCTCCACTACCCCCACCCCCAGCAAAATCCCGGAGTCCCAGGCCCCCATCTGATCCCGCAGTGAACACCTTCACAAACATCCCTGTCTTCCAGGGGCACCCGTGGCGGGTGGCCCTTTCCCAAAGCCTGCCTCCCTGCCAGCAGCACCGGCAGTGGCCCTCGAGGGACAGATGCCCCCAAGATCGGCTTGGCACCTCCTCGGTCTGGAAACAGATAACACAGACTTGATGGGAGTCCCCGGGCCTGCTCTGTCTGACACCAAGGGCCACACAGTCTCCAGCAGGCACCCCACGGTCAGCATTCCCAGGGCCCACATGGACCCTCTAGTAGCTCAGACTTCCCCTGCCTCGCTGAAACCCACTGGTTATAGGCATATGGCTCCCCTGGGTCTAGCAGCCCCAGTGCAGGGTCTGTTTCTAGCTCTGCTTGGCTGCCAGACATTCCCAAAATAAAAGGTGCTCAGGACAAATGTGATCGATCAATCAGTAACTGGAAACATTCCGAAGGCTTCCATGTTCCAGCTCTAATGATAGTGTTGATGATAATAGTACCAGTTGATTACTAGCTAGCATTACTAGCTAACTGACAAGTGCCAAGTCCTTTATGTGTATGTTACCTTTACGAATTGTCAAAGGATTCCTAAATCTAAAGCCCAAAGAACAGAGTGACTTGCCCAAGAAGACCCAGTAAGTCCACCCCCTGATCAATGACCGAGATGACCTGACCTCCAACACTGACAAAGCACTCACTGTGTCAACCCTTCACCTACACTATGCCACGGGTCCCTCACAACAATTCTATGGCGTCGTGACAATTATTATTCCCATTTTACAGATGAGCACTTGGCAAATGAGACCCAGGGTGATACATGCCACGTCCGGCTGGAAGGGATGGCATGGATTTGAACTGGGAATCTACTGCAATCATCAGATGTGCTTAACCGCTGGAGGAGGGCCCTGCTTTTCCAGTCAGGACTAGAAGGGAAACGCAGAGCCTGGCAAGCGGCCTCTTGTGGGCATGCGCGGAGCTCCAGGGGGCAGGGATGGGGCAGGTTGGGGCGGGCTGTACTTACCCGGGGCACTGGCGACGTCTGGGCGCCTTTCCGGGGCCCACTGGTCTCCGGGGTGAGGTCACGGTGGTCCACCTGCATGTGGCTCTCCAGGTCCTCCGCGCTCTCAAACTTGACGCTGCACTCGGGGCAGCGGAGGCCGGCGCAGGGCCGGTCGGCAGGCTCGGGCGGGGCCAGGCCGCCCACCTGTCCGTTGGAGCTGCGGGCCATGCAGCCGGCGCAGAGGCCGTAGGGGAGCCCGTTGACGTCGAGCTTCACCAGGTCCTGCTTGCTGCGGAACTCTTTGAGGCACAGAGCACACTTATAGAGCTTCTGCAGCCCCTGGCCGTTGGGGGAGGACGCGGCCGAGCTGCCCGCCAGCTTCTGCATGTGGAAGGTGCCGTGGATCTTGAGCTCCAGCGTGGAGGTGACCGTCTGCATGCAGACCACGCAGCGGAAGCCCGTGAGAGAGTTGCGCAGGTCGGGGTGCATCTGGCAGTGCTCGATGAACTCCTCCTCGCTCTGCAGGGGCATCTTGCAGATGCGGCAGGTACCCGTGTCCAGGCTCTTGCTGTGGGTCACCTTGTGCTCCGTGAGCGTCAGCAGCGAGGGGAAACGCTCGCCGCAGATGGGGCACATGTAGTGCTTGGCGGGGCCCCGGTGGGTCTGCAGGTGCTCCCGGAGCCCGTTCTCCGAGAAGAAAGTCCGCGAGCACACGTTGCACTTGTGGCTGCCCTTGATGAACTCAGCCTTCTTCCGCGAGCCGTCGTCCTCGCCCGGCCGGATGTTGTGGTCCCGCAGCCGGTGGTTTTGCAGTAGCACCTCCATGGTGTAGGCCGCCCCGCAGATGTCGCAGCCGTACATGGGCTCCGACGCGTCCACGTCGTCCTCGCTCGCCTCGTGGCTGTTGGGCGCCTCCGGGTTCTTCAGCAGCACGCCCGGCAGGTCGGCCGGCTCGGCCTTCTTGGCGGCGGCTGGGGGCACCCCGTTGGCCGTGCCGTTCTCGGCCGCCGCATCGAACACGCAGTGCTTCTCCCGCAGGTGCTTCTCCAGCAGGATGATGGCGTGGAAGGCCTTGCTGCAGAACTTGCAGTTGTACTTCTTGCTGTGCGTGGTGATGTGGCACTGCAGCTCCACCTCGGTGCTGAAGGTCTCCCCGCAGAAGATGCACTTGTGGGCCCTGGCCGGGTTGCCCAGGTGGCTGTGCTTGACGTGCACCTGCAGGTCGGCCTCCTTGCGGAAGTCCCAGTTGCAGGCCGTGCAGCGGAACATCTTCTTCTCATTGCTGTGCTTCACCGCCAGATGCACCTGGATGGACACCTTAGAGTCGAAGACCTCCTGACACAGGGTGCAGTGATAGAGCACGAAGGTGTGCATGTCCAGCAGGTGCTTCTGCAGGTCGTCCACCGAGGAGAACTGCTTGTCGCAGCTCTCGCACACGTAGTGGGTAGACGTGGTCATGTAGTGCACGGTCAGATGCTGCAGCAGGGACTCCTGTGAGTCAAAGTCCTCCTTGCACTGGGGGCACGCCTGCTTCCGCAGCAGCAGCTCCAGGTGCAGCTTCAGGTGGGTCTGGAAGCTCTCGAAGTTGGAGAACTTGAGGTCGCACTGGTTGCACGGGTACTCGCCATTGGAGATGGAGTTGGCGCTCGCCGAGAGCCGCTGCCGCTTCGGGGAAGACACCTCCACGTCCGACGAGACCGGGCTCTGCTCCGCCTTGGACTTCTTACTGTGGGCCAGCGGGATGTTCTTGTGGTTCTCCTTGATGTGCTTGGTGAGCTTCAGGATGGAGCCGAAGATGGGCGAGTTGGTGCAGTAGGGGCAGGAGTAGACCTCCATGAAGGACTGCGTGGGCTGCACGACCGGGGACTCCAGCTTGGCGCTGCCCACACTGCAGTGGGCCTGCTGGATGTGCTCCGTGAGGGAGGACTCGGTCAGGAAGCCCATAGAGCACTGGTTGCAAAAGAAGGCGTTGTTGCCGTCGGGAGGGTTGGCGTTGGGGCCGCAGTGGGAGACCCGGATGTGCTCCTGCAGGCTGTTGATGTCAGCGAACATCTCGGGGCAGTAGTTGCAGTGGAAGGCAGAGATGCTGCCGAACTGCATCACGGGGTACGCGTGGTTCTTGTGCAGCTTGCGGACGTGCTCGTTGAGGTTGTAGAGGGTAGGCATGGAGTCCAGGCAGATCTGACACGTGTGGCTCTGCTGCGGCTTATCCGC
The DNA here is from genome assembly GCF_023699985.2 of Odocoileus virginianus. Lineage (NCBI taxonomy): Eukaryota > Metazoa > Chordata > Mammalia > Artiodactyla > Cervidae > Odocoileus > Odocoileus virginianus. Next base: position 41,982,705 of record NC_069693.1, on the reverse strand, counting down.
GTGGATGGTCTTCAGGTGGATCTCCAGCACGGCCAGGCTGTTGAAGTCCCGCTTGGAGCAGTAGGGGCAGCTGTAGACCACCTTGGACCAGCCCTGCCCATCATCCCGCATCTTCTTCTGGCCCCGCAGCGGCTTCAAGGTGGAGTCCGGGGTGGAGCCTCGCTCCACGGAGGCGCTGGAGTCCGGCGTGGCGCTGCTCATAGAGGCCACACTGCCCAGCACGGGGTCGGGGCTGACGCTGTGGTTGCTGGAATCGGGCTGCCGGTGGCTGTCCAGGTGGCAGTAGACGCCCTCCACGGAGGAGAACTGCTCGGGGCACATGGGGCACTTGTGTTTCTGGTTGGCGTGGGCTTGGTGGATGTGGGCGAGCAGCGTGTTCTCATCAACGAAGACCTCGGGGCAGTGGATGCACTGCAGGTCGGCCTTCTCGGAGAGCTGCGGGTGGCGGGTGAGCACGTGCTTCTCCAGCTCCTCCGTCTGGCTGAAGGTGTCCTCGCAGTAGTCGCACATGAAGTCGTCCTTCTTGGCCTCCTTCTCCGACTTGGCCAGGTGCTCCTTGTTCTTCTTGTGGGCCTGCATGTGGCTCTGCAGCGAGCTGGTGGAGGAGAAGCCACGCTTGCAGACGGTGCACTTGAAGGGCTTGCTGGAGCTGTGGGTCTTCAGGTGGATCTTGAGGTGGTCGCTGCGGGAGAAGGCCGCCTCGCACTCGTGACAGTGGTACTTCTTGTCACCCGTGTGCAGCTTGATGTGCCGGTCACGGCTCCTCTTGTGCTTGAAGAGGCGGCTGCAATAGGTACACTTGAAAGGCAGCTTGTCGCTGTGGATCTGCTCGTGCCTCTTCAAGTAGCTCAGGCGGATGAAGGACTTGTCGCAGAACTGGCAAGGGTACGGCAGGCCCGTGCCCCCTTCCTCTTCACCCAGGCCCAGGTCACACCCATCTCCTATCATCTGCGTGGGTGACGCAACATCCTTGCTGGAGGGAGACGAGGCCACCCAGGAGAGTTGTGGGTCGTCGTCACCATCTGCAGGGGGGGGTGGGGAGGCAGAAAGGAGATTAGAGGCAATTCCCAGGGCCGCGAGAAACAAGGACGGAGCCAGCTTTTCGACAGCTCGCGGGCTGAGGCTGTGCAGCTGGCCAACTGCTAAGGGGGAGTGGGAGGAAGGAGTCTGGGGGAGCCGGAAGCGTATGGACATGCGGGCCTTCCAATCTGCTGAGGGGGTGGCAGAGGGGCGGCAGAATTCAGAGGGGAGGTGCCTTTCCCCTCGGCAAAACCTGCCTGGGTCTTGCTGGATGTGGTACCCACCCCCCAATAGGAGCTGAGGTCTCAGCCACTTCCCTGATCGGGGGGGGTGGGTGGGGGGCTGGGAAAAAAGTCACCAGACATGACCTCACAGACCATCAGGCCAAAAGGAGGTAAGTCCCATCACGTGATCAAGACATGGGGCTTGACTCCCCACTATAGCCTGTAGCCTGGGTGCAAAATCCCACTGGGTGCAATGGGCGTGGGCAAAACTTTACAAGAAAGTAAAATGCATTTTTAATGAATTCAACCATGCTACATTCCATGGGGAAGGGGGACTGATAAAGCTGGGACTGCTGCTTCAGGTGCGCATGGATATAAGAGGCGGAAGGGCCCCAGGCCCAAGGGAACAAGCAGGAGTAGGGGGCTTGGGAAGGAATCGAGGGGCTCCCAGCTCAAACCATCCCAAGGGCGGGGGTCTTCTTTGTCCCCCTCCACCCCTGCATTTTCCCCACGTCCACTCAGAACCCCGGGAGATGGCCCGAAGGAGCAGTGATCAGAGGTGGGGCCAGGACCCAGATGGCCTCAGAGCTCGGCGCCTCATGGGCCCTTAAATCCACTCTGGGGGGGGGGGGGGGGGGGGGGGGCGGCTTTGCACAAACTGGCATGGCCCACCCTCCCCAGAGACAGGGGCCACCCCCCCCCAAAGCCCCCCACCCCCTGCCTTGGCCGGCCAGGCCAGCCTGAGAGGAAAATTAAACCAACTCGGGATTGGCCGTTTCTGGACACTGGACCCAGCAACTTAAACCAGTGAAGTTTCCTGGGATGCAGCAGGGGTTGAACCAAAGCAGCCTGAGCAGGGAGTGAGTTCCATGGCTCAGGTTTCGTGTTGGGTGGATTTAAGACTTAATAATGAATGAAAGGGACCGCAGGCTGCTAGGGACAGGAAAGAGACAAACGAAAGCTCAGATTCGGCTGCACTGACCTTGCTCTTCTAACCCCGAGGAAATAGACCACTGTCCCGCCTCTCCGGCCCCCAGCCAGCCTGGTTGAGTCTTCAGAAAAGCCCTCACAGATGTAACCCAGAAATTCTTGGCTAAAGGCAGCCCAGATCTTCTAGAAGGGAAAGGCAGGGGACCTCACTCCCAGGCTGGGCAAGCACCACTCACGCCTGCACACATAAACACACTCATGCACACATACAACTCATATAGCATGCCTGCAACTCACATGTGAACTCCACACTCACACACACTCACACACAGTCATATACACCATCACAAACACACAATCACATGGTCACGTACTCTCTCTCTCTCATACGCACACACCTCCATTCCTACATTATCACATCCACGTACACACACAGGCTTGAACATATACACACACTCACCTGCAGACACAAGCACACACACCATCATGGAGGTGCATGGCTCAGACCGGGGGCCCTGCACACCCAGACTCTCACAACTGCCAATCCCAAGACTTGAAAAGACAACAAGGCCTGCTGGAGGGTCTTACAGGGCCCCTCAGAGCTGGCTCTGAGCCTGCTCCTAGGTCCCACCCCCACCCTGGTGCCCTCCCCCGGGCCCTTGGCCCTGACCCTGTAAAGATGTGCCTGACCCCAGCTGGCACGGCTGGCAGAGCTCTGCCTAGAAGGATGCTGCTCTCCAGAGTCCCGATCTCGCTACAGTCTCCCCGCCCCCAAAGCTCAGTCACCCAGCCCAACATGAGGTGCCTCCCAGAGTGAGGGCACCCGCTCCCCTGGGGGCCTCATGTTACGGGGCCTTCGGACGGGAAGGACCCAGCGCTGCCGGCTCCCTGGGTTAGATGTGTCAGGAGGCGCCCCAGCCCCCACCTGGTAATTCCTGGCTCTTGCCAGCTGGCTCCTCGGGGTGCAGACAAAGGGACCCAAGGGAGGAGATGGCTGGAGCTGGGGCAGCTGGGGGGACCCGCTCGCCCCCGCCCCTGGCCGGGCTCCCCTGACTTATTATTTTGATGTCTCAGCTCAGACTCATGCAAGCTGCCATGGAGCCTTTCCGATGTGCAGCACTAAGGGCCGTCTCCAGCACAGAGGAGGTGGGGACCAGGGCCCCTCCCACTGCACAGACGAGGAAACTGAGGCACAGCCATGTGAGGCCCCCCCAGGGAAGAACAGTGCCAGGCCTGCCCACTGTCAGGCCCCTTGACACAGGCCAATCGTGCAAGACGCCTGCGTAGGTGAGACGGAGAGAGGGGGCCCCATGACAAGCTCCCAAGCAGTCACGGTGTGACTCTTCTTTGAGCCCCGACAGGGCCACCGGGATGGCCCACTGCCTGCATTGTGGGCAGGGGCCCCCGAGGCCCAGGAGCTGTCAAAGCTGACTGACAAGTGGAGGATCCGGGCTCAAAGGCCAGCCAGTTCATGGGTGCAAGGAAGACACCTGACCCGAAAGACCAAGCCTGCACACGTCTTTCATTCACTGTGTCCAAGGATGAGAGCAGACACCTGCACTTGAACCCTGCTCCTGCGTTCATGGGTAACCCCACGAGCGCGCCTCTAAACTCTTAAGTCAGCTCACACATCTGAAACAGAGCTGCGCCGTGAGGGGTGGATGAGAAAATTTAATGTGAAGAAGCACTCATTCCATTCACATGAACTGTCCAGACCAGGCCCATCTGTAGAGACAGAAAGCAGATTAGTGATTGCCTGAGGCCAGAGGAGGGAGCAGGGACTGACTGCAAATGGGCAAGAGGCGTCCTTCAGAGAGCATGGAAATGCCTGCGAGCTGGACTGCGGTGAGGGCTGCATAGCTCTGTGAATTTACTAAACGTCACTGAACTGCTCACTTAAAACAAGGGAGTGTTAGGGTATGCAAATTATACTTCAATAAAGCTGATAAACAAAAGCGCTATTTGGCCAATAATCATAATTAGCACTAATGAGTACCACTAGTGCTAATAAAATTAGCAGCTACGTTTAGTGAGCATGTCCCAAGTGCCAGCACTGAGCTAAGTGCTTCTATTATCACAATTAATACTCTCCTTTCATCCTCCCATCGGTAACATCCCATTTTTGAGATGAGGAGGCTGAGACTCAGAGAGGAAAGTAACTTGCCTTCAGTCACACAGCCAGAGGCCTCAGCGGTGTGTGGCCAGGATCTCGGGGTCTACTCTCCCCTGCACCCCCTCATCCACCCAGTCTTTGAAAACGAGGGTCAACCTGCCCCAGCACCACAGCCCCCTGAGGTTCATCACAGAGCTGCCCGGCTGGCTTTATTTTTCTGTAAACAAGTCTCTAAACTACAGCAAAGCACATTATTTTGGGAGCAACAAACTGAGCAACTGCTGAGATTATAATCATCTGAATTGAAATAAGGCTCCTTAAACTGAAAAGGCCCAATCAGGGGAAATGGGCATGTTGACAAATAAAAGACCCAACTCAGATTGCCCTGTTCAAAGCCTTTTACTCTCACAACATTTAACCTTGGCTGCTGCCATCCGTCCCATCCCTCCAGATGCATTTTGTGTGAGGGGCACTTAGCTTACTGTTCTAGGAGCAGGCTGGAGAGAGGACCAGGGGCAGCACACTCAGGATGGATGCGCAGGGGAGGGGTCAGCAGAAGGGGGGTCCTTACAGCAGCAACGCTCCCCTTGTGCTGTTAATCATCACACAAATGAAACCAGTGCAGCGCACGCCCTTGGGTAGACTGCAGAAGGTGGGGGGGGGGGGGGGGGGGCAGAAACAGGGTGAAGGCAATCCCGAGATCCCCTTCAACTTGAACATTTCAGAACTCAGGAAGAAGGTAAATTCAAGGAAAGACCAGCTGTCCCAGCCACCTTTTCATTCCCAAGTAAATGCTTTGATAAATTCTACTATGTGCCAGGCGTTCTTTTAACTCATTCAGTCCTCTCAATAGCCCAGTGAGATAGGCACTACTATTATTATTTCCCTGTTCATGTGAGAAAACTGAAGCACAGAGAGGCTGAGTAACTTACCTAAAGCCACACAGCTTGCAGGCAGGAGAGCCAGGATTCAAACCTAGTTAGTTGGTTCTGAGGCGGTGCTTTCGCCCACCAGGCTGTGTGTGTGTGTGCTCAGTCACTCAGTTGTGTCCGACTCTTTGATCCACCATGCTACTCTGCTTCTATCTTTTGGGAGAGGGTATGGTCACAGCAGAAGATCAAGAGGGAAACCCAGTGACTAATATCAGATCCTCGGCTTCCCCTTTTCACCTAGAGTAAGTACAGCTAAAGAAACAGAACAAAACGAGTATAAAAATCACTTTCAAAAAGGAAATTGCAGTCATTTAAAAATGACTAATCCTCAAAAAGGGCTGATAGGAAATGGGTTATATGGGTCTTCTGCTGTCGGCTGCAGGAAGAGAACAAAAATAAGCATAAAAGTGGGGAGAAACTTCGATAAAAACTCAATTAGGTAGTAAAAAAGAACATTAACTGGGCTTCAGGATATATCAGTGGAAGAAAGAATCAGGTGACCCCAAGCTCACGTGGCCACACTGGGTCAATTCTGAGGGCTGAGTCTGCAGCCTTGACAACACAGCCTCAGACGCACCTTGACCGGGTGGAGTCAAGTGGCCGCCACCCAGGATGGCTGGGACCATGCTCCATGCTCCTCCTGGCACAGAGAATCAAGGTCGGAGCTGCAGAGGAAGTCCGAGATGCCAGGGGGAGAGTAGCCAGCCCTTGAGAGTTTGCAGAAAGGGGCCCTTCCTGCAGCGAGGGGCACAGGCTAGGGAGGTGGGGGGAGCCATCCATCACTGAAGCTCTGCACGAGGAATAGATGGCTCTGAAAAGAACACTGGAGGGGTTGCTGCCGTGGGCGGGAAGGTGAAAACAGCTGATGCCCAGGCAGCTTCCAGGTTTCTAGGACATTCCTGGAATGGGCAGGTCCATTCAGGTGAATAAAAATGACCGCCAGGCTCCAGAGTGGACAAAAGCTGAGCAGCCCCAGCAGCGAAGTTTCCACCAGGCCCACCAGTACCTCCAGCACGGGGGACTGTGCTGGGGGCTGAGGGCCCTGGACACTGCCCCGCGGAGAGTCCAGGCTGCACACAGCAGGTGGATCGGCGCCTGTGGGAGACGGACTGGGGCAGAGGAGAGAACGCTGGACATAGAGTCCAGGGAGAGACCTGGGACAAGAGTGCCTGCCCTTCTCCTTACTTCTTACCAGGTGGCAAAGCTGGCCACCCATCCCTGAACATTCCTTGACTCAACTACATGCACACACATAGAATCAACATCAGTGCAATGGGGAGGGAGGCAAGAGAAAGTGAATGGGTCGTCGCTCATCTTACCCACAGATGGGGAAACAGAGGCCACAAGGCAGGAGCAGACAGAGCCAGGACTAAACTCACAAAAACCACTGTAGTTACTGTTCATGGAACATTGTGTATAAACCAGATCCTCTGCCAACATTTTCTCATTTGGTTTTGACAACATCACTTTGAGACAGAAGCTGTTATTATATCTCCTTCTTTATAACTTGCAAACTGAGGCTCCAGGAAGGAAAGAAACTTTCTGAGCACACGGAGTTAGCAAGTAGCAAATGGACCACTACCCCCACCCCAAAGCCACTCACTGACTATTAGACTACACTGCCTCTCCAGGCCCAGCTCAGAGCCCACCCCACTGCAGAAGCTGCTCAGTGCCAAGCACTGTAACTCAAGGAGAGTCACGAAGAGGCCCCACACTTTACAAGCTCACCTGCCACAAAGATGTGTCCCAAAGCAGGCAAAGTCAGTAGTGGATCACCAGAAGTTGGCTCTGATGCCAAGCACCAATGAATGTTGCTGCCTTCGTTTTTAGAAGGATTTATTTGGCTGAGTCAGGTCTTCGTTGCAGCATGTGGGATCTTTAGTTGCATTATGTTGGATTTAGTTCCCTCACCAGGGGTACAACCTGGGCCCCCAGCATTGGGAGCATGGAGTCTTAGCCACTGGACCACCTGAAGTGGTGCCTGGAGCCACTGAAAGTCCCTGTAGCTGGCCTCTTGCCTCAGTTGATGGCAGATACAGCAGGATGCTTAAACAGCCTGGGCAAAACCCCATCTGGGAGATTGTAGGCAGAATAATGCTGCCCCCTTCCCACAAAATGTTGATGTCCTAATCCCCAGAAACTATAAATATGTTACATTATCTGGCAAAAGTGAATTAAGGTTGTAGATAGAATTAAGATCGCTAATTAGATGACCTTCAGATAAAGAGATTATGCTGAATTATCTGGAAGGGCCCAATGTAATGACAAGGGTCCTTAATGCAGAAGAGGAAGGCAAAAGAGGAGGTCAGAGTGATACAACTGTTGGCTTTGGAGATGGAAGGGGGCCACAAGCCAAGGAATGCGGGCAGCCTCTAAAAATGGAAAAAGCATGAAAACAGATTCTCTCCAGAGCCTTCAGAAAGGAACACAGCCCTGCAATTTTAGCCCAGTGAGATCCATGCCAGACTTCTGACCTACAGAATTGTAAGATAATAATCTGTTCCTGTTTTAAGCCACTAAGTCCATGCTAATTTGCTACAGCAACAATAGGAAATGAAAACAGATATTGGTACCAGGAGCAGGGGGATGCTATTACAAATACCAGAGAAGTGCGCAAGTGGCTTTGGAATTGGGCAGTGGGCAACAACTAGAATTTTCAGGACTGTGGTAGAAAAATGCCTATATTACCTTTAAAAGATTATTCATAGAAATATAGATATTAATGACTCAGAGAAGTCTCAGAAGGAAGTAAGTACATTTGAGAAAACCTAAGTCACCATAAAAAATGCATAAATATCATGAACAGACTGATAAGAGAAACATGAGCATAAAAGGGATTGATGGTGAGGGCTTAGAAGATGAGGAACTTGATATTGGAAACTGGAAGAAAGGGATCCTTGTTATACAGTGGCAGGAAGTTTAATGGAATCATGCCCCCCACTTATGTGGAAAGCAGGGCTTGTAATGGGTGAAAAATGGATATTTGGCTGAGAAGATTTCCAAACAACTTATCGAAGGTATGGCCAGTTTCTTCTTGCTGCTTATAGCAGAAATGAAAGACAGGGATTGAGAGGAGACTGGTAAGCAAAGAGGAACAAGGAATTGATGATTTTAGAAGTTCTCAGCTTAACCAGATTGCAAAAGACATTATAATTAAGAGATTCACTATCAGCAAAGCATGCTCTAGAGAAAAGACCGAGAGTGTGACTATACAGTTTGTTTGTATCTCAGAAAAAGCAAAAGGTTGGAGCACTCAGTCACACAAAAGGCTCTTTGAAGAGATTAAGAATGTGATTCACCAGAGAACATCTAGGAAATTTGAGGGCATTGCCCTGGAACCATCACAGCAGAAGTCAAAAGTGGAGATGGGATTATCTAGGGGGAAAAAATCTACATAGGGACCTCTTATCCAATGGAATTGATTCCCCATGACATACACAGGAGACCACCAAGTTTCCTGAAAAGTTTACACCAGCAGAAACACTGCCAGCCTGGACCAAAAAGGAGATGAAAGAAGCCTATGGAACCCCCAAATTCTACAGGCAGGAAATAGGCAGCCAATTACTTGGCTGCAAACATGTGCTACTTTTCATTAAAGAAAAAAAAAAAGATAATGTAGAAGGCAAAGCCAGAGTGTAGAACTTTGAGCCTAGAGGGTGAGGCCATGAGCCCAGGATGGAACCATGAGCATAATGGATGAGATCACTACTAAACTAGGTTCAGATTCTGGCACTAAATAACCATATGCAAGTACATCCCCTCTTTGTGCTTACCTTTTCCCAACACCTGAGAGAATGAACCAGACGAATTGGTCTTCTAAGAGCCTTTATAGCTCTAAGGGTCCTGTGATCAACTAGTGATGGCTTCCCTGGGTACAGCAATGAGGACTGGCGGATAGTAGGTATCCTAGCTCTCTGCTGGCTATCTCCCTGTCTTTCCCTCTGCATGTATTTGTTGAGCCTGCTCTATGTGTCTGGACCTCTAAGGGTTTACAGAAGGTTCCTAGCATTCTTAGGTTTCTCTGCTCTTGACTGCCCAGCCTCTCTGTCAATTAGTTACTATCTCAAGTTTCAACTCTCAACCAATGCTTTGCTACTTTGAAGCACTTTGAAAGAGGGAAAAAAAAAAAATCTTTCATGAAAGCAGTCAGTCTTGCATCTAGGTATTTGATTTTCCTAAAGGGACATCTGAAGGTGTGGTGTAAAGGATGGAGGCCCAACCCCTTAGAAATCAGGAGTCCACCCTGGGAAGAAGAGGGATGAGGCAGCTGGAGGGTCTCTGCTCAGAGGTAGGTCAAGGAGCCCCATGGAGGTTACCAGGAACTGACATGGCTCCAACTGAAATCGTGAATTAGAATTATGCTTTTAATAAATATAACAGCAACTCAGAGTCACCCTTCTCTGCTCCAGGGAGCGCAGAGTGCTTTTGTGGATACGATCTCATCATCCCCAGTGAGGCCACAGACAGGGAAATTGGGGATCATTCTTTCAGTTTGGATATAAAAAATAAGCAGGTGGGGCAGAAGGGTGGTGGTTTCAGGGGTCAACAGACAGCAGTGGGGTGGAGGCTGGGATGCCGAAGTCAGCAACCCCAAACTGAGAAGAACCAAGGCATTCTTGCCCTTAAGCGCTGCTTCCCCAGCTGGCCCTAGTGGGTGAAGGGTCGGGTCCTATTCTCTGACCTGCCTCTAAGGGACACTTGGCACACAGCCTTGAAAGCCTGCAGACTGCCTGACAGACTGAAAGCTATGGCTCTGCATGCCTTTTTCTAGCTGTCTCTGGGAGCTGATGAAATGCCACCTGACAACAAACAACTGCCATCCAGGCCCTTAATAAATCTTCTGGGGAGTCAAAACCATCAGTGTTATTTTCAAGAGACTCAGTCAATATCAGGGACACACCAGCCATTGGGAGACAGCAGAGCCATGGTTTGAGTGTTCAGGCTCACTTAGACTGAGTTGCCACTCATTAGTGGTGTGGCCACAGACAAATCACTGCACCTTTCTGAGCCCCTATTTCTTTATCGCTAGGATGGAGACAATACTACTGTCTACCCTGGGACTTCCCTGGTGTTGCAGCAGCTAAGACTCCGCATCCCCAATGCAGGGGGCCCAAGTTTGATTCCTGCTCAGAGAACTAAATCCCATATGCAGCAACTAAGAGTTTGAATGTCACAACTGAAGCTCCCACAACTAAGAGATTCCACCTGCAGCAACTAAGATTGAAGACCGTGTGTGCTATGGCTAAGACCCAGCACAGCTAAATAAAAATACATAAGTAATTTAAAAGAAAAACAATTTACCTTATTTTTTTAAGTGTCTACCTTAAAAAAAAATGTGCACATGCTGCTAAATATTCAATAAATGTTGGCTACAGAACAAGAAGATTACCAGTGTAACTTGTACTACTTTCATTAACTAAATCCCATCAACTGTCTGGCATTTAAAATTTTACACAGCATTTTCACACCCGTTATCCCTCTGACACTAGAGCAGCTTTTCATGGCTGAGGTGGTTATTCCCATATTACAAGTAAGCAGGGTGCCACCCTCCCAGGTACGCTGGAGGAAACCCAGCTTCCCACCCAGCCTGTATCCCTCTTTCACCAAGTGTCTGCATTTACACTATAAATTGTGTGGTCAACGCCAAGGATGAGAAAATAGAACAGAGAGATTAGATCACATCCCGATGTCACAGAGCAGATGGTAAATGAAAAAGCTGGGACTGGACTCTCAGTCAGCTGGACTGAGAGGAATGATCACTTGAGCAGCGGGGCAGAGACCACTGTGGCTGTCCTCCTGCCAGACAGTCTGGGGACCACCTGGTCATCAGTTATTATGTAAAAATGCCAACAGCTAGAAATCAAGACCTCGAGTGTTTTAAAGCACATCCGTGTTTTCTAAAAGGAGGAGGCAAAGACCTGGAGGCACAGGACCTGCGTCTGGTGCATCCATGACGGATCAGCAATGTGGCTCCCACTTAGAAGCAGATATGCTTTCTCTGCTGTCTGTCCAGACCCACGGGGTTCCCTTCCCCATCTCAAGGCGTCCTGGCCCTGAAGGCACCTGTGTTTGTCTGGTGGCTGAGTCTAGCAGCTGGACTTCAGAGCCTCAGATTCCCAGCTCCATCAAGCTAATAAATCTCCCCAGTTTCACAGAAGAAGAAACCAGCCTGTTTTCTCATCTGTAAAATGGGAATAATAACAGTCCCAATTATAGAGTTACTATGCAGATGAAATAAGTGAATATTTGTAACACATTATATAAAAGAAGGGCTTCCCAGGTGGCGCTAGTGGTAAAGAAACTGTCTGCCAATGCAGGAGACATAAGAGATGGAGGTTCCATCCCTGGGTGGGGAAGATCCTCTGGAAGAGGGCATGGCAACCCACTCCAGTATTCTTGCCTGGAGAATCCCATGGACAGAGGAGCCTGGCGGGCTACAGTCCATAAGGTCGCAAAGAGGTGGACACGACTGAAGCAACTTAGTACGTATGCATGCACCCATATATGAGAAATGTTCTATAAAATAAAAATAGTCACTGGCTATTAGCTCCCTCCCAGCTCAACATAAGGTCACAGAGCAGAGAAAGGGACAGAGAGGCAGGCAAGAGAGACAGGCAATGGCCATGGGGGTTTGGATAGCACAAGACAGTGAGAGGTTCCATCTTCCTGAGTTCTGATTAACAACCAGGAAGGTCAAAGTTAAGGACCAGCAGTTACCACCTACAAAAGGTGGCTTTCAAAGCAAAAGACACTCAACCTGCATAGAGGCCCACTGGGTCCTTGGATTTACAATCCTAGGACATCAGAGAGCAAAGAAGCCTTCAAGAACATCCAGCCAATCCTCTCGTCATATAAACACAGAAGCTCAGGCATCAGCAGCCTTGCTGAAACTTGGACCTGGGTCTCGAGGTGCATGATGGAGGGGATGGGGAATAAGGTCTGACTCCCAGGACACCCCTGCCCCCTTCACCCACTAGGGCCGCCATCCCCAAAGGGTTGCTGGACATGCAGGGCAGAAAGGAGACATCCGCCTTTCCCCTTGAAGCCTCTGACCTCACAGAACACACAGCCTGCCCGGCTGCTCCATCCCTTAGACAAATTTACTTAGCACTGATATTGAAAATGCAATTGAGCTTGAGTTTTATTGCAGAAATTAAACAGACCAGGGGGGAAGAAAAAGCCACTGCTCATCAACTCACCCGAGAGCTGGCGATGATCAAAGTAGCTAATGTGGAGTGTCACCATCAACTCCTGCCAGGAAAGGAGGGCCAGATATTCCCCTATCAGGGGCTCCCCAAAGATGGGGTGCTTGCAGCTAGCAGAGGGACTCAGGAAGGCTTTCCCATCAGCCCCCTGGCCAGGGCTCCTTGCACACCCCAACCTCAGCCCACCAGCCTCCCACCGTCGTGGGAGCAGAGACAGCACCTCTGAAGTCACCTCCATCAGCCTTTATGGAACAACACTGCCAAGGGCCAGAGCGAAGGGCTCTCTGCTCAACTCAAGAGAAAGCAAAATGCTTTCGGGGTTGAATCACTGTTTTTCTTTACTCCCTTTGGAGATCAGCGGAGCCCACATTCGGCCGTGTTCGTGGACCTGGGACTGGAAACAGCTGCGCTCTAATTACATGTAAAGTGTACCAAAACATCCCTTTTATCACAGACTGGAAATCTGTTAGCATCTGTCTCTCCTTTGTTTCTTCCACAAGATACAAGCTTGTTTCTACATTTTTCTCACCTGTAGCGGTGATTAAAATTCATTATAAATGAAAGGAGTGAACAGAGAAACAAGTTCCTCTGTGTACCGTTCTAAACTCAAATTAGAAACAGCTGTTTGCTAATTCATGCAGCGACGTTTTGTCGTGCTCTGTGAATCAATAATAACTCACCCTATTGCTGCGGAAATTTTTGGATAATCCATACATTTAACTCGGCGTTGGGTTCTCCAGGCAGAATGCAGAGGCAGAAACTCCCAGCTGCCTCTAAGCGGGCATGAGGGGACTCTGGTTTGCTCCCTGGAGATGTCCACACTGCCCCAGCAGACAGCCCCAAACTCGGAGGCTCCCAGCAACTCTCCCCTAGACCAGGCCCTGGAAGGACCAGAAGGAAACCCCGAAACAATCTTCTCATCTCCTCCCCTCTCCCGGAACCAGCAAAAAAAAAAAAAAAAATCAACTCTGATTAAACGCAAACCACACACATCCTCCAGCCGCCGGAGGGAACAGCAAAATTAAAAGTCTAATTGGTACCCGGAACAATTTAAAACTATTAAGTATAGGTGAGGCTTTTCTGTAAGAAAATAATCCTTTGATTAGGATTAAGTTTATTTGGATAGCATTCTTCCCGTTCCTACGTCTTAGCTGCAGATGTCAGAGCTATAGTCTGCAAGTCCTCGAAGCTCCTGAGAAGTATTTGGGCATCTCCTCTGCCAACTTCAGGAAAGAGAGCATGTGACGTCTGAAGTGGAAGCTCTGAAAGGGACAGGATGTTCTTTACACGTTGTGGGGAGGAAAGTGAGCAACACCTTCAGAAGCCCACACTGCCACACGGCATGCCCAGCCTGCTCAGCAGGTGCCCCTCCAAGACACTGCCTCCAGGAAGCCTTCCCTGACTCCCTCTGCCACCATCAGCGCCCCTCCTTGACCCTGGGGATACTTCCATGAGGCCACTTTTCACCCTGAATTGTGGCACCTGACGTCACCGTTATTTTGAGGCTTTGTGGAGCCTGTGTCTCCTGCGTCCTTTCAGGTCTGAGACACAGTCACTCTGAGCTAGTTTTTGAACCTCAGGCTGGTATCTCCTCCCACTCCCCACGGCGTAGTCCCACTCTGGAGTCACCAGCCACAGAGCCCTCCGTGAGTGCCAGGCACGGTGCCAAGCTCCTCATAAGCTTCACCTCCTTGAATGCCCACCTCCATCCTACATGGTGCCCACCATCACTTTCCTCATTTTCCAGAGCAGACATCTGAGACTCAGACAGGGGAAGGGCCCTGAGTTTCACAGCAGTTAGCGGAAGGAGCCTAGAATGAATCCCTATTTTTCCAGAAAGCCATCAAAATCACCTCCTGTCATCAGAGAGCAGGCCTCACCCAGCCCAGCCTCCGAGCCTTTGTTCAGGCCATGGTGCTCACCAAAGATGTCCCTCTACCAGCCTCCTAAACCAACCTGTTCCTCAGCAGCCAGCTCTGCTCGCCTCCCAGCATATCCCAGGGGGCAGGGGTGGTGCTCTCCCTCATGGCTATGGTCAGGCACTCATTTCAATGCTCATCTGGGCCTAGGGAGACAGTAGGTCGATGCGTCCAGGCGAGGGGGCGGGTACGTCTGCCTCGAGCAGCTCATGCTCATCTATGGGGGTCTAGGGAGCCCTGCGCTGGGGGAAACCAGTGGATTCCAGACCGTTCACTCTTGGACAGGATCAGGGAAGTCTGAGCAGGGAGCGGGTGCCATGCTGGGAGATGTGCGCGTGTGTGTGTGTGCTCAGTCGTGTCCGTCTCTGCGACCCCAAGGACTGCAGCCCGCCAGGCTCCTCTGTCCATGGGATTATCCTGGCAAGAGTACTAGACCGGGGTGCCATTTCCTTGTCCAGAGATGCTGGGAGGCAGCGGCACTCAAACTGGGCTTTGAGGATGGAAGAGGCGCTCCACCGACCCGCGTTCCCCCAAACATGGGCTATGCACCACAGTGAGAACCCATGATGATCTCAGGGGCAGCCTAACACGGATGCCCAGTGTTCTTCAGCTCCTTTCCAGCCATCAGGCTGAGGAGAAGGCCTCCGCTTGGTGCCTTGTCTTTAATTTCTCTCTAACAAAGAGAGAAAATTTCTTTCCAACAAAGAAAGAACAGACCCCAAGGCTCAGGGTTTTCAGAATGCCACAACTTCTGGCAGGAATAACTTGAACATGGGCTTTTCTTTGGGTCTGTTTTCAATTTACTTTTAAGGTTACTGCCTACTTACAGCAAATGATACTGACTTTCCATTTGCAGAATTAAGAAAATGAATTAAAGTATGAAAAGAGGACTTAAAACTACCAGGTACATCATAGCACCAGTGATACTCAAGTGTTGCAAAAATCATGGCAGAGGGATTTAATAGAACAAAGCCTGGGACACCCAGCATAGAAGTGAGCTTGGAGGGACTTCCAAGCTAACCACTTCTCTGGCAGTCCAGTGGTTAACACTTGACCTTCCAATGCAAGGGGTGCGAGTTCGATCCCTGGTTGGGAAGTTAAGATCCCACATGCCTCGTGGCCAAAAACACAAAACACAAAACAGAAGCAGTATTGTAACAGATTCAATAAAGACTTTTAAAATGCTCCCCATCCAAAAAAAAAAAAAAGAAGAAGAAGAAGAAGTGAGTGTGGAAGCTGGAAAACTCAGAAACAGCAGGCTGAAGTCTGCATGGTCACTCCTGGGCTCTGCCCCCAAAGTGATCTTCCAGCCCAGCTGTTCCAGGAAGTAGACACGAGAGACGGTGCCAGACGGTGCCCGGGAGCCGAGGTTCAGAAACAGCAGTCCTAGGAGCCCGCTGCCACACCCGGCCCATTCGGCAGCCTTCCCTGCTCAGGCATTGCCCCTGGTCCCCAGAGACGGGGCTCAGCTCTATGCTCACAATACTCAGAGCAGATGCTGGGGGAGGTCATGGGCAGGGCATCTGGGCGGGGCCTTAGCCAGGTTCAGCAGGTCTTGGGGCTCCCCAAAGGAAGCAGGCCCCCGGGGAGAATCAGAGCTCATCCACGCAGGAGCCGCTGCCTCCCCCCAGGTCCACCTGGGTCCAGGTAGAATGCAGCTAAACCCGCGGGACCAGCCCCAGGCCTCTCCCAGCGGGCTTGACCAGCATCTAGGTTGTGGGGCTGGTTGTAGCCCCAAGCAGCTGGGTGACCGTGAGGACAACCTTTGGCCTCCAGGCTCTCCTCACCTCATCTATAGAATGCAGCTTGTACCCTGACTTTCTCACTGGAGATGCAGACAGAGAAAGTGCTTGATGAGGGTAAAGAATGTGAACAAAATGACTAGACTCATATTATAATTTTCACAAAACCCAGTATCAGAGAAAACCTCATGGAGCCCCTAATCTCAAAGTTGAAGCCTCTAACCCAGAGTTTAAAAATGATTAACAAGTAGATTTCATATTATACATACATGCTATACGTGCCTCCAACACATGGATAATAAATGACATTTATTATGCACTAGACATTTCCTGAGTGTTGGCCCCATTGCCACATGTTGTCCCGTTTGATATTCACAACCGTCTGACGAGTTAATGCCAGCCCCCATTCTGTAGATGAGAAAACTGAGGCTTACAGAGGTTAATTAGCACGTCCAGGTCTTATGGGTTAGAAATGGCCAAGCTGGGCTTTGAATGTGGGTCACCTGACCTCGAAGTCCGTGCTGTTCACCACCCTGAGATGCAGTGTGTGTGAATCACCAGACGCGAGGGAAGGAAACTGAATGGGTGGCACCTCCTCAGGAGCAAGAACAGCCCCCACCACCACGGAGGCAACGTCATTGAGAGCCCAGGGGGATGCCCACCCAAGAACCCTGGGAGGATGTCAAGGTCATGTCCTCATCTTCAGCTCAGACACTTCTTGGCGGGGGACACGTTCCTCCAGCTCAGGGGGTCAGATCTCCATGGACAAGGCAGGCACACTGTCTGACCTTAAGGCCTGGATCTGCTGCTTTGCAGCTCAGTCAAATCCCTCCGAGGCCCAGCTTGAGGGTGCCCCTAGCACCTGGAGAACTGAGGAGCCTCCCGCAGCACGAGGGACAGCGGTTCCCCCAAACCACTCACTCTCTCTGCCCCATGACGTGCCCCGCAGCAATTCTGCCAGACGGTCACAGCGTGGTCCCACCTCCCAGAAGAGGACCCTGTGGATGGGGAGCCAAAGGGGCCTCCGTGGCAGGCGCTCCAGGCGAGAGCATCACAGCCCTCAGCTCGGTTTAGCTGCAGCTGCAGTGGATGTTCTGAGCCCCAGGGCCTGAGGCCTCACCTCCAAGGCTCTGCCTCTCTTTAGAAGGGTGGGCAGGAGCTAATGCCCCCCAGAGTCACCCTCAATCACAGAAGGACGAGCCTGTGGGGCGTCCTGCACAAACATGAAATTCCCGGCAGAATCGAGCCCAGGGGTCCACAGCCGTGACTTTGACACTCCTCCCCAGTGTTGGCCTTTCCCTTCCCTGCCTCACCCTGCCTGCCCCTCACTCCTTCTTCCTGGAGCACCTACCTCCCCACTACAGAAAAGAAAGTGAAAGTGTCAGTCGCTCAGTCGTGTCCAGCTCTGCGATCCCGTGGACTGTAGCCCGCCAGGCTCCTCTGTCCACAGAATTCTCCAGGCAAGAATACTGGAGTGGGCAACCACTCCCTTCTCCAGGAGATCTTCCCGACTCAGAAATCGAACCTGCGTCTCCCGCATTGCAGGTGGACTGTCTACCATCTGAGGCACCAGGGAAGCCCCAAGAATTTAGTCGCTCAGTTGTGTCTGAGTCTTTGTGACCCCATGGACTATGTAGACTGCGAGGCTCCTCTGGCCATGGAATTCTCCAGGCTGGAATACTGGAGTGGGTTGCCATTCCCTTCTCCAGGGGATCTTCCCAACCCAGGATTGAGCCCAGGTCTCCCGCACTGCAGGCAGATTCTTTACCCTCTGAGCCATGAGCAAAGCCTAGCCTGGACCCAAGTCCTGGCCTCAAGTCCTGCGTTCGGGAAAGTCATCCTCAACGCTTGCCTGAGGTGGTGACACCAGATTCGGAAGTCGAGTCTACCAAGGACTCGCTATGCTCACGTCACCTTCCAGACCTTTATCCTATTTATTTACTTACTTTATTATATTACTCAACTTTGTCCTTTCACCTGCCTCAGGCCTAACAGTGCTACCTACCTGAGTTTAATACCAAATAATTATCTTGATGAAATCATGGATATGATGTTTTGTAAAGTTCATTAAAAGAGATACATAATTACCTTTTTCAAATTTCATGAACTGGGACTTCCCTGGTGGTCCAGTGGTTGAAAATCTGCCTTGCAATGCAAGAGACATGGGTTTGATCCCCAGTCGGGCCACTAAGATACCACATGCCGCAGGGCAACAAAGTCTGTGCGCTGCAACTACTGAGGCATGCGCTGCGCCACAGCAAAGATCTCACATGATGCAACAAAGGTCCCACATACCTTGAAGACCCGACACGGTCTAAATAAATACAAATTTTTTTAATTGCACAAACCATGGGACTTCCCTGATGGCCCAGTGGTTAAGACACCAAACTTCCAATGCAGGGGTTGCAGGTTTGACCCCTGGTCAGGGAACTAAGATCCTGTATGCTGCATGGCATGGCCAAAAAAAATTTTTTAGTAAAGTAGAAATTGCATGAACCGTCTAGAATTGGGCTGCCAATCTGTCAAGGTGTCTCAGGCATCCACTGTGAGGCCCTGCTCTGGCCTACACTTTAGGCAGGACTGCAGCTCTTGGTGTGTCCCTCGCTCCCCTGCAGGCTTTGAGCTTGTTGGGAACACCGGAGCTGTGTGCCCAGCACAGTGCTTGGCCAAAAGTGGGCAGAGGAGAAGAGGCGGGCTGGGCCCCACGGCAGGGGAAGAGCCCTAGGATCTCCCCTGAATGTGCCGGGGCCAACAACACAGCCACTGTGCGGGCCCCACTCACCCTTTACACTCATCCAAATCTACGACTCAGCAGAGAAAATTTCAATTTTCCCTGGATTTTCATGTTTCAGCCTCCAGAAAAATTGCCACTGTGGGCTTTGTTGCCTAGCTGTCAGCCCTCGATGACTGAGGCCGCCCCGGCCCCGCCTAGAGAGGGAGGAGATTGGAGCAGCTTGGCAGGCCTGGGGAAGGCGCAGAGGCAGAGGCAGCAGCAAGGGAGGCAGCCACCTGGCCCAGACCACAGTGATGCGGAGGAGCCCTACGTGGCTGAGTTGGCATGACAGGATCCCCCCTGGAGCAGCTGTGGCCAGGGGCAGTCCCCTGACTTGACTTCCAAGTGACAGCAAGGCAACTGACGTCCCAGGCATCCCTACCGGGGAGTGTCATCTGCTGGTCTCTTTATGGCATCACTGACCCTTCCCTGGGCACCCCTACCCCCTGCCCCCACCTCTGCTGTCTCAGCCTGAATGGCCTCCACCTCCTTATCCTATAACCAGGCCCTCATCTTACCCTGCATTGTGACTGCTGTCCTAAAAAGACTTGAAAATCATCATTAACTGTATTTACTGAGCACTTACTATATGCCAGGCTCATTTTTATTTAACTATATTATTAGGCATAAATGTTTTGCATGTCTTAATCCTTTTAAGCCACACATACTGTTACCAGACACAATCTGACAGATAAGAAACCCGAGACTCACAAGCTGAAATGGACCTTTGAGGGCACCCAGCCACCACCCATTGTGCACATGGGGACACTGAGAACCCTGAGGTCTGAAGGAGGGACTTGCCCCAAGACAGAACCCGGCAGAGCCTGGAGGATGTGACTGCCTGACTCACCGGAAACCCCCCACGCCAACACACACGCCATAGAGGAGACGGGGAAAGCTAACGTAATGTAAAAGGGTAAACTGAGAAAGTCCATCCATTGAAAGTGATGGATCGCCCAGGAGCCTTGGCACCATGCGCCACCCATGGCATCCTGCCCACAGGGTGTCTAAGAGGAGACATTGCCCCCAGCTCAGCACAGCTGAGGGTGACGGTGCTATGCCCACTGCCAGCTGGGGGCCACTGTCCCCAGCAGGGGTGGCTACCATCTCATCTCCGTGCCGGGCACAGAGTAGGTCCTCAACACTTGCTGAATCTTCCATGAGTGAACGATGGACAAATGAATGCTTCAGCCAGGTCATTAGTCAGTGCTGGGTGCAGGGCTGTGAACGAGCTATGTATTCCTTATGCCTCCATTCACATTCCATCTAAACAGCACTTCAGTGGTCCTTGTTCATCTTCTTCCAAGAATGTTATTCTTGGGTTATTCTGTAAGGGTCTCCCTACAGGTACTCTTGGCTTAGAACTGCCTAGAGACAACTCTGAGAAGCCCCAAATTTGTGGATCCCTGGGAGTCCCCACAAGATACCTGCCAATACCTATATGCTGGATGATTGAATAAATGAGTGACTGAATGAATGAATGAAAGGGTACATTTCAGGTCTTGTCCTAGAGGAAGCAATCAGTAACTGGCATGAATGACTGGGTGGATGGAAGGATGCACAAAGGGATGGAAGGATGGATGGATAGAATACTGAAGCCCAGGGCTTAGTCTAAAGAAAGCCTTCCTATCCATGGCATGAATGAATGGATGGATGAATGACAAAGCGAATCACAAAGAAGGTGTCATGAACCACTCAAGGAAGCCCCCATCAGATGGAGGCCCAGGGATAGAGGCTCCAGCTGGCAGCTGAGGGGTTAATGAGCTTGACCACTTGCTTGAACACCTGAGCCCAGAGGGGTGTTCACATACTGTGGCAGAATGCAACTAGTTCAGTCTCCAGCATAGCTCTCATTTGTCAGAGAGGAAGAAAGGCCATGTGGGGATGGGAAAGAGGGTGGCGGGGACAGAGGCAGAGCTCAGTGACCCAGCCTCAGCCTGAGCCCCTGAAAAAAACCACATTCAATCCAAGGAGACACTGGGAGTGGACAGGAGGGGAGAGCTGGAGGTAGGTGGGTACGGGCCTTCTATTTATTCAGACTAGAACAGAACAAATGAATAGATTTAATAAAATAATGAGCTAAGAGTCCAAGCTCTTAAAGGTACAGCCTCAGCAGTGGGATCTGGAGTGGGCTGAAAGGTTTGCATTTTTGTCTGGTAAAACTAGGCAAGTGAGTATCTTTGCACACAACACACCGGGGATGAGACAGTGTGTATGTGTGTGTCTCCAAAATTCACCCCAAATCTCCCTACTGACCACCCACAAATGAGCATGCCCTCCCACGAGGCACACACAGCCAAGTGGCCCCCTTGTACATTTTTCTGGGAGGAAGTCAAGCCAGCCAAGCACACGCGGCTATCACACTTTCTTGGCCACCGCTGCCCTGCATTTCTCCTTCCCCTGCCCAAACAGGAACTGATCACTTCCTGTTCATCTTGGGACACTCCTTGCATTCATTCATTCCTTCTCCGGATACTTACTGACATCTATTCCATCCGTGCCAGGCTGCCTCCGAGTGCTGGGGCAGCACACACACTGGCCAAGGGAGGCTGGTTCCAAGGGCCTCAGGAGCGTGTCCAGGATGGTTCTCAAGCCAGAGAGCTAGGTTCACAGCCCGGCTCCATCCTGACCAGCTGTGGTGACCTGGGATCTGTTATTGAACCTCTCTAAGCCCCACCAAGGGGGAAAGTAGACAGAGAACGCCTTCTGCCTCCTCTGGCTGTGGTGAGGATTAAATCGGATAATCCAGGTTAAGCAACTCTGGCCCAGCGCCGGGCACACGGGAAATAATGCTCGGTGAATGTATCACTGTGTATCATTTCCAGATCGGAGGCCGCAAGAGCAGAGGCCTCTGGGCAGACCCCTGGTTAACCGCAGGGCTCCCCGCCCACGGTGGGCCATCCTGCCCACTCTCAGTTTACCCTTCCCAAGAGCATTTTTTTACAATTTTCCAGATCCTCACACACCACCCCGGGGTAGGAGCCACTAACCGCGTGTGATAGAGAGAGCCAACCCCGCTGTCTTACCCCTGAGCCCATCACAGAACCCAAACACAGAAGGGCCCTCAGGGGGACCCAATTCACTCCCCACTGGCACTTCCATCCCCTCTGCCAGGGGTTTGGTTCTTCCCAGTGATGGGGAACTCATTCCCTTCTGAGCTTCCTTAGCAAAAAGAAATGATGTCACCATGAGCCCAAAGAGAGGGCTTGCGGACCACCTCCTGGGGACAGGAATAACAGGACCCCCGACTCCCACCGTCCTCTGAGAGGAGACAGAATCAGCCCCCTGTCACGTGGCAGCCGTTTTTTAAAATAACATTGTAATTTACATGCATCTACTCCTTCAACAAACGTCACCAAGTGTCTGCTGTGCAGCCCGGTTCCAGGCTCTTCGCCTACGATGAAATGAGAGGAGGCTGACGATAAAGCAGTAAATCCATCTGTAGTGAGTCAGGCGGCACGACAAAGACAATATGGAGCAGCATAAGGACGGAGGGTGAGGGAATGGGTGGGGTGCTACTCCAGACAGGTGACGACACGCTGACACTTGAGCACAGACCTGGAGCAAGCAAGGAAGCGAGCCAAGGGACGTGGAGGAAGCGCATTCCAGGAGCAGCCACTAGCACGTGCAACAGCCCTGAGTCCGGAGCGAGCTGCCTTGGGCATGTTCCAAACCTCCATCTTCCTGGGTGCGGGCATGAGGCTCAGAGCGAAGGCACTTGTCTGCCTTCAGAGATCGCAGACCAAGCTGTCCTTCCCACGGAGACCCACAGTCCAACTTGAGCGCCGACTCACTGTGGGTCCCGACGCTGATCTCTCAACCTCTCTGGCCTTGGCTTCGGCAACAGCTGATCAGGGCTGAGCATCCACCCCTGAGGTCCTCCCCGGCCTGCCACTCAGTGCCACGTGCACCCACCATTCCCCTCTACCCACTGCGCCATCCTCACACCCGCACCAGCAAAGCCACCCAGGATTGGCACGCCTGCCAAAACAGCTATTAGCCCAGTAGCCAATAATAACACATTATCCTATCAATTTGCTTCCAAAACGCTGTGTAACTGCAGAACCCAAGTTTGCCATTTCGGTAGCTTGGTTACGACACAGAGAGAAACGCACTGGTTCCTTCCCATGGAGAACAAGTGGCTGGCCACAAGAAACAGCCGCTTCGCTTACCACCGAGGCGCCCCCCCCCCCCCCCCACCAACCCTGCCCCACTGGCAGGCACCACACCAATCCATCGGGAATCACGGTCCGGTGAACCATAGTCAGAGATTTGACTCGGCGTCCTCTTGGCGCACCTCCCAATGACGGAAGAGGAGACCGATGCCTGGGAGGTGACGGCTTGAGGCCACACTGGCCTCGTGGGTGGCAAGGTCAGGCCCAGAAGGCGGCACGCAGGCCACCTCCCAGCTGCCGGCCAGGAACCAGGGCGGGAAGTGGGGCAGAGGTGAGGGCGTGGGACGGGATCAGAGCCAAGGTGCCCAGGGGCCAGCAAGCGCTCCGGCCCAAAGGGCACACAGACCATTGGGGATGCTGGCCAGCCTCCTCGGCAGAGACATGGGAGCCCGGAGGCCACAGGATGGACACAGAGCAGGGCGGGGGGCAGCGAGGAGAGCTGTGCCAGACCCGGAAATCGGGGTGCTCCCAAGAGGCCACCCCCCACCCCCACACTGCAGGACCCAACGCAGATCTGACACCCCAGCCACCAGTGCCTCCTAGGCCCTCACGTTTTCTTCCACAGTCCAGGAAAAACAGCTCCCCTCTTTCTGGGTTAGATTCCACTCTGAGTGAACGTTCAGACATTCAGCTTCCCAAGGAGCCAGGAGCCTCTAAGGGGACTCTTGGCGTTCCGGTGCAGACACCAGCCTGTTTTATCCATTCTCCCCCTCCAGCCCCGCCCCTCCGCTTACCTCTCCCCCCCTGCTCACCGGGACATCCCAGGATAAATTGTTTGATGCCCCCGCTTCGGGCACCCAGCGGCCGGCCAGGCGAGGGCTGGAAAAGCGCTTCCCACTGCCCCGCTGGTGACCTCAGCCCCGGGACTCATCCCCACCCTCGGCCTCAGCCGGGGGAAGGATGGGCCCAGCGTGGCTGCTCCCGCCGCCTTGGCGGGGAATCCAGCTAGTGGGGAGAGGAAGGGCCTCGGGGAGGGAGTGGGGGAGGAGACAGAGGAGGCCAAAGGCTGGGCCACTCGGCCAGATGCTGACCCAGTTGAGGGCCCCAGACCCCAGGGGCGCCCGGGAAGCTCTGACTCTCCCGCCAGCCCTGGGATTCCTGCAGAGAAGAGGGGCTGGGGCAGCCCGGCTCCAGCGCTTGTCCCTGAGGCTGGGGTTAAAGGAGGAACGTGGGGCTGCCAGGACAGGGTGGGGGACAGCCCCTCAGAGGCCCTGGGTGGGGTGGGTGGGGTGCTGTCTGTGGGAAGGAGCGTTCAGCAAATGGAAACCAGGCCCCAGAAACTGGCCCAGCCACAGCGGCTGCAGGCTCCAGGGAAAACCCCGCCGCTCACGGAAAGGTGCCCCAACCACAGAGAAAGACGTGTCAAAAAATGAAAAAGCGGGGGGTGGCCAGAAGCTGAGGCAAGAGTGGGGGTGGCTGTCGGCTGCGTCCACACAAGCCCCCTTTTCTGTGCTCCGAGCACCTCCAGGGCTGGCCCATTCTCCTCCCAGCCCGGCTGGCCCGCAAGTGCTGTAAAAAGCCAGCTCAAGGAGCAATTTTCCTCCCTTCGCCTCCCTCTGCGGCCTTCGGTCAGGTTTCCAGCAGAGCTGGGCCAGAGCCTCGTCCTGGCCCTGGAAATCAGCATCATGCTGGGAAGGGCAAGCGTGGGTTCGCACCATGCTCATTTTTCAAGATTCGGCCCTCAACACTCCTCAGCCCTCATCAGTGAGAAAAGAGGTCACTGGAAGGGGGCGGGCCAGGGACACACAGCTCTGGGTGACAATTTGAAATCGGTCGGACCCCAGGGTCCTGACATCACAAGCCTGGTGTGTAGTGAGATGCTGGAGAGGGTGTGAAGAAAAGGGAACCCTCCTACACTGTTGGTAGGAAAGTAAATTGGTACAGATACAATGCAAAACAGCATGGACATTCCTCAAAAAACTAAAAATACAGTTACCAGACGACCCAGCAATCCTGCTCCTGGACATATATCCAGAAAAAAAGCTCTGATTCAAAGATACATGCACCCCAATATTCACAGTAGCATTATCTACAATAGCCAAGACATAGAAACAGTCTAAATGTCCATTAACAGAGGAATGGATAAAGAAGATGTGGTACATATATGTGGTGGAGTATTACTCGGCCATAAAAAAGGATGAAATAATGACACTTGCAGCAACATAGGTGGACCTAGAGATTATCATACTAAGTGAAGTCAGAAAGACACATATCACTTATATGCAGAACCTAAAATACAAAATGAATGGACTTATTTACAAAACAGAAACAGACTCACAGACATAAAGAACAGATTTGTGCCGGCCAAGGGGTCAGAGGGATGGATTGAGAGTTTGGGATTACCAGATGCAAACTATTATAGAGAGAATGGATAAGTGGCAAGGTCCCACTGTATAGCACAGGAAACTATATTCAATATCCTGTGATAAACCATAATGGAAAAGGATATGAAAAAGAATATATATATATATATATATATATATATATAAAACCAAATCACTTTTCTGTATACCAGAAACTAATACAACACAGTAAATCAACTATACTTCAATAAAAACATAAATAAATTTTAAAAAAGAGTTTGGTGTGTAGTGGCATTCAGCAAGTACAGACGTCATCTACCCATTCATCCATTCATCTCTCCAACAGATGTTGAGGATGTGTTCAGAACACTTTGGTGCTGGAGGTGTGAGGGGAGACAACGCAGGCACAGTTCCTGCCCTACGGAGTTCACAGCCTCCCGAAAGAGACAGACGTTCTCCACGTGCTGACATCTGCTATGACTGGAGAAGTCCCCAGGGCAGTGGGAGAACGGGGACTGGGGTGCAACGAGCTTCCTAGAAAAAGCAACCTGTGCGTTGAGACCAGTCGGATGAAGAAGAATCAGCCAAGGAAAGGAAGCAGGGATGGGGACAGAGGTCCAAGCAGCAGTCCCAGCACGCGCAAAGGCCTAAAGGTGAGACTCAAGTCTTGGATCACTTCTGCGAAATCTCAAGTTCCTCTCTCCCAGCCCTAGTGGGTGGCCCAGCCCAGCGGCTCCGAACCCCCTCCCCACTTCCAGACCGGGGAGACCCCCACTGGCACCTCTGGCAGCTAAGCCCATACTCAAGGCCTTCTCTCCTAGATGAAGTTCTTATCTGAAATGTTTTCACATGTTTATTTTTGAAGGGGGATGGGAAGAGAAAAGGGAGTCCTGAAGGTCTTTTACTTTTCAGAAAAAAATTTAATAAATAAACAGAGCCTCAAGAAAAGGGCAAGGAAAGGTCTCTGCATCTGTAACCACTGAACAAATTAAAATTAGCTCATTTAATCAGCTCCTAATGGCCTGGCTGTCCCGAGTGGGCCCTGGAACACAGCAAACTTCACAGCAGAAACGCGCGGGCCAATGTCAGTTTATCCTACAACAAAGGGATTTTTCTAAATAGCGTGATCAAAACGCAGCGAAGGCAGGGGAGAGCTGGGGAGACAGAACTCGGCCCCCCAGATCTTGGTGGGCCCCCACCTCCCCACTTTGTCCCTTTGAATGGAATTGTTCTCTCGGCTTTTGTTCTAATTATCCAAACATATGTGTAACTCTGTTCTACAAAGTGTGTTTTATCCAGCAAAGGAGGTTAACACTTGCCCCCACCATACCTTCCTGGGGCCCCACATCGCCAACATCTCCCTCTCCCCCATTACCTCCAGCCTCCCGGGCAGGCACAAACACACACACAGACACACACACCTACACCCATAGCAGTCACATACCCACACGGTTCTGCAAAGAGTCTCACGTCACGTGCAGTTCCATATACATAGTTCTATATGTGCAGCTCTGTGCGTGCACAATTACATGCACACAGTTACTCTACCACACACACACGCATGCTGCTCTCAGGTTCCTGGCTAACAGCTGGAGGGGGAAGGCGCAGATCACCGGACCCCCAGGGAGGGCCGCTGTGCGCACACCTGAGGCCCAGGCTGGTAGCAAGGACTCTTATTTCCCTGGAGTGGTTTCTCCACGTAACCTGCCACCTGGGCTAAGTCATTAGGGCAACTGAGGAAGGGGAGCAAAAGGCCAAGGATGAGGGGCCGGGGCCAAGGGGAAAAAGCGGGTGTCTGGTGCCAGGGCAAGCCTGAGCCAGCGGCCACTCCAATCTGGTGGGGAGGCTGGAACAAGGCTCCTCTGCCAATGCCAAGCTCATCTTCTAGCCGGCCGACATGCAGCCCTAGAGCCCTGGGTGCTCAGCCCCACGGGTCATCCGTTAGTCTGGGTTCAGCCCTGGCTCCACCATTCATTAGCTCTGAGTCTTCACCTCCTCCTCCATAAAACGGGAAGAAGCACCGGCCCCAGGGAAACGCCAGGCTGACTAAATCGGAGCATGCAGCACACTGCCCAGCGCAGAACAAACTGCATCAACCTTTGCCACTGCTTCCTTTATACCCAAGGGCCTGGTGACCCAGGAGGGGGTCAGACAGTGGGTTAGTGACACAACCAGAAGACAGCTAGTCGTCCCATAGTTTTCACTGTCTTACCCAACCCCAATCCCTCGAGTGAAGGAGGGGGAATTTAAAAAGTAAATCAAAGACATTAAACGGGGTGTAGTGAGGAGGCCATGGCAATCCTCTCCAGTATTCTTGCCTGGAGAACCCCATGGACAAAGAAGCCTGACGGGCTACAGCCCATGGGGTCACAAAGAGTTGGATCTGACTGAAGGGACTTAGCACACATGCAAGGAGTAAATGGCCAGGACAATGGGAGTCTGGGAAGGTCCTGACTTGAACACCAGCAACCTGGGTATGTGCCAATGTTATCCTCAAGTCACAGAAATGGAAACCGGGCTCTCTGTGGCAAGCGGCTTGCAAACAAGTCCGCCTGGATCAAGGCCGCATCCCTGCCCCTTCCCATGACTACAGTTTCTGCAGAGCCTGCTCTCCCAACCTGCAAAATCCACCCGGAGGACCCCTGGAGGAAACCCACAGCTGAGAGTTTCCCGCAAGCAGCTCTTGGGATGGGAGGATCAGGCCACTCAACCACTCCAGACCCAGGAGGGCAGCCCTTCCCCACAGTGGCTCATGAAGGCCTCAAAACCCCCAGACCTCCCATGTCAAGGAGAGGTCAGGAACGGCCCTTGCCCATGTCACAGGCTTGGAAAATGAGGCCCAGAAACAGTGCAGGTGGGAGACTCAAGCTGCCACAGCTCCCAGGTGACTCCCAGTGGGAGCTGAGTCTGCAAGGCTGGAGTCATCCCAGGCTGGGACTCCTACCCTCCTGGCCCAGCCCTCATCCAGGCAGCTCCTGAGACCTGTTCTATGGGACCCCCAAGGAGTGTTCAGAAAATAGACCTCGACGTGGTTCCAGCCAGCAGGTTCCATAGGTAGTGGCTGTGACCAGTCCTACAGGAATCCCCACCTCCATCTGACTGGCAGGGCCCAGGCCCAGGAGACTCAGAACCACCTGAGGCAGCCTCAGAATGGGCAGCGAAACCTGGGAAACAAGCTTCTGCGTCACCAATGTCTACAGATCCCACATCCTGCAGGCTCCCCCAGCCCGGCCCCCATCAAGCCCCAGGCCACCCAGAAGACAAGAAGCATGGGTAGTGAAGGTCAAATGCATGGGCTTGGGTTGAAGCTTGGCCCTGTCACATGCGTGCTGTGTGACCTGGGAAAAGTGACCTCCCCTCTCTGAGCCACAAACCTCAACTGTAAAATGAAGACAGTGAAAAGGGATGCCTCCCTCCCAGACTTGATGATGGAAGGGGATGCTGTCTGGCAAGTGTCTAGCTCAGCACCTGCCCCTAGGCCCAGTTGGTAGCCCTTAGTAAGCTCAGGGACTATGGTAGGGGGAGAAATAAGCTCAGGGAAAAATGTGGTAGGGGGAAAAAAGGAGGGCCTCAAATTCGACTCATCTCCTCCATGGGCGTCCACAGAGCCCTAGGCCATCACACACAATGGGCAGGATAAGGGGCACCCTTCCTCTTTCAGATTCAGCAGGACAGGTGTCCCCATAGACTCAGGCTCACACTCCCCTCCAGGGCCCCTGAAACAAGCCCAGCAGGCAGCTAATGGAGCGGCCCAGAGCATGCAGTCCAGCCAGGCTGGCGCAGGAGGGTGGGCCCAGAGGCCCCTCAGGGAGCCCCATGTGATAAGGATTCAGAAGAGACCCGCAAAGGGAAAAAAAAGAGTTGGCAGTCTTGCCCCACCTGCTGCCGTGTCACACCACACGCAGAGACCTGGCTGGTCTTGCTTCCTGCTTCTGGGCCATGTGGCCTATATTCCCCGCCCCTGCCCTGAGCCTCAGTTTCCACTCACTGGGCTCTGGTCACCTCGCAGGGCAGCAGTGAGGGTCAGAGGAGAACAAAGCCTGTGAGCTCCTGCTGCTGCTAAGCCACTTCAGTCCTGTCGGACTCTGTGCGGCCCTATAGACGGCAGCCCACCAGGCTCCTCTGTCCCTGGGATTCTCCAGGCAAGAACACTGGAGTGGGTTGCCACTTCCTTCTCCAATGTATGCATGCATGATAAGTCGCTTCAGTCGTGTCTGATTCTGTGCAACCCCATAGACGGCAGCCCACTAGGCTCCTCTGTCCCTGGGATTCTCCAGGCAAGAATACTGGAGTGGGTTGCTATTTCCTTCTCCAGAAGGCTGAGTGGATGGGATCACTGGAGAGGAGTGGGTGAGAAGCCAAGAGCAGACACAACCTGCCCGCCCCTCCCACATCTGGGCTGTGGCCACAGGAGAAGAAGTGCTGGGACGGGGTGCTCCCTCCAGGGCCCCAAATGCAGACAGCATGCAGGCAGCGGCTGCTCCAGCTATCTACCTCCATCCTGATCAGCACAGAGAGAAGCAGCCACCAAACACAGCACACGGCACACAGTAGGCAACTGGTCAGGCTTTTCCTAACCTCTAACCCTCCGACAACCTGCTTCCGCAAAAGAGACCAGTGCAGATGTCCACAAGGGCTCCCTGCAAAGACAGAACACGGAGTCTGCACTCATCCACACTCAGACATCAGACCCCATGGGCCACGTGGCCCAGGAAGGATGGGGTGGGGGTGTTTGCCCACTCACAGGCCACCAGGGACACCCCTACCTGCCCAGCTCCACCAGCAGAGAGGCTCAGATGAAAGAAACCACCCAGCTAGGGGGACGAGACTCCGGGCCCTGAATTCCAGTCCTGCCTCACTCTGTCCCGCGTGCTGTTGGCGACAGCAGCCCTCCATTCCCTGAGACTCGGTCTCCCTGAGCGCTCCAGCTCCCCCTGCCTCAAAAGCCATGAAACTCCGGTAACGGGGCGCACTGCCTTGCTCCGAGCCAAAGTAGGCTACAATTAATCTGAAGCAGGAATTTTCTTAATTGCTGGGTTTTACAACCCAAACAGAAGAGATAAAGTACAGCTAGTTGACAACGCTGGCTTGAGGCAAGACAGTTAAAGCATCTTTTGTGTTTGGGAGGAGGGGGAGCGCTTTGAAAAGCTGGTGCGGTGTGAATGGATTTGCACCTGGAGGACCAAGCCGAGGCACTGCCCCGTGAGAAAAATGTTCAATTCCCTCAGGGAGTCAGGCCAGAAACACTGGGGGGGCCAGCATCTCAAAGGACCTGTCTTATCGGGGAGTAAAAGAGAAATGTGTAAATAAAAGGAGGTTCACCTCCAATTTTCCTAATTGCCTTCCTTCGCAGGCACATGCCGTTCCACACCCCGCAGCCCCTTCGGAAGGTGGTGTCGGAGCCCGTAGGCTTCCCACGACTAGGAAGGCCACGCATCCTCATTAGCCGTGCCGGGCCGCCTGGGAGGCACCGGAGAAATGGTGTCAGCAGGCACCAGGCAATGCCCCTCCAACAGGAGGATGGCTGCCCCCCAAGGGAGGCAGAGGACGATGTGTGAAAAGGTTCCTTCAGGCCCAGGATCTTTCAGGGAGCTACAGAACTGGCAGCAGCCACCTCCAAAACAGACACAAACCATGGGCAGGGAATCCAGCGGCCAGACCCTGGGGCCAGCAAGTCAGCCCTTCCTGCGTGTCCCAAACACAAATCAACCTGCTATGGGGCATCCCCCTCCTACCCCGGTGCACCAGCCATGCCACGAGGGACAGAGGTCGGGCAGCGCGGTTCTGTTGATGAGGTCGAGGGACAGCTCTACCGGATGCCAACTGAGCAGTATTGTGTGTGTGAAGCCCCGTACGTCTTGCACGTGCCGGTCCACAATCCCCTACCCTAAACCCTCGAAGTCAGACATGTTCCAGAATCCAGACTTCTTCAGATTCTATAAAAGTAACAGAATGCCTTTCCTTGGTATCTGGGAACACCTCAGAAGCAAC
The DNA here is from genome assembly GCF_023699985.2 of Odocoileus virginianus. Lineage (NCBI taxonomy): Eukaryota > Metazoa > Chordata > Mammalia > Artiodactyla > Cervidae > Odocoileus > Odocoileus virginianus. The sequence goes on along the minus strand of NC_069693.1, from coordinate 41,951,378 downwards.
TGAGCATACTGATATTTCCACAGCAAAACACAATTCACCATCATAAATTATATAATTTAATGGTTCACATCAGCCTGGTCAAATTTTGCTGCCAAATGAGTAGTTGTTGTTGATGTTCCATCGCTAAGTCATGTCTGACTCTTTGTGACCCCATCTACACCAGGCTTCCCTGTCCTTCACTACCTCCAGGAGTTTGCTCTAACTCATGTCCATCGAGTCGGTGATGCCATCCAACATCTCATCCCCTATCGTTCCCTTCTCTTCCTGCCTTCAATCTTTCCCAGCATCAGGGTCTTTTCAAATGAGTCAGCTCTTTGTATCAAGTGGCCAACATATTGGAGCTTCATCTTCAGTATGAGTCCTTCCAATGAAGATTCAGGGTTGATTTCCTAAAGGATTGACTGATTTGATCTCCTTGCTGTCCAAGGGACTCTCAAGAGTCTTCTCCAGCTCCACTGTTCAAAAGCATCAATTCCTCGGTGCTTAGCGTTCTTTATGGTCTAACTCTAATATCCATACATGACTACTGAAAAAACAATAGCTTTGACGAGATGGATCAAAAACTTCCGGTTTCAGGCTTTCTGGAATTCAGAATAGTGAATAAGGGATTCAGGACGTATACTATATAGCCCATGCAATTCTCTGGGCCAGAATATTGGAGTGGGTAGCCTTTCCCGTCTCTAGGGGATCTTCCCAATCCAGGGATTGAACCCAGGTCTCCAGCACTGCTGGTGGATTCTTTCCCAGAAGTCTTTAGTCTCCTAGGGAGACTGTGGGGGAGAATCCGCTGCCATCCCACCTTTCCAGAAGAGGAAAGTGAACCACAGGGAAGCTAAGAGTAATTTCCCCACAGTGACAGAGCACGTGCAGGTAAGTGGGGGAGCCCCCGGCCGCCTGGCCTGAGTGTCTGTGCTTTCCACCCCAGGAAGTCCTCACCAAAGTACTGAATCGCAGTTTAAAAGCTTCCTGAAAAAAAAAAAAAAACAACACTCAAGCATATGTGAATGTCCCCAGTCCACCCCACTACATGTGCGGCATTTGGGCTACCCCACCAGGAGGCGCCCTACCTGGAAGCTACCCAGACCCTGAGGGCATCCCACACCTGTCAGGGTCCTTCCTGGAGCCCAGAAGCCCAGGGGCAGGTTTCCTCCAGCAGGTGAGACTCCCCACCCCACCCTGGCGCCCAGATAATTACTCTCCACCTGACACATTCTGCACAGATCATTTTACCTACAGCAAATATACTAAACACATCTCCTGTCTAGGAGAAATGGGCCAAAGGGTAATCCCATTTGAGAGAGACCAGGGGTTCTGGGTCTGAAAGATCCCCTAGAGGAGGAAATGGCAACCCACTCCAGTATTCCTGCCTGGAGAATCCCATGAACAGCGGAGCCTGGTGGGTTACAGTCCATGGTGTCGAAAAGAGTAGGACACGACTGAAGCAACTGAGCACAAAAAGGTACACGGGCTTCCATCTGCACTTCCAGAGGGCAGGGACCCCATCCCTTCCAAAAGATGTGTGAACCCCACAACTCCTCAGGTAGAGCCCTGGTCATCTCTGGCTTCTCTTCCTTGGCAATTTTTTTCAGCTGCAGGGAAAGATTGCTGTATAAGCAAAATCCTGATGCCCTATTACCAAATAATTACATGATAATTTTGTAAGCATTAAGACACTCCCACAGGCGCAAGCCGTGGTGTCCAGCCCAAACAGCAGCCGCCCCGGACGATGAGTGCTTGTTAAAGAGAACTCCAGCATTGAGAAAGACCCCCAGCTGCAGTGCTGGCCCGTTCTTCCTCTGCTCTGATTTCTAATTAAAAATTAAAGCAGGCACCTTTCTTCAGAAATCCAATTAGAGAGAAGCATCAAACTGATGGGCCAAAGCAAGCACATGTGTGCAAATACATATGGGGACACGCGTGTGGACTTGCACACATGCACGTACAGGCACCAACTCTCCTTCCTGCCTCAGCAGCAAATCCCAATCCAGTCTTCCGTTCAGTCAGCACGGATGCTGGTAGCGGTGGTGGTTTAGTCGCCAAGTCATGTCCAACGCTTGTGACCCCAAGGCTGTAGCTGCCAGGCTCCTGTCCGTGGGATTCTCCAGGCATGAGGACTCGCCAGTTTCTGGGCACAACACGTGCCCAAGAGGAGACAACCCCGAGCCCATGCCTTCAGGAGCTTATTCCTTAAAGGAGGCTGCGGAAAGGGCACGAGACAAGGCAGATCACGGAGGACCATAAAAAGGGTCTCGTCAGGCAGCAGTCAGGTCTGGCTGGCCGATCACAGACGTCACCATGGGGCAGACAGACGCATGCTGGGTCTTCACTTATGGGGGAGAAAAGTAAAAAGCCAAGGGGTAGGTAGACAGGACATTCTGGGCAGAAGAAATAGCAAGGGCAAGACAGACAGTCAGCATGAGAATGGAAGTTATTCCAGTAGATGGATGGATAGTTAGATAGATAGATGTCAATATTACATATCAATATCTCATAGACAGAGATAGGTAGATGTCAATATTACCTACTACATGCACTTTTATCTTATGTAAATTGGGCTATGCATTCAGCAAAAAGACAGAAATAGCCTGTGATCTCATGCTATCCAAAAGCAGGCACCCAGAAGAGTCGAGTTGAACATAACTCTTCCATCCAGCAGTTGGTGTCCCATCAGCCTCTCCTACCACGGGCGCCTCCATCAGAGCGCCCACAGGACTGTCGGTGTGTATACAACCAGTACACAGAGTGCTCTGGGGTGGGTTGTTGCTGTTTAATCACTCAGTCATGTCTGACTCTTTCGAGACCCCATGGACCGTAGCCCGCCAGGCTCCTCTCTCCATGGGATTCTCCAGCAAGAATACTGGAGTGGGTTGCCATGCCGTCCTCCAGGGGATCTTCCCAACCCAGGGATCGAACCTGCGTCTCCTGCTTGGCAGGCAGATTCTTTAGCGCTGAGTCACCAGGGAAGTCCACTTGGGTGGGTAGCAGCCCAATCTATGTCTCCAACAAGCGTCAGTGGTCCTGTCATGTGTATATGAGTTGCTGCCCAAGTGCATACAGAGCACTGTTCCACTTTACAAGTAGGGACAGCAAGGTTGGGAGAGCTGATGCCACTCAGCTGCAATCACAGAGGGGCAGAGCCTACGTCTGACCCCAGGCAGTGTGGCCCCAGAGTCCAACCTCAGGACCACTAGACAGAGCAACATGAGTAAAGTGGCATGTCCACAAAATCATCAGGCAACAGCCCGTGAGTGGGATGGGACAAAGAGAAAGCAGGAAAGAGACCCCCAGGGAAGCCAGTGCAACAGCCCAGCCTGGAGGTGCTAAGGGGTGGACTCTAAGATGAGGCCTCAGAACAGACTGATGGCAGAGAGGGGGATGTCTAGGGTGGCGGGAGGTCTAGCATCTAAGTGAAGAGATTTTATTCAAGAAACTACAGCTTGTGAGCTACTGGTGACCAATTCTTCTTAGGAAGGAATCACCCCAGATGTTCCCCACCAGTCATCACCACCCCTTCCCCACTTCTCTCTTGATGGGAGAAAATGCTACCGTCCCAAGAAACCCTGAGACCACCTAGATGGACAGGATGGTGGATTGTCTGCTCAAGGCAGACGGGGAGGTGTATACACCTGTGGTGTGAGTATTCATCGTCCCCTGAAATGATGCCATGCATTTCCTCATGCCAACATTACAGGACTGTGGGAAGAGTACCAGAAACAGAGTCAACATTTCCAGCGGGTCTACTAACATGCTGTGTGACCCTGGAGACATCACTCAACCTCTCCGAGCCTTGGTTGCCTTTATCTATTGAGTCACACACACAACAAACATGTACACATGTCCCATTATGTGCCAGGTGCTGGGTAGGGAGTAGAGGACAGTCAGTCCTACACAACTCACGGGGCCAAAGCCCGCCCTGGATACAATGTCAGGAGTTGCATGTCCCCACCCACAAGCTGGAATGACTGCCTTGGTCATCTGTGATTAGGTGGGGGTGGGGAGGAGTCTTGGGAATTCTAGAAAGTTCAGCCACACCCAGAACCCCCTATCTGCTGGGCCCATGCCCAGCACCAGGGGCAGCCTGCCGCCCCACCACTCCCTGGCCCCATCAGCCAGGACCGGGCGCATGGAAGCTCGGGAGCCTGGCTGCCACGGCCTCCGCCACCACGGCTGCCACCGCCCCGCCCCCTCCTGCCAGCTGCCTTTGCGCCTGCTGCCGCCGCTGCTCATTTCCAGGCAAATGTTCTAGTTAATTAAAACACACCCAAGTGCTCACACGCACATGAAGCCAAGCTACAAAATCTGCTCTAACCCAACTGCAGCTCCTTTTCTCCAGCCTGGGATCCACACGGGCTAGGGAGGTTTCCAAAGCTGCTGTTATTGGCACCAAGGTTCCGCTTGTACGGTCCTACTGGGCACACAGGCTTATATACAAGGTGTGTGCAGGTGCACGTGTGTCCGTGCACACACACATTCAATTCTTGCTCCACACAAACACGTATGCAGGGTGTGACACACATATACCTATGTACACCTATGTTCACATGCTCGCACATACATGCACACACCCACAGTGCTCCCCCGTCCGGAAGGTCTTCTCCAGCCACGCTGACCCTCCAACTCATGACATCAGCCACGATTAATAAATAAACACTCAGAGCAGGAGAGGATGAATGAACTGATAGATGACTCAGCTGATCCTTGATGCCTCCAACAATGGGGAACAGCACAGCCTCTGGCCCTGAGCCCTGTTTGGGTGCTCGCTGGATCAGTAGAATAGACTGAATTCCCCAGGGAAAGAGGATCCAGGAGGGTATAATCTCTTGCACTTCCACCTACACTGCAGAGCTCTGCCAGGCACTAACCAGGACCCATGGACACGTGTGTGAGTGTACACCTGTGATGTGTACGGCCCACGTCACCAGAAAACTCACCTTCCCAGATCTGGACATCCAAAACAACCAAGAGCTGGTGAGAGAGAGATCTGACCATCAAGGCCAGGATACGGAAAGCAGCTCCCTTCAACGGGACTGAGCTCCAAGAAAGGCAGCAGAGTGTCTGGAGGTCCATGGGACTTCCTAGCATTCTGGGCCTTAGATGGGTACACAGCCATCAGAAGGCAGGTAACTCTAGCTGATAAAGCAGCCAGGATGAAACAGTTAGCTATCTGCCCCAGGACGCATTTCTAGCACTCTGCAAGTCCACCAAGATCACCTTGCTGGTAGGAACCAGGAACAATCACATTCTTGATGAGGGTTTGACAGTCATGCAAGAATTCAGTCACTTAGAGCCCTGGATGAGGCCTGGCAAGGATTTCTGTTCAAGGAGAAGAGGGCAGCTGTGTTGGGTACCTCAAATTGCATCACCTGGACAACAGGCCATCTAATTCATGCCATGGGACTGGCAAAGCTCTCTGTGGAGAGTACAGACATAGCTTTTGAAAGGGTGTTTGGAAAGGAGTGAAGACAGTGGCCCAGCAGACATCTCAGTCACCCACTCAAACTATGGTCCTGGACCAACAACTCAGCATTGCCTGGGAGTTTATGAGCAGGGCAGCATTCCAGGCCCCATCTGGACCTACTGAATCAGAACCTGCATTTTACAACATTCCATGAAATTAAAAGATGTTTGCTCCCTGAAAGAAAAGCTATGACAAACCTAGACAGCGTATTAAAAAGCAGAGACATCACTCTGCCAACAAAGGTTCATCTAGTCGAAGCTATCGTTTCTCCAATAGTCATGTGCGGATGTGAGAGTTGGACCATGAAGAAGGTTGTGTGTGTGCTCAGTTGCCCAGTCGTGCCTGACTCTTTGAGACCCCATCGACTGTAGCCCACCAGGCTCCTCTGTCCGTGGGAATTCTCCAGGCAAGAATACTGAATCGGTTGCCATGCCCTCCTCCAGGGGATCTTCCCAACCCAGGGATCGAACCCAGGTCTGCCTCATTGCAAGCTGAGCACCAAAGAATTGATGGTTTTCAACTGTGGTGTTGGAGAAGACTCTTGAGAGTCCCATGGACTGCAAGGAGATTAAACCAGTCAATACTAAAGGAGATCAACCCTGAATATTCATTGGAAGGACTGATGCTGAAGCTGAAGCTCCAAGACTTGGGCCACCTGATGTGAAGATCCGACTCCTGGAAAAGACCCTGATGCTAGCAAACATTGAGGGCAGGAGAAGGGATGAGATGGTTGGATGGCATCATCCAACAAAGGATGAGATGGTTGGATGGCATCATCAACTCAATGGACATGAGTTTGAGCAAACTCCAGGAGATAGTAAAGTACACGGAAGCCTGACATGCTTCAGTCTATGAGGTCATAAAGGGTTAGACATGACTGAGCAACTGAACAACAACAACAATTAGTAATCGTGATTATCTAAAAGCGAAATGAAAACATACTTCTTTCTTTAAATTTATGTGTTCAAACAGCTATTAAGTTCTCAGGACATAAGTACTTGTTATTTGCACCTGACTCTTTGAACAAAGGGAACTATTAAGTAATTCTTTTGGCTTAGAGGTACCCTGAAAAAAAAAATCACAGACACTAAGGTATTATGAACCAAGAAAGCTGGGAACCTCTGAATTCTGTATAGGGTGTAGTCTGGGTGACAGGGACACAACAGGGAAGAGGGCAAAGTCCTGCCCTTTTAGGATTAACAGTCAGGTGGGAGAGAAGGACAGTAAGGGGGTAGGTAATCAAATCATCCTGTAAGATGTTGCTGCTGCTGCTAAGTCGCTTCAGTCGTGTCTGACTCTGTGCCACTCCATAGATGGCAGCCCACCAGGCACCCCCATCCCCGGGATTCTCCAGACAAGAACACTGGAGTGGGCTGCCATTTCCTTCGCCAATGCATGAAAGTGAAAAGTAAAAGTGAAGTCGCTCAGTCGTGTCTGACTCTTCGCGACCCCATAGACTGCAGCCTACCAGGCTCCTCTGTCCATGGGATGTTCCAGGCAAGAGTACTGGAGTGGGTTGCCATTGCCTTCTCCATGTAAGATGTTAGGAATCAGTAATGAACAAAAAAGTAACGCAGAGTGAAGTAACGAGTATGGGCCCTGCTCTCCTGCTCTGCCCTCTCTCTGTCATCATGCCCCCATGCCAGACACCTTTTCTCGCTCTCTTCTCATGCCTACACAGCTCGTCACCAAGTCCTGTCCATCCTGCATTCAGCCGGGTCTCAAATCTACCCACCAGCCTCCCCAGTTTGCTCCCATCACCTGAGTCCTAGCCACCGTGGCTGGCTGGTTGTTCGGTTGTTGGCTGGTTGGTTTGGACCACCTCATTGGCCCCTAACAGGATTCCCCATGTCCAGTCCAATCCAGATACAGATCTTTGCAGAGCACAGGTCCACTCACATTGCTGCCCTGCTTAAAATCCCCTTGAGACCTTCCCACTGCTCCAAGCAACTCACAACTTCTCCAGCCTTGGAATCAGATTGGACCTGCTATCCTCATTTGTTTTCCCACATTGGTTTTCATACAGAACCTGCTATTTATCCACAGCAACCCCCAAAAGCCCAGCTTTGCAAAGATGTGAAGTCATAAAAGGAATACAGAGCAAGCCAATGTTGAAATGGTGGACAACCTCAAGCTAGTAGCTCATATCATGTCCAGGAGACACTGAGGATTGCGGTATTCCCCTTGAAAATTTAAAATATACCATAGAGCTCTGACAGATTAGCTCTGCCTTGGCCTGTAAGTTGGGGAGATCAATTTATTGAATGAACGGATGGATGAATAAATGAATGAGGAACATTAGGAGAATCCGAGACACAAAATTCAATTCTCACTCCATATGAATGTTCACAGATACCTGTGAATACTGGTTGAAGGATGCCATCCCCAGCTGCTTCAGAGCCCACTGGGCCTCCCTCTGGGTCTCAAGTCTGCCCAGCAGTATTCAGCTAAGGAGCCATCAGTATATAGGTCAGGAGCCATCAGTATATAGGTCAGGAGCCATCAGTATACAGGTCAGGAGCCATCAATATGCAGGTCTGGAGACATCCTCCATTTGTAAAAGCACAACCTTTAAGCCAAATAAGTGCCAGTGTCCATCAAAGCTAGTGGGGAGAAATAGTTTTCTAAGAAATATTCATGTCCCTCAGCTCCAAGGGATCCCAGAGTTGGGACAACAGGCCTATCCAGTAAGAAGACCAAAAGGCTTCCCAGATTTTGAGAGTCAGTGGTTCAGTCCTCAGGAGAGCAACACAGAAAAACCACATAGGGACTCAGTACAAGAGGGAAGGGAAGCAAGTGATGAAGGGTGGGTTTGGGGCAACAGCCAAAGCACAAAAGGCCTTCTTTGTCTTAAGCATCGGCAGCAGCTGCGCTGGATTGGGGAAAAGGAAACCCACCAGCATCCAGAGTAAGCCGCTTCCAAGTTTGCGTGGGAAAAGAGACGTGGTTCTCTTTCGGCACCTTCTTTCCCCCTGGGCAGCAAAGCTTTGGTTACTGCATGCTTTTGAGGGTGGGGAGAGGAGAGAAAAACTCATGTGTGTATTAACACTGTCAAGATCACGTCAGCGACAGGCTTCGAAAAGCAAACGGTGCAGATTTACAAACCTTGGCGTTGGAAGGACTGACGGACAGGGAGATTAAATGGCAAAGTGTGTGCAGCAGAGCAGAGGCTAATGAGACCTCAGACCAGACTGTTTCACCACAAATGTCAGGGACTTCAAAGTGACGGCTCCCAGCCCGTTGTGCAGGGATAGAAGTCCATGGGCACGCCCAACCCCACGGCCTCTGCCACCACCCGCAAGCGCCTGCTCGCCACTCCTGGAGGCTGTGAGGGTTGTGAGCTGGGCTTTCCAGCCTCCACACCATCTCATCTTCCAATATCGGAATTATTTCCAGGACTTCCCTGGTGGTCCAATGGTTAAGATTTTGCACTCCCAATGCAGGGGACCCAGGTTCGCTCCCTGGTCAGGGAACTAAATCCGACACACAGCAACTAAAGGGTTCGCATGTCAAGCTAGAGACCCTACATACCACAACTAAGACCCCGGTGCAGTCAAATAAATAAACATTAAAAAAAAAGAATTCTTTCCATGCCCTACCTAGCAGCCCCTCAGCATGCTCCACCTCTGCTCATGGCTATCTCCTCCTTTCCTCCCCAGCCCCCTCCGTTCCCCTCCTGTTTCTCAAGGTAGGGACCACCTGTCCCCCATCTCCGCTTCCTCTTCCCTGTCTGCTTGCTTTCATCCTATCCTTTCTTCTTCACCCTCAGAAGGTCTGTCCCACCTCCCCTGCCTGCTTCTCCCCCCCCCCCCACTTCCCTCCTCCTGAGACTCTTTCTCTCCAACCCCCTTTTCCATACCATTCCTCGGGCCCCTCTCTCCACCAGGGAGAAAGGAACCAGGGAACAGGCAGAGCTGCTGGGGCCTGCAGGAGCTCATGGGGCTGGCCGAGCGCATCCCACCCCACCTGCTCGGGGGAAGAAGGGTGAACCCGTGCACAGAAGGCCCAGCCGCGGGGAAGAGCCTCAGGCTGCCAGAGCCTCCCAGGCCATACGTGCCAAGCCAGGGTCTGGAGCAATCACGAGGCCTGAGGACGCCCCTCCCCTCCCTCTGGAGAACTGCCCCGGCCTGGGGTCCCAGGAGGGGCCTCGCATCTGGCCGGAACAGAACCTCTGACAGATGGGATGTCGCCGAGCTCGGCAGGAGGGCCTGAGAGATGGGAGGAGAGAGCCAAGCTTGTGGCGGAACTGAGCTGGCCAAAGCCGCGGGGGTCGGTCTTGGAGAGTGGGAACCCAGAGGGAGGGTGGCAAGGTTCAGATCCTAACTCCATCACTTCCTCCTGGCTGTGTGATCTTGGGCAAATGTGAACTTCTCTGGGCCTCAGTTTCCTCATCTGGAAAATGGGCATGAGGTCCCAATGCCCACCTCACAGGGCTGTGGGGATGATGAAAGGGGATGTGGCCTGTTTGTAAACACTGATGATTACAGCTGAGCCCCACGGTGGTGGCTCTGAGAAGGTGTCAGGACTTCGGCACAGTGGCTGTCTAGGAAATGCCCCCACCCAGGACCCCCAACCAACTCTGAGCACCCCCTCCGACCCAGGAAAGGGAGGGTCAGAGCTGAGAAGCATCGTACCCAACAGCTTGTCCACCTGCTTCTGAGGCTCGAGGGTACAGAGCTTTAGTCCCTAGGGGACCAGAGAATTGCCCTGGCCATCCATCTGTATTATTCTCCAATTATAACCCTGTGAACAGGAGCAGAGGGGTGCCCAGCGCCTGCCACTCACTTTGCCCTCCGACCTCTGGCTCAGTGGTACCTCCTGAGCTCTCTTGTGAGCCACCCCTGGGCAGTGAGTGCTGGCCACACTGAGAAGGCCCCGCATGGAGCTGACCATGTCATTCGGGACACAAGACAATGTAGGAAAATTACACCAAGTCAGTGTAAAACCTGTTTCATTTATTTCACACTTATTTTAAAGATGGGATGAGAGCCACAAGGAAGAACTTTGCACAAGTAGTATATTCTTATACTTAATACTCATTCTTCACATAAGGACATTCCTTCTTTGGAGCCACAAATTTTGACATGTCAGTGGTGCGTGAGATGGACCTCACCTTTAGACAGGTGAACTGCTAGCCAAGGGATAAAGGGCCATGTTCACTCACAGCCACCCAGTGGCAACCCAGGGCTAGAACTCAGTTCTCCTGACCCCACATTCAGAATTCTTTCCTCTCCGCCCAGGCACAAAGACCAGGGTCTGCAGAGGGAGACCAGACCAGGATCCACAAAGAGAGGCCTCCAGGGAAATTTCACTGTGCCAGGCATGATGTCAGCACTTTCTCCACACCTCAGGCTGGGCCCTCACATGGTCCTTAGGAGCAGCTGCTATACGGACCACGGACTCTGAAGGCAGGTCAGGCCATGAACTCACTGCGCAAATAAGCAGAATGTGTTAGAGTCCCTCTGGTTATAATCCTGCAAACCCACATGGGCATGAATAAGGACCCAGCGAAAGGATGTAAACAGGGAAATAGAGTGTTTTGGAAAAAATATCCTTGTTACCCAAATTCTACTAACTGCTGTCTCTGCCTCATCTATTGAGCTCTCAGGTTGTCAAACTACAGTAACAGGGCCAGACATATCAGGGATATTTAGATTCTCAAATCACCATGGGCAAGATCAAGGGGACATTTATAAACTATTATGAGGAAGTTCATGCCATTAATTAGCCCAAAGGTTGGATGGTGGGAGAACAGGGCAGAAATAAAAAGACACCAGGCTAGAGAAAAGCCATCTGACAATAGTTGTGCATACGCCTCCCCATCATCAGCTCAGACCTGGTCACATCTCTCTTGGAAAATCTACTTTCAGGATGAGGATGAAGAAAGGGGAAGCTGAGTCCTCCAAAGTGCTGGTCAGGGAGTGAGTGGTCCCGTGACATCAGGGTCCTCAATCCCCAGGAGCAAATCTAGGGGAGCCACCATGGATTGACAGTGAAAATCCAGCTCATGAGGACTACAGAGCCCACTTGGGAGCCCTGTCTTCCCAGAATTCCCGGCTACGGAGCCCACCTGGGAGCCCTGTCTTCCCAGAATTCCCAGCTACGGAGCCCACCTGGGAGCCCTGTCTTCCCAGAATTCCCAGCTATACGGAAGTCCTCCCCAACCTGAGCCTCCTCAAGGCTCGTCCATGCAGGCTAGGCAGGAAGCACTCCCACCCCCACCCAGCTGCAAGCGGGAGCTGCCGAAGACTGGGGTCGTAAATGAGCAGGCTCTGTAGGCCAGGGGAGTCTGAGGGCTGGCCACCAGGCTGTGCACACACCAGGCAAAGCAGTCCGCGTGCAGCCTGGACAGCAGGAGGAAACAGACAGCCGTCCCGCGTCAGCCCAGAAAGGCAGGGGCACACACACCATCCCCACAGCGGCTGGCTGTCCCCAGTCTCAGAGGCCCGGCCAGGTGGGCCAAGAGGATTTACAAGGAGCCTGGACAGGCCACCTCCATCTGGGCAGCACGCAAGCCCCAGGGCTGGCAGGGGGCCTCCAGAAGTCGACCAAGAGGGAGCCCAGGGCAAGATCTTCAAGGGCAAGGCAGCATCCAATCCCAACATGTGTTAACTACTCTGGACTCTCACGGAACAGGTCCCCTCACCACAGGCGAGGTGTGTGACAGGACTGGATGGGCCTAGCTGGGGACGGCTCAGGGGACGCCCTGTCCTCTCGCAGGGCAGGGTTTTGGGGTCGAGCGGCCGCCAGGCTGGGACTCCTCGCGCTTGAGTCCCACTGTCCCCACCAGCTTTGCCCAGGCCCCTGCCCTGCCCAGTGCTGTCAAAACGGGGGAAGGATCTGGTCTTCCTCCAGGCCTCCCCACTCTCTGCTCACCCCGGTGCCCAAGCCAGAAACCATGGATCAACCTGGCACCCCACACTCCCTGGCTGCCATTACTTATTCCATCTCCTGGTCCTGTCAATTTCACCATTGAGGACACACCGTTCTCTCCACTCCCACCACCTGCACCATGACCTCAGCTTCCCTAACCAGCCTACACCCACCACCCTCAGAGCAATTCAGAGAGCGGAGCTGACGATGCCGAGACCCCCCAGCCCCAGCTCCGCTTTGGCCCATGAGGGCCCCATAGGGCCTGATCCCCACAGTCCGCCACCATGCTCACCATGCTCCGAAGACTGCCTAGTGACAGTCCCCCAACTTGCCAAACATCCCCTGCCTCCGGGTCTTTGAACTTTCTCTCTGGAGTATATCTCCTGTTATTCCTATTCATCACTCCACCCTCATTTTCAACATCGATTATTGGGAAAAGCTTTTGCTTCTTTCTCAGGCCTTCCACTCTTCCTTCTGGATGTATGTGGGCCTCTAATGATATATGTAGCCACGTGGGGACTTGTCAATTGTCCTGCTCCCCACGAAGGACACCCACCACTCTGCACAGAGCCTGGCACACAGGAGGCACTCAGTGAATACCTAGCGAAGCGCTCAGTGTGTGAAAATCCTGCTACTGGAGCCTGGAGTAGACGGGCAGGAAGACCAGCCTCATACCCTCCCAGGAATGAACCATCAGCTCCAGCCAAAGTATGAGGCGGTTCTCACAGGAACGTGTTCCCCTGCTGGCAGGGTGGGCCCATGCCCTCATGAACGCTAAGCATCCAGTGGGGGTGACACGTGGCCTCAGACATAACATGCAGAGCTCTCCCAGCCCCAAAGAACTCAACGCATCACCTGGGAGCTGGATGCTCTCAGGCCACTGGCCCGAGACCCTCAGTCTGCCCCGGACCCTCCAGCCTGGCCTGCTGGCCCCCACCTTGCTCTGGCAGCCCGGGGACGAGTCACCTCTCACCCCCTCCAAGCACAGGGCTTCCCCAGCTCCCAGCCTTTGCCAGCACTGTCCTCTGACCAAGAAAGCCTTCTTCCTCTCATCTCTTTTGAGAAATTTCCCATCAAGCCCTGAATTTCCGGCTTCTCATGGAAATCTGGAAGCATGGGCCACGCCAGATCCAACCTCCAGCAAGGCAGCCGGCGACAGGAACTGGGGAGCAGTCGTTCCCCTTTGCAGGCACGTGATCTCCGTCACCCAGCCCCACCCGGCCTCCTCACCTGCCCGACCCCCAGCAGCAGCATCTGAGCTTGTGGTTCCGGCATCAGTCACACACATCCCCCTCGAAAGCCTGGATCACAGGCTTCTTATCACCAAGGCCTTGTCTTCTCATCTCTGTCCATGCCACAGGGCCCCTGCTGGGAAGCCCTCCGAGTCTGCTCAGGAGATGAGCCAGAAAGGATGTGCAAACAGGCCAGACTCTGATACCCAGCCTCTGCCTCCCACCTCCCGTCATCTGGCCAGACGTCTCCATTTTATCTCGGCTACCTGAGCTACCAGCTCATATACCTCCTCCTGTGGCTTGTCTCTTATAGTTTATTAACATCCACCAATAAACAGTGTGCAGGCCTCCCACACCGCCACCAAGAGAAGCCGGGCTCTGCGGGCTAAGCCTCCCTTGTCCTGCTCGCTCTCAGCACATCTTTGGCCATAAGGGAACAATTAGGAAAAACTCCCTTCAGGTTATATTTAGAAAGGGGTGGAGGGGGAAAGGCTTCCTCTAGTAATTTTCATTCAGTTGCACACGACTGCCTGTCCCCACCTACCCACAGGCCAGCGCCACGGGGGCAGGCAACCGCCTCTCCCCGAACATGGGTTAAAATCAAGCCCAGCCTCTGCCCAGCCCTGATTATGCCCACGTTTAAAAATAAGATGTGAAAGATGCATTATGTAAGACCTGTAACACTCTCCTGCCCACCTCCGACTCTGGAATCAAAGATCATCATTTCTGCCATCAAAAAAGAATGAAAGAAAGGCAGGAACAATGAAAATAGCCGCCCAACATGAGCCAGATCAAAGACATGGGCACAGAAAATGAGGAGCCAGGGGGGCCTTTAATTACTGCCTGCATCCTCCGAGTCGTGTGGCGAGAGGGGAGAAGAGAAGTTTTGAAGGCCACCAGGTTCCGTCCTGCTGCGGCTCCTGTTTCCACCGCCAGCACCAGTTCCCGACAAACTCGAGCCTTTCATTTTCCTCTCTTTTTTCCCTCCTTTTTCTCTGCCCCCCACATGCCAGACAGGACTCCCAGACTCCCCAGTGCTTGCCGTCCACCAGCAGCGAGAGCTCAAAGGGGCTCCTCAGAGACCCCAGGAGGGGATTCAGCCCCCACCTCGGAAGGCTGGAAGCCAGGTGGGCCCAGCCCCCAGCAGCAGAGAGGCTCATGGAGGGACCCACGGTGGGCCGTCACTGCAGACCACACCGACTTTTTTTTTTTGCAAGTCTCCCTGGTTGAGAGGGGAAAAAAAAAACTCTTCAAATTCACATTGGGCAGGGCTCCGTGGGGCAGCAGATCAAACCTGAGGACCGGCTGTTTGAGCTCAGCGGCAGAAAAAAGGATTGCCCAGGGACTGAGCTTAAGTAGAAGCTGGATTAAACTTCAAACGCAAACTCCCCCTTTTTTTACACAGCAGACAGTCATGGCTAATATTGCAATATGGACTCTGAAAATGCATTACAAATAACTTACTCTGGACCCAGACTTGGGCCTTTTGTATCAGGGGGAGGAGTCAGGGAGATAATTGCAACAGAAAAGACACATGTGAGCCCACCCTCTTGCTTGGTGGAGGGAAGTCCATCAGTTTGGGGCCCAGGAGGCTGACAGCAGGTCTCCATTCTGAAGACGCCTTGCTAGCCAGTCAGGCGGCTCCCCCGGAGGCTGAATGAGGCTTGGGTCTTCCCCAGGTATGAGAATCCAGATATATTTCCTAGATGAAAAAAATGCCTGGATGGGGTGGCTAAAGCAGTGACACTCTTAAAGCATGTTCTCAAACAATGGGGTGTAATTGTGTTCTTCACGTGATCAATGAGTGACTCACTGAAATAGGGAAAAAAAACTTACAAATTCACAGGTGATGCATATGGGAGCAGAAGACAAGTGTAAGTTGTAGGATTTTTTTTGTTTGTTTCAACACCTTCAGGGTAGCCCTGTGGCTCCCTGAGGGCCGGGAGCCTGACCGTGGCTGCACTACGGACATCGGGATGAGCCTGAGCTGGGCTGGGACAGGCTGGCCCTCACTGGGCTCCTGCAGCCAGCACCCCAGGGACCTCAAGAGATCCTAGCTCTGAACACAGACACAAGAGGAGGACCTGGAGGCCTGGGTGCGGGACGACTAGCGGCATTTGCTCCTGTTCGTCAGGACATAGGTCCCAGCTGGTGCTGTATAACAAAGAATTTGGGCAAGGACAGGCTGCTTTCCTAGAGAATCTTCCTACAGTGTTTTCAGAAATACCTAATGTCCCCCTCCCTAGGATGACTCCTCCTTGGGACCTGCAGGGGTTCTGAGCTGCCCACCGTTATCAGGGAGATAGAGAAGAACTGATCCTTCTCCCTTCACTCCAGAATGCCCTGAAAGAGGCCAGAAGACCCTAAGAGTGAGCAACCTCCATGTGACATTTGGCGGGGGTCCCAAAGGCACGTGGCACCATGCTGACATCTTTATATAACTTGACAAAGGGCAGCAACAGGCTGGGGTGTTGCTGGAGGAGGTGGCCAGCTGGAGATGGGTTTGTGCAGAGCAGCTGGGGGTGTCCTTCCCCAGACAGAAAGGCGGGTCCTCCCTTACAGGGGCCACATCTCTAGACCCCACAAGGCCCCACAGGCTCCTGGGGCAGTGACAGCTCTGACAGTTAAAGGCCCATGGCTGGCACCTTGCCACCCACGGGGTCCACCCAGGCACTGCAGCCTGGACTGTTTTGTGCAGCTCCATCCACCATCCGCCGGGAAGACTCGCTTTTCTCCACACCCTGCCCCACTCCCTCTGGTCCCTCTGGGGTGCTCTGTTCCAGGTTAAAGAAAAAAACAGAACCACCATTCACGGGCTGCAGCCGCAGAGTGCTAAGCGGTGTGCTGGCCCTTCACACTCATGACCCCTCTGAATCTCCCATCACCACACAGATGAGTCTTCGATGGCCCCATTTCACAGAAGGGTACACTAAGGCTCACAAACAGGTTCACTGCCAAAGATCACAGACTTTGGGCAGAGAGAGAACCTGAACCCAGCACTGAAGAGATCCATTGGTCTGCTTTCCTTTCCACGATGTGATGTCGTCTCCCAAAGATTCCTCAGAGCTCCCACCTCATCTCCGTTAATAAGAGCTGTAATGATAATAATAATGAATAGCTCTTGTGAAAATGCAGTCCAGAGAGGTTCTGGAGAAGGCAGCAATGAGGCCCTGTTGGATTAAGCAGATGAGTTGTTCATGCCCCCAAACAGAACTCCAGGCAGTGCCCAGCCATCCCTAGCATGGGGACACAGAGAGCGGCCCTAAACATCCTTCCCAGTGAGAACAAGGCTCTTTGGGAAGGGAGATGGAGGCTGTGACACAAGCGGGCCCGAAGAGAGGGCCTGTTCCTTCCTGCCAGAGCACCGGACATGTCGGCCATCAGCTTTCAAAGGAGGAAAATGGAAAAGCGCTACTCCCCACAGTCCAAGATTGAATTGTGTGCCAGGCCCAGGCCTGGGGAAGACCCAGCAGAACTGCAACCAGCTGTGGCCCAGGAGAGCAGCCGGGGGTGGGGGGGGGTGGGGGGGCAGACTCCCCAGCACTCCTTGGCTGGAGAGGGCAGCGGAGGGGGCGAGGGGACTGCAGAGAGGGGCCAGGAGGTCTGCGGGCAAACTTAATGAACTCCTGCTAACCAATTCCTGTCTTGCCAGACACAGCCACTGGGGAGTGTGTGCAGAAAGGAGGGGCCACCTCCCCTTGAAGTCAACGGCTCCAGCCTGAGACCCAGGTATCTGACCAGGGTCATTGATTACTTCCTTCTCAGAAGCAGGCCCACTGCTGTTGACTCTGGTTCTCTGGTCACCAGAATGGGGTCTGCAGTGGCTGCTCCTTAGGGGGGAGGGATTTGCTCAGACCAGGACAGGGGTGTCCTTCAGAAAGAAGTGTGAACGTGGCCCAGAAAGATGTCCCCTGGGTCAATGCATGCACATATTGAGTCTGTACTACAAAGATATACTCTAGTCTACCAGGGCCCTCGCCTTCTAGGCAATTTCTGAATTCTGAAATTTCTAACTGTACAAAGAGCTGGGAAGACACTTGAGTCTCTGCAAATGTTCTCTCCACAGGAGAGTACAACACAGTGGCCAAGAGTTGACTCTGTGGTCAGACACGCATGGTTTTCCACCTGGTTGAGTGTGCTTAAGCCAGTTACTGGCCATCTCTGGGCCTCAGTTTCTTGATGGGTAAAAATAAAGGATCCCCAAAGTACATATCCAACAGAGAGGTGTTGAGGGTATTAAAAGATGACACATCTGAGAAGGGGTCAGAGGGGCATCTGAGAAGGGGTCAGCAGGGTGGCTGGCACAAGGTAAGGGGCTTTGGGTTGATTTTCAGCTTGAAGCCAGGCGTGGAATAATTGCTTCGTTTCTCCTGATGCTAAAGAAATGGTCCTGCTGCCCCACTGCCCCATTTCTTATGCAGAACACTTCACATGTGAGCAGCCCCAGCCATGAGCTGGAAGGGAGAAAATGAGAGGCTTTCTTCTTCCCCATCCTCTCTCCTTCAGAACCCAGGCAGGCATCTCTGGTGCATAGAGCTGCAGGAAGTGATCCTGCGAGACCACAGTGGAGCCAGGCCTGAGACTTCACAAAGAAGCAAGCCCCAGAGGGCCAGCGAGCCGGCTCCGCTAAACCCAGTGGCGCCCACCAAGAACTGGCACCTGGAAGCTCCCTCCAGGGCAGAGAAGGCCTGAAGCCACCCCATCCATCTTGCTGGCAGCAAGCGCAGAAGTTGAAGGGATTAGTCTCACAGGGAAGAAGCCTCCAGGAAGGGACAAGAAGGGGGCTGAGCACAGATGTACAACCACTGACGGGCAGGTAGATGCCCACCCACTGGCAACCTGTGACATACAAGGCCACTTTCAGACTTTTAGCACATTTCCACGTCTACTTCCTTTATGCAATCGCTCTGTGGAAAATATTATTGTCCATGCTGTTTAGGTGGGAAATGAAGAATTATTAAAGATACCTCACCCCTGTGTCCATAGCCTAGCACTGCACCTGGCACAAAGTAAGTGCTTAGTAACTATCTCCTGAATAAATGAGCCAAAAATTATCATAGAATACCTCAGTGAGCTCCCTTAAGGAACAGAGACTATGATTTAGTCACTTCTTATCTGAGTGCAAAAGACTTGATGAATAAGTGAATGAATGAATGAAAACAGTAATGGTGGTGGTGGTGGTGGTTTAGTCGCTAAGTCTTGTACAACTCTTGAGACCCCATGAACTATAGCCCACCAGGTTCCTCTGTCCATGGAATTCTCCAGGCAAAAAAACACTGGAGTGGGTTGCCATTTCCTTCTCGAGGGGATCTTCCTGACGCAGGGATCGAACTTACGTCTCCTGCATTGGCAGGCAGATTCTTTACTGCTAAGCCACCAAGGAAGCTGAAAACAGTAATAGCTAACATTTATCTAAGTGCTTATTATGTGCCAAGCATTGCTCTGAGTGCTTTCTGTAGGCTAACTCATATGATTCTCATAACAACCCTGTGAGGCACATGTACTATTGTTGGTTCCACTTCAAAGATGAGGAAACAGAAACCCGGAGAAGGTAGATAACTTGCCCAATGTCACATAATATGTAAGAAGCAGAACTGGGATTAGAATCCAGGCAGTGGGGCTCCAGAGCATGTGTGATGCCTGAGCAAAGTTCAAAGGATGCTTACTGATGCTGAAGCTGAAGCTCCAATACTTTGGCCACCTGATGCAAAGAGCCATCTTAGTGGAAAAGACCCTGAGGCTGGGAATGATTGAGGGCAGGAGGAGAAGCGGGCAACAGAGGATGAGATGGTTGGATGGCACCATCGACTCAATGGACGTGAGTTTGAGCAAACTCCAGGAGATAGTGAAGGACAGAGAAGCCTGGCATGCTGCAGTCCATGGGGTCACAAAAAGTCAAACACAACTAAGCAACTAAACAACAACTGATGATGGAAGTGGAGCACTCCAGGGTTTTAGCCTTTCCAGCACCCGGGTCCACCTTCGTAAGAAAAACCCTGTCTTCCTTGAGCAAACACCCTTCTATGTGATTCAGATTCCCCAGTCCTGGCCAAAGAGATGGCATCCCCCAGTCACAGAGACTGGTTTACAGATGGACACGTCACCAACCTGGGCCGATCAGAGCAAGCCCTGAGACTTTCTTACACTGCAGGGAAGAGACGCTCCACCTCAGCAAAGAGGATTTGAGTGTAGAGCCCTGAGGGGAGGGGGATTAACTTGCCCCCTCTTAGGAAGAGCCTGGCTGAGAATGAAGCCAACAGAGAGGAAAGCAGAGATGGGAAGAAATGAGAGGGGGAACCCTTAAGGCTCCAGCCACGCCTGAAGGTTTATCCCCAAGCCAGTCTGAGATGTGCCTCCATGCCCTGTGACCAAGGCCATGGTTCAATTCAGCGTCCCCATTTTGTAAATGACGGTTCAGAACAGGTCGATTCCTTGGTCAAGCTCACACAATAAGTTAGTACTGGGGCCAAGGCTATAGCCAAGTTTCAAGGGCACCCCTCTGCCAGTGTCCACTGAATTGCTCCTTCATCTCTAGCATGGGAATCCTGCCCTGTTCATTTCTGAGCCCATTGTGAGCATACGGAATAAGGATGCTTAATATGTGATGAATGGAAAGCAGGGAAGGAAGGAGGGAAAGCAGGAGTGGGGGAGGTGACTAAAATCCTGGAGGGCCAGCACCATTTTACACATCTCGCATCACCGCATGCCTGGCAGAGAGTGGTTCCAATGAGTGGAACAGTGAGTGCCCCTCGCAAAGTATGAGTCTTCGCTCTGCCAAATGGCTATGGAGGGGTCCCACTAAAGCTGACCACAAGGGACGTTTTCAATAGGATTTGATTTGCAAAACGCCCAACTGCACATGTGGTTTTGTACCTCCAGCCACTTCTCAGAGCATTTTCTTGCCCATGTGGTAAAAATAACCAATCTCTGTTCCTCTGCAGACGGGATGACAAGCTGTGCTGCCAGGCATTGAGAGGTCCTCTGGTGTGCCTTTTCGTCCTGCCTCTCTATACCCCGTGGGTTCCCAAGGGTTAAATGCCCTAACCTTCCTCTCCCACAGGGGCACCCCCCATGCAGGACTCACACTGGCTTCCAGGGAAGGGAGAGCGCCCCCTTACCCAGAGCCTCATCCTTCCAGGAAAGACTCTGAGGTCCTCTGGCCAGCACAGGTACCCTGGGTCACTGCAAACGTAAAAGCAACCCTGCAGCCAATTTTAGATCATTCCTAAGAGCCACGTGGGGTAGTGTTAGTAGGGCCTTGGGAAACCCTTGAGAGTACTTCAAAGACACGAAATATGGCCCAGTATCAAGTGAGGAAGTGGGTCTCCACAATTAGGCAAAACCTAGCAAAATACACCCACACCTCCTCACAGCCCCACACCTGCTGAAGACAGGGGAGTGCGGCCCTCAGAGACGTCTCTGGCTCCTATACCCATATGCCACTCACCTGCAGCTAATACCCCTACCCTTCTTCTCCCGGGATCCCTTCCCCAAATCTATACCAGGCAGGTTGGACTCATCATTCCTCAGCAACCCTATAGAGTTTTATTTGATCATGAAGCAAAAGAGCCCAGGCTCTAGAGTCAAGAGTCTGGACCAGAATCCCAACCACACAACTTTCACAAGAGCACCAGCTCCTGTTGCTTGCATGCTTACTATGCACACTCCAGGCCCTTGACGGCGATTTCAATGCATCCTCCCCTAACTCCCATGAGGTAGGTACTACTATTAACCTCATTTTCCAGACGAGGAAACTGAGGAATGGAGATGTCCAGCAAATGGAGATGTCCAGCAAATTAACAAAAGCCAGAGTCTGATGAGGTTCTCAATGGAATCAGTCCTAAAGGAAATCAACTCTGAATATTCATTGGAAGGACTGATGCTGAAGCTCCAATACTTTGGCCATCTGATGCAAAGAGCCAACTCGTTGAAAAAGACACTGATGCTGGGAAAGATGGAGGGCAGAGGGTGAGATGATTGGATGGCATCACCGACTCAATGGACATGAGTTTGAGCAAGCTCTGGGAGATAGTGAAGGACAGGGAAGCCTGGCGTGCTGCGGTCCATGAGGTAGCAGCACTGGGCATGAATGAGCAACTGAACATTAGGGTCTGCAAGTGGAAGTACTGGGTGATCCTGGGCAGGCTTGCTTTATTTATTTAATGTATAATAAATACATAACACATAATAAATATAACAAAACATAGTATATTTATCATTATGTTATTTATTTATCCTCTTGGAGTCTCATTGTACTCATCTGTAAAATGGGACCAAACTCCCAACTTGTAGTGTCTCTGTGAGAATTTAGAGAGAGTGGGAAAAGAGCTAAGAGCTGTGCCCCAGAAACTCTTCTTTCCCTCGCTTCCTCCCACTTGAAAGACAGAGGTGCTCATACCTGCTCACATTCCCACCTAGCCAGACAGATAGAAAAGTCACTGGGGTCGGGGTGGGGGGGGGGGTGGTCGGGGGGACACGCTCTGAATTCAGTAACATATGCCCTCGTACAAGGGATATTATTATTATTACTGACTTGAAAGACATTGATTTAAATAACTGGGCCATATTGAGCTCTGGCTCCAAACAAAGCCAGTGAAACAAGGCTGCCAGAGAAAGACCCCATACCAAGGGCTCCCCACAGCGCCAGATTCCAAAAACCTGACTCCACTGGCCACATTTTCAAGGTGTTTTCCCACCTCTGGTGGCGGCTTTGGGAGCAGGAGGCCCAGGCCAGCCCGGCCAGGCTGGCCTCTCCCTTCTGCGCCTTTGAAGTGCCCAGCATGGGGTGAGCTGGAAGGAAACCCTGGGCCGCCCAGGCACCTACCGCCCCTGCCCGGCCCCCTCCCCCTCCTCGTGCAGCCTGACTGGGCCTTTGTTGCCGGAGCCCAGGCAGGGGACAGCCCAGGACCCGGCCTCATTATGTGCCTGACCTCAGGCAAGCCCCCTCCCCCCAGGGTGGAAGGTTAACGTGGCTGCCCGCCATGCAGGCCTGGGCCTCCGGGAGGCCTCCTTCCAGGGACAAAGGACCAGCCCCCTTCCTCCTCTCCAGGCCCCAAAACAGCTGCCGGCCCGCCGAGCCCGTGCAGGAGGGGAGCTGAGGGGCCTGGAGGCGCGCGGTCCCAGGCTTTGATGGCTCAGAAGTCACCAGGGGGCCTCCTTCCAAACCTCCTTCCTCCCGCGCTGTGGGGAAGACAAAGCCCAGGGGAGCTGCCCGGGCCAACGCAGGAATGCTGGCAGTCCGTCCTGGCGGGTGGGGGGGAGGCCGGCCCTCCCGCACCTTTCTTTCTCTGACTGCTTCCAGGGGGGCCAAAGTCAGCCCCTCAGCGAGGCAGGATGGTGTAGGCCTGACCAGGGGTCGGAATCAAATCAGAAGGCCCTCAGCCCTGCCCCACTGGGCCCCTCTGCCACCTGGCTTTGGGAATAAAATCCACATCCCCTGGTAAGAGATGGGCCGGGGGCAGGGCGTGCATGCTCAGTCTCGTCAGTCATGTCTGATTCTTTGTGACCCCATGGACTGGAGCCCACCAGGCTCCTCTGTCCACGGGAGTCTCCAGGCAAGAACACTGGAGTGGATTGCCATGCCCTCCTCCAGGGGATCTTCCCAACCCAGGGATCGAACCCACAACTCTTGTGTCTCCTGCACTGCAGGCAGTCTCTTTACCACTAGCTTCACCTGGGAAGCCCAGGAGCAGGGCAGCTCTCAGCAAGAGGAAAGCCAGAAAATGTGGGAGACAAAAGCCCCTCTAACTTACAGCATCACCTTAACACTAAGTACTTACTGAGTAGCATCTCGGGGTACATGCCAGGCACCAGGCGGGCTCACCGGCTTCCTTCTCTGATTTCCAGTTGTGTGCCTTGCACACTGGACTGACATGCCGTTTTACTGTGCACTGATTTTAATTTCAAAAGACTCCAAGGTAAATTTTTGGAGTATTTCTTTTCTTTTTTTTTTCTTTTTTTTTTTCTTTTTTTTACTTGCTTAAGATCCTAGAGCCGACACAGGGGCTCCCTGGGGCACTGCAGGCCTCACCCGGGCTATGCAGAGGAGTGGGTGCAGTTCAGGGTATCTCTGCAAGCGGGTTGTGTCCCAGCGTGCGCACAACAAAAGGCCGGCTGAACGCCTCACCCACGGAGCAGGCTGGCAGCAGGAACCTGCAGCAACAGCCTGGTTGGCCCATTGTTGGGAAGGGCTGCCTTTCAAGGCACAAAAAAGGTACAGAGTGGCAGGACGACACGCACGGGAGAGGCAGGCGCATCTGTAAGAAGCAAAAACTGCTGTCCCATTATCGGGGCTGACTCCCAGCAGCAACGTGCAGGAGGTGTGTGTGCGTGCCCGCGTGTGCACGGCTGGCCCGACTCACATTGTCCTGTCCAGCCAGGAGAAGCAGCCCGCGGCACTCTTACAAAGACATCGATTTTCCTCTTTTCCTTTCCAGAGCAAGATCAGATGAGCTCCCGGAGTGACACATCCTTAACTTTTCAGTGGGGTTTTCTTTTCCAACTTGTTTGTTTGTAACATATTATTTTAAAACCCGGTCTCTAATTGCGCCTCTTCTCCACTGCACCGCCCTGGCTCCCACCCCCCTCCCCAAAGCTAGGAGGGCACGGGCTGATTATCTGAGCGAGCAGGCTGCTCACGGGGGCATCCTGGGCTCTGAGAATGCCAGGGGGTGGGGGTTAGAAATGGGGGGGGGGGATTAATTGCCAAGAAAACACAAGGCTGTGCTGTGACTGTGATTCCATCAATTACCATTATCTTTCTCCACAGGTCCGCCAAGCATCCCCCGGAACAGGCCCCATGTTTAACTTTCTTTGCCAGTCCTGATACCCCGTCAGATTTCTGGCGGTGCCACGCCGCCCGCCTGGGCTCCTTCTGGGCCCTTATCAGCCTCTCCCAGTCAGCCTGGCCCGGCACAGCTGTTCCAGGCCCTCAGCCCCTCACTTTATCTGCTCGCACAGACCTCTGCCTGGCAAGCGGTGGGCCCGGCGCCTGCTCCACATTCCCCAGGAAGCCGGCTGGGAACACAGCCGCCCTGCTCCCAGAATCCTCCGGGAGTTCATTACCAGCCAGGGTACCCCAGCCCGGCGGCCAAGGTGCGGGCCGCGCCGCCCAGCCTCACCGCCGGCATCATTAAAACTCCAACCTTCTGAAGAGAAGAAAGAACAAAACCACAAATTTAGATTAATAAAGCATTTGTTGATTCTACAGCAATTTAGCAGGCCCCTAAGAAACCCACCAGAGACCCGCGGAGCTCCAGTAATTTTCTGTTATATTATCTTTCTTGTAAAATACTTCCCCAGACAGAGTTCCCAAAGGGGCTCAAATATCACTGTGACTAACCAAAATCAATGTGCACTCACCTATTGACATTTTTACATAGTTTTTGGATTTAGTATCCAGCCGAAAACACAATCAACTCCTCTGCCAAGGAACCGACAGGCACTTAGCTAGTCAGCTATTAGTGTTACAAAGGAAAAAAATGCAGGCACCCAGGGGAGCAGGGCGAGGAGGCACTGACGTCAGGGGGTAATTGGGTGTCTGAGAGAAATTGCCAGCGGCTGGCCGGCTCCCCCGGGGCCGCACAAAGCTGAGCTGTAACTCTAATAAAGGAGAGGAAATTCTAGAAAAGGGGGCTTTGCTACAAAGGAACCCGGGCAGACAAAAATAGCCCTTTGGAAATAAATAAATAAATGTGGCCAAAGCATATAGATCTAAAAAATAAAATAAATCACTGCACAGAGGAGGCTTTCTGGCCTCCCTTCCCTGGACATCTGTCAGGGGCTCACGGACTCCGCCTCCTTCCCTCCCCAACCCTTCCTTTCTGGAACCACATGGATTTTAGTGCTGGAAGGAGGTTTGCCATCTACTTTGGCAAACAGGGTGGGTTTTCTAAAGAACCTAAGTTTGCAACCTCCTCTTTCCCAAAGGCAGTGTCTGGGACGTTGACTTTGAGGCGTACAAGGAGAATGTATTTCTATTGTTCTGTTTTGGGTTGGTGTTTTTTTAACAGTTTCGGTTTGGGGTTATTTGAGAAAGGGGATGCTGTTATAATGCCACCCTTATTCAATGAAAATTTTACAGATTCTTGCCACATGGCCCAGGCCTCCCCTGGAACATGTCTGTGTTCTTGGGAAGCGGGTTAATTTTCTTCCTGTACGGTTCACCCACCTACGGCCAGGGCTTCTCAACCCTGAGGTCAGAGGCTGTGGAAGCATCCGAGCAGACATCACTGCCGCCTCCAAAATGAGGCCAAAGTCTCCTCAAGGAAGGAGGACAGAAAAAATGGCGGCTCTCACCCTATAGCTTGAGAACCAGGCCCCAGGCAAGGATATGACCTCCCTTGGGACTCTGGAGCCCTCAGAGGACCCGTGGAGGGGGCGGGAGAGGATGATCTGAGGCCCAGAGGCTGCTGGGAAATTCAGGCCTCCCTGGTCAGGCGGGAGAGGGGTGGTGGCTTGGGGAAAGAGATGGCAAGAAAGGGATTCCCAGGGTCAGATTCTATTTCATCGCTTTGAAAGAAAATGAAAAAATAGGCCTAGGATTTTTAAAAAAAGAAGAAGAAGAGGAAAGAAAAAAGCAGAAGGCACTCCAACCCAAAGCCACTTGGAAACTGGTCTGAACAAAGGTCTTCAGCTAAAAATGTCAAATCAGCGCCACAGGACTCCTTGCCCTCTAGTCTCCGGGCCCCTGCTGAAGCCCAAGGGGCCTGCTGGGAGGAGAAGAAGGCCCCTCCTGGGGTCTGCCCGAGGCTGAGATCCCACAGCCCCACCCCATAAAGACGCTGCAGGAGCCAGTGGAGCTTCCTGGCTATGGCTTGGGGCCGCCTGGGGTACAGGGGCCCAGTTCCTTTCCTCGCCGCCCACCCAGGGTTGGCACAGAGGAGGAAAATCCAACTAAAGAAAAAACGGGGCGGGGGGGTATCCTACAACGGACAGCCCCGGGGAGGAAAGCAGAGCGCAGGAACGCGCCAGCCGGAGCCCTGATACCAAATCACAAACCTTGAATCAGTGATGCAATTGCTTAATTAATCAGCCCGCTCAGGGTGGGTGCAGCGGATCTGTGTGAGTGTCTGACCCAACCAGCTCCTGACGGGCAAACCCCCCTCCTCGGGCCCCTCTGCCAGACCCACGGGACCACAGATGGTTGAGCACCGTCTGGGAGTCTCACCGAGGGGGGAAAAATGTGAGTTCCCCAGTCCCCTGTGTGATCCAGTCACTCTGGCAGAAAGGAGGGAGGAGGGAAGAGGGAGGAGGGAGGTGGGAGGAGAGTGGAGGGTGGAGAGAGGAGGGAGGGTCTTATCAGCAACTTAGAATTTCTTGGCCTTAGTTGTTGCAAGTTAGCACTCTCAATGTTATTTTCTTATCCCAGTCAATGAGACTGTAATAGAAATACAGAGAGCAAGGGACTTCTTTTCAGCAAGCCAGTGAGTGCCAGATTTAGAAGGGAAAAGAGGCAGCTTAAATTAACCCTAAGGC
Source organism: Odocoileus virginianus (assembly GCF_023699985.2). Taxonomy (NCBI): domain Eukaryota; kingdom Metazoa; phylum Chordata; class Mammalia; order Artiodactyla; family Cervidae; genus Odocoileus; species Odocoileus virginianus. The sequence goes on along the minus strand of NC_069693.1, from coordinate 41,924,339 downwards.
TTAACATGTTGAAGTCTTGTAACTTTTAAAAAACAGTACCAAAGCTGATGGTAGAGGCTGGGAACAAGTCACATGCAGAAGCTGGTGTGGGAGGGTGCGGGTGTGGGTGTGTGGGTGGGTGTGTTGGGGGACAGGAGGGCACCCCTCGTGTGTTTTCAAGGCTTCAGCAACAAAATGCAAAAAAAGTAGTAGGCAGCCTCAGTATTGCCTGTTCTGATGGCCCCAACTGGGAGCGAGGGTTTGAAACCAGTTTGCATGAGGTTGGACTGTCTCCAAGGTTGATTTTCTCATCTTTAATGCACAGAGAGAAGAGGAGGGGAGGGGAGGGGAGGGGGGCAGGCGGGCCAACATCTCAAACCGACCCCAAACGGTTAATGATAATGAGCCGGAGCGCGACAGGAGTTTAACAGCTCTGAGGAAGAGGGGAGACCCGGGAGAGGGCATGACAGCAGAGGTGTGTTCAATTACCAAAAAGAAAAATAATTTCTTTTTTAAACAATACCCCCTCGACACTGGATGTTTAAAGAGAATATATTCCGGCCCCTAAAATATCAAAGTGCGATTTAAAAATAGAAAAGTCATTTCCCCCCTTCCCTGTTGCAGATTTTACTGTAGCGTTCTAGAAGGCAGATTAAATGAAGGAAGCTCAAACACACTCAATTTTGTCCTTTAGCAAATTCTTCTCTTTCACTCTTGCATGAAGAAAAAAAATCTCCCCACAGAGTTTTTCTCTTCTTCCTGGTGTGGATCTGGGCCCCTGCAGTGCCCTGTGTAATTTCCAGTTCCTCAGAATTCAGGTATTAATAAAGACCCCATGGGGACTTCCAACAATATAACCCTACATTTTGAGGCATTATGAAAGGAAACCCCCAGGGGTCTGTGGCTCAAATTTCTGAAATGTAGGCATTGTAAAAGGCACCCCAGGGGATGCCCGCAATAGAAATCTGCTGAATTCAAAGCATTTTGGAAGTCCTGGTGGGAGTCATTACTCCCACTGGAAGCTTTTTACAAAACATGTGTTGCTGACATGTTGACAGATTGCTCAGTGAAGTGTTTAGGTGCATGCACAAGGCGGGCCTTTGGAGACGCTCAGCGCTGCCAGCGAGTCTCCCAACGCTGGAACCGGTACCATCCATATTTCATAACAGGGGAGGCCGTGGCAGCCGGGGACCGGAGGAGTGTTCTCCGAACCAGCAGCCAGCCTCGCACCCCTCCGCCGAGGAGCCACTTCGAGCGGGCCGGCCCCGTCCTCGCCTCTGGAAGCCAGTCTGTGCAGCGCAGCTGTGACGGCCCTTGTCTCCCTGCCAAGGGCTTTACTGAAGGAATCTTGAGGCGACCTCACTGATCACTGCGAGGCATCGGGCCGACCACGCCGAGGAGGCGGCGGGGCGGGGTTGGGGGCCGGCGGGGACCCACACCTCCGGCCCCCAGCCCTCCAGGAGCGGCTGTGTGCAGTGGCGGCGGGCAAGGGGGTTTGAACTGGGGCGCGCTGGTCTTGACAGCGTTAAGCCCGGGAAAGTGATCTGTGACTTTAATAAGGCAGAGGGGCTCACAGGAATTAGCTGCCTAGGTGATGGGGGCCTGGAGATGGATGGAAATGTATTCATGGCCTGGTGGGCCAAGGGCCAGGCTGGGGCCCTGGGGAGGTCGGCTCACCCACAGCCCCACGCGCTCCAGGGCTCTCCTCTCCACAAGAGTTTCTCAGCCACTCCAGGGGTGAGTGCCGAGCAGGCCTGCCTGTGCACACGTGCACGTATACACAAACACACACACACGCCATGGCAGAATAATGCACCATATGCCCGTGTTCATAAAATTTTAAAGGTAAAAGCAGATGTAATTTGATCAGTGTGTACATGTGTTGATAGGAACACACACACCAACACACAGGCACGCACATTCCAGAGGGCTGGGCCTTCTCCTTGTGCCTCGGCTCTGCTTTTGCCTCCAGGACCTCCCCACACGCGCACCAGGGTGAGCCGCGGCCTGCTTCACCACACCATGGCCGCTGGAACACACAAAGAAAGCTCCTCGAGAAATTTCGTGGCTTTAAAAAAAAAATTTTTTTCTCTTTGAACCGTACTACCTATTACGTTGTCAGCTTGGGAGTTTCCTTTATTGAATTTTCGTAGAGCATGTTAAGGAATAAAAATGATTTCTGCTTGGCACAACGGCATTTAGAATCAAGGGTGTGGAGGTCATGGGGAGCAGCGACCGTGTGTCCAGCCCAGCCCTGTCCCTTCCAGGACTTCCCCTCCAAGCTGGAAACTGACCCTCCTAGCTGGCTTGTAGTTCCCACAAACACCTTCTCACCCTGGTGGCCTTTCTAGTCTTTCTCCTCTCTTCAAAAGTAAATTGCATTTCAATGGACAAATGGCTTTTCCAAGAGAAGGGTGCAAGATTCCATTCTCTCAAGCCCTTTCAGGGACTTCTGGGGACAAAGGCTCCAGTGAGGTGCCTGGCAGGGGAGCCTCGGCGCCCAAGTGTCAGCCCTGGGGGAAGCCCACGCAGTGGGGGAGGGGGGTTGGGGGCAGTGAGAAGCTGGGGATACGGCTCTGTGACTTAATGCCGTCCTTCCCACCAGCAGTCCTGGTGAGAAATCTTAATGCTTTTGGAGCAGGCTGGCCCCCGGAAGATGCCTGAACATGGTGGGGAGTGGGGGGGCAGGGAGGGCAGGTTTTCTATCTACCAGCTCCTATGTGCCCAGCCCTGCATCACGCAGGACATAATGGATAATCAAGAACCACGTGTCGAGTGAAGAAATGGGTGGATGATAAGCCCAGGCTGCGAATCGACCCCATAGGTACACTCTCTCGTTGGTTCAATTCCAAGGCAAGAAGAACAAGGTTTCCCTACAGAGTTGACCTGATAAAAGAGGCTGGACACAGGCCCCAGGGATCAGTCAGGGAGCTGCATTTGTCCTGGCACCTGGCTATGATGTGCCAAGAGGGGGCCGCTTGGGTAGGGGAATGGCCTGAAGAACTGAGGAAGGAGAGAGAAATCTATGGTAGAAACCCTTCCAGGATCTCACCCTTTGGACACCACATGATAAGTGAAGTTGCTCAGTCGTGTACGACTCTGCGATCCCACTGACTGTAGCCTACGAGGCTCCTCCATCCATGGCATTTTCCAGGCAAGAGTACTGGAGTGGGTTGCCGTTTCCTTCTCCAGGAGATCTTCCCGACCCGTGGATGGAACCCAGGTCTCCTGTATTGCAGGCAGACACTTTACTCTCTGACACCAGGGAAGAAGTGCTGTCGGACACCACAACTCCATGTAAAGCTCCCACTAAGCATGCCAGGCCTGTAATTCAAGATCCCTCCTGGAGCCCCCACCCACCAATCCCCTAGTCCTGACTGACCCTGGATAACAGGAATCTAAGTTTACATCTGAATTCGGTGACCAGTTTGCCCCAGTTTGTCTGGGACATTCCCAACCTTAGCACTGAAAATCCTACCTTCCAGGAAGCCCCTCAGTCCCCGGCAAGCCAGGCCGACTGGTCACCCCTATATACACCACACCCTCTAAACTGTGGGCTCCATGAGGGTAGACTCTGATGCAAAATAGGTGTGCAATAAACATTTGCTTAACCCCTGCATGAATGAACCAAGGCTTTTGTTCCTGGGCTCCAATAGGTGAGGGAGTATGAAGGTTTGTGCCCCATCACTCATGGCAAAGCTCCAGTCCCAGCCGACCGCTCCTCAGAGACACACATCAGGCAAAAAGACAGCAGCCAACTCAGCTGCACTGGGGGTCTTTAAAGATGGCTGCCAGAGCTGGACGCCAACTTGAAGGAACCTCCACCCCACCATGGAGTCCCTCCTGCTCACCAGCAGCAGCAGCCCCTTGACCACCTAGAACTTTCCAGCTCCCTCCTGCCCTGCAGGCCACATATGAGCAGGCACCCATGCTACTACTGACTTCTAGGTAGCCTTCCTACCTACCCTCTCCCATCCCACCTTTCTAGCCTCTTCTCCGCCTGAGCCTGTGGACTTGACTTTTAAAGGTCAAACAAGAGCTGATGGGTTGTGGGGTCAACTTTCTGGGAGGGGTTGAGAGGGTATTCAGAGTAAGAAGAAAGTGGCCTCAGATACAGGCTTAGCCCTGGCATTGTGAGGAGAGACGTGAAAATGCATGAGGGTACATGCATTCAAGGAACACTTCCTATGAGCCCTCCAGTCAAAGTCAGGCCCTGGGCAAACAAAGGTGAAATTTCAAGGTCGGACTTCCCTGTGGTCCAGCGGTTGGAGGCCCCCCTGCCAACGCAGGGAACACGGGTTCAACCTCTGCTCTGGGAAGACCCCACAAGCCTGGGGCAACTAGGCCCATGCGCCACGATTACTGAGCCTGAGCTCTAGAGCCCACGAGCCCCAACTACTGGAGCCTGAGCACCCTAGAGTCTGCAACGAGAAGCCACTGCAGTGAGAAGCCCACCCACTACAACTACACAAAGTCCACGTGCAGCGGTGAAGGCCCAGGGAGGCCATAAACTAATTACTTTTTTAAGTCAAGTTCCCTTCCCTGGGATTCCCCGGTGGCTCAGACGGTAAAGTGTCTGCCTGCAACGCGGGAGAGCCAGGTTCGATCCCTGGGTCAGGAAGATCCCCTGGAGAAGGACATGGCAACCCACTCCAGTACTCTTGCCTAGAAAATCCCATGGATGGAGGAGCCTGGTGCGCTACAGTCCACAGGGTCACAAAGAGTCAGACACGACTGAGCAACTTCACTTTCTCTCTTACTTTTCTTTCCCTTCCCTTCCCAAGGTGGATGTGGGGATCACTGGGATGGGTGCATCCAGCTTAGTCACAGCAGACCATAACACACCTGAGCACAAGACAAAACAACCAAGCCAGTTAAAGGTTCTTTGGGACGATACTTAGCAGTACGACTGTTTACAACCTGTAGATACGTAGCAGTGGGGTGGGGGAAGCAGGCTGAAGAACGAAAATCAGGAAGGATGAAAGTCAGCATGGTTGTACTGGATCTCTGAATTGCGGGTGAAGCTGGCTCTCTTCTTTTGACTTGTCTTTATTTAATAGATGTACTACAACAAATCTGTCTCATAAGCATGAAATAAGCAAAGTGTATTTTAAAAACAAAGGAGAAAGCCAAGTGCTCCTGGGAGCCCCAGAGGAGCAGCTGGAACATGTCTGCTCAGAGGTCAGGGAAGACTTCCGGGGAGGCGGATGGATGGGTCTGGCTTTGCCGAGGAGGCACACCGAGGGGTGGTATTTCAGGCAGAGAATGGCCTGGGCGAGGACACCAAGACTTCAAGGACAACAGCAAGGTGGACAGTGGGGAGACGGGCTGGAAAGAAAGGACAGACTCCACCACAAATGGCCACGTGAGTAAAGAGCTGAATTTTGGCCTCATGGGCACTGGAGGCTGGAGTCCCCTGGATCTCTGACCCATCACTACGCTCCATCAAACGTGAGACCACCATTTGCCTTTGAAGATCTGGTTTGCATCAAACAAGCAGAGTCTTCCTAAGATGGGTGGGGCTGCAGTCGTCAACAAGGGCTTCAAGTTCTCACCTCCAAGCCAGTCACTGTCAAAAAGTCCTGCCAGGCAGACACCGGACCCAGTCCCACCCCATCCTACAGGCACTGAGCCTCCCGTCCCAGGTTCTAAAGGGACTCCCTGTGTGGTGAGGGCCCGGGCCCTGTCTCAGCTGCCTCCATGTTCCTAACAGAGCAGGTGTGATCGGTCCCAGGGCCCCACACCCCAGAGGCAGGCTTCCAGCTGCTGGAGGGACAGCTGCCACTGAACCAGGTGTCAGAAGAAAATTAAAACAAATGACCCTGCCACATTTGTTATCATCCATTCATAAAAAATACAAAAGCAGAATGGAAGAAAAATAGGTCAGTTCAAAGAGATTTACAGGGACTTAGAAATCCAAACATCTCCCCGGAAGGTCTTTGGACTCCATCTGGCTTCTGAGAATGATCTCTGTTCGTTTCCAAGGCAAACCATTCAATATCACAGTAACCCAAGTCTATGCCCCAACCAGTACTGCTGAAGAAGCTGAAGTTGAACAGTACTATGAAGACCTATAAGACCTTCTAGAACTAATACCCAAAAAAAGATGCCCTTTTCATTATAAGGGACTGGAATGCAAAAGTAGGAAGTCAAGAGATACCTGGAGTAACAGGCAAATTTGGCCTTGGAGTACAGAACGAAGCAGGGTCAAAGGCTGACAGTTTTGCCAAGAGAACACACTGGTCATAGCAAACACCCTCTTCCAACAAAACTAGAGATGACTCTACAAATGGACATCATCAAATGGTCAATACTGAAATCAGATTAGTTATATTCTTTGCAGCGAAAGATGGAGAAGCTCTATACAGTCAGCAAAAAACAAGACCGGGAGCTGACCGTGGCTCAGATCATGAACTCCTTATTGCCAAATTCAGACTTGAAGAAAATAGGGAAAACCACTAGACCATTCAGGTATGACCTAAATCAAATCCCTTATGATTATACAGTGGAAGTGAGAAATAGATTCAAGAGATTAGATCTGATAGAACGCCTGAAAAACTATGGACAAAGATTCGTGACATTGTACAGGAGACAGGGATCAAGACCATCCCCAAGAAAAAGAAACACAAAAAGGCAAAATGGTCATCTAAGGAAGCCTTACAAATAGCTGAGAAAAGAAGAGAAGCTAAAGGTAAAGGAGAAAAGGAAAGATATACCCATTTAAATGCAGAATTCCAAAGAATAGAAAGGAGAGATAAGAAAGCCTTCCTCAGTAAACAATGCAAAGAAATAGAGGAAAACAATAGAATGGGGAAGACTAAAGCTCTCTTCAAGAAAATTAGAGATATCAAGGGAACATTTCATGCAAAGATGGGCAAAATAAAGACAAAAATGGTATGGACCTAACAGAAGCAGAAGATTTTAAGAAGAGGTGGCAAGAATACACAAAAACTATACAAAAAAGATATTCATGACCCAGATAACCATAATGGTGTGATCACTCACCTAGAGCCAGACATCCTGGAATGCAAAGTCAAGTGGGCCTTAGGAAGCATCACTATGAACAAAGCTAGTGGAGGTGATGGAATTCCAGTTGAACTATTTCAAATCCTAAAAAATGATGCTGTGAAAGTGCTGCACTCAATATGCCAACAAATTTGGAAAACTGAGCAGTGGCCACAGAACTGGAAAAGGTCAGTTTTCATTCCAATCCCAAAGAAAGGCAATGCCAAGGAATGTTCAAACTACCGCACAACTGCATTCATCTTACATGCTAGCAAAGTAATGCTCAAAATCCTCCAAGCCAGGCTTCAACAATACCTGAACTGTGAACTTCCAGATGTTCAAGCTGGATTTAGAAAAGGCAGAGGAACCAGAGATCAAATTGCCAACATCCGTTGGATTATTGAAAAAGCAAAAGATTTCCTGAAAAACATCTACTTCTGCTTTATTGACTACATCAAAGCCTCTGACTGTGTGGATCACAACAAACTGTGGAAATTTCTGAAAGAGATGGGAATACCAGACCACCTAATCTGCCTCCTGAGAAATCTGTAAGCAGGTCAAGAAGCAACAGTTAAAATCGGACATGGAACAGCAGACTGGTTCCAAATCGGGAAAGGAGTACATCAAGGCTCTATACTGTCACCCTGCTTATTTAACTTATATGCAGAGTACATCATGTGAAATGCCAGGCTGGATAAAGCACAAGCTGGAATTAAGATTGCTGGGAGAAATATCAATAACCTTAGATATGCAGATGATACCACCCTTATGGCAGAAAGTAGAAGAACTAAAGAGCCTCTTGATGAAAGTGAAAGAGAAAAGTGAAAAAGTTGACTTAAAACTCAACATTCAGAAAACGAAGATCATGGCATCTGGTCCCATCACTTCATGGCAAATAAATGGGGAAACAGTGAGAAACTTTATTCTGGGGGGACTCCAAAACCACTGCAGATGGTGACTGAAGCCATGAAAGGAAAAGATACTTGCTCCTTGGAAAAAAAGCTATGACCAACCTAGACAGCATATTTAAAAGCAGAGACATTACTTTGCCAACAAAGGTCAATCTAGTCAAAGTTACAGTTTTTCCAGTAGTCATGTACCGATGTGAGAGTTGGACTATAAAGAAAGCTGAGTGCCAAAGAATTGATGCTTTTGAACTGTGGTCTTAAAGAAGACTCTTGAGAGTCCCTTGGACTGCAAGGAGATCAAACCAGTCAATCCTAAAGCAAATCAGTCCTTAATATTCATTGGAAGGACTGATGCTAAAGCTGAAGCTCCAATACTTTGGCCACCTGATGCAAAGAGCTGACTCTTGAAAAGACCCTGATGCTGGGAAAGATTGAAGGTGGGGGGAGAAGGGGACAGCAGAGAATCAGATGGTTGGATGGCATCACAGAATCGATGGACATGAGTTTGAGTAAGCTCCAGGAGTTGGTGATGGACAGGGAAGCCTGGCATGCTACAGTCCATGGGGTCGCAAAAAGTCAGACAAAACTGAATGACTGAACTGGCTTCTGAGGCCAAGTCTGCCGAACCCAGAAGGGAAGAGGGAGTCCAGCCATGCAAAGAGAGTGGGATTACGGCCCGGGCACCAACAAAACAATGACACCTTCAAACCTCACGGCACAGGTGGCCCCAGGTCAGATGACTTCTGGTCGCCAAAGGAAAACTCATCATCAAAACATGAATGACCAACAGATGAATCCAGTTTTCACAGAGCAGCCTCAGTGATCTAATAAAAACAAATATCTGATCATGTCATCCTCCTGGTTCATCCCTTCCAATGGCTTTTCACAAGCCTTTGGATAAAATCTCCACTCCTTCCCATGCTATCCAAGGCCCTGTGCAATCGAGCCACAGAAGACCCTAAAGTACAGAGTATAAAGAAGTCTTGAAAAACTGATCCATTTGTTTGTGTATCTTTTAATCCTTTTAAAAAAAATTACACCACATCGAATTCTTGTAGAATAAAAATGTTTTTCTCCAGTAGGAGTAGCCCTGCCCTACTGATACCCTAAGAACTTGGATGAAATACAGTTCAGATCTCAGCCCCAATGTCACCGCCTCCAGGAAGCCCTCTGTGATAGCCCACCTCTGCCAGCACCACCACAAAGACAAGATGTAGACACCTCCATCAGTACTTTCACAGCACCCCTAGAAGTCCTTGCCACAGCTGTGATTTTTTCATTTCTGTATGATTCTCACATTAACATTAGCCCCAGCACACCATCGGCACCACCAAGGGAATATCACCTGCCCTGCTCAGCAGTGTGTCCCTGTCTTAGCAGAGTGCCCGGAACAGAGCAGGTACTCAAGAAATAGTTGTTGAAGGAATGAATAGATTAATGATTGCAGGAATGAATCAAGGATGACAGTTCACACTATGAACTCAATCGTCAACCAAAAGGAGGCGTCAGTGAGCTCCTGGGATGAACCGATCCCCCTGTAAATTTAAACAGGGCTTTCAGCAAACATTTACAAGATGCCTACTATGTGCCAAACCCTGAAGACCTAAGGATAAACAAGACAGGCCTTATCTTCCAATAGCTCAAACGAGAAGAAACAAACACATCAAAAACCCAAATGCTCGCTATTTGCAGAAACATGGATGGACCTAGAAATTATCATACTAAGTGAAGTATGCCAGACAAAGACAAATATCATATGATATCACTTATATGTGGAATCCAGAAAATGAAACAAATGACTTTATTCACAAAACAGAAACAGACTCACAGACAAAACAAATTTATGGTTACCAAATGGGAAATAGGGAGAGGGGTAAATTAGGAGTTTGGGATTAGCAAATACACACTACTATATATAAAACGGACAACAGGATCGAACCCAGGACTCCTGCATTATAGGTGGATTCTTTATCATCTGAGCCGCCAGGGAAGCCCACTGTATAGCACAAGGAACCATATCTGATATTGTGTAATAATTCACAATGGGAAAGAATCTGAAAAGTAATATATATATATGTATGTATAACTGAGTCATTCTGCTCTACTGAAACTAACACAACGTTGTAAATCAACTGATGTACAATGACGCTGTAAATGTGTTGCTCAAGCTAAAGCTCCAACACTTTGGCCACCTGATGTGAAGAACTGACTCACTGGAAAAGACTCTGACGCTGGGAAAGACTGAAAGCGGGAGGAGAAGGGGGCGACAGAGGATGAGATGGTTGGATGGCATCACCGGCTTGATGGACATGAATTTGAGCAAACTCCAGGAAACAGTGAAGGACAGGGAAGCCTGGTGTGCTACAGCCCTTGGGGTGGCAAAGAGTCAGACACGACTTAGTGACTGAACAACAACAAATTGTAAATAACTATACTTCACCTATAGAGAACAAATATATGGATACCAAGGGGGAAGGGCAGAGGGTGGGAGGAACCGGGAGACTGGGATTGACACATAAACACTACTGATACTATATATAAAATAGATAACGAATGAGAACATTACTGTATAGCACAGGGAACTCCACTCAATGCTCTGTGGTGACCTAAGTGGGGAGAAGTCCTAAAATGAGGGAATATAAGTATAGTACAGCCGATTCATGTTGCTATACAGTAGAAATTTAAAAAAACACTGCAAAGCAACTATACTCCAGTAAAAATTAATTTAAAAAAAGATTTAATTGCTCGGCTGCTGTTTCATCCATTCCATCCAGCAGCGTCAGGAAAAAGCCAAGGAAACAGACACGAACCTTGGCATGCTACATTACTTCCAGGTCCTCCTTCCCCATGCTCTTGCACGAGGTCAGGATGCTGCCATCCTCAGCAGGTTGCCCCATTGCCCAGTGGAACAGAGGCACACCCCTTGGTTTGTTTTCCCTGAAGCAAGGAGGGACAATTAGAATTTGTGTCCAGGTTGCTATCTCCTTCTTACAACGCACACTGATCAAGGCTCTTACCCTATGCCAGGCATGGCACCAGCCACCGGGGACATGGAGGTCAGGCCTTGGTCCCTGCCCACAACAAGGGTTGAGCCCAGCTCAGGGGCTCACGAGGTACAGCACTGCCTGGCCTTCAAGTGCTGCAATAATCAGAGAGGTTGCTGCTGGCCTCGAGTGGGCAAGGCCAGGGGAGCTGAGTATCCTGCAAAGCAAGGGACAGCCCCCCAGAATGAAGAATTACCCTACTCTAACTGCCCTCCTGAGGTTGGAAATTCTAGGACAAATCTTTTGGTTTTGTCTTTTATATATGTGTATGTAATTTTATTTATTTATTTGTAGCTGTGCCCAGTCTTCGTTGCTGCATGGGCTTTTCTCTAGGTGTGGCCAGTGCGGGCTGCTCTCTAGTTGCAGTGCACAGGCTTCTCATTGGCGTGGCTTCTCTTATTGGGGAGCACAGGCTCCAGGGCACTCGGGTTTCAGTAGCTGCGACCATGGGCTCAACAGTTTTGACTTCTGGCTCTAGGGCACAAGCTCAATGGTTGTGGCGCATGTAGCTGCTCCGTGGCATGTAGAACCTTCCCCGATCAGGGATGAGATCCATGTCTCCTGCGTTGGCAGGCAGGTTGTTTACCACCGGGCCACCAAGGAAGCCCACTAGCACAAATCGACCAGCTATAAACAAAGCAACAAATCCTGCCTTGACTTGTACACAGCTGCTGGAGAGCAGGGTGCCAAAATTGCAAAGTAAGATAACCTAAGGTCCCAAGGACTGAGATCTGCCACATGTGCACAGCTCTGGCCCCTAGAAAGACTCAGCTCCCATTAAACCTCTCCATCCCCTCTCCCAAGGACCTCTTTGCCTCCAGCGATTGCTTAGCGGTCCTAAAGTTCTTGCTACTCAAAGTATGGTCCCCAGATAGCAGCATTTCCATCCCCTGGGAGCTTGTAACAAAAGCAGAACCTTGGCCCCTCCCAGACCTGCTAAATTATAACCTACATTTTTGCCAGATCCCAAGTGATGTATATGCACTTAAAAGTTTGAAAAGCACTGCCTGAGGCCATTCCAGGACAACTTTCCAGCACTTTCTGTTCAGAAATCCCCAGGCAGCAGTTGGCAGGGAGGCTCCATCTACCTCCAGCACCTCTAAGCCCTGCACTCATGTCTCCTGCAACCCTGGTGGCAGTAGGCAGAGCATCTTCCCGGACAGCAGGCCAGGTGTCACAGGGCAGGTAGGGGCTCTTTTCTCCCTGCTCAAAGGTAGGAAAGCAAGAGTGGGAACCCCCATGACAGGTCAAACACATGTTGGCCTTAAGGGATCCACTTGGGAAAGATTCCCATTTATGCCCCAGGTTAGTCAAGGGGTGACATGTGTCAGCACAAAGGCATTCTTTTTGTTATTCCTGAGAGGCTTGCCAGCCAGAAAGGACCCTGGAATAAGTGTAAAATGAAGGCTGAAATGGATGTGAGGGTTGGACCATTAAGAAAGCTGAGCACCAAAGAACTGATGCTTTTGAACCGTGGTGTTGGAAAAGACTCTTGAGAGTCCCTTGGACTGCAAGGAGATCCAACCAGTCCATCCTAAAGGAAATCAGTCCTGAATATTCACTGGAAGGACTGATGTTGAAGCTGAAGCTCCAATACTTTGGCCACCCAATGCGAATAATGGACTCATTGGAAAAGACCCTGATGCTTGGAAAGATTAAAGGCAGGAGGGAAAGGGGGCAACAGAGGATGAGATGGTTGGATGACATCACCGACCTGATGGGCATGAGTTTGAGCAAGCTCCGGGAGTTGGTGATGGACAGGGAAGGCTGGCATGCTGCAGTCCATGGGGTCGCAAAGAGTCGGAACGAATGAGAGACTGAACTGGAACTGGAATTCCCAAGTAGACTAAGCTTCTGGGGAGGCAAGACTATGACTCTCTTGTACAGACACCTCAAGTCCCCAAATTGATGTGGCACAGTATGTGGTACCTAGGAAGTACTGGGGGTGATGGATGTGAATGGAATAAGAGAGGGTGGGAGGGCATGAGATGGGGTGGGGTGTGATGGGACAGAATAGAATGAAATGGAAAGAAGTTTGGAGCCAGCGACGCCCCCTCCTCTCTACCAACCGTGGAAAAATGCTCCCATAGGGAGACATATATAAGAATGTTTACTACAGCAAACAACCTAAATGCCCACCCTAAATTGGAAACAACCATGGTACATCCATGCTATGCAATGCCACATGGCATTTAATAAAGAATAAAGGAGATCTACACACCAGTCTGGAAAGCCCTCCAAGGCATACTACTACGTGAAAAAACCCAGCAAGTTGCAGGATGATAGATCCAATATGGTATCATTTATTTTTTTAATCAAAAATCAATACAACATTGTTTCTATGGATACACACACACACTATATTTCACTGAATCTAAGGAACCATAGGTTATAAAATGCACCACTATTTTATGTACCACTAAGAACACAAAACAAAAAACAATGTCAATTCAACCATGACAAGCCATGAATGGTAAGACTCATCTCAATTTCAGAGATGTTAAAGTGTGTCTCAGAATCCCTGAAACATGGTATAATGTAAATCTGCAGTAGACAGTCTGGAAGCATGCAAGTCACAATGATGACCGCAATTAACCTAGGGGTAGGGGACAGGAAGAAGGAGATCTGGTCTTATCAGTATCTTTGAAATTTTCACAAATAGAATACATTTATGCGTTAGTGATATTTAACAATGTCCTTTTTTTTTTTTTTTTTTTGGTGACCCTATGGACTGTAGCCCTCCAGGCTCCTCTGTCCATGAGATTCTCCAGGCAAGAATATTGCAATGGGTTGCCATTTCCTCCTCCAGCGGATCTTCCCAACCCAGGGATAGAACCCGTGTCTCTGAAGTCTCCTGCATTGGCAATCGGGTACTTTACCACTAGCGCCACCCTGGAAACCCTAATAATGTCTACTTTCTTTTTTCTTTTTTAAATAAAAAGTGACAGAAAGCCTCCTCCACCCCTGATGAAGGTGAAGCAATGCTAACCGTACTAGACCAGTGCATGAGTCATCGGAGAAACAGGGACTTTCCACAGTGATAAGTGAGGGCGGGGCTGGGGTGGAAAAGCGACGGTGATGCTGCAAAGCTTTGTGGAGAGAAGGAAGCGCTCGTGAAATGTCCAGTGGGAAAGTGTCATGGGAAAAGGAAACAACAGGAAGCTGACTGGATCTGGGGACATGAACGATTCAGCATGTATTCACACCCTAAGATAAGGACTACTTGGGGGCCTGGGGTTGTCCCCCAGAATGGCTCCTTCATCTTGCCCTGGCTGCTTTTCTGCAAAAGCAGTTTGGAAAGTCATAACGCCATCCTGAATGCATCACTCACAAGGGATCGCCTCGGACTCAAGCTTCTAATTCCGCCTTAATATCCAATTCTGTGTGTCAGGGAGAGCTGAACCTCGGCCTGCAGCAGCCACATCACCTTGCCCTGCGCACAAATAAAAATAGCTTTGGTGCTCAGAGCCTGGGTTTCTTTGCCTTATCCTCTGGGGTCCCGGGAGCGGAGCAGCCGGCGGATGGAAACCACGTGCGATATAAATACATAATGAACAAAGAGGCTCCTCTGAAGCATCCTTGACCTTCCTGCTTTCCTTGACTTCTCCCCTGCCATTGTCCCCAGTGAAGCCATAAATGGAATGACACTGTCAAGGGCGGTGATGGCCACAAGAGTGCCCTCCTTGCCAATTTCTCCAATCCTTAAGAAGCAAATGGCATCGATTGTAATGATAACCTATTCCATTCTCTATCCATGCAAAGAACAAAGTTTTGGCAGCTCGGGACATGATTGGAACAGCTACACCTGCCAGGAGCCGGTCCTTGGGTCTGACAAATCTGCTCCTCTGTTCCCAGGATCCGTGGCATCACAGGGCATCACAATGCTGAGGCCCTCTGCACCACCACATCCTGCAAAAAGGAAAAACCAGAGGCCGAGCCCCCCACAGCAACCTGCCAAGGCCCCAGGCTCCAAGACAAACATGTGGCTCAAAATCCCCAAAGCAACGCACAGGACATTTCCCCTTTTGACAACATGGGGATACTCTTGGAAATACGGCCATTCAGCAGCATATAAGCCAGCCCCTGGATCAGGAGTGATGCAAAGCATGCTAGTCATCAGGCCTCCAAACCCACCCTCCGGCTCCTCCACCAGCTCTGTCCCCCGGGAGCATGACCAACGGCCTCCCCTGCCTCCTGCTGGGTTCAGGCTGGGAGACGGCAGAGTCAGGGTAGTTATCCTCCCAGCCAGCTCACAGGCCGTGGGCACTCCTCTACAGGGCAGCCACGTCCTTCAGCCTCTCTCTCCACGTCCTGGCAAACGCTCCTCCCCTCGTCCCATTAGGTTCTCTGAGGCCGCTGGGATGTCCTCAATGTTCCTAATGCTGGCTGGCATCCCTTCGCCCTGCTCAGCCCCGTGCATGCTAAGTTGTTTCAGTCGTGTCCGACTCTTTGCAACCCTACAGACCATAGCCCACCTGGCTCCTCTGTCTACGGGATTCTCCAGGCAGGAATACTAGAGTGAGTTGCCATGCCCTCCTCCAGGGGATCTTCCCAATTCAGGGATTGAACCCGAAGTTCTTAATGTCTCCTGCATTGCAGGTCGGTTCTTTACCACTAGTACCACCTGGGAAGCCTGCCCAGCTCCATAAGAGCCCTTTATTAGATGCTCCTCAATCACCCTGTTTGAGAGTGCCATCTGTTTTCTGTGGGAACCCTAAGACAGTATCCTTTAACCAGTTTTTAAGTAAATATGTCAACAAAGTGTTTGTTAAGACTGTGATGAAAAGACATCAAAGGGAGCAGTGTAGAATATGGCATCAACGAGGGTGACGAGAGATTTTAAAAATCAGTGATGAGACAAGCAGCACATGGCAAAGGCAGTCAGAGTCCTTCTTTATTTCGCCCCCAAGCTGAGATCTCCAGCCCCTACCCTCTGTGACCTGGCCGCCCAGGTGTCAGTGGCCACTGCCCTTCTCCCTACAACTC
The DNA here is from genome assembly GCF_023699985.2 of Odocoileus virginianus. NCBI lineage: Eukaryota > Metazoa > Chordata > Mammalia > Artiodactyla > Cervidae > Odocoileus > Odocoileus virginianus. The sequence goes on along the minus strand of NC_069693.1, from coordinate 41,908,417 downwards.
TGTCACTCCTTCCACGGGGGCACAACCCCACAAGATATGACCTTTTTAAAACCTCCCTCCAGGCCACCTACTTGTCACTCCACTGGGGCTCCTCAAATCCCATCCCCAGGAGCCCAAGGACTTTCCCACCCTCTGCACACCTACTCTTCCCCCTGGGAGACAGTGGGCTTCCAGGGCAGGAACCCAGCTGTACTTATCCCCCCGCCCTGTGCACCCCAGGCCATCATTATGTATTTATCTACTCACTTCATGTTTATCTATCTCCCCTGCAGAATGAAAGCTTCCTGCAGGCAGGAACCCACTACATCACTGACGCCAGGGCCTGGCACGCAGTAGGGACTTAACCACAAACTGAAGGTCCAAAATGCGAAATGTCCCTTTCTTCTGGAAGAGCAGAACGCCCCCTCTGGCTTGTTCTATGGTCCCAGGAAGCAGGTGGAAGAACAGATTCCAGGGCAGGAAGGGAAGGGGTAGGGAGGTGTAGCTTGGTGGCGTTTGAGAGGAAGGAGGCTCCTCTCCAGACCAGAGGAGATTACCCTCGAGAATTCCCGGTCCTCAGCCACTCAAGGGAGTGACAAACAGCACAACCTGGCACCACCTGAGCTGCTTCCAACAAATCAGCAAAGTCAGTAAATATTTCCTGAGCACCTACTATGTGCCAGGCCCTGTGTAACGTCAGAGACAGATACAGGCACCAGAAAGGTAGAGCAGGTCAATGCTCTCAAGGGGGTCACCATCTATTAAGAGTGGCAGAGACACTAATCCTAAAGAAAGTCAGGAGGAAAATCCAAAATAGCAAGAACTGCCTTGAAAGATATCAAATGGGATGTTTCAATAGAGAGTGAAAGAAACCAACTTTAGTTGGGGACCTCGGATGTCAAAGACCACCACTCTGGGTAGGTGATATTGGAGCTGAGGCCCAAAAGAAAGTGAAAGAACCTCCAGGGGGCGGGCAGAGAGATGCAAAGGCCCTGTGGTGGGAAAGGGCGTGGCCTGTTCACGGCTCAAGGGGAACGGCGCGGCGGAGAGGCAGGGCCAGGTCGGCAGGATGGGTTCTTGCCAAGTGCGGCAAGAGAGGGGCACAGTTCACAGTCGCCCTGGAGACAGATGTGCGGAAGAGGCTGGGAGGCCACAGACGGATGCCATTCATTCAGACCTGCCCCTCGGCTTCCTTCCCCCCATCTCCTCACTTGTCAGCCCCCACCTGCTCGCGCAGGGGTCACCCCGGCCAGGGCAGATCTGGCCTTATCACCCCATCACTCAGCAGAGCTGACACGCACAGCCAACCACTCGGCGAGGCCAAGACTTCCAGCGCCCGCGGGGGTGGGTTGGGGCAAGGGCACGTGTACCCCCTACAGCCAGCCACCCCCCACCTGCTCGGCTGCCTCGCAGCCTCGGTCTTCCCAGATGCTCCCCCCAGAGCAATGATGTCATTTCCAAAGGCAGCCAAATTCTAGCCAGTCAGCTCCAAAATAAAACTGTTTAACACAAAATGAAGCATTTTATAATCCCCTGTACATTTTTTCCCCTGAGCTGGCACATAGTGTTTAAAAACACTGCCAAAATGCTCAACCAATAGCTGAGCTTTATTCTAGACCAGTGCCAGAGTTAAACTTCAGATTTCCTTGCTCTTTTCCTGTTCCGAAGCCCTCGCACCCCCGAGTCTCTGCTGCAGCACCCCTGAGGCTTCTCCCACCCCCCACCGCCAGCTACATGGCGGGGGGAGTGGTCCGAACCTGAGGACAGAAAGGCTGGTCTCCCGCTGGCTGCTCTCCGTGAACCACAGGCCCCAGCCAGCAGGAGGTAAATTTGGTTGCCTTCTCATTTTGTTGGGAATGTTCTCTATTTTTCTGTGTTAAGGTGTCATTTTAAGGATGCCAGTCATAGGATCATGGGCTTTGGAGGGACCTGAAATATAGATCAGTGCCAGCCCCTTGTCTCCTGCCATCCACTCCCCTGACATCATCCGATGTGTTCATCTCCAGGCTGTTAAAGGCTCTTGCCATCAGGAAGTTGCTCATCATATGTGGGCCAGAATGGGTGTCCCATGGCTTCTTGCATTGGTCCTGGTTCTGTCCCTTGGAGTACCAAGATTGATGGAGAGAGAGATCAGGGTGTGTCATTCCCCACTGCTATGGTGCACAGCTTCCACTGGGTAGCCCTCTCCATTAAAGTGTCTTATCCAGAGGTGACAGTAAAAATAACCACTGACCACCATCACAGGAAGAGACACCAGCTGAACTAGTGGGACTGGCCAAGCTCTCCCTATCCCTGAGGTCAGGTCACCTCGTCTGGGATCTTAGTTGCCAAGGGTTAAATGATTCAAGCTGCTTCCCTTTGGGGGCTGCTTCTGCCTGATGGCATCCAGTTCCCCATCTTACGCTGGCAGCACCCTGATTTCCTCTGGAGAACATTTCTGGGTCTGCCATTCAGAGCACTTGACTTGCCCTGAGCCAAAGGTCAACAGAGCAGCATTCATCAGAACCAGAAGATACAAGAAGATTAGGTCCCAAGGCTTTTGCCAGAGCTCCTGGATTCAGCCACACCTGAAGCTATCCCTCTGTCTGGAATGTCTATTTCCAAGAGCAAATAAATCCCCTTACTTGGTTTAAGCAAATTAGGGTTTGATTTTCTGACACTGGCCACCAAGAATCCCGACTGCCCAACCTGCGAGCATGACTTTGAGGCCTCCCCTTCTCCCTCTTCCCCTGAATCCATCTCCAATCATGGTCTTTCCAGCCACACGTGGGACAGAGCAGTCACCTCCTCATCCTGCTTTGCTGACACAGCCTCTGAGCACGCTAACAGTTTCGGCAGTGAACTGGCTACCTCTCCTCCCCTCTCACACTCTTCATACCACCATGAGCCACAAAGGGCGCCAACAGGTTCTTGGAACAAAATAACTACAAACGGGTCAGTTTAAGAATCTCCTGGCCAAAGTCAAAGAGAGCTATGTGTTATAAAATGTAAGCTCCAGCGACGTCCCTGGTGATCCAGTGGTTGAGAATCTGCTTTCCAATGCAGGGGGTGTGGGTTCGATCCCTGGTCAGGGAACCGTTAATAAGATCCCACATGCCTTGGAGCAACTCAATCCACACGCCATAACTAGAGGCTTCACATGCCAAAAGTCCTGAGCCCACACACTCCAGAGCCTGTGCACTGCAACAAAGAGAAACCCATACACCAAAACTAGAGAAAGCCCATGCACCACCAGGAAGAGTCTGTGCACCACAATGAAGACCAGTGAAGCCCAAATAAAAAAAAATTAATAAAATGACCCCCCCAAAAATATAAGCTCCAGATGGGCAGGAGTGAGTGTCTGTTTCACTCACTACTGTATCCCCCCATCTAGATGAATTCCTGGCTCATAGTAGATGCTTAAAAAAATTACTCAATGAATGAATGAATACGTGCCAGGGCTGCTAAAGGTTCTAAGGAACATATTTTGCCTCTGAGCGGTTGTTCGCTTTGTTATTTGGGGTCCCTGGAGTTATAAACTAAGGGACGTGGACTAGGCCATCAGTAGTTTTCAGCTACAATAAAGGACTCTCGTAGAACAATTCCCCTCTAGTTGTCTCTTTTACCCCAAAACCAGGTCAGGATTCAGCTGGAGGCTATTCCCATCTTCACCCACAGGCACTTCTCAAAGCTTTTCAATCTCAAATTGGAGGAAACCGAGTTGATGACTCGGGGAACACAATTTTCAGATCTTTATGCCCAACAGGAGCTGGAATTAGCACCAGCACTTCCAGGAGAAAAGCACGGGGCCTCTCCCAGGGCTCCGGTCTTTGTGTATCCTGCCTATCGGTGATGAAGGTGACAGGAGGGGGCAAGGAGTGACAGGCTGATGACACTGTAGATCTTCATGCGAAAGCAAAAGCTGTGACTCTTGACAAAAGCGCCACATAACGGGCCCTGAGTTTGCTCAATAACACTGAGATTTGGGGGCTGTACATGTACACATGGGGAGAAAAAACAAACTGAGATACCTACAGAAAATACCTTGCTACTGTGACTCTGGACTACTTCGGCTGCACCCTCCTTCCCCCTGCTGCTGGCAGTCGATGTGACTTGCGGTAACGCTGGGTTTCCCAGGTGAGTCTGTAGAGGCGCACAGCACTGATTTCATGACCGCCTCGTCACACCGTCTAACTCTGCCGCCCGCCCTCTGACCTCTCTCCAGCCCGGCCCACGGCCTGCACACGGCGTCCAGGAGGCCCAGCAGCCAGCGAATGCCACCAGGGTGTGACCTCCCTCTCTCCCAGAGCTCCGTCCCCAAGGACCAGGAGGGAGAAGTCTGGGTGAGCTGGCTCCTGTGGGGACCTCCAGAGTAGGGGCACAGCTTCCACAAAGCTTGTCACAGTTCAAGGGCCAAACTCACTCCACATGAAGCAAAGAAAATATCTAGTCCAAACGAGTGAAGTTTGTGAGTCTGGTGTGCCTGCGTGCTCAGTCGTGTCCGACTCTTTGTGACCCCATGGACTGCGGCCCGCCAGCCTCCTCTGTCCATAGGATTTCCCAGGCAAGAATACTGGAGGGGTGGGTTGTCATTTCCTTCTCCAGGGGATCTTCCCCACCCAGGGATCGAACTCGCGTCTCCTGCATTGGCAGGCGGGTTCTTTACCACTGTGCCACCTGGAAGAGAACTCAGCTTGCTATGGGACAGCCCCACAGCCAGCCAGTGAGCCAGGCAGGGACTGCAGGAAGGCCACCCGTCAGAAAACATGTGGGTGACCAGGAGCCAGCCCCTAGGGCTGCACTGCCTCCTAGGAACTATCACATGTCCCCTGGGGCCACCGGCCAAGCCACTGCCTCCCCACGTGACCCTGGACAAGTGCCCATCCTTGAGGGGCGCCCAATTAGTACTTTCAGACTGCCCAGGGCTTCTGAAGAGCGCTACCCTGGGGCTTCCAGGAGAATGAAAGGGGGATGTCCCTTCCTGGGACAGGATGGGGGATGCTAGGCAGGTAGGTGGGGCTCAAAATCTCCCCAACTCTTTTTTTGGGGGGGCTACACCACGCCTTAGCTGCGGCACGTGGGATCTTTTGGTTACGGGATGTGAACTCAGTTGCGGCATGTGGGGGATCTAATCCCCTGATCAGAGATCGAACCCAGGGCCCTTGCATTGGGAGTGCAGAGTCTTAGCCACTGGACCACCAGGGAAGTTGCTCTCCCCAACTCTTTAGCACAACGCCCTGCATCTATCTGCCTTATATACTGGTTGTTTTGATTATACTGCTTGTGTTTGAGTACACAGGGTTAAAAATAAGGTTAGAAACCTCTGAGTAGTTGGTCTTTGAGGAATCTGCCTCCCTAAAACTCTGGGATGAGATGACTAGACGCTATCAAAAGTAGAGTGGGTGGACTTGGTCACTGGTAGCTATCAATCTGGTATTTGATTAGACTATTTCATTCCCTCATATGTGCCTGCATATAATTCCCTTCTGCTAGAAAAGATGTCCATGCTTCCTGGCCATCATCCTGGGGAGCCTCTTCAAAGTGCTCAGTAGGGGTCTGGATGAAGCTGGCCCCTGAAACTCCCACCCAGGGCCTGGCTAATAGACACATCTGTCTCCCCAAGTGAGTCCAGGGGTAAGCCTTGGTCACGGGGAGTCAACTTCAGGACTGTGTCTTGGCAATTTGAAAGAGGCTATTCTTTCTCCTGGTGAGGCTGAGTCGGGAGGGTGGAAGCCCAGAGGCTCTGGGACCCCTTGTGGAGACAGCCCAGGACATGTCTAGAGGAACATGCTTGAAGCTGGCCTTACTTCTTAGTTCCTTCAGCCAGTGAATCTGCTTTTCTCTGCTTGTCAGTTTGAATTGAGTCTTTATGCAGACAGCATGTTAACTGAGGACCTACTATGTGCCAGGCAGCCAAAAGGATCATGGTGACTTTACCTTCCAGCTAGATCACACATTCTTTGTGACAGGAACTTTCTCTCTCTCTCTGTCTCATATACACACACACTGCCCTGGCAACACTGTAGGTATGGCATCACTACTGGAATCATCTAAGCTGCAATAGATGACAGCAGGCCAGACCCAGACAGATCAGGAATACATATGCAACTGACCTGAGGGTCATGGAGTTTTTTTCTCCTCCCAAGACCTTGAGATCCTGCTGGGTGTACATCCTGGGCCCAACGATAGGAAGCCAGTGGAAGCTTTGGCTGATGCCAGGAAAGGTGCAGAAGCCAGGGTCCAGCCTAGGAGGGACAGCCCGATCTTCCCCACTCCCCCAGAGCAGCTCCAGGGTCTACACACAGAGGCTCAGCCCAAAGATGCTTGTAGCAGAAACACCCCAGTGTCAGCCACCACACCCGGATTCCACTCTGGCCCACCTGTGGGCACAGTGATCCACAAAACTATCACAGTGATCAAGCTGGCTATGTGGGGGGAAAAGGAAAAGACTCCCTCCCCTTTGCAGAGTCCTCCAAAACCTCAGGACATACACAGAGACACTTACTTTCCCATGAAAACCAAAAGCAATGTAGATTCTTCCCACCTCGCCCCCTGCCTTCTGCATTGTCGGATTTGGTGTCTAATTCTGGAGAGACCTGCAGACCCCCCACGCGAGAGCCATGCTTGCTCTACACCATCGAAGCGAGGGGGACACATTCTGCAAACCTGCAGGCTTCACAGGAGATGGATGGCAGCACTGGTATCTGGAAAACCACTTCCCTCCATGTCACCACCAGGGGCCAGGGGCAGCTGTCCAGACAGAGCCACAGCCGCAAGCAGCCTGCTGCGTTCCCAGGCACCTAACAGAACTTGGAGGGCAGGGAGCAGGCAATTTAGGGAAGGTTCCACCCTCGCCAACAGCCAGACCCAGGCTGGCCAGTCACCTACCTTCCCAAATAGCAGTGCGCCAAGAGGCAGACACACACAGCATCTGGCCCAAGTGTTGTGGAAGTGACATCTCTAGACATGGAAACCCCTTTTAAAGGCACTGGGGAAGGCAACTCTTTCAAGGGCACCTACGGTACTTCACCTTACAAGTCAAAAAAAATGCTTTTGTGAAATGAGTGCCTTCTCCAGTGAGTTAATTTTTATTCATATAAGCAGTTCCCACATTCCACCCCACCCCCAGCACCCAGAAGGGTCCCTGCACATAGTATTGGATTGGCCAAAAAGTTTGTTCTGTTTTTTCCATAAGATGTTAAGAAAAACTCAAATGAACTTTTTGACCAACCACCTTACCTTATGCCAGACCACCTTACCTCCCTCCTGAGAAATCTGTGTGCAGGTCAAGAAGCAATAGTTAGAACTGGACATGGAACAGTGGACTGGTTCAAAATTGGGAAAGGAGAATGTCAAGGCTGTATATTGTTACACTGCTTACTTAACTTATATGCAGAGTACATGATGTGAAAAGCCGGGCTGGATGAAGCACAAGCTGGAATCTAGATTGCCAGGAGAAATACCAATAACCCCATATATGACAATAACACCACCCTAATGGCAAAAAGCAAAGAGGAACTAAAGAGTCTCTTGATGAAGGTGAAAGAGGAGAGTGGAAAAGCTGGCTTAAAACAACATTCAAAAAACTAAGATCATGGCATCCAGCCCCATCATTTCGTAGCAAACAGATGGGGAAACAATGGAAACTGTGACAGACTTCATTTGGGGCTCCAAAATCACTGCAGACAATGACTGCAGCCATGAAATTAAAAGACACTTACTCCTTGAGAAAAAAGCTTTAACAAACCTAGACAGTGCATTAGAAAGCAGAGACATCACTTCGCTGACAAAGGTTCATACAGTCAAAACTATGGTTTTTCCAGTAGTCATGTACTGATGTGAGAGTTGAACCATAAAGAAGGTTGAGCACTGAAGAACTGATGCTTTCGAACTGTCCCGTCGACAGCAAGGAGATCAAACCAGTCTGTCCTAAAGGAAATCAGGAAGGACTGATGCTGAAGCTGAAGCTCCTATACTTTGGCCACCTGATGCAAAGAACTGACTCATTGGAAAAGACCCTAATACTGGGAAAGATTGAGGGCAAGAGGAGAAGCAGGGGACAGAGGATGAGATGTTTGGATGGCATCACTGACTTGATGGACATGAGTTAAGGCAAACTCCAGGAGATGGTGATGGACAGGGAAGCCTGGTGTGCTGCAGTCCATGGGGTCACAAAGAGTCGGACATGACTAAGTGACTGAACAACAACTACAATATATGCTCAATAAATATTTGTTGAATGAACAAACCATCTCTTCCTTCTCTAACTCCCCCTTCTGATGACATATTAGCTGAAGACCTACTACATCCCAGCACGCTTCCTAGAACCTTTATTTTTGCTATCTGATAGTTCAGAATCCTTCCTTCATGAAACCTGTTCTGTCTACCTCTTACCTCAAGGGCGCTGCAGCCTCCTTGAGGACAAGCTCAACAAACATTTTCTGAGCACCTACTATGTGTTTTAGTCAGAGGCCTAGGCAACCCTGGGGACAGAGAGAACAGGGCCCAAGCTTTGGCATCAAGGATACACTAGCATGATGGGCTGGCAAACATTTTGGTCTTTGCCAATCAGATGGGTTAAGAGTGGTATTTTCCTGTGGTTTAAATGTGCAGATCTCTTACTATAAAGGTAGTTCTGAATCTTCTGAGTGTTTAAGATCCAACTCAACTTACTTTCTCTGGTTCCATTTCTGTTCTGGGCACATGGGAGATATTCAACATATCTAATGACCAGTGTGAAGCCAACGAACCTGAGTTGGTGCTGGCTTTGAGCAGACTGGCCCTTGTCCCCTTTTGCAGCTGATTTATTGGGTATTTTCTTAGTGTTGGTAGGAGCTCCTCACACATTAAAGGAAATATTTTTTGCCTGTGATATATATCTTTGGTTTGATTCACTACAGTTTTGGCAATGCAGAAGTGTTTTATTTTTGTGTAGTTGAACATTTCTGTCCTTTGTTTTATGGCTTTTGGGTTTAGGGTTATATTTAGAAAAGGTTTCCCCACTCTGACTATCTTTAAAAAAAAAACAACAAAAAACTCATGTTTTCTTTCAGTGTTTTTAAGTTTTCTTTTCCTGTTTAGATTTCTGATCCATTTGGGATTTGTTTTGGCGTTAGGATGCAGGAGGGATCCAATGTTCTTTTTCAGGATGGCCACCGTGCCCTCCCAACCCCACTGACTGGCCAATCCATCTTCCTCTGCTAACGTGCAATAACACCTTTCTCACGCACCTAATCTCCAGCTCCATTTGGGTCCATTCCTGGTCTTTTCTTCATTCCTCTGGTCTGTCCCACACTACTTAGAATCCTACCACTTCAGAACATGTTTTAAAATCTTATCTAGTTACCGACCCCTCCTGTGAGGCCTCTTCATCAAAACAGTCTTCCTAACCTTGCATGCCCATTTGTTTTTCTATTTTTTGACTGCACAACATGCTGGATCTTAGTTCCTGGACCAGGGATCAAACCTGTGTCCCCTGCAGTGGAAGCGCGATGTCTTAACAACTAGACCGTCAGGGAAGTTCCACCTCATGAACTTTAGAATCATCTTGTCCATGTCTAAACAAAGCCTATTGTTACTTTCACTGGCTAATATTAATAGGTTAATTTCGCAGAAATTGATGTATTTATGATATCAAATCCTTCCATTCAAGAACAAGGTCTGCCTTTTCACTTAATTAAGCCTCTTTTGTGTCCCCCAGTAGCCGATTCTGTTTGCTCGCTCCAAACACTTGAATGATGCCCCCGTGGGTTCGTTCCTGGTCCTATACATTCTGCGGCTAATGTAAGCGAGACTCTTTCTTGCTCTGTGTTTTGTGACCAGATGCTGTTCGCGGGCAGGAAAGCTCCTCAGGTGGGGGGATTCTTTGTGCCCCAGCCCCTAGGCCTTTTGCCCTGCGAGACGCCGGCTGACACCGAGGTGCTGTGCGCCCCCAAGGGCAGAAGGAACCCGTGTCCCGCACCTGTGTACTTGGCAGCGCATCGCCCAGCGGCTGGCCTGCGCCCACTCGGTTTTGCTCAAATGGAACCAGTACAAGGGGCGCCGCAAGCAATAAGGCAGGGGGGGCCCCACCCATGCTGCCAGAACGAGAAAGGGCCTGAGCCGACATACAAAGGCAAGCTCTGGCCAGCCGGTGGAGAGGAACGAGGCTGGCAAAGGTGGCCAGCCTCCACGCAGCCCCAGTCCTATAATTAGGGCCCACAGGTCACTCTGGCCACAGCTGAACAAACCAGGGTGTAATTAACTTTCCACCCGGCTTTTTACACAGCAGCATTTCACCTTTGCCAGAAAGGGAGGGTCTGCCTTTCCAAAAGGGCTGAGGAAACACTCCTTGGTCCCAATCCCCAGGAAAGGGGGGTAGCCGGGGGTAGGGGCAGGGAGCAGTGAAATTAACCCACAGGGAGCACACTTTTTGCTGTTGCTATTTGAACAAATTCCCTTCTCTTATTTTTTCTGAAGTTGAGCATTCAAAAAGGCTGTGTCATCTGGAGTTCAGTTAGAAACTGCTCACTGTCTGTGTTCCCACCACGAAGTGTTCAGACCTCAAATCTTAGCTCAGCTCTGTAAGCTTGAGCAAGATCCCCCTAACTTCGAGCCTCAGTCATCCAATGGGTACAATGGGGCGGAAAGATGAAGAACAAGACCTCCCTGCAGGAACTGTTGTGAGGATGAGGTGAGATAGGCCCTGCATTCAGCAAGCATCTATTAAGCACCACTGTGGACCAGGCACCAGGCTAGGACATAAAAGGGAATGAAACAGACCTGACTCTTGTCTTCACAAAGCCTGGTAGTAGCAGGGGAGATGGGTGGGAAACATATCGAAAAGAATCAGAAAAATTCTAGAATCTGGTGAGTGCTGGGGGCTGAATGGGGCAAGGGCTGCAGAGAGAGCAGGTGGTGGGAGGTCTAGGGGCCACATTCCAGGGTAAGTCCCACAGGGCCTGACATGTGACAGGTGCTCAATCTATGAAGAGTGTCAGGACTGAAGCCCCTGAGAGCTCCCAGAGAGCAGCAGGAACCCCATGTATTTCAAGGCATCCACCTGGTCCTAAAAGGCAATTTCTGTTCTGTAGAGCAAGTGCCTAGAGCCCAGACTGAAAAGCCTCAGTTTCTAGAGAGACTCCATCCACCACTCCCCACCTATAGTGAAACCCCATGGTGCCAGAGGGATCTCTGGCAAAGAAACTAGGGACCCGCAAAAGCCACTGGGTGCTCCAGTCCTGGGGACCCACCTGTTCTGAGACCGACACAGCACAGCCCTGCTCCTGACACGGTTGGAGAAGGCGGATCTAAAGCATTGCAACGTGTAGATCCAGCACCCAGATGTCCTCAGGCAGCCAACCTAATTAATATGGACTGACGAGCGGTTAGTCTGAGTCACAGAGTATCGGGATAGTTTCTGTATCAGGAAGCACTAAAACGTTCCACCTGAATCCAGACTGAAGGTCCATGGGTGACCTGCTTCAACGAGCACATAAAAAACTGGAATCAGCCCCCAGGGTAAATCAAACCTCTCATGCCTTCTTCCACAGTGCCCCAGGAAGTTCTCAAAGACTTTCTAAGGCACTTGATATCCTCCTGGCTCCTAAAAAATAATGGGAAACACCCCCCTTCAACCATTTATAGTGCCCAGACATGGTTGGCCAACACTGTAGAAATGACATAATGTAAACTTCAGCTCACTCCCTGTTCCCCATTATTCGCTGTGGTGGGACCAAAATCAATGGGGACTTTCTATCGTCAGTTCAGACGGCAACCCAACACTTCAGCCATTTCCCCACTTGGTGCCCACAAAGGATACTCCATCAGAAACAGACAAGTCATCACACATTGAATCAGCCTCTATCTACTCTGCTGCAAAAATCCTCACCTACTGGCACATTGGTCTATATTTTTACAGTATGTGGACCCATTACCAGCAACCCAGCTTCACAAGAAGGGCTCTCCAGAAAGGATAATGCAGAAGACCACATGGCAACGTGAGAATCCATTCAGAAAATGTTCAATAACAAATGCCAAATATAAGATGCTAAGTGCCCACAACTCCAAGCATGTAAACATTTGTTATCCTGTGGGCAGGGACTGGAGGGGAACAAAGAGAAATCAGACAGCTGTTGGGGGTGGGAGCATCGGCAGAGAGGACCGGATCTTTGCTTGTTTCACTTCGTGTCTTAAAGATGCAATGTCTGGTGGCTTGTGGGTTTAAGGTCGGTTTCTCTGCAGACACAAAGGAGGGAGTGGGAGATGGAGAAAGAGGGAAGGAGAAATACAAACAGGTCTCAATGGAGTTACCTTTGGTTCTGGAAGCCCACACTTCAGCAAGCCCTCCTGGACCCAGCTCTGCCACTCCTGCTAAGGAACGAGGAAGCCTCTGGAAGCCAGGGTTCCTCAGTGCAGACAGGCCTGGCTCCAGGGTGGAGGATCTGGGCAGCTTCCCGGTGAATGCCATCACCACCATTCTGGTAGGAGGCTCCCCTTCCATGAGGAGCATCCCCACACCAGAAACTGTCTAGACCTGACACCACTCTCCCGGAGTCTGATGGAACAAGGCCGTGCCCCCACGCCCACCCCAAAAGCCACAGCAAGAGCCCAGAGCTCACTCCATCAGAGAGCAATTCAAAGAAGGACCACATTCGAGGAAACTAAAATATGACAGAAATGAACCTATCTATGGAACAAAAACAGAATCGTGGACCTAGAGAACAGACTTGTGGCTGCCAAGGTAGGGGCGGGGGGCGGGGAGACGGATGGATTGGGAGTTTGGGATTAGCAGATGCAAACTCGTGTATAGAGAATAGATAAACAATAAGGTCCTACTTTACAGCGCAGGGAACTTATATTCAATATCCGGTGGTAGACCATACTGGAAAAGAATGTACGTAACTGAGTCACCTCGCGGTACAGAAGTAGTTAACACAGCATTGTAAATCAACTATACTTCAGTAAAAAATTAATAATAATAATTAACAATAATAATAGAAAGGGCCACACTCAAGACTGAACCCCACAAACATTGTCCCCTGGGCTGGGCTTTCCAGGCACCCTGGCTGGGGAGGGTTGTGCTGCCTCCGCATTCCAGGAGGACTGCCCTCGGCAGGAAAGCTTCTTATTCACGCCCAAAGCTGGATTCCAACGGACAGGTGTGCTGCCCTCAGGCCCCAGATCCTCAACAGCAGGGAGGCTCCCTCTTCTCTCAAAACTAGGCTCATCTGTTCCCTCAGAAGCGTCTGCTGAGCACCCAGAGCCTGCCGGGCCTCACAGAGCAGGGTCCTCTCAATCCTTGTCTGAAACGGTCTTCGTTGGGCTGAAAAGTGTCCACCTTTCCCTCCAGAGTCTGCTCCATGGGGGCAACGATGCCCACCTGCATTGTCCCTGGTACTGCGACCAGGTGACCAAGGATGAGCGTCCAGCAGAGACCCCTGAGGCTGGCCTAGGAGGGCCTGCTGTTGCATTTTTGTACCACTTCCAAAGTTTTAAATCAGAAGCCAATTTTTGAAGATGCTAAACTATAGCTCAATGTCTAAAACAAACTTTTTAAGGTACCAGCTCTGTCTGGAGTAGGTTTCAGAGCCCCTCAGTCAGCCCCAGAGACACCTCTGAGGATGCAGTTTGAAAACCACCACACGATCCAAGGATGTTTAGAGGCGTCCTAGGTAGGGACCTATTTTGAATAAGCAAAAGTGAAAGTCGCTCAGTCTGTGTCCGACTCTTTGCGACCCCATGGACCATACAGTCCATGGAATTCTCCAGGGGACCTTCCCAACCCAGGGATCGAACCCGGGTCTCCCACACTGCAGGAGGATTCTTTGCAATCAGAGCCACCAGGGGAGCCCAAGAATACTAGAGTGGGGAGCCTATTCCTTCTCCAGGGGATCTTCCTGACCCAGGAATCGAACCGGGGTCTCCTGCACTGCAGACAGATTCTTTACCAGCTGAGCTACCAAAAACAGGGAAGCCCTGTTTTGAATAATATGCATGCAATTCCCAGTAGTATATCCTGTCCCTGAGTAGTCCTAAGAACGGGGGGAAATAATTCCTTGCATCTCTCTTCCATGTTCGGGGGACCTGCCCAGGCTGGGTCACGCCTTGATTGGGTGGTAATGAATTTCTCAGGGATGCTATTAGGCGAGGTTGTTTCCTGTACTCTTTCAAGGAATCTCTGACTCCTGTCCAACGCTCCAGGGTTTGGGGGTATTCCTGGTTCCCATGTCCCAGTGGAGGTCGTTAGTGGGGTCCTGTCAGGAAGCAGGCAGAGGAGCTGCTGGATAAAGATGCATCGATAAAGATGGCTGGAGACCCTGCAAATGGGGCTGCTGTGATTTCCGCCAAAGTCTGAGGCTGTGAAGAAAAGAGACCGCCACTGGGAAGACAGTCCTGCCCAGGACCAAAGGACAAATAGCTACCATTTAAAATTTCCAATACAGACTCCCACATATAGCCCCAAAGCCTCCCAATCTCCCTTCTCCACCTAGAAGCACCACCATTCTCAAAAGTGTGGTAACAGACGTAAGAATCTCCTTGATGTTGAAGAACTGGAGGAGGGGAGAGCCTGGGTAGTGCCAGGAACGGCACCTCATTCCAAGAGCTACAGACACTCAACAAAGCATCACTCAGCAGTGGAACTGAGAAGCCTTGCTTTAAGAACTACACGAGAGCAGTGTGATAGAACATAAAGAGAATAGCTTTTAATTAGAAGATCAATTAACTGTTTTTAAAATATGTACCAATAGTTCACTCTCTTATAGTTAAGATTTCACTTCAGTTCATGGCTAATCAAGAACTACACCAGCATCAACTATTTTCTCAAGTCGAATGAGAGTCTGTAGCCCAAGATGCTGAGAAGGTCCTGATTCCATCACCAAACTGCTATGTGACCCGGGTTAAGTAATCATCTGTCTGTCTCAATGCCTCAATATTTCCCCCCAGGAAATAAGACGACTGGAAAAGCCAACTGCATAAATCCCTCCCAATTCTGATTCTAAGCATCTAAGTTGGCCATCTCCCCTGCCAATGACAGAAATATTAACAAATTCCAATATGACTGGGGTTTGGTTTGCTGAGTCCCAAACAGTTCAAAACTTTGCGTCTTTCCTGGGTCCATTGTTTTTGATATCGATTCCCTTTAGAGGTTGAGAGTGAGGACTTGGCCCATCCAGGGCTGTGCAGGTACAGATGTCACTAGAGGAAAAGTCATAGCAAAGTTCCCCAAATACTCGGCTAGCAAACTTCCAAGACAGCCTGACAGGTAGAGGAAATAAGACTTTGACTCCCAACCTACCTCCTACCAGTAAATTCCCCTCCCAAAACAGGTGTCAGATCTTCCTTGGAGTATTGGTTGGAGATTTAGGTCCTATCCCCACAAACCAGCACCCAAGAGATTGCATCAACAATCACAATAGAAGAAAGTGTCTCAGGATAGCTATGTAAGGAATACAGATGCTCTGACCTCCTTGCTCAAAGCCTGGAAAGATGTCAACCCTAACGGGATAGCATGGATGCCACATTCCAGGGAATACACATACCCCCATTCTCCTACCCCTCACACCCCATATATCCCAGACACATAAACACAGTTGACTCGTGAAATCTTAAATCGCTCCCAGAAACTGTGGCCTTGTCCACCTTCTCTGAGGCAGCTGGTAAACAGAACACAGGGCCATCGTCAGGTCTAGCTAAAACTGCTCACAGCCACTCTCCTACCCAGAGAAGCAGAGGCCAAGTGCAGAGGCGGAACCAGGTCCCTTTCTGCAGGCGCACTTCTTGGCTTCTGAAATTCTCCCCATCCCATCGTTAGCCCTGCCTCAGAGCTCACTCCTTCACGCAGCTTTCCACACTTAAGCTGCTTAACTTTGCACTAATAACCTCTTAATTGCTAGGTTTCCAAAAGGCCTTCCAGAAATCCAGGGTGCAGACCCACCCACTTAGGGGTCACGGACCACAAACAGCAGTTTTGGGGAGCAAGGACAGGGTACCTCCACCTAACTCCTGCTTGCCGCAAAGCTGTTGCTTTTATTTTTAATTTTATTGAAGAGGGTACCCAAGACACCACAATAAAATGACATTAACTGTAAAATTACATTATTAATTCTTTAATCTCACTTGAGGCTTCAAGCTGTTGCTATGTCCAATTACCCGTATAACCACCTGTCAGAATCCCAGTGCTATTTAACATTACCTCCAGGACAGCGGTGGGCCCGATGGTCCGTCAGGTCTGCCAGAGACTCAAAGTCCTGCTGACAGTGATCGCAGGTGTAAATTGACTCATCCTCCATGTCTTCATCGTCCTCATTTCTCTCCTCTTGACTTGTCACGCTGTTCCTGTCTTCCAGCGCACGGCTGGTTTTTCGATCACACTCTGGCTCTCCTTCTAGGCCTCCTGCCAACAGGAAGAATACAGTCCATGTCAGCTGACGGGGTCTGGGGAAAGCATTGTAAAAGAAATCGCCCCGCATTTATGAAGATACATTTAATTACTCTACCTCCCAGGGTCCATTATCCTTGACACCTCTCAGTATATTAATATATGGGTTTTTGTAGCATGTGGTGCCATAATTCTCAGCTAGCTTATTTAATTCTTGGTGCAAATCTTCTAGAAGGATTTCCTGTCATCTTCCCTCTGTGCGTGGATGCTGGGGGTCGTGACCCGTTAGGGAGGTGAAAATGCCTTAGCATTTTGTCTCCTAAAAACTCAATTCTCTCACACACCTCTCTAGTGTTTTGATCAGCTATTCCTAATGCACAAACTTTAAGTTTCCCCTAAAGCCTTGTGGTTTAAAGCTGAGAGATCTCTTAGCCAGACTAACCCTCCACACAACATGCCTCTCAATGTGGTGAGAGGTTGGCTTAGTTCTTTGTAAAGATGTCCTGATTCTGAAATCAAAGAAGCACATGTGTTTGCAGGACCAAGGACAGTTAAATCACTGCTTAAAAGGCACCTGAGCCCTCACTTGCACCCCAGTATCAGCCTAGAGAGTGAGATCCAGCCTTGGAATCATTTGACCAACTTCTTTAAAATAAAATACCAAGTCTATGCTTAGCACCATGCAAACCAGTGGATAAACTGTACAGAAAACTGAACTCATGATTAATGATCATGACAATGATGCTTTGGGTTTGCATAGAATTCTGTGCATTTTCAAAGTCACAAATACACACATGTAGCCCCATTTCACAGTCTTACATGTCCCAGAGCTAAAGGGGGCTCAGGTGGTCATCTGGCGCCACTCTGGCACTGCCCCTCCCCTGCAGAGAGGGGCAGCTTTGTTACTCCCCTTTCACAGGTAAGGCACCTGCCTCCAGCCAGGGGGCTGTACCATGCCTAGCCCCAGACAGATGTTGACCTTGACATCCTGACTCCTAACCAGTGCACTTCCCCACGGAGCAAAGTCTCAATCTGAGAGAGAAACAGGACCCAACAAGAACTTGTAAATCAAAGTGCAAAAAAATCCATGGCAAATATTACATACAAAATATATCAGTCATCCCAATAAATGTCAGTGGATTAAACTTGCCCATTAAAATACAGAGACTTGGAATCGAAAATCAAAGTGCCTGTCATCTCTTCCCACAGTCTGTCCTGGGAAACAGATCAACCTGTGTGGAAACTAGCACTTATTTAAACTAAAGAGAGAAATCTCTACTACATGTAAAGTCACTGATGCAAACATACACTCATATGCAAAGGTGTGTGTGTGTATGTGTGCATGTGTATGTATGTGTGCCTGCATGAGTGTGTGTGTGTATTGCCCATAACATCACAGTAACAGAAAAAGCCTTCGGCACACAGCCTGTAAACCCCCAAGGACTGGTCGCCAAAGGAAGAAAGAGGAACAAAGCAAAGAATGCATTCGATTTGAGGTGGAAGCCACGGTCCTACAAATATTTCAATTTAGAAACAGATAATGTTATAAGGGCTCCGATTCTCCCGTCCGCACAGAACGCGCACTCCCAAGCACCCGACATCAAGAACCTACAAACACAAATCAGCTCATTGGAGAGCCAGCTGCCGCCTTCCGTGGCGGGGAACGTGGCGTGACACGCCGCTTGGAGCTGCGCAGAGGCAGTAAAAATCAATGTTTCCATTTGTGGCCCATCAAAACATCTCTCTTCTTACCAATTAAGGGATGTACAATTTTTAGGTCCTTTTATTATCAGAACACGCCAACTCCCAGCAATACAGAAATCCCATTAAAAGCCAGGCAGCATATTTATCTCAGGAAATCTGATCTGCTGCTGCGGCGACGGCAAGAAATAGAAAGCAAAGAAATGAGAAATATCATTTGGAGCCTTCAATATTATAAGTCATCACACAGCCATGGTTACACAGTCAAGCGCCCGGCTCTGAAATTCCTAGTTTACAGTCTCTTCCTTTAACAAAAAAAAATGTTCTGAAGGGGGAAAAAAAGAACCATAATTCCCACTTTATCTACTACACCAAGTCTCCAGATAATAAGTTACGTTCAGCACCACGCCAGTGCTACTTTACTTAACACACAGTTTAATAGACATATTTAAATTATCCCCTTGTTATATTTTTTTTGCCATATTTACTTGGCAGCACTTTCCATAATAGCTCATCTAATCCACAACTGGAACCACAAACATTACAATGCATTTGATCTCTTTAAATCTGGTACATCCTGTTGACTCAGGAGCAGATAAATCAGAATGTCAACTCGTGGGTTTTTATAAGGCAAAAACCCATAAAGTCATCCAAGAGTATAAATCTGTTTTAAGGAACTGTCACCTCCCCGCCGCTGTCTCCTAAATGGGAAGGCAAGGCGGCCACATGGAAAGGGGCAGGAGACGGGAGGTGGGCGACATGGGGACCCCATACCCTGAGGTCCCGGGGGTCACAAAGCCTGAAGTACTGTTAGAAGAGGGACTTCCCTGGACACCCAGTCCCCGGGGGCCCCTCTGCTGCGTCAACAGAACCAAGACCTCGAGAGCAGGAAGCCCTCCATCCTGCTCGAAGGTTTACTCTGTAAGGCAATCTCGTGTGACCCAGCCTCTGAGCCTCACGATCGGGAAAAATGGTGTTATTTTTCCAGCTTTCCTCAGAAAACTGAGGCTCTGAGAGGCCACCCAGAGCCACATAAGAGATTGAACCTACAAGTTCCAACATGGAGTCACTCGCCCTTCTCCAGGCCTGGACCCCAGACGCCCAAGGCCAAAAGACCAGAGCGCTGAGGTGCCAGTGTCCCTGGGGCACCCTCTGGGTCTCTTCTTCCCAGACCCACCCTCAGCGGCTGCTCAGTGAGCCCCTGGGGCCATCAGGAGCGCACCTTCCCCGCTCCCCTGACCCGGCTCTGGCTCCTCGGGCTTGGCCCTGCTGGCCCACGTCCCTCCCTCATCCAGCCAGAGTCCCCCGAGGGTCCTGACTGAGAGCGCATGGGGACACAGAGCCCAGCAGCTGCCACCAGCCCTCCCGAGCCCCGACCCCAAAGGCTGCCCCGAGTTTCCATCGTGGAAACCTTGAGCCTAAACTACAGTTCACCCCAGGTACCTGCAACCACCAGGGCCCCCAAAACGAGGTCAGTAGAGCTCATTTCTCCCCCCACTCCAGGGCTGGGAAGGACTTCACGAAAAATGGGCTGCTGGGGCCTTTCCCTCCAGCTTCACCCAAGTTCTCCAGGGGACAGCCAAGGAAGGCCTAAACTAAACAATTTCCAACAAGGCCCACTCCCCAGGGCCACGAGCTCGGGACAGGAAACAATCAGCACCAAGCAGGCCGCCTTTCCATCCATTAACAAAGCTCCCGACCTACCGGGCCACACACTGCACCTCAGCTAACTCACAAGTGGGTGTTTTCCTGTGTGCACACCACCATCTTTCTGCCCAGGGGTCCACCCAGAGCAGCGAGCATCACCAGCCGACCTAGTGCCCTATGAACTGGGCACCATCACAGCCCCATCTTCCAGCTGAGGAAACTGGCACTCTGAGTGGTGACGATGCTTCACCAAGGCCACCGGGGCAGATTTCAAAGACAGCTGTTATTGCTGTTGTTCAGTCGCTAAGTCACGTCCAACTCTTTGCAACTCCATGGACTTTCCAGTGAGTCAGTTCTTCACATCAGGTGTCCAAACTATTGGAGCTTCAGCTTCAGCATCAGTCCTTCCAATGAATATTCAGGGTTGGCTTGATCTCCGTGCTATCCAAGAGACTCTCAAGAGTCTTCTCCAGCTGGGCCTGACTCTTAACCACTCTGCTACATGGTCTCCCCACAGCAGAGCCTCAGTGGAAAAGTGAGTCTCAAGAGTCAAGGAACCGTCCGACCCTCCACAGTCACCTGAAGGGTGCTGTCGGCGGCCCCCAAGGCCCAGCAAAGGTTCTGGTTGTCTCCACTTGTCTCCACAGCCACACAGACCTTTGTTCCATCCCTTAGCTTCAAGTGTATTTACCCAAGGGCTTCACACTCCTGCTCCGCTGTAACCCTTCATCCACCTTCACTCACTCACTGAGTATCAAGGCCACTCAGATCCCCATCATAAGTTCCCCAAGGTCCCCTTACCTTCACTGTCAGCACACTTAGCTCCAAGTTCTCCCACAGGCTGAGTTTTCACTCTCCGCCTCCCACGGCAGCCACACTTGTCCTGGATGGCAGCAACGACTCCCATCCCATGTGCTACTGTGGAGGAAGACCTTGCCCTCTCTCATCAAAAAGAGGGACCCAGGGCTTCCCCGGTGACTCAGCGGGAAAGAATCCGCCTGCCGATGCAGGAGACACGGGTTCAGTCCCTGATCCGGGAAGACCCCACATGCCGCGGAGCAACTACTGAGCCTGTGCCCTACAGCCCAGGAGTCACAATTACCAAAGGCCACATGCCCCAGAGCCCGTGCTCTGCAACAAGAGAAGCCACTGCAATGAGAAGCCCACGCACCCCAACTAGAGTGGCCCCCACTGGCCGCACCAGAAGTCCATGCAGCACTTAGCACAGCCAAAAATAAATAAACAAGAGTTAAAAGAAGAGGGATCGACGCCCCCTCCCACCCCACAATTCCCCTCTGGCCTGGCTGGCCTTGGTGACTCCTTCCAATGCTACAAACTAGAATGCAGCCTCCCCTGGGTCTCCTGGGACACAACCCCTGAGAACCCAGCTGCCCTATTATGAGAAGCCGAAGCCACATAAAGAAAGGGTGGGTGCTCCAAGCTGCCAGCACCCCCGCCAGCCCCGGGAATGAAGCATCTTGGACACCTAGCCCAGACAATCCTTCAGAAGGCAGCAGCCCCAAGAGCCACGTGACCACAACAATATAAGAACTCTTCTAAGTGAAAGCACCAGCTGAGTCCAGTCTCCCACAGAACTGTGTGCAGTAATAACTGCTGCTTTAGGTCACTGAGTTTTGGGGTACCTCGTTACATACCATTGATAGCTGCAATGTGTCCCCATAAGCTCACGAGGGCAGGAGCTCTGTTTGTTTTGCTGGGTACTGGCTCCCCAGCCCCTAGTACAGACACATAGTAGGTGCTCAGTAAATGGTGAATGAATGAATGAATTGATCTCAAAGAAACAAGACTCTGAACGTCAATATGGATAGAAGCAAGGGAAGAGTAAGTGGTTACAAGGCTGTTTATTGTGTGGTAAGTATTGAGTTCAACCATATGAAGTTGCCGTCTTTGTGGGTCAAAAATGCCAAATACTGGCAATCTTAAATGGTTCAACCTAACATATGATGGGGCCAATCTGTTCTGCCAACTTCTTCAAAGCAGGAAGAAGAAGGTACACCTACACGGGCTAATCCCTCCTACACCACACCAGAGTACCTGAGTCCCAGATATGGGCTTGGGGAACCTTCTATAAGCAAAGAGTGGCAATAACAAAACACTCCACCCTTTACTGCCTATGATGAGAGAATAGTGCATTTCCCCACCAAAGCCAGATGCTGCCTCCCCTGGCACCCGGAGTGATGCTGGTCACCTCAGGTACCTTCTACCTTACATCCTCCCATCCCATCATCACAGTAAGCCTATGGGGGAGATACAGTTAATATCTCCCCTCTCCAGAGGGGGAAGCCAAGGCTCAGGACCACACACAATCATGTACACTGGGAAGGGCAGAGCCTGGAATTGAACTCACGTCTTCTGCCTATAATCTTGACTCTTAACCACTACACGGGAGGGGAAAAAAGAGAATGCCTGTGAAAGGGCTGAGCAGGGGACAGCTGGCTGAGTCCACTGCCAGAGAAAGGGAAAGGGGAGAGGCCCCGGGGGGCAGGCTGCCCACAGGCTGCCAGGTCTGGGAACAGGACATTTCCTACCTGCTCAGCCAGGCTTCTCGAGCTCATGAGTCAGGACTGTCAGGGCCTCGGCGCTCCCCAGGGCCAGCTGAGAGAGGCTCAGCCTGAGAACACCCGTGAGGGTCTCTTCCCTCTGGCCCCAGTCCCCTCCAGCACGAGAGTCAGAAAGAACCTCATCTCCTTCCTGGGACTGACCGTGGGGAACAACCCGCCATCAAGGGTCTTGGGCACCCTGAAAACCAACCAGGGACCACTGAGGGCCCCGCCTCTGGGGTCCCAGGGCTGAGGATCTGCCCAGTGAGGCAGAAGGCCAGGAGCAGCCCCCACACGCCCAGGATACAGAAAACAAGGGAAGAATAAGAGAGCCATGAGATACTCCAGAAGCTACAATCACACCCGTTCATCTGTGCTCTCCTTCATTCACCCGAGACGCACTGATTAGGCACCCACTGTGGGCCAGGCATAACAAAAGTGTGTTTGCAACAACGTACAGGCTCCTTCATCTCAGTGGCCTCAAAGCCATACAAGGCCTGGCACAGAAAAGATAGTTAATCAACATGAGGTGGGTGAAAGAGTGCCCAGTGAAGAAATAATATGCCCCAGGGGTGGCATAGGTATAGGTGGTTAAGTGCCTGGGCTGGGGTCACTTAGCACCCCGGGTTCCAGTCTTAACTCTAGGACCACCCACTTCACCCCATGAGTGACTCTGACTCTGTCACTTGTCCCATCCAAGGCTGAGTCCCTATGTGTCAGCAAGCCTGATCGTGACGGACACGGTCCTCTCCTGCTTCACAAGGTGGAGATGAACGAACGGCCATTGATTCGAGAAGACTTGTGCCTACAGTTACACACAGATACAGGTAAGCCAAGAGCCCTGCGGGGTTCTGAGGAGCGCAGGGGAGGCTGGAGCAGATGGGCAGAGGAAGACGTAGACAAAACCGCAAGACAAGGGTGCCGGGAAGGGGCAGAGAGGGATGTGAGGGCCAGGATGGTGCCCCAGGAGAGTGGGAGGTGGAGAGTCATCCCTGGAGGCCAGCCTGCCCATCTCCTAACCCAGGAGATGGCAACACCCATCTCTGCAGATATCAGCAGACGGTGAATTCTAGGCATGTCCAGGGCTTGACGAGAGAACGCAGCCATACAGGGAGCACCAGGAGCGCCACGTGCAGAGGAGTCAGCAGGGTGGAGGGAACCACGCTGTTCCTGCAGAAAGATGGTTAGGAAGCAACGACACCCACGAGCAGCAGACAGCTGGAGTCACGTTCCAGGGCCTGGTGGGATGATAGAGAAACAGTAGAAAGAATTCCAGACTTTGGAGCCAGCTTGTCTGGGTTGAAATCCACAGGCATCACTTCATAGCTGGGAGACCTTGGATAAGTCACTTGCCCTCTGAGAAAAATGGTAATGATGTTAAACTGTTTTAATGAGATAGTATATACAAAGCCGGACACCCAGGTCACAAGGAAGCTTGCGAAAACAGTAGACACTGTTACTGTCTTATTTTGCCGTCATCATTCAAACACAGGCAGCGCCACTGCTCAGACAGGAGGGTGGAGACACCATGCCACACGAGACTCTGGAAGGAGACCTCACAGGCTCCCGAGGCTGGAGAATGTCAGGGGACATGCCCCATGCAAGGCACAGAAATGCCCAAAAGAATCCACTGCACCAGGAGAGGAAAGTACAGGCCTTGAGTTCAGGCTCCCCCACTCCACGCTGTGTGCCCCTGACTAAATGACAAGCCCACCTCCTCCAGGAAACAGCGTGATCTCTGCCGAGGGTCTGCCCCGGAGCCAGGCAACGTGTACGTGTTTACAATTCACAAGCCTGCTTGTCCTGCGCTCTCCCCCTGTACGCCGTTCGGGAGCCTCCAGACAGACTTCACAGTCCAGGCAGGTGTCTACCACTTCCAAAGTGTTTATCCTGGAGCAACGTTTTCCTTTAATAGCGAATGCAGGCTCCGTCCTATCAGCCTGTATGTTTCCTACAAACAGTTTCCCCGGCAGCATGTTTCCTGAGGGCCAGCGTGGGAGGAAGCACTTTCGGAACCTGGGCACCAGGTCAAACCCCTGGCTGAACCTCAGCTCGGCGCTCGGGCCTGGCTTGTAGAGAAGGACACGTCTCCGTGAACACTTTCTCACGCACGCCTGGGCGGGTGGGACGAAGAAACAGAGGAACTGGGCCGGGGCTGGGCAAGGAGCCTGCCAACCCCAATTAGACACTCTGCTTGTGCATCCGCTGCTGGCCCCAAATTCCACAAGGCAGCCACTATTTATCTTCAGGTTTAAAATATTTGCAGTGCAGGCAGCAGGGTAACATTTAACACTCAGCCTAAAGGGTCCCCTTGGCAGCAGAGCTGTAGGCAAATATTTTAACACATAATTTGCTGTCCAAGTTCCACTTCTTAAATAAGGAAGCAACTTCCACAAGCTGTCTTGGGGGTTCGGGGGGAGTGCCTATCACTCCCTGGTCAGTGTTGATGGCCCTGTGGGTGGGATTTCAAAGCCACGGTCAGTCAGACACCGAACATGAGGCTGCATCACACAAGCCTCGCCAGGATGGCCCATCCTGGCTGATGAAGCCAGACAGGGTACAGGGCCCCCCTCTCCGCAGGCCCGTGGTTGACCAGGAAGATGACAAGAACCTTCCAGAGAACGTCTCTCTAGTGGACGGGAATTCTAGAAGCCGAGGCCAAAGTGTGATGGCAAAACGTAATAGCACTCACTTTTCTCAGACCAGACCTTCCGATTAATTTGCATCCTTCACCCCTTGACCCGTGTCCCCATAAGGGAGATATAACATTAGACCTTTTTCATAGAGGCCAAAACCAAGGCTAAGATGGCTCAGGCAGCTCACTCAGTCACTCAGATTGTGAGTGGACCTGAGCTCACAACTCCAAGGCCCCCACCTTCACACAAAACGAGTAGAATGGGCTGAGGGGTTCTAGGGGGAGACTCTGCACCCACCCAAGGAGATGGTCCCCGCTCAAATCATCTACAAAATCACCATACAGAAAAGTGCGGCTCAGTACAGACGTTATTTGTTCTCTTTCAAAAGAAGAAAGAAATCCCTATTTTTCCTGTGACGTTTCTGGGCTTTTGAATGTTGACTTCAAATTTTAAGAAATAAGGTATGGACGAAACAATAGGCCTTGGAGGGCTGCAGGTAACCTGCGGGGGGGGGGGGGGGGGGGGATCTTTGCCGCAGGACATACCCAGCAAGAGTCTCTGGGGCCCCTTACCAGACAGGCAGTTTAGCTGTGCAATAATGGAAGTGCCCCTTCTTTGGAGATTTAGGGCTGGGTTCAAGTTCCTCCCTGCATGACTCTCATTGCTTACACATCTAGGCCTTGTTTTCCTTGCCTAGAAAATGAAGAGAATTTCACTCCCTGACGTTCAGATTGGAAAAGCTCCCTCTGAGGACTGTATTCAGGGGACCTTGGCCCAGGTCTCTGCCACCCGGGCCGTGGTGAGCAGTAAGGTCCCTCCAGACTGGAGCCATTATCAGACACAAATCCTCCACATCTTCAGTCAGTCAACGAACATTCTTCTGAGCACCTACTATGTGCTAGCCACTGCTCCAGGTGCTGTGGATGCACCCAAGAACAAAGCGACGTTGTTCATGCTGCTGAGGCTGACATTGGTTACGAGCACCTTGCCGTGTGTGGGCAAATGCTGCGGAACAAAAGCATGATGCTCCCCTCCCAAGCGCCCAGCTCCAGCCACAAAGGCAGAGAGAGACGGAAGCTTTCTCCGCGCCTGGCTCCCAACTACGATGGGTAACGAAGGAGCGGAAAGAATAGATGACGGACGGGAGGGAGGGAAAGCGGGAGGGGGGGACAGAAGCAAACACCCCCATCAAAAAGGGGAAAAAATATATATTTTTCTAGGCAGTCCTGAACAGTGTCGCTCCTCTGAGCCTCACGATCTTAATAAAACTGATCTCGCCGCATGCAGTAATGAAGAACAGTTGGACAAAGCCACCCTGGAACCATGAAAATTGGACGCTGTTACCGCCTCGTGACCTCCTGAGGCTGTGACCACTCTGCCCTCTCCTTGACGTCATGTTCTGTCTCCGACGGCCGCTGGGAAGGAGAAGATGGAGACGCGAGCCGGAGGTAGGCAGGGGAGGGAGGCCGTGGGGCGGCGTGGGGAGCGCGATAAATCCAGCTCATTTGTGGCCAGCGCCGGGGCCTGGCGCTCCTAATTGCCCCTGGTCCAGGAGCAGAACTCAAGGTGAGGATGCTGGGGCAGGTCACCCCTGGAGGGCCATGGCAGAAAGAGGAGGCCTGTGAGGGTGGAGAAGGGGGGCCGGGACCGAAGCGTACCCCCAGGACAGGGCTGAGTAAGAGTGGCTCAGGGTCAAAGGCAAACACACACAGCGCAGACGGAGGCCACAGCCCCCGGGGCCATGCCAGGGTCGCTCGGGATGCCGGCAGGGCCCACCCTCTCCGGCCTCCTGGCTCCATCTGCCCATGAAGGCCTGGGCCATGGAGCAGCTCTTTTTAAAGCAGGGCACTTCAGTGTCTCCTCGCCGGGCCAGGGGCAGGCCCGAGGGCAGAATGCCAAGGGTCACCTCCACACCAAGGAAGCCCTCCTCTGCGGTAGACCCTGGGGTCCCACAGAGCAAGAAGTGGGCAAAAGTCCACCCCCATAACAGCTCCTCACCGCCCAGGGCTCAGCCCAGCGAACCTTCACCCCGACAGCTTGGCCCCACATGCGTTCTGGGTGCCCGCCAGGCACCCCTTTTTCTCACTCTCAGCAAAGCAGTCCTGGTCCTTCTCTCTGAGGACACCCCATCTCCCCAGGGCCAGTGAGCAGGCTCCGGGCAGGCAGGATCAGCATTGGTTTTGCTCATCCCGCTCCCTTCCCCCACCGAGCCCTCAGCACAGAGCCTGGCACACAACAGGTGCTCAATAAATGTCTGTGAGCCCAGCGGTCTGAAACGGCCCTTCCCACCCTCGCACTTAAAGGTCCAGCCATGGGTCTGGACATCTCTGGGCAAACTGGAGACAGTGGGAACAAAGACAGGAAGCCGGCCCAGGGCCCTGGGAGTGGGAAGGACTCGCTGCCCTTGGTCCTCAGGAGCCGCTGCTGGAACCCTCCAGCCCAGGGTCTCCGGGTCCAGCCACCCCCCCGCACCCAGGGCCTGGGAGGCCATGAGCCCCACTCCCTCCAGCCAGCGCGGAGAGGCTGTGCAGAGCCTTTAAAAATTAGCAGTCGGCGGGGCATGGAGACGGCCTGGTGTGCGGTGCGTCCCGGGGAACACTGAAGCGGCGTCTGGAGAGAAGGCAGCATATCTGATGGAGTGGTTTCACCGCGTTGTGGCTGCTGAGGGAGAAGCCGGGGGCGGGAGGGGCCACAGCCGGCTCCCCAAAAGCGGCTTCCACAGAGCACCCCCAGCCGCCGCGCGCCGGAGCGCGGAGGCCCCGCCCCTGCAAGTCTCCACACCCCACATCACGTCGCCGCATCCGCGGGCGCCAGCCCGCCTGCTTTCTGCCCACTTCCCTCCAGCCTCCAGGAGGGTGCCCAGTCCCACAAGTGGACTCTGAGGCATTCCGGAAGCCTCCAGAAATCTGGACCTGTGGGCAGCTGACCGGACAAAGCCAACAGCACACACAGCGCATCGGAGGCACCTCGGAGAAAGCCCCGCCATCCCTCAGGCGGGAGCCCCGTCCCCGGGGACGGATTTAAGCGGCGAGTGGGCCGGATCTACACCCGCCAATCAGAGCAAGGGCCGCATGGAGCCCAGGAGGAGCGCAGACCGGGAGAGATTAGCCACAGGTGAAAGGTCAAGTAGGCAACGCAAAGGAAACTTCCAGACCCGCCCCAGGGTCCCGGTGGCCTCCTCGGACGGCCAATATCCGCGTGATCTATATGCGCGCGCACACCCACACTCCGCACCCGCAGCCACCCCCGGCTCATCCTCAAACCGTCACTTAACTCGGATTTCAAACTGCTCGCGATGTTCTTTAGTCAACATGAAGCAGAAACCTTTTATTAAATGCTGCTAATTTTTTATTGATCACACTGTGAATCATTTCATTTTCCATTACCACAAATGTCTCCTATCAGCGCTCCACGATTACGCTTCTTTATTCAGTCTCAAGCAACTTGTCACTTTTAATCAGGTTGCTGGTTTCAGTATTGCTCAAAAATTAGAAAGTGGGATCTCTGTTATCACGACTGCTTTTGTTTAAAAAAAAAACAAAAGTTCCCATACAGGAAGGG
Source organism: Odocoileus virginianus (assembly GCF_023699985.2). Classification (NCBI taxonomy): domain Eukaryota; kingdom Metazoa; phylum Chordata; class Mammalia; order Artiodactyla; family Cervidae; genus Odocoileus; species Odocoileus virginianus. The sequence goes on along the minus strand of NC_069693.1, from coordinate 41,879,993 downwards.
TTATTATACTTGGAATAAATATCCATGAATCAAATTCAAATGAAATTCCTCCTTGACTCCAACCAATTTTAGCATTTGCTTTTATAATTTTTTTAGTTTTATTTTCACGGAAAGACTATTCATAATTATTGCTCGTACTCTCCCCAAACACTTACGTTACTAAAGTGTGAAATGTCTTCTAACACAAAGACAGATCTCTGGGAAGTAATTACAGAAACGCATTCAGGGGCAATAATTCTATATTAGCTGTCAGCAGCAGACATCCTCTGAAAGGCACTTGTTATGAAGGAATTATTTGTGTAACCATTGAAGGCATGGCAGGCAAGCCCACACTGAAAGGCTGCGCCCGACCAGAAGCTTGGGCTCCCTCATCAAGGGTCAAATTAAGTTTAAATCATTACCTTGAAGCCAAGCAAACGCGTACCTGACTGTCTATTGTGGAGACGTTTTTTGAGACGCACTCAAGCGCAACGTGGTCTTCCCAGACCCAGCGTGGTGCAATTACCCTGAGTCTCCAAAGGATTCTGCCAGGAGCCTGTCACAATAGGGAGAGAGGAGGTGGCAGGGTGTCTGTTAAATGCTAACTCATGTCACCAAACAGAATTCTCAAGAATTATAAATTGCTGAGATGCCTCGCAGCTGACCCCTTCACGTTAAGAAGAGCCCAGAATACTACCAGGAAAGTGTAAGAATTTGCATCGAAGGCAGGAAAGGACCCTCTGTGGGCAGTCCACAGGGATGAAGCTGAGGGACAAGAACCCAGTGGAGTATCTCCTCCCACCACTGAAGTTACAGCTGGGGTCTGGGCGGCCAACCCAGATCCCTCTGGGGTGGAGAAGTAACGAGGGCTCATGGATGCAGCATTGGAGGGGACCGAGGAGAAGCCTACACTGTTGTCTGGGCTTTAACCCCAACTCTTGGCATGACCTTGGGCCAGTCCAGTCACCTTCCTTCTCTGAGCCTCAGTTTCCCCGACTGTAACACCATCCTGCATCAACATTGCGTGGAGCATATTAACTGAGTGACTAGAACAAAGAAGCTGCAGCCTTACCCCCGTCCTGTCCAGGGCCTGGTTCTCCCACCTGTGAAATGGTGAGACTGATTCTGGAGCCACTGAAGGAGCCACCTGACCTCTGAGTGTGGGGATAAAGAGTGGGGAGGAGAGCACAGTGTCTTCCCAGCTCACTGGGTCCCACAGACGCCTCCGGGGATTGCTGAGACCCTGGAACCTCAGCTTCTCCATCTTTAAAAAGGAAATGCTGAAGATCACTGCCCTGGGCTGTGCTCAGAAATCAAAGTGTGAAACACAAACCTAGCCTCTTCCATGTGCTTGCCCACTGTTGCTGCCAAAGAGACAGGTGCTTTCTAAGAAAACTCCGTGGAAAAGGCAAAGGAGCTACCTTCACCTAACACCATGGGGCCATGCTACCCTGGGCGGTGCCAACAGCCATAGCACCCTGATCTTCCATGAGGCCAACCCTCCCTACCTCCCGCCCTGAGGCTCACTTGGGGCTGGCCTCGCCTCCAAGCTCCATCCAAGGATGGACATGTGACCCAAGTGGGGCTACTGAGACACAGTTCAAGACATTTTCTGGAACCACTGGGAGAGAAGTTAGCTGCAGTGTTAGGATGGGGGCGAGCAGAGCTGACAGATGGAGAGAGAGGGAGCAAATGGTGTTTGAGACACGCCCTTTGACCCAGTCATTTCACATCGAGGTTTTACCAGCTAGAAAACTGTACCTGAGAGTTAACTGTGAGAATATCCACCCCAGAATTATTTGTAATAGCCACACACACACAAAAAAAAAATCAGACCACATCTACATTTCCATGAATAAGAGATGAACAGATAAACAGTGGTACATTCACAGAGCGGACACCATTCAGCAATTAAAACCAATAAAACAGAGCTACACGTATCAACAAGGATTAATCTCCCAAACGTAACAGAGACGGATAGGACACAAGTTGCAAAAGATAAACTGTGGTAATACAATAAAATACGACATTTTAGGATATCTATAGAACATTTACAGAACATCTAAAACATGTATAGCAATAGTATTGATATGCCATTCATATGTATTTCAAGAAGAAAGACAAATGCAGAAATGACAAATGCCAGGCCCTGGGGGGAGAAAGAGAAGGATGACCGGGGGCTTCATTGAGTGATCACAGCTCTGTTTCTCATGCTGAAGGGTACTTGAGTGGTCCTTATTCTCTTTCATGTATCTGAACTATTTCATGATAGAAAAACTATCATTAAGCCACTAAAAATGTTTAAAAGGAGGGATGGTGAATGAATTGGGGAATCACAAGGAAGCACCGAATTTTAGATGGAGACGCCTTCAGAGAAAGGACAGGAAAGCCCAGGTTTTTCAGAATTTAAGACTCAAGGTACTGTTCCAAGGCCACGTGGTAAGTTGGTGGCAGAGCCTGGGCTAGTCCTCGGGTCCCCGGATCCGACCTCAGCCCTGGGATCCGCCCCCTTCATCCAATGTGACAGGGGTGGAGAGAAAGGAGAGAAGGGAGTTTCTGGCTTGAGAAAATAAATGGTACCTGACCACTTGGTACTAGAGCAGGAATTTCTGTTTTGTTCGCTGTGGAATCCCCAGCCATTAGAACAGTGTCTGGCACATAGTAGGTACACAGTAACAACCATATGTGCCAGATGGATGGATGGATGGATGGATGGATAAATGGATGAATACAGACTGAGATGAATTAAAGTCACGTACATCCACTCCTTAGAGCAGACCCTCCTGGACAGAATCCCTTTGCTGTACCACACCACAGCAGTCATTTTTAAGCAAATGCTGATTTTCCACCTTCGTGTCTTTAAAAAAAAAAAAAAAATCAATGCTTCAACTCTGACTTCTCACCAATTTTCTGACCCTCCCGTGGGCAGGCTGAGATTGTGAGTCACGGCTGAGTCTGGAAAACCACCTTGGGGAGATGAGAATGAAAAACAGTCTAATTTAAGGAGGAGCCAGGTACTGCCTAAAATGCATCCCTTCCCCCCCCCCCCGCCCCCCCCCCTTCCATGAATGCACATTGAATGGAAAAAATTACTCAAACTCTCTCTGCTGGAGAGCGTCTGATGGCTGGGCCGACCAAAAGGAACCGGTTGCTAAGAAATCACACCGGGCGATGTCAGATGATCACTTGCTACAGGCAAGATATGGCCAGGGTCAGAGTCCAAAACAGTTTCTGGAAATCTTTCCAGCAAAAATCCCCTTTTCTGCACAGGGAGGGCAGGAAAAGGAGCCATCTTGTTGGGGACCTTCTGTGACACCTCCCCAATGAGGTCCGGACAAGGTGGCCTCAGTTACAGATAAGGGAACGGAGACGCAGAGGGGGCGAGGTCACACAGCTAGAGGACGACCAGGCAGGGATCCCAGTCTCCAAGAAGCTGTGTTCCTTCCTTCTGAGCTCAGACTTGCTTCCCAGGATGCCGGGTCTGGGCTCCTCTGGGTTCACTCTCTAGTACACAGAGAGCTGAACACAGACGCCTAAGCCACTTGGAAAACACCGAGCTCCAAGATGCCATCCCATCTCTGCCACATCAAATAAAGAGACGAGGACTTCCCTGGTGATCCAGTGGTTAGGCAGGGGACATGAGTTGGATCCCTGGTCTGGGAAGATCCCACGTCCAAAGGGCAACTAAGCCCATGCGCCACGACTACTGAGTCCGAATTCTAGAGCCTGTGCTCTGAAAGAAGAGAAGTCACTGCAATGAGAAGCCCATGCCCTGCAACTAGAGACCAGCCCCTACTTGCCGCAACTAGAAAGAGCAGGAGTGCAGCATCAAAGACCTAGAGCAGTGAAAAATAAATAAATAAAATTAATTTTAAAATAAATAAAGAGATGAGGCAGGTGCAATGTCACCTCCTTCTCAAGCCAAGGTACTACCCCAGAAGGGCAGCCAGTAGCAACAAGATCCACTAAAGACAGGGGGCCCAGGGGGTGAGGTCCCATGGGAGACCCCAGCTACAAAGGGCACAGGGGCCCCCGGTGGAGGCAAGAAAGACTGAGGCAAGCCCAGAAATGCCCAAGCTGGACGCTCTGCCCATATTTCCAATAGAAATCCACCATGCCTGCCCGGGGGACTGGCACGTGTCAGACCAGCCAGTGGTCCCACCTACCTTTCTGCCCGAATCTGTTTCTGTATTTCTGAATATCTTTCTTTCCCACAAAATGAGCCTTTAGTATTATCTCTGAGCAGAAAGATAACTGCGATGAATGTCACACAGAAAAGCACAAGGAAAATGGTAAAAATCACCTGAAATCTCACACCCAGACGTTTGCGCTGTGACCATTTTGATGAACAAGATCACGTATTTCCGGACTCATGCGGCAATCATTTTATAAGAATGGGATCCTGAGCCGAACGTCTACTCGGAAGGAAACTTTTTGCCCATTGTGCCAAGATCCTCTCTTCCAGGGACCTCTTCTTTGAGTCTGCCTGTACAGCTTCGTCTAGAGGGACATCTCACAGTCCCCAACTTCTAGTTATATGTAAACAGGTCCCGGTAAAGAAGTGGGGAGAGGTGGGCTTGTTTTGTCTTGGAAAATTTCCTTGCTCTGAAAAAGAGTTCAGCCTGGAGTCTTCGGGTTAACAGCCGAGTTTCTGGAGATGCGGGTCAAAGGGCCGCCTGGGCCAGCATCGCCTAGAAGGGGATCCCAGATGACAGACGGCCACCCCTCTCTGAATATGAGGCCTGGAAATCTGTGCTTAACAAGCCTCTGTGTGCCGCCCCTAGGTACTGTCCTAATGTCTTTTAAATAGAATGGAAGTAATATTGATTCTCTAACAGTCTTTCAGTCACCACGCTGGACCAAAGGCTGACAATGACTCAAGAAAAAGAACCTGCTTCGCGCAGCAGCACTGAGGCTGAGAGTCAGGTGTGCTCCCCAGCGCTCAGCCCTCCTCTCTCCACACCGTCCAGGCCACCACCGCCCGCCGCATCTGTGCAGAGGAGGGAGGGGGTGCGCTGGAGAGTTTGGGCAGCCAGCCTTGAAAGGAACGATGCCGTCAGCCTGTAAGGCTCTGCTGTGGCCCACGAACCCCGTCTCTGGGTGTCACTCACATGTGCGCACACACGTACACACTCGCACACACTGGTCATCACACTCCTGCCCAGGAGGAGTGGAATAGGTGCCTCTTCCTACACCCACTGGTCCCAGGGAAAGTTTAGGAAATTCCCATTCTGGGAATTCTCAGTTGGCAGCTTCCTTTCTTCTCTTTACTGAATAGAAAAAGGAGATTTTTTCCCCTCCTCGTCACGAAATCAGGATGCTTCCTGGGTTTCGTCACTAATGGCTAAGCATGGGACCCAAGTCGTTCCCACCCTCCAAGGGCCAAGCCACAAGGGCTTCCAGGAAGGCCCTCATTCTTCTGCCCTTGGAGGAGCCCAGGTGGGGAAGTGAGCTGGATGCTTCTGGGAAACAGGCCCCCTGGGAGACACCCTCCCCTCTGTCTGCCAGCTGCCGGCTCTGAATCACAGAAGACAGCCACAGGAAGGAGGGCCAAGGCCCCCAAGGTGGCCTCACACTCCTTTCCAGAAAAGAGACACAGGGGCATTTAAGACACATCCACTTATTTCCAAAACACTTACCAAGATCCAGGACGCGCCAGGGACTGTCCTAGGACACAGCGGGAATGGAGGCGGGCAGACCCTCTTGGGGAGTTTACCCTCTCATCAGGGAGAAAGGCAGCAGATACACAGAGAAACAAAATCAGGACTTTGAAGGAAATAAAATAGGTGAAGGGGCGGCAGAGACTAGAGGAAGCCAGCTTCAGCCAGGGTGGCAGGGAGGGCCCCTCTGCAGGGGGCATGAGCTGAGCTCTGGAGGACAGAAGGAACCAGCCCAGCGACACGTGGCAAAGGGCATTCTGGAGCAAGAAGAGTGCGCACCAAGGATTCTGAGGGATGGAGCATCGGGTCCATTCCAAGAAGCGAGAGGATGTCAGCGGGCCTACAGCGGAAGCAGGCAGCGCAGCGCTGGGCCTGAGGAAGGCACGGGATGTCCATGAAATCCTAACTCAGACCACGACTGGAGGGAACCCAGAATCAGTGTGAGTGGCTTGATTCAAAGCAAACTTGAGAAATCCAGAGTGGATTCAGATAGATTAAAGGTGATTGTGTACAAATTCAAGATAGTCTGAGAGCCTCCGGACTTTAATTCAACGTGGTCAGATCATACTGACGAGCACTTCAAACATCAGAGGGCCGTGTAAACAGCATGCAAAGTGCTGTGGCTGGGGCAACAGGCTGTGAGGTCAGATCGGAGTTTGAATCCCACCACTGCCAGACAAGTCTTCTGATTTATCAAAGATGAAATTATTAACATACTGGTTCTTCCAAGTGTCAGACCCTGCACACACGGCCTCTGCTTACCAACACAAGGACAGTATCGGCCTCAACAGCCCAACTGTGCCAGACAGGAGGCTTGGGGGTGGCCCAACCACTCTTGAACCACTGACCCTGCCTTGGAAAGATAAAAGTGCCAAGGAGCCACCCAAGAAGGACAGTGAAGAGGCTTCTGCCCCTCCCCAAGGGCAAGGGTCTTCACCGAGACCCCACAGCAAGGAGGGAGAAAATTAAGAGCAGCAGGCTCATCGTGGGACCCCTCGCCTTGCCCCCTCAAGCAATCCTAGCCCATATTAGGATGCTTACCTCCAAATCGCGCACCTAGAAAAGAAACCTGGACTGAGGGGGCCATCACTGTGTGACAATGTCAGCCCCCCTGTCCACAATTCATTAGCCCAGGAATCTAAGAACTGGGGCCACGGTGGCGGTGCCCTAGCCCAGGAAGGCATTTAAAACAGATGACCTGGCGCATCACCCAGCGTCCGTCCAGCCAACAGCTGCACATATGAGGGGCCACACTGCTGGCCCCTCCTGACCCTGCTCTACTGGGCTCGGGCCTGGCGGGCATTCAGCAGCCCTGAATCGGGAGCTGCAGTGCTTGCTCCTGTCCACACAGCTTGTCCTGGCCTTCTCAACGCCTGCACCAGCTGCTTGAGAGATCCAAGGGCTGGGAGTCCCCGCTAGAACTGGTCCCCACTCTGACAATGGCACCATCATCACAGAACTCTAGCCGGGGATGTCAATCCAAGCATCTCGTCCTTTTAAAAAATAAGTGGGGGAGCAGAGCAGGAAAGCTGTCCCCGGACCACTCGAGAGGAGAATACAGAAGACCAGGCTTGTTCTGGGAGATCACAGGGCACAGAACCGGAGCCCATGGGGCTGATCAAGGGGAGAAAGAAACCCGTACCGGTTCATCGCGAGGACTGGGAGCACGGGCTTGACCTTCAACAAGCTGGAGATGTCCCCCCCCGCTTCACAGCTAAGCTGTGTGACCGTAGGCTAATTATTTAACCTCTCTGAACCTCCTTGTCCAATAGGACAGTGACACTACACGCCTCACCCCTCACCCTATCTACTTTTAGTTCATGTTTATTCACTTGAACTAAGTAAACTAAATAGGTTCACTTAGTAAGTGCTCAATAAACATGACGGCTGCGGCTGCCACTAGGGTCTAGGCTGCTTTGTAAGGAGGTGAGCCTCCCATTCCTGGAGGCATTCAAGCAGAGCCTGGAAGAAAACAGGTTGGGGACAACTGACACCAAGAGGGGCTTAGATCATGGGAGCTTCCTGGCTCCCTCCTATACCAGGAGCTGCTGGGTCTGCCCTCTGCTGGGTGCCTGGGTGGCGGCGGGGAGCGCAGTAGATCCCATCACTGCTGGACGGCCAAGGACAGATGTGGTCTCGGAGGCCAGACACGTGTGCCTGGAATTCAGACAGCTGCCTTGATTTCGAAGTCATTAGAGATTTATTAACTACTACAAAGTGCAGCCCCTACAATGCTTAATGAGAAATGTAATCATTATGGGGGCTAGGGGGCGGGCAGGCAGGGGTCGAAAGGGAAGAAAAACTTTTTTGCCAACATTGTGAGTTGAGTGCCAGGCGAAATGGACTGAAATCCTCCCTCAAAGGCCCCCCTGGGCAGGGCACTTCCTGCAGACAATTGGAACTCAGCCTGTTGGGTTCGACTTCCTTTGTGTTAACTAATTTCTGACTCGGGGTTTTCGGCTATTTATTTCTAGAACAATACCACTCACTGCAACAGCAGTCCAGTGCGGCAACCTTCCTGGCGGCGGGGACAGTGTGGTCTCCGCTGCTTTACTCTGAGGTGGGGGTGAGGGGTGTGAAAAGTCATCTCAAAGAAGTGGGGGGAAGTGGTCAAGCCCTGTCCTCCCCAAGTGTAAAGTTCATTTTCAGCTCTCTAGAGACAGACTGTAAGAAAGGATCCCAGAGGGGTCTTGGAGCCCCAAGATTTCAGGACAGGCCAGAGACAATGGAGGGAAAAAGAAGGTCCAGCCCCCTGGAAGGACCTCTTCCTCCATTTGGTAATTAACCAAGGTTCCCAGAACCTTTCCGCCAGCAAGCAAGGCACTCGCAGTCTTTTTCCCTTTCTGTAATCTTTTTCTAATTTGCGTTGCCGCTTCCTGCTTCCTTCAAGCCACCTTAATTGGAAACTCTTTTCGTTCGCACGGAAAGTTCCTCTCTGCTCTCTGAGGACACCTATCGAGGGTGGAACCGGGCTCTTCATAAAAATTCTTAGCAGACGTGGCTAATAATGACCCTCTTGCGCTAATGAAAAAAACACACACATGCACACATTGTGACTGCTGTAATTAAGCCTGTGACGAGTTGAGTTGGAGGGAAATTAGATTTATTTACATGCTGCTCTGTTGCTGATGAAGCACTAGCTATCCGGAAGACTTCTAATTAACCCTCGTTTAGAGGCTGTGCTCTCTGTGCCTCCTTCCCTCTCCGTACCCTTTAGTAAATTGCATTTGGTTAAAAATAATAATAATAATAATTAGCCATTCTTAAGAGTTCATTCTCTCCTGTAACTCTCTTTGATCCTCGAGCTGTGTTGCCCAGATGCTGACAGTAATAAAAGGCATGCAAGATTTCAGTGCTGGGCTGTAGTCACCTCAATTTATCAGGCAATGAGTGTTGCAGGAGAGCCTGCGCCCAGCCAGGTCCTGTTTGGGTACCCAGTGGATCAGAAGTGGAACCAGGGACAGGCCTGCCTCGGAGGAGGTTAGGATGATCGCAAAGGAACCCAGCGAGTGTTTGAGGTGGAAGAAACAGCGAGGCTAAGAGTGGGTAAGGGAGGGAAGAAGTGGATGCAGCATTTAAGCAAGGTCCAGGCAGAGTGCACAGAGGCGGCTGGAGGCCTCGAGGTCCCAGGATTTGCCGACCAGACCTGCAGCCCATTGCTGACGGCTCCCTCTGCCTCGTGTTGTATGGCAGCTGTGTGTGGGAAGGTAAGAGGCCCGGAACGCCAGGCCTAGAACCACAAAGGGCCAGGACTAGGCATGCATGTCTGCAAGGCCTAGGTTCTCAGACCCTGGTTTCCAGGAAGCTGCTTGCATCAGACAAGGGCGTCCACCACCATTACCAGAGTCCCTCAGGTCCAAGAGGCCACCAAATGTCTGACACCTATGAACTCAGTGATAGCTTTCTTGGGAGGAGGGAGAGTCACTGCATTAGACATACACGTGGATATTAAAATGCCCACCCCCAACTTCAGAAATGTTAGACAATGATAAAATGCACGTTTTAGAATCAAAGCAGTTTGATAATCAAGTGTGCAGAAGACAGCCTTGCAGGAGGCCAGACCCTAACTGAAATAAGCAGAATCAGGTGAGCTCCCCACTCCCCACCCCAATACCCCACCAGTGGCCAAGGCAAGGAGCATCTTTGCAGGCACAGCCGTCTCTGGGTACCGCGCTATCCCAGGGTCACCTTCCCCTCCAGCTGTATAACCCTGCCCTTGTCTTCGGAGACCACTCCATCCAACCCAGCTGTTACCTGGTCAACGCCACGCCCTCCAGCATCCCTCCTGAGGGCCCTCCAGGGCTGGCTGGCACACCTCCAGGGAAGGGCGGTGCTTGGGACAGGCCCCTCCTCCCAGGGCGCTACCGAGCAATGGAATGTGACGATGGAGGGAAGGGGGCACGGATGGGTTGGGAACACGGGGACAACATCCATCCTGAGTTTGGATGCTTGTGAGCACCTCTGACAGACGGGGAGTGGTGGGGGCAGGCACGAACATGCTTCGGAGCCCTCATCCATGTAGCTGTTCAGTTTCTCGAGTTTTCTTCTAAAGCATGTGGGACCTGCCTTCCCTGGTGGTCCAGTGGCTAAGACTCTGGGCTCCCAATGCAGAGGGCCCGGGTTCAATCCCTTTTTGGGGAACTAGATTCCACATGCCGCAACTAAGACCTGGCACCATCAAACAAACAAAAATAAATAAATAAATATTTGTAAAATTAATGTTAAAAAGCATGTGAGACTTTTTTTTTTTTAGTTCTACCAGTTTATTGCTACCAACCCATCTCCCTCCACCCTCGTGCACACATGCTCGGTCATGTAATCCCATGGACTTCAGCCCACCAGACTCCTCTGTCCATGGATTTTTCCAGGCAAGAATACTGGAGTGGGTTGCCATTTCCTTCTCCAGAATGTGAGACTTTTTAAAAGCCTAAGTCCAGCCGAAAGACAGCATGGCTCTAGGCTACAGAAAAAGGTCGGGGACAATTCTCATTTCATGTCGCCAACACACAACAAAATTGCCTTGTGCTTGGGTATTATGTTTTTCTTCTCTAAAGCATTTGCCATGCTGTACAGTGACTGTTATTTCTCTCCTCTTAGACTGTGTAACCACAGGCAAGGGGCACATGGCACCTTGAGTGAGGAGAGGGACCAAATCCAGCCCCTCTGCATCCTCGATACCAAAGGCCAAACCGACTCCCCATCAGTAGGGTCAACAGACAAGGCCAAGAATTTCTAGTCTCAAAAATCACATTTTCCAAAAACAAAAACAAACAAACAAAAAATCATATTTTCCTTGACTTTCAATATCATATTTCAGATTCCACGGGTTTGTGATGCTTACCATTCACTCAGCTTGCTAACTTGCTACACTAACACCTCCCACATTCTCCTTCTATTTACCCTCGGGAGTTCATGAGTTTGCAGCCAAGGGAGGCTTTATGAGATGCTCACACACTCACTGTCACCACGCCGGCCCTGTAAGTGTCTGTGAAGTGAACAGCCCCCACCTCCCGGTCAGAGGGTGGCTTTGTCATCCACCTGCTTGAGCGAAGTTTCTAGGACATGAGGAAGCCCTAGATGCTGAGGACTGCATGGCCCACATCAAAGGCTGAGTGAGTGAGTGAAAGCTGCTCAGTCGTGACTCACTCTTTGTGACCCCATGGACTATACAGTCCATGGAATTCTCCAGGCCAGAATACTGAAGTGGGTAGCTGTTCTTTTCTGCAGGGGATCTTCCCAACCCAGGAATCGAACCCAGATCTCCCGCATTGCGGGTGGATTCTTTACCAGCTGAGCCACAGGGAAGTCCAAGAATACTGGAGCAGGTAGCCTATCCCTTCTCCAGCAGATCTTCCTGACCCAGGAATCAAACTGGGGTTTCCTGCATTGCAGGCGGATTCTTTACCAGCTGAGCTACCAGGGAAGCCCACTGTTTACTTAACCATTATTTTTAAATCACCAAGCCCAATCCCATAGAACTCATGCCTATAAATTCTAGAATTCAACACAGTTCTGCAAGTTATCTGGACTCTTGGGGATGCAAACCAAGCAAGACGCGTGACCACCTGCCTGCGAGTCCCTCTTTGGGTGGAGTGCTGAGGAACCCAACACAGCAGGAAAAGCCCCCTTGCCATCCATTTTAGTGAAGAATGGTCTCAAAGACACACACCTGCGCACCCTGGACATCCCAAGAGCAAACTCGCGTTCACCTGCTGCAGCAGGTGTGAGGAGATTAATTCCCCAAATGCTCAGAAGAGAAAATACGTTACAAACGACAAGTCAAAGAAAGATTGATGGATGACTTCCTCACTCAGAACAGCTCACCAGCTCCTCCCCTCCACAACATTAGCCATTCCAACCGTCATCACCCCGGTACAGGACTACGTCACCTCCTCCCCTGAAGGCCAAACACTTTGGTGGCTGGTGTAGCCACCATCCAACCCTCCGGGGACAGCTGCTAGGTGGTAGGCACTAGAATGTTATTCTGGCTCTACCTTCTCCTGCCAGCTGTGGAAAACGGTTCATCCAGGAGCCTAAACATCAGAAGGATCCACTTCAGGGGCTTGTTTGAAAGGATGCTTATTTTAAGCATCCTTTCAAAAAAACATTACACCCTCATATTCCTTAAAGAATGACACTCCAAGTCTAAATTGTAGTGGCAGGGAGTACACACTTAGATGATCCTGAATCCTAAAGGAAATCAACCTTTAGGAAATCAATCCTAAAGGAAATCAACCCTGAATATTCATTGGAAGGACTGAAGCTCCAACACTCCGGCCACTTGATGAGAAGAGCCAACTCATCAGAAGAGACCCTGATGCTGGGAAAGGTTGACGGCAGGAGGAGAAGGGGATGACAGAGGATGAGATGGTTCGGTAGCATCACCAACTCAACAGACGTGAGTCTGAGAAAACTCCAGGAGATGGTGAAGGACAGGGAAGCCTGGTGCACTGTGGTCCATGGGGTTGCAAAGAGTCAGACATGACTTAGTGATTAAACCACAACAAGTCCTTAAAGAATGACACTCCAAATCTAAATTGTAGCAGTAGGGAGTGCACACTGAGGTGACGACGTTAAAGAAATGCAAGTGGTGGCCATAAAAGTCAGGTGAATGCTTACTTTTAAGAAGGAGGAGGGGGCTGTGTCTGGGCTGGAGAACACAGATGGGGCATTTCAGTGATGTCTCACATAAGAATTTGCTAGGTTTTACATTTGTTTTGTGATTGGGCTCAGCTGGTAAAGAATCCCCCTGCAATGCAGGAGACCTGGGTTTGATCCCTGGGTTGGGAAGATCCCCTGGAGAAGGGAAAGGCTATCCACTCCAGTATTCTGGCCTGGAGAATTCCATGGACTGTATAGTCCATAGGGTCACAAGGAGTCGGACACAACTGAGCGACTTTCACTTCCACATTTGTTTTGCGAGGTGTCTGTGTTTCATTTTACAATAAAATAGGCTCAAAAATAAAAAAGGAAAGCTTGAGATATGCCTTGGAGGTGATGCAACCCAAGGACTAGCAAATGGCTGGAGGGTAACAAAAAGGCATCCCCAGGTAGACTACATGTGGATCACAGCAAATTCACCACCAGCATGTGGTGCATGAAAGTTCTCAGTTCAGAGTAAGCTTTGCTGGGTAATGGCTGTTTTCAAGCATGGAACTGCACTTTCACAAACATGCACACCTCTGTTACAGCAAACCTGCCTGTTCTCACTGCGCTCATCTGAAGTTAAGATCCCCAAACTTGCTAAGTGTATTGGTCTGGAAAGAATGAGGGGCCAAACATCTCCTTCACGTCTCCCTTTAGGCTTCAGGGCTCCCCGAGGGAAGGTGCCCTGCCTGCCTAGGTGGGGCCGGGAGCCTTGCCCTGTAGCCCTGTTCTCTTCACTGTGCTGAGTCTATAAAGACAGATTTCTGGCAGGGACACCCCACTGGGCTGTTAGCTCTGTAAGGGCCTGGAACACTCCGACTTGCTTGCACTGTAACCCCCCGCCGGGGTCTGGTGTTTGTTGAATGAATGAATAAGTCAGGCTTCCCACAAGAGCTTCCCCCCTTTATTGCATTCCAGAGATCAGGAACCACACCTGCCTTACTTACCACGGAAACATCAGTGTCTAAGCCAGGACTCAGCACACAGAAGGTTCCAATTATAAAATAAATGGGAAAAAAAAAAAAACTATTCTAGGGATGGAGGATACAAAGTTGACCAAGACATGAATGACATGGTCCTTTCATCAAAGACCTCCTCATCTAGCAAAAAGAGGCACAAATCAAAACATGTGATAAAGGCAAAGACCAAAAATAAGAAGAGGGTGATAGGAGGGGGAAATCAGGGAGGACTTCTCGGAAGAGAGGGCATGGAGAGAGGAAAAGCCAGAAAGTTTCCCCCCTGGGTGGCAGGCAGCACCTCTAAGGAAGTGTTCAGGGTCTCCCCATCCCCACCGGGGTCTCCCCAAAGAATCTGCCATGTCTGCTGCTTCCACCAAGAGTGACATCCCCAAATCCTCACATCATGCCAGGATCACCACCTCCCCTCCAAAACACGCACACACACACCTCCCAAGAAGGCGCTTGGCCTCCCAAATGCAGTGTGACCTAGGACAAGTTACTTAACCTCTCTGAGGCTTTTCCTCAACAATGAAAGGGAGATGATGACAACGGTGCCTGAATTAGAGAGCTATCAGAGGATGACAGACCATAAACCACGGCAAGTGCTCAGCACAGCGCTGGCTACTGTCACCTCGAAAAGCTTCCTTCTGACTGCCACCGTCATAACTATAGAGGGCAGAGGCAAAGCCGAGTGTGTCCCCAGCTTGCTCACGCTTCATCAACAAGGGCCTTGGATGTGCACACAGACCTCCTTTGATCTTGTTCAAAGGCAGCGTCTGACTCAGCAGGTCTGGGGAGGGGCCCGAGATTCTGACATTTCAAGCCAGCTGATGGGTGATGCCGGTCCATGGACCACACTTTTGAGTAGCAAGCACTTAGTCCAACACCTGGTCTCCTGCCTTGTAAAGCGGAATCGATTAACAGCCACTGCACAGAGTAGTCTCTCGGATTAGATGGGGCAACGCGGGTTCAGAAGCCCCTGGTGCTCGGCTGGGCACGTGGAGGATGCTAAGAAGATGATCCTCCCTCCTCTCCTCCCACGACTGGATAATTCCAAACAGTATTCATCTGGACACAACCCCCACCCGGAGGCACAGTAACAGTGTTCAAATAAGGCTTAATGAGAAGATGAATGAATGAAGAAATCCCTGTTTAAAAACCACTCAGCAACGAGGTTGAGATCCAGAGCAGAGCCTCAGGGCCCTGACCCCTGGAGGGGCAGTGCGGTACAGCTTCCAGTTATGACAGGACAGCCCTGTGACTCAAAACCTACCACGCAGCCCTGCCGCCCACGGAAGTGACCCCCACTGAGAACCCCACCCAGGCAGCATCCATCCCTCCCACGTCTCCCCTCACCTTGGCTGTGAGAGGCACACAGGTGCCAGGACAGGATTCCCCACTCAGCAGCCTGTGCCCAGCCCTTCACAGGTACACAGACGCCCCGCACGCTTTCCCAACGCTGAGGCCATCCTGGCATCTGGACCAGAGGACGGGGGCTCACAGGAGGCAAGCAGTTCACCCAAGGTCAGGCCAGGAAGGAAGAGAAAAGATGGGCGCCCTGGATCCCATGCTAGAACAATTTCCTGGCATAACGTCTGAACCCTACTTTCCAAGAATGGTAGGGAGCAGTGAAGGGCTCGCAGCCCCCTCCGCTGTGACACAGGATGTTAACAGGACAGGCCGGGCGCCCCAGTACCCTCCGCCCTCAGGAACTTCACCCTTGGTGGGAAAGGCTGGCTGAGTCAGACCCAGCAGTGGGTCTTGGAATATAGACCCTAATAACTCATGGGGAAATGAGCTAAGTAAAGAGCCCACAGCCTCCACACCTCTGAAATGAAGATATTTTCTGTCTGGTGTTTATTTTCATGTCCCCTTTTCATTGAAACAACTTAAATGCAGTAATGTGCTCAAATCTTAAGCAAACTGGGCAGCACGTTTTTACAGAAGACCTTCCCAAGGCCCCGCAGATTGCACACCCCCCTTCCAGCCATGCCCCAAGGCCAATGCCTGCCTGACCTCGGTCACCAGACACCATTCTGCCCAGTTCTGGACACCACATAATGGGCGAATGCAGCACCCTCCTTTTGTGTCTGGCTCCTTTCACTCAGCGTTATGTCTGGGCCATTCATCCAATACTTGGGGACGGCAGTCAGCCATTTGTCCTCATTGCCGGGTCCATACTTTTCAGTTTTGCTTTCTTAAAGGTCAGGTCCAGTCCTGTCCTTTCTCTTTCTCTCCCTCGTCAGTGTCACTGAGGGCAAACCTTAGACCGCAGAGCAGCTCATCCCAGTATTTCTGTTCTGCCATTTGTCCAGTTGCCGGTTTGAGGTTTAAAGCATCTCCATGACCACAAGTGGCAACCAAACTTCGTTGAGCAGACAGCTCCCTCCCTCCTCTGAGCATCACTGGTGCTACCTTAGTGCAATGGGGAGGGCAGGAAAGGACTGCATCTGAGTGTCAGCCGCTCCTGTGAACAGGTGGTAGTGGGTAGGAGGCTGGGCCAGAGCTGAGAGGGCTGGGGAGAGCGCTCCACTCCACGCAGGGAACCTCACCATCCCCTCACCCCTGACAGCCTCTTGCCACGGGCGTCCTTTATCCAAGTGAGAGACAAGAAAAGTCCATGCCTGCCACATTCCTTCTCAGACAGAGATTTAGGGGTGGGTGTTGTAATGTGGTAAAGCCACTTGGCAGTTTTTCCAAAAAATTAAGCAACCCATGTCTCTATTGACTGATAAATGGATAAACAAAATGTGGAGTATACATACAACAGGATATTAGCCAGCCTTAAAAAAAGAAAGAAATTCTGACACATGCTACAACATTGATGACCATGAGGACATGCTAAGTGGAATAATCCAGACACAAAAGGACAAAAACTCTTTTAGAGTTTCCGTTTGGGAAGGTGAAAAGCATTTTGGAGATGGATGGGGGTGACAATTACACAACAGTGTGACTGTTCTTAATGTCATGTGTTACCTGGACACATAACACCTGGACACTTGACCATGGCTAAGACAGGAAATTGTATGTCACGTATATTTTATCATAATTTTTTTTTTTAAGTTTCCTGGGGAAAAAAGTAAAATCCTGAAAAAAGGCAGGCAGATGCAAGAAAAAGGAAAACAGAATTCATGGTGCTAATATGAGATAAAATTTCAGTTTTAGGCAAATACCATTAAATAAAACAATGAGGCTTTTTTATATTTTTTAAAAAACTAAAGTGAGAGTTTGCAGCCACAGTAAGATTAAAGTGTGACAATCTCCAACCAGAGCAAAGAGGACAGTAAAAAATAAAAATTAAAAAAAAACTTCTCTCCCTTCTCTGTCTTGCTCCCAACATCACTGCCACAGAAAACAAGATGTGTGGTAGGTGAGAAAACACGCATGATTTCATCAGACAGAGCAAGTTCTGATCGGAAGCAGTGGGAGACTCTCCCCTGGATGAATAGGTCCACTCTTTTCTCAAGTCTTGGAACCTTCAGAACAAGTTCCAGGCTCCGAAAGACTCTCCTTCCTCTGGCTTCTTGTAAAAATGAGGTTCTGCACAGCGGAGGGTCCAGGAAACTCAAGAACAGCCAGTCTCCAACTCAGGATCAGTCTGGAACCCACACACAGGTCCCAAGGCTTCTGCGGAAGAAAAACCCCAGCACCCAGCACTGCTCACCACACCACACCTCCCGAGCGCTCAGGCTGACTGCGGGTTCCCTCCCCTCACACATCACAGCAGTGGGAGCAGACAGACACTGGTTACATTTCACCGACAAGGACACTGATGCTCACAGAAGGCGCAAAGTTCCGCTAGGCTCCCAAGCAGGAGGCAGAGCTTAGGTACACGTTGATGACCCCGCAGGCTCCAGAGCCCAGTTTCTTTTTTTTCTTTTTAATGTATTGTTCTTTTTTTAATTTTTTTAAATTGGAGGATAACTGCTTCACAGTGTTGTCTCGGGCTCCGCCACACATCAGTATGAATCAGCCGTAGGTATACAAACTCCTTCTTGAACCTCCCTCCCACTCCCCACCCCATCCCGCCCATCTAGGTTGTCACAGAGCACTGGGCTGAGTTCCTTGTACCATACAGCAAACTTCCACTGAGTATCTATTTCACATAGATGTAAATGTTTACATGTAAATTTTTACACGTTTCAAGGCTACTCTCCCAGTCAGCCCCACCGTCTCCTTCCCTACTTCCCACAAGTGTTCTCTACGTCTGTGCATACACTGTTGCCCTGCAAACAGGTTCATCCATAGCATTTTTCATAGATTCCATATATATGCATTAATATATGATATTTGTCTTTCTCTCTTTTTTTTTTTAGTTCTACCACTTTATTGCTACCAACCCATCTCCCTCCACCCTCATGCACACATGCTCAGTCATGTAATCCCATGGACTTCAGCCCGCCAGACTCCTCTGTCCATGGACTTTTCCAGGCAAGAATACTGGAGTGGGCTGCCATTTCCTTCTCCTTGTCTTTCTCTTTTTAACTTACTTCACTTTGTATAACAGGCAGAGCCCAGCTCTTAACCATCAGGCTACTGTGCCCTTCTGCGACATGCAAACAACCCGAGGGACTTCATAGCCCAAGTCTCCACTGGTGAATGAATGAGTAGACAGAATGTGTGGCCTGGCCAGGGATGAGCCAGGCACACACAGAATACATCTTCCTTTAGCAATAATCTCATTGATTCACAGAGAGTTTAGAGTTTTCAAAATCTAAGAATCTTTTTGCTCCAACAGACCATGAAGGTAGATAAAAGAGTTTTTCATTGTTATCCACAGTTGATAAGAAAGAAAATTTAGAGGAACGATCAGAAAGGGCCATGGGCAGCTAAAAGTCACACAGCGAGTGCCCATCAAGTTAGACCTAGCATCCAACTGGGCTTCATTTCTTGACCCCAGAGACAGTTAGACCCCACTAAGCTTCCTGGAATGTGCCCCCAGATACAACATTCCAGCGGCCCTGGGCTACAGAGAAAATTCTCTGGAGTCCATGTAGCCTTCCTGCCAAGCCACCACACAATGCCTGCCTGCCAGCCTGACATTCGGGCCTCCGTTTTTTATTGCTAATTAATTTGGATGGAGATGTCTTTAAAACGAGACTTAACGTCGGGTCCTCCCCACTGTCTGTGAACCAATTTCATTACAACAGAAACCGTGTTGCCAAAATGAGAAACCCCCTCCTTTTCAGGCCTGTGCCCTTGAAGGCATCTTATTAGAAAAGACCATTTCTTAATTAACATTTTTGATCTTTAATCCATTACACATCCCTCTAATCCTGTACGGAGGTGCGGCTGGCCCACTTCCGCGGGCTGGCTCTGGGCTGCGCGAGGCTGGCAATTTCAGCGCTGAGGGCTCGCTCACAGCTGGACTCCGCCACGGACAGTCTGCCGCTCCCAGACACCACCTCTGGTCCAGCCGTGGGTACATTTCCCGAGCGGGAGGCAGGAAGGGGGGGGCTCAGTGCAGACACCCCCGGATGGGCCAGTCTGCAGACAAGAGTTCATTTCATTAACCCCTGAACCCCATCTCTGCTTGCCCCAGAATGGTTTCAAGCAAAGGCTGTTTTTAGCAGCTCTGGCTCCCACCAAGTGTGAGAGTCGTGAGGCGGGTCTTCCTTCCCATTCGCACAAATCACAAGCAACTTGACCACATCTGTAAGAAGAGTTGGTCCCCGCAAGGTCACAGGACCCCGCTCTGTAAAGCTCTGAACTGCCCAGGGACTCCATCTTCATTGTGTGGTGAGGACCCACCCTCTCCTGGGTTTCCTCCCATCTCCCTGACCATCCCCCTCTCTCCTCCGTCTCTCCTCCTCACCCCAGCCTTCAATACTGATGCCTCCTGGACACAGATCTTAACTCCTTTGCTCAGTCCAGGCTCACCCCCCTGGTAGGTGCATCCATTCCAGGGTTAGGTACCAACGACACACTCGTGACACCCAAACACACCCCTGGAATCATCCTCCCCAGATCGCAGGACCACACACATTCAATCATTCATCAATGTCTACGAGGCATCTCAAACTTAAGGCCACCGTCTAACTCTTGAGCCCACGACCACCATCTGCACCCCAGCGGCTCTTGCCAGGACTGCCATCAGAGTGAAGGGCCCCTCCAGCCACCCCACCACTCGGCCAAAAACCCTGGAGTCATCCAGGGACCCCCTCCTTTTCTCATCCCCAGTATCCAACCCAGGAGCAAATTCTGTTGGACCGTCTCCAAAAGAAATTCCCAGTCTAACCTCTTCACCTCCTGCCCCCGGTCTCAGCCCCTCCGGCTCTCACTGGAATGGGTATGAAGTAAGCGTCACTGCCCACACAGCTAAAGGGGCCGCTCCCCAGCTCCCCTTCAACTCAGAATAAAGCCCACGTGCCCATCACGGCTCAGGGCCCTCCATGAACTGCTGCTGCTGCCCGCCCCCTTCTCAGCTCCCTGACCTCACTCCATGCCTCCCTGCCCCTGGTTCTCTCTATTCCAGCCACAGTGATGATGTTTCCCTTCTCTGTCCTTCAATGAGCCCAGCTCACTCCCATGACAGGGGGCAGCTAGAACCCCTGCTCCCACCCCCTCTGCATGGCCCACATCCCCTCTGCTCAAACACCCCCTCCTCAGCAGAGGCCTCTCTGATTGCCCTCTGCTCCCCATCACCCCATCATCTCTAACTGGCCACCCTGCTGGTCCCCTTCCAGCAGAAATACAGAACACATGATCTGTTTATTGGTTTATATGCTTTGCCTGCGTCATCTCCCCCACTAGACCCATTGCAGGAACTTCGTTGGCCCTGTTCACCACCTAGAACAGTGCCTGACACTTAGTAGGGGCTCAGTGACATTTATGATGGATGGAGTGAAGCCTGTTGGGACCTTGCCAGCGGTGACTCAGCTGGTGAGCTGAGTCACTCGGCCAGTGACTTGTGAGCTGGCTCGGCTCACAGCCATCACTGGCCATCAAGAAGAAGTCCTGCAACACCAGCACTGATGTTCATCCGGCAGCAACAGAGAAGGTGGTTAGACGTTCAGTGGAACTTCCTGGTGAAGTACATTCTGAGAAACTGTCCATCAGCGAATAAAGCCCAACTTAAGCCTCATGCTGGATCACTAGGGGCGGGAGGGAGAGAAAGTGTCGGAGGAGGTGGAGTGATGGAGGAGATGGAGACTTTGAACAGTTAAGGGAAAGGGACACACTGCCATGTGGTCCTTCAGAGACTGCAAAGGACAGGACGGGAGTTCACGGAAAAAGCAGGCCCCCAGGAGACACGGGCAAAGGCTTCACAGAGGTCAGGCAATGGGCTGGGCCTTGAAGGGCTTGCAGCTTTGGGGTAGGTGATGAGGAGGGCATTGCAGGATGGGGACAGGGCAAGGCATGAGGCTAGAAATGAGGACATGACTCAAACCTCTATTCTATGTAAGAGAACGTATCTGGAATTCTGGAGTCCTCCTCCTGCTCAACTCTCCCAGCAAGATCCTCCATGGGACCACCTGCCTCAGGGTACCACAGCCGCCCAGGCTGCTGAGGACCCCTGAACCCAGCCAGCCACAGAGCTGGGCCTGGAGCGAGGAGCTCCGGACTCCCAGTCTAGTGCTCCTGCCATTCAGCACTCCCCAAGTTCCCCTTCATCTGCATCCCCAAACCTTGACCTGAGCCCTGGAGACAATTGTGCTGTAGACCATGAGGACAAGAGCCCATCCCCCATAGCAGCAGGGGGCCAAGGTGCCCAGCACCCCCCTGCCTTCTCCCAGGCCAGAGAGGGAGGGTACCGGCTGGCTGTGGAGGAGCAGGTCGGTCAGTCTCTCCCTGACAGCAGACAAGTTCCCTTTAGGGAAACTTCTGTCAGGGCCCAAGCAGGCATTTCCCAGCCGGTCAGGCCCCAGGACCTGGTCTGGGATGGTGTTTGGGAGGACCAAAGACAACACCGTGATGGAGACAACTCAGCACCGGGGTCCATCCTCCACCCTCACCTTGTGGTCCCTTCGCAAACCTGTGGGTCAGATTCAGGCCCATCCCTGGTCCCTGGGTGGTGTCTCAGCTTGGGGGTGGGTTGGGGAGGGGAAAGGGGGTACCAGGCTCTAAAGTCAGCCTATGAGGTGAAAATGCCATCTGCCTTGAGATGCAGATGCCATGGCGTGGGATACACACGAGGATGCTGGCCAGGAAGGGCTTGGCTCCTGTGTCAGGAGTGAGACCTGAAGACATCCATCTTAAAACGACAGTCACAGCCACGTGCCCCACAAGAGGCCACGCAGACTCCCATATGAGGAAGCAGCAGACCCTCACCTGCATCCCAGACTCAGCCCCCCATTGACTGCAATCGCCAACTCTCTTTAAATTGTTACTGTCCTCTTTTCCCAATAAATGAGCATATAACGTGGGAGATCCCCTGGAGGAGGGCATAGCAACCCACTCCAGGATTCCTGCCTGGAGAATCCCATGGAGAGAGGAGCCTGGCGGGCTACAGTCCACAGGGTCACAGAGTCGGACACGACTGAAGCAACTCAGCACATACAAGGTGGGGGAAGTGAGCTAGTAATGACCTGAACACATGCACAGACGGCTGTGGGCTCTGCCACAAACTTGCTGTGTGATGTTGGGCAAGACCCCCAGCCTCTCTGAGGCTCAGTTTTCACATGGGGAATAGGAATGATACCAATACCAATGTCAAAGTGCTGCTTCAAAGATTCAGTGAGGTGGTACCTGTGGAAATGCCTGCTTGAAGGAGTCCAGGGGGCAGAGTCCCAAGTACAGTGGACCTTGGGGACACAGAGCCAAGTTCGAATCCTGACCAGCCACTTACCAATCAGCTACTGGATCCCTCCAGGAAGAGGAGAAGGCACAGATGGCGCACAAACTTCAGGCCCCCGGAACTTCAGGGGCACAGGGCCATCAACCCCCAAGCAGATCATACTGTGTGAGGCTACGACCCCGCCTGGGCTGTGCCTTCGCTGAAGGGTGGGTCTGAAGCAGCCGGGCCCCAGATCCCGCCGGGTCCCGGAGCTCTGCGGCTTCACAGGAGTCGGGGGCTCTGGCTGGAGTCCCAGGCTGGCTGCCTCTCTGTTCTTTCTCTCCACATTTGGGGAAGGCATTTCCTCCTTCCTGGGGCCTGCGGGTCAGGTTTCCACCCAGATGGAAAGTCCCACCCAGAGGCCCCCAAAGGAGAGCTCACCATGGAAACTCCACAGGGCGCCCGCCAGACACAGGGGCGAGTGGCCACTGGCAGACCTTCCTAGGGCCAGGCCCACCACCCTGCCAGCTGGGAGGGGAGGGGACAGAGGGGGGCTCCAGCTGGACTTTCTCCATCTCGGGCACAGAACACTGTTTACACTTCACGTGCAAAGCAAAGAGCGGCTGAGCGTGAGCGTGTCTGGGTATGCGTGTGTGCATTTGGGCGTGTGCGCCTATGGACAAATCCTGCAATAGCAGCCCCGGCCGTGTGCCCTCTTAACCTTTCTGAGCCTCATTCTCCCTGGCTGTGTCCCTCCTGAAGGCTGGGTTCCGCTCAGATAAGTAAATACAGTAATCTGGCAAAAAGTGAACAAGGGGTGGGCACTGCTGGATGAAAGCCCTCAGGCCCAACACGCTAACACAGCCTGATGATAATCCGAGCTGAGAAGGTGGGGACCCAGTGGGCGAGGTGTCTCCTGGGCTTTGACCTCAAAACATAAAGACGTAAACAGAGCTTCCCAAAATGTGTTCCAAGACTCCCTAAGCTAGGGATACGTGTTCCTCAAAAAAAGGGAGAGGAGTTTCTGAGGCTAAAATAATTTTTTAAAAAAAGAAGAAGAAGGGCTTCCCTGGTGGTCCATGGTAAAGATTCTGCCTGCGAGTGGAGAGGACACAGGTTCGATCCCTGGTCTGGAAAGACCCCAGAGGGCCACAACTACCGAGCCTACGCACCCTGGAGCCGTGCTCTGCAACAAGAGAAGTCAATGCAAGGAGAAGCCTGTGCCCCACAACGGAAAGCAGCCCCCGATCGCCGCAACTAGAGAAAGCCTCTGAGCACCAACAAAGACCCAGCGCAGCCATAAATAAACACACAAATAACAAAAAAGAAACCGACTCACGGATATAGAGAACAAATCAGTGGTTACGGGGGGAGAGGGAAGGAAGGAGGGGCAATATAGGGTTAGGGGATTAGGAAGTATAACCTATTAGGTGTAAAAAAGCTACACGGATATACTGTACAACATGGGGGACACAGGCAATATTTTATAATAATTATAAATGGACTAAAACGTTAAAAAAAATTATGAATCACTATATATTGTGCACCTACAGTTTTCCAGGTGACACAGTGGTAAAGAATCTGCCTGCCAATATAGGAGATGCAAGAGACCTGGGTTCGAACCCTGGGTCAGGAAGATCCCCTGGAGCAGGAAATGGCAACCCACTCCAGTACTCTTGCCTGGAAAATCCCATGGAGAGAGGAGCCTGGCGGGCTACAGTCCACGGGGTTCCAAAGAGCTGGACATGACTGAGCACGCACACACACATGCATATTGTACCCCTATACCCTATATAATATTGTACAGCAATTATACATCAATTTTAGAAACTCTGAAGAGTCCTCCCCAAGATTCAGAGCAACCACTCGCAGACCAAGGGCTCTGCCTTAAAGGAAGCTGCCTGACTGCACTTAACCAGGCACTCAGGAAGGGAACCTGAGCAGCTGCCCAGGACGCAGCCGCTGAGACGCCCTGTCTCTGCCGCACACCCTCCAGGCTGCGCTGCACGTGACTCCACGGCTGTGCTGTGCACTTAGGCCCTGAGCATTTTCCAGGGTCAATTTAAGAAAGAAATCGAGGAAAGATGTTTCTGTACCATGTGCCAAATTGTTAGTGAGATGGAGCTATTGTTTGTTCAATGATTAATGAGGATCCACACAGTAAATTCCTCAGCATTTAGTGCCAGGGATAAATGTTCGTCAGTCCCAAGTACTTGAATGAGACAGAGATGGCTACTTCATCCTATGTCTCTTTTGGCCTCAGCTGCCAGGAAGCTCACTAGCAATGACCCTGACCCTTGGCTGGGTCTTTCATCAATTACTTTAACTGCCCAACGACACCTAGGCACTTCATCTTGTGTCACTAATAATCACCAGAACTGGGGGGCTTCCCTGGTGGTCCAGTGATTAAGACTCCACGATCTCAATTCAGGGGTCACACAGGTTCAGTCCTTGGGCAGGAACCTAAGATCCCGCAAGCCCCACGCCACACAGTGTGGTCAAAACGTCATTAATTAATTAAAAATAAAGTTCAGTTCAGTTCAGTCGCTCAGTCGTGTCCGACTCTTTGCGACCCCATGAACCACAGCATGCCAGGCATCCCTGTCCATCACCAACTCTCAGAGTCCACCCAAACCCATGTCCATTGAGCCGGTGATGCCATTCAACCATCTCATCCTCTATCGTCCCCTTCTCCTCCTGCCCTCAATCTTTCCCAGCATCAGAGTGTTTTCCAATGAATCAGCTCTTCGCATCAGGTGGCCAAAGTATTGGAATTTCAGCTTCAACATCAGTCCTTCCAATTAACACCCAGGACTGATTTCCTTTAGGATGGACTGGTTGGATCTCCTCGCAGTCCAAGGGACTCTCCAGAGTCTTCTCCAACACCACAGTTCAAAAGCATCGATTCTTCGGTGCTCAGCTTTCTTTATAGTCCAACTCTCACATCCATACATGACCACTGGAAAAACCATAGCCTTGACTAGATGGGCCTTTGTTGGCAAAGTAATGTCTCTGCTTTTTAGTATGATAACTAACTCCTATTTTGGGACTACCCTGGGGGTCCAGTGGTTAAGACTCTGCTCTTCCAATGCAGGGGACACAGGTTCAACTCCTATCAGGGAACTAAGATCCCGCATGCCATGCGGCACAGCCGAAAAAAACATTATCACCAGAGTTGGTGTTTGTTGGATGCTTGCTATGTGTCAGGCACTCTGAACACACATCTTTGCCCTCACTCATTCATATAGCAATGTCAAAAGGTGGGGCTTCAGTCTCCCCACTTTACAAAGCCCTGGGGAGGTGAATGATTGAGTCAAGTCCATACTCACAGCTAAGAAGCCAGGAGTGTCGCTGTGTGTGTTCACCGGCCCCCAGACTCTTCATTCTAGAATATGAGCCTGGAGGGCAGGTCACCACTGCATGTCTGTGGCAGAGATAGAACAGGTAGACCCTTGATAATTAGGTGATAAACACATTGGTGGTGAAGCCAGGATTGAAGCAAAGGTCTGTTTGTTTCAACCCCATGCAAAACTCCTCTTTCTGGCCTTGAGGGCTGGTAAAGCTCACTTTAACCCTAATACTAAGTCAACTACTTAACTTTAACCCTAATACTAAATCTAAGCTTCCTTCTAACACAATCCCAGATGAACTCAGCATTAACCAACCCAGTGTTCCCAGCCCCACCCTGATCTTCAGTTCTGTGGGGCCAGCACTGCAACCACAAAGGCTGGGGGGCAGATGGTGGAGCATGTGGGGTCTGCAGCAGGGACGGGGCAGCGGGGATGGGCTCGGATTTCCCATCCGGGGAAGTCTGGGCAGACACGAGCAGGGTTGGCCTCCAAGCAGGCCCGAGCAGAGGATGGCAGGGCAGGAGGGCCTGCACTATCCCGGCTCACAGCAGCAGCTCCTCTGGTCTGAGAGAGCCAGCCCAGCGGGTGGGGAGGAGATGCCCAGCCCCGCTTCCTGCCCACTGCGGCTGGCCAGGAGCCCCAGAGCCAGCACAGGAAATAACAGGGGCCCCCAGAGGCCGCCCAGCCAGGCCCAGCTCCGAGGCCGCCCGGGGAGGGAAGGAGGCCATTGTCGGCCTTTGTTGCAGTTTCCCCAGCCTAGCCCGGGCTCCGGGAGGCCCCTGGGAGCTAACAAAGCTTCCCCCAACCTGCAGCTGTCCAGCCTCCCCCAGCCCGACCCTGGGGACAGGCCCACCCGGCCCTGGGCTCTTAAAGTGGCAGGTGCAGAGTTGAAATGAAGTCATGTCCAAGTTAGGGGTGGAGCACACGTGGGCCAAAGCAGGCCGGGCCAGGCACGCGGACAGATGGCCACTGGGGTCTCTGTCCGCACCCGGGTCTGCCCGGCGCCGGGCCCAACAGCAGGGGTGTGGATCTTTGGTCGGAAAGAATGTCTGAAACCCTGAGTGTACAACAAAGGAAAAGCAGAGTGAGAGTCACGGGGTGACCTGGACATCTCGGGGGCCTCCTAGGGTGGGGAGAACTGCCCTTCTCTTTGAAAAGAGATCCTGGAAGCAGCTCTTTCTGCTCATCCGCAAGCCTAGGGCTGTGGATGGGTGTGTGATGCCTGTGTGTGCGTGTCTGTGTATGTGCTCATGTGTGGAAGCGTGTACATATGTGCCCTGTGTGTGTGCACATGAGCATGCATAAACAGGGGTGTGCACATCTGCACTTGAGTGCATGTGTGAGCATGTGAGGTATGGAGGAATATGTGAATGTCTATATATGTGCACTGTATGTGTATGTGTGTGCACTGTATGTGGAAGTGGGTATGTACGTGTGTCTAGAATGTGTAGGCACGGTGTGCTTGTTTGTGAACAAGTGTATATGAGTGTGTGTGCACGCAGGCAAAATGACTTGTCACTGTTACACATCACTGTTGAAGAGCATTCCCGGGCTTGTGTCCATCAGCAGTCATCACCCCCACACTGACCCTGGAAGTATGTGTCACTACCATGACCTCTAGGGTTCTTAGCACATCCTTGGGGATGTCCCCCCCGACAAAGATGCCTTCCATCTACACTGGGTCCTAGTCACTGTGAACTAGTAACTACAGAGGAGCAGACCCTGGACTCAGACAAAACAACCCAGGTTCAAATCCTGCCCTGGCCCGGATCAGCTGTGAAAGCCTGGACCCATTTCTCAACCTCTCTGAGCCTCAGCGGCTCATCCGTGAGATGGGCATGATACTACTTTCTACCACCTATGGTTAAGAGGGTTAAATGAAAGATGCATGTCAGGTACATGGCCCCTGCCTGGCCCCAGCAAATGCTCACTAGATGGTTGGTTTTTTTTAATGGTTATTGTTATTACAGTTGCTTATAATTATGGTTACTGATAATATAACGGTGAGCAAAGCAGGCACTACCCTTGCCTTCATAACCTTGCATGGTTTGCAAAGCATTTAGCCCAGAGAAATAGAAGAGCAGAAGGAAAACTGTCTCCTTTTTACTGGATTCAGGATCAGTCTGATGTGCTCACTACTACTGAGAACAGCCAGCAGCCATCAGTTGAAGCAACCAAGCACAGTAGCAAGAAAGGTATCATCTATCAGTGTGGGCAAAATAATGGGTTTGTTGAACCAGAAAGGCATCAGTCAGCCAGGCTCAACCTAACATGCATGGAGCAAGGGAGAGAGAACATACGCACGTACCCACACGTGTCTCATGCTCAAGAAGTTAAGAGAGGATCAGCAGAGACGACAACCGCCTAACCCCTGTGGGCCTCCCACAGCCCACAACAGGACTGTGACTGACGCGGTGCTAAACATGCCCATCCCAGAAGCTGGGCCCTGTAGAGTGCCCGCCCGGGAAGCCAGGACCAGCCAAGCTGCACAACTGGGTTGACCTTGGCCATTTCCTACCGGGCACCGACCCATGGCCGCACGGTGGGCGCATCAAGCCCCACCCAGGGAAGGAGCTTGATCATATGATAGCCTCAGAGCCTCTGACTTTCAGACCCTGCCCACTACCCCCCTGCCAACCCCAACCCCACCCCGGCCTTCTCCACAGGGGAAACAGGCAGCGCCCCACCATCCAAGGTCAGCGTGAGAAAGGATGGTTCCTCAAGGGCTCAGTCCCACCCCATCCCTGCATGGGGGTGAAGGCGTGCGCACCCTGCCCACTGCGGCGACGCCTAGAGATTGCCAATCGAGACAAGGAAAAGGAGGAAGGGAGGGGCCTGTCGGAGCCTTCTGTGGCCCGCACAGATCAAGGCTCGGAGCTGAGCTCCAAGCCAAGCTTCCCTCAATGTGCTATCGATATATCACCGAGAGTAAGAGGGGAGAGCACCAGCTGCCACCCTTGCGGGCTATGGCTAAGCTCCGTGCATACCCTCATCTCGTCCACGCAATGGTCCCAGGAAGCGGGATAAGCATCCCCATTTCAGATGAGGACATGGACAGCACAGAGAGCTTAAGCAACTTCCTCAAGGTCACACAAGTAGTATCTTCAACCTCAAACCCAATTCTTGCTCTTAACAAAGGGAACAACAACCTGGCCCTGTACTGCCAAGGGAAAATACAGTTAAAAAGGCAGAAGTGAAGTGCTTCACCTTGCAAACACTTGCTCGGCAACTGTCAGTGACCGAGCCAGAGCCTGGCTCTGGGAGGACAGAGAATCAGACATGGTCACTGCCTGAGGGAGTGAGCAGAACAGCAAGGGAACCAGGCACATACAGGAGGAACGTCATCACCAAGCAGACGGCAGTGAGGACCAGGATCCGGGCAGCCCCCGAGACTCAGGGGCAGGCACGTTAATTATGGCAGTGCAGTCGTGGTGGCCTCCTGGAGGAGGCGTCACGTAGACTGAGCTTTGAAGGAGGCCCCGGCCAGAACAAGAGTCAAGGGGAGTGGGTGAGAGGGCTTAACTCATCAAACCCTCGAAACCCTCACTACGCCAGGTAGTGGGTGGGCCATCAACATCACTCTGGAGCTGGCTTAAAATGCAGAATCTCAGACCCCTCCCAGAACGGCTGAGTCAGCATCTGAGTTTTAACAAGATCACCAAATTTGCCTACATGGTCAAGTTTGAGCAGAGACATTGTAAACCACGCCTGGAAACCACGGACAGACCTCCCCCAAATCCTGAGGAACAACCTCATCATCACCCCCGGGGGCCCACACCCACGTACACGCCCGACTGTGGCCCTGGTGTATAGCCAGGCTTCAAGTCACCAAAATAACTGCTGATTTCCACCATCCATCACTGGGGGCCCAGACCCTAGGGAGCACCCAAGGTTGGATAAAGGAGGACCAGCCCCCCGTCAGGATAGTCCTCATCATTGGTGCCTGTGAAAAACTCCAGAGCCCCAGGAGAGGAGAGGGCAGACACCCTGGGCTCGTGGAGTGGAGAGTCCCCAGTCAGCAGAGCTGGGAGCCTGCAACCTCACTGCAGGGAGCAAGGGTACAAGGGCAGAGCAGCTGCTGTGTGCCAGCCTGTGGGTACAGGACAAGTGACATGGAGGCCCTGCCTCCGAGGAAGCTCCAAGTTCCTTGGAGGTGAACTCAGCAAGACAAACCTCCTTCCAGCGAAGCCATCAGTCACGCCATGCGGGAGAGAAAAAAAGAGTCAGGAGAGAGACACACCACACACACACACACTCACTCACTCACTCACTCCCTTGCACGTACCCCGGGCACCAGCATACACGTGCACGCACATGTGCATGGCAGACATGGCACAGAGGAAGCAACGTACAGTGCAGCCCAGCGGGGCCCCCGGCTGGTCCAGAGCCAGAGGAAAGGGTGGGCAGGAAACACCACATCCCCTCGGAGAGCTGGGCCAAGTCAGCCCCAGGAGCCCAACACGCAGCACAGAGGGGTGCAGAGAGGCCACAGGGCCCCCAAGAGTCTGAGTCAGGGCCGAGGCACCTGGGCACACTCGCACACACACCACACACACACACACAAGTGCATGCCTCCGTGTGCACTCGGGGCACAGATGCCCTACCTCGAGGACTGCTCACCATGGTAACAGAGTGGCCACCTCTCAGCTCCAGTCACCACCTGAAGGTCTCCGAGGCCTCCTGAGCTGGGGGAAGCAGCGCTAACAAAGGCCCGCCTGGCCGGGGGTCCACGGTACAGACCAGTCGGCGCATGCCTGCCGCGCTCCCCCGGTGAGCTCGGGGCCACCGCATCTTCCTACCCCGCCTGCCTGGCTCCACTCAGCTCAACTCCCCACAGACGCCCCAGCAGAGCTAATGAGAAACTCCCCAGCTGGCCCCATATAAAAACGCATTTCATAAGTCTTTAAAATGCTAGGAAATTCTCCATCTATTTAGGACTTTCCTGCTCCTTTAAAATGTCCCCTGGTCCTTGTGGAGGAATGACTGGCTTGGGGGCTCAAGCGCAGGAGGTGGGCAGCACCAGCCAAGCCAGCCGGGAGTCAAGGGGCATCTGGCAGCTTCCTTTGTCAGCCCCAGGATCGCGGAGAGAGGAGTGGGGATACCCTCACCGATGAGCCAGACTAAGGCCGTCACTCAGGAGAAAATTCAGGGCGAGGGAACCCTGGGGGAGAGGAGAGGAGAGAGGGAGACAGTCTCCCCAGCCTTGATCTGAAGTCAAAATGTCCTGGGAGCCCCTAAGAAAAACTCCAAGGGGGAAAAAGTCCACCGACACAAAGACGCTGGTAAGAGCATTGTTCATGAGTCCAAAACTGACGCGGTTCAAGTGTGCAGCGGGGAGAGGCAGTTGAGGCAATGAATGCCCATCCTCCCAGAGACCCCGATGTGGTGACTGAGGGCAGAGTTTGTGGATCTAGACGTCTCCAAGAAGCTCAGGACTCAGAGGGGATACCCGGAACCCACCGGTGCATTCAGCCTGCACTTCATCTCGAGAGAAAGGATGGAGCTGGAAAGCGGGCCAAGAGAAATGTAAACAGCAAGTGTGCAGAAGCACGGAGTGGTGGGTGGAGTCTCCATGAAGTAGTTGAAATAATAAATACATGCTCTAGGACAACACCGGCGGGGTGGGAAGGAAGCCCTGAGAAGGTTTAGAGGAGCAGGCTGGGCTGCGAGGGACCTCGGACTCCCTGAAGCGAAAGGTCCAGTCTTCCAGACATGTCCGTCAAGTTCACTGGTCGAAACGTGGAGGTAAAGGACCGCAGTGGGTGAGGGGGCTGCCAACTTTGTCCATGATGGGGGCACTGACCACTCCCCCACCCCGCAGCTTACCGGAGTCAGATTAAAGGAAAGGCTTCCAGCCTCCCTCCCCAAGGGGCCCCCAGGCCCCGGACACCCAGATGCCACTCTAATCTTCCCCCCACCCCCGAACAGGTCTCAGACCCTGCAGCCTGAACACTGACCCACCGACCCACCGGAAACCGCACATACACCCAACACCCAGGGGGCCTAGAGGCAGGTGGGCTGGGGTCAGGGGGTGGGAGTCTCTATGGAGAGCCTGACCCACAGTGTTTCCCAGATCTGGCCTTTGAAGATGGGAAGTGTGCTCAAGGACTTCTAAACAGGCACCTCCTCTCCCTTTCGGCAGCGATCCAGGAGGCCTGGCCCTCATTAGACTCCCAGGGACCCAGGAGGGACCTGAGCACTGAGCTGACCCCAGGCCTGAACCTCTGGCTCCCCTCTGACACAAAGCCTGGACCAACAATCTCAAAGGCAGGCCTACCATTTACAATTTAGGTGCCACAGTCATGCCAGAGCTGTGTGTGCATGCACGCTCAGCCGTGTCCGACTCTTTGTGACCCCATGGACTATATAGCCCACCAGGTTTCTCTGTCCATGGGATTTCTCAGGCTGGAGAAATACTGGAGTGGGTTGCCATTTCCTCCTCCAGGGGATCTTCCCAACCCAGGGATCGAACCCACATCTCTTGCATCACCTGCATTGGCAGGGCAGGTTCTTTAATGACTGCGCCATCTGTCTGGGTTCAGATCCCAGCTCTGCCCCTTCCTAGCTGTGTGACGTTGAAGCAAGTCACTAGCGTCCATGTGCCTCAGTTTCTGTATGTGAAAGGCACTGAGAAGGAGAACTGGCTCCTAGAAGCGACTCCTACATGGGACTGATGGTTTCATTAACCAGGACGATGAGACTACAATGGGGCAGGAAGGCCTGAAACTCTGATCTCACCAGGAAGGTCTCAGGCTGTTGGGCCATTCACACACAATCGATTATACTGAATGTTTCTCTCCAACCGCAAGTGTGTGTGTCATCATGCCAGAAATAAAGCTGACTAACCTGTCCAGGCACTGACAGTGAGTGTTTGTCTACAAATGAACTGCTTTCCATCACCAGACAGCCCCAGACCCTCCTCACGCTCCATCCCCAGCTTGGTTCCAGGCAGCCATGCTGGAAGGAAGCCCAGCCTGCCCTGAAACTTGGTCCAGGGAGGCGAGGGGGGTGGGGGGGTTCCGGTGAGGCAGTTACACAAAGATGAGCCCCTTCGTCTCCCAGCTCAGGCAAAGCTGAGCATGGTTGGGCTGCTTCCCTGAAACCCCACATTACTACCATCCTGGTGCCCGCCACTCAGATGGTTCATTCCAAAGGGCCTGGGGGAAGAGAGAAAAGCATTGAGGGAGGAAGGACCTCCCCCACTGAGCTGAGCTGGAGGCAGGCGGTGGGGCGCAGAGAGGCCTGGAAAGTGGCCCCTGGGTAGAGATGCACTTGGCAACCTTCTAATGGTGGCCAGAATGAAATCAGCTGGCAGAGGGACATATTTTGGCCTAAGCAGTGTTTTTTCAAATATACCGATTGACCAAAATGAGATCACATTTCATATCTAGGAAATCTAGAATCCACCAAAGAAGGAAAATTACATGTATTAATGAGGATGTGGAAAACACTGGAACCCTCATATCTCAATATGAGCTGCTTTAAAAAGAGTTGTTAATTTTTTAATCTAAGAACACCACATAAAAAATCCAGCTCTCTGGCTTCTCTTTTTAAAACTCAGATGACGTGGGGATTCTGGGCCCCAGTGCCCTGCCACAATCAGCTGGCACTGAGGTACGGCTGTCCCAGTGGCAAGGCCTGGGGTGCAGTGCACAGCGCCGCTTCCCTGCCCGCTCACCTGTGCCACCAGCCTGCCCCAGGTGGGCCTGTGAGCTTGGGACCCTTGTGGGCTTTCACAAAGGACTCTCACACTTCTCTAAGGAGTTTGAACTCATGGCCTGGCAAGGTAGGAAGAAGAGCTTGCGAGTAATCTGTGACCCCACCCCCGAAATCACATGCACAATGCTCTGTGCATTTGGGAAGAGAATCTACACTTCCTTCCACTGGATGCTTGGGGCTTCCCAGGTGGTGCTGGTGGTAAAGAACCTGCCTGCCAATGCAGGGAACATAAGAGACAAGGGTTCAATCCCTGGGTCGAGGAGATCCCCTGGAGGAGGGCATGGCAACCCACTCCAGTACTCTTGCCTGGAGAATCCTATGGACAGAGGAGCCTGGTAGGCTACAGTCCATAGCGTTGCACAGAGTCGGACACGACTGAAGTGACAGCACGCACACAAGACACTGTCCCTTCATCCTCCTTTTTATGGATCAGGAAAACAGGACGCAATGGGAAATTAGTTAAAACCCCACAGCCACCAGGCACCCCATACCTCAGCTCTGAACACAGTCTCCTTCCCCCAGGTTCTGCCACCAGCAGCCCCATCTTTGCCTTCAGAGAGGCAAGGGCGGGCCCCCTCCTCCCGTGACGCCCTGGCCGGAAGGGAGAACTGCTGGGAGCCACTTACCCTGCTCCCCTCCCTGCCAGGCAGGGCTCTCCATCACTGCCAGGGCCCCGACTCAAGGGCGCAAGCAGAGCAAGCCAGGCTGCTCCTGGGGGCAGTGGCCACGTGGTCCCCACGGGCAGCAGAGGCTACTGTGCCTCCTGCTTCTTTATTGCAGCTCTCCATCACGCTCCCGGAGCCAGGAAAAGCGGGCAGGGGGATGCTGGCACCCCGGGGAGAGGAGGAGGAGCTGCCCACGTTCACAGCTCTGCACTCCCAGTAGGATGCTCTCTGCCTCCCTCTTCACCTCACCCTGCGTTCCTCCGGTCTGATGAGCCAAAAGGCCCTCCATGGCTACCCTTGGGCCCTCTGCCTCCAGGGACCACCGTAAAGCCCCCACGAGGCCTCAGGTCTCTGCTCAGCTGTCCACTTCCCAGGGGCAGGCAGCGCAGAGGTTACAGCCCAGGCTCTGGGGGCAGGAGGACTTGGGTTCAAGTCGCTGCTCGGCAGCATCATGGCTGGGGACGGCAGGACTGCGACCGCACCATTCCAAGCCTCCTTCCCTCATCCACCAAATGAGGACGGCAGCTCCCAGTGACGGTGCCAAGGGTGGCTTGGGGAGGCTTTGCTCCCCCATAATCTTCTTTGGCACCTGCCCCCATTCTCTGATGCAGCCAAGTGACATTTTCTCAGCTTAATGAGAAGCGTTATTCTAAAGCAGCTTCAGCCAGGCCTTTGGCCCCGTCCTCTACCAGATGGCAGCCCCGAACCAGCCCACGGAGAAGCTGTGGACTTGCTGCTGGAAACACCACCCACCTCCCAGGCTTGTCATGATGGCTCAGTGAGACCCTGGGGGGTAAAACGTTTGCTCCGTGTCCTGGCACAGACCAAGTATGTGCTCACGAAACACCAGGCTCTACGTCCAGGACTGCCTCCCCCACCGGCCTCATCCTGCCACCCGGGATGTGCGCCATCTCACAAGTCCTGTGCTCAGGGAATACAAGCTGACTTTAATAGCTCGAGTCCAAGAGGACTGGGAAAGAAAATCTATCACATGCATGCACTGTCAAAAAGAAATAATCAGAATCGGGCCAAAGGAAACAGAACAATCCATTGCCCGGCTATGGATTATCCAGTGCCCGGGATGCTCGGCCCTCCCTTTCCCACCTCCGAGCAGACGAAAGCTGACCGGCACCAGGGAGTCCCTGAGGGCCGGAGGGACTCACGAGATGTCACGCACCTCCCCCTGCCTGCGCATGTAGGGTGCGCTCAGCTCTTGGCTGGAAACTTGCAAAGCGCTCGACCTTCACCACTCCCAAGAGCACCCGAAGGCCCTAA
This sequence comes from Odocoileus virginianus, assembly GCF_023699985.2. Classification (NCBI taxonomy): domain Eukaryota; kingdom Metazoa; phylum Chordata; class Mammalia; order Artiodactyla; family Cervidae; genus Odocoileus; species Odocoileus virginianus. Next base: position 41,844,524 of record NC_069693.1, on the reverse strand, counting down.
GGCTGGTCGTTCCCCTGTAGCATCAGAGCGTCGTGGACCCCAGGCCCCTACACAGCCCCTCGGCGTCACCCCTGCCTTCTACAGGCCAGCCCGGGAGATGCACCCGGGCCCTGACACCCCCTGCACAGATCTCCCCACCCACCACAGTCGGCGCCCTCCTGCATCCTGCTGCTGTCCTGGTCAGTCCTCATCGCCGCCGGCACCACTGGGAGAACAGCCAGGAGGGAGGACCTTATATGGACATGACCAGGCTGGGCGCTTTTCTAGTGTGGGGTTTGGAGCACAGCGGGGACCCTCATCAGAGCTGGCTGCAAGCCTGAGCACATGCACCCCCACATCCGTCAGGACACCTGGATGAGACGTGGAGTTTCACAACCTCGCTGTGTTCCTCCAACCATGGGGAATGTATCTCAACTACACAGAAAGAGAGAGGGCATGGGTCACACAGAACCTCCCCCTATCCTACCTACAGTGTGGACCCCAAGGCCTGTCCTAACTCAGGGCTCTCCTCCTGAGAATCTGAGCACCTCCCCAACCTGGCTTCATACAAGGCCCCTGCCCTGGAGGGAGCCCCTGTCACCAAGGACCAGGCACCTGCGGACACCGAAGTGCCCAAACCTGAGTCAGCCAGGACCCAACCAGGACCCTTCCGACTTTCCACGGGGCACAGGTCCCGCTGCAGAGGGCCCTGGACCAGGAGCCCAGGAACCTGGTTTCAAGTACTGGCTCCCCACTTGCCCTCAGCTCAGTCTGTACCAGCATTCCCCAGATTTCAGTCACCTGGGAACCATCTTCATGATTTTTTCCTGAATCCAAGCCTTATTACTTAAAAACTTTGTCAATACAATTTTCTCACTTTAATGACTTCCGCATCGCCTTAAATCACACACAGCCATAAAATCACAAATTCGATGTGTTACCATTCAAGTGTTAAGTGTTGGTATGTCTGACACCTAACACCTCGTTTCTGGAACGACTGACCCAGAGCATACCTCCCTCCTTGCCTCAATTTCCACACCTAAAAGAGAAGCGGGCTGAACGAGATGGCTCCCTCACAGGTCTTCTCAGGCCCACGGTTCTCCCCCACGGAACTGGAGACGGCTGGTCAGGATCCCGGGACAGGGGACAAGGCAGGAGAGTCTGGGGCCTGCTGGACTGGGAACAAGGGCCCTCCTGTCAACAGAGGCTGACAACTTGCCCAGCAAATGGGAGAGCGGTGCCCTCCATTCTGGAGCTCCCAAAGACCCCAAGCCAGCTCCAATCCCAAGCTCCATGGGCAGCTCCAGATTCTAGAACTTTATAGGGAGACAAAACCTCATTCATCCACCTCTTTTTATAGCTGGGGAAACTGAGGCACCAGAAGGCACTTAGGCAAGGGCAGAACTGAGCGGGAAAACCCAAGTCCCCTGACGGCCGAGTCACCCCCATCACCCTCCAACGGCCATGCCCCCCACAACCCTGAACGCTCCTTCTTACCTCCCCCTGGAGGTGTGGGCTCGGGTCTGCCCGCCTGAGAATACGATGCGACCCCTTCCAGGAAGGCAAATAAAGGAATTCTGATTTCGATTGGAGTTTAAAGGTCCTATTAGAGCGGCTTTTATGCAATTAGGCTGGAATGAATGTGCAGCGACGCCCATGGCAGAGAGCTTCAGAGCCTGCGTAGTGGGGGTGTGGTGGACCAACCGAATGTGCCCACAAGAGGGGAACATGGCCCCCAGGGGAATAAGGGCATATTAGTCTCCGTATGCAATAGATTTTATTGACCATATGGAACTGATATAAAAATCACGTTGCACGGGGTAATCTGGACTGGAGACAGGAATGTGACGGGAAGAATATGACTTCCATAACCAGCTGGGTGGCTTTCTGAGTTTCCTGAGCCAGCCCCCCAGGACCCCACCACGTTTCCCACCCGCCCCTGGGCATTTACCTGATGCTGTCACGGAGGAATCCCAGGCCAGCGAGAAGTCCGAGGCCTCCCCCTCTTCAACTGAAAGAGACAACAGAGACAGACCTGTGAGTTTTGAAGTTGTGCAAATAGGTCATTGGTGGCGGGGCGGGGCGGGGGTGGGGGTTGTGTGTGCAGGACACATGCAAGGAGGAAGGATCGTTTGGAGGACTCCCTAGGGAGTCCCTATGATGCCCATGATCAAGGGTGAAAGGATCAAGTCTACAAAGAGACTTTTGTTGGTTTCACAGAGATGTAAAATACTCAGAACAAAACCTAAACCGCAAATAAGTGCCGTATCTGTATGGTTTCCCCATCCTTGTGCCCTAGCAGACATTACAAATCCATCACAGCACTGCCTCAAATCAGATGCAGAATCAGATTCTTTGTCTACACAGAGCTACAGGCCATTACTACCTATAATCAGAGTATCCACTGGAGATAAAGCCAGTTGCCCCTCACAGGAGTAGAGTGAAGACCCAGACCTCTCCCTGGTCCTCCAGATACTGACCTCCTACCAAGAACCCCTCAGATCACCACTGAGATGTGAACGCTTTCTCGATTATTCCAAGAAACAAACAAGTCACTCTCAGAGGTTGGCAAAGCTTCGGGTGCTATCCCCTACACTGAGAGCTGACCCACAGACACTCAGGACATGCTGGAGTCGATTCTCCCGTGGTCAGCAGTCCTGGGCCAGTGACAGCACAATGCAACTCACCTCTCCACTCTACCCCAAGCCCACAGAACTGAGCTGGGGAGGGACGGAGTGTCCCCACCACCCCACGTCCCGATGTGTGAAACCAGGCGGCTGGAGGTGCTGGCCATACACTAGGAGAACACGGGAGAAATTCTATACAGCATAATAAAACTCTTATCCTGGAATTAATCCCAGTCTGGGGCATGTAATAATATTAAAGCTGGGTTATGGACTTTGTAAAATGGAACTCTGTTTAAGCCAAAAATGTGCATACGCAGTGTTTTTCAGATTTAACGGGCTCTGAAGTTCTGCACATGTGCATGCCGAAGCCACCACGTCCCACCCAGTTCTCTTTGCAGTGTCGCCATCTCTCCATGGGCACACACGATGAGCCAGGCCCTGCACCCAGGGTGTTTAATCCCTGTCATCAGACTTTGAGAGGTGACAGGCGGGCCTGAGGTCCTACACTAGAAAGAGTCCGTACAGAGTTGGGGCTGAGACCCCATCTCGAAGGCTGCTCGTGTGTCCACCTGAGACACAGAGGACCCTATCCAGAATCCTAGCAACTGGGGACTAGAAAGCAGCAGCCCACCCCGCCCTTCAGAAGGCAGGTACACGTATGCAGGGCAGTCAACCTGGGGGAGGAACAAGCAGGCTGGCTTGTGGTCAGATGCTGGATTCAAAGCCCAATCCTGCCTCGAACTAGCTGTACACATACGTGCACACTAAGTCGTTTCAGTCCTATCTGACTCTTTGCGACCCTATGAACTGTAGCCCGCCAGGCTCTTCTGTCCCTGGGATTTTCCAGGCCAGAATGCTGCAGTGGGTTGCCATTTCCTCCTCCAAGAGATCTTCTTGACCCAGGAATCAAACCTGCATCTCTTATGTCTCCTGCATTGGCAGGTGGATTCTTTACCATTCGTGCCACCTGGGAAGCTAGCTATATGACTGTGAGTAAACTGTTTAATCTCTAGGCTTCAGTTCTCCCATCTCAAAAGCAGAGGCAAAAATGGTACCTAAGCCACAGGTTATTGGGAAGATTCCATGGGATGATAGCTGTCATCCACTGGAACAGAGACTCAAGCACTCAGGTAAGTTTGGTGCCGAGACGGAACAACTCTTGGAATTAACAAGTCCAGCCCAGCATGGCCTTGCCCCTGTTTTATCCTCTACCCTTGATCTTTTCCCCCTCCCCACAGAGCCTCTCAGGACAGGTTTTCTTTTAAGCTTTAGAAACAGCTTGCCCAGGAGGGCACATCCACGTCACTGAGCAGAGGCAAAGGATTGCTAACCAAGAGCCCTCCTTCTCAGATTTGCATCCTAAGAGGAGAAACTTAGCATCTGAGACAATGAAATGCAGAGACCATCAGGATTGGGATCTGGGTTGTTTGACTTAGCCAGTTACAGCTGGGGTGGGGTTTTCAAAAATGCAGTTTTGTAAATATGAATTAAGACCTTGATTCAGACAAAACTGATATCACTTGCTAGGCTGACTGCAGTCAAACAGTCTCCGAAACACAGGCGGATAACGCTAGAACGATCAGAAGCAGGCCGTGCACGAGGGGAGCAGCAGTTTTCACGGCTACGCCTAAACGTCCGTTTCCTTCACATTTCATCGTTTACTCACTTTAAAATGGAATATAGGTATTGCTTCTATTAAGAGGCTGCTGCCAATGTGTAAGGTCACCATGGTTCCATTTCATAGGACACTTTCACACTATCTGCCTTGGGTCCCTAGACCTTGTCAATCACAAGCTCCAAGACATGAATGCAAGGTTCCCAGCTCTTCCTTTGCCCTCAATGTACTCCCAGGATCACGGCAGAAGGTCCCACGTTTGGGTGACTCAGTGTTCCTTGGTTGGGAAGTGTGACCTCCCAAGTCACTGAACTGGAGGAGGTCCCCAAGATGCCCAATCCCTCCCTCCCTAAGATCTGACTTCCACCTTCATGGGAAGGAGAAGGAGAAAACATCTGCTCTTTTGGAGCTCTTGGGAGGATTCAAGGTTCTGCTTCTGGGGACGATAAGCCTGCAGAGGTGGGAAGAGGGGGAGAGCAGACCGATGCCCTGGCTGGAGAGTTTCAAAGTGGCAAACGTCATTATGGGTAAACAGACGCATCATACACCAGCACCCCCAGAACCACATCCCTCCCAGCGAGGAGCCCACAGGCCAACTCGCCTAGTGACATGGGCATGAACGCGCTTTCTGAAAACTGCTGGCCCACATCTTTTTGAAGGTATAAATACACCGTCCTCTATAGATTCTTGATGAGAAGAAGTAACGCCTAATGCCGCCACCACCATCACGCGGCCCTGCACTGTCCGACTGAACGTGAGAAGGTTCTCCTCCCCTCCAGCTGGCCTCTTCTGCCCAGGCAAGTCTCTTCAACAACAAGATAACCGGCAGGGGCAGCAGGCACAGAGGAAAGAAGGCCTGCCCTACAGCTGGAGCCAGGCGCTTGCTGGGGGAGCGGGGAGGGGAGGCTGAGCCATCCCCAAAGCAGAATTCCACTAGAGAAGCACAATGAACATCGAGGGGTGAGCATCACAGAGAAAATTTGATCAGCACAGCGTCCAGTACACACAACACCCAGAGGGGCGGCCCAGCCAGCGAGGGGAGCTTGGCGCTTTCTGGGGACTTCCGCAGACTCCAGACTCTAACTTTTTAATTTATAGGATACTTGGCATCACTAAGGCCAAAACACACCCCCACCCCCAGCCTTGCCCAGTCTCAAGGGAAACCCAAGGAGACCCACTCCTGTCAGTGACGGGCATCTGCAAGCAGGTGGGGGTCCACGTAAGGCCAGTGGGTACACGAAGGGAGTGGAGGAAGGGGGACAAGTGTGTAAACATGGGGCGGGGGCACACAGTCAGTGTGAACACAGAGCGGGGGGGGGGGGGGGGGGGGGACAGCTGCAAGTGTGTACACACGGCGGGGAACCAAGACAAAGTATGCATGCAAGGCACGGAGGTACAGGGCTTATGCTCACATAGAAGACTGCACAGAGAATATTCACCATGGTTCCTGGGGTGTGTTAAGAAAGATTCTGAGGCTGTCTCAGGGCTTCTGAGGAATCAAAATTCCAAGTTCTCTCTCCGCTCTGGGGTCACAAGTTGTGGATGGCTGACTCCCCGTGGGTGTATACACCTGTGAGCCCCACCAGACGCTGTCTCCCCAGCTCAGCAGCAGGCTCATAAGTGACCACAGCCCCCCTACTCTGGGAGCACCCATAGCCTGCCCTCTGTGCACCTTGGTGACCATCGATGAGATGCCAGGGAGACCCAAAGCCTGTGTGTTGGGCCTCTGGACTTCAGGGACCCAGCAGCAGGGGCAAGCGGTGCTAAGGGGGCACTTGGTCCTGGCCTGGGGAGGAGGGTCCTCTCCCCAGGGCTCCCCGTTACCTTGAAGATGCAGAGGAGCTGCAGCTGGGGAAGGGGAAAGAAAGGGGAGGCAAAGGGCTGTGGTGAGGGGCTGTGAACACCCTGGCAGTTGAACCAGGGCAGGGCTGTGGGATTGCTCAAAATCAGGCAGGACCTGGGCTGACAGACAAGGCGCAGGTAAGAGGCAAGAATGTTCAAGTGTTGCAAACTGAGGCAGTGTCGGGAGGTGAATGAGTGACAGACAGAGAGGCATTGATCCGAGGGCCAGAGAGGCCTCCAGCAGGGCCAGCAGAACCCAGAAGGCTCCCTTCCCTCCCCCAGATCCACACCAGGCAGCTGCTCAGCCTGTCCTTGAGGATCTGAGAAGGCCCTGTCCCTGGATATACGTTTCTGGATATGTACACAGCTGGGCACTTTTCTGGGGAAAGGATCCTTAGTTTTCATCACAAAGATCTAGAACAACTGCCCCTCCCCTGCCAAAAAAAAAGATTTTATTCGAGGGGGCTTCTCAGCTGGCCTCACCTCTGGCTGGTGTTTCCAGGGTCCTAAGGGACCTCTGCACGCTTTCTGGCTTTGGCCCCAAGGCCATCTTATCCTTAGGGAAGGGTGGGCCAGGCCCATCCTGGCCTGACAAAGACTCCCCAGAGGCATCCCTGCCCAGCAGAGGTGGGGACCCCGGCAAGGAGCACATGGAAGCCTCCGATCATCCCTAGGGAGACCCTCTCACCCACAGCAGGCCAGGGACCCGGAAAGTAAAGGACACGCTGAGAGCCCAGACTCTCCTCATCAAACATAAAATGGAGCATCACTCCTGACTTGATACTAAACAAACTCAACAAACGAAAAAGTGGAAAGCAGGAAAGACTACTGTATGTGGGTGTACAAGTTGTGCACTGCACAAGGGGCCCAGCAGAGGTGGTGAGAGAGGGTTGAAATTTAGCCCACAGGCTGTGCACTAAGCCGGAGAAGGCAATGGCACCCCACTCCAGTCCTCTAGCCTGGAAAATCCCATGGACGGAGAAGCCTGGTGGGCTGCAGTCCATGGGGTCGCGAAGAGTCGGACACGACTGAGCAACTTCACTTTCACTTCTCACTTTCATGCATTGGAGAAGGAAATGGCAACCCACTCCAGGGTTCTTGCCTGGAGAATCCCAGGGACGGGGGAGCCTCGTGGGCTGCCGTCTATGGGGTCGCACAGAGTCGGACACAACTGAAGCGACTTGTCAGCAGCAGCAGCAGCTGTGCCCTAAGCAGTGTGTCCTGGTGCAGAGCTGTGGATGCCCAGAGGAGGCGGGACCCCTTGCTTTTACCCAAAGGCATAAGTAAGTGTTAGTCGCTCAGTCGTGCCCAACTCTTTGCGACCCCATGGACTGCAGCCCACCAGGCTCCTCTGTCCATGAGATTTTCCAGACACAAAGGCATAGCTGACCTTTTTTCTAATTCACACAGATGTGCTGTTGTAGAGCATAGTCCATGGCCAGCTTGGGCACGAGGCTTGGGGCAAAATGACCACGGTTGGGGGCAAGCAAGCCCAGCCAGTAGGCCCACCCTCTCCAGGTTCCTGTCCAGTGGGGATGGGAACGGGGAGGGGCTGGGGATGGGGCTGGGGGCGTCATGGGACAGAATAGTACAGGCTCCTTGCAGCCAGAGGTAAAGCCACGTGAGCCCCCAACGCCAGCCCCCTCACGAAGCTCAGACCCTCAGAGGAGCCCAGATCTCGTGACAGGGCCACATCACAAACCCATTTATTTAACTTCATGATTCCCTGGCCACTTGCCGAAAAGAGAAGAACCTAACACTTCAAATGATGCCATTGTCCTCCATGAGCACTCACTTGGAGCCAGGGCTCAAGAAGGGCTGAGACTCTATGCACCCTCTCATTAGTCTGTCCACACCCCGGCCACCTGAGCACCTCATCACCAAGAGGACAGGTCTAGGACTTAAAGCAATCTATTTCTGCTCTAATGGCAGAAAGAGAAGAGGAACTAAAGAGGCTCTTGATGAAGGTGAAAGAGGAGAATGAAAAAGCTGGCTTAAAACTCAACATTCAAAGAACTAAGATCATCGCATCCAGTCCCATCACTTCATGGCAAATAGATGGGAAAAAAGTGGAAACCGTGGCAGATTTTATTTTTTTGGGTTCCAAAATCACTAGATGGTGAAATTCAGACACTTGCTCCTCGGAAGAAAAGCTATGACCAACCTAGACAGCTTATTAAACAGCAGAGGTATCAAAAAATAAAATAAAATAATTTTTTAAAAAGCAGAGGGATCACTTGGCCAACAAAGGTCCATATAATCATAGCTATGGTTTTTCCAGAAGTCATGTATGGATGTGAGACCTGGACCATAAAGAAGGATGAGTGTCAAAGAATTGATACTTTGGAACTGTGGTGTTGGAGAAGACTCTTGAGAGTCCCTTGGACTGCAAGGAGAGCAAACCAGTCAATCAGAGAAAATCAATCCTGAATATTCATTGGCGGGACTGATGCTGAAGCTCCAATACTTTGGCCACCTGCTGCGAAGAGCCAACTCATGGAAAAGACCCTGATGCTGGGAAAGATTGAGGACAGGAGGAGAAGGGGGTGACAGAGGATGAGATGGTTGGATGGCATCACCAGCTCAAAGGACATAAGTTTGTGCAAACCCCGGGAGATGTTGAAGGATAGGGAAGCCTGACGTGCTGCAGTCCATGGGGACGCAAAGAGTGACTAAACAACAACAAAGCAAAGAAATATATTGGGTTGGCCAAAAAGTTGATTCATGTTTTTGGTACAATCTTATGGGAAAACCCAAAAGAACCTTTTGGCCAATGCAATATAAACCTGGGGGAATCTAAAGCAGCTCCACTTGGCCCTACCCAGCCTTACTTTGGATCCTGCTTTACAGGCCCAGGGCTTCAAGCTTCTTGCCCAGGCTCCGAGGGTCATCCTGACCACCGGCTACATAACCACCACTGTCCACTTCCTCAAGATCCTCTCCCTGACTACCCTGGCCCTGGCCTCCAGTGAGCTTCATCATGCAGCAGCAGTTTGCCAAAAAAGATGCCTCAGGATCAAACCCCCATCTGGCAGGGATTGATGTGTGACATCGGCATATGGAGGAACCTCTCTGTGTATAAACTACCTGCAAGGTAGCATAAAATAAGAAGGTGTTTAGAAAGCATATAGTCCTGAGCCCAATATCAAGGTGCCCAGCAAAGAAAAATGACCCTAGAGCATAAGGTACTATTTCCAACTATACTCTCAGTCCCATTAGGGAGACCCCCCTTCCTCTCCTCTTCTTCCCATCCGCCAGCTCATTTGACACAAGAGGAAATGTATCAGTGACACTAGGAACAACAATCATTTATGCTCTTCATGCACATTCTCATGTTTATGTTTAATCTTCCCAATGGCCAGACAAAGGGTGATGGTGTCCATCTCAAAGGAGAAACCAGGACCTAACTGATTTTCCTAAAAACTGAGCTAAATTATACAAGCAATGGAAGTAGAACTCAGATTTGCAGCCAAATCTCACGTGGCCCCAAAGCTCACACACTACCGCCAACCCACCTGCCTCTCAGCCTGTGCTGAGTACACGGTAACTGACGGCCTGAGCTTCCCAGGCCTTCTGTGCCCTCCCTGAAAAGCCACAGCTGATGGGGAAGGTTGGGGTTGGAATGACTCCTCTTTTGGAACCCTCCAGAGACCAGCCTGCAAAGTCAGTGTTGAATGTGCCAGCCTAGGGCAGACCCCCCTGCTCCCCAGGGCCTGGATTCTGCCTCTGTCTTGGTTCCCCATTCCTAAGGCAGGGGTAATAAAATTCCATTTGTTTTCAAGACAAAGTGAAATAACACACGTGAAGAGCTTAGTCCGGTGCCTGGCATACAGCGAGAACACTAAAAAGGATTATCGTGTCTAAGCTCCCAGCAAATCCATTCAGGGTGGGGAGGTTTCCTGTAAATTCCCTTTGGGGTCCTGCCTGCGGGGCCTTAACACTCGGAGGGCCCCAGGCCCCCCAGGATGCCCTCATGTTTAATCCCGCCTCTCCCTGAGGTGGGTGTCCCTGTTCATATATATATATTTCATTTCATACAGTCTCCCCTGCACAGTCTCGTTAACCAGAAACACACAGCATATAAATGTGAATTTATGACGGGGTCTGGCTCCCACATCCTGTTTCAGTGGCGAGCCTGGCTTCTCACCCACCAGCTGTCCAGCTCTGATGGAAGGTGACAAAGCCAAGAGCACACTCTGCCATGCACAGAGGGGCCGTGACGACATCCCACACAAAGGGTGCGTGGAAGCGGCCTGTTGAGTGCTAAGGACAGGAAGGTGGGCACCAAGGCCCCCGGGTGAGGGAGCATCAGCCTGGGTCCCTGCACCCCCAGACAGCACCCGCCCAGATCTCTTCAGTTTAGTCTGGGGAAAAAAGACAGGGCAGACCAGAATTCCACTCTCTTGCCTGGTTCCCACTTTCGTTTAAAGAGAAGCACCGTAAAGTAAGAGACCAAGTTTTTTATGACCCCTTAACAACTTCTCTGTGCTAACATACTACAAATAAACATCAGTACCTTGTTATACATGTGGTTTATCTTAGACACAAAGCAAAGAGGAAACTGAGTCTGCTATTGCAAACTGGTGTGTGTGTGCATGTGGGTATGCATGTGTGCGTTAGTGTTTTCATTTCATTTTCAACACACAGACCATCTCTTTCTTCATACCAAAAGCCCCAAGCCTTTCCCAGGAATGAACTGTAATGACCATTTCCAAACATGCTGTAATTCCATAGGGATGTCCCAGGGGTAGGGGCAATCATAACTCTTTACAGTTTAAGGAGTCAATACTTTTCATAAGTCTGATTTGGGAGCGGGATATTTCATTGGCACAGATGGGGCCCCCCAGCTCAGCCCCACTGCCCACCCACCATGGTTATAACGCACGTGGAGGCCTCCAGGAGGTCCTGAGCACCTCCATCTGGCAGCTGGTCTCCCCAAGACAGGCCTCACATCATTCAAACCTGCCCAAGGTTCCCGAGAGAACGAGCATCTCGGGGTAGGGTGGGAGTTTCTCCAGCTCCCTGAGGTCCCCAGGACTGGCGGGGCCTCCCCAGACCTCCCCCAGGAGCTTGGCCGGTTCACACTCCTGCACCAAGTGTGACAGACGCTGTTCTCCACATCAACTTCCTCCTTTTACTTAAATATCTTATCTTCTAACCTCCTTCTAAGCAGTGCTACTCACGAAATCACACATTCTGGTGTGGTAGTAACAAATTTTCTAATAGCTATTAGAATAAATACATAAAGTAACATTTTCCTAAGAGTAGAATAAATATATACAGAATGAAGGAGAAAAAAAAAAAACCTCATTCCCCTATCGACCACCTGTATCGCCATAGGACTCAGGGATGTGGAAGGTCACATCTGGGGAAAACAGGTATGGGTGGTGCTAGGTAACCTCTGATAAAGCAATGAATGGGAAGAGGGCATAGCTCTTCACATCCTCCCACCCCAAAACCGCATCACAGTTGTCCTATACGGGATCCCCAGAAATCCACCCAACCCATTTAAGTTCATTTAAGGATAGTGCTGAGCAGAAGGCCGTTGTTGTTGTTGATGTTCAGTTGCTAAGTTGTGTCCGACTCTTCACGATACCATGGACTATAGCCCACCAGGCTCCTCCATCCATGGGATTCTCTGAGCAAGAATACTAGAGTGGGTTGCCATTCCCTTCTCCAGGGGATCTTCCCAACCCAGGGATCGAACCTGTGTCTCCTGCATTAAAGGCAGATTCTTTACCGCTGAGTGACCAGGTAAGCCAGAGGATGGAAGGCTACATGCCAACTACAAACCCCCCCACCCCAGCGTGGAGCTCATGGGCCCACCAGTGCCTTGAGCAGGAGATGGAAAATCTGGGCAAGTCAGTAACTTCCCAAGTGTGCCCGGTCACCTCCCTGCATGAGGCGGGGCCCAAGCCTGGGGCCTCACCAACCTGGGACCGCTGCCCAGAGCAAGCACCTGGCTGAGCCGGGGGGCAACCAGCCTCAGGAAGTTGCAGCAGGGAGCCCCACCAAAGGCAAGGCCCCAGAAAGGGTCAGGGGGACGGCAAGGGATGTAGCAGAAGCCAGGCGGCCTGCAGCCCCCAGGCCCCGAGGCTGGTAAAGAGCCCTGGAAGGAAGTGCGGCGCCGGGGAGGGGGTACACTGAGCCCTTCCTACCCCCAACCACATCTGTCTCATCCCACAGTCCTGAGAGGCCCGAAGCCTGCCAGATGTGGGCCGCCCGTGGGGACCGAGTTCATTTTCCCCGCGTCCTGTGATAATACTTGGCTGTGTTTATTTAACTTTTTGCTTTGGATGGAGAGGAGATGAGCCAGGAAGATCAGTTTGGCTCCCTCGGATCAAAACATCAGAGCCCACACATCATGCGAGGACACCCACACAGAGAAGCTCCCCCTGCACCGTCCGAAAAAGCACATGTGGGCCGCTGCTGGCGGGGGCTGGCCCCGGGGCTCTCGGAAGGCGGCCCGGTGCAGAGCAGGGCGGCTGAGCAGCTTCACACACCCGGCTTGGCCAGCCAGGGCCGGGCGCCCCCAGCAGCCACTGTCACCCTCTCGACCAGGCCCCAGGGCTCAGAGAGCTTTCAGGGGACACGCGGTGCAGCTCATGGGTAGGGGGAACCAAAATTCACAGCCGGGCCCCTCCCTGTCCCCAGGCCCCGAGGAAGGTGAGAGAACCATGGACGGCAGGAAGAAAGGAACATCCCGGAGGAAGGCTTGCGAGGGCCCGGTCCCCGGCCTGCACCTGCACGCAGAGACATGGCCGCAGGAGACCTTCGTACACGCCCTGGCTCCTGGGGGGCCTCGGCGAGGGTTCACACACCCGTGCCCCCTGCTCTTGCGGACCGCTTTCAGGGCCGCTACCAAGGCCCATGGCCCCTGAAGCAGCTCCCAAGGCTGGCAGTAAGGTCCAGGAAGTGGACTTCTGCAGCAGAAGTGGCCTCCAGGGGCCCACCGCAGGGCAAACACGGGAGCTCCCCCACTGCCCGTCAGGCAGGCTCAGCCAAGAAGCTGGCAAGACCCAGGCCTTCCCTCAGGCCTCCTCTCACATTCGCCCCCAGCCGACAGCCCACCCCGCTTTCTCTTTCACCCTCAGCTCCCTCCCTTGCTGAGAAGGGGCACCCACATAGCCAAGCCCTGCCTGGGCCCCACCTCCTGCAAACAGCACTCCTCACCCCCTGGGGATGTGCACCCTGAAGACCCGTCCACCCATCACGGGAAGAGGCCCACGGACACTCCGGGCAGCCAGGGCCACGTGGGCAGGAGGGGTCCCCAGGACCCCTGCAGACTAGTCTGGAAGCCGGGGCACGACCCCTTGCTCACAGGCTCCTCTCCCCAATGCGGACGGCCACTGAGGGGATTCGGTAACATGGAGCTCAGCCCAGAACCCTGGTCCTGCCCTGCCACACCTGGTTCTCTGGTCTGGGTGCCTCCATCTCCACTCTTCTTCCCGTCTCTGCAAGGAAGCTCATCACTGTATTTCCCTGTAGGGAAACTCCAAGAGCTGAGCACAGGCTTTGTAATCAGGCAGACCTGGGCTCCAAGGCCTGGTTCCAACACTAACGAGCCGGGCGAGACCAGGCGGTAGTTTACTGCCATCCTTGGGTTTCTCTAGGTCAAATATCCCAGGGTTTGACACGAACATCAAGCCCTGGGGGGTACTGCGAGGCAAGGAGATGATGTGGGAGGACGCAAAGCACAGCATCAGTAAAAGCCCGTAAATGGTGCCCACCCAGGCGGCGGTGGTAGTGGCCGTCTTAGCTCAAGAGGCCAGCCAAGGTCCCTCCAGAAACGTTCACAAGGAGCTTCACTGCGTTCGACACACATTCTCGGCCGGAAGGAATCACATTTGCTTCTTGAGGGTGTTGGGTCAGGATGGGCAAAACCGTGTGTCACATGTCACAGAAGAGAAAGGTGAGGTCAGAGGGGTGAAGAGCCTGCAGGTCACTTGGGTGTCCCCCCGCCTCATCCAGACTCCAAGGCTGGGCTCTTTTCACAGTCCTGCCAGATCGCCCTTGCCGTTGGCGTGGTCTGCTGTGCTAGCCACTGCTGATCACGCACTCCAGTTTAGCGGTATGTGAGGGACAGAGGCAGCACCCCAAGAAGCTAACGCAGTCGGTACTTCCTTACTGGAACGGAGAACTGGGCAGCAGTCATTTCACTATAAGGCTTAAAGGCGCCCACAAGCACGCTGAGGGCCTCGGACAGATGGAGAGCAGAGTGTCCTCGGGGCGCCCCAGGTGCCAGGCAGGAGGCTAAGCACTTGGAGGGCATTTGTCTGTTTACGCCTCACAGCCCCTTTATCCCCATCACCACGAGAAAACTGAGGCTCAAGAATCGTAAATGACTTGTTCACAGTCACGCAGCTGCAGACTGGGACAGCCAGTCACCCAGCTCTGCCATTCCAGTCCTCACCACTCTCGCTGTCGCGCTCATCACCTTCAGAACAACCTTCAGTGTCCTCTGCCTGCATCCAGCCCCCCAGCCCCTCTGCCCGCAGGGACCCTTCCCCAGCTCACACAGCCATGCTCCAGCCCATGCATCTGCAAGCCCTCCTGCCTCGGGGCCATTGCTGCTGGTCCACCCATCAGCTAAAACGCCCCCCTCCACGTTGGAGGCCCCACCTGATCTCCGCTATCCGATGCAGACCCCTGCAAAAAAAGATCCCCTCGCCCTCTACCGCTCCTCCTCCCTTCAGTGCCTGACTCAGCCAGTGTCCCTGAGCACGTGAGGCAGCCCTGGGCTGTGAGCTCCTCCAAGCCAGGACCCCACCCTGCCGCCTTCTCTGTCGTCATTTCTAGCCAGGGAGCACTCGTTACTGCTGGTTAAAGTGAATTCACCCCAAGCCCTTGGCTTTTTAACTTTTTTAATTCCCCAGATTGTAGAGGGGCAAAAAAATGTTAAAGACAGGTGGGCACACAAAGCAATATAAAACTGTCCCTTGATGCCCCCTTGGATATGCCCCAGGTATTCTGGGTGGCTGGCCTAATGGAACACTTTCTATGCATTACGTTTTCTTTTTCTTTAAACAAAAGTGGGATCCCAGTCATGCCCTTATGGCCCCTGGGTGTGCAGGGCAGGCTCTGGAAAGCCGGAAGTCCATGGGCCCAGGGGGAGCTGGCCAAGGAGGGGCAACAGGGTGATGGGGGGTCTTGAAACCACATCTTAGGAGGGAAAGCAAAGGAATGGACACTGTTCAGCCCAGAGGGGCAGGCGCAGGGGGACACCAGAGCTGTCTTCAGGCATCTGAAGGGCTGTCATGGGGAAGAGGGACAGAGCTTGCTATGTGGCCTCAAGGGGTCAAACCGGGACCAACCAGTAGAAGTCACTACAGGGAGATTTCAAGGAGGAATAGATAGGATTCCCTCAGCAGAGGATGCGAGGGAAGGTCCACCCGGGAGGTAGTGAGGCTGCTGGCAAAGGAGGGGGTCAAGCAGATAGGGAGACCCCAGGGGAATTCAAGGCTCAGCTAGAAGTTACAGTTGACCTTGACAGGCTTCTCTAGACCAGAATCTCAAACGGCCTCAGGAGGACCAGAGGTGAATATGGAAGGGGAAGGCGGAGAGAGTTGGGCTGTGAACGACACACCCCGCAGCCAGTCAAGCTGCCACCCAGAGTATGTTCAGTGATTCCGATCTTCTGACTTTTCTGAGAAAGCCAGAGATCTGAATATTTGTATGAACCACTGCAACTTTTAAACAAGCCCAATAAATTTCTTCACTGACTAGCCTCACCGACTCAACGGACATGAACTTGAGCAAACTCTGGGAGATAGCAGACGAGAGGGGAGCCTGAATCAAAAAGAGTTAGAGACGACTTAGCAACTGAACAACAACTGTAAACTTGTCACAGGCCAGACAGCATCTTTGCCTTGCATGCTAGAGACCCCCTGGTCTAACAGGGAACTCACAGGGCCCATGAGGCAGCTGAAAGGGAAGGGCGTCAAAGAGCAGCCATCCTCGCAGGGACAGAATGGGTTAAGGCACGGTTTGGCTCTCTGCTTCACACCGGGGCTGCAGCTGGCCTCCAAGCCCCCCTGGAGGCTCTGTCAGCTGCCCAGCCCCCTTCCAACCTGCCTGCCTTCGCCACTGAGCCTGGAAGCCCAGATCTGGGAACAGGACAGCTGCCCTGGGGCTGGCTGGCCACAGCCAGCCAGGGAGAGATTACGTTCCCCAGGCCCCGCTGAGAACCATTTGCTCATCTGGGATGGATGCCACAGGGGCAGAGAAGCAGACCCCTGTGCCCGCTCTCCTCTCCCCCTGCAGCTCCTGGCCTGCGGACGGGTGAAGAGGCACAGTCACCGAAACGGCGACAGTATGACTGTTCACTGCGCATGAACACCAGCGACCGGACTGGGTGTTTGCACACGATGGGGGCTCACACAACCCTCACAGGGGTAATCCTCACAGTCACCCCGCAGGGGAGCTTTTAACCATCCTCACTTCACAAGCGAGGAAACCTATAGTCAGACAGGTCAAGACACTCACCCATGGTCACACAGCCCACAAGTGGCAGAGTTAGGATTCAAACCCCGTTTATCCAACTCTCGAAAACCCCACATCACAATGCTGGGCTCCTAGGCATCCACATACTCTCTCCACCTGGTTATGCTCTATGGGGTCCAGGTACCTGGGGCCTGACTGGCTACGGGAAGGGAGAGGATGTACTGGCATAGAGTGGGATGTGCTGCCTAAGATGTTGAGCCATTCCCTTCAGTTTCGCTGCCAGTCCTTTAGGGCATCCACAGCAGATGACCAAAGTCTTATAAGAAATGAGGCGTGTGGAGAAGGAAATGGCAACCCACTCAAGTATTCTTGCCTAGAGAATCCTGTGGACAGAGGAGCCTGGTGGGCTGCTGTCTATAGGGTCGCACAGAGTCAGACACAACTGAAGTGACTTAGCAGAGGCAGCAATGTATACCCATAAGATTTTTATGAGGTGTCACTTAATAAACCAAGTGTCTGGATGAGTGCTTAGTACATACTAATTCATTAGGAACTATTTTTGCTTTTATTTAAATATTTTGCTAGGAGGAAAATAATTTGTTTCTCACCAATATATTCATCCAATGTCAAATGCAAAGTTCATGTATTTTAAACTTTTAATCATAAAAGTTAATGTTTAAATCAATTAGAAAGATAATATGGTTGTTGTAAAAAAAAAATGGGGCGTGGGGTGGGGCTGGGGTTAAGAGCAGCAGCTCCAGCTGCTGGACAAGACCCCCATATCCCCAGGCGTAACCTCAGGACTGGTCCCATCATTGTTCCTGGAATTGAGCACCCCAGTGATTCCGACGTCCCCCCAAGTTAAGAGCCTCGGGTCCAGCACAATGTTTGTGAAGCACGGCAATAATACCTGGGAAATCTCAAGTTGGATGGGCTAGTTTAGTTTTTTCAAAAACACATTAAAATAAATACACAGGTATTCAAACCTAAAACATTTGTGCTACCCTTGGGAAGAGCCGTGGGGGAAGGAGTAGGCTCTAAGAAGCTGGCTGGGTTTTTTCTTCATCTGATGCTGGTTACACAGATACACTCAGTTTCTGAAACTTCCCTGAACTAATACTTAGGACTGGTTCGTGAAACTTTAACAATAAAACTGCACGTGTACGTGTAAGTCACTCAGTCGTGTCCAACTCTTTGCAACCCGGTGGACTGTAGCCCGCCAGGTTCCTCTGGCCATAGATTGGATAGCCGTTCCCTTCTCCAGGGGAACTTCCCAATCCAGGGACTGAACCTGGGTCTCCTGAATGCAGGCAGAGTCTTTACTTCTGAGCCACCAGAGCTGCAGCTTAACAACAAAAAGCCAACTTAAAAAGCACTGAGGAAGCACTAAACTAACCAATCTGCAATCGCCTCTAACAGATTGGAAAACGAGAGGAGGAAGAACATACATTATTCATACGTGTGCACGTGCATGGAACTGCTTCGGAACTAGGCCCAAGAATTGAGTAACACCAGTGGCCTCTAGGGAGGGGAAGTGTATGGTTGGAGGTGTATTTAATTTTGTGCCTTGTGCGTTTATTAGCAATTAATTTTTTTTAATGTTTATATGCATTCTACTGAAAGTCCCCTGCCACACCAGCAGGGGTGCCCAAGGTGCATTTGGGGAAGCAGTGCCGTCAGCCCCTCTTGGTCCCTTCCAGGTCTGGCCCCACCAGGCTGAGGGACTTTGGGGAAACTCTGTCCTTCTTGGCCCCTATGTCCTCATGGGCACTGCCAACGGGGTTCCCCGCAGGGGTCCTCCCATCCTTGTGCCCTAGATGTCATCACTGGATGAATCTGACCTCAGGGCCCAAAGCCAGCCTAATGGGCAACTGCCTCCTCCACCTTCAGCCCTCCCTGACCCTTACCCCAGACTTCAGGACCTTCCAAGACAGCAGGTCAACCCACCAGGGCCACCTGATAGGCAGGGTGTTGCCCACCAGGTACCCACCGCCCCATCCTCTGATTCAGCACCCTCCTTGTGCCCGAAGGAACCATCTCTCATCCACTTGGACCTTGATGGACCGTCGGTCAAAATGCTCTGCCCTCCCCTGGACACAGCCAGGCTAGATGTTCAGATCTCCCCAAAGATGGATCCTTGAGCAAAGTAACACAGGAGATAGAGCCAGCAGGGGATCTTTGACTGCAGGGGCAGCTCCCTGAAGACAACAGCCATTCCATCTAGCTCCTCTCATCTCCGAAGCTACCCTGTCTGGGTCCTGATTCTCCTTCTATTCATTCCATCAGCTCTCCCCTGTTGTTGCTGTTCAGTCACTAAACAGCTGTCCGACTAAAGAGTTGTCCAACTCTTTGCGACCCCATGGACTGCAGCATGCCAGGCTTTCCTGTCTTTCATTATCTCCCAGAGTTTGCTCAAGTTCATGTCCATTGAGTCAGTGATGCCATCCAACCATCACATCCTCTGCCACCTTCTTCTCCTTTTGCCTTCAATCTTTCCCAAGCATCAGGGTCTTTTCCAATGAGTCAGCTCTTCACATCAGGTGGCCAAAGTATTGGAGCTTCAGCTTCAGCATCAGTCCTTCCAATGAATATTCAAGGTTGATTTCCTTTAGGATTGACTGGTTGGATCTCCTTGCAGTCCAAGGAACTTTCAAGAGTCTTCTCTAGCACCATAGTGCAAAAGCATCAATTCTTCAGCACTCAGCCTTTTTTAAGGTCTCCCTTATCCTCCTGTCAAACTTCATCCTAGCCTGAGTTGTCCAGAGCTCACTTCTGTCCTGTGTGACCACTGAGCCCTGATGGACAGGAAAGTCGCACAGTAGCTGAAATCATCAGGGTGGTCCCACCAACATCCCCCACCCAGAAACCCACCCTGAACAGACCAAGAACTCTCTAGGCGGGAACCAGGGCTCCACACCCGTCCCACCCACCTAAACGCCTCGTAAAGTCCAGAGGAGGCCTCACCCAGGCTTCCTGGGAAGAAGCTGCAGGAAGCAAACAGCTCCTCACTCAAGGACATCAGCAGGGTCAGCCGAACCCCCACTTCCTCCTGGAAACCCCGGAGGAGGCAGGAAGCAACACGGCCAGGAAAGGCGTGCAGCTGTGCCCAGAGTCTAGTTGAAGGCTGCCAGGGGCCGAAAGCTGGGGCAGAGAAGGCCCTGGGCCATGGTCACAGCCTGGCACTCAGCAGCTGTGAGACCTCAGGCCAGCCAGTAACACAACGCTTTGAAGCACCACCTGGAACCTGGACATGACCCATTCTCGAGGGGTAAATGAAGGGCCGGGCACATCGTGAGCCCCACTAAACCATACTTCAGTCAACGTGGTGTAGGGTCTGAAGGGCAAACTCGGGCACAGCGGGGATTCCCTCTCTCGAGTGGGCAGACTGAGGCTCAGACAGAACATGCCTGGTCCTGAGAACTTCCCAAATCTCCCCTCAAACCTCTGCATTTCCCCTAAACAACCAAATTAACTGGCCTGGCTACACAAGTTGATTCAGACAGTTTTGTAAGCCAATACTGTAAACAATTTAATTTTTTTAAAAATACACACACACAAAGAGCTCACAGGTAGACAGGTCCAGTACCCCATTTCTCCACCCGCTTTGAACCCAGGAGCATGGCCCCAGATGGCGGGGTCTGAGGGAGGGAAGCCTGGCATGTGAGCTGGGAGGCAGGAGGAGACCAGACTTCCCAGACCAGAGTGTGGATGGCCAGACTGACGGAAGGGACGGGAGGGAGCTGGGTCTCCTATGAAGGGGCCACAGAGCACCGGCTTCCCTTCGGCAGCCCGGCATCCGTCCTGCGCACATACCAGTCCCCCCTCCCGAGCCGCCGCGGGGGGAGCAGCAAGCTGTCAGGGCCTCGGGGTCTGGAAAGAAATTAATCCAGGCCCACAGCTGGGTGACCTTCGGCAAGTTACCCAGCCTCTCTGAACCTGTTTCCTCCTCCGCAAAAGGAGGGCGGAAGAGCACCTATCTTAGTGGGAGAATAACACTGCTTAGTAAAGGTAGCCATGATTTTTTTAAATTAATTTTTATTGGCGTACAGTTGATTTACAACGTTGGGTTAGTCTCTGCTGTAAAGCAGAGTGAATCAGTTAGACATATACATACATCCACTCTTTTTTAGGTTCTTTTCCCATATAGATACTATCGACAAAACTATTAATATTATCATCTGTTTCTTGCCCTGACACCTGCAACTACTCCTGGAAAAGGAAAAAAATAAGACGTCCCTGGGCAGCAACTGGACAAAGACGGATTCTGACAAAGCGGCAGAACCGGAAGCACTCTGGGGTTTCCCAAACTTTGCTAAGCAGTGGGGCTCCCTGACCTTTGCATGAGAAGGCTAATGCATAACCTTAATTCATAAAAGAGGAAAGAGAACTAGGGGCCCAGCATCCTACTTCTCAGCCTCCGTCTGGCTAGTCATCCAGGAAGAGTGGGAGACTACGGAACCAATCTAAGGCCCCATTGGACAGATGAGGAAGCTGAGGCACAGAGAGGGGGTGCAACCAGGGCAAAGTCACACAGCAAACAGGAAACAGGGCTGGACCCGGAGCTGTCACTGCCACGGCTTATTTAACCCTTGGAGTGCTGGCAATGCTTGAGGCCTCCAGGGCCAGACAGATAACAGACAGGGGTGAGGAGGGCTGGTCGTGACACAACAGGAAACGATGGGAACTGTGGCCTTCCACAGCACATGTGCCCTCATGGAAAGAGGCAGAGCCAGCCGATCCCTGCTGTGCAGGAACTAGGGCCAGGGAGGCCAGATCTTTGGATTACTCTGAACAAACACTATAAATCCGGATTGTTGTACAAACGTTTCTGAATTTTAAGTGCTACATTCTACTTCCCAACAAAGTTGCAACCTGAGCAGCCAATAAGCAAAATACTCTGGCCCTGGATATGGTCCTTGGATAACCAGCTTGCAACCTCCGTTCTGGTATTTCAGCACAGGTCCTGAGTATGATATCTGGCACTGAGTCGAAATGACACGAGAGGTGCTTGGAGGGTGTCTTCCCCTACAAATCAGGGTCACACCCAGGAGGCTAAAATTCTACCATTAGCTGTTCATTCCTTTGAGTCAACAGGGCTTTCCCAGGATAGCCTTCTAAAGAAGAATCCAAGTGTTTGTCTAGAGGAGGGATTTGAGCCAACATTTCAGTTCCGGAAAAACAGAAATTAATAATAATCACAACAATAAAAACAATAACAATAATGAAATGAAACTGAGCAATAACTATGCTCAAGCCACTCTCCGCTGTACTGGGGGACACAGCTGTCTGGAAAGGTTTCTGAGAGTGAAGAAAAGCACAGGTTCATTTCAGATAAGAAGCTGCTAAGTGTGAAAGTCGCTCAGTCGTGTCCGACTCTCTGTGACCCCAAGGACTGTAGTTCACCAGACTCCTCTGTCCATGGGGTTCTCCAAGCCAGAATACTGGAGTGTGTAGCTGTTTAAGGTCCCCCCAGAATATCACCCCAAGCCAAGATCAGACACTTGGTGTCTTTCCAAAAAAGAAGCATCCACCACATTTGCGGTCTCAAAATAAGTCTGGCATCTTCCAGGGACAAAACTTTCAGCTGCCAAATAGCTGGGGCACGGCCGAGGTTCTGGCCACCTGACGTTCTACGGGGAAGGGGGTATGTATGGAGTCCTGGCAGCCGGGAGGGGAGGGCAGAGGGAGGTGGGGGAAAGTTTATCTCGACACTTTTTCCTAAAATGCTGATCTTAGGTCTAGACAACAGAAAAGACGCTGCTAAAATTACTATGAAGTCTTTCCCCAGAAGGCATTTGGGTACATCTGATTTTAAAACACACTTGCAGAGGTCCACTCTCTCGGCTAGTCCCTCCTAGGCTTCCAGATGAGGACTCTGCAAGGGGCCTCCAAGATCATCAACTCCATAAAGAGACGAGGAGACCGGGAGAGGATCTCCCAGGAGGCAGAGCCGAAATCGGAACATGGTTCTCCAGTAACAACCCGGGGTTTAGACCCCACAGTCATAGGGACCACCATGTGACTTAGGCTGAATGAGAAGAGCTAAGTAGAGATACGTTGGCAAGAAAGAGGGTTCTCAAGCTGAACTGTGACCTTCGAGGTAGGAGAATTGGAGAAAGGGTAGTTCAAGAGCAAGAGAAAATAAATTTAAAAGAAGACCACCAGGCCATCCACCTATGCCAGTAGCTGTTATCAGCACAGGAAGTTTTCATCCATCTGTCCTCTAACCCTATTAGATAAGTAAGTAGCACAGGATGGTTATCTCCATTTTTATCAGGGTTCAGAGAGGTTAAGACACTAATCCAAGATCACACAGCTGGCAGTACCAAGCCTTCTATCCAACAACCTCTCTAACTATAGTTCACAAACCTCCCTTCTCTGTGCTCCAACACACTGGCCATTCCAGTGTGCATCACACGTGCCAGACTCTCTTGGGGATGACCAGGTGTACACTATTAGCAATACCACTAACACCCTTCCCCATGCCCAACCCACCATCTTCACCAAGTTACTCCCAGTTCGCTCTCAGCTCTACCACCCCTTTCCCTGGCAAGTGTGTGAAAGTCACCAAGTCATGCCAACTCTTTGCAACCCCATGGACTATACAGTCCATGGAATTCTCCAGCCCAGAATACTGGAGTGGGGATCCTCCCAACCCAGGGATCGAACCCAGGTCTCCTGCATTGCAGGCGGATTCTTTACCAGCTGAGCCACCAGGGAAACCCTTTCCTGGGAATCCTTCTATCAATTTGAAATCCAATCTCCTTACCCCTTGACATTCCTTCTGCTGAGTCACATTGTAGCTTCACACCCATGGTCACCGTCCCTATACAGCAAGGCCACATAAAAGTCACCCGGAGGCATTGTTCAAACTCAGAGTCCTGGGCTCCATGCACAGAGATTTCTGATGCAGCAGCTCTGGGATGAAGCCTGAGAGTCTGCGTTTCTAACAAGCTACCAGGAGACACTGCTGCCGATCCTGTGCTATCCAATCCAGCAGCCACGAGCCTGCAGTGGCTATTTAAAATTAAAACTAATCAAAACTAAGTAAAATTTAAAATAGTAGTTTTTCAGTCACACTGGGCACATCTCAAGTGCTCCATAACCACACATGGCTTGTGGCTACCATATTGGACAGCACGGACCTAGAACATTCCTGGCATTACCAAAAGTTCTATAGCACAGACACCAAAGAACACATACTGCTGTTAACCATAGGCTCATCTGTGTGAGGCTTTGATTACTGTCATCTCTTCCACAGGACTGTACATTCCATGAGGACTTGGCCTAATACTAGATGAACGACGGATGGCTGGATGGATTGTTGGTGAGGACTCTGCAAAGGGCAGGAACCACTCTGGGGGGCAGGCTCCCATTACACTTTGCCACCCTTGATTATCCTGATGAAGCATAAACCCTCTACTCCATTCCATAGCCCGTGTCCCCAGATATGAGCAGCAGAAGACTGGCCCCCAGGTGCCAGATGACCATGCCTAACCAAGAGCAGAGCTGTGTCAGAAAAGAAAGTCAGCTCTTCGCGGCCCTTACTATTTTGAGTTCCTGGATGCCTAGCAAACATGCGCTGACAACCTGCCTTTAATAGCCCCAGTTCTGAGTGTCTTAAAGACATTTCTTTCCAACTAAGTAACCCAAATAAATTTAGCGACTTTTTTTTTATAAGGAGAAATAATTAAAGAACAGATGGTGTTGCTTACTTTGAAATTTTTGCTCTAAAATAGATTTTGTGTGCACCTTGGTTGGAGTTCAACTTCCCCCCCCACCTCCTCCATGTGTCAGAAAAGGAGATCAGCTCACTAATTACCTGGCTGTCTTTTCCCTACAAGATCCCAATTTAAGAATCTCGTTTCATTCTAAGAAAATTAATTCAAAATGCCAAATAATTTAAAAATGTATTAAGATTCCCCTTAGACTAGAAAGCGAAAAGGAGCTTTCATTTGTCTGCTAAAAATCACCTTGGGTAGTTGAAGAGAAGTTTAGCTCTTAAGACTTGATCCCCAGAATTGAGCTTTTGGCAAAGCTATTGGTTCCATATGTCCACAAAATGTTCCATTTAAAATATATGTGCTTTTAAATTGGTCTCTGACCATTTCTCTGCCATGGTCTCTAGCCACTCCACGCATTTTCCCAACCCTTGGAGCCTTGTTCTCCTCGGAAGCTAGACGCTTTTATTTGCATTGGAGGTAACCTATTTCCAACATGCCAAAACCTGTTCACTTTCAAAGCCATTTTTGGAGATTTTATAGCCTGAAATGGAATAAAATTTAAATTTAATAAAATTTGAGACCGAACCACCCCCCCCCAAAAAAAAATGAACTGGTTTAAAAGCCAGCTACCCAGACATTGAAGAAAATATTCTGAGAAAGCCCCACAGGGCGGAGGGGGAGAAAACCAGACCATCGACAGCCTGCCAAATGTCATTTGGGGCTGGTTTTAGAGGAGAACCAGAGCTGGGGATGCAATGCAATTATTTAAATCCAGAAAGAAAAATGTTTGCTCCAAAATTTGGCAGCAGTTGATTGCCTCTGATTCTTCTTGTTTTCAACTGATTCCATGCATGGGTGGGGGAAGTTTCCAGCCCAGAAGGGAGTATCTGACAAGGGTGTCACACCTGGCCCGGAGGTGCAGCTTGCAATTGAAAGGTCCGGGTATTTTTTTATCTGATGAACTGAGTTTCACGCTAAAGCATGGTGGGGTAGCGGACCACATTTTTCTCTACCTCAGAGGTTGTAAGGAGAGGGGATTTTCTCCCTTCCTTTGTTTCTCTCCTCTCTGCCTTTGTCCCTGGCTGGCAGCCCCCCTCTGCCCCTGCCGCGCGCTCTCCCGCCCTCCCCCTGGCTGCCGGGTGCGAAGCCCTCATCTGGCTGTCAGTCAGGCCCCTGTGTGGGCTCACAGGCCTCAGGGCATTACAACCCCCCACAGCCCCAGGCCCTCTGCCGCTTCAGAGGCTGTGCTCAAAGGAGGCTGCGCTCCAAAGCCAGCCGGCTGGCCACAAGTTTGCTCTGACACCCACAAAATGTCACTAGAGGGTGCGCCAAGTGTCCCCGGATGGTTCTCTCCCTACCCCAGAGATGGTCCCACGGGGTAAACCCATCAGCATCACATCTCCCTGGCTGGCCAGCTGATAAATTAATCCCAACAAGAGCAGGAGCAGGAACTCTGTGGTTGGGGCCAACACCCGATACACAAGAATCGTGGGTGCATTTGGGCTGAAAGGTGATTTGTTTGCCTAAGTCTCTCCTGCAGGAATTTTTGAAGACAAGTTACTTCAGGCCAAGAGGCTGCTGCTGCCTCATCTTTTCTACTGCAAAGGCAAGGCCCCTTGCTAGACCCTCCGTTGGTCAGGAGGGATGAGACCCACATTGTTATCAAGCAGAGCTTTCTTAGCACCTTTCATCTCCCTGCTTCCTCTGCCCCCACCCCTCAGCCCACAGCTCTCCCCTGCTCTCCTTTCTTCTCTATTATCCATCACTCATCCTTGTCTTTCATCATTTATGGGGTCGGAGCCCTCCTCCTCCAGGAAGTCTGCCTGGGAGAATAACAGCAGGATTGCTCAGCCTCCTCAAAGCAACCTTCTGAGATAAGACACTAGTGCCGCCCCCATTTAGCAGATGAGAAAACTGAGGCTCGGACTGGTGAAATGACTTGCCGGGCTAGTCAGATGCAAAGCCAGGATTTAACTGCTTTTCCAGGAATGTGAATGGAACCTCAATCTCTCTGGATAGCCGACACTGCGGACCCTCTGCCAGCAAGGCCTTGCCCTGGGGTGTGGCCCAGAAGAGGGGATCAGCCTCACTGAGTCATCCCCACGCTCTCATCAGGCCACCCTGGTGACTAATGACTGGGCAAAGCAGAGAGGCCCGGTGGGGGACAAGGCCTGTGATCGACCTTGAACTTAAGAGGCTCCAAGCTCAGACCAGCATTGTTAATGGGCAGGGAGTAACCTGAGCCAGCCCTTGGATGGAAGCTCTGGGCACTAGGGCTGGCTGGCCTGCCGGCGGCTGGCAGCACCACCTGGATAAGAGCCTCACTTCTCCATTTCACCGGGCCTCTGTTCAGCACAACCTTTTCTCAGACAACAAAGCAGCTCCCGTTTATCAAGCGCTGACTGAGTGCCAGCACTCTGCCAAGCACTTTACACACATTATCTTGTTTAATCTTCACTACTGTGCAGAAAAACCATGTTAATGCAGGCTTCTAGGCAAGGAAACTGAGGCCAGGAAGGACAAGGGCACACGGCTAGTGAGCCCTGAGCTGGCTGGCATCTGAAAAGGCCTCCGTTCTCAGCCGCGGTCCCATGCTCCCTCTAGAAGGAGATTACAGTTGATTTTGTTATCTTCCTTTCATTTTAATAGATTTTCACTGCACACTGCATCAAGTAAAAGGGAAACAAAGTTGCAACTTGATAAGAAAAGAAAAGGGGGAGGGAAAAAAGGTTTAGAAGGATGTTAATATCATTTCTTTGATGAAAACCCTTCACACACATACAAGCACATGTGCACATACATACACATACACAGACGATAGCCTTAATCTGCTGTTTATTTGGGATTTCATGATTGTTCAAAATCTCAAAGGTTCATTTTGGTCCTCTAGGGCATAGATCATCAGTTTCAAATTGGACAGACGGACCCAGACACAAGGGCTTCTCCAGTGGATCAGCGCTAAAGAATCCACCTGGCAAAGCAGGAGACGCAGGTGACGCAGGTTCAATCCCCGGGTCGGGAAGATCCCCTGGAGGAGGGCATGGCAACCAGCTCCAGTATTCTTGCCTGGAGAATCCCATGGACAGAGGAGCCTGGCGGGCTGCAGTTCATAGGGCCGCAAACAGACTGAAGAATGAGCACGTGTGCATGCAGCCAGACTCAAATTCCTTCCTATCATGTGTCTAAGCTACCCAAGAGGCTCTGAGCCCACAGCAAAGTACCGCAGGCCCCAACCCAATACTATACAGGCTCTGCACATGTTTCTAGCATTGGTCCTGGAGGTGGGAACTAGAGCTCCCCTTTCCCAGACGAGGACCCTGCACCTCCCAGGGTTTGGGGACCACGTCCACTGTCACTCAGTTTACAGGTGGCATAGCCAGGTTCCCAACCAGGCCAGCCTGCTTCCAAAGCGCTTCTAACCTGCTTCCAATGTCCACTCACTTCAATCCTAAAGGACGGAAGCTGCTAGGTGGTCCTGGCAGCATCTGCAGAGATGTCCACCCAGCACTCGGGTGATGGGAGAGCATCGCTGAAGTCTTCAGCCCTGGTCAGATCTCCAGGAGGCAGGAGCACTGGGCTCAGGGAGAAAACTGCGAAGCTCACATCCCCTCCTCCAAATCCTTCTAGTCGACTGATCTTACTTTTCCTACAGAACAGGAGGAGCTTTTCTGGGTCTCCTCCACAGAAGGAAACCTGACCCCACGCTGTCTCTCCCCAGACCCCGTCTCTCCAGCAGACACCGAGTCGCCTAGAAAAGGACTGCTCTAGGCGCCCAGTGCGGAGGCCATGAAACTCGCCAGGCAGGCACCCTCACCCACCAGCAGCTGCCCTCCTCGCTGATGGGAAAGAAACTCATGGGCGGGTTTTTAAGGCTCGAAATAAAGTTTAAATATTACGTGGAAATTACTGAACAAATCAAATCACTGTTAAGTGGATGTCATGGGCTTCCTCTAGACAATACGTTTAATGAAGATTATTGTCCTCCTGGTTATAGTTTTAGATTTGCATTTTATTATCAGAGAACCACTTATGCATTACTCCAGGATTTTCATTAGGTAAATAAATTTTTATGTGGATTTCATTATATTCCCTTGGCTGAAATCCTGATCACTTAACAGCAAGAATGCTGCTCCAACATCCTGTGTGTCAATCAGGATGTAACTGTTTCCTCTGGTTGTTGAAAGTACTTTTTAAAAAATCTGGTGTTGATGGCCAGAGGAAAAGGGAGAGGGTCAGAACTCAGGGTAGAGTCTGTGTCCAAGTTCTTTCACTGAAACACACACACACACAACTAAAGAGGAATGTTCTGTTTAAAGAGATATGTATATGTATCAACACATGTGTATGATACATATAAATTTCACATTAAACTGCTTTATACATTCTGTATATATATATATCTCATATACAATTTTTTTTTTCTGGTGTCCGCGCTGTTTTTTCTGTTTCTCCAACCTGCTTTGGCCTCTCCAACATGAACTGATGCTATAGCCCTGAGATTAACAAGACTGAGGTGTAGGCCAGTCTTGGAGAAATAAAGCTGAAAGAAACAAGCTTGGGAGGAGGCAGGAAGGAAGACGGTGGGGGTAGACATTCCTGGAACCGCAGCCATCAGCAGGAAAAAAAAATCTTTTCTAAGAAGTCTAATATGAAGCAATTAAGCTAATTGGAATCTAGATTGTACCGGGTGCCTCCGGAAACTTGAGACCAGGGGAATCTCCTTGCTGGGAAAAAAAAAAAATCACACCAGGATATGAATGAATGAGGGAGTGAATGAATGAAGCAGCTACAAACTGACCATCACCTCCAAGTCTAACTCACTCAGCCCCTGAGACACAGAGGGCTACAGGTATCCCTCTTCTAAGGCCCGACAGGGTTTTACAAGAATTCGCTAGTAATAAAAGCTCTGCTTATTAAAAAGGGCTGCCACATGCCAAGGACTGGGCTGAACTGATATGCATGAAGGCATTCACCTCTGACCCACCCAGCCCACAGCACCGAGAGAGAACCTTCTAAGATGCCTCTCCTGAGAGTACAGCAGAGAGGCAGACACCTCGACCTGGCCCAGAGAAGGGCAGCAGGTAAGCCTGGAGGTGGGAGGGGGCGAGTCAGGCTCCTCGCCATCAGGATGCCCCGAATGCCTTCACATGGCTTTTCATGCAGATGGCCTTGTGGTGCCTGGAACCCTAACTCTTGCCCAGAATTGGGATTCAAATGTCGAGGTCCCACTATCTGAGCTCTGATTATCTGTGTGATTTGGGGAAAGTCAATAACCTCCCTGATCCTCAGTTTCTTATCAATAATAATAATGACAACAACTTCATAGAGGTTATTTCAAAATTACAAGAAAACTGACGCAGACTGAAAGAAAAGATTTGTAAATGATCACGCATGTTCAGTCGCTTCAGTTGTATCCAAGTCTTTGCAACTCCATGGACTGTAGCCCGCCAGGCTCCTCTGCCCATGGGGTTTTCCAAGCAAGAATACTGGAGAGGGGAGCCATTCCCTTCTCCAGGGGATCTTCCCAACCCAGGTATCAAACCCCAGTCTCTTGCAATGCAGGTAGGTTCTTTACCATCTGAGTTACCATTGAAGAAGCCCTTGCAAGTCATATATCCAGGATATATGGAAAACTCAAAAATCTCGACAACAAAAAAACAAATAATCTGATTCAAAAATAAGTAAAAAGCTTCAAAGAAGTTTCTTCAAAGAAGACCTACAGAAATGGTCAATAGTACATGAAAAGATGTTCAACATCACTAATCGTTAGGGAAATGCACATCAAAGCTACAGTGGGACACCACCGCATACAATAGGATGGCTACTATCAAAAAAGTTTAGAAAAGACAACAGAAAATAACAAGTGCCAAGAATGTGAAGAAAATGGAACTCTTGCCCATTGTTCGTGGGAATACAAAATGGTGTAGCCACTACAGAAAATAATAAGGCCATACCTCAAAAAATTAAAAGTAGAATTACCATATAATTCAGCAGTTTTATTTCTGGGTATATAGTCAAAAGAACTGAAAGAAAGGTGCTAAACAGATGCACACACACCCATGTTTATAGTAGCATTGTTCACAACAGCCACAGCCAAGAGATGGAAATAACCTAGTGTGTACTGACAGATGAATGGGTAAACAAAATACAGTGTACCTATTCAGTGGATGCTACATCACAGATGAACCTTGAGGACATTGTGCTAAAGACAAACACTGTACGATTCCTTTTTTTTTTTTTTTTTTGACCAAGCCTGTGGGACCCTCAACCAGGGATGGAACCCTCACCCCCTGCAGCCTTAACCACAGGACCACCAGGGCAGCCCCCAGAAGGATTCCAATTTTCTATGAGGTACTGAGAGTAGTCAAATCCATAGAGGCAGAAATGAAAATGGGAGTTACCAGGGGCTGGAGGAAGAGGGAAGTGGGAGTTATTGTTTAATGTGTTGAAAACTTCAGTTTTACAAGATGAAAAATTATGGAGATGGATAGTGGAGAAGGCTGCACAACATGAACACACTTAATACCCTGAGCTGTGCACTCAAAAATGGTTTAAAGAGTGAGGTTTATGTTCTGTTTGTTTTTTCTTTGTGTGTGTGTGTGTGTTACCCACAGTAAAACATTGGCAAAAATAAGAGAACTGAGTGAAAACTACTTATGTCTAGCACCTAAGACCTAGTAAGAACTCAAAAAAAGTTCACTGTTACCACTGAATGTTTGTGTCTACACAAAACCATCAGCCCTCCAGAGGCTTCCTTTGCAACCGTTTTTTTCAGCTGTTGAAAACCACCTAAAAAACTACCTGCACTCCAATTTCAAGTTTTCTAAGGGCATAACAAAAACTCCTCAATCTTTCATCTCAAAACAGTCACCTGTGATAAGAAGCAGGAGCCTGACTGAGCATTTCTCAACAACCTTTGCAAAGGCTGGGAGGGAAGAAGCTAAAGGAGTTGATAAAACGAGAAGGCATGAAAGGAGAATCCCACACATGAAACAATGACCCCCTGCAAAGGGATATTTGGGGGGATTTTATTTTCTTCTCTATATTTTTGTGTATTATTCATACCATCTGCGATACAGCAAGTGTAAAGTCTTTTTCATCTTATGAAGTAAAGGAAAGCAGTTCAGAAGTATCTTCTTCTGGGACTTCCCTGGAATGGTCCAATGGTTAAGACTCTGCCATCCAATTCAGAGGGAGCAGGTTCAATGCACGGTCTGGGAACTAAGATGGCACGTGCCAAGAGGTGCAGCCACAAAGTTGTTTTAAAAAGTGTCTTCTTGCATGTAATAAAAGGCTGGATTACATTTCCCTGCCCCTCAATCTGCTGTCTGATGTCATCACCCACTTCTCCCCATCACCTGCTCAGCCCCAGGCACCTGGGCCTTCTCCCCTTTCTCACACCCAAGCACTCTTCTGCACAGGGCCTTTGCACATGCTGTTCCCACTACCCGGAAAGTCTGCGCCTCCTTCATGTCTTCACTCAGTCACCTCCTCAGGGAGGCAGGCCTTCCTTGACTCAACCTAAAACCCCACCCAGCAAGTCGGGCTCCCAGCCCTCGCCCCTTCACTCTCTCCCTGAGCCCTGATCACTGGCACAGCACATAATGGGTGCTCACTTACCATGTTCACTATCCCCCGCCACCACCAACAACCAGACATGGGCTCCAGGAGGGCACCGATGTTGACATTTTATCAGCTGTCATACCCAGAGCCCTACGGTGGCAATGTCAGGTGCCCAGCAATAATCGACTGGAGGAGTGAATGAAAGAAGGAATGAATGGAGGTTGACTTTAAATCATCCCAACCCACTTATTAAAGCAGCCCCAAGACTCTCTTTTGCCCACACTTTCTTAGTAACCCCAGCACAAACTACCAAAAGAGCTTAACTCTTCTCTGATTCAGACTTTTCACTAATTCAGAGTGGCCTCCTGCCCACAGACTTTAACAAGAGCACCACGAGATGGCCCATCTCCAGGGTCCTGACCCCACATTCCAAGTCCGGGGCATTTTTCTTGAAGAGCATTTATCACTCAATCAAGCCACCCACCCTGCCAACACTGCTGAACACCACTTACAAGAGGCTCGGCCATCCCTGCTTCAAATCTCACTTGTCCTCAAATATCTCCTGTTTATCTTGGGAACAGCCTACATGAATAGTCCGTTTGTTGGAAGAACATAATATTTTCCTTGGCTTTTAGGCAACAGTCTGGCAAATGAGCTTTCCCCGTGTAACTTTCTGATGGCTTTATGCGAGCAGTTAATTAGAATTATACAGACATGTTTATAGAAGTTTAAATGAAGCATAGTTCGAGTTTGTGAAAATATATATAATTACTCACACCGACACTTCCCACTGAAAAAGAAAAGGCAACATAAGCAAGATCCCTAAAAGAAACAGCAGGCGCTAGGAAAGCCTCCGCTGTCTTCAATGGCTCCACTTTGGGGGCCTTGGGGAGACCAAGCTCCGGCAGGGAACCTGCAGCCCCACCACCTAACACTTTGCTCATTAGGCTCAAACTGCAGCCAACGCATTCCCCAAAGGGTCCCTGGGGTGGGCGCCGGGCCCCAGGCAAGGCCCGCATGGCCCCGTGCACACACACGCTGGGTCTCGCCTGCACACAGGAGCAAGGCTATGATTTGCTGTACAACCAGCCATGGAGAAGAAGTCTGCAGCCACAAGCAGGTTCTTTCTCTGCCCTGCAGGAGAGACCTCAGCCTTAAGCACTGAGCGATGTCTCTGGCAGTCTGAGGTCCCAAATGAGGAAGAGCTTCAAGTGCATCTAACCTGTTCCACCCACCACCTTTGGGTCAAGATCCCTGCTGTGCGCTGTGCCAACCTAGCCAAGGATTGCCCCCTTCTCTCCCCCTGCCCAGTCCTATGATGACACATCATGGGAGTGTCCCCTAGAATCCACTTCATCTGAGTCAAAGGTCAACCTGACTATTTGGGTCAAAAAATTCCTCAAAAGTATTCAGATTCCTTGTCTTTAAACTTCAAAGAACTACAGCCAACCTTCTCCACCTTTGTCTTATCTAAAATAATGAGCTGGCTCCCATGCCAGCCTTACAATTTAGCATCAGCAAGACTGATAACTCAATGGCTTTGCCAGGAATGGGATGGACTCACTAAGCCCCGCAAAGGGGTCAGCTCCTCAGTCTCACCGGTGAGGGAGTTCCCAGCCACAAAAAATAACCTCCTCTGCCTCCTTGGGGCAAAGCCATGAGTCCTCGGGACACATGTGGGCAAGAGTCAGATCCAGACGTCCAGACGTGCATCCGTGCTGCCCACTGGCTTCAGCCACTGGGCCAAGCATCTATACAGGCTGACACCAGCAACCTGGCCACTGTAAAGAGAAAATGGTCCACAGTCTCATGGAGATATTTTCTCTCTCCTCTTCCTCAAAGAGCCAAGAACACAGGAAGGAATCTAGAGTCCAAGGGAGAGGAAGACAGAAACAGATGAGGCAGAGGAAAGAGACGGGGGATTCGGGTGGGTCCTCCATTCAATGCACATTTACTAAACACCTGCTCCATGCCAGGCTCTTGCTGGACCCCTCCTCTCCCCACTGGTCCTTCTCCTGAAGCCTAGGGACATAGAGTGGACAAGTCAAACTCCCTGTCCCAGACAGAGCTGAGAGTTGAGTGCAAAAGGAAGACTATAAACAAGTAAACACAAAAATAAATTCCTCTTGAGACTAACACAATTTTTAAAAAATAGAGATCAAGAGTAGTGGACTCAGTTTGGGAGAAAAGTAGTCAGGAAAGGTGGCATTGCACGGAGTCCAGAAGGAGGAGAATGAACCAATCAGACAAGAAAGAGGGATGAGTGATTCCATCAGAGGGAAAGACAGACAAAGGAATGATGCAGTCCTAGAACAGGAAGTAGGGAAAGAGGGACTAGGAAGATTAGGATATGGGAGAGGGCCAGAATGAGATGAGGCAGGTATTTCAGAACCTTCCATGGGAAGAGACACAGGCACTGGCACAGGCCTCCTGGAGGCCCCAAACAGCACTGGGTACCTCCCCACATCCATTTCTTTCTTGTTGACTCAAATGAGTTGCTATCTCCAGAAGCCACTAAATCTAAGGAAATCTGAGATTCTCATGAGCCCCAGGAGTGATACTCTATATTCTATCCTGTGTGTGTCTAGGATCTGCAGGGGAGGCTGTTCTTACCAATGAGACACAAGGGAGGGACCAGAGGGCCACTTAGGAAAAGTACCCTTCCTCTAAAGACAGACCTGTGTAAGGGAGCTTCTCTCTTCTGGTTTTGGGACATTGATGAGTGAGGGTGTGATGTCTGGCACCAATGCAGCCATTTCTTCACCATGAGGAGACATCTGTGGGCAAGAGCCAATACATTAAGCAGGACAGAACATAAAGAGAGAAGGCACCTGAGTTACTGCTGACGGTGTTCAATGCCTCACTAAGCACTCTGAAGCCACACTCCCTCCAGACTCTGGGTCGTATAAGATACTACATCCTCTTTATGCTTGAGCTGTTTTGAACCTGGAATTCATGTCTTCCATCCCAACTGACAGGATTCCTCTTCAGCCAGCCAGTTCTATCAAAACAGAATGTCTGGTTTAGCTGTTTGCTCCTTCTCTTTCCAGAAGACCCTACAGGTTTCTCCGTGCTACTCCCTGCCTCAAACAGTTAGAGGTATAAGCCTCTCCAAGGGAAATTTACAACGTCAGGATCTTGGGGGAAAATTCTGTTCAGAGCAATGAAATGATCAAAAATAGAAAAGTAAAGAAAGCATCAAGCTTAATGACACCATCTAAGAATAGTTTAAAAAAAAGAAAAACCTCACCATGCCGAGTCCATATTCCTGCTCTAATCAGGAGAGGCTGTGCGTGCGCGTACTCCGTCATGTCTGACTCTTCGCGACCTCATGGCCTGTAGCCTGTCAGGCTCCTCTGTCCATGGGACTTTTCAAGCAAGAATACTGGAGTGGGTTGCCATTTCCTCCTCCAGGGGATCTTCCTGCACAGGAATTGAACCCGTGTTTCTCCTACACTGGCAATGCGGATTCTTTACCACTGAGCCACTTGGGAAGTCTCAGTAGATGTGACAATAAGATCTTAGGTCATTTTATCCTTGTAATACTCCTAGGAGGTGGGGACATTTTCCTTATTTTATAGTTGGAGAAACTATATATGTATACATATATACTATATATGTATGTATATCTACTATCTACATATATACATATTACTATATATGCATATAATCTATCTACATACATATGTCAGAAAAGGCAGTGGCACCCCACTCCAATACTCTTGCCTGGAAAATCCCATGGACAGAGGAGCCTGGTGGGCTGCAGTCCATGGGGTCACTAAGAGTCGGACACGACTGAGCGACTTCACTTTCACTTCTCACTTTCACGCATTGGAGAAGGAAATGGCAACCCACTCCAGTGTTCTTGCCTGGAGAATCCCAGGGACAGGGGAGCCTGGTGGGCTGCCGTCTACGGGGTTGCACAGAGTCGGACACGACTGAAGCGACTTAGCAGCAGCACATATATACGTATTACTGTATATGTGTATATATATATCTAGATACATAGATAGGTAGATAAATATTAGGAGGGTGGGCTCTAGAGCCAGAAGGCCTGGGTTCAAATCTCAGCTCCTCCATTCACCAGCTGTGTAACCTTGGGCCTCAGAGCCTCAGTTTTTTCATCTATAAAATGGAGATAACATAACTACCACTTAGAGCTGTTGTGAGGATAACATGAGACACTATATAAAGGATACCAGACCCAGAGTATAGTTTTCAACCAGGGCTGTCATGATGAAGGCCTGGAGGTACACTGGGATTTACAGGAGCTACTTTCTAAGTGGTGCTCAAGAAACCCAGGCTAAGAGACAGA
Organism: Odocoileus virginianus; assembly: GCF_023699985.2. Taxonomy (NCBI): domain Eukaryota; kingdom Metazoa; phylum Chordata; class Mammalia; order Artiodactyla; family Cervidae; genus Odocoileus; species Odocoileus virginianus. The sequence continues at coordinate 41,808,416 of NC_069693.1, read as the reverse complement.
GTTCTGCAGAATGAAGAAGTTGTTGGCATTTATCTGTTTCACCCACTTTCTTTGTTACTTCTGACTTTTCCTCCTGCAATGTGATGGGGGCTTCCAAATAGGCTACCAAATAGCTGAGGGCTCTTCTGGGTCATCTGGGGGTTGGGGGGCAGGCACTATTCCTTAGCTCTAAAGCCAAATTCAGCCCAGATCCTTTGTCAAACTATCTGCAACTGTACAAGTATTACTCTGGGCCCACCCAACACGAGTAGATTGAAAATGTATTAGAATCAGCTAAGAAGTTATTCAGTCCAAGCCTGCTGACCAAGCCGGGCGATGCTGCTTGAGTCTAAAAAACAGCGTGAGATCATGAAACGCCTGTCTTCTGGGGGCAGTAGGCTCTAAAGGGAGCTGCTGAAGAGGAGGCCAGGAATGTTCTGAGCAAAGGCAAGCTCCTGGGAATAAGGGTGTGACCTCCCAAAGTGGCTCCTTTTCCAGATCTCTGCCCCTGGCCAATATGGAATTCAGGAGGCCTGGAACCCAGAGCCCCTGGGGCAGAGCCAGGGGGCCCAGGGGAAGCTCCTCAAATAGGCCGAGACTGAGCAGACATCTCATAACAGATCAGCAGGGGCCTACAGAGCATTTCAGTGAAACACAGGAGCCTCAAGCTTGCAGGACACTGGGAGGGCAGACCCACTGGAATCAGGATCCCTAATCCCCCAGGGCCGGCAGGCACATAAATGGGTGATGTGAGCAGAGGGGCTGTGATGAATATATCCCACCTGTTGGAGCAGCCTCCCCACCCCCACCACCAGGACTGTCACCAGGCAGGACAGCGGGCCTAGCGGTCCCAGGTCCACCCCTTTTATGAGAGAGAAGCAAGAAATCTGAATGAATGCTTCTGTGAAATCTCCACATTTTTCAATGTTGGTTTATTTCTTTCAGACACAGCACAACCCAATCAAAACATATCTGTGGGCAACACTGGGCCTCAGGCCACCAGTTTGCAACCTTAATCAAAAAGGCAGAAAGAATATAACATTAAAGGAGCAGATACTGGAGTCTGAACATTTCCTTGCGCTCACCTCGGCCTCTCTCCCTCCCATGCCCCTCCCCTGAATGGGCTCCAGAAGTTCCACCCACCAGGCAATGCCCACAGCCCTGGGAACACCTCTCCAGCAAGAAAATCCTCTTCCTGAAGCCTGGGTTTTCTCCCCGAACCGGATGGATGGATTTCCATGTGGGAAGAAAAGGCCTGTGCATGCACCCAGCTCCAGACCCCAGTATTTATACAGTTTCATAAACTGCAAGTGATTATTTTGTTTCATAAGAACAATCACTATGCAAATGAAACCTCCAGCTAATACAAACAAGGCTGTTAAATTCACTTGCCAATGTTTATGAAAAGAAACTCAGTGCAGCCCTGACCAAGCTCGCTAAGAAAATGTTTAATCACAAGATACATTTAAGTGAGGAAATTAGGCAAATAAGAATAGATATCCTGACTTTGCTCCCAGAGCCCCCCACCACCACCACCCACCCCCTCCTCTATTTAGCAAGACAATGAAATGAAAAGATTCCCAGAGGACCGACAGATGTCAAGACTCAAGGAGGGAAAGGCAAAAAATGCAGAAATTAGAGAAGCACGGGTCCCAAACTTGAACAGCACCCCGCAGGGTCTGCCACCCTATTTTTTCACATTTGTGTTTTTCAGCGGGGCTGTGGGAAAGGAGAAGGGGGAGGGTGCAGGGGGATCCGCAGGGCCAGGCCGGTGGTCAAGCAGGGCGGGCATGCGGAAATTCCCGCTGGCTCATGGCTCCTACAGTTGGCAGCGCTGGAAGCCAGCACACATCCTGTGCGGGGAGCAATCCCATATGGGGCCAGGCCCCTGGACCACAGAACAACGACTCAGGATGGACTGAGATCCCAGCTGGCGGGCATCCTGGGGCCTTGGCTTCCCACAGCCTACTGCGGGGCAGGGAGCAGGATGGAATGATGGGGTGGGGCTCGGGCAGGACCCTCGGAGGAGGATCTCAAGTCCTTAGACTGCCATGCAAGAGTCCCAGGAAGAGTTAACAGCCCTAGTATCAGCATGGATTCTAAAATGTCAGGGCAATGAAAACTCATCTCATCAGGCTTACCTGGCTCTGACCCCTGTGGTTCCACCATGGACAGCCTGTGTGACTTTAAGCAAGTTACTTTCCCTTTCTGCGTCACAGTTGTCTTATCTCTAAAACAGAGTGTAGGAAAACATGCCCCATGATATCATTGTGACAACACTGTGTGCGTTCATTCGCTTCAGTTGTGTCTGACTCCTTGCGACCCCGCCAGACTCCTCTGTCGTGGGATTTTCCAGGCAAGAAGACTGGAGTGGGTTGCCATGCCCTTCTGAAATCATAAACATAAAATGCTTAGCCGGGTCCTTGGAGCATAGTAAATGCTCAATAAAGGTTAGCTCTCTGGTCCAAATCCTTTGTCCCATAGAGGAGGCCCAGAGAAGGTTGGTGGCTTTCCCCAACTCACACAGATCAACAGCAGACAGGGAACTTGACCCCCCAGCTCGTTTCTCCAGCAGAGATTTTAGAAGAATGAGGAGGCTAGGGTCTGGCGCTGCCCCAGGGCCCCTCTGGGAAGTGCGCTCAGCAAGGAGGCGGTGGTAGGAGGGACCTCTGGAGCAACAGCTCCCTGGATTTGGGGGAAACCGGAGCCCGGCCCTGGCAGGGCCTCCCAGGGGCCCGGGGCAGGGGCAGCTGTCCAGAACTGTCTGTCCAGGGAGGGGGCAGGGAGCTGCCACTCGGAGCACGCCGTGTGCCAGTCCCTGGGGCCGGGCCGGCTCAGCCTGCTGGCTCCATCCAGAACCCGCCCCAAGGGACGCCGGGGGAGGCAGCCAGGATCAGAGCCGCCGGCTGCGTGCTCCCCTCCCCCAGCAACAGGGGACTAAAGTGGGTCAAGGAGGAAGGAGGGGGCCCAGGAGGCCTGGGGGAGGGGCCCGAGGAGCTCAGAAGGCACCCAGAGGGAGGCGACCAGGGGAGGATGCCTGGAAAAGCAAAACCATGTGTGTGGTGGGCCTTGGGGGCGGGCAGGGCAGAGCTGCCAAGCGCTTGGGGTTTCTCAAAATCACCTGGGAATTAACTCCAAGGGGCTTAGCCCAGGTTCCTACCCCACCCCCCAGGTCCTTCCTTGGCTCCCTCCCCTTGGTCTCAAGGGCTCCATTTCCCCCCAGCCCCCCAGCCTTTGCCAGAGCCCCACCCCCCACCGGCCCCCCAGACCAGGGGCCTGTGAGGAGTCCTCTCCATCAGCTCTGGCCTCCCGGCTCAGACCCAAAGGTGGGCCCAGCTTGGCCTAGCAGTCCAGCCAGGAGGGGCAGCCTGGGGAGAAGCAATTCAGCGGAGCCCACCCCTAGCCACCCAGCAGGTCTGTGGCGTCAATAGGTCAAGTCAGGCCCCAGTCACCGGGGAGAACAGTGAGAGTGGACCCCACCGCCCGCCCCCCAGGGTGTCCTTGGGGAGCATGGTGCAGAATGAAAGGGAGGGAGGCAGGAAATGCCAGGCAGGGCTGGTCCCAGCTTGGAGGGGAGGCCGGGCTTCGGGCCTCTCCAAGGTAGGGGTTGGGGGCCACAGCCCAACCCTGGGAGGCACAGGCTCTAGTCGGCCTCCACCCCAGGCTGGCCCCGGCCCAATCATAGGCTTCTCTCCCGGCTCCTCCACCCTGCGTGGCCTTAAAAAAAAAAAAGGAAACAACCACCCAGGCAACTCGATATGGCCCAGAAACCTCCAGGGTCCCTGGGTTCCAGGAAGCCTGCGCAGGAGGGGGTGGAGGGCAGGGAATGCAGAGGGTCGGTGCCCAGAGAGAGGGACTTCAGAAGGGAGGGCAAGCCTGCTTGCTCCTGGGCCTCTTGGCTACAATGGGTGTCCACCGAAGGGCTGCCTGGAAACCTAGCCCTAGAGGGGCTCCTGCCCTGAGTTCAAACCCAGGCTCTGGGGAAAATGTTGGTGGGGAGGAAGATGCAGGCTCGCCGGCCATGTCCTGGGTTTATGGGGCAGTTTTCGTGGAACCAGAGAGAGGTCCAGAGGACAGGGCCCTTTAAATCTTTGAGTTCCCTCGGCAGGGCCATCCATGCCAAACCACCACATCCCAGATTTCTGGGCTGGGCCAGCTGGACTCTTGGGGCCTGGGGATGGGTGGGGGACAGAAGAAAGAAGGACTCCCCACCCTGAATGCAGCAAGTAAGCACCTCCCACCCGACAGAACAGAGGGTCAGCCTGGCTGTGCAATTCCGACGAAACCAGGAAGCAGGTACAGCCCTGTCCACCAGCCAGCCACCCCGAATGTTCCCAGGGGCTGGCCCCATCCTCCCGCCCCAGCCTGTGCAAGCTGCTTCTCCCAGGACTGGACTTGAGGAGTAGGCCCAGGCAGGCAGGAGTGGGGGAGGAGAGTGGGGGAGTGTGGACTTGGCCACCAGCTGGGTGTTACCAGCCTCAGAGTTCATCACTGTTTATGGGTCTGTCTCCCAGTCCGGCTCCTGGGGGAGAGTACGGAAGGAAGGTGGCTCCCTAGTGACGAGGGCGGGCACCTGGTGTCAGGCAGCCTGGCTGTGACACATGATCTCAAACCTCAGGCTGACCCACCATGTGTCCTCACCTGCAGGATGGCAAGTGTAATGGGACCAGGCTCACAGGGCTGTTGAGAGTATTCATGAAAAAACATGTATAAAGCGCTCAGCAAGCACCAAGACTCAGTAAACATTATCCCCTCCTGCCAGACCTCTGTCCATAGAACAGAGCACACTTGGAACTCTCCTAACAAAAGTCAGACAGGGTGAAATGCACACAGAGGTCTGAGGCCAGGTCCAACCTTACACCAAGCTCAGACCAGAACATACAGCAGGCCTTGCGCTCCCAGGGCAAGCCAGAACAATAGATATTTTGAGGCAGTGGAGACACAAAATTCAGAATAAAGCCCATCCAATTCAGACTGAACTGTGGATGCAGTAGGTGCATGAAGGCAGCTATCTTCTACTGGCCTGACTGGAGGCTAGAGGATGGGGACAGCTCAGGGACTTAGGTGCCAGTGACGGAGCATCAGTACCTACATCCACCTCCAGCCCTAAGTCTGTGCAGAGGACATGGGCCCTAATACTAGAGGTAGGGTCTGGGGGTAAGGACCCCCATCTGTGGGACACAGGGACCTTGGAAATGAGTAGCCTAATAACTGGACATCATCTCTGCCACATATGTGCAGTGTGAGCCAAGGCCAGGTCACGGGCTCCCCTGGATCACCCTTCCTCATCTGGCAAATCAGGAGGCACCCCTCCAAGCTCCTCCCTGGGTACTTGGAGGTGCCCCTGTGAACCTCGAGAGCCACTCTGTGCTCAGAGGTTGTGCCTACCTCCAGGGATTTCGAGCTCAGGGTCAGGGGCCTGCCAGGGGACTCCCCAGAAAGGGCCTACAGGCCACCCCACCTGCACCAGTGTAACTGCTCACTCTTTATTGTCAGTCTCACTACCCCGCCTCCAACTAAACTGCAAGCTCCCTGAAGGCAGAGGCCCAGCCCTTTTTACTTGGCACTGAGCACCCAAAATTAAGATCTAGCCCAGATTCAGAAACACACACCCAGGCAATGAATGAAGTCAGAAAGTATCCATTCAGTAAGTGAATGAGTGAGTGAAACCCAGAATCAGTATATCTGTTCGTAAATCTTGTGTCTGTAATTTCTTGAACATACATCAGTAAACTCAGAATTGCACTCCCACGCCCGTAATCCCCACACATACGCCTGGGGCGCCAGGAAGGGACAAAGCTCTGCGCTGGGGTCGGGGGCCTGTGTGCAAATCCTGTATGCAAATACCAGCTGTGAGACACTGAGCAATTAATTTTGCCACCGTGTGTCTCAGTTTCCTCCTCTGTGAAAGGGGGATAATCACAGTACCTACCTCACGGGGCTGTTCTGAAGTTAAAAGTGATGTGCTCAAAAGCGATCGAGGACATATATTTATTTATTGTATGTATACATTCAAGGACTGGCCCTACAGCGATCGACTGCCCTCACCCGGCCCCGCCCCAAAGCCGCGAGCCAATCAGCGCTCCAGTCGGTACCGGAGCCCCCGCCTCCCAACCCTCCAAGGCGCACATCTGGCCAGCGGGGGCCGCAGCCCACCCACCCGCGGCACCCGGCTGTGGGCTAGACGCCGCCGCCTGCTGCCCGCCCCCCGCTCTGGGCCGGGGACTCAGGAGTCCTGGGGGCGCCAGCTGGGCCTGGCCAGCCCCAGACTCCGAGGGGCGGGCGGCGGGGGCGGCCCGCGGTGCGGAACAAGCCTCGGCCCCACCCGGGCAGCGCGAGCGAGCGCCGCAGCCCGCGCCTTCCCAGCCAGTCCCCCGCCGCGGCCGCTTTGTGGCCAAACCTGGGCCTGAGTTATTGCGCCGCAGCCATGGAGCCCTCCCGGGCGGGGGGCGGCCCGACGCGTTCCCAGGACGGCCGCCTCAAAGGGGTCCCTGGGCCGCCCCGCGGGGCGGGCAGACGAGGGCCCGGGAAGGGGCCGCGTTCCCAAGCGCCCGGCCGGCTGGCGAGGCTCGCTGGGCTGGACGGGCCCCGAGGTCCCTCCCTCATGCCCCCTCCCCATCTGTTCTCCTGCCTCCGCCCGCCCCCCCCCCCCCCGGATCTCCTGGCCCTCCCCCACTGACCCGACCTCTCCCTCCTTCCCTACTCTCCATTTCCAATTCCCCTTCCAATTCCCGGGACCCAAATCACACCGGGCAGCTCTGCAGACACACGCCAGGAGGGTGCTTGAGGCCCCCAGATCCCACCTCCCTTCCTAGAAGTGTCTGCCCTCCCCACCCCACCGGCCTGGAGTCACAACCCTGGCTTGGAAAAGGGTTGGGCCTCTAAGGCGAAGGGCTGTGGGAGCCTCCTGGCCTCATTTTCCCATCTGTCAGATAGGGATGGGAATGTGGGTACAGTGCCAGGCCCCGGGGACCCGGCCGTGACCAGGACAGGCAGAGGCTTTGCCAGGTGGTGCTTGCAGCCAGCCAGCCAGCGGGGTGCAGGACCCTCCGAGCCCTCCGTGGTGACCTGGGCAGGGTTACACTGGCATAGGACTCGGTGGTCCAGAAGCTCCGAGGGGGAGATAGGGAGGCAGAAGCCGCCCTTGCTCAGAAACAGCCCCATCAGACTGACTCACCACTCAGAGAGGCATCTCTCTGAGGTCTGACTGTGCCATAGAAACCACAGAGGGCTGGGCCAGTAGGGTGCCCTGCCAGCTGAAGAGGCCGAGGCCCAGGGAAGGACCACCCCCCGACACACATCCCTCAGCTCTTCCAAAGCACCAGCTGCAAGGCTTCCAGCCCGCCGTCCCCCTCTATCACCCTGGGCTCGAGTGTCACCTCCCAGATGGCCCTGTCTGGACAGCCTTCCTCACCACTCCCTGCCTATCCCAGGACCTTTGTTTCCCAGAAATGGTTATTGACTCATGTACTTGTAGGTGGCCTCTCGCCCCACTAGAATAAACATCTGTCTGTTCGCTGTTGTGGCCTCAAGCACCTCGAAGAGTGACTGGGCCATGATAGGTGCTCGATAAACATGTGTTAGGTAAATAAATAAACGAATGAATGAGCAAACTAGTAATGACAGCAGACCTTCGAAGCCTAGAAACCCAAACTATACCCAGGTCATAAGATCCCATGACAAGTGGTAAGCTTGAAAGTCAGAAACTATTAACAGGTCTGAGAGAATCCCACGTTAGTATTTTAAAATTCTGAGAAGCCGTGAAAGTGTTTAAAACGGGTAACTCTGTTTAACGCAATGGTTGCCAAATGTGTTTGGCCACAGAAAATAGTTTTTATTCTTTTGGTGGAACATCAACAAAATCCTGGAATACATTTTGGGAAACAAGAATATAAACTCATTTCTCACACTCACAACCAGGATTTTACAGATGTCAACTGAATCTTAGCAAGGAGAAAGAACTTGCCTCTTTTTTTTTAGCAAAGTCAAGTCTAGCACAGTGCATGGCATATAATAGGTGCTCCAAAAGTATTCCAGTGAATGGATATAAAGTAAATTCATGAGCAAAGTCCATCATCCATATGCATTTTCTCTATGCCTGTGCTGATGGTCTGAACCATGCAAGCAATAACAAGAATCTCTGGACCGTGGAGGCTGGGGCTCACACACGCACATCCATGCACACGCATACACATGTGCATACATGCACACACATGTTCAGACTTACATATGCGTGCACACACACAGAAACACATAACCACAGGCACACATACACACACATGCATACCCATTCTGGGGCATATGCCAGCCCACACAGTCCCTTTCCACGTGCCTGGCCAGTGCACCCCTTTAGAAAGGCAGCTGTCCTTGGTGAGGTGGGGTGAATGAGGCATACAGAAACCTCATTCACAACCTGTTGGCACCTCCAGGGGACAGATTAAAAGCTTGGTGTTTCCTGCACATGTTCTCTGGCGCTGCATTCAAAGCACACATGTACTGGTGAGAGAGAATAGGTAAGTTAGGCCGCTCCAGAGTGTGAGTCCAAGCGCAACCCTCTGGATGGCCATTTCAGTTTTACAGAGCTCCTTTTCACACCTCTCCTGGGAGGGGAGCCCCCATTTCATAGAAAATGAAGCTGAGGCTCACATGGTGAAGAAGTGGGTGGGATAAGAAGTGGGAGTCCAGGCCCGCCAGCTCAGAATCCCCCCACACTCCCCACAGCTTGGAGGTCCAGGTTGTTCCCAAGAAAGACCCTGGCCTGGGTTAGGGACAGCAGCAAGAACTCCCCAGCTCATCCTTGTCCTGCTCCTGGGCACAATTCTGCCACAAGGTCATTGTATGACCCTGGACATCTGATTCGCCCTCTCTGGGAAAGTCTGACCATTCACATGACAAGGGAGTTCAGCTGATGCTTCTCTAAATCTGTTATGTCTTGTGATTAAAAAAAAAAAATAGCCTAAGGTCCCCAACTGAGTGGTGAGAAGTGAGTGTTGAGATGAGATACTGCCTGAAAAGTACATAGCCCAGTGCCTGCATACAAGGGCAGCTCACGAAACGGTAGCTGCTCTGGGTGTTGTAATTCTATTTTTCTGGGCCCAAATCAAACATCATCCCCTCTTCCAGGTCTTGCCTCATTCCTCCTGTCAAAGTAACTCCTCCAGCCTCTCTTGGCCTTCAGCCTGCATCTCTATCTTGGGCTGCCCTGTCAGGTCCTGTGGTTAGGGTTCTATGTCCACTCCAGACTGTGGGCTCCCTGACAGCATGGCCTCCATCTGGTTCTTCTCTACATCCTCCTTGGAGCCCAGGCTAGCATACTCACCAGGGTAAGATACTCGGGATATGGATGGATGTGTGGATGGATGGATGGATGGATGGATGGATGGATGGATGGATGGAAAGGAAAGAAAGTGAGGGAGAAGAGGGGAGAGAAGAGGATGTAAGAATGACAGATGGAGAAATGATGAATGACAGATAGATGAATGGAGGAAAGATGGATGGATGATAAGATGGATAGATGATGAAAGGAAAATGGATGGATGATAGATGAGTGGATGGATGTTTGATGGAAGAATGAAGAGACATGACTACAGGACTAGTTGATGGAAAGAAAAGCTCACACCCCCATGCTCCATATTCAGAGTGCTGTTCAGTTCCCCTTCCCAAAGAAATAAAAACTATCCTATAACGATAAGAAAAATGGTCAACTTCAGTAGCAATCAGGAAAGTACAAATCAAAACAATGGGCTATTCTTGCCTGCCAGATTGGCAAAAAGGAAAAGTGGGGAAAAGAAGAAGAAGGAGGAGAGAAAGAAGAAGAAAAAAGGGACCTATAATATGCGGGCAAGGATTAGGAGAAACATATATTCACACACTATTACTGAAGGTACATCCTTTGTGGAGAGCAATTTATAGAGATATCCTTCAAAATTTACAAATGACTACTCTTTGACTTAACAAGTCTACTTCCAGGAATCTAGCCTAAGAAACACAAAGATTTATAAACAAGAATGTTACCTGCATCCTTGTGTATAACAGTGAAAACCTAAACATCCATCAATAGAGGACTATGAACCCACCCTACAGCGTTGAAGTGGAATAGTCTGCAACACTAACGTGATGATGTCCCCTAGACTAATGGTTCTTAACTCTGGCTGCACACTCAAGATACCCTAGATGCTTAAAAAAAAACAAAAACAAAAAAAACAGCTGGGGGCCATCCTCGGAGAGTTTGGATTATTTCATCTATGGTGGGCCATAGATGTTATGTTATTTCTTCAAGTGTCTAAGATGACTCTAATGTGCAACCAAGACTGAAAACTCACTGCTTCATGAAAAAAACAAATAACAGAAAGCATAGCCAACCAGTATATGATACTATCTAAGCTTAAAATTGTGTATGCATAGGTGCATATACATGTTTTCATGTAAATTCACCACAGAAGAGGTCTGGGAGGAAAGAGAGCTGTGGATAACAGTGCTCATCTCTGGGGGAGAAGGGGATTAAATTGTTTCTGAAGATGTGTAAATCAGTTATTAAAGATGTGGATGTTGACAGCCCACAACAGGGAGAACACGGATGACTGGGGAGCAGGACAGACCTCTTGTGCCTTCACTTGTGACCGTCTATCCTTCCCAGGGGCCGGGGACTCCTCCAGCCCATGGAGGAAGCATGAGCTTCACTGTTGTCTTTTTGGGGATCCTTGGGCAGTTATAAGGTAATGGTTACCGACTCAGGTCCTGGGCTAATCCCAGCTCTGCCCCCCTCCAGCCATGTGACTTTGGGCACGGGACTTCTGGGCTCAGTTGGTGAGTCTATGAGACAGAGATAAATCAGAGAACCCGTCAGGGGCCAGGTGGGAGAAGCTGAAGGCAGGGCCTGACACGGGTGAGTGCCTGGCCACAACTGTCCCTCCACACTCTCCCCAGCATCGGGCCACCATGCTGGTGGCTCTGATGGGCATATGTAGGGCCTGGACATTCTCCGTCCACGTTGCCCCCTGGATTAGAGAAGCACCAGAGAGCCTACTCCAAGGATGCCTGGCAAAGGCCCTGGGGCCGAAAGAGCCAGGGACACCTCAGGCTGAACTGTCAGACATGTGAAAAGATACTGACATCACAGTCAAGCCCCTGACATGTCCTCTCTTATCCGACATTCCCTTCAATCCGCCAAAGGACCAGGGGAGCAAGGAAGGATCCAGATGCCCTAGGGGAGGATTCCCCCAGATCTGCCTCTTCAGACGTCTCACCCTGTGGACAGGTCACTTTAAAAAGTACCTTGAAAGGGGGCTTCCCTGGAGGTCCTGTGGTTAAGAATCTGCCTGCCGATGCAGAGGACACTGGTTCAGTCCCTGGTCCAGGGAGACTCCATATGTAGAAGCAACTAGGCCCATGAACCGCAACAACTGAGCCCACAAGCTCTAGAGCCTGTGTTCCGCAGCAAGAAACGCCACTGCAACGAGAAACCCGCACACCGCAACTAGAGAGCAGCCCATGTTCCGTGCAAGTAGAGAAAGGCCTCGCGCAACAACCGAGGCCCAGCACAGTCCAAAATTAGAGAGCTTTTTTTTCATGTATTTTTTAAATACCTTGAAAAGACCTAAAAATATCTCTCTAGTTTGTATTATTTTAAAGCCAAAGCATCTTGTGCTTTCCCACTCTTATGTTCCAGGGATTAAAATCTTAAACCATCTAAGACAGATAGCTAGCCCCACCAGTTCCATTCCATTTCACAGATGGGAAAACTGAGGCCCACAGAAGGCACTGTCCTGCCCAAGATCACAGAGCATGCTTCCTCCAAACCGCAACCCTCGCATGCGAGAGAAATAAGTCAATCTTAGCACAGATCTTCAGTGATAGGGGGGTCTTTCTTTTTCATGCTGTTTTATTTTACTGGCAGTTTTCCCTGCAAACATATCCTGTTTTCCTCCTTCCTTCTCCCAACCCATCCCTCACTCCTAGTGCTATTTGGGGACAAACCGTCCCTGAAAGATGCTGAAACACCCGAGGGCCACTTAGTAGAGATGGGACCGCAGAGTCCTGGCCAGCACTGAGCTGGGTCAAATATGTCCACTTTGAAGCCCCCTTAGGATTGTGGCAGGAAGAGGGAAGAGGGAGTAGTTTATTCAATTAAAAGTTCTGTTTTATTTACAGTTAATATGAAAATCTCATATTGCTTTTATTCTTTAAAAACAGTGTTTTACAAACTAGTACAATGATTGCCACAGTAGCTACAATCTCACAGGAGGAAAGCACTACATATCCCCCAGCCTCGGGCTAAGGGTGAAGGGGGAGAATGGGCGCAGAGCACCCCAACCCCAAGGGAGTGTGAGGGCTCCCAGTCCTCCAAGAGGAGCATCTCCCACCTCGTGAACAGAAGAGGGGTTGGAGGAGGGGAAGGAGGCAGGAGAGACCACCAGAGATGCCAGCCGTGAGCCTAAATCACCCATGAAGATGTTTTTCAGTCACTCAGTCGTGTCCAACTCTTTGCCACCCCATGGACAGCAGCGTGCCAGGCTTCCCTGTCTTTCACCATCTCCCAGAGCTTGCTCAAACCCATGTCCATTGGATCGATGATGGCCTACAACCATCTTATCCCCTGTGGCCCCCTTCTCCTCCTGCCCTCAATCTTTCCCACCATCAGGGTTTTTCTTTTCCAGTGAGATGGCTCTTCCCACCAGGTGGCCAAAGCATTCGAGCTTCAGCTTCAGCATCAGTCCTTCCAATGAGTATTCAGGGTTAATTTCCTTTAGGATTGACTGGTTTGATCTCCTTGCTATTCAAGGGACTCTCAAGAGTCTTCTCCAGCACCACAATTTGAAAGCGCCAATCAATTCGTTGGCACTCAGCCTTCTTTACATAGAGACGGTCTGTGCCATCTTCGTGTGAGTTTACCCACTCACTCACTAACTCATTCTTTTAGGAATTCATCTAGTCTTTAACCAGTCATCTGTTCACAATTCACTCATTCACCTGTGTACCTGTTCATTCATCCCCTCAATAGCTTACACAGTTACTCATTCACCTAACAAAGCTTTTTAAACACAAGGACCCAGAAGCCCAGACAAGGTCATCTGCAGTCATCTGTAAGTGAGCATGGCCTCCTGGAAGCCCACCAGGCTGACCGCATCCCATGCAAAGATACTCTCCCCCTGGGCCAGTAGACCAAGGCCAGCTTTGCTGACTCAATAGGGCTGACTTGGGGACTGGAGCTTGGCGCTACTCCCTGCGGCCCCAAGAGACAGACCCAGGACCATCGCGCCTAAATTACAGGAGGCGGACTGCAGTTTCACGAAAAGAGAAACATGGGAAATTCAAGCTGAAAAGGCACAAGTTGTGCCGTAGAGGTCGTGAGCTCCCGTAGACTGAAATGTGTGAGTCCAGGCTGGATGGAACTCAGGATGCCACAAACACACAGGAAGGCTGAAGGAAGTGGCCTCCAAGGTTCTTCTTCAACCTGGGATTTTCAAGATTCTGAGACGTTCAAAGGCAAAAATAGTAAAGGTCTGAATCTTCCCAACATGTGTGCCAGGCCCCTGGCTGTCCCTCTCTCCCTGAGGGGACAGGCCATCTGCAGAGCTGTCCTGGGCAGTGAGAATGCATGCTCTGCTCCTGGTTCCCCAGGGAACCCAGCGCTAGCTGCAGCCTCAACCCCAGGCGACCGGAGCCTGCCCCCTCTCTCCATCCCCCCCACCCTGGAAGCCCTCTCTCTTCCCTTACCCCCTCCCTGGGGACTCTCTGGAGCTGGTGATTGTCTCTCCTGTCCCCAGGTTCAGACCTGCAGCCCCATGGGGCTAGGGACAAAGCAGTAGCTCAAGTTCAGGAACCAGAAATATGCTGTACGTTGCTGGCAGCTATGGGGTCCTGCCGGGCCCCCCCACCCAGGCCAAGGGGGTACACCCAGGCCTGATGTAGCAGCCCCTACCATGCCAGCTCCCTTATCCAGCCATGCCCTGCTCCCTAACCCAGCCCAGATGGCCATCACTCTGCCTCAGGCAGGTAAAATTCTGTGCAACAGGAGTTAGGTGAACAGTATGTTTTATTTAATTAGGATCAACAGAAGAGATAAACCTCACAGCAGGATAGGGAATGACAACGCTGCAAAAAATAATTCATGCCCAGGTAACGAAAGGGCAGATTTCAATTACAGGAAAATATGCGGGAGGAAAAGGTAGCTGGCACCTCAAGGAGAACAGTATAAAGAGTCTGTAGCACCCAGACCGGCGGGCCAGAGGCGGTGGGCACTCTAGGACTGGAAACCAAAGCAGCTAAGTGGCCATTCCAGAACAGCTGTCCCTCCCCTGCACCATCGCTGATGAACCAGCCTCAAGTGTGCAGGGCTGCTAAGTCAGAGGGGCTGTCTGGGTCCTGGCAGGCAGGTGTGGGGGCCACGGGCCAACCTCACACCTGCTAGTCTCAGTCTCCAGAGAAATGGTGCCCCCAAGGAGAGAGAAGGCACATTCTCACCCTGAGAGTCGTCACCAGATCCCTCAACAGCTCCAAAGCACCCCTCTTGCCCGGCTCTCAGCCCTGATGGAGCCCTGAAGTGAGCTTTGAGCACACCAGTCTCCTCTCTCTCACTGGAGCAAGGAAAAACATCACCAGTTCTCCAAGTCACTGCATCTTCGGGGCCTCTGTTTCTCCTCTCTCCCTGGAAAATGGAGGCCTTGAACTGAGGGCCTCCTCGAGGGTGATGGGCTAAGATCCCCCCAACCCACCACCACCCCCTGGGTGTCGGCTAAAAGTGAATGTTCGTGATGGCTGCACAATGATGTGAATGTACTTAAAGTCGCTGAGTCTGACACTTAAAAATGTTAAGATGGTAAATTTTACGTTATGTATGTGCGTGTGTTAGTCATTCAGTCATGTCTGACTCTTTGTGACCCCATGGACTGTAGCCTGCCAAGCTCCTCTGTCCATGGGATTCTCCAGGCAAGCATACTGAAGTAGGTTGTCATGTCGTCCTCCAGGGGATCTTCCCAAGCCAGGTATCGAAACCGGGTCTCCAGCACTGCAGGCAGATTCTTTTCCATCTGAGTCTTTGCAATCACGACCCCATGGCTGCCCCATAGGCAATCCCCTGTAGCCCACCAGGCTTCCTGGTCCATGGAATTTTCCAGGCAAGAATACTGGAGTGGGTTGCCATTTCCTCCTCCAAGGGATCTTCCCGACCCAGGAAGCGAAACCACATCTCTTGTGTCTCCTACATTGACAGGAGGATTCTTTACCAACTGTAAAGCTGGTTAAAATTATAGATTCCCGCTTTCAGAGGCTAGAGATGCTCGCCTAGGTGGTCTGGGGTAAGGACTGGCAACTTTTCATTTTCTTCCCTTAAAAAAATTGAGGTAAGATGCCTGGTGAACCAAGAATCCTCTAACCTGTAGGAATCCACTGTCTTCCTACATGCAGGCTTCCTCACCTTTTCCAGCATAAAGCCTTGAATTATCTCAATAAACATCCCTTGCACAATGAGCATTCAAACTAATGGATTCTCCCAAGTTTCATAGCTCCAGGAAATAAGTTTATTTACATGCTCTCCCTCCAAAACCAAAGCTCCCGGCACCTCAGATAGCACAACTGGTACAGCTGATGCTCTCACCCCCCAACTCTGGCCTCAGGTGACGTCAGCCCCAACACCCCCATTAGCTTCGAGAGGGAAATTACGGTTAAATTAGTGAGCCCATCTACAGAGCCCCATTTTATATCCCAATTCAGAAGATGACATGAACATCTGCTTTCACTTCAAGACATTAATTTTCAATTATTGGAGAAAAACAAAATTAGTCCTGACAAATTGCTGGCGAACACAGTCTCTTGTCTGGCGGTTCATAATAACAACTTTGGGGGCCCACAATTAGAGTCCTCGGCCGGAGTTTCCCGGCATCCCTGTCATCTGGAGTCAGTGGCGAGTCCTGTCCACTCTCAGGTAGCTGCCTCATCGGCGGCCAAGTTCAGAGAGCCAGTTTGCTCTTCCTGAAGAAGACAGGGATGGAGGTAGGGGGAGTGTAAATAAAAACCTCCACCCTGACCACTTTTAGCTTTGGACATGTCAAGCCTACCTCCCTTTCAGCAGCAGAATTTCACACGGGGATGAAAATCACTCCTGAGTTCAAGGGTACCCAGTAAAGGCAACTTGGAGAGTCTTATAATTCACATTTGCCATCTGCAATGGGAGAAGGATGGGTTACAAGGTTCTTTTACGAGATAAAGATGTCATCCAAGATTCTAAGTCCAAAACTCACCAGCCCTGGTGTGTGAGATCAGAATGTTTATTATATATCTTCTGCAGCAAAAAACTATTTGCTGGGGGGTGGGAGGGGTGCTCCCAAAAGCCCAGGAACTTGGTTCAACCTGGGTCAGGAAAAAAAAAAAAAGCAGAATTTGCCGAACTTAAGGACCCCAAAGGCTTCCCCCATGGCTCAGTGGTAAAGAATCCACCTGCCATGCAGGAGACTCAGGTTTGATCCCTGGATCAGGAAGATGCCCTGCAGAAGGAAATGGCAACCCACTCCAGTATTCTTGCCTGGGAAGTCCCAAGGACAGAGGAGCCTGGCAGGCTATAGTTCACGGGGTCACAGAGTTGGACATGAACTTAAAGAATGAGTACCCACACACACACAGTACAAGGACCCTAAATCCAGAGCAACCCACTTGATAAAAGATTATCAATACCATAATCTCATTTAATGGGCTTTTTATGTATCTTGGCTGCTGTAGTCACTACATCAATAAGAAGCCACTGAAATGTGAATGAGCAGAATAATTCAGAGATAATGATGTGGCAATCTTAGAATTTGACTTGTCACAACTGAAACCAGAGTGTATTTGCCTAGCTAATGCGTTCTGACTCTTGAGGGGCAGAGGGGGTGGTCACCGGAGGGAAGCAGGTCAAAAAGAAAGAGAGAAAAAAAACAAAACAAGGACAACAACCACACAGGAAAATTATACCTTTAAGAAGAGAATAAAAAGACATTGCTACTTCCAAAGTCAACTCTGTAACTGAGCTCCGACATTGTGTAATTGACTTTGCAAGTAGAACAACAGCAACGTAACAAAGAAAATGTCAGTGTTTTCACAGCACTAATCTATAATGCTGGGAGGCCCTCCCGCTGTCAGCCAGGGCTGACAATACAATAGCTTTCAAAGGGATATTACCATCATGCTTTTATTCCTGACATCAATCAAGACAAAGAGAATCCTTTTCACAAGACATTAAAAATCAAACCATTGTACAAGAAGATAGGTAAGACAGCATTCTCCTTAAAGACAGCCACACGGAGCAATCAGCTAATTGGCGCTCCTTGAAAGAGATAAAGTATTTTTATTTACTGAGTGTACAACCCCAATCGCTGGCTGCCACCGATCCCTGCAGGTAAGCGATGAATCAAAAGTTTCCATCAGCATTTCCCTCACTCCCCCACCCCATCTCTCCCACAGCCAGGGAGAGCTGACAGTACCGAAAACTTCAAGCAGAATATAACCAATCCAGACTTAATAAGTCCATTTTAGGTATAAAATTACTCTGATTACTGATTAACATGCTTATACATAAAACGCCCTTTCAAACTGACAGGAATTTGCAGAAATTGTCAGATTCACCAATCAAGGTGTATCAAGGCTTTCCCCAGCTACTCATGGTAACAGGGAGCCCGCTAACAGCTTTCAAGGTATTCTGTTGTAATTACTTGGACCCAGAGATAAGAAAGGAACCCCGATATCTATTGCAAACATTTTCAAGATGTGAAGACACTATTCTTCACAAATACCAGCGTACCGCAGACAAGGTCCAGGAAAGGTAAGTCCATCTTAACTTCGGACAAAGAGTTAACTAAACCCATACATCCACCTCAGTTTAAACAAAGGAAAAAAATAGATAGGGTCATGAGGACAGAGAGCCCTCCTCAAGACAGTTTTACATGCCTGCAAAGAGAAGTTAGAGACACTTACAGAAACCTGCAGGTCCAGGAGCAGGGAGTTAAGAGGTGTTAACGTTTGCAAGGGTTCATTATCTACCCCCTCTCCAAGCCACTGAGGTCACATAGCCTCCACGCCAAGGAGTCCAAGATACCACGTCCCATACCTCTTCAGGGCTTGACAGAGACACTGCGGTCTAGGGGACACCAGGCCCCTAGGAAGGGGAGAGAGAACTCACTCCGTTTCGGGCAAGAGGTCCCTCTGGAACTCGGAGCCAAGGTGTTGTGTGACTTTTCCCTCTGGTACCTAACCGACCATCTGCCAAAAATATGCAAGTGAGTCCAGTCACTCAGAGATGGGAATGTTACTCTATACATGTCTGCGGCAGAGGAGGATGTGTTTGCTTTTCAGACAGAACGGGACACCGTTGTCGGTTTTTAAACACTGTCTGAACAACAGCTGCTCTTCATTTTACTGCAAAATGGGCTGAAATGTCAAAAGAAGAGGGAACTGGCCCCAACACTGCCTTGAAGAATCCATCCTCCTACCACCATCACCTAAATCAGCCTTTTTTCCAAGAGCCAGGCAGCCGCCTGCAGCAGTGGCGGGTTTCTTTGGTTTACACATCCAAATGAACAGTTAAGAGAAATCAATGCATCTAATTGCCAGACTATTAAATCCTACATCAGGGGAAGAATTCCACAGCCACCAGCTTAAGAGTTGGCTACCGATATAGCAATTATTGCAACTTTCTATTAGACTGAACCAGACCTGCAGCTTTAGTCTCCAGCTAGGAATGCTGTATCAGACGCTGCACTCTAGTTTCCTCCTCACTTGGTTTTGCCTCCTCCTCCTCTGTTACCAGGCTGTAGCAGGCCACCACAGTGCCAAGCTGGTTTCACCCAGTTTCTTCACAACTGTAAAGTCACCAGCATCTTGTACCTTTCATGCGATGCACACTCGGCACCTTATGGTTCAACATTTAGCAGGTCCCTCCCGTCCAAGACACATAGTTAAACTGTATTGCGTATTAAGTTTTTGCATGAAAGAAGTGGAAGAATCTAAATGGCAATTACTACACATAAAGGATGTTTTCTAGACCGAGACAGGTCCCTCCAAAGCTGGAAGTTAGAAATCTCACTGAGGAAGGGGGAATTAAATATTAGGATTAAATGTTAGCTGCCCCAATCCACATAGAAAGCTAAAGAACCTATAAAGCATTTGTTTTGCCCTTCCTACAAGATCATGTACATTTAGCCAAACGAATCTCGACAATTTACACTTGTATGTGGTCTCAGCTGAATCAAGAAACCTGTAACCTCAGAATGCCTCTATTTATTACATCTCAATTATTTCCATGGAAACACAAGCAGTGTTGAACTACACTGTTCCTAAGTCCTTAGACCACCGAATTTATAAGATGGACTTTGGAGGAGCTACGGGCTGGCAGGAGCGGAAGATAGACAAGGGGAGGGGAGCACAGAGAAGTCACTGGGGGTAGTTTTAGGATGTCGGGGTTGGGGGTGCGTGGACACAGCCTAAGTGCTAATTAATATTAAGAACTGTAATTAAGAGGCAGTTGCTCAATGGAGAAAAATCAACAGCATTACCAGTTATTCAAAAGTTCTAAGCCGGAGCCTGGGAAAAAAAGATGTGTTAATTTTCCATATAAATGGAGAGGCTGTTCTGTGGATCTGAAGAGGCAGTGTGGGTACAGGGAGACAGGTTAACAAACCACCTGATATCATCAGCCGAAATAACATCAGTGAGATGCGATGGGAACAGCCCGGGAGAATGAGGCCAAAATTATCAAAGGGAACAAATCATCTCACAACAGCCACACCACACCACCGGGAAACAGAAAAGGAGAGAATGGTGTCGGAGGGGGAAATCGGTCAGAAAATGTGACTTTTGTAACATTCATAGGTTTTTTGGTGTGTGTGGTTTTTTTTTTTTAAATCACAAGGTTTTTGAAAACCAATGAGGCTATTCCCCCCCACTGCCCTACTGTCCGACCCCCTTCCCTATTTGTTGGGTGTGCTCCCTGGGTTTTCCAAAGAAGGACAAACATCCCGAGGGGGACAAGTGACCCCACTCCAGAAGGGAGGCTGTGTCGGTGAGTGGGAAGTGAAACCCCCCCACCAAGGCCTGTTTGATTTTCAAAGCAGCAATGCCATGCTTTCAAATCATACTTTCTGAGCATCCATTAGAAACTGTTATATTTCTGTCTTTCCTTCCTGCTATGGGCTTTCACATTTCCGAGATCAATTACGAACTATACCGTCAAGCGACTTTCACAGCAGAACACGCGGGCTGGGGAAGTCCACAATGCCTCTACTTTAACCCTGACACACAGCGATGGAGGCAAAATAAAATCAAATACAATTTAAAAGGCACCACTGTTCCTTAAGAAGCATCTTTAAGGGTGAAGACCTTGCCATTTTAAACACTTGGTATGGAGCTGTCCACACTCAAGCATACACTTTTGAATATTGCTTTGGGGGGTAGGGGGGAGGCAGTTCTTGAAAAGCAATAAATCCTGTGCTGTAACTCTTATCTATTCAAATTATCTGCTCTCTTAATTCCTCCCTGGATAAGTGGCTGTATCTCCACCCTGTTCACCCCAGTAAACTCAATAAATGGCAAAATGGTGACAGGCACAAGTTGGAGCTGCTTTTGGAAAATGCAAAGAACTGAGGGAAGAAACAGGATCTGACTCCAGCGCTATGTGGTTGATACTTACAACGCTTCCCAAAATGCCTACCCTGGCCTTGTTCCCACTTTGCTGTCTTCCCCACCACCAACTGGGTCTTCCCAGGGGGCTCAGTGGTCAACAATCTGCCTGCCAAGCAGGAGACGCAGGTTCGATCCCTGGATCAGGAAGATCCCCTGGAGAAGGAAATGGCAACCTGCTCCAGTATTCTTGCCTGGAAAAACCCATAGACAGAGGAGCCTTTCAGGCTACAGTCCATGGGGTTGCAAAAGAGTAGGACATGACTTAGTGTCTAAACAACAAAACAGCAAGCAGCTTGAATTCTCTGCTATACACGTTCACATATATATATATATCGAGAGAAACATTCATTACAAATCATGTCCATGCTCATTTCATGAACATTTGCAGTCTGATTCTTGAGTCTTTCTCAAAGATACACAGAGTGGTTTTAGAATTAGGTTCCAGCAACTCTGAAACACCCACCCATCTGTCCCCAGCAAATTGCTCTACCTTCGCCTTCTGAAATAAGGAGGTATGGAGGCTTGGGCTCAGGTTAGAGGCGGTTAAGTTCTGCATCTTCCTCTGTGAAAAATCTGCTTCAATACACAGATTTAATTCAAAATCAACTGCCCAGGTTAGATAGAAACCCCTTTTCCAATGAGACTCCAATTGTACATTTTCTTCAGGGCCACCTTAAGTGGCTCTTGAAGGAGTGAGCAGTGAGCCAGGGAAAGAGAAAAGAAATCAAATGTTATTTCAGGCAGAGAACCCGTCTACTCAGCACAAGGACAAACATCTACCGTCTTCCTGTCCCGCTCTTGAGGTCTCTCTCTCCTGGTTTCAACCAGAACGCCCTGTAGACCCTCCGGTTCTGTGGAACAGGTCTGGCTATCCAGGAGTAGGATGCCTGCCAGGGTGAGGGGAACAAGACCAACTTCTCTCAAGGAAAGAGGAAAAGAGCGCAGCCGGATTGCTGAGTTCAGACTGCGTTGGCCTGCCTCTCAGATGACAAGGAGAATCTCTGTTGAGCCGAGTGCCCGAGATCTCCTGGGACTTTGGAAGGAGAGAAATGGCGGGTGTCCCACGACCCTCCTTGCCAGATTCACTCCCAGCCATTCCAGCTTGGAGCAAGGCTGGCAGGAAGGGAGAGGAGGCCCCTGCGCCTTCCCGCGCAGGCCTCCAGGAAATGAACTTTTCAGAGCAGAACTGGGCTAGGGCCAGAGGTCATCAAGGGAGTTGGGAGAGGACAAGGGCCTCGGGACTTTTGGCTCCAGAGATGTAGCCGCTCTCATCCTGTCCTTCCTCTGTCATCTCCCAGCGCGGGCGGGAGGCCGGGCACCCACCCGGGGGGACTGGAATCGGGACAAAGCAGCAGGCGAGGCCTGGAGAGGCCAGCGGGTGGGGAAAGAAGGGCAGGGGAGGAGCTCAGTTGCCCTCAAGCGGCATCTCCCCGGGGGGGGGGGGGGGGCTCTGCTCCCCAGGGGGCCCACTCGGGCCGCAGGCGCTCGGTAGAAATACAAAGCAAGGAAGGACTCGAAGAGATGTGTCTGTGTCTGTGTGTGTCCTCAAAAGTGTGCATTCCGGGGATCCGATTCGAGAAGCCGGCCTAGCTGTCGAGAATGTAGGTGCCCAGGGTCGCGTCCCGGGAGCTCTCGGCGGAGGGGCGCGCGCGGCAGCCGCTGCGCTCCCCTGGGGACCCGCGTCCCGCCGGCGCTGAGCAGACAATGAACTCCTGGCGGAGGCTCCCGGCCCGGTTGGCCTCGGTGGAGGAGGCAGGAAGTGTGGGGGCCCGGGCCGGGAAGGGCGGCCTGGGCAGGGGGCAGGGAGGGGGCGCCCGGCGGCCAGGGCGGGGACCCGCGGCGCGCGCCAGCAACGCCCGACGACCACGGCGTCCCGGGGAGACAAGGCGTGATCGGAGAAGAGGCGGCAAGGCCCCGGGCCCAGCGAGAGCGGCCTCGGAGCTACCGGCCTCCTGGGCGCCGGTCCTCACCGCCTCTTCCTTCCTCCCGCCGCCCGCCCGCCGCTGCTGCCGCCGCCGCCGAGATTCGCAATCCCCGCCAAGTCGGGCCCGCACCCCTTGATTGGCCACGCGGGCCCGGGGCCCGCACGGAGGGAGCAGCGAGGGCCCCTCGGCTGCGCCCCCAGGCCCGGGTCCCGCGCGGGCGGCGGCGCCGGGCCCGGAGAGAGTCCGGGCGGCTAGGGTGTCCGCGGCGTGCCCCCTCCGCCGCCTCCGCCTCCCGCTCGCGGCTTCCTCCTCCCCCTCCTCTTCCTCCTCCTCCGCCTCCGCCTCCTCCGCCGCCTCCTCCTCCTCTCCGCTTGCTCGCTTGGGTCCCCGGCCGCCCGCCCGCTCGCCGGTCCCTCCTCCCTCGCTCCCTCCCTCCTCGCTCGCTCGCGCCTCCGCCGGGCCCGGCTCGCTCACCTTTCACCGAGCGCGGCTTCGCCTGCTTCCGCCTGGACATGTCCGGGGCTCCCGGCGCTCCGTCGCCCTCCGCGGCCGGCTCCCCCCGCCGCCCCCTGCCGCTCCGGGCTGCCCTTCTCCCCCTTCTCCTCCTCCTGCCTCTCGGAAACTTTTTTTTTTGCAGCCGGGTCGGCAGCTGTGGGGAGCGGATCGCAGGTCCGGGGCGGCCTCCCTGGGGGGGGCGGCCCGGGCCGGCCGAGGCCGCTCCGGGGCGGGGGGAGGCCCGGGGGGCGCGCCGGGGCCCTGCCTGTTGCAATGCGGCAGCCGGGGGCTCTCGGTCCCAGCGGCGGTCCCAGCGGCGCGGGGAGTCCGGAGGCCACTCGGCCGAGCCGAGTTATGCAAAAAAAAAAAAAAAAGCCGCCCCCCTCCTCCTCCCCACCCCCCGCCGGCCCCCGGCCCCTGCGGCCCCCTCCCTCCCTCCCCCACCCCACCGCCACCCTCACCCTCCTCCTCCTTCTCCTCCTCCGCCCCTTGCCGGATTTTTGTGCAAAGTTTGCAGGCGTCCGGCTACGCAGCCCGGTGCGGAGCTCACAATGAACCCATCTGAGGAGGGGGGACGGGGCTGGAGTCGAGGGGGTCTCAGGAGGGGAGGAGACCGAGAGGCGGTCGAGAGCGCGGAAGCTCAGTACCCCTCGGAAAAAGAAAAAAAAAAAAAAAAGCCTTCAAATTATCCCCTGCTGCCCAAAAAAATAATAATAAATATTAATGGTTTTAAAATGCCCAAACGCCGGGTTTGGAGATTATGATGGATGGGGACGGGGATCCCTCAACTCAGCCTACTTGGGGGGCTCGAAACGGCCGCAGCCGCTCGGAAGCCGCAGCTCGGGGCCCCTGGCTCACGCCCCCTTCTCTGGCTCTCGGCTCGGTCCGGCGCCGGCCCCCCGGAGGAGGAAGGGGCGCGCGGGGGCGCTCAGGCGGCGGCAGGCAGGCGCGCCCGTGCCCCGGGCATCGCTCAGCCCGTGCGCCGGGCCGCCGCTGCCTGCCCTCGGGCTGCGGTGCTCAGCGCGAAGCGCGCAGCCGATCCCCAGGCCGGTGCCAATTCGCCGGCCCCGCTAGCTGCCTCCATGGACCAGGGGCTCGGAGAGGCGGGAGGCGGCGGCCGCGGCGGCGGAGGAGGAGGACGAGCAGGCGGCGGCCGGGCTCCCGTCCTCCCGGGCAGCGGCGGCGGCGGCTGCGCCCCGGCTCCTCCGCGCTCCAGCCGGCGCCGGCCCGCCCGCCAGCCTCCCTTGCGCTCCTGTCTTCTTTGTGGTCGCTGGCTCTCCTCCTCCCGATCCGGCTGCTGGGGCTGCACTGCAGAGACACATAATAAAGCCAGGCTTGGCTGGAAATGTAGCCGGGTCCCAGCAGGAGGATGTGAGGAGCGGAGTCCCGGCGGGGGAGCGCTCTGATCCCGTGGGGCGCCCCGCACTGCTCCGGCTCGGATCAGACGGAGAGAGGGCCAACAGCACCGAGCGATGGACAGCGCTGGAAATACAGCTCCGGCCGCCCGCAAAACCCGGACCGCGGCGGCGGCGGCGGCAGGCACGGCGCGGGCACAGGCACCGCACCGGCACGCGGGGCCCCAACTCCGGCGCTGGCGGCCCCGGGGAAGGGAGGAGGGAACAGTTACAGGGCCCACGCGTGCTGTCAAGCTCGCCAAGATACCTTTGCATCACAAACTGCAAAAAGTGAAGAAACTGGGGGGTGGGGGGAGCACACTGGGGTGAATTGCCCTGGCACTGCCAGCTCTGCAAATTGTACCCCCACGTATATGCATTATCCGTGAACCTGGTTTTTCCTTGTCGGATTCTGCCCATCAATCGGTGTTTGAAGACCATTCCTGCCCCATATCCAGAAACTCTTACTCTACTGGGCTAAATCTTTTCCACCCCAACACCTGAATCTGTAGAGTTCCCGCGTCTGGTTGCACGCTTCTTCGCTAATACTGTAAAGAAATCACCGTAGCCCCAAACATTGCAGTAGCACTTCCTCCTCCCGAGATTAACAAATAGACCAGCTCCTACTTGACATAAAGTTTTGCCCCAGCCACCAGGGGGCGCCTCGGCTCCTAGCAGCTCTTGAACAGGTCGAGACTTGGGTCTTGAGAGTCTCCAGGGGAAGGGTTCAGATTTAGGAAGTCTTCTCAGGCGGCTCCCCTAAACCGTTTCTAGTCTCCTCCGTCCCCCACAAGCTGCAGGAGGCCAGGTTCAGGGTAGGTAAAAGGACCCGACAACTCCCGCCCGCCCACCCCGCCCTTCCTTGGGCTAGTGGCGCCACCTTGGGCCGGCGAGCCCCAGAGCTGGGAGAGCGGAGCGAGTGCGCGGCGCGGCGCTGAGGGTTATCAATCTCGCGGATCGATAAGTTGCCACTTGAAGAGGGGAGGGCTGTGTCCCCTCGGAGACGAGTTACCCAGGGCAACCTTTCACGGAAGAACCTGCTGCCCGCCGAAAGCCGCGCCGGGGCCGGCAGGGCAACGGCGCCCGCCCCAAACAGGGCGCCTGCGCCCCGCAGTTTCCCAGCCCGCCCGCCAGCCGGGCCCGCGCCCCCCTCGGCGAGCTTCGAAGTCCCGCTCAGCCCCGCTCGCCTCTCTGGGCCTCCGGGTCCCGACCCCGTGCTGGGCTGATAGCAGAGGTAGATGCCACCCCCGCCTCCCCAGCGGCTGGGGGGCTGGCTGGGATGGGCCTTGAGGCAGGATCCGGGGAGAAAACCAAGCTAGCGCGCTCAAGGCCGTCTCCGAGGTAGAGTCGGGCGACCAGCGAAACGCGACGCCTCCAAGGCATACACCCTGCCACCGGGAGACCGATAGCGAGTGTCCCGAGAGGGGCCAGGGCCAGGACAGAGCCGTCCCCTGACTGGGACTCAGGCCCTGAGAGCCGCCCCCGCCCTCCATGAGGGCTGCCGCCCCCGCCCCGGGTGGCTGCGTCCCCAGCTCCTGCGTCCTAGAGTGTCCAGCCTCTCTGGGCCTTCCCAGAGGGGAACGGGAGCCGCCTCCCGCAGCTCAGGGACGGCCGGGGTGAGGAGGAGAAGGGGTGCCAAGGGCCACAGCGAGGGCAGAGGCCGCGAGGCGCCTGGGAAGGAGCCAGGAAGGAGGGGCCGAAGCAGCAGCTCCCCACCCCCGCCGGCGCCTGGGATCGCGGCCCGCGGAGAGAGGCTGACAGGCGGCAGATGGCACACGCTGGGGGAGGGGGGCGATTGGCCGCGGCTCCGGGGTGCCCCCGCCGCGGGCTGCCTCTCCTAGGGGGAGGGGGCGGAGACCAGCCCCCGGCTTGCCCTCCCGGGCTCTCTGGGGGGCTGGAGACTGCGGATCGTGCCCAGCCGGGAGCCGGGAGAGAGGGGGCGGGGTGGGCCAAAGGAGCGCGCGGTGGGGAAGGGGCTGCTGGCGGAAAGGAGGGGTCACCAGTCAGCGAGGACTGGCTGGAGACCCGCGGCGCTGCCCTTTTTCCACCTTGGGGAACTGCGGAAGCCCCGGAGGGCAGAGGCAGGGCTAACAGGATGGGGGGCAGGCGATAGTCTATCCACGAGGGCACTAATGCACAAGGGCGGCGGGTCCTGGAGATCTGCACAAAGTTTTTTGATCACCGTCCCCAGCGTCGCCGTCGCGCACGTTCGCGTCCCGAGGCCCAGCCCCACCCCCCCACCCCCAAGACCTGGCTGCCTTCTCCCAGCTCAGTGGCAGTCAGGGTGCCAAGGGAGCCCCACCTCGTCCCTGCCTCACCCGGCCCGCTTTCTGAGCAGCTTGTTTCATTTTTAAGTCCTTTCAGAAATAATGATGTTTTAAGGAAAATTCCAGAGCAGCAGAATTCCGGGCGCTCCTACTGAAAGGGTCTCAAGGGGCACTGGGCTGAGGGCAGAGCTAGCTGCCTGCCGCCTGGGCTCCGCTCCTCACCAGCCTTGGAGACCTGAGAGCAGAGAAAGGTCACTTTCAGGGGACGTTTTGTACCCCACCTGCCTAACTTCCTACAGGGGATCCAGGAGTCTGGGCCCCTCCTACCATGAGAAAGTACCCCTATGGCTGCTTCTTCCTCATCTGCCAAGGGGACAGCTGTTTCTGCCCGACCCAAAGAAGAGGCTGGGAAAAACCCTTTGTAAACTAAGGAGCCGCCATCATAAATGCAAGAGAAAAGACAAGTTAACCTTTTTGAAAACAGGTAAGACCTTGCTCGGAGCTTCCCTGATAGCTCAGCTGGTAAAGCTGAGACCCCAGCTTGTAGGGGTCCCAGTGTAGGAGACCCCAGTTTGATTCCTGGGTCAGGAAGATTCCCTGGAGAAGGGACAGGCTACCCGTTCCAGTATTCTTACCTGGAGAATTCTGATGGACAGAGGAGCCTGGTGGGCTACAGTCCATGGGGTCACAATGAGTCAGACATGACTGAGTGACTAAGCATAGCACAGCACGGCACAAGACCTTGCTCAAGACATAAATGGGCAACTTCGCCAGAGGACAGGGCGCCTCTCACCCAAGGGGCTACCCTTTGCCCTCCAGTTCGGCTCGCTTCTAATGATGTATCCTCAGACACACAGCAAATGAGGTTCCTCCTGGAGCTTCAAAAAGAAGCAAGCATACTCCAGAACAGTCTGGTGAATGCAGGAGGGGCTGTGGGTGACAAAAAACAAGGTAAGACAATAAAGTAAAATGAGATAGGGTTCGTTTTGACCTCTACACTAGTATCCTTGAGAAGTCTCCAGAGTTGTTCTAGAGGTACTTCACAATGAGTGACCAGATGACCGAATCCTCCCACTACATACACACACACATGCATACACTTAGATTAAATGACACCTAAATATATACAATTTGGAATTTGTAATCTTTGTTTTCTTTTGTTTGCTAGCTTGTTTGTTTGTTTGTTTGTTTTGGGCTGCTCTAGGTCTTCCTTGGGGCACACAGGCTCTTCTCTATGGCCCATGGTCTTTCTTTTGTTGCAGCGCACAGTCTCTCTAAAGCATGGGCTCAGTAGTTGGAGTACTCTAACTAGGTTGTCCCGCAGCATGTGGAATCTTAATTCCTGACCAGGGATCCAACCCATGTTCCCTGCATTGCAAGGCAGATTCTTAACCACTGGACCAAAGGGAAGTCCCTGTTTACCATTTTAATAACCTGAGAGTCACACTCTCCACTGGAAAAATTTGCATCAGCCTGTATGAAACAGTCTTTTTGGAGAGGGAAGATGAACCCCTAGTTCCCCCCAGGAAATAAGTTCATTCCTTTGTTGTTGGTTTATTCAACCATCTTTTATTCATTGCATGCCTACTGTGTGCCCAAACTGAGGATAAGACAGTGAACAAGAAGGACCACAGTCTCTCCCTGCTGGGTCTTGCTCTCTGATGCGGAGGCTGACTTTTTAATAAATGGCCACATAAATAATTATTTAATTACAGTTTTGAACAATCCTGAGAAGGAAAAATATAGTGCAAATGAGGCCCAAAATCAGAGGGTCCCAGTGGTGGTCAGGCCAAGAGCCTGGAGGAGGAGGAAGAAGTCAGGGAAAAGGACAGAGAATGGAGTTCCTGGTGGGGGGAAGAATGCACGTAAAAGGGCCAGACGTGGAAAGGAACTGGGTGATTCCAAGGGAAAGTTGTCACAGTTCAGAGCTAAGGGCCTAAGGAGACAGGGGTTGCCAGGCTTGGCACCCATCTCATCCATCTTCTAGTCCAGTCTCTCTCATTACCTCCAGGGAGACCTCAAGAAGGGACTCTGTGCCTCCGTTTTCTTATCTGCAAAATGGGAATATAGAGAACATGAATCTCATGGGGTTGTCCCAAAGATCTCTTGTTAGTTAAGTGTTGCTGGTCTGGCCCACATGACCAAGGGAAGGTCACGAGGCTTCCTTCCTTTCCCTTCCTGTCTCTCCCCTTTGCCAATCCTCAAGTTCAAAAATATTTCGAGGGAGAGACACCAATCACACAATTACAAATTCCCTCCTTGCACCGACAAGCACCTCCTTCCGTGGACTGCTGCTCTCTAGAAGTTTTCTTTAGGTCTATGGAGAAGGCTCTGTGTTCAAGAGGACTTGATTGTTCCTTTTTCTCTTTTACATTTTTGTTTCATGGTAATGACCCACTACTTGTGGAACCCAGGTTTTCCTGGGCACTCCTATCCTGAGGGTACCCAGGAAGCAATGACTATGCCGCATGATTGAATCTGTCAGGAGACAGCCTGTCACCTTGACTATGAACTGGCCTCCACCCACTAGTCAGGTGTTCCTGCCTCCACAGCTGGCTTTGCAACACTGAGGAGTCCTTTCACATGGCTTGGTCTGGAAGCTTCTGAGACTGCAGAACAGAGTAAGTCAAAATGGAAAGAGTCCCTTTCTCTGCTCTTAGTTCTCAGCCTGCTGTTTTGGGGAGGGAAATCCCCACAGATGCTCCTGAAATTCCCCAAGGGTCCCCAGTGTCCCCCGCCCATGACCACAATTCAAAGTGGCCAGCAGCAGGCCCAGACAGCTGTGTCCCTGGAGCTGAGGGAGTAGAGGGCCAAAAACAATAAGTCGGGTGTGGGAACCTCCTTGTCTTCTCCAGTTTCTGTTCAGCTGGGAAAGCCATTTCTATTTTATCATTATTATTATAATTATTTAATTCTTCAAGCATCAGCAGTCTTTGCAGAGAACACCCACAAGGCGGCAAAGAAACCAACTTGACATGAGGGTCCCCGTGGACTCACACCCTGGGAAAGCTTGACACTCCTGACCCGGCCCTGAGACCTCCACCCAGATGACCTCTGACTGCCCCAGGATGCGGCACATGCAAACCTGCAGTCACTCTCAAAATGCTTCTTTTCCAATGGTTTTGTGATTCACTTTGATTAAAAAAAAAAAAATCCGGTGTATCATGAATATGATATATGTCCAGCTTTCTAAACTTGAATGGGAGTGGTTATATCAGGCAGGGGCACATTTCAGAACTAGTCACGAGGCCTTTAGCCACTGGTAGCTCCATCAGCCACCAATGTTTTACTAATTAGCAACAGGATGTTCAAAAAAGTGTCAGAAATGGGTTTTCATTGGTGGAATTCAAGGCATTCAAGGTACAGTAGAGCAGTGTTCTAGAGACGCCCCCCACCTTGCCTGCACTGGAAGAATGAATCTGGTGAGGCTGCGGGAATCTGTCCCCTTAGGGGAAGCCCCTTCCCTCCCCTCACCCCCAGGCTTCATCCTTTCAGGGTCCTAGGTCTCACCATCAGAAATAAGGTCTCACTGCAGGGTACCCAGCAGAGGATATAGCATCCTGCCTGGCAGTGAGATGGGGCTTGTTTGGAGTGTACCTCTCACATCAGAAGTGGTTATAGGACCTGTTTTATCTTGCGGTAATCCTGCTTTCACAACTTTGGGTGCGAGGCAGAATTTGGCCAGAGACTTGTGTTCACCATCACCTGGCAGAGACAGGCAAGAATAGCAAACGCTGAGACTTCCCTGGTGGCTCAGTGGTAAAGAATCCACCTGCCAATGTAGGAGATACAGGTTTGATCCCTGGTCTGGGAAGATTCCCACATGCCATGGAGCAACTAAGCCCGTGTGCCACTGCTATTGAGCCTGTGCTCTAGAGGCTGGGAGCCACAACTACTGAAGCCCGAGAGCCCGAGAGCCTGCGCTCTGCAACAAGAGAAGCCACCACAATGAGAGGCCTGAGCACCACAACTAGAGAGCAGCTCCCCTCACCGCCGCTTGCCGCAACCGAAGAAAAGACTGTGCTGCAACAAGCAGCCAGCACAACCATGAGTAAATGCAATTTTCAAAAAAAGAAAAACAAATGCTTACCCACTTCCAACCCCTTTTGTGACCACTATTATTTACAAAGAAGACCTAAGAGTGTGCAGGACCAAACTCACTAAGATAATTTTGAAAAAATTAAAAAGCGATATTGGGTTGTTTCCTGTGCACGTACCCTTTTCCCTTCCATCCACTAGCATCATGAAAAGAATCTATTAGGTGTCCAGGCCTAAAAGAAACACCGTGGAGATTTCAGAAGAGCATCAGCCTGTGTGGTCCCCGCACTGAGCTGTGTGCTGAGTCACTTCAGTTGTGTCCGATTCTGTGCAACCCTACAGACTGTAGCCTGCCAGGCTCCTCTCTCCATGGGATTCTCCAGGCAAGAATACTGGGGTGGGTTGCCATTTCTTTCTCCAGGGGATCTTCCTGACCCAGGGATCGAACCCGTGTCTCTTACGTCTCCTGAATTGGCAGGCAGGTTCTTTACCACTAGCACCACCTGGGAAGCCCTTGGCCCCTGCATTGGGCACATCCAATTAAGGACCCAAAGCCCACAAGTAGGAAGGGGGGAAGTGAGATCATCAGGGCTAAGCCTGCCCTGCTCCCCATTGTTTCTGGTGCCCCACAAATGCTCAGAACTTAGGACACTTGGAGGAAAACTCAATTTGTGCAGCATACAGAAGAGGTACCCACTACATCTCTGTGCAGTCAACCATTTTCACATGGTTCATTGGGTGGACAATGGAGACCAATTGGTAAAAACTTTTGCCTACCCAGCTAGGTCAAATCAAGAGCTATTTCAGGGCAGATCCCCAGGTTTTGACAAGAATCTCCTTCACGCCACAGTGCCCACTTCATGCCCAGTGAATGACAGTGACTGGAGAAGGAAGATGACCCCAGAAGCCAGAGGCAGACTCTGAGACACACAGGGCCACCGCAAGCATAGAGGCCGGTCTCAGAGAAAGGGCTCAGCCTCTTGAGTCAGTCAGGCCTTGATTTGAATCCCAGGCAAAGCAATCAAGAGAATAATGCCAATATGGCATAGGTGGTTGCGAGCTGTAAGATAATCTCACCGTTGACCTGCCTCAGTCATGTGTGGAGGGCATGAAATGAGCAGTGCCGTCACATGCCTGGCATACAGCACGGGACACAGTCGGCGCTTGAGAAATGTTACATTTTGACTGTGGTTCTTCTTCAGTGAGGGCGATAACTATGACCCTGCTGAGGGGTGGGCTGATGAGGAGAAGACCTCACTGGCGAGGCTGGGAATCAGCGAAAGCCAGAGAAGAGAGCTGACCAGACAGCTTCCCTAAGAGGAAGCCTGTCTCCTAAGCTCATTCCCAGGTCCTTTCGTACCGTACGCGCTTAATAAACGTCAGCTGCTGTCAGTGCTGTGTATGCTCACTCAGTCATGTCCAACTCTTTGGGACCCCATGGACTATAGTCCACCAGGCTCCTCTGTCCGTGGGATTTCCCAGGCAAGAATACTGGAGTGCATTGCCGTTTCCTCCTCCAGGGCATCTTCCCAGCCCAGGGATTGAACCCGCGCCTCCTGCCTCTCCTGCATTGGCAGGTGGGTTCTTCACCCCTGAGCCCTCTGGGAAGCACAGCTACTGTTAGGACAGGCAAAGCACACACGAGAGCTGCTCAGTGAGTTTAGGTTCTCTGGGTGACCGCAGACAAACCCTCTCTCTGCCTCGGTCTCCCCGTTTGTGAAATGTCTCTGGTTCTCCGACTAGATGAAGAAGCAGATCTAGGTGTACTCCCTCCCTTGGCCCCACCAGCACCAGGCCAGACAGAAAAGGCAGAGGGAGCAGAGGAAATGCAGAGAAAGACCACCAAAGAGAACTGGTGGGGCTTAGGCGGGAAGCAGAAGGAGGCTTTGCTGGGAGCCCAGTGGACCTAGCCTGGGGCGGTATTTCCCAGCGCCTGTTGTTGCCTCCTCTGAGTGCCCCAGCCCCATCCTGGTCCTTCACATTGGGACATGCCAGGGCCTGGCTTCCCAGGGGCCAGAGGGAGCTCCCGCAGGGGACTTCAAAAGCCCAAATGCCTTTCAGAAAGGAACTAAAACTTTCTGCTTAACCAAAGCCTCCACAGGAGAAGAACAGCCTAGCCCTTTTCAAGTCTCTTTATTTTCCAGCCGGCTGGCCTGGTCATTCTCTCGCTCTCTCTCTCTCTCTCTCTTTTTTTTTTTTCTATTATAAACGGTCCCAGCTGCAACACACAGGGAAAAAAAAACCATCTCCCAGGCCTGGGCAGGGGCCGGTTGCAGCCGCAGCCGCAGCCGCCTGGCTGGCCTCCTGCGGCAGACAAAGGCGGCTCCAGCCTCCGGCACCCACTGGGAGAGGCACTGGGGCCCCCAGCCTGAGCCAAGGCCACAGCAGGAGTGAGGGGAGGATTCGGGAAGCTTCTGCCAGCACTCCAAACCTTCTCCTGCCCCGGGGAGCAGAGCTGCCATCCAGCCAAGCCAAGGACTTCTGGAGAGCCGGTTCATTAGGGCAGAAAATGAAAGATGGGGCCCCCTTCAACAGTCACAGGATTCAGGGCTTTAGACCGGGAAGGGCCCTGTGAGAGGATCTAGTCCAACCACCCAGCTGGACAGATGGGAAAACTGATGTGTGGATGGGAATAGACTTGCCCAAGGTTATATTCCCAAGTAATGACAAGAGCTGGCCCAAAACCAAGGCTCCCAATTCCGACTTAGGTAGTGAAGAAATGTTTGGGGGGAGGTGGGGGGGGAGGGTGGTCACATGAGGAGCATTAATATCCTGAGGTTGGCAGATGGGGTACGGGTGTCCTTTCATGGACAACCCCAAAACAGATGACCTGCTTTGGCCTCTCTGCTCCTCTGCCTCCCAGCAAGTTATTTCATTCCTCTGTGCCTCTGTTTCCCCATCCATGGAAAATGGGGTTATGCCAATACCTACCTTGTAGGGCTGCCACGAGAATTAAAGAGGCTGATGTGTAAAGCGCTTAGGAGAGTACTCAAAAAAGTCTTCTTCAATTACCTGTAAACGTGAAGATTCATTTTCTTCACCCAATGAAAATTTGTTTGCAACCTCTGGGGCCTGGTCCATGATGGGCTCTGGACCACATGCTGGGGAATCCAGCAGAAAGGCAAGGCAAGAAGGTCTCTGACCTGTGGAAGTGTCCAGTCCAGGGGCGGTAAGAGGACTGATCGCTGCGGGTTGTCTTGCCCAGGTCGCCCAGCACACCCCAGTTCCTCAGTTCTCCAGGGGGGGAGTGTAGCTGGAGTCACAGACTGCTGTCTCCAGAGCAAAACTGACCAGGCAGATGAGGCCAGGAGACTGGAGAGCATTAGGGGTTCTGAGAACACCCTTGCAAAGAGGTGAGACGCAAACCACACAGCTTTCTGTGCCCTTGTCCGTGCACGTTGACAATGAGTTGTAAGTGTTTTAATTATGTTTTTAAGTGACGTGGGGCCCGAGGTGGACAGTTTGTGACTTCCTTTGCCTGGTGGGTCTGATACATCCTCAGAAGAGCCCCGGCCCCCTGCTGCCTCCCAGGTGCCACAGAGGCAGAGGTAACACACGAGCAAGCGGGAGCCCTGGTCCCCATGGCAGGGTGGCGGCGGGACGGGAGGGTGGACAAACTCTCCTCCTTTCTGACCTCCAAGCCCCACAGATTTCCCACAAACTTGGCCTCAGATCAAAGGAGTGGGGCCGTGGGGGTGAGGGCGCAGAAGCATTCTCCCCTTGGCCTAAGGTAGGAACAAGCTACCCGCCTTGCCACACCTTTTCCTCCAGTGACCCACTCCCAGGGCCCAGCTGGCACATCCTGCAGAGAGCTCTTCCTTCAGTGCCCATGTTGATGCCCACACGCTGTGATTATCTCCCTCTACAGGTGAGAACAGAGGGTCAGAGAGGCTGTGTCACTCACTGGTCTAAGACCACCGTAAGGGACAGAGCCAGGATGGAAATCAAGGTGGACTTCCTTCCAAAGCTGGAAACTTTCCACTGCAGTCAGTTACTTTCAATTTCCACACCTTGCCTGAAGCAGAGTGGTGATGTGTTGATTTTAGATAGACAGATGTTTAGAAAGACATAGATAGGCAGATACAGAGATAAAGATGGTATCTGGGAACTGCAGACAATTGTATCAGGTGTCAAGTTTGTGGAGAGGGATTGTAGTGTCCTATTCTTTGCAATCCCATGGACTGTAGCTCTCCAGGCTCCTCAGGAATACTCCAGGCAAGAAGAATGTAGGTTGCCGTTCTCTCCTTCCCCCAAATCTTAATCAACTCGTAAATCCTTTTGTTTTCATTTTTAACTAGGGAGAATTTCCAACAAGCAGAAAATAATGTAGGAGATATCCATCTGCCCCCAATACTTGTTATAAAATTTACCGCTTTGGAGAGGGGACGGTCTTTGATAGGGACAACTGATGTTTGCACAATCTTACTCAAATGTAGCTTCAAGTCAGATGTCCTAGGTACCCTCTACCTAGACCTTCTTGAATGGATGGATGCTTGCATACTCAGTCGTGTCCAACTCTTTGCAACCCCATGGACTGCAGTCTGCCAGGTTTCTCTATCCATGAGATTTCCCAGGCCAAAATACTGGAGTGTGTTGCCATTTCCCACACCAGGGGAATCTTCCTGACCCAGGGAGATCTTCCTGACCCGCATCTCCTGTGTCTCCTGCATAGCAGGTGGATTCTTTACCCACTGAACTATTGGGTAAGCTCTTAACTAGACTCAAGTCCCTCTTATTTAAAAATGCTGCTACATGGTCAAGGGGGCTCCCTGGGTAACCAGCAGGGCTGGACAAGCTTCCATTATATAGGTATTCACACTTTAGGAGGGCAGCTCCAGGGGCTTTAGCTGAAATATGGGATCTTGAACACCTCACTACCATCTGACCCTAGGGGAGGGACCCTGTGAACAAGCAGTGGAGGTGGCAAGGGCTGCACTTTGCAAGGATGCCAAGGAAGCTCAAGACCAAAGCTCTGCCCTATTTTTCGCTTCCCTCTCCCTGATGGCTGCTGCTTTCATTGGAAGAGTGGGTGCAGAACGGAAGGGGCGCCTTCAGAGGGAGGGGCTGGGAGGCCAAAGTAAAAGTGAATGTCACTCAGTCTTGTCCAGCTCTTTACCACTCCACGGACTGTAGCCTGCCAGGCTCCTCTGTCCATGGGATTTCCCAGGTGAGAACACTTGAGTGGGCAGCTATTCCCTTCTCCAGGGGCTCTTCCTGACCCAGGGATCAAACCGGGGTCTCCTGCCTTGCAGGAGGATTCTTTACCAGCTGAACCACCAGGGAAGTCCTTGGAAGGCAAAGCTCCTGATGAGAGGAAAGGAGCCGGGTTGTGCCCGACCACCCAGGGCAAGGACTGCAGAGCCCTGGGGGGCCAGCTGCTCTGCCTGCTCCACTGGGGCCTCGGGGTGCGGCTGGGCTCCTCAGGGAGGGAGCAGAGACAGCCGGCAGGGCATCTGGGAGTTGAAAGGGAGTGATCTCAGGTCACTTTGGGGATGACAGGCAGGTTGGCATATCCAGGCATGATGGACAACCCACCGATCATGGAGGTCTATCCACCGGGTCAGGTGGTACAGTCTGGCTTTTGTGCTTAGGCGTCTTTCAACATCCAGAAACGTGCACAGAAAGACACACCTCTGGGGGATTTTCTTCACGCCAATGTATCTGTCAAGCCAATCCCAAGGTTTGGGGAAATCTAAAGCCAGAAACGCTGCCTCTTCTCTTAGGCAGGCCTTGGCCTCACTTGGGCTTGCAGCAAAGCCACAGAGTGGAAGTAGTGGGATGAAAACCGCAGCAACAACACTGTATTTGTTTTTGTTTAGTGTGTCTTTCCCACTTGATTATAAGCTCCATGAGGACAAGGACATTTTTTTTTTTTTTTTTTTAAATTTTTATTAGTTGGAGGCTAATTACTTTACATCATTACAGTAGTTTTTGTCATACATTGACATGGACAAGGACATTTTGTATCTTCTTCACTGCCTGTCCCCAGTGCCTAAAGCAAGCCTAGAACAGCCTAGGCACTAAAATACTTACTCTGGGTAAAGAATGCAATTTTACCCCCCCAGAAGTTTGGGGTGGGTGGACAGTTGCTCTCTCTCCCTAACCGGCTCAACTTTAGCCAGCTTCCCAGCAAAGGACTTCCCATCTTATCTTTCTTCCAAGGCTCTGTTGAAACCCCTGAACTTCCCACACCCCAGACAAATTAACTGCCTAGTTTGGAACTGGGGATAATGTTGCTATTACATGATCATAAAGACTGAATAAGAAACACTATAATTGAAACTACAGAATTCCAGAAAGAAAATTACCCACAGACCCACCCAAGATTAAAGCAATGTTTTCCTTTGTCTACAACACAAGCTTCTCATTGTCCGTGTACAAATTAGCTTTCACAGATTTACAATTGTAGCCTACAGAAACATTAAGTCACATATTTTCCATCGACATTAGCCAGTGTATACTTTCCTGGTCTTGCCATTGACCAAGTTAATTTCTCCCTTATTATCTATCTCGTTTTAGTCTCCACTTCCAAAGCTGGTAGTCCAATGTGTAGCCTTCAGAACGATGCTCCATGCTTACAGGTCATATGCAAACAAAAAGTACTTACATGGGAAGAGGCAGGACTGCTGTTAGCATCAAAATGTGCATCACATTATAGACAGGGGACATTTGTGCACCTCGGCTCTCCTTACTTAACCATATACCATGGAAGTCCTCCAGGGCACGTAGAAAAAAGTCAACTTATCCTTTTTCACAGTCACATAATATTCCATGTGCAGACACATCACAATTTAACCTTTCATCTTGGAAGTAAATGTTTCCAGGTTTTTATCACTTCAAAAAACATTACCATAAGTATCCTTGTATATTTATCCTCAGGTCCCAGGATGGAATTTCAGGAGTGTGGTTGCTGAACGGAAGCTATGTTTTTTGTTTTGTTTATGAATCAGAACTAAGTGACATCACCCATTTTTAATTTTGCTCATCTGACAGGCCTTAAAAGGCATTTCATGTGGCTCTTCTTTGCATTTTTCTAGAACAGGAATCAAGCTACTTTTTGAGACCAGATACAAACTTCCTTGCAGGTTTTTGGCTGTTTTGGTTTCCTCTTCTGTAAAATGTCTGGTTGTACCCTTACGCTCTTCGAGGAGCTCTGCGACCTCGCACCTATCTCAGTGCATCATAATTATTTATGTTCCAGAATGCTGTGAGCTCCGCCTGGAAAGATCTGTGTCTTATTCCCAGCAACAACACCAGCATCGAGCACACAGCAGGACTCCAGGAAACACCAGATGAAGGAAGGAGCCTCTACCAGCCGTGGGAGACTCTATTATGCAGCCTTCAAGCCCAATCACCTGGGTAGCCTCGTGTGTCCTCCCAACAGGCAGACCTGTATGTGTACCTATCCTGGGTTATTTGTCTGTTTCTCGGAGCTGACTGATAGGAAATTTTCCCTTGGACTTTTGAAGAGCCCCTTGGCAAAGCCAAGTGGAATCTTATCCTGAGTGCTCCCAAAGAGCCATGGACCTGGCTGTATCCTCTTTCCCCCAGGGGACGAATGTCCATCCCCCTCCTTCCTCCACCCCCTCAACTCTTCTGCGGAGGAGCACCTGGCCCAGGAACATCAGATTCTTCTCCTCGGGAAGCCATTGTCACGCTTCTGTCTGCTGTGAGTGAGTGGGTCAGAGAGGGAGGGAAGGTATGGGGAACCCCCAGTGATGGCCCCAAGTTGCCTCCCCCCACCGCCAGCCCTAGGACCTGCTCACATAGTTTGGCAACATAAAAAGAGTCCACTTGAACCAGGTGTGTGAATGACTTACCTAAAGGAAGGCTACTGTGGGCAGCCAGTCTGATTCTTTGTTTCCCCTTAAGAAGGGTGGCAGAGAAAAATCTGCCCCCTCTGATCTCCAAAAGGAACATCTCCTTAAATTAGTGGGGACCCCCAGGTCCAGTTTAAGAATGTTGAAGTCCCACTCCATCTTTGCCTGAGGCCAAACTCATTCATGCAACTTATTGTGCAACTATTATATTCCAGGCACTGGGGAAACACTAAAGATCAAACAAACAAAACTCTCTGCACCTGTGGCACTGACAGTTGTCACAACTACTTAACTACTTTGTAGCGTGAAAGCAGCCACAGACAGTATGAAAATAAATGGGTGTGGCCGTGCTCCAATACAGCTTTATTTATGGACACTAAATTTGAAACCCATGGCATTTTTCATGCATCTTGAAATATTAAGCTTCTTTTGTCCCCACCTCCCTGCCCCACTATTTGAAAATGTACTAACCATTCTGAGCTTGAGGGAGGGCATGTAAAAACAGGTGGTGCCAACCCCTATTCTAAATAATAAACACTGAAACTCACACAACAAATGTAAGTGTCAGGACTGTTCTAGTGTTTGTATAAATTAACTCATTTCATTCTCATAATAACCCTGGAAGGTCCGTCACTGCCGCTGGCTCTGCTAAAGAGAAAAAGAAGGAGGCACATAGTAGGTGGGCTAAGTTGTACAACTGTGGGGTCGGGATTTGAATCCAGAATCCAGAGTGGATGCCCTTCTGCACTATTCTTTACCTCCTCTTGCAAACCCTCAACAAACTAATATGCAGTTGTCTATATACCTACTATGCATACAAAAAAAGGTGTAGCCGCTAAACGTACAATAAAGGAATGAAAGGCTAAAATTTATGAGATAGGTTTAGCATCCCCACTTGGGGGGGATGTCATCGACTTGAGGATCTCCCTCTTTCCCCTTTGTTTCTTGCCTTTGCCCACATTCCCCTGCAAACACCCCCCACCAGCACTGCTCCTCAGCCTTCTCCACGTACTGGCCACATTTCAACTTGGATTCCACAGCTAGAGTGATGCTGGCATCGTTTCCCAGCTACTTGCGGGGGTAAGATTCAGAGTTAAACAGCCCCAGGAGAGAGACAGACTGGGGAGCTTAGGGTCCTGAGAAACCCTTTTGGGGGACAGATATGGACGGGTGAGGGGATCCGTGAACCTCAAAAAGAACCTTTTCCTTCATGCCGGGAAACCTCAGTCTAACCCCAACAAAGAGAGAGCCTCCGCCACCAGGTCTTTACGGAGGAGGGGGAAGCAGGTGAGTATTCCGTGATTCTCAGCGCGTGGGGGAAATGCTTCTGGCATTAAACAAAGCCTTTTTATATTTAAACTGCCAGCCCAGGATTTTCAGAAAAGTTTCCCCAAGTGTGACTGAGAGTGTGTGCACACAAAAAAATGATACACCGACGGATAAACACAGTTGGAGGCAGAAACACGTGTACACGTGCAAACACCCCAGCTAGGTCTAAACACCACCACGACAGCCACCAGCCACATGCCCCTCGGCGGCAGCGCGCCGGGAACGCACAGCCCGCGGGCTTTTGCACGCCCGGCTGCAGGGCGGGCCTGGGGAGTCGGTTCCACCAGGAATTCCAGAGCCACGGGGGGTGGGAGGAGGAGGAAGCCGCCGCCGCAGGGGAGGAGGCGGGGAGAGGAGGGGCGCCCCAGAGAGCAGGGAGAGCAGGGCCAGGGGCCAGGGGGCCGGGTGGATAGAGGTCGCGAGGGAGGGGCAGGGGATGGAGGCCCCGGCTCCCCACTGAGGGGCCGCCCAGCGGGTGCGGTGGGGGAGGGAAGGCCTGGCAGCGGGAGGCCAGGGCCAGATCCCGGGGTCGGGGGGCAAGCGCAGCGGGCGGGGACCGAGAGGGGGCTGCGCGGGGGAGGGGAGGGGTCTAGGTGCAGCCTGGCCGGCG
Organism: Odocoileus virginianus; assembly: GCF_023699985.2. Lineage (NCBI taxonomy): Eukaryota > Metazoa > Chordata > Mammalia > Artiodactyla > Cervidae > Odocoileus > Odocoileus virginianus. The sequence goes on along the minus strand of NC_069693.1, from coordinate 41,767,913 downwards.
CTGGGCTGGGATCGCTGCTCAGGGTCGCTGGGAGCCGAGCCCCAGAGACCTGATCTTATGCTTCTGGGCAGGCAGCTGGAGATTCAGGGAGCAACAAGCAGTGGTCACTGGACGGGCGCCGCCCCCCGCAGCTTGACCCTGGGCGGTGACTCTGCAGGCCCTTGAGTTCCTTTCTTTCTCCCTGGGATCGGAGAAATCAACTCATAGAGAGCTCGCTGGCTCGGTTCACTGGGATACAAGGGCCCGCGGCCCTCATAAGCCAGGAGACTTGCCTAGGATGTTTTTGTTGGTCTTAATGTGAGTCCCTTAAGCTGGGAATATGGTCCCTTTAGTTTAGGGGAGCACAGAAGTGCAAATGTTGAGCCCTAGTTTAAAAAGAACCGGGAAAAGCCTGATAGAGTTTGGTCTTGGAGAGAATCTTTGTCAACTCCTGGCACATGCTGACTGTAAATCCAGACCTTCTGTTACTTGTCTATCTGTCCTGCCCCCGAGGGCATCTCCCACCCTGCTGTTGGGGGTCAGATGACCTTCTGTCCTAAGGTTCAAAACTAGCTCTGATCCTCCCAGCCTGTGTCTCTCTGAGGGAGTCATACTACCTGACCCTCAGTCTTCTTATCAGTCAAATGGACAGATTATCCCTACTCTCTGAGACTGCCTGAGGATTCCCTAGGGCAGTGCCTACCCTCCCCACACTTGGAAGCTTGGACTTGAGTCAGCCCATGCCTCACCCCTGAATCAGTTTGACTGAACTTGGGTATTCACAACAAAAAGAGAGCTTTGGCCAACACATTATGATACCTAGCTCTGGGAACTTCTCCCCAGACTCCACTGCTAGCCAGAGGTGGGGCTGGGACCCCTGTCCGACAGCCTCCAACACTGGGCAACTTTCCATCGTCTCAGCAGATGAACTTGTTTTCCAAGGATAGTTTCAAGGTACTAAGTTGAAAGCAGCTACCAATTGCTTTTTCACCCTACACACCACCTATGTGCCAAAGACCTTTCCACAAATGAATCCTTCCTACCCTGTCCACAAGCCCCACTGGTCCAATCTCTAAGAGGAGGCTCAGCGGTGACGTGATGGAACTTACCCATGTTGCCCAGCCCGTCCACGGCACAGACAGGATTCAGCCCTTCATGTGGTGCCTGTTGTCCACTGGGGTGCCCCACTCCAGACCTTAAATCAGAATCTCTAGGAGGAGGGGGAGGAGGGTCAGCTTTTTCCTAATCCTCAGGTGATTTTAGTGTGTAACCCAAATGAACCACACCATTAATGTCAGAAGATTTTCCAGTCCAAAGTTAGCAAGCAGGAGTCCCTGGCATGTTTTCTTTGGCCCCCACAGTGTTTCATAAACTTTTGAATTGATTGCTAGCAGGTAAAAATCAGGAAATTTTACACCAAAATCCAGATTTTTTTTTTTTACTTCTTCAACCATTGGAGAACGAGACCATGTAGAATGCATGTATACAAGGCAGCCAGAGATACAGTTGACTGGAGCAGCGAGACAGCATGGAGCTGCTTCAGGCCTGGCACAAGGCCCCATCCACTCTATCACACCAGCTACATTCCCTCTCTGACTTCACTCATTGCACTGATGAGGAACCAGACGTCAGAAGGGCAGGGGATTGTCTGGATACCCACAGGTCAGGTTCAAGAGATGGAACTGGGACTGGAAAGAAACCAGGTGTCCCAGTTTTCAGTCCTGTACTCATCCTTGGCCCCACAGTCTTGAGTCATTTTCAGATGCGGCTACTATGGGTGTGAAAGACACCCCTAAATCCTTTGGAAATAGAAGTGATGTATTTGTACATCCACCTGGGAAGGCCCTGCTCTGAGCCATCCCCTCAGCCTCCACTGTCGGCTGCTTATTTCATGAATCAGCTTGCAGGATAACAGTGTAACTCAGAGACTCCAGCAAATGAGTCTGCCTCTACATAGATCATTTAAATATCCTGATAATAGCAGGTAGGTACATTGCGAGCTGGATTCAGCTACCTGTTGGGAACTGTCAGGGGTCTGGTGGGAGGTGGGGCAGAGGAAACAAAGGCCTAGGTGAAGATGGAGAGTCTGATTCATGTTCTCAGTCACTTAGAATGAGGGAGTAGGCAGAGGTCTCCTCTCCCATCCTACAGAAGGGCAAATGGAGGCTGGAATTGACTTACAAAGCAGCAGGCAAGAGCTAGAGACACCTTGGGACCTGAACACTTTCAGGGTGGCAGGTGAGCTTCATCTCATGTGCCATCTGTGATTGATTGGTACTGCTGCCCAAGGCATCAGGTCTCCAGGTGGGCCCATGGAGGAATTGGGGCCCTCTCCAGGATTTTAGAGGGAAAAGACCAACTGAGGCCAAAGAGCTTATTCATGCAGGCTGTAAGAAGGGCCAAGACTGGTGAAGAACCACCCCAGTTCTTCAGGCCAAAGTTGATGGCTCTGGGACAAGGATAGGGTAAGCAAGAAGACCCAGGGACCCCCCTCACCCCAGCCCAGGCCAGGTTACAGGGATCTGAGGGTGATTAGCTAAGAGTGATGTCTTCCATCTTTCCAGGTCAGCCTGGGAGCAGCTTAACCCTGTCTTGGTCCTCAACTCTCTTTCAAGGAAAAGTAAAGGCACAGCCTTCAAAATGCCCAAGGACCATGTGGGTGAGGAAGCAAGGGGCAGACAAAGAGCCCCGGCCTTTACAGTCTGTGATCTAGGGAACCAGGTCCCACCTTGCAGGCCTTAGGGGCTGGAGGGCTGGCAGTGGACCCTCTTCCTGTATCACAGCCAGAGGATGTGATACAGGAAGAACAGGGCTCTCCTCCCAGTCCTGCTGCTTCCCAAGTTCAAGTTCCATCTCTTGAACTTGACCTGTGGTTATCCAGACAATCCCCTGCCCTTCTGACGTCCGGTTCCTCATCAGTGCAATGAGTGAAGTCAGAGAGGGAATGTAGCTGGTGTGATAGAGTGGATGGGGCCTTGGGCCAGGCCTGAAGCAGCTCCATGCTGTCTCTCTGCTCCAGTCAATAGAGGCCAGATTTCCTCTATTTTCTCAGCACTACTGTAAACCACTGCATCTCAGCTACCTGGAGCTAGTGTCTTGTGTTTTCACATCCTGAGCTCCCTCAGGGCTCACCAGCTCACTATCCATGGTGGCTGCAATCACTGATGACCATGACATCCTTTGTTTATTGATACGGCCATTTCTCAGAACACAGAGGCCCCCATTTTAACTGTACACCACAGGGCTTCCCAGGGGGCGCTGGTGGTAAAGAACCTGCCTGCCAGTGCAGGAGACATAAGAGATGCTGGTTAGATCCCTGGGTCAGGAAGATTCCCTGGAGAAGGAAATGGTACTCCACTCCAGTATTCTTGCCTAGAAAATTCCATGGATGGAGAAGCCCAGCAGGCTACAATCCACGGTGTCGTAGAGAGTCAGACACGACTGGGCCACTGCACATGCACCGTAAACCACTGAGCTGAGAGCAGAGGTTATAGTTGGGCCCCATGGAGGATGCAGGAAGTGTGTTCTGGGCCACCCCTTAACAGGCCAAGAGACAGATCAAGGTCACCTCTTGAGTTTCTGGACACAGGTCTCTCCAGTGAGGGCCACAGAGCCCCTGATAGGTCCCTTGAAGCCCTCCTCGTCCTGCCAGTCTCTGGGCTCATAGGCCTCTGAGCTCAGGGAATGGTTAACAGACATTCCTGGCTGGTACAAGCCTCTGCCCAGGACAGTAGACCACTCAGAGTCAAGAGGCTCTGTCCCCTCCCAGGACCGCAGGTGCAGCGTCACCTCCTTCTGGGGCTGCCTGGTATGTGAGCCAGAGGATGTGATACAGGAAGAACAGGGCTCTCCTCCCAGTCCTGCTGCTTCCCTGCCGTGTGTCACTGGGCAAGTTGCTCTCCTCGTGGGACCTCACTGCCCCCGCCCTGCCTGCTACACGGAGCTGCAGTGACCGGCAAGGAGAAGCGATCGGGAGACCTTAGGCTGAGTGCAGCCTGGGCCTGGCTCCCAAATGTCCGCGGAGGCCTGTATTCGGGGCTGTGGTGCTCCTGCACATGAGACAGGGCCCGGCCCTGGAGACAGGCTCCATGTGGCAGAGAAGGCAAACCCTAAACAGCTGGCTTCCAAAGTGTGCAAGCGAACTTCCGGTAGCATGGCAGACTGCGTCGCAGAGGTGGCCATGGCGCGCTCTGGGCTGCAGACAGGGTAGGCAGGGAGGCAGCCCAGAGTCGAGTTCGCTCAGTCACTGTGTGACTACCGTATAACTACCATGTGACCATATAGCTACCACGTGACCCAGCAATCCCACTTCTGGGCATATACCCTGAGAAAAGCATCATTCAAAACGACACATGTACCCCAGTGTTCACCGCAGCACTACTGACAATAGCCAGGACACGGAAGCAACCTAGATGTCCCTCGACAGATGAATGGATAAAGATGATGTTGTGTGTGTATTCAATGGAATACTACTCAGCCATAAAAATAAATGAGATTGGGTCATTTGTAGAGGTGTGGATGAACCTAGAGTCTGCCATACAGAGTGAAGTAAGTCAGAAAGAGAAAAGAAATGTTGTATATTGACGCATCTATGTGAAATCTAGAAAGATGGTGTAAGTGAACCTATTTGCAGGGAAGGGATAGAGGTGCAGACGTGGAGGATAGACATGCGGACACGGAGGAGGCAGAGGACGGTGGGACGCATTGGGAGATGGGGACTGACGTATATACGCTCCCGGGTGTGAAGCAGATCGCTGGTGGGAAACTGCTGTCAGCACAGGGGAGCTGAGCCCAGTGTTCTGTGATCACCTAGCGGGGTGGGACAGGGGGTGGGACGGAGGTCCAAGAGAGAAGGGGTATATGTATACTTTCAGCTAATTCACATTGTTTTACAGCAGAAACCAACACAACCATACAAAGCAATTATACTCCAACTTAAAAAAATCCTGGCCCCCACCCCGACTTGCTAGCTGTGCACACTTACAAGTTACCACCTCTCCGAACCTCCATTTCCATTCCTGTAAAATGAAAAGAACAATAACAGCCAACATTTAATGAACACCAACTATGTTCCAGGAACTAAATCAATCCTTAAGATGACCATGGGATGTACTATTCCAGCATCAGTGGACAGACAAGGAAACTAAGGCCCAGAGAGACAAAGTGATTCACACACAGCTGGTAGGCGGCAGAGCCAGGCTGCTCCAACAAGGGTCCCTGATCTCTGCCTTCCGGGGTTAGTGAGGAATACGAGTGATGACACGTGGCTCTGTCTTGGCACCATGCCTGGCACAGAGCAAGCTCACAGTACATGGTCACTGCTATTAATGCTGTGATGGGAAGTACCTCACTATGCTAGGGCTGCTGTAACGAAGTACCAGGAACTTCACGATTTAAACAGCAGAAATGTATTTTCTCACAGTTGCGGAGGCTAGAAATCTAAGATCAAGGTGTCGGCAGGGCCAGTTCCTTCTGAGGTCTGTGTCCTCGGATTGTAGATGGCTGTCTTCTCCATGTATCTTTGCCTCGTCTCCCCTCTGTATGTGACTGTGTTCAGATTTCCTTTTTTATTATGACATCCTTTTAACTTAATTGCCTCTTTAACATTCCACCTCCAAGTACAGTCCCTTTCTGATGTACCGAGGGTCAGCACTTCAACATATGCGATTTGAGGGGACACAGTTCCGTCCATTTCAGAGGGACATCAGTGGTCTGTTCCCAAGGAGGGGCAGAGAAGGGGCTGGAGGCGAGACGGTGGCTGCCCAGGTGGCCCCTGGCCCTGCCTAGCTGGCCATCAGCTCCCTGGAGCCCCGGTCAGTGGTAGGAGGGCCAGGGCAGGCTTGGGCCCTGGACACAGTGTCAGGCATCCCACCTTGAGGACAGAGCCTCCGCGGGAGGGTCCCCTCCGCCAGGCTTCACACACTCAGCCTTTCACGTGGGAGTTGGCGGCCCAGCAGTGGCAGGCCAATTCTTTACCACTGAGCCACCAGGCAAGCCCCTCAAGGCTTTCTTAAACTTCCTTGGGAATCATGCCTGCCAGAAACAATGACACTTTTAAAAAGATTCCTTAAGCTCCCTCATTCCAGGATTCAGGACTTTTCAGCATCATTCAGCCTTGCACTTGGCTGGGTGTGGCCAGGTCTGGACCGTGGGATGACTGCCGCCCATGGTGCCGGCCTTAACGAATCCTGAAGCTATGACCACAGCTAGGTCTGGATTCATTCTGGGTGAGGGGGCTTCCCATGGGCTGACAACTGCCCTCTCTTTCCCCAAAGATGTCCCCTTCTCTCCAGCTTGTTGTCACCACTCTGGTGCCAGCCGCCATCTCCCTCACCTGAACAGTCAGTTCCCTTCCTAGGTGGCTGCTGTTGTTCAGTCACTAAGTTGTGTCCGACTCTTTGCAACCCTGTGGACTGCAGCACGCCAGGCTTCCCTGTCCTTCACTGTCTCCCGGAGTTTGCTCCAACTCATGGCTACTGAGTCAGTGATACTATCTAACATCTTATCCTCTGCCACCCACTTCTCCTCTTGCCCTCAATCTTTCCCAGCATCAGGGTCTTTTCCAATGAATTGGTTCTTTGCATCAGGTGGCCAGACTACTGGAGTTCAGCTTCAGCATCAGTTCTTCCAATGAATATTCAGGGTCGATTTCTTTTACAATTGACTGGTTTGATCTGTTTGCTGTCTGAGGGATTCTCAAAAATCTCCAGCCGCACAGTCAAAAGCTTCAATTCTTTGGTGCTCAGCCTTCTTTACAGTCCAACTCTCACATCTGTACATGACTACTGGAAAAACCATAGCTTTGACTATACGGATCTTTGTTGGCAAAGTGATGTCTCTACTTTTTAACACACTGTCTAGGTTTGTTGTAGCTTTTCTTCCAAGGAACAAGCATCTTTTAATTTCATGGCACCAGTCACCATCTGCAGTGATTCTGGAGCCCAAGAAAATAAAGTCTGTCACGGTTTCCACTTTTCCCCTCCTAGGTGGTCTCCTGCTTTGTTCCCCTGCAACCATAAGCCACAAGACAGCCAGAGCCGCTTTCTTGCACTTAAATCTGATGATTATCCATTTAAAGGCCATTCAGACAGTTCAGTTCCTTCCTTATCATAGGCTGACCCTGGCTTCTTTCTCCCCGCCAGGTCTTTGCCTTTGGCCTTCTCTGCCTAGAATGCTGGGTGCTAACCGCTCTCACTTGCTGTCAACTCCCAGGGGCTCCCCCAAGCCCTCCTTCTCTGAGGGTTTGAACTTCCATGTAATCTGAGGTCCCGCTGCATGACTGACCCTGGGCCAACATGCCCACACTCCCAGCATCCTCTGTAGCTAGGGCCTGGGGTCTGTCTGGTTCAGGTGGTGGAGGATGCCTGCCTCCTGCATTCACCTTGGGCCTGCAAAGAACTAGGGGAAAATTTGATCTGCCGGGATATCTCTGAGCTCCAGGATCTCCCTCCTCCCAGCTGACCCTCCGACACTGTGACCTTGGGAATGTTTCAGCCAGAGCCTGGGGCTGAGCTTGGGGTGGGGGGCTGGGCAGGTGAACCCTCTGCCAGGGATCTGTGTTCTCTGATAAGCTCAGTCTGCCCCAGCTGGCCCTGGAACCCCACGGCCCCCCGCTGGTCTCCCAGGGCTCAGACATACCTTCCAAATGGTCACAGTCACTGTATCCGTTTCCTGTGGCTGCTATAACAAATCACCACAAACTTAGTAGCTTAAAACAGCAAAGATGTATTATCTTATAGACTTGGAGGTCAGAGTCTGAAATAGGGCAAAGTCATTGGGGCAGAATCAAGGTGTTAACAGGACCATATTGGTCCTGAAAGCTCCAGGGGAGAATCTGCTTCCTTGTCTTTTACCTACATTCCTTGGCTTGTGGCCCCTTCTTCCACCTTCAAATCCAGCAGCATAGCGTCTTCAGATTTCTGGCTGTGACCGCTTCTTCTGTTCCCTCTTCCACTCTCAGGACCCTTGTGATTGTTCTGGGCCCACCCTGATAACCAAGGATAATCTCTTTATTTTAGGGTCAGCGTGCCATGGTGAGCATGCAGGATCTTCCCCTACCAGGGACTGAACTGGTGCTCCCTGCAGGGGAAGCTCGGGGTCAACCACTGAGCCGCCAGAGAAGTCCATGGCTGATAGCAACCTTAATTCCGTCTGCAAACTTAATTCTACCCTGCCATTTTACATACCATCTTCACAACTTCTACAGATTGGACACAGACAAGCTTTTTGGGGGGTGGGGGAAGGCATTATTCTGCCTGCCAAAAGGAAAAACGTCATAGTCCAGTTAGAGAGAACGCACAGGTGGCAGTTCAGCGAGCTGGCCCTGGAGGCAACCATCTGGGTTCAAGTTCACCACTTACCAGCCAAGGGACCTTGGGCAAGCCACTTTTCTGAACTTGAGTCTCCTCATCCAAATGGGGGGTGATGTGAGCCCAAACAGTGGGATACTACCCAGCAACGAAAAGGAGTGGCCTGTCAACACACACAGCAAGGTGGATGAATCATAAGATTAGTACAGGTGAATGAAACCAGATGAAAAAAGTACATACTGCGTGATTTTGTATAACTTTCAAGAAAATGCAAACGAATGTAGTGACAGGAAAGCAGATCAGTGGCTACCTATGGATGGAAGGAAGCAGGAACGGGCAGGAGGGAGGGATTACCAGGGGGCACAAGAACATGTTTGGGACAGATGAGTATGTTCCCTGTCTTGATGGTGTGTGGATGTGAGGGTGTGTGGATGCCAAAATATCAAATTATATACTTAAAAGGCATGGTTTATTGTAGGTCAACTAATCCTCAATAAAGCTGTTAAAATGTTATAGTGTCTCCTCATAAGGTGGTAGTGCAGAGTAAATGAGTTAATTCACAAAAAACCATAGAACAACATTTGGCACATAGTACTTACTCAAAAATCCTTAGCCAGCATCATCACTAATGTTGTTGTCATGGTTAAACAGCAGTGCTTTCCCACCCAGGCTGCATGTTAGAATCACCTGGAAAGTATTCTTAAAGCAGGGATACCTGGGCCTCCCCTGTACAGAGTATGATTCAGCTGATATGGGGTGGGGCCTGGGGCTGGACATTTTTAGAGTTCCCCAGGTGATTATTTAGGATTTGAACAAGTCAGGATTTTTCCTCACTATACCAATATTTATTGAGTCCCACAATGTGGAAATTATGCCAATATTTTCCAGATAGTTCTGCCATGCAGGCCAACTCCTGTGAAGAAAGAGCTCTGGTTTCATTCATTCATTCATTCAGCAAATGTAACCTATTACACTGTACACGCCTGACCAGATGCTGGGGAGATAAATGTGGACCCAAGCTCCTGCCCTCCAGGATGCCTGGTCTAATGATAGAGATGGGTATGGGTGAGAAAACAGAAGAAAGGGCAGGGAGGAATCAGAGAAGACTTCACAGAGGAGGTGACATTTTTTTTCAGGGTCTTGAAGAATGTGCAGGAGTTGGCCAAAGGGAAAAAAAGAGCATTATGTATGTATCAATTATCTATTCATTGCTGTGTAACAAATTATGCCAAAAGTTAACCACTTAAAACAAACATTTTATTATGTTCATAGCAGGTTGGGAATTCAGTTAGGGCAGAGTGTCTCTGCTCCTCAGTGTCTGGGGTCCTCAGCTGGAAAACCTGAAGCTGGAGCAACTAGCGCCCTGAAATTATCTGGTCTCGTTTACTCATTTACCTGGCAAGGGCCAAGATGATTCAAAGACTAGGACTGCCAGCCACAGTGCCTGTACATGGCCTGTCTATGCAGTTTAGGCTTCCTCATATTATGGCCACTTCAGGGTAGTCATACTTGAAGGTTAGGGCTGTAATAAGGAGTATTCTATTGGAAAAGATAGAAGCTGCACCACCTCAGGAGTCACAAACCATCACTCTCACTTCATTCTACTGGTTGAAGCAGACTTAAGCCCACCTTGATTCAAGAGGAAGAGCCATGGACTCTGGCTCTTGATGGAAGGGCCTGTTTTAGAATTGCTCTGGTGTGTTCAGGGAGTAATGATGATAACGATGATGCTAATATCATATAGACATATTGAGCAGTCATGATGCTCCAAGGACCATTCCAAACTCTCTTCATGTATTAACTCAGAGTCCTTCCACCCCAAGGCATATCATTACTCATGTTTTCCAGGTGGAGAAACATGCAAGTCATAAAGCTGGCAACAGGAGAGCTGAGATGTGGACCCAGGCAGACTGGCTACAATGCTCAAGCCCTAACCACTACACACACTGCCTCCCATCAGCAAAAGCAGTATGGCTGGACCTGTGATGCCTGTAGGGAGGGGCTGGAGCTGCATCTGGAGAGGAAGAGGCACCAGAGCCTGCAGGACCTTGCCAGACACATAGAAAAGTCTGGGATTCATACTAATAATAGTGGGGAACCACTGAAGGGTCTTAAGCAGGAAAATGGGACTTCTCAGGTGGTGTTAGTGGTAAAGAACCCACCTGCCAATGCAGGAGACACAAGAGATGTGGGTTCAATCCCTGAGTTGGGAAGATCCCCTGGAAGAGGGCATGGCAACCCACCCCAGTATTCTTGCCTGGAGAATCCCATGGACAGAGGAGCCTGGCGGGCTACAGTCCATAGGGTCTCAAAGTGTCAGACACAACTGAAGTGACTTAGCGCACATGCACACAAGCAGGAAAATGACTTGACCAGATCTGTGTCACAGAATGGTCCCTCCATAGACTAGCAGAGAAGGGATTGGCGGAGGTAAAGCCACAGATGGGAGATGAATCAGCAAGTTAGTGCAAGGGGTCAGATGAAGGCTTGTGGGGAGAACAGGGAATGGTTGCAAGGAGAAGTCAAGGAGTGTCAGTCCACAGCCATTCAACATCATGATTTTGAAGACTAAGCAACTTAGAAAAATTCTTACAATATGTGGTTTAGGCTTTGTTTAGAATAAAGAGAATTCAAAATCATATAAGAATATGATGCCAGTTTGTTTAAGGGCACCTGTCTACTGTACTATTGGCTCCGTCTGCCCCCCTATGGACACTCTTCACCTTCTCCCTGCCTAAATCCTGGGTCTGACAACTACAACCTGCATCACCGCAGCTCCCCACCCTCTGGTTTCCTGTGGTTCAGCCAAAGAGGGGGCACCAGGAGAGATCAGAGGGTGGGAGAAGAGAGAGGCCAGGGTATTTGTTTCTCTGGCTCCCTGTCTGTGTCTCTATGGTTCTGGAAATGGCTCAGTTGAAGGGCACAGCTCCTGGCAGCCCCCCACCCACTGCTCCAGCACTCGGGGGGTCCTGGTAACTCCAGCCCTTCTCCCACCTGATAGTACAACTGTAGAGAGAGAATCCTGCACGGAAGTGCCCCAAACCATAGAATTAATTTGGTGGTAGGACTGGAGGTGTTTTTCCCTTCTTTCTGCTTTTCTATATTTCCTTAACTGTTTGCAGTAAACCAGTATTAATTTTTATAATTAAAAAAAAGTTAACCAATGGGATTTGAGGCTGGTCAGATGCAGAAAGGACAAATGTGGCAGGAAAGCATGTGCAGTGATTTGAAACCATGTCCATTAGCCCTTGACATTCCTCCCCCCAAAAGGTGGAGGCTAACTCTGCCCCTTGAGTACAGTTGTCCTTAGTGGCTTGCTTCCAATGAATCGAATATGGTTAAAGGGATGGTGTATGTCTAGGTCTATAAAAGGCATCACAGCTGTCTCCTGGGCCCTCTTGGAGCACTGGCTCTGGATGAAGCCAGTTGTCATGTCATGAGGACACTCAAGCAGGCTTTTGGAGAAAGTCACAGTGAGAACCTGAGGTCTCCTGCCAACAGCCATGTGTGTGAGCACCATGGAAGCAAATCCCCCCACTCCAGTTAAACCTTCAGGCGACTGCAGTCCTGTCCGGCATCTTGATTGCAACCCCAAGAGAGATTCTGATCCAAAACCACCCACTCAAGCCACTCAGCTTCCTGACCCGCCCAAATACGTGTGAGATGGTAAATGTTCATTGTGTTAAAATGGCGCTAGGTTTTCAGGGTGATTTGTTACACAGCACTGGATAACTAATACACCATTAGCACAGTTCCCTGGATGCCAGCTTGGGCTTCCCCGGTGGCTCAGCTGGTAAAGAATTCACCTGCAATGTGGGAGACCTGGGTTTGATCCCTGGGTTGGGAAGATTTCCCTGAAGAAGGGGACAGCTACCCACTCCAGTATTCTGGCCTGGAGAACTTCAAGGACTATTCCATGGGGTCGCAAAGAGTCAGACATGACTGAGGCACTTTGACTTTCACTGATTCACTTTCTGGAGGCCAGCTTGGATATTAGAAGAGATGAGACACAAGCTAGGGAGCTGGCATGGAGGAAGAAGGTAATCTCCATCTGGCGGCTGTTGAGCTTGGGGGTCATGGACAGAAGTAGCCCATGTGCACCAGGCCTAACGATTGGGGAGGACGATCTAGATAAGGAGAGAGATCTAGAATCATCAGAAGAGAAGGTGCAAGAGGAAACTTCAGGAGTGAGAAAGGTCACCCAAGATGAATGTGTAGAGTGGAGACGGTAGAGGGCTAGGTGGGGGCCAGGCTGAGGGGAAGATGACCATGGGTGGGGTGCCCCAAGAGGGGGTCTGAGGAGCGACCATCAGAGAGGTGGGGGGAGGCTGGGGGAGAAAGCAGCCTCTGAAGGCCAAGAAACAGGGAGAGCTTCCAGGCTCCAGGAAACCAAGTGAGGGCCATGATGGAGCCCTAGGCAACCTTACTGGGAGAGAGCGGTTTTTCCCAGCTTCAGTCCTGAGTCAGTCCAGTGGAGGGTTTTCATGTTCCTACAGGGTTGGAACTAGTGCAGCTCCATCCTGGCCAAGCTTGTTCATTCAAGTCCTCCAAGCTTGAGACACCAGTCACCAAGAGCTGGTGCGTGGGGTGGGGGTGGGGGGTGGGAGTGGGGGGCCCTCATGTCTGCAGTTCCTAGGGCTTACTTGGCTGACAGTGGATTTTTTTTTTTTTTTCATTTCTTTTGAGAGCTTGCTTAGTTTCCCCTTCCTTCCGCCTGTCAGGGGACCAAAGTGTAGAGAAACCCACCTCTGAACGTACACGCGACCAAAACACATTCACCAGTCTGTGCTTTTAGACTGGGGAGATTCCTCTTAAGATCCTGAGTCTTCTCCAGTAATTTCAGTGGCAGCGGCTTCAAGGGGAGGAAGAGACTCCTTAAACACCCTACACAGCGTCCATGTGGGACTCACTCCACTTCCCGGGGTTCTCAAAGCCCAATTTAATCCAAGCTTATTAACACATAACATTTTAATTTGCCTTTTCAATATGCTCTGCACCGTATAAGCGTAACAAATTTAATAACATCAGAAGTAAGGATTTCGTATGTTAATTACAATGTTTCCATTTCTTTGAGAAGCTCTAGCCAGTTGGGGTAACCCCTGTGGAAAACAGTCAGCTGGAAATCGAGGCAGTTTCTGGTCCTCTCTGCAACCGACCCCCACCCCAATTGCTGTATTGAAAGCAATCAAAAAGGAAAAATGGGTTTCTCAGTTATGGAAAAGGAGCTGAAATCTAATGTTTTCCAGTGTCTTAGGTTGTGTTCCTCCAGACACAGAGGCTTTGACAAGAGTTCTGGAGTAAGTTATTTACTTGCAAGGTGGTCTCAGGAAGTACCCATGGAAGAGAGGATGGAGACAGGGAGGGGACAGCAACCAGCAAAGAGTGTGTTTATCAAATCTGTTACCGCTGAGTGCAACTGAGGCTCAGTCCTGCTGGAGAGCCCTGGGAGCCAGAGTGGAGCATGCACCACCCAGGGTTGTCCACCCCTTGATCACGGGGTAAAAGCTATTTCCAGGGGCTATTTATCCTCTGGGACTTTGAGCCTGCTCTGTGGGTGGCAAAATGGACTCTGGCACCCAGAGAAAGCCGGCAGGTAAAGGAATGCAGGGGCTGGCAGCTGGAGGTCAGGCTGAGATGCAGTGAAAAGGTCAAGATGACAGAATACGGGCAGGAGCAGGTGGTGATTATGTAACCAGGCTCCGGGAGCCCAGGAGGAACCCTAAATCTCAGCACAAGTTGGTGGAAATGTGAGTCCCAGGATGCTGCTGATTGTTGAAGGAACACAGCTCTGGCTTCTCCTGGCCCCAGACCTAAAGCAATCAGGGAGCATCTGCAAGGCACCAGGCACTGGCTAGACCTGGATAGAGATAGAGACTATCAAAGGGAAGTGAGTCAGACAGAGAAAGATATATAGCATAAGATATCACTTATGGTGTGTGTGTTCAGTCATGTCCGACTCTTTGTGACCCCATGAACTGTAGCCCACCAGGCTCCTCTGTCCATGGGATTTTCTTGGCAAGGATACTAGAGTGGGTTGCCATTTCCTCCTCCAGGGGATCTCCCGTACCCAGGGATCGAACCTGTATGTTCTGTGTCTCCTGCATTGCGGGCGGATTCTTTACTTCTGAGTCACCAGGGACGTCATGATATTACTTATATGTGGTACCTAATACAAAATGATACAAATGAACTTATTCACAAAACAGAAACTGACTCACAGATCTTGAAATCAAGCTTATAGTTACCAAAGGGGAAACACGGAGGAAATGATAAATTAGGGAATTTGGGATTACCATTTATATACTACTATATATAAAATAGAACACAAGGACAGACTCCATAGCAAAGGGAACTCTACTCAGCATTCTGTAATGACCTATACGGAAAAGAATGGATATGTATGTGTGTGTGACTCATTCACTTTGCTATACACCTGAAACTAACACAACACTGTAAATCAACTGTACTCCAATACAAACTTTTAAAAAAAGTAAGCTGGACTTCCCTGGTGGTCCAGTTAAGAATTCGCCTTCCAAAAAAAAAAACAAGAATTCGCCTTCCATTGCAAGGGGCGCGAGTTCAATCCCTGGTCAGGGAGCTAAGATTCCACATACCTTGCGGCCAAAAAAACAAAAGCAATATTATAATAAATTCAATAAAGACTTAAAAAAAAATTTAAAAAGTAAGCCAACCCAGAATGTCCATCAACGGATGTATGGATAAACAAACGTGGTATATTTGTACGACAGAGTAGTAGTTGTCCCAGAAAGGTTAAATACACACTACAGCATGGATGAACCTTGAAAATACGCTAAGTGAAACAAGACAGGGAGTTCCTTGGTGGTCCAGTGGCTCAGACTCCAGGTTCCCAATGCAGGGAGCACGGGTTTGATCCCTGGTCAAGAAGCTAGATCCCACATGCTGCAACTAAGACCCAGTACAGTCAAATAAATAAATAATGAAAAAAAAAAAAAAAAGCCAGGCACAAAACAAATATTATGTGATGCCATTTGTATGAGGTACCTAGAATAGGAAAATTCATAGAGTCAGAAAGCAGAATAGAAGTTACCAGGGGCAGGGGGAGTGGAGAATTGGGGGTTACTGCTTAATAAATACAGAGTTTCAGTTTGGGATGGTGGAAAAGTTCTAGAGGTGGATGGTGGTGATGTTGCACAACTTAATTCCACTGAATTGTACACTTAAAATGTTTTAAAATGGTAAACTTTGTTACAGATATACTGTTGTTGTTCAGTTGCTCAGACCTGTCCAACTCTTTGCAACCCTGTGGACTGCAGCATGCCGGGCTTCCCTGTCCTTCACTATCTCCTGGAGTTTGCTCAAGTTCATGTCCATTGAGTCAGTGATGCTATCTAACCATCTCATCCTCTGCTTCCCCTTCTTTTGCCTTCAATCTTTCCCAGCATCAAGGTCTTTTCAAATGAGCCGGCTCTTCACTTCAGGTGGCCAAAGTATTGGAGCTTCAGCTTTAGCAACAGTCTTTCCAATAAATATTCAAGGTTGATTTCCTTTAGGATTGACTGGTTTAATCTCCTTGCAGTCCAAGGGACTCTCAAGAGTCTTCTCCAAAACCACAGTTCAAAAGCATCAATTCACTGGCACTCAGCCTTCTTTATGGTCCAACTCTCACATCCATACACGACTACTGGAAAAACCATAGTTTTGACTATTGGGACTTTTGTCAGCAAAGACATAGCTTTGCTTTTTAATACACTGCCTAGGTTTTTCATAGCTTTTCTTCCAAGGAGCAAGAGTCTTTTAATTTCATGGCTGTAGTCACCATCCACAGTGGTTTTGAAGCTCAAGAAAATCAAATCTGTTACTGTTTCCACTTTTTCCCCTTCTATTTACCATGAAGTGACGGGACCAGATGCCATGATCTTTTTTTTTCTTTTTGAACGTTGAGCTTTAAGCCAGTTTTTTCACTTTCCTCTTTCACCCTCATCAAGAGGCTCTTTAGTTTCGCTTCACTTTCTGCCATTAGCATAGTATCATCAGCATATCTCAATATGTCAGCAAATTTGGAAAACTCAGCAGCGGCCACAGGACTGAAAAAGGTCAGTTTTCATTCTAATCTCAAAGAAGGGCTGTGCCAAACAATGCTCAAACTACTGTACAAGTGTGCTCATTTCACATGCTAGTAAGGTTATACTCAAAATACTTGAAGCTAGATTTCAGCAGTGTGTGAATCAAGAACTTCCAGATGTGCAAGCTGGGTTTAGAAAAAGTGGAAGAACCAGAGATCAAATTGCCAACATTCATTGGATCATAGAGAAAGTGAAGGAATTCCAGAAAAATATCTACTTCTGTTTCATTGACTACACTAAAGCCTTTGTGCAGATCACTACTAACTGTGGAAAATTCTTAAAGAGATAGGGATAACAGACCACCTTATCTGTCTCCTGAGAAGCCTGTATGCAGGTCAAGAAGTAACAGTTAGAACCTTATATGGAACAACTGAGTGGTTCAGGATTGGGAAAGGAGTACAACAAGGCTGTATATTGTCATCCTATTTGTTTAACTTATATGCAGAGTACATCATGTGAAACGCCGGGCTGGCTGAATCCCAAACTGGAATCAAGGTTGTTTGGAGAAATGTCAGCGACCTCAGATATGCAGACGATGCAACTCTGATGGCTGCATATATGTTATCACAGTTTTCAAAAAACTGAGTCAATTAAAATGTTGATCTAAATTATCATGTAAGCACACCCTCGTCAATAGGAGACAGAGAAACCGTCAGGTGAGTTTAGGAGAAGAGTGACCGGATGCCCGCCTGGAAGCACAGCCAGGAACTTGGCCAGAGGGAGGAAGGGAGGAAAGACAGTGGGGGACGGGGACAAGGAGGCCGTGAGGAGAGCTGGATGGGACTGAGGAAGCAAAGCTGAGCTAGCTCCCCACTCTCCTGGTTATAAGCTGCTTTACTTTGGGTGCCCCCCAACTCCCCAAGGGGAAGGGAGGGCAGTCTCAGAAGGGCACGCTATTATGCCCTGACCACCGGGGGCATCTGCAGGGACCCCTGAGGCAGCGTGAATGGTCCTTCTGCTTAGAGTCCAAGAGGCTGGCCACACACTGCTGCTGGAAGAATGACCTTTGTATTCCTACCGGCTGGCCCGCCACCCTGAAGCATGCAGTAAATGCCCATCAAGCAAATGAATGAAGCACCACATATGAGGCATGCCCTGAGTCAAGCATTTTAAGAGCATTCTCTCATTCAATCTCACAATCACCCTAGGAGTCAGGACTTCTTACTTATTTTTTTTAAACAGGGTCGCTCTTATTGTCCCAATTTTACGGATGAAACAAGTGAGGCTCGGGCTAAGTAACTTGCTGCAGCAGACACTTCGGTATTCCACCCTTACCTCCCAGAGCTACTTTAGGGCCCAAAGTTTTGACTTCTGACTGCCGGCACTTCTGTCTCTTTGCCTGAGGTCACCCACAATGACTCTGTCTATGCACAGGTGGACCTGAGTGCTGCAGAGTTAGTGCCCTTATGAGCGGCCCTCAACCAAGGGTGATGTGAGGTGGTGTATAAATACCCCAGCTCCACCGCCCACCCAGGCACATGTTGTACACTGACTCCCAGGGTGCCCCAGAGGGGATGAGCTTCTGTTTCTCAAAAGTCCACACTTTTAGAAAAAAAAAATATATTTATTTGGCTGTGCCAGGTCTTAGTTTTGGCATATAGGATCTAGTTCCCTGACCAGGGATCAAACCCAGGCCCCCTGCATTGGGAGCACAGAGTCTTAGCCACTGGACCACCAGGGAAGTCCCACAAATAGTAAATTAAAATTCAGGGTGAACCCCAGTTGCACATGATTCTTCAGGAGGCACTTTTGTTAGACTGAAGTGGAAACCCAACCCTTCCTCTGAGCACCTGGAGAGACTCCAGGGTTCCCAAGGAGCCCCTCCAACTCATCTTCCACCCTAACAGTTCTCCCCCGAGCCCCTCGCACCTTCAAACAGTTCCCCTCAAAGCCTCCAGAACAATGTTCTCCAAATGCAGAGCTGATCACATCACTCCCTTGCTAAACCTTTCCAATGACTCTCTGGAATCCAGGCCAACCCGCACCCTCAGCCAGCCAGGCACAGCGTGATGGGGCCCCGCTGACCTCACCTTGCAGGTGTCCCCTAACCGCCATACTCCTATCCTCCGACCACCCCCTGCTCCTGGGACTCCTCCACCACTAGGAAGCCTTGGGGACTTTGCCCTTGCCTGGGGCCCCGATGCGCCCACCCGGTTTCATACTCCCCCACCTCATCCCTTGCTCCCAAATCATTCTGATTCACCGTCACCACAGTCCTGATCACTTCTGGAAGACGTGTCCCCTGCCTGTTATTCACCTGCTCCCTAACTGTCAGCTCCTTGAGATCAAAGACCCTGTCGCCGTGTCCAGCACTGTTCTCCCAGCGCCTGGCACCTGGCTGGCCCAGTCCTTGCTCGGCAAAACCTTACTGAGTGAATGAACGAGTGATTGCACTCCCTGAGGTGAGACCTCCAGGAGGAGATGGGCGAAGCAGAGGAAAGTGCTGGGGGGTGCGGGGAGGGGCAGTTGCCACGTGAAAATCCAAATAACCAAGCCCGTGTTTAGGAGGCCCTGCAAGTGCTCCTGGCGGACCCTTCTGCCCTTTGCAGCTTCTCATATATTTCCTTTCCACCCAGGCCTCTCAGGGCCCAGGGGAGGCCCCACCCTCCAAGAGTGAGGGGAGGGTGGGGGCCTGGCAACGGGGCCCAGAAGCTTCAGCTCCTCTGGGCTTCCTCCCGGCTTCTCACAGTCCCCAGGGCCTCTGGTGGCCTCTGCTCGGCAACCTGGGCCCCAGCGGGGAGGGAACAGATCCCTGAGCAAAAGGACTGGAAACAGAGGCTCCGGGGTCAAAGGCCCTCCTGGGAAGGGGCCCTGAGGGGCTCGTGGTTCACTTGGGAGTTGCCAGGCTCCAATCAACCACAGCCCCCTTCTCCAGGGCCTGCACCCATGGGAGACAGGGCCTGGAGATGCAGCAGGCCAGGTCTTCCGAGGAAGCCTCTGGCCACTGGAAAGTTGCTAGGAAAAGTTTGCCGTGCTCTCTCTCTCTTCCCCTAGGATGCTCTGGGCCTCCAGGGCTCCGCAGCTCCAGGGAAAACAGGGACGCGGGTCCCAGGAGACCTAATGCCTGGCTAACCTCACTCTTTCCGAGGTGGGTCCCCAGAGCCAGGAGCTCAGGGAGAGTCAGACTCTGGGCCCAAGAGCTCACATCACACAGGGTCCAGGCCCTAATTTCCAGCTTGACCACATCTAACCTGCTCAGAGCGGTATTTTATGACTGAGAGTCAGGAAGTGCCTTCTTAAGTCTGATGGCTGTCTCTACGGCTTTCATGTAAAAGCCTATCCTGAGAACACAGCAACCAAAGGACAGATCATAAAGACCAGACGTTTGAAGACCCAGCATTTGGAGGAAAGGAAGTTTCAGGAGACCAACTAGGAGCTGTCCTCTTTCTTTCTCATCTTTCTACAGGAGCAAGGCTGAGCAGGAAATGTGAGCTTGGGCTCTGGAGTCAGGGAGTTATGGGTAACCAGTCCCACTCTGCTCCTTGCCCTGTGAACTCTGGAAGGGGCGGGAGCTCTCTGAACCTGCTGGCCCCCATCTCTAACACGGTGGAGTCCAGGCACCCACCCCCACCTCAAGGGTAGGATTACCCGAGATGAGGCTACTCACACCACTGTTAGCACATCCTGCAAGGCTCCCCAGGTCTCCTCCTCTGAACCTGCAGGCCTGGAATGTACATACTCTCCTCCCTTAGATTGGAAGGTGTGGAGCCTGGGGCGAGCCAGAGCCCCAGCCTCCCCCATAGGCTGGGTGCTGATTCATTCAACAAACACCCCTGCAGCCTGCATCTTGGGTACCCAAAGTGGGAGCCACACCCGCCAGCAAGCTGCTGACAGCCAAAGGGGCCACCAGCAAGTCCCCAGGTCACCCTGTGAGTAATGCTAAGAAGGGGGTATGAGGGGTGGGGAGGGGCTGCCCGCAGGAAGCCAGTGAGGTGGTGTCAGGGAGGAGGAGGTGCTGGGGCCAAGTCTTAGGGATCAAAGAGACCCTCACGAGATCCGGGAGGACCCCTGGGCTAAAGGACCCCCGTGGCTTCTGTCCCCAGGTCCCACTTTATGTCATTTATTTATTTTATTCTTTATTATTTCACTTAATTTTTTTTTCTTTTTTTTTATTGTCTCTTTCTCTTTTTTTTTCCCCCATTTATTTTTATTAGTTGGAGGCTAATTACTTTACATCATGGCAGTGGTTTTTGTCATACATTGAAATGAATTAGCCATGGATTTACATGTATTCCCCATCCCGGTCCCCCCTCCCACCTCCCTCTCCACCCGATCCCTCTGGGTCTTCCCAGTTATTTCACTTAATTTTAAAAACTGGTAAGGCTTACTGTTTCACATGACCCTGTCTTTGGTGTATGGCTCAGTGACTGTCATACACATGTACCTCCTTGTAATGACCTCCCAGGTGTAGGCAAAGGACACCTCCAGCCCCCAGCAGGCACCTTGTGCTGCTCCTGGTCTGTGCCTCCAGCCTCAGGCTCTGATTTCTGTCCCCACCAGTGATGAAGGCTCCCTTCTGTTACATGCACTTCTTTCTTTTTGGCCACTCCATACAGCTTGCAGGATCTCAGGTCCCCGACCAGGGAATGAGCCCAGGCCACAGTAGTGAAAGCACCAAATCCTAACTATTAGACTACCATGGAACTCCCTATAGTATGTATTTTGTAATACCTCCTTTACTCCCCTAAAATCAAAGCCTGACCTAAGCTCTACCCTAAATTAAGACGAAAAATAAAAAATAACATCAGCATTAGAGTAGGAAATGGCAATGTACTCCAGTATTCTTGCCTGGAAAATTCCATGGACAGAGAAGCCTGGTGGGCTACAGTCTATGAGGTCACAGAGAGCCGGACATGACTGAATGACTGAGCATATCAGCATATGTATTTATAATAAAACAGCAAGTCCAGTGGTACAGGATGCAACTGTTCCCGTAGGGATATCCCAAATATAAACCTTCCCAAGGGGACACATAGGTCCCATCAAGAACCACGTCCAAGATCTTCAGAGCTCCAGGGACTAAAAACACTCAGCCAGCTCCCCACTGGGGTGAGAAGGAACTCCAAGTTGGTCATAATCCATGTCACAGAGTCAGTTACTGGCAGAGCCAGGGCAGAACTGGGGTCTAAGGGACAGTGTCATGCAGGGATCACCAATACAAACTGCAGAGTCAGACGTGAGATTTCAATTCTCAGACAGTTTAGTTGGCTCCTTGGTAACAGAGGAGCTTACAAGTATTAAATGAGATGATACCCACAAAGTGCTCAAGATCAGCACAGGCACTCACATTTGTTCATTCAACAGTATTCACAGCGTACTTTCTATGTTCCAGGCACTGGGCTGGGTAGGGGAGGTGACAAGGATGGGAAAGCTTCAGGAAGCTTACCCGCTGGTGGAGGAGACAATACACAGACAACCAAATACATACACAGGAAACTGGTAGAAGGTGACATAGGATAAGCAGATTTTAAAGTAAGAGTTAATTTAGGATTTCTTAGATTGAGGGGCTCAAAGGTGCCCTCTCTCAGGAGGAGGCACTCGCACGGAGACAGGATTGGATGTTACCAAGGCAAAAATGGGAGGAAACAGCGTTCCAGGTGGAGGAGCAGCAAGTGCAAAGGCCCTGGGGCAGGACCTGGCTTGAGTTCTAGAAAAGGAAAGGTTATTGACAACAAGAATGTTAAGATATGAAGTTGGCTGGGAACACGGAGTTGGATCATATAGGACCTTGCAGACTTGTATGCTGGTGGCAAGAGAAGCCCATAGAAGGTTGGAACTAGAGATAAGAGCATAATCTGATTTACATTTTTAAACGTAAATCTTACCCACTGGCTGCCAAGTGGAGGAAGAATTGAGAGGACAAAAGTTGAAGGAAGGAGAGGTGAGGAGGCCACAGTGGGTGTCCAGGAGAGAGATGCTGGAGGCCTGTGTCTGGGAAGTGGGTGGAGAGATGGACTGATGTAGGTTGCATATAACTCGGTCAATAGCAAGGTGATCAATATTTCCAGCCAATGTTCTTCTTTTTGTGCATTCAACAAACATTATCCTGGTGCATTGCAATACTGCCTTGCTTATTCCACGTAGTCATAATTTATTCGGGACCTACTATGTGCAAAGCTCGGCACTACACTGAGCTGAAAGGGGGTGGCAGGGGAAGCAGCAGTCCCTTCCACCCCAGCCTGCTAGCAGAAACCAGAGAAGCAGAGCCCTGAGTCCAGGGCGGCTATGACTCCTAGCCTCTCCTTTGCCTGCAGATCTCTCATTACTCAAGCTGAGCTCCTCCTTCTGTTACACCATAGGGCTCCGCCAAGCCATGACCACCACTACCTCCAGAAGTCTCTCCAATCAGTGGTTCATGGTCCCTCTGCCTCTCAACCCAGCAAGGATGCTGCAGGACACACTGCTTCCTCTGCGGGCCCCAGGTCTCCATCTACCATCTGGGCAGTGGCCTTGGAGGGCCCTGGGGGTCTCTGTCCTCTTGAGCAGACAGGGATCAATACTTTTTTTCTTTCTGCCTTCGCCTGGAGGCTTGCAGGATCTTTCGTTCCCTGACCAGGGATCGAACCTGTGCCCCCAGCAGTGGAAGGGCAGAGTCTTAACCATCCAACTGCCTGGGAAATCTCTGAGCACTTTTATTCATTTTTTTTTATTATATATTAATACGTAATAGGGGCTTCCCTACATCTGCAATGCAGGAGGTCTGGGTTCGATCCCTGAGTTGGGAAGATCCCCTAGAGAATGGAAAGGCTACCAATACTTTGGCCACCTGATGCGAAGAACTGACTCTTTGGAAGAGATCCTGATGATGAGAAAGATTGAAGGTAGGAGAAGGGGACGACGGAGGATGAGATGGTTGGATGGCAGCACCGACTCTATGGACATGAGTTTGAGCAAGCTCCGGGAGCTGGTGAAGGATAGGAAAGCCTGGCATGCTGCAGTCCATGGGGTTGCAAAGAGTCAGACATGACTGAGCGACTGAACTGAACTGAACTGAATACATAATAAGATTATTTTTAAAACTTTTTATTCAGTATTGCAGATTAACAAACAATGTGATGGTTTCAGGTGAACAGCAAAGGGACTCAGCCATGCATATACATGTATCCATTCTGCCCCAAATTCCCCTTCTATCCAGGCTGCTACATAACGTTGAGCAGAGTTCCATGTGTATACAGTAGGTCCTTGATGGTCATCCATTTTAAATGCAGCAGTGTGTATACATTCATCCCAGTCTCCTTAACTATCTTCCCCCCAACCTTCCCCCCAACTCCTGGCAACCATAAGTTCATTCTCTAAGTCTGCCTGAGTACTTTTAATAAAGCAAGAACAGTAGCTCTTGTGAAACTTGTAGAGCAAACTTGTCAGAGAGGCAGCAGGTGAACCAGCCCCAGTTCTTTCCAGATTGTAGTCCCTGTATCAGTAATAACAGTAGCACTCCATCGACTGCACGCAGTCTAGCTACCCGCTTAACTTTCACAGCTCTGCCCCCATTTTACAGATGGGGAAGTCAAGACCTGGATTCTCACAACCACCTGTTACACGAGACCTGGGCTTATACTGCCCCCATGCGGACAGCCAGTTCTCTGCGTTCAACCACCAACAGTCCCTCCCGGGGCGTTGTTCCAGACTCTGGCTCCAGGAGAGAATTCTGACTCTCCGGATCCCGTCTCCCTTTCCACGCACCTCCCCACCACAGTGTGACAGGCAGAGCCCATGTGTGAGTCATTCCTCACGCATCTGTGAAGCAACGCCCTGCAGTCCAGTCACAAACACAGCTCTGCAATCCATCTAGAATCCCACCACTTCCCACCACGCTGTCCCCTGGACCGCCTGCCATCGCCTCTCACATGAATTACGGCCGTGCCTCCCCCGTATCTCCCAGCTTCTGCCCTTGACCTGTACTGTCCAGAGCAGCGCTGTCCAGTAGAAACAGAATATGAGCCACGTATGGAATTTTACCTTTTCTAGTAGCCACAGTCTAAAAAGTGAAATGCAATAAATTGTAATAATACACATTCTAGGCTAATATATCCAAAATATTATCGTTACAACGTCTAATCAATGTCTTCAAATAGTTAACGAGGCAGTTTCTCTCTTGCACGGTAAGTCTTCACCATCCAGAATCAGATGGGCCACGTGTCAAGCCCTTCACAGCCTTGAGTCCAGTAGCTTCAGTGGTGGACAGCAGTGCTAACCTCAACACAGCAGTCAGGGCAGTCTTTTAAAAAGTAAGCCCGTGCAGGGGCTTGCTGGCGGTCCAGTGGTTAAGAGTCCGCCTGGCACTGCAGGGGACACGGGTTTGATTCCTGGCCTGGGAAGATCCCACATGGCCGCGGAACAACTAAGCCTGTCTGCCACAACTCCTGAGCCCACTAGAACCTGTGCTCCAAACCAAGAGAAGCCACTGCAAGGAGAAGCACGTGCGCCTCAACCAGAGGTCGTCTCCACTCGCTGCAACTAGAGAAATGCTGTGCACAGCAGTGAAAACCCAGCATGCCAAAATAAATAAATAAATATTAATTAATTTAAAAAACATTTTTTTAAAGTAAGCACACATTACTCCTCTGTTTGCAACCCTATAATGGCTCCCACTTCTTTCAGAGCCAACTCAATGTCCTTAGAAGGGTGAGCAGGGCTGCACAGAGCCCCTTCCTCCTGGGCATCCCCCAGAGCCCTTGAACACACTTCTTTTCTCCTACCTGGAACACTTCCACCCAGACAGCCACATGGCTTGCTTCCCAGCCTCCTTCAAATCTTTGCTCAAATGTCACAGTCTCAAGGAGACCTGCCCCCATGTTCTTCTTCCTGTCTCATCCCCAAATTAGTTTTTCTCCAAAGCACTTATTACCTTCTAATATACTGTATAGTGTTCTTATTTATTGTGTTCATTATCTCTGTCTCCCTTGTTAAAATGTCAGCTCAAGTTGGAGACGAATGCTTGTCTGTTTTGCTCACAGAGCCTGGCACATGGCAGGCACTCAGCTAACAGTGTTTGGCGGGATGGGTGGATGGGTAGATGGGTGGGTGGTTGGATGGATGGATGGATGGATACAGATCAGTTACACACCGGCAGCTGGAGTGGGTGAAAGCCGTGATTCATGTAGCTCTGCACGCCAGAACTGGGCAGCCTCTTGCTTCGTCTTCCTGCAGCAGGCCCTCTGGCTCTGCTGGGCGCAGTGGCCACTTTTCCAGCAGGGTCCCAGAGGCAATGAGAGGGGCCGCAAGAGTGGGATGCTGCTTGGGCCACCCTCAGGAAGTTTATTTCCTCGGGCCATTTTCTCGTGGTCTGGGAGGTTTTAAAATAGTCATGATTTAAAAACAGAAAATCTCCCAGTCTGCTCAATTAATGCTCACAGTTCATTGTTTGTAATTGCACATAAAATTTTATAACAGGAAATTACAAGAGCTCTCTTTGAAGACTTCCCCTAAGGAACGGATTTGGGAAGAAAAATCCCATTTCTGCTTTCAAGGGATAGGTCCTATTAGCAGAGCTCTGAAACCTCCCCAAGAGATGAGCTTATGGGGACAGAGGGGAGATGCAGAAAGAGCAGGAGCCTTGGGGTAGGATCTGGCTCTATGGCTGAAGCAGCAGCCCGCAGGGCTAAGCACTCCACACAGTCATCCTCAGCTCAGCTCTGTGGGCTACAAAGGAAGGTGCCCATTTTCTAGAACAGAAGACTGAGGCTTAGAGGGATTCTGACCTGTGCTGCCACAGAGAGGTCATGCAGCTTTTGCTTCCTACCCACCAGGTGGCGCTAGTGATAAAGAATCCGCCTGCCAATTCAGGAGTCTTAAGAGACATAGGTTCAATCCCTGGCAACCCTTTCTAGTATTCTTGCCTTGAGAATCCTATGGACAGAGGAGCTATATTCCATGGGGTCGCAAAGAGTTGAACACAGCTGAGAGTCTGAGCATACACACACAATGACCACGATTGCAGACCACAGAGGGTCTCCTAATGGGTCTAGGCAGAGTCAGAGACATCAACTGGCAGGAATAAATAAAGACCATTCCATTGTATAAGGCCATCCAATCGCTCCCAGACCACCCCTGCAGGAGGCAGGAATTGACTTATTTCTAAACACTGTGATCGTCTTCTGAAAACCATGATTACATTGTGTGATATTTTTTCAATAAGTTTAAAGTGTTAGCTTTTTCAATGCAAAAATGTTAAATATGCCACCATTTAAAAAACCCAATTTGAGCATTTCTCTACTTGTTCTGAGGGCTTCCCAGATGGCTCAGTGGTAAAGAACCTGCCTGCCAAGGCAGGAGACATAAGAGACACAGGTTTGATCCCTGGGTCGGGAAAATCTCCTAGAGGAGGGCATGGCAATCCACTCCAGTATTCTTGCCTGGAGAATCCCATGGACAGAGGAACCTGGTGGGCTACAGTCCATGGGGTCACAAAGAGTCAGACATGACTGAAATGACTTAGCATGTGCTCCTTGTTTTCATCTATCTGGAGATTCACAATTGACAGTGCCTGCATCTCTTTGGACTCGCAGAGGACCCAGGTGCAGAGTCCAAGCCTGAGCAGACTCCTGTGTTCTCAGAGACTTCCTGTGGCCCAGTCCCCACGCTGAGCCTCAGTTTCCCTCCCAGCTCTGACATGCTCAGATTCTCGTTGCTGCCTGATGATGCCCTGGGAGTGATGAAGGGGACACCCCAGGGCTCACATGGAGCCCACCCAGCGGATGACACTTCCTTCACAGTGACCTCTTTTCCCAGGATCTTACCAGTTCTGCTCCTGCACTGGTGGGCTTACACAACACTCTACATACGGATGCTCTGGGCCAGCCTGGGTCCAGCAGACATTTCCGCAGTCTCCAAGCAAGCAGCCAGGCCTCACCCCCATCTGACACTTCAGAGGTAACTATGCCAGCGCCCCCTCCCCTGCTGCTGTCCTCCTTCTCAGAGAACCCTCTTCCCAACACCCCTCCTCTCAAAAGGCTCCTCTGGATCAGACATCCAGATAGGACACTTTTCGCTCATTCTTTAAATAACTACTGAGCACCTACTAAATGCAGGCTATGAGACTACAACAGTGAACAGATTAGGTCTCTACCCTCGTGGAGCTTAACTGCTGGGGTGATACACACAAAAGCAATGTAAGCAAGCAAGCTGATCCTAGAGGGCCATGAGCACTATGAAAACATGGGCCTGCAGGTCTTGGCAGGGAAATCAGTGGTGATGACCACCTGCTATACCCCTTCCCATCACTGTCCTCTATAAAGAGGCATTCCTGTCAAAAAAAAAAAAACAAACAAACAAGTGCCCTTTCCCTCTTGAAATCTGTTCTCTGCCCCTCTAACTTACCCTCTTCATTAATCACAAGAAGAGATATTTCACTTTCCCATTAACTCCATTCTTCCATTCATTCCATTCTTAATAAAATGATAGTGCAGACCCAACAATAAATGGCCACTGACATTGGCTTCAGGCCAGAGAGGCAAAAGGGAGCAGTAGGGTCTGCAACAAATTAGGGTGCCCGCCTCTGTCTTAGAGGCCTCGTGGCTGCTTCTTAATTACAGCCCATTGACACCAGCACAAGGCCGTGTAACCAGATGTTCCAACAGAAGCCAGGCATCCTGAATATATGAGCGATCTCCCAATTTCTCAATGTTGGCAACCAATTCAGATATTTTACAGTCATTGTTCAGGCCAAGGGGAACACATTTATAGACAGGATCAGATCAATGTGTCACTCAAAGCAAGAAGGGCAGACACATCATTCTAGACTACAGAAAGAAGGGTGGGTTCCCTGGGGCCTAGCAGGGAAGACTTAAGCTGGAAGCCAAGAGTGAAGACAGAGAACATGGTTGGTGAGATGGGGTATTGGGAGACGCAGACCAGCTGAGCAAAGGCCCGGTAGCCGGACTGTGTGTGTTGTGGCCACGCGGGCCAGCTGGCCATTGGTGCGCCTGGGACAGCCACTGACTGCCCCAAAGAACTGATTCCAGAGATAGTCCCAGGCATCCAGAATGTACTCTGCCAAGCTTTTGCCTTCCCTGGGAAGGTTCCTGGGGGGGTTCCTAAACTTTAGGTTTCAGGAGAAAAAGCTTCATAGACTTTTTGCTAAATCCTTAGCCAAGCCCCTCCTTCCTCCACCAGAAACCCAGGCAGTCCTTCCCTCTGGTAATCTCCATAGCTCACTCATAAATTATGAGCACATTCATTTGCATGTCAGAAGCTCGGCCAAGAAATTAGATAAAATTGATCCGCCACAATTTATTCTCTCTATTTTTCCAAGAAATGGCCTCCCTCCCATGTTTTATTCATGGAGACACCCAGCTCTCTCTTTTATCTCCAACCCTCAGTAACATTTTCAATTTACTCAATTTATAGCTGCAAGACGCCCTTGGGTCGGGCAGGAGGGAGGCCACCCAGAATGGGCCGCCGCGCTCCGGGCGGCTTGCACCGCGCCGGGGTCGTCTCAGCCAGGCGGGCGCTCTGAAGCGAGACGGAATGTGGTTCCAGCAAGATCTCGGCCCAGCCCGGGGCTCGGGAGAAAGGCTCCAGGGGGCAGCCTGCAAAGACGGCTCTGAGCACTAATGAGGGGCCTCTGCTCCGAGGTGAGCCGCGGGGGGAGCCTGGGTCCCGGCTGAACTGGGAGGAGCTTCCAGCAGCTGCTCTTGCCTGGGAGAGGTAGGGCCACCTTTGGCCTGACCCAGGGGTCTTCTGTTCGGGAGAGAGACATGCCTGCCTCTGTCAGTTCCCCCACCCCTCCCCTTGCTTCCACAAGCCGGAGACGCCATCTCAAACAAAGGAGAAGTTGAAAAAGGATATTTTCACATCTTCCGTCTCTCCTTTAGAGCACAAGAATTCTGGGAAGCCTGTGGATTTGGTTTGGCTTTTTATTTCAGAGCCATTTTTGTCCCTGAGAGGCACAAGCTCAAGTGAGTTCACATCTGCTAAGTCTCTTCAGTCGTGTCCGGCTCTTTGTGACCCCATGGACTGCAGCCTGCCAGGTTCCTCTGTCCGTGGGATTCTCCAGGCAAGAATACTGGAGTGGGCTGCTGTGGCCTCCTCCAGGGGATCTTCTAGACCCCGGGATCGAACCAGTGTCTCTTAGGTCTCCTGCATTGGCAGGTGGGTTTTTTTAGGACTGGTGCCACCTGGGAAGCCCAAGTTTACATCTACCAGGGTGGTTTCTGTAGGTCTGCGTGCTGTCTGCACAGAGCCATCTGAAACCTGTCCGGCGACCCACCTGGGTCTTCCTAAGCAGAGGCGGTTAACTCACATGATGCTATGGCCATGCAGATATCTTGAGCGGTGTGCGGCAACAGGGCTTGGCGGGGACTGGAATAAAAGGGGAAGGAAGAGCCCTGGAGGGCAGTTGCTTCCCTAACCAGCTGTTGCCACAGTGATCTAAAACAGGTCTGGTGTTGCCAGAGCTTCAAATGCTTCAAGAGACTCCAAAATTCCAGATCATATGTGAATTCTCCACTTGACGATGGCCTTTTTTCTCTTTTTTAACACTCTGTTGCCAAAACAACTTGTAACTATGAGCCCATCCACTCTAGACTGCTGGCTCCTGAGGCATAAGGACCTATCTCTTTATGGTTCAGCCCAGCCCCATGCCAGGCACACGCTAGCTGCCCAGTGAATGTGTTGACCTAAGATGTAGATTGAATTCCTTGTGGCAGAAGCTACCCTTTACTTTCTCCAATATCCACTCTTCCTTTCCTCTTTAAAGCTATCAAACCTTGATTTTTTAGCTAATTGTATTGTTCCCTGGCTTAAAAGGCACAATTCTCAGCTCCCCTTGCAGCCAGAGATTATGTTCCAATGAGAAGTAACTATTGAGTGGAACTTCTGGGAAGGAGGTTTAAAAGGAACTGACAAAGCTGAGAGGAGCCCTTTTCTGTTCTGCATTTCTACCTTTCTGTGATCCTAGTCACAATGGCTGGAACTCTGGCAGCCATCCTGGGCCATGTTCTTGAGGATGGAAGCCAATGCTGACGCTGATGGGGCACAGAAGAGAAGGAGCTTGGGACCAGTGGTGGTGAAAGAGCTGCTGATGCTGCTCAGTTGCTGCAGTTGTGCCAACTCTGTTCAATCCTACGGACTGCAGCCTGCCAGGCTCCTCTGTCCATGGGGTCTCCAGACAAGAATACTGGAGTGGGTTGCCATGCCCTCCTCCAGGGGCTCTTCCCAACCCAGGGATCAAACCCGGATCTCCTCCACTGCAGGCAGATTCTTTATCACTGAGCCAGGGAAGCCTGATAGAGCTGTTTACCCCGGGGCTAACTACATTTAGACTTGTTTTACAAGACAGAAATGAGCTTTATCTTCCTTCAGCCACTATTATTTTAAAGTTTTCTATTATATACATCTGAGCCCAATCCTAGTTTCTGTACCCTCATCAAGTCTTGACTGTTCAGCACCATGTCCACCATTCCTCTTCTGGGGAAAGAAGGAGAGAATCTAATTCATTAGATTCACACTTTCCAAGTAAATCCATGGAATGGACTGAAGGGAGGGAGACTAAAAATGGTTCATCCGGGATCCTTCTGGGTCCTTGGTTCACAGGAGGTCCAGGGAAGTGACTGTCTTTGGTGGGAAGGCTATGGTGATCTTGACTGACTATTGACCAACCGTGTGTGGTTTAGGTACACACCTACATGGGGACAGTGGAGAAGGAAATGACAACCCACTCCAGTATTCTTTCCTGTTGAATTCCATGGACAGAGGAGCCTGGTCGGCTACAGTCCATGGAGTCACAATGAGTTGGACACAGCTGAGTAACTAACACCACTACATTACATGGGGGCAGTAGGATAGACCAAGTGGCCCCGGATGGTCCAGATTTGATAAGAATGGAAGGACAATCGTTGAAGGAGACTGTCTTCACATGTGGTATTCCCCAAAGCCTAGGACAGAGGCCATTGCATGTGTCCCTTTCCCCAGTGGGATAATCAGTGTCTGTTGAGGAAACTGGCCCCTTCATGGATCACGGCCTTGTCCTGGTGAAGGGGCTTGTGTGACTCAGTGAAGCTATGAGCCATACCATGCAGGGCCACCAAGATGGACAGGTCATAGTGAAGAGTTGTGACAAAACTTGACCCACTGGAGAAGGAAATGGCAATCCATTCCAGTATTCTTGCCTGGAGAACCTCCTGGACTGTATAAAAAGGCAAAAAGATATGACATCGGAAGATGAGACCAGGTCAGAGAGTGTCCAAAATGCTACTGGGGAAGAGCAGAGGGCAATTACTAATAGCTCCAAAAAAAAATGAAGTGACTGGGCCAAAGCAATGATGCTCAGTTGTGAATGTGTCTGGTGGTGAAAGTAAAATCCAATGCTGTAAAGAACCTGGAATGTTAGGCCCATGAATCATGCTAAATTTCACATGGTAAAGTAGGAGGTGGCAAGGGTAAACATCAAATCTTAGGAATCAGTGAAATAAAATGGATATGAATGGGTGAATTTAGTTCAGATGACCATTATATCTACTACTGTGAGCAGGAATTCTTTAGAAGGAATGGAGTAGCCCATAGAGTCAACAACAGGGTCCAAAATGCAGCACTTGGGTGCAATCTCAAAAATGACAGAATGATGTTTGCTCTTTTCCAAGGCAAACTGTTCAACATCACAGTAGTTCAAGTGTTGCCCCAACCACCAATTTGAAGAAGCTGAAGTTGACCGGTTCTATGAAGACCTACAGGACCTTCTAGAACTAACACCAAAAAAAGATGCCCTTTTCATCATAGAGGACTGGAATGCAAAAGTAGGAAGTCAAGAGATACCTGGAGTAACAGGCAAATTTGGCCTTGGATAACAAAATGAAGCAGGGCAAAGGTTAACATTTTTGTCAAGAGAACACACTGGTCATAGCACGTACTCTTTTCCAACAACACAAGAGATGATTCCACACATGGACACTGATTATATTCTTTGCAGCCAAAGGTGGAGAAGCTCTATACAGTCAGCAAAAACAAGACCTGGAGCTGACTATGGCTCAGATCATGAACTCCTTATTGCCAAATTCAGGCTTAACCTGAAGAAAGCAGGGAAAACCACTAGATCATTCAAGTATGACATAAGTCAAATCTATTATGACTATACAGTGGGGATGATGAATAGATTTAAGGGATTATATCTGGTAGACAGAATGCCTGAAGAACTATGGACAGAGGTTCATAACCTTGTGTAGGAGGCAGTGACCAAAACCATCCACAAGAAAAAGAAATGTAAGAAGGCAAAGTGGTTCTCTGAGGAGGTTTTACAAATGTTAATAGCCAAGTAAAGAAGAGAAGCAAAAGGCAAGGGAGAAAGGGAAAGATAAACCCAACTGAATGCAGAGTTCCAGAGAGTAGTGAGGAGGGATAAGAAGGCCTTCTTAAGTGAACAATGCAAAGAAATAGAGGAAAACAGTAGAATGGGAAAGACTAGAGATCTCTTCAAGAAAATTGGAGATACCAAGGGAATATTTCATGCAAGGATGGGCACGATCAAGGACAGAAATGGTATGGAGTGAATAGAAACAGAAGATATTAAGAAAAAGTGGTAAGAATACACAGAAGAGCTACATAAAAAAGGTCTTAATGACCCAGATAACCATGATGGTGTGATTACTCACCTACAGCCAGACATCCTGGAATCTGAAGTCAAGTGAGCCTTAGGAAGCATTACTACAAACAAAGTTAGTGGAGGTGATGGAATTGTAGCTAAGCTATTTCAAATCCTAAAAGATGATGCTATTAAAGTATGCACTCTTTAGTCACTTAGTACGTCAGCAAATTTGGAAAACTCAGCAGTGGCCACAGGATTGGAAAAGGTCACTTTTCATTTCAATCCTGAAGAAAGGCAATGCCAAAGAATGTTCAAACTGTGGTACAATTGTGCTCATTTCACATATGAGCAAGGTAATGCTCAAAATCCTTCAAGCTAGGCTTCAACAGTACATGAACCAAGAACTTCCAGATGTATAAGTTGGATCTAGAAAAGGCAGAGGAACCAGAGATCACACTGCCAACACTTGTTGGATCATAGTTTTTCTATGGTAATTTCAGAAAAACACCTACTTCTGCTTCCTTGACTATGTGAAAACCTTTAACTGTGGATCACAAAAAACCATGGAAAATTCGTCAAGAGATGGGAATACCAGACCACCTTACCTGCCTCCTGAGAAACCTGTATGCAGGTCAAGGTGCAACAGTTAGAACCAGACGTGGAACAATGGACTGGTTCAAAATTGGGAAAGGAGTACATCAAGGCTATATATTGTCACCTTTATTTAATTTATATGCAGAGTACATCATGCAAAATGCCAAGCTGGATGAAGCTCAAGTTGGAACTAAGACTGCCAGGAGGTATATATCAACAACCTGAGATATGCAGATGATACCAATCTAATGGTAGAAAGTGAAGAGGAACTAAAGAGCCTCTTGATGAGGGTGAAAGACGAGAGTAAAAAAGCTGGCTTAAAGCTCAACATTCAGAAAACTAAGATCATGGCATCTGGTCCCATCACTTCATGGCAAATAGATGGGGAAACAATAGAAACAGTGACAGATTTTATTTTCTTGGGCTCCAAAAATCACTGCGGATGGTGACTGCAGCCACTAAATTAAAAGATGCTTGCTCCTTGGAAGAAAAGCTATGACAAACCTATTAAAAAGCAGAGACATTACTTTGCCAACAAAGGTCCATGTAGTCAAAGATATGGTTTTTCCTTTAGTCATGTATGGATGTGAGAGCTGGACCGTAGAGAAGATTGAGGGCCAAAGAATGGATGCTTTTGAATTGTGGTGCTAGAGAGGACACTTGAGAGTCCTTTGGAGAGCAAGGAGATCAAACCAGTCCATCCTAAAGGAAATCAACTCTGAATATTCACTGGAAGGACTGATGCTGAAGCTCCAATACCCTGGCCACCTGGTGTGGAGAGTCAACCCATTGGAAAAGACTCTGATGCAGGAAAAGATTGAGGGCAGGAGGAGAAGGGGGAGACAGAGAATGAGATGGTTGGATGGCATCACCGACTCAATGGATATGAGTTTAGCAAACTCAGGAGACAGTGAAGGACAGAGGAGCCTGGCATGCTGCAGTTCATGGGGTCACAAAGAGTCAGACACAACTTAGCAACTGAAGAACAACAACGATACAGATAGCCTATCAAATATTAGCCATATACCCTGAAAGTGGCCTCCACTGGGTCTTAATGGGGACTCTGATAGACTCTGTCCAGCTCTCTCCCAGTCCCTAGTGGTGAGGGCTCTTGAATGGTGAGCATCTGGTTGCAACAGTTTACTACACAGCACCATGGGGTAAGGCCACACTCCCAGGAGCAAGGCAGTTCTGCTTTGATGAGCCCCGCCTCACTGTCCATCATCTGTGGAAGAGGCGGGGCCCAGGGAGGAGCCAGAGACAGCCCGGCTCCGGCTGGCTGGGACAGGGCCACCGCTGGCAGGGCAGTACCTGCTCCAGGAGAGGGGCACGTGGCGCAGAGCCCCTGCGGGGGCACTCGTGGACCAGGCAGCCCCCGCAGGTGTCTATGACATCAGGAGTTTCCTGACAGGCGCTATAGGCTCAGCAACCCTGACCCACTCAGTGTGGATTCTTGGGAATCCAGAAGTTTCTTCACTCAGGGTGCTGGTATAGAGTCCTCATAGATGTTCTCTAGGCTCATGGCTGGATCCCTGTAAAACTCAGTGTTGTATGTGGTTCAGCTCATGTCACAGACAGGTGGCAAAATAAGGTTTGGGCAGTGGAAAAAGATTCATGAATAGTCAGCCAGGTTGAAACCATTGTTACAGGTCCTAGTCTCCCCCGAGCCCTAACCTCCCCTCCCTTATGGTTTAATCAGGGACAACAGCATAGACTTTCCAGGTTAAAAGTGTTGTTGTGTACCTCCCGGACAGAACACCTGAGTTTCCCTGACGCTTTCCACTCTCCAAGCGCTTGCACATGGACTGACACTGTGTGTGGCACTCAGCTATCTGAGGGTATAGTGAACTGGCTCACAGAGCAAGAGGCATCCACAAAGTGGATTTTTTTCAATAAGTAATACCTGCTGCTGCTATAATTATCATTTTTCACTCTATAGTGTAAGGTTCCCCTTCCTCTCCTCCCAGCTCTCAAGGATCTGCCTCAGACAATGAGCAGAGCCCGTTCTATTTCTTTTTCCTCTCCTAGCCACCTTGCCCCTTCCCTCCCCCTCCACTAGCTTGCCCCTTCCTTTCCTCCCTCCACTTGCCCTTTCCTTTTCCCCCCAAGCCTGGGTTCGCAGTTGTGTCCGACTCTTTTGCGACCCCATGGACTGTAACCTGCCAGGCTCCTCTGTCCATGGGATTCTCCAGGCAAGAATACTGGAGTGGGTTGGATTTCCTCCTCCAGGAGATCTTCTCAACCCAGGGATCGAACTGCATCTCCTGAGTCTCCTATCTTGGCAAGAAGATTCCTTACCACTGGGCTATCTGGGAACTGCTTCCTTTTCCCCTCCAGACTGCACCTTTTCTACCCCTCCTTAGCATCCCCCTGCCCCCTGCCCCCCCAGTTCCTCCCACTGGTCCTGCTTTGGCATCTTGGAGGGGCAGGAAGCTCATGGTGTAGTTTTGTGGGCTGGTAGCAAAACCCACATGTTAGGGGGCATGCACCAAAAAGGAGGAGGCCGCTTTCTAAACATGGACATTGAAAAGCTTCAAGCTGTAGAACTAACGTGAAGCAAAGCCAAGTCCAGAACAGTGCATATGCGATGTGTCCCTTCTCTGGACATACATGCTCAAGAAGTTGAGCGGCTGCCTCTGGGGAGAGGAAAGGGGAAGTAGGGGGCCCAGAGAAGGTAGGAAATGTACTCTGTATCTTAGAGCCTTTTGCAGTGTTTGAAAATTTTCGTCATGTGAAGTTCCTCCGTGTTTAAAATATTGGGTTGGCCAGAAAGTTCGTTTAGGTTTTTCAGTAAGCTGTTCCATTCATTTTCAAAGTGTTTTAACTACCCCTCCCCCAATCTCACTTACCCCTCCCTGGGGGCAGGTGTGGTTATCCCCACTTAGGGAGAAGGCTGAGTCCCAGAGAGGCAGAGTGACTGGCCCATGGGTCCTAGCGTACCCAGCACCAGCCTCCTCACTTTCAATCCGGAAGAGATTCCAGAGTCAGCGTGGCAGTTCCCTCAAGAGCGAGGCCCTTTCTGGCCAGCTTCCCCGGCTGCCAGCAGCCTGGCCGGCAGGCGCCCTTTGGTCTGGGCATTTGGGGCCGTGATGCTGAGCTGGAGACAGCGGCGTTCCTAGGAGGCTCCACGTCAGATCCTACTGATGGGGCTCAGCGGCGAGGCCTCAACCTGTCCACCAACCCTGTTCCTAGCGCATTGCACTGCCTGTAAAATACATTCTTAAAACGCCTGTCATATTTTATCTGATGTTCAAAATTGATTTTCTTTTTGGATGACACGCAGTATGAACCGGCCGTTCGATGATCTCTTTATCAGCCATAGACTCTGGTGTGACACTTATCCTGCAAGAACGGACAGTGCGAGCAGGCCCAGACGCGGGGTCCTAGGAAACCTCCAAATCTAGATAGCGTGCAGGACCAGGGAACGGCACAGAGGGTTTCCTGAATGCTCACGGAGGCCTGTGGGACAGTCACATTGAAATAGTCATGCAAGACAGGCAACGCAAAGCCCCCGAAGCATCTCTGAGCATGGATTGAGAGGCTACTATAAGCTGGGGTCTACACTTTGGTATCGTCACGGGGTCCCCTTCTTTATTTTGCTTAACAGTCGGTGAGGACGTGCTTTAATATACTTCTTTTGATTGCCAGAATGAAACTGGGACAAATCATGTGGTGGTTGGGGGAGAGGGATAGCAGGGGGACAGGCAGGACACCGTGGAGCGACAAGGGAGATAAGGGAGGGGGAACTTACTAGTTTCTTCAACAACTATTTAGTGAACCTATGATGTGTCAGGCCCCACTCCGAGTGTTGTGGATATAACAGAGAACAAACTGGAAGAGTGAAAAAACATTAGCCCTGGGATGCTGGGCCCTTTAAACAGTGATGAGAGGAGGCTTCAGCAAGGAGGTACCATCAGAGCTGAAGGACAAAGGGGTGGGCTTGGGAGAACCAGGAGTAAGAGGCCTGGGGATGGAGTGGCCCAAGGCTGTGTGTATTGTGCACGCATGCATGCTAAGTCCCTTCAGTTGTGCCCAACTCTTCGTGACCCTAGGGACCATAGCCCGCCAGGCTCCTCTGTCCATGGGATTCTCCAGGCAAGAATACTGGAGTGAGTTGTCATTGCCTTCTCCAGGGGATCTTCCCAACTCAGGGATGGAAGCCACATCTCTGATGTCTCTTGCATTGGCAGGCAGGTTCTTTAGCACTAGTGCCACCTGGGAAGCCCATATTGGCCCCAAGTCACAGCAAAAATTATCACCAACCCCGTACTGGCTGTCCTGGGTCAGGTGCCCACCCTGTTCCATCAGCAGTGGTCAGGGGTCATGTGGCCTCTGGGTGGGGCCGATTCATTGGGAGGAGTTGTGGATTCCCCAGCCATCCCCACCAAGAAATAGCAGTTCTACTGTGAGAACCCTCCAAGGGCTTAGCTCCGTTACTGCTCTGTCAAATAGGACCCACAGAAATATTTTGGTTGCCTTGCTGATGTGCTGTTTTAACTGAGCCAATTTTTAAAATGGGAAATCTTCTAAAACAACTCCTTTTTTATAATTTTCTTGAAAACAATCATCAGATCTGAAAACACTGGCACCTCGTTTTTCTGCCAATTGCCAGTGGGCTGGAGTAACTATCCTTCAGGTGGGGCTCTCCCTAGTCCACACAAGGGACTCATTTAAGCTGCTGCCATTTGACTTGCAACATTGATCTAACAGTTTGTCCAGGGTCACAGGCTTCCCAAGTGACACTAGTGGTAAAGAACTCACCTGCCAACGCAAGAGACGTAAGAGATGCAGACTTGACCCCTGGGGTCAGGAAGATCCCCTAGAGGAGGGTACGGCAGCCCACTCCAGTATTCCTCCCTGGAAAATCCCATGGACAGAGGAGCCTGGCGGGCTACAGTCCACGGGGTCTTAAAGAGTTGGACACAACTGAAGCAACTTAGCACTCACACACCAGGGTCAGAGGGGCTGGGGGAGCTGGTCGTACTGCTTCGCTCCTGCTTCCTGCAACTGCTGCCCATTAACTCTGGCAGCCAGTGCAGGGGTGAGTGTCCTGCCACCAAAGAACCCCCTGAGCAGACAGCAGAGAGGTAGGCTCCTAGGGGCTCTGCTCCCCCACCTCTGCTGGTGACATGTCATTCTTGATGCCTTAGAGTTGCTCAGAGTACTTCCCATGAGCCATTAACATTTATTTTTTTCAGAGGAGAAAGGATGAGAACTCCTGGGATAAGCTTGGGTTTGGGAAGCTGGACTGTGATTATTCCTCTTGGTGTCCCTCAAGTCTGAGCACTGTGCATGGTTCGAAGGACCGTCTGAATGGCGACTGAGTCATGGACCACATGCCAAGTCTAGAGGCCTCACAGAGGGACCCAGGCTGTGTCTTGAAGGGACACTTTTCCATCTGGCCAGTGGGCTTCCAAGAAGAGGTTAGAGGTCAGGGTTCAGGGGAATGGTGGGGCTGGGGCCGCTGCCTTCCCAGGCAGGCGGGCTTGGAGACGGGGCTGAGGAGGGTGGAGTGGGTGGAGCCTGAGAAGCAGAGTCTTGTTGCCCAGGCAGGCTCCGGACTCTTGATGGTGGCTGGTCCCGGCCTAGGAATTTGCAGGCAGCCAGATGGGCCTAGTTCCTGCAGAAGGCCCCAGATCTGTGGCAAACGAGGAAGGAGCATTTCCAGGGAGGGAAAGGAACAAGTCATGGGCAGGAAGAAGGCCTCAGGTACAGTTCAGATGGCCGTCTGTGTGCCCCTGGCTTTACAGACCAGCCCCAGCTTCAGCGAGTCCCTCCTTGAGGGAGCAGATGCCGTGGGCTTGTAGCTGCCCCTCATTCCTCCTGCCCTTCTTCAGAAAAGGCATTTGTGGAGCACCTACCCTGTGTCTGGCACTGAGCTAGGCTGCAGGACTCAGAAGGCAGCCCGTGACCAGTAGTGACACAAACTAATGATGTGATTTATGACAGCGCAGGGCTCAGGGAACAGGACTGAGGGCCCCAGTGGTCAGGGAAGGCCTCTCAGAAGAAGACATATCCTGAAGCTGATACCTGAAGGATGGAGAGGAGCTGGCCACACACAGGAGAGGAGGGGCCAGGCAGAGGCAGAGCAAAGCATGATGGTCCCAAGGTTAGTCAGGGTTCAAGGCACTAGAAGCAGCAGGTGACCATAG
The DNA here is from genome assembly GCF_023699985.2 of Odocoileus virginianus. Classification (NCBI taxonomy): domain Eukaryota; kingdom Metazoa; phylum Chordata; class Mammalia; order Artiodactyla; family Cervidae; genus Odocoileus; species Odocoileus virginianus. The sequence continues at coordinate 41,728,255 of NC_069693.1, read as the reverse complement.
GCAAGAAAAGTGGGCGGGGCTTCCCAGAGGCCGGTAACCGCCTGGACTGTGTCCCGAGGCAGCCGGGGTCATGCAAAGGCTTCAAGCAGCAGATCAGCCTGCTGGGACTTGTGTTGGGAAAAGACGATTCTGCTGCAAGGGGAGGATGGGATGGAGTCAGGACACTGGGTGCAGAAATAGGTCCAGGACTCACTCCAATGTTCGGGCCACCGCCTGGGGCAGCGTGTGCAGTGGGGGTATGAGAATATCAGGTGCCCCGACCCTCCCCCACGGCCCCAGCAACACCGCAGGGCCGGTCGCAGCGAATGAGTCTGGGTGGTGAGGTTTTTCCTAATGCTATTGTGAAAATCCATCTTCACCCCGGGAGATCAAGTGCCCTTCAAAGGCCCACGCTGGAGCTCGCCTTAATCTGGGCAGACACCATCTCGCGACTGCATGTCCAGCCTGTGTCACTTTAAAATTCTCTTTGTTTGTGCCATCTGAGAGCTGGGGGGGTGGGGGGTGGGGGGGTGGGGGGACACTGCCTGGCTCAGGGAATCCACAAATGACCCAATCGGGGCAGGGACTGAGGTCTGGGAGGCTGGCTGCAGGCCCAAGGAGAACCTATCACTGAAGTCAGGCCCAGGAGGAAAACCCTGCACACCCCCCAGCCCTCCATGGATAGTGGTGGCTGAGGAACAGTGTGCCAGGTGCCAGGGAGCGGGAGGGGCACCCCCATCGCCCAGCACTGCCCACCTCGAGCCACAGTACTCAAGGGCCCTTCAGAGGTTTGCCTCTGTGCCTTCCACTCATCACAGCGTGATGGCTCTGGAGGTATCTGAGGCCTGAAGGGTTTCCCTGAGAAGTGGCCAGGCCTAAGGGTGGCTTAAGTGAAAAAAAAGTGTTAGTCGCTCAGTCGTGTCTGACTTTTTGCAATCCCCATGGACTGCAGCCTGCCAGGCTCCTCTGTCCATGGAATTCTCCAGGCAAGAATACTGGAGGGGGGAGCCGTTCCCTTCCCCAGGGCATCTTCCAGACCTGGGGATTGAGCCCAGGTCTCCTGCACTGCAGGCAGACTCTTTACAGTCTGAGCTACCAGGGAGCCTGAGGGGTGCTCCAACCCACCCCAAATCTCCACCAGCCCTTCCAGCCACCAACACACCCCAAATCTCCACCAGCCCTTCCAGCCACCAATACACAACCAGGTAAAGATGGTGTGTCTGTTTTCACTGCAAGCCAAGCCCACAGCCCCAGCTTCCAGCCAGACTGCCAACCCGCAGGCTGTCTGGCTGCCCTGGTCCATGACCTGATGCAAGTCACAGCCCTGGGATGGGGTCCTTGGAGCCAGACCACACCTGAAGTTTTCAGGGAGCCAGGCCCAGTCTATGGGGACCCAGTCTGTCCCGAAGTGGTGGCTGCCTGACACCTCCAACCCCTCCCACCTGCCTCCTCACAGATCCATTGTGTCCCGGCTTCGGAAGTCACAGTCTGCCCCCTTCTGGTGGCTGGAAATGCTCAGGAAGCCCCCGACTGGCAGGAACTCCAGCACAGATGGGGGTGACGGTGTTAGGCTGAATCCACCTTGGCACCGCCTCCTGGGTACCCCTCCCAAGCCCTGACTGAGGGGGGTCCATCCTCCCTTCCATGACAAGGGCCACAAGTGCATGCCTCTGTCCTTCCCTCTAAATGCCATTATGCAAGGGTCACAGGAACAGGATGGAAAGAAGGACGTTCTCTATTTTGAAACTTGTGTCCCATTATCAGGCCATGCTGCCTTCAGTGATCTATAAATAAAATTTTTTAAAGGAAAATGCTTAATTTTCCTGGAACAGTTAAATTCACTGTTATGTGTGTGTTAAGAGCATTTGTTTGTTAAACCTATTCATATTAAGTAGACAACAATGGTAGGAATGTTTTTTCATGCTTACTCATTTTTTAACATAAGGAATCTTCAAAATTGGAAATGGCCTGGCCTTGCACACTGCTCAGGACAAGATGCCAACTGAGACATGAGGATGGAGGACCTTCATCTCAGGGAGGTCTGGAGCCTGGCACAGGTTCAGAGTTGCCTCTGCATTTGCAGAGACAGCAGAGCCTAAAAGCTAAGCCCAAGGGCTCTGTCATCAGTGGATCTGGGTTCAAGAGCAGCCTTCTCCACTGATCAGCGGTGTGGTACTGGGCAAGTTACCTCACCTCACTGTGCCTCCATTTCCCCATCTCTAAAATGGGGCTAATAACACAGCCTTCTCGATCCAGTAGCAGAATGGAATATGTGAGATTGCACACATACAGTATGGAGCACAAAGCCAGTGCCCAAGGAACAGGGGGCTGTTTTAACCCTACTTGCCGGCCTCAGGAGTACTGTCACCGACACTCCGGGGCACAGCTCATGACTTTCCTGCCCTGGCAAGAGGCAGCTAGAGTTCAAAGAAGCCCAAGCAAATCCCTGAATAACTGCCGTGCCACGATGCCTTCCTTTATTTTTGGACTCCAAGTCCAGTGCTCTTTCCTTGTCCCAAGCTTGCTCGTGTCCACATTTCCAGGTGACCCTGTCTCTTGTCGGGCTGCTTTCCTTTCTCCATTCAGCTCACTAAGCACCTGGTAAATGGCAGGCAGGATGCCAGAGCCTACAGGGGAAGAAGGGCCAGACCGGCTCCAGCTCCCCGGGACTCACTTCTCCTGGAGGAGACGGACGGATGCCCAAGCAGCTGCACATCGGGCAGGTGCTGCTCGGCGCTACCACAGGGCAGGGTGTGGGCAGGTAACGGGGCTCAGAGGGCTTTCAGGTCAGCCCCAGGTATGAGTGTTAGGGAACTTGGAGGGAAGCTCAGTCTTGGAAAGAGTGAAAGGCATAGACCAGATTCTTTCCTCAGATTCTGGAGTTTGTCTTTCCGGAATGAGGTCTGCTGTCTATAGCTCTCTGCACTGGATGTCCACTGAGGCTCTTTCACTTTTAACTGATGAATATCACTTAAACTGGATTAAATATAACAGGGGATTTATTGGCTCATGTCACTGGAAATGCCAGGGCATGGCTGTTTTCAGCACAGTATGACCCAGGGCTTCAGACAACCTTGTCACACCCCAGTTTCTCTCCCACTTCCTGTCTGTGCTCTCCTCTGTGTGGTATCTTCTCCTTCTCAGGCAAGTTCCCCAGCCTCTGCCTCGGGTCCCTGCCTCCCAATCCCAGCTTGAGGATGGCATTTGACAACCCCACCAGAAAGGGCACACTTGTGGGGGACCAAGGAAGTTCTAACAAAAGTCCTGAGGAGGACTCTCATTGGACCAGCTGGAGAGCCAGGCCCATCCTTGAACCAATCACAGAGGCCAAACCAGTGGGATATGCTGATTGGTCAACCTAAAGTCACATGCCACCCTCTGCCCCACTGTCTGTCTTTTGGGCTGAGAGTTGGGAAAGAATAGTGCTTCAAAGGGATATTAAGACACTGTGAGCTAAAGATCACCCCAGATTAAAACAACAGGTATTTACTGCAAAAAAAAAAATGGATGTTTTTGACAGTCTCAGGTGTTTTGGGGGGAGTGGTTTTGTTGGTTTTCATTCTTTTCTGTCTGGAAGCTGCTATTTTATGCCAAACAGATACAGAGAAACTCTGGGCCTGTGGACTGGATATTCCTCTGATCCCTGTCTTGGCTGCTAGGAAAAAACTCAGTGTGGAGAGCAGCTGCCACTGCTGACTCTTCAGTCCCAGAACACCAGGCTTTTGCCTCATGCAGATCTGGGCCAGCTCTGACACCCACAGCTCCCCAGACAGCTGAGGTCTCAGCTCCCAGCACCACCCCCTTTCCCGATGACCTGAGACCACCAAGCCCGACATAGACACATCTTCTATGCCAAGAGTAGTTCAGGGTGCACTGTGTTTCCAGGAAAAAGAATGATCTAGGATGCATATTGTCTTTCAAGATAGTGTAAGTATATTGAACTTTTATAATAATTGTGCACTTTCATAGGGTGATGGATCTTTCCCTCCTCAGACCCTTCTCTCCTAACAAAATATCTCACTAGGTAGATGACGATCAAAGTAGGGTATAATTTTATTAAGTGACTGTCTGATTGTCTATGTGGAAAATCAAAAGAACTGACAAAGAAAAAGAACTCCTGGAACCAATAAAAAATTATAGCAAGATTGTAGAATATAAGATTAATATACTAGCTAATTGCTTTCCTCTAGCGGCAATGAAGAAGTGGAGTTTGAAGCTAAAAACACAACACCATTTACATTAGCTATTCCCCCCAAAGAAATACTTTTATATGAATCTAACACAATATGTATAAGATCTATATGAGGAGATCTAGGAAATTTGGATGAAAGAAATCAAAAAAGAACTAAGTAAGTGGAGAGATGGTTCCATGGTCATAGACAGAAAGAGTAGTATTGTTCAGATGTCGGTTCATCCCAACTTGGTCTACATGTTCAATACAATCTCAGTCAAATCCTAGCAAGAAATGTTGTGGATACTTACACACTGACCCTAAAGTTTACACAAAGAGGCAAAAGTCCCAGAATACCCAACTCAGTGTCAAAGGAAGAAGAATAAAATTGGAGGACTGACACTACTTAACTCAAAGATATACTATAAAAGAACAGTAATCAAGACAGTGTTAACTGCAAAAGAATAGATACATCGGTCAATGGAACAGAATAAAGAGCCCAGAAATAGAGTCACATAAATATAGTCAACTGCGCTTTGATGAAGGAATAATACAGTGAAGAGAAGACAGTCTTCTCAACAAGTGGTTCTGGAGCAACCAGATATCCACATGCAAGAAAAAGTTGATTGAAATACATACAGTACTCAGATCAAGATCTTCATTATACCCTTCACAAAAATTAACTCAGAATGGAACACAGACTTAAATGTAAAATGCAAGCCATTAAACTTCTAGAGGAAAACATAAGAGAAAATGTTAGTGACCTGGGGTATGGCAATGACTATTTAGATTACAACACCAAAGGTACAATTCATAAACTGGAAGAAATAATTCATAAACTGAATTCATTAAAAGCTTATGCTCTAAAAAAGACAATGTTAAGTGAATAAGAATATAAGCCACAGAACGGGAGAAATATTTGCAAATGACGTGGCCAATAAAGGACTGTTGTCTAGTATATACAAAAAACTCTTAAAACTCAAAAATAAGAAAATAAACAACTCAATTAAAAATGAGCCAAAGAATTTAGCAGACACCTCACTGAAGAAAATATACAAACAGGAAATAAATATATGAAAAGATATCTATCAAATATCTGGTTTTAAACTATATTACAAAGCTTTAGAAATCAAAACAGTATGGTACTCCCATAAAAGCAGACATATAGACATTATATGCCTATAAAATGTCTTTTAGACATTTAGACATACAGACATTATATGTCCAGTCCAATGGAATAGACTTTGGAACCCCCAAATAATTCCATGAACATAATAATATTTGACAAAGGAACTGAGAATAATCAATGGAAAAAGGATAGTCTCTTCAATAAATGGTGTTTAGAAAACTGGATAGTCACATGCAAAAAGAAAGAAATCAGACTCATGTATTATATCCCTCACAAAAAATTAACTCTGAATGGATTAAAGACTTGTAGACTATGTAAGACCTAAAATCTTAAAATTCCTAGAAGGAAACATAGAGGGAAAAAAATGCTTTGTAAGTGGGTAAAAAAATCTATCTGCAATCCAGAACACATAGGAGATATGGGTTTGATCCCTTGGTTGGGAAAATCCCCTGGAGAAGAAAATGACAACCTGAGAAATCCCATGGACAGAGGAGCCTGGCAATCTACAGTCCAAAGGGTCACAAGGAGTCAGACATGACTAAGCAACGAACCACAACACAGCAGCCTAATCATTTCACAATATATACACGTATCAAATCATCACACTGTTTATATTAAATTTACACACATTATCTATCAATTGTATCTCAATAAATCTGGGGAAAAAAAGAAAGATACTCTACTTATATGTCATCAGGTGTCATCAGATGATGAGAAATAAACCAATGAGATACCACAGAACACTGGTTAGTATAGCCAAAAAACACTGTGGAACAGCAGGAACTCTCACTCATTGCGGTGGAAATGTAAACTGGTATGAAAAACCACACACAAATACTTCTATTTGTATTTGCCAAAACTTGAAGCAACCAAAATGTCCTTCAGCAGGTAAATGAACAAATCAACATCCAGACAATGGAATATTATTTAGCACTAATAAGAAATGAGCTATTAAACCATGGAAAGACATGAAGGAAACTTAATGGATATTACTGGGTAAAAGAGATCAATCTGAAAAGACTATGCATATTATATGATTACAACGATATGACATTGTAGAAAAAGCAAGACTATGGAGACAATAAAAGGATTAAGGAATACCAGGAGGGAGGGATAAACAGGCTTAGCACAGCTGACTTTTAGGGCAGTGAAACTATTCTATAGGATATTATATTGGTGGATACATGTCATAATACATTTGTCTGAACTCATATGATGTACAACACCAAGAGTGAACCGCAATGTAAACTATGGACTTTGAGTGATAACTGGGTGTCAGTATAGGTCTAACTAACAAATGTACCACTCTTGTTCAGGATTTTGATAGAGAACAGGCCATATTATGCGAGGGCGGGGGGTATGTGGGAAATGTACATTCTGCTCAGTTTTGCTAGGAACCTAAAACTGCTCTGAAAAATAAAGTCTAATAAACAACAACAACCATCATTTGTGATATCTATCCTGGTTCTGGAATTTGACTGGGCTCCACTAGGCAGTTCTCCTACAGAGAACTACTCGGTACTCCCCTGCTCGGCGGCAGTCGGATAGGGCCTGGGGCCAGAGTCATCGCCCCAGCTTCTTCACTCACGTTCGATGCCTTAGGTTTGCTGGGGCTTCAGCAGGTGCTGTCAGCCCACACATCTCCATGGGGACTCTGCATGTGCCCTGGGCTTTCTTGAAGCATGGCAGATGGGTTCCATGTGTAAATAGGCCCAGACAGGGAGGGAAGAAGGACGGTATGGAAGCTGGTGGAAGCTTCATGACCTACCTCCAGAAGGCATGGGGAGCATCAAGGTCATGTGACAAGACAGCACAGAGGATGGGAGCCAGTCGTGGCTTTCTTTAGAAAACACAGTCTGTCCCACTGACCTGCCTTCTGTGTGGCCGAGGCCAAGGAGCCAACTGAACGTGCTCCTGGGTCTGGTACCCATCCTCTTCCTGGGAGCTGTGCGCCTCCTGTCTTCCCAACGCTGGACTAGGTGCTTCAGGTCATTAGCCCTGCTCCCCAGGAACACCCCAAGGACAGCAGGATGAATTCCCCTTTCCAAACGTGAAAACTAGAGCGTGCCCCAGGCCTCAGTGCTCGGGCTGTTTGCTGCAGAGGAAAGCTGGGTGCCTGAGCCGGAGACCTCTGCTCCTCTAACTGCTGGGCTGCTCTTTGCCTCATTTACTCTGAGCAGAAGCTGGCCACCTGCACGACCCCCTGATCTCCCAGCACTACTTCCCCTGGCCCATGTGCCCCCTTCAGTCTTCCCTGGGCTCTCCAATATCCTCGCTCAGTCTGCAGCCAGGGCCTGGTACCCTCAGCCCCTTGCTCAGAGCTGGGGAGGCCACAGTGAGGTTAATTTATGGTCTCCCTCTCATGCCATGTGCTCACCTGTCCTGTGCCTCAGTTCATGTGTGGAGGCCCTGTGGTCCCCCCACCTCCTCAGAGTCAGCTGCTATGTCTTCCCAAAGGCTCCTCTGCGATGATGACAGGTCACCAGGCCCATGATATGTGGTCAGCCTGCAGTAGCCGTCTGCATGCTGCCGTGTCCTCACGCTGGACTAACTTCAGGGGACGAGGACAGGCCCTGTTCCCTTATGCATCCCCTGGCGCACAGGGGCACTCATCTACTGAATGAATGAACTAACGAATGAATGGACAAGATCTTAGAAGTGAAGCCAGTCTGCCTACCAAGGGAGCTCAGAGTTACTGCCACTCCCAGCCACATCTCCAGCAGATCCTTCCAGTTGGGTCCAAACTTGCCTCTGCCTCCTTCAAGACTTAAAATTTTGGACTTGGTGGAGCTGTCTCCCTCCTCTCCCCTCCTTGTTTCCCACTTCCTCACCCCCATTGCCATCCCCACTTGGCCGCAGTGCAGCCACACACTGGTCAAGTTGAAGTCACCTTGTAGCTTGGATTCTAAAAGTTTGCATTTGTTCCTTAGGCATGCATAGAATGAGTAATTTAAAATATAAAAAGAGAAAAAAAAATCACAGGATGAAATTTACCCATATAGCTCTGAGATAATTACTCTGAACATTTCTCTATATTTTTCTTTCAGCACTTTCCAAAGCATGCATATTTTACACAGTGGAAATCATACCACCTATGTACATTGCAACCTTTTTTTTCAAATCATACCATTAAGTTTCCCTCAATAAATTCAATTTCAACCTGTGTTTTAGTGGTTGCATAATATTCCATCTTATGAAAAAGCCACAATTTAAGCTATTCTTCCAGAGCTGGTCATTTGTTCGCTTCTCACTTTTTCACATGATGCTGTGAGGAAGTCTTAGGCTTTAGCAGTCTTTGCCCCCCATTCACCATTCACCCTTCTTTTGGCAGGAGCACCACCAAGTATTCCCCAGGAAGCCCCTCCTTCCTTAGAATGTGGTCCAGGTGGACACAGCCTTATTCCCCAGCTCTGGGAGAGGGCACGTGACCAAAGCTCAACCAACCAGCTTCTGCCATCCCTCTGGCAACAGGGCTGGTCTAGGACAAGCATGTAGCCCAATCAGAATCAGAGACTCAATTCTAGGACAGATGTGACCTCTGTGAAGAGACAGGCCTTCTGGTCTTGTCCTCTGGTGTTCTGGTAGGTTAAGATGAAAGCCTGGGGCTGCTGGTAATATATCTTGCCACCAAGGAAAGAGCAAAGAGCAGCAAGTCATCCCCTAGATCCAACTATGCCTAATGCTGAACTCCTTGACATTTTTTTTTTAACTTTCTATTTTGTATTGGAGGTAGAGCCGCTTAACACACAATATTGTGATAGTTTTGGGTGAACAGTTAAGGGACTCAACCATACCTATACATGGATCCATTCTCCCCCAAACTCCCTCCCATCCAGGCTGCCACATAACATTGAGCAGAGTTCCACGTGCTATACAGTACAACTTTGTTGGTTATCCATTTTAAACAAAGCCGTGTGTACATGTCCATCCCAAACTCCCTGACGATCCCTTCCCATTCTTGAAGCCTGTGAGTCTGTTTCTGTTTCCTAAGTAATGAATTCCCCGACTTTTTATATCACATGAGCAAATACATTCACATGTTTGTTTCATTCAGTTTGAGTCGGGTTTCTGACCTTAAGTCCTATTACCAGTTTATCAGACACATTTTCATTGACAGTGCAAATCCTTCTTTTCCTTAAAAGACCGACCCAAAAGTAGAGACTGTGGATCAAAGTAGAATGTTTTTTAAAGCTGCTAATATGTCCTAATAGGAAGTCTATGACTATCGATCCTCCCTTACCAGGTAGGGAGCGATGCCACACTGGTCTCCCAGCATGCCCCCTGTGTGTTTGGAAACAAAGCCAGGCTGAACACTGCTGCTGAAGGAGGCTCTGGCAAAAAACACTTGGTGTCCACCTGCCCAGTGTGCAGGTGATGATGCAGTGTAGACAGACACGTGGGGCTGGGAGAGGAGGGAGCAGGTAGTCCTGGGGGCTGCTTCCAGGTGGATGCTGAAGCGATGCCTGGATCATGGGTGGAGTAAGAGAGACTTGAAAGGCAGGCAGGGTAAGCACCAGGAAGTGACGGGCCCCCAAACTACTCACCAAGTCACTCTGTGCTACAGCACAACTCGCAGCCTTGCAGCGTGGTTATTTCTCCTTTGCTAACCCCTCCTGCATGAGTTTTCAGAGTGGTCCAGACTTCTTTTCTCCCTGGAATCGAAAGCCTCAGATGGATTCTCAGTGACCAAGGACATTTATTTCTAGGGACGTTCTAGATGCAGTAGCCAGTCAGCCGCATTCAGTTTGAAGGAAAGGATGCCAGGAACGGTTGAAACGTGATTCAGGACCATCCGAACTACCCGCAAGAATCAGGGGAAGGCTGAGCCTGCCTGCTTCTGTGTCTATTTTGAAAAGAAAAGCCCGGGACATGGGATGCCCACTGCTTCCCCAGGCCCGTGGCCGGCAGCAGGGGGCTTCTCCCGCTGCATCACCATTCAGCAGGAGCCTGTCGGTTTTATAACCGCACTGCTCCCGCAAAAACCCCTTTGCTGCTTACTGCTTGCCCCCTGCACACGGCCTGCTCTGTGCCAGCAGCGAACACACTGCACTCTCTGGATTTCCAGCTGCCAGCATTCCTGGGCGGTGTAGTGTGGAGCACGTATGTGGGTGCTGGGTCGGGGGGCCGGGGCCACTTCCGGCTCTGGCAGGGGCTGCCTCCCTCTGTCCAAGGCCACAGCTCCCAGCCACCCCTCTCCCATGGCTCCTGTCTTCCTGGACTCCACTAACTCCTCTGCCTCTCCAGGTCCCTCCAGGCCCCGTGGTGGCAACATCTTTGCCTTGTTCGTGATACCTGTGCACCTCACCATCCTTTGCTGGATTCTCACACCTCTGGATCTGTCCCCTCTTTTGTCTCTCTTCAGTTAAAACCTGAACATGCCATGTGTGTCCTGACATTGAATGTACCAGGATTCTCATAAGCAGAAATCATAGTCTTAATCTGCCTGCCAATGCAGGAGATACTGGTTCGATCCCTAGTCCGGGAAGATTCCACACGCCTCGGAGCAACTAAGGCCGTGTGCTGCAACTACTGAGCCTGCATGCTACAACTACTGAAGCCCGTGTGCCTAGAGCCTGTGCCCCACAAGAGAAGCCACCACAATGAGAAGCTCGTGCACCACAACGAAGAGTCCCCGCTCACCGCAACTAGAGAAGGTCAGCACACAGCAATGAAGATCCGGCACAACCAAAAGTAAGTCAAAGTCTGAGAGATGGTGTAAACCTTATTCATGGTTCAAATGGGAAAATCAAAAACCAGAAGAAAAGAGACTGGCCCTCGGTCACACAGGATAGCTTCCAGGCAAAGTCAAAGTGAGACATGAGCCTGGGACCCCCCCAGGGTCCCCCACTCATGGCATGGGAGTCAGACAGCAGGGTTTGCAGTTTGGTTACTTATTAACTGTGTGATCTTGCTCAAGTGACCTAACCTCTCTGAAGAGATAACATGTACCCACTTCAGAAGGCAACTGGGATGATTAAATGAAATGACATGCATGAGCACTTAATGCGGTTTATACACATGACTAGGAGCTGTCATCGACTCACGAGTTTGGTATTGAGGTCTGTCAGTGGCAGGGTGACAGTGACCAGCGTGGGGTGCCTCTCTTGGCAATACAAGGGATGATTTTAAAAAACAAATAGGCAAGCAGAACAATGGAGACCCATAAACCAGACAGCTTGCTGCTGTGGAAAAACAGCACAGGCCTTCCTCCCCTCTTCTCTTCCAGATCTCTCCATGACTATGAACTCTACAAAGTCAGGGACCACTGTTTGGGCAGAGCCTGAGTGCCCTCACTGAGGGACTTCACATGTGCATGCTAGCTTCTCTTTGACAGTACTACACGGAAATGTATATATTCAAAAGTCTTTAAAAGTAAGCACCCTTGTCAACGCCACCTCTAGGAATTTATTACCCGGAAGACCAGCAACAGTACAAGACTGGAGAAAAATACAGACACACAAATGCACATTCTTATAATGAAATACTGCACAACCACTAACAAGGTAACTGGATCCATACTAATTCACACGCAGAGTAACTTGTCAAGTGAACAACTAGATGATGAAATAATAGCAAGCACTTGTTCTGTGCCAGGGGCTATTCTAAGCTCTTGACCCAGAGCAATTCATTTCATTTTTTTTATTACCACTTTATGAGGTAGGCACTTTTACTGTTCCCATCTTGTAGATGAGGAAACTGAGGTGAGGAGAGCTAAAGTGACTCAGCAAGGTCACACTGGTGAGTGGTGAAACAGGACTCAAATCCCAGGTAGTGTGGCTCCAGAGTCCCGTTTTTTTTACTTGCTTCCCAATGTGAGTGACATGATGCCGTCCATAGCAAAGCAGAAAGGAACTGTAAAGGATACTTAGCTATTCACACTGATTATGGGATTAAGTGTTAATTTTCTACATGAATGACACTTACTAAATCTATCTATTCTTCTTTCAGTGTTTACAAAATGTCTCCTCTCTTTGATTGACTCAAGAATTCTATTTCTCAGAATTTATCCTCAGGAAATTTTAAAAAAGATGCCAATAAAGATGTTTATCACAAGATAACTATAACAACAGAAAATTAAAACCAAGGTAAATGTCCAATAAGGGATTGGTTAAATAAAATGCTCTACCTACAAATGGCAAAGCAGTAAATCCTGACCTGGTGAGATGTTTATGCTCTACTGAGAAATGAAAGAATCAGTAAGCCACATTTGTAAAATAAAGCCATAAATGTGCCGAAGGAAAGTGTGGAAGGGAACATAAGAAAGATGCGCCAGCAACCACCTCAGGGTTTGAAATCATGCCTTTTTTACTTGCGATCTTTCTGAATCTTCCAACTTTCCTGCCTTGAGTGTATATCACTTCTATACTAGTAAGAAATGTTATTTTTATAAAACGGTTGTCACTCTTACCCCACTCAAGTATCAGATCTGAGACAACAGAATCCCCTGGGGGTTACAGTGCCCTGCGTTGTAATTCTCAGGAGAGATGGTGCAGGGTTCCACTAGCAAAAACTCCCATGAAATGAATCTCTACCTAACAGCCAGCTTCTGCCAGAGGAGTATTAGGGAACAGTCAAGATGCAGAGAGCTGCTAAGGTGCCTTCTTAAGGGAGCAGCTCCTCCTCTCTCCTGCCGCCAGCACGCCAGCCAGGCAGCCCCCTGTTAGTCGGACAGACAGTGCGGGGAGTGTAAAAGGTCAATCAAATAAGGATGTGCAATTCAAACATTTACTTTTCAAACATCTTCAGAAAGTTTATCATACACAAACAAGCACAGGAGAGAGAAGAGGGTTCAAGTTCAAGACAATTCATTTGCCCAGCGGCCCTGGGGAACACAAGCATCATAGAGTGAGCGGGCCACAGAGGCGGCAGGGGTGGTTCCCTTTGGCAGCCAAATAGCATGGCTGGCAGGACAGACTCGGCGGCTTTGGGGGCTTGGCTATGAAAAGTACTGTGGAGGGACGTTCCTGGTGGTGCAGTGGATAAGAATCTGCCTGCCAATGCAGGAGACGCAGGTTCGATCCCCGCTCAAGGAACATCCCCCATGCCGGGGAGAAATTAGACTCCAGCACCACAAGTACTGAGCCTGCCCGTCTAGCACTTGTGTTCTGCAACAAGAGAAGCTACCACAATGAGAAACCTGCACCCCACTCTCCGCAACCACAGAAAGTCCTCACAAAAGCAAAGAAGGCCCAGCAGGGCCAAAAACTGAGAAAAAAAAAGGAAAAAACAAAAACGTACTGTGAATCAGAGTAACCAGAGACATCACAGAAGAGGTTACAATGCCAAGTGAGCACAAGAATAGCCTACATTGAGAAAATAATTCAAGAAAAATTTCAGAACAGTCTGTAAGCAATTTATTCAGTGCACTTCAACAAACATCCTGATGCTATAGCCAAGTGAGGCAGATTTTAAGGAAAACGGCAAAATAGTATGCCTGCAATGCTTCTTGGGAATCTTAATGGACAGGTTTGATTTTTTTTTTTTTTTACAAAACTTTTACCCAGAAGGGAAGAAAACTACCCTCGATCTCAGTCTTGAGCAGAGAAATAAGGAAATGTTAGTTGAGCATCTAGTATACATGTGACAGGATGCCAGACAATCACTCAGAGCAGCAAGTCTCCCAGCTCCTTAGGACACATGATGAAAGATATTACAAAAAGAGCTTAAAGGCTCCTGGGCTTAAGTAAAATCCTGTGACAAGTGTGTATTAGGCACCTGTTGGGTTCTAGGCACAAAAAGGCAGAGGGCACAGTCCTGTCAGCTGGGGGCTCACAGTCAGTCTGCCAGGGAGGCTGATGGGTGGACCCTGGGTAGCATCTTTGAGATAAACATCGCCATCGAGGGACAGAAACTAGAGAGGAAAGGTCGCCTCAGGCAAAGTCTGAGAAGGCTTCCAGGAGGATGGGAAATTGAGCTGAGCCTGAGAAGGTGAAAGGAGCTCAGTGGGTACCCTAAGGACCAAGAATGCGGGGATCAGGGAGGAAATCATAGCACAGGACTCACATGGGAGAGGTAAGACTTGAGGCGAGAGATGAACATGAGCCTGACGTTGGAGGTCCCTGGAAGCTGGAGGTCAGAGTACGTGCCCAGTCCATGGCCAGTGCTTCTCAAAGCTGCAAACTCTTTCTCTCTATCACACACAGGGAATGAGAAACACACTGCAAGCACAATTAAAACCCTATCACTTTGGGTGTTCTGTCACCAAAGGAAACTAAACAGAAATGCAGGCCCTGGAATCACCCAGCAGGATCAGCTAAAAGCAGTGATCTGATAATCCAATGTAAGCTTACATTTTAAATGTCTTGAAGGTTATCACTAAAACTGAAACACAAGATCAAAATATCCTTGTAGAATTCACCGTCACCTTGATACAATTTTGAAGACTCCCAGGGGTCTGTGTCCCTAATCTGAAAACACTCCGGTAGGCAAAGAATGGTTTTACGTATATGTCTGGGGTGCGTGAGAGCACAAGGGTGACTGAATTAGATTTACACAGTCTCCACGGTCTCGGTGTTACAGAAAATGATGCTAAGTGTTATATAAGATGTTAAGTGTTATAGAAAAGGATGCTGACACAAGTCAGGAGGGTCTGGCCTGAGGGCACCAGAGAAGGGATAGCTGCAGGGGTCAGGCAATCAGTGATGCAGGCCTGAGAGGCAGTAAGGATGAGAAATAGAAGTTGCCCTTCCTGGACATCCTCTACACTCAAGGTCAGGAGCTCCACGCTTTAGAGACCCTCAGGAGAGTGGGTCCCCACCCTCCTAGAACTTGGAGCCTAGCTGGAGACTCAAGAGATGAGTCTTACCAAAGAATAGATTTAATATTAATAAATCATTCAAAATACAACCTAAATGGTCATCAGTGGCAAAAGGATAAAGAAAATGTAGTAGATACACACACAGGGCTTCCCTGGGGGCTCAGATGGTAAAGAATCTGCTTGCAATGTGGGAGATCCAGGTTCAGTCCCTGCGTTGGGAAGACCCCCTGAGAAGGGAATGGCTTCCCACTTCAGTATTCCTGCCTGGAGAATTCCATGGACATAGGAGCCTGGTGAGCTACAGTCCACACATACACAAAGAATGTGGTGTGTATTATATATATATATATATATATATATATATACACACACACACACACACACACACACACACACACACGCACATTCATATATACACACACACACACATTTCTTTCCCTTTGAAAAGCAGGAAATCTTGCCATTTGCTACCACATGCATGAACTTGCTAAGTAAAATAAGTCAAATACATAAGAATATACTTATATGGGAAATCTAAATCAGTCTAAAACAGTCATATTTGTGGACGTAGAAAGCCCCTGGAGGTTACCAGGGGCTATGGGATGTGGGGGATCAGGGAGATGTTGGTCAAAAGGTACATCACTTCATTTATGCAGGGTGAAGGATTCCTGAAGATCTACTGCGCAGCATAGTGCCTGTACCTAATACTGTATTGTATGCTGACTTTAAAAAGTTTAAGAGGGTAGACTTTATGTTTAATGCTCATATCAAAAGGGGAAAAAGAGGGAAGGAGGAAACTTCTAGAGTTAATGGATAAGTTCAGAGTATTATATATGGTGATGGTTTCATGGGTGTATACTTATCTTCAAACTCACTAAAACATATACATTATTTTTTTTCTTTTGCTTATTTTTTCATCAGAACCCATTATAAAATATACACATCTCTCCAAAGGCTACTTTTGCCATCTAGCTGGACTTTTTCCTTATTTTCACAGAAATATTTTCACTTTGTTCAATATTTTTTCACTGAATTACAATAAAAATATTATTTACCTCTAATTTAAAAAATAAATCAGGAAAGAGCAAGGAGATACTAGGAGTACTCTTTATTTATCTTTGGTTTCTTAACACAAAACAGCCTTTTTTTAATAAGTCAATCGTACCTCAATACACACATGCACAAATGAATAAATAAATAAAAATATGGAATTCCCTGGCATTTCAGTGGTTGAACCTCCACACTTTCACTGCAGGGGGCCTGGGTTCGATCCCTGGTCAGGGAACAAAGACCCCACATGCTGTGGCCAAATAAACAAATAAATACGAACAAAACTTTAAAAGGCCACCAGAAAAAGTAGGATTCTATTAAGGGCAGATGTAGGTGCGGAGAAGGCAATGGCACTGGAAGGCCCACTCCAGTGGGCTCCACACCCCACGTGTGGAGAAGGCAATGGCACCCGACTCCAGTACTCTTGCCTGGAAAATCCCATGGACGAAGGAGCCTGGTAGGCTACAGTCCATGGGGTCGAGAAGAGTCAGACATGACTGAGCAACTTCACTTTCACTTTTCACTTTCATGCATTGGAGAAGGAAATGGCAACCCGCTCCAGTGTTCTTGCCTGGAGAATCCCAGGGACGGGGGAGCCTGGTGGGCTGCCGTCTATGGGGTCGCACAGAGTCGGACACGACTGAAGTGACCTAGCAGTAGCAGCAGCAGTCGTCCAGGTGACTAACCCCCACGGGAAAGGCTTCAAGGCAAGATGGAACTTAAAGACTTTAAAGCAAGAGGAGCAAAGAGGAACATACCACCCGTGGGATGTGGTGAAAATCAAAGCGATGAGTTCTGCCTGTCGAGGCAAGGGGCTGCCGGTGGGGGGAGCAGAGGCCCCCCGGGGCTGGCACAACCACCGCCAGCTCAGAAACCCAGGGCCTGAGCAGGGCTACAGGCTTCCCTGGTCTCTTCTACCACTAGGGTCCAAGAGATAGCAACATCGTGGACCCTGTACAAATTTTCCAAATCTCAGTCATTGATCCACGACTGTCACCATTTTTGTCAGTTCCTTGTATCTCTTGTACTGTTATTACTTCCTATTTTCTTTAAATTGACTCCCTTGTTAATTTTAAATAAATTTATTTTGAAAGGAAACTTTACATTACCACAAATGGAAAATCAGTGTCACTCACTAAAAAAGGAAAGTACCTAGAAAACTAAGTATAGACTGAAGGATTTTCTACAAAACAAAAGACCTATACTCTTTCAAAGGAAAGGAAACCCAAGTGACATGATAAGCGAGTGCATCGTGTGACCCTGAATCAGAGTGGAGGAATGTTGTTTAAGGATAATACTGGGACAACTGTAAATATGTATACACAGGTAATAGCATGGTATCCACATCAAATTTCCTAATTTTGACAATTTCACTCTGGTTAAGAGAATAAAATCTTTATTCCTTTCCTAAAAAAAATCACTTTATTTTTGGTTATGCTGTGTCTTTGTTGCTGTGCAGGTTTTTTCTCCAGTTGTGGAGAGGGAGCGCTACTCAGCCTTGCAGTGAGCTGGCTCCTCATTGCGGTGGCTTCCCTTGTTACAGAGCACAGGCTTCAGTAGTTGCAGCGTGTGGGCCCAATAGCTGCAGCTCCCGGGCTCGAGAGCACAGGCCCAATAGTGGTGGTGCATGGGCTTAGCTGCTCCACAGCATGTGGGATCTTCCCGGACCAGAGGTCAAACCCATGTCTCCTGATCGGCCGGTGGATTCTTTACCACTGAGACACCAGGGAAGCTCTAAAATCCTCATCCTCGGGTGGTGAGTGCTGGATATCGAGGTGTGAAGGGCACTTACTGCAGCTTACTCTCAAATGCCTAGATTTTTTTAAACAAATGAATTCAGACATATACAGATGTATATATTAATTATACACAGAGTAAGAGAGACATAAAGCAAATGAGGCGGAATGTCAGTGATGGATGAACGTGCATGAAAGTTATATGGGAATTTACTGTAATCTTATTCTTCTGTAAGTTGTAATTTTTAATGAGAACTGTTATAAAAGATATACCAAGAACATCACTGCATGTGGACATGCAACCCTGGCAAGCTTGGGGGAGTTGCTCAGTAAATGTCTTCTATCGGATGAACTATTATAAATGTTCATCAATGGTGGAATGGATAAAGACGTGGTATACACACATACACACACACACACACAAATGGAATATTACTTAGCCATAAAGTAGAATGAAATAATGCCATTTGCAGCAACATGGATGGACCTAGAAATTGCCATATTGAGTGTAAGTCAGAGAAAGATAAATATCTCATGATATCGCTTACATGTGGAATCTAAAAAAAGGGTACAAATGAACTTATCTACAAAACAGAAATAGAGTTACAGATATAGAAAACAAACTTATGGCTACCACCCTGGATGAGGGAGGAGAGATAAATTAGGAGAGTGGGATTGACAGACATACTACTATATATCAAATAGATAACTATTAATAACAAGGACCGACGTACAGCACAGGGAACTCCATTCAATCCTCTGTAATGGCCTATATGGGAAAACAATATAGAAAAGATGGGATGTATGTATATGTATAGCTGGTTCACTTTGATGTACACCTGAAACTATCACACATTGCAAATCAACCATGCTCCAATACAAAATTTTTGTGTGTATGGCATTGGGAAGTGCCTAATTTCATTCCTTTATACATAGCTGTCCAGTTTTCCCAGCACCACTTATTGGAGAGACTGTTGTTGCCCCATTGTATATTTTTGCCTCCTCTGTTGAAGATAAGGTGCTAGTAGGTATGTGGGCTTATCTCTGGGCCTTCTATCTTGTTCCATTGGTCTATATTTCTGTTTTTGTGCCAGTACTATACTGTACTGATGACTGTAGCTTTGTAGTATAGTCTAAAGTCAGGTAGGTTGATTGCTTCAGCTCCATTCTTCTCTCTCAAGATTGCTTTGGCTATTCAGGGTCTTTCATGTTTCCATATGCAATTTTTTTTCAAAAAGCAAATTCTAAAAGAACATTTAAAAAAAAAATGTGCCCACATGCCCCTCAAACACCAGTGGTCCGCACACAACGCTGAGGAAACCAGTGTCAAAGGACAAGAGTGAGCCTCAAAGAATGACTCACAGAGACAAGCCACAGGGGAGTGTGAACCCATCACAGGCAAAAAGGGTTTCGACGTCCACACTTTCCAGCAAAGAAAAAGACAGAAGTGCAGCCCACAGGGACTCCCGCCCCAGGTGACTGCAGAGGGAAAGAGCTGTGGGAAAGGAGCTGTGCAGAAGGCTCGCTGGTCACACTGTGGCAGGGGGTGTGGAGGAAAGATGCTGCTGTTCCTTTTACTGACACCAGCATCCAACCCAGGTCGTGGCCAAGACAGGATGACGCTCAGTGACCACAGCTCTGGTAGACGAAACCTGCTGCTCTGGGTTGGGGGAAGCCGGACAGACTTTCATAGCAAGAAGAGGGATGTGAGCACCCAATCAGGAGGGCTGGACAAGATGTGAGAGATGCGGGCTTCATTCCCACCTCTTCTCACTCCAAAGGAGAATCTTTGCAGAGATTCAAGTTTCTCCTGTCAATTCCTGACCTGTAATTCACAGTAACTCATTGCTCTAATAATGACATGGTTTGTGAGACTGATCAGTATTTATTATAATAAGAAATAAAACTGCTAATTATTATAGTGAGATGCTTTCTGTTACACATGTCATGACTTCAGAGAGACTAATGAGAAATAATACACATCTCTGACATGATGGATGGGACTTTCCTGGTGGTCCAGTGGTTAAGACCTTGCCTTCCAATGCAGGGGGTATAGGTATGATCACCCGTTGGAGAGCTAAGATCCTGCATACTTTGTGGCCAAAAAGCCAGAATGTAAACAACAGAAGCAATATTGTAACAAATTAAATAAAGACTTTAAAAGGGTCCACATCAAAAAAATCTTTTAAAAAGTTAATTTAAAAAATGATGGAATACAATCCTGCGTTGAGCGTCCAGAGTTCTTTTTCATGCCATATCAACTCCTACCACATGGGAACATGGTGGGGTTAAGCCGATTTGCAAGAAGGGGATATTGAGTCGAGAGCTGATGCCACTTGCCCAAGATCACTCTGGAAACACCCACGTGGTCCTGATTCCACAGCGGGCTCATTCCACCTCCTGAGCTGCCCAGTGGACTGACTGATGGACCAATCTAAGGGTTTCCTATGACAGAAGCCAGAGCTTTCCCATCACATCAGAGAAAGGAGCGGACTCGGGAGTCTGTACATGGAGAATGGCTGTACGTCAACAAGGCAGAAGGAAGCCAGTCTCCCCTCCTGTCCTCCCAGCATTCACAAATTAGCACAGTGCGTTCTACTGGATGCCCAGCTGTAAAACCTTCAGAGACCCAAGGGAGCCACAGTTCACCTTGGTCTGCCACCAGCCCTCCCCTGGGATTTTGGCCATCTGATTCAAAGAGCCAACACATTGGAAAAGACCCTGATGCTGGGAAAGATTGAAGGCAGGAGGAGAAGGGGACGACAGAGGATGAGATGGTTAGATGGCATCACCGACTCAATGGACACAAGTCTGAGCAAACTCAGGGAGATAGTAGAAGACAGGGAGGCCTGGCGTGCTGCAGTCCATGGGGTTGCAAAGATTCAGACATGACGGAGCAACTGAACAAGTCCCCTGGGACAGGGTTCTAAGTAGGAGAAGCCGTCCCTCCTCTGAATGAAGAAATCAGGGTGAGGTTTGGGGTGATGACACCCCTATGATGGTTGAAACATACACACTTTTTCCAGTACAGAAAAGCCACCTCCTCAACTGCTTTAGAAGGTTTATTACTTTCCTCTGGCTAGATCCTGAATGATAAATGCTTCCTGTCTAAGAGATATTTGATTGAAAGGAAAGAGCATGACATTTTAGGGTTGAAGGAGAGAAACAGAAAACCCTGTGAATAGGAGAGATCCCTTCTGAAAAGTCTGTTTTAGAATGACATGGAAGCAACTGGCTAGTAAGGTGGAGATAGGCAGAACTGCCCACTTGTCCACTGCAATTTAAGAGCTGTCTCACATAAAAAGGTAGATTAATTATTGCCTACCTACTACTTCTTCACAGAGAAAAAAAATGAACAATTCTAGCTCAGGTCTCCTGTGACAGCAGTGCTCATAACCACCCACTGAGGTAGGTAGAGATCTAAGATGACCACCAAGATTCCTGTTCTTTGGTGCACATGTTTTTCATAATCACCTCTCTTTGAATGTGGGTGAGACCAATTAATATTAAGGGAAGGACTTCCCTGGTGGTCCAATGGTTAAGGCTCCATGCTCCCAATGCAGGAGGCTCAGGTTCCAGCCCTGGTCAAAGAACCAGATCCTGCATGCCTCAGCAAAGATCCTGCACACTGCAACTAGGATCTGGCACAGCCAAATTTTGAAGAAAAACAAAAAGTGTTAGCTTAAAAAAAAGCATTAAAGGGAGATCACTTTAAATTCATCAAAAGGGAAATTATCCTAGACAGGTGGCCCTGACCTAACCAATTCAGTTTAGTCACTCAGTCATGTCCATTTCTTTGCAACCCCATGGACCGCAGCATGCCAGGGTTCCCTGTCCATCACCAACTCCTGGACCTTACTCAAACTCATGTCCATCACATTGGTGATGCCATCCAACCATCTCATCCTCTGTCATCCCTTTCTCCTCCCACCTTTGATCTTTCCCAGCATCAGGGTCTTTTCAAATGAGTCAGTTCTTTGCATCAGGGAGCCAAAGTATTGGAGTTTTAGCTTCAGCATCAGTCCTTCCAATGAATATTCAGGACTGATTTCCTTTAGGATGGACTGGTTGGATCTCCTTGCAGTCCAAAGGGCTCTCAAGATCCCTTTTGAACCACGGTTCAAAAGCATTAATTCTTCGGCACTCAGCTTTCTTTAGAGTCCAATTTTCATATCCATACATGACTACTGGAAAGACTACGCTTTGACTAGACCTCACCAGGAAAGCCTTTAAAAGACAAGGCATCAGGCTCTCCCAGCCTGGAAGAAAGAAGACACTCACATTATAAGAAGAGCGGGTCTGCATGACGAGGACCTGAGGATGGCCCCCAGGAGCTAAGAGGTGTCTCCGACTGATAGCTGGTGTGCAAATGGGGCCCTCAGTCACAGAACCACACAGAAATTAATTAACCAACAACCAGTGAGCTAGGAAGAGCAATCTGAGCCTCAATGAAACCCCAGCCCCTGCCCACACATTGCTTTTCAGGCTAGTGACACTGAGGACCCAGTTAAACTGTATCCAGACTCCTGAAACCAGAGACATTGTGAGATAATAAATGTGTTTTATTTATTTATTTATAAGCTGGTTGTTTCCAGCTGCTAAGTTTGTGGCCATTTGTTACACAGTAACAGGAAACAAATATACCCACGTAATGATGGATCCTGAATGCTCTGGACAGACTCCAGCCAGCTTCTTGTCTAGGCTCACATAGGAGCTCAGACAGATCAGCTTTGTACCCAAGGGATGTGGGGGAAAAAAAAAAGGCTAACCTGGAAAATAAAAATATATTTAGCAAACTACAGAAAAAAAGTATTAGAAAGTTTAATCTAGCAAACCTCTTCTTTATCTAAAATCCATGTAGTATAAATCAGTGCCTATTTTAATATATTAAATGTCCTACTACAAGCCAGAAATCTTACCTGATTGAACCTCCTTTCCAAATACTAGCCTATCATGCTAATTTATGATCTAAAGACCAACATAAGTATGTGAAATACTTCATAAAATTTGCAACATAAGTTTTCTTTACATTTTTAATAGCAAAAACACACTTTTGTTATTTCTTATTTTGTGGGGGGTGGAGGGAAGTTTGGCTGCGCCACTCAGCATGTGGGATCTTGGTTCCCTGGCCAGGAATCCAACCTGTGCTCCCTGTATTAGGAGCACAGAGCCTTACCACTGACCTGCCAGGGAAGTCCTTGTTATTTCTTATTGAGTGACAACTAGCAATATTTGAAATCAGCTTATAAAATGAGTTACTCTATAACATAAAAGCAAAACAACTTTTACCAAAATAAATTCTATTTTGCTTAAGCAGTAAAAGATTAGAAATGACCTAAAATGTCTATCAATAAGATCTGATATAATAAATTAGTACACATCTATACTCCAGAATGGGCTTCCCAGGTGACTCAGTGGTATAAAGAATCCTCCTACCAAAGCAGGACACAAGAGATTCAGGTTCGATCCCTGCGGAGGGAAGATCCCCTGGAGAAGGAAATGGCAGCCCACTCTAATATTCTTGCCTGGGAAATCCCATGGACAGAGGAGTCTGGTGGGCTGTAGTCCACGGGCTCGAAAGAGTTGAATGTGACTAAACAGTAAAACTTCAGAATAATCTGCAATTGTTAAAAACAGGTAGTAATATGCCCAATCAAGATACAATCTTTCTAAGACATAATGGAAAAAAAGTTAAAGAACTAGAATAGCTTTAACAGCATGTTACCACGTATATGAAAATTTATATATACTTGCCTATGGATAAAGAAACAAGAAACTGTCAAGCTAAGAAATAGAAATGGGAGAACTACTTTTTACTGTTTACCTTTTCTCTTGAATTTTGTACCATGTGTATCTATCATCTGCTTTTAAAAAGACTAATTTTTTAAAAAGAGGAAATAAGCCAATGCCAGAAAATTCCATGCTTTTAAAAAATATACAAACTGTCTTCAAAACCTTAACACAAGTTACTGTTCTAATCTTCTTCTACTAAATTATTTAGATAACTATAAGAAAATAAAAAGTCTTTCCCCTGTAGATGCTAGTGATTCATTCAACAACCCCGAGCGTCTCTAGAAAGTTTATGTATATTTATGTGCAGGGGAGGCTCCAGCGCCCTCGGGGAGTCTCTCTAAGGCAGAAGAAGGGCTCAGTGACTAATGTTCAGCCAACACCAGCACCTGAGGCTACACCCGCAGGATGGATGCAAGGGCTCCACAGGGATGAGTGTCTCAACCTCTCGGCCCTCAGCAACCTGGCGTGTGGGCACTGAGTAGGGCTCCTCCCTCACTTCGTGTCATCCATTTGGTAGGACAGGACACTACCCGGTGATAGAGAAAACCGAAGGGCTCACTGTCAGATGTCAGACTTTACAGTGTGCCGGAAAAGACCTACCAGGTCATCCAGTCTCGGGAGATGCAGACATGCGTGCGTGCTCTCATGCATGCTCAGTCGTGTCCAACCCTGTGCAACCCCATGGACTGCAGCCCACCAGGCTCCTCTGACCATGGGATTCTCCCAGCAAGAATACTGGAGTGGGCTGCCATTTACTCCTCCAGGGCATCTTCCTGACTCAGGGATAGAACCCATGTCTCCTGCATTGGCATATGGATTCTTTCTCACTGAGTCACCGGGGAAGCCCCAGTCTAGGAAGATACCTTGAGACAAAGGGAAACAGGGTTTGTTTTTTTTTTAAGTTTCAGAAGGATACACATACAGAGATGACAGATGTCATGAAGACACAAGAGAGAGAATATCACGTGATGACGGAGGCAGAGACAGGAATGTTGGAACCCCATGGATGCTGGCAAAGGCCAGAAGCCAGGAGAATCAAGGAAGGACTCTCTCCTCCATGTTTCAGAGGAAGCACAGCCCTGTGAAGCCTGATATCTGACTTCTGGCCTCCCAAATTGTGAGATGATTTCTTTTGTTTTAAGTCACCCAATATCTGCTGCTTTTTTATGGCAAACCTAGGAAACTAACACACTGACAAAAAAAGTCTTTGTAGTTTTCACTAACACATTCCCTAGATGGATAAACAATGAATGTGCCTTCTGATACATTGCAATACGAAACCCCATCACCTATGAAACATCTTTTCCAAAATTACAGAACCTGAATCTAATCAAGCCTCTAGACTGAACTTCTAGCATACATAAAATACAGGGGACAGAAGAACAGGTAAGTGACACGATGAGGAAACAGACAAATCCACAATATAGGATGGTCTATGAGACAGCTGTCTTGGACTCAAATTTAGTATCAGTAGTGGGGGCTGGTGGGGAAAGGGAGGTAAAAAGACTGCTCTAGATTAAAAGAAACTAAAGACACATAACAACCAAATGAATGGGTAAACCTTAATTAAATCCTGATTTTTTAAAAGGGCCGCAAAAGGATCCTTGGGACAAAAAGGTTGGAGTAATTATATTCATATCACACAAAATAGACTTTAAAATAAATATTATAATAAAAGACAAATAAAAGCATTGCATAATGATAAAGGGGTCAATTCAGAAAGAAGGAAAACATTTATAAACGTAAATGAACCCAACGTAGGAGCCACAATAAATACAAAGCAAAAGCATTCTTGGGCAAACTGAAAATTCAAATATGAGAACCAGATATTACAGATTGTAGAATTGGTACTAATTTTTAAGGTGTAATAGCAGTATCATAATTATATAAGAGAATGTCTCTATTCTTAGGAGATGCATCTTGAAGTATTTAAAGATGGGATATCATGAACTCGACATCTTATTAATATTTTTATGGTTGAGGAAAAGTTTTATTTATACAGCATATATATAAGTTTTTAAAATGGCAGAATGCTAACAATTACTGAATCTAGTTATAGAATACATGGGTGTCCATTATACTATTCATTCAAAATTTTATACATAATAAAATAGTTCATAATAAAAAATTGACGCATAATAAAATTAAAAGGGACCTCAATGCAATGAGGTAGCCAAAACAAGTTCCTGAAACAAAAAAAATACATTAGTAGGAAAACTGGTGAAATATGAATAAAATCTGTAATATAGTTAACATTATTGTACTAATGGCTGCTGCTGCTAAGTCACTTCAGTCATGTCCGACTCTGTGTGACCCCATAGACGGCAGCCCACCAGGTTCCCCTGTCCCTGGGATTCTCCAGGCAAGAACACTGGAGTGGGTTGCCATTTCCTTCTCCAATGCGTGAAAGTGGAAGTGAAAGTGAAGTCGCTCAGTCGTGTCCGACTCTTAGTGACCCCATGGGCTGCAGCCCACCAGGCTCCCCGTCCCTGGGATTCTCCAGGCAAGACCACTGGAGTGGGGTGCCATTGCCTTCTCCAATGCATGAAAGTGGAAGTGAAAGTGAAGTCGCTCAGTCATGTCCGACTCTTAGTGGCCCCGTGGACTGATGGCAATTTCCTAGTAAATGTGCATGGTTCTATAAGACGTTAAGGGGAAGTTGGATAAAGGGAGCTCCCTCTACTATCTTTGCAAATTTTCAGTAAATCTAAAATTATTCCAAAATAAAAATGTTTTTTTGTTTTTTTTTTTGGAAAGGGGGTTGGGACTTCCCTGGCAGTCCAGAGGTGAAGATTCCATGCCCCCACTGCAGAGGGCACAGGTTTGATCCCTGGTCAGGGAACTGAAGCCTGACAAGCCTGTGCAGTGCAGAAAAAAAAAGTTAAAATGGGGGCAACCAGTATATAGGTGGCTTAGTGGTAAAGAGTCTGTCTGCCAGTGAAGGAGAGACAGAGAAGACACAGGTTCAATTCCTGAGTCAGGAAGATCCCCTGGAGGAGGAAATGGCAACCCACTCCAGTATTCTTGCCTGGGAAATCCCATGGACAGAGGAGCTTGGCGGGATACATTGGGCTGCAGAGTCAGACACGACTGAGCACACAGACACACACACACACACACAGACACACACACAGACACACACACACACACACACACACACACACACTCCACTTGACCAGAGTCCTGAAGTCACACCCACCTTTGCAGGACAGATTGGATTAACCAAGTCGCAACATCAGCAGACATCTGTGCAGTTCTTAACAGCCTAAAATATTTTTGGTCATATTATCTCATTGAATCCTGTGACAGCCCTCATTTTGTAAAGGAGGACCAGCAAACACCTAGCCTACCTCACTGAATCATAAACACTTTTCACCTGAAGGTCCCTCTCTAACAGGAGATTCCCACCCACCTTGGCCCAGGCACCCAGATATTTGATTTCCTCCAGGGTTAGCCCTTCCATTGGGCCCCTGGGGCTTTACCTGAGACCCACATTAACAGTAGTACTTAGCAGAAATTTAGTGACACTGTTTTGTGTTCTTTTTCATTATGATTTGTTGTTGTTAAGTTGCTCAGTTGTGTCCAACTCTTTGTGAACCCTGGACTGCAGCGCACCAGGCTTCCCTGTCCTTCACCAGCTCCTGGAGTTTGCTCAAGTTCATGTCCATTGAGTCAGTGATGCCATCCAACCATCTTGTCCTATGTCATCCCCTTCTCCTCTTGCCTTCAATCTTTCCCAGCATCAGGGTCTTTTCCGATGAGTCAGCTCTTTGCATCAGGTATTGGAGCTTCAGCTTCAGCATCAGCCTTTCCAATGAATATTCACAGTTGATTTCCTTTAGGATTAACTAGTTTGAACTCCTTAATGTTCAGGGACTCTCAAGAGTCTTCTCCAGCACCACAGCTCAAAAGCATCAATTCTTTATGGTCCAACTCTCACATCTGTACACAACTACTGGAAAAACCATAGCTTTGACTGTATGGAACTTTGTAGGTAAAGTAATGTCTCTGCTTTTTAATATGCTGTCTAGATTGGTCATAGCTTTTCTTCCAAGGAGCAAGTGTCTTTTAATTTCATGGCTTTAGTCACAATCCACAGTGATTTTAGAGCACAAGAAAATAAAGCCTGTCACTGTTTCCACTATTTCCTCATCTATTTGCCATGAGAAATTCTGGGCTAGAAGAAGCACAAGCTGGAATCAAGACTGCCAGGAGAATATCAATAACCTCAGATATGCAGATGACACCACCCTTATGGCAGAAAGTGAAGAGGAATTAAAAAGCCTCTTGATGAAAGTGAAAGAGGAGAGTGAAAAAGTTGACTTAAAGCTCAACATTCAGAAAACTAAGATCATGGCATCTGGTCCCATCACTTCATGGGAAATAGATGGGGAGACAGTGGAAACAGTGTCAGACTTTATTTGGGAGGCTCCAAAATCACTGCAGATGGTGATTGCAGCCATGAAATTAAAAGACGCTTACTCCTTGGAAGGAAAGTTATGACCTAGATAGCACATTAAAAAGCAGAGACATTACTTTGCCAACAAAGGTCCATCTAGTCAAGGTTATGGTTTTTCCAGTGGTCATGTATGGATGTGAGAGTTGGACTGTGAAGAAAGCTGAGTGCCGAAGAATGATGCTTTTGAACTGTGGTGTTGGAGAAGACTCTTGAGAGTCCCTTGGATTGCATGGAGATCCAACCAGTCCATCCTAAAGGAGATCAGTCCTGGGTGTTCACTGGAAAGACTGATGTTGAAGCTGAAACTACAGTACTTTGGCCACCTCATGCGAAGAGCTGACTCATGGGAAAAGACCCTGATGCTGGGAAAGATTGAGGGCAGGAGGAGAAGGGGACGACAGAGGATGAGATGGCTGGATGGCATCACCAACTCGATGGACATGAGTTTGAGTAAACTCTGGGAGTTGGTGATGGACAGGGAGGCTTGGTGTACTGCGATTCACGGGGTCATAAAGAGTCAGACACGACTGAGCAACTGAACTGAACTGATTTGCCATGAAGTAATAGGACCAGATGCCATAATCTTCGTTTTTTTAATGTTGAGTTTTAAGCCAGCTTTTTCACTCTCCTCTTTCACCTTCATCAAGAGGCTTTTTAGTTCCTCTTCACTTTCAGCCATAAGGGTGGGGTCATCTGCATATCTGAGGTTATTAATATTTCTCCCGGCAATCTTGAATCTATCTTGTTCTTCATCCAGCCCAGCATTTTGCATGATGAGCTCTGCATAAGTTAAGCAAGCAGGGTGACAATATACAGCCTTTATGTACTCCTTTCCCAATTTTGAACCAGTCTGTTGTCACATGTCCGGTTCTAACTGCTGCTTCTTGATCTGCATACAGATTTCTCCCAAGGCAAGGGAGGTGGTCTGGTATTCCCATCTCTTTAAGAATCATTATGATTACTTTCTATTTTATAACAATTGACTATATCCATTCACGGTAGAGATATAGTATTTCCCTTTTTAAGTACATTTGCAGCTTTTTAAAAGGGGAGGAAGAAAAAGACTAAGAAATAATAGATTTTTACTTGATAAAAACACAACACACTTTCCTACCTATTTCTACATCTTCTTGGTATCTCTGACAGCCCAGAACTGTGCTGACCGTTACACAGTAACAACCAGGCACATATGACTACCATGGAATTACTATAGTATGATCATTTCAATTAATTAAAATTAAATAAGATTAAAAATTCAGTGAGTCAGTCACACTGTCTCCATTTCAAGTGCTCAATAGTCACATGTGGCGATGGCTACCATGTTGGACAATGCAGCTACAGAACACTCCTCCCATCACAGAAAGTTCTACTGGTCAGCATGGGCCTGGAATGCCGCTCACAGCTCACCTGGCTACTCACCCGGCAGTGCTGCTAAAAGGCATGGTTTTTCCCCAAGTAAGGGTTGCTTACCAGACTGGGGAGGGGGTTATCCCAAAGGAGGAGGCCTCCTGGAGGGGACTGTCAGAATCAGGGGAGGGGAAACAAACCTTTTGTGCTCAGTCACTCAGTTGTGCCCGACTCTTTGAGATCCCATGGATTATAGCCTGTCAGGCTCCTCTGTCCATGGGATTCTCCAGGCAAGACTCCTGGAGTGGGTTGCCATTTCCTCCTCCAGAGGATCACAGGGACCAAACCCACATCTCCTGTGTCTCCTGCATTGGCAGGTAGATTCTTTACCTGCTGAGCCTTGGGGTTGACCCATCCTGCAGAGAACAAAACCCAGAACATAAAAAGGAAGATGCCTGATGAACCCACTCCAGCTCCCCTCCCCAAAAGGACCTTTATTAACCTTCAGACAGGGGCAAAGTAGGATGCACCTGCCATGCACACCAGGCCTGACCCCAGCTCCCCAGAGCTCTGCCAAATCCTCTCTGGGCCCAGATTGCGCACCTCGATGGATGTTCAATGGTCAGCAAACTAGAGTCTGGGGGCCAAATCCAGCCTGCTGTCTGTATTAGTATGGTCTGCAAGCCAGAATGCTTTCCTCATATTTATTTATTTATTGACTGTGCCAATCAGGATGAGGAATCTTGGTTCCCTGACTGGGGATCGAACTCAGGCCTCCTGCAGTGGAAGCATGGAGTCTAATCACTGGATTGCCAGGAATGTCCGGTTTTCTCATTTTTAAATGCTTATATTTTAAATGGCTATGTAAGTATATACATAATATCCTTATTTTTGCTCCTTGGCCTCCAAAGCCTAAAAAAAAATATTTACTATCTGGTCCTTTAAAAAGAAGTTTGCAAACCCCTGGTCTAAGTCCATGCCTTTTGACATCCTGATCCTCCACTCTCAGATTCTCACAAATGGATTTTGTTTCAAACTTTCTGTTGTGACACTTGGAATAAACTTTCTCAGGTATCCAAAACAGTAAAGCTCCCTGACAGGTCATAAAGGCAGACCGCGGACACATAACAACACCTGAAATGCTCTGTTCCTCCGAATCCAACATCCGTCTACCTAGAACACTGGCCCCAGGGGTGTGACACCTAGTCCAGCGCCCTGCCACCTCTCTTGGTGACAGTCTGCTGGGCACAGTTCTCAGCCAACAGGACATTTTCTCACAGTTCTAGAGCTAGCTCTTTTTAAGGCCCGGAAGAGTTTTGTTTTCAAACTAATGCAAAGAAGGGAAGCAATTGAGGGCAAGAAGATTTCTTCTTGAGCCCTCCTGCCTTTTACTCACTTCTCACAGGAGCAGACCAGGCGGTAAGAACAGGCCTGTGGCCGAGGCTCAGGAAAGCGTGGAGACACAGCAGAAGGAAGGGAAGAAACAAGACATGGCAGCCAGAGAGCACAGGCTGTGCTGGGAACAGAGAAGATGCCAAACTGGTACACTCTCCTCATTCCGGAAGTCAACAGCTCACAAACGGAGAGGGGTATAGAAATGTTGGTCCCAGGGCTTTGGAGCGTCAATACACTGACCCTGACAATAAGAGGCATATCTGCTACAGCTCCCAGAGCAAGTGGGCCTATTCCCTCAATTACAATCCACCATAAAGAGTCAAGGCGGGGACTTCCCTGGTGGTCTAGTGGTTAAAAATCTGCAATGCAGAGGACACTGGTTCGCTCCCTGGCCGGGGAAGTGTCCACATGCTGCAGGGCAACCACACCCGTGCGCCGTAACTACTGAAGCCCTTGTGTCGTTGGGTCCCTGTTCCACAGCAAGAGAAGCCACTGCAATGAGAAGCCCACGGACTGCAACTAGAGAAAGCCCAAGTGCGGCAACAAAGACTCAGCACACCTCAAAATAAATAAATGAATATTTTAAAAAAAGAGTCAAGGTGGAAATATTGTGCCCATAGGAAAGATTTTTTTTTGGCTAAAATCATCCATGTTCACAAAAGAGGCCAAAGCAGTCTCTGATTCTTGTGAACAAATGCACCCTCAGGTCTAAACGTTAGTGAAGGCCCAGGTGCAAGGTCACCTTCCCCGACATGCAGACATCACTGACAACTTCCTCTTTAACACAGAAGATGGAAAGCATGCTCTCCTGCGGATCCTTCTCCGCTCCCACCGTCAGCACACAGGGAGGACAGGAGAGGAGACGAGGGTATGAACGAACATTTAAGGGGAGGAACAGAGGGAAGGGTGACTCAGGGAGGAAGCTGCATCCTAGGTGCCTGAACTCTTTACGTTTAAGAGCCAAGGAAGGTTCTGACCCTGGGCACAGCAGGGACCACAGAAGGGCTGGTCCCTGGGTTTGACCGGGAACTTGTACCCACCCTGCTCTCCTCCCAGAGGTAAGAGACGGGTGTCTGATGAACCCCCCTGCCAATGCAGGGGACGCGGGTTCAATCCTTGGTCCAGGAAGGTTCCACGTGCTGTGGGGCAGATAAGCCCCGGTGCTGTAACTACTGAAGCCCAAGTGCAGCAGCAGGATCCAGCCTGGCCTGAAGTTAGTCACTCGGGATTTCCAGCTATACAAGCCAGTCAAGTTCCCTCACTTTGAGTTGGGTTCCACGTCACTGGCAATGAGGGAAGTCCACAGTAGTACAGCTGCAGTAAAACACTACAGAATTCAGGGTGCTTACTAGGACAACCTTTTTTTTAATTTTTGCTGTGCTGGGTCTTCGCTGCTGCACAAGGGCTTTTCTCTAGTCATGGGGCTACACCCTAGTAGCAAGCACGGGCTTCTCCCTGCGCTGGCTTTTCTTGTTGCAGCGCATGGACTCTAGGCACGTGGACTTTAGCAGTTGCAGCACCGGGGCTTAGCTGCCCCTCAGCCTGTGGAATCTTCCTGGACCAAAGATTGAACCCATGTCCCCAGCATTGGCAGGTGGATTCTTAACCACGGGACCACCGGCAAAGTCCTTATTATGACAACTTTTAGTCACTCTAGTTCATCGCAGCACTGTTTATGATAGCCAGAACATGGAAGCAACCTAGATGCCCATCAGCAGACGAATGGATAAGGAAGCTGTGGTACATATACACCATGGAATATTACTCAGCCATTAAAAAGAATGCATTTGAATGAGATGGATGAAACTGGAGCCCATTATACAGAGTGAAGTAAGCCAGAAAGATAAAGACCATTACAGCATACTAACACATGTATATGGAATTTAGAAAGATGGTAACGATAACCCTATATGCAAAACAGAAAAAGAAACTCAGATGTACAGAACAGACTTTTGGACTCTGTGGGAGAAGGTGAGGGTGGGATATTTCAAGAGAACAGCATCGAAACATGTATATTATCTATGGTGAAACAGACCATCAGCCCAGGTTGGATGCATGAGACAAGTGCTCGGGCCTGGTGCACTGGGAAGACCCAGAGGGATCGGGTAGAGAGAGAGGTGGGAGGGGGGATCAGGATGGGGAATACATGTAAATCCATAGCTGATTCATGTCAATGTATGACAAAAAACACTACAATGTTGTAAAGTAATTCGCCTCCAACTAATAAAAATAAATGAAAAAAAAAAAAGTCACTCTAACTGTGGCTACAAACCTTGGTCAAAGATCTCCTCTAAAAGTCTTCCCTATATTAAAACTTAAGGCAATTCACTCAAGAGAAATAGCACCCAGTGAGCTACAAAGAGTCTCTCTTGGTCTTCTGAAGATGTAATAGTCATTAAAAATATGACAGCAAACACTGCAATCCCTCTAAGCTGTCCTACTTCCTCGGGAAAATTCTCATGGAAACGAGAAAGCCACTACTCCCCTGAAGCCCTGCAAGGAAGCACTGACCCTCAGCAGAAGGTCCCAGTCTCTCACCTGTCAAAGGGGACTTGGCAGCGACCAGGTCAGGAGAGCCTGGGAACCAGCTCTTTCCAGGGATTGGAAGGAATGGAGGCAGGTTGCCCGTGATGGGGGTATGAGGAAATGAGGAATGATCACTGCCAGCCAAAGGATTTGGCATCTCAAAGCCTGGAAAAATGAAGAAAACAAATGGAAGGCAGACACCTACTGCAGAGGCCAGTGAGCTGCCCAGGGAAAGGCTCAGTCAGCTCTAGGAAGACCTGCACATCCTCGGACTTCAGAGTTTCTACGATCAAAATGCAGGATGTTAGGCGGACTTACTGAGATGAGCACCACACAGTACACACAAATATTGAACCATCCCGTTGTTCAGATGAAACTAATAAATGTTAAGGGTCAACTCTCAAGTACAATAAAGACAAATTGCTCAGAAAGAAACAAAATTGTTATGTTTCAAGCTTATGAGTTCCCATCCCCACCCTGAGAAAGTGAGTTCAATAAAACACATTCTGCGTTTAAAATATGAATAAAGTAATAAGAGTAAAATGTATTCTTTGAATATAAATAATGAAAATATGAATAAAATAAAAAATAAGAATAACAATTTGTTTAAAGTTTTTTAACACGGTCTTGTAACTTCAGCTACTTTTCCCTACAAGGGACAAATGAATATTATTTTCTTCTTGCCTACTTAACTCAAAACAAGCAATCTGAAAAGTCACTGCTTCAGGGACTTGGCTTATAGCTGAAGTACTTTTAAAATCGATGAGGAACTGCTTCTTCACATTCACCATACACTTCAAGACACTCTTCAAAATGTCTCAATTAACAAACTTAGAATCAGAAAAATAAATGGATAGAGAATTGGAACTATTTCCTATGTGCCCATCTATATAAAGATGCCATCCCG
The DNA here is from genome assembly GCF_023699985.2 of Odocoileus virginianus. NCBI lineage: Eukaryota > Metazoa > Chordata > Mammalia > Artiodactyla > Cervidae > Odocoileus > Odocoileus virginianus. Next base: position 41,694,006 of record NC_069693.1, on the reverse strand, counting down.
TTTATGTATTAAACTCTGGTTCAAAAGAAAATGTAGTTTCAAAAGAAGCATTTTAGCCTATAAAGGTTAAATATTAAAACAGTGTAATCCTATCTGGAACACGTTTGAATCAGATATCATTGTATTACAGAGGTATATTCTCTTAATTGAATGAAAAATTCTTACTTTTCTTTCATACATAGATTCATAGAAAAGGAATTTGGGGGGAGACTCACAGACTTAGAAAATGAACTTATGGTTGCCAGGGAGAAGGGATAGTTAAGGAGTTTGGGATGGTCATGCACACAGTGCTATATTTAAAATGGATAACCAACAAAGATCTATTGTATAGCACACGGAACTCTGCTCAATGTCATGTGCCAGCCTGGATGGAAGGGAGGTTTAGGGGAGAATGGATACATGCGGATGTACGGCTGAGTCCCTTCAGTGTTCACCTGAAACTACAACATTGTTAATCAGCTATACCCCAATACAAAATAAAAAGTTCAAAAAATAAATCAATTAATTAAATAGAGAAAAAAAGGGGCAGGGCCAAATGCCTTCCACTTGTCCTCTCCGGGTCTCCAGGTAGTCGATGAGTAGGTCCAGCTCATTTCTGTACAGATGTTTGCCCTCATTCAAGAGAAGATGCTGAATCCCCAAAGGGACAGTGTAGCTGGTAAGGCACTCTTGGGCCATAAAGTCATTTACCAGATCTCCAGCCCTCAGAGAAATGCCAGTGTTCCCCCTGCTCCCATTTAGAGAAAAATCTGTATTCTTCAGCCACCAGCACCAGGGCATTCTCCAAAGGCATATGACGATGTACCAGGGACAAGAAGAGCCTGCGTGTGCCTGAGTGCTTGAGTCACTTCAGTCGTGTCCAACTCTTTGCGACCCCATGGATTGTAGCCTGGCAGGCTCCTTTGTCCACGGAATTTTCCAGGCAAGAACACTGGAGTGGGTTGCCATGCCCTTCTCCAGGGGATCTTCCTGACCCAGGGATCAAACCCATGTCTCTTATTTCTCCTGCATTGACAGGAGGTTCTTTACCACTAGTGCCACCAAGAACAGCTTGCTTTACATCAAATGGGTGCCCTGGTTTCTTTTAAAACACATTTACAAATTTAAAACACATTTAAAAGACAAGGGGAAAGGCAATCAGAAAAGAACACAGTTAACCTAACGATATGCTGTTGAAACTGTTTCAGCTTTCAGTACAGATGTGACTGTCTACTGATTCAAGAGACTGGGACTCTCAACAGCAGGTGCCCTGTTGGATTTCAAAATCAAACAGTACATTCTGTTACAAAGAGACAGAATGTGACAGCTCGGTTTACCATTTGAATGCAAACCCTTACTTCATAATTGGATACTTTCATGCTAAGCTAATGAGAGAGAGACACAAAGAGTGAGAGCGAAGAAGGGAGAGATAGAAAGGGAGGGAGGGACAGAGGGAGAGAGAAAGAAAGAGAAAGAGTGAGAGATGGGAGAGGGAGGAAGGGAGGAATAGGTGGTCTGCAAGTCAATGGGAATTCTTATGGTTAAACAAACCTGGCCTAAAATTAAGACAGGATGCAACTGAAACCATCACTGGCCACTTGAAAAGCTAAAAAACAAAACAAAACCACAAAACCCCTAAAGGTGAAGGTTTGCATTTGGTTTCAGCAATCAGGGTGTATGATTTGAGTGTGATTCACAGAAGAAACAACCAGGCCCTGAGAATGGAGACCTTTAGACAGTACTTCAGTTCAGTTCAGTCGCTCAGTCGTGTCCGACTGTTTGTGACCCCACGAACCAGAGCACGCCAGGCCTCCCTGTCCATCATCAACTCCCGGAGTCCACCCAAACCCATGTCCACTGTGTCGATGATGCCATCCAACCATCTCATCCTCTGTCGTCCCCTTCTCCTCCTGCCCTCAATCTTTCCAGCATCAGGGTCTTTTCCAATGAGTCAGCTCCCTGCATTAGGTGGCCAAAGTATTGGAGTTTCAGCTTCAACATCAGTCCCTTCAATGAACACCCAGGACTGATTTCCTTTAGGATGGAAAGGTTGGATCTCCTTGCAGTCCAAGGGACTCTCAAGAGTCTTCTCCAACACCACAGTTCAAAAGCATCAATTCTTTGGTGCTCAGCCTTCTTTATAGTCCAACTCTCACATCCATACATGACCACTGGAAAAACCATAGCCTTGACTAGATGGACCTTTGTTGGCAAAGTAATGTCTCTGCTTTTTAATATGCTGTCTAGGTTGGTCATAACTTTCCTTCCAAGTAGGGTGGGGGAAAAAAAGAGTGAGGCAGGGGCTGCTGTTTTTCATTATGAACCTTTTAGTGTCTATCTTTTAACTTTGTAAAAGCAATAAAGAAAAGGCAGACAGACAGACACACCGTGCAGGGCTGCCAGGCTCTGTCACCGTAAAATGAGGAGTACCGCAATCCTTTACCTGGCTCCAGGCTTCAGCTCAGGTCTATGAGATCTTAAATAGTACTGAAAGCCCTTCCAGGTCAGATCAGCAGAGCTCAAACTTCTACATAAAAAATAAATTCTAGACACCAAGAATAGCTTTCATATAACTTCCTGGCTGTAGTCAATGCAAGGTATTTTCTGATCTCTCCCAAGCTGATCTACAGAGAATAAGACTGAATAAAAGTTTAATTTTAAATGGGAGGCCCCACCCTGTCTTGTCATATATCACTGGCTTCTGAACAAATTTAGGACCCAAGGGACACCACAGAGCTAAAGTGGAGATTATGGTACTTGGCTAAATCTTAAACTGTGTTTATTAAGATTACATTTAGGAAGAAATATGAACATATATTTTTCTTCAGGTGTTGAAGTTTCATTGTTTGACTATTTTAAATATTTGTCTCGGTGCAAAAGCAGCTCTACACACTTTTGAAAAATAGCTGCATGCAAGGTATGAAGCAAGCAGTTGGCTATAAAAGCATTGTTAGAGAGAGCCCAGCCAAGACAAATCTTGCTAAAATAGATGGAGCTTATAGGAGGAAACAACGTGCTCTATTTACCTATGATCTGAGTTCAGGAATTAAATTCATGGATAAGAAATGAAACATTTATCTGTTCATACTATTCTGGACATGAAAAAGAAACTATCTTCTGAATTTCTTGCATGTTAAAAAATAGATTATGCTTTTTTTGAAGGAGTGCTGGGGTTTTTTAAAGTATTTTAGTATTCAACAAATTATTCAATCTACTTGAGTGATAATCTTCTAAACGATCTTGCAGGAACATAACATGCAAATAACCACATGTGATTAGCCTTTTGCACATCCTGTTCAAGTTACAGCGCTCCCCACCCCAGCCCAGGAGATTGGGATTTGTGATTTTTGAAAATGTGCATTTTCGGGACTTCCCTGATGGTCCAATGGTTAAGACTTCACCTTCTAATGCAGGGGATGTGTGTTCAATCCCTGGTCAGGGAGCTAAGATTCCATATGCCTCACAACCCACTGAAAAACCAGAACATAAAAACAACAGAAGCAAGATCATAACAAATTCAATAAAGACTTTAAAAATGGTCCACACCAAAAATTTTTTCTAAACACTTATTAAAACTTGAATTTTCTTTTACATTTTCAGAACTTATATATGACATAAATATGGTTTAGTCTTACTGTTTCTTTAAAATAAATTAGACATTTCCTGTGATTGGAAAAGGGGCTTCCCAGGTGGCACGAGTGGTAAAAAATAAAAACCACCTGCCAGTGCAGGAGACATAAGAGATGTGGTTTCCATCCCTGGGTTGGGAAGATCCCCTGGAGGAGGGCATGGCAACCCACTCCAATATTCTTGCCTGGAGAATCCCATGGACAGAGAAGACTGGAGGGCTACAGGCCACTGGGTCACAAAGAGTCCGACACGACTAAAGTGACTTTGCACACATGCTTAGAAAAACTGCAATTTCATACTCTTGCAGAGAAGGCAGTGGCACCCCACTCCAGTACTCTTGCCTGGAAAATCCCATGGACGGAGGAGCCTGGTAGGCTGCAGTCCATGGGGTCGCTAAGAGTCGGACACGACTGAGGGACTTCACTTTCACTTCCCACTTTCATGCATTGGAGAAGGAAATGGCCACCCACTCCAGTGTTCTTGCCTGGAGAATTCCAGGGACAGGGGAGCCTGGTGGGCTGCTGTCTATAGAGTCGCACAGAGTCGGACACGACTGAAGTGACTTAGCAGCAGCAGCAGCAGCAGGGGTGTGTGCGTGGCTACAAAGAGGCAAAGCAAATGGACTGGTCAGAATAAAAGATATCCTGGCCTCCCCGCAAAGACAGGAAGCAAGTGTTCTTCACTACCGTCTTTTCACACCCATTAGTATGGCTGGATTATAGACCATCAGTCCTACACGGGCCTCTCTGCAGGCTCCAGGAGCTATAAGCAGTATATAAATTCAGCTACTAGTGTTCCACAAGGTCTCTGTCCAAAGCAAATTTCTCCTGACTCAGCAACAAAAACCCTACACTGCTAAGGAGACTTGAGCTGGGACAGATGGTCTAGGGCCTGCAGGAGAAGTGGGCCTGCTTGTTGCTCACCTGAACAGAGAAAAGAAGCAGGGTTGGCCTCACATCCTACAGACCTCCTGGCACAGCGGGAACTCAACTCATCAGGACTGGACAGAAAATTTCCAAGAGCGTCTGCAAAGATGAGAGGACCAGAAAACCCACACTTCTCTGGGGTATGGCTCTGGGCAAGCTACTAAGGACCTTCACGAGCCGCCCCCCCCCCCCCTCTTTTTAAAAATTTATTTATTTATATATTTTTAAAAAATCTTCAACGGGTATGTTGTTTTTTAATTCATTTATTTTTGGTTGCCCGGGTCTTTGTTGCTGCACACAGGTTTTCTCTAGTTTTGGAGAGCAGGGGCTACCCTTTGCTGCGGTGCGCTGGCTTATCATTGCAGTGGCTTCTCTTGCTGTGGGGCACAGGCTCTAGGCAGGTGAGCTTCAGGAGTTGTGGCACACAGGCTCAGTAGTTGCAGCTCACGGGCTCTAGAGAGTGGGCTCAATAGTGTGGCTCATGGGTTTAGTTGCTCTGCATCGTGTGGAATCTTCCCGGACCAGGGATCGAACCCATGTCTCCTGCATTGGCAGGCGGATTCCTATCCACTTTACCACCAGGGAAGTCGCTCCTCTTCTCTTGAGATAGCAGTTCTGACCAGGAGGGAGAGGCTGAGGGTAGTTCAAGATGTGTGCATCTGCTGAAGTCTGGGTACTTTAAGGGGAAAGAATTCATTTCTGTGGACTCTCATGAACCTAAGAATAGTTAAATGTTTGAGATGTCCTAGATGGGCTTCCCTGGTAGCTCAGACAGTAAAGCATCTGCCTAAATGCATGAGACCTGGGTTCAATCCCTGGGTCAGGAAGATTCCCTGGAGAAAGAAATGGCAACCCACTCCAGTATCCTTGCCTGGAAAATCCCATGGACAGAGGAGCCTGGTAGGCTACAGTCCATGGGGTCACAAAGAATCAGACATGACTGAGCAACTTCACTTTCACTTTTCACTTTCAGAGAAAGCAAAGTTGGCAAGAAAGGTAGTGTAAGAGAATGAAGGAGATGATGAACAGAGGGTCTTATTATCACCAAGTGTAGAAAAGGTGATGGTGGAACCTGGTCAAAAGTTCTACATAAGAGGACTGAATCAGTTACATAATATTTTGGATGAATATTTTTCATTCTTACATAATAAGCAGCAAAGACGATTTAAGTTTCAATTGTCTCTAGTCACCAAAGAGTACTCTGTGATAACAGTCCAAGTACTTCTTCCTAACTGGATTCAGTTTAGTTACTGACAAATGTGAACCTTCAAAGTGAACCAGCATACAAAGAAAAAATATTACATTTTTAAAACAGGATCTATTTTAAGCAATTGTTCTATATTGAGCTAAACTTACTTTTGACAGACTCATGAAGCATAATAATGGTGCAAGAGAAAAGTTTTACATTAGACCATTTGGCAAGAATACAAAATAAGGATCCATCATCTTTAACTTCCTGGAGTGCCCAAGTGAGGCCTGACTCAAAGGCAAGGTGAATCATTTCCACGAGTCCATGATCCTGCAACCAGTGACCTATGACTATTGCATATTCCCTTAAAACACACACACACACCCATAAAAGCAAGAAAAAGGTGAGTTACTTTCAATCAAACAACTGAAAGAAAATCTATGTCACAAAGCAATTGTTCCCTAGATATTTTGATGCACCACAGATTTAACTAAGTGGGGGGATAGATACTATATTTTTATTGTATTTAGGTAAGTGAAGTGGAAGATGCTATATTTTTCTAAAAATCATACCTGCCCTACAAGTTGTTTTTGTTCTCAGGCACATTGAAAATATTCTAGGGTGTGTTATTCATCTGATAGAATCAGTTAAGAGGACTGGAGGCAACCCCAACCAAAAGAAAACTCCTTTTTTTAAATGTAGTACCCTCATTTGGTTGGTTATGTACATAATTTTATAAAGAAAGCAGAATATGTTAAAGCCTTGTTTTTGTGGGGGAAGCTCCATGAATGTGGGAGGCATTTTTCAAAATGGAATCATGCATCTGTTATTTGATGTTGTTCAGTCGCTCAGCAGTGTCCGACTCTTTGTGACCCCATGGGTGGCTGCATATCAGGCTTCCCTGTCCTTCACTATCTCCTGGAGTTTGCTCAAATTCATATCCATTGAGTCAGTGATACCACCCAACCATCTCATCCTTTGTCGCCCCCTTCTCCTCCTGCCTTCAATCCTTCCCAGCATCAGGGTCTTTTCCAGTGAGTTGGCTCTTCCCATCAGGTGGCCACAGTATTCATCAAAATTACTTAAATTGAAATTTAAAGACCATGAGAGAAAATTTTAAACTGTCTTAAAGAACAGATAAGACTATTATCTTCAGAAAAATGAGAGACTGCTCATTCACAATTAGTTCCTAGGAAAGACCAGTACTTGCTGAGGTTATTACCACTTGGACAATTCCTTGCTGAAGAACAAATGGATGATATTAGAGTTAACCATCTCACTCAACATCAACTATCATCCCAGAACTAGCCTTGGATTAAAACCCAGCCATTGGGGCTTCCCTTGTGGTCTAGTGGTTAAGAGTTCACCTGCCAATACAGGAGACACAGGTTCGATCTCTGGTCAGGGAAGATCCCACTTACCATTCATGGAGCAGCCAAGCCAATGTGCCACAACTACTGAGCCCCTAAGCCACAACCACCGAAGCCCACATGCCCCAGAGCCAATGCCGCACAACAAGAGATGCCACAATGAGAGGCCTGCCCACCACGCCAAAGAGCAGCCTGGCTCCACACAGTGCAACTGCAGAAAAGCCCAAGCAGCAACGGAGACCCAGCGTAGCCCCGAATCAATCAATCTTAAAAAAACAACAGGGTCATCTCATCACCCAGTTCCTTAGCCTTGGTCCTCAGGTCCTGAGGAATCTGTCCCAGACCTCTCCCTTCGGTTTCTGCTTCCATTCCTGCCCAACACTTTCTGAGAAGCTGCAGTGGCCTCCTACCACATCTTCTAGCCCTGACTCTGTTTCCCCCAATCAACCCTACATGTCAGTCTGAGTATTACTTTCAAAAATGCCACAGTAACTGTTCAGCATCTTAAACTTCTCACACTTGCTTCCCAAGTCCTGACAAGACGGGGCTCCATCCTATCATAAGAGGTCTTGTAACCCACTGAGCTTCAAACATCTTGTTTCTCTTCCCAAATTTAATGTTTTGTGATCTCGGGACAATCAACTCCTCTCACACTTTTTCCAGCTCTGCCTTCCTTGCCATTCTGTTTGCTAGACTGTTAGCAGTCCTCACCTCAAAGGCCCAGCTCAAATGATATTATTCCCTGAAATCTTGATTCAACTCGTTGACCCTCATAAAGGTAATACTCTTCCTGTATGTATATTCTGGTTAGAGTATAATCTATCTTCTGCTTGTTATTTATACAGGTATTATCTTATTAGACTACATGTGGTCCAAATAGGGACTGTTGTTTAATTATCTTCAGGTTTCTCTCTGTGCCCAGTACAGAGCTTTACACAGAACAGCACATAAAATATGCATTTTGTAAATGAAAAATTAACATGATGGCAGGAAAAATGCTTTTCTGGCAATTTAGGAAAATATGGATGATTTCAGGTTTCCCTGGTGGCCCAGACAGTAAAAAGTCTGCCCGCAATGCAGGAGTCTTGAATTCGGTCCCTGGGTCCAGAAGATCCCCTGGAAAAGGAAATGGCAACCCACTTCAGTACTCTTGCCTGGAAAATCCCACAGACAGAGGAGCCTGGTGGGCTACAGTCCATAGGATAGCCAAGAGACAGAGTGGCTACACTTTCTTTTTTTCAATGGATGATTTCAGAAAATAAATTCAAGAGGAAAACATGACATAGTTCATATTGACAGAGTGACATCCCATGAGTCAAAATTATCACACACAAGAAACTATCACAAAAATAATTCACATTTAGATGACATGATTTGAAAATTCATTACTGCTTTGGAATATAAAGGAATGAATGAGCCAACTAATTGATCAACACATCTTCCTGACACTGAAGAGACGAGCAGGCCGGCTGAACGGCCTGGTTCACAAGTTCCCTGGGAGAGGCAGACCCCACAGGGCAAGAGCTCCTCAACGGCATCCACCGGGGTCCGACTCCATGGCGAGGTGCCAGGCCTGCAGAACGCCAAGCAGAGGAGTGACCCCTACTCCAGATGGAGAGGGGAGAAGAGCACTCCCCAGGGCTCCTCCTCCCCACAGAACTCCGCCCTCCAATTAATACTGGAGATGGGAAGGTGGCAAGAATACCAGTGTGGGGAACGTCACACAGCAGCTGGAGTTACCCGCGATTCTAAAAGAAGCGCAAGATGCTACAAGACGGGTGTGATTCTTGCTCCAAGTTTTGAGAAAGCTAAATGCAGCCCAATATTAATGTAGTTTCCCTGGCTGATGCAGAGTATGGTAGTAAAGTTGCCAAATGCTGAGGGAAAACAAAGCTACGAGGCATGCTGAGTCTTTACTGCCTCTGGGTTCGAAATCAGTTTAAATTACTACATGATCAAATTAATCCAGGGCATGCCTGGTCGTCTTTCAATTATTAAAGGGAAATTCCATAATTTTTCTAATGTAAAGGGAACTGGCCTCTCCCATCCTCTGCACGCTATGACTGACCTCATTTCTTCCAGTGTACTGTCTCCCAAGGTCCAACCCGAATAACCCTCCAAACGAAACGATTTTGCTTTCACAAACTCAGAGAAAAGATGCTACCGACAAATAGATATCTGTCGAGGAGATATCACAGGATAAATATTCTGAGGCACGTCTAAATTGCATGTTTTCTTTCTTTCTTTTTTCAATTCTTTCATCCTTCTAGCACCAGGGCTGCATTTTTGTTTGTTTGTTTGTTTGAATATTTATTTATGTACTTATTTATTTGGCTGCGTCACTTCTTAGTTGCAACACATGGGATCCCTGTAGTATCAGGTGGATTCTCTAGGTGCGGTGCCTGGGCTCCTGAGCACATGGGCCCTGGAAGTTGCAGCACACTGGCTCAGATGCTTCTCGGCACATGGGATCCAAGTTTCCCAACGAAACCCACGTCCCCTGCATTACAAGGCAGATTCTCAACCACTAGACCACCAGGGAAGTCCCATAAATTGCATATTTTCATATTTTAAAAAGTAAGAAAACCAACACTGCCTTAATTGATAGGTTATGTTTTGTGCACGCCTGGCTCAGGAATTATCAGTTCTCATCATGCCTGGATCTTCCCTCTCAGTACCTACTCAGTACCTATCTAACCTGGAGTAAGTGTACACACCTCCAGCCAACCACTGGTCTACAAGCCAGACTCTCTGCCAAGCACCATGAAACCCAACATAATCCAGAGACACAGCTATCATTGCATATTAAGTCTCCATCCGCCCTCAAGTGCCAGCCAATGGTGTGCAGGATCAGGGCCCTGCAGGAGCCCAGAGTACAAGGTGGACACGGACCAGGCTGCAGCTGTGCCTAAGCGGCCCTCGTGAGTCAGGCGAGCGGAGAAGGGGAACAGCATCCCATGTTGAAAGCAGAACAGCACAAAGGCTAAGAGGAATTCAACACGCAGTTAAGAAACGAGAAGACCCAAACCTCCCTGGTGGTACAGTGGATAAGAGTCCGCCTGCCAATGCAGGGGACACGGGTTCGATCCCCCGTCTGGGAAGATTCCACAGGTGGCAGAGCAACTAATCCAGCACACTGCAACTCCTGAGCCAGCCACCTAGAGCCTGAGCTCCACGACAAGAGGGGCCACGGCAACGAGAAGCCTGTGCACCTCAATGAAGGGTAGTCCCCGCTCACCGCAACTGGAGAAAGCCCGCACACAGCAAGGAAGACCCAGTGCAGCCAAAAATAAATAAGTAATTTTTAAAAAGAAAAAGAAACAAGAGAACCCTTCTCTAAAGATCAGTGAAAGCAATTTTTTAGCACACCACACTAGACAGTCAGTGCCTGGGCTGGGGTTTGTCTGTTATGTTCATCCAAACATCCTCAGAGCCTAGATCTGTGCCTGGCACAAAGGCCCCAACCTTAAAAATAGCTTGGGGTTTTTTTCTAATTGTAAAATTAATAGATGCTCACTGTAGAAAATTCAGGCAATACAGAAAAGCTGAATAAGACAGTCATCTTCAGAAATCTCCCCATCTACTGAATGCCTCTACCACCAGTTCAGTAAACCCAACAGCATAATTCTCATAATTCCTAACTCAGGGTTCTAGCAAAGCATTTCGAGAATTTCAACTCTCAGCGACCTATGTATGTAAGGCTGAAGACTTCGTTATTTGGTTTTACACAACCTCATTTGACACGCTAAAAAGAATCTACCTCTGCTCTTTGTCGACTGAAACAATAATTAGCAATCTGAAGACCTCTCTCGGTCATCTTCTTTCTGAATCACTTGATAATAGAGCTGGAAAAACCACCCTTTCCGAGCATTCCTGCCACTGGCATCATCTGGAATATGTTGATATACTCATGCTTTTTGCAAGGCCAAAAGCAATGCACCGGTGACCATAAACTCTCCAAAAGAAAGGTCTTCAGGATTTCTTACCAAAGTCTAAATGAAAGACAGCATGCCTACCAAGAATAGACAAGGAAAACAGAAGATTCTCAACAAGACTCTTACCTAATAGTGCATGGCTATCTTCATTCCCTTTGGAATAATCAGCCACCTTATGTCATTATTCTTCAATGCGGTTGGATGCATGAAAATATAATACTTTGTGCAAACATAGTCTCCCTCTAAAAGTGTCCCCCAAAGCCAAAAAGTAAATACCATATCACCAAGCAAAATATTTGTTTCTGTTTAGCGCTAAGTTGTGTCCGACTCCTTTGTGACCCATTGGACTGTAGCCCACCAGGCTCCTTTCTCCATGGGATTCTCCAGCAGGAATATTGGATCAGGTTGCCATTTCCTTCTCCAGGGGATATTCCCAAACCAGGGACCGAACCCATGAGTCCTGAGTCTCCTGCACTAGCAGGAGGATTCTTTAACACTGAGCCACGTGGGCAGTCCAAGCAGAACAGACAGGCACCGAAAGACCGTGTCAACTCAGAGATAAAACAGCACTCAATAATCTGTTCTCATTTTAGAACACTAGTAATATTAGTTTCTGGGATTTTCCTGCCCTTTCCCAGTCATTTCCTCTCATCTGCTACAAGAAAAAGTACTAAATGGAGCCATTGATCTTTGTCACGGAAGACTCAGATATAGGCAGCCAGTGTGTTCATACTTTAAGGTGTTTATTCTAAAGGATAGGGGATCATTTTATCTGAAGTGTTCATCTCTTGAAGAAGGGGCAGCTATCTCTGAAGGCATTCATTGAATATGGGTGCACAATGAATCAATGAGATCTGCTCACATTACTCCTGAACACTCTACAGCTCCTGTGAGCAAGCTGCGTTCCCTTGCTAAAGGCATGCAAGAGTGCACAGATGCTGGATAATCCATCAGCCATCTAAAGTGGTCCCCTTTGCTGTGATTTAATAAGAAAGGGGGCGTTCGATGCACGATGCCCCCTAAATCAGGCATTTTTACTGCAGCTCCCTAGCATCCAGGTGCCAATGTTTCTGTCCACAAGGAATGTCCTGCCAGGGAGAGAACCACCTGGGCAGGCAGCAATTAGCTCTTTGCTCATCAGAGGCCTCAGGCTGCGTGGCAGGGCGGCTCAGAACCCCTCAGTCAGACCGTGACTACTCAGCAAGCTGCCAACCAGCGTCGATCCAATTGCTCTTCCCCCAGACGATCTTCATTCAGGTTCTCGTCCACATCCAACCTCCTGACAGAGCAGAGTTCCGGCTCCAGATTTCCAGATGCAAAGCTGTGCCTAAGCCCATGCCTCCCCGACTGCCCCGAGAATCCTGAGCTGCACGAGCACGCTTCCTCCCCCGCAGCAGGCTCCGTCTTTGTCTGCTGTCTCTGGCAGTAGCTGCCTCCGATTCCACAGGCCGTCCCTTAGGCTGCCTGCTCTCTCCAGCCTCTGCGACACTGCGCTCTTGCTGGCTCTCTCTCAAACTTCATACACTTACTTTCTTTTAATGAAGTGGCATGTAAACACTCTCCCCCACTCCCCTAAGTAATTAGAGGGGATTCGGAGGCACCCCAGAAGCAAGCTCATCCAGGAAAGGCAGTGTATTGATGAAGCTGTAACTGCCTGGATTTGAAGCTCAGCTCCTTCACTCACTAACCAGGAAAGCCTGAAGAAAATATTAATACTTAACGTCATTACGCCTCAGTTTCCTCACCTGTGAAATGGGGATATTTGGAGACCCTGCCCCTAAGTGTTGCTATGAGGATTACATGAGTTAATACAGGTAATTCCCACACAATAGTGCCTGACACAGAGTAGGCCCTCGATAGATGTAAGCCCTTATTATCCACCTCTGCCCTTAGGTTTCTGTCAGGCCCAAGGCTAAGAAAATCTCTCCTTCAGAAGAGCATGTAACAGTCAAGCATTCTAAGTCTCCTTTTCAGGAAATGCTACCTGAGAGAAGCTAACCTCCATTAATAGTCACTCCTGAATTCTATACTTCCAAGTGCTTCTGCAGTTGAGGAAAGCATTTTTCAATTTTGAATTATTAATCTAATCTGACACAAATCTCATCTTTAATGCAGGCAAGAGAGAAGCCCTGTCAAGGTTCATACATGCAAAAATCAATTCAAATACAGTTCAAGGAAATCTGCTTTTACCAAAACTACAGAGGTAGATCCAGGCCAAGAATCCTGAACTACCATGTTGATTTACCCATTTCGTTTCTTAGAAGAACTCCACTGTTCAGTTTAGTAAGACAGAGTAAACTAGATAAGGTAAGCTTCAGAACTGGTTGACTTACTTTGGGATACTACACAGTGGTCAAAAACAATGAGGATGAATAATCCTCCATGACATAGTGTTAAGTGAAGGAAGTTCCAGAACAATATACTAGTGTGAGACATTTAAGTTACAAGCAAGCAGAAAACAATTGGGAGAGTTCTGAAAAGGGATTTTCACTTTTTATTATCAGACACTTTCACATCTATTTACCCATTTCTTGGGTTAAAAAAAAAAAATAATTAAGTGGCTTTTAGTTCTATACCAGACTCTGGAGTAATGATCTGTCTCACAGTAGAGCAAGCTGGCATTTTTTGAGCACATACCTAGGGTTGGATGGTAGCAGAGAGACGGTGTGGAGGCGTGTGAGGGGAGAGCCTTAAAGAGCTGCAGGGCTCTCTACCGATAAGCCACCAGGTGGGTCGCCCAGACTGACCCACCCACAAAGAAAAGGCCTAGGGGCTGAGTTTCCTCAGGCCGCATGTCTGTTTTAGTTCCTAGAGCCCAAAGGTCTATGAAAAGGTAAAAGTTAATGCAGAATGGCTTAATATGATCAAGTTGACCTGAGGGACTTCCCAAAAAGCAAATATTAATAACATCAATTTAAACAAACACATAAGTCTGCACAGTAAGACCACATCTAAATTATGACTAAAGCTTTTAGCAAATTGAGCCACAACAATAAAATTTTACCTTAGCATGTCTTCACCCTCCTTTAAGTAGCCCTCTTGGGGAGAATAAGAAGTCAGCAGAAAAGGTTTATACATTTTACTGCTAAAAAACCAACAAAGACAAAATTACACTTAAGAAGAAATTATTTCCCATCGTCCTCACATTGGTTTCCACAGTTCTGGTACACTCAAAGGTGATTAAGTCTTCAGTTCAGCTGGGTTTTAAAAACTCGAACAATGGTTTTTCTCCAGACCTTTTTTTTTTTTTTTCCAGAACCCCTACTTTATTTTGTAATGCCTTTTTCTATTTTTGTCTAGTTTCTTTGCAGAAGTGACAACCGAAGGCTCGGTTCTGTCACAAGAAAAGACCATTTGAAACTTACTGACAGCAAGCAACCAACACAATGAACCTGATTTGCCCCACTGAGCCGAACTAAACCTCAAAGTAAGTATGCAGTGCTGGTGGTGTTTGGCAATTATGAAAAATAATAATAACGATAAATCACTGTTGTGTTTTTTTAAAGCTTTTCTATGCCAGATGCTCCATCAATAGCACCGTAAATTTTCGTGGGTTATCTGCCACCTTTAATGTATCTGACACTAACTCTACAATGGAGCTTATGAAAGAAAATTCCTAAATGATTCCTGTGTATCAACTGCAAGTATTAAACATCCTCAATTAAGACTTCTGTTATAAATATTTACACTCCGAACACATTTTGACATACAGTGACACCTCCCTCCTCATTCGAAGTTGTATGGCTAATAACATAGGTCCAAAACTGAGATAAAAGCAAAAGGCAAAACCTAAGAAGAAAGTGCCTGCTGCAAATCATTTAGCTGGAAGCACCAAGGGACGAAACAAGATTAACTGTTATCAATTCGGACTGAGAGGGTTAAAGAGTTACTAGAAAGATTTCTGTTTCCAGAAAGGATAAGGAGCGCAGATGCTCCTCTCGACCCTTTCCCCGCCGATCCCAGCCAAGTTTGAAGGCCATGAGAAGGAATAAGCAGATGGTTCAATGTGAGTAAGTCAAAAGGAAGTTGCATTTGCCTTATTCGGCTTCCTAGCAACTAGACTGAATGATGCCAAGAAAGCCAGCCGGCTCTGAGGAGAAACACTGCAGGATACTTGGAACCCAGCGGTCGGGCAGGGGAGAGAAGGCCTCCAGATACCCCCACCTGGCAAAACGAATTCCGTGCCTACCGACCCCCACCCCTCCCACCACCCCAGGTCCTCTCATTCCCCTCGAGGTCCCCGCTCTGGCTTACCCGGCCCTGCTAATGCCCACCACCCAGCCACACAGAGCTCCTCTCAGGACCACCTTTCAAACTCCAGTAACCTCAGATGAGCGGTTTGGCCCAGCTATCAAAGAGCAACTTCCACTTCTCCATGGGAGGGAAGGCTTCACACTCTCCTCATGCAACTTGGCCAGCTGGACAAAGGATTTCACAGGCCAAAAGGCCGGGGCTCAAACACTGCAGGCCAAGCACTGAGCAAGGTGGGCACACACATCGACGAGGATCCCAGAGGCCTGAGAAACATCCCTCCCTGAGCATAGATTTACACTCAGGCAGGAATTGCCTTTGTGGGAGCACATAAATATGCACATGAAGTACCCCCCCTTATAACGCAAATGGCCAATGGAAGGTTGACCTTGTTGCAAGGTCACCCTGCGCCGTGGCAACGCCACCGTGTTTTGCCACGTTCTCTGTGGCCTCCGTCTAACTGGTGGCTCCCATTAAACTTCAGGTCCTTTCCTACTCACTTCATGAGTAGCAAATTAACCACTATCAGATAGAAAATGGAACTTAAAAATATGTCCAAGGAAGTGAATACAGTTTCCCAGATGTTCCCAGAAAATGGTTTCAATGCATTATACCTAAGCCTTTCCACATCCATACAATCTGGGTAATATCAACCTTCCCACACACACTTTTTAAAAACAGATGAGGAAGGAATTCCCTGGCTATCCAGTGGTTAGGAATGAGTGCTCTCACTGCCAGGGGGGTGGGTTTAAAAAAAAAAAACCACATGAGGAAACTGAAGCTCCAGTCATATGACTTGCTACACAGCTACGCTGTAGAGCCCAAATCCAAATCCATGTGTGTCTGACTCAAAAAACCATGTTCCTTTTAATATCTCACAGTCAAGAAACTCGAAGGTTAACCCAGGAAGTCTGCAAGTAAAAAAGTTAGGAAAAGTAATGAAAGAAGGATGAGTAAAAGGAATAAAGATATCATGAATAAGTCATCCTATATTTTTATGGATTTTAAATTCACATACACAGGAAAGTTTCTCATTTAAGAACAGAAGGAGTAAGAGGAAGAAAGACTGTACAGGGCTGGGGACGCCTCTCCTGGCCACGGTACAGCAGGTGAAGAGTTTTGCTCCACATGTCGGGGTGGACCACCTAAGCAAGAGAAATTCAAACTTCAAACCTCAAGACTGATGTGGAGAAATGAGAACGCTCATATGTATGGTGGGAATGTAAAATGGTACAATCACCTCAGAAAACGACTTGGCAGTTTCTTAAAAAGTAAAACATACACCCAGGCTAGTCCACACCTAGACTTTTAACCAAGAAAAATGAAAGCACATGTCCACACAAAGACTTATACATGACTGTTCTCAGCAGATGTATTTGTAAGAGCCAAAACCTGGAAATATCCATCAAATATCCATGTGAACGAAAAAAACAAATTGTAGTATATCCACATGTCTTAGCCTGCTCAGGCTGCCATAACAAAATACCATATTCTGGGTAGCTAAAACAACAGAAACTTATTTTATCAAAGTTCTGGTAATTCAAAGTCTGGGGTCAGGACGTCAGCACGGTTGAATGCTGGTGAGCCTCTCTTCCTGGCTTGCAGATGGTCACCTGCTTGCTGTGTCTTCACATGGCCTTCCCGGGTGCATGCACATGGAGAGAAACGTCTCTCTCTCTGTTCCTGTTCTTATAAGGCCACCAATCCTACTGGGTTAGGACCCCATCCTTTTGATCTCATTTAACCTTTAATCACCTCCTAAAAGCCCTGTCTCACAATACAGTCACGTTGGGGGTTAAGGCTTCAACATATGAATTATAGGGGATACAATTCAGGTCACAGCTCCATAAAATAGAAAACTACCCAGGAATAAAGAAAGAAAGTACTACCGCACACCACAACTAGAGAGTCCACGTGCTACAACTACTGAGCCTGTGTACTCCGGAGCCCAGGTGCCACAACAGGGAAGTCCGCACACTACAATGAAAGATCCCGCAGGATGCAACTAAGACCCAATGCAGACAAATAAATAAATATCTTCTAAAAAAAGAAAGTACTGATCTACCCAACAAGAAAGAATCTCAAAATAATTATGCTGAATGAAATCGGAAACTTCTGCTCCAAAAAAATATACAGTAGTCTGCTCTTATCTACAGGGGATACATCCCAAGACCCCCTGTGGATGCCTGAAACCTCAGATAGCATCAACCCCTACATATACTGTTTTTCCTATATATACATATCTATGTTTAATTTATAAATTAGACACAGAGATTAACAATAGTAATAATACAGATTAATTATAACACACTGCAATGAAAATTATGTGAATGTGACCTTTTTCTTGAAATATCTTATTGTACTGTATTCCCCTTCTTGTGATGATGTGAGATGATAAAATGTCTGCATGATGAGATAAAGTGAGGTGGATGCTATAGGTCTTGTAACATAGCATCAGGCTACCCCTGGCCTTCTGATAAGTAAAAACGAGAATAATCTGCTTCTGTTGATTCTGCCTAATGGAGGTGGGAGATACTGATGGCTGGGGATCCCAGGGAACACAGAGTATAACGGTGAGAGATTTCATCACACTACTAAGAAAGGCACATAATTTAAAATTTATGCATGGTTTATTTCTGGAATTTTCCAGAAATATTTCCATTTAATACTTTTGAACTGTGATTGACTACAGGTAGCTGAAGCCACAGAAAGGAAAACTGCAGATAAGGGGGAACTACTATATTCTGTACAATTCCATTTAAATAATTTACATAAATTGTATATAATAATATATAAATTTATATAAAATCCAAACTAATCTATAATAATAGAAGTGATAGATCAGTTGGTGCATGGAGAAGGGGGAATTACAAGGAGGAATGAGGCAACTTTGGAAAGTAATAGGTGTATTCATTATCTTTATTGTGCTGGTCTGACATCCATATGTCAAAACTCAAATTGTACATTTTAAATGTGTGTAGTATAGTATTATACAACAATATTATACATCAATAATTGTACGTCAGTAAAGCAGGAAAAATCCAAGCCTCTTTTCCTTCTTTAACATCAATAGGTTTCAATGTGTTTCAGGTTTTACTGCCAGTCAGAAATCACATAGATTCTGATGTCTTTAAGTCTGTCAAAACACTTCCCTCCCAATTTCAAATTAAAAGTACATGTCACTCCCAAGGCCTCTAGAAATGCTAGTACAATTATTTTTAACTTTTTACTGTTGTATCTCAATTATTCAACTTATTAGACAGCTGATCTATTAAGTTCTCAGCATAGGATCCACTGGGAATAAATTTTAAAATTAAAAAGATTTTTAAGAATCTACTCTTGGAAGTTCCATCATAATTTCAAATTTCACTGAAAACAATTTGAATTTTAGCACTCCTCTAGAGAAATTTCAATCAAGCTGCTAGAAATAGAAAAGAGTACCTAGTAACCTGGCACTGTTAAAAGGACCAACAAGTCATTGGTTCCTTCCACGACACCCTAAAAAGCGGGGTCAGTGTACAGATAAACGGTGTTATCATGCAAGTTAGCAATCACACCCAACTGATTTGAAAATGTATGTCCACAAAAACACATCCACACAAATGTTTATAGCAGCTTTATTCATAATTGCCCCAAAACTGGATGCGACCAAGAGGCCCTTCAATAGGTGAATAAACAAACCGTGGTATGTTCATACAAATATTTTTAAGCAATAGAGAAATTAGCTATCAAGCCACAAAAAGACTTGGAGGAATCTTAAATGCATATTGCTAAGTCAAAGAAGCCAATCTAAACAGGATGCAAACTGTACAATTCCAATTAAGACATTCTGGAAAAGGCAAAACTGTAGAGATGGGGAAAGGATTGGAGGTTGTCAGGGGCTTGACAGGAAGGAAAGGAGTTGAGTAGGTGAAACACAGAGTTTTTTTCCAGGCAGTGAAATTATTCTGCAAGATACATGACACTTAATGCGTTTGTCAAAATCCACTGAATACAGCATAAAGGGTGAACCTTAACATATGCAAATTTTGTGCTTAGGAAGTCAAGAGGATCCAGGATAGAGTACCGAATGTGACAAAGCACTTACAAACTGTACTTCAAATGTATGAAACAACTCTGCTGATGGGAGAGAGGGGAAAGATATGGGCTTACTCTGTAGAATTTTGTACAAAAACGGGTGGGATAGGATTTGGCCCTAAAGCGGTAGTTTTCCAACCCCTGCTCGAAAGCCTAACGATGCCCTCAAGTGGTAGCTTTCAAAGCCTGTGAAAGGCAGGCCACTGTGATGTGGGATCTCTGCCATGGGGAAGAAGGCCAGGTCCACGGCTCTGCCTGCATCTGGTCCAGAGTCGATGCCAAAGTCCTGACCAGGACTTAGAGGGTTCCTGAGGCCCAGCCCCCTCCCCAACTTGCATCCACCACCTGTCTGACCTGTCCCCCACAGGCTCCCCCTGCGGCAGCCAGCAGGCCTCCTACTTGTTCTCTCCGCAGGGCCTCGCCCCTTGCTGTTTCCCCTGTCTTGAACACATATCCCCGAAACCCATGCGGGCAGCTCCCTCGCTCCCATCCAGAGCTCTGTCAGACTGCCATCTTCTCTGCAGGACCCTCCTTCACCTTCCCCATTATCCGTACTCCCTGCCCCTCTGACTTGGTTTTATTTTTCTTCGTGTCACTCATCAACATCTGCTATCACACATACACACACCTTTTTAAAATAAACTTCATATTTTTAGAACAGTTGTAGATTTTCAGAAAAAATGTAGAGAGGGTACCTAAATAAGATAACTCCAGTATAACTCACACTTAGTTTCTCCTATTACCGACATCTTACACTTGTATGGCACATTTGTCATAACTAATGAACCATTATTATTAAATAAGGGCTTCCTCGGTGGTAAAGAATCTGCCTGCCAATGCAGGAGACACAAGAGGCGCAGGTTTGATCCCTGGATCAGGAAGATCCCCTGGAAAAGGAAATGGCAACCCACTTCAGTATTCTTACCTGGAGCATCCCATGGACAGAGGAGCCTGGCAGGCTGCAGTCCATGGGGTCGCAAAGGACTGAACGTGACTGAGCGACTGAACAACAAATGCCACATAAAACCACAACATAGTCTAATCCCTCAGCTTCTGCCTAGTTATCAGCACATGATCACAGGGAAATCTGACTAACAAAACTGTCAGCAAGATGAGAAGCATTGCTAAGCAACTCCACAGAAATGCTGGGGCTTACTGATCGCCAAGTAATCCCATGCGTGTTTTCAGTCGCTCAGTCGTGTCTGACTCTCTGGGATCCCATGGACTGTAGCCCGCCAGGCTCCTCTGTCCATGGGATCACTGAGGCAAGAATACTGAAGGGGGTTGCCATTTCCCCCTCCAGGGGATCTTCCCGACCCAGGAATTGAACCTGCATCTCCAGGACTTTTTCCCACTGCACCTGCTGGGAAGCCCCTCAATCAATTCCATAGCAAGAAACAATTTAAACCTTTCACCTCCCCAAGGGCTAGGAAATTAATGTATTCTATTGAAATGATGAAAGAAAATATATGACCAAAGGAAAGAACAAACTACAAGATATTAAAGCAAACACTCTCTAGATACACAGAAGTGTTCTCTGCCAAACCTATATTCTGAGATAATTTAGAAACTTCAAGCTAGTCAAGCTGATAGACTTAAGGAAATTTTTACTTATGTGTTTTTATTCTATCTTGTTCCAAACCATTAGGGATTCCACCTAAGAATGGTGATTTCCATATGGTAGCATTTCATTATCTAGTATCATTGGGGTACAAGACGGTTCACACACACACACACACACACACACACACAGTGCCAAAAGTTTTCACTTTAAGCTTTTTCTAGTGGGCTTTTCTAAAGCATGCCAGACCCATCCCATCCTTCTTAACAGCTGAAATGTACCTGCTAAGTTGCTTCAGTCGTGTCCTACTCTCTGTGACCCTATGAACTGTAAGCCCAGCAGGCTCCTCTGTTCATGGGGTTCTCCAGGCAAGAATATTGGAATTGGTTACCACGCCCTCCTCCAGGGGATCTTCCCTACCCAAGGATCAAACCCATGTTTCTAATGTCTCCTGTATTGGCAAGCAGGCAGGTTCTTTATCACCAGCGTCACCTGGGAACCTCAACAGCTGAAATAGTCTTTCATTACTTATCTGTCTCATTGACTATCTAAGGTCAATTATCGCCATCAGCTACTTTTTTTTCAAATGTAAGACTTACAATTTTCCTTTTTAAAAAATTATCTGGGAGGGGGGTTCAGGATGGGGAACACATGTAAATCCACAGCTGATTCATGTCAATGTATGGCAAAAAAACCACTACAATATTGTAAAGTAAAAAAAAAAAAAAACATGCAAATTAAAAACATGGCTTCTAGAAAAAAAATAAGAGTAGTAAATCGTGTAAAAAATAAATAAATAAAATAAAAAATTTTCTTTCTTTCTTTTTGGCTGCACTGGGTCTTCGTTGCTGCACGTGGGCTTTCTCCAGTCGCAGTGAGTGGGGGCTACTCTTCCTTGCGTGAGCGGGCTTTTCACTGCAGCGGCTCCTCTTGTTGTGAGCATGTGTTCTGGGCTCACAGGCTCAGCAGCTGCAGCTCCCCGGCTCTAGAGTGCAGGCTCAATAGTTGCAGCGCACAGGCTTAGCTGCTTCAGGACATGTGGGATCTTCCTGCACCAGGGATCAAACTCACGTCCCCTGGATTGGCAGGTGGATTCTTAACCACTGCGCCACCAGGAAAGTCCCCAATTTTTCTCTTTTATATCTGGAATTAAGGATCTTTCTTACAACTAATATGTAAATTTAATGCTGTATATTCTCCTCTTAAAAGCTACTATTAAGATAAATGATTGGAACTGTATCTCAGAATAAACAGTTTATATGGAGTATTGCAGAATTAGTACAGTTAATGAATGAGAGAATAGAATTGGTTATCAACATCTTACAACAGCCAATGAATTAATGGACCTAGACAAAGATAAATAGTTGCTAACAATGTAAACAGAAAGACCACTAGGCATTGAGTACTTCTCAAAACTGAACATCACCTATGGAATTATATTGCCAAAAAAGAACCTGAATCATGTCACACCTCTAGACTTGCATGCAACATACAGGAAATACAAGAGGCAGAAAGACAGGCTAAATGACACCACTGGCACAATCTAGGCTGTAGGAAACTCTAGAGGACAGAGGATCTGCTTCAACAATAACAAAATACTTTTTTAAAAATTGAGGGAACTTACAGATTTAAGAAGGCTTAAGAGAAATCAACCACTACAGAAAATTCCACCCAGCAGTAGCAGAACACACATTTTTCAAGTGCACATTGAACAGTCTCAAGAATAAACCATATTAGACCACAAAATAAGTCTTAATAAATTTAAAGACATTGAAATCAGTAATTCTGATAACAGTGGAATAAAACATCAATAACAGCACGAAAACTGGAAAATCCACAAACATGTAGAAATAACACTTCTAAACAACCAGAGGTCAAAGAAGGGATCACAAAGAAAAATAGAATATATCTTGAGGCAAATGAAAATATAACCTACCAAAACTTTTGAGATACAATATGGTGCGAAGAGAAAAAAATTATAGATGTAAATGCATTTAAAAAGATTTTAAATCAACAACCAAACCTTACAACTTAAGGAGCTAGGAAAAAAAGAATAAATAACCTGAAGCTAGCAGAATGAAGGAAATAATACAGAGTAGATCAAAGATAAATAAAATAAGGACTTGAAAAGTTAATGAAACCAAGAGCTGGTTCCTCAAAAAGGTCAACAAAACTGACAAACCCTTAGCTGGATTTTAAAAAGAGAAAGAGAGATAATACAAACATTGCTACTAGTTTCATATAAATAAAAAATTTGAGTACTATGAATAATTATACACCACAAACTCGATAACCTGCATGAAAGGAATTAACTCCTGGAAACATATAACCTACCAAGACTGAATCATAAACAAAGAAATCTGAATTGACCTGTAACTAAGCAGTAAGGAGACTGAATCAGTCATTTAAAACCTCCGCAAAGAACAACCTGTGACCAGATGGCTTCACTGGTGAATTCCACCAAATTTCTCCTCATTGACTCTATAAGACCAGCATTACCCTAGTATCAAAGTCAGACAAAGACACTACAAGGGAAAAAAAAACTGCAGACCAATGTCCTTTATGAATATTGATGCAAAACTCCTCAACAAAATATGAACAAACAGAATTCAACAGCACATTTAAAGGATTATACACCATAGCCAAGCGAGATTCATTCCTTCAATATAAGGATGGTTCAACATAGGAAAACATTACACCACAGTAACAGAAAGAAGGAAAAATCCACATGATCATCTCAACTGATACAAAAAGCATTTGACAATATTCAACACACTTTCATGATTTAAAAAAAAAAAAAAAAAAAAAAAACACCCATAGAAGAAAACTACCTCAATCTTTGCTGACAATGGTCCATATAGCCAAAGCTATGGTTTTTCCAGTAGTCATGTATAGATGTGACAGATGGACCATAAAGAAGGCTGAGCACCAAAGAACTGATGCTTTTGAACTGTGGTGCTGGAAAACTCTCTTAAGAGTCCCTTGCGTTAGGGGAAGCACACTGATTGAAACCGCCCACCCTGGCCAGGCACCATAGTAACCATTTGCATGAGTTGTTTTATGACAGGAGATCCTGATAAGGAATACGGAACTAATAAGCCACCACCAACTGGAAGAGTTCGGGAAAGGTCAAAAGGAGACACTGCATGTCTGTCCACTTCCAAGAATCCCTCTCGCCAGCATCCATCTTGGCGGAGCGATGCGTGCGCCACCAGGAAAGACTCTGAATTAGAAGACTGGCCAAAGACTACCCGGAAACTAATCCCATCACCATAAAACCCAAGACTGCAAGCCACGAGGCAGAGCAGTTCTCCTGGCTTCCCTTACCCTCCTGCTCTCCACCCGGGTGCCCTTTCCCAATAAAATCTCTTGCTTTGTCAGCACATGTGTCTCCTCGGACAATTCATTTCCGAGTGTTAGACAAGAGCCCAGTTTTGGGCCCTGGAAGGGGTTCCCCTTCCTGCAACACTTGGACAGGAAAAGAAATCAAACCAGTCAATCCTAAAAGAAATCAACCCTGAATATCCATTGCAAGAACTGATGCTGAAGTTGAAGCTCCAATACTTGGCCACTTGATGCAAAGAGCTGACTCACTGGAAAAGACCATGATACTGGGAAAAACTGAGGGCAAGAGAAGAAGGGGGTAATAGAGGATGAGGTGGTTTGATGGCATCATTGACTCAATGGACATGAGTTTGAGCAAACTCGGGGAGACAGTGAAGGACAGGGAAGCCTGGCGTTCTGCTGTTCATGGGGTCACAAAGAATCAGACACGACTTAACAACTGAACAACATCAACAACCTAAACAAAACAAAGGCTATAAATGAAAGTCCCACAGCTAACATCATGTTCAGTTGTAAGACTGTAAACTTTTCCTCTAAGATCAGGAACAAGACAAATATGCCCATTTTCACTTCTATTCAACGCAGTCCGAGAAGTCCTAGCCACAGCAACTGGACAATAAAAAGAAAAGAAGGCAACAAATTTGGTAAGAAGAAGTAAAATTATCTGCTTGTTGATGGCATCATCTTAAACAAAGAAAACCTCGTAAGTATTGAACAACAACAAAGAAAAAAACCTGTTAGAATTAATAAACAAATTCGGCTAAGTTTCAGGGTATAAAATCAACTTGCAAAAGAAAAAAAACATTGCACTTCTATATACTAACATTGCACTTCTATATACTAACAATGAACAATGTGAAAAGAAAAGAATACAATCCCATTGAAAATAACATCAAAAAGAATAAAATACTCAGGAGTAAATTTAAAGAGGTAAAAGACCTGTATGCTGAAAATGACACCTCCCCCTAGAAGTTACTGGTGTGTACTCAAAAGTAAGCGCAGGGGATTCCATCATTCTCAACACTGAGGGCAGTATTTGAAAGCCAACACTGAACTGTGGGTGGCCTCACGTCTCATTTCTCCATCACAAAAGAGCTATAGCAGGAGGCATTTATCTTGCAAAACAACTGGTCTTGGCCTCTACTTTCCTGGGACTGGGACAAAACTGAAATACAAAGATGACCCAAAAGAGTAAACGCCAGTTTGGGGCTTTCAAGATCCAGTTCTTTCAAGAGTAATATTGACCTGAACTGATTTTCCCCAGGCACTAAGCTCCCAAACAAGACTCACCCTGCCATCTTTGTTCAAATGCCTCTTTCAGACCCAGGGCAGAACTGTCTTGACCGCTCTTGTACTCCCAGCCTAGCCAGCGCTGGCTTCAGACTCCATGTAGACATCAGCCTAGATAGAGGGATACAGGTGAACAAAGATAAGAGCACTGGCCTGGGAAAAATTTATTAACAAACATAAAGGAGTCAAAAGAGTAATTAAATCACAGAAGCAAAACCACAACTGGGAGGTAATGAACAAGGAAGCAGAGGCATGAGGCCAGGGGTGAAACAGGAGGCCATCTCCCGAAACTCTATCCACATTATCTTTAAATATCAAAAAACCCTACAGGTAAGTTCTGTTACTATTCTATTTTAGGTACGAAAAAATGGAGGCACAGAGAGGTAAAGGAACTCAACGAGGGTCACACAGCTCAAGGGACCCACCCAGGCTCATAACTGGCCTGACCCCAGAAGCCTGGTGTCCTCGTCAAATTTGCTGCCTCAAATGCGGGAGGCAGGAATGAATGGAGACAGCCACTCAATCAAGAGGCAGCAGGCCGAGGAGAGGCTGATTCAGACAGCACCGGCCTGCACCAGGTAAGGGCTCGCCAAGGCAAGAAATCAAGAGGACCAGCCGGGAGTGTAAAGGGAGGCGCTGCTGGAGCTTCCAAGTTCGCTCCGAGGCAACGCGTCCAGGCCATCTACCCACTTCCCAGATAGGGAGACTGAGGCCACCAAGGAGCGGAACACCGAGGTTCTGAGGCACTAGCCCCGCCTGGGCCTCCCTGAGCGCCTATCCTCGAGGTCACTGGGACGCTGGGGCTGGGCTGCAGTGTGGCCGGGCCAGACCCGCCTGCCCTCGGAGGCCGCTGACCTGGCCACAGTGTGCTTCAAGGCTCCCTCAAGCAGCCTCCGCGCGCCGCCTCGCTCCAGCTTCTCTCCTCCCACCTTGCCCCGCCCGCCTGCGGCCCCGCCCGCCTGCGGCCCCGCCCACCGGAACCTCCCTGGGGCCGCAAAGCGGCCAACAGCGCCCCTGCCGGCGGGGAGGCGCAGGCCGCGCACTGCGTCGTCCACAGATTTTTCCACTTACGTGACTTTTTCTCTTTCCTCTTCTTGTTAATTTTTCCTTTCCCTGTCTTCCTGTCACTCCTTTCCCCTCCCTCCCTTTCTTTTGTTTCCTTGGTCTTTCATTTTTTTCAACCAGATAGCTGTTCTTCTATTCATTCTTGCATTCAACCAGTATCTGTGTGCCAGAAACTCTTCAAAACATTGGAGGATAAGGCAGAGAAGACAACATTTATTTTAGTAGAGGAAGACGACTTTCAGTCATTTTTACCACTACCTACAGTTAATGGCAACCCATTCCAGTACTCTTGCCTGGAAAATCCCATGGACGGAGGAACCTGGTAGGCTACAGTCCATGGGGTCGTGAAGAGTCGGACACGACTGAGCGACTTCACTTCACTTCACAGTGGCAATACATTTTACATCACTTTCCAGTAAACACAGACACATATATATGCACATATGTGAAACTGAAACGCGTTTCACAAAACACTACTTACCTTGTAGACTGTCAGCATCTCCAAAGATGACCAGGAAACCTGATATCAAGCAAAGCTAACTTCGCTAGACTGGTTGCAGTGATGGAGAACACGATCTTGACAATCTGAGTAGGGGGTGGTGAGAAAAGGAAGCTTATAGCATTGAGGTCTACTTAGGTAGTTCAAAGCAGGTCTCTCAAGAAAAGAATCAACTGAGATCAGGCGAGTATCATGACTTAGTATGACACCATTTTAGGACTGGTGAACACAGCAAAGCAAAGGTCTGAAAGCAAGTTTCAATAAGTGAAACCACTGTTCAATAGGCAAGCTGTTTTCCCAGACGACCAACCCTGATGGAGGTCCTGATGGGAGAGCCCATCCAGCAAACCATCCAGAAAAATAGGCTTGGATGAAATCCCTAAAGTTATTTATTGGTTTACAGCCTTATCTTGCTGAGCACGGATTCATTTTTGCTGTGTTCTGTAGGTGAAAGCAATAGTAGAGAGAACCCAGACTCAAGAGAATGGGATGCAGACTGACCTCTTGATGTAAGGTATGTCAAAGATTTTGTGACCATCTTAAATCCCTCATTGGGGGACTGGGTTATTTAGAAAACAGGGAGTTTTCTTCTGAGCTAAAGAAAAAAAGAGGGATCAGGGAGGCTGCATGGACTGCCTGGGCATTGCAGTTAAACTTTCCTTCTGGCACGGACACCTAAATGTGACTTTTGGTGCACATTCTACCCTGAACATTTTTTGCCTTTCTGTGAATCACATCAGACAGTGAGTCAGGCTGGTATTGCTCAGGTCTGTGGCTATACTGATGACTTTTCTGGTGGCTCAGACGGTAAAGTGTCTGCCTACAATGTGGGAGACCCGGGTTCAATCTCTGGGTGGGGAAGATCTTCTGGAGAAGGAAATAGCAACCCACTCCAGTACTCTTGCCTGGAAAATCCCATGGGAGAAGCCTGGTAGGGTACAGTCCATGGGGTCCCAAAGAGTTGGACACGACTGAGCGACTTCACTTCACTTATGGCTATAATGACTTTCAAAGAAGTCGTTAGGTCTTTTATTTAAAACTCTTGTTCTTGTCTCTGAAATGGGTGTTTTACTTGTTCTGGCTATGAAATGGGGAATAATGAGGAGTGACCAGCGAACAAAGCAACATGAAAATACACTGAGATGCTTTTTTGGTGGGGGGGAGGGGAGGTGGTATTGGCTATTGAGCAAGCTACTTGTAACCAGCTATTAATATCATATCCAGAAATTACCGCACACACACACTCATAAACCTGGCTGGGGGAGTTAACATAAAAGCAATTCTTTGGGGCTTCCCTGGTGGCTCAGTGGTAAAGAAACCACCTGTCAATGCAGGAAACATGAATTTGATCCCTGGTCCGAGAAGATCCCACATGGACGGAGCAACTAAGCCTGTCTGCCACAACTGTTGAGCCTGTGCTCTGGAGCCAGGGAACCACAACTACCTAGCCCACGTGCTGCATCTGCTGAAGCCGCTGTGCTCTAGAGTCTGTGCTCTACAAGAAGGGAAGGCACTGCAAAGGTAAGCCCCGCATCACAGCAAAGGGCAACCCCCGATCGCCACAACTAGAGAAAGTCCACAGGCAGCAATGAAGACCCGCCACAGCCAAGTGACAGTCACTCAGTCGTGTCCGACTCTGCAACCCCGTGGACTGTAGCCCACCAGGCTCCTCAGTCCACGGAATTTTCCAGGCAAGAATACTGGAGTGGGTTGCCATTTCTACTCCAGGCCAATAAATAAGTAAATAATTTTTTAAAAGTAATTATTTCCATCTTTACATTACTAAACAGCATGTGGGCAGAGAATGAAAGCAGAATGACAAGAATAAGTCAAAGATTTAAAGTGCAAAAGAAGGAAGACAAGGTGAGGTTCTGACCCACGTTTTTTGTGGAAGCTAACTTTCCTCCATTTCATCCACTTGATCTGATGGTCACACAGTAGCTATGTTTCTTCCCATATTGTTTGTCTTTAGAGAAATCAGAGGCTTCTCAGATGGTTGTCTAGTTAACAAATGGTAATGAATGGATCAACAAAGGGTATATATGTGCAGTGGAATATTATTCACTCTTAAAAAGGAAGGAGATTCTGATGTATGCTACAAAATGAATGAACCTTTGAGTTTGTTATGCTGAGTGAAATGAATCAGTCACAAAAGGACCAATACTCTGTGAGTCCATTCATACTAGGAGCCTAGAGTCAAAAGCATAGAGGTAGAAGGTAAAGTGGTGGTGGCCAGGAACTGGGGGAGGGTGAGTTACTGTTTAATAGGTACAGAGTTTCAGTTTGGCAAGATGGCTTCTAGAGATGGATAGTGGTGATGTTTGCACAACAATGAAAATATCCTTAAATGGGCCAGAACTACACAGCTAAGAATGGTCAAAATAGTAAATTTGATGTATAGTTTATTATAATTTAAAATCCATTTAAAAAACAAACAAATAGGGTGTTAAAGAATCTATCCCTGAAATCTTCAATGGTTTCAACTTTCTTACTTGTGTCTCAGGATATCAATCAACTATCCCAAGATATAGGCTTCAGAACTTGTCAAATATCTGCAGCTTTATGAAACCCCTCTGAATCCCTGTGCGATAAAGGATTCGTTAGGTCACCCTCCAAGCCTTTCCAGTATAACTTTTCTACCCAATTTTTTGCAGCCCAGCTTCTGACTAATGAATGAATCAATTGGTATAGATTGTGGACTCTATCTTCCTAGAACTATTCTAAATTCATCTGTAAGATCTTTTTTCTTTTTAAAACTTTAACCTTTTATTCCTTCAGCACTCCAAATACAAGAGAATCTATACACTTTCAGTGAGAGCTTTTTAATTTTTAATTTTTGGGAAAACACAGACAAAATTTACCACCTCAATCATTTTTGAGTATACAGTTTAGAGGTATTAAAAGTACATTCAAAAAATAAAAAGTAAATGAAAAAAATAATTTTAAAAAACAAAAATGATTTTAAAAATACATTTATATTATTATGCAACCATCACTATCATCCATCACCATAACTCTTTCTACTTTCTACCTCTATGATTTTGACTCCTCTAAGTATTTCAAACAACTGGAATCATACAATGTTTATCCTTTTGTGACTGGCATATTTGACTTAGTATAATGTCCTCAAGGCTCATCCATGTTTTAGTATGTGTCATAATTCACTTCCTTTTTAAGGCTGAATAATATTCCACTGTGTTATAGGTTGAGCGTTCATGTCCCTCCCAAATTCATATATTGAATTAACATATTGAAGCCCTGACCCCAACTGTGGGTGTATTTGGAGAAAGGTCTTTTAAGGAGGTAACTGAGTTTAAATGAGATTGTAAGGATGGGGCCCTGTTCCTATAGGATTAGGGTCCTTATGAGAAGAGAGATCAGAGGCCTCCCTCCCTCCCTCTTTCTCTCTCTCTCTTACCTCCATCACCCATCTTCCCCCTAGTGCCTCCCTGTGCAAACAGACACCTGTGTGCGCGCACACACACACCCGGGAACAGCCGTAGGAGGACACAGTGTCTGCAATCCAGGCAGAGTGCTCTCGCCGGGGACTGAGTCAGCTGGAGCCTCGATCAGCCCTGTAGGCCAGTGTGTGAGAGCAGAGTAGTCAGACAGACATCCATCCTCTTTCCTTGGAACTTCCTCTTACTGACTTGCAATAAAAAGTGATGAAAACAGACCGTAGTAATGCAATAACATTGTTAGTAACAAGGAAGGTTTCTGCCAAGGAGCAAGGTTTCACACAAGAACTAGTGAGGTATGGTTCTATTCATGATTTTAAAAAAGAAAAGTCTACATGTGTATAGATATTTTAAGATATTTGCCAAACTAGCAATTAATAGTGGTTACCCTTGAGACGAGAAATGAATTTGAAGAGGGGATGGTAAAAGGAAACTTAAATTTCTTATATTTCTGTATCATTTGAATCTTCAACCACTAGAATGAATTCTACATTATATTAATGACATAAATTTTAAAAACTGTAACCAAGAACCATTACTACCTTTTTAAAATCTGGCCCTTTTTTACTCCTAAAGCCCTTTATTGCTTCTTTCCTATCTGTGGGATGGAAGTCCTTCCCTTCCTTCCTCTCTTCTCCCCTTTCTTCCTTTAACAAGCATTTACTGAGTATCTATTATGTGCCAAACAACACACCAGACGCCTTGGTGAACCAGAGCCAGGGTTCCTCAGGGAGGTTTCAGGCTGTTAAGGGAACCAGACTTTAGACAAGCACGGGCATAAGTGAACTAAGCAACTGTCAAAGGTGATAAAGAGTTGGAAGGGCAAAGTACAGGGCACTCTCCCTGCCTGTAAAATGGCATAATTGAATGACTCTGCGTAAGATTTCCCAAAAAAAAGTCTCTTTGCAAGAGAGAGAGTTGAGCTGAATGATAAATAGGCAGAGAGTGGGGCCTGGAGGTAGGAAGCCTTCATAGCAGAGGGTAAACACTGACCAGTGAGTGTAACTTCCCTAAGGTAATAAACAAGAGGGGCTGGCCAGAGGCCCAGGAGACTGTCTAGTTCTGGGTGAGGGTGCTAGTTTTGTAAGACAAAACTGAAGCAGTCAGGGCCAGGTTGTGCATATCCAAGTAAGGAAGGCAGGCTTTCTTTTAAGGGCAGGCGAAAGGTCATTATCAAGTTATAAGCAGAGAAGGGAGGAGATCTAATATACATTTTTTAAAAGTCTCTCTTAAACCTACAGCATGGAAAAAAGACAAATCACTAAAGAAGTTCCAGAAATAAACCTTGCACATGTACTGTCAATTAATTTATGACAGAGAAGCCAAGAGTATACAAACGGGAAAGAACAGTACATGAAAAGGTTGTCAACATCACTCATCATTAGGGAACTGCGAATCAAAACTACAATGAGATTATCACCTCTTGCCTGTTAGAATGCCTACCATTGGAAAGACAGGAGATAAGCATTGACCATTATGTGGAGAAAAGGGAACCCTAGTGCACAGTTGCTAGAATGTAAATGGATGTAGCCACTTTGGAAAACAGTATGCAGGATCCTCAAAAAATTAAAAAATAGACCTCTCTATGATCCAGCAATTCCTTTTCTGGATACTTATCCAAAGAAAATGAAATCATTCAAAATAGATATCTGCACCCTCACGTTCAGTGCAGCATTGTTTAAAAAAGCCAAGACATGGAGACAACCCAAATGTCCACAGATGGATGAATTGATAAAGAAAATGTGATCGATACACATAGATAATGGAATATTATACAACCACAAAAAAGAAGGGAATCCTGCCATTTGTGAGAACATGGATGGACCTTGAGGTCATTACATTAAGTGAAATATCAAACACAAGAAGACAGATACTGAATGATTTTTTTTAAAAAAAACTTTATTTTAAACT
Source organism: Odocoileus virginianus (assembly GCF_023699985.2). NCBI lineage: Eukaryota > Metazoa > Chordata > Mammalia > Artiodactyla > Cervidae > Odocoileus > Odocoileus virginianus. The sequence goes on along the minus strand of NC_069693.1, from coordinate 41,661,520 downwards.
GGAGTATAGTTGATTAACAATGTTGTGTTAGTTTCAGGTATACACATACACATTCAGTTATATACATACATCTATCTATTCTTTTTCAAATGTCTATCTACATATTATCACTGAGCAGAGTTCCCTGTGCTATACTGTAGAGACTGAATGATCTTACTTATAGATGGGATCTTAAGAAAAACAAACAAACAAACAAAAAAAACAAACAAAAAACTCCTAGATACAGAGAACAGATTAGTGGTTGCCAGAGGCAAGAGGGTGGGGATGGTTAAACTGGGCGTAGGTGGTCAAAAGGTACAAACTACAAATTATGAGATAAATAAGTCCTGGAAATGCAATGTGCAACATGGTGACTAGAGTTAAGAATACTATATTAAAGAAAAAAAAAAAAGTATACTATATTGTTGTGAAACAAAATTCTTGCCTGCCATATCAGTAAAAAAGGATGTGGCGGCCACCAAGCCATCAGCCACTGTAGCCACCCCCACCTGTGTATCCTGAGAGGACTCAGAATGGGAAAGAACAGGATATTGACCCTATCATATCAAAGGAATGATTTCAATGAGCCCAGACATTTGCATCTTCCCTTACACAGAAAAGAACTAAATTCAATAACTTGAGATACCTGGTTTTCTTTTCTTCTGAAGTTCTGACTACCTTGTTTTTGTTGCAAAAATGCTTATATATCCTGGCAGTCCTTCAGAGGTATCTGAAAGGCAGTTTTCTGGGCTGAAGTCCTCAGAAAATCTGCCAAATAAAACATAATTCTCAACCCTTAGGTTGTGCATTTTTTTTAAGGTGACATTGTATATTTGAAAGTTGCTAAGAGAGTAAATCTTAAAATGCTTTAATCACAAAAAAAGGAGTTTTGTAACTATATATGGTGATGGATGCTAACTAAACTTACTGTGGTAATCACTTCACAATATATACATATATCAAATTTTTATACTGTACACCTAAAACTAATACAATGTTATGTGTCAATTATATCTCATTTCTTTAAAGGATAACTATATGATGCTACTGATGGGATAGTCAATATCATCAAGATGTCAACTCTCCTCAAAACAATTTCTAATGGAAAAAGAATCTAAAAGAGAGCAAATGGGCTCACAAGGTTGTTTTTGTGAACTTGCTTCATAACCTCCACACATGATCCTTTGTATTTTTGTATGAATCAAATATTTTGTCATTTTAAAAGGGGAATGGGTCTCTTGAGCTGCAATAAGAAGAATGGCCAAGGGTGGGGGACTGCAGAGTGGAAGTGGGGAGGAGGAGCAGATGGGAGCCGTCACAAGTGTCCAGCTAGGAAATGATGGCATACGTAGAAAAGGTGGATTCAAGAGGTGCTTTAGACATGGGATGGACTTGCTGATGGGTTACACATAAGGGATGAGGAGGAAGGAAAACCAATAATGCCTGGCCAATGGAACAGAGTCCAGAAACAGACCTTCACGGTCATAGAAACTTGATGAATGACAGTGCTGCCCGAGTAGATTGACAGGGAAATAATAAGCTATTCAGTAAATGGTGCTAGTAGTCCATACGGAAATGGAGAGAAATTCACTGTATCTTTGAACAGGATAAAGACTTCCGTGTAAAAGGCAAAACTTGAGAACATTTAGAAGAAAAAGTGAATGGTTTTAAGATATGTTTTGAAGAATGGAAGTAGAGGGGAGAAAGGGCATGAATAGTTATTTTTAGCTAAAATAACAGGATGGATAATAATAATAATAATAAAAAGATTAATAATATCTTTCCTGGTGGCTCAGACAGTAAAGAATTTGCCTGCAAGGCAGGAAACCCAAGTTCGATCCCTGGATCGGGAAGATCTCCTGGAGCAGGGAATGGCAACCCACTCCAGTATTCTTGCCTGGAGAACCCCATGGACAGAGAAGCTTGATGGCTAGTCTATGGGGTCACAATGGGTTGGGCACGACTGAGTGACTAACACACGTTTGTATAGCATTTACTATGCAGAGGTGGGCACTCTTCTAAGCATTTTACGCACTTTATCCCACCCAATCCTCACACCAATTCTGAAAGAGAGGTTCTCTGGCTGTTGACATTTATTGGGAAGCACCGAAAGTTCAGGTGACTTACTTGAGCAGTATTGGTCAGCTGTGGAGACTGTCCTTGGAAGAGTGACAAACCCAGTGTGTCCAGGTTGCACCCCTGAAGTACTGTGTGAAGGAGGTAGAATTCCCAGGCCTCCTGGGGTTCCCAGGCCCCACTTCCATTAACCTCCCCAGAGGAGGTGTGCCTGCCAATGAAAGGTAGTGAAAAGGCGAGTGGCCTGTAGTAAGCTCCAGAAAGCTGCTATCCAAGTCTCCCCACTCTCCAAGTGAATAACCACTCCTTGGATGCTGGAACTTGGCTTCATTCATTCTTTTTTTTTTTTTTCGGTAACTAAGTTATCAAATATGTATTATGTGACATCAGCGTGCATTTTTACTGTGGTACATGCTAAGTCACTTCAGTCATGTCCAATTCACTGCAGCCCTATGGACTGTAGCGCTCCAGGCTCCTCTGTCCAAGGGATCCTCCAGCAGGAATGCTTGAGTGGGTTGCCATGTCCTCCTCCAAGGGATCTTCCCGACCCAGGAATCAAACCCATGTGTCTATGTCTCCTGCACTGGCTGGAGGTAAAATAAACATATTTATTAGAAAGATTGATTCTGAAGCTGGTGCTCCAATACTTTGGCCACCATGACTCATTAGAAGACCCTGATGCTGAGAAAGAGTGAGGGCAGGACAAGAAGGGGGCGACAGAGAATGAAAAGGTTGGATGGCATCACTGACTCAGTGGACGTGCGTTTGAGCAAACTCCAGGAGACAGTGAAGGACAGGGAAGCCTGGCATGCTGCAGTCCATTCTGTGGCAAAGAGTCAGACACAACTGAGTGACTGAACAACAAAAATAAACATAACACAAATATCACCCTTTGCCATTTTTAAGTGTACAATTCAGTGGTGTTAGGTACGTTCATGTTGTTGGCAACCATGAAGCTTCATTCATGATCAAAACACACACCCTGAGCTCTCAACATGCACCAGGCACTGTTCTAGGCACTTAAGGATGTAAAACGGGTCTTCACCTTTTTTTTTCTTCTGCCGTGCTGGCATCTAGGATCTTAGTTCCTTGACCCAGGATGGAACCCACGACACCTGCATTGGAAGTGTGGAGTCGTAACCACTGGACCACTGTTGCAGGTAAGGGGACCCCTTCCAGGGCCCGAAAGGGGGGTCTTGTCTAACACTCAGAAATGTCTCCAAGGAGACACATGTGTGGACAAAGCAAGAGGCTTTATTGGAAAGGGGCACCCGGGTGGACAGGAGCAGGATAAGGGAACCCAGGAGGACTACTCTGCCACGTGGCCAGCAGCCGTCTCAGGTTTTATGGTGATGGGATTAGTTTCTGGGTTGTCTGTGGCCAGTCATTCTGACTCAGGGTCCTTCCTGGTGGCACACGCATTGCTCAGCCAAGATGGACGCCAGCCAGAGGATTCTGGGAGGTGGCAGGACACGTGGTGTCTCCTTTTGACCTTTCCTGAACTCTTCCGGTTGGTTGTGGCTTATTAGTTCCATGTTCCTTACTAGGATCTCCTGTGGAAAAATAACTCATGCAGATGGTTACTATGTTGCCTGGCCAGGGTGGATGGTTTCAGTCAGTGTGTTTCCCCTAACATCACCAAGGAAGTCCCTGGGATATGTTTTGGAAGTAAGGTGGCAGAACTTGATGGTGGGATAAAGGGTGGGGGGAGTGGAAAGGACTCCAGGATGATCCCCAGGTTCTTGGCTAAGCAACTGGTGGACGCTGAGTCACTGACTACAGTGGTGAAGATGGTAAACAGCAGGTTTTGGGGGTGAGTCCATGTAAGTGCATGTCCTTTGAGTGGTCCCCACCTCCTGGACTGACAAAGTAAGGGAGGGAGGCTCTAGAGAACAAGGATGCCCAGTTCCCTCTCCCTTGGGCCTTCCTTCTCCTCCCCTCTCTCACGGTTGCTCTAAAGCCCTAAAGCCCACTTTACAAAGGAAAGACCCACTCCCCAGCCTCCAGAATTACAAAGGGGCCTGGCCCTGGCTCTGGAAAGCCTGGGGTGTGGGTGGCAGGAACAGTCAGGGTATCCTATTTGAAATAGAACCCCTCTGAAGCCTCTTAAACCAAGGCACGTTAAATCCATCCCATGCCCTTGGCTTTCTCGTCTTGTTCAGAATTCTGTTAAGAGTGAAATACTGTTTGGACACAAGTAATTTGGGCTCCTGTTGATTTTTCTCAGAGATTTACAGCTGAAGAGGGTAGGAAAGTTTCTGACAGAAATGAAGTGTGATTTCGCTGATTGTTTTGACAATAAGGACTGATTTGGCCAATTACAGTAAATGGTGAAGAGTGTCTAGAAATTAAATGAGCTCAATCAGCATCTTCCAGCTTTTCATGAAAATATATTTATCGTAGAAGATAGAAGTCTTTTTATTTTTCAAGAAAAATATTAGCAAAGCTGTGTTTAAATTACCAACACTGCCATTTTCTCAACTGTTTCTGAGCGTGTTGGGTTATACAAGTTGTCTCCAAGTGAAGGAGAACTGGGTAAAATTAGTTCTCATTTGATAAGTTTTGGTAAAGTCTTTTTGATATATATTCCAGGAACTGAGGAGGTGACAGGAGTAAGAAATCCTTTTACAAAAGAAGAAAATCCCACAGAACTGAGGACCTAATCCAGTGAGAGAGTAAGAAAAATACTTTTTGATAATAACTTATATGATTTTAAGTTAAAAAAAAAAACTTGGTAAAATATACATGTGATTACTACCATCCTAGCCATTTTTAAGGCTGCAGTTCGGTGGCATTAAGGACATTCATATTGCTGTGCTTCCATCGCCACTATCCATCTCTAGAGCCTGCTTCACCTTGTAAAACTGAAGATTTGTGTGCATCAAGCACTCACTCCCCAGCCCACTCTCCCGGCCCCTGACAGCCACTATTCTGCTTTCTGTCTCCGTGATCTTGAGGACTCTAGTTGCCTCACGTTAAGTGAAATCATACAGTATTAGTCCTTTAGTGGCTGGCTTATTTCACTCAGCGTAACATCCTCAATGTTGATCCATGTTGTAGCATGTGTCAGAATTTCCTTACTTTTTAAAGCTGAATAACATTCTATGTATATACAAATACCACATTTTGCTTACCCCTTCATTCATCTGTGGAAATTTAGGTTACCTCTACCTTTTCCACTATTGTGAATAATGCTGCTATAGAACATGGGTGCACAAATATCTCTCTGAGACCCTGCTTTCAATACTTTTGGGTATGTATCCAGAAACGAAAGTACTGGGTCACATGGCTTTATAGTTCAAGTTTTAATTTTTTGAGGAACTACTCTGCTGTTTTCCATAGTAGTTACATTTTATATTTTATTTCCCACCAACAGTGCACAAGGGTTCCAATTTCTCCACATCCTCACCAACACTTTTTAACATTAACCATCCTAGTCGTGTTATTACATGATTTTGGCCGATGAGTCAAAGGACTTTAAAGAGCTGAGTAACACTGATTTTAGAAAATTCCTTCCAAACCTATTTAACTTCTTTCTGTGAAAAAGGTTTTTCAGTGCTTCAGTTCAGTTCAGTTCAGTTAAGTCACTCAGTAGTGTCTGACTCTTTGTGACCCCATAGACTGCAGCACGCCAGGCTTCCCTGTCCCTCACCAACTCCCCAAGCTTGCTCAAACTCCTATCCATCGAGTCAGTGATGCCATCCAACCACCTCATCCTCTGTCATCCTCTTCTCCTACCTCCAATCTTTCCCAGCATCAGGGTCTTTTCACATGAGTCAGTTCTTCACATCAGGTGGCCAAAGTATTGGAGTTTCAGCTTCAGTGTCAGCCCTTCCATTGAATATTCAGAACTGTTCTCCTTTAGGATTGACTGGTTGGATCTCCTTGCTGTCCAAGGGACTCTCAAGAGACTTCTCCAACACCACAGTTCAAAAGCATCAATTCTTTGGTGCTTAACTTTCTTTATAGTCCAACTCTCACATCCATACATGACCAATGGAAAAACCATAGCTTTGACTAGATGCACCTTTGTTGGCAAAGTAATGTCTCTGCTTTTTAATATACTGTCTAAGCTGGTCATAACTTTTCTTCCAAGGAGCAAGCATCTTTTAATTTCATGGCTGCAGTCACCATCTGCAGTGATTTTGGAGCCCCCCACCCTACCCCGCAAAAAGTCTGTCACTGTTTCCACTGTTTCCCCATCTATTTGCCATGAAGAGATGGGATCAGATGCCATGATCTTAGTTTTCTGAATATTGAGTTTTAAGCCAACTTTTTCACTCTCCTCTTTCACTTTCATCAAGAGGCTCTTTAGTTCGTCTTCACTTTCTGCCATAAGGGTGGTGTCATCTGCATATCTGAGGTTACTGATGTTTCTCCCAGCAATCTTGATTCCAGCTTGTGCTTCCTCCAGCCCAGCATTTCTCATAATGTACTCTGCATAGAAGTTAAATTAGCAGGGTGACGATATACAGCCTTGACATACTCCTTTCCCGATCTGGAACCAGTCCGTTGTTCCATGTCCAGTTCTAACTGTTGCTTCTTGACCTGCATACAGATTTCTCAGGAGGCGGGTCAGGTAGTCTGGTATTCCCATCTCTTGAAGAATTTTCCAGAGTTTGTTGGGATCCACACAGTCAAAGTCTTTGGCATAGTCAGTAAAGCAGGAGTAGATGTTTTTCTGGAACTCTCTTGCTTTTTCAATGGTCCAACAGATGTTGGCAATTTGATCTCTGGTTTCTCTGCCTTTTCTAAATCCAGCTTGAACATCTGGAAGTTCACAGTTCACGTATTGTTGAAGCCTGGCTTGGAGAATTTTGAGCATTACTTTGCTAGTGTGAGAGATGAGTGCAATTGTGCAGTAGTTTGAACATTCTTTGGCATTGCCTTTCTTTGGGATTGGAATGAAAACTGACCTTTTCCAGTCCTGTGGCCACTGCTGAGTTTTTCAAATTTGTTGGCATATTGAGTGCAGCACTTTCACAGCATCATCTTTTAGGATTTGAAACAGCTCAACTGGAATTCCATCACCTCCACTAGCTTTGTTCGTAGTGATGCTTCCTCAGGCCCACTTGACTTCTCATTCCAGGATGTCTGGCTCTAGGTGAGTGATCATACCGTCGTGGCTTTCTGGGTCATGAAAATCCTTTTTGGATAGTTCTTCTCTGTATTCTTGCCACCTCTTAATATCTTCTGCTTCTAAATATCTTCTGCTTCTCCAGGGGATCTTTCCAACCCAGGGATCTAACCCAGGTTTCCCACATTGCAGACAGATTCTTTACTAGCTGAACCACAAGGGAAGACCAAGAATATTGGAGTGGGTAGCCTATTCCTTCTCCAGCAGATCTTCCTAACCCAGGAATCAAACTGTTATCTCCTGCATTGCAGGCAGATTCTTTACCAACTGAGCTATAAGGGAAGCCCTTTTCAGAGCTTAAATGAATAATAATGAAAAGTTAGAATAAAATTGCTATTGGTACAGCCATTTTGGAAAACAGTATAGAGATTTCATTTTTAAAATTTAAAATAGAGAATTCCCTGGTAGTCCCGTGGTTAGGGTTTGGTGCTTTCACTGCCTTGGCCTGGGTTCAATCCCTGGTCAGGGAACTAAGATCCCACAAGCTGAGCAGCATGGCCAAAAAAAAAATTAAAAATAAAACTACCATATAATCTAGAAAGAAACCCCACTTCTAGGCATATATCTGAAGGAAATGAAATAAGTATATCAAAGAGTATCTGCACCCCCAAGTCCATCATAGCATTATTCACACTAGCCAAGATGTGGAAACAACCTACTTGAGTGTCTGTTGGTGGTTGAATGGATAAAGAAAACATGATATACACACACATACCCACACACAGAGGAATACTATTCAGCTATATGAAGGAATGAAATCTTGCCATTTGTGACTGCGTAGGTGACCCCTGAGGATATAATTCTAAATGAAATAAGCTAGACATGGAAAATACTGTATGATCTTATTTACATGTAGAATCTAAAAAAGTTGAACTCATAGAAGCAGAGAGTAGAATGGTGGTTGGCAGGGGCTGAGGGATGGGGGACATGGGTTGGTGAAAAGGTATAAAGTCTCAGTTATAAGATGAATAAGTTCTAGAAATGTACAGCACTGTGACTGTAGTTAATAATAATATACTATACACATGAAAGTTGCGTGTAGATCTTGAGTACTCTCCTCACACACAGACACAAAGTGTTAATTAGCTTGATTGTGGTAATCATTTCACAATGCACAGGTAAAGCAAATCATCATATTGAACACTTCATATGCAATTATTACTTGTCAGTTTTACCTCAATAAAGTTGATAAAAAAAAGAATGGAATTGCAATTGGATACTAGCACTAAGTAATGTTTATGACCTAATTTTTAGGAAACTATACTTATCTCATTAAGAAATACATTTCCAATCAAATTTTATCCTGTTTGTTGTTATTTATTATAATATATTTATATTGCCTTGATCAATTGCTTACCAAATATAATTTATTAAGCAACACAATCCAGAACGCTTTTTTTTTTTTAATTTTGCCATACTGGGTCTTCCTTGCTTTGCACAGGCTTTCATTGTGGCTCAAAGGCTTCTCACTGCTGTGGGCTCTCTTGTTACAGAACATGGGCTCTAGGGCTCACAGGCCCAGCTGTCGCAGCTCACGGGCTCTAGAGTCCAGGCTCTGTGGTTGCGCCACACGGACTTAGTTGCCGCGCAGCACGTGGAATCTTCCCAGGCCAGGGATCAAACCCATGTCCCCTGCATTGGCAGGAGGATTCCTATCCACTGTACCACCAGGCAAGTCCAGAATACTGTTTTCAATAGAACCCCTTGGACAGAAGAAATTTAGCTTTTTAAAAATTTAATTTAGATGCATAGTTTTGTTACAGAGAAGTATAAGATGGCTTTCCTACTAGCTCAGACAGTAAAGCATCCGACTGCAATGCGGGAGACCTGGGTTGGATCCCAGGACTGGGAAGATCCCCTGGAGAAGGAAATGGCAACCCACTCTAGTATCCTTGCCTGGAAAATCCCATGGACAGAAGAGACTGGAGGGCTGTACAGTTAATGGGGTCACAAAGAGTCACACATGACTGAGTCACTAACATACACACATGATATGATAGTCGATTCAAATTTTTTTTCAAGCATAAAATATATTTTGTTAGAAAACAACTTCATGAAAAAATGGAAAGGAAATAGTAGTCCAGAGAAGGAATGAACAATGCCAAAGATTTTTACTTAAACAAAGAGCTTATTTATTTATTGTGTAACAGCTTTATTGAGATTTGATTCACTTGTCATGGGTTTCCTCCATAGCTCAGCATTTAAGAATCCTCCTGCAATACAGGAGACATGGGTTTGATCCCTGGGTTGGGAAGATTCCCCTAGAGGAGGAAATGACAACTCACTCCAGTATCAGTATTCTTGCCTAAAAAATCCCACGGATGGAGTGGCCTGCTGGGCTTCAATCCAAAGGGTTGCAAAGAGTCAGACACGACTGAGCACATGAGCAATTCACATACCATATGGTTTACCCATTTAAAACATACTGTTCAGTGGGTTTTAGTTTATTCACAGAGTTGTATCATCATCACCAAAATCAATGTTATAACATTTTCATCACCCCAGAAAGATATACCCTATCCATTAGCAGATACTCCTCATTTCCCCCCAACTTCCCTCTGAAAAACAATAATCTACTTTTCATCTCTATAGATTTGCCTAGTCTGACATTTCATATAAATGGAATCGTATTATACAATATGAGTTCTTCCTGACTGGTTTATTTCACTTAGCAAAACATTTTCATGGTTCATCTATGTTGTACCCTATGTCAGTGGCAAAAACACAGGACACTGAAAGATGAACTCCCCAGGTCGGTAGGTGCCCAATATGCTACGGAAATCAGTGGAGAAATAACTCCGGAAAGAATGAAGAGACAGAGCCAAAGCAAAAACAACACCCAGTTGTGGATGTGATGGTGATGGAAGTAAAGTCTGATGTTGTAAAGAGCAATATTGCATAGGTACCTGGAATGTTAGGTCCATGAATCAAGGCAAATTGGAAGTGGTCACACAGGAGATGGCAAGAGTGAACGTCAACATTCTAGGAATCAGTGAACTAAAATGGACTGGAATGGATTAATTCAACTCAAATGACCATTATATCTACTACTGTGGGCAAGAATCCCTTAGAAGAAATGGAGTAACCATCATAGTCAACAAAAAAGTCCAAAATGAAGTACTTGGATGCAATCTCAAAAATGACAGAATGATCTCTGTTCGTTTCCAAGGCAAACCATTCAATAGCACAGTAATCCAAGTTTATGCCCTGACCAGTAATGCTGAAGAAGCTGAAGTTGAACGGTTCTATAAAGACCTACAAGACCTTCTAGAACTAACACCCAAAAAAGATGTCCTTTTCATTATAGGGGACTGGAATGCAAAAGCAGGAAGTCAAGAAATACCTGGAGTACAGAATACCTTGGAATACAGAGTGAAGCAGGGCAAAGGCTGACAGAATTCTGCCAAGAGAATGCACTGGTCATAGCAAACACCTTCTTACAACAACACAAGAGAAGACTCTACACATGGACATCACCAGGTGGTCAATACCAAAATCAGACTGATTATATTCTTTGTAGCCAAAGATGGAGAAGCTCTATACAGTCAGCAGAAACAAGACCGGGAGCTGACTGTGGCTCAGATCATGAACTCCTTATTGCCAAATTCATACTTAAATTGAAGAAAGTAGGGAAAACCACTAGACCATTCAGGTATGACCTAAATCAAATTCCTTACGATTTTACAGTAGAAGTGACAAATAGATTCAAGGGATTAGATCTGATAGAGTGCCTAAAGAACTATGAATGGAAGTTCGTGACATTGTACAGGAGGCAGTGATCAAGACCATTCCCAAGAAAAAGAAATTCAAAAAGGCAAAATGGTTGTCTGAGGAGGCCTTACAAATAGCTGTGAAAAGAAGAGAAGCAAAAGGCAAAGGAAAAAGGAAAGATATACCCATCTGAGTGCAGAGTTCCAAAGAAGAGCAAGGAGAGATAAGAAAGTCTTCCTCAGTGATCAGTGCAATGAAATAGAGGAAAACAATAGAATGGGAAAGACTAGAGATCTCTTCAAGAAAATTAGAGATACCAAGGGAACTTTTCATGCAAAGATGGGAACAATAAAGGACAGAAATGGTATGGACCTAACAGAAACAGAAGATATTAAGAAGAAGGGGCAAGAATACACAGAAGAACTGTACAAAAAAGATCTTCACAACCCAGATGACCATGATGGTGTGATCATTCACCTAGAGCCAGACATCCTGGAATGTGAAGTCAAGTGAGCCTGAGGAAGCATCACTACGAACAAAGCTAGTGGAGGTGATGGAATTCCAGTTGAGCTGTTTCAAATCCTAAAAGATGATGCTGTGAAAGTGCTGTGCTCAGTATACTAGCAAATTTGGAAAACTCAGCAGTGGCCACAGGGCTGGAAAAGGTCAGTTTTCATTCCAATCCCAAAGAAAGGCAATCCCAAAGAATGTTCAAACTACTACACAATTGCACTCATCTCTCACACTAGCAAAGTAATGCTCAAAATTCTCCAAGCCAGGCTTCAACAGTACATGAACTGTGAACTTCCAGATGTTCAAGTTGGATTTAGAAAAGGCAGAGAAACCAGAGATCAAATTGCCAACATCCATTGGACCATTGAAAAAGCAAGAGAGTTCTAGAAAAACATCTACTCCTGCTTTATTGACTATGCCAAAGACTTTGACTGTGTGGATCCCAACAAACTGGAAAATTCTTCAAGAGATGGGAATACCAGACTACCTGACCTGCCTCCTGAGAAATCTGTATGCAGGTCAAGAAGCAACAGTTAGAACTGGACATGGAACAACAGACTGGTTCCAGATCGGGAAAGGAGTATGTCAAGGCTGTATATCGTCACCCTGCTGATTTAACTTCTATGCAGAATACATCATGGGAAATGCCGGGCTGGATAGAGTACAAGCTGGAATCAAGATTGCTGGGAGAAATATCAATAACCTCAGATATGCAGATGACACCACCCTTATGGCAGAAAGTGAAGACGAACTAAAGAGCCTCTTGATGAAAGTGAAAGAGGAGAGTGAAAAAGTTGGCTTAAAACTCAATATTCAGAAAACTAAGATCATGGCATCTGATCCCATCTCTTCATGGCAAATAGATGGGGAAACAGTGGAAACAGTGACAGACTTTTTGCTGGAGGGGGTGGGGGGCAGCCATGGCGCTCCAAAATCACTGCAGCCATGAAATTAAAAGATGCTTGCTCCTTGGAAGAAAAGTTATGACCAGCCTAGACAGCATATTAAAAAGCAGAGACATTGCTTTGCCAACAAAGGTCAATCTAGTCAAAGCTATGGTTTTTCCAGTGCTCATCTATGGATGTGAGAGTTGAACTTTAAAGAAAGCTGAGCGCTGAGAAATTGATGCTTTTGAACTGTGGTGTTGGAGGAGACTCTTAAGAGTCCCTTGGACAGCAAGGAGATCCAGCCAGTCCATCCTAAAGGAGATCAGTCCTGAATATTCATTGGAAGGACCGATGCTGAAGCTGAAACTCCAATACTTTGGCCACCTGATGTGAAGAACTGACTCATTGGAAAAGACCCTGATGCTGGGAAAGATTGAGGGCAGGAGGAGGAGGGGACGACAGAGGATGAGATGGTTGGATGGCATCACTGACTCAATGGACATGAGTTTGAGTAAACTCCAGGAGTTGGTGAGGGACAGGGAGGCCTGGCGTGCTGCAGTCCATGGAGTTGCAAAACAGTCAGACTCGACTGAGTGACTGAACTGAACTGATGTCAGTACCTGTTTCATTTTTATGACTGAATAATATTCAGTTGTACGGACAGACCACATTTTGCTTACCCATTCTGCAGCTGATGAACATTTATTTCCAGTTTTTTGTTAATATAAACAATGCTGGTTTGAACATTCACATATTAGTAATTGTATGGAGGTATGTTTTCATTTTTCATAAATAAATAGAAGTGGAATTGCGGGGCCATATGGGAATTTACATTTAATTTGTTTTTTGAATGTCAAACTGTTTTTCAATGTGGCTATATAACTTCACATTCCCACAAGCAAGGGTTCTAATTTCTCTATATCCTCAATAACAGTTATCATCTATATATTTTTTCAAATTTATTTATTTTTTAATTGAAGGATAATTGCTTTACAGAATTTTGCTGTTTTCTGTCACATATCAAATGAATCAGCCATAGGTGTACATATGTCCCCTCCCTCTATGTTTTTTATTCTAACCACCTTCATAGATGTGAAGTAGTTTTTCATCATGGTTTTGATTTGCATTTTCCCAATGGCTAATGATACTGAGCATCTTTCACGCACTTATTGGCCACTGGTATTTTTCTTATTGGACAAATATCTATTCAAATCCCTTATCCATTTTTTATTGTTTGATTATAAGAGTTTTTAATATATTCTGGATATGAATCCCTTATCAGATACATGATTGCAAATACTTTCCAGCATTCTATGAGTTGTCTCTCTTTTCACTTTCTCAGTGGTGTCCTTTGAAGCACAAAGTTTTTATTTATTTTTTGGCCATACCACAAATCATGTAGGATCTTAGTTCCCCAACCAGGGATTGAACTCTCACCCCTTGCAGTGGACGTGCAGCAAAGATTTATTCCTGAGACTTCCCTGGTGGTCCAGGGTCTAAGAATCTGCCTTCTGGGAGGCAGAGGACGTGGGTTCGATCCCTGGTCAGGGAACTAAGATCCCACATGCCATGGAGCAACTAAGCCTGAGAGCCACAGCTACTGAACCACAGAACCTGCACAGCCATAGCTAGAGAGAAGCCTGTGAGCCGCAACTAAGACTCTAAGCAGCCAAATTAATTAATTTAAAAAATATTTATTCCTGTTTTCTTCAAAGAGATTTATAGTTTTGACTCTTACATGATCCATTTTGTGTATGGTGAAGACAGAGATACAATTTCATTATTTTGCATGTGGATATTCAGTTATTCTAGCATCGTTTGCTAAGAAGACTGTTCTTTCCCTGTTGAATTGTTTTGGTACCCTTGTCAAAACTCAATTTTAACTATAAAAGCAGGCTTTGTTTCTGAATTCCCAATTCTATTTCACTGATCTATATGTCTGTTACAGGTCAGTACCACATTTTCTGTGTAGAAAGTTTGGAAATGTGTAAGTGTGAGTTCTGTCTTTATTCCTTTTTCAAATTTATTTTGGCTATTGGGTTAATTCTAGGATCAACTTGTCAATTTCTGCAAGGAGAAAAAAAAACAGTTGGGATTTTAATGGGTGTTGCATTGACCCTGTAGATTATTTGGGGGAATATTGCCATCTTAACACTATTATCTTCTAATTCATGAACATAGGATGTTTTTCCAATGTTTTAGGTCTTCATTAATTTCTTTCAATAATTTTTATAGTTTTCAGAATACAAGATTTGCCCTTCTTTTGTTAAATATATCTTAAATATTTTATTATTTTGATGCTATGTAAGTGTTTCACTTATTCCATTTTCTGATTGCTCATTACAAGTGCAGAAAAATGCTGTTGTTCAGTCACTAAAGTTGTGTCCGACTCTTTGCAACCCCATGGACTGCAACACGCCAGGCTTCCCTGTCCTTCACTATCTCCCACAGTTTGCTGAAACTCATGTCCACTGAGGCAGCGATGTTATCTAACCATCTCGTGCAGCGAAATATACTTTATTTTTATACTGATCTTATACCCTACCTTGCTGAACCCGTTGTTTGGTTCTAACAACTTATTGGTGAATTACTTAGGATTTCCTGTATGTAAGATCAGATCATATCCTCTACTTTTTCGTCTCCCATCTGGATTCCTTTGATCTCATTTTACTCCGTAATTGCCTGATAGAACCTCCATTATGATTTTGGACAGAAGTAGCAAGCATAGACATCTTCGTCTACTTCTTGGTTTTAGGAAGAAAATGTTCCCTTTTCTTTCTGGCTGTGCTGGGTCTTAGTTGCTGCGCTTGGGCTCTCTCTGATTGCAGTGCTCCGGCTTCTCATCATGGAGGCTTCTCATGTTGCCGGGCACGGGCTCCAGGCGTGGGCTTCAGTAACTGCGCTACACGGGCTTAACTGCTCTTCAGGATGTGGGATCTTCCGGGACAGAGGGTCAGACCATGTCCCCTGCATTTCCAGGCAGATTCTTAACCACTGAGCCGTCAGAGAAGTCCTGCAAACATTCACTTTTAAATATGAAGTCAGCTGTGTGTTCTGTCCACATTCTTCATCAACATTGAGGAAGTTTCCTTTTATTCTTGGTTAGTTATGTGTTTTGATCATGAAAGGGTGTGAGATTTTGCTAAACACTACTTTTGCAACAATTGAGATGGTTATGCAGGGTTTTCCCACACTTCTACAGTTGAGATATAATTTGCATAGCATAAAATCCACATTTAAAGTGGCTTTTGGTATACTTACAAAGTTAGGTAATCATCACTATCCAATTCCTAAACATTTTCATCACCCGCCCCCCCAAAATCTCATACTTTCCACTTTCCCTTTTCCTAAGTCCTTGGCAACCACCATCTACTTCCTGTCTCTATGGATGTAGCATTTATCAGTACTTCATTTCTTTTTATTGTTGAATTATATTCCACTATATAGAAATATCACATTTTGCTTACCTATTCATTAGTTGATGGGCATTTGATTGTTTCCACTGTTTGACTATTATGATTAATGCTACCATGCACATTCATGTGCAAGGTGTTTTGTGAACATATGTTTTCAGTTCTCTCAGATATTAAGAGGAGAATTGCTGGTTCATATAGTAACTATATGCTTAACTTTTTGAGGAACTGCCAAACTGTTTTCCAAAGTAGCTGCACCATTTTACATTCCTACTGACCATACATGGTCTTCCCAGGTAAAGAACCTGCCTGCCAACGCAGGAGCTTCAGAGACACAGAGACATCCCTGGGTTGGGAAGATCCCCTGGAGAAGGAAATGGCAGCCCACTCCAGTATTCTTGCCTGGGAAATCCCATGGACAGAGGAGCCTGGCAGGCTACAGTCCACGGGATCACAAAAAGTCAGACACAACTAAAGTGACTGAGCACACACACCCTACCATATATGAATGCTCCAATGAGCCAGTTTTTCTACATCCTCATTAAGTCATGTGGTTTTTGTTATTTACTCTGTTTATATGATATATTACACGTACTCATTTTCTTTTTTTTCTGAATTGTAACTTTTTGTTTTATATTGGAGTACAGTTGATTGACAACGCTGTGATAGTTTCAGGGGTACAACAAAGTGATTCATATACACACATACATGCATCTCTTCTTTTTCTAATTCTTTTCACATTTAGGTTGTTGGGTACTATTGAGCAGAGTTCTCTGTGCTATGGATTCCAGGGTGGTGCAGGGGTATGTAGCACCCTGTACTATACAGTAGCTCCTTGTCAGTTATCCATTTTAAATATAACAATGTGTTCTCTCAATTCCAAACTCCCTAACTATCCCTCCCCCTAAATCTTCTCCCTTGTAAACCATAAATTCATTCTCTAAGTCTGACGTCAAACCCACTTTGCATTCATGGGATAAATCACACTTCACCTTGTTGTATACTCCTTTTTATATGTTGCTGGATTTGATTTGCTAATTCCTTAAAGGACTTTTATGTCCATATTCATAACAGATATTCATGTATTTTTAAAGGGATGATGGTGGGTGTCAAATTGCCATGGTATTTCGATTCCATCGAATACCTTTAAAAGAGTCACGTAAGAGTTTACTTCCAAATGTCAATATTTACAATACCAGAAAATACATCTTTTATAAGCATTCAAGTCCATGATGAAAATCTCAGATGTAGTTCTTGAAACATGTGAGGAGGCATACAAGTTGTCAAAATTATTTTAGAAGGTGTCGCCATGGAGATGGCAGGAAGATCCCTCTTGTAGTCACTCCAACGGGCCATTGGAAGTTTCTGAGGACAACGTGTGATCTTTTAGTATTTTATGAATCACTATTTGGCAAAAGGGTGGGAACAGGAGGCTGGTGAGGGGTCACAGCTGTAAATCCAGGCTATATGGTGGCTTGGATTAGAGTGGGAGCTGCAGAAGTGGTGAGAAGTGATTAAATTTTAAATTGATGTGGATGATACAGGCAAGAGGATTCGCTACGGAATCTGATCTACCATGTGGCGAGAGAGAGAGGGAAAGAGAATCAAGGATAATTCCAGCAACAGCGTTTGGAGCTGACCAATTCATCTACCTATTTCTAAACTCAACCCTAAAATGGATTTGATAACACATTTTGGTTCATGTTGCTGCTGTGGGGTTTAAAGGAGGTTTACACACTCCTGAACTATAAAAGATGTAGCACCAGACCTCCAGGAAAATAGAACAAATTTTAGTTATTGTATTGGCTATCCCTCTTTGAAGCAGATCTTCATCTTATCACTGACGTTTTAAGGGTTTTCAGTGTTCTGTCTTTTGTTTTTACACGAAACACTATCTTTTACACAGGGCAGGAGACCCTAGAGGGAGACCTTTGCATTCTTGGCTTATATCCCAGTGTCTGGAACATGTAGTACTTAAATATTTGTTAACTATCTTCTTGACAAATCTCACTGATATAGTGTTTCTACAAATCTATATCCGTTGGTCTCCCCATTACTTCAGGTTCCAAATTTTTTAGCCTGACTATGAGCCCCTATTTTCCTCTCTTCCTCCCTTACTGTTCCCCAGGCCCCTGTGATCCATACATGCAGGTGTCAATAACAGGATAAAAATGTACACCCTTTCAAAGGCATGTTCAATGTTGTTGTTTTTTTTTTAACACAGATGAAAATGAGTCTGTGACATGAATGTGTGACTGATACACACTTCTGGGCAAGTTTGTTTTACTTTTCATTTTGTAAATGAACCTATTAATACCTACATTGGTGGCTTTCAAACTTTTTTTTATTGGAGCCCTCATTTACATATATGTTTTACATTATGATCAGAACATAGCACATATGGAATACACACACAAACAAAATAAAAAATCATGAAATGACACATTTTTACTACTAGTGGTGCTAATATTTTAAGTTTTAGTTTAGTTCATATTTACAAAATAACAGTTATGGCTCATTTGCATGTCTTTCATGATCTTCTCTGGGGTTTTGACCCACAGTTTAAAAAAAGATTGTGTTGAGGCGCTAAATGAGATAATGTATGTAAAGGGTTTGGTCCAGAGGAAGGCTCTGGAAGTGTTAAGGTAAAGGAGCCTACAAAGTGAAGTAATGGGCAAGGATGTGTCAATTCTAATGGCAAGTAGGGAAGAGGAAAACTGAAGGATGAGTGAATAAAATATCAACAGTGAAAAAATCCCAGTGCCACTTGGAGCTTCCTAGTGCCCATCTTTGTATGGCCAGTTGCTTCTTGGGGCTCTCAAATCAAACGCCCGGCCCTGTGTGTTAAATAGCACTTCCCTAGAACTAGTTCTCATTACCCACCACCACCCACCCCACCACCCACCTCCCGCTCTTATCTCACTGCATCCTATTACCCTGTTACTTCCTTCACGGAACCAAGCTTACCTGAAATTAATGATCTATTTGCATGTTTCTTGTCTGCTGTAACCCTTCCATTTTGAGGATAGGAGTCTTGTCTATCTTGCTAAACTGCATCCCTGATACAGTGCCTACCGGACATGCAATAGTTCTTGAATGAATGAGTGACCACAAGGAAAGGAGCCAGAGAGTGTTTTAATCAAATATAAATGTAGTCAATGCCTTACAGATTCTTTTAAGTTCCAGAACACTCATTTTACGGTTTATGAAAATTGGATGACATGAGAAAAAATAACCAAGGGAGAAATGTGTACTTAAAGGGTTCGTCGTCGTTCAGTCGCTCAGTCGTATCCGACTCTCGGAGATGCCATGGACTGCAGCACGCCAGGCTTATTTAAGTAATGAAAGAACCAAGCGGGAAACTAGGAATAGTACACACACGAATGAATGAACTTTCCCGGACAGGCTGCAGTTCCTCCCCAGGGCAGGAGGCGGCGCTAGTGTCACGCCGACTCAGCCGCCGACAACTCTTGGTCCCTTTGGCTGACCGTCCAACGCCAGTGCCCGAGAACCGTGAGGGAACTAGCCAATAGAAAACCGTCTTAGTTACAAGGTCTGGCGGAAATGTCCAATGAGCGTAGCGGGTCTAGTCAAGGGGCGGTGCCAAGAAGAGGGGCGGAGGGAAGCGGTTAGAGGTGGGAGTTGGCGCTGCGGGCCGGGTAGGGACCGCGAAGCTGAGATGCGGACGGGGCCGCGCCGGTGACCGGAGCTGCCGCCCGACATGAACTCGCTGGAGCAGGCGGAAGGTAGGGTGCGCCTCCTGGGCCCTTCGCTAACTCCTCCCGGAAGCTCGCGGGGCCCTGGAGGCGCCGGAATCGTGGAAACCTGGTCGGGAGAGAGGAGGCCGCGAAGGATGGACTGACGGGGCCCGGAGCTGGGGGCGCGGGGGCCGGCCCAGGGGCCAAGGGGCGGCCGGACACGGCCTGGCGCTGCTTCCGGCGCGCGTGGCCTCCGCCGCCGCTGGAGAGGCGCTGCGTCAGCTCCCCCCATTCCTCCTGCGTGGACCAGGGAGCTTCTCGCCCAGTTATTTCTATTTCTTACTTGTTAGCAAGCCTTGTAGGGCGCTAACCCACTTTATTTTTTTCTAGTAGTCGATAAGAGTTCTATCCCTAATTTCTGCCTTGGTTTTTGGTAACTGCCGGGGTAAGGGAGTGCCTCTTGGTATCCCTTTTAAAGTTTGAAAAGCGCAACTGAAAATGATACCTTACCTTGCTCATTCAGCGGAAACACCTTGAACGCCCCTGTCTCGTAGAACCAGGCGTCGGCGCTCCAGAAGTGCCACATAGATCATCTGTAAGCTCTTGGGCGGCTGGAAAGGGGAGTGTCTTTCCATTACCCATCCGTTAGCTGATCAGAAGTCCAGTAAGAGCATACTGAAAGCGTAGCTGTTAATTAAACATAAGGGTATCGAGACTTTGGTCCTAGGTAAGATATTGTCCTAATACGGAGTTCTTGATTCCAACAGAGTTAAAACTCGGCTTGATTTTGATCCTTTACCTGCAACCCCAAATTTCTAGCTTTTGGCGCCGACTGAGGCTGCTGCTGATTTTCCACATACCATTTTATGAGGAACCAGCTAGTTTTCTTATATGTGAAATTGGAACTAAAGAAACCTAGTGTTTATCAAGGGCGTAAAGCTATCATAGTAAAGAAGTGAACAGTGCAGTGATACATGTGAGTTGGTGTGCAAGACCTGAAGCAGTTAGGGTATTTAAAATTCATCGTAATAGATTCAGATTACTAAGAGTAGCTAATTTCAAAATTGAAATCTTTTTACCTAGATCCCAAGGCTTTGGAGAGGAGACTTACTGAATATATTCATTGTTTGCAACCTGCCACTGGACGTTGGAGAAGTAAGTGCTTGGACGTTTTTTTTTAAGGGAAAATAAGCTGACAGTTGATACTTTTATTCTGCCTAGCAGTGATTTGCTTTCACGTAAAACTTTTGATTAACAAATGCTTGCTTAAAAAAAAAAATAAATAAATGCTTGCTTTATTAAACCATAAGGTTCCCTTTTGTTTTGACAGTTTTAGATCTATTTAATATTGTAAATAACGGTGTTTTAAAGAAATTTTAAGAAAAGAAACTGACAACCCTAAAAAGATAGTCGTATTTTGTGTGGTTGACTTTTTATTTTTGTATTAAAATACGTATATTTTGTTAGACATGTATGACAAATCTGGTTATCAGAACATGTAATAAAAATTTCAGTAGTCTGTTTAGCAGTTTTACAATTTTGCCTGTAAACTATTGAAGTAAAGTTTGTTGAAGGAAGTGATATTCAACAATACTGTAAGATATGACTTGAAAGAATTGTAGTTACTGCCCCATGGAAATATATAGGAAATAGGAAACGTAGACAAATATTTAAGTGATAAGATCAGTAAGCAGAATACTTTGTTAACTTTTGTTGGGAGAGTCTTAATTTCTTGGCTGTTCATTGCTGAAGTTTAATTTTTTTCAAGAAGAGTGAAAAGTGAAAATGGCTCAGTTGTGTCCCACTCTTTGCAACCCCATGGTCTCTGTTATAGTCCGTGGAATTCTCCAGGCCAGAATACTGGAGTGGGTAGCCTTTCCCTTCTCCAGGGGATCTTCCCAACCCAGGGATTGCACCCAGTTTGCATGTAGATTCTTGACCAGTTGAGCCACAAGGGAAGCCCACGAAGGACATATTTTATTTTGAAGTATGATTCAGTTGGCGGGACCGAACTGAAGAGCACTATTGAAGTCAGGGGTCTCTTCCTGTGTCAAGGTTTTTTGTGTAATTTTTATTAAATCTATTTGCAAAGTGCTGTTCACAAGCAGTAATGATTTTTCTCAAGCTCTCCAGTTTACTTAGGAATTATCCTGAAAACCTTATTTCACTGTTACTTGGGAATTTTTTTAAATGTACAGGATTATAAAATGTAATATAATGAATACACTTTTACTCTGGTTCACAGTCTCAGTGCTTCCATATAAATGACATCAGCTTGTTTAATATACCCATGTGTATGAGGTCCTGTCTGGTGGGTTTGATTATGATTTTGCTTCATTAAAAAAAAAGAAAAATCTGTATACTTTAGTATATTTCTTATTGGAAATGTAAGAGACTTAGTTTAATCTGTTCTGAGCTGAGAGCATAAATTTGAAATTTTGAGTATTATTAAATAACTGAAATGAGATTGTTTTTCTATGATTTGCCTCTTCTAAACGTGCGTCACCAGAAGTTCTAGATAATTAAGATTTCGCAATATTTCTTTTGCTCTTTGAAGCTTGATTTGCAAATTTTAGAAACATTTGCATCCCATTTGAAAGAAACTGTCTTGGTCCCCAGAACATTAACTAGGTCTTGGTGTCCCTGTATTATTTTAATAGTGTAATAGTATTTTAGTAATACTATTTATTCTCAAGTTTTACTTATGCTTTCTTTAGAATTTCTGAAATAATTCTACCTTAATGGGGAGAAAGAATCTAACTTGTACTGTCAGTAATTTCTACCCCAACTTTGCTTACGTCCCTTAAAGAAAATCTGATACTGATTGGTGTGCTCCACACTCCTAACACTGACCTTTGTTTAATTCAACAACAGGCGGTTGTCTGCAAGGCAAAATTCTTTAGTCCGAGTTCTCAGTGCATTCATAAAAGAGTCTTTGTTTGGTTTGTTTACATTAAAAAATGAGGTTTTGGTGGGAAGTGTTTTTTGTTTTGAATTTACAAAATCTGCAGAAAGCATAAAACACATAACAAATTTACTTTTAAGTTTTACCACCTTGGTTCTTACTGCTTTTAATTTCATAAATCTATAGAAATACTGACTAAAGAATTCAGGGGGACTGTATCCGCCTCAGTTACTAAGGTTCACATTGTTTTAGAGAATTCCCCAAGGTCTTGTGGCAAGTTTCCCTAATTCCTGAGTGGAGTACATTTTCCATTTAATGAAGTGCTGCATCCTCTGGCTGTTGTTTATTAAGAACTGGTAGTAGTATCGTATTAATGGCTTGTTTCCTTACTAATTTCATATTTATCTTTCATCAGTGCTTCTTATAGTGGTATCTGTCTGTACAGCTACTGGTGCCTGGAACTGGTTAATAGATCCTGAGACACAAAAGGTAGACCTTTTGATTTAAAAATCTTTCATAGATTAAGTGAGACAATGGCTATAGCAGTGCTTTGTTTTTTGTAAAGTATTAATCAAATGCTACCTATTAGTACTAGTAGTGATATTAATCATGTTAAAAATATGCCTTATATTAATTTGCTTGAAAAAAACTGTGGCTGGCTATTGCAGGTCAAGTATCTTTGCAGAGAAAAAGGTTTAAGAAATACTACTTTTATTACTTTTCATTTCTGAACTTGTATGCAGTTGTTATGTATCTCACTATTACATATTTCAGTGTAAACACTGTATCTCGTTTTGTTCATTTAGTGTCATCAGTACCAACTTTTAAAAACTACACAGCAACATTTTCTTCCATGAGTTACTTTTGTTGATGCCTTTCCTCACCCCTTAAAGCATTTGAGACAACTGCAGTAAGCATTATGATTAAATAGTAGATATAAGTGTAATAAGCAGCCAAGACTAGAAAAAAACAGAGTAGGAGGTCAGAACCAGGACGGAAACCAGATCACTAACACCATAGACCATCTGGGCCAGCATAATTGCCAGGGTCTCTGAAGTCACTGCCAGTTCCATGGTTTTCATCATGAAGAGGACATGTGTAAATTCCCTAAGCTATCAAAGCCTTTCTTTTTCAACTTCATTTTATCTTTAAAAAAATTTTTTTTTGCCTGAAGTTTAATTTAGAGACACAGAGAGCTGTCCCATTGGACGCTAAGAATATTGCTGTGCCAAATGCAATAACAGATTTCATAATGTTATTTCTTGAAGCATCCTTCAATGAAACACGATAGCATGTTTCTGAAATTTTCTACCTCTTTCTACCAACTTGTGCCTTAATTTAAAACTTGAGCTTTCCTGTTAGAGGAGGTAATCACCTTCAGTTTCTCAGTGGTTTCCTCTCTCCAGTTCAGCTTTCTTTAGGTATTAATGATACTGTAATTTTCACAAAATTAACCTTATTTCGCCTTTTAAACTATAATTAGATAAACTGCTTCCAGTAGCTTTATTTACAACCTTTAGGTTATATAGAAGAAAAACTTAATAATAAGACTTTTGTCTAAATGGCAGTTCAGACAAGCAGGGGGTTATTTACCATGTAATCTCTCTGACTTTATCCACTGAGGTGGAAATACAAAAGAATAGGAGCAGGGGAGGTTGGTGATGGGATTTCGTGTTAATAGAGGGGGTTTCTGTAATGGAAACCCGCCTGTGTGTCCCTTTATAGTTGGTGCTCATCCTTAGGAGAAGAGTGAAGGAGGCTGGCAAGAAAAAGGTCTGTCTTGGGAAATGAATCTGACTTCTAATTGGGAAAAATATAAGCTGACTTCAGCTAGTTGACATCTTAATAAAACATAGAGTTAAATGTAATATGAAATAGGCTCAAAATTCTGTAGTTAATGTGATTCTCTAAATTAGGTGAGAATGTAACTGTTAGCCTAAATGTCAGCTCTGTATTTCAATATTTAATAACTTCCAACCTGACAAGAGTTAATAAACAGCGACTGTGTCTGTAAGAAGAGCTGCAAGCTTGAAAACCAGTGTCTAGCTGGAGGAACACAAGAGGAGAAGGCATGTGGCAAACGGGAAAGTACACGAAAGCCTAAACTAGAGGAGGAAATTGTTACTTGGATGCAGTTGATTATTGCCATGGAGGAAAGAAGGTGGATACTGACCTAATTAAAATTAAAGCACTGTATATGCTAATACTGTGCAGGGCTCATAAAACACAGCTGGCCTGTGAGAATTGAACTGTCCTCAAGGGTTTAAGAAGACATTACTCTGGAATATTAATCTTTCTTCAAGATCTCATCCTTCTGGGAGCTTTCTCCTTCCTGATGTTTTCAACCTGTCATCTCTTCACTTGACAAATTTATTTAAGCAGTACCCTGCTAGGCCACTGTTCTCCCCTAAGTTTATTGTCTGTCTTGAAACATGCACACATACCTTAGTATCAGAGTGGAGCTCAGACGCCCTGAGTTTGATTCTGTTGCTCCCGTTTAGTTTCTAGTCCACCTGATTTCTTTTTCTAGACTCTGAATACTTGTCTTTTCCATCTGCATTCTGATTCCCAGTAGTCTGGCTTCAGTGCCTACACTTGTTCCGATTCTGGATCCTGTTCCCTTGTCCTTCTACATAGTCTCAGAATTGTGGATGGTTCTATTTTTTTCTACCATCTGATTATGCTCATATCTGAAATTAGCCCTTTGCTTCTCTTGAACTCTAGTTTTTTATGGATAGCTACTAATTATTCTCTCCTACTGAAATGTCCTGTGGCCATCTAAATCTAGTAGCTTCAAAACCAAACTCATGTTTTGTCTCTTTCAGAAAGAAAGGGTGATGCTGGAACTGAGTCTTGTAGGATATGTAGGAGCTAGCCAGGTGAAGAGAGAAAAGGAAAACGAGAGTGGTTAGACTGAGACCAGGTTGTGTGCAGTTTGCTCGCTTCTGCATTTTAACAGGGAGGGTAACTAGATCGTGTCTGACTTGTGTCTTCATTGAGATTAGGGGCTTCATCTCCGTTCATGCAGCAATATTTATTGAGCACCTTTATTTGCCTGGGTGGTTGCTCAGTCGTGTGCACCCCTTTGCGACCCTTTGGACTGCAGCCCACCAGGCTCCTCTGTCCATGGGATTTCCCAGGCAAGGTTACTGGGGTGAGTCGCCATTTTCTTCCTCCAGGGGATCTCCCCAGCCCAGTGGTTGAACCCCTGTCTCCTGTGTATCCTTCACTGCAGGCGGATTCTTGTCCCACTGAGCTACTGGGGAAGCCCCTGAGCACCAGTGTTTGCCAAGTCCTATTTCAGGTGTTGGGAAAATAGCGATGCCATGCCCAGGACAGTGTCCCTCCTCTTGCAGAACTTTTTTCTTTTTGGCCATGGCACATAGCATGTGGACTCTTTCCCAACCAGAGATCAAAGCCCCCTTCTCTGGGAGCATGGAGTCTTAACCACTGGACCGCCAGGGAAGTCCATGGAACTCGTAGTCTTATGCTTTTTAAATTAACTTCTCACTAGGAAGGGTTCAGTAAATATTGTCAGTAGGGTATTTTTTTAAATTATAGAATTGAATTTGTAATGGTTCAAGCATTTGGAATGAATGGAGGGAATATTACTATATTGTTTTGCTGCATTGAAGATTTAAAACATACATTAATTTGTGTAGCATAGCAATATGAAGAACTGGGATTTGGGAAAGTCTTCAAATTCCTTTTTTTTTTTGCCCTGCCTCGAAGCTTATGGGATCCCAGTTCCCTCTTGCTCCTTGTTCAGTGGCTAAGTCGTCTCTGACTGGTTGTGATCCCATGGACTGCAGCACGCCAGGCTTCGCTGTCCTTCACTGTCTTCCAGAGTTTGCATAGACTCATGTCCATTGAGTTGGTGATGCCATGCAACCATCTTATCCTCTGTTACCCCTTCTCCTCCTGCCCTCCAGTCTTTCCGAACATCTGGGTTTTTTCCATTGAGTTGGCTCTTTGCATCAGGCGGTCAAAATATTGGAGTTTCAGCTCCAGCATCAGTCCTTCCAGTGAATATTCAGGGTTGATTTCCTTTAAGATTGACCGGATTGATCTCCTTCTTGTCCAGCTGGACCCTCTTGTCCAGCTGACCCTCTGACCAGGAGGTCAGAAGCTGACCTTCTCCAGTACCACAATTCAAAAACATCGATTCTTCTTTATGGTCCAACTCTCACATCCAAACATGGTTACAGGAAAAACCATAGCTTTGACTATATGGACCTTTGTCAACAAAGTGGTATCTCTGCCTTTGAATACAGTCTAGGTTTGTCATAGCTTTTCTTCCAAGGAGCTAGGGATCAAACCCAGGCCATTGCAGTGAAAGCCCAAAAGCAACGAGGGAACTCACCAAATTCTCATACTTTAGAGAATTAAATGTTACATGTATTCATGCTCAAGTAAAGAAGTAGGAATCAATACTGTTCTAAAATTTTTAACATTTTTATATTTCAAACTCTTCTTTTGACAGGTGTCCTTCTTCACATCATTATGGAACCATCCATTTTTCACCATTAGCTGTATCACTCTAATAGGCTTATTCTTCGCTGGAATTCACAAAAGAGTAGTTGCACCGTCAATGTATCCTTTATCATGAATTTTATTCTCTGAACTAAACTAAAGCACCTCTCTAGGTGTTGTTAAAAGCTTACTTTTGAAATACAAATTTTCCTTTGACCGTATTTATTCAGTATAGCTGCTCGATGTCGAACTGTGTTAGCAGAATACAATATGTCTTGTGATGATGTAAGTATTTTCATTAGAAAACTGTAGACAACATGTGAAAGGACTGAAGTTCTTTGGTTTAGTAAAACAAGCATTAAAAATAATTTGTCTCAATGGAATTAATAGGGAGAATATTCAATGTAGCATTGATTCAAAGACACTTTTTTTAAAAACACTGTAACATCCCTGAAAATTGAGATACATCTAATAATCAGTGGTGTCTCATAGTTAAATTGGTAGAGAGTGTAATCTGTCTTAATGACATAAAGTCATGATACGTCTTCTAACTGAAGCTTTCTTAGATTCAGTGAAATATAGTGGTCTTTATTAGCCAAAAATGACTCGTTGGGAGTTGGTTTTATAAACTACTGTTATTTATCTCATGCTGTTGTGTATATAGGGTTTTAAATAGAAGTAATAGATTAATTGATAGACTATAGACATATGAACCTGCCATGTTTTTTAAAAAGTTAATCACATATCAATATGATGAGACTATCTCACAATTTTGATTTTATTTATAAAAAGCATTTTTACCTTCAACTTAAAAAACTAGTTAGTAATACCTGCCAAGTATAGAAAATTAGAATAAAAGGCCAAAAAAATTTTAGGGCAGGAGAACAACTGGATCAGTGAAAGAGAATGATAGAGGATAGTATCCAGGATATTTGAAGACCTATTAAAAATCAATAATAAAAAGACAAATAGTACATTTTTAAAATGGGAAAAGGTTAAGTCATATCACACAAGTGGAAATACAAATGGATAAAGGTGAAGACTGGACAGCCTCGTTTGTCATGGAGGAAGTGCAAAGTTAAACAGTTCATTTAAATACTACCTGTCAGATTAGTAAAAATTAAATACTTTATAACTCTAGTATTGTGGTGAAATGATGCAGCCACACACTGTTTGTTGGGAATATACATTGATGCAGTGGGTTGCCATTTTTTTCTCCAGGGAATCTTGACCCAGCGATTGAACCCAAAACCCAGGTCTCCTGCATTTTAGGTAGATAACTTTACCTTCTGAGCCACCAGGGAAGCCCTTTTTGAAGGATAGTTTTCATCATTCTTATAAAATGTAGTATGTGCTTGCCTCCTGACCTAACCATTCTACTTTTTTCTCCTACCCTGGTTGGGGGTACCATCCCACAAGTACACAGGGTTGTTCATTATAACATCCTTAGTAGTGGAGAAAAAAAAAAGGAAATAATTTTGGTGTCTCAACAAGGGAGTGGTGAGATAGGCTGTGGTAAAGCCATATCATAGGAAATCAGAAGTAAATCTGTAAATACGGACTTGGAAGTATCCAAGATATAATGTTAGGAGCAAAAAGTAAATTAACAAGCAATATGCTCAGTTTGGTGCTTTCTTTTTAGTTTTAATTAGGGAAATTTCCAAACATAAGGCAAAGAGAAGAGCTAAATGAACTTCAGTTATCCTCAACCAGTGTTCACAGTAAATCAGCTCTTGGCCATTCTTTTTTGTTTTCATGGCCATTCTATGTCATGTGTACCCCTGCCCACCTTCCCTGTCATCAGGTTATTTAGGAATGAAACACTTAATTAGCATGTTAGAAGCACCAAATTTTTATTCATATATGTGAATATAAATCCATAAAAAAAAACTATGTAAGAATTCATGCTAAAACTGTTTTCTTTTGTAAGAGAACTAGAATTTGAGGTAAATGGATGACTTTGGCTTGTCTTGTTTGAACTTTTTATTAAATCCATGGTATTTTTATACAGTGGAATACTGCACATCTTATAATAGCAGGTTAAAAAGGTGCAAAACTGCTGAAACACAGTAACATCGGTGAGTTTCAAAAACACAGTGAGCGAAAGAAGTAGAGGCAGAGAACACTCACTGTGTGATTCTGTTTATTTCAAGGTCAGAGACAGGCAGGTTCATCTATGGTGAGCAGTTACGTTGGGAGCTCAGGTTCTACTGGCCTTGGCAACAGGCATGGAGGAACTTTCTAAGTGGTGGTGGTGTTCTGTAGCTTGCCTTGAGAGGTGGCAACTTGGGTCTATACATTTGTCAAAACTTAATAATTTTATATGAATTACACCCCAGTAAAACAGTAGAACAATTAGTATCAAAGTTCTACCAAGATACAAAAGTATTACCAAAAATTAAGTGAAAGTAAGACTTGAGAGGGAGCCAGAATCCTGACAACACTTTTTGACCTGAGGATAATAAAATGTGTTTGTGAAAACCACCTAGAACCTTGGAACCAAAGATAATCACCATGTTTTATGTTTTGTTGGGTATCTCATGTACTTAAAAAAGAAAGATGTTATAATCAAGTTTTGAGTAAAGAACCTCTAAATAAACAGTGTTAAAGGTTTTTCAGTTCTGCTTCTTTGACCCAATGTTAGGATTTCAGTACAAGGGCTTGGGCCTGTTTTTCTTTTTTATTTGCATGATCTCAGTTAATGTCTTCCATTTTGTTTAATTACATAGTGCTCCACTTGAGGGATGCATCTTAATTTCATCCACACTTTACATATTGTATATGTTGTGCATATTTCATTAGAACTCAAGCTCCATGAGGACAGGAAACTGTCTCGCTCGTGACTGGGTCTCTAACGTCTCTTGAGGCCTGGCACATAATAAGCACTTGGTCAATCCTGTATGAAAGAATAGGACTTAAATGTGCATCCTTACACTTGCATATCTCTTCAGATAAGTTCCTAGAAATGAAATTCTTTGGATTATATGGTATGTACTTTTGGGGGGGGGGGGGATAAATAAGACACTTGGCCCTACAGAAGAGTTATATCCATGTGCATTGAATACCAACATGAGTGTCTTATCATTCCAACCTTAGGTTTGCATTTTAACTTGAGGAAATGAAAGTTTTGATGTTAGAAAAAGGGAAAAGTTTTTGTTCAGATACACAGTTTTATTTATGTTTTATAGACTCCACTTGGTAAGGAGCATAAATCAGCCTATACAAGTTGGGATTTTATTTTATCCAGTGGGTTGTTTGACTTTCAGGAAGATTGTATGTGTGTGTTTTAAAGTTCTAAAGATTTTAGAAGAAAATTCTACACAATACTTTGAAAGTATAGCTATTAATGGCTTAATCTTGACTAAATATAGAGGAGTGTTCTGATGCCTTAAAAGGTTTCTAGGAAAGTGGTGTTATTTTTAATAGAACTGTGTATATATTTTTTTAACCTTTTTTTTTTTCATTTTTACAGACAGGAAAACTAATTTTGAAACCTAGGCCTCATGTTCAATGACAATCTACATCCATTGTTTTGGGTCTTAAAACAACCTTTCTTCAAAAAGTGATACAGCAAAAAGCCATAAAGGATTCCTTTTACAGTTGGATATGTGACTGTCATAGCAACAACGGACAAGAAATGTGCAATATTTCCCCAGATTGTCTTCATGATGACAACTCTCATTACCAGTGCTTTGGTACCTTTGGTTATCTGTGTTTCAGTATTAGTGTCACTTTAGTACTTCAGATCCTGCGAAGATTTTTGCAGAAGAAGTATGTATGTAATATGTTACTAAGTTAAACTTAGAAACAGAACCTCATCCAGTTTTTATAATGTATTTTTGCAAACTACTGTAAATAGCCAATCAATGCCAATGTTAAAGAGGAAATGTTATGTGGACATCGTTCTCCTGCACCAGTATTTCAGGAACATCCGCTTGCCATCTCCACAGCTTTTTAAAACCGGCTATTACTTATAGCTGTGCCTTTCACTCTATACTCCTCTTTTAATCACAATGCAGGACAAACATCAGATTGAGCTTAGACTAAGGAAAATTCGTCCCCATTATGTTGTGAGAAATCGTAGATGTTTTGAGAAACAGTTTTTGTTAAACCAGATAGTGAATTTCAGGCACTGTAGTGCTATTTTCCAGGTTCATTGTTTTCATTTAATGCTAAATATACTTTATATTTTTTTAAATGATTTTAAGGACACTCCAAAGGCTTCTGAGTAGACAAATTTAGTTATAAATTATGTATTGTCTGGGAATTTGACAGTCATTGCTTTAGATAATTGGATTTTATGCTGTGGTAGACATACTGTTACACTAGTATTGTGCAGGTGTGATTGGTCATCCACTCCATCTTGGGATCACTTGGGAGCAGTGCCACAAACTAGAGTCTAAAATTCTCACTGTTTAGAGAGTGTTAATGACATACTGTGTATGCATATTAGCCACATGTACTATAATAACCCTTAAGATTAAACTATTGGGATTGCTGTAAATATTTTAAAGAACTGGAGTTGCCTTCTACCTGTTTATTAGAAGATTTTGAAAAGATTTAAATTATTTCATGAGCAATCTTTTTAATTTCATTTAATGTAAAGCTGAAAATTCAAAGACAGGACAAAAAATTTTTAACAAGGCTGCCATTTATCTTAAATGTGTTCATTTTGGCTTTCACATGTATAAAATTTTATTCTTTGAACTGCAGCAATAAACCCTCTGCTCCTACTAAGTCTTAAGAGGGTATTCTATATATTCTTCATTGTTTTATTTCCTGTAAATTTTGTAGGTAAATATGTGCATAAAAATAAATACTTTATATATACATAGTGATTGGGCTTTTCCTTGGTTTAAGTCTGTAACTGAAAAAAATTCTAAACATACTGTGTGTCAGATACAGGTTAGTTCCAAATGAGATATTTTACTCTAACTGTAGGTCCAGTGGAGCAAATTTCAAGGGACAGTTGAAGGTACACAGTTTATCAGGCTGTCAGTACTTTTAACGTGTCTTCTTCTGTGTGCTCAGTTACTCAGTTGGGTTTGCCATGGACTGTTGTCCATCAGGTTCTGTCCTTGGAATTTTCCAGGGAAGGATACTAGAATGGGTTGCTGTTTCCTACTCCAGAGGATTTTCCTGACCCAGGAATTGAACATGGGTCTCTTGCGTCTCATGCACTGGCAGGTGAATTCTTTCTTGTTTCCTCCAATAGTATAAAGCTAAAAAGGGACGTTCTATGTCCTAAATCCTTTATGGAATCATCAGCTACTTTGTGTATTTAACAAAAGCCTTGACTCTTCTCCCCTAGAAAACTACGTCTGTTAATGCATATACTTCACATGTACATGGAGAGGATTCCAAGGATTTCCTGATGCCAGGCTGCTTGGAATCCATTGGCTCCAAGAAAGAAACTTGTTACACTTCCAAAGACTGTGCATACCTTAACCTCTAGCAGAACAATTAATTTTCCGAAAAAGTCTTTACTCTGATTGAAATGGCCCAAGGATCCTTGCCAAGCTAGCTTCTTAACCACCTGCTCCTCACTCTCTTGTATGCCCTTCCACACTGTTAGGGAGTTACTGTTGAGACTGGTCCTCTGACTTTACGGGTGGGAAAGACAGGCTTAGATTTTCCAAGTGACTTTACATCCACATGACTTACTGAAGACAACCAACACTAAGTTTCTTGACTCAGATTGAAAAGGGGTGTGTGTGTGTAACTTAAGTTGTGAGCCATTACAGTGGTATGGTTGAGAATGTTTACTCTTATGCCAAACTGTCTGGATTTTGACCTCAGATCTACTACTTGCTACTTTTGTAACCTTAGGCAAATTATGTAACATTAGTTTTCTCATTTATAAAATTGGCATGATGCCAATCTTCTAGATAAGGAAAGAAAATGTATAAGATAAAGGTGTATTGCCAATCATCCAGGCTTATATCCAGTATTACTAATTCACGGAGAGCACTTAACCAGCGCTTGGCTACAGAGTCAATGCTCATTAAATCTAGTTGTTAAACCAAACACTAAAGAAAGAAAACCTCATTGTTACAGCTACTTTACCTAATATTAATATCTCAGTTGAGATAGCCATGAGGGGAGATTTTAAGTTAGAAAGCTAAATGCTAAGATTTGTAATGTAAAAAGCCATAGTGAAACTAACATAGCTTCATTATAACTTCATTAAGTCAAACATCATTTATCCTTGGTTTCTGTATTCTAATTTTCCTACAGTTATCTGTCAATATCAGACATTTGCCCCTGCCCTACCCTAAAAAATCATGTTTTTAAATCTAAAATTGGTATTATGAAAAATTTTAAAACGTAAAAGTAGAGAAAGTGGTATAATGGACACCCATGGACCCATTGCCCAACTTTAACAGTTACCAACATGCTGCTGCTAAGTTGCTTCAGTCGTGTCCGACTGTGTGACCCCATAGATGGCAGCCCACCAGGCTTCCCTGTCCCTGGGATCCTCCAGGCAAGAACACTGGAGTGGGTTGCCATTTCCTTCTCCAATGCATGAAAGTGAAAGTGAAGTCACTCAGTTGTGTCCGACTCCTAGCCGCCCCATGGACTGCAGCCCACCAGGCTCCTTTGTTCATGGGATTTTCCAGGCAAGAGTACTGGAGTGGGGTGGTTACCAACATAAACGTAACCAATTTTGTCTTGTGTTCTACTTCCTCACCCCCACAGAGGATTATTTTGAAGTAAAGCCTAGATAATTTTTCATTAAAATCATAAATATTCCAGTAAATGTCTCCAAAGATAAGGACTGTTTCAATATAGGCAACAATACTGTATCACATGTAAAGCAATAATTTTGTACCATCAAAGGTAAAAAGGGGCTATTGCCCCCTTCTGACTTCAATCTTTCCCAGCATCAGGGTTTTCCAGTGAGTCAGCTCTTGGCATCAGGTAACCAAAGTATTGGAGCTTCAGCATCAGTGCCTCCAGTGAATATTCACGGTTGATTTCTTCTAGGGTTGACTGGTTTGATCTTGCTCTCCAAGGGACTCTCAAAAGAGTCTTCAGCACCACAGTTTGAAAGAATCCCAGTGCTCAGCCTTCTTTATGGTCTGACTCACATCCATACGTGACTACTAGAAAAACCATAGCTTTGGCTATACAGAACTTTGTTGGCAAAGTGATGTCTCTGCTTTTTAATACACTGTCCAGGCTTGTCATAGCTTTTCTTCCAAGAAGCAAGCATCTTTTAATTTGGTGGCTGCAGTCACCCTCTGCAGTGATTTTGGAGCCCAATAAAGTAAAATCTGTCACTGTTTCAACTTTTTCCCCATCTGTTTGCCTTGAAGTGGTAGGACTGGATGCAATGATCTTAAGTTTTTTGAATGTGGAGTTTTCAGCCAGCTTTTTCACTCTTACTCTCAAGAGGTTCTTTAGTTCCTCTTTGCTTTCTGTCATTCGAGTTGTATTGTCTGCATGTCTGAGGTTGTTATTTCTCCCTGCAATCTTTCTTTTTTCCATCCTTGCAATCTTGATTCCAGCTTGTGATTCATCCAGCTCAGCATTTCACATGATGTACTCTGCATAGAAGTTAAATAAACAGGGTAACTATATAATCTTGATGTCCTCCTTCCCCAATTTTGAACCAGTCAGTTGTTTCATGTCTGGTTCTAACTTGTTTCTTGTCCTGTATACAGGTTTCTCAGGAGGCAAGTAATATGGTCTGATATTCCCATCTCTTTAAGAATTTGCCACAGTTTGTTGTAATCCACACAGTCAAAGGCTTTCGCATAGTCAGTGCAGCAGAAGTAGACGTTTTTCTGGAATTCTCTTGCTTTTTCTATGATCCAGTGGATATTGACAATTTTACCTCTGGTTCCTCTGCCTTTTCTATATCCCACTTGTGGGATTCAGGTACTGTTGAAGAAATTTTTAAAAAGAATCAGATAAATTTGAATAGCCACAGTTTGGGGAAGAAAAACAACAACCTAGGGTCTGGGACTGGGTTTCTGAAATCCCTATTTCTGAATTATGTCTGATTAAATTTGTCAGCTCATACACGTAAAGTATTTTTTTCAATAAATTATGTAAAGTGACTCCAGTCAAGAGCTTCCAGAGTAAACAGCGTTATCACGGTGAACACCACTGCTATCTCTTCCATGTATCAACACACTTCAAAGGAAATGGGGAACCCACACACAATCCACTTTGAATGTCCAGTATGACTGTATGCAGCATAGACAGTTCCCAGTCCAGATAAGGGCAGGAGGAAAGGGGAAGGGTCACAGGGAGAAACTGAAATGGATATGTTTGAACAGAGGAGAAATACAGTTGACAAAGTAATGAAAATAAGGAAATTATTAAGTCCAAGGAAAATGAAGGATTGTATAAGAAAGAGACTGGTTTTAGTGGACATCTTAGACATTTTAACTTTCCTGATGGCTTAGACATTTTAACTTACCTGCAGGTAAAGAGTTTGCCTGCAATGCAGGGAATCTGGGTGCAGTTCCTGGGTTGGAAAGATCCCCTGGAGAAGGAAATGGCAACCCACTCCAGGATTCTTGCCTGGAGAATCCCATGGACAGAGGAGCCTGGAGGGCTACAGTCCACGGGGTCACAAAGAGTTGGACATGACTGAGTGAGTAATACTTAATACTTAGACATTTAGCAGTGAGTAATATTTGCATTGTCCAAGTAATTTGAATAGCGACAGTTGATTTAACCAAGAATTGTGGTATGGTTTTGTTGGATGAAGTAGAAATGGAGGAAAGGGTACAGGAGAGTAAAGTCTATATATCTTCCAGGGCAAGAAGGCCAGAAAGGAAGAGTAATAATAGCTTACTCTTGGGAATATGGAGATAATAACAGGAGAACCAGAGTTGAGGATGTCTACTTCCGAGTAGACTTTGGCTTGGGGTTGGGGAAAAGAAAAGCAAGGGACTGCTGTTCTTCCTTTTATAACTTTTCAGATTGTGTATTTATGTAAGAGACTTCTTTTCAGTGAGGTAGCAAAATAATACAAATTCGCTGTGAGGAGTAGTTCATTTTATGAAACATACAGAGAGTGTTTTGCCAGTTTTTCTTAGACTTAGTCATTTTCTATGTTCCTCCTTTTACCTGGTGTTACCCAATAAAACTTTGTTTTGTTTTGTTTTTTTCCAATTTGCTAGCTCTTCAGTAAATACCAAAAAATTCATTAGGAGACAACATATTGGAGTTTTTACACGCCAATTTAAGTCTGCGTATGTAGGGTCAGTCCTATCTTTGTCATTTACAAATCACCTGCTCTTAGGCAAGAAACGTCTCAGTGCCTCGGTTCTCTCCTCTCCGACGTGGCAATGGATGTCACATGGGGTTGTTGATGGGTTAAACAGCTTAATCCACGCAGAGCTCTCAGAGCACTGTCTGGCACATAGCGATGGCTCAGTAAATGCTGTCAAGGGGACCCTCACTCTGTGAATAGGGAGTGGAGTCCATTATGATTACCAATGAGTATGGGGGAGATGATCAAAACAGGGATAGGTTCTGCAGGCTTTAAAAAAAAATCAACCTTATTGAGGTTAATTTACATAAAACAACTCTAATTTTTATCATAAAATGCAGTTTTAACTGTACAGTTTGATGAATTTTGATAAATATAGTACCCCTGTAATAATCACTAAAAGGAAGATGCAGAACAATCACCCCAAAGGGTTCCCTCACACCGTTTGCCAGTCAGTTCCCATCCCCAACACCTGGCTCTGGGCAACTCTTGTCAGTTCTATCACTATAGACGAGATTTGTGGTTTCTAGAGTTTCACATAAATGAAATCATAGTATATAGTACAATTCTCTTTTGTCTGGTTTCTTTTGCCAAACATGTTTTAGAGATTTTTATCTATGTTAATACATGTATCAGTAATTCATTCCCTTCCATTGCTTTTTTGTTTCTTCATTTACCTGTTGATGAATATTCCAGTTTGGGGCTGTTATTAATAGAGTTTCTATGAATATTCATCTATAGGTCAGCGTGGATATATTCACTTTTCCGGGAACACCTGGAGTGGGATTGCTTTATCATAGGCTGAGTATATGTTAACCTTATAAGAAACCACCAAACTGTTATCTTTCTTTTTTTCATTATTTATTTATTTTTATCCCTCTCAATTTATTATTGCAGTGGCTTCTCTTGTCGCAGAACTTGGGCTCTAGGCTCATGGGCTCAGTGGTTGTGGCACATGGGTTTTGTTGCCCCGAGGCATGTGGAATCTTCCCAGACAGGCAATTGAACCTGTGTTCCCTTCATTGGCAGGCAGATGTTTCACCATTGAGCCAGCAGGGAGGTCCCCACCAAAATGTTTTCTGAAATAGTTGCCCCATTTTACATTCCCACCAGCAATGCTTGAGAGTTCCAGGAGCTACACAGCCACTAAAAAGGCCAAAATGAGAAAGACTGACAATCCTGGTTTAGGTGGTGCTGACTCTGTTGACTTTTGGGTAAATAGGATGCTCTTAAAATGAACTCCCATCACTCTCTTTGGATCAAAACCATTAAGGTTTGTTGCTTTCCAAAGGTTGATTTCAAACTGTGCTGCTGGAGGAGACTCTTGAGAATCCCTTGGACAACAAGGAGATCAAACCAGTCAGTCCCAAGGAAATGAATCCTGAATATTCATTGGAAGTTCAGTTCAGTCGCTCAGTTGTGTCTGACTCTTTGCGACCCCATGGACTGCAGCATGCCAGGCCTCCCTGTCCATCACCAACTCCCGGAGTTTACCCAAACTCATGTCCATTGAGCCGGTGATGCCATTCAACCATCTCATCCTCTGTCGTCCCCTTCTCCTCCTGCCCCCAATCCCTCCCAGCATCAGGGTCTTTTCCAATGAGTTCTCTTCGCATGAGGTGGCCAAAGTATTGGAGTTTCAGCTTCAGTGTCAGTCCTTCCAGTGAACACCCAGGACTGAACTCCTTTAGGATGGACTGGTTGGATCTCCTTGCAGTCTAAGGGACTCTCAAGAGTCTTCTCCAACACCATAATTCAAAAGCATCAATTCTTTGTGGTTTCATCAAAGCACTCAGCTTTCTTTACAGTCCAACTCTCACATCCATACCCAGGTACTGGAAAAACCATAGCCTTGACTAGACGGACCTTTGTTGGCAAAGTAATGTCTCTGCTTTTTAATATGCTGTCTAGGTTGGTCATAACTTTCCTTCCAAGGAAAAAGCGTCTTTTTATTTCATGGCTACAGTCACCATCTGCAGTGATTTTGGAGCCCCCCAAAAATAAAATCTGCCACTGTTTCCCCATCTCTTTTCCATGAAGTGATGGGACCAGATGCCATGATCTTAGTTTTCTTAATGTTGGGCTTTAAGCACAAGCTGGAATCAAGGTTGCCGGGAGAAATATCAGTAACCTCAGATATGCAGATGACACTACCCTTATGGCAGAAAGTAAAGAAGAACTAAAGAGCCTCTTGATGAAAGTGAAAGAGGAGAGTGAAAAAGTTGGCTTAATTCATTGGAAGGACTGGTGCTGAAGCTGAAACTCCAGTAGTTTGGCCACCTGATGAGAAGAACCAGCTCATAGGAAAAGACCCTTTGCTGGAAAAGATTGAGTGCAGGAGGAAAAGAGGTCAACAGAGAATGAAATGGCTGGATGGCATCATGGACTCAGTGGACATGAGTTTGAGCAAACTCCTGGAGATGGTGAAGGACAGGGAAGCATGGTGTGCTGCAGTTCATGAGGTCACAAAGAGTCTGACACACACAGCTTAGCAACTGAACTACAACAAAGGTTAGTTGAGTTAGATGGAATTTAGGGAGACTCAGGATTAAATCCTATCAGTTAGAAATTATATGTTCTAATCTAGGTATTTTTCACAGTGTTTATTTCAGCTAAACAGCCAACAAAGCAGGCAATAGTTTTCAAGGGCAGAAATGTGAATATCCTGCAACATAAAACTGATTTGGCTCATTTTAGGCAAGACCACTAGGTTTCAGCTTTCTTTAAAAAATTTTTTTTAATATTCTCTATTTGAAGAAAGTTTTAACCTGCTAGGACAAAATAAAAAAATTGAAATGCTATATCAGCAATTGGTATTATTTTTGTCACTTCTGCTATTGGCTAAACAAGTGAAATGACAATTTAAGTCTGAACTTTTTATAGAGAGGCTGTTACTAAAAGCTCGACCTCTCTATAATACCAGTGCTAAATCAAATTCTGGAGACAGAGTTTTGAGTGAAGTAGGAAAAGAGAGCTTCATTGCTTTGCCAGGCCAAGGAAGACACCAGGCTTCTGCCCCGAAGTGGCCCCCGAGCTGGAGAACTTGATGAGGGCTTTTGTAATAGTGGATCAAAGGTGGGGTCTCTGACAAGATTAGAGTGTGAGCAGAGTCTCAGGTGTTCAGTCTCCTTATCTATCTCGATGAGCTTTTCTGGTCCCCTTAATCTTGCATCAGGTGTTATGCTGGCTGCTCCTCTGATTAGCAGCTGTTCCAATCTGACCCTTGGAACCCAGGGAAGGTCATAATGGCTGGAGTCTTGCCTACAAGAAATGGGGGAGAGAAAGGCCTCTGTGCCTGCGAGCCCCACAGGGCCCCACTTGTTTTCAAGGCTATATATTTCTTTTGGATGTAAAATGTGTCATTAACCGTGATCTTTTAATCCATATGATTTTGCATGTTTTATCACATATGATACAGATTCCCTAGGTAGTCAATTTGGAACTTTTTTTTAATATTTGAGATGCACCAAAAAAAGATGTCAGTCATCTAAAAAAATTCCTTACTTTCAGTTTTACTTGAAAATTTGATAAATCCTGATTTTGATCTGGCTTAGAAGGTAATGAAAAAGCAAAATGGTATAATCATAGTTACTTAACTGAAGTGATATTATTGCATGATCAGTTAAAACAAAACATATACAAAAATACAATAATCTTTAGATGCCCTAAAGCTAGTCTTGACAAGCTCATTTGAAAACAGATGGGAGGACTTCCCTGGGTGGTCCAGTGGCTAAGACTCTCTGCTCCCGATGCAGAGGGCCTGGGTTCCATCCCTGGTCAGGGAACTAGATCCTACATGCTACAAGTAAAGATGCACAACGAAGATGGAAATTTCCGTGTTCCACAGGAAGACCCAGCACAGCCAAATAAATAAAGACTGAGAAAAACTCAAACACAAGTGAATTTTAAAAAACACATGGGAATATACCAGCTCTTCACTGGAGAGCTTGGTCTTATGGTCTTTGTGCTCAGTCGCTCAGATATGTGCAATTCTTTGCAACCTCACGGACTGCAGAAGCACCTAGACTGAGAATGGATTCATAAAGAGCTGGGCAAAGAAAGTAAGCCACTACCAACAGGAAGAAAATGTTGCCCGTCTGGGAGAAAAAAGAACTGCAGAATTAAATGGGTTTGTTTGGAAAATGACAATTTTTTTTAAGTGAGAAATTTTAAAGAACTCTACAAACATAAGACTGTTGTACTGCATGGGACTCATGCTACAACTAACCTGGAAACAACATTCCACAATATTCATATTAATGGTATTGATCTTAAAAGATACGAAATGCCTATCTAGACACAGGAGTCATGGGAGGACCTTGAATGGGGCAGTCTTTTACAGCAGAGTCTCTGGCTCCAGGGGCAGCCGCTGATCTGTGGCAGGTGGGTGTGGGATAATACGAAAGGAATAGAGACTACATCAGGAAATTGAGTCACATTTCTTTTTTTTTTTAACATTAAAAAAAAAATTATCTCTTTTTGGCTGTGCTGGGTCTCCATTGCTGCAGGCAGGCTTTCTCTAGTTGTGGCAAGTGGGGGCTACTCTTCACAGCAGCGTGTGTGTTTCTCTTTGCTGTGGCTTCTCTTGTTAGGAGCTCAGGCCCCTCGGTGCATGGTCTTTGGTAGTTGTGGCACACAGGCTTAGTTGTGCCAAGGTATGTGGAATCTTCCCCGGCCAGGGATTGAAGCTATGTCCCCTGCATTGGCAGGCGAATTCTCAGCCACTGGATCACCAGGGAAGGCAAATCACATTTCTTTTAAAATTGTTCATGATTAAAAAAAAAAAAATGCGAAGACTACCTGCTCATTCTAGAAAACCTCCAAAATAAAATAGTTCAAAAGTAAGATAGTTATACAATCTCCTTTAATTCCTCCATAGTCAAACACAAGTTACGCTTTGGTACATATGTGATAGAAAAGTGTTAGTCACTCAGTCCTGTCCTACTCTTTGCAACCCCATGGACTGCAGCCCACCAGGCTCCTCTGTCCATGGAATTCTCCAGGCAGGAATACTACAGTGGGTTGCCATTAACTGCTCCAGGGGATCTTCCTGATCCAGGGATTGAACCCAGGTCTCTTGTATAGCAGGCAGATTCTTTACTGTCTGAGCTACCAGGGAAGCCCTTGGTATATATACTTTCATAGATATTTCCTCTGTGTGTGCTTTTCTATAAATGGGATTTTACTATATATGCTGTTCTGTAACCTGCCATTTTACTTCGTATCTGGTGAATATCTTTCTTGCCTTATGAATAAACACTGTCAAAGGATGATTTTCAACAAGTTTAAATTTTCATGTTTATCATATAAACATAATAGTGATCACGCGTCTGTTCCTTAATGAAAGGACCAGGAAGATGGAAACATTGGTTTAAAGGAGGAACAGAAGTTAGTCGCTGAGGAAAACTATACTTAAAGAAGACTGCTAGGAAACCATAAATCTTCTAGAAAGAAGAAAACATATGCAGAACTCCTTTTTTTTTGTTCTTTTTTATTTTAAAATTAATTTTTATTGGCGTATAGTTGCTTTACAATGTTGTGTTCATAGGCAGAACACTTTGACATAAATTGTAGCAGTATTTTTTTGGATCTGTCTCCTAAAGCGAAGGGAATAAAAGCAAAAATATACAGATGGGACCTAATTAAACCTAAAAGCTTTTGCACAGTGAAGTAAATCCTCAAGAATATGAAAAGACAACCTACTGAATGAGAGAACCGTATTTGCAAATGATACTACTAA
Source organism: Odocoileus virginianus (assembly GCF_023699985.2). Classification (NCBI taxonomy): domain Eukaryota; kingdom Metazoa; phylum Chordata; class Mammalia; order Artiodactyla; family Cervidae; genus Odocoileus; species Odocoileus virginianus. The sequence continues at coordinate 41,619,756 of NC_069693.1, read as the reverse complement.
GGGGTTAATATCCAAACTAAATAAACAATTCAACATCAATAAACAGACAACCCAATTAAAACATGAGCAGAGGAACTGAACAGACATTTTTCCAAGAAGACATACAGATGGCCAATTGACACATGAAAAGATGCTCAACATCATTAATCATCAGAGAAATGCAAATTAAAACCACAGTGAAATATCACCTCACACCTGTCAGAATACCATCAAAGCTATCATCAAAAAGAATACAAATAAATGTTGGTGAGGATATTGAGAAAAGGAAACTCTTGCACACCGTTGGTGGGAATGTAAACTGGTGTAGCCACTGTGAAAAACAGTACGGAGATCTCTCAAAAAACTAAAAATAGACCCAGCAATTCCACCCCTGGGTGTGTATACATAGATACACAAACATATACATATGTGTACATATATGTATATGGGTATGCACTCATACGTATGTATATGTGTGTGTACATGTGTGTGTGTGTATATTTATATATATATATATATATATATATATATATGTATATATATATATATATATATAGTAACACTGAAAATTCTCCAAGCCAGGCTTCAGCAGTACGTGAACTGTGAACTTCCAGATGTACAAGCTGGTTTTAGAAAAGGCAGAGGAACCAGAGATCAAATTGCCAACATCCGCTGGATCATCGAAAAAGCAAGAGAGTTCCAGAAAAACAGCTATTTCTGCTTTACTGACTATGCCAAAGCCTTTGACTGTGTGGATCACAATAAACTGGAAAATTCTGAAAGAGATGGGAACACCAGACCACCTGACCAGCCTCTTGAGAAACCTATATGCAGGTCAGGAAGTAACAGTTGGAACTGGACATGGAACAACAGACTGGTTCCAAATACGAAAAGGAGTACGTCAAGGCTGTATATTGTCACCCTGCTTATTTAACTTCTATGCAGAGTACATCATGAGAAATGCTGGGCTGGAAGTAGCACAAGCTGGAATCAAGATTGCCGGGAGAAATATCAATAACCTCAGATATGCAGATGACACCACCCTTATCGCAGAAAGTGAAGAGGAACTAAAGAGCCTCTTGAAAAAAGTGAAAGAGGAGAGCGAAAAGTTGACTTAAAGCTCAACATTCAGAAAACTAAGATCATGGCATCTGGTCCCATCACTTCATGGGAAATAGATGGGGAGACAGTGGAAACAGTGTCAGACTTTATTTTGGGGGGCTCCAAAATCACTGCAGATGGTGACTGCAGCCATGAAATTAAAAGATGCTTACTCCTTGGAAGGAAAGTTATGACTAACCTAGACAGCATATTAAAAAGCAGAGACATTACTTTGCCAACAAAGGTCTGTCTAGTCAAGGCTATGGTTTTTCCAGTGGTCATGTATGGATGTGAATGTTGGACTGTGAAGAAAGCTGAGTGCTGAAGAATTGATGCTTTTGAACTGTGGTGTTGAAGACTCTTGAGAGTCCCTTGGACTGCAAGGAGATCCAACCAGTCCATCCTAAAGGAGATCAGTCTTGAGTGTTCATTGGAAGGACTGATGCTGAAGCTGAAACTCTAATACTTTGGCCACCTCATGCGAAGAGCTGACTCATTGGAAAAGACCCTGATGCTGGGAGGGATTGGGGGCAGGAGGAGAAGGGAACGACAGAGGATGAGATGGCTGGATGGCATCACCAACTCGATGGACATGAGTTTGGGTAAACTCCGGGAGTTTGTGATGGACAGGGAGGCCTGGCGTGCTGCGATTCATGGGGTCGCGAAGAGTCGGACATGATTGAGGGACTGAACTGAACTGAACTGATATATACATACAGTGCATTAATTTAAAAAGACCCATGCACCCCAATAGCAGCATTATTTATAATTGCCAAAATGTTGTTGTGTTGTTCAGTCACTAAGCTGTGTCCAACTCTTTGCAACCCCATGGACTGCAGCACACCAGGCTTCCCTGTCCTTCAACAGTGTGAAAGGTGAGAGACAGGAGTCTGAGAAAACAGCTCATTCCTATTTGAAACAAAATCCATCTGCAGATAATTGATTACAAGCATTTTTATTGTCTTAAAAGGGAGGAGGATCCTACGCAATTGAATTCAAAAATTCCCTCTTGACAAAGACAAGTTGTAGGAATATGAATGGTTGACTGGATCATTGACATTGATCATGTCAATTATTGCTTGGCTGGATTTTTTTTTTTTTTAATGACTGGTTAAGGATAAGGCTTCCCTGATAACTCAGTTGGTAAACAATCTGCCTGCAATGCAGGAGACCCTAGATGGACTCCTGGATCAGGAAGATCCCCTGGATAAGGGATAGGCTACTCACTCCAGTATTCTTGGGCTTCTCTTATGGCTTAGCTGGTAAAGAATCTGCCCGCAATGCAGGAAACCTGGGTTTGATCCCTGGGTTGGGAAGATCCCCGGGGAAGGGAAAGGCTTCCCACTCCAGTATTCTGGCTTTGAGAATTCCACGGACTGTATAGTCTATGGGGTCACAAAGAGTGAGACATGACTGAGGAAATTTCACTTTCACTTTAAGGATTATTATACTGGTTAAAGGTTGCACTGCCTCTAAGATGATGTGGGTTCTGGAAGGGCTCCTAAGTTCATTAAATAGTTTTTTGTTGTTGTTCAGTCGCTAAGTCATATCTGACTCTTTGTGACCCCATGGATTCAGCATACCAGGCTTTGTCCTTCACTGTCTCCCAGAGTTTGCTCAAATTCATGTCCATTGAGTTGGCAATGCTGTCTAACCAGCTCATCCTCTGTTGCCCCCCTTTCCTCCTGCCTTCAATCTTTCCCAGCACCACGGTCTTTTCTAAGAAGTTATCTCTTTGCATCAGGTGGTCAAAGGATTGGAGCTTCAGCATCAGTCCTTCCAATGAATATTCAGAGTTTATTTCCTTTAGGATTGACTGGTTTGATCTCCTTGCAGTCCAAGGGACTCTCAAGAGTCTTCTCCAGAACTACAATTCAAAAGCATCAATTCTTCAGCGCTCAGCCTTCTTTATGGTCCAACTCTCATTAAATAGTTCATTATTCATTTTCTAGCATAAATGTTAATTTCTCACAGGAAATAGTAAATAGATCCCAAAGTTCTCCCTGGGTTTAAGGTTTTGAACTTTTTTTTTTTTTTGCTAATCCCTACAGTGGGAGAAATAGCAAGAATCTGTTTCTCCCTTTTCTGTCTAGATTGCTTGCCCTACTCTTTCTTGATTACGTGGTCTCTATTCATTTAAAAAATTGCATGCTTATTTTGTACCAGGTTTTGGCCAGTGTTGAGGACAGTGATGTGTTAAAACAGGCAGTCTTATCCTCAAAAGGTTTAGTGTGTAGTTGGGCAGAGTGTGGGCATACTTATAACTTAAATTTACTTGTGTATAGCTGTAATTTTGAACTGTGCTTTGAAGCAAAGGGACAAGATAAATGTCATCTCAAGAGAGATCCATCTCAGACTTCAAAATCAGAGGAGGCACCTATGAAGAAGCGACTCTTGCATTCACCAGGACACGAGTCAGGTCTGGGGCTTGTCCAAAATCCTAAGGGAGAAGAGAGGTTGGCCCTTTGGAGAGTGGCTAAAGGGCTGGATGCAAGAGGTGACATGAGATGAAGCTGTAGGCTGGAGTGAGACACTGCAGCCGGCCAAGGTTTTGATCCATGTCCTAAGAGAAAGTGAAGCCACTGAAAGGTTTCAAGTGAAGGAGTGCATATGAGAAAGTTGGAAGGATATTCAGTTTGAAAAAAGAAAAAATCACTCCAGCTGCTCTATAGATAGGCAGAGTGGGAAAAGCAAGGCCAAAGGGCCATGTGGTCAAGACAATAGCAGACAATAGCTTGGACTAGGGAGGTGCACAGATCAGTAACCAGATAAGAGAGATCTAGGAAGTTAAGGTTACCAATGTATGTCTGGGGTTTCAACTTTTCCTTGTACCTAAAGCTGGTCTTTGATAGGCATGAGCTTCTGTACAACTTCAGTTACACCTCCGTGATTATTTTCCAAAATATGCTAGAGTAATTAATCATTTCCCTTACTAGAAAGTCAACTCTTTGAGGGCAGGGTTGCATGGAGTGGAACTTTTCTCCCATACATTGTTGACCTGCAAGCTATGTATCTATTGGGTGCTCAATATATACACGTAATTATAAAGAGTACATAAGATTCTCCTATACGTTCCTCCTTTCTTACTACTTACCATAATTGTAATTAAATAGTTATTCATATAATTATATATTATTTAACACACCTCTCACTAAACTGTTAACTCCATAAGGACAAGGGTAGGGTCCATATCTATCTTGGTTATTGCTTTATCTCAATGCCCCACACTGCACCTGGTACTCAGTAAATATTTGTGAAAGAATCCTTCTGTTAAGTAAAAGTTTCAACCAAACATTTATATCATGCTTATTTTGTGCCAGTCTCTTAGTATTTTACAAACATTAGAACAGTTTTTCTCATAACAACTTCATTGTGTATATATTATTGGTATCCGTATTTCACTGATGAGGAAACTGAGGCAGGAAGGTTAAGCAACTTCTTAGGGAATCCATCTTATAATATATGGACCTTGTCTAGGACAGGACCTGGGCTAGGCACAGTATAAAATCATGGTTAATATTTTGGGGCACTAGTGGTAAAGAAACCGCCTGCCAATGCAGGAGATGCCAGACACGAGCGCTTGATCCCTGGGTCGGGGAAGATCCTCTGGAGAAGGAAATGGCAACCCACTCCAGTATTCTTGCCTGTTAAATTCCATGTCCATGGGGTCGCAGAGAGTCGGACAGGAATGAGCACAAAGGATAGGATAGGATAAGATAATATTTTTTGAGCACCTACTGTAATACACATATCAGGTTTGGAGTTAGGGGCTTTACATAGTATTTTTTTTTTAAGCCTCACACTTAAGGTTAGGCAAGTTAGGTATCCTTAATCGCTCTCGATTATTATGGAAATAGGTAAAGGTTTGGCAGATTCAGTATCTTGATAGACGTCACTAGCTGAGGGGAGGCGGAGACAGTACCAAGGTTCAAACCCAGCCTTTCCTCTTCCGAGCAGGTCCCCAGGACTTGCCTTTCCGCAAGACCTGGCCCCGCCCACCGTCCCCTCTACGCCTGCGCGGTCCCCGCGCCTGCCCCCGCCCCCGCCGCCGACTCGCCAGGCGCACGCGCAGTGCTTCTCCATGTGGGAGCGGGCCGTCACCCGGCCCAGCTGAGCAGTGGCACGTAAACCCCTAGGTTAAGACCCTCCTGCCCGCCTGCACCGTCTTGCTGTTGCCCTCCTCTCTCGGTCTTCCCACTCTCCACCCCCACCACAGCGCACTTCGCCATGGGCAAGAGCCGGACGAAGCGCTTCAAGCGACCTCAGTTCTCGCCTACGGGCGACTGTCAGGCCGAGGCGGCGGCGGCGAACGGGACGGAGCCAGAGGAGGACGACGGGCCAGCGGCGGAGCTGCTGGAAAAAGTGAGGCGAGGGCTCGCCGGGGCCGCGCGGGGAGGGGTGCGGGAGCAGGCGGCGCGCCGTGGCCCGCAGCCGTGCGGCGCGCCTCTGCGCGTGCGCTCTGCTGTCCCCCTGACCACTTGCTCTGTCCCGCAGCTTCAGCACCCGAGCGCCGAGGTCCGCGAGTGCGCCTGCGCGGGGCTGGCCCGGCTGGTGCAGCAGCGGCCGGTGCTCCCGGGCCTGGCGCGCCGGGACGCCGTGCGCCGCCTCGGGCCGCTGCTGCTCGATCCTAGCCTGGCGGTGAGGGAAACAGCGGCCGGCGCACTGAGGTGAGCGGGGAAGGGGGATCCGGGCTGGTGCTCTCGGACCCGGGCATCGGCCTCCAGCCCGCGCCTCCTGTGCCCCGGCACCGTCGCTCACGGGTTTCATCCTTAGTGCTCCTGTCTGCGGCACAGCTCGGGAGGGCCAAGAACTGGCTATGCTCTCCTGTTTGCAGAGGGATCTGAACTCAGGCTTCGGATTCCGGAGGACCTCATGAGCCCCGGACCACACGTATTCCATCTGTCCGCCTGACTGCTTCAACTGCAGTAGCCATCTGCCAAGCGTCCTCTGCTCAAGGCTTATTAGCGCACGTTGTACCCTCCCCAAGGAGACTTCGTAGAGTCCTGAGGTTCGGTGAACTCTGCCATTGTATGTGCCAGATTTTCTAGACGCGAGGGATTTTGAAAAGGCAGAACAGTGAGCAAGACAGCCAAGATCTGTGCCTTCACAGAACCATGTTGATGCAGAGACAGGGAACTAGTAACCAGATGAAACATAGTGTTAGGTTTTAAGAGGTGCTATGGAGAAACCAAGAAGATAATAGCCGGAGGTGGGGAGTTACTTGAAATTGGATAATCTCTAGATAACATTTGTGAACTAAGAGCTGAGGTAGCCTAGAGCCAGAGGTGGACCCACAAGGGGAAGAGCATTCCTGACGGAGTAGCAACAGCAGAGGGCTTGGCACGGTTAAAGAAAGGGAAGGTTATGTGGCTGAGTAGAGTAGAAGGTGTACGTTATAGGGACTGAGACTGGAGAGACAGATAAGGACTCAGTGGTGCAGAGCTAAAGGACCTATTCTAAGCTAGAGTGACTGGTCTAATTTACCTTTCAAAAGGGCCGGTAGCTGCAGTGAGAATGGACTGTAGAGGGGGCCAGAGTAAAGTTAATATTTGTACTTCTCATAGCTCTGTATTTATTCTGTTTCATTCATTAATGTAGCAGGTTTATATGGAGAGCCTGCAGTGCCAGGCAGTGGGCTAGTGGGAGTGAACAAGACACACAAATTCAGTCCTTAATGGATCTTAGAGTATTGAGGGAGGCAAGTATTATGCAAATAATCACATAAGTGTGTAATTACAACCAATGATATTTACAAAAGATGCTATGAGAAGGGGTTAGGGGAAGAAGACTAAGGGCATGATGTTTGAGGTGAGATCTGGGTGATGAGGGGGAATTAACCAGTTGATGGCGAAAACACACTGGGAGCTCCTGGAGGATGGTGAGACATCTTCTCATTTCTCTTAGTAGCCTGAGTGCCTAGCACAGTCCTGTGCAGTCAGAGGGTGAGCAGTGTCTGCATAATCAAAATTAAATGTAGTCAGGGTTGTTTCAGGGAAGGTCATTCTCAGTAGCCTCACCCTTCCTATCCTTGAAGTCTTAATTCCAGGAAAAGGTCCCTGCCTACACAATCAGCAGGGGAATTCCCTAGCAGTCCAGTGGTTAAGACTCCGAGCTCTCACTGTTGAGGGAGCAGGTTCAATCCCTAGTTAGGGAGCTAAGATTCCGTAAGCAGCATGTCATGGCCAAAAAAATTAAAAATGCATCAGGCAGGAATTGATTTACGTTAAATAGGAAAAGTCTTCCCTCTCCCTGGGTACTGCCTCAGTCTTGAGAATTACATTGTTACAAGACAGTGTCATCTGTTTACTTCATGTAGAGCAAGGATCAGAACAGGTGGAGTTCTGTGGGTTGGTTCTGCAGCGTCTTACAGAAATCGTAAAGTGATTTCAAACGGGAAATGTTAAGTATGGGTAGACATAGAAATAAACTTGAGTGCTTAGTACATTTTATGACATGTGGTCTGAAACTGGTGTGTTTTAAACTTCTTGTGTAGAAATCTCAGCGCTTGTGGTGGTTTCGAAGTTTGTGATGACATGGTGACCAAGGATATCATGACTCCACTGGTTGCACTGCTGAAAGAGGTACACCGCTTTCCCAAGTCTCTGTTAGTGCATGCACTCGAACAGTTTGGGGTTTTGTCTTTTTGGGGGGAGGGGGGAGTTTGTCTTGTTTCTAAGTACTTTGGTGTCATTTTGTCTTCCCTCAAAACATTCTGTAGGAATTGTGTTTCTTTTCCTGGAAACACTGATCTCTCGTCGTTGACACTGGTCTCTAGTTTGTCCTTGTTACTTTTATTTATCTGCTTGTTGGAAAAGACCTTCCTAAAAGTATAGACTGCCTCCTTTAGACTTGAAACTTCATAGGATGAAAATAATTTGTATTTACTGGATGCTTAATTATGTGTCTTGTGTGTTATTTTACCGAATCCTCAAAGCAGTCCTATTTGGCAGGTATTCTTTGTTATTCCTGTTTTACAGATGAGGAAGCTCAAGCACAGACATTAAGAATTTGCTGAGAAGACTAGATTAAGTTCTCAAATTTTCTAATGTGCCACCTTTATTGCAAGATGCAGTTCAGAGGTTAAGGAGTTCTCCCCCTGTCATGCCTCTGGTCCACTGTTCTGTATTGATGGGTAATTTTCACTTGAGGCCATAGAAAGAATATCCAGGTTTGATAAGAGACGTCATCATCAAAGGGACAAGACATATTGTCTCTTTAGAACAGTAATTCTCATAGGGGTGATGTACCCCTCAGGCAACATCTGGCAATGTCTGGAGCCATTTTTGATGGTCACAGCTTCGGGGAAGGGGTTGCTACAGGCATCTTTAGTGCATAGAGGCCCAGGATGCTGCCAAGCATCCTGCCCTGGGCATGACAGCAAAGTGAGCCACGTGCAGCACAACAAAGAATCATCCCGTTCAAGATGTCAGTAGTGCCAAGTTTGAGAAGCCTAGCTGAGAGGATGCAGTGGATTAGGGGGCAGAACTGCAGAGGGGTTCAGAGCACCCACTTTGGAGCCAGGATGCCTGGCTTCACTAGATACTAAGCTACACCTTCAGCAGGCTCTCTGTACCTCAGTTTTCCATTTGTAGCAGGAGACTGGGGATAATAGTTCATCTATGTCATAGGTTTGTGGTGACAATTAAACGACTTAATAGACACGAAATGCTTAGAATAGTGCCTCGCACATAGAAGATGCCGTATAGATGTTAGCTCTTATTATGTGTTACTTTTCTTTGCCTTATATATTATCTTTACTACGTTAGATAAAATATTTTGTATTGATTTTACATTTTCACTTAAGGTGTGAAATGCTTTCTATCCAGCTTGTACAGTGACTTGTGAGAATTTGATGGGCTGGTGTTAACTGTCATTTTTGATGTTTCGTTTTTGTGATTCTTCACTGCCTTTTGCATTTGTTCGTTTATTCTTTTGAACAAAGGTGCTAATCATGGTATTTGGTTACAGTGTAGTACTGGACTGGATTCAAATGAGATGTCTCCTCAGAAAAAAAAAGATCAGAACAGAAATTCTATTGAAAACATAGCCAACGAGGCCGTAAATGTGCTGTGGAATATATGGTAAGATGCTTTCCAGATGCAGCTTCCTGCTTCCACACTACTCAGGCTTCTACGCTCTCTGTTAAATGCAGGGAAATCTCTGTTCTCCTTTGTAGGCCTGTAAATCTGTTAGTGCATCTGTTAATGCCTGGTAGGAGATCTCGTCAAGTGACCTAAGATCAACTGTCCTTCCCAAGCTCTTGTCCCCATATCATCACTGTATCTTTTTTTTTTATTTTTTGTTGCCTTTCTGGGTGGAATGCAGAATTCTAATTCCCTAACCAGGGATTGAACCTATGCCAGCGCTTCTTGGAGTCTTAACCGCTGGACTGCCAGGGAAGTCCCACTGCATCTTTTCTTGCTTTACAACTGTTCTATCCAGTTATTGCTACTGACAGAAATAAGAGAAACTGTGGTCATTAGTGCCCCCTGCAGCCCTTCCTCCCACACTGCCTGTACCTTAAGCAGCAGTAGTCTTAACGCTGGCCAGGCTCCAGTGCAATAGATAACTTTGATCTGGATTGAGACAGGGACCACAGACCTTGGTGAGTGCCATTTGCCAGGGAAGTAGATGTCTGAGAAGAGCTCCTTTGGCCCCAGTAGAAAGGAGGCCATGCTCCATTCCATCATTGTAGCAGTGGAAGCGGGCTTGGAGATGGGAGCTTGCTTTTAGGAATGGAGATGGCTAGAAACACAGCCTGGATTTTTTTTTCTGCCCCATTTTATTGGACCACATTTCTAGCAGGAGTCTGTCATAGTTCCTTATTTTCCATCAACAGCCATAGTTATTTCTGACCTCTTAGAGTTATCTCTCAGAATACAAGGTTAAATTGGATCCTGGAAAGCTACCTACACTGCTTGACTACCTACAAGCAGTCAAACTTGCCTATGGTTTCTTTCTTTCTTTTTTTGGCTGCACCACTCGGCTTGAGGGATCTTAATTCCCTGACCAGGGATCAAACCTGGGCCCCCGGCAGTGGAAGCACAGATTCCTAACCACTGGACCACCGGGGAATTCCCTGTGATTTCATTTTGAACTAGTGGACACATATTCCACCAGGAAAATAGGAGAGGTCAGATTTGAGGAAATGGCATTCAAGCAAGCTAGTGGGTGCTGTTTTTCTAATAACTTTAATTTACATAAATTGTTGAATTTGCAAATTTATTTATTTTTTTTAATTTTTGAACTTGGAAATTTAAAACAAATTTTCTTTGAAAAGTGCTTGAAAAAGTGGTCCACAGTAATCTTTCCTGAGTGCCTGTGAGCCCTATCTATATCATTTCTGGTTATCATAGCTCTTAACAATTTCGTTGCATAGTTTATGTTTAAATTATGTTTACACATGTATATGTTTTATTATCTTAACATATATATGCTTTATTTTCCTGACTATGTATGCTTTATTTTCCTGACTATACCTGAGCTTACTGTGGGCTTCTTAAGGGGCGGTTCATAGCAGTGTTGCAGTAACTAGATGGATGGATGGATAGATGGATACGCAGACAGAAAATAGTTTAAATCTTTAGACAACAGGATTGGATTTAATCATTTAGTCAGCTCTGTTAGTGGTTAATATGTCATGTGTGTATGTGGTATGTCTAGAGGAATATGCTTCTCTGGAACCATGAATAAAATTGTTATAATTTTAGTAACTGTTTACCCTATAATTAGCATATATGTCAATTAATCAGTAACTGTTTACTCTGTAATTAGCATATATGTCAATTAACAACATTGATTAGATTAATTCTGATTCTTGTATTAGAAAATACAAGAATTTCAAAAATATTTTTTTGTAACAGTTTCTCTGTTGAAGATTGCAGAATGTTATCATCATAGCAGTCTAGATGGAATAATTAAAACTTAGCTTTACTTTCTTTTAAACTTGTGCTTTTTATATAGTAAAAATAGAGACCTTTAATCCTTACTTTAATTTATTATTACTGTGATATGGTGGAAAGACCGGTAGACTGGATCCAGGGACTCACCATTAACAAAATGTATGATCATTGGACAGATCACTTTACCTTTGGGGGTCTCAGTTTCCTTATCCACAAAAAGAGGAATTGAAGCAAGTGATTTCTAAGATCTTAACCTCCTGTAAGGAAGCCGGCATGTAGGTAAAGAGATTGGCTAATATATTGTACTGTGATGGGAATAAAAATTCAGATAGCTGGCTGTATTCATGCACAGTGACTATGAATGAGCATTGATTTCTTCATCTGTAAAATTGGTGGGAGTTTGACTACAATTCTGGTTCTTTTATAAAGCCTAATTATTTTTTCATGAATTTCTGTGGTTGATTTCTTAATGTTAAAATGTGAATAGTAAAACTTTTTTTTCCCCCTTCAATTTAGTGAATGCAGTAGTAGAGCAGTATCTATATTCAACAAAGAAGGGTGTTTGGAGATTGTATTAAAGTATTTAAGTAGGTTTTCCACCAATGTTGACCTGGCTATTTCAGTAGGTAAGTGAAGAAAAGTATGTGTGCCCTTATTCAAAATTTTTTATTCAGACATAACTTATTTACTCTATAGGAGTGATTTTTTTTTTTCTCATTGTATATAAATGCATAGCTGAGTTCTATTCTGAATCTTTTAAAATGTGTGATTAATTCTTTATTTACTCATGCAGTTTTCCTGCTCTTGTCTCTTAAGAGGGAGGAAAGTGATTATGTGAGCATATGTGGTTTCTAATGTCTGAACATTCTTAGAAGTTTTTATTAATTCTTGAAAGTTTTCATCTCCCATTTACGGAGAAACAGTAACCCAGAACTGCCAGGCCTTTGAGCCAAAGTTAATTGGAATGTAGACGATAACCTCTGCTTTTTTTGAGAGAGGAAGATAAGTGATTGGAATTTCACGTAGGCCTGCTTCCCTTCCAGACAGGGAAAGCAGAGTCTGGCAGCGTCGGCAGCCTTGGCCCCCTCACTTTCTGTCCGTGGGGTTACAAGCCACTGGGGGCCCTCATTCAGCAGGGAAAGGAGACAGAAACCAGCGGGTGGGTTCTGTCTCAGCAGAGCGCTGGGGGCGAGTGGAGAAATAATGGAGAAGAAGCGTTTCTTATTCAGCTCGTCAGAACGATAGGCATCTGTCCTTTTATTGGACTACGCGTTTCTCCTGGCAAGGACAAGTTTATCCCCCTTAGTGAAGTGTGTTCCCCTTGCCGATGTTTCTCTTGGCTGTAGTGGAAATAGAGCAGAAAAGGAAAAAATAATAGTGGAATAAACACTACTGGGAAAAATTTTTAAATCAGTTTCTCAGAATGGACTCTTTGGCAGAGGGGAGACTTGCGAGTAAATGTGGATTTTAAAAACACTTTAAGTAGAAAGTTGGCAGGTGACTTTTAGTCTCAGAGGACAGTCTTTATTATAATAAGAGAATTTCAGGAAAGTTCATAGCTTTGAAAAGAAAAACTTCACTTCTGTTTTTTGGGCCTTAAGTTTTATAGATTTGGTTATTTCATTTTTTTCCTTAAGAACTTTTTAAAAGAACTTTTAAAAAGGGGGACCAGAATAAAGTAATTTTACAGTGTCTAGCAGTATTTTCTCTGGTACTTAGCTAGGTTCATAACTTTTTTAAGGCAAGTGTCAGATTGCTTCTGTTTTGAAAATCAAGCAAAGCTTACATATAGTAAAGTGAAATTCTGAAATTCCATACCATGTATTAATATAGCTTTCTTTGAGCTCATGCTGTCTTAGCAATCACAACTTACCTTGGCTTTTTGTTAAAGTGAATTTAATTAGTCTCTTAATGAAAAAAAATTGCACATATATGCATACATATGGATTTGTATATAAATGTATTTTGGAATGCAGACTAGAGCACAGCAATAACATGCATTTTGACTACTAATTTGGATGGAAATGATCTGCTTTGGAATTTTTAGACCTGGAAAGAAATGGATTTTATGGAATGCCGTATCTCAAAGAAAATAAATTTGGCCTTCCTCATTTGTGCTTCAGAGGTCTCTTCTGTCAAGCTTTTCATGCAGTCCCAGTTGTTTTATACTTTCAGTTAATTATTTCTAATTTATAAGTTATAATCCATGATCTTGTTTTACTTGCGAGAGGACTTAAGTGCTAAATGAATCACATGTCTATTAACACTTTACCCATCTCTTAATTTACTCATATTTTTATATAAAATACCTTTTTTCTTAAATGTGCTATATCATAAATTAACTTTTAAGATGATGCTAAATTTTTAAAAATGTCCCCAAACCTAGGACTTGTCATAGACAACAGTTGTCCATGCACGGGTGTTCAGCCTACAGGCTGTTTGCTGCTGGTCTGCGACGAGTACAGAAATTGAGACTAAATCTTTATAAATGTTTATAGTAATTCCACATTGTCATGGCAATTGAGAGCCTTTTAATTTATAAAAGTATAGTTCTGTAAAGGATTATAAATTAAGAAAAAAGAAAAGTCTTTTATAGCTCAGATAATTTGGGAAGCCTCATTTGCATGAACTGTGTTTGAGGAAAAGGGTGAATCTCCTACAAAATGTGTCCAGAGAAGTAGTAAAGATGCACATTTTTTTGATGAGTCATTTTGGTTTAAATTATCCTGGTGGAGTTCACGTGTTTCTGAATATTTGATTTTTGTCTTTATAGCATATTGTTTGCAGACGGTGACTGAAGATAACCCAGAGCTACTGAAATCTTTCAGTACCCCAGCATTGCATGTGCTGGAATCAGCAATGCTTTCTCCTGTCAATTCCATGGAGTATTTTCTATTGAAGACACTGGTGGCAGGTAAAAGTTAACCACATGCGATAGTATGCATTTTAGTAACTTGTAGCAGGCAGAAATGGAGAGGCCAAAATTCAATCAGTCCCCCATTTCACCACATCAGGACCTTCTGTGCCTATGTCTGTTCTGAAATTTTTAATATTTAAATGGAAACCTTTCATTCAAGCAATTCTGCATAGTTTCAAAGCCTTATAAGATTAGATGTGTTTTCAATTTAACAAACTCCTGTTGTATGATAAAGAAATGGTGCTGTCAGGACCCCCTCTTATTTATGAAACAGTGAGTTCAGAAGTTGACTGTAGGCATCTAAGATATGACCACTGATTTTCCTATAAGATCTGCACCCCCAGTGCTTCTCCCCAGAATTTCTAAATACAGAAATAATCTGATGACATGCAAGTATTAGGTAACTTACTGTGTATCTTCCTCTCGCCCTTTGTTTGGTCTTCAAGGATAATTCATCCTGAGAGATGTTTTGTTTTTTTCCTACACTGATAAAATACCCACAAAATAAAATTTACCATCTTAACCGTTTTTAAAGTTTTTCTTTTTTTGGCTGCACTGCTCTGCTTGTGGGATCTTTACTTTCCCAACCAGGGATTGAACCTGGCCTCCTCAGTGAAAGCGCCAAATCCTAGCTGCTAGACTGGCAGAGAGCTCCCCTGCTTCTTAACCATTTTTTTTTTTAATTGAAGAATAATCGCTTTATGATATTTCTTAAGCATCTTTAAGTGTACAATTGTGTTAAGTATATCCACATTGTTGTGTAACCATCTTGCAAAACTGAAACACTGTACACATTCAACAGCTCCCCGTGTATGTTTGGGTAGACACTTTGGTTGCTTCCACTCTTTGGTTACTGAATAATGCTGCTAATATGGGTCTGCAAATGATCTGTCTGATTCCTTTCAGTTTTTTTTTAACGTAGCAGAATATACCCCAGAACTATTTTTATTTTGTCACATTTTTAAAAATTAGTGTACTTAGCAGTAGCTATTGTTCTGGGTTCACAAGTGAAACACCAAGAACCTGCTCCCTGGTTTGTCCGTGAGATCTTGTAATGCATTCCTTTCCGCTCTTGGACTGTAAGAAACTGCTCACGAGAGCGTCTCAGGTTAAGATGAAAGAAAGCCGAGGCAACTTAATTTGTCATTGTGAAAGAAACTCGATCAGTGTCCTCTTGGTCTCTTGGCTCTCTGATCTGTCAGGGCAAGGCATTGTATGCCAGGAATGGGAGACGATTATGAAGGACCGCTGCAGTTAAGGCAGCTGCCTCTGGGCAGAGGTTTTTGACATTTAATAAGAACTCAACAAAGGCAGTAGGACTGAGATTTCTTGAAATTACGCCTGAGCTTATAGAACCAATATGGTAGACACTGTATTTAATAAAAGATTTCACAGTCGATTTCTTTGTCCTCATGCTTATTTTTTTCCACAGGCACAATTTGGAATCTAAAGGACATTATTCCTTCCAAGAGTCAGGCAGAAATCATAAATGCCATACTAAAGATCTTATCTGAAGTTCTGGAAATGGATGCTGGCGAAACAGTTATTCAAATGAAGGAGGCTGAAACTCAAAGGATAAAAACCGCTGCAGAGACTGAGGACACATTACAGAATGCTAATGGTGATGATCTGATGGAAGATGATGAAATGGAAGAAATTCCTCATAGAAGGAAAGTCAGAAGGAAAACTTTCATTTCAGATTTACTTCCAGTAAGTCAGATTGGTGCTTTCTTAATATAGATTAATATGGATTAATATAGCTATTAATAGATTAATATAGCTATTTTCTTTCAATAGATATCCTAAGCTCCATAGGAAAATGTTGTAGCAATTAATTATGAAGTGAATTTCAGTAAAAACTGCCATGTTTTCCCATTAATTCTCATTAAAACGTTGGAAATCTCCCAAAGGAGAAAAAAAATCTGAAATGAAACATTTATATAGTAGAGAAGTTGAAAGGTGGGTAGACCAGTACTTTTGCAATATTTCAGAAACATACAGTCATGTGATGAAGAGACTGAGCTCCCAAGGCAGAGGACATGGGTTCGATCCCTGGTCAGTGAACTAGGATACTTCATGCGGCATGGTGTGGTCAAGAAAAAAAAGTTTGTGGTCCTCTTCCTAACATTTGTATCTCCCACTTAGGTTTCCTACTCTCTCCCAGACTGTCTTCAAGCTAAAGGATTTTTACTTTGCTCAGATAGCCCCTTGCATGCTTGTCTCTTCTACTTTAGAGTTTAGCCTTACTCAGCTAGAGTAGCAAGCCAAACTTATATTTACCCACTACTGTTGAGCAGAGGAGGTAGGGTGACCGTGAGAATTAATGATGGTTTTTAGGTTTGCAGCCTGGATAATCGTGGCTTACTTGTGCTTGGTATGATGTTGGAGTGCGGGTGACCAGTCTCCAGTGCAGGAAACTTTTCAGCTGAGCCCGTCAGCAGAGATGGAGCTGTTCTTTGGGAAAACATTTTTCCCAAGGAGGAGAGCAAGTCATCAGAAAGACAGGGAGGACAGCGATTATTCATCCAGCTGTGCATTTTCCGAGCTTAACGCTGTGTGCCAGGCACTGTGCCAGAGGCTACTGGTAGAAAGATGATTAAGTCACATTTCCTGTCTTCAGGGACCTTTTCCATCTTGTAAGGATAGACACATAATTTTAACTTATTACAGTGTCTGTGCTAAGAGCAGTGGTAGGGCTGTGCCCAGACTTCTGAGCGAGTAGCCACACCTGACTCAGCCCTGACGGGAGCAGAAAGGAAGAGTCTCTCAGAAGAGGCTTGGCGGACAGAACACCTGAGCCGTCTGAAAGGATGGGGCAAGAAACAGCGTGGTGAAAGCAGGTTAGTGTTGTTCGAGGGGCCTGGAGGCGGGAGAACCAGTCAGGAGGCTGCCGAAGTCATTCTAGGGAAAGATGGTGATGCTTGAACTGGGAGGACCCTAGTGATGTTCTCTCACCCTCTCTGCCATCTCAGTGTGGCCTGTCCTGATTCGTGTATGAGAAACTGAATCTGAGAAGTGTCTTAAGTCGGTGTCTTCGAGTTTGGATAGATTTATTTTTAAAGAATTCTTTTTAAAAAGAAAAAGTTATTTATTTTTTGGCCACACCATATGGCATGTGGAATTCCCTCATAGCTCATTTGGTGAAGAGTCCGCCTGCAATGCAGGAGACCTGGGTTCAGTTCATGGGTGAGAGAGATCCCCTGGAGAAGGAAGTGGCAACCACTGCGGTACTCTTGCCTGGAGAATCCGACGGACAGAGGAGCCTGGCGGGCTACGAGTCTGTGGGGTTGCAAGAGTCAGACGTGACTTAGTGACTGAACAACAGCAACAGCAACATGGGCTGTGGGGTCTTAATTCCCAACCACAGACTGAACCCATTAGAAGCCCAGAGTCCTAACCACTGGAACGCCAAGGGAGTCCCTAAAGAATTCTTAATGGGCATAAACTCATCAGTGTACTGCCTTCTTACATTCACGAAGTCTTGTAAAGCTGAATTGGTGACGTTCTAAAGCACTCAAATGTAGTTAAGAGCTGTTTTCTCAGTCCCCACGAATGGCTATTAGGTGCAAAGCTTTGTGTTAAGTGCTGGGTTGAATTCAAAAATGAAAAGGCCATCCTGCCCTTGAGTTGCTTGGCAACTCAAAATCGTATCTCACTTGTGCATCTGAGTCAGAGTGGGTAGAATTTAAAGTCAGTAAACAAGATCGACAAAGGCATAGCTGTGAGCCTTTTCATCCCAAAGGGTGTTGATAGAACCCCAGCAACATCTTCTCAGGTGCCACATGTAGGTAAGTTACAGACCTGGGGTCCACATGTGGAACGTCAAGTGTACCAGATTTGGGGCTCGGAGGCTTTTCCGAAGGGGTTGGCATCGCACTGACCAGGTCACTTTATCCTGATGGACGCATCTGTACTGCGTTTTCCCACCCCAAAATCCCATCAGGGGAGCAGTGGGAATTCCACTTGGGCTGTCCAGGGACTCTTGAGAGATGGGACGTCTCTGGCTGGGGATGGGAGAAGAACCACCTCTGCGGGTTTGCCCCATCTCCAGCTTTGCTTCCGGGGGACCCTCCAGGGAATGGGTGAGTGTGGATTGGGATCCCAGTCCACCAAGATGAAGTGCCACTGTTTGAAAGTTATCAGTGTTTTAACTGTTATTTAGAGATACACATTCTCAAGTATTACTTACAGATAGAATTTTGGTGCTTAGAAAATGCAGTGTTTTCTTCTAACAAGTTTGCTTTTTAAAGTCTATCACCATAGCTGAGCAGACTGGATGATTAACATGCTGGTCAAGCAGCCAGTGTTCTGGTGCCAGTAGGGTGCTAAGCATCGTGCTGCATGCCATGTGCCAGGAATACAGATTCACAGGCAGGCAGCTCAGGTCTTCACGCTGCCCAGTGACTTGTGCAGGAATCCTTTAGAATCAAAATGTTTTATTGCATCATTTAACTTAAGAAAGGGAAGGAGAGAACCAACCCAAGTTGTTGCCATAACATGCAGAGGTAGAACACTCAGCTTCTGCAGTTCGCAATTATCAAATCACAGTCTGTTTTCTTTCATCTCCTTCCCTACCCACTCTCCCCTCTCACTACTGAATACTTTGAAGCAGATCTCAGCTGTCATAACATTTCCTCTAGCTTGGTTCTTTATGTCAATTTGATAACAGTAAGAAGCAGGGGATTGTTCTGAGCAGGAAAGTCAGGTAAAGAAATGGAACTTCTTTCAGAGTTGTTTCATGCCAGCTCTTCATACATGTTAAGTGGATGAGAGGCCAGCAAGGGTGTGTCTTATTTAGAGTCTCATCATACACATATGAAGTGAATAGGAATGCATTTTCTGGGTTTGATCCCTGGGTTGGGAAGAGCTCCTGGAGGAGGGTATGGCAGCCCACTCCAGAATTCTTGCCTGGAGAATCCCCATGGCCAGAGGAAGGTGGGCATGGGGTCACGAAGAGTTGGACAGGACTGAGCCACTCAGCACAGCACAGCGGAAGAATAAATTTTGGATCCATTCTTGCCTGCAATAAAAGGAACATAAATATAGGGATTCCTAAAGTCTATCTATTAAATTAGCAGTCTGCTTTTTGTTTTTTTTTAAGAGTGTGTTTAAAAATTACAGTTAATTCATTGCACAGGAAGTTGCTAGAGGGTTATAACTGAGTATGAACATTCTGGAAAAGGAGAACAGAAACATGTCATTGGATTTGTAGACGTGTTTTTAACCTTTGATTCAGTAAATCTGAGGAAATAAGATAACCAAGTAATGTGAATTATTCCACACTAGAGGAATGCTTAATAAATTATAAAACATTCCTTTAACGGAATATTGCACAACCATTGAAAAGATAATTATTAATAGAAACTTTTGAGATTGGGAATCATCTAGACAACAAAATATAAATCATTTTTTAGCACGTGCACTATTTTGGAATATCAGTATAGCTATTTCACTTTTCATAGGTGACTTGAGAATTAAGGTCATATAAATCTATGCAACTCATTTTGAGACTGTTAATTGATGTTAGGTTCACATTATTTATTTCCTCAAGAAAAAGTCCCCCTTTTTCTTCAGTCTTAAAGGACTGCTTTATTGCAATCTTCAAAGAAAGCCAGAATGCAGCAAACCCGTCTGCTCCTTAGCCAAGCTCTGTTGGTCACATGAGGGCCTGTTAGTAATTCTGGTTAGTGCAGACTTTTCCGAGAAGACATCTAAGCATCTAAAAGCAGGTTTGTTGTGTATGAGTGCCTGGCGTCTGTAACGAACCCTTGTTTTGATCTTTGTATGCTGAGCTACTTCTTAACACAGTTTATCAAGTTTCAGGGTGAATTCAGTTCAGAATTCCTGAATATTTATCTGTTCTCTACAGCTAACTAAGCAACACTTAGAGAAACCGTGCAGAGAGATGGGAACCCAGGGAGCAGTGGTGTGCCGCACAGCGCCAAGCGGAATCATAATGCCTGCTTGTCCTTCCAGCCTTTTGTGGCTTTTCTTCTGCTTACCCACCCCCACCACCAGGTCCTCCATTCCAAATGCAAATACCATTTAGTGGGCTTTAACTAAAGAAAGTCACCTGAAAATAGTTTTCCAAACCTTGGAGTGACAGTTGGTTGTTTGCCCCTTTTTTTTTTTTTTAGCCCACCGACAAGGAGCTGAGAGAGGCCACAGCGTTGCTGACAGCTCAGCAGACTGCTCTGGAAATCGTTGTGAACATGTGCTGCAGCGAAGGTGTGTAACCAGTTCACATTTAGACATCCTCCCCAGCACCAGGAGGGCGCTTGCATGAGGATTATCTTAAACAGTCCAGTTCTCTGTGATCTGCACTCTTCCCAGATCCCACGGACGACGAATGGGAAGAGCTCTCTAGCAGTGATGAAAGCGACGCGTTCATGGAGAGTTCCCTCAGTGAATGCGGCGGGCAGCTGCTCTCTCCTCTCTGCCTGTCCCATGAGGTTCACACTGCTCTCACCCACCACCTCCTCCCAAAGAAGGTAATCTGTTTTCAGTCTGGGCTCACTCTAGAGCATCGAGAAGGTTTCAGAAAGCCATTCTTTCTGTGCACAAAGAAGTGTGCTAAGCCCCCCAGGTGTGGGTGATGGGTCAGATCTGGGAAATGAAACCTCGAACAGCACTGGAGGTGGGCTGAAGTTTATCAAGCGTAACCGTCTCACTTAGAAGTTGGGCTTTTATAAAGGAATCATGTGTTTAGAAAAAAAAAAAAACCCTCTCCTTTTAATGTTTGCCTTCCTGTCTTTCTTAAATTTAGATTTTTGACAAAACTGCCTTTCCAAACAGCATTGCAGTTGACGTGTGCTCTAGGAACCCCACTTGGAAACCTTTGATTAGAAAGTAAGAACATCTCTCTTTTCAAAACCATTTGTCATTATGTTATTATTGGAAATGATGGACCATTAAACAGAAGATGCCGACTCCCCCTAGATTCAAGAGTTCTATTCCTGTTTCTTGTGTATGTTCCCTAGAGAAGTGAGCGCATATGTACACTAAGATGGGAGAATGCTCAGAGCAGTGTGGTTCATAGTTGCCCCAACCTCAGTGTCCATCAGTGGCAGAATGGATAAATCAATGCCGACGTGATCATACAATAGAATACATGCAGCAGTAAAAAGAATCTGAACTGGAACCACTCACAAACTAGTGAGCGGTTCATTGAGAGGTGCATACATCGATGGTTCCTGGGCTTCCCTGGTGGCTCAGCTGGTAAAGAATCCGCCTGCAATGCGGGAGACCTGAGTTGGGAAGATCCCTGGAGAAGGGGAAGGCTACCCACTCCAGTATTCTGGCCTGGAGAAGTCCATGGACTGTATTGTCCATGGGGTCACGAAGAGTGAGACACGACTGAGAGGCTTTCACGTTAGGGGTCGGGGAGGTGGGTATGATAGGGAAGGGGTAGGTGGGCTGTGAGGGTGCTAGCTGCATTTCTTTTTTTTTCCTAGTGAAGTAGGGTTGGTTTCCAGTATTGTGTTAGCTTCAGGTATACATCAAAGTGATTCAGTTTTATATATATGTATTCTTTTTCAGATTTTTTTTGTCCCTTCTAGGTTATTAGAAAATACTGAGTAGAGATCCCTGGGCTATACAGTATGTCCTTACTGGATATCTGTCTTATATATAGTAGTGTGTATATGTTAATCCCTAACTTCTAATTTATCGTTCCTTGCCTTTCCCTGTTGGTTACCGTAGTTTGTTTTCTATGTGTGTGAGTCTATTTCTGTTTTGTAAATAAGTTCATTTGTATCTTTTTTTTTTTTTTAAGATTTCACCTATAAGCAATATATTTGTCTTTTTCTGGCTTACTTCACTTAGTATGATAATCTCCTGGTCCATCTATGTTGCTGCAAATGGCATTATTTCATTCTTTTTGGGGGCTGAGTAAGATTGCATTGTATAAATACACCACATCGTCTTTATCCATTCATCTGTTGATGTACATTTAGGTTGCTTCAGTGTTTTGAGTATTGTAAATAGTGCTAACATTCTTAACCTGGGTGCACCAGTATTTTGCTTTGTAAACTATTAAACTCTGTATATTCCTGAATGCATTATGTGGGTCATATTTCACATTTAAAAATAGGCTTTAAAAACGCTGCCATGCACAGAAATTTTTCTCGAGCAGATTCCATACGACTCATCGGATCCCTGTGCCTCAGAGGCCTTGAGTGCTCAAGCAGTTTGATCTGGTCAGATTCACAGTTCACCTTAAGTGTTCTTGCCAACTGCCCGAGACCTCCTCCTGCTTGCAGACGGCCCCCATCAGAACCGGATGCTTAGGTTCAGCGTCAGTGCTGAATTCTGCTGGGTGACTGAGAGGGCCAGACAGCCTCCCCTCTCTCCCTTGCAGAATGAACACTGTACAGTGCAGAGCGCTCGTGTGTCTGCAGAGCCTCGTCTCCCTGCTGGACGTGGACCCTCTGGGAGGACCTGCTGCCCTGCAGGCTCTTGCTCAGCACCTGTCACAGCTGCTCTTTTCTCAGCCAGGTAAGTGTGCTGTGTGTAGTGTCCTTTTCAATTCACTGGGGTACCGTGTTTGTCTCTGCCGTACACAGAGTGAATCAGCTGTGCATGCACGTGTATCCACTCTTTTTTAGATGGTTTTCTCATGTAGGCCGTCGCAGAGTATTGAGTAGAGTTCCCCGTGGTATACAGTAGGTCCTTATTAGTTACCTGTTTTATGAATAGTGCTGTGTATACGTCAGTCCCAGTTTATCCCTCCCCTCTCATCCGCCTGGTGACCATACGTTTGTTTTCTAATCTGTGACTCTTGGTACATCTGAGGAAATAGAGTATTTTACATAGTAAAGGAGAATTCTCCACGTTACTTTACGCTGCATGTATGTCTGGAGTGAGGGTTAATACGGGAGATATGAATCTGCTCTAATTCTTTGCAAAACTGTTTTAACATTTCCCCTTCTTAGAACACTAAATCTAAGAGCTGAAATTCTTAGAAGATCAAAATATGGTCGCTTTTGACTTAATACAAGTTTCTGTATAAACAGTCCTTCAAGAGTTTTTCCCTGATTTCTTTTTTTTTTTGGCCTTGCTGGGTCTTCACTGCTGTGTGGGCTTTTCTCTGGCTGGTGCACAGGCCTCTCACTGCCGTGGCTTCTCTTGTTGCAGAGCATGGCCTTTGTGGGGCTTCAGTAGCTGCAACTCCCAGGCTTTGGGGCACAGATTCTGTAGTTGTGGTGCATGAGCTTAGTTGCTCTGAGGCATGCGGGGTCTTCCCGCATCAGGGATCAAAACCATGTCTCCTGCATTGGCAGGCAGATTCTGACCACTGGGCCACTAGGGAAGCCCGATCCCTGATACTTTATAAGACATCTATTTTGCTGTCTATGAAGAGGTGCTGTGTATTTAATGGTACCTGTTTTAGAAGTTACTAGGTTAATTTTGAAAGATTAAGTAAATAAATGTTCAGAAACTCATTATATAGTTGTCAGCATTTGTCAGTTTATAGATGGAGTTTTCAAGTGATCTCAGGCTATGTGTTCTTTACCTGGTGCGATCATGTGAAAACCATGCCCGTCCATATCTAAGACAGGGTATAGACAGGGTATGAGCAGTGCCATTCCCATTCCGAGCCTGGACTGAGCCAGCTCTGGAGTGCAGGGGTGGCTGTCAGTGGAAGCTGGCCAGGTGATGACTAAAGCTTTGTATTTCTTTCCCAGTCTTATAAACCTGAGAGATCTGGGGACTTCCCTGGTCATCTATGGCTAAGACTTCACCTTCCACTGCGCTGGGTGCAGTTCAGTCCCTGGTCGGAGAACTAAGATTCCACACGATGTGAAGAATGGCCAAAATTTTTTTTAGGAAGTAAACCTGAAGAGACCCGAATGGCATGGGGAGTAAGGGAGATGGCTCCTGTCAGCCCAGCAGAGTGTCCTATGGAGGGGTGGCTGGCAGAGGGCTGCTACTGCTCACGCCCTCTCCCCTCGACCCATTCCCGTGGGCTCCCTGCAGGGAGCAGGGCCACGCAGGAGAGTCCACAGCCAAGCCCCCGGTGAGCAGGACTTACCCAGGTCTCTTAGTGCACCCAGGCCTCGCTTAACTTGAGTGACCCCTTATATTGCCATCTCTTTCCTCTGGGCCATTTCTCAATGAGAGTCCAGTCAGGGTCTCACTGGCTCCATCCCTTGCCAGCATGAAGAGTTTATTTCACAGGAAATAAGTGCATGTATTCTGCCCCTCTGCTATAGAGAAAACACTTCGGTGTGTTTCTCCTACTTCAGCTGGTTGCTTGTGGTCACTGGTACATCCCCATTTATCGCCTGGAAAGATCACAGGAAAACCATAACAAGTTGAGTCTTAGGGAAATAATTAAAAGTTTCTGAATTGCGGGAAAGTATAAACACTTTGATTTTTTAGTAAATTTCAGTTTCATAGCTTTGTTGACATAGCTGTTTTATCAGAATGAAATTTTATATTTAGAGACAGTATTCTTGTATAGTCCTTCCAGATATTTGGGATTTATTAAGTCATGTAACCCTGTGAGTTCTGGGTGGATAATGTGAACTGTTACTGAGGAATTTGGTGCGGAGAAGGGGGCTAAAGTTCTTTACATTTTTGTGCTACCGTGTTTGAAAGTAATGTATGAGGATGGTACAGCTGTATTGTATTTAACTTACTTTCATCTTAATGCTTAAATACAGCCTGAATAGTTAGAAAATTTGTGATACATACCTCTATAGGCTTTTTGTGGCTGACACCAGAGATAAAAGGAAAAAGTTTTTAGTAGAATCTGGCCCTTGCATTTAAAACACCTATATCTTTGTCTCCTTCATTTAAAATATTGATCTTCAGAACATCAAGAGATTTTTAGCAATGTTGTATTTTCAAATTGGGTCAGTTTGTCATTTGTTCCATTACATGGGTTCTAAAATCATTTAGGATTCCCTGTTTCCCTAGGTTTGGGGAAGAAGAAAGCTTCTTCTCATAACAATTAAAATGGTCATAGCTCCCATACTGGGAGATGCTTTTTATTCCATGTCAACATTGAAAATAGGTCTGTAAAATTAAATATCATTTGCGGCTTGATTACTTGTGGGTTGACTATTTACCTACATTTAGGTGTGCTGCAAATTCTTAGATCCTATACAAAGTCGTTGAGAGGCGAAAAACGTTTTGAATCACTTAACTTCTTTTGACATTTACTTAATTTCTTTTGACAGCACCATGTGATGCTGACCTTTTACTGAGAATTTGTCAGAAAGGCAAAGTCATTTGAACTTCCTCCTCTAATTTGGGTTAGATAACCAGAAATATGAATTAAGTAAAAATCTTCCAAATTTAGGGAAAATATGAATTTCACATAATATAAAATAATAGTGTAGTTTAGATTAGGGTTTTGAATCTTAATTGTGTTATGTGCAGCTCACAAATATCCAGGGTTACACTTACAGCTTTAATCAAACATAAGTTACTTTTCAGAACCAGTATGGTGACTTTTGGAAGTAACAATTTTATGTCAGCTTTTGAGGACCTGTTAAGTACTAGGTTTGATGAGCTAGGCATTATCACCCCACTTTCCTGATAAGGACACTGAGATTTAGAGGTCTAGGAACTTTTTCAGGAGCGTTCCTTTTTTGTTTTTCCTTAATTTAAAAAAATATATATTTTTGTGTATTTATTGGCTGCACCAGGTACTAGTTGTGGCACTCGGGATCTTCGAAGTTGGTAGTGGCATGCAGGATTTTTAGTTGCAGCATGTGAACTCAGTTGCAGCATGTGGGATCTAGTTCCCTGACCAGGGGTCAAACCCAGACTCCCTGCATTGGGAGCTTGGAGTCTTAACCCCTCGACCACAAGGGAAGTCCTTGGGGCCTTCCTTCTTTTAACACTGTGTATTGACTTACTTAATGCCACGCACTGTGCTAGGTCCAAGGGATCCAGGCATGAACAAGATAGGCAAGGTTGCTATGCTCATGGAGCTTGCATTCTCATATAAATAAAGGATTAATGTCATTCTGGCCAGACAGGAAAAACTCAAAGCAGAATGGGATGAGGTGTCACATTAGTTAGTATGGAAGGATCCCTCTGAGGAGTTAACACTTCTCTGGCTTCTCATAATCTCTGGCTAAGACCAGAATGAGAGGTCACACCATGTCAGAGGCTGCATTCTGTCCCTGTTCTGTCTGACCCTAAAGTATCCTGGTACCTGTTCTGTGATACTTACAGGAATTCCCTGCCTCTGTGCAGGGCATAGATCTAAAAATGAGAGAGCCCAAAGAGATAGTATTCCTTGATTCCAGTCTGTGCAGAAGCTGCCTCACTCTCATGCAGCCGAAGAGAGGGCATCAGTATCTTTATACGGCCACAGGCACCGCAGGGGAGAAAGCCACGATGTCTCCTGCCACATAACAGATCACCCCAAAACCTTGTGGCTTGAAACTGCGATAATCACGTATAATGTTTTTCTCACGGTTTCTATGGGGGAGAGATTTAGAAAGGGTCCAGTGGAGATGGTTTTCTCTACTCCACGATGTCTAGGACAGTGGTTCTCAACTAATAGCAGTTTTTGCCTCCTAGGACTTCTTCAATGTCCGTTGGTATTTTTTGCTGTTATAATTTGGGAGGTGCTACTGGTATCTAATGGAGAAGGAAATGGCACCCCACTCCAGTACTCTTGCCTGGAAAATCCCACGGACGGAGGAGCCTAGTGGGCTGCAGTCCATGGGGTTGTGTAGAGTTGGACACGACTGAGCAACTTCACTTTCACTTTTCACTTTCATGCATTGGAGAAGGAAATGGCCACCCACTCCAGTGTTCTTGCCTGGAGAGTCCCAGGGACGGGGGAGCCTGGTGGGCTGCTGTCTGTGGGGTTGCACAGAGTTGGACACGACTGAAGCGGCTTAGCTGCTGCTGCTACTGGTATCTGAAGGGTAGAGGCCAGAGGTGCTGTTAAGTGTCCCAGTGCACCAGGGACCCCACATGTACCACAAAGAATGACCTGGCCCAAAATGTCCACAGTGCTGAGGTTGAGAAACCCTAGCCGGGGGCCTCTGTCAAAAGACTGGGAGGCAGAATCGTCTTGAGGTCTGTCCGCTCACATGTCTGGTAGCATGGAGCTGTCAGCCAGAACGCCCACAGGTGACCTCTTCATGTGACCTTAACATGATGGCTGGGTTCCAAAAGCGAGAGCTGAGAGAGAGCAGAGAGCAAACACATGTGAATCAGGTGGAAGTCATGCCTTCTACCACCCAGCCTGCCACTTTCACATGTTCTCTTGGTTGAAGAAGCCACAAAGTCCCACCTAGGTTCAAGGGGAGGGGAAATAGACTCCACATCTTTGTGGGAATTGGCAGGGTTCTGCAGAATCATGCAGAACTGGAAGTACTGTGGTGGCTGTTTTTGGAAAACATAACATATCGCATGCATCAGTCACTCTCCCTTCCCACCAAAGCAGGGAGGGAGCCAGCTGACCTGGCGGCCCTTACCCTTCCGTGTGGCTTTGTTAGCGTAATTATTTATTGCTGTTGTGTTCTGTCCTGTATGAGAAGAAGGGACAATAAGAAAAGAGTAAAAATGAACCAAAGTGGGAAGGGGAAGTCGGGTCAGTAAAAACCATGAAAGCCACTGAAAAGCGGAGAAGCGTGGTGGCCTAGCCCTGCGCTAGCAGTGCTTCGCGGCTGGGCAGTGGGTTTGGGTTGCAGGGCGGCACTCTGATTTGGGTGATGACTTCACCCTGCGTCTGCTCAGCACGGTGATAGCGGTCAGTGAAAAGCTGACTTCCATCTACAATGGCCCACTCAGGTCTGTTGTGTGCTGAAGTGTGAGTTAAGTGAAAATTCAGTATCTACAAGTTGAAGACTGTCAGGATTATTTCAGCTGTGGTCATCTTTCAAACTCAGATATTCAGTTCACAGGGGGCTGTTCACTGGAAGTTTGGGCTTAAATATCAACGTGTTTTTATTATAGTAGCATATATTAACATTTAACAATGCTGTGCTTTGACTTTTTCTAAAAACTCACTCTTCTTAGAAAAAGACAAACTTATATTTCACTTTTGTGTTTTAGATTTTGCTAAGCACGTTGACTTTTTAGAAGCCATAAGTAGTGCCTTGAGGGCCCTTTTGCAAACAATGGCCTCCAAGAACATTCCTCAGGTAAGGTTTTAAAAATTTTTAAACTAGTCAAGAATCTGTATAAGGGAGGCAAAATTTTTTAATTTTTTGAAGTAGTTAGTTCTATTAGAAGAGTAATGCATGTTCCTTGTAAAGTGAAAGCAAAAGTACCTAAAGCGTAAAAAGTGAAATCTCTTCCTTGCCGCCACTCTGCCACCAGAGCGTGGTTTTATTCATTTGTTTTGTGTTTGGCTGCACCAGGTCTCAGTAGTGACATGTGGGATCATTTTCCTTGCGGCCCAGAGGCTTCTCTCTAGTTGTGGTGCTTGGGCACAGTAGGTGTCCCGTGGCACGAGGGATCTTAGTTGCCCGACCAAGGATTGAACCTCGTTCCCTGCATTATAAGGTAGATTCTTAACACTGGACCACTGAGGAAGTCCCCTATACAATTTTATTTTTATATGATATAATGTATTTGACATGTATGTTATATTTCTCTGAAAACCATTTGTCTTTTTTTTAATGCTGCATTACAGAAATTTTCAAGCATATCCTCCAAATACTCCACAGTGACCTGTCTATGCCTCTCTGATAGGTGCCTTATCACTTTTATTTTTTTACTTTGCATGAAGGAAATTTTCAGACATTACGAAAAGCAGAGATAATAGTAGTTACCTGCAAGCATTATCACCTAGTGTCAACAAGTCACTCTTTGTTTTCTTTCTTTATTTTTGGCCGCGCTGGTCTTCGTGGCTGTGCACGGGCTTTCTCGAGTTGTGGCAAGTGAGGGCCATTCTGTAGTTGGGGTTCATGGGCTTCTGCTCATTGCGTTGACTTTTCTTGTTGCAGAGCACGAGTTCTAGGGCTCGTGGGCTTCACTGGTTGCAGCACATGAGCTCAGTAGTTGGGGCGCACAGGCTTAGTTTCCCCGTGGTACATAAATCTTCCCAGACTAGTGGTCGAACCCATGTCCTCTGCCTTGGCAGGCAGATTCCTAACCATTGAATCACCAGGGAAGTCCCATCTTGTCTTTCTCGTTTCTTTCATTTTCCCTACATTTTCATTTTTGCTTCTTGGGATAGTTAAGGGAAATCATGTTATTTCACCCATGAATGTCTTATTGTGTGCTTCATTATGTTGTCTGTGACAGAATGAACTTTTTAAAAATTTAACCACATTACCATTATCTCAAACCCCCAAATGAACAGATGTTTTAAAATTATCATTTGATATGCAGTCTGAGTTCAGTTTTCCCTGACTGCTTTACAAATGTCTCTCTTTTTTTAATGGTTTGTTCAAATCAGCATCTAAGCAGGATCCACATATTGTTCTTGGTTGATATTTTGGCCTCTTAAATATATATATTTTCATAATTCACATACCATACAGTTCTCCCATTTAAAGTATATAATTCAGTAATTTTTAGTACTGGACAAGGAAATGTCAACCCACTCCAGTATTCTTGCCTGGGAAAGCCCATGGACAGAAGAGCCTGGTGGGCTATAGTCCATGGGGTCGCAAAGAGTCAGACACGACTGAGCAGCTAGACAACACTTTTTCGCATGTTGACAGATTCTTAAATCTCTGAATCTATAACATCTCCCCTACCTGCCCACCTTTCCTCATACTGTCTTTCCATTGAGTAAGTTATCATTTGTCCTAAAGAATTTCCCCCATTCTCAGATGTGGCTGGCTAAACAATGTTACTATTTAATGGGTCCGTCTGTCTTCCATATTTTCTACAAATTGAGAGTTATGTCTAGAGACTTACTTAGATTCAGGATCAGAATTTTTAGACAAGAATAATTTGTAGTGCTGTATTTATATTTTACTTTTCTATCACAAGTGATACACTTGTAAAATAGCGATGTTAAAATCTTAATATCCATAGATTCACTTGTAGCAACCAGTGATTATTGTATAGATCCATTATTTCATTAGGGTTTGCAAGATGAAGATACCCTAATTTTGTCATTCTTTTTACATTTATTAGCTGTGATTCTTCCATAAATGAGAACTTCTTATTTTATCAATTTTTGGTAACTTTGGAATACACTTCATACCAAAAAAGGTAGGGTATGGTTCTCTTTCCCCACCCAACCCTTTTTCCCAGAAAATGAGTTGGTGTCCTAGCAGTCTCTAAAAATGATCAGTGAATTTTTTTTTTTAAGTATCATTATGAACTCATTATTATTTACTTCATCCTATGGCATATAGTTATTAGTTTCAAAGTATTGCTGTTATTACTAACAACACTATTGGATGCAGTTTAAGATTTCTTTGTGATTCTTTTTGTTCTTAGGAAGAAAAATCCCTCTAGGACTGTACGAATTACTATGCTTTAAAGTTGCTTTCAACATATTCTCTTGTGTGGTTTGTTATAAAGTTAGCTTCAGTTTCAGCTTTTTTTAAAAGCATTTTTTGTTTGATTGCTCTAATTTTTGTTTTTTAATTATATAAAATATTTACCCAATTTCAGAGGTAAAACTAAAGCAAAATATATTCAGGGGAAAATATGGTGTTTACACACAATGGAATATTATTCAGCTCTAAGGAGGACTGAAATTCTGGTACATATTACTGCATGAGTGAACCATGAAGACATTATGCTAAATGAAATAACCAGACACAAAAGGACAAATATTGTATGCATCCTCTATAAGGGACCTGGAATAATTAAATTCATAAAGACAGAAAGTAGAAGAGTAGTTACCATGGGCTCAGAGAGATATAGTTTAATAGGTTCAGGGTGGCAGTATGGGATGATGAAAAAGTCCTGGGGATGGATGTTGGTGATAATTGCTTGCACAGCAGTGTGAATGTACTACTGCCACTGAACTATACATTTTAGAACGGTTGAAATGGTAAGTTTTATGTATATTTTATATGCACACACACAGATATATGTAGAGGGATGTCTAATTTCTGTCCATTTGCCCCTGTTCTTTCCTTTGTGCCATTAGTAATCATCTTTATTGATTTTTTATCATTCTATTGTTCTTTTTCAGAAAACATAAGCAAAATATGTATGTATTTGTATTTCACCCTTTTTCTTAAAAGGAGTGCTTCTGCACTTTGCTTTTCTCTCTCATTAATCATCATAGTATGCCAACATGTTTCTCATTTCTTTTTTTACAGCTAGATAGCCCTGCCTTGGGTATATATTCTGTATTTATTCACCGTGTTTGCATTGATGGATTTTTTTAGTTCTTTCCAGTCTTTTGCTATTACAAATAGAACTGCAATGAGTAGCATTTTTACCGAAGTTCTGTTGTGTTTTTGCCATTATGTCTTTGTGGCCGATTTCTAGAGGTGGGCCTGTGGCTCAGAGAACAGATACATCAGTAGCTCTGCTCTAGGCATTGCTGTCATCCCCCTTAGAAGTCTGAGCCATTTCAAATTTCCACCAGCATTGTTTGAGAGTGCCTGTATTGTCACACCCTCACCAGAAGAATATGTTGTCAAAATGTTGGATTTTTACTGGTTTGTTGGGTGAGAAATTGTATCTCAGTTTTAATCTGCGTTTCTTTTATTATGAGGAGGTTGGAGATTGTTTCCTGTCTTTTAAGGGCTTTTGCATTCTTTTTCTGTGACTTTCCTTGTCTTTTGCCACCTTTGCTCCTGAGCTGGTGGTCTTTTTCCTTTGTATTAAAGGGTAGATCCCAGGGTTTCTCCCCCAGTTTACTGAAGCAGAAGCTCTGGGGAGGGGCCCAACAGTGTCTGTGTTTTAACAAGTTCTCCAGGCGATGGTCGTACACACAGATGTTTGAGAATCACAGATCTAAACCATGCTCACTCCCTCCTTTCTGAAATCCTCCAGTTTTGAGTAACATGTCACTAGACCACACCACCTACCTCTCAGTTACAGTCACCCACCATCCCCAGCGGCCACTCATTCCTTGAAGATTCCTGTTGTTGGACCCTGTTGTTTGCCACTGGTCCCGTCCTGATTCTGGGTGATTTCAAAATCCACGTGGATACTCTTCCCAGGAACCTGGCTTTGCAGTTCTTGGGCCTCCTTTCCTCCTATGGGCTGTCTGCCATCCTTCCTTCCTTAGTCATTGCATGGCCACACCTCTGGCTATCCGGTGCTATCCAGACTTGGCCTTCTTTCAGAGTCTAACTGGAAGTCGCTCATATTTTACTGTTAAAATAGTATATGATGTTGGCCTCTAATATATATCTCTTTAAGTTTTATTCTTTTAATTTTATTCCAGGAACAAAACTTTTGACCTTCAGTTTCTATGAAATGGAAAGTGACATTTGCACTCTTGTGATACCTGCATCCATGTGTGTGTGTGCAAATCAGCTTAAGGCACTTCCCTGGCAGTCCAGTGGTTAAAACTCCATGCTTCTAATGCAGGGATGCAGGGGGCATGGGTTCGATTCCTGGTTGAGGAACAAAGATCCCACATGCCACATGCTGCATGATGTGGCCAACAATAAAGTCAAATCAGCTTAAAATAAAAATTATTACTATGTGGTGGAAACACTGTATAATTGAATGCGTTTTACAGTCTTTAATAACTTGCCATAGCACACAAATCTCGAGTCAGCTCTTACCTCGTGTAGATTCAGCCCATTTTTATTAAAGCTGCATGATCCTGTTTACATTTTCAAAACATTTGGTTTTGTGACCAGTGTTGAAAAGAAGTTAGAATCTCTTTGGTCTGTGTACATCTGAATGAAAATCTTCACATGAGACAAACGGAACTGAAGGCCCTTTTACAGGCTGCCAGCTATGATAGAGTAAGTGGTGACAGTGACGTGCGCAGACCTCATCCTACTTCAGAATTAGTTGTTTTTAGGAGTGTTTAGAATATGTAATAACCTGCGCATCCAGAGTTTGTGTCACTTGTAGAATCGTGCCGCCGGTACAAGAGACTCTCGCCAATCCCAAGCCCTGTGCTGTTGGAATTGGCCGAGTTTAACCGCTAAATACGCTCTCCTTCTCTTTCAACAGTGCATGACTCCCGACCAGCTGATGACTCTGTGCACCGCAGGTGTCCACAGTAGTAATGTGGGGGTGAGAGTGAACGTGGTTAGTATTTTAGGAATCACAGGCAGCGTCCTAGCCAAAGAAGATGGCACGCTTGACATCCTCAAGGTAAAACACTGTGCTTCCAGCCTGAATCATTAAATCACTAAAAATGGGAGAAGAGTGACTTTAAAATCACTGCTGTGGATTTTAAAATCTCCTTTGGATTTCATGAGACGAAGTCATATCAAGAAGTTGTTTATTAAGATATAAAGTATACCCTTTGGCCTGGTCTTACTCCATGAGTCAGACTGAAGAGTCAAGTTGCATTTTGCCGTTTAACTTTATTCTGTAGATGTTTTTCAAAAGTAAATGTGTCTTCAGTGGAAGGCCAAGGTTCAAAGTTGTTCGAGTTGACCCTGGTTTGACTGTTGCGTAAAATGTGTGCACATTATATTCTCCTCCGGATAAGGAGCAATCCAAACAGTTTTCCCAGCACACCAGGCTGAAGTGCAGTCTGCACCTGGCCACCCAGTTCATCCCAAGACCATAAATTTTAAGCGGCGACTCTGGTAGTGCCCACACACAAGGAACTCACTCAGCACGTTTGCTTCCAGCACTTGATCTAAGCAAGTTGTTCAGCAACTGCACGGCCAGAGGTATAGCCTAGTAACTAAAGGGACAGTAATAGTTAAGTTACCCTTCTTTGTGCTAACAGTAATTGCCGAAATGTGGATTACTGGTAGTGGGTAGTA
This sequence comes from Odocoileus virginianus, assembly GCF_023699985.2. Classification (NCBI taxonomy): domain Eukaryota; kingdom Metazoa; phylum Chordata; class Mammalia; order Artiodactyla; family Cervidae; genus Odocoileus; species Odocoileus virginianus. The sequence goes on along the minus strand of NC_069693.1, from coordinate 41,586,046 downwards.
AACTGGTTATTATAAATTAGTTCCTTTTTCTACATAATTTATTTATTTATTTTTGGCTGTAGTGGGTCTTCTTTGCTGGGCAGGCTTTTTCTCTAGTTGCGGTACACAGGCTTCTCTCTTGTGGAGCACAGGCTTCCGGGCTTGTGGGCTTCAGTGGTTGCAGTGGACAGGCTCAATAGTTGTGCATGGGCTTAGTTGCCCCAGGGCATGTGGGATCTTCCCAGATCGGGGATTGAACCCGTGTCTCCTGCACGGGCAGGCAGATTCTTTACCGCTGAGCCCCCAGGGAAGCCCCTAAAATACTTCTTAACTTGCTAAGAGCTTAACAGTGTGACTGCTATTTCTTAGAAGCCTGTTTCAAAAAGATGATATGTGCACATCCAAGCCATTTGAAAGTGAGAGTTGCTCAGTTGTGTCCAATTCTTTGTGACCCCCATGGACTGTATAGCCCAGGGAATTTTCCAGGCCAGGATACTGGAGTGGGTAGCCTCTTCCTTCTCCAGTGGATCTTCCTAACCCAGGGTTCGAACCCAGGTCTCCCGCATTGCAGGCGGATTCTGTACCAGTTGAGCTACCAGGGAAGCTAAGGCACATCACTCCTACAGTGCCAGTCCCCTAGTTCCACTCCAGAGAGGCAGTCACAGTTCCCCACTCCTTCTGTGTCACTCCAGAGATTCTAATACACAGACCCTGAGTGAGAGAGCACGGCTGTATCGCTCTGTACAGGTGCACATGTGCCAGTGAGCACATGTAAGTGTAGTCACTTCCCACCCCTTAAGACTGTAAAGTCCAAGGTCCACTTTAGAGGAACAGCAAGTTTTTCTCAGGCATAACGTAAGGTTTCCAAAATGTTTTTATTTAGTCACATTTTCAAGCATGAAGAAAAGTAGAAAGTGCAGTGAATTTTGTATAGCCATCAAGCGTATTTAGCAGTTATGAGTTTTCTATCATATGTACTTAAAGTAGTTCCTCTGCTGAATGTGTTAAATTAATGACATCCTGGTATTGTGTCCTTATTGTTCAGTATGTGCATCTTAAAAATAAAGACAGTTTTTTTGTATAGCCACCATTATTATGCCATACACAATTACTTCTTAATATGTCTACCACTTGGTCCATATTCAGATTCTTCCAGTTGTTCCCAAGATAACTGTTTACAGGTTGTCTGTTTAAAGCAGGCTCTAAGTCAGGTCTCCATGTTGTGCTTGGTTTGGGGTCTTCTAAGTCTGTCTTCATGGACAGCTTTGCCCCGTCTAGTACCTCCACACTACCTCTTTCTCCCTCAGCTTCTGGGTCAGTTGGCTCCTAGTGTTCGGCCTTGTGGATTTGTCCTGTTGCCTCCTTGTGGCGTTAAGTTTGTTCCTTTATCTTCTGAATTTCCTGCAGAGTGGAACTTAGATCTAAAGGCTGGGTTAGATTCAGGTTAACTTTTTCAGTAAGACTACTTCATAGCTGGTGCTGTACATTTCATGTTTATAATAGGATATTAAATTGGGGTATTTATTTATATTTTTGGCTGTGCTTGGTCTTCGTTGGTACATGTGGGCTTTCTCTAGTTGCAGTGAGTGGGCGCAAGGGCTTCTCTTGGTGCACAGCGCGGGCTCTTGGGCACACGGGCTTCAGTAGCTGTGACCCCCGGGTCGAGAGTGCAGACTCCGTGGTTCTGGCGCACGGCCCTAACTGCTCCCCCGCGTGTTGGGCCTTCCCAAACCAGGAACTGAACCTGTGTCCTCTGCTTTGGCAGGCGGATTCTCAACCACTGTACCGCCAGAGAAGTCCCAGTGGGATATTAAATTTAAAAACTCTCCTAGAGGTTTTCTTGACCACTTAAATTTAGATGAGAAAATGGAGGTCCAGAGTGAGTACCAAGGGCCCAGAGTCACCCTGCTGCTTTCAGTAGAGCTGCATTTCAGACAGCATTTGCACTCTCTCACCCGTGATAACCGGTGTGCGCATTGCCCTGAAAGATGTAAATGGTGAAGCAAAACAACCAAAATAAACTAACTTAACTCGACTGGTTCTTCACAGATTGGGAATAGTTTGTTCCTTAGCTAGCTAATGATAAGAAAATGAATGGATGTTAAAAATCGTCACAGTGAAGCAAAATGAGATTATATGTTCTTTATTTTTTTAATTGAGTGTTTCTCATATAATTTAAAAAGCAGGAGGTTTTTTGTTACTGATAATATTTATATGCATTTGACACCATGGGAAAAGCCTTCTTGATGGAGATAGATAGAAGGGAAAATTTAATAATTTCCAGTATCAGTCTTTCATATGTCATTTATGGATCTGAATTCACTTTATTTACTAATATAAACTAAGGTTTTGAATTTATCTTGCTTACATTATACTTAGTATTTTTGTAAATATATGTTAAGTCTTTAGTCTTTTAAAAGTGTTAACTTTTCCCTAGCATTTGTATGTAAAACTTTATGCGTGAACTGTTGTCACATTTAGAGTTAGTGTTTATTTTGAAAACTGACTTCGAATATTGGACGATCCTTTGCTTTATTTTGTTTTCTCCAGACTATCGGGTACTTTCTGCTTGAGGTTGCCACCAAAGACCCCTGTCTCGTGGTAGCAGGGGAGGCCTTGGATGCCCTCTTTGACGTTTTTGCAGATGGTAAAGAAGCTGAAATGGCCTCAGTTCAAATTAAATTGTTGTCTACTCTGAAAGAATTCCAGCCAGTCTTCAAAATGAAGGTATGTAACGTTTTATTTGGCTTCCCTGGTGGCTCAGTGGTAAAGAGTCCACCCGCCAACGCAGGAGACGTGGGAAGATCCCCTGGAGGAGGAAATGGCAGCCCACTCCAGTATTCTTGCCTGGGAAGTCCCATGGACAGAGGAGCCTGGCAGGCTTCAGTCCGTGGGGTTGCACAAGAGTCAGACACGACTTAGTAACTAAACAACAAGTGGTTTATTTAGAAATGGTGACGTCTCAGCGTTCTGTGGGACAGGGTGTGTGTGGCTCCCTGCTTGCAGTCTTGGTGATGCATATAGCACTTCATCCCCGGTTCTGTGCAAATGCTTGTCGGCTGAGTCAGGGCGGCTGAGCCCTTTCTGTTGAATCACTGTGACTTGAGCCAAAATGGTGTGGACAAGTTCCTCTCTCTGCAGCGGTTTAGCAATGTTAACAGTACTTATGTGTAAGCACTGCAGTCCGGCCTGCAAAGCACTTTCAGAGACAGTGTTAAATTTATTTTATATCATGTAATGTGTTGTAGGCTGACTTCATTTATTTCCCTTTGGTCCTCTGGAAAAAAAAAGGCAAACAAACTCTAAGCCAGCCTATAATGGAGAATGTAGCTACCTTCGTTTGCCTTTTTATTGATCAACTGATTCATCAGAGGCATCAAAGTTAACTTTGAGTCAAAAAGATAATTTAAAAAAACTGGTTTGGTGGTTGGGGGAAAGCAATGAAAAATGTTAAAAACAGCCTTTGATCACATATTTACAAATTTAAGTTGGCCAACTTTCCTCTTATCTAAATCTATATATTTCATTTTGAGAAATAAAAATATTTGTGTTTTTTTACTTTACATTTTTAATTAAACTTTTGCCTTTAAATCTCTGTCAGGAAAGTAGAGGTTTTAATGGGAAATTAGCCTACTTCTGTTGCTTTCCAGTGTGTATTTCTTTTCTCTAACAAGCGTCAAAGGCAGAATTCAATTCCCATAGGCAGAACTCTGTGACAAGTTTTTGGTAAAATGATTGTATGTCTAGAAATGTAAAATTTTGAATTTTTTTTAAGGTGTTAAAAATAGTTTTCTTTCCCAGAAGAAAAAAAAATAGCCACACATGCCATGCACATTCTCACAGGTATATCAGTGTTCATTTAGGGACATTAATAACTGGTTTGTTTTGTAACATTTTCATGTTTTGACATCTTACATTTAAAAATATTGTAATATAGTGGCTGATATTGAGTTAAGCTTCACTAATAGGTGACTTCAGTCTTGAGGGAGAAAAATTAATCCGTTTGCTCTTAATTTTGCTTTGTTTAAGCTTCCAGCTTTGTTGGTTTGGGTTTTGTTTTGTTTTGAGATATAATTGACGTACTCCAACATAGTTTTAGGTGTGCAACATAATGATTGGATATGTATATAAATTGCAAGATGATTACCACAATAAATGTAGTTAACATGCATCACCACACATAGTGATAAATTTATTTTCTTGTAATGAAAACTTGTAAGATCTACTTTCTTAGTAACTTTCAAATATATAATACAATGTTGTTAACTGTAGTCACCTTGCATTACACCCTCAGGACTTACTTCACTTACACAGTTTATCCTTGAATGACACTGTGCAGATCTACTTAAATACATGAATTTTCTTCTGTGGTAAATACTGCAGTACTATAGGATCTGCAGTTGGTTGGATCTTGGCCAACAGTGAACTTGTCCTTGGATTTTCAACAAGGGGGTAAGGAATTGGCACCCCTAACCCCTGCAGTGTTCAGGGGTCATCTGGAACTGAAAGTGTGTGCCTTTTGACCACCTTCACCCATTTCACCCTCCCCACAACCTGGCAGGTTTATTTTTTGTTTTGGGGTGTTTTTTTTTTGTTTGTTTTGGCTGCTCAGTGTCTTAGTTGGGGCACACTGGATCTTCAGTCTTCACTGTGGCATGCAGGATCTTTAGTTGGCAGCAGGTGGGATCTAGTTCCCTGACCAGGGATCAAACCTGGGCCCCTTGCATTGGGAGCATGGAGTCTTAGCCACTGGACCTCCAAGGACATTCCCTTGGTATTTATTTTTTAAGCAGTGAGAAGTTTTATTCCCACCTGTTCCCAGCCTGCCTTGTGGGTAACCAAACTGAGTGGTGTTTCTCTGCACAAAGACAAATGTACGTTAGTATTTTTTCCCTTTATTATCCAACAGATAGCATAATATATTCACAGCCTTGTAGTTTATGTGCTTTTACTTCACAGTGTCTCCTAGAGACATTTCTAAACCAGTACATGGAGGGTGTCCACATTGTTCTTAAAGGTCACAGGCCCTCTAAACTTCTGAAAAAAGAGGCTGAAGGGAAAAGAGAAAATATCTCCTTTCCCTGAAGCCCCTGGGAAAGCAGATGTGGTTAAGAGTCATCAGACTCTGCGGAAGCAAATGCTAGAGAGCAGTTATGTAAACTGTGAACTAGGAGAATAACCCTTCATCTCTGGAAAGTCCATTGTTCTGATTGATTTGCCTACCTAGTATGCATTGCAGTGATAGTGCTATTTAACCGAGTGTTTTTCTTTTCTCAAAGCTATAAAGCCCTGATGAAGTGTCTTTGTTAGCCAGAATGGCAGCATGCAGTTTTTTATATGACTGTCTTTTGAAAATGAAACCACAGTTGCATTAAAGGCTGTTTGGTTTATATTTAGCCCCAAATTGCATTTAAACACAGCACAATGCATTTTACTAAAAAACTTCTCTAGAGCAGACATCCTCAAAAGTGCCCTGTATCAGCAGTGCCAGCATCACTTGGTAACTTGTTGTAAATGCAAATTCTCAGGCAGAACTCCAGACCTATCAGAAATCAGAAACTATGTGGACCGGCCTTGTTGCTTGGTCGCTTAGTCATGTCCAACTCTTTGTGACCCTGTGGACTGCAGCATGCCAGGCTTCACTGTCCTTCACTATCTCCTTGAGTTTGCCTAAATTAATGTCCATTAAATTGGTGATGCCATCCAACCATCTCATCCTCTGTTGTCCCCTTCTCCTCCTGCCCTCTCTTTCCCAGCATCAGGGTCTTTTACAATGAGTTGGCTCTTTGCATCAGGTGGCCAAAGTATTGGAGCTTTAGCAATCTGTTTTTTAAATAAGTCTTCCAAATGGGCTTGTCTGGTAGCTCAGCTAGTAAAGAATCTGACTGCAATGCAGGAGATCCCAGTTTGATTCCTGGGTCGGGACTATCCCCTAGAGCAGGGTTAGGCTACCCACTCCAGTATTTTTGGGCTTCCCTGGTAGCTCAGCTGGTAAAGAATCTACCTGCAATGCGGGAGACCTGGGTTCGATCTCTGGGATGTGAAGATCCCCTGGAGAAGGGAATGGGTTCCCACTCCAGTATTCTGGCCTTTATAGTCCATGGGATCACAAAGAGTCGGACACGACTGAGCAACTTTCACTTTGACTTTTTCAAATGCTAAAATTTGAGAACTACTGCTTAAGATTAGCAGAGAACGCAATGGCACCCCACTCCAGTACTCTTGCCTGGAAACTCCCATGGACGGGGGAGCCTGGTAGGCTGCAGTCCATGGGGTCGCTAAGAGTCAGACATGACTGAGCGACTTTACTTTCACTTTTCACTTTCATGCATTGGAGAAGAAAATGGCAACCCACTCCAGTGTTCTTGCCTGGAGAATCCCAGGAACGGCGGAGCCTGGTGGGCTGCCGTCTGTGGGGTCGCACAGAGTCGGACACGACTGAAGCGGCTTAGCAGCAGCAGCAACAGCTCAAGATTAGAGGTGGGGGTTAGTTCATATACCATAATACTCATTCTTTTCAAAGTCTACAATTCAGTTTTTCTTGTAAGTATCATTAAAAAGGTGCATAGGATTTCCCTGGTGGGCCAGTGGTTAAGAATCCTCCTGCCAGGGCGGGGGACATGGGTTCAATCCCTGGTCGGGGAAGATCCCACATCCCGAGAGGCAACCAAGCCCGTGCACCACAGCTGCTGAATCCCCTCATTGGAGTTACTGAAGCCTGTGCACCCTAGAGCCCGTGCTCTGCAAAAGGAAAAACCTCCACAACAGGAAGACCATGTCCCGCAACTAGAGAGTAGCCCCTGCTTGCTGCAGCTAGAGGAAGCCTGCGCACATCAACGAGGACCCAGCACAGCCAGAAATAAATAAAAAATAAATAAAAGTTGCATGATCTAATTTATCTTTGTTACAGCTCATATACTGTGTTCCATCACCTTGGAAGTGAAAATGTTCCACCAATTTCTGGCAACTGTTTGTTCTAAAAATAAATACACCCCAAATTAAATGCTTTCTTATTTAAAGGAGTTAGTGGTAGATACCAAATCTCATATGATATTTTTTTGGCAGATACGAAAAGAAGGGAGAACTAAATACAGTCCAGATCAGCTGTGTGTTCTTGACAACGTGAAGATGAATTTGAGAAGATTTGTCGCTTATCAAGAAACTGTTGAGAAAAGACTGACTACTTGAACCATTGAAAGAGACCAGTCCTCACCCCAAAGTTTTCAACAGTGAAGAATACTAGAGGGTTTCCTTTCAGGGTGTTTTTTCTGAAAGTCATTTTTTTTTTTTTTAATGACTTGGTGTTCTGTGTATTAATTTGAAGTTGATAAAAACTCCAGGACATGTCAGAAACTCTTTTTTTAAGCTCTGGGATCTGTGTGGCATTTCTAGTGCTCTCACGTTTCTAGCATGTTTTAATCACTGGAAACCCAAAGGTTGGAAACACAGTGAATCTCAGGTGCTTCTTCGTGAGCAGTGAAGACACTGCCAAACAATCATGTTCCCTTGAATTTTGCAGAAGAAAATCCAGAGCATAACTTGGATGCTTTTTTAAGCCAATATCATTTTATAATAACTAAATATTTAACTGAAATATGAAAACATGCTTTATAACTTTTTGGTATGAGATCTATCAATTATGCCTACCTTTCATGAAGAGGGGAATGAGTTGGATTCATATTCCACTATTTAGTAGACTATACTCCTCGCTAATGAGGCCATCATCACCCTCTGTACAAAAGGATCTAATCCATTGATTTGTGACATCACTCCTTATTTAATTTGAAATGCAATCAAAATTGGGAGAATATGTTTTTTAATAAATAATTTTTAAATTGAAAGCTTTATGTCTTGCAAAATCTTTTTTAAAATACCAGATAACCCTATTCCTGGGTGTCTGCTTGTTAATGGATCTTGCTTTGAATATATGTGTGCTATTAAAAACAGGATTTATAAAGGGAGATGGAATGAATTGGGAGATTAGGATTGACATATATCCACTATGAATAGTATGCATAAAGTAACTCATGAGTGCCTACTGCATGGCACAGGAAACTTGACTCGGTGCTCTGTGGTGACCTAAACAGGAAGGAAATCCCAGAAAAGGGACATATGTAAACATACAGCTGATTTACTTTGCTGCACAGCAGAAACTAACAGCAGTAAAGCAACTACTCCGGTAAAAATTAATTTTTAAAAAAGACATCTTAATTCCTCGAATCTCCAGCGTCATTACCAGTGTCCTTGAAGAAGCAGGTGGCGGGTGGATCAAAGGGAGGGAGTTTGCGCGCACGGCCCCTCTCCCAGGTCCATTGTCTGTCCACTTGCCTGACCAGAGGAGTTGGAGATTTGAAAATTTCCCTACCGTAGATCTCAGTTGATCTGTTAAAAGGCCCAATACCCAGCATAGGACTTTAGTTAACTAACATCCATCACCTCACATAGTTACATTTTTTTCACCTTGTGGTAAGACTCTTTAGGATCTGCTTTCTCAGCAGCTTTCAACTGTACAATACGATATTAACTGTAGTCAGTATGCTGTACATTACATGCCCAATAATTTATAATTGACTACCTTCACCCATTTTGCTTGCCCTCCAGCTCCCAACCCCAGCCCCCTGCCTCAAGGCAACTGACAATCTATTCTCTCTTCTCTATGAGTTTGGTTGTTTGGTTGTTAGGTTCCACGTATAAGCGAGATCATACAGTATTTGTTTTTCTGTGATTTCTTTCATTTAGCATAATATCCTCAAAGTATATCCTTGCTGTCACCAATGGCAGGATTTCTGTCTTTTTTATGGTTGAATAATATCCCATTGTGTATATACACTACATTTTCTTTATCCATACATCCACTGATGGACATTTAGTGTTTCCCTGTCTTGGCTACTATGAATAAGGCTGCAATAAACATGCAGTGCAGTTATCTTTTTCCTACAGTGATTTTGTTTCCTTCAGATGTATACCCAGAGTAGGAATTTCTGGATCATGTGATGGTTTTATTTTTAATTTTCTGAGGAACCTCCCTACTGTGTTCAATAGTACCTACACCAATTTACTTTCCCACCAATACTGCACAAAGATTCCCTTTTTTCCACATCTTCACCAACACTTATCTCTTATCTTTTTGAAAATCATTCTAGCAGGTGTAAGGCTCATTGTGGTTTTGAGAGACAAATTCTTTCAGTGAAGAAAAGTTTCAGAGTTCTCCCTGCATCAAATATTTATAGCATATATTCATTTTCAGAGAGAATAAAATTTCCAATTTTGTCATCTTTCCCACACTTTCTAACCCATAAACATTATGTGAAATATCTAGCACAGGGCCTAGCTCACAGTAGGCTCTCAATAACTAAATTTGTCAAATAGATGTTAGTGATTTTCTGTCTTATTAAGCAAGCTTTTTGCAGTAGTTGTTCAATGCAAAATCATTCTATGAAACAGTAGAATGTGAGTTATTACATTGGAAATGTGCCATCCCCCCAGTTTTTTAGGCTCTGAGGCATTAATAGTCTGCACTGCTATCATTTAATTTTGCTACTCTGAACAACAGGAAAGATAGGAAAAGATTAAATGTACAGCTGTTTATATACTAACTCAGTAAGCATATGAATATTATTCACAGCACAGCAAAATAGAAACTATAGTTTTTTTTCCTGAAGGAAAAAATTTGCTTTAAAATACAGTTGTTTGCAAATTATCCAGAATAGTCCATTAAAAAGATACACTGTTTTTAATAGTTGCAGTATTCAAGCTTATGTGACAGCCTTTGTTCTAGAAGATACCTTTAAGTGTCCAGCCTGCCATGGCATGCTATCCAAGGAAATAAAAATCACTGCTTTAGTTGTCTTTTTCTGTAACATGGAAACTCATTTTAAGATAGAGTTGATTTTGAAATATTAGTCATGTAATTACATTTCTTTATCTGTAGTTTTATCTTTGGCCTTTATCTAGCCTGTCAAAAAAATACCTCTGAGTTATCAAGATTGAGAAAGTTTCTTATCTCTTAAGCGTTTCTGTTCAGCCAGTTCTGTTGTAGCCTTGCTCCCTGCCTTTTTGAAATTGCATGGACCAATACTTGATTGTACAGGCAGACCTCAGAAACATTGCAGATTTGGGTCTAGACAACCACATTAAAGCAAGCATCACAATAAAGTGAATCACGAATTTTTTATTTCCCAATGCTTATACTGTACTATGGTCTATTAAGTGTGCAATACCTTAATTTTCAAATACTTTATTGCTAATAAAAATGCTACCCATCATCTGAGCCTTCAGGGAGTTGTAATCTTTTTGCTGGGAGAGGTTCTTGCCTTGATGCTGATGTCTGCTGACCAATCAGAGTAGTGGTTGCTGAAGCTTTGAGGCGGTTGTGGCAATTTCTAAGTCACCAAGGAAACATCATGGCCTCTTTCTTTCGCAAACAAGTTCTCTATAGCATGCAAAGGTGTTTGATAGCTTTTTAGCCACACAACTTCTTGCAAAATTGGAGTCAGTCCTCTCAAACCTTGTTCCTACTATGTCAACTAAGTTTTTGCTTATCAACGAGAAGAACTCCTCATCCATTAAAAGTTTTAAAATGAGATTGCAGCAATTCAGTCACATCTGCAGACTCCACTTCTGATTCTAGGTCTCTTGCTATTTCCACCACATCTGCAATAACTTCCTTCATTGAAATCCTGAACTTTTCAAAGTCATGCATTAGAGTTGGAGTCATCTTCTCCAAAACTCATGTTAATGTTGCTATTTTGACCTCTTCCCATGAACCATGAGTGTTTTTTTTTTTGTTTGTTTGTTTTTTTACTGTGAGTGTTTTTAATGGTATCTAAAATGATGAGTCCTTTCTACAAGGTTTTCAGTTTATTTTGCCCAGGTCCACCAGAGGAATTGCTATCTCTGGCAGCTATAGCCTTATGAAATCTATTTCTTATAATAAGACTTGAAAGTGAAAATTACTCTTTATCCATGGACTTCAGAGTAGAAGTTGCATTAGCAGGCATGAAAACAACATTAATTTCATTGTACATCTCCATCAGAGCTCTGAGTGACCAGGTGCATTGTCAATGAGCATTAATATTTTGAAAAATCTTTTCTGAGCAGTAGGTCTCAACAATGAGCTTAAAATATTCAGTAAACCATGTTTTAAACAGATGTGCTGTCATCTAGACTTTATTGTTTCACTTACAGAGCACCAGTAGGGTATATTCAGCAGAATTCTTAAGGGTACTAGGACTTTAGGAATGAAAAAGGAGTATTGGGTTCAACTTAAAAGTCACCGGCTGTATTAGCCCCTAACAAGAGAGTCAGCCAGCCCTTTGAAGCTTTGAAACCAGGAATTGACATAACCTCTTCAGCTATAAGTCCCAGATGGCGTCTTCTCCCAGTGTAAGGATGTTTCATCTCTAGGGGAAACCTGTTGTTTAGTGTCGCCACTTCCATGGACAGAGGAGCCTGGTGGGCTGTAGTCCATGGGGTCACAAGAGTTGAACATGACTGAGTGACTGACCGCACACACACCCCTCATTAACTCTGAGAGCTGAGTCTTCTGGATAAACTTGCTGCAGCTCCTACAGCAGCACAGGCTGCTTCAGCGTGCTCTTTTACGTGATGGAGAGGGTTTCTTTCCAGAAACCTCATGAACCAACCTCTGCTGCCTTCTAACTTCCTTCTGCAGTTTCTCACCTCTCTCAGGAGTCACAGAGTTATAGAGTTAGGGCTTTGCTTTGGATTAGGTTTTGGTTTACAGGGATGTTGTGGGTGGTTTGAGCTGCTATCCAGATCACTAAAATTTTCTCCATTTCAACTATAAGGCTCTTTGACCTTACATTCCTGTGTCCACTGAAGTAGCACTTTGAATTTCCTTCAAGCCCTTTTCCTTTGCATTCACAACTTGGCTAACTGGTGCAAGAGCCTGAGTGTTGGCCAGTCTTGGCTTTCACCTGACTTTTTCACTGTTGCTGTTTTTAGTCACTAAGTTGTGTCCGACTCTTTGTGACCCCGTGGACTGCAGCACACCAGTCTTCCCTGTCCTTCACTATCTTCCAGAGTTTACTCAAACTCATGTCCACTGAGTCAGTGATGCCATCCAATCATCTCATCCTCTCTTGCCCCCTCCCCCTCCTGCCTTCAATCTTTCCCAGCATCAGGGTCTTTTCTAAGTAGAAGGGTCTTCTCTACTGAGCTTAATCTAACTTTTGATTTAAAGTGAGAGATGTGTGACTCTACTTTTCACTTACACACTTAGAGACTAGTTAAGACTATTAATTGGCCTAATTTCAGTATCGTTTTGTCTCAGGGAATAAGGATGCCCAATAGAGAGAGAGTTCATGGAACAGCCCATTGGTGGAGCAGTCAGAACACACACAAAACTTGGGAATTGCCTGGTGGTCCAGTGGTTAAGAATCCACCTTCCAATGTGGGGGCCATGGGTTGGACCCCTGGTTAGGGAACCGAGATCCCATGTGCTGTGCGACAGCTAACCCTCTGTGCAGCAACTTCTAAGGCCGTGTGCCACAGCTAGAGAGAAGCCGGTGTTGCCGTGAAGATCCCAAGCACCGTGATTAAGACCCAACACAGCCAAAAATTAGATAAATCATCTTTTTTAAATAAAGGGAGCACACAACATTTATTAAGTTTATTATCTTATCTTATGGCATCACTAACTCAATGGACATGAGTTTGAGCAAGCTTCGGGGGTTAGTGATGGACAGGGAGGCCTGGCGTGCTGCAGTCCATGGGGTCGCAAAGAGTTGGACACGACTGAGGAACTGAACTGAACTGATCTTATCTAGGTGTGGTTCATGGTGCCCCAAATAATTACAGTAGTAAAGATCGAAGATCATTGACCACAGATCACCATAAAAATATAACAATAGTGAAAATTTTGAAATATGGTGAAAATTACCAAAATGTGACACAGACACAGAGTGAGCAAATTTGTAAAAAAAAACAACAACAAAAAAGTGCTATTATCTGTGAAGCACCAGTTATGCCTAATTTAACTCATATATAGAACATGGGCCATGTTAGCACTCTCATCTCCATATCCAGAAACTCTTTGTGTTCAGCAGCAATAAAGTTGTATTATACTATTTTAAAACATCTTCTTTTAGGACCAGAACACTTCCTTTCCTTGCCATTTTATTTTTCAAAAATATGGAATTGTAGAGTACTGTTAGTCCCTATATTCTTTCCCCTTCAAAATAAAGTCTGACTTATCATTGTCTCTATCTTGTTAGCGCTTAGATTTATTTATTTTAAAAATTATTCCGTGTTAATTTCTGCTGGACAGCAAAGTGATTCCATTTTATACATGTATATATTATTTTTCATATTCTTTTCCATTATGATTTATCACAGGATATTGAATATAGTTCCCTGTGCTATATGGTAGGGCCTTGTTGTTTGTCCATCCTGTATGTATGAGTTTGCATCTGCCAACCTCGAGCTCCCAGTCCTTCCGTGCCCCACTCTTCCTCCCGGGCAACGGCAGCCTGTTCTCTGTGTATATCAGTCTGCCTCGGTTTCATAGATGAGCTCATTTGTGTCATGTTTTAGATTCCACGTATAATGACATCATATAGTATTTGTCTTTCTCTTTCTGACTTACTTCACATCGTATGATAATCTCTGGTCCATCCATGTTGTTGGAAATGGTGTTATTTCATTCTTCATTATGGTCTAGTAATATTCCATTGTATATATGTATCACACCTCCTTTATCCATTCATCTCTTAATGAACATTGAATGTCCTGACTACTGTGAATAATGCTGCTATGAACATAGGGATGCTTGTGTCCTTTCAAATTATACTTTTGTCTGGACATATGCCCGGGAGTGAGACTGCTGGGTCATATGGTAGCTCTATGTTTAGTTTTTTGAGGAACCTCCATAGTATTTTCCATAGTGGTTACACTAATTTACCTCCTCACCAACAGTGAGAAAAAGAGGGTTCCCTTGATGGCCATTCTGATTAGTGTGAAGTGGTACCTCATTGTATGCCTAGATTTATTTCTAAGCATTTGTTTTTATTTCTAAGCATTCATCTTATTTATTTATAAGCCTTTATTTCTGTTTTAACTGGACTGTGGTAGTGATTGATTGTCTGCTGCCAAAGAAATTCTTGGTCCTTTGGTTGATTCTGCCCTAGGACTTGGACTGTTGTGGAGCCAATGAAAAGTCGAGGGTTAGTGAGATATTCCCAGCAGGAACAAGAGGCCTGAGGTCACAATGGTGTTCTCTTTGGGGAGGCAGTTTCTCACTAGACGGTTCCTATGACTGCACGGGGTCCCTTGTGTGCTGTGCATTTCCAGAACCTGATCCTCCTGCCCTCTCATTAATTTTGTGAGCTACCCTAGAATAATAAGAATAAAAGAATAAGAATAATAAGCTTTTTTTTTCATTTTAAATTTTTTATTTTGTCTTGGGGTATAGCCAATTAACAATGTTGTGATAGTTTCAGGTGAAGTGAAGGGACTCAACCATACATACGCATGTGTGTATCCATGCTCCCCTAAACTCCCCTCCCATCCGAGCTGCCACATAACGCTGGGGAGAGTTCCATGTGCTGTACAGTAGGCCCTTGTTGGTTATCTATTTTAAATGCATCCATGTATATGTGTCCATCCTAAACTCCCTAACTATCCCTAACCCCTGGCAGCCATAGGTTTGTTCCTAAGTCTGTGAGTCTCTCTGAATAAACTCTTTTTAATAGTCACTCTCAGTTTCTGCTGCTTGCAACCTAAAACCCCTGATCTTTCTAATACTTTTCTGGGCACATCCATCTATACCTACATGACTATACTCTTTCTGCAACAGGAACACAATGTTCAGCAGCTTGGCTTTTTTCTTTAACAGTAATTCAGAGGTATCATGTCAGAATCGTGATTAGGTCTGAGGGTAAACCTTGCTTCTTGAACAGGAAAAATCACTTCATTTCCACCTGAGAGTCTGTTAGATCTCAGCCTGATAGATTGGGGTGGTTTGCTTTTTTATAGGCCTCTTCTTTTTTTTTTAAAATTGAAGTATAGTTGATTTACATGTTGTATTAGTTTCTGCTGTACAACAAAGTGATTTATACATACACACACACACACACAGACACACACACACAGACACACAGACACACACACACACACACACAGACACACACACACAGACATGGGCTTCCCCGGTGGCTCAATGGCAAAGAATTTGCCTGCCAATGCAGGAGATGCAGGTTTGATCCCTGGGTTGGGAAGATCCCCTGGAGAAGGAGATGGCAACCAGTATTCTTGCCTGGAAAATTCCATGAACAGAGGAGCCTGACAGGCTGCAGTCCATGGGGTCGCAGAGTTGGACATGACAGAGCACACACATATGCACACACATATATAAACATATTTATACATTCTTTTTAATAATTCTTTTCCATTATGGCTTATCATAGGATATTGAATATAGTTCCCTGTGCTACACAGTAGGACCTTGTAGTTTGTCTATTTCATATATAATGTGGAATGGATAGTTGCATCTCTAGGCCTGTTCTTGAGACAGCACTTTTAAACATTCTTTTGAGTCTTCCAGTGATTTGGAGAATTGAATCTCCTCATTTGTTGGAAGCAATCCCAAACTTGTATTAAAAATAAACCCCAAAGAACTATAAGATGGAGACCAGAGATTTTTAGAAATCTAGTACTTATTATACAGTAGTAATTCGTAGCCTTTTCCAGGTCATTAATTATGCTGACAGTCTGATGAAAATCATAGACCCTTCAAATAAATGCACTGCATTAGTAGTTATCTCCTGTGTAACAAGTTATCCCAAATTTAATAGCTTAGAGCAACAAAATTTATTACCTCACAGTTTCTGTGGATCAAGAATTCAGAAGCAGCTTAGCTGGGTGGTTCTGCCTCAGGGTCTCACAAGATTGCAGTAAAGATATTGCCCAGGGCTGCAGTCAGCCGAAGGCTAGACTGTGCTGGAGTCTTTCTTCCAAGGTGGCCCATTCACTTGGCTATTGGCAGTCAGCCTCCATCCTCATGACACAGCAAGTGGCTTTCCCCAGAGTCAATATTCCAAGAGAGAGAGAAGGAGAAAGCTGTGATGCCTTTTATAATCTGTTTTCAAGAATATGAAAAAGAATATGTATACATATAACGAATCACTTTGCTATACAGCAATTAACACAACATTGTAAATCAACTCTACTTCGATAGAATTTCGAAATTAAATAAACTTTTTTCAGCAGTAGCACACCGTCACTCCAGCCATATCCATTTGTTGTAAGTGAGCCACTGAATCCAACTGTACTCAGGAGGGGGACAGTAAGTTCCGCATCTTTAAGAATGGAATAGCAAAGAATTGGTGGTCATGTTTTTAAACATATGTACCTTTATTCTGCATCAGAGTAGAGGTTGGTTTTGGATTTTTCAACTTGCCCATGGACATTAGGTTGAGTTTTGTGATTTTATACTGAGTTGCTTACGCTTCCAACTTTAAGTCAAAAAGTATTCTGAACACTGCTAGATTCAATTGTCTATTGAATTTTTTTAAAATTGTAACCGGGATGGGGAATACATGTAAATCCATGGCTAATTCATTTCAATGTATGACAAAACCACTGCAATGATGTAAAGTAATTAGCCTCCAACTAATAAAAATAAATGGGAAAAAAAAAATTCCTGCCATATAGCAGAGTGACTCAGTTGTATATATATCCACATTTTTTCATAGTCTCTTCCATTATGGCCTATCACAGGATATTGAAATAGTTCCCTCTGTTATATAGCAGGACTTTGTTGTTTATCCATTCTATATACACCAGTTTGAACCTGCTATTCTCAAACTCCCAATCCTTTTCTCCCCCACCTCCCCTCTTTGTTGGCAACCACAAATCTGTTCTCTATATTTGGGCATCTATTTCTGTTTTGTAGATTGCAATTTGCAATAATGTAAATAGCGTTATTTCATTCTTTTTTTATAGCTGAGTAGGTAAAGAATCCGCCCCAATGCAGAAAATATGGATTTGATCCCTGGGTCAGAAAGATCCCCTGGAGAAAGAAATGGCAACCCACTCAAGTATTCTTGCCTGGTAAACCCCATGGGTAGAGGAGCCTGGTGGGCTATAGCCCTGGGGTCACAAAGAATTGGACATGACTTAGCAACTGAACAACAAGTATTCCTACTTGTTGAACAACAACAAGTATTCTACCACACCTTCTTTATCCATTCATCTGTGGATGGACATTTAGGTTGCTTCTGTGTCTTGGCTACTGTGAATAGTGCTGCTATGAACATAAAGATACATGTATCTTTTCAAATTATAGTTTTGTCTGGATATATGCCCAGGAGTGGGATTGCTAGATCATATGGCAACTCTATTTTTAGTTTTTTGAGGAACCTCCATACTGTTTTCCATAGTGGCTGCACCAATTTACATTCCCACCAATAGTGAAAAGAAGAAAAGGAGGGTTCCCTTTTCTCCACACCCTCTCCAGCATTTATTTGTAGACATTTTAATGATGGCCATTCTGATTAGTGTGAGGTGATACCTTATTGCAGTTTTGATTTGCATTTCTCTAATAAATTAGCAATGATGAGCTAGATGCAATTGTCTATTAATAGATTTCTTTTATTCATTCAACATTTAATGTTTTATTAAACAAATATTGCTCCATTGTTATATTTTCTCCACACTGGAGTGAGATTAGTCTTTTTGAAACATGAGTGAACTCATGTTGCTTCCTTGCTTTTTACTCTTAATACTTCAGTGGCTCCCATTACTTAGAAGATAAAGCTTGAAATCCTTGCCATCACCTGCAAGTAGTGTCATTACATGCCCAGGTTTGCCTACGAGTCCAGCATAATTACTAATAGGACTCTATTTGACTATCAGAAGTGCTCTGGCTTAAGATGAAAGGAAACTAATGATACAGTGTAAGATTCAGAATAGGGTCTAGGACCAGGGTAGAAGCATCTATAATGGACGTAACAGACAAGTGACCAAGTTGAACGTATCATGTGAACTAGATAATAGTATTTTATCACTGTCAAATGTCCTCATTTGATCACTGTGATTGTGAAAGGGGATGTTCTTGTTCTTAGGAAATGCACACTGAATCATTTAGAAGTAAATGTGCAAAATGTCTCTGTGTGTGTCTTAGTCACTCAGTCATGTATGGCCCTTTGTGACCTCAAGGATTGCGGCCCGTCAGGCTGCTCTCTTCATGGGATTCTCCAGGCAAGAATATTGGAGAGGGTAGCCATTCCCCTCTCCAGAGGATCTTCCTAACCTAGGTATCGAACCCAGGTCTTCTGCATTGCAGGCAGATTCTTCACCATCTAAACCACCAGGGAAGCCCTCTGACTTACTCTCAAATGATTCAAAGAAAAAAAAAATTCATTTGTATATAAATATAGAGAGAAATAAAGCAAATGGGGCAAAATATAAACAGTGCGTTAGGTAAAGTTTACATGGGACCTCTCTGAACTATTCTTGCACTTTTTTCATTATGTTTGGAATAGTATCAAAATTTGTTGTTGTTCAGTCACTCAGTTGTGTCCAGCTCTTTGCAACTCCATGGACTAGAGCACGCCATGCATCCTTGTCCTTCACTATCTCCCGGAGTTTGCTCAAACTCATGTCCATTGAATTGGTGATGCCATCCAACCATCTCATCCTCTGTTGTCCCCTTCTCCTCCTGCCTTCAATCTTTCCCAGCATCAGGATATCAAAATTAAAACTTAGGAAAGTAATGTTTTTAAATTGGGGAAAACAAAGTTCTTCAGTTTAAACGTTAAATTAAAGGGTCACCCCAACCATAATCCCCTACACAGTCTGGTCCTCTTGGCCCTCTCATTTCTCCTGCTCTACTACCTTGTTCTGCTCCTGCTCCTGCCTTGTTCTCTAAGTTTCAACCTTCTTGTCCTTTATTTGGTTGTTTGAATGCACCATGTCCCTTGGTATCACATGTGTATGCAAACCTACCATCTGATTGCTTTCCCCCCTTAATCTAGTTAAGTCCTATTCATCCTTCAAAGTCAGCCAAATAGCAGTTTCACAGGGAAACTCACAAATCCTCCAGACAAGATCTAGACACTCAGAGGGTCTTGTATTATATACCCTTCCTTCATAGCACTTCATTCTTTATCTGAATGTTAGCATTTTCCTGACTGTATCCCAAGCACTCTGCTCTGAGGACACCAAGGTAAGGAAAATGTCTGCACAGAGCTTATGGATTCGTAGAAGGCAGACATAGTCAATGTAAAATTATAAAAGTGAAAAGTGCTGTAGAGAGAACGCTGCTCTGAGGCTGTAAGAGACTTGCTGTAGATAGTGAGGTCAAGGGTCGTCTTACCTGGATACACAGGAGTAACCTGAGAGCTAGGAGAAAAACCAGATGAACGCGAAGACAGGGGCACTAGGAAATGCTTTCGGGAGGAAGGGGCTAAGATCGTGGAATGTGGTTAAGGTCCAGAAGGAGGAGAGATGAAAAGCAGCCACTGGTTTTGTGACTCAGAAGTCATCAGTGTCAGTAGCAAGAGCTGTTTCCGTGGAGTGATCAGGTCAGACGTCAGCCTGGGCAGAGCTAGGGGAATGTGAGGAAATGAAGCTGGTGCAGAGACCAGTCTTTAGAAAGATTTGTGAAGGGAGGCAGCAATTGAAGGAAGGAGCCATCCTTGTTCACTTAAATCAATGAATGAATGAATTGGCGATGCTCTGGATATGGTGTGTGAGCATGCTCAGTTGCCAAGCCTGGTCTGACTCTTTTGTGACCCCATGGATTGTAGCCCACCAGGCTCCTCTGTCCATGATTTACCAGGCAAGAATACGGGAGTGGGTTGCCATTTCCTTCTCCAGGGTATCTTCCTGACCCAGGGATCAAACTTGCATCTCCTGTCTTGGCAGGTGGATTCTTTTCCACTGAGCCACCTGGGAAGTGCATTGGATATGGATGATAGAGCAAAAGAAAATCCAAGAATGATCCTGGTTTCCAGCTTATGGAACTAATTGAATCGTGGTCTGTTTTTCAAGAGTAGAAGCAAGACCTAAGTTAGGTAGAACATACCTGTACCTTAGGTCGAGGAGGCAAAATCTAGAAAATCTTAATTTCCCTTTTAAAGAAGTTGGTTTTTTTCTCTCCAAACCTCAAAACCTGCTTACTGCTTCTGTTGGTAACAAACATGGAGAATGTCAAAGTCTTAGTAAATGCTTTTTTAATCTTATCCCTTCTTAGTTTTACTATCTAACCAGGATAATGTCATATCTTCATATAATGGAAGATTCTCAAATTTTGCCCTATTAAAGAAATTTATATCTTTCATTGAAACTATTTTGGTCCCCTCAATTGAGCATTTTCTTATTTTAATGAACAGAATTAACTTGAGTCATTTTTTTCTAGGCAGAGTGAGACATTATAAGCAAGTAGTTTCCAGTATTTGCTTAAACATATTTTTATCGTCCCTAATCTCCTGTAGGAATCCTAATTATGAGAACACAGTTGCCCTAAAATGTTAACATTTTCAGCAATGTATGCCTGTCCTTGAAAAGACCAAATTCTTTTTGAATAAAGGAGTTATAGTCTTCAATTACTTTCATTTACTATTAACAAAACCAGGAAAAAATACTTTCTTACTCTCATTTGTAGGAACCAATTTCCTGAGTTTACTTAACATAAAGATAATTAAAGTTATTCAAGTAAAATAGGAAGAAATGAAGATTTTTGGGGGGACTGAGTGCTATTGAATTAAAAGGATAGTGGATTCATTTTTAGGCCATGAGATTTTAAATTACAGATAGTGGAATAGATGCTGAACATGGAGCCAAAATGATTTCACAAAGGTGTTGGAGATAGTCGCCTTTCTTTTTCTTTTTTTATTTCAAAGGTTAGTGTACAAAGTCAGAAAAGAAGTTTGGCATCATGGTCGTTTTAAAAACATTATGCACTCTAAGGAAATAACTCCATATTGTGCAATTATTTTCATTAAAATTTACTCATGAATTTAATGTATTTCACAATTTGATAAAAGTAAAGCTGATAAGTCACTCAAAAATTTTTAAGTCCTATGAAATTTAACGAAGTTTTCACCTTGGGTCTCTTACTTTGACCTTGAAGTATAAAGTAAGTTCTGAAAAGTTTCAGAAGATGAGGGCTTCCCTGGTGGTCCAGTGGTTATGAATCCACCTGCCAACGCAGAGGACGTGGATTTGATTCCTGCTCTAGGAAGATGCCGTATGCTTCAAGGCAGCTAAACCTACACAGCACTACTGTGGGCCCCTGCATTGCCGCTACTGAAACTCCAATGCCTAGAGCCCGTGCTCCGCAACAAGTGACGGCAATGAGAAGCTTGCACAATGCAACAAAGAATAGCCCCCACTCACTGCGACTTGAGAAAGCCCATGAGAGGGAGCAAAGATCCAGCACAGCCAAAAATAAAATAAACAAACAAATAAATCTTTAAAAAAATTCAGATGACATTTTCCATTGCTCTATTGGCAGAAGTTTTATGTTCTTTCAGTTTTTATTATATTTATTTTAATTTTTTTTTAATTTAAAAACTTTTAATTTTTGACCAGACTGTGCAGCTCGCAGGATGTTAGTTCTCTGACCAGGGACTGAACCTGGGTCCCAGCCGTGAAAGCGCTCAGTCTTAACCACTGGACTGCCAGGGAATTTGCTCAATTTTTTCAAGTTATAGTCAATAAAATAGGTATTACATGTGCATGATAAGCAATTAAACAATGCCAGAAAAGTCTTTGAAAATGTTTCTATCTCCCAGTTCCTCTCCCCACAAAAGTGTACCCCTTCTGTTTTAACACGCATCCTTATAGAACTGCTGTCTAACTGATAAAGCACGTACACGTGTTCTTCCCCTGTTTTGTAAAAATGTTAGTGTAGTTTTCACATGTTCAGTATCTTCATGCTGTTAGCTAATATCTTCAAGATATTTCCATATCAACTGTTATAAAACTGCCTTCATTTTTTTTTTTTTTTTGGTCTGCACTTCGCGGCATGTGGGATCTTAGTTCCCTGACCAGGGATTGAACCCATGCCCCCTGCATTGAGTGTCTTAACCACTGGACCACCAGTGAGGTTCCCCCATTTTTTAAAAAAGCAATGCCTTAGAATTCTATTGAAGAGTTGGAACCTTGATTTAATTAATCTCCCCTCAGAGGAGAAGATAGCATCCAGGTCAAGTGTTCAAACTCTGACGCTGGATAGCCTGGGCTTGAATCTCGATTCTACCACTTTCTCACTGTGCTAAGTTGGACAAATAACCTAATTTCTGTGCCTCAGTCTTCTCATCTGAAAAAGGGAGTAATGACATTAGACCCTTAATAGGTTTTCTGTTGAGTTTTAAGTGAGTTAATGTCTATAAAAAACACAGAACAGTGCCTGACACATATTAAAAGCTATACAAATGTTTCTTATCTAGATAGATGGCTAGACTGCTTCCAGTCTTTGGCTGCTACAGACACTGCTGAAGTGAATATTCTAGTACTTACACAAACATCTATGCACAAGATCCTAGAACTTGAATTACTAAAGGATAAGAAGTGTATATATATATACACACACACACACATATGTGTATATATACACACACACTTGTACATATATGGTACATTATATATAATTATAATACATAATAACAATACATCATATGTGTATGTATATATATATATATATACACATTTCTTATCTTTTAGTAACTGTGACTAATATATATTATATATAACATATATAACGATGTCCCTTCCCACGCCCCTCATCTAAAATAGCATACCTTTGGGAATTCCCTGGCAATCCAATAGTTTTGTTGTTGCTTAGTCACTCAGTTGTGTCCGACTCTTTGCAATCCCATGGCCTGGAGCCCACCAGGCTCCTCTGTCTGTGGGATTTTCCAGGCAAGAATACTGGAGTTGGTTGCCATTTCCTACTCCAGGGGATCTTCTGGACCTAGGGATTGAACCCATGTCTCATGTGTCTCCTGCGTTGCAGGCAAATTCTTTACCTTTAGGACTAGGTGTTTATACTGCTGAGGCTACCTTCAATTCCTTGTTAGGGAATTACGATCCTGCAAGCTGTTTGGCTCAGCCAAAAAAAATAGAGTAAATAGCATACCTGATGCATACTATACTGCCTTCCTCTGCTGTATATTTCTTTTTTGGTACTTACCACTAGATGATGTATACTTTTATTTGGAACATTATATTTTTAATTCCATAAATCAGCCCAGATTTCTTCTCTTTATATTTGGAAAGAAGAATAGCAACCAGGAACCAGAGAGACATCCTGCATTCTAGGGTTTTTCATTGCTTTAAAGAGGGCTTTAGAAAGAACTAGGCATCTGGAAGCCTCATGTTTTGTAGCGCTCACCTGTGCCTTTCCTGCTTGGGCAGGAAGTCATTGTTCTGCCTTTGGGGGCTGAAGGGTCCCTGTAGAGAATGAGAGGTGTGTGAGGTTCTGTGCTGTGTAATGACATTGGACAGCTGAATAAATTCTGGAAGAAACAGGAGAAAAGAGGCAACTAATCCTGCTTAGAAGTTTTAGGAGGACAGATATGGTGATGTTGTCGAGCAGATCAGCCCTCATCCTTGCCCATTTGGTGCACACCCACCTCATTTCCAGATGCCAGCCCCCTCCTTTCCTTGCCTGAGGATTTGCTTGGCCCCCAGGTCTTTCTTTGCCCCAGCATGACAGGCATGGAGGAAACTTCCCCCTCCCCAACCTCTCCATCGATGATTGACAGGAGGAGGTGTAATAATGACCCAGCACACTTGACCCTGGATGGGGTGGCTCCGAGGTCCTTGCGTGCTGCAGTAGGGTTAAGTTTTAGTTACTCACACTGGTACCCTGCTTGAAAACAAACCCTTCACTTGCCTTTCTTCCCCGTCTGGCTTTCCTGCTCCCCACTGGTGTCTCCTGGGATCACCTCCCACATAAACTGTCTGCACTTGAAACCTTGGCTCAGTGCCTGCTTCTGGGAGAACCCAAAGCAACACAATATTTAAGTTGTGTTTCAGGGGAAAAAACTGTGTGTAAAATCCATAAGTTTATAAATTTACATTCTTGGTGTGTGAGAGTTTTATGCATTAGCCACAGCCATGGAGCGGTGCTGGTCAGCGTGCAGGATGATGATCTTAGATTCCCTGCCTTAGGACAGAAGAGAATTCTCATTTCTATTTATCAAACTAATTTCCTTCTGCAGATATCAAAAATTAAGTCTCTCAGTTGTGTCTGACTCTCTGTGACCCCATGGACTGTAGCCCACCAGGCTCCTCCATCCATGGAATTTTCCAGGCAAGAATACTGAAGTGGATTGCCATTTCCTACACAAGGGAATCTTCCTGACCCAGGGGTCAAACTCTGGTCTCCTGCATAAAAATTGCTTATGCCAGCCCAAATCTCTATTTAACAGAAATTAATTTGATGATTGATTAAATTACATTTCCATCAACTTAGGATCAAATTAAGATAGCTATTTGAAAAAAAAAAAGGGGTTACAAAATACTTAGTGGGAAAGTATGATGGCACTCCCCACAACTTGTCATGTCATTGGCAATTATAGGGGAAGCAAATTCAACAGGGAAATCTTTCATCCTAAAGCTCAAAATGGCTGGTGGATTCTGAGGTTCAAGCAACTAACTTCAAAGCTGATTTTTGAGACCTAATCTTTGAATGTGTGGATGGAAATACTCGCTGAACTACATGTGAAATTGCTTTTGAAAAGCTAATTGGTAAGTTCTTGTCTAACAAGAATGAGAGGAAATGACATAGCAGAAAATCAAAGCTACACACCTAGTTTGAAAAGTAATGTTTCAATCCAAGAGAGATAACAGGAATAAAACTTTCTTGTCTAAACTGTGCCTGGGACTTCCCTGGTGGTCCAGTGGTTGGAGATCTGCCTGCCAATGCAGGGAACACAGGTTGGATCTCTGGTCTGGGAGCATTCCACATGCCTTGGACAACTCCTTATGCCACAATTACTGAGCCCAGGCGTCCTAGAGCCCATGCTTCGCGACAAGAGAAACCACGAGAATGCAAAGCCTGCAGCCCCTGCTCACCCAAACTAGAGAAAGCACTCGAGCAGCAACAAAGAGCGCAGCCAAAAGTAAATGAATAAATAAATAATTGTGCCTCCATTTCTGTATCTGTTAAGAGGGATCACCTTGATGATTACTTGCATAGGTCTGGGGATTTAGAAGAATAAAAGTAAAGTCGCTATTAAAAGACCTGCTTTGGTGGCTCCGCTGGTGGCTGAGTGGTAAAGAATCTGCCTGCCAATACAGGGGACATGGGTTTGATCCCTGATCTGGGAGGATCCCACATGCCTCGGGGAAACTGGTCCCCTGCACCTGAACAGCTGAGCCTGGGCTCTGGAGTCGGTTATCCACAATAAGAGAGGCCACCGCGATGAGAAGCCGTGCACTGCAACTAGAGAGAAACCTGAGCAGCAGCGAAGACCCAGCACAGCCAAAAATTTAAAAAAAAAAAAAAAAAGACCTGTTTTTAAGAGGTAGAGTGGCATAGGCTCTTATGAAGATCTTCTTTACAGCAGTGCTTGTGATGGCAAAAGACTAAGATGGGTATGTGTCTAAGGGAATGTGTATGTTGAATTTTTACATTTTTTGTTGTTTTTCTCCCCTACTAGATAGTAAGTCCTATCAAATCAAGGACTATGTTTTATATGTAATGTTCACTATGTACCTTTAGTGTCCTTACCAGGAGATCAGTAGTTATTTTTATTTGTGTGTTTGTATGTTCCTCTTCTTTTTTTGTGGTAAGATATACATAAATATATTTTTAAAATATATTTAAATATAATGTGAATGTATAATTTTAACTCTTTTTAAGTGTACAGTTCAGAGACATAAAGACATTCACATTGTTGTGGAAACATCACCACCATCCAACTCAGATTTTTTTCACTTTCCTCAACCAGAACTCCATACTGTTACATATTAACTCCCTTCACCCCACAGCCCCTGACAAGCATTGTTCTACTTTCTGAATCTATGAATTTGACATTCTCTAGGTACCTCCATGTACGTGAAATCATAATATTTGTTGTTTTGTGACTGATTTATTTCACTTAACATTATGTATTGAAGGTTTATCTATGTCTGAGCATGTATCTTTTTTTCTTTTTAATCCATTTGTCTGTTCACAGATACTTGGGTTGCTTCCACTTCTTGGCTATTGTGAATGATACTGCTATAAACATGAGTGTATATATATATCTGCTCAAGTCTCTGACTTCAGTTCTGTTGAGTATATATCCAGAAGTGGAATTGCTGTACAGTGCGGTAGTCCTATTTTTAGTTTTTTGATGAACCGCCATAATGTTTTCCACAACAGTTTGCACCATTTTACATCCCCACCAAGAGTGAAAGGTTGCAATTTCTCCACATCCTTGATAACACTTTCTATTTTTGATGCTTTGATAATAGCCATCCTAATGGGAGTGAAGTAGTCACTATTTTTTAAATAAACAATATTTCTAAAATTTGAGTAATTAGTGTTTATTGGATGGCATCTTATCTAAGGGTATTAATGTTACAAAAGAATAACTGTTAGTTACTCAGTCATGTCTGACTCTCTGTGATCCCATGGACTATAGCCCACCAGGCTCTTCTGTTCATGGGATTCTCCAGGCAAGAATACTGGAGTGGGTTGCCATTTCCTTCTCCAGTTACAAAAGAATACTTGTATCCTTTGAGATGCGCTCTTTCAGTCAACAATATGAGCACTGGACTTTCCATTTTATACATGATATCTCATAGACCCTGAGACAAAATATAATGCTAAACCTAAATTACTACTTTAACTATGATAAATACTGCCCATTGTCAGAGAGACCAGACTGAAAGATCTTTCAAGATCCTGTCATATACTGGTCTCATTTATGGCAGGGAGCTAAATGTTTAAATACAATAAAAAGTAACATTGCTCCTCAAAAAGTTGAAACATAGAATTACCATATGACCCCACAATTCCACTCCAGGTAGGGACCCAAAAGAACTAAAAAGAATTATTCAAATAAAAACATGTAAACAAATGTCCTTAGCAACACTGTTTGTGATAACCAAAAATTGGAAACAAACCAAATGCCCATTGTGGATGAACAGAAAAGCTAAATGTAGAATATTCATACAATAAAATATTGTTCAGTCATAGAAAGGAATGATACATGCTACAATATGGATGCACCTTGAAAATCTTATCCTAAGTGAAAGAAGCCAGGCAGAAAGGCCACACTTTTATGATTCTGTTTATAAGAAATATCCAAAGATGAATCCATAGAGATGCAAAGCAGATGAATGATTTCTAGACTCTGGGTGGGGTGGGAGAGTTATTACTCATTTTGGGGGTGATGAAGATGTTTCAAACTAGAGAGAATTGATGGCTGCATAATACTGTGAATGCCCCTCAGGCCCTGATGCCCTTGAATTATACACTTTTAGATGGTTAAAATGGTGAATGTTTTTCTACGTGAATTTTTACCTTAAAAAAAAAGTAACATGCCTTCTCCTAGCAGTCAGGGTAGTCAAAGTACGAACAGTATGAAAAGGTATAAGGAACAAATTCTTCTTGCTCATACCACCAGTCTACTCCATAGAAGTAATGACTGCCAATGGTTGTTTGTAAATCTTCCTGAAGATATTGGTGCTTAAACATATTTTTTCTTTACAGAAATTGGATCATGTTCTATACACTGCTTTGCACTGTGCCTTTTCTACTTAATGGTATAGTTTAGTGAGTCATCCATGTCAGTGTGTTTACTGCTGGCTCATTCATTTTAATAGTTGCATAGCAGTATTTTACTGAGTGAGTGTACCTTAGTTTGACTAGCCCCCTCCTGATAGATGCTTGGGTTATTTATAATTCTTGGCTACTGTAGATAATAGAATTTTAATTATTCTTATTTTTTTTGAGTTTTTTTTTTTAATGTGGGCTGTTTTTAAAGTCTTTTTTGAATTTGTTACAATACTGCTTCTGTTTTGCATTTTGGTTTTTTTTTGGCCATGAGGTATGTGGGATCTTAGTTCCCCAACTAGGGATTGAAACTATATCCCCCTTCACTGAGGTCTTAGCTACTGAACCACCAGGGAGGTCTCTAAACATTCTTATTTAAAGATCCTTGTACACAATGCAAACACATATGCAGGATAAATCTCCAAAACTGGATTTGCTGGGTGTTATGAACTATACTATGCCCCTAACTCCTTCCCCCTGCCAAATTCACATCTTAAAATCCTAACCCTCCTTGTGTATTTGGAGATACAATCTTTGGGAAGGTTAAAGATCCTAATTAAGGTTAAAAGAAGTCATAAGGGTGGGGACCTGATCCAACAGAACTGGTGTCCTTTTAAAGAGAGGAAGGGACTCCAGAGATGTCTCTCTTCCTGTGTGTGCACATTTAGGACACAGGGGGAGAAATGTTATCTATGAGTTAAAAAGAGAGTTCTCACCAGAATCCAACCCCATTGGCACCTTGATCTCGGACTTCCAGCCTCCAGAACTTTCAGCCACCTGGTTTGTGATATTCTGTTATGGAAGTCCAAATAGACTGAAACACTGGGACAAAGAACATACTTTTAATTTGATAGATATGACCAAAATAATCCTCAGAAGTTCTGCCTCACTTCACCCTTCTACAAGGGCTTCCTAGGTGGCTCAGTTGGTAAAGAATTGGCCTTTAATGCCGTAGATCTGAGTTCGATCCCTGGGTCAGGAAGATCCCTTGAAGAAGGAAATGGCAACCCATTCCAGTATGCTTGCCTGGGAAATCCTATGTACAGAGGAGCCTGGTGGGGTCCATGCAGTCCTAAACAACCGGACACAACTTAGCAACCAAACCACCACCACCACACTCTTCCACACACACTGCATGCATGTGTAGTCACTTCAGTCGTGTCCAACTCTACAACCCCATGGACTATAGCCTGCCAGGCTCCTCTGTCCATGGGATTTCCCAGGCAAGAATACTGGAGTGGTTTGCCATGCCCTCCTCCAGGGGATCTTCCAGACCCATTGCGGGTAGATTCTTTACTGCTGAGCCACAGGGGAAGCCCTCCGCACACAGTAAACCAGGATGTTTTGTCCGGTATCCTCACCAGCTCTTGGTATAACTGTACTCTTTCATCTTTGTCAATCAGAGACACAAAAATTGTACCTAATCTTAATTTATGCATGAAATGGAGATTTTTCCCCCCAAAAGTGTATGTGACTTTTAGAATGAATCCTTTATCTTTCCTCTCAATGCCTGGAAGCCCATTATGTGGTATTACATGAAAGCTCATCCAACTCCCCAGGGACATTTCAAATAACTTTCTTATTCACTTTCCATTTCCTCTTGCTTCTTTAATAATTCATGAGTTTAAGTGGCTATAAAAAATAAAGGTAAGAGAACATTAAGGGGGGGGGGGTCTCTCATATTTGGTAGTAAGATATTTAATTCACTCTGATTTGGAAAAATGAGCTATAGATCATATGATGTAATTGATGAACAAAGTTTCCATAGAGTCAAATTTGTCAATTGCCTGACCGCCTTGTGAAATGTATTTGAACAGTTTTAGAACAGAAGTTATAGTAACAACTGATAGAAGTAGGAATGAGGGGGATGTGCTGTTTTGTTCTTTGAGATATGTTGAGCTAGGTTAGGGCATGTGCCACCAGGACACTCTGCTCCAGGGGCTCCCAGGTGCTCCATTTGAGCTATAGATACCTTATGCCTGTCCTCCGGGTGCTTGCATTCCAGCCAAATAAAAAAGGTTGGGCTGCAGTGACATGTGGGTTTCCCTCATGGCTCAGACAGTAAAGAATAAAGAATCTACCTGCAATGCAGGAGACCTGGGTTCAACCCCTGGGTTGGGAAGATCCCTTAGAGAAGGGAGTGGCAATCCACTCAATTATTCTTGCCTAGAGAATTCCACGGACAGAGGAGCCTGGCAGGCTACAGTCCTTGGGATCACAAAGAGTTGGACATGACTGAGCAACTAACACACACAGACACACACAATGACATATGTTGGTGAGAAAACATAGCAACACATCCATGGACCACTGGGCTATAAGCAATGCCCCTGACTTATGTCTCTTTGTACATGAGTGTTAAATATTGGCAGAAGGAGTAAATATATGTATGTATGAATGAATGGCAAAGATACCAATTAGGTAAGTTAAATGTTTCTTGGGAAGGATGTTACTTTAGCCAAGAGGCTGCATACAGCTTTTGACCTTCATAGGATTTAGTCATGAACTTGTAGCCATATTGGTGAATTTTTTGGCTTGAACTGATTGCACAATCAAACTGACCTGTGAAAAACTAAAGTATTTGCATACACATATACTCACTCACATGAAGTGAACTATGATTTGAGAAGCTGGATAGCGATGATTAGCCATTAATTCACAGATGTTGATTAATCATTGAACACTCATTATGATTGTGTGTTTCAGATTTAGAACTTTGAACAAGGTCAATAATCTTATGTTGTTGGGATCATAGTCCCTCACTAATTGCTGAGAGTAGTTATGTCAAAATATTTTCTAGAGCACTAGGAGAAAGGCTTTCAGCAACTCTTAAATTTGTTACATAAGCTAGTTTTAAAACAGATGGGGCTACACATTTGAAACTGTTTCACTAACCTGTTGTCTGTAGTTTGTTTTTTTAAATTTATTCATTTATTTGTTTTTGACCATGCTGGGTCTTTGTTGCTGCATGGGCTTTTCTCTAATTGGGGTGAACAGTCTAGTCTTTGTTGTGCAGTGTGGGCTTCTCATTGCAGTGGCCTCTGTTGTTGTGGAGCATGGGCTCTCGGGTGCAAGGGCTTCAGTATTTGCTGCATATGGGCTCAATAGTCGTAGCTCCAGGGCTCTAGAGCGCAGGCTCGGTAGTTGTGGCACATAGGCTTTGTTGCCCTGCAGCAAGTGGGACCTTCAGACCAGGGAATGTCTCCTGCACTGGCAGGCAGATTCTTTACCACTGAGCCACCAGGCAAGCCCTAGAGTGTTTTTTTATTTTCTTTTTTCTTTTTGTAAATGGTAAACTTGGCAGTCTCCATTTGCGGCACACAGGGTATGGCCTCCTAAAGCTCTATGCTGTACTCTCCGACTCAGTTTTCCCAGTTGTATAATGGGTCCATTTGTCCTCAGCCTGCAAATTTTAGCTGGCTTTTCTTCACCTCTGCCAAACCAGTATGGAAATTGACCTGCTGCTGCTGCTGCTAAGTCGTGTCAGTTGTGTCTGATTCTGTGCGACCCCATTGACATCTGCCCACCAGGCTCCGCCGTCCCTGCGATTCTCCAGGCAAGAACACTGGAGTGGGTGGCCATTTCCTTCTCCAATGCATGAAAGTGAAAAGTGAAAGTGAAGTCGCTCAGTTGTGTGCAACTCTTTGCGACCCCATGGACTGCAGCCTACCAGGCTCCTCTGTCCATGGGATTTCCCAGGCAAGAGTACTGGAGTGGGTTCCCATTGCCTTCTCCAGGAAATTGACCTACTACCCCATTATTTCAGTCACACTTTTTAAAGCTTATCAGGCCATCCACCTGCCAAGCAGGAGACGTGGGTTCAATCCCTGCATCATGAAGATCCCCTGGGAAGGAAATGGCAACCCACTCAGTATTCTTGCCTGGGAAATTTCATGAATAGAAGAGACTGGTGGGCTACAGTCTGTGGGGTCACAAAGAGTTTGACACAACTTAGCAACTAAACTACAACAACAAAAACTCCAGAGTAACTTCATAAGTTAAATTATTCACATTTTTCTTGAATGAGATGCTTTTTAGACTGGATACGTGATAACAATAAAGGAAAAACTTGGCACCTCTTGTCTTGAATTGTACTGTAGAAAAGGCCCTTGTGGCTTGGCTTATGCATGTCTGGAAACAGAATTTGCCTTTCTGCTCTTTTGTGAGGCAGTCAAAGCATGATGTGCAACTGCAAAATATATTTAGTTCTGTCTGTAGCAATTCTTTTGTTGAAGACGGTTGCCACGAGACATCTTAGAGGGAGATTGGGTGGAAATGAATAATAGACCAGGGTGTTGCTTGGATGGGTCAGGCAGAGCACTGCCTAAAGGAGTAAATGCTGAAGAAATGCTTTTACTTTAGAAATCATTAAAATTTGAAGTCACAGGAGCGACTTTGTTCAGTTGTGTATGTGTTTAAGTAATACATTTACAGCATAAAAATATTTTTCAAATAGTTCAAAAGGGTTTAAAATAAAAGCCTCCTCCCTTCATGAATTTCTAGTACTTTCATTTTCCTCCCCAGACCTTTGTCAGTTTCTCATAGACCTTTCTAGAGAAATTCGACATTTATGCAGTTAGCTACACACACATTCACACATGAGCGGTAGCATATTATAGCCATATTGTCCACTTTGTTTTCTTTCTCTGTTTTGCTTTATCATACCAATATTCTCATTCAACAGACATTTATTGAGCACCTACCTAATATATGTTGTATCCTGTTCTAAGGACTCAGGAGAGAACAATGAACAAAACAAACTATATTGGTTTTCTATTGCTGTGTAACAAATTACTACAAATTTAGTAGCCAAGAACAACAGACATTTATTATCTCTCAGTTTCAGTGGACCAAGAGTCTGGGCACTACTTAATTGAGTGTTCTGCTTCCGGATCTGGCTAGGCTGCAGTCAACATGTTGGGAGGGCCGCATTCTCATCCGAAGGCTCAGGTGGATTCTTCATCTGCTCCCAAGCAACTCCAGTTGTTGGTAGAATACATTTCCTTGTGGTGACTGGGCTGAGTTCTTCAGGTTTTCAATTGGCTGCTGGCCGGAGGTCCTCAGTTCCCAGATGCCACCCTTAGACAATTCATAGACATCAGCTTGCTTCTCCAAGGCCAGCAGGAGAGTGAGAGCCGATCTGTGAGCACAGGGGTCCCCAACCCCGGGACACAGACAGCTACCAGCCTATAGCCTGTTAGGAACTGGGCCGTACAGCAGGGCGGTGAGCAGAGAGTGAGGGAGCAAGTGACGCTTCCTCTGTATTTACAGTTCATTCACATTCCCGCCTGAGCTCTGCCTCCTGTCAGATCAGTGGCAGCATTAGATTCTCATAGGAGCACGAACCCTACTGCCCTTGAATCATCCCCCAAACATCCCTGCCCTCCCACCCCTGATCCTTGGAAAAATTGTCTTCCGTGAAATCAGTCCCTGGTGCTAAAAAGGTTGGGGAACCACTGAGCTAGAAGGACAAAGTCTTATATTATGTAACATAATCATGGGAATGACAGCCCATCACTTTGCCACATTCTACTGGTTGGAAACAAGTCACAGGTCCCACCCACATGGAAGAAGAAGGAATGAAACAAAGATGTGAACACCAGGAGAAAGTGGGGATCATGGGTTGGGGGTTGCATCTTAGAGTCCACTGCCTCACAAACCAAACCCTCACAGGAACTCATTGCTCTGTGGCGACCTAGATAGGAAGGAAATCCAAAAAAACGGGACACGTGTGTACATATAGCCAATTCACTTTGTTGTACAGTAGAAACTAGTACAACTTTGCAAAGCAACTATACTCCAATAAAAATTAATCTAAGAAATAAAACTAGCAGACATTCTAATTAAAAACACACACACACACAAAAGCAAGCCCTTGCGGTCATGAAGCTGACACCTTAGGAGGGGAAGACGGACAACAAAATAGTAGACAGATAAATGTTGGGTACTACAAATAAGTGCTAAATGCATGTGTGCATGCTAAGTCGCTCAGTCATGTCTGACTCTTTGCAACCCCATGGTCTGTAGGCTGCCAGGCTCCTCTGTCCATAGGAATTCTCCATGGAGTGGGTTGCCATGCCCTCCTCCAAGGATCTTCTTGACCCTGCATCTCTTACATCTCCTGCATTGGCAGGTGGGTTCTTTTCCACTAGGGCCATCTGGAACAATAAAGCTGGCTAAATGGCGCAGACGTGCAGGGCGCAGTCAGTGCAGGCCTCTCGAGGGGCAGCAATGTGGGAGCAGAGCCCTGAAGGAAGTGAGAGAGCCGCTTAGACAGCTGAGAGAAGTGGGCTCCAGCCTAAGACGTCAAGTGCATGGGCCCTATGTTGTGGGCTTGCTGAAGGTTCCTGCAGCCAGGACTCAGCTGGTAGGACACGAGGCCAGAGAGATGGGGAGAGACGAGGTAGGGCCTTGTGGGTGGAAGGATCTCTGAGCAAAATGCAAAGCTGTTAGAAAACTGGGGGCAGAGGAGAAGCACTGTTTGGCTTACCTTTGCAAAAGCTCACATGGTTCCTGGTGTGAGAACAGCCTGAAGGGAGGCATCTGTGGAAGCAGGGAGACCAGTTTGCAGGCTGTTTTAGTCATCTTGGCAGGAAACAATGGTGGTTTGGATCAAAGTAGCGCTGGTGTGTTTCCTGCAAAGTAGGTGGCTCTAGTTTGAGGTGGAGCCTGCCACCCTAAGTGTGGAATGGATGTGCTTGCAGTAGGAAGAAAAGAGAGAGGTTACGGGTGATGGCAAGGATTTGGGCCTGAGCCACTTGAAGAATGGCATCACCATTTACTAACATGCAGAAGACAGTGGGAGGAAGGGGTTTTGGAAGAAAAAAAATCTAGAACTGATTTTATTATACACTTGAAGGAGAATATAGTCAACTTCACACTTTTAAAGTTTGCTCTGGTTGCTGTGACATGTTCGATTGTGAAGTTAAAGTGTGGATGCTTTGAGATGACAATTGGAAAGGTATTGTGGTGGCCTAGGCAAGGAGTGTTGGTGGCCCAGGGTCAGCAGAATAGGATGGGAGGAGGGACTTCCCTGGTGGTCTAGTGGCTAAGAATCTGTGCTTCCGACACAGGGGTCCCAGGTTCGATCCCTGGTCAGGGAACTAGATCCCACATGCCACAACTGAAGATCCCACATGCCTCAACTAAGACCTGGTGCAGCCAAATGAATGAATGAATATACAAATAAATGAATGAAGAAAATAAAGAATAGAGTGGAAGGAGAGGGAGTGAATGGTCTTGCAATGTGTTCATTGTGCTTGCAATGTGACCTCCAATGTGTGCAAGTAAAATAGGGCAGATCAGGAGGTTATCTGAAGGTAGTAGGAACATTTTTGTTGCAGGTAAGACCATACTTGTCTAACAGGCATAAAGCAGGTGAGTCTCAAAGTCAGAACGAGAGCAATAGTAAAATTGGTTTCTCCGCAGGGGCTTTGGAAACTTTTTTCATGAAGAAATGTCTTAGTCAGTCCAGGCTGCTATAGCAGAAGACCACAGAAAATCTTAAGGTGGGTTATAAACAATAGGAATGTGTCTCCTGCAGTTCTGGAGCCTGGGAGCCTGGGGTCAGGGTCCCAGCATTGTCAGGTTCTGGTGAGGATTCTGGTGAGAAGAGGTTCTAGGTTGCAGACTGCCAGTTTCTTGATGTATTCTCGTCTGCTGGAGAGCAGAGAGGAAGCTAGTTCTCTCATGATGCTTATAAGGGCACCAATTCCATTGGTGAGGACTCCATCTTTATGATGTCATCTAATCTTATATCCAACACCTTGGCCATCTGATGTGAAGAGCTGACTCATTAGAAAAGACCCTGATGCTGGGAAAGATTGAAGGCAGGAGGAAAAGGGGACGACAGAGGACTAGATGGTTGGATGACATCACTGACTCAATGGACATGGGTTTGAGCAAGCTCTGGGAGATGCTGAAGGACCGGGAAGCCTGGCATGGGGTCCCCCTGGCAGTCCATGGGGTCACAAAGAACTGGACATGACTGAGCAACTTAACAACAACAATCTTATACCCACCCCACCCCCTCGACTCCCATACCATTACATCAAGTAGTTGGGTTTCAACATGTACATTTGGGGAGGACATAAACTTTCACCCCATAATATTCTCCTGGGTCCCCCACATTCATGTCCTTCTCACATAAAAAACATTCATTCCATCCCCCAAGTCTCAAAAGGCATTAAACTCATTCAACATCAACTCTGAAGTCTGAAGTCCAAAGTCTCTTATGAATAGCATCCAAATCAGGTAGGGGTGGAACTTGAGATATGATTCATCCTGAGGTTAATTCCTTTCCAGCAGTGAAATCTGTGAAGCCAAACAAGTTATGTGTTTCTAATGCATAAAGTTATGACCAACCTAGATAGAATATTAAAAAGCAAAGACATTACTTTGCCAACAAAGGTCTGTCTAGTTAAGGCTATGGTTTTTCCAGTGGTCATGTATGGATGTGAGAGTTGGACTGTGAAGAAAGCTGAGCACCGAAGAATTGATGCTTTTGAACTGTGGTGTTGGAGAAGGCTCTTGAGAGTCCCTTAGACTGCAAGGAGATCCAACCAGTCCATCCTAAAGGAGATCAGTCCTGGGTGTTCATTGGAAGGACTGATGCTGAAGCTGAAACTCCAATACTTCGGCCACCTCATGCGAAGAGTTGACTCATTGAAAAAGACCCTGATGCTTGGAGAGATTGGGGGCAGGAGGAGAAGGGGACGGCAGAGGATAAGATGATTGGATGGTATCACCGTCTCGGTGGACAAGAGTTTGGGTAAACTCCCAGAGTTGGTGATGGACAGGGAGGCCTGGCGTGCTGCGATTCATGGGGTTGCAAAGAGTCAGACATGACTGAGTGACTGAACTGAACTGAACTGAACACATAAATATGTGACAAGCATAGGAACAGACATTCCCATTCTAAAAGGGAGAAATCAGGAAGAAGGCAGGATGAAAGGTTCCAAGCAAGTCCAGAATCCAGCAAGGAAAACTTCATGAGATCTCAAGACTCCGGAATAACCCTCTTAAGTTCCACGCTCTCCCCTTCAGGCCCACCGGGGCAGAAATCCCACGTTTCTGACCCACTGGGGCAGTGGTTCCATCTCCACTGCCTCCAGAGCCCTAGGAAGCCCCATCCCTACAGTTTTGGGGGGGCTCTTCCCCTCTGGGGGGTAGAGGCTGTCTGACTTGTTGGAAGCAAGGCAATGATTATCTTTCCTGAAACCAAGAAGGCAGCTCTGATGATCTCTGAATCGCCTTTGGGATCACTCTTCACTTGTCTTTTTTAAAAAAATATATTAATTAATTTATTTATATACTTGGCTTTTCCGGGTCTTAGTTGCAGCACACAGGATCTTCCACCTTCATTGCAGGGTGGAGGATCTTGAGTTGCAGCGTGTGAACTCTTAGTTGTGACGTGGGATCTCGTTCCCTAATAAGCGGTTAGCTGGGACCCCTGCATTGGGAGCACGGAGTCCTAACCCCTGGACCACCAGGGAAGTCCCACTCTTCCCTTGCCTTAAAGAATAGCACACGATCTCACCAACTAGGCCTATGGTCTTGTCCTGTAAAATTCATGAAGTCCGTCAGCCTTCCTTCATTCCTTCCTATTTCCTTCTTCTTCAGTTCAAACTGGTAGTTTTCCTCCTGGGATGGCTGATTCCTCCTGCGGTTCACACCCCTACTCATTTCCCAGTGCCCCATATGGTCACTTGGCCATATCCTTAGTGTTCTCATTTTCTTTTTTTTTTTTTTTGCAATATGGATAGGCTGAGAATTTTCCACATCATTAAGTTCGACTTCCTTTTTGCTTAACAATCTGTCTTTAAGTCATTTCTCTCTGCTTAAATTTTACTATAAGATGCCAGGAGGAGCCAAGCCATACCTTCGACACTTTTTTTTAGAAATCACTTCAGTTAAATATCAAATTTCATTGGTTGCAAGTTCCATCTTCCACAAAACACTGGAACACAAATCACAGCTCAGCCAAGTTCTTTGTCACTTCTTACAAGGATTGCCTTTCCTCAGGTTTCCAGTAATATACTCTTCATTTCTATCTGAAATGTCACCAGAATGGTCATTACCACCCATATTTCTACCAACATTCTGCTTAGGAATCCCCAAAGAAGACTGAGACTTTCTCTGCAGATTTCTTTTCTTTGACCTGTCTTCAGAATTACCTTTCAAAAGGGGAATTCCCAGACCTCCCTGGAGGTCCAATGGTTAAGAATCCACCTGCCAGTGCAGGGTACATAGGTTCCATCCCTGGTCTGGGAAGATTCCAGAGCCTGTGCTCTGCAACAAGAGAAGCCACAGCAATGAGAAGCCCATGTACCACAGCCCAACTGGCTGCAACTAGAGAAAGCCTGTTTCGAAGACCCAGTGCAGCCAAGCATAAATACATAAACTAATAATTTAAAGAGATCAAATTGCCAACATCCACTGGATCATAGAAAAAGCAAGAGAATTTCAGAAAAACATCTACTTCTGCTTTATTGATTATGTCAAAGCCTTTGACTGTGTGGATCACAACAAACTGTAGAAAACTCTTAAAAAGATGGGAATATCAGACCACCTTACCTGCCTCCTGAGAAATCTGTATGCAGGTCAAGAAGCAACAGTTAGAACCGGACATGGAACAACAGACTGGTTCCAAATTGGGAAAGGAGTACATCAAGGCTGTATATTGTCGCCCTGCTTATTTAACTTCCATGCAGAGTACATCATGCAATATGCTAGACTGGATGAAGCACAAGCTGGAATCCAGATTGCAGGGAGAAATATTAATGACCTCAGATATGCAGATGACACCACCTTTATGGCAGAAAGCGAAGAGGAACTAAAGAGCCTCTTGATGGAAGTGAAAGAGGAAAGTAAAAAAGCTGGCTTAAAACTCAGCATTCAAAAAACTAAGATCATGGCATCCAGTCCCATCACTTCATGGCAAATAGATGAGGAAACAATGGAAACAATGGCAGACTTCTTGGGCTCCAAAATCACTGCAGATGGTGACTACAGCCGTGAAACTAAAGACGCTTGCTCCTTGGAAGAAAAGCTATGACCAAACTAGACAGCATATTAAAAAGCAGACACATTACTTTGCTGACAAATGTCTGTCTAGTCAGACAGAAAAAAAGCTATGGTTTTTTTCACTAGTCATGTATGGATCTGAGAGTTAGACCATAAAGAAAGCTGAGCACTGAAGAATTGATGCTTTTGAACTGTGATGTTGAAGAAGACTCTTGAGAGTCCCTCCCTTGGACAGCAAGGGTATCAAACCAGTCAGTCCTAAAGGAAATCCGTCCTGAATATTCATTGGAAGGACTGATACTGAAGCTGAAACTCCAAAACTTTTGCCACCTGATGCCAAGAACTGACTCATTGGAAAAGACCCTGATGATGGGAAATGTTGAAAGCAGATGGAGAAGGGGATGACAGAGGATGAAATGGTTGGATGGCATCACCGACTCGATGGACATGAGTTTGAGCAAGCTCTGGGAGTTGGTAATGGACAGGGAAGCCTGGCATGCTGCAATCTGTGGGGTCACAAAGAGTCAGACACGACTGAGCGACTGAACTGAATAATTAAACAATTGAAAAATAATTTTTTTAAGGGAGGGGATATTCCCTGGGGGTCCAGTAGGATCCTGTGCTTTCATTGTCAAGGGCTCAGGTTCAATCTCTGGCCGGAGAACTGAGATCCCAAAAGTCGCATAGCAGGAAAAAAAAAGTTACTTTTTAAGGGCTGTTCATGGCAGTGTAAGCTTTTCTAGCAATTGCCTCCAAATACCCCAGTCTCTACCCTTTTCCCAGTTCAAAAGCCACTTCCATATCTTTAGGTATTTGTTAGAGCAGTACCCCCACTTCTTAGCACCGGTAACCTGTAATAGTCAGGGTTGTCCAGGGAAACAGAACCAGGAGGATATATATATTGTCTATTTGGATTTATTATATGTTTATGTAATATATACCCAGATATAGAGATTATATGGAGATTTATTATGAGGAATTGACTCACACAACTGGGAAGGCTAAGAAGTCTCTTGATCTCCTGTAGGCAAGCTGCAGACCCAAGAAAATCAGTGGTCCCACTCAGTTCAAGTCTGAATATCTGAGAACCAGGGATGCTAATGATATAAATCGTAGTCCAGGCTGGAAATCATGAGACAGATGAGATGTCTCAGCTGAATCAGCAAGGCACGCAAAAAGGGGTCAATTCATCCTTCCTCTGCCTTTTGTCCTATTCAGACACTGAACCCATAAGATAAGGCCCACCCACATTGTTATTTTATTTTTATTATTTATTTATTTGGCTGTACAGGTATTAGCTGTGGCATGTGGGTCTTCGATCTTCACTGAGACCTGCAGGATGTTTAGTTGTGGCATGTGGGATCTAGTTCCCTGGCCAGGGATCAAGCCAGCGCCCCCTGCACTGGCAGTTCGGAGTCTTAACCACTGGACCACCAGGGAAGTCCCCAAGGCTCACCCACATTGGGAAGTGTAATCTACTTTACTGAGACCACTGATTCAAATCAAATGATTGCTCATCTCATCCAAAATCATTCTCACGGGCACACCCAACAATAATGCTTTTAATCTTGGGCATTCCATGGTGAGTCAAGTTGATACCTAAAATTAGCCATTGTACTAAATAACTAGTTTTCAAGGAGAAATTCTGGACTACATTTCAGCTTATGTAGGTCCTAGCAAGAGAATGTTCTAGAGCAGCAGTCCCCAATCTTTTTGACCCCAGGGACTGGTTTCTCGGAAGACAATTTTTCAACGAATGGCATTGGGGGATGGTTTCAAGCACATCACATTTATTGTGCACTTAATTTCTATTATTATTACATCAGTTCCACCTCAGATCATCAGGCATTAGATCCCGGACCCCTGTTATAGGATGAGCCTTTAATTTTTAGTTAAGAGTCTTTGTCTTTAGATACGGAATTTCTCTGCTTGAGCTGTTTGATGACGGGTGACAAAAGTAAATGTGGGTAAACACCTTCTTAGGCAAGACTGCCTTTCCTGGGGTCTTCTCTCTCATCCACAAACTGCCCTGCAGTGCTGAGTTATGAAAAGAGATGGTAAAATGCAGAGTTATGTGAATGTTGGATTCTGACTGAGTTTCTGGGCTTTCTCTCCAAAGAGTGGTTGCCCAGGGACTGCCAGCATCTGCTTTGCCCACTCGAGACCAAGGATGCTACTTCCCTTACAAACAGAAAGACGGTAGAAGGAGTTGCCTCAGTAGCCTTGTGGAAACTTAAATTTGAAAAATGTATGGGCCTTTTACAGATAGGCCAAGAATTATGGGAAAATGCACTCATTCTGGCAGTATTTTCCATTTTTTTCTCCCATGGTCCATTAGGCTGGGCAAGCAGCTCTTTGTTGGGACTTTAGCAGCTACCATGATCATATGATATGAAAACACTGCTCAGAACAGAGATTATCAAGGCAAATCAATAGGGATAGATAAGTAGATTAGTAGTTGCCTGGGGCTGGGAAAAGGGACTGGTTGCAAATAGACCCTAGAGATCCTTTTAGGGTTGGAAATAATCCAAAATTGGATTGTGGTGATGGCTGCACAACTTTGTAAATTTAGTAAAAGTCATTTAAATTGTACACTTAAAAATGAGTCAGGACATCCCCTGGTGGTCCAGTGGTTAAGAATCTGCCTTGCAAGGCAGGGGACATGAGTTCGATCCCTGGTCCAGGAATTAAGAGTCCCCATGTCTCAAGGCAACTAAGCCTGTGTGGCACAAATACTGAGCCTGTGCTCTAGAGCCTGTGAGCCCAAACTACACCTGTGCACCCTAGAGACTGCGCTCAGTAACAAGAGAAGCCACTGCAGTGAGAAGCCTGCTCACAGCAACTAGACAGTAGCCCCTGCTTGCCGCAACTAGAGACAGCCTGAACACAGCAACGAAGACTCAGTGCAGCCAAAATAAATAGAGTGAATTTTATGGTATAGGAATTACAGTGTAAAGATTTTAAACACACACGTGTGTACTGTACACCAACATGCACACACAGATACTTTCACTTCAAAAATCCCAGAATGCACACAATTTGAGCCATTCTTCCCCTGAAAGTCAGGAATGAGGAAATTTTCACTGTGCAGAACTAGATATAGACTTTCACATTGCCTGGTATGTTGAAGTCTCATTGAAATTTAATTCCCTACTTGGAATCCTCTTTGTATTCACAAGAGAGGAAACAAACATGGTACAATGGTGTATACGCCATGCAAAAAAGGGAAAGTTGTAAATGGTGCCTAAGCCCCAGGTTATTAATACCTGGAGCAAATGCTTCATTTCCTAAACACAGAAGATACTAATAACTATGTGACTATTAT
The DNA here is from genome assembly GCF_023699985.2 of Odocoileus virginianus. Lineage (NCBI taxonomy): Eukaryota > Metazoa > Chordata > Mammalia > Artiodactyla > Cervidae > Odocoileus > Odocoileus virginianus. Next base: position 41,543,975 of record NC_069693.1, on the reverse strand, counting down.
TCATGGTTTTGTGAACTCTGGAGTGGAGTAATATAATCACACTGTCTAAGATTTAATTATAATGACAATTATTTATAATACCATGTAGTAGTATATGTATATGCAATTCCCCTTCTGTTTTATTCAAGCTAATAAATCAGCAAAATCATATTTAAATTTGCTTGATTCTTGGGTAACTTGCCTCTCATTTCTCTATTCAATTTTCACTCTGCACAATCTTGGTGTTTCTGTAAATCTTACAAGTTGAGATCATCAACTCAATATTTTCCCCTCTAAGAACGACTAAACAACAACAAAGAACATGAATACTGAGAATGAATAGGACGCTACATTATGCAGGAAAATGTCTGGGGTTTTGAAAGCTGTATTTTTTGGCTCATCAATTTAATGAAGGTGGTTTTAAAGAATGTAATGTTCTAAATAGCAAAATGAAAAGGTTGAGTAATCAAAATTTATTATTGAAATCAGTGTAGTCTTTCTCTTTGCTTGCAGTAGTAGATTACTTTGTGACAAAACAGTGCAGATTTTTTGGGGAAAGTGAATATATTTTTATTTATTTTAAAATTCCCTGGGTACAGTGGATAGGAATCCACCTGTCAGTGCAGAAGACACGGGTTCAAACCCTGATCAGGGAAGATTTCACACAACTCTCAGCAACTAAGCCCATGTACTGCAACCACTGAGGCCATATGCTGCAACTACTGAAGCCCATGTGCCTAGAGCTTGTACTCTGCAACGAGAGAAGCCACTGCAATGAGAATCCCATGCAGAAGAGTAGCTCCCGCTAGCCACAACTAGAGAAAGGTTTGTGCACAGCAACAAAGACCCAGTGCAGCCGAAAATAAATTCTCTACTGGTTTATTTTAGACCAGATGGTTTTGAGGAAACTTCCAGAAGAGACACTTTATGATTCCATACATATTTAATACAATTGCATTGCCTTATCATCTTGCACACAAAGTCTATTCCTGCCTCAGGGCCTTTGCACTTGCTATTCCCTCTACTTGATAGATCATTCCCTAGATGGTCATGGTCCACTCCCTAACTTAAGTCCCTGCTCAAATATCACTTCCTCAGAGCAGTCTTCCCTGATTAACCCATCTAAAAATAGCACACAGTCACTAGCCTTTTAGCTTGCTTGCTTTCTCTGCACAGCATTTAGCTGTCTGTCTGACCTTATATGCTTGCCTTACTAGAATGCAAGGTTCATGAAGGCAGGGACCACATCATATTCATTGTTATATCCCCAGATTCTTATATATTCCCCACATAATAATTGTTCAAGACATATTTCTTGAATTAATTACATGAATTTTAATTTGACTTTGAATATTTACTTTTTGCCTCCCTAACCAGACAATGCCTTCATGGAGGGCAGGCAAAAGTCTTGGTTGCTTATTTATCATCTCTAAAATGATTAGCTCAATTCTGCAAGGCTACTAGACATTCAACCAAAGTTTACTGAATGAATGCCTTGGAACATGGGTGTGTGATACGGCTGACCAGTCAGCGTTGCCGGCAGGTGAACAAGAAAAGTAATGTCTCACCTTTCAGCCCATATTTTACAAAATATACTTTTATGTATACCAATTCATCTGATCATTTTGTCAATACTTTACTAGGTCTTAAGGTCTGCCTGAAGAAACAAGCACTCAAAGAGAACAAGTGTTGATTTCCGACCTTTCAGTCAGTTCAGTCTCTCAGTCACGTATGATTCTTTGGGACCCCATGGACTGCAGCATGCCAGTCTTCGGCGTCCATCAGCAATTCCTGGAGCTTGCTCAAACTCACGTCCATCGAGTTGGTGATGCCATCCAACCATTTCATCCTCTCTCGTCCCCTTTTCCTCCTGCCTTCACTCTTTCCCAGCATCAGGGTCTTTTCAAGTGAGTCAGTTCTTCGCATCAGGTGGCCAAAGTATTGGAGCTTCAGCTTCAGCATCAGTCCTTCCAGTGAATCTTCAGGGTTGATTTCCTATAGGATGGACTGGTTGGACCTCCTTGCAATGAAATGCCACCGCAGTGAGACGCCTGAGCGTTCCAACTAGAGTAGCCCCCACTTGCCACAACTAGAAAAAGCCCAAGTGTGGCAACAGAGACCCAGCACAGCCAAAAATAAAATAAAAAATGAAAATTAAAAAAGCTAATAAAGACTGTCTTGAAACATATATATGCATGGAGAGATTTTTTGAATAGCGTTTATTAGTCTTCACGGTAGTTATTTCTAGACAGTGGGAACTTGCTAATGTTTACATTTTTTGACTTTGCATTTCTCTCATTTGTATTTTTAAAGCCAATTTGAAGTTGTGAAAATAAAGTTTTTTTTTTTCTATACAATGCTTTATTTTTTAATTTGTCAATGTGAATAGCATAAAAAGTATCACTACTCATTTTCCTGGCTATGTAATTCTCAGAACACAGCAAACTTCATTCTGAGACAACTTTTAATACAGATTTATAGTAAAGCAATAACAATAGAATGAACCAAAATTCTTTAGGTTTTTTTGGTGTGTGTTTTCCATATTTATGCCCATGTTATTCTCTGATCAAGAAAAAAGGTAAAGTGATGTTTTATAATTCTTCATCTTTGCCAAAAAAACCTTTCCAGGATATTGAGCTCCCAAAACAGGCCAAAATCGGGCGTTAGGGACTCATTCTGGACTTTGGACCAAACTTAGAGGGCACACTTGAAACATGCTCATTTCGTTTCCTTTTTTCTTTTGATGATTTGAAATACTTAAAACCCCCTTTTGCTTGTCTTTCACCGCAGGGATTTGTGGAAAAAATCTGCTGGTGCCAACAATATGGTCCCCAAATTAGGCTTAAAAGGTTTTGGGTTTTCTTTAATTCTGAACCAAGAAGGGTTTTTCATGGTTGCTGATGCACCTTCGGGCACGTGAGGTTTCTTCACACGCTGAGTGGCTTGTGCGTCTGCGTGTGTTTATGTGTGCAAGTCTTTGTAAAGTGGGTTGGGGTGTGTGACGGTGGTTTTGAGCCCATGGCTTACGTCCTCTACGAAGAAGCGCGTCCAGCCCTGTAGGTGGGAGCAGGTTTATCCAGTCTCGGGGTCGCGTGGGGAAACCCTCCACCAAGTCCTGCGGCTCCCAGCCCTGGCCAGGGTGCGGCAGGGAGGGCGCTGGGGGCAACCGGGTGGCCAAGCAACAGAGGAACCAGCGCAGCCTGCGTCTGGGCAGGGTCCCGGGCACGTGCTCTGCTGGAAAGAGGGACTCACTTTCCGCCTCTGGAACGGTGCTTAGAGCGGAGATCTATCCTGGGAGGGGTTAGAGAAGCCCGAGGGTCCGGGCGCTGCAGCCTGGGGGAGGGGACAGTGGGCGGGGCGGCACCGCCTACAATCTATTCCCTGCGGAGCTGGCGGCGACCTCCGTCCGGTCTCACCCAGCCTCGGGGGCCAGGAAACTGAGACTGGAGGCGGCACGCGCGTCGGGGGCGCCCTGACGCCCAGGTACGTACGACCCCCACCCCCCGTCCCTAGACGGGGTCGGAACGGTTGGACCGGGCGGTTGCGGCTCCCAGACGCGCCGCACCTCAGCCTCTGTGACGCACGGCGCGGCCTCTGGCGCTGGACTGGCGGCTCGGCCCGGCGGGGGCGGGGCAAGCGCGGGAGGGGGGGCGGGGGGCGGAGCGAGCGGGGCGGAGCCGACGGAGGCCCCGCCCCGGGCCCGGAGGAGCAAGGACGCTACGGAGCAGGCGCGTCCCCCCCCCCCCCCCACCGCCGCCGCTGCCGCTGCCGCGCCGCCGCCGCCGCCGCCGCTCGCCCTTCTCAGGAGCTGCCGCTGCCGCCGCCATTTGCACGGGGACCCCGGTGACAGGGGCTCGGCAGAGGGGCGGAGGGAGGGGGGAGGGCCCGCAGAGCCCCCGAGGGCGGGAGCGACGCCGCCGGCGCCGGCCGGGCTCCTTGCGCGACCGCGCCGCCCGCGGCGGGCCCCAAGCAGCAGCAGCAGCAGCAGCAGCAGCGGCAGCAGCAGCGGCAGCAGCAGCAGCAGCCCGAGGATCGCCTGGTTCCAGCCAGAGCAGCTCGGACCGTCCAACAGTCTGTGGATGCAGATCTGGGAGACCACCCAGGGACTGAGGAACCTCTACTTCAACCACCACTGTCACAGCAGCGGCGGCGCGAGCGGCGGCGGCGGCGGCAGCAGCAGCACGGCCACCGGCGGGAGCGGCAGCAGCACCGGCAGCCCCAGCGGCGCGGCCCCGGCCCCGGCCCCGGCCGGCATGTACCGCTCCGGGGAGCGCCTGCTGGGCGGCCACGCGCAGCCGGCGGAGCAGCGGGACTTCCTGCCCCTGGAGACGACCAACAACAACAACAACCACCACCAGCCCGCGGCCTGGGCCCGTCGAGCCGCCGCGGGCCCCTCGGCGTCCCCGTCCCCCTCGGCGTCCCCGTCCCCGCACTCCTCGACCGCCGTCCCCGCCGCGGAGCCCGCGGACCCAGCCTCGGGCAGCAGCAACAAGAGGAAGCGGGACAACAAGGCTAGCACCTACGGACTCAACTACAGCCTGCTGCAGCCCAGCGGAGGGCGGGCCCCGGGGGGCGGCCGGGCAGACGGCGGCGGGGGCGTGTACAGCGGGACCCCGTGGAAGCGGAGGAACTACAACCAGGGAGTCGTGGGGTGAGTGGTGGCCTTGCGGCCTGGTGGCCTGGCCCTTGCACACGCGCAGCCGGGCACACGCCCACAGAAAGGGGGCTGGGGCGGGGGGAGCCTGGGTGAGGCACCCCCCAACCTCGGCCTGCCTTAGTTACTGGTCCTCAGGGGGCTGATGGCCATCCCTCCTCCGTCCACACCTTCCCCCAACCTTCGTTAGTCCACACCTTTGCCCTCTCCCTCTCAGCTCCACGCCTTTTCTGGACATCCTCTCAACCCTCCACACCCTCCCCTCACCTCCCTTAGTCATTCACAGCCTCCTTCCTAACCGTTCACATCTTCCCTGGACCACTTCCCCCCACCCCCGATCCATCCCACTCTTTCTTCCCATCCCCCCCCCCCCAGTCAAACACACCTTCTCTCTCTTCTCTCTCCAGCCCTCTAGCCCTCCCCACCCTGCCCCCCATCATCACACCCCAAAATGAAGTCGCTTAGCACAGGCAAATCATTCATTCCCTGAGAACATTCCTGTGTTGGTGCCTTTCCACGGTACCGGACCTGGAGGTGCTTTCCTTGCCAAGAATAGAAACATCCAGAAAGCTCCTCCCCCTCCCCCAATCCCAAACAGGAATCGTGGCAGCCCTGAAAGGCTTTGCTGGCTACTGACCCTTTGGCCCATCTCTCTATGTTTTGTTTCTTAGAATTTCCTATGTTAGTGATGCCTTGCTGTGTCGGGAGTGAGGAATGAGGTGACAGTTAAGCTTAGGCTGGTGGAGATGGTGAGCTCTTCTTTTCAGGCGGATGGAACTTTCTAGGAGTTCATGGTCTTTGGCCCCAGTTTCTCGCTGTCAAGTTGTCATCCTGGCAGAGACAGCCAATGCTTTTCATTCTAGGGGGTAACTTTATGCTAATAAGTGAATGTTGCACCACTAATGACTTTCTGTTTAAAGTTCAGCTGTTACAAAATGGAATCTTACCTGACCCCTAGTGAATTGTGTACGTAAGCAGCGACTGGTTCCAGGTAGATTTCCCCTGTGCTGGGATAGATTACGAAGTCTTTTTACAAACATTTTGTAAAATGAAGGTTTTGGACTATGTGTGTGTGTGCGCGTGTGTGTAGCTTGAGTATGGAGAATGAGCTTTAAAATTGCTTTTCACATTTCAGATCCTGTTTTACATCGTGGGTTACAAGTAGGCAAATGAAATCACCATTAATAGTCCCTTGTGGAACCTTTTCTTAGATTCACCCATTCAGATCTGCCCTGCTTTGGCAAGCAGAGAGAGTTCTGTGTACCTTTTTGAAGGTCCGGGTAAAATGAGTTGGTGGGTTCCATCTGCTTCTGGTGGGCTGGTGTCTGCTCTATGCTACTATTACAACTCCCACCCTTTATGGGAAATGCAGTCAAGCGTTTTAAGACTGGCACTGGAGTACATGTCAAACCTGTCCTCACTTTCCATGGGGGAATCATTTTGGGTTGAGTCCTCTATTGCTAAGCTTCAAGGGCGCTCTCCATGGTCATCTTCTTTCAATAAAAGACTCATGGTTCCATCCTGATAGCATTTCTAAGATGAAGCATAAACCTGTGGTTTGATGACAGGCAAATTGATATTGAGGGATTCTGATAGTTTCATTTCACAGGAAAAAGCTCCAGTTAAGTCATCACTGCCAGTTAAAACCTCCAAGTTCCCTAATTTAGTTTTACTGAAGCATCTGCATATGTATGTAGCAAAGGTGTATTCTACATCCAAAATGCTGGCTGCCTCTCTTTTTGATAGCTTAGAAATTCCTTTTTACTTGCTAATTTAATGTTGAGGATACTGTAAAAGGCTCACATTTGAATTTAGGTAGAAGCAAGATACTCTTAGTCCTGGATTCAAATACTATATTGTCCTCAAAGGGATTAAGGAGAGGAATTTCCATTTCTAGAGTAATTGCTGTTTAAACACAGATTGTAAACCTATCTTAAAACTGATTATCGATTCATCATTCTTTTGCCGCCTCCTTTAGAAGATGTCAGCAGTTAAATTTTTTAAATTTTATTAAGTGGGACCTAAGTGTTTTGTAAAGAGTGTCCCAGTGCTTAAAAATTCTTTTTGTGATTTATGGATCCTTATTTCTTAACTTTTAGGAAAGTCTTGCTGTTTTTAATACAGGTATTTAAAACTGAATTCAGAATGCACCTCAGTGTTGTGCTATTCCGAGATTAAGTATAGTAGAACTATTGTGAGTTCTTGGGGTGTGACTGACATTTAGCTAATAGGTTAAAAAATTGTTGTGGTTCTTGGCCTCTAAACTGGCATGACTGTCCGGGTAGGGAGAGGAAGAAAAAGCACTTGAACAGTGGGCTGGAACCCTGGGGCAACTGGATACACACTGTGTCTCACATCTGTGATCTGTCTGTGTTCTGTTTTGCCACAGCAGGTTGACTTACTCCCTGAACACTCCAAGATACAGTTCAGAATCCTGAGTTCATTGCTTATGTTCTTGATTTTTTTTTGTACTTTCTCTAAAACCTTGTAGCGCTTGTTTCATGCTTTTGGTATAGTTTGCTTATGTTTAATTTTCCTTTTACGTATATGTTTTCTCTTATCCACTAGGTCACTAGTTAAGATGAAACTTCTTTCTTCCTTTCTTTTTTTAGTTGAGGTAAGATGGAAATTTCTTAAATGTAGAGTAAGAGGTTTGCATAGCATCCTGAGGTCCTCATAGTCCTCTTTCAAAAGGACTCCTCTTATCTGAGCTTACCATCTCAGCCTTTGCCAGGTATTGCTGATCCAGGGAGTTTGTTTGCTTTCCTTTTTTTCTTTATAAAGTTGCTTTCACTTATTCTACTTTTGGGGATTCATTCCCTTCCGACACTGGCTATGGTGTAGGAAGAAGTCCACCTGCTTCTGGTTGTTCATGAAAATGAGCTTTAAGCTCTTTTCAAAGATTTAATTGTTGCTCATCATGGAAAAAGGAGAGAAGACAAAAAGTAGCAAACATAGGAAACTTTTGGAGATTCAGAGTCCTTGGTCCTGAGCCCAGGTGTACAGAAGCTTCCTTTAGAAGGTGCTTGGTGCTCGTTCAAGCTCATGAGGATAGGTTTATGTTGGCTACGTGGCCAGAGCTGTAGATACTTTCCCAAGGCTTGGATGACTTGTTCAAAATAATGTTTTGGAGTATGATTTTGACAGTGTGACATCAAGAAGTCTCTGCTGGGAAACTTGGGTTTAAGGAATAATTTCTTGAACTGGAATGATGGGGATGGAAATGGGAAAGAATGAATGTGAGAGATACTACAAGGTAAGAATGGAAAAGATTCTAACTCCCTTCATGGATTTAAATCCATGTTATTAATAACAGCTTTGAATTTGAGTGACTGGGGAAATGTTAATGTTACTGTTGAACATAAGGATTAAGACCATTGGTTTAGAGCAAAAGGTACGGTGATGTTTAGATGGAACTGTCTAGCAAGGGGGATGAAATTTGGGGGCTGAGATATAGTTGTTTTCACTGCAGTGGGGCAGTGTCCTTCCTTGTGAATGTTGTACAGCGTAGCACAGTTAAGTCCAAGATGCTGACACCGTTCTTCAGCACTGACCTTATGGCCTCTTTCTATTTCTACACAATATGATCAGTGGGATTGATGTTAGTGCTGGCTCCAAAGTGATTGGGCAGATTAACATGAAAGAATTTAGAGGCCTTAGTCCAAGGACTTGTTCTTAGTATAATTTGGTGGTGCTAGTGGTAAAGAACTAGCCTACCAACGCAAGAGACATAAGAGATGCTCGAGCCCTGGGTCGGGAAGATCTGATGGAGAAGGAAATGGCAACCCACTCCAGTATTCTTGGCTGGAGAACCCCATGGACAGAGGAGCCTGATGGGCTATGGTCCATAGGGTCGCAAAGAGTCGGACACAACTGAAGCGACTTAGCACATAATTTCTGTGTATTTGCATATGTAGCCCACAGGAATTCTTTAGTGCGCTAGAACCTTCAGCTTATTGAATTTTTCTGTATTTGGGTGCTGAAGTGTGCTTTCAAGAAGACATTAGGTTTTCTGCATTGTAGATTCTACACTAACAATGTAATTCGTATTTGAGAATCTCACATCTGGTATACTGTGTACAACTAAGCTGCTTCCATGCCACAACTTATCTGTCTAAAATCTGTGACGATGAACAGTGTCACCCTGTCAGAATCATTGGCATTTTAGCCTGTGGAATTTTTCTTCAGTACCCTTAAGTTTTTAGGTGTTGAAAGGCAAAAGGGAACAGTGACTGGAGCTTTCTGGAGTCTACCCTGGGTTCACACACACCAAAGGTTTAGCTTCTTTTGGAAATGAAGCATAAGAAAGGGATACCAGGAAAGTCTAAGGTGGGGAGGAGGTGGGCGAGTGTGTTACAGCAGTCCGGTCCTGCTGTGATAGATGGCCTTACATCACAACTTCTTCCATGAAACCCCTACTAGTAAATCCTAGTGTTAGGAGTCCACAAGGTCCATGGGAAGAAAATATACGGACTCCCTTGCTGATACTGAACTGATCAGATAGTTGTGGTTAGGTATTCTTATATCTGTTGAAGCTGAGAAAAATTTAAGGCACTTTTCTGGGGAAAGTAGAAAAGCAAGGTGTTGTGTGATTTTACTGAACTTTCTACTTTTCCTTTAGAATAAAATTTAGTGGAGAAAACTGTTTCAGGGTCACACCCACTGCACTGAAGACTGTTAATCATTTATGCACACATAGGTATGGAGTAGTGTTGAAGGGGCTGTAGGCCAGAGAGGATGCTCATTGGAGAATTAGGGTCCAGCTCCCAGCAGCTGACTGAGGCTCCTGTTTTGACCCTTTCCTGCAGAGCTGGCTGAATAGCTCAGCCTGCTTCAGGAATTCAGAGGACGGCCAATAGAATGTTCTTTGTAACCCTCAGAATATTTGTTAGGGACTCAGTTGCTGCAGAACACCAAAAAGACTTGCAATTCATTTTTACTATTTTTTGACATGACACAAAATCATTTTTTTCTAAGAGTATTTGTTGATGTTGAGGATGCCCTCAAGTTAGACTTTTCATTAATTTGAACCCAAACAGCAGCTGTTAATTTACTCCATCCTGTAAGTTACTTGATGATATTAGAGACTTCTGTTTACTTAAGGGCTTTGGGTCATGTTGAAGTTAGAGTTAAAAGATTTGGGGAGAAAACTGAATGTGGAGATGTTTTTGTTGTGTACTGGCTTCTTAATCACTTGAACAGTGTCAGAGGGTGAAAAAAAATCTTGCCATGTGCATAAGAGATTTCATGTAGTATCTGGTAACTGATCTCTGGAATTGTAGCTCAAGTCATGCTTTCTGCTAAAATAGTTTGAATAGTATGCAGAAACCTATGTTTTCAAATTAGTTGCTGTATTAAAAATGTTCTATTCTGTAAAAATGCTCATGGAGCGTTTTTACCATGTTCCATATACTAACATCTACTATGTTAAGCCTTTTGTATTTGTTATATTTTTCTCATGCATTAGCCCCATCTAATTTGTTTTAAACTTTTTATTTTGAAATATAGATTCCCAGAAAGTGGCAGAAAATAATACAGAAAGATCCCATGTTCCCTTCACCTAGTTTCATGCAGTGATCACATCTTACATAACTATTGTTTAATCTCAAAACCAGGAAATTGACATTGTTATAATCCGTAGCATTATTCAGATTTCACCAGTCCTGTGTACACTCATTTGTGTAGTGTGTGTATGTTTAGTTCTGTGCAGTATTACATGTGTAGATTTGTGTGACCACCACCACAGTCAAGATACAGAACTATACCATCACCTCATGCTATCCCTTTATTTTCCTGCACACATCCCCTCATTTCTGACCTCTAGCTACTAATCTGTTCTCCATATTTACATTTTTTTCATTTTGAAAATGTTGTATAAATGGAATCATATAGTAGTTTGACTTGTTTTCATTTACCATAATTCCTTGAGTTCTATCCAGAATTTTGTATGTCTTAATAGTTCCTTCCAGGTCTTGGTTGCACATGCTGGATCTCTAGTTGTGGCATGTGAGATCCAGTTTCCCAACCAGGAATCAAACGCAGGCCTCCTGCACTGGGAGCCACTGGACCACCAGGAAAGTCCAGTAGTTCCTTCCTTTTTAGTGCCGGGTAGTGTTCCAGAGGGCTTCCCTGGTGGCTCAGTGGTTAAGAATCCACCTGCAGTGTAGCAGCCACAGGAGACGTGGGTTCGATCCCTGGGTTGGCAAGATCCTCTGGAGGAGGGCGTGGCAATCCACTCCAGTATTCTTGTCTGGATCCCATGGACAGAGAAGCCTGGAGGGCTACAGACCATGGGGTCGCAAAGAGTTGGACACGACTGAAGGGACTTAGTGCGCATGCGTAGTGTTCCAAAATTTGGAGGTACCACAGTTTAATGATGGAAGGACATTCCAGAAGAGTTTGTATATAGTTTTTGGCTTTTGCAAACAAAACTGTTTCATGAAGTACACATTTTTATGTAAATATAAGTTTTCATTTTGGAGGCATAAATGCCCAAAAGTGCTGGGTCATTTGGTAAGCACATATTTTGAAAGAAATGGGTAAACTGTTTTCTAGAGTCACTGTATCAGATTACATTCCTGCCAGCAATGTATGTGTGATCTGGTTTCTCTGCATCCTTGCCAGCATTTGGTATTATCACTTTTTTATTTTAGCTGAGTAGCAGTAGTTTATTATGCTTTTATCCTAATAACCTTCTCATGAATAACTCCACCTAATTTTAACTTTAATTTTTATTTTAAAAACTTCTTGGCAGTATTGAGAACATCTGCAGTTAAAAATCTAAGTAAAATTGACTTAAAGGGGCCTTATTTTTCGATTTGCTTTGATTTTAGCAATATCACTTGAACTCTCTTATCTTTGAATTACTTTGCAGTGTTTCCTTTACATGTTTCTTCTTGGAAACTGGAATGAAAGTAGAGTTTTATTTAACTAAAAACATATAAAAGAGTAACTTCAGAGTTGATTTCAAAATATAGAGTCCTTCTTTTCATATGTTTTGAGTAAACTTTATCTTCTCTTGGCTTGGCTGTATTTTGGGGGAGTAAACCCTGTGCTTAGTGGTGACTTTTTTTTGTTGATGGTGGTAGTAACAATATTTTTATATCCGAACAATGCCTTCAGACTGTGTAGAATAAATATTTTCTCTTCTCACCTCTGCTAAAATAAACTGTGTTTCATCGGAACCATTTTCTGGCCTGAGAATTGGGACCTGGTCTTTAATTTTTCGTTAGCAATCCCTTGGAGTCACTGTTTCGATTTTGTCAAAATAACATAACTTTTAGCACAGTCACGTTTGTATTATAAGTTAAATTTATTATATTGTAAATTTCTGCCAAAGCAAGAGTAAGGATGACTTGGGATTGTGGAGTTATCGTCTAGTAATTTGGATTTGGGCTTCCCTTGGGGCTTAGCTGGTAAAGAATCTACCTGCAATGTGGGAGACCTGGGTTCAATCCCTGGGCTGGGAAGATCCACTGGAGAAGGGAAAGGCTACACTCCAGTATTCTGGAGTATATTCCAATATACTCCAGTATTCTGGCCTGGAGAATTCCATAGACCTTATAGTACATGGGGTTGCAAAGAGTCAGACACAACTGAGCGACTTTCACTTTCACTTTCACTTTGGATTTACTGAAGTGTTAGGCCTGTGATGAGGTTTTAAATTTGATGTCTTTATTCTTTTATTCACCCTTTGTTTTCTTCTCTGTTTGAGGTGTTAATCCCCACTGTTTGTTAGGATACTTGTTTTTAAAACCAATATATATTTATTTGTTACTTAATAAGTGCTAACTGTCAAAAAAATCAAAAAATACAGCTAAACCAAATGAAGAAAACATAGCCCCTCTAGTACTACTACCAGCACATAACTACTGTTAGCACATTTTTAGACTTTTTAATGTATGTATACATATATTTCACTTTTTCTGTCATTATGGACTCCACTATGGATATGCTTGAATTTTTTTTTCCCCCTATTTAAGGAAAATTTTTTTTTAAATAACAGAAATGTATTCTCTTGCAGTCTGGAGGCCAGAAGTTAGAACTGGTTTCTAAGATTGTTTTCTACTTTGGGAGAAGGACATCAGACTAGTGTGGGTATACTTTTTTTTTTTTAAGACTTAAAATTTTTAAAAATTTATTTATGTTTGGTTGCCCAGGGTCTTCGCTGCTGCGCACAGGCTTTGCGGCGAGCAGGGATTGCTCTTCACTGAGTGCCCGGGCTTCCCATTACCGTGCTTCTCTTGTTGCGGAGCACAGGCTCTGCCACACGGGCTTCCGTAGTTGCGGTACTCGCGCTGAGTACTTGTGGCTTGCCGTCCTTGGAGTGTGGGCTTCAGTAGTTGTGGTGAACGAGATTTGTTGCTCCCGGGCACGTGGGATCTTCCTGAACCAGGGATCAAGCCTGTGTCCCCTACACTGGCAGGTGGATTTCCATCCACTGTACCACCAGAGAAGTCCTATGGGCATCCTTTTTTGTGTTAAAAAAATTTATTAATGTAACAAACATCTTGCATATGAAATACATTTCTACAGCATTTTTAAATACCTCATTACCTTTAGTGTGACTCCGTGTACCTACTGTGTGTGGACGTGATATTCCCTTGTTTGAATGCACCTTAATTTATTTCACCTCTCCCCAGGTGAACATTTAGTTTGTTTTTCCAGTCTTTTGTTTTTTTATAAAAGATGTGTTTTTAGCTAACCCTTTGCCCCAGAGAGGATTTTTTATTTTTCTACTTATTTTTATTTAGATAAAATTCATATGCTATCATATTTGTCCTTTTAAAATGTACAATCCAATGGTTTTTAGAATATTACAGGATTGTGTAATTATCACAGCTATCTAATTCCAGAACATTTTCATTACCAAAGAAAGAAACCCTGTACCCATCATTGCTCTCCACTCTTCCCTTCTCCTTCAGATCCTGGGAGCCTCAGACAGACTTTCTGTCCCTGTGGATTTATGATTCTGGACATTTCATAAGCATGGGATCCTGTAATATGTGGCCTTTTGTGTCTGCTTCTTTTCGCTTAGCGTGTTTTCAGTGTTTATTCATGTTGTAACATGTATCAGTCCTTCATTTCTTTTATGCCTAAATATCCCAGTGTATGACTATACCACATTTTCTTTATCTGTTTATTAGCTGGTGGACATAAATATCCCAGTGTATGAATATACCACATTTTCTTTATCTGTTTATTAGCTGGTGGACATTTGGTTTGTTTTCATCTTTTGGCTATTATAAATAGTGAACATGCATGTACAGAATCTTTTGTGGATATGTGTTTTCATTTTTCTTGGGTAAGTGCCAAGTAGTAGAATTGCTGGATTATATAAAGTGGCTATAGTATTTTTCATTCTCACCACCAGCAGTGACTGAGGATTTCTAGTTTCTCCATGTTCTTGTCAACACTTTGGATTATCTGTCTTTTTGATTATAGCCATCCTCGTGAGTGTGAAGTGGTATCTCATTGTGTTTTTGATTGCATTTCCCTAATGACTAAAGAAATTGTTGAGCATCTTTGCATGCGCTGGTAGGCTGCATGTATGTCTTCTTTGAAGAATTGTCTATTCAGGTTGCTTGCCCGTTTTTTCTTTTTTATAGCGGATTGTCCTTTTACTGTTTATTGTAAGAGTTCCTTATGTATTCTGGATTATAGACCCTTATCAGATAGGTGATTGGTACATACTTTCCCCCATTCTGTGGATTGTCTTTATACTTTCTTGATATTATCCTTTCAAGCAAAAGTTTTGTTATTTCTATTTTATAAATTCCAATTTGTCCATTATTTTTTTTTTTTCTGTTGTTTGTGCTTTATGTGTCATGTCTAAGAAACCATTGCCTTATCCAAGATCACAAAAATCTACCCTTATTTTATCTTTTAAGAGTTTTACAGTTTTAGCTCTTATATTTAGGTATCTGATCCATTTTGAATTAACTTTTATATATGGTGTGAGGTAGACGTCCAACTTCCTTCTTTTGCCTGTGGATATCAGGTTGTCTCAGCACCATTTGTTAAAGATTGTTCTTTCCCCTGAATTGTCTTGCCACATGGTTATTTCTTGAGGATAAAGTTTTAGATTGGAGAATGTTTATATCTTTTAAGGCTTTTGTCACATTTTCCTGTGGAAGATCAAGTCAGTTTACCCTAATGTCAGTAGTATGCACGAGTCCAAATTTTCCCTAAATCTCTACCAGTGCTGCGTATTACAAATAAAAACAAATACCAGTACAAAATAAAAGAGTTTCTTGCCAATTTTATAGGTAACAAATAGTATCTTACTGATTTCATTTCTGTATGTCTTCACATTACTTGCCTGTGTATTTTTCTTTTCAATTTCTTATTTTCCTTGTCTGTCTTTCTCTTGGAAGTGTTTGTCTTATTAATTTGTAAGAGCCCTTGATCTGTCCTATTACAAATGTATGTAATTTGAAATTCTGATCTTATGATTTATAGTTTTTATTAGAATATAACTTACATAGAATAAAATTCACGCATTTAAATTGTACAAGTAGATGACTTTTGGAAATATATACAGTTGTGTAACCATAACAGTCAGTAAGTAGGAAGAAGATATAAAATATTTCCATCACTCAAAAGGTACCCTCATGCCAATTCAGTCATTCCCTTTCTCCCCATCCTTTGCCCTAAGCATCCACTTTTGCCTTTTCTGGGATTTCAATTAAATGGAATTAAATATATTACATATAGTATATAATCTTTTGCACCTGACTTCTTTCTCTTACCATGATGTTTTGGAGATTCATCCATATTGTGTGTAGTATTGTTGTTTGTTAGTTTTGAATGCCAAGTAGCATTCCATTGTATGGATCTATCACAGTATGTTCATCTGTTCTTTATGACCTGTAGATTTTGCAAACACACCCACTCTTTTTGGTTCTATATCACTTACTATTTTGTGACTCATCTCTGAACAGACCAGAATGAGCCACAGATTTTTTGGTTGGAAAATCAACTGCTATATGCAAGCCACTGTGCTAGGCTTTTTGTGGGAAGTAAAGACAAAAAACATTCTCTGCCTTCTAGGAAATTACGGGCTGGTTGGATAAACTATTAATAAATAATGTGGAGAGGTTGCTTTTGACTAGTGAGATAAGGCAAACTTTGAGAAGAGTGGAGATTTTTGCTGTTTTGAAACATTGGTTAGGTTGTGGAGGATTGGAAAGGACAAATTGATTGTATGAGTTTCATATGATAAACCCTACAGAGATAGGTTGGATATACAGTTGTCCCTGGATTCCATGAGCCCCCGTCGATACTAAAATATGAAATGTGCAATCCCTTATGAAAAAATAGTGTAGTGCGGTGAATACAGTTGGCCCTGTCTGTCCGTGGGGTTTGCATCTGCAGAATCAACCGACTTCAACTGAAATTTTGATCCATGGATACGGAGGACCAACTGTGTGGTCTTTAGCATAATTGAGATAGATGGGGAGCAGGATCTACTATGATGGTTGACCTTTCTCAGGAATTGTAAGATCTGAAGTTACTTCATTTCTTTAAACCTTTTTATTATGGAAAATTACAAACAGTATGGAGTTAGACAGAAGAGATAATGAACTTCCATGTATTCATCATGAAACTTTGATAGTCATCAACCCATGACCAAACTCATTTCACCTGCATGCCAATCCATTTCCATCCCACTTTATTTTGAAGCAAATCCCAAGTGTCACATCATTTTACATAAATGTATCTATATGTGTCTCTAGATAAGGAGTTTAAAAGAAACCATTGTCATAATACCATTATTACACCTGAACGAACAGATTACAGTAACTGCTTAGAAAGTGAAGGTGGAAGTCACTCAGTCATGTAGCCGTTCCCTTCTCCAGGGGGTCTTCCCGACCCAGGGATGGAACCCAGGTCTCCCACAATGCAGGCAGATTCTTTACCAGCTGAGCCACAAGGGAAGCCCAGATAACTCCTTAATTGCATCATATATCCAATGTTTATATTTCCTCTCCCATAATTATTTTTTTAACAGTTTGTTCAAATCAGAATCCAGATGAGTTTCTTGCATTGCTATTGGTTGAAATGCCTTTTAAGTCTTCTAATCAACAGCTTCTCTGTCATCTGTTTTCCCTCCTATTAATTTATTTGTCGAAGAAACTGGGTTGTTTTTCCTATAGACTTTTCTACTTTCTGAGTTTTGCTATTAATAATTGCATTCCTGTGGTGTCAATTTAATATGTTCCATTGTCCCCCTGTTTTTTCTCTAAGTTTGTAATTAGATCTAGAGTCTTGTTTAGATTTTTTTGTTGTTTGCAAGAATGCTTCATAAACAGTGGTGTGTACTTTCCCCAGGAGAGACATAGTGTCTGAATGTCTTTTTTTTGTAATATTAGTAGCCATTAATGATCATTGTTTATATGTATTAGTGCATTATTAGGGTTGTAAACATTTTGATATTCTTATTGTCTTGATCTTTTCTCAGTTATTAGCTGGAGCACTCGTAAAAGGAGAAACTTTTCCTTCTCAGCCATTTGGCTGTCTTGAAGGTACAATTCTCATAGGGAAAACAGGGTTAAGAGTGGGAAAGCATAAGTTTTTAACTAGCTCTCTTAATGAGCTGTCATCCCTCAGGAAAGAGAAGCAAGGTGGGTTGCAGGAAGCTGAAGTGGGCTTTGGACCAATGCTGGTGTGTGGGAAAGACAGTCGTGAGCTGTCCTTGGCCTTTGGGCGGCGGCTGGGACCGTCAGGGGACCCCTTGGCCCATAGCCACACGTGACCTTTGCTTTCAGCTTGTGGTAGCTGAAGAAAACCACGATGGATGTAGTGGCCTGTGAGCCTCTGCTCAGGAGGCAGAATTCTCACAGCCTTACCTCAACAACCAGGAGTAGTAGTACATTTGTTTTTTCCTTTAAATTAAACTTGGATTATGTTTCTTCATCTTGTGCTAATACTCTTTAGCCTTAGGCTAATAATGTAACCCATACAGCATATAACAGGAAGGATTCCTGCTGAGTAAATCTTTAACACTTTACCTCCAATCAAATACTTTTTTAAAAGCATCTATTTGCATATTAAAAACCATGTAGCAAGCTTGTAAAGGAAGACTCCAAGAAGATGACCTGAACTGAGCCTCTAGGTCATGGTTTGGCTTCAGCTTCCTTAGGAGTTTGTGGTCACCCCTTCTGGAGAGTCGGTAGGCAGGGAAACTGTAAGACCTGGCAAAGTGGAGATGTTCATGGATGTTTCTCTTCTGAAGTACTCATCTTCTGTCTTTCCTCCCCAAGAGCTGGTGTGTGTGTTTTATTTGTATCTGTGTGTCTGTATCTGTATGTGTGTGTGATTTTTTTCTTGAGCAGTTTTATGTTTATGGAAAAATTGAACAGAAATTACAGAATTCTCATACTCCCTCACTTCCCCACCCCCACCCCAGTTTCCCTTTAATTAACATACTGTATTTGTAACACTCGATGGGTCATATATTGATGCAGTATGATTAATTAAAGTCCATCATGTAATTGGGATTAACTCTTTGTATTGTACATTCTGTGGGTTTGGCAAATGTGTATGATGACGTGTTTCCATCATCCACAGAATGATATCCCACAGGATAGTGTTATTAGCAAACTGCCCCATGTTCTTCCCATTCATCCTTTTCTCCCCCGAGCCTCTGGCGACCACTGATCTTTTCGCTGTCTCCTTAGTTTTGTCCTTTTCAGAATGTTACATAGTTGGAGTCATACAATAGGTGATCATTTCAGATTGTTTACTTTCACTTAGCAGCATGAGTTTGAGGTTCCTCTGTATCTTTTCCTGACCTGCTAGCTCGTTTTTTTTTTTGGTTGAATAGTACTCCGTTGTGTGGATGTGCCACAGCTTATTTTTCCAGTTACCTGTTGAAGGATATCTTGATTATTCCAGGTTTTGGCTGTTATGAATAAAGCTGAATGCAGGTTTTTGTGTGAATATCAATTTTCAGCTACTTTGGGCTAGTACCAAGGAGTGTGAAATTCCTGAATGGATGCTAAGAGTTTATTTAGTTTTATAAGAAACTTCCAAACTGTCTTCCAAAGTGGCCACACTATTTTGTATTCCCACCAGCAATGAACGTGAATTCTTGTTGCTCCACATCCTCTTCAGCATTTGATGTTGTCATTGTTTTAGATTTTGGCCATTCTAATAGATGTGTAGTGATATCTTATTGTTTTAATTTGCAGTTCCCTAATCATATATGATGTCAGGTATCTTTTCATATACTTATTTGTCATCTGTATTTTCTTTGGTGTGGTGTCTCCTCAGCTTTTTTGCTTTTTTAAGAAATTGAAGTATAGTTGACTTACAATATTGTATTAATTTCAGATGTACAGCAAATAATTTGATATGGATTATAGTCCATGTTTTGCTCATTTTTAAATTGACTTATTTATTGTTGAGTTTTAAATATTTTGGATACCAGTCCAAAATATTTACGTATTTATTAAATACGTGTTTTTTGTAAAATATTTTTCCTAATCTTTGGCTTGCTTTTTCATTCTTTTGATAATGCCTTTTGCAGAGAAGAGGTTTTTACTTTTGTGAAGCCCAGTTATAGCAATTTTCTTTCATATATTGTGTTTTTGGTATTGTGTCTGAAAAGTTATGCCAAACTCAAGGTCACCTAAATTTTTTTCTATGCTATCTTCAAGGAATTTATAGTTTTGTGTTTTACATTTAGGTATATGAGCCATTTTTTAGTTGATATTTTGAAAGATAGACCATCTGTGTCTAGATTCATTGTTTTGCATGTGAGTATCCAGTTGTTCAGCACTGTTTTCTAAGAAGACTGTCCTTGCTCCTTTGAATTGCCTTTGTTCATTTGTCGAAGATCAGTGGACTGTGTTTTGTGTAGGTATATTGCTGGGCCCTCTCTTCTGTTCCATGTCTAATCTTTCCCCAGTACCACACAGTCATGATTGCTTTAGCATCATTGTGAAGTCTTGAAGTCAGGTAATGTCATTCCTCTGACTTTATTCTTCTCTTTCTGCATTATTTTCACTATTCTGGATCTTTTGCTTTTCCATATATATTTTAGAATTAGTTTGTCGTTATGCACAAAGTGTCTTGCTGGAATTTAGATTGGGATTTCATTGAATCTATAGATCAAGTTGTGAAGAAATGAAATAGCCCTCTATTTCTTTAGGTCTTTGATTTCTTCCATCAGGGTTTTCTTTCGTGAACTTATGTTGTTAGATTTATGCCTAAGTGTTTCTGTTTGGGTTTTCTGCTAATGTGTATGGTAATTGCATTTTAAATTTTAAATTTCCATTGTTTGTTGCTTGTATTTAATATAGCAATTGACTTTTTAAATAACTTTGTATTCTGTAACCTTACTAGAATGGTTTACTAGTCCCGGGAATTTTTTTGTTGTTTCTTTGGGATTTTTTACATAGATAATCATGTCAGTAGCAAACAAAAGCAGTTTTGTTCTTTCTTTTCAGTACATATACTTTTATTTCTTTGTTAGTCTTATTGTGCTAGGAGTTCCAATTTGATGTAGATTAGGAGTGGTGAGAGTGGACATCTTGCCTTATTCCTAATCTTAGTGGGAAAACATCTAATTTCTCATCGTTACATAGCTGTAAGATTTTTGTAATATATTCTCTATCAAGTTGAGGAACTTCCCTTCTATTTCTGGTTTGCTGAATGTTACTTTTTTTCTTTCCTTTTTTTTTTGGCCACTCTATGAGGCATGCAGAATCTCATTAGATTAGTACAAAAGTAATTGCGGTTTCGGACTGTCCATTTTAAATGACTGTGTTATAACTAGGCTCAAACACATCTTATTAATCAAAATAGGAACCATTACAATCAGCACATTTTTGCCACTGAGAAAGAAGTTTGTTTATTCCTATAGTGTAGAAATCCGTGCTTCAGGATTTGATGAACTCTTGGAGAGCATTTTCTGCCTCCTGCTGGTTGTGGAACATTTTGCCTGCAACAAGTTGTCGAGAGGATTGAAGTATTATCCATTGGCAAGAGGTCAGGTGAATAAGGCGGGTGAGGCAAGACTGCATAGCCCAGTTCGTTCAACTTTTGAAGCGTTGGTTGTGCAACATGCAGACAGGAGTTGTGGAGAAGAACTGGGCCCTTTCTGTTGACCAATGCCTGCTGTAATCCTTGCAGTTTTCAGTGCATCTCGTCGATTTGCTGAGCATACTTGTCGGACGGCGTGGTTTTGCCAGGATTCAGAAAGCTGTAGTGAATCAGACCGGCAGCAGACCACTAAACAGTGACCACGGCCCTTTTTCTCGTGCAGGTTTGACCTTGGCAACTGCTTGGTGCTTCTCAGTCCAGCCACTGAGCTGGTTGTCACTGGTTATCGTATAAAACTCTTTGTCACACGTCACAATCCGATTGAGAAATGGTTCGTTGTTGTGTAGAATAAATAAGATGACACTTCAAAACAACAATTTTTTTGATTTTCAGTCAGCTCATGAGGCACCCACTTACCAAGCTTTTTCACCTTTCACCAGTGTATTTCAAATGCCAAGTGGCCATAGAATAGTCAATGTTGTGATCTTTGGCAACTTCTGTAGTTGAAGAGGATCAGCTTCAATCATGGTTCTCAGTTGTCAACTTCCAGTGGTCGGACATTACCATCCTCATCTTCAAGGCTCTTGTCTTCTTTGCAAAACTTCTTGAACCACTACTACTCTGTACGTTTGCTAGCATTTCATGAGCCAAATGTGTGGTTGATGTTCCGAGTTGTCTCCGCTGCTTTATGACCCATTTTGAACTCGAATAAAAAGATCTCTTGAGTTTGCTTTGTCTAATATCATTTTCATAGTCTAAAATAAAAAATAAAACAGCAAGTGTCACTAGCAAAAAACACAAAGGGAGAAATGTGCATTAAAATGATGTATAATGTAACCACATTTATTTAATAATGTATTCCAATGTCAAAGAACAAAATTCAGCAGTGCAAAAACCGCTATTACTTTTGCACCAACCTAATAGTTCCCTAACGAGAAAGCATGGAGTTCTAACCACTGGACTGCCAGGGAATTCCCTTGCTGAACGTTTTTGATTGGGTGTTAGATTTTTTCCAAATGCTTTTTCTGTCAATTTAATATGATTATCGGATTTTTCTTCTTTAGTCTGTCGATGTGATGTAAATTTATTTTTGAATGGTGACTCAGTCTTGGATACCTGGAATAAATCCCAGTTGGTCATGGTGTATAATTCTTTTTGTACATTGTTGGATTTGATTTACTCATATTTTGCTCATATTTTTACTTCTGTGTTCAGGAGAGATACTGGTCTGTAGTTGTTTTGTTCTTAAGGGTCCTTGGTTTGAGGATTAGGCTGATGGTCTCAGAGAATGAGGTAGAAACGTTCCTCTGCTTCTGTTTTCTGGAAGAGATTGTGGAGAATTGAGATAATTTCTTCTTCAGTCTTCGGTAGATTTCTCTAGTGAACCCGTCTGGGGTTGGTGCTTTTTAAGAGGGTTGTTAATTATTTAATAGATACAGGCCTATTCGGATTGTTGTTCTTGCATAAATTCTGGTAGATTGCCTCTTTCAAGGAATTGGTCAATTTTACCTAGACCAAAATTTATCAAATTTGTGGATTCATAATGTTCCCTTTTTGTCCTTTTAATATCCATAGGATTAGTAGTGATGACCCTTCTTTCATTTCTGATATCAGTAGTTAGTGTCATCTGTTTTTTTTCTCAGTTTGGCTAGAGGCTTATCCATTTCATTGATGTTTTGAAAGAGTCAACTTTTGTTTCATTGATTTTTCTCTATATGCTTCTGTTTTTCTCTGATTTCTGCTCAAATTTTATTTTTTTATCCTTACTTTGAACATAATTTGTTCATCTCTTTCAGTTTCCTGATGTAGAAATGTAGATAATTGATTTTTAGATCTCTTCTTTTCTCATATTTGCTTTTAGTGCAAATACGTGCTGTAAATTTATGAATTTTCCTCTGTGTTCTGCTTTCCCTGTACAACACAAGTTTTGATAAGTTGTATTTCCGTTTTCATTTAGTTTGGATAATCTCTTGAGACTTCTTCTTTGACTCAAATTTTATTTAATTTTCCAAGTATTTAATCTCCAAGTTTTGTATTTTTAATCTCCAGACTGTATTTTGGGATTTTCCCACTGTTGAATCCCACTGTTGTATGAGACTTCAAAGTAACATACAGTTAAAAAAATCAGAATGAAACAACCCAAGTGTTCATTGATGGATGATGTAGTAGACACACAGTGGAATGTCATTCAGCTTTATGAAGAAAGGAGATTCCAACACATGCTGTGACATGGATGAAACTTAAGGATGTGCTAAGTGGAAAAAAGCCCGTCACAGAGGACAGATATTGAATGATTCTACTTCTGTGAGATATGTAGGGGAGCAGTTAAAATTCATAGAGACAAAAAGCAAAACAGGGATCGCTAGGGGCTTAAGAATGGGGGAGAAGAGGATGGGGAGTTAGTGTTTAGTGAGTGCAGTTTCATTTTGGGAAGATTAAAATGTTCTGGAATGAAGTTTCAGGTATGCAATATAAACAAGTTCTGAAGCTCTATACAGCATAGTGGCTATAACGAATAATAATCTATTGTGTATTATGATTTGCTAAGAGAGTATATCTTTTTTTTACATATTCTTACAACACATTAAAAAATTAAAAGGGACAGGAAGAAACTTTTGGAAGGTGTTGGATATGTTTCTGGCCTTGTTAGTTGGTGATAGTTTTACAAGTGTAATATACATTAAATATTTTATGTGTCAATCATACTTCAATAAAGTAGTTTTTTAAAAAAGTTCTGTAGATAACTAGTGGTGATAGTTACACAAGATGTGTATATCTTAATATTATAGAAATGCACACTTAAAATGATTAAAATGGTAAATTTTAATGTATGTTTTACCACAGCTTTTGAAACTGGAAAAAAAAATTTAAATCAGAACATTGACAAAGAAAAGATTAAAGAGTTATTTTTAAAATTTCTTTATTCCAAATGTTTGTATTTGAGACTTTTTTGTATTATGACTAGTTTAATTTTCATTTGTGATTGATTTGATAGAATCTAATTATGTTCACTAAGGAATTCTTATGATGTCATGAGGAATAGAACTTTTATGTAGATTAACACAGAATTGTGTATATGATGAACTGATATTCTCAGAAGAAATTCATGCATTTATTTAAGGACACTCTGCTTATGGACTGGACTGATCTGTAGCCACATGGTAGAATCATCATAGAGTTTGAGATCAGAGGCTCTTCAGAGGTAATTTATTCCAGTCCAGTCCTTTTAAAAATCAATAATTTGAACCTCAGAGAGGTTAAAGGACTTAACCAAGTTTCAAAATAAAATTGGGGGTTTGATGTTTCACCTCTTCCTCTGGCTGCCGTTGTGTTTCCTGCAGCCCGTGCAGATAATGGTATTCTGCTTAATGAGCTTGGTAAGAGCAGTTATCCTAAACCAGTTACTTCAACACAGAGTTCTCAGTCAGAGGAAGTTTAAAAAAAAAATTAAAAAAAAATTTTAATGACTGGAACCCACTCCTCAGAGATTCCGACAGAATAGGTCTGCAGAGGGTAATGGGGGCTTCCCTGGTAAACAGTCCACCTGCCAGTGCAGAAGATGCAATAGATGCAGGTTCGATCCCTGGGTAGGAAGATACCCTGGAGTAGGGAATGGTGACCCATTCCAGTTTTCTTGCCTGGAAAGTTCCATGGACAGAGGAGTCTGGCAGGCTACAGTCCATGGAGTTGGCAAAGAGTTGGACACGAATGAGCACACACAGGGGGTAATAATGGCTGTCATGTCATATTTAAAAAATAATAATCATATTCATGATGATGCATGCTCATCCATGTAGCATGGATTGAAAAGAACTGCTTCAAAGGATTTTTTTAAAGCATGGTTCTCAAACCTGTCCAATGGTCAGAATCCCCTGGGGAGCTCGGAACTCTCAGACCCCACTGCTGTTAGAAGCATTCCTAGTTGGAGGTGGGAGATGAGATGCTTGAAGTTCTTCACGGTTACACTCTAAATGGAATGGCTTTTGCCTTCCCACTAACTTTTCTGTATTGTTTAAAACCAGACCAAGTGAATGAAAGGACTTCAAAAATAGCTCATGTGGGCAACAGACATCATCTTAATGAGGTGAAATTTGGCTAAGGCTTTGTAACACTTGTTTTTTGGATGTAAAGTAAAAATGCTTATTAAGGAATTTGAGATTATTAAGAGTTTAAAAAAATTTGATCTTGTACTTAAAGTGCTTTTCCCCTTTTTTCTGAGAGAATGGTGTCTGGGTTTGTTTTTAAGGAAGAGTATTTATTGTTGGAGAGTCAGGTGCTTTTTTGTATTTAAATGTGAAGATGGAGCACCTTCAATGCACTTTTTTAGTTTAGAATCAAACTATCTGTGTTCATATAGATTTGAATTCCCTTAATGAAATGGCTGATAAATCATGTACAATTTATGACCCAGGGATTTTTGTTAAACTATAATTATGTAATAAGTAAGGCCCAAATTTTTTCTCCTTGTAAAAGCTCAAAATGTTACAGAAAAGTCAGGAGTGTGGCCACCATTCTTTTTCTTTTCTTAGCCGCATCTTCTCCGTTGGAGGTAGTGACTGTTTCCAGTGTCCTATGCATCCTCCCAGAACTTTTCCTACCAGATAGACTGGCCAAAGGGAAAAAAAATACTATTTTGTAAATTTTTCTTTTTACCACATATCTTGGAAATTTTTTCATGTCAGTTCATGTGCTGTGTAGAATTCTGTATAGTTCAGTTCAGTCCCTCAGTCATGTCCAGCTCTTTGTGACCCCATGGAGTGCAGCCTGCCAGGCTTCCCTGTCCATCACCAACTACCAGAACTTGCTCAGACCTGTCTGTTGAGTTGATGATGTCATCCAGCCATCTCATCCTCTGTCATCCCCTTCTCCTGCCTACAGATCTTTCCCAGCCTTAGGTTCTTTTCCAATGAGTCAGTTCTTCGCATCAGGTGGTCAAAATATTGGAGCTTCAGGATCAGTCCTTCCAATGAATGTTCAGGACTGATTTCCTTTAGGATTGACTGGTTTGATCTCCTTGCAGTCCAGGGGACTCTTCAAGAGTCTTCTCCAACACCACAGTTCAAAAGTATCAATTCTAAAAAAAGAAAGAAAGAAAAAAGAAACAAACAAACAAAAAAACAGAAGTATCACTTCTTCAGTGCTCAGCTTTCTTTGTTTTTCAACTGTATAGTTGTACCATAATTTTTAAAGCCATTTTCCCTATTGGTGATCACAGATGTTTCCACTGTTTCCTTTCCCAGTGCTGCAGTGGACGTTCTTGTGGATGCCTCTGTGTATAAATGTGCTGTGATTGCTGGGGCAAAATGCTAAATTGTCCTCCTGCCAGGCCATGCTGCAGAGGTGTTGGATTGAGAAAGAGGCTCAGGAGAATTTTGAATTCTTTGAGTTTGCAGATATTTGAGTTGAAGACACAAGTGTAGCAGAACATATTCTTTTTTTGTTGTTTACAATTGTCAAAAAGATGAGGAGTGTCTGGGGTTTTCTGTGCAGACCCTGAGCGTCTGCACGCCTGGTGTCAGTGTGCTGACTGCTGACTTGGAAACAGTTGGGAAAAAATGCTGAATTAGGTTAGCGATGTGAAGATGATTAACAGATAATGGTAGCCAGAATAATTGTGTTAAAACAGCAAGAAATATCAAGAGAATTTGATGAGTTCTGCGTTTTCTTTGGTGCTTGCCTTTCACAATAGTGTTAGAAACTTTAGGTTGTTTAATAATTTTTCTTGTGTATTTGATTCACTTGACTATGAAATAACAAATATGCCATTTCAAAGAAGTTCTTCATTAAAAAGTATCAACTATGTATTAGTCCCCATTAAACTCTTTATTTGTGTCATTGAATCTTTTAAGATTCATTTAAAACATACTATTTTCTCCTACTTGAAAGGTCTTATTGCTTCTCCTAGTTTACATTTTGCCTGGTCTTTTCCATGTATTTACATAGTCTACAATGTAGGGTTTTTTTTTTTTTTTTTTTTTGAAAAGGTAGAACATATTTTCGTAGGTGATTCTACTAAGGTTTACTTAAGCGCTCCCCTATTGTTAGACATCTAAGTTGCTTTTTATTTTCTGTTGTGAATAAAGTGTGAGAAATATAAGTGTTGTTTACTTTTTCAGCTAGCTTCTCCATCTGTGTTCCTCAAAATAAAATTGCTGGATTTCTCATTATGTATTGCCAGAAAGGCTGTGAGGGTTAACAGGGAATGAGGGAAACTGTTACCATTTCTCTAAAGGCTCCCAGGCTTCTTTCCCCGTCCCCTCTCCCCCCACCAGTGAATTAGGCTTTATCAGTTTACTTATTTTTGTCTTAAAATAGTGGGTTTGAGATTTTTTTGCCCCATGGGTTTGTTGGTATATGTGTTTGTGTTTTGAAGTATGTGCAAATGTGTTAGGTATATTTTTATTCTGCTTTGAAGTTTCACTAGTGTGTTAATGTTCTAATTTTTCTTACTCGTTTCATTTTCTTATCTGCAAGTAAGGTAATAGTGAACTTGGCACCATTGAGTTAGAACACTGGCAGTTTGTCCTTGGCCATAAGATCATATGCCCCAGGATCAGAGGTAAGACGAAGGATTCAGCAGTTCTAGAAATGGGTGGTTGTATCTTCCTATGGAAAAGAATGCCAAAGAGCTATTCAGGTTTCTGTAACTCTCCATAAAGTGAGACAGGGCTCCCTAAGCAATGGTAAATTTACAGACATAAACTATGTGCTCGTTGGTAGGAAGTTAATGGTGAAAGGGGGTTTTGTATTTGCCTCTCTGCGGATGCTTGAAGATTATCCTATGAAACCAGCCGTGCCCAGGAGGGAGCAGAGTCAGGCAGGCACAGATTCATGGACTCTCTAAGGACAGGTGGGAAAGCTGTTGAGACTCTCAGATTAGACTGATTCTGCATTAAAAGTTCTGAATGTCTTAGATACATGTGGACCCTGGGATTTCTAGGCCTCTTTGGTGATCTTAATATTTTCGGAATTTCAAAAAAGGTGACAATTTACCTGTTACTTTGGTCCACATGCTAAGTAAAATGTCAAGTTGTTTTGTTTTGGGTTTATGTTAGGTCATTTATTACCTGGATATACACGTCTACTTTTCATTGACGTACAGACTCTTAATTTTGCTTTGCGGTAACATACAAGTTAAGGCAGAATCTTTTTAGGGCTGAAATGGCAGCATGTCCTTTCTGTTTTTCCCCTAAACCATCTCACTGAGATATGTACAGTTCAGATAGTTTCTCGTATATTCACAGAGTTGTACAGCTATCATCATCAGAAGAAATTTTAAAACATTGTCATCATCCCCAGAACAAACCTCTTATCCACTTCCAGTTACTTTCCATCTCTACAGATTTGCTTATTTTGTACATTTCATAGAAATGGAATTGTATAACGTAGGTGTCCTTTTGCATGTGCCTTTTTTCACTCAGCATGTTTTTAGGTTCATCCATGTTGTAGCATGTTGTCATTTCTTTATGTGGCCGGTGATATTTCAGCGTGTCCACATTTTGTTTGTCCATTCATTAATTGGCGGAACTTGGATAGTTCCCACTTTCTGGCTATTGTGAATGACACTGCTGTGAACAGTTTTTGTGTGGGCATACACTTTAGTTCTCCGGACAGATGCCTCAGAGTGTTCCCACTGTTGGTTCTTAGTGTCGTTTTGAGCCTGCTGTACTTTTACATCTCCCATACTTAACATGGAAATAGTGTTTTAGCTAAAAGAAAAGAAAGATCTAATCGTGTGTGTGTGAGAGAGAGAAAGAGGAAGTGACTGTGGATGGCGCTAGGGTTGTTTCCACCCTGACCTTATTTGTATGGTTTTGCTATAACTGGCAAAGTCGCAAAGCTCCAAGTTGCAGTTGCTGCTAAGTTCTGGCTTACTTGGGAATTTTTGTCTTTTATTGACAGTTTTTAGTTACCTGTAGTAAGTAATTATGAACCAATCTTAACTGTAATACTTAGCCTGGTATGATTTTCATTGTACGTTGGTAGAAATGCTGCAGTTTTTACATAAATTCTAATGGGAATTAGTGTTTCTTTAACTTGTGATTTGGGAAGCAAGCAAAATTATAGCAACAATTATGGTCTTGATGTAAGAGATAGATAAGTTTGGCTAGTGGATGCTGATCGACATTCACTGCTTGATGACTGCTGCTTGCTGGCAGCTTAGAGCTGTGGGGTGAGGGTGAAGCAGGAAGTAGAAGGTGTTCCTGATGGTAAGCTGAGCAGCTTGGCCTGTGTCTGGGCTGTCTGCTCATGTATTGTGTAGACTGGCTAAAAGAAGTTTCAATTCCTTACTGTGTAAACTTTTATTTCTTAGTCATTTCAAGTTTTTATTATTATTTCAAACATGTGGAGAGGATATAGAGTATCAACAAACCCCTTAGTATCCATCACCTGGATAGAATAAATTGACTTTTTCTTCCCTCCCCACTTCCTTCCCTTTTTTTCTTTTTCTTTTTTTCTTAAGGAGTACAACTTTTCAGATGTACTTGAACAGCTGTTTGGCCTACTCTCCTCTTTACCTCCCTCCTTTCCCAGAGGCAACCATCCTTGCAAGGCAGATGTTTTTATGCTTCTATGTTTACATCCATTGCAATATATACCATTGGTGTCTATATTTTTAAACATTACATAAATGGTTTAAATTTTAATTCTACCTCTCTAGCAGTATTTCTCAAGATGGTCATAAAATACTTTTGATGGATAGCCAGTGTTAGCTTTAAGTTTTTCTTACTGTGATAAAATATACATAATGTAAAAATTTACCATTTTTAAGTATACATTCCAGTGGCATTAAGTACATTTACATCGTTGAGCAACCATTACCACTATCAGTTTCCACAGTTTTTCATCATTCCAAACAGAAACCATCTACCCATTCCCTGGTGGCTCAGATGATAAAGAATCTGCCTGCAATGCAGGAGACCTGGATTCGATCCCTGGGTCGGGAAGATCTCCTGGAGAAGGGAATGGCAACCCACTCTGGTATTCTTGCCTGGAGAATTCCATGGACAGAGGGCCTGGTGAGCTACAGTCCATGGAGTCGCAAAGAGTCAGACACGACTGAGCGACTAACGCTTTATGCATGACCCATCCCCTCCTGCCCTCCAGTCCCTGGTAATTAACCTCTATTCTACTTTCCCTCTGAATTTGCCTGTTCTAGGTACCTTATATAAATGGAAACATACAATATTTGTCCTTTTGTGTCTGGTGTATTTATTTCACTCAGCATAACATTTTTAGCATGCATGTTATAGCATGTATCAGAATATCCTTCGTTTTTAACAGTGACTTAATATTCCACTGTATGATTAATTACACTTCATTTTGTTTACCCATTCATCTGTTGTTGGACATTTGGATTGTTTCCACCTTGTGGCTATTGTGAATAATGCTATGAACATTGGTGTATAAGTATCTTGAGTTTCTGTTTTCATTTCTTTGGGTTTATACCTAGGAATGGAATTGCTGAATCATATGGCAGTTCTGCTTTTTGAGGAACTGCCAAACTTTTCCATTTCAGCTAACCATTTTATATACTTGCCAGCAGTGCAGGAAGGTTCTGATTTTTCTACCTCCTCACTAACACTTGTTAATTTCTTTTTCTTTGATAATAGCCATGGTACTGGATTGAAATAATCTGGTGGTATTGATTTGCATTTCTCTAATGACTGATGATGTTGAGTATCTTTTTGTGTGCTTATTGGTCATCTGTATATCTTCTCTGGAGAAATGTTCATTCAGGTCCTTTGTCTGTTTTGAATTGGGATGTTTGGTTTTGTTGAGTTGCAGGAGTTCTTTGTAAATTTTGGATATTAATATTTTGAATATTAACCCCCTAGATATATGATTTGAAAATAATATTATCTCACCTTCTGTTGGTTGTCTTTTCACTCTCATAGTATCCTTTGATGCACATAAGTTTTCAATTTTGATGAAGTCTGATTTATATGTGTTTTTCTTTTGTTGCCTGGGCTTTGTGGTTTTATAGCCAAGAAATCATTGCCAAATTTTGTCATGACTCACCAGTGTTTCTTCTAAGAATTTTATAGTTCTAGCCCTAAAGGTTAGGTCTTTGATCCACTCTCAGTTAATTTTTGTACGTGGTGTAAGGTAAGAGTCCAGCTTCAATCTTTTGCACGTGGATATCCAATTTCCCTAGCACCATTTGTTGAAAAGACTGTTACCGTAGCTTAAGTTGTTTTTATTATAATGTAGGAATGCACACAAGTGTAAGTTTCTTATGCTTGAAAACTTAAAAAACAAAACAGTTAATTGGTTAAATACAGATAAAATGACAGAGTCAATGAAATTAAAATTAACTGTGTGGGACAGATGATGTTTTACTCACGTTGCCACTCTCACTGTAAGCATGATACTGCCTGCTGTGGTGCTGGCAATGCTTGGGAAATGCCTTTGTTACCTTGTCATGCAACAGCTCAATTCTTTCAGCACTTTATTCTGAAAACTGTAAAATCTGTCAGGGATGCCATTTGACCTTTACTTGACATATATGTGTGAAACGTGTGTCAGATCTTACCCTGTTCTTGACTGTTCGTACAGACCAATTGAAATTCTGTTGTTTGGCCTTGGCCTGATGGTGAATATGACAGTCGGCTGGGGAATCCCTGGGCAGCTCTCTGTTTCTCGGGAAGCATCTGGATAATTTAGAACAAGCTCATGCTACTGTTGTTAGAGTAATATTGAAGTAGAAATTTAAAAAATTCTCATAGAGAATGTATGGACATGAAAGAAGTGTCTACAGTACCAGTTTGACACACATTTCTTAATATTTGACAACATTGCCATATTTCCTGTGCTTCTTATAAATATAATTTTTTCCCCCTCACACTTAAACCGTTGAGATAGAGATACTCAGGTTTGGCAGGAAGGTCTTGTTCTGCCATTTTCTTCCTTTAGTGTTTCTGTAGTAACCATTTATAGGGCATCTCACTGTTGTCTGCTTTACCTTTACCTAAAGGAAAAGGATTCCTTAATCTTTTTTAAAAAAAGGCGATCCATTTCTTTTTCTTCATTGCATTAAGTTCAGTTATTTTTATTATAACTTTAGGGTTTTTTGTTTTTGTTGCTTATCTTTACTGCTTTTATATCTTACTGCTTTTTCTCTTGATTACAACCAAAATAAAAGCTGGTATTCTTCATCTCAGACCATGATATGTGTGTTTAAATATAATTTTACTGCCAAAAATGTGTCAAGTTGGCTTTTATTACATAAGTTTTCCTTTATGTGGTTAACATGGCCCTCGAACACCATTGTCTTCTCACCATTAAATTCTCAACTGAGTTGTCCTTATTTAAAGTGTAAGTCTGCCGGTTTGATTTTAAAATATTGGAAGTGAATTACGGTGAGTGAGATAGAGCTATGAAGAAAGAATCTTTATGTTCCTCTGGTTATAGATGCCTTTGGCATTTGTTCTACTTGAAGACAATTTTTATCTAATGCTAATGCTATTTTGAGGGAAGAATTTCTCACCTTTTCAAACTGGTCTGAGGGAAAGTGGCTAAATGATATGAACCAAACCCTGGGCTCTCTTGTGTCAGGAAATCCCCTTCACACGCTCAAGTGTTTCAGTCTGTAAGTACATTTCCTGTTGGTGTGAACTCCTGCATTTCGTACCTAAAGTCAAACTTTTATCTTCTATGCATGACATGGAGTTATACCCTAATCTAATTCTTAGATGTAATTAAATATTTCTGTTAAAATATAATGGTTTTCTAAATTTGAATCAAGAAGCAGCCAGAGAATCATATTTATTAAGATAATGACCTTTTTGGTATTTCTTTCCAGCAGACTAATAGCATTTATGTGAAGTAACATATTTCTGTGACTGATAGGATAGAACCTAGTTCTTCAGAGATGTGTCTGGCTACATGGTATCTCATTGAGCTGTTGGCATTTTTTTTTTTGAGAGTAGTGCACTTTTTTTGTTGTTCTTTTAAATGCTGTTAAAAGTTGTAAAATGTGTAAAATTACAATTTATTTTTATAATACATACACTTTTTTAGAGGTATTAAATATAGCTGACGCTTGAACAACATGAGTTAGGGGCCAGCCTCTGTGGAGTTAAGAAATGTATGTATCGAGCATCCTTGGTGGCGTAGTGAGTGAAGAATCCGCCTACCGTTGCAGGGGACAGGGGTTTGATTCCTGGTCTGGGAAGACCCCGCATGCCACAGTCAGCTAGACCTGTGCCCCGCAGCTGCTGAGCCCGTGCGCCCGGGAGCCTGTGCTCTGCGACGAGAGGGGCCACCGATCTACAGCGCCACGCCGAGAGAAAGCCGGTGCACGGCAGCGAAGGCCCAGCGCAGCCAGAGATGAATACCTTTAAAAACAAATAGATGTTAAGGAAATCAGTTTGTTTGTTTTTAAACTCTACATAACGTAGAGTCAGGCCCCTGACCCCACTCCTCCCGATCCACAGTTCTGCGTCAGAGGGTTCAGTCCCCCTCAGGTCCTGTATTTGTTGTTGAAAGCAGTCCGTGTGTAAGTGGACCTGTGCGGTTTAGGTCGGTGTTGTTCGCGGGTCGGCTGTACCGTCACGATGTGGTGCAGCCATCGCCACTGTAGTTTCAGAATGTTTTATCCCCGAACAGCAAGCCCCCTCCCTGTCAAGAAGTCACCCCTCATTGCCCTTCTCAGCTCCTGGCAGCAACAAATCTGCTTTCTGTCTCTGGATTTACCTGTTCTGGACATTTCATGTAAATGGATTCATACAATGTGTGGTCTTTTGTGTCTGGCTTTCACTTCGTGTAAAAAAATGTTCATAGAGTTTTTCCATGTTCTGGCATGTATCAGTGCTTCATTACTTTTCGTATCTTTTGTATGGATATATCACGCTTTATCAGTGTTTGGATTAGCTAAACTTAAAAATTGCGGTAAAAATTACACATAATAAAAACTTTGCCATAAGTTCAGTAGCGTTAAGTACATGTACTTTGTTGGCAAGGTATCCCTATTACGGGCCATCTTCAGAAATCTTTAATCTTTTCTGACTGATACTTTGTACCTATTAAGCTCTAATTCCCCATTCTCTGCTTTCCCCGATACTTTGTACCTATTAAGCTCTAATTCCCCATTCTCTGCTTTCCCCCAACCCCTGGCAACCACCATTCTATTTTCTTTCTCTTTGGCAGAGACTTGACTATTCCAGGCACCTCATATAATCATATGGTGTTTGTCCTTTTTTAAAATTAATTTTTATTGAAATTTAGTTGAATTAAAGTGTTGTGTTAGTTTCAAATGTACAGTAAAGTGATTCAGTTATACATATATACAAATACATATATCTTTTTTTACATTTTCTTTCACTTAGGTTATTATAAGATATTGAGTCTAGTTAGTAGGTCTCTGTTGTTATTTTATACTTAGTAGTGTGTATATTTTAATCCCAAAGGCCTATGAATTTATCTCTCTTCTCCCCCTCCCTTTTGTTTTCTATATCTGAGTCTGTGTCTGTGAGTTGCTGCCGTTTTA
This sequence comes from Odocoileus virginianus, assembly GCF_023699985.2. Classification (NCBI taxonomy): domain Eukaryota; kingdom Metazoa; phylum Chordata; class Mammalia; order Artiodactyla; family Cervidae; genus Odocoileus; species Odocoileus virginianus. The sequence goes on along the minus strand of NC_069693.1, from coordinate 41,509,800 downwards.
TGAGTCTGTTTCTGCTTTGTAAATAAGTTCATTTATATCTGGTGTTTGTCCTTCTTATTTCCTCAAGGGTCATCCGTCTTGCGGCACATGTCAGGATTTTCTCCCCATTTTAGGCTGGATAGTATTTTATTGTGAGATGCGTAGGGCACTTTCTGTTTAGCCATTCTCCTGCGGATGGACACTTGGGTTGCTCCACCTCTTGGTTATTGTGAATAACGCTGTTATGAACGTGAGCATACAAGTATCTTTTGAGTCTCTGCTTTCAGTTCTTTTGGCTGTATACCCAGGAGTGAAATTGCTGATCATGTGGTAAATCTGTGTCTGATCTTGTGAGGAACTGCCATTCTGTTTTTCATAGCGCTGAACCATTTTACATTCCTGTCAGCACAAGTAATAATGAATTCTAGTTTCTCCACATTCTAACCAACACCTGCTGTTTTCTTGGTTTTTGATAAGGAGCAATCGCAATGGCTACTTTAAAAATGGGTTTTTATTGTACAGCTGAACACTTAAGTCTTTTTTTTTTAATATCAATGACAAATATACCCTTAGTTGATGCTTTGATATGAATTGGGATGGGTGCTTAGATGTTGTTACTATAGTACTTCTAAAAATTGTGTGTGGTTCTATAAGTTTGTTTACCCCTAAATAATGTACAAGGTGGTAACATAGAAATAACGTGGTAGAGTTGATCTATCAAATTAATCTTGGATATCTTATGGAGCCCACCTATAAAGCGGGGGTAAGAAAACTTTTTTCTATAAGGGTAGTTAATGTTTTAAATTGCTGTGTTTGGTTCTAAGGTTTCTGTCTTAACTACTCAGCCATGCTATTGTAATGTACAAAAGCAACCATTGACAGTTTGCAAATGAGCAAGCATGGTTATATTCCAATAAAACTTAACACTGTAATTTGAACTGCATATATTTTACACCTATCCCAAAATATTTTTCTTTTGATTTCAGCCATTTAAAAATGTAAAAACATTCTTGTCTTGTGGGCTGCACACAAACAGGAAGTGGACTCGGTTTGAACTGTGGGTGTGGTTTGTTGACCTCTGTGTAGAGGAATAAGTGGATATTGGAGGTAGTGTGGAACTTGTGTGATACTTGAGTTATTTGTGGAAATAGTTTGGAGATAGCTTTTTGGTCCAGGGAAAGGGCCTAGAGCTAAGGGAGTCAGACTTCTGGAGAGGAGTAGTAAGCTCAGAGTAGCAGATCCTGAGATCTCAAATGCAGTTTATTAATATGTGTCTGTTATAACAAAGGGTAAGTGGCGCAGTGCTTGGCACATCATCACCTTTCATAAGTCTTTGTGGAAATGCAGATAATGAGGAAGAAGAGTGAAGGGTGGTCCGAAAAGATAAAGTGGGGGTGGTGGTGGGCGGATGGCTGCTATGTTAAATAACTGCTGTTTTGGTGGACTTGTCTTACTGAAGAGACCACTCATACCCTCTTACTGCCTTTGTATATGTGTGAGCTCATGAAGACCCGAAGCCTGAGCCAATAGGAAATACGAAGTATATACTAAGTGCCAGATTGGGGTACAACTGCAGACTGGAGCCCGACTGAGCTGCCGAGTGGGCATTCATGTCCCTGTTTTATAGATGTGGGAACTGAGACTGGGGGAAGTTGGTAGCTTCTGAAAGATTATTCAGTTAGAAATGTCTTAGCTGGGATTTGAGAGTAATTTTACCTTTGTGATCCTGATGGTGTGTTAAAATGAGGAGATCCCGTCCCATCAGTATCACTTTGAAAGCCTAGTGCGAGAGCTGGGGGTACTTGATTCTTTGGAGAAACCCTGAAGCTCTCTCCGAGTTTACTTTCCTTTAACATCTGTACTAATTATAATGGGAGCTAAAAGAGAAAAGGGATGGCAGTCAGAATGACATGGTAAGAATGAACTGGTAGCAGAGCAGCAGGGCCCACATTTCGACCCCAAGCTGCTCTTATTGGTGCTGGACAGCTACCGGTGCGCATAGCGATGGCCCAGAGTTAGGAAACATAGAGAAGGGTTTCAGTCATGTCTGGTTTAGTGATGTAGCGTATTTTTCATCATTATTAAAGTTTTAGTATGTAGAGAGGAAAGTTTGGCAGTGCTTATATGTTTCATTTGTTAGTGAAGTATTGTTTTATTATTGTTACAGTGTCTCTTTAAAATTATCAAAGTGTTCACAGTCTTCCAAAAATTTATGTATAAATATATATATACATATATATATATATATATATGTATATATATAGATTGGTAGGTTAACAAGATCTCTTTATATTGTCCATAGGTCTTAAATTTTTTAAAATTATTTTCAGGGATTAAGGATGAATTTAGTGGCAGTCTTTACAAGTCAACTTAAAAGTCAGTGAGTAAGCATTGTTATGATCAAGTACTGTATCGCCAAGAACAGACGTATTAGAAATAGTCTTGAAATAGTAATCATCAGGCTTTACTTTGGAGTAGAAGAAATAGTGTAGAAGAACTTAATAGTACTTTGTAGGTAGATGTGACTGCTAATAACTTCTTCATGTTTTAAGAGAAGTTAGGTGGTAAATGAGATCTGTGTAAGTTGACGTTTGAATAGCATGAAGGTTAGCGATACTTACTCTCTGCAGTCCAAAATCTATGTATAATGTAGTCGGCCCTCTGAGTCTACAGTTCGTCGGTGTCTGCAGTTCCTCTATTCCACAGCCTCAGCCAACATGGATCCTTTAGTGCTGTAGTCTTTACTATTGAAGAAGAAATCTAGGTATAAGTGGACCTGCACCGTTCAAACACGTGTTATTTAGCTGCTGAGTTGTGTCTGACTGTCTTGCAACTCTGTGGGCTGTAGTCTGCCAGGCTCCTCTCCCATGGGATTTCCCAGGCAAGAATACTGGGGTGGGTTGCCATTTCCTTCTCCAGGGGATCTTCCTGACCTAGGGATTGAACCCACATCTCCTGCACTGGCAGGCGGATTCTTTACCGCTGAGCCAGTGAGGAAGCCCCTCAAACATGTGTATTTAAAATTTATTTGGTTTGAGAGATTTAGCATGATGAAACAGTACCAGGCTCAGATAATTTCTGCAATCAACATTTAAAATTTTACGTATACCCTGAAAAAATGGCTTCTCATGATCTGCTGGTTGGCTGCTCAATGAAAGTATCAGGTGTATTGTTTCTATTCTGTTTGCTGTTTATTGGATTAAGAAAGTTACCTAGTTAGGAATGGATAGTGGGTTTCTGTTTGACTTTAAATATTGTTGTTGTTACTGTAATATTAGTGGCTTGTTTGTGAAATTTGTTTGGCAGGAAGCTAGGGTTGCAGCAGCTTTTCCTTTAATCACTATCCATCATTATCATTGTTATCTTGAAAGGAAGACGCTACCATTTCTGGCAAAAACTGTAACATACTTTGAGGGAGGCCTTTGATAAAATTTGTTAAAAAGAGTACAACTTGAGTAAACTCGGAGTATGCAAACTCTTCCATAACCTGATGGCACTTTCAAACCAGTGTACAACATAGAGACGTTTCCTATTGAATAGGAGCAAGACACTGATGCCTGCCTTACCCATGTTATTTGGTCTAATCTTGGTAGTTTTCTCCCACGCAGTTGGGCTAGAAAATTGGCTGGTTAGAATATAAACATATAAAAATCATTAGCTTTTCTATATAATCATCAGAAAATATAATTTTAAAAAGGAAAAAAGATTTCACTCCGTACAGCATCAAAACCTCTAAAATAATATAAAACACATCTAGAAATGTGAAAAAACTGTAAAAACGTTATGGTGGGTGGCATAACAGACTTGAAGATGTTAAATCAACTCATTAATTTGTTAATTAATGAAATTCAAATTTAAATCCCAAAGAATTTTTTCTGAGGGGAAAGAGTAACTTGTGAAAGTGATTCTGAAGAGCTGCTGGAAGAATAAACAGATAAGAATAGCCAAAAAAACTGTGGTGTTGAAAACTGTACATGAGTTTGGGGTGGAGTAGTTTTGTACTATTAACTGCTGGTTGATTTATACAAGAATTTTAAAGTGTAACCTGAGTCCTGGAATAGGCAGAAATAGCAGTAGATCTGAAAAGAAAGCCTAAGACCTGACCCAACTGTGCATGAATTTAATATATAATCATAGGCTTAATGTGTGTGAATCAGGATTTTTTTCAAATGCAAGGGAAAGAAAATGAACCATCTTGGTTTAAGCAGAAACCAAGCAAGACACCTACTTTGTCAAGCACCTGGGATACCCTTGGGGTGGCATTTGCTTCAGTTGCTCTAGAGGCTGAAATGCCCTGTCTCTCCCTGACTTTGCTTCTTTCTCAGAGTTGGCTCCATTCTCTTCCTTTGCTGATGGGCTTCCTTTTTTGCAGCTAGAGGAAAAGCAGGTGTGGTTGTTGTTGCTTCCAGGCTTCTATTTTTAGAGCTCAAGGTCAAAGAAGAAAGTGACCTTCCTTAGTGTCAGCATGCAAAGTCCTAAGGAAGAACATCACCCAGAGCGCTGGGGTCATGTGCCCACCCCGGGCCCTGTCTGTCAGACGCTGCGCTCCTAGGGTCGCCCATGCCTGTTCCTCCCCAGAACTCCACTAGCCCTGCTGTGCAGTCTCATCAGATTCATAGGAACATAGGGAGAGGAGCTGTTCCCCAAGGGAATCAGGTGGGTTAGTGGAATTCCTGAGATGGAAGCAGGGGACAGGCCATTGGGCAGACTGGGGCAGCAAGTGTTAAGAAATAGGATGGCATATTTAATAAAGGGTACTGGATACTTGATTAACTGGGGAAAAAATTATATCCTTATCTTTCACCGTGTTCAGTTAAATTCTCAATGAATAGTTAATTTGGATAAAGGAAAAAATTAAATAACTAGAAATATAGTCAGAATTTTTAAAGTAGACTATTTTTTTGAGCAGTTTTAGGTTCACAGCAAAATTTAGTGGAAAGTACATAAATTAATTCCCATATTCCACCAGGGCCGTACCTTTATTAAAATCAGTGAGTTAATCATCCGAAGTCCATAGTGTGCTCTTGGTGGTGTCCACTTTATGGATTTGGGTAAATGTATAAAGATGTGTATCTGCTATTATAATATCATTCAGAACAGTTTGTCCTAAAAATCTTGTGTGTTCTGCCTGTTCATCCCTCCCTCCCCTCAGCCTCCGGCAGCCAATTTTCCTTTCCCTCCCTCCCTAGTTTCGCCTTTTCCAGAATGTCAGATAGCTAGAGTCCTGCAGTATGTAGCCTTTTCAGGGCTTCCCTGGCGGCTCAGTGGTAAATAATCTGCCTGCCAGTGCAGGAGACACGGGTTTGATCCCTGATGCAGAAAGATCCCACACGCGGCGAAACAGCTAAGCCCGTGGGCCATGACTGCTGAGCCTGTGCTCTAGAGCCTGAGCGCCGCAGCTGCTGGGCCCACACACCCCGCACCCCTGCTCCGCAAGAGGAGAGGACACTGCAGTGAGAAGCCCGAGCCCCACAGCTGGAGAGGGGCCCCGGTCTCTGCAACTAGAGAAAAGCCCGTGCAGCAATGAAGACCAGCCGAAAATACGTTTTAAAAGTAAATAGAATTGAGAAGTATGCAACCCTTTCAGATTGACTTCTTTCACTGGGAAATATGCAGTTAAGTTACCTCCATGCCTTTTCATGGCTTTGATAGCTCATTTCTTTTTAGTATTGAATTATATTCGTTGTCTAGATGTACCACAGTCTATACTGAAAGGCATCTTGGTTGCTTCCAAGTTTTGACAGTTATGAATGAAGCTGCTATAAACATCTATATGCAAGTTTTACTGTGGACCTGTGTTTTTAGCTCATTCAGATTAATACCAAGGAGTGTGACTGCTGGATCATATGTTAAGAGTGTGTTTAGTTTTGTTAAAAAAAAACTGCCAAACTGTCTTCCAGAGGGGCTGTGCCATTTTGCATACCACCAGCAATGGGTGCGAGTTTTGCTGCTGCGTGTCCTTGGAGCATTTGGTATCGTCAGTGTTTTGGATTTAGGCCATCCTAATAGATGAGTAGCGGTATCTCACTATTGTTTTAATTTGCAGTTCCCTAATGGCATATTATGTCAAGTATCTTTTCATGTGCTTATTCATCATCTGTGGGAGTTTGTTTTTGTGTTTGGTGAGGTATCTGCTTAAGTCTTTGCCCATATTTAAATTGGGTTTTTTGTTTCCTTACTGTTGAGTTTTAAGAGTTCTTTGTATATTTGGGATATCAATCTTTTATCACAGGGGTTCCAACCCCCAGGCCGTGGTTAAGTTGTGGTCCAGCCTGTTAGGAGCCAGGCTGCACTGCCGAAGGTGAGCGGCTGCTCTGGAAGTAGCAGCTTTATCTGCCTCTTGCCATTGCTGTCATTACAGCCTGAACCATCCACCCCACCACTCCACAACACACATCTCCATGGAAAAATCCTCTTCCATGAAACCTGTCCCTGGTGCCAAAAAGTTTGGGGACCACTGCTTTCTCAGATTATGCGTTTTGCAAATCTTTGTTCCAAGTCTGTGGCTCGTTTGCTCATTCTTTCGATAGTTGAGTATTTTTCTAACCTCAAGATAAAAAAGCCTTTTGAAATATACAGAAAAGGGAGACTTAAAAGCAGAGATTGCAGGCTGATAACCTAATGGCTAGATCAGACCTGCACACATGTTATTGTTTTGCCTACACTCTTTGGTTTATCTTGTAAAAATTGTGTCCAAATTTTAAAATGAAAATTTTACCTAGTAGTCCAGATTTCTGGCTTACCTTACAAAATGGGAAGTGTTGGCAGTGCTGGATCACACTGCTGTGTGGCAGCCGGTGGCCAGCGCTGACTAGCTGCCGCGTCCTTTCTGTGGGACGTGGGCTCTGCCGGTGGCACCTTCTCCACCACTGTCTAGCGAACCCTGCACTGCAGTTGGCATGTGAGTTGCCTTTTCTTGTTATATTTATTTACCTTAGCTGTTCTTTTCAGGCAGAGACTCATAGGTGTACACCTGTTTTATAAAAACGTTTTTATGCACATTAAAAAAGCTTTGCAAAATGGAAGACTAATCAGAAAGAGTTATTTTATGTCTGTTTCAGAAGGTTAATAGCCATAATGTATAAAGAATGCTAATGAACCAATAAGAAAATAAGACAGATTAAACATAAAAAATCCGAATAAAAATTTATTTTTAAAATTAATTCCCAGTAGACTGTGAGCTTCATGATGGCAAGGACCATGTCTTGTTAAGAGTGTACAAATTAAAACAATAGTGAGATACCAGTAATCATCTATTAGAATGGCTTAAATCCAAAGCACTGACAATACCAAATGCTCCAAGGACCTGCAGCAGCAAAACTCGCATCCATTGCTGGTGGTATGCAAAATGGCACAGCCCCTTTGGAAGAGAGTTTGGCAGTTTTTAACAAAATTAAACACACTCTTAACAAGGACCATGTCTGTCTTGTTCAATGGAGGATCTTATCGCCTTACTCAGTGCCTCATACTTCAGCTATTTATTAAATTGTTTTTGTCGTTTAATCACTAAGTTGTGTCTGACTCTTTGTGACCTCATGAACTATATAGCCCACCAGGCTCCTCTGTCCATGGGATTCTCTAGGCAAGAATATTGGTGTGGGTTGCCATTTCCAGGGAATCTTCCCAACCCAGGGATTGAACTGGTGTCTCCTGCTGGCAAATTGTTTACCACTGAGCCACCAGGAAAGTCCGTTTAATAAACAGCCGATGTTTATTGACATTTACTGTGTGCAAAGTAAGCAGTAAACCCTATGCCGAACTCTTTCCAAACTCTTGTTTAATCCCTATAGAAACTCTTAAGGTGATAGTATTAGTATTATTGTCCACAGTTTGCAGGTGAAAAGGGGGCCATTGGGAGAGGTAGAGTACCTACCCAGGCATATCTGTCAGCGGGACGCAGAGGTTTGATCCCAGCTCATGTTCTTTAAATGGACTTCCCAGGTGGCTCAGTGGTAAATCTGCCTGCCTGTGCAGGAGACGTGGGTTTGATCCCTGAGTTGCCAAGAGTCAGACTCGACTTAGCAACTGAACAACATGCTCTTTAAACTGCTTTGTTAATTCCATCTAATAGTTTGTTGAAATGAGTTGAGAAAGAATTCAGATGTCCAAAAAACATGGAGAAAATTCCTAACCTTAATAGGAATAGCCTGGTGTGCTGCAGTCCCTGGGGTCGCAGAGTCGGACAGTGAGTGACTGAACAACAACAATAGGAATCAAAGAATAAAAACAGAACACTCTCCGTTGGTGTGGAGGTTGGGGAGGGACGATCACGCATTTCTGTGGGAGACCTTATCATCTCCCATTCTGGTGGAGGGTGTTTGGGGAGTAACCTTCAAAAGTGTTAACTGTTCATGTCTTTCACAAAAGACTTCCACTTGTAAGAATTTATTCTAAGAGAGAAATTAGTTGATTACAGGTTTATGTACAAAGATAGCATTATAGTATGAATTATAGTAGCGAAAAACTGGAAACAGCTTAAATGCTTAGTGATAAGGGATTGGTAGAATAAATTAGGGTATACAGGGATACCTTGGGTATAATGCAGGTTTGGTTCCAGACCACCATGATAGAGAAGATTGCAATAAAGCAAGTCACACAGATTTTTTGGTTTTCCAGTGCATATAAAAGCTATCATTATACTATTCCATAGTCTATTAAGTGTACAATAGCATTAGGTCTTAACAAATAATGTACATACCGTTAATTAAGAAATACTTTATTGCTAAAAAATGCTAAGCATCACTTGACTACATGGTTGCTACATGTAGCAACCTTCCATATGTAAAAAAATACAATATCTGCAAAGCGTAGTAAAATGAGGCTTGTCTGTATTTAAATGCTATATTTATATACAGTCATTACAAATAGATTTTTATAGTCTCAGATGACATGTGCAGTGGCCATGGTATAGTCACTCTGTTTTTCCACTGACTTTAAAATGGTGTGTGGAGTAAAATAGTTTGTAGCAGGTATTTGATGAGTGTTTGTGTCTGGCACATAATCTCCACCGGCTGTGTTTGCTGCTTTTTTGGGGTAGAGCTATAGGTGGGTTTTAAATGTACCCCCTGCCGTGTGCTTTACAAACAGCTGTAAACTTCCTTATTTATTTCAGAGTTTATTTTGTTGTTGTTATTTGAAAGACTATAGGACCTCAGAAAGTCAACGTAGGTTTATAAACATTATGTTTTTGGTATAAATGAACTCTTTTGAATCGGTTTATTTTTTCACTTAAGCTTAAACAATTTTTGTAAACAGTTCCAGGACTTACCCAAAAGATCTCAAACAGTACAAGGAAAAAGAGGTAAATTATGAAAGCCGTTGTTGGTTCTGGCCTCTTTCACCAGTACTTTAACACAGCAGGAGACACTGCAAGTGCTCATGTATTTATATAGCAGCGTCTGTTCTTAAATACCAGCAGCGCCTCCAACCAGAAAAAATAAATAAATAAAAAATAAAAAATAAATATTTTTGTATTAGAATTGTATGGATTAAACACATCCACATTTCATTGTTATATTAAAAAATATAACAAACTTCTGTAGAATGAACTATTCTTGTTGACATTTTAACCTGTGGATAAAGAAAGATTCAGCCTCTTTTTTTTTTTTTTTTAACTCTTCAAATGTTTGAGGACCTTCTGTTTGGGGGATAAATCTGATAACTGAGCTTTTATTTCAAGGTATTTATCCTTAATTGGGAGTACTATCAACTATCCTTTGAGCTACCCAGCTTTATCCAGATTTGGTTAGATCCTACTCAGAGTGGCAGAGGGAGTTCAGAATTTTTACTGGTAGAGGGAAGAATGAATGACTAGAATTAAATAAAGCAACTCTTCGGTAATCATTTCTTTCCTCTTGCCTCCCTTTTCTTTGTCGTTATACTTGCTTGAAAGTAGTAGCAGGGGTGTGTGGCAAAAGTTACGAGGCTTAGAAGAAGTCAGATGGCTTTCATTCTCTCTTCATAGCAGTAGAAAGGGAAGGAACAGAGAGGAAATCAGAGAAACTGTCTCTCTGAGACACTGGCCTAATAACCTGTGATCCAGAAGCTGAGAGCAGCAACAGATGATGACATTTAAAAGGGATGCTCTGACTTCTCGGAAAGCAGGTATGAACACCTCTTAAAAGAGGAAAGTAAGGAAAACTTTGTAATTTAGTATCCATTCTCTGCAGTTTTACTCCCATGTCCTAACCAAGGAGGTGTTGACATAGCAAGCAGCACATTCTTGAACTATGAATAACAGGTTTAAATGCCTACGAAGTTTGCAAACCTAAAGTGTGTATTTTAAATGATTTTATGTTGTCATCTGTATTTTCTTTCTCCCTTGTTTTTTTAAAATCTTATAGTGAGAATTATTTGGGGTGTGAATACTTTTCTTCATAAAGAAGAGTTGGATGGTTTTTTCCTTTTCACTGATACTGGTGATCTTCCTTGAAATATTTCAAAATTTCAGCTTTTTTAAAAAAAAAATACATGCTCATTGTGGATATTTTCTGATACCGTATCGCTCTGCACATGCAGACTTATTTGCTTAGGTTACATTCTGAGAAGTGGAGTTACCCGCTCTGACTCTAAAGGACATCCGTAGTTTGGGGGCCAAATTGCCCTTCTTTCTGGTTCTGTCATTTTTCACTGTGTGAATGAGTATTTGCTTGGCTCCTGGTCCTGAGCTTATTTTAAGGTGTATCATATCCCTTCTGTGACATATGGGCATGGTCATGGTTGGGTAAGTCATCCGAGTCCCTTCCTCCAGAAACGATTCTCTGTGCTGCAGCCTGTCTGGGGACACAGCGCTGAACCGGAGAGTGGAGTCGGCAGGGAGGCCTGTGAGCCAGGGGTTCACTGTGAACTCACTGGGGCTGAGAGCTGGACGGGAGGCGGGACCAGGACTAGGGCGGTCAGGAGCATCGAGGAGGAGCTAAAGTGGTGCTTGGGCAACTTGACCGAGGAGGTGCCCACTGCGCTCTCAGAGGCTGAGTCAGAAGGTCCTCCAGGCACGGGGCCTGCCTGTGCAAGGGTGGGGCTCTTGCAGAGATCTGGCATGTTCCAGCACAGTGCCTGTGGCTGTACTGGGGAGGAGAGGCATCAGGAAGTGACACAGATAGCTTGAGGAGGAAGAGTGATCATGTGGAAGATGGCCCAGAGGAGGGAGAAGCTCGGGGCAGCGAGATCAGCTTAGTTTCCATTTTGGGGAAACAGTAACTCAGGGAGGAAAATCCAAGAAGGAAGATTAGGTTTTAGAAAAAGACGAGGAGTTTCATTTTGAACTTAACTGAGCTTGAGGTGACGTTTACGTAGAAGAGTCTAGCTGGCAGCTGGAAATACAGAATGGGTGTGTGTATGTGTGTGTGTGTGACAGTTTCTTTGTGTGTATACTTAGTCACTCAGTTGTGTCCAACTATTATGACCCCAAACACTGTAGCCTGCCAGGCTCCTGTGTCCATGAAGGATTCTCCAGGCAAGAATACTGGAGTGGGTTGCCATTTCCTTCTCCAGGAGATCTTCCCGACCCAGAAATCAAACCCAGGTCTCCTGCATTGCAGGAAGACTCTTTACTGACTGAGCTCCGAGGACAGTTTCTTTATTAAAATCAAATTTTAGAGCCTCCTGAAGAAGTCACTGAGACTGCTCTAGGGATCGCCCTAGGGCTTGCTGTTACTCACCTCTCTTGGTTCCTACTTGCGTTTGGAAAACGTCATATAGTGCAGAAGAGTATATAAATCCCTACACCTCAGACCTCAGTTCCATGCCCCAGAGGAAACTACTGCGAGCATGCATTCTTCGTGAAATTTCTCTGGCATATACACACACATTTAAGTCCCTAGAGTGGATGAGTCAGCCACCAAGAGAAACTTACTACTACACTCACCGAATCGCATCATGTGTGCAGTAACTTCCCAGATGTGTCCTGTGTCTGTTGCTGCTTGCCTGGCTTTGGGGTCCCTTTCTGTTCATATCTTCCAGGCACCTGGTTTATGAGCTTTTGGTCTGCAAAGCTAGATTATTAGAATAACTTGAGCCTTTTGCCTTCAAGTGTTAGTTTTCCTTAATGATATTTTCCCTTGTTATAAAAATATATGATAGTACTCTTAACATGTGTGCATTTTAAAAGATAGACTGTATACATCAATGTTTGTGAGCTATGTGAAAGTCGCTCAGTCATGTCCAACTCTTTGCGACCCCACGGAGTATGAGTCCATGGAGTTCTCTAGGCCAGAATACTGGAATGGGTAGTCGTTCCTTCTCTATGGGATCTTCCCAACCCAGGAATTGATCCCAGGCCTCCTGCATTGCAGGCGGATTCTTTACCAGCTGAGTCACCAGGAAAGCCCAAGAAGACTGGAGTGGGTAGCCTATCCCTTCTCCAGCGGATCCTCCCGACCCTGGAATCGAACCGGGGTCACTTTAAACAAAGTGAGTCTCCACCCCCAAGTTCGCTTATCAGGTTTAATAATCATAAACAGTATGGTATATAGACCCTGTTCTATGAGGTGGAGGTTGGGGGAAATACACATACATGTACACATGTGTATTTTCACGTGTGAAAAAGAAGATGCAAATGACTATAATCTCTCCCAACAGATAATAATGATTCCTGTTATAAAAGCAGATAAACAGATACACACTGGTGGTTTAAAAAAATTATAAAATTATACACAGTGATATGAAATAAATAACTAAAGGTCTCCCTAACTCGCCTGCCAGGCCATGTCCCTCAGGTGATCACTGATAACAGTTCTCCTTCCAGAAAACTTGTAAGTAGAAACATGTGGTGACTTTCTCTTGTGTGTTTGCATCTGTGTGTGTCTTTTTTAATGTACATGAAAGGGATCCTTTTTTTTAAACATAACACATCTTAGGTCTTTCTCTGTCAACTCAAACAGCTCTTCTTCATTCTTTTTGATGGGTTATTGGCTATAATTCAAGGGAAGGTCAGTGAGTGTTCCTGTGATTATGTAATTGGACCCCACTGATTGACATTGAGGCTGATTCTAAATTATTTAGTATTCCAAATCATGCTGTGGTGAATATCCTTGTTCCCTTATGGAAATATTCTTGGAGGATTAAAAGGGGGGAGGATTTGTTTTTAAACAGCTTTGCAAAAAGCTGCACATACTTAATGCAAATAATGAAATTGATGAGTTTGGATGTATGTTTACTCCCATGAAACCAAGGTGGTGCTATATCCAAGGTAGTAAATATATGGGCTTACCAGGTGATGCAGTGGTGAAGAATCCATCAGCAATGCAGAAGACATGGGTTTGATCCCTGGGTTGGGAAGATTCCCTGGAGGAGGAAATGGCAACTCACTCCAGTGTTCTTGCCTGGAAAATCCCAGGGACAGAGGAGACTGGCGGGCCACAGAGCTTGGGATTGCATAGAGTCGGACATGACTGAACATGCATGCATCCATCCATGCAGTAGATATATCCAGCAGCTCCAAAAGTTTCTTGTGTCCCCTCACTTGCTTGTGGTAAGAATACCGTGAAATCTACCCTCCTAACAGATTTTTAAGTGCACAACCCAGTATTGTTAACTGTAGACACTGCATTATACTGTATATCTCTAGGACCTGAATCATCCTGTTTGACTGAAACTATATCCGTTTAACAACTCCCCATTCCCCACCCCACTCCAGCCCCTGGCATCCATCATTCTATTCTCTGCTTCTGTGAGTTTGACCTTTTTTAGATACTGCGCATAAGTAGAATCACACAGTATTTGTCTTTCTCTGATTGGCTTATTTCACTTCGCATAAGGTCCTTCAGGTTTGTTTGCATTTCACATGGCAAGATTTCCTATTTTAAGGCTGAATAACATGTCATTATATTGTTTCCTTTGTCCGTTCATCTGTTAGTGTGTATTTGGCTGTTTCCATATCTTGGCTGCAGTAAACATGGAAGTGCAAATACTCTCCCGGATCCTGATTTTAATGAAAGATGGGGGCTTTAAAAAATTATTTATTTACTTATTATTTATCACTTATACAACAACCTCTAGAGAGATTGTAATGATTTACATTTTTACATGCTGCATGTGAATGCCTTTTCCATATGTCCTTGTCTATTATTCATCTTAAAATTTTGGGAGGGAGGAGTATCTTGTTATTGACGATAACTGAGTAGAACTTGGTCAGTGCCTTCTTGAGCTTCCCTGGCGGCTCAGATGGTAAAGCACCTCTGGGTTGGGAAGATCCCCTGGAGAAGGAAATGGCAACCCACTCGAGTACTCTTGCCTGGAGAATCCCGTGGACAGAGGAGCCTGACGGGCTACAGCCCACGGGGTCACAAAGAGAGGACACAACAGAGTGACTAACATGTGACATGAGTGCCTTCATATAGGTCTGAGGTTACAGTTAACGAGGGCTTCAGTTATGGAACTGAATGGCTTGACCTTGGTGTGACACTGTTCTCAGGCACAGTGCAAGCCGGGCAGGTGTCCCCCAGGGGGCAGTGTCAGCCCCTGAACAGATTTTGGGTGAACTGCAGGGAGCAGTGTTGAGCAGAGGGGCCAGCAGTGGTCATCTGCCTGCCTTGGCTTGGCGGCATCAGGAAGACTGCCATGTTGCTTTTGGTTCTGAAGTTGCAGACGCTGCTGAGAGACTCACACCCCACCCTGGGTTGCCCAGCTGAAAAGGTGTGAAGCAGTTCTTCCCTTTTATAACCAGAGAAGTTGAGCCTTTGAGGACTGTTTTGAAAGGCTAGCATTTCTCCTCTGGTGGAACTTTTCTCAGAGCAAAAGTGATTTTTTTCATGTCTTTATGACCTAAATTATCTATGGGTTGTACATTTTAAAAGTACAGAAGCTATTTTTTTATTGCTATTTCTTCTTTGTTCCATTACATTTTTGTATTATTGTTAATTTTGAGTTTAAGTTTTACCCCAGCAAATTAATTTTGATTCTCATTTTCTACAAATTTTGGGTTGGGGCATCCTCTCCAGTTATATAGTGGCACTTATTTTATCATATTGCTTTTATATAGTTTTCCTTTAAAGGCAGGAAGTGGATGTGCTTTCTTGCTTACTTTATCTTTTAAGAAGACATTGATATCCTAATAGAGGGCACTGTATTTTGGTCACTCAGGAATTCTGATCACAGGAGAGTTGTATTTTGTAATTTAAGATGAGAAACTATAACATTGGGTATGTACCACACAACAATATTTGCTAATTTAACTAATACCGAGTTTTAACCAAGATGTGAAAGAAACTGAAGTTTTCTCTGCTATTTTTTTATCTGCGTAGTTGATATCAGAGGTGTAATTAATGTGTGAAAGCAAACTTGCAAAATTTCTCCAGTTTCCAGCCTTTATTAGGTCATCATGTCGCTCAGAAGTGTGCCAGGCATGTAGTAGGCACTCCAAAAATGGGACTTAGTTCCTTTAGAATTTTTAAAGTGCCTGGCTATATGTTGTACCATGCCAGTCAGATTATGCAGTCCATGGGGAAGGAGCCCCTCAAAATTATTTTTAAATCTTTATTGGAAGTTTATTTCCTGATTGTACCAAGATTTCTCACTTAGTTCTTTAATAAGCATCTTACAGATAGCTGGTTAAATACAGATGAGATAGGTAAGAATGTTTGTGTTTGGCTTGGGTAAGGAGATGACCCTGGCAGGCCTGAGATGGTTTCTCTGGTTCTTACTGTTAAAATATGTTTTTGTTTTAATAGCCCTTCTTTTTCTGCTTACTTCTCTTTCCCTCCTTCCAGTATGGTAAAGGCAAAGTAATATAAGAGGTAAGATAAGCTGTAGAATCATATTTTCCTAAATAGGAAGATGGTTCTATGGGTTATTAAAATTTAGGGTATTTTTTCCTTCCATAACAGCTTTATTGTTAGTGACTGTCAACTGCAAACATACCAGCTATCTTTTAGTAGGAGAATGCGTTAGCAAACTGTGGTAGGGTAGTCTCCCCCCCGCCCCAATAATTATTTTTTTAATTATGAAAGTATGATAAAACATTTACAGGAGACTTGGAAAATACAGGGAGAAGTTACATATAGTTCCACTATATATTACAATTATTTTTAAAAGTAGATAAACATTTTAGTTGGCATGTCAATATCAAACTCCCCCAGTGTATTAGAATGAATAAACAGAAAAGTAGAAGGATATAGTACACCTGAAAAGCACTATGAACCAATTCAATATAATTAAGATTTATACAATTTTCACACAACAGCAGGACACAAATTCTATTCAAATTCCCATGGACTATAAATCTGGAGACACTGGAACATATCCAGGGTCATAAGAAATGTGCAAAAATTTCATGGTCTGTCTGAGGTATTGAAATCAGAGTCTGTTCTCTTATCACTGTGGAATTATGTTAGAAATCAATATCCAAAGATATTTGAAAATAACCCACATGTTTTCAAGTGCAGTGTGACAATTACCAAGAGAGCTCTTTAACTTAGCCGTTGAAAGTGTGGTAGAGTAATCTTGTTTTAAGGATTTGTCACGTAAAACTGTCATACCTTTCCTCCAAATTAATGTGTGCTAATTAGAAAGTTGACGGCCTAGTGATAAACAGGAGTTCTGAATCTTCTCCGCCTTGTAATAATGCCGAGTTCAGAAATCCCTCACACAACCTCTTTTTGCTTTGTGGTTATCTGAAGGTGACTTGACGAGGACCTCACTGCCCTGCAGGGTGACTTTGCATTTGCTGAAGTTGTCATAGGAAAGTAGTCCTGTTCGTCTGCGCCCTGCCTGTGGGGAAGCGGTGTGGGATATATGCATACACAGAACTACTTCACATCATGAGTATTTGTTTTCTTCATTAGAGGGACACCACCCAGGGCAAGGATCATGTGTGACTAGCTTTTTTCCTTGTAGTACCTTGAACGTAGACACTCAGTAGTGTTTTGAGGATGAGTTCTTACTTAGTTTCATATGATTTAAAGATTCACTAGAGGTTGGGCTAAACACTGTTTGCCTGTTATTTGAATTATAAAATGTGTAAGTTTCTCTGAGATCTGCTCTTCCTGAAGTGGATCAATGATGAAAATAGCCTAATCTGAGCATCAGGAAAGACCCCTTAGTCTACCTGATGCATGATCTTTCTAGTTCTGAGAAGCAAAGGGTAATTTAAAATAAAGGGTGTGTGTGTGTGTGTGCGCGCGCGCGCGCACGCACATGCATATTTGTGAAAGTGACAGTAGATAACTGAGGACTTAACTGATGGGTGGGTGAGAGCTGGCTGGGAGTGTGTGTATAGGAAAAGCTGATCCGTTCTGAGCAATGATGAAAAGTTTTTACTACAGACCTTTATAACTATGAAGGTTTCTACACTTGATCTGAGCTCAGAATGTTTTTAAAAAAAATGTGTAAGTGGGCCTTTGTAGAGTAGCTAACAGTCAAATTTAGGTTTTCCCCATTGGTTACAATGGAAGTATTCTACAGTGATATGCTTTCAAACCACAAATAAACTCTGATAATTCGTAGCAAATGATCTAGTTAGCAAATTATCTAAGAAGCCCATTGTTTGGTTGTTTATTTATGGTTCTCATCGCCACCAAAAGTGCAGAAGAGTAAAGCAAGCCATAAACTATCTAATGACTTGTCATTTTAGCTGTTGTCTATCAGAAAACAAAGGGGGTGACCTTAGAGAATATATTAAAAGCTGAGAAGCTTAAAAAAAAAAAGTCAGAAGATACTAGGGTACCTGGAAGGCACCTAGTTATGTCAAGGAAGACTTGACTCCACTGGGAGTCTCTGGGTTTAGCGGCAGAGCTCCCTGGAGTTTTAAAATCCAGTTTTCCTGTGGTATTGCACAGTGAACAAGCAGAACGCCGCTGTCAGTCATTCCTTACCAAATGGCCCAGCTTTTGAAAACCAAGGGTCTGAAAAGGCTTCTGGCTGCTGCTCCCTAGGTTGTGCCTGAGAACTCTGAGGCCAGAAAGGGAACAGAGCTGCCCTCAGGCAGAGCCTGAGTATGGAACTCAAGTGTTTTGACTCTGTCTGAAAAGAAAACATCAGAAGAAGCAGAAACTATTGATTAAAGTTTACTCTGCCGTATTCTGTTAACAGCCAGTGGGTGTTGAGATTTGGCCTTCTTTCCTTTCCTTGTAACCATTTTGGGTCTCCTGGTGTTTCTAGCTTCCTGGGGATCCTGAACCTGCTCTGGACCTGAATGGGCTTGCAGCTGCAGGCATACCCCTCCTTCTAGATTTTGTTAGTTTGAGTCTGCCCTGCCTCCCACTGCCACGCGCCCCACCCCCCCCAAACACTGGCTCCCCTCCGGTGCTTGGCACCCATTGCTGTTTAACTAGTGCCCTTCTCCTGGCTTCCTGGCTCATCGCAGATGTGCTGGACTGAGATAGCCGCCAGAGCATCCTCAGTCTGCTGTGTCACCTCCAGCGACCTGGGGCCGGGCCTCCCGGCTTGTCTGCATCCAGCCCAGGTTTTGCAGATTTCCTCCCATTTCATACTCAGGGAAACCCTTGGTGACTCAGACAGTGAAGAATCTGCCTGCAATTCGGGAGACCTAGGTTCAGTCCCTGGGTTGGGAAGATCCCCCGGAGAAGGGCATGGCAACCCACTCCAGTATTCTTGCCTGGAGAATCCCATGGACAGAGGAGCCTGGTGGGCTACAGTCCTTGGGGTCACAAAGAGTTGGACAGGACTGAGTGACCAATACCTAAAGGTAGCTCTTCACAGCTGCACCACCTTGTTAAGGAATGCTATCTCCATTTTCTTCTGTTGTGATTCTTCATTTTCTTCTGTATTAATTAACTGCATGCAGCTCCTTAGCCAGCCTTCTTAGTGTTTCCTTTAATCTTGTTCACCCGTTCCCACAGCCCCTCAGACCTCAGCCCTCGCAGGCATCCTCACTCTTCTCTTTCCATTGCTGGTCCTGTCCTGTGGCCCAACCATTGTGTGTGTGTGTGTGTGTGTGTGGCATTTCTGAGCTCATTTCTTTCCTGCCGCCGTCCTCCAGACGTTCATCCAGTCCTTCTACACTTGCAGTAATTTATGAGCCATTCTTTCTGCATCCAGCCTTGTCTCTTTGCCAGCCCATTGTTTGCACCATTGCCAGATGAATCTTAAAATGCTCCATTTTTGAAGTCAGTCTTTCCCTGGTCCCTTTCAGAAACATCCGGGAAGGCCTGAACTTGCAGCGTGTTGCAGAGCCCGCGGTCGTCCGGTTCTGCCTCCCTCTCAGGACCTGCCCCTCCCTCCTCTCCTCCCTCTGCCGCCGGCTGTGCCCTCTGCTCGCTGCTCCCCGAGGGGCGCCTCGTGCCTCTCCGTCTCTGCAAGTCTTTTTAGCGCCTTTACGGAGCCTTGTCTGCCAGCCATTCTTTTTAGGTCTTTGTTGATACTCCCTGGCTGACCTGTTCATTTGACACTTAATTCACTAAGCAAACATCATGAAAGACACGCTTTTTTGCTCCTGTGAGGAATGGATTTCAGAGGGGGAAGAGGGTCACCCCCACTGGCCGGAAGCTTGTCTGTGTCTTCTTGTGTTTATATCTACTGGATCAGAAGTGTAAAGGCAGAGTATAAAGGCCTTCACTTGAAATTTAAGAAATTTTGAAATCCCCAACACTCAGCAGGTATTCTGCACAGGCAGATGATAAATGCTGTGAGCTACTAGTACACTTCCAGTAAGACTTCTTGGAATTTGGAATTTCTCGTTTTTAATTACTTTTGCATTTTGATTAAATTTTGTGCATTCCCATTTTAGCTTAGTGTGAATTATAACATTAAAATTAAGGTGAGAAATCTATGAATGTAAAACCTGCAGATGAGTTTAAGACTTAATTGGGTAAGATTATTTAAATAGTGATTTCTCATTAGATTGGCCTTGTTCATATTAACATCTCTGCTTTTTTTCTTCAGTCTGCATGAAGAAATCAGTGATTTTTATGAATATATGTCTCCAAGACCAGAGGAGGAGAAGATGCGGATGGAGGTGGTGAACAGGATCGAGAGTGTGATTAAGGAGCTCTGGCCCAGTGCTGACGTGAGTACCTGTCTGAGTGCTTAGGTAGTATCCCTGTGTATGTGCATCTGTAGAGTTGTGGTCTAATGCAATTTCAAAAACAAACCATCTTCTCCAGCCTTTAGATAAAATTTTGGGCTTCCTAATTATTTGCATTGAGTTGAATGACTTACTTAAGACTACTTTGCGGTACTGCTAAAGGCAAACTATATTTAGGAGTCATTAGTATAAAGAGAAGAAAGATACATCAAGCCTCTTTGTGTTGATAGCAATGGGTTATTTGGATGTGATGTATCAAAACTCTGTTACTATTTTGTTCCAACCTGTCAGTATGAACATTGCATAATTGTTTATAGCTGAATGAAGATGTCAGGTAGAAATTTATTGTGTCATTTGAAGTTCATTTTCATAGTCTAATGTAGGCGTGCACTCTACTCTCCTGAAACTGCTGTTTCCTTCTCTTTTTCTTATCACTCCTTGTCTCTCAGTATATCCCCCACCCAGTGAACAGAACTTTTGCCCAAAATTTCCTCTGCTTATTTGTGGTTCTTACTATTGATGGTCACCTTGGAGGGCTCCTTCGAGGGTCTATTCTACAGTTTTGTTCATTCAAAGAAGTGATTTATTGGAATGCCTTCCTTTGTATTATGTAACTTTTCTTTAGATTGTCTCATGGGATGGCAAGAGCAAATCCAGGGAAGCTTTTTTGATCCAACTGGCACAACAGAGAAGCTTCAAATAAGATATTGGAGGTACAGGGAAGAATGCATGCGAGCTCGCTCAGTCATGTCAGACTCTGCGATGCCATGGACTGTAGCCCACCAGGCTCCTCTGTCCATGGGAGTCTCCAGGCAAGAATACTGGAGTGGGTTGCCATCTCCTCCTCCAGGGGATCCTCCTGACCCAGGGGTCGAACCTGCGTCTCCTGCATTGGCAGGTGGATTCTTTACCATCCAGCCACCTGGACGCCCCACAGGGAAGGGGGACGGACGCTAATGTTTTATGGAGCAGCTGCTGTGTGCCACGTTGTTTCTCCTCCGTGACCTAGATTGGTGGCTTTCAGCTGAGGACGAGTTTCTCCCCAGGAGGCTTTTGGCAGTGTCAGAGCCATCTCTGACTCTCGTGACTGGTGGGTGTCCCCGGCGCACACTGGGCAGAGGCCGAGGAAGTCGCTAGACATCACGTGATGCACAGGACAGCTCTTCACACCAAGGACCTAGCTGCCCCAGATGCAGTGCTGAAGTTGAGACACTCTGATCTGAATCAGTCCCCCTCTGGACGAGGGCGATTTTAGAACATGAGGCTGTGATTAAGTCCCTTTGTTTAAACTAGTTTAGAGAAGTTTAAACTAACTTTCAGTAGTGCTACTTAATACTACTTTCTGTGAGACGTGGAATCCTGCTTCCACGAAAGCGTGGTGGTAGGAAAACATGCTCTTGCAGCACTAAAAATTACCAGTAGAGGGCGCCAAAGTCCTGCCGTTGTCCATGGTTTGGCCTTTCATCTGGTATTTTTTGCTGTTCAGTTGATAAGTCATGTCCGACTCTCTGCAACCCCCATGAACTGCAGCAAGCCAGGCCTCCTTGTCCTTCACTATCTCCTGGAGTTTTCTCAGATTCATATCCATTGAGTTGGTGATGCCATCCAACCATCTCATCCTCTGTCACCCCCTTCTCCTCTTGCCCTCAGTCTTTCCCAGCATCAGTCTTTTCTAGTGAGTTGGCTCCTGCATCAGGTGGCCAAAGTATTGGAGCTTCAGCTTCAGTATTAGTCCTTCCAGTGAATATTCAGGGTTGATTTCCTTTAGGATTAACTGGTTTGATTTCCTTGCCATCCAGGGGTCTCTCAAGAGTCTTCTCCAGCACCACAATTCAAAAGCTTCAATTCTTCGGTGCTCAGCTGTCTTTATGGTCCAGCTCTCACATCTGTACATGATTACTGGAAAAACTGTAGCTTTGACCCTATGGACCTTTGTCTGTAAAGTGATGTCTCTGCTTTTTAATACACTGTCTAGGTTTGTCATAGCTCATATTTTAATATAATTTTTTCTATTTCAGGTCCAGATATTTGGAAGTTTTAAAACTGGCTTGTATTTACCTACAAGGTTAGTACATTTATGAAGCTTTCAAGGAATTGCGCATTTTTCTAGAATTTCTTTGTTTGACTGTTAAATATGTAAGAATAGAAACAAAACAGATTTATGAAATCTTACTTGTATTTTATTTGAGTTACCTTGAAATAGAGTGTCACTACAGAGAACTGTTCAAGCCTGTAACGTAACCCACTAACACAGATGTTAATGTAATTTTAGGGTAAAAGACCTGGTCATGTTCTAGAGGTCCGTACACTCAGGAATGCCAGGCCTCTCATTTTTTATTAAGAGCTCATACTGTTAGCTCCTGTCACCATATTCTGACTCAAAAGTTTAGGTATAGACTCTTCTCTGAAAAGTCTTGATCTTTTCAGGCCCCTTGTTTATTTTAATCTTCTCAAATGAGGGCTGTCTTGGCCCACAGCTGGGGGCAAGAGTGGGGTATGTGTGTTGGGGCTGCTTTGAGGGAATGGTAAGACTTTATTGAGGATCAAGTACCTGTTCTCCAAGAATTAAACTGCTATGGTCTTCAGGAAGCAAAAACATTTCATCATGCATTTGTTTTTATTGTGGTAAGAGCACTCAATGTGAGATTTACCCTGTAACACATGTTTAAGTACCCAGTATGGTATGATTAACCATAGACATCCATCATGTTTTCCGTTTGATTTGATCTACTTTACCCCAACTTAAAATGTGTTAAAGTGGATGCATCCTGGCAGATTTCATTCTTCCCATTGTTGTCCTAGGCCTACAAAGCTATGAAATACTCAACTTTGAGTTCATTAGTATTTTTTCCTTATTTAGGTTCTGAGCATCTGCAAAGCCTGAGTCATTCTTTCTAAAAATTTAATTTTTATGATAACCTAGTTCAGATTTGAAAAGGGAACAAAATTAATGACAATGAAAAGTCTGAATCCCACCTCTCCCCGGGCCCCCGCCGCCCCCCCCCCCCCCCCCCCCCCCCCAGTTTCTCTGCTTGGAGGAGCTGTTATTACCAGCTCCTTGCATATCCTTCCAGAGAGATTCTGTATATATAAAAGGAAATGTGTGTTTCTTCCTTTCTTATGCACATGGTAGCATACTAGATATACTAGTATGCCTGCATCTTGCTTTTATACTTGATAATGTAAGTCATGATTAATCAGTTAGTCTCTTTCACTTGGAAGGTCTTAAGGTTTTTAGTACCAGAAGCCTTTATGAACAGGAAACATTACCTGGTGTTTTTGAGGGTTTACTTCATTCAGAATCACCCATGAAATGACTAGGAGAAGTAGGAGGTTGTTAAAATCACCAGCCTCCACTTCTCTGACAGTCCTCAATGAGACATTTAGTCTTCATTGGGCAGTTTGAGAGTGAGAAATAAATTTTCATCGTACTGTTAGTAACTTGTTGACTGTAGCTTGAATGAGAGAAAGCAAGTATAGTTTCTTGCTTCTTTCAACAACTCCTGTGTATGCTCCGTGTTCAGTGACATTGATCTTGTGGTATTTGGAAAGTGGGAAAATCTACCCCTCTGGACCCTGGAGGAAGCTCTTCGGAAGCATAAGGTTGCAGATGAAGATTCGGTGAAAGTTCTAGACAAAGCAACTGTAAGTTCTTTAGCATTTTATCTTAAACTCTCCAGTTACTTACGCATGGAACGTGTTAAATTAAATTTTAATTTTGGTGCACACAGTTGGATTGTGACTGAATGATTCCTTCTGCTCATGATCCCAGTGCTTGCACATAAAAAGTTGCAATTGTGAGGTGAATTATTCTGGTTATCCATTTCTTTCAAAAGTTTTACTTGATTTTAATCATATAATACTGTAGAGACTTTTTAATACAAAAAGTGTAAGTAAAGATATGGATAGCTAATAAAGCTTTAGTTACACAGATATTCTTCTATCATATTTTGTATCTTTGAATAATTGTATTAATTGAAATTTTGTAGATCATTTTAACTAATGGAGTGAACATTAAGAATTTTCATGGAAGCTCATTTTAAAAATAAATATATCTATTTTTGAAGTTTGGATATTTACATGTCAGGTTTTATTAGAGCAAAATGTGTAGTTTCTTCATTAAAAACTATTAATTTGGAAATCTAGTTCTGTACATCATTTGCTGGTCTGAGTTTTCTGATGCATGGTAGAAGAAGAGCTTTTTTCTTCTTTTTAAAAGAATTCCTGATACTTCATATAAACCATTCTATCATTCTTCATTTGAGAATAATTATTACATTTTAAGTTCTCTTGTCAGGTTGTTTTTTGGGCTATATGCAAAACTGACCAAAAATGCCAGTGGCTCACTGTGTATGTGACTTAAGAATCTAGCAGTTTTCTTATTGGAAACAGTTTGGTGCTGTGGGCCGACATTCATAATTCTTGATCTTCTTGTGTTGGAAACTGTTCTCCAAAGTAGATTCATGTCATGAAAAGTTTTTGTTATTTTGTTTCAAAACCCTCAATCAAAAAAAAAAAAAAAACCCTCAATCAGTAGAAATTTCAAAATAAACTGCATGAGTTTAAATGCTAAATATGCAGTGTAAGATATCTAGGCGGCTAAGTCAGCTCTGGTTTGGAGTGTTCAGAATACTCAGTGTTTAAAGTCTTCCTGAGAAGATCAGGATCTCAGCTCTGGTAACCTTCCATCCTCTGATTTGTCATTTAACTTGTTTGAAGTATTTAAGTCTTACCTTTCTTTTCTTTCTAGGTACCTATTATTAAATTAACAGATTCTTTTACCGAAGTGAAAGTTGATATCAGCTTTAATGTACAGAATGGCGTGAGAGCAGCTGACCTCATCAAAGATTTTACCAAGGTTAGAGAATCTATAGTGTTTATTCAATGAAACTATTAGAAAATGGAGTTATGTTTTGAAACTCTGTTGTGGTGTTCTGGTATACTTGGCTAAACTATTTTTATATGTGTATTGCTGACAAATGCTTCTTTTCTGTGCAGTGGTTTTTACTTTCCTTGAATCTGCTCGTTATAATCAGTAATTTATAGTGTGGCCTCAGGTAAGAATTAAGGGTTGAGGAAGCCTTTGAAGAACTTCTCTGCCCTAGATCCTTCCTCTTAGGGAGATTGGGGCTGAGTCATGCCACGCAGTTGATTTCCTGTGTGTTTCCAGTCTCATAAGGGTCCAGATTAAGACGCTCTCTAGCAAGCCTTTTCTAGGTCTTAATCCCTGAGTCACCTGCAAGGTAGGTCCTGCAGGTGTCCTTCCCTTATCCTGGAGTGGTTTGTTTTCTGCTTGATCTGTTTTCTTCTCAGAGAGTGCACAGTTTATCAACACGGTCTTCAGCTGGACGCATTGGCTTTTTTCTCCCTAAACTAAAACTCTGCACTGCTTTGGCTTAAATAAAATATCTTTTCTCTCCATTTGATTTTTTTTTTCTTTAGCAGTTCTTCGAGTTCACCTTTTTCTTTTTATGTAAGAGAAAATTATAACTCTCATGTGATAAACATTATATTCTCATGTAAATGTGCAGAAAAAGAAAAGAAATATTATCCGTAATCCCATTCTTTTGGAGATACTGGGTGTGTGTAAATTTTCTTTTTACCAGAAAAGAAACTTTTTTAAAAATTGAGAAGAATAATGATTAAAAAAAAACAACACCTTACCATTATAAAAGGATAGGAAAAACTGAGTCACCCTTTAACCTTGTATGCTTAGATCAGCTGCATAGGATTTGCCTTCATCAACTTCTTTTCTTTGTTTATCCTCTTAAGATTTTTCACAAAAGAAATAGCACACCATATATATGATGTCGTCCTTTTTTTTTTTTTAACTTATTATTTGGGAGGCTCCCTGTGTGTCAGCACAGTCGAGTTTCTTCAGTCTTCTCATTGACCGCCCTTGTCGGGATGGATCGTCCCTTGTGCAGGCGGCTCTTGCCCAGGGTTGCTCCCAGTGTCTTCTGCTCTTGCAAAAAGTGCTGGGTGAACATCCTTCCATGTCTGCATCTTCCTTTGCACTAATAAATTGTAAGACAACTCCTGGAAGTGGAGTTTCTGGGGCAGAGGATACATGCAGAGAAAATTCTGTTGGCAGTTTGTCTGATTGTTCTTTAGACTATTTCTGAGTTCAGCCATAGTGTTTAAAAATGATTATTTCTCCGTATTTTTGTTGTTTTCTCACGCTCACTCGCTTTGACATGATTTGCTAAAGTACAAACACTTCTTTTCCTTATGGGAGCCGTACGTGTTCACTGTTAGTGTCAAGGAGAGAGTGGCGATCTCGAGTGACTCTGCCGTCCTTAGGCAGTGGCTGTCAAGGCTCCTTTCTCCCTGTGTGTCTGCCTTGTTCTCAGCGTCCCTATCTCAGGGCCCGGCTTGCGGAGAGGACTTAATGAGAACGAGCTTGAGTGAAAGGTGGACTCAGGCGGTCCTTCCCTGCCCCCGTGGGTGTCCTCACCCTTCCTTGTGAGGCACGGACGGTGGGGCTGTGTGTTGACCTGCCCGGGCCGAGGACAGCAGGCAGGGTGAGTCCTGCTCTGGGCTGTGCAGGATCACCTGAAGGGCCTGGTCTGCCTGTGCAGTTCTGCTTACAGAAGTGATTCTTTAAAACCCCGCGGATTGACCGCTTTGGGAGCTGAGATGTCACCCCGTACCGTTTCTGTTATCTATTTACAGTTGAGAATTGTTCAGTAAATCATAAAATGAGTGTCACGTGATAGGTATCGCTAGGGTTCTGTCCCGTAGTGAATGCTGGGGTGCTCTCTCTGTTTGGGGTTTTAGATGTGAGGACACAATCCTCAGTTACCCAGACCTTACTTTTTTATAGTTTGTTTTTAAAGTGCACAAGTATATAACATATCTCCACCAAGTTTGTAATGTAAGGACCAGTTTACACTGAGAGACCATTTGTGCTATTAATGCTTCCAGCTGTTACTGATGTAGGAATTTATTGAAAATGTAATTTTCTTTTCCAGAAATATCCTGTATTGCCATACTTGGTTTTAGTATTGAAGCAGTTCTTATTACAGAGGGACCTTAATGAAGTATTTACGGGTGGAATTGGTTCTTATAGTCTCTTTTTAATGGCAGTAAGTTTCCTTCAGGTAAGTAAGTTATACCCTGCTATTGTACACTAAACATTTTTTGTTAAATAAATCAGTTGGGAATCATTTTGGAAAAAAAATTTTAATCAAGCTCTAATTAGAATACTTCCCTTGATTACTTACAACGTTTCCCTTTAAACCGGGTACCTTTTTTATAATTTAGCAATTAAATATTTTAAAATCCCAAGGGAAGCATTTTTTTAATCTCGTGTTCTAAGATTTTTTGAGACTTGTCACTACAAATTTTGACATACAAAATTATGGTGCCATTTCCATAGGTATTCATAGTAACATAAATGCCAAAAACAAAAGAATCTTTCTAAGCAGTTACTATTCTAAGTGGAGACTTACAATTGAGTCTCAACTCAGTTGAGACTCGCTGTCTGGGTAAGATGTGTTAGAAGTCTTAATACCGTCAGTGAGCGTATTCATGTGGTACAGCAGTGTTGCCAACTGCCTGACTCTGCTGGTGAGTCAGAATGACTTCCTTGATGTTGGGCCAAGCCGACTCTCTCAACATCCTGGGCAGCTGTGAAATCCAGCCTCGTAAATTATCCCCCACACCCGTGGGTTCCACCCGCGCCCATGGGGCTTTCGGTCGTCTGTAACAGAAGTACTGTTACAATTAGTCTGCTGTAACTCTGTTATCTGTTGACTGCTCTGTGAAACCAAAATTATTATAATATTGTTTATAGAAGTTAGAATGTCATTTACTATCCTCACCTTGAATTCAGAGAAAATCCAATGTAATTTTTTTTTTCTTCTCATTTTAGTTACATCCCAGGGAAGATGCTTGCATCCCCAATACAAACTATGGTGTTCTCTTAATAGAATTTTTTGAATTATATGGACGACACTTCAATTATTTAAAGACTGGCATCCGGATAAAGGATGGTGGTTCCTATGTGGCCAAAGATGAAGTACAGAAAAATATGCTAGATGGCTACAGGCCATCCATGCTTTATATCGAAGATCCTTTACAACCAGGTATTGAATTTAGGTAAATTTATGGACATCAAGAAAGGGCATTGGGAATTCCCTGGTGGTCCAGTGGTTAAGACTTAGAGCTTTCACTGCCAAGGGCCCGGGTTCAGTCTCTGGTTGGGGAACAGAGATCCTGCAAGCCACCCAACTCAGTCAAAAACAGGCCTACTCATCATATTGTACTTTAAACTCTCTTCAGATGAAAAATTAAGAATTAACTTGTAATTGTGTTTCCTCAAAATATTTTATGAGCAAACACGTGCACATAAACACACACGCCAGAAAAACACGTATGCTTGCAAATGAGTGGAGTTGGGAGTAAAATCCATTTGACTCTTAAAGGCAAAGGAGAACAGGTATTAGCTGTTTGGGTGGGTTTGTGCATCTCCGGTTTGGTGGCCATTTTAAGAAGTTCTCTCTTGAGTCCTCACTGCTCCTGATTCTAACCAGTTGTCAGCCAGGGCTGTAAGTGAGGATTCTGAGACACACTCTATGTTTCAGAGTTCATGAGAGAGAGGGTACCAAGAGACAGTTTATTTTCCTCTTGTACCCTTCTTCCTTCTTTAATTTTGCATAGTCTCCCTGTGCTCTTTCCAGCTTTATGTTGGCTTGAAAGTGAGCAGAAAATGAATTCCTCCTCTGCTTTCATGAAGCTCTATGTTGCTTGCTTGTATTCTAATTTTTCTGGACAATATTTTTTCCTGGTATAATTGTAAAATATTTAGATTCTGCATTATTGGACGTCAGTAGAAATGCTTTTAGTCACTTGCTTTAATGTGTTGACTTTGAATATATATATATTCAAAAGCCTATATATATATAGGCTTCCAGGGTGGTGCTAGTGGTAAAGAACCCACCTGCCAGTGCAGGAGACTTAAGAGACTGAGGTTCGATCCCTGGGTCAGGAAGATCCTCTGGAAGAGGGCATGACAACCCACTCCAGTATTCTTGCCCGGAAAATCCTGTGGACAGAGGAGCCTAAAAGGTTACAGTCCACAGGGTCGCAAAGAGTCAGACATGACTGAAGTGGGTTAGCATGCTTGCACATATTGACTTTGAAAGTAAGTAAGGAAAAGAAGTTAAAAGAACAGTTTCCTCAGAGCCCTTTTCTGGCGGAATGAACCATCTTATAAACAGGAATAGTTTATTCATTGAGTAAATGTTCTTTGAAAGCCAACTCTACATAAAGGACACAAAGGATTTTTTCAGTAAGATGGTCCTTGCTTTTTAGGAGCTCATCATTTAGTGCAGGAGATGTTTATAAAGCTAACAAGCAAAAAAATAGGTAATTCTAATTTAGTTTTGCTTCACTTTTAGGAGAAAATGGGCAGTTGCTTCTTTTATTCTCATGACGGTGTGAGGGCTAGTCCCTATTGGGCCAGAAGACACTTAAGCGGTTTACATGCCACAATGACGTATTTACGCCTGATCTACACGTTCAGAGCTGGGGGAGCTGTGGGGCCAGCTAGCAGCTCGTATTCTGAGGGCAGCGATTGCCCTCGCCCTCACAGAAGAGGGCTCGTGAACTTTTAGTTCATGTTAAGCCTCAGTAAATTTTAATGTGTTATGTATATATTTCTTTTGAAGGTAATGATGTTGGAAGGAGTTCATATGGGGCCATGCAGGTAAAACAGGCCTTTGATTATGCCTACGTTGTCCTGAGTCATGCTGTATCACCGATAGCAAAGTACTATCCCAACAACGAGACAGAGAGGTAAAAGTTTTACTAAAATCAGCCCATCGGGTCAAAATTGTTCTCGCTTCTTATCTTCAAATTAATGTACCTTCTTCATTCTTTTTTTTTTAACACTTGCAGCATATTAGGTAGAATAATTAGAGTAACAGATGAAGTTGCCACGTATAGAGATTGGATATCAAAGCAGTGGGGCTTGCAGAATAGGCCCGAGCCTTCCTGCAATGGTAAGAGTTTTTCATTGATCGATTGACTGAGTATTAGAGGCTTTTCTGTGTTGTGTGTGCTTAATGGGAAGAAACGTTTTCCAATCTTTTGCCACTCTTTCAGGAAATGGTGTTACCTTGATAGTAGATACTCAGCAGTTAGATAAATGTAATAATAATCTATCTGAAGAAAATGAAGCCCTTGGAAAATGTAGAAGTAAAACTTCGGAATCTATTAGTAAACACTCTTCAAACTCTTCATCAGGTCCAGTGTCTTCCTCTTCAGCCACACAGTCCAGCTCTAGTGATGTTGTAAGTATGAAGACCTGGTTTTCTATACCTAGCCCCGTAGGGGTTCTGTTGCTGGGATAATTCTATCTAGAGAGCCATGGCTAACTCATTTTCTTATTTGTTCCTCGGAAATTTTAGTAACATTAATGATTGTACTTTTTCTCAACATTGTGTTAAAATTTTCAAGAAAGAATTTTAGTGAACATCCGTATACACTACCACTGGACTCTGTCATTACCATTTTACTGGCTTACACAGAGCTATGCATTCATTTACTAATTCATCTTTTCTTTAACACATTTCAAAGTATCACAGATGTTAGGATATTTCCTACAAAGTACTGTCCTGTGCTTGTCATTACCCATAGTTCAATGTTTGTCCACTTTTTTCTTTTGATATAAAATTAACATATAAGGAAATCTTAATTATACATTTAACAAATGCATACACATATGTAACCCCAAATCCTAACAAGATGTTGACTATTAACATCTCCCCAGATGTTTTCTAGTCAATCCCCAATTTTACCCTCAGAGGTAACCACTGTTAGGATTTTTCTAATACCATCAATTAGTTTTGTCTGTTTCAAAATTTTATAAAAGTGGGATATATATATGCTCCCTCGATCACCATTTATAAATGTACAATTTAAGTGGGGGTTTTTTTTCCGCATATTTATAGTACTGTATAGCCCTCATCACTAATTCCAGGACATTTCCATCACCCCAAAAGAAACCTTTTAGTAGCCCCTAATATCTTCTTTCCCCCCATGCCCTGGAAATCCCTAATCTACTTTCTCTCTTATCCTCATAGAATTTTCTAGTATCAGTTATACCTACATTACTTATCCTCATCAGAGTTACTTTTGAGTTTGTTTAAATTGAAATCTAAAATGGCCTTTATGACTCTTATAAGTATATATGACAAAAAAATAATCTCAGTGTGAAAAAGACAGTTTTTTGTTGTTGACGACCATCTATCAGCATGGAGTCATAAATCCTCACGTGTGGAATCTGCCCGTGTGCTGGTCTGGTTCCTGGAGCAGAGCTGTGGAGGACAGTGCTGAGCTGGATGTCCCAGACACGGGCGGAAGCAGAGCCGCCGTGAGAGGGAGCTTTAGGGACTGAGAGTGTGTGTCTCTGAGATGCTGGGCAGAGTGCGAGGGCCAGGGGTAGAGCTGAGCAGAGAGGAGCAGTCGTGGCCCGAGCAGCCCACAGACAGGTAGGGCTCAGCCCAGTGTCTCTGGGAAGTCCGGGCCACTCGCTGTGTTTTCTAGGAGGGAGCACTGAGTTGTCATCACTCTCAGAGAGTGAATCTTGTAAAGTGATTGTTTTGTATTTGGTTGAAGACATTGAGTCAGGCACTGGAGATAGGCTCTCAGTCTTCACCATGCTCACTCCACTATTCCATGGTTCCTTTTCTGTAAATAAGAATGCAGATAAACTTGGACCTCTGGGAGCTACCTCAAGGCCGATTAACAGGGTCAGGCGTGGTCAGTGGATTTAACAATGAACAGAAACCCTGTGATAAAATAATCCACTTGAAACGTTTGGAGGAGAAGAACTTAAGCAGTTAATTTTACAAATTCCTCAGTGTGCTTCCTTTGACTCACAAATGTTCAGACTTAGTCCAGAGAGTGCTTAGCTGAAGTTGTTTTCCTTTCTTAATGTTGAATGTCTAAATCATTACTGTGTCACGTTATAACTTATGTGACTTGTGTTAGGATTCCGACGCGACACCATGCAAAACGCCGAAACAGCTGCTCTGCCGTCCGTCCACTGGGAACCGGGTAGGGTCGCAGGATGCGTCCTTGGAGTCTGCTCAGACAGGCGGGAAGATGCAGAGCACCCAGACCACTAACACACCCAACAGCACCAACAAGTCCCAGGTGTGTGCAGTTTGTGTTTTTAATTGTCAGTGTTGAGTGTGGAATATTCAGAGTTTTGTACATGCATATACATGCACACATGTATATACACACACATTATGGCTTTGAAGAAAGTCCTAGGTTAAAGAAGAAATGTGTTTTATTCTAAGAGGTTCCAGAGCATGACAGTGCTTATAGTAACAGGGTGTCCTGAGGATCCCATGTAACATAAACCTCTGTGGGAATCCAGCGACTGGTCCTTCTTTAGAAGATGTCTGGTCTAGCCAGCTGCCTTACTACAGATATACAGCATAAAGAATTTGCTTCAAATTATAAAAAGTTTCAATTGTACTTGAAGTAAACTCATATGAAATTTTGGAATGACATCCCTGCAATGTTGCACAGTCTGGGAAGAACATGTCCTTTTTTATTTTAAAATCCAATACCTCGTTGATTGTGTTGAAATGATCCGATGCAGTCAGCCATGGTCAGCTGATTAGCTTTAGCTTTCACTTAAAAAGGCCACAGAGACACTGTTGTAAACTTTCTAGGTGCCTAAAATTTTGTCCATCTTGCGTAATGAATCAAAATGAGGGGAGAAGCCATTTCTGACTGGACTCTGGCGTGAGGCCATCACGCCCTCTCCAGTACATCAGGGACCCTAGGGAAGGCCGCTTGACAGTAGAGATGCCCGTTAAGTCAGTCACCGTGTGTCTGATGTAGCTCGCAGAATCCACTTTGTCTGTACAGCTTCAGTCATGTGCCCCAAACACTGGCTCATGTAGAAATGGCCATTGAAGTGACACGTGATAGCCGGAAAAGAGTGGCGAGCTGTGGTGACCCTTGACCTGGCAGCACGCCTGCATGTCTGACAGTTTCTCCCAGTAATGCCATCTATCATGTGATGTATTGATTGATAGGTTCCTGAAGAAAAACTTAAAATCTATGTCCTCTGTTAAGAAGTGGTCTTATGTTTTTTGATATCTCCATTAAAAAATGATGTAAAAGTGTCTGAGCCCCAGAGAGTTAACCCCTTAGCATGGTTTTCTGCCTGTGAGATAAGTCAGTGTGTTCCTAGTTATGAAAGCTCCCAAGGAGGTCTTACAAGCGTTGTGTTGAATCGCAGTACTGATGTCTTTCTGGCCGCTTTCCTTCTCCGCAGCATGGATCAGCAAGGCTCTTCCGTTCTTCCAGCAAAGGCTTCCAAGGTACAGCCCAAACAAGCCATGGCTCCTTGATGACAAACAAACAGCATCAAGGGAAGTCCAATAATCAGTATTACCACGGTAAGAAGCGGAAACACAAGAGGGACGCCCCCCTCTCAGACCTTTGCAGATAGTCGGCGTCGTGTGATGGACTGTCTTCTGTGTGCAGTGATCTCACGCGCAGGACAGTTGGATAGGGACTCCTGGGAGACGTTTGGGAGCCTTACCCTGTTCAGACGTTGATTTAGCAACTGCGTTTTTTCCCAGCTCGCCACGGAATGGATCATGAAGACTGACAACTGCAAAAACAAAAAGCAAGCAAAAAAGGGGGAAAAAAAAAAAAGGCTGCTCATTTGATAAGTCATATGCTATAACAGGGTCATTTTAAGATTTAAAGCTTGAATGTAAAATAAAATCTATTTCTCATTGGCTTTATGCAGAGTTATAGAGAATAGTATTCAGTGTGGGTAGGGTGATAGAAACAAGAAAATTTCAGAGGATGGGGTGGGGAAGGAAAACACAGGTATCATATAGGAAGTCCAAATTTCAAAGGGGAAAGTGATCTGTGCATGTTTTTTTTTTTAATATTTTTGCATATATTTACCATTTTATTGTGTGTATATATAGATGACCATATAGGAAATTGATATTTGTAATAGTGGATTTGTTAATACTTTTTACATAACATTACTGTTTAAATTGTAAACAGATTTTTCTCAGGATTAGTTTGAAAAATAATCTGAATTGTCATCTTAACATCCATCTATAGGGAAGTGATTAGTTCTATTACTCAAATTCGTTTCCTCAGCATTGAAATGACTTAATAGAACCCTCGTGACCTGCTGCAAAAATTTTCCTCTCTAAAGAAAAGGTTATGGTGGCAAATGACGTTTATTTTGTAAAAAAAAAGAAAAAAAATATGTACTATGTACTTTTGTGTAAACACTGAAAAATCTCTAGTCACCTCTAAGAATTAACTTGCAACTGTTTTCTATAGTGCTGTCGTCTGGGCAATGGGCAGTTACATGACTTTGTGTTTGTTTCCTTTGCAGTCTTTTTTTTTTCTTTTTTTTCTTCCTAATAGGAAAAAAAAAAAAAGGCCGCCTGCACCTGGTCCCATCCCTGTCGCCGTGAAGCCTCGAGCTCCGCAGACTCTGCATGCTGGCCCCTCTAACCCTGTGTGCTGCGCGTGCCTGTTTTTCTCATCTCGGATTCTTTTTTAAATTCATGCTTAACTCCTGTGGGAGAGAGTAACTGTAAACAGCTTTAATTAAATCATACTTACAAAAAACTATTTTCTTATACTCCACTTTATGCTTTTGGTATTGTTGATCTTTAAAAATTAAATGGTCTTTGATAATGGATCTATTTTGTATTGCCTTATTAAGACCAAATACTTCTTGTCATCCCATTCTTTATCCTCTCCTTTCATGAAATTGTTATCTTTAATTAAAACTTTTTTAAACATTGGCTTGTTTCAATCATACTGTAAATTTTGGTTGTGGTCAGTTTTGAGTGCAAATGAGATGTATCATTCTGTTATTCATCACGTGTTGAGTTTGAAACTCAGTTGGAAATATTTAATAGAATGTAAGTGGCATTTCTGAAAATGCTTTCTTTCAAGGCGAACGCTCTTATGTTTAGCATCAGTGTCTGTGGCTCTGTTAATTACAGCCATTTCTGAGATGAGATTCTTTTATATACATATAAAGTACTATTATTGGCTTTTAGGAATTTCTTTTATATACATTTATGAAATACTGAAGACCAATCAGACCGTTAATGGACACTTAGTGCAACTTTTTATAAAGAAAATAATGCTAAAATAAGACCAAAACTGATGTCATCACTGAAATTAACAGTTTTCAGTATGTTCGTATTTTAATTCACAACGGAAAAATGTGTTCCAAAACTGGAAATTCATTATACTTGTGTAAAGCGTGGAAGATTTTAAATGTGATGTTATTTTGACAATGTTTGAAATTTTAGAGTCACATTTTATTCTGATCAGAATTTTTATCAAGATGTTGAGCTTTTGTTTTTTTGAAACTAGTTTGTCATAACATATTGTGCATAATCACAGTATTTATTTTCTAGGATTATTGTGAATGTGTAGACTTATGTTTACTGCTAAGGGAACAATTATTTATAAAATAATATTAAATCCAGTATTAGCTGCCTATTTCAGACACTTAATACTTGCAGAGATCCATGTTACATTTACCACACTGAAGTTTTGTTTTGTTTTGTTTTGTTTTTCAAGAATCACCTTCATTGTTGAAAGTAAATGTACTCTTAGGGTGCAGATATTAGTGTTTCAATAAGCATGTGATTATATTAAGGTGGTGGTAGCGGGAAGATAATCTTGATTCCATTGGGAATCTTAGGTTTTCGTAAATTTATTGGGAAAATAGTTTTTCCTGTACTGCTGACGTTTCTTTTTGGTAAACAGTATCTTTCTAAAAGAAAAGCATGAAGGAGAAATTGAGGTGTGTACATTTCCTCAAATGACCAGCATTGTATTCGTGAATACTGTGTATCTTGCAATGAACAGTGTGGAAGCTGTTCATTTTTCAACCTGAAGTAAAATACTTTCAAGAACTTTTAGTTTGCCTGCTCATTTGTTTTGTACATTTCATCTCTGTATTTGACTCCTGTCTTTTTTTATTTTTTGAGTTTAAGTACTTTCTCTAAAGATGTTGTGAATATGTCGGAAACGTGCCATTTAGATATTACAGTCCATCCGTGTCCATGGGTCATAACCTTCCTGTGCTAGCACTTGTAGCAAGGGACCTTACAAATTCTGCCTTACTGTGCTGACATTTCTCTGGCGGTCACGTCTGTGTACCTGGCTGGTGTGGAAACTCCTTAAAAAGTCATAATAAGCTTTTCAGTACTGGTTTTTAGAGGCGCTGAAGTGTCCAAGAGGTGTCCGTCAGCGCGAAGTCTGAGCGGTTATGCTTTGGTGATAAAGGTAAATGCATTTTTTTTCTTCCAGTGTTCAGGTGTCCTTGAAGGTGCCCAGTTTTTAGTGTCTGATTTGTTTGGAGATGCTGCACACGGTTTGCAAACCTAGCTTTGACCTGTGGGATCTACTGGTTTTACATGGAGTTGCCTTCCAGTCTTTAACAGTTGACCATATATTTTGTTCCGTTTTGAGCCTTGGATTTTGAGCCTCTCATTAATATTTAGGTGGTCTGCTTTGGCTCTACATATTCCTGGATAAAGTCTTCACAGAGCAACGTGTGGTAGGGAGAGCATTTTAATCGTCTTTTTTTTCCGCTGGAGTCTCATATCTCCGTGTGTTTTCTTTTCATTCCTTTCCCCACATTATGGTATGTGTACAGTGTATCTCCCTTAACCTATGGACTAGTGTTTGGGGACTCTGAGCTGTAGTTGAGTCCCAAGAGAGTGTGACGGCTCTGAGCTACAGGACTGTATTGCTGGACATGTATTCATTGCAAAGGCCTCTCCAGTGACTAGGATGTAATTTCTTAGGTTGCTCTGTAGAAATCCCTAGGAATCACCATCACAGGGTATTATTGATAAGTTTGGCTGATGTTTTTATTGTTTGTGATGTACCTTCCCAATTTTAATATTGATCTGAAGTTTGAAACCAGCCATTCCTTCAGTTACCACACGCTGTTGATTTCTTAAGTGTTTCGTTTCAGTCACTACCTCTAGATTGTTGACAGGAAATTAGTTGCTTGTCAGTTAACTTTTCAAACACTAAATGGTAAAGTATAAAAAGAGATATCCCCAGTTTTGCTATGATAAATATTTAAATGTCAAAATGAACAATCAGAAGAGTGTACGCTTATCCTTTAGTTCTTACTCTCATTAACTGTTTTGAGTTACTGGAAAGCCACATTCTCATATGGTATTTTGTGAGCAATGTATTCAATAAATGACTGTTAAACCTGAGTGGGCAAGTTATATTTCGTAGTTACAGTTTATCCTGATTGTCATCAGTGACGTAGTTCACCTAGTGAAGTGTGTAGAGAATGGTGTAGTGCTGAGGCGAGAGCAGAGATACGTGTGAGCAGGTCCTTGGAAAGGCTGCTGATCTGTTGGCTATCCAGAGTGAAATATTTACTTGAGAATTTTTGGCTAATAAACTGCTAATCTGCTAATGTTTGTTTTGCTTGTGTCAGGTTGGGTTTTTGTTTTTGGTGGTTTTTTTCCCCCGAGTATTTGGCTTTACGTTTTCTACTTGAGTGTGTGCCTTACTAAGTTTAAGTTTAGCCCAGTCCACAGTCTGCTCGCCTGAAGGAGGTGACACTTTAGAAAGCAGCTGAACCAGAGCAACAGAGATAGCGCATCCTCTTTGATGACTAAAAACGTGAGGTGTTTCCTGGATTTTCTGAGAGAAACGTTCGCCATGTCAGTAAGAACAGATGCTAACAGGGAAACCAGGTGTTCTCTTATTTCGTGTATTTTAGCGGACATGTTGATTGGTATTTGCACATCATCTTATGTTTTGCATTTTTTTAAGTCCTTTTGGTTCCACACAGTCGTGGCTTCTTTTCATTGCAGCAGCTTCTCTGTGTCCTGATTACAGGGAAGGTCTACACCACGGAAGCGGCCTGGGAGAATTTGTTAGGAGTGTGGTTTTCTCTTAAAGATGCTTTGTTAACAAGAGATTGTGAAACAAGCTGGTCCTTACCCAATACTGGGGTGGGTGGGAAGGGAGATGAAAGAGGCCCAGGAGAAGCACTCTCTAAAGCCAGTAACTAGGTGAAATTCAGTCCTTGTCTCTTATGGATTAGTCCACCATACCTTTTAAAGAGAATGAGATTTGTGGTTATCAGCCACATTCTTTGAGTTTCAGTTTATCTTCACCTTTCCACTTGGGTTCTGTGCAATTCATAGCTGTTTCCTAAATCACTTCATACTACTTTTATATTTGGTTGCAGCTTATGTTGTGTGTTTCTTTGTCCCTAAACGTAATCTCTATTAAAATTTAAGATCGCCTCTCTCTGGTTTTTACATGTTGAAATTTCCAAAGTCACTTTTTTGTTTAGTCTTTTGAAAGTCCTGTAATTCTGAAACATTTCAAAGGCTTGTTACAAATATCAGAATCTTCACACTATACTCAGGACTAAAAAGCCCCATCTTATCACATGGTGTTTAAAGATGAGAAGTTAGGTGGCAGCTGGTGTAGTTTCTGCATATGAAATGTGAAGGACTATTGAGATGAACATTTTTTAGTGGAATATACATAGAAACATGTATTTAGCAGTTTGATGAACCTATGTTTGTTTTTAATAACCTTTTATTTATTTCCTTCTTTGATTAGCATTGCCTTCTGTGTTAAGAAATGCGGACTTCTGTGAGGTGCTGGAGGTTTGAATCATCTTGACAGCTTTCCAATCTTGTCTAGTTACTGCTGCAGAGGCACTAAGGAATTTACCAGAAAATGAGATTTGACACAAGTGATTTATGAAATCTCGACATTTCCTGAGGTCATATCACTGGGCACCAGTTACCAATGCTATGAGAGAATTGCACATCTGGAAGCTTTTTTCTTTTTTAAGCTAACGACAATTTCTTCAAAGATGTGAATTGTTTGCCTTAAAAATTTTATAAATTGCATTTCTACACACATCTGCCCCCAGTGCTTACCATTGGGTTTATTATTCACAATCTGCAATTCAATAAAGGCTTTGTGCTTTGATTTATCTTCAAAACCCCTGGTATGAGCCTTTATGTAAGACTTGAATAGTTACTTAAAAAAATTACCTTGTAATTCTAAGGACAGCCCAGTTTACACTGGTAAGAGGTTTTCTTGTATCTGTACAGATAGCATTTCTGTGGGTTTTCATTTTTTTAAATGTCAGCAGAGGAGTGGAGAAGCTTGAAGATGCTTTTTTCCCCTCCTGCCCATGTCCTAGCTTCCCCGCTGGCGCAGCAGGTTTAAGAATCCACCTGCAATGCAGGAGGTGTAGTTTCAGTCCCTGGGTCAGGAAGGTCCCCTGGAGGAGGAAACGGCAGCCCACTCCAGTGTTCTTGCCTGAAAAATCCCATGGACAGAGGAGCCTGGCGGGCTATAGCACAAACGGTTGCGGAGTCAGACACGACTGAGCACACCTATCAGCCAAAGTATCCTTTTGGCCTCCCCATAGCCACTGAAAGACTGTGGTAACTGACCCGATTTGGATATTGGCAAGGC
This sequence comes from Odocoileus virginianus, assembly GCF_023699985.2. Classification (NCBI taxonomy): domain Eukaryota; kingdom Metazoa; phylum Chordata; class Mammalia; order Artiodactyla; family Cervidae; genus Odocoileus; species Odocoileus virginianus. The sequence goes on along the minus strand of NC_069693.1, from coordinate 41,470,319 downwards.
CTGGCGCAGCTCTATCTTGTGCTTTATATAAAGGGCTGTGCTTGCTGTGCTAAGAAGCTGAGTTGCCGTGCTCAGCGGAGCAGGTTACACAGACCAGAGCAATGAAAATGTTAGGCTCTCTGACGAACAGAGAGAGGCAGGGTTAACAATCAAGTGCAGCCGAAGCCTGTGTTCAGAATTCCTGCTCACCCAGGGAGCAGAACTGGCAGTCCAGTGGCGAGGACTTGCTTGCCTGGAACCCGACTGAGTGGTGCTGGGGGAAATCCTGGATTGTTTGCTTCGGGATAATTAGAAGCTTGGTTTCGGGTGAAGAGTCGCTCAGCAGTCTGTAGGCAACTGGCTGGCAAAACCAGACTGCCCACTCCAGCCTCATTTCTTCTGTTCACCGCTTACATTTTTACTGGAAATTAAAAAAAAAGAAAACAATAAAGTATAATCCTGTTAAATAGCATGCCAGCAATTTCTCAAAGTCAATTGGAAAATAAACTGAATGTACAGGACAATTTTGCCCATATACCCAGACACTGAATTTACTTCCATTCCTCAACTAATATATGAGTGTGTGTTACATTGTGAAGAAATGTAATATGTAAATATCTACATAAAAGGGATTATTTACCCTTCACCCTCAATCCATCAGTATTAGAGCCAGCTGCTTTAATATTTGGGGATGTGTACTCCCAGTGTTTAAAAAGTACATTTTTATACATAAATATATCTGCACAAATATAATTTCAGAGGGGTCTTTTTCCCCATCTTACATATGTGGTCTTCTGTAGTAGTCTACAAATCCTCTACCACAGAGATCTTCAGCGATCTTTCCATGTCAGTGCACATCCAGATCTACTACTTTTTTATACGCTGACATTTGCTTGCAAGTAGCTTTGGTAAATTCACATGTCAGATGCCCCAAGGCTCTTAAGCTAATAAGCGCTTATGAAATGTCCAGCACTTTTCAGCTCAACTTGGATTGGGGTTTTATAAAATACTGCTGTTTGATGGCACTTTCCTTCTGAACTTTTACTGAGGAAAAAAAAAGTCCCCCCACCCCCAGTTTATCTTTTAGGTAAATTTTTATGAGTTGCTTTTTGATACTTTTGGATTTAAGTGTTATAAATGTGGGGGCTTCTCTTGTAGCTCAGTTGGTAAAGAATCTGCCTGCAATGCGGGAGACCCAGGTTTGATTCCTGGGTTGGGAAGATCCCTGGGGAAGGAAATGGCAACCCACTCCAGTATTCTTGCCTGGAGAATCCCATGGACAGAGAAACCTGGCAGGCTACAGTTCGTGGGGTTGTAAGAGATGGACACAACTTCGTGACTACACCACCAAACCACCACCGAATGTTATAAATGCAACATGGTTGTCTAAAACTACACCCTGCTGCTTTTTTCCTGTACTTCCACTAAAAAAAAAAAAAAAAAGCCTTTGGCAAAACTGATGAAAAAATAGTTGTATTGATCATTTTCCACCCACTTGCCCCCTAACTTAATCTTTTAAGACCCCTCAATAACTGTAGCAGCAACAACCATAAAATTCTCTCTAAAAAGAAGTTGTCTTAAAGTAGAATGAATTATACAGTGATCCAATAAAGGGAACTCTGGAGAGGAAAAGAATCCAGCTATTTGGGTCAGGAGAAGGCAGAGAACTGCCTTGGGTTTTATTGGGAAAATTTACTGGAAAAGTTTGTCGGAAAAAGGATGAACAGTAGCTGTGGGAAACTTCAGATGGTGATCGCTGTAATCTTTAGGAGCTATCATTTTCGAAAATGCTACTTTCTTATCATGTGATGGTAGGATTTCTGCTGTAGTCTCTGTTCATTAGCAGTAAAGTCTGATGAGATGGTCTATATTTAGCAGGTTGACTTAGGAATACAACAACTTTGACTTTTAAGTTGGGGCCATTTCTTATGAAAAAAAATGCTTTATACTTCTTGTCTAAGAAAACCACTTAAAAATACCAATGAGATAAAAAATTCACATTTTATGGCAAGACAAAAATTGAAAGATAAAAGTTTACACTGCCTGTTTGGGCCGCCTCCCTCCCTTCTATGGGCATCTCCATTATGCAGTAACCAGACACCCCCAAGGGCAGAAATACCTATTGAACCATGAAGATCAATTTTTTCTCTTTCTGGTGCCAGCCATGTAACTCCTTAAAAGGTAATATTCCTTTCTCAGTCCTGTGAGGAGTCATGATAATTTGTACATGCAGACATCTTTGGTAGACTTTACGTACGATGCCAATATATTATTTTCCTCAAAGACACCAATTGGTGCAAAATGCACTGGTCAGATGACCTGGAGAGATACTGGGCTGTACCTAATGGAAGTTCTTAAATATTTGTGACCTTATTAATGTTACTAGCTATATTACTTGTATTTTGCCTATTTTACAGGATTACTGTTCCTTCCATTACCAAACATGTGACTGAACTGCAGGTAAAATTAATGATTGTTATTGTTCAATTGCTAAGTCGTGTCTGACTCCTTCCAACCCCATGGACTGCAGCAAGCCAGGCTTCCCTGTCCTTCACTATAGCTGATGATTTAGGCAACTTGAAACATCTGATCAAATAGATAATCATTGTAATAGTGTAACTCTAGATGTGGGAAGAAGCAACAAGAAGGAACCACTTCCTGAACCAAAACAGACAAGTAAGACAGGCGGCCCAGAGGTTTCTGGCTCCTGTTAACAGGGCCTCGTCCAGTTACAGCAAATTGAGTGGCCTATCAACAAAATCCTTGCCTGACCTGGGACCAAGCATTCTTGGTGCCATGAGACAAAGTGGTCACAAAATGCCTCCCAAAACTTGGGTCAAAATTAAGACCAAAAGGTAAGGGGGTGTAAAATGAAGAGTGTGGCCCAGCATCCAGTCATCAGCCACTGCAGCTGCTGACCCCCAGTACATCCTGAAAGGGATTCAGGGTACAGATCACCATGAGGCCCCTTGTGCTCTGAGAAAACTGACAGACTGGCTCTCAGATACTTTCAGGTGAAAATGTTATGACCCTTGCATCTTGATATGCATATCATAACATGTCTATGTTATGATCTTGCATCTGCCTATACTTAGAAAACCATTAATGAAGATGTTCGTTCCTCACGGCCAGCAGCAACCTTGTACTGAGACGGGTGCTTGGTTGCAGGTACCCACTTTGCCAGAGTCACATCTGTGTTAGCCTCCCCGCCTTACTTCCTCAGCAGTTCTCAGAGCTCTCTGGAGAACTATAATCCTCAGTTTGACCTGAATAAAATTTACCATTTCTTAGACTGACTTTTTTCATCAACAACCCAAGCTAATATGTGAAATTATCTGTTTGGGAAATAGCATAAATTTGTGTTATATGTGTGTTTAGAAAGCAAGTAACTAATTCAGATTTGAGAACAGGATTAAAATGTTGAGAAACCCATCAGAAATAAAAATGTCAATTTTTTTTTTAAATTATGAAAGTATGATAACACATTTAAGGAGACTTGGAAACTGCAGAGCAAAGTTATATATAGTTCCACTGTCTATTGCAGTTATTTTTTTTTAAGTAGATAAGACTTTGATGGAGTTTCAATATCAACTACTCAAAATCTAATGGACTGAATAGACAGAAAAGTAGAAGGATATAGTAAGCCTGAAAAGCACTATGAACCAATTCAACATAATTAAAATTTATACAATTTTCACACAACAGCAGGATACAAATTCTATTCAAGTTCCCATAGCCTATAAACCAGGAGACACTGGAACATATCCAGGGACATTAAAAAAAGGTGCAAAAATTTCATGGTCTAAAGGTACTGAAGTCATATAGTCTGTTCTCTTATCATTGTGGAATACGTTAGAAATCAATATCAAAAGATATTTGAAAATAACCCACATATTTCAACTGCAGTGTGACCAAAAATGTCAATGTTTAATACCAACATTAAAATGAAAGGAAAGGAGAGGGTTAAAAGTATCAAGTGGCCTAATCAAGTGGAGTATCAATCAATAGTCAAAAGAGTTATTGCTCAATTTGGATTGCAAATCACTTTTGTACTTGAATCACTTAGCAGGTATCTTGAGGAATGTGGTTTCATGCAAGCACTCAAAATAGTTGAAAGGTGGTTACATCATGCATCTTGTTTTTTAAAATCCAATTCAAGAAAACAGCGCTTTCACGTAAGTAAGCAAGGCATCTCTACAGGAAGATCCAAGTGATTGGGGAGAGGTAACACAGAACAGCATGTGGAGACTGTGTAAGGCAGCCAGGCTGGCACAAGGGGGTCCTGACAGGTTGGGCTGGGCCCTGCCAAGGTGAGAGCAGGTGGATCGGGCCAGAGCAGCAGTTTTGTTCATAGTTTGAAACCAACAGTTCTAAAAGTTTGTCTCAATTCCCTCTGCTTTCTACCTCCCCACATTTTTGGGGAGTAGAGTGTTTGCCTCCGTGTCTCTAAATAATATACCTCTAATATTATTCTTGATTCTTTCGTACTTGAAATTATGTATTGACTTCCCACCAACCCTGAATTTCTGAGCCCCAGCCTCCCAACAGTTATACTGAATTTTGCTTAGCAAGTGTGCAGTGGTTACACTATCATTACTGTGTGGATGCTGTTCTCGTCCACTGAAAGGTATAACTCTTTTTCTTCACACAATTTTTGTTTTTCCTGGTGTTTTGTGTGTGCATGTGTTTGTTTTTCCATGTTAATTCACCACCAGTTCAGTCACTCGGTAGCATCTGACTCTTTGCGACCCCATGAATCGCAGCACGCCAGGCCTCCCTGTCCATCACCAACTCCCAGAGCTCACCCAAACCCACGTCCACTGAGTCGGTGATGCCATCCAACCATCTCATCCTCTCGTCCCTTTCTCCTCCTGCCCTCAATCTTTTCCCAGCATCAGGGTCTTTTCAAATGATTCAGCTCTTCACATCAGGTGGCCAAAGTATTGGAGTTTCATAATTCATCATAAACTCTGCCAGTTTTCCAAGTTTCTCCAAATGCTAAGGTGCATCAGAGGCATCTCCCCTGGAACTTCTGTCCAGCTGTGCCTGGGCACATCACCCTGGTCTGTCCCACTTCCTACCTGGACATTCCCTTCATGTTCCCTGTGTTGCATGTCCTGTTCTCTGTATCCTATGCTTCCCTGTTTTTGATAAACTCTCTCCTTTCATTAGCACACATCCCCCAGTAGTTTGGGCTTCCCTCATAGCTCAGTTGGGAAATCATCTGCCTGCAATGCAGGAGACCTGGGTTTGATTCCTGGGTAAGGAAGATCCCCTGGAGAAGGAAATGGCAACCCACTCCAGCATTCTTGCCTGGAGAATCCCATGGACAGAGGAGCCTGGCAGGCTACAGTCCATGGGGGTCGCAAGCGTAGGACATGACTTAGCGACTAAACCACCACCAACCAGTAACTTCCTGGAAAACGGTACGCAGACAGTAAGCACCTGAAAATGTCTTTGTTCTTCATTTATGCTCAACTGATTGGCTGGCTGGGTATAGAATTCTGAGTTGGAAAACATTTTTCCCTCAGAATTTGAAAACATTCCTTCATTGCTCTCACTGTGAGAGAAAAGCTGGTTGTAACCGTTTTTTTTTTTCCTTTCTTTCAAAATGTGTAAGATCTTCTCTTTGGTTCTCAATGGCCTGAAATTTCACTACTATGGAACTTTAGTGGTTCCGTTTCCAACAGCTGTACTGGGCATTAGATAGCATCACATGAGCTTTAGTACCGAGAAACCTTGAATTCTTATTATCCAGTCTGGCATCACATGACCTTTATTACTGGAATATCTTGCATTTTTATCTTCCTCTCCTGTTTTCTTAAGAACACCACAGTTATTCTGATAACTGTGTCTCCTGGACTGATCTCTCATTTTCTTATCTCTTCTCTATTTTCCATCTCTGACTTTTTATTCAACTTCACTTTATCTTCCAACCATTTTAATGGCTTTTCATTTTAGCTATCATGTTTTCATTTGAGGTTTTTCTTTTCTCCCCTCTCAGATGTTCCTTGTCAAAAAGTAGTATCCTATATGATTTCGTGGTTATGACAAATTTTTGACTCTCTGAAAATATTACTGAATCAGTTTTTGCCTGTATAGTCTCTGTGAACTTTTTCCTCCCTCCTCTTGTCTTGGACTCTGTTTTTCGGGGTTAGAGGCTTTCTTCGGATTCCTGGTCGCCTACATGTGTGTAAGAATGAATTCATGTCAGTTGTATCTCAATAAAATTGAAGGGGGAAAAAAGTGGTCCGAAAAGGTGGTAGATTGAACCCATTGTTTACTGCTGCCTCCTTAAACCTACTAAAACAGCAATGAAAACATTTCGTTTCAATCCAAATTCCTTTGGATTCTTCTGGTCGCCTACACGTGTGTGAAGAATGGGGCCTAACAAGTTCGTGGGACACTCTGGACCCAGTGTGGCAGCCAGCTGTGTGCTTCTCTTGGGGTGATCAGGCTTGATGGGGGTCAGTGGAGGGTCTTCAAGGGCTCCCCACAGAACCCCTTCAGCCTGGGAGGAAGAGTCTGGCTGCCAGCATCCTGGGAGCTAGCTGAGTGAGTGGGGACGAGGGCTGGCTTGGCGGGGGCAAGGCTGGCTATGTCTCAGTTTTCCATATAAATCTCCCTTTTAAATTTCTCTTTTCTGACAGCTGGACTTGGTGTGGTCCATTCCAGAGACTTGTTTTAGCTTTTCCAGAGAAAAACCCTGCAGACTTCTGTGTGAGTGAGGAGGGGTCCTCAGCTGGGGTGGGGGTAGGGGGGTGGTCAGGGTCGGGGAGAGACTGACAGTTTTCACTGCTCCTGAGGTTTTCAAACTATCTTCTTTACTTGAGCTCTGTCCTGCTTCCTGAGATACTTGGCACTTCCACTTTTCAATTCTTTGGAGCTTATCCCAGTATAATTGGGATTGAGTCTTCATCTTCCCAACTGCCAGGGGAAGATCCAGTTTCTCATGTCTGCCAAGTCAGTACTACTGGTCTGTCTGCTTTTCACCTTCCAAATCCGTACTCCCTACCTCCCCTCTCATTTTCTTCATTCTTATGGGACTTAAAAAGTGCTTTCATTGCTGTTTTAGTAGGTTTAAGGAGGCAGCAGTAAACAATGGGTTCAGTCTATCATCTTTTCTGACCACTTTTTTCCCCCTTCAATTTTATTGAGATACAACTGACATACAGCGCTGTGAAAGTCTAAAGGGTACAGAATAATGATTTGACCTGGCAAGTTTTCTAATGTAAAATTGGGTTACCAAGGAGAAGGGTGTAGGAGACTATATTCCAAACCTTGAGAATGAGTTATCCCAAGGAATGGCATTTCAATCCTTCTCATCTTTGGATTGTTTCATTTTTCTACTGTGAAGTACATTTCCCCTTCCTAATTAAAAATTGATATTCACACAGCCCATACACAGGTACTCACAGGGCATCTGTCCATAGCAAGACTGCTAAAGGGAATGAGGACTGGAAGAAAGCTCCTTCTTCCTTAGGGGTAAGTAACAAGGACCATCTGGCTGGGAAGGCGGACACTGCTCCACGTAGTAATGAGTGAAGAAGTTGGACCAGGTCTGAAATGACAAGCACCAACCTCAGGAAACTTGTGTGCTGTCCTGCCCAGCCTGATAAGGAGAAGGGTTGAGTTTGCTGAGATAGGCAAATCATAGCTTCTACTGTAGTGATTTATTTTAGGTTTTTGAATCTTCCTCTCCCTACACAAGTGAAACAAGGCCCCTGAACTATTGTCTACCACAGGAATTCATTCAGGCAACTAATGTTGATGGTTTTCTAGCAGCAGATGCTGGCCCTGTGGCGGGGGTCGGGGGCACTGCCCCTGGGGCAGTTAGAGGGACTTGTCAGACAAATGTGTTTTCAACACTGTGGATAATTAAAATCACAAACATACTTGATGTGGACATTTGGAGACCCACTCACCTGGACAGAGACATTCAACTTTTTTTTTTTTTACATATACAAAGGCATTTTTATTTCTTTTTAATTTTTTTTCATTTATTTTTATTAGTTAGAGGCTAATTACAACATTGTAGTGGGTTTTGTCATACATTGACATGAATCAGCCATGGATTTACATGTATTCCCCATCCCGATCCCCCCTCCCACCTCCCTCTCTACCCAATCCCTCTGAGTCTTCCCAGTGCACCAGGCCCAAGCACTTGTCTCATGCATCCAACCTGGGCTGGTGATCTGTTTCACTATAGATAATATACATGTTTCGATGCTGTTCTCTCGAAACATCCCACCCTCGCCTTCTCCCACAGAATCCAAAAGTCTGTTCTGTACATCTGTGTCTCTTTTTCTGTTTTGCATATAGGGTTATCATTACCATCTTTCTAAATTCCATATATATGTGTTAGTATGCTGTAATGTTCTTTATCTTTCTGGCTTACTTCACTCTGTATAATGGGCTCCAGTTTCATCCATCTCATTAGAACTGATTCAAATGAATTCTTTTTAGTGGCTGAGTAATATTCCATGGTTTATATGTACCACAGCTTTCTTATCCATTCGTCTGCTGATGGGCATCTAGGTTGCTTCCATGTCCTGGCTATTATAAACAGAGCTGTGATGAACATTGGGGTGCACGTGTCTCTGACATTCAACTTTTAACTGCAGCCCTTCAGTGTGGATTTGACTTAGTATGCAGGCTTCTCCAATCCAAAATTACTAAAGTACCTTCTTTTGTAAGGTTCGTTTTCATGCACAAAGATCTTGAATCTATTGGTTGACTGTTGTTGTTACTACTCTTTTAGTATGGTGTGAGTTCCATTTATCCTTACAATTTAGAATATACTATATGGCCTTTTGGGCTTCCCAGGTAGCTCAGTGGTAAAGAATCCACTTTACCTACCATGTAGGAGATGCAGGTTCGACCCCTGGGTTGGAAAGATCCCCTGGAGAAGGAAATGGCAACCCATTACAGTATTCTTGCCTGGAGAATCCCCATGGACAGAGGATCCTAGTGAGCTACAGTCCATGGGGTCTCAGAGTTGGACACAACTTAACAACTAAACAACAATAACAAGAGGTGCTATGTATCAATAGTAATTCTGCCTCAGTAGTAGCCAGTTATCCAATACTATGTGTTGATGAAGCCATTCCGTCCCTTTCTGGTTTCAAGTGCCATCCTTGACATGAACTAAACTCATGTGGGGGTTTTTACTAATGCATGTTCACAGACCCACCCAGGACCAGAATCTCTGGGAATAGGATCATATTTGGAGACCAGTGCCTTGGAGCCTTACTACACAGGCTGGCCGGAGGACCAGCAGCGTCGTCATCACCCAGGAGCTGTGCATGTGTGCTCAGTCGAGTCTGACTCTGGGGCCCCATGAACCACAGCCCGCCAGGCTCCTCTGTCCATGGGATTTTTCTGGCAAGAATACTGGAGTGGGTTGCCATTTCCTTCTCCAGGAGACCTGCCCAAGCCAGGGATGGAACCCTCATCTCCTTCTTTCTGAGGGGATTCTTCACTGCTGAGCCTCTGGGGAAACCCTACCCACGGAGCTGGATAGAAGGTAAAACTCTTGGTGGCCACACCAGAACTGCTGCATCCGAAACTCAAAGTTGGGCCCAGCAGTGTGTGTTTCCATTAGGCCTCTGGGCATTCTCATGCTGGCCACAGTTTGTGAATCACTGACCGAAGACTTAGGATGCAAGAAGAAGGCCACTGAGGTGACCGCAGCACTGATGGGATGACAGAACTATCCTGGCAGTTCTTGGTGAGCACTGAGACATGCATCATGGTTAACTCACTTTCTCCAGCTCTGCTTTCCTGTTTGCTGTCAAGAGAATTGGTCATAGAGTTGCATAAAGATCACACACACACACACACACACACACACACACACGAAGGGGTGGGAGGTCACAGAATCGCTCCCTGCCCCCCTCCCCCCACCGCGCCCCCCACACACAGCAAGGGGCTGAAGGCTTCCAGCTGAAGGCCTGCGGAGAGATTGCTGAACGCAAGCCCCAGCTGGGTCATGGATGCCCAGGGCTCTGCCTCACTCTCTCGGGAGCACACTCCCCCAGGGCAGAGGCACGCACTGTTCTTGAGGCCTTGGGGCAAACAGGTGGGTCCCCTCACTTCCTGAGTGGTGGCGGGGGAGGGGCTGCAGGAGGTGGCACTCCGAGCCTGAGCTGGTTCTGCTGAGGATTAGGTCTGGGCTGCTTTGCCCTGGCTTCCCATTTCCTATGGAGGGAAGTCCCAGCCGCTAGGAAGATCTTTCCCTGTGAGCCCTGGGGAAGCAGCAGTAATCTGTCAGTGCTCCAGCCCAGAAGGCCAGGGGCCACGGTCTGGACACCCAGAGGCTGTGGGAACCTGAGGCGGTGCCCGCCTGTCTGTGCAGAACCAGGCAGGGCTTGCTGCTGATGGACAGAAGGCTCAGCGGGGATCTTCTTACCCGCCACCTGAAACGGACATCACCTTCCAGCGTCCCATCATCTGATTCCCCATAATAGTTCCAAAGTAGGTGGCCTCTGGGCTGGGTTCTAAGTCCACTGTGGGATCAAGGCTGTGACACACTCAGGGTTTCTTCCCCGTGAGGTTACCTCCGGGTACCTGACTCCAGGATTCCATCACACGGTCCCAAGTAGACCACAGTTCATCAACCGGCTTGTCATGGGATCACCTGGGGTTCGTTCAGTTGCAGACTCCTAGGCATCTTTCCTGTGGGGCTCTGGCCTCTGAGGTTGGACCTGAGATATGGGTATAACAGGGGTTTACTTGATTACTCTCAGCAAAACAGGACCCCCCCAGGTTCCACGGTGGGCATAAGGGCGCTTTGGACAAGTGGGAAGAGAGAAACTCATGCAGGTCTATGAGCTAAATGCCCTCCTGATCTTGATTACCCTTTCAGTCAGCCTCCTCTGTCCCTCCCAGCGGTGACTCAAGAGGAGGGTTTTCTTGCTCTCCCAGCCTTGGTGCTTTGGAAACAGAACAGCTTTTCTGTTTTTTCTTTTTTTGCTGCCAGCTCTGGGGCCCCACCCTGGGTTGTCAGCAGCGGTGAGTGGGGTCATGACGGGGTTACGACACCTATTTTCTGAGGACAACTACTTTCTGAGGCAGGCTTGGTCTTCCTGGTGCCAGAGAAGCAGTCCAATAAAGGCCAGACTCGCGCGGGCGCTGGGGCGGCTCGGACCTCCGGACCCCCTAGGAGTTGAAGGCCCGAATGAAACAGTAGGTTGCGACTAGTTTCCCTCATCTTGGCATGAGGGTACCAGACCGCAGTCTATGGATCCTTCTAGAAACGGGCGTTGCTAGTGGGGGTGGGCTGGGAAATCGGAGCAGAAACACTTGAAAGAGTTTGCTAGAAAGTGTTTCCCTTTGAGGAGGTGGGGCTGCACCTGGCGCGTCCAGACACGTGCGTGGCTTTGAGGAAGAAAATGGGCTTGGAGAAGGTTTTATTTCCTGCCCGCGTTCCCAGGGCGCCTGGCCGCCGACTCCCACAGCCGCGTGAGCAGGCGGGCGCCGGTCGTGGGATGTCTGCGCGTTTTCAGCGTTTCTGGGGGAAACCGGGCAGGGTGGCGACACGCGGCGCTCCCTCCCGGCCGCGAGGTCGCGGGCTCGGGGCTGGGCTGGGCGGCCAGCGGGGGGCGCCTGCGGCCGCTCCGCCGCCCCCGCCCGCACCGCGCGATCCGGCCCGCGGCGGCGCGGCCACTCGGGCGGCGGAGCGGCCGGAGCGGGAGCCGCGCGGAGCGGAGCGGGCCGGCAGGTGAGCGCGCGCCGGCGCCCGGCGGGGAGAGGCGCGGCCGGCCGGGCCGAGGGGGCGCGCGGCCGCCCGTCGGGTCCTCGGACCCCCGCGCGGCGGGGCGTGGGCGTGGGGGGCGCGCCTGTGGCGTCCTCGCCTCCGGCCGGCGGGGGCCGCACCCAGACGGAGGGGTGGGTGTGGGCCGGGGCGGCTGCAGCCGGGCCCCGCGCTCGGCCTGCCTTTTCCCCGTCTCAGGAGCCGGGACAGGCGCGACCCCCACCCCTCCGCCAGCAACTTGCCGGCGGAGCCGCCCCACCCAGGTCTTGCTCTTTCTCCTGCCCGAGCTTGGGATGGGTCTTCTCAGTCAGGTACTGCGGGGAAGACCCTGGCCCAGACAGGACCCCAGCGCAGGAACTGGGGCCCAACTCCGCTCCCCGGACGACGGACTGAGACCTCACTGAGGGGCATGGCTCTGTGCCCCCCTGGGTCTGGCACCCTCCGACTGCTCTGTTGGAATGCCCACTGGCTTATGATGGTAAAGAGGGGCTGATTTGTCCGATTTCCTAGGCTCTGACGAGGCAGGGGCCCCTGGAAGATCAGTGTATTCTGTTTAAAGTAAGAAATAATTCAGAGAGAAAACTCAGGTAAGGGCAAGACTAAGGGCTGGCGTTGGAAGCCGTCCAGCTACAGCCAGCCGTGAGCAGGACCCCCTTGCCTGTGGGGGGCCAGGGCGGTGTGTAGATGGAGAGCTGGCAAGACAGAAACCTAACCTTTCACGTGAAAGGGAAGCTAATGATCCCTGGTTGGGGGTGAAATGCTGGAGGCTTTCTCAGTGTGGGCTTTAGTTGTTCTCTCTCCTGGTTTATATCTTGGATCGCCTTTCCCAAAGGCGAAGAACGCTTGTTCTTTTTGCGGCCAAGAGCCAAAGCTGGAAAATGAGAGTTGGGGCCCTTTCATTACAAGTGGAGCCTTTAAGGTGAGGGCCACAGGTGTCCTTAGAGGTTGGGCTGTGTCTGGAATGGCCACATCTGGACTGGCCTTAGATTCAGGGCCCTCATGGCTTGCTGAAGCCTCAGACCTGGTCCAGGATGATGTTCAACAGAAACAGGAATGAATGAATGACCAGCAGGACTGCAATGGTCTCAGGGTGTGAAGCTGAGGGGACTTGGCAAGCTGGGGCCCTGTGCCCTGAGAGGAGGGCCTCTGGCATTCAGTCACTGCTTTCCCACGTGGGCAGGTGCCCTCCTAGGAGAGGGGAGCGTGTCCCACTGTGGACCTGGAACTGTGGGGGGAGATCCCTAGTGGAGTGAGGAGGCCTCATGGGAGTGGCGAGCTGGGTCTACAGAGGGCCTTTTGGATCTGCCTCCCCCTGTGCTGAATGTTTAGGGTCCTCAGTGGCTGGATCTTCTTCCTCAGCCCTTGATGCCCTCGGGCTTTCAAGCGTGGTTGTTCTTGGGCCTTTTATGGAGGAAGGAGAGAAGAGGTGAGAGAGTTCCAATTTCTGAGGCCAGATGGCTTACAGAGCCATGGCATGTCCCTTGTACCATTTGATCCTGTGAGTTAGGACAGGAGTGATCAATTAGTGGGAAAACTGAAGTCATCAAAGGGCCTGTAGCAAGTTAGGCCTGGAGTGGGGACTCCCTAGGCCTGGCCTTCTGGTCTTCCTGTCCAGTTTTGGCCTGGCGGAGTACCCATTAGGAGCTTGATCCCACCCCCCAGGCAGTCTCAAGTGGGCCCATTAAATCCCCCTCAAGAGTAAACATATTGCCTGTCCACCTACCTGCCCAACTCTTCCTTCTTTCTGTTCCTGACCCCCACTGGGGGGTGCTCTGGGGTTTTGCTACTGACCCTATCTTTTGAATCCCCTTCTTTTGTAACTGGGCTCAGAGGGACTGCTAATAGGGGGATAAAGACTTACATAGCCTCCATGGCTACTCCAGCAAGGGAACCTTGAATGGCCTGCCTGGGCACGAGGCAGAAAAGCGAGTTAGACGTGGTCCCTGCAGTCGGAAGCCTGCTGGCCCATAGGGGTGACAGAGTGTTGCAGTTTAGCCCCAAAACACCTCTGTAGAGAGAGGCTCGCAGAGCAGGCAGGCCATCCGTCTAGAAGGATAGATGGAGGAGTCTTCATTGCAATATCTTTGGGGGAGAGGTCTGATAATAGAGCCTTTTCTTGTTTATTCATGCTTTCTGTATTTTCAACATTGTCTACGGTGAAGAAGAAAAACAAAACTTTCTTTTTGTTCTGGAAGTGTTTCAAGAGCTGTTCTAGCTTCTGAAACTTTGAATTGGGCTTGCAGGTGAGGTCTGTAAACTTCCAAATTTAATATGGTGTGCAAAAGGAAAGTGCCAGGATTTTGAGATATTTCAGCACAAATTAGCCTCTAGAGTGGCCTGGAACTCAGGCAGTAGACGACACTTGGATCTGTTGCAAAGCTTCTTGTTGGCAGCGTCACCTCTCCTGCTGCGAGTCTGCTGGTATTTGTGGCTCACGACTGACTGTTGGAGAGCTGTCTGATGGGGCCTGGCTGGTGGGTGGACAGGAGCCAGAAGTGATGGAGGCAAGGTTGGTGGCAGCTTCCAGCCCTGAGCCACACCCATCTGGGAGCCAAAGAGTGGTTTCCTAAGCTGATGCTGCCTGGAATTGGGTTGGAATTGGGGGTAGGGGCTTTGCCCAGAAAAGAGTGGATGAGTCCACATCTCTGGGGGTCCTCACTGAGGAAGCTGAGTTTTATTTCCTGAGCATGATCAGCCCACAGCTTCCCGCTCCTCTCTGCATGTGACACAGGCTGCGTGATGCCCGGGAGTCCTAAGTCCTCTCTGCTCCTTGTGGTGAGAACTCCACTCCCACCTCCAGCCCTTGCTCTTCCTTCTTCCTATAAACCCTTCTCTCCAGTCAACTCTGTCATGTATGTTAGGACACGCTCAGTCCCCTCTTGGACAAGTGACCCCAGGGGTGGTGTGGGCCAGGGGCATGGCTTGGGGGCCCTTTTGATTTCAGGCTCTGCCCCTGGGGTGTTTGTCTTCCTTAGATTTTTGGACATGGGCATTTGAACCTTGACTGTCACTTTACAGGGGAAAAAGAAAGGCAGGAGCCATGGTCCTCCCAGCTCTCCACTGCCCAGCTTGTATAGAGGGAGCTAAATGGGGCCTCTCAGGTTAGGGTGGGCATTAGGCCAGGGCCATTGCCAAGTGTGGGGAGTTGGCAGTGGAAGGTCCAGCCAGTGTGTGCACAGGAGGCCACCCCTTCGGTTAATGACCACCTGCTGAGTGAGGTGGCTATGAGCAGCCATCCACCTGTTTGCAGAGAGGCACTGTTTTCAGTTATTAGCAACAAAGGCTAGTATTTGCAAGCTTTTATGCCTGGAGGACAAGAACACAGACTCTGGAGGGAATCTCTTGGGCTTGAGTCCAAGCTTAACATTTTAGCTGTGTGACTTTGGGCAGGTGCTTCAACCTCTCTGAACTTCAGCTTCTTATCGATAAAAAGAAGATGGAATAAGAATACTTATCTCAAAAGTCAGGAACAGCTCCTGATTAAGAGAGACCAAAGTGACATGACAACCAAATGCAATATATGAATCTGTGCTGAAAGAAATTGCATAAAGAATGTTATTAGGATAGCTGATGAAATTAGATAATGGGCTGTAGATTAGGCTCAGACTGTAAAGAAGCTGCCTGCGATGCAGGAGACCTGAGTTCAATCCCTGGGTCAGGAAGATCCCTTGGAGAAGGAAATGGCAACTCATTCCAGTATTCTTGCCTAGAGAATTCCATGGACAGAGGAGTCTGGTGGGCTACAGTCCATGGGGTTGCAAAGACACATGAATGAGCGACTCACACTTATAGATTATAGTGTATTAATATTAAATGACCAAATTAATATTAAGGACCAAATATAGGGCCTTGTTCTTAGGAAATGTGCACTGAAGTATTTAGAAGTTCACTGTATATATAAGCAGCCCACTCTCAAATATTAAAGAGAAACATATGTATAGACAGATAATAAAAGTGAAACAAAAATGATACAAATAGGCAAATCTGAATTAAAGTATAGGAGAGTTCTTTGTAGTTTTCATGTAACTTTTCTGAAAGTTTGAAACTATTTCAAAATACAAGGTTAAAAAAATGCCTAGTAGTTTGAATGAAACCACTTAAGGCATGTTACTTAGTGCCTGGCACTCATTGATTTTAGCTGCGATTGTTACTGTTGCTTTTTATTATCATTAATATGGACAAAGTGTATCTTACCTCCTGTTACAATACCTGGGCTATTTTTCCACTTTACAGATGACAGTTGAATTTCAGAGAGGTTAAGTGGGTTTGCTCAGGGCCACACAGCATTGAGTCCAGAGCACCTATAGGAGAACTGCTTGAAATTTATTTTGGATTAATCACCAGCATCTGAAACTGTGAGATTTTATGTAAAAACCCAGATTTCTTTTTTTTTCCAGTTATATATATGTAATATATTTGTAGTTATATATAAAAATTTTAATATGTATTTATTTTTCAGATTATTACTCGATAGTGAATATAGTTCCCCATGCTATGTGGAAAATCCTTGCTTATCTATTTTATATATAGCAGTGTATATCTGTTAATCCTAAAACAAACAAACAAAAAAAATGAAGTTGTTAATTCATGTCCAACTCTTTGCAACCCCATGGACTGCAGCCCGCCAGGCTCCTCAGTCCATGGAATTCTCCAGGCAAGACTACTAGAGTGGGTTGCCATTTCCTTCTCCAGAGGATCTTCCTGACCCAGGGATTGAACCCAAATCTCCTGAATTGCAGGTGGTCTCCTGCATTGCAGGCAGGTTCTTTTACCGACTGAGCCACCAGGGAAGTGGCCCGCTAATCCGATACCCCTAATTTACCCACCCCCTCTTCTCTTTGCGAATTGTAAGTTTGTTTTCCAGGTCTGTGAATCTGTTTCTGTAAAAACCCAGATTTCTGGTTTCCTTTGGTAACTCAGAAGGCTTGCAGCATTGGCCGCACTCCTCTGGGGCAGCTACTGGGTGAAGCTTGGCAGCAGATGGTCCTCACACAGAGCTTCCAGTTTGCCCTGGTGCCCAGCCAGCCAGCCTGCCTCACTGGTTGATGTCCGCCTGGCCTCTGGGGGCTCTGGGTTTGCTGTCTGAGGGGAGTGCCAGGCCTGGAGGCTGGGCTCTTCCCCTCCCTCCTGCTGCCCCGCCCGGGTTCTCCCCTCCCCGACCCGCTCCCCCATGCAGTGGGTGCAGCCTGGCAGCTCCTTGGCCCAGCCTATACTTGAGCACCTGCCAGGTGTGTGGGGAGAGGCCGGGGGCTGCAGGCAGGCGGAGGAGGAGCCTGAGGGTTTGTAGCTCCCGCCTGCTGTGTCCTGCCAAGTTCCTGGTCTCCCCTCCGTCCTGCCTGCAGCCTCCGCCGTGCTCCTGGCTCTTCAGAAGGGGTACAGGGTGGTTTGCTGGTACCCCATGAGGTGGGGTGTAGGAGGAAGTCCCAGAAGGGCCCCCGGGGTGCAGTCTTCGCTTGGTTTGGTGTATGTAGGTGGGTGATTATTTCTCTTCTCTGAGTCTCTGGGTCTTCCTCTGTAAAATGGGGCTGTACTTCCCCCCGAAGGGCGGTCAGAGGATTGGAGGCTGGCACGTCAGCTTCGAGCAGGTGGGGGTCCGGGGATATGGTCGTGAGGACTGTTTCACGCCACGTTTGGCCTCCGATGCCCCTGCTTCCCAAGAGCCAGAGGAATGAGCAATGGCTGGGAGTGAGGCCTCTGGGCCACGGAGAGCGGGGCGAGCAGGCTGGACAGGTGTCCCTGTGGCCTTGTGGGCGTGCCTTACTGTCCCCAGTCTCACAGAGGAGGGGACAGGCCCCGTGGCCAGGCGGGAGGGGCTCACCTGGTGGGGTTGGTGTCTGACAGATGGGGAAACTGAGGCTCAGAGAGGCCAGGTGACCTTGAGGGGAAGCCCCACACAGCCAGGCAGCTCCTGCCTCCTGGGCCAAGACCCTGAGCTGTGTTCCTGGGGAGGAGGAGAGGATCAGCTCATTTCTTATTTTCAGATGGCTTGGATTTTGTGTTAATTACAGAAATAATTCTCATTTATTATTAAAAAGCAGAAAAACCTAAGCAGTTAAGTGGGGGAGATAAACCAGAATCTGTACTCATTAATGTAACCCATTAGTGCACTGGTGTAGTCTTTCCAGATGATTTCTTGGTTTTTCTTTTTTTTTTAACATGTGACAAGAAGAAGAAAAATGAGTATCACGTTTCTTACTGTGTCTCGCTTACTTCCAGGCTTTGGGAGTAGAGATGTTGGGTTTCCCAGACACGTATTGGGCTCATCCCAGCATTTGGTATAGTAGGAACCCTGACTGGTTTTCTCAGCCCCCCTCTTGCTGGACACTTAGGTTTTCTCCAGTAGTTCTGCAGTTAGATCTCTGTGCTAAGGAGCCCATAGCTAAGTCTTTGTATACATTAGGGATTCTTTTCTGTAGGGTGAATTAAGACGGGTCCACTTCTCACCTTGAAGGCTGGATGCAGGTTTGTGGTAGGGCTCTGTCTGGGGGCGTGGAGGTCTTGGGCGCCAAGATTGCCCCCCTCCTCCATAAACTGCTTTGTGGTCAGAGGATGAGACAGGGAGGGGCGCCCACTGGAGGGCTTTGCCAGGAGAGGGGTTAAGGTGCCGCCGTCCAGGCTGGCACTGGAAGCCTTTAAGCTCCTGGGGGGGAGGCGGGTGGAGCTGGAAGCGAAGAAGGTGGCCTGCGTGCCGGGCCGGTCCTGGTGGTGGCGCCTGCAACCCCGCAGCCTGTTCTGCTTCCACAGAGGGGCCTGGGGTCGTCTGTGCCCATGCTCGGGGGTCAGGTCAGGAGTGCGTCCTTATGATTTGGGGGACCGGGTAGTGAGCACTCCCCCACCCCTTCCAGGGAGCTGGGCTGAGACTGCTTCTGTGTTTTCAGCTCTGAGACTCCCTGGGAGCAGGGGGACGTTTTTCATCTGTAGGAAGGGACTGGAAATGATACCTGCTCTGAGTGAGGCTCAGATGAGAGAGCAGATGCCAGAGCGCTGACAGTGACCGTGTTTCAGCATTTCATTATGGAAAAATGAAACACCCACGAAGGAAGACAGAATAGCATGCCTGCCCACACATACTCAGCCCTTAGATGCCACGGCTTCCAGCTCTGGGCCGCCCTGGAGTCATCTCTGCTCCCACACACTTCCCCCTTCCAGACCTCATATCGCTTCATCTGTGAAAATGGTCGTACAGCCATCCCTCCTTTTGTTGTGCTTTGTAGGTAAATTCTCTCTGTGTGTTTTTCTTTCTTTCTTTTTTTTTTAAAACAAATTGAAGGCTTGTGGCCACCTTGTCTTGTCAGATGATGGTTTGCATTTTTTAGCAATAACGTATTTTAAAATTAAGGCATGTACGTTTCTTAGATATAATGCTGTTCCACACTTAACAGGCTACAGTCTAGTGTAAACATAGCATTTATGTGCACTGGAAAACCAAAAAATTTGTGTGACTCACCTTGTTGACATATTTGTTTATTGCAGTGATCTGGAACAGGACCTGCATGCTGAGGAAGTATTCTTGTTTATATTCCTAAAAGAGGAGGAATAAAAAAAAGAAAAAAACCCACAGCATTATCTCCACATCTAAAACTTAGCAGTATTTTTTTAAAATTATAGCTTCCCAGTCAGTGTATTGTGTTCAGGTTTCCAATTGTTTCATACAGGTCAAAAATAAAATTAGAAAAAATTTTAGTTTTTAAAATCAGAATTCAAATGAGGTCTACATAATGGGATATCTTTAATGGGTTGATATCTTTCTCAAGTCTTCTTTCATCTGTAGTATTGATATTCATTCATTCTCTCTGTTGCGCCAGATGTTCTGCTTTTTTGAGCTCTCTATAGTGATCAACATATTCTTTATCCACCAAATCTCCTATAAATTGGTAGTTGTGTCTCCAGCCTTGATCTACTTTAGCTTCAACTACCCCCACCCCTGAGTAGGAAATGGCAACCTACCCCAGTGTTCTTGCCTGGAGAATCCCATGGACAGAGGAGCCTGGTGGGCTACAGTCCATGGGGTCACAAAGAGTTGGACACGACTGAGTGACTTAGAGCACACGCCCACCCTGCCCCACTGCCCCCGCAAGAGCACACTGGAGAGGGGGTTGCAGACTTCTGCTGGGAGGCTTGCATTGTCTGGGACAATCTCTTTTTGTAATCTTCAATGGCTTTGAGATAGTAGTATTTTTCACTATCATAAAAACCTTCCCTTTTCACCTGGTTACAAGTGGTGCTGAGTGAGTGGAGAACTTCCAGTTTCAGGCCATTGTTTTTCCTTATTCCTGCCTTTTTTCCATAGTAGTTGCTCTTCCCTATTAATCTTTTAATTACATGCGTAGTATATTTTTATTAGAGAAAATTGGAAAACAGGCATAAACAAGAAAAGTATGAAATTAAAACTGTGCTGAATTTTATCACCTAGTGATAACTCCTAAGATTTGGAGTATATCCTTTCAGACTTTCTAGTGTTAAAAAAAAAATACACACACACACACGTATGTGCATCTGTGGTACTGTTAAATGAAAGGTGGAACATTAGCCTCGGGTCTGTTTTCACCTTGTGGCATCTCCATAACTTCCTCCCCAGGATCTGGGGAGGGACATGGTCTTTCTCCCTGTTGCTCAGTGGTTCACACCAGGCAGGGTGTGGGGAAGGACAGGCGGCTGCGGGTGTAGCTCAGCTGCCAAGTTTTTCAAAGGAAATAAGGACTTTTGGTTGGCAGGGCAGTTGCTTTCACATCTGTTCTTTTAGGATTCTTTGCAGTTGCTTAACACACTGTGACCTGGCCTACCCCTTTCCTTGTCCAAAGTCATGTCCCGGAGGCCTGGCAGAGGCTGGGGCCGGCGGGGGAGGGGTCATGGGAGCCAGCCCCCTGCCTTCTGGTAGGCTGTGCCACCAACAGGATGCAGGGTTGTTCATCTTTCCTTGTCTGGCATTGGACCTGGGACAAGCAGCAGCTGTTTAGATCTCTACACTGGCGGGACAGTGGCTCAGGGAGCTGACTTTGGGAGCAAAGATGCTGTTTACTTCTTAGCACATGTGTTTTTTTTGGCGTGGTTTGGTGGCTCACCCCAAGTCAACCCTTAGGACCACCACTGATTAGGAGTGAAGGCCCTTGTTCCATCTTGTAACTTGGAGGATGTAAGTGAAGGAGGGAGCCAGAGCATCTCCATGTTTCCCTCCTGGGCAGGGAAGGGATCTTAGCACATCTCTGAGTCTGCAGTCAACCGAGAAGAGATGAAGGCAGAGGCGCAGGAGGTGAGTCGCTGCAATGGAATGCAACCCCCCCAGGCCCCAACCCAGCAGTATGAAAAGTCCCATCTGGGAGGACGTGAGTGACAGGACCACAAGCTTGTGCCTGTCCCAGCGAGGCTGTCTCCTTGGGGATCTCACTTCAGTCCCCCTGGCCCAGAGCATGGAAGAGCTGAGGGCCTGAAGGAGGGGCGGACGGCAGACCTGATGCCAGTACTGGGCCAGGCTGCTCTGTCTTCCCAGGCGAGTGAGTGCTGCTGTCTGCAGAGAGTGGGTTTTGTTCTTCTGCTCTGCATTCTTGTTAGAAGACTCCGGGGGCAGATCAGTTTGGCAGAAATGTCACAAAGGCCTCTTGAGTACCTAGTGTTGGGGGTGGGGGAGGCGGTGGTCTGCTGGAAGAGAAGAGGTGACCCCTTACCCCCCGTCACTCCCGATCAGGTAGGGGTGCTGCAGTGACAGCGTATCAGTCCATTCTTGACGGGGGCTGGAGGATGCGCTTCCGAGGTGGCTCAGTCATGTGGGTGGCAGGTCGATGCTGGCTGTGGGCAGGAGTCCTCCTTTCTCACCACAGGACTGCTCGAGGGTCCTCACAACATGCTGGCTGGCTTCCCCTAGAGTGATTATCCCAGAGGGAGCAAGGTGGAAGCCGCAGTATCTTTCATGACTTCAGAAGGCAAGCATGTGATGTCTGCGGTATTTTGTTGGTCACCCAGGTAATGTGGGAGGGCACCATACAAGGGCGTGGACACCAGGAGGCAAGGGTCACTGGGGCTGCCTACCACCGTGGCGCCTGCAGCTTCCAACTCTTATTCTCCCAGCCTAGTGAAATGAGAGCATCTTTTTTTTTTTTTTCCATCGAGTTCTTACAAAAGTTCCAGAATTGAGCATTTTGAGTCCCCTGCCCATTCCCCAGTGGACACAGACCAGAAGCCCACCTCTGAAGGGCTGACTCCCCGTGGGAACAGGAAGCTGTTACTGGACGTGGAAGCTGTGGAAGGAATGTGACAGTGTGTATCCTCCTAGGAGAGCCCTGTGGTCCAGAGGTGGTGACAATGGGACATTGCTTCCGGAAAGGTAGCATTTGTCCTTGTCTTGGCAGGATGAGTAGCATTTTAACCCCAAGTGGCAGAAAGGCCTGAGCTAGGGCATGGCAGGGTGAGGCAGCTGGATCGTGGGGTCACGGGAGATCAGGCTGGAGAGATGACTTGGGCCAGGCCTGGGTGTGGGTCAAGAGGAGGAGCCCGGATTTGACTCAGGAGATACTGAGAAGCCATGGAAGGTCTTTGACCAGGGCAGACATGCAGTAGAGCCAGGATCTAGAGAACACCCTCAGTCTGGCCTTCCTTGTCTTCAGCTATAATTGAGCACTTACTGTGTGCACTACACATGTCTCTCACTTAACCCTCACAGCCTCCCACAGAGCTGGATGATGTCATCCTGACTTCACGATGGGCCAAGGTAATGTAACTGGGCCAAGGTCCAATGGGGACTCTGATTGCAGAGCTCTCAGCCTCTTCATCCCATACTCATGGGACAAAGGACTGTCGTGAGAGTGAATCACCAGGCTGTTTGCTCGGACCCTTCCCAGGGCTCCTCTGGGGTGTGGTGACTCGCGGATGGATGGTGTCCATGTCTGCACTCCCTCTCAGACATCTGCCTGGGTTGCTGTGGGCTTTCTTCCCTAGGGGGAAAGGCTTGACATCTGGGTTTGTCAGATGGGGCCAAACTATTTGCTCAGCGCTCAGCGTTATTTGTCCCTTGGCCGACTGCCAACCGTGTCTGCTTGTTTTCGCTGCAGTTTTATTCCGTCTTGCCCACCATTTCACGGCCTTGCCACTCTCTCGTGTGGGGGCTGGGGGCTCCCACTCACCAGCCAGGCACTGACTAGGCCTGAGACGCCCTGTCGTGGGCCTCTTTCTCCTCTCGGCGGATGAGGTTTCTCTCCCCAGAGCTCTGGACCGTGCATCTCGCCTTCAAGGATGCCCCCCCAGATCTTTGTGCCACGTCATCGGTGGGCACATCTCAGCCTGGAGCTTGTCTGACAGGGGGCTGTGTGCACGTCAGGCTTGTGTCCCTAGCACCCCAGCGGGGTCCTGCCCACAGGGAGGAAGTGGGGGGTGTTGCAGAGTGAGCGGAGAGGGGCGGGTTGTGCCAGAAACCAGCCTTCCCTGCCCGAGGCTGAGGAAGCCCACAGCTGCCCCTCCTTGGGGGGAGTTTCTCCAGCAGGAGCAGCCTGTCTCCAGGGAGGGTCATGATGTGAGTGATTGAAAGCACCAGGCGTGGAGTAATTCTGGCTCTTCCCATTGTTGTTTTTTTTTCAGCTGTGTGTGCTTGGGCAAGTGAGTTGCCTCTCTGAGTCTCAGTTTTTTGTCTACAGAATGGGCATGATAGCAGGACCTCCTCCCGAGGCTGGGCCTGGTGCCCAGCACACAGTGTTTAAATGCTGACCCCAGGTCCTGCCTGCTGGGACCTCGCAGTTGGGGTGAGGGGTGGGGTGCCGAGTGACCAGTGACAGCAGCAGGCCGGCAGGGAAGCAGGGGAGAGTGCCTCCTCTGGGGAAGGAGCTGGAGGGGAGACCTGGGGAGGGTGAGGCTAGGAAAATTGGGCTGCATTCTCTTGTCTGGAGGAGGAAATGACAACCCACTCCAGTATTCTTGCCCGGAGAATCCTTTGGACCGGGGAACCTGGTGGGCAAAAAGTTGGGTATGACTGACGCGACTTAGCACGCCCTTCTTTGTTACCAAACAATACGATTTACTGTCAGGATACAAGGTAGAAAATGACCCCAGGTCCCCGTGTCATGTTCAGGGGACTCCCTGTGGACCAGGAGGTTCTTCCCCCTCCATTTGGGGCCGTCTCTGCGCCCAGCTCCCTTCCTATCTCCTGCCACACTGCTGAGCACCCCACCATTCCAGAAGGGAAGCTGAGGCCTGCAGTGGAAGAGGAAACTGGAGCTCAATTCGTGGCTTCCGGGGATGCAGGAGTGCTGAGGTTCTTTGAAAACTCTTTGGAATAGGGATTCCAAGCCGGTTGTGGGGGGGTGGGGGGGTGGGGAGGGGCAGCTGTGAGATGGAGATGCGGCAAGCCAGACTGGAGACCTCTGACCTCTTGGGCCATCCCCTCTCAGAGTGGTTTGAGGCCCCCTCGATGTGTGGGTGGGGAAACTGAGGCTTAGGGCCCTGTGTGAGAGGCGGAGCCAGGAAGAGGCTCCCTGGCAGGCTTCTGTTGCTTCGAATTGCTCATTAAGTTGCTGGGCTTCTAATGCAGGCTTTGGGTGCTTGTTTTATTTTTACTTTATGAAAATGGTTCCAGTTTGAATCTTCCAGTTTCCATGAGGTCATTGGAGCCAGGAGCCTGGCCTGACAGCTTCCCCACTCCTGCGAGGACTCTTGCTGTGACTGGGAGAGGGGGCCCCCGCCCCGCACACCCCGAGAGGCGCTGAGCTGAGGGTTCAACGTTGGCCTTTCTGTTGTTCCCACCGCCAGAGCAGGAAGTTGTGGGTCCAGATGTGACTCACTCTCATTAGGTAGCCAGTGGAAGGAGCCTTCACGTGTGCGAGTCTGGACGCTGGCCAAGGAGCGGCAGGCGACGGTCACCTCCGAGCAGGCCCTGCCCCTGGCCCAGCTGCTGGGGAGCCCCTGGAGGAAAGCCAGGTAAACCGGGCCGAGGGGATGGGGCGCCATCTGTCCTAGAGGCCTGGGGCCCCCTGGGCAGCACCCCTCCCCACCCGGCAGGCCTGGCCGGGGCGTGGATGAACACGGGCTGGACTGCAGGTAGGGGAGGCTTTGGATGGCCAGGTGTGGGGGCTCCTGGACAGGGTCACTGACGTGTCTCAGCCTGACGAGAAGCTGCTGTTACGACCGTGGTGGTGGTCACTTGGCACGGTCCCGCTAGACTGCCGTGAGCCTCAGACTCTTGGCTGTCCACATTGCTTTTCAAGGTTGTCGTTGTTCATTTACAAGCACACTTTACTTTTGTCGGTGAAAGTCAAAGTGAGCGGGGGAAGAGCAAATGAATTTATTTTGTTAGATTAAAAAAACAAAAAAAAAGAAATAAACCCAAACCACACTCTGAAAGTGACGCATGCCCAAGAGACAAAGAACCAAGATGCCTCAAGAAAATGGATGAAACAGTCTCTCTTTCCCTCCAAGTCCTCTCAGCCCAAAGCTCCGGGACTCCCAGTGTGGACCTTGGGGAGTGGGTCCTTCTGGTTCTTTCTGCTCATTTATCCAAACATGCACAGACATGCACAGACAAAAGCAAGCGTCTCTTGTCCGTGTCATCACATGGGGGTGAGGACAGCGGGCCCTGTGGGCTTCCTGCCCCTGGCCAGCCCTTAAAGGAGGGGACTGGGAGGGGGAGAGAAAGCGGAGCCCTGGGCTGGACCTCCAGGAGACAGACCCCCTGGCCCCAAGGCCTGGACGGATGGCCGCAGCCCAGACAGGCTTTGCCTGCAATAGCTGTGTGACCGTGGGCCGTCACCGGCTCTCTCCGCCACAGACACGCAAAGGGGACGACGTGAGGGGTGACTCGACCACCGTTTCTCAGGGCGGGGGCCCCGCTCCTCAGATGGTTTTAGCCATGTGGGTGAACGTGCTTAAAATGTAGGTGTTCGTTTTAATGTATTTCAGAAAAGAGGAAAAAAAAAATCTGTAAATAGGACCTGTGACTTCATGCATGTATTTTTGGCTTGGACAGGACTAAAGAAGACACAGAAACGAAACGGGGAGACTTAAGAGGAAGTGTGGTGGGATTGGCTCCACAGGAAGTGTGGGCGTCCAGGGGGTGCGGAGTCTGGAAGGCTCATCCGAGCGCCCTCCTTTCTGACCCGGCTGTGGGCCTCCCCCCTCTAGATGGGCCCTGGGCTTCCTGGAGTTTTCCTGCGGCTCCGGCTGGGGGGGAGGAGGACTCTCAGGTTGTACGGCCTCCCCTCCGCGGGGAAGGTGTGAACTTCGTGGGGGAGTCTCCAGGGGTAACTCGCTGAAAGCAAGTGACTGTTTGCTGGCAGCCGTTTTCCCAGGGGTGGGGGTAGGGGTGAAGGGCAGTCATGGGGTCTCTTTGCCAGCAGTGGGTCTGGGGACAGCCAGGCTTCCTGTGGGCCCTTTGGGGATGGGGGCTGGTGCAGTGGGGGTGGGGGGTTGGGGGCAAGAACGGGGCTTCCAAAAAGCCGAAGGTGCTTTTCCAGAGGAGACAGAGGCCCGACCTGATGTTGCTTTGGGGACTGCGCCCCCTTTACAGTCTGTAATTATTGGTTTAACGCATTCCCTGCCTACCCACCCCCTCCAACCCCCGCCGCCCGATGTGGTAGTGTCGTCTGCCCCCAGTTTGTGGAGGGGAAGCCCGAGGTCTGGTCCCGGCTCACACGGGGGCTCGGTCCCCAGGGCATCCATTCGTGTGCACTGCCTGTCAGGAAGAGCCGCTACGTTTGAGGCCTGGTGTGGGGGTTGGGACGCTGCACCTCGTCTTTGGAGGGGCTGCTGGGGGGAGTGCAGCTGTCCAGGCTCCGACTGGCTTTGGCGGGCCGGCGGGGCCGAGCCTTCCTGGCGGAGGGTCTTGTCTGCCCCCACCTCGGGGTGGCCGGGGCTGCGTCAGGGCTCTTGCTGCAGCGGGGCTTGTGTTCTTGGGCATGCGCCGGCGTCCTGCCTCCGTGGGGAGGTGCGTGACCCAGCCCTTGGCATTTTCCATGACTTGCCATCCCAAGCACTGCCGGGTCATCAAGGGGTGGCTGGCGGCCTGTCCCTCACCTCTTTCCTCCTGCCGCGGGCATGTTTACACTGAGCTAAAGGCAGTTGTCCACGTCCCATTGCCTAGGCTGAGGTTGCTGCTTAACTCTGCTGGGAAAGTGCAGGGTCTCTGAGGAAGCCGGCAGAAGGGTCACCCCAGGCAGGGTCTCTGAGTCAGTGTGGCCACGTCCAGCCTTTGGTGGGGTCGGGTCTTAGGGATGAGTGGGAAGTGCCAACGGTGTTTCCTTTCCTTCAAACGACCTCAGTAGCCAAGAGCTGGAAGTTAGTTTGGCTCAGTGAGTGAGGCCTTGGTATCGGAACAGCAACCAGAGAAGCAGGGTCTTCTGGAGCCCATTGGGTCCAGCCCCCTGCCTCCAGGCAGAGCTGGATTAAGGCCTGGGTTCAGTCCCCCCTCCGCCTTCTCCTGGCCATGTGCGAGATGAGCAGGGATTGAGCTAGCTTCTTGCATCTATGAAATGGGTCACTCATGGTACCCAGAGTGCTGGGTCGTTGTAGAATTAAAGGAAGGGGTGTAGATGGTGTGGCTGGCACAGAGGAGCCGCTCCCCACGCAGAGGTGTTTGTCGTTTTTACTGTCATGCAGCTGTGTCTGGGGCTCTCTCGCCCGTCCGGCCTTGGGTGGGAGGGTGCGCATCCTTGGAGAAGGGACCCTGGAGGGGAGGGGGCTGGGCAGGGCCGGCTGAAGGGTGTCGCTGAGGGGCCTCACTGTAGCCCTTGGGTAGTCACAGTCTCTGGGTTCTCAGTTTTCTCCTCTGTAAAATGGCAGCACCCACGCAGGTTCCTGGTGAACTTAAAGGCCTGAAAAATGCTTCCCAGGCATCCGAGACCAGCAAACTCAGGCCACGGTGCTCCTGGTGGGCGAGCCCCCTTCCTCTGCCCGAGGGGCCCACCAGCTCTGCCCCCGCCCTCCCAGCCCAAGCTCACTTGTGGAGTCTTTGCTCGCCCACCTGTGGCTCCTCCTGCTGTCACCTTCCAAAGAGGGGGGCCCGGTGCCCACCTGACAGCCATCAACATCCGGCTCAACCTGCCATGGCCCACGGATTTCACAACGGGCTCCATCATGGCCGGGGCCTCGCCCAAGCCCTGGCGCAGGCCTGGGGGCCGCGGCACCTCTGCTCCCCATGTGCCCCTTTCCCCACACCCCACCCACTGCGAGCCTCTGGAAGGACAAGGTCTCGGGGTGGGGCGGGGCGCGAGCCTTGGGCAGGGGTGGGCTGCATGAGCCCTCTTTGTGGAAAGTCACCTTTTCACCAAAAGATGGCTGAAAGTCACCTCTTTGGTGACCCTTCTCCCAGTGATGCCGGGGTGGTCCTTTCTCCCTCCGTCTGCTGATCTCTTTGATGGTCTTGCTTCATCAGCATTTTCTGAGCACTGAGGGCTGTGCTGAGGGATAGACTTGAGCCCACCCTGGGTGAAGAAGAGGTGGGACGGCTGACCTCAGGCCTGGAGAAGAGGCCTGTGGGGTTCCTGTGTTCCCCTAACACACAGATCGGTCAATTCCCCCTGTCCCGTTTGTGTTCAAACCCCTTTTCCTGGCTTTTGCCCACCGCCCCCGCCATCCTTGCCCCCATCTCTAGTTCTGTCTGCTAAACCCTGGGCCTGCCCCTGACCCGGGCAGCAGCCGCAGCCGCCTCTGCTTAGAGTGCTTCCCCCCTTTAACCCCCTTCTTGCCTCTCACCCCTTCCTGCTTCAGGGGTCCTTGGGGTCAGGAGAAGACGGGGGCACCAGGAGCACCTCCCCTTGCTCCCTGCTTCTCTTTGCACCTCTATCCACCCACCCCCTGGACCATGAAGGAAGTTACCCCCCAGGCGTGATGGACGGAAAAGGAACAAACTAAGGCCTTTGTTGCAGGTCCCCTGGTCCTCAGACGGGATCCTGGCCCCCAGGCCCACCTCCTCTAGCTTTCTGCTGCGCTGGGCTGGGGGGGTGATGGTGGGGGTGCCCATGACCCAGGGGGAGCTTGTACCACTTGTGGGTGGGGAGCAGCGTAGCGGGCCTACCTTTCAGGCATCAGGAGGCCCCCAGAGGAGTTGCCAGCAGTGGTGCCACCCCTATCTTCGGGACCCAGAGGACCGGGTGAAGACCTCTGTCTTCAGGATCCGGGCCTCCTTGCCCTTGGAAGTGGCTTAGCTCACCACCTCAGGTGCAGCCAACTTGGGTCCGGGGCTCCTGGCATCACTGTTTGGCCTAATGGGGAGAGGGTCAGGACCCTGGGGTGCAGCCCCTCCCTAAACGGGGGGGAAACAGGCCCAGATGCTGGTGTACTTCCCCGGGCCGAGCTGTGCTGGAGGCACGTTTCCCCTGGCCACGCTCAGCGGTGGCTGTGGGTTTGGGCTGGCCAGTCCCTCTTCCTGCCTCGGGCTCCCCATCTCTGCAGTAGTCGGTTTGACTCTGCCTCCCACCCACCTCCCTGCCGTGCGGGCCAGGGACCCCCAGGTCTGCCCATCCCTGCTCCCCGAGCCCTACTCCTCAGCGTCTCCTTGGAGCCCCCATCTGGCTCTGGGAGGAGGAGCCCTTTGAAGTTGGCTGGAGGCATTACTTTAATGGGATCCTGGCCTAATGGGGAGCTGTCTTGTTTTGAAACACCCAGACTCCCTGGAGCCACTGCTCAGGTTCCCTGGGGAAGGGGTGCCTTGGCGCCTCCCATGCAGGCCTGGGACAGGGGCTGGCATCCTGGGATCTCTTTGCCAGTCTGCTTTCTGGCAGGGGAGTGAGAGAAGAGAGGAGCTGCCTTTTGGGGGCTGGCCTGATGTAACAGCACTCCCTGGGTGTCAGCCTCTGGGTCAGGCCCCTGGGCCTAAGGTACCATCACACGTCCATCCTGCACATGAGGAAATCGAGGCCCAGAGAGGTTAATTAACGTGCCTCAGGTCACCCAGCCCCTCTGATGTAGAGCTGGGGTTCTCGCTCGTTTGGTCTCAGAGCTTGTGCCTCTCGACCACCAGGCTTTCCTGGGTTCACAAGTGCCTGGCCTGAAGCTGGGCCCTCGTCCACCCTGGCATTTCCTTGTCTCGTGGGGCTTGTGTGACCGACGTCTAGTCTCTCCCCTCCCCGCAGCGTGGGCTCACAAGGGGCCCTGCACCCATCTTGTTGGTTGGAGCTCCAGCACCTCCCGTGGTACCTGCTGTGGGCAGGAGCCCAGCGAGCACCTGTTGGATGGCAGTGTGGGGGCCTTGGGCCGGGGTAGAAACCGCACCGCAAGGTCAGCCCCCTTCCTCGTGAGAAGTTTCTGGATAGTGTAAGGAGTTTGTATAGCCATTAGGTCATTTCACTGCCAGAACAGGCCGGGGAGCCAGGGAATGTGTTTGTTCCTGTTGCTCAACTGAGAGTTGGGAGACCTGAGAGGCAGGTGACCTGCCGAAGCTCATGCAGATGAGACTAGTGACACCTGGATTGGGGCCCAGGCTCCGTGGTTCAGGGCCAGCTGTTTTTGACTCAGTTCGTGAGTTTGGGGTCTGAGTGTCTCCTGTGCGCCAGGCAGTGTTGGGTCCAGACCCAACGGCAGTGTGTGGCCAGATATTGGCCTTGGGAGAGGCAGTGACAGGCCAGGATTTCTGTGCTGTGGTGGGAAGCACAGGTCCTGAGTCCAGACTGGGCAGCATTCCTGGAGGAGGTGGCCGCTAAGCTTGGCTCTGCAGGGCGGGCAGGAGTTTGCCAGGCAGAGGGAGCTGGCGGGGTGGAGAGGTAGGCAGCGCTCTTAGGCTGCCTGAGCCTGGAGACAGAAGGGTGGGGCTTGTTTGGGGAACTGAAATAAGTCAAATCTCACAGCCACAGAGGGCCTCAGGACGCGCTGGAGGAGTGTGTTGGCCAGGGGTGAGTAGGATGGAGCTCATTGTCCGCGGGGTGGCAGACAGGTGTGAGGCACCCTTGGGGAAGATCCCAGGGGAGGCTTGGGTTTGGGGGGGTGGGCGCATGTGGCTGCCGTGGACCTGGGCTCCATCGCGGCGACTGCCTGTGCCCAGGAGAGCCTGGCTCTGGAAGACCAGTCTGTGGAGGGAAGGGGTGGGCTAAGAACGGGGGTGCTTGGGCTCAGGAGACAGCCGTGGGGAGGGGCTCCTGAGCCCCTGTGTTGGCGGCTCCGGAAGCCAGACTGTGGTTTCAGGGGGTGCGGGGGAGTTCGGCTGGGGCTGCTTCCCTTGCAGAAGGGCTCTTCCGGGCTCTGGGCTGGGCCTTCACCAGGCAGCCCTCCCCCTTCTCCTGCCCCCCATGTGCCCCGTTGACCTCGCACCGTTCTCAGGAAGCCTCGAGGAAGTGGGGTCTCGGCACCTTGGAGGCAGGCTGGGCTCTCTGGCGGGGGTCTCTGGGCAGTGAGTTCGGGATCTGGTCTAGTCAACAGTGCCTCTCTGGCTCTGAGGTTGCTGGGGAGACTGAGCCCTGCAGGGCCTGCTGAGTTCTGTGTGGTGGTGCCTTTCCATCTGCCTGTCCCGCTCACCTCTCTGTGGCTAACTTCTCTAGTCACCTGAGCGAGGAGGGACCTCAGAGGCCCTGGGGGCCTTTTCGTGCCCTGGGAGGAATCAGGCCCAGAGAGGACTTAGAGGCAGAGCTCTTCAGGTCTCTGTGCCCTGCACAGCTTTGCTTGCGGCAGGTGGGGAGACTGAGGCAGGTGGGGAGACTGAGGCAGGGGGCACTTGGAAGCAATGCACGGGAGAGGCAGGAAGTAGGGCAGGAGGGTCTCTCCTGCTTGTTGAGTGTTCTCTTCCACTTTCTCTTCCCCGGGGTGGATTGTTTCCCCAGCTGAAGACTGCCTGAGCGCAGGGTCTCCTCCAGTCTTCCCTGCACCCTACCCTGGAGGTCAAACTCAGGGCTGGTCCCCGTGTGCCCGTCCAGCCCAGCCCAGGGTCAGGTGGCGGTGGGGGAGTTGGGCCCCAGCCTCAGGGAGCTCCCAGGCTGTCAGGAAAGGGGCGGATAGTGACCTCTGTTCATGATGCTTCTTGGGGGAAGGTCCCTGAGTTGAGATGCTGGAGTCAGCATTTCCCAAAGAGGATTCATTAGAGATTTAATGAGAAAAGAGCCTCATGAACCAAGAAGACTGGCAAGTGTTTCGCTGTGTTTATTAATTTAGCAGCTTTGCTTTCTTACAGGGCTTCTCAGAATCTTTAATTCGCTAATGTGTACAGTGTATCCTTGAAAGTGAAAGTGGTGGTTGCTCAGTCATGTCAGATTCTTTGCGACCCCATGGACTGTAGCCCACCAGGCTCCTCTGTTCATGGGGTTCTCCAGGCAAGCACACTGGAGTGGGTAGCCATTCCCTTCTCCAGGGGATCTTCCTGATCCAGGGATTGAAACTGGGTCTCCCTCATTGCAGGCAGATTTCTGGGCTTCCCTGGTGGCTCAGTTGGCAAAGAGTCTGCCTGCAGTGTGGGAGACCCAGGTTTGATCCCTGGGTTGGGAAGATCCCCTGGAGAAGGGCATGGCAACCCACTCCAGTATTCCTGCCTGGGAAATCCCGTGGACAGAGGGGCCTGGTGGGCTACAGTCCATAGGGTCGCAAGAGTCAGACATGGCCGAGCGACTGAGTCTTGGGTATCTTTGGAGAAAGAGGAAGAGAATGGCAAGGCCAGCGCTGCCTGTGACCAGAGCCAGGGGTGTGTGTGGCCCCGCACGTGCGGCTCTGTGTGCATGGCTCTGGGTGTGTGCCTTTTCACGGCCTTGCGGGTGGACACATCAGGAGGTGCAGACCTGGGGTTCGAAAGGAGCCTGGGCCTTGGAGTGGGCAGCTCTGAGTTCGCATCCCAGCTAGGAGGCTTTGGACAAGTAGCTTGAGATCCCAGAGTTGGTTCCCCTGGCTGAAAGTAGAGTGAGAGCACCCCTAGCCCGCCCTGGGGGTCAGGATGCAAGGTGGTCGCCTGTCTGCAGCAGATGCTCAGAGGCTGACGGGTCAGGGACGCCCGTGGGCTGGTTTCCTGCCCTCTCTGTCTCCCCGGCGAGTGCGGGGTGTGCAAAGTGTGTCTTGAGGGAGGGGTATTGTGTTTTATCTACTTTTTGCAGCCCTGGAGGCCTTGGGGGTGAGGACCTGGTGCTGCCTGGAGGCTCTCTGGCTCGGGCCCACCTTCCTTGACCCAGTGGACAGGTGCTCTCTCGAGCCCAGCAAGGCACCGCCTAGAGAGTCCGCCTCTGTGAGGATGACCCTGCTCGTGCCCCAGAAAGCAGCCCTGAGGGGCTGGCGCTGCTCTGTCCACTCCAGAGGCCAGGACACTTCTAGAGCGGGCTCTCTGACCTCTTCAGTGCTGTGGCCTGTGACTGCATCCCGGCCACCTCTAGCCCTCGAGGCCCTTTCTGCCACCTTAATAGAACTTTCCTCTTGGGCATGCTGTGCCAGGTACAGCCCCCACACTGCCTGCATCACCTCCACTGAATCCCCTCAAAGCGCTGGGCGTTCAGAACATTATTTCCCCATTTTTTTTTTTTTTCAAATGAAACTGCAGCTCAAAAAGGATAGGTAACTTTTTCAGCGTCATGCAACTTGGACGTGATGAACCTGGGGTTCCTTTTTCTGTTTTTCTTATTTTGTTTGTGTGTGTGTATACTCAGTTGCTCAGTTGTATCCACTTCTTTGAAACTTCATGAAAGGTACCAGCCAGGCTCCTCTGTCCATGGGATTTCCCAGGCAAGAATACTGATGGGGGTTGCCATTTCCTATTCCTGGGGATCTTCCTGACCCAAGGATTGAACCTGCATCTCTGCATCTCCTGCATTGGCAGATGGATTCTTTACCACTGAGCCACCTGGGAAGCTCTTTGATTTATACACTCTAATAATGTATGGAAAATCACGTGGACAGAGGAGCCTTGTGGGCAACACCCCAGGGGGTCACAAAGAGTCAACTAACACATACATTTATGTTTGGGGTATTCACATACGTATTTATACATCTGTGTGCACACACATATACACCCACTCTGACAAACAGGCCAGGAACTCATCTATGTTAATATACTTAGAGTGTCACTTCAGTTATCAATCGCTTTATAGTGCCCTTTGAGTTTCTCCTTCCTTTTTTATTCTATGTGTTTATGAAAAACCCCTTTATTGAGGTCTGAGTGACATACAGAAAGCTGTGCATTTCAATTGTGTGCTACTTGATAAGTTTGGAGATACATATACACCCATGAAACCATCACCACAATCTTTGTTGTACGCCTGTCCCTCACAGCCCAAAGTTTCCTCCCCTCTTTTAATTTATCATTATTATTTTTACGCTAAGAACACACAAAATCTACCATGTTGAAAATTAAGTATTCAATGCAGTATTGTTAATGATAGGTGCTATGTATATGATAGATCTTGTTTTTTTCTATTTGAAAACTTTAAAAAATTACACAAGCTATGTTATACCCATAGAAATAGAAACTGAAAAAAGAAAACGAAACTGAAAATAACAAAATTTGTTCAGTCTGTTAAAGCAGAAATTTTGGTGTTTCTGTGTCCTGGTTTGGTTCTAATCCATTCCAGGCGTGATCTTCCCCATGTGGAATTTTCACAGGATACCCTGCCATAGTAGGGTTCAAGCTGCTGTATCTTTTTGACAGCTGCATAGTATTCTACTATAAGATTGTATTGTGATTTCTCTTCTCCAGACTGATACACACATTGCTTTCAGTCTTTCATAGTTACAAATAATGCTGCAATGAATAATCTTGTGTATAAGTCAAATTTCACACATGTGAAAGTGTTTGTAGGATAAATTACTTGAAGTAGATTTGCCAGGTCAGAAGGTGTGTGTGTACATTAGTGACTCAGTGAGGTATGACTAAAACGCCCACCCCAGAGGTTGTGCTAAATCTAATGCCTGCTGGGGTGACTGTCTGTTTCCCCCCAGTCTGGCCAGATTTGTGTAATGCTTTGATCTTTGCCAAGTGGATATATAAACATGGTTTTCCATAGTATTTTTAATTTTCATTTCTCTTGTTATGGGTGAAGTCAGTTTTTTTCCCCAAATGTTTAGGAGATTTGGATTGTCTTTCTGTGAACTTTCTGTTTATACTCTCCTCTCATTTTTCTATTAGGTTATTGTTCTTTTTGATTTGTAGGAACTCTTTACATATGAGGGAGATTAGCTCCTTGTGATAAAAATTGCAAATGTCTCCATAATCTCTTGCTCATCTTTTGATTTTGCTTTTGATAGCTTTTACTATGTAGAAAGATTTTTTTAATTGTAATGAATTTATCAGTCTTTTCATTGTGGCTTTTAGGTTTCATGTCAGGTTAGAAAGGACTTAGTCACTGCAGCCTTCTTTGAGAATTCTTTCATGGTTTCTTGCTCTTTGAAAATCATCCTAGTATAACTTATGACTCAAACTTTCCCTCCTCTGGGTTTTGCTAACTTTTTAAGCAGGCAACTAGCAGTGCAGGAGTTAAGACTTAAACCTAAATCTTTCTTGTCATCTCCAGGACAATGGCGACTCTGGGTTAAATCCACCATTACCAGTAGACCCACTGGGTGGGTCATGGGAAGCTCACTGTTGTGACTTCTTGGGCAGGACTAGCACCACATGAGGTCTCTGAAGGCCAGCTAGACTTCCCCTTTCTGTTCTTCCTTATCAAGGGGAAAGGGAACAGGAATGAAACATGGACGTGAAAGTGTTTTAGTCTAAAGGGGGAGCCTAGTGAAGGTAGGGCTTAAAGGAATGAATCACTAATGGTGGAATTTCAGGCAAGAGTGCGGGGGAATATATAGCTGTTCTTTCCGATATGAGACCCTAGTTGAGTAGTCAGTTAATCAACACTGTTGCCTGAACACCCACTGTGTGCAGAGTCCTTTGCATACAGCTGGGGGAAGGCGGCACTGAAGTCTCTGCCTTCTGAAACTTGGGCCTGGAGCCGAGTTTGCTCTCGGCCCCTGGCCTGCGTGCTGGCACATAGAAGGTGTTGGTGAACATCTGCTGAAGCCATGAGTGCATAAACCTCTGTCCAAATGAGTGAATGAATGGATGAACCCTTTCCGGGCAGTCCCTAACCTTCATTAGAATTGGAGCAGGAGATGGCAGACCAGATTTATTATCCCTGGCGGCTGGAGCATTGGGGGTGTTTGTGTTTTAGAGATTGACTAGGTCATGCCTAATTCCAGAGGAGAAGTAGAAGGGCAGATTTCAGGAACAAAGAACAATTCCCTGCCCTACCCCTAGGATTAGCCCTCTGGGGCCAAGTGACAAACACTTCTTTTTGTTGGGCCTAGGAGGTCTGATTTAAGTACTTCCTTTGCAAGCCGGAGAGCCGTGGCCCAGATGGGGTGAGGGTGTGAGGGTCACAGAACATGTTGGCAGAGCCGGGGGGCTGGGACACAGGTGTCCGGACCCCAAGACTGAGTGGCCGCCTGTACTCCCTGGAGGCTGGGTTGGAGTCAGCTTGGGGGTCTTGGGGAGCAGGGCTGGCTGGGGACTTAGCTGTTGGGGGATTTTGGCTTCTGCTCGTGCCTGGTGGCACTGCGGGCGGTCACCAGGAGGTGGGGAGATCAGGTAGGGGGTTGTTAGGGACTCTGCCCGCTTTGCACCCGTCTCTCTTGTGGGGACCTTATGGCTGGGCTTTCTCAGCTCTAGGAACTGAGCTTCCTTCTGGGTACATGTGCTGTTTTGTCCTCACAAACTTGGCCTGTTGGCCACGAGGACCCGTGCCTCACTCTCCCCCGACCTTGGGTGTCTGCTTCCTGGTGAGAGCACTGAGGCCTGGAGCCTGAGAGCCTCTGCCACTCACATGGCCGGGGCAGCAGAGCTGGGACTTGATCCCAGGCCTCCTCCCTCCCAGGCACAGATCACCTGGGGAAGGTGTGACGCGGCAGGCGCTTCCTGTTCTGAGGGAGACCTTTTTGCCTGCTTTCCCCATCTCATGCCTTAAAGCCAACCCCCCCCCGCAGCCGCCCTGCCTGCTTTCTGCCGGATTCAGTTTGGCTCATCCATTTGTCCATCCCACAAGCACCTGCCAGGGCCCAGCTGCAGGACATGGACTTAATCCCACATCAGTTTGGTGAGGCAGTGCGGGGATGTTTGAGAGGTTTTTGGAAGAACTCCTGACACGGACAAGCGCCGGGAGAAAAGGGTAGGCAGAGGGAGGTTATTCTCCCGTGTGAGCAAAGGCTTGGACAGGGGTCCTGGGTGCCCCTTCGTGCTGGACCGGGCAGAGCAGCTAGTGGCTTCCCCTCACAGAGCTCTGGGTCTCCTGAGGGAGGTGACATTAACGTGATCAGAAAGCCCGCCAGTCACCCAGCGCTGGGCTGGGGCTCTGGGCTGGGGGCTCCTGCCTGCAGCAGTGTGGTCACGTAGGCGGAGCGTGGGCACAGGGACCGGTCCGAGAGGCCCAAGTGGGGCCTCTCCTCTCCTCAAGCCCGCCCGCCTGCCCCGCTTCACACCCCAAGGCCCCACTTCCCCTTTCTGGGGCCACCAGGCCCCACACAGCAGCAGGGCCTGCCAGGGCAGGGCCAGAGGAAGCCGGGCTGGGTTCCTGCCAGTGCTGCTTGGGTGAGGAAGTGGGTATCCTGTCTGTGTCTGTGAAAGCTGGGGTGGGCTAGCACTCCCCTAGGGGTGTGGTAGGCCTGGGAAGGGGCTGCCAGATCAGCTAGTTCCGCTGGGGAAGGGCTTCCTGAGCACCCAGAGGGCCAGGTCCTACAGTCATAATTCAAGGTCCTAGCGCCCTCTCTCCAGACTCCTCTAGCTGAGGACCATGGACCCCTGCCCATCAGTATTTGACAGGAAGACCTCAGTCCTGTCTTGGTTGCAGGGAAGGGAGAAGACAGTGTGTGAGGGTAGCTCAGAGGGCTTCCTGGAGGAGGAGGCCCTCCTGGATCTTGCTGACTATGAGGACGCTCCCTGGCATGGCTGCCTGATCTCGCCCCTGGAAGGCAGAGGGAGGTACTTTGATGGAGTCCACTTTGTCCCCCACCCTCTCTCTGGAGCCTTGAAAAGGGGGAGGCCTGGAAGGGGTTGGCATTTGGAGATGTTCTGGGCTCTGTGGACATCAGCACTGTGAGGGAGATGGGCAGGACCCTGGATGGCCTGTGTTCAAATCCGGCTCTCTTTTACTAGCTGTGTGACCTCAGGCAGGTAACTGAATCTCTCTGTGCCTGAGTTGCCACATCCATAAAAGAGACAGGAGTCTCACCTTCAGGGCAGGCATGCGGATTCAGAGAGCGCTGGGCACACAGCAAGCACCCAGTGGATTCTGTGAGGGTCTGTCCCGCTCAGCCACAGGACCTGGGGACGCAGGGGGCTCGGAGCCCGCCAGGGCCGCTTGGGGAGCGGCTGGGTTGCCCGGCTGTCAGTTTCTTCCTAGGCATTCCCCTGGGCTCCCTAACTCCTCTTGCCCCGGAGTCTCTAGTGGGTACTGGAGAAGATGCAGGGAGCATCCTGCCTCCCACAGCCTTGGGTCCCCGGCTGCTCCAGTCAGCCAGGGACCTGGTGGCTGAGGTATGAGACCAGGTAGGGATGGGGAGGGTTCCCCAGAGGAGGTCTCAGCCAGGACTGGTTGCATCTCAGGGGCCTACTCCCACCTCTGAACCAACTTCTCTTGACTTGGATCCTCAAGGGGCCATGAGAGCTTTCCGGAAACAGCACACTGGGGCAGGGGGCCTAGCACGGACCTTGGGACTCGGTTGTAAGTGCCGGAAGCTCAGTCTGGCTTCAGCCGTGGGGGGGCATTGATTGTCCCTTGTGAGTCAATCTCTTGGGGTTGCTTGAGCCTCTGACAGAGCTGGACCTATGGGCCCTGGGGCTATATTCAGGGCTCTGTCTCTCTCCAGTTCTCCACGTGAGCTTCTTTGTCACATCTGTCACTGTGTGGCTCCCTTGACTGCCAGCTCCAGGCTGCTGGCAGAGAGAGCATCAGCAGAAGTCCCAGCAAGGACTCTCACTGGTTTTGGTCCCATGTCCATCTCAGGTGGCGCTAGTGGTAAAGAACCCACCTGCCAATGCAGGAGACGTAAGAGATGCAGGTTTGATCCCTGGGTCGGGAAGATCCCTTGGAGGAATGCATGGCAACCCACTCCAGTATTCTTGCCTGGACAATCCAGGCACAGAGCAGCCTAGAGCAGTCCATGGGGTCGCACAGAGTTGGACACAACTGAAATGACTTAGCATGCATGCACACACCATCCTTAAACCAGTCGCTGGGGCTTGGGAGAGACTGTGCTGATGAGCCAGACCTGGGTCACATGGCCCCTGAACTGGGGGCTGGGGCACCTAGCAGAGGCGGGAAACACCCTCCCACTGGACCCTTGGGGGTCCCCCTCCTTTGTGAGAAGGGGTTGCTCCCCTGCCAGCGTTGCTGTGAGGTGGGCGTGACAGTGAGGGAAGGCTGGGACTCTAGCCCCTCCAGATAATGGGGTCTCGAGATCTCTGCTATAGGTGTCCGTGGAGTTCACACAGAACCCGGGGGGTGGGGGTGAGGGCAGGCCTGGCTTGACCTAAGGTCAGGCTTAACAGCCGGAGCAGTGCCTGGTGCTGGAGAAACTGCCCTGAGAGGGGATGAGCTTCCTGTCACAAGGCCTGCGAGCTGAGGTTGCAGAAATGCTTGTTAGAGATGTGGCAGGAGTTCATGCAGGGGTTCAGAGAGGCCCCCGAGTTTCCCAAGCTGGCACTGGCAGAAGGACTGGAAATTGGCCAGAAGGGCCTTGAAACCTACCCCGACAGAGAGGCCTCTGGGTCTCATTTTGGGGAGGAGCTGGCCTGTGGAGCCCCTGGAGGAGGGCATGGCAACCCACTCCAGTATTCATGCCTGGAGAATCCCTCAGACAGAGGAGCCTGGCGGGCTATAGTTCACGGGGTCACAAAGAGTCGGACATGACTTAAACGACTCAGCATGCGTGCATGGCCTGTGGAGATGCCCGTTGGTGCTGGCTTGTCTGCGGGAGGTGGTAGCACAGCCCTTCCCCGCAGTCTGGCCTTGCATGGCTCCCTTTGTTCCAGAAGCTGGACGGGGCCCCTGGGTGGGTCGCGTCCCCATGCCCATGATGCCCATTGTCCACCTTCTCACCCGCCTGCCGTTGCCCAGGAGGTGGCCTAATTAGATCCCCAAGAGGAGTGTTTACCAGGCCCGAGTTTCCGAGGACTCTTTCAGCTAACTCCTCCCTCTCCCTGCCTGG
The DNA here is from genome assembly GCF_023699985.2 of Odocoileus virginianus. Classification (NCBI taxonomy): domain Eukaryota; kingdom Metazoa; phylum Chordata; class Mammalia; order Artiodactyla; family Cervidae; genus Odocoileus; species Odocoileus virginianus. The sequence goes on along the minus strand of NC_069693.1, from coordinate 41,430,529 downwards.
CTCAGCCAGGCTTTGTGTGCCTGGAAGGGCAGGTTGGTGTTGGGGGTGAAAGGCCCCGTGGTGTGTGTGTGTGTGAGCACATCCTGGCCACCCACAGCTCTGTTCTGGGGCTGCGCTGGGGGGATGGAGCGGCCGTGGGGAGTTGCCTTGGCCCCTTGGAGTTTGGGTTTCTTAGCCTGGCTGTCCTGGTGCCCTGGGGCTGGCACCCGGCCACAGAGACAGGCAGTGTTGGGAATAGTTTTGGCAACTGGTTCAGTCCCTGGGAGCTGCAGCTTCTGGAAGGAGCTCTGTAGGGAAGCCTCTCCCCGTTGACTGAAACCATGAGGCGGGGCCGAGGGTCCTGGTTTGGGAGCTGGCAGACCTGGACTTGAGTCCCAGCCCTTCTGCCAGCCAGCTCCAGCTGTGTGATTTTAGGCAAGCCGCTCGACCTCTCAGGGTTCGGTTTTGCATCTGTAACCCCCGGGCCTGACAGGTCATGAAGGTGAGGGGGGAGATGTGTGTGCAGGCTCCTGGTGTGACTGTTACAGCTGTTTCCCGTGCGCCCTGGAGCGGGGCCTTCTCAGGGCAGGGCCTCGTCTTGCTCTGTGACTGCTTCAGCACCGGGCTGGGTAGTACTCACACATGCCTCTGCTGGAGCAGAGACCAGTGAGTGTCGATTTAGAGGTGGCAAACTGCTGGGCTGTGCCACGCGAACGTTAGGGATTTCTTTTTTCCTGAACTAGAGTTGATTTACAGTGCTGTGCCAACCTCTGTTGTACAGCGGAGTGACAGTTATACACATAAAGACATTCTTTTTTAAAATATTCTTTTCTATTATGGTTTATCCCAGGAGATATAGTTTCCCTCTACTATACAGTAGGACCTGGTTGTTTATTCATTCTAAATATAATAGTTTGCATCTACTAACCCCAAACTCTGAGTCCCTCTGTCTCCCTCCCCCTGCCTCCTGGGAAACCACAAGTGTATTCTCCATGTCTCTGAGTCTGTTTTGTAGGTAGGTTCATTTGTGTCATATTTTAGATTTCACATGGAAGTGACATCATATGGTATTTGTCATTCTTTTTCACGGCCGAGTAGTATTCTGTTGTGTGTATGTACAGCATCTTCTTTATTCATCTGTTGATGCATATTTAGGTTGTTTGCCTGTTTTTGTTGTCCTGTTGTTTAGTCTCTTTTGGCTATTGATACCACACAAATTTTAAAAATTAGCTATCAACATTTGAAGACCGGTATTTCATGTAGAAATCAGATTTGTAGCTTGTCCAGGCACTTTGAACACTTTGGCAGCCCTGGCTCAACCCCCTCAGGGTTGCCTGGGTTAAAGAGGTGGCTGCCAAGGCTTGTGGACACCTGCCTGGGCCCAGGAGGAACAGACGGGCCTGGACCTCTGGCAAAGAGCCCCTTCTTCTGCCTCCAAGTATGTGGTTTTCTGTTTTGTACCTAGGGCTTGAGGAACAGGAGCTCCCAGATGGAATAATGCGTCAGGTGGCTCCTGATTCAAGGTGGCCCCAGGTTACTCAAGGCAGCTGGTGCTCGTTGGGGGTCTGCACTTGGGACGCTGAGATTCTGGGTGACCTGCTGTTCTGTCTTTGGAGTCTCTGGACCGACGTTCCTTTGCAGCTTCCACCAGCGGCCACTTGCACCCCTCGTGACTGCCCCGAGCCTTGCCGCGCCTTCCTGCCTCCCTGCCCTCTGCTGCCTGCCCTGCCCTGGTTGCTGTCCCTGAGGCCTGGAGGCTGTCAGGGGCCTGGACTCCCAGTTTACTCCCTTGACGCAAGATTCCTGTTGAGAGCGTGGCAGCCGCCCCAGGCCCCAATGGCTGAATCTAGGGATTGCACATTTTCGGGTACCTTTCTCTCCCTGGAGACTGGGAGCCCCAGTGGAGAGAAAGCCAGCCTGGCACACAGGAGATACAGTGGGCCTGGTGTGCCGTAGGCATGATTAGCAAGCCTTTTGGGAGTAAACTAGCGAGTAAATATATGAGTGGTGCTGGAGAAAGAGGGAGACCCTCTGGGCTGAGCATTGCAGGCCTGCGGTCTGCTCTCAACTTTGTCACTATGGGTCCACTATGTTCTGCTCTGAGGTTCAGTTTTCTTTTCTATGAAGTGGAACTTGCTAGCTTGTCAATGGGTCCTGTTAGAAAAATTCAGTCTTATGTGGAAACTTAACTTAATGCAAGGGGGATGCTCTGAGTGAAGCTGGTGTTCGGGTCTAAGACTCACTGAAAAGCTGCAGTAATCGAGTGAGTGAGGTCTTCACACAAGAACCGTTAGAGAAGAAGAAGTCCTGCAGACAGACTTCACATGTGTGGCCACCTGACTTGGGACAAAAGTGGCTCCACTGACACTTGTGAGGGAAGAATGTGGCTTCACTTAAGGCCAGTGGGGTAATCAGATGCCCTTTCAGAAAAAGGAGCTTGACCCCCACATCATACTGTACCCAAAAATTCCATGAGATGGATCAGAGCCCTACATGTAGTCAACCTGCTAGAGCAGTGCTTTCCAGGAGAAGCTTCTGGATGCTAGAGGGGCTGCATATCTGCACGGCCCTATGTGATAACCACGAGCTGTGTGTGGCTGTTGAGCACTTGAAATGTGACTGGCATGACTGAGGGACTAACTCTTTTTCTGATTTTAAACATGTTTTTAATGTAATCATCATGCTATTGTGGTGTTGTGCTCAGTTGTTCAGTTGTGTCCGACTCTTTGCGACCCTGTGGACTGTAGTCCACTGGGCTCCTCTGTCCATGGGGATTCTCCAGGCAAGAATATTGGAGTGGGTCGCCATGCCCTCCTCTCATGCTATTGTTATGCTCAAAAAATGAAGTGTAATTTACTAACCTAGTCCCACCTTCTGCTCCCATTCATCTACTTGGGCGCTGTGTCTTCCTTGCTGCACGGGTTTTCTCTGGCTGCAGCGAGCAGCGGCTACTCTCTAGTTTGGTGAGCGGGCTTCTCATTGCTCTGGAGCAGGGCCTCTAGGGAGCTCAGGCTCAGTAGTTGTGGTGCTTGGGTTTAGTTGCTCTGTGGCACGTGGGATCTTCCCAGGTTAGGCATCGAACCTGTGACCCCTGCATTGGCAGGTGGATTCTTAACCACTGGACCACCAGGGAAGTCCCAGTTCCCATTTAGATTTCACCACTTGTTTCAAGACAACTTTTTGTAGTTGCACATTTAAAAAAAATATTTATGTATTTGGCTGGGTCAGATCTTAGTTGCAGCATGTGGATCTTGTTCCCTGACCAGGGAACAAACTGGGACACCCTGCATTGGGAGTGTGCATTCTTGGCCACTGGACCACCAGGGAAGTCCCTGCAGTTGCAGTTTTTTTAAATCAAGGTCTAGATAGAGTCCACTATATTGCATTGGGTTTCTAAGACTTTGGGCTTCCCTGGTGGCTTAGTCGGTAAAGAATCTGCCTGCAGTGTAGGAGACCCAGGTTCGATCCCTCGGTAGGGAAGATCCCCTGGAGAAGAGAATGGCAACCCACTCCAGTATTCTTGCCTGGAGAATTCCATGGACAGAGGAGCCTGGCAGGTCCATGGGGTTGCAAAGAGTCAGACACGACTGAGCAAGTAACACTTTTTTTGTTTTTTGTAAGATTTTAAAATTTATTGTATTGTGTAACATCCCCACTTTCTCTCATGTCATTGACTGGTTAATAGTGGGTTATTTGTCCTATAGGTCAGTAGTTTTCAAAGTGTGGACCAGCAGCTTCACCATCTCCTGGGAACATGTAAGAAATGCCCATTTCTTCTCAGACCTCATCTGGTCCTGCTGAAACAGCACTGGGAATGCAGCCCAGCGATTTGTGTTTTAAACACATCCTCCAGGATCTCCCCTGGGTACCCCTGCTGTTGTGACTAGCCCGCTTCTTAGATTTGGCTGATTGTGACCTGCTGTTGCCATTTACCTTAGCCTCTATATGGGACTGAATTTTTCATTTCATTAAAAAGTGTTTTATTTATTTTTTTGGCTGCATCGGGTCTTCTGTAGTTGGGGCGAGCAGGGGCTGCTCTTCGTTGCAGTGTGTGGCCTCTCACCGCCGAGCACGGGCTCTCGATGCACCACTTCAGTAGTTGTGGCACGTGGGCTCGGTAGCTGTGTCTCCAGGGCTCTAGAGCGCGGGCTCGGTAGTTGTGGCTCATGGGCTCGGCTGCTCCGTGGCACATGGAAGCTTCCCAGACCAAGGATTGAAGCCATGTCCGCTGCCTTGGCAGGTGGACTCTTTACCAGTGGACCACCAAGGAAGTCCTAATTTCATTTTTAATCAAATTTAATTTTTGACAGTGATGTGTGGCTGGTTGCTACTGTATTGGACAGCGCAGTTCTAAGAAATACAGGAAACTAGCTTTATGACCTTGGGGTGGGCCAGGCTTTAAACAAGACCTGAAAGTTAGGTTTGGGCTAAGGACGATAATCACACTTGGGTGTGAGTCCTGACCTCGCTCTCCCCTGATGCCCAGCCTCCCCAGTCCAGGTCAAATCTCGGTCTGCTTTTTGTCTCTGCAGAGCTGAGGACCCCGAGTGACCGCTCAGCTGGACCTGAATGCAGAGGCGGATGCTGGCGGTGCAGTGAGCACGGCCTGGCAGCGGGAGCAGTGCAGACCCCGTGTGCCCATGGAGCTGCCAGCCGAGGGGGTACCTCCCCAGCCCCACCTGCCAGGCTGGGAGAGGCCAGAGGCCTAGGCGCGCAGCTGTGAGTGTTGGCAGACAAATGCTCCCCAGGCCGTGGGGTTTCCTGCCTGGACCACTGGGTGGGTATGCCAAGGCGGAGGATGCCAGCCAAGGGGCGCTACTTCCTCAACGAGGGCGAGGAGGGCCCTGACCAGGATGCGCTCTACGAGAAGTACCGCCTCACCAGCCAGCACGGGCCACTCCTGCTCATGCTCCTGTTGGTGGCCATCGCTGCCTGCACCACTCTTATCATCATCACCTTCAGCTATGGGGTGAGTGGGGGCAGCCCGTGGGTGCTAGGGGCTTCCCTGGGGTCCAGGTCTCAGCTCTGATGTTCTGTACTTGTGAGGCCTTGGGCACGTCAGTATCTTCTTTAAGGCTGAGTTTCTGCATCTGTAAAGTGTTATGGAGCATATTTAGGCTGGAGGAAGACACATTTTTTAATTTTAATTTTTAGGTCTGGGGTGGTTTTAGATGGTACGTTAATTTGGGCAGATGAATGACCGTCACTTTTCTCCACAATGGACTTTGATTCTATTGAAGACCTGGGTCAGGGAGGGCTGGTGTGTCCCTGCTCTCACTTCTGGTATCAAGGCAGACATCATGAATCAATCCTAGCACTCATGCTCAGGGAGCCTGGCCGTGGTCTCAGAGTCCTTCTCAGAACAACTGTCCAGGCTGACACCACAGACATGACCTGTGTGTGGCTGTTGAGCACTTGAAATGGGGCTAATATGTCTAAAGAACAGAATTGTCTATTTTGTTTCATTTTCATTTATTTTAATGCTCTGGCTGCGGCATGTGAGATCTTAGTGCCCCAGCCAGGGATCGAACCTGAGCTCCCTGCTGTGGAAGTGCAGAGTCTTAGCCACTGGACAACCGGGGAAGTCCCTTAAATTTACTTTTAAATTAGTGGAAGTTTAATTTTGAATAGCCACAAGTGGCTAGTGGTTGCTGTATAGGACGATAAAGTTCTAGGAGAAGAAAGACTAAAGGGACTAAAGGGTATTAATAGAGCGGTATGAATGAGGTAAGGTGGCCAGCACTGAATAGGTGCTCCATCAGTGCTGTCTGTGTCTCTGTGGGTCTCAGGGACGTTTGTTCGGTCACTTGGCAGCTAGCTACGGAGTACCCCTGTGGGCCTGCTCCCGGATCAGTCTGTGCTCGTCTTGCTTAGGGGCCCCAGGGGGAAACCAGGTGCCAGCCAGCTGTGCATGGTCTTCCCCGCTACCCTCCTCCCCACAGGGCACACTTCTGCGCCTTTCCTTCACTCCTCGCCTGTCTCGGATGCCCTTGGTCATCATTTCCCCTTAAAGATCCTTTCGCTCTTTTAAGAGTTAGGAGCAGTGGCCCCTCCACCCCCCGCCCCCCGAGGCTTTCCGCAGTTGTGCTTCTGTGTGCTTACACCTGTGCCCTGCAGGGGTGTGCAGAGCCCCTGGGGCCCCTGGGGGGGGTGCTGGGGGGAGACGGCACCCCCAGCCGAGGCAACAGCACCAAGCCTGAAGTGACACAGAGCCTGATGTCTAGAGGGAGGAAGGGCACCGCCCACGAGGAGGGAGCCGCTGGTGACCTCGCTGAGGCAAGCTGGCCAGGCTAACCTGGCAGGCTTCCTGGAGGAAGTGACACCCTGCTGGATAGCCGTGGCATTTCTGTGCGTGTCTGCCCCACCCAGGACCCCTCCAGACACCGGGCCATCCTGGGGACGGCGTTCTTCACACTCGCTGTGTTTGTGGTCCTCTATGCGCTGGTGTACGTTGAGTGCCTCAACCGGCGGGGGCTCAGGGTCTCGGCGCTGCTCACCTGGGCCTGCCTTGTGATGCTGGGCTACGTGCTGGTGTTTGATTTTGACTTGCCGAGGAAGGACATCTCTGCCTTGGAGCAGGTAAGAGGGCAGGGGACCCTGGCGCCCCTGGGGGTTGGGTGGCTTGGCAGCTCCTGCACTCCCTGGGCCTCAGGTCCGTCTTGGAGGCTGATCTGCATTGGGTGTACCGGCCACGGGCCCTCCCCTCTCTCCGGGCTGTGGTTCTGTGACTGAGAATGGGCCCTGGGCTGGTCTTGTTCTCTCCACTCTGCACTGAGATGGGGGCGAGGTGGGAGGAGGGTCCACCTGAATGTCTAGCCATGGCGTTTCTGGAAATGACACATCTCTGATCAAAGAAGCAAGAGGCCCGAACTGGCTCAGGTGGCAGGAAAGGCCCGGGTCAGTCTGGGGCTTCAGCAGGCTGGCCAGATCCTGTTTCCTCCCAGCTCTGCTCCCCTGTCAGGCCATCCCAGCTCAGCACACAGACGGCTGCAGCGCCTCCAGGCTGCCGTCCACCAGCCTGCTCCAGCCAGTTGAAAGAGGGAGCCCTTCCTCAGCCAGCTTGAGTCACACTGGCTGGCCTGGGTCATGCGCCTAGCCGTGGACGGTCACTGTCATCAGGGGCTGGCCCCAATCTGACCACTGGGGCTGGGGTCATGGAAGCCATGCATGGAAGCGTGGGAATGGGCGCTGCTCCCCGAAGGGCAGGAGCAGGCAGGCCAGCTCTGAGAGTGGACGGGGTGGGTGGGCCCGCGCTGCTGGAGGGGGCAGGCGAACGGGCCCTGCCTAGCCTTCCAGTAGTTGCCATTTTTGCAGAGGAAGAGCTGGGGGCAGCCGGCACCAGGCAAGGGCTCCCTGGGCCCCACGGGCAGTGGGGCTCAGGCTGGGTAGGCTTGGCCTTGACCCCAGACCCTGAATCAGCTTGTGGGACATGATGCTGGCTGGGTGGGTTTTTTACTTTTTCCTATTTGCATGTGTCTGCTGCTGCTGCTCACCACACAAGGTGGGGGAAGGGGCCAGCCTGAGGGCAAGGGGGCACTAGGATCCTGGACTGGCCGCTGAAGACTCAGCATTCAGGCTTCTGGGGCCCCATCAGCAGAGCAAAGCTGGGTGGGGGTGGCAGGGCGGCTGCGCTCACAGCACGCTGTGTGCAGGCGCCCTTCTTTCTGTTCGTGGTCTTCGTGGTGTACACGCTGCTGCCCTTCAGCACGTTGGGGGCCGTCGTGGCCGGACTTGTCTCCAGCACCTCCCACCTCCTGGTGCTCGCCTATCTGATGGAAGCCTTCACCAGCCCCAGTGTCCGTGTGGGGCTGCAGGTGAGGGGCACGGGCCTTTGGGCGTGGGGCCGGCTAAGCCTCGGGTGGGGCTGTGGTTCGGCCTGAGGGCAGCTGAGGCTGGCGTGGGTGAGTTGGAGGCCTTGGAGACTGTTTGCTGACAGGCGGCCTCCAGGCCAGGCTTTATCCCAGTCAGCAGGTGCCCTGCCCTGCAGCCTTTGCTTTGCTGGCCTGGGGTACCCCAGGGTTCAGCCTCTCCCTCCAGCCCTGATCTTCGGGGTCCTTCCTGGGTCCACTGCACTGTGCTGGGTGAGACCCTGTTCAGAGGTTTCACCTGCTCACGTCGGAGCCCCACGGGACAGGGTTGGACACCCTGTCTTGTCTTCGTGTTGAGGGGTTATGAATGGTCAGTGGGGATGGACAGTTGTGTTTTCTGTCTGGGAGGCGAAGGCCAGAGCTCTGGGCAGCCAGCCAGGCGCTGTGCCTTCCTTGACTGTCCTTGGCGCTCCCCTGGGCTCTGCGAGGAGACATGCTCCTGCCTCTGTTTTAGTGGCGCTGGGTCCTGAGCCCTCAACACTAGGGGATGCCTGGAGGATGCAGACACAGGCCTGAGTCCCGTCCTGCGGTCACAGCAACTCACTTGGGATCCAGGCCCTGTTTGGGCCTCAGTTTCCCTGCCTGCACCCCCTGGGAGGCCAGGGATCGGGGAGAGGGTCTCAGCACCAGCCCGTCAAGGGGGCCAGTGTCCTGGGTGCATGGGCCAGGCCTGATGCCGAGCCCACTGTGGCCCACCCCCAGCTGCTGGCCACTGCGGTGGTCTTCCTGTGCGGGAACCTCATGGGCGCCTTCCACAAGCACCACATGCAGGACGCCTCCCATGACCTCTTCACCTACACCGTGAAGTGCATCCAGATTCGGCGTAAGCTGCGCATCGAGAAGCGCCAACAGGTGGGCCCCACCGCCCCTCGTCCCCCTGCCGTCCCCCAGGCCCCACGCCCTGTGTCCTTTCTCTGATGATGTGCTCGGTGTGTACGCGGGGCACCTGACAGGACACCCGTGCCGGCGTCCCCTGGGGGGCTGCCGGGCCACGGGAGGTGTATGCCCGCGGGTTGGTGCAGGATGTGCACCAGCTGCTGGGGGACACGGCGTGGAGAGGATGGAGGCCTGATGCCGCCCCTCCCGTGCCCGTGTGCCAGGAGAACCTCCTGCTGTCCGTGCTGCCTGCCCACATCTCCATGGGCATGAAGCTGGCCATCATCGAGCGGCTCAAGGAGCGCGGGGACCGCCGTTACCTGCCCGACAACAACTTCCACAACCTCTACGTCAAGAGGCACCAGAATGTTAGGTCAGTTTCCTGGGGAGGGAAGGGCCTACCCTCCTACCTGGAGGCCCAGGAGGCTCCCCCAGACTGGGGAGAGGTAAATCCAGGCCTCTCCCCAGGCCTCAGTCTCCCCGCTTGCTCCCCCAGAGAGTGAGGTTGGATTACATGGGTACTGGAGGAAATCCTCTCTCCCCTAAAATGGTCAGACTCTGCACGGACGTGACTGCAGGGAAGGAAGGGGTCATTTGCAGGTGATTCTCCACGGGGCACAGGATCCCCTCAAAGGAGGTGAAGACCCCCTCAGGTGACTGCTAGTGGCCCCCCAGCCCTGACACCTGATCTTGACAGACTTATAGGGCCTGCAGAATCTTAGTTGACGGCACTGCCCTGAGTGAAGTGTAGATGCGGGTGCCGTGAGCTCCACTCCAGCCCTCTGCCTGTAGCTCAGCCTTCCCCCCGAGGCTGCCTGTGGCCTCTGTCTGGGCTGTGGATGGTCCAGAAGCACAGGCTCAGGAGCCGGGAGGTCTGGTGCAAAATGCAGCTCTGGCTTCCCAGCGTGTCTTCACCTCCTTGGGCCTCAGTTTGCTCATCTGCAGAATGGGGGTTCTATGAGGGCAGTGTGAGGATGACAGGTGTGAAGGTGCTGGGCGTGGAGCTTGGCTGGGGGGAGCGTGCAGTCACTTCTTTGTCATTGTTCAGTCGCTCAGTCATGTCCGACTCTTTGAAACCCCGTGGACTGCAGCACACCAGGCTTCCCTGTCCTTCACTATCTTCTGGAGCTTGCTCAAACTCCTGCCACTGAGTCAGTGATTCCATCCAACCATCTCATCCTCTGTCGCCCCTTCTTCTCCTGCCCTCAGTCTTTCCCAGCATCAGGGTCTTTTCCAGTGAGTCAGCTCTTTGCATCAGGTGGCCAAAGTATTGGAGCTTCAGCTTCAGCATAATTCCTTCCAATGAGTAGTCAGGATTGATTTCCTTTAGGATTGCCTGGTTTGATCTTCTTGCTGTCCAAGGGACTCTCAAGAGTAGCTGTATCTTACCAAGGTTTTAGTTCCGAAGTCTGGTGAAACCAGGAGTGGGGAGGGTGAGAAGTTCCCAGGGGCCCAAGAATCTGCCCGTGATGGTACAGTTGAGTCATCTGTGGTGAGGGCTTTACAGGGGCCAGGGGTTCCAGAGGGCCCTGCAGACTGGAGCTTGTTCCCTTTGGCTCTGGCATGAAGCCTCTCAAACTTTAATTTGTCTTTATGACAGGGAGCTTCTTTCCCATTGCTATGGAGGCGGAGGGCTTGCAGGAGTGACAGAGTACAGGGCTGGCAGATATTCAGGGGCTTTTGGCCCTGACCCTTCTCCCACCCCACCCCCAGCATCCTCTATGCTGACATCGTGGGCTTCACGCGGCTGGCCAGTGACTGCTCCCCCAAAGAGCTGGTGGTGGTGCTGAACGAGCTCTTCGGCAAGTTTGACCAGATCGCCAAGGTGAGCGTGCTGCCTCCGTTCTTCTGACAGTGAAGTCAGGAACGCCTCCCGCCGCACCCACGGGGTGTCCTGTGTCCAGTGCTGTTTGCAGACGTACACAGGGAGGCCTGGGTTGAATTTCGGCATCCAGTCAGCAAATGCTTCCGAGTGCCCCGTGGTCGGAGTGGAGGCTGAGCCAGGAGCCCGTCCCCCAGAGTGGGTCAGTACACGCTGGGGAAGGCGCTGTGCTTCCTGAGCTCAGAGGAGGGCTGCCTGGAGGAGCAGGTGGTCTGTTCTCACTACACGAGGGCGACAGCCTCTGGGGAATGCCGGGCCTTACCGGGAATCTGCCTTTTGACAGTATGCTGGGTGAAGAGCCTGCACGTTGAAGTCTGAGAAACCTAAAAAGAAACTCGAAGAGGAAAGGGAGCAGTGTCTCGGGCAGAGGGAGCCAAATGTGCAAAAGCCTAGAGTAGAGATAGCCCTGTGTGCCCACGTGTGGAAAGCGGCTCCGTGTCAGTCGGACAGTGTGTTCAGGGGGGCGCCTGGTCACAGGGTCACACATGCAGGGACTTGACAGCTGATGTGAGCAGTGGACCTTGACCGGAGGACCCCTGAGGACCCTTAGGAGGTGCCAAGCTGGGAGAGTGTTGGGCAAGGGGTGTCTCCAGGATACAGACAAGGCAGGAGGGGTCTGGAGACGGAACAAGGCTGAGCCGGGACCTCACTGTTTTATCTTCGTGAGTAGCTCCCGGTGTGTATGTTTGCAGGGAGAGGTCTTGTGGTGGAGCCTCAGTTCTTCATTAATTTAGCACATGGTCTAAGATCAGCTGAGGGTCAGCCCTGGGCTTGCGTGGGGCCTCTGGCTCCCCTCAAGTAGCTCCCGGTCTGCATGCTGCCTGGTTGGAAGAGGGTCACAGGGGGTGCGACTGGGGAGTGCCTAGCCCAGCCTCAGGTGGTCAGGAAGGCTTCCTGGAAGTGGTGGCCACCGTGTAGAGACTCAAGTATAAGATTTAGGGCAGTGGCTCTCCATCCTGGCTATGTGTTTGAATCACCTGGAAAGTTTAAATGAAACACCAATACCCATGCTCACACCCTTGGGAATTTTAAGAGCCTCCTGGGTGACTCCATGGGCAGAGAATCAGTGGTTTAGAGTTTGATGGGAGGCAAGTTCTGGCCCCACACTAGGAAGAGCTGCTCATTCTTGGGAGAGACTGCCTCACCAGGAGTGGGCAGTGGGTGCCATCTCAGGGGATGAGCTTCCCATCACAGGAGGTAATCAAGCTGCTGTTGGCCACCACTGGCCAGGGGTGCCCTGGAGAACTGTCTCCCTGGGTCCTGTTGAATGAGTGACTCTGAGGGCCTGTCTAGCTGGGAGCCTTTCTTCAGGAGCTTCTTTCTTTCATGATTTTCCCTGAACCAGCAGGTGGGGTTTCCCAGAGGTTGGAGGCCACATCTGGCTCTTTCCCTGCCACAAAGCCAAGGCCTTGCCCTTGCCTTCTTGGGCACAGCCCGCCCTCTGTGGCAGGCCCATGACGGAGCCCCACTGTACAGATGAGAAGAGGGAGGCCGCGGCAGGGGCCAGTCTTCAGGCCAGAGCGTCCAGTCCCTGGGCAGATGCAGCAGGCAGGGCTGGCTCCAGCCTCTTGTCCCCGTGGCCACCAGATCCCAGAACGGTAACCTCCCGGCGAGAGCCAGGCCTGCTCTCGGGTTTCTGCGTTGCCTCTGGTCTCAGCCACTTCCGCCCGCAGCGCACCGACCCAGCTCCTCCAGTTGTAAGTGTGAGAGGCAGTGGGAGGAGCAGTCGGGGGAGTGTGGCCTCCTGACAGGGGAGCTGGATCCAGACTGGGATCCTGCGCCTGGCCTTGGAGGAGATAAGGGTGTCCTGGCCCTCGCCAAGCTCTGCTTTCTAGGAAAGCGGTGTCCTCTCCCGGCTCCGCAGGCCGTGCAGAGCTCAGCGTGTGCCAGCCGGGGCAGCCCAGCGGGAAGCAGCGGGCTCACACACAGAGGGGTCCTTGGAGGGCGGGCTTAGGAAGGGGACTGCTCACAAAGGCCTGGCAGGTAGGGTACCCCAAGGGAGGGGTGGTGCCTGGCCTGGTCATGGGCGCTGGGTCAACCGCCCAGGCCTGGGGGGTGTGCCAGGGAGTGGGCAGCGGGTCTGGAGATGGAGGGTATCCTGGTTCCAGGAGCCAGCTCTTTGGGACCCTGCAGGAGGGAGCCAGGGCAGGGCTTCCTGGTGGGGTCTCTGTAAATAAAACATGCAGTTGGGGTGCAGCTCCTCCTTCCTGTTCTCCCACCCGCCAACCCCAGGCCTTGGTATGTGTGGCCCGCTTTGCTCAGGGCTTCTGGGGGTCAAATGGCTGCAGCACCACCTCGGATGGGACCTCAGACAGCCTGCCTGGCCCCGCATCCCCTCCGAGAGCATTCTCCTCCATGACTCCGCCTTCTCTCCCCACGCCCATCTTTGCTCTCTGCTCTCTGCCCACTCCCCAGACCCTGTGTCTCTGGTGGCATAGCCGTCTCCTTGGTTACCTTTGACACCTACTGACCCTGAAGCTTATGGCTGCTGTTGCCTCTCTGTTCTCACCCCTTCCACTTCCTCCGCATAGACTGTTGTGCTGTGTCTCCAACAGCTTCGTGGCCTCAGGGCCTTTGCACAGTCTGCTTCCCTCTGCCCGGGATGCTCTTCCTCCAGCTCCCGACAGGGCTTGCTCCCTCGGCGCCTTTGGGACATTTTTTAAAATTACTTTCACTGGGAGGCCTTCTCTGGACTCCTGGAAGCTTCCTCTTCCTCCTCATTCCTCATTTTTTTCCCATAGCACTTAACATTATGGGTATCTATTGATTTTATTTATCTAGTGTCCAGCCCTACCTCTGGCTGCAGGATTGTTTTCTGTTTTGCTCACTGCTGTGTCCCAGTGTCTGCGGCAGGGCAGGGGACTCATTAGAAGCTCAAACAGTGCATGGGTGAATGAAACCAAAGGTAGTGGCTCCCTAGAGGCACTTAGGTGGCCGCCCTTCATAACACTTGATTTCATCCTTGACACCTGCTTAGGGTTCCTCCTACAGAGCTCCTGCGTCCCCAGTCCTTTTGCCAGGCCCAGAAGCAGCTGCTGGTGTTTGATGCCCTGGGGGAAAAAGCCTCTGGCCAGAAAAGAGCCTGGCTGACTCTGGAGGGTGTGGGGAGGTGGCTTACAGGCCTGCTCCCTGGCCCCTGGGCCATCTGTGGACCAGGCCTCTCCCTTGCCTTGCAGGCCAACGAGTGCATGCGGATTAAGATCCTGGGCGACTGCTACTACTGCGTGTCTGGCTTGCCCGTGTCCCTGCCCAACCACGCCCGCAACTGTGTGAAGATGGGGCTGGACATGTGTGAGGCCATCAAGTAGGTAACACAGGCAGGTCCAGGGCCCGGGGGTCTGTCTTCACGACGGACCCTTCCTGCTCCCCAAGGCGTGCTGGGGAACACATTGTCCCCACTTTGCAGATGAGGAAACTGAGGCTGCAAGGGTGCAGGAGGCTTACCTGGACCACTCAGCAGTGTGTTTACATCCCTCCCTCTGGGCCCCACTGGGACTCCGAGTAGCAGAGAACCCCCGAAGTGAGGATGGTTGGGGAACTCTGTTTCTCCGGAGACAGCCTTTGCAGCGGCAGGGGAGGTGGCCAACAAGGGTCTGACTCCAGGCCTCCATCTGCTTCCTGCTCCCCCTGTGAAGACCCTGGGAGCTGGGGAACTAGCCCTCAGCTGCAGGGAGACCCCCAGCCTCCCATGACTCCTTCCCACCAACATTTAGCTCCCCATGATGTTCTCTGGAGCCCAGGGCAGCTGTGGTCTGTGGTCAGGCGGGTGGTGGAGGGCCAGGCGGGCCTGGCCACCCCAGCCAGTGCTCAGGACAGAGCAGGGTGCAGCTGGGTTGCCTGGCAAGTGCACAGCCCCTGTGAAAACCCAGCTCCAGCTTGTCTTCCTCCTGAAGTCTCACCAGACAAACCACCGCCCGGGAGTCAGGGGTCCAGGTCACAGCCTGGCTGTGCATCACCGCCTGAGTGGTCTCAGGCTGGTGCTGCGCTCTCGGGGCTCACTTCCCTCCCTGGAGAATGTGGATGTTGTGTGGGGCCCCCTGCCTCCTCTGGTTTTGACCCAGTAGGCTGGGTCCGTCTCTAGCCCATTGGTGGGCTCATGGCACTGGCTGCTCCCTGGTCCCTCCCCCACTTGTCAGAGGGACCCCAGAGGCCCTGTTCATGTTGGGGATGCCTTGTGCCCTGGGGAAGCCTAAGTTGGGGCTCCTTGTACTGAGCAGGGCTGCAGTCCTCAGTGCTCCCATTTCCCAGAGGTGGGGGCGTGTAAGGCCCCCCAAGGCTGTCCCCATGTTTTTTGTCTCTGCTGGGTTTGAGTGGTGCCCGGATCCTTCTGCAGACACCAGCTGGGGCTGCCGGGCAGGGGGAACACCCAGTGATAGACTCTTAAGGCCTTCCCCACGAGCCATGGTGACTGGTGACAATTGCATTTCTTCCTTTTTTTAGTAGCCTTTGAACACAGGGGTGACCACATCCATTTGCACACTCCTGGGGATGGGGGCGCTTACCCCCTTTCAAGGAGGCAGCCCCTCAGGCTGAGAAGCTTCTGTCCTGTGAGCTCGGCCTGCCCTGTCCCCACATGGTGCTCACACCCCGGACAGGGACCTTGAGCCTGTCCTAGGGTTTAGGGCCCCTCTGGAGCCCTGGCTGAGGTGGGGTGACCGGCCTCTGCCCCAGGCAGGTGCGGGAGGCCACAGGCGTGGACATCAGCATGCGCGTGGGCATCCACTCGGGGAACGTGCTGTGCGGTGTCATCGGGCTGCGCAAGTGGCAGTACGACGTGTGGTCCCACGACGTGTCCCTGGCCAACAGGATGGAGGCAGCCGGAGTCCCTGGGTGAGGCTCAGCTGGCCGGCGGGCGGGTCAGAGGTCAGGGGGTGGACTGTGGGCCGATGTGGGGGAGGGTCAGCCTGGGCTCAGAGAGGGAGATCCGGGACCCCGAAGTGAGGGGGCACTCGCCTGGGCTCCGGTCTGCTCGGCCCTGTCTGCTGTGCACCCCCCGGGTGGGTACCCCCCACCCTCTCTGGAGGCCCTGCTGCTGTCTGACTCTGGTCTCCCCCAGCCGGGTGCACATCACAGAGGCGACGCTGAAGCACCTGGACAAGGCGTACGAGGTGGAGGACGGGCACGGGCAGCAGCGGGACCCTTACCTCAAAGAGATGAACATCCGCACCTACCTGGTCATCGACCCCCGGGTACGAGGCTCGGCTGCGGCGGGGCGGGGGTGGGTACCGTGCAGGAGCCAGGGTCCACACCTGGGGAGCGGTGCCCAAGGAGAGAGCGGCGGGAGGGGGGAGCGTCCCGTCACCAGGTATGTTTTAGGCCCCAGGTGACATCTTCTCTGGGCCTCAGTGTTCTTTTCTGTGAAATGGGAATGGCAACAGAGCTTAGCTCAGGAGGAGAAAAAGCCAGTCTGAGTGAAGCCTTCACCATGAGCTGGGTGCATCGTCAACAGTCTCCCAACTAGCTCTAGTGACATTCTAGTCACTGTTAGTTTATTTTCCACGAGGCTGTCACTAATCTTCCAGATTTTCAAGGCACATTTACAAAACACGCCTTGGATGGGAGTCAGGGGAAGCAAGGGTCGGCCAAGGGGCTGCTAGGCAGGAGGAGTGTCCGTGTGTCTGACCCGCGTGTCCACCTGCCCCGCTGGTGCCTCTGTGGGCCCCTCTTTCTTCAGGACCCCCGTGGCGGGGCAGGGTGGGAGGCGGCGGGGCCTCTTTCAGACGCTCGGCCCTGGTCCTGCCCCCAGCCCACCCGCGTCTGCAGGGGCCATTCTTTCCCGCCCGAGGGAGGCCAGCTCGTCTGGCCGTCCTCGGTGAGTCATCCTTGGGGCTTGCTCAAGAATGTCGGCCCGGGCCGGCTCTCTGGGCTCCCTCTCACTCTGGCCTTGGCTGTCCTCAGGGCTGACCCGGCTGCCAGTCTCCAGGGGGGCTGAGGGCCAATCTCTGAACTCCTCACCCCCTCGGGCTTCATCCTGCCGGCATTCCCAGGGCACCCTCGGTGGGCCAGCAACTCTGAGTTGGCATCTGGGGAAACCCCGCCTGGGTACCCTGGGACTGCTCCTGGCCCACCATGGGGGAACCCACCCGGCCCCTCACTTGGCCCCTCACCCGGCAGCTCTGGGCCCCGCCCACCCGAGCCCCGCCCACTATGAGCGCCGCCCACCCTGGCCCCGCCCATTCCTCGGACCGAACCCCCGCCCCCTTTTCCTCCCCAGCCCTGTGCCAGCCCCCGTCCCTCCACGCCAGGCTCTTACCATGGCAGGACCCAGGTCACTGCTGCTCCCTCCGCCCAGAGCCCTCTTCCCTCCGTCCCAAGTGCTCCCGTTCATCCTTTACTGTTAATTGTCAGTGTGAGCTCCATGTGGGTAGGCTCGGGCGGGGATCCCTCTTCTCCGGGCTGCAGCCCTGGGTCCTTGAACAGCGCCTGGCATGGAGCTGGGGCCCAGACAGCTGGTGAATGAATGAAGCAGAGCCCTCGAGCTCAAGGCGGTGGTAGGCGTGGCCCCAAAACCAACCCCTCAGGGCTGCCGGGTCAGCAGGTACAACCACGGATGCCCAGTCTGAGTCGCGTTCCAGGTGAACGAAGGAGATTTTTAGTACGAGCGTCTCATGCAGGGTTAATTGGGCTTTCTGTAATTTACCAGGCAACCCTACCTTCCCCCATCATTGTTTAATTTTACTCATTCATGTAGTCAAAAATTCAGAAGAATGAGGGGTGTGTTGTAGACAAGTTTTCCACGCATCCCTGTCTAGAGCTGGCATGTCCCCTCTAGAGGGGACCCGTGTGGTGAGCGTGTTCCTTCCAGAGGTGTCTATGTGGGTAAGTAGACGGAAGAACTCTGCCCTCCGAGTAGCGCGCCCTCCACCCACCTCCCCACCACCAGTGCAAACCTTGTAGTGTAGCTCGGAGACCTTCCCTTCTGTGCACAGAGACCGCCGGCATCTCTTCTCGGGACCACAGCGCACACCACATGGATGCTTGGGCTCCCCTCCCGTCATGGACGGGAGGCCCATTCCCAGCTCTGGCTTCTGTGGGCCCGTGTGTGTGAGGCCCCCCAGGATGCGTGTCCAGAGGCGGCTGGAGGGGCCGTGAACCCTCCTCGGGCCCTGCTTGTGAGCAGGCGCATTTCTCCTCAGAACTGACGGACCTTCAGTTCACATTGAACTCTCAGGGACAGTGTCTGGCATCCCTGCCCTAAGGGAGAAAGTGAGAAGGTGCCAGTGACCTTGAACTTGAAGAGCTGAGTGCCCTGTTGGCAGGGCTGCAGGCAGTGAAGGGGGAGGCACAGAAATGTGACTGTCCCCCACCCACCTGACTTCCAGAGCAGGTCAGTCACTGCAGGGCAGCGCTCGCTCTCCGGACCCTGGGACTTTTCTCACAAGGACAGAACCCTGTGCCATTTCCTCTGGCCAGGCAGACAGGCATGGCTCAGGGGTTAAGAATGTTTCTGTCCCAGAAGGAGGCAAGGAGCTTCCAGGAAAGTTGCTGCTTGTGGCTTGACAAGCGTTTGGGTCTGTAGGTGCTTGTCCGTGTGGGTGTTTGCGGGAACCCCTGCAGCCCGGGACTCCTGGACGGCAGGAGCATTGGTGGGGGGAGAGGACTCAAGATGGCTCCAGCTTGCCCCTGGTGGCCTTTCGCGTGGTCCCAGGCGGGTTGTTGTTCCAGGCTGGGGGAAGGTGGGCCCCTCGCTTGGGGCCTGGCCGGGCCACCGCGTCCTTGGCACGGATACAGAGGGCGTGTGGCGGATGGTGGACCTGTGCCGGGGTCTGAGGGCAGTATGAGTGGAACTGTCTGGAGCACTGCCCCGTGGGGGTGTGGGTTCAGCCCTGGGCTGGCTATCACTGCGGGCTGCCGGCCAGCACTCCCCTTCCTCCCGCTGCTGCCAGGGGACGACATGTGCCAGCCACATGAGGGTGGGCAAGGCAGGATGCCTGTGGCTTCCCTGGGCGCCATCTCCCTGGGGTACCTCCGCTGGGAGGGGCCGATGGGCTTTCACAGGCCAAGCGGGGCCTTTGGGCTTGGGACCTTAACCCACTTCTTGCCCTGGGGAGGCGGAGGTGGGGCTGAGGGGTGAGGTCCCTGAGCTGGGGCCTCTTTGGAGCCCAGCCGGGGAGCGCACTGGGCTTCCGCCAGTCCCGGAGGGGCTGCAGCCCCAGCAGTTCGCTTTGTTGTTTTCCCTTTTCTCCAGGTGGACCAGTGCTCTGGGCAGCATCCCATTTCTTGGGGAGCAGGGTGTGGGTGGGGGCCCCTTTCTGGGCTGAGAAGGGAGGGAGGGGCCAGGCTGTGTCTGTGTCTGCCCTCAGAGCCAGCAGCCGCCCCAGCCCAGCCAGCACAACCCCAAGAACAAGGGGGACGCGGCCCTGAAGATGCGGGCGTCTGTGCGAATGACGCGCTACCTGGAGTCCTGGGGGGCGGCTCGCCCCTTCGCGCACCTCAACCAACGTGAGAGTGTGAGCAGCAGTGAGACCCTTGTGTCCCACGGGCGGAGGCCCAAGGTAGGACCCTCCTCCCCAGGGAGCTTGGAGGTGGGGCCCCGGGAAAGGGCAGGGGGGCCCACGTTAAGGGGTCCTTCTGTCTGAGCCTGGCTCTCTGCATGGGCAGGATGGTTCTGGGCTCTGCCCTGCCTGCCTCCCTCTCTCCTGGGGCCCTTGGGGAAGTGAGGGCATTTGGAGAATGCTCCAGGGGGCTGGGGATGTCTCTGGCCTTCTGCTTCCCCAGACCAAGTTCAGCTTCAGTCCCGGGAGCCTGCGGCCTGGATGGTCTGTGCACCCGAGGGTGCCTGAGGTGACAGACCCAGCCCCAAGACCTGCACCAGGCCCATGTCCTCGAGAATAACCTTCGCCTCCTTTCCCTTCCAGGCTGTTCCCCTGCGGCGCCACCGGACCCCTGACAGGTTTGTGCCCTGTCCCCTGCTTTCCTGGCCAAGTCCTGCCCTAGTCACCTCCTCCAGGCAGGCTGCCCTGATCAGCCTCTGTCCTGAATGGCAGCTCCACAAGACTCAGCCTTGACTGCGGATTTCACCCTAACTTGGGTCAGAGTGTTTCTAGGATCCAGAACTTCACAGTGATTGAGTGCTTGTTGTATACTCACTCTGTGGTGGGGTCATTGGGGTTGGTGTGAGGGATACCTGGGGTTTAGTGGAAGAGACTTTGGGCCACTGCTGGGTGATGCTGTGTGATGCTGGGCCTTCACTTGCCCTCTCTGGGCCTTAGTGGGTCCAGCCTGACCCTCCTCCATCCTGCATGAGGCTCTGGGACCTCCTGCGGGCACTTGGGAACCCCACTTTGGGTGAGTCATCTTATCCACCCCTCTGCCTCTGGGCGAGTGGATGTAGGTCCCCAGGCTGATGCCGCTGTGGGTGTCTGATTCCAGAAGCACGTCCCCCAAGGGGCGCTCAGAGGATGACTCATACGATGATGAAATGTTGTCAGCCATCGAGGGGCTCAGCTCTACCAGGTGAGGCTCTTGAGACCCCCGCCTCCCTCAAGCAGGGACCATCTTCCTTGTGCCTCATGCCCAGGGGCTGTGTCCACCATGTGGCCATCTGAGGGTGGGCCCCTGGGCTCCGCCCTAGCCCCCTCTCCCCTGAGGGTGGCCCCTGTCACCCCGCCCTGACTCCTCCGGGCTTCACCTCTTCCTGCTGTGTCTCTGCCCCACAGACCCTGCTGCTCCAAGTCTGATGACTTCTCCACCTTTGGGTCCATTTTCCTGGAGAAGGGCTTCGAACGAGAGGTGAGGACCTCAGAGCAGCCCCAGGAAGGGGGGCTCCAAGGTCTGGGGGTGGGGGACAGGGGCAGCCAACACCCCCGGAAGGTCTGCTCTGGGAACGTGTTGGGGAATCATCCAGCTGCCACCAGGGAGGTGTCAGGAGTTCATCCAGCCTGCTGGGGTCTCTGTTGGTCTCACCACTCTGCCTGCCATGTCCGGGAGTGGTTCGCCTACTGGGGTTTGGGAGGCTTTGCTCCCTACTTGCCAGACCTCACACAGTGGCTGACAGTGTTGACCTTTTTAGGAAAAAGCCCCAAACTTAGTATGGTTTGATGGGGACCAACTGGTCCCTGCATCTGGCTGCTGTAATACCATGCTGTGTCCTGCTAGTGACCTTTTTATATTTTTTTAAATTTGGCTGTGCCGTTCTTAGTTGTGGAATGAAGCATCTTTAGTTTTTTGTTGAGGCATGCGAGATCTTTAGTTGTGGCATGTGAGATCTAATTCCCTGATCAAAGATTGAACCCTGGTCCCTGCATTGGAAAACAGAGTCTTAGCCACTGGACCTCCAGGGAAGTCCCCATTCACTTATCTATTGAGGGCCTATGGGTTCTAGCAGCATCCAAGGCCCACACATGGTCATTCCACCCTCACCTGCTGGCTGAGGTGGGTGCTAATACCCTTTTCACGACTCTGAGGTTTGGAGCATCTTGGCCTCAGGTGTGGCCTGAGAGGGCGGCCCAGCCTGTAGCACCCTGGTGCTGGGACCTCTCTGCCATTTTAGCCTCCAGGGTCTCGTGGGGTCTCCCTGCGCTGGGAGCTTGGGGCCTGAAGGCAGGTGCGGTCACCAGGAGAGCCGTCTGGTGGCCTCCTGCTGCTGCAAGACCCAGACGGGCTGCCTGCTCCCTGAGCCTCAGTTTGCTAACCTTCTGCAGGAGCCCCGCGGGCAGAGATCTGCCTGGTGTGGAGGGGCGGGCCGCATGGGCCCCCCACCCAAGGGCTCAGGGCTCAGGCCTGGTTGTGCTTCTCAGTTTGGAGTGAGAACAGACCCACCGGTAGTCCCTGTCATAGCAACCCCGGAGCTCACTTGGGCTATGGGATTTTCAGGGACCTGGGAAATAAAGTCAGAGACCTGAGCTGGGTAGGGGAAGGGAAGGGATTGCCTCTGAACATAAAAGAGAATCTGCAAAACGGAAACAAATGAGAATGGTTTGTTCACAATGATGTAACAGCAGCATGGTGAAGTCAAGGAGGTGGTGTAAGGGTGTTTTTTTTTTAAAAGATGATTAACTGGAGCCAGGGTGGAGCTGGGAAGGGGTCAGGGCAAGTGGCTCTGTGGGTGGGGCTTCGGCTGCCCGACCGCCCTCACAGTCTCTGTCGCCCACAGTACCGCCTGGCGCCCATCCCCCGGGTCCGCTACTACTTCGCTTGTGCCAGCCTCGTCTTCGTCTGCATCCTGCTCGTCCACGTCTTGCTGTTGTCCAGGTCAGTCGGGGGCCGGGCCGGATGGCCAGGCCCACCAGGGTCAGGCGAGGAGGGCTGGGGGCCCTGCAGATCACATTAGAACACCTGTGAGAAGGGGCTGGCCGTGAGTAGCTTGAGGCACTTTAGACCTCCGAGGTGCAGAAACCAGCCTGGGTGCAGTGGTCCCCATACCTGGAGCTGCCAAAGTTCAGTTTTTAGTTTTTTAAAAAAAATTATTTATTTTAATTGGAGGCTAATTACTTTACAATATTGTGGTGGTTTTTGCCATACACTGACATGAATCAGCCACGGCAGTTTTTCGTTTTAATTGAAGGCGCTTGCTCTCTCAAGCCGCAGGCCTCCCCGCTCCCACACGCCTCCCTCCTCCACAGTCCCCGGTTATCTGTGTGGCCCTGCAGGCATTTCAGTTGCCCTAGGTGTTTGGAGTTGTAGAAGGGCCACGTCCTGAAATTGTAACTGCCACCGTCTGCCTCTTAGGTGTGGGAAATTGAGGCTCCGGGATGGAGGGTGGGGCTCTGTTGATGGGAGCAGGGGCCTGGACGGGGGGCTGAGGTCACAGGGGGAGAGTCAGGTCCACTTCTTGGCGGCCTCTGGAAGGGTGCTCAGGCCAAAGGCTCCACTAGGACTGTGGCTCAGGATGTGCTTAAGAAAGATGAAATAAGGAGCACGTTTGGGTGTGCTTATGTGCTTGCTGGCCAGGAGTGTAAAGGCTGTGTAACCACTTATTCCTTGTGTACTGGGCCCAGAAATGGGGGCGCGTTTGATCCTGGACTTGTGTGTTGTTTGTGGGGCAGCCAGACCTCGGTGTGCAGAGTCCCCCTTTGGCTGGGGTGCTGGGGGTGGGGAACATGCCCTGGGCAGAGGGTCCCCTCAAACTTAGGTTTTTCCTTCTCCAGGACGAAGACTCTGGCCGTGTCCTTTGGGCTGGTGGCCTGCATGCTGGGGCTGGTGCTCGTCTTGTGCTTCGCCGATGAGTTCTTGGTGAGCGGGTGGGCAGCCCCTGACGGAGCGCCGGCAGGGCCCAGCAGGTGTCAGGGCGGTGGTGGGATAAACCCCGGCCCTAAGCCCTGGCCTCTCCCCACGAGCTCTGCACCCCAGCCTGGAGGACAGTGCTGAGTGCCTTGAAGGCTCCTCCCAGGATTCTCTTTCCTAGGCGCTAGTGGTCCCCACGAGGCCATGGCTGTCCCAGCCCCAAGGGTGGGGATGTCCCTTCCGTTGGCTCACCACATGTGTTCCGAGCTCCAGGCTAGACAGAGACACAGCACCCCTGATACCCGCTCGGAGCTCTCGAAGCGCTCACTCTGCGCTTGGGCTGTGGGCCCCCTCCCCGGCCTGGCCCGGCCTCTCTGGGTGCTGTGGGTGCTCTTTGATGACACTGTGATTCCACAGAGGTGCTGCCCGGCCCGGGGGATGCTGCGAGCCATTGCTGAGAGCGTGGAGACACAGCCCCTGCTTCGGGTGTCCCTGGCCATCCTGACCATCGGCAGCCTGCTGGTCATCGCCGTCATCAACCTGGTGGGTGCCAGGGCCAGGGCTGGTGGGCCTGGCCAGCACCCCTCGGGCTGAGCACACTTCTGGGGAGGAGGGAGCCAGTCTTCGACCCTGGGAACCTCTAGGCTCTAGAATCTCATAATCCTGTTGCCTAAAAGCAGCATCCGGTGTGGCCACATCCACAGCCTGGTGGGCCGGTCCTGTGGCAGCCCCCGTGGCGCC
Organism: Odocoileus virginianus; assembly: GCF_023699985.2. Taxonomy (NCBI): domain Eukaryota; kingdom Metazoa; phylum Chordata; class Mammalia; order Artiodactyla; family Cervidae; genus Odocoileus; species Odocoileus virginianus. The sequence goes on along the minus strand of NC_069693.1, from coordinate 41,407,018 downwards.
TCCGAGCTCCTCAGCCTGCACTGGTCACACGAGGACTCGGGGCCCCCAGAGCGCTCACCTGGCCACTGCGGTGTCCTTGACATCCCAGTCTTTCTCCAGCTCCCGAGGAGGTCCTGACTCAGCCTCTCGGAGACCCCAGTTTCTTCACTGGGGTCAAGCTGCCCTGGGCATGCGCTGGGGGGCACGCAGGCCCCCCTTGGTGGGTTGGCTCACATGCTTCGTGCTCAGATGGCACTCGTCCTGGCCGGTCCTGCCTGTCCCCACATCTAGAGTCGGCATCTCCCCCGGCGACCTCCGTGTCCCCTGCACTTGGGACTCTGTGACCGCCTCCCTCAGCATCACACGGGGAGAAGGGGACTCACTGAAAACGTCACTCCCAGCTTCTCCCCGAGTCAGCCCCCGGGGGCTCTGGAGCAGGATCCACGTGCCTTGCTTTGACTCCCGTCCCCTGCAGTGGAGCTGCGGCTGCGGTGGGAGGTCGGGATGCCGTGCCCCTGGGCTGGGCTTAGAGCCGCGCCTGGCAGGAGATGCTCACTGTGCCCGCGGAGCCCCGGGCCCTGCCCTCTGCCCCTAGCCCTGCGTGGCCCGAGCAGACCCTGGGTTGCCCCCAGACCACCTCTCACAGGGCCTTCATCTTGTCCGTAGCCGCTGATGACCTGCCCGGACCGGGGGCTGTTTGTCGGGAACGAGACAGGCCTGAGTGCTGTGAGCAGCTGGCCGAGGACCCCGTGCTGGCTCCTCCCGGTGAGAGTGCCCCTCCGGGTGCCCCGAGCCCTCACTCGGATTTTCCCTGCACGCTCAGAGCGTGCTGAGCTCCGGAGCCCGTGGGCTCTCCCAGGAGAGGCGGGAGGGCAGGCAGGGCAGGGGGTCCAGGCGCTGGCGGTGGTACTCCACCGTGCCCGCCATGATCTCTCTTTGTGGACGGGGACGTGGCGTGGGGAGGGTGACGGGTTTGCCTCAGAGGCGGAGGAGCCAGGGCCGGGCCCAGGCGGGCTGACGCCAGAGGCCATGCCTGGCGTGCCCTCCTGGACAGAGTGAGGGCGGTGGGACTTGAGGGGGGCGGTGGGGGACTCAAGCTGGTCTCTGAAGGGCAGAGGTCATGGGTCGGCAGGGAGATAGGAGGTGGGACAGAGGGGAAAAGCCGAGGTAGGTGTTGGGCACAGTAGGTTTCAGGGGGTTGTGTCACAGGGGGGAGGGGGGGAGGGCTGGGAGATGAAGCCCGAGGTAGGCTAGATCCAGCTCTGGGCAGAGCACAAGGGCCAGGGTGAGCAGCTCCGTCTTTGTGCTGGGGGCACTGGGGCGCCACAGCATGATCTTGAGCAGGAGACTGATGTGGGCGGAGAGGCACTTCGGGGGGGACCAGCTCATGGCAGAACTCAAGACCTTGTCACTGCCACGTGGCACCGGCATTTTCATTGACTACATTTTGTTTCCTTTTAAATGAGTTCATTGGCTGTAAGTGGAAGTAAACTTATGCTAAAAACAACATATAGAAAGTTTTAGGTTCCATTGCCTGCTCCTTTTTAAGGGAGGCAGGAGAGTGATGCTAAAGACACGCTGGTTCTTCATGGATTCCCCTGTGGCTAAAGGTGTCCCTCCCTTTGGCGACCTTTGGTCCGGGGGGTGCCTCTTGGTGACGGGAGGCGGGGTGACCGACATCCCTGTCTCCCCAGTGTTACACCTGCAGCTGCATCCTGGCCTTCATCGCCTGCTCTGTCTTCCTGCGGATGAGCCTGGAGCTGAAGGTCGTGCTGCTGACTGTGGCCTTGGTGGCCTACCTGGTCCTCTTCAACGTCTCCCCGAGCTGGCAGTGGGACTGCTGTGACCACAGCCTGGGCAACCTCACCGGGACCAACGGCACCCTCAGGTGAGGCCCCGTCCCTCACTCAGGACCCCCGCCCACTGCCCGTCCTGACTGTGGCCCGCTGCAGCACCCTTTGCTTTGTCTCCATGATTTCACACGGGGGCTTTTGCATCCACAGTCCCCCGTGGACCGGAGAGCTTGTGGGCTGGCCTGGCAGGGGAGGCGATGGCCCTGGGTCTGCGGTGCTCAGGACTGAATGTGACTCATCGGCAGGGGGTCCCCAGAGGCCAGCGGGTCATCCTGTCTCTAGGCCAGTCTGGGGTGGGAGGTGGAGGCTGCAGCCCTTAGCCCAGTGTCCGGCTCTGAGCCGTGTCCTGGGTCAGAGTTCGGCAGAGAGCGGCCGTCCCTGGTCTGTTCCCAGACACACGGGAGGGGCTGCTGTGTGCCTGCTTCTGGGGCTGGGGGCTCAGGTGGGTCGTGGAGAGAGACCCGGCTGCCTGAACTAAAAGGCAGAAAGTGGGGGACCCAGAACAAGGTCTGCTCCTATGTGCCTGGCTGGCACCTGCGACTCCTTCCGCAAGCCCCACTCACCTTGAGGAGCGTGGGCTGCCTTTGGCTGCCTCCCACCCACCTACAGTGCTCTCCTTGACTTTGCCATGGCCTTGCCTGTGACCAGGTGTCAGCTCTGATGTCACCTCCCTGTCAGCCTCCCTTGTCCCTCCCTCTTTCCTTTACAACCTGGAGCACCTTGTTCGCCAGCCATGACACATGGGCTCTGAGAGCAGCACCCTTCCATCTCGCTCACTTTCCCAGGGGCTAGCCCTGGGTCTGGGCCGCGCTTGTGGGGGCTTCCGGGGGAAGTGGAGATGACATCTGCCTTTCTTCCTCGTGTCCAGCGGCTCCTCCTCCTGTTCGTGGCATCTGAAGACGATGATCAATTTCTACCTGGTCTTGTTCTACACCACCCTCATCATGCTCTCCAGACAGGTGCAGCCCGGGAGGCCCCTCTGCTTGGAGAGAGGCTGGGGGTGGGGTGGGGGCGGCCTCGGACTTGGAGCCGCGCACAAGATGCAGTCTTTTCATGGCGTCCTGCTCCCGGGGTCATGGGTCCTAAGTGTCCTTACTTTTCATCAGGACTCGAGTGACATTTAATCATGTGGGTCACTTGAGGATTGTAAGTCTTGGCTGACGGGGGTTTCAAGACCACCGCCGGGTGGCTCTTGAGTCGGAGACCTCAGCCAGGGGCACAGGGTAGCTCCGTAGCCCCGGGGTTACAAGTGTGCTCTGCCCTCTGCCCTCGCTCACTGCGGCCAGGACATGGATGTCCCCCTGTCCACAGATTGACTATTACTGCCGCCTGGACTGTCTGTGGAAGAAGAAGTTCAAGAAGGAACATGAGGAGTTTGAAACCATGGAGAACGTGAACCGCCTTCTTCTAGAGAATGTCCTGCCCGCGCACGTGGCCGCCCACTTCATCGGTGACAAGTTAAACGAGGTGGGGACAAGAAGGGACTAGTCACTCGGGCAGGGAGCCCCGAGGCACAGGTGTGGTTCCTGGAGGGAGGGTGCTTTCGCAGTTGGTCTCCATGGCACTTGGCCTCACCAATGCTCCCAGGAGACTGTGTGTGGCATTAGCTGTAAGAAAACAGCCTTCAGAGTCAAGACCTGCGTTCAGGTCTCACTACCCTGGGCCTTGATTTTCACATCTATCAAGTGGGACTGATAGTACTTGGCCGGCAGAATTGTTGCAAGGAACACATGCCCAGGTATTTGTGATCTGGACCATCTGCTGATGAAAACACACATTTCTACCAGTTCTGTGCAGCAGAGGTTCCTATCTATCTATGGGAACTCAGGCCCAGCGAGCAGAGAACCCAGGCCTCCTGACTGTTACCATCTATACCTGGGAGTCTCAACCCCAGCTGTGCAGACCCAGGGGACCGAAAGGAGCCCCAAACCAACCTAAGTCCCACCCTCCTCAACAAACTGATTTAGAGCCTCCTGTTCCGTAATGGTCCCTAGTTGAGTCTCACGGTAGCCAGGTGGAGAACCGCTGCTCAGCCCCTCCTGTCCCCCCTCCCGTCCCCCAACACCTGCTCCTGGAGTGTGAGGTGGAATTGCCGCCCTGCCCGCAGGAGGCCGGGTGTCCATGGGGTCCTGTGTCTCCCCCTCCCCCGACCCAGGACTGGTACCATCAGTCCTACGACTGCGTCTGTGTCATGTTTGCGTCGGTGCCGGACTTCAAAGTGTTCTACACAGAGTGCGACGTCAACAAGGAAGGGCTGGAGTGCCTGCGCCTGCTCAACGAGATCATCGCTGACTTCGACGAGGTAAGGCCTCCCCGGAGCCTGGAGAGGGCGGGGCGGGGCCCTGGGCACCCCGGGCCCCACTAACACTGGGCTGCGGCTCCCTTGGGGGGAACACACGTCTCACAAATTATGAAAGGTACACACACATTTGCCTTTTTTGTCTCTTCAGCGGGTAATGTGTTATCTTCTCTGATTGGCAGCTTGCTTAGATTTAGGTTGTAGAACTATTTGATTTCTTGCTTAGCCTGTGCTGGCAGTCTGTTTCAGAGTTAGTCACTCAGTTTGGGCTTAAGTCTTAGCTGCAAATAATCCGCATGCCTCTGTAGACTGTTGAGTGGGGCGTTTGCATCTTAGGAGGAATGAGACCGGGCTTCCCTGGCGGCTCAGACAGTAAAGAATCTGCCTGCGATGCAGGGGACCTGGGTTCAATCCCTGGGTTGGGAAGGTCCCTTGGAGGAGGGCATAGCAACCCACTCCAGTATTCTTGCCTGGAGAATCCCCAGGGACAGAGGAGCCTGGTGGGCCCAGTCTGTGGGGTGGCAAAGAGTCAGACACGACTGAGCGATGGAGCACACGGGAATGAGACCAGATGAGAATGGAAAAGACAAGGAGTGTCAGGGAACAAAGGGGCGGGAGAGGACAGGGGCTGCCCCCACCTGTAGGGAGTGTGAGCTCAGAGGGCGAAGGCCAGCGGGAGAAACGTCTGCGTTAGCAGTGGTGGTGGGAGAGGACCCTGCCCCCTTCTCAGTACCGGGGACAGGCCCAGGCTGCAGCACTCTTGCATGGCCCTGCTTCCCTCCGTCCTGCAGCTGCTGTTAAAGCCCAAGTTCAGTGGTGTGGAGAAGATCAAGACCATCGGCAGCACGTACATGGCCGCTGCAGGGCTCAGCATCCCCTCGGGGCCTGAGAACCAGGTACTCAGCCAATCTGCCAGTCTCACACTGCAGCCCCAAACGAGGGAAAAGTGAGCACAGTCCCAGACCGACTCATACTTGAAGGGGCACCTCTCCACACTCCCTCCTTTGAGGCAGGGGCAGAGGAGCTCATGGCTCAGCCTGAGAGAGGATTTGGTGGTGGGGTCAGGACAGGGGGCTCCTTGCCAGGAGGGGAGTTTAAGTGGGCACGCGGGTCCTGGACGCCCTGTGGAGGAGGCTCGGTCGGTACAGCTCTGCCCAGCAGTGGTCCCCTGTGGCTGGCACGCTCAGGCTGGCACACAGTGCTCCCCGGGTCGGGGTGCTCTGGAGGTGGGAAGATGGGGTGACACTGCCCGCGGCCCCGTGTGCAGTGCTCTGTCCCACAGGACCTGGAGCGGCAGCACGCCCACATCGGCATCATGGTGGAGTTCAGCACTGCCCTGATGAGCAAGCTGGACGGCATCAATCGGCACTCCTTCAACTCCTTTCGCCTCCGAGTCGGTGAGGCCCCGGGAAGGCAGGCTGGGCCCTGGCTCAGGGCGGGTCTGTGCAGCCCTGCCTCCTGGCAGCCCCACTCTCAGTCGGGTGTATGTTGCCATCTGTTAGGAAAAACTTTAGAAATCCCTCTCTGATCTTACAACCCAGTGATTGGGCAATTATTCTTTCCTTGTGTACTACTTTCCTTTGAAGGTTTTAAGTAAACAGGGATATATATTACCATGGGGAATCCCCGGGTGTAAACAGGTGACCTTGAATATCCCGAAAACAAAGCAAAATTATTAACCTAAGTAGTCACCAATAGCTAATACAATCAGTGCTCAAAGCCCATTTACTGTTTAAGAGATGATTAGCAGATACAGATACAGTAAAGCATCTGCCTGCAATGCAGGAGACCCGGGTTCGATCCCTGGGTAGGGAAGATCCCTTGGAAAAGGAAATGGCAACCCACTCTAGTAGTCTTGCCTGGAGAATCCCATGGACAGAGGAGCCTGGCGGGCCACAGTCCATGGGGGCACAAAGAGTTGAACATGACTGAGTAACACACAGCAGATATAGGAAGTGTTAACACTGGACTCAGGCTCCACATCCAGTCAAGTCTGAAAAGGAACTGCCCGGGGAGCCCTCCCCTCACATCCTAAGTACCATCTCCTGTCCCAGACACAGGAAGCACCATCCCTACCTTCATTTCAGTGCTTTTGGCAACGCTTTCTGTGGTAGCTGGGTGGATTCTGTAGCCATATAAGCTGGAGGCTCTGTCTCTATGATCTGCCAACTGCAAATATCTTTAGGCATAAACCATGGGCCTGTGATTGCTGGAGTGATCGGGGCACGAAAACCTCAGTACGATATCTGGGGAAACACGGTCAATGTTGCCAGTCGAATGGAGAGCACTGGAGAACTTGGAAAAATCCAGGTAAATGCTCACTGGCGAGACCTGTGCCCAGGGGAGGAAGGGAGCCGGGGGTGTCAGCTGGGCTGTGAAACGGCCAGGGGGTCCTAGCCGCCACATTCTGGAGGGAGACCTGGCCCTGTCGGCCAGTCTCTCTCCGTCCTTGTCTCAGCAGGCCTGCCTCCTCTGAGGACTTCAGCTTCTTTCCTTTTCAGGTTACTGAAGAGACGTGTACCATCCTCCAGGGACTAGGGTATTCCTGTGAGTGCCGCGGGCTGATCAACGTCAAAGGCAAAGGTGAACTGAGGACTTACTTTGTCTGTACGGATACTGCCAAGTTCCAAGGGCTGGGGCTGAACTGAGGGCTTTTGGTAGGTGCCAAACATGCCGGAAACCCATCTCCTTCCCTGAAGCAAGCCAGGAGGAAGGCCCAGCCCCATGCCAGGCACAAAGGCAGTCCGAGGGATTGGTCACCACCACCTGGGCAGGTGGCTCCCTGGATGTGCACTAGAGGACCTGTCAGCTTGGGGCGATCACCCGGCCTCACACACAGGCAGCCAGAACTTCTGTGCTGTCCGAGTCTGCGGTGCAGCCTTCAGCCCAGCAGGGAACAGCTCATCTGTGGGCTGTGCACTCATCCCGCAGGTGCTGTGGACGAGACCTTGGAGCGTGACCTGGAGACCTCCCGCCCCGGGGCCTGTGAGCTGCACGTGGGGAACGTGTCTTTTCTTGTCCAGGATGGGTGGGAACTCCTTTCTCCCCAGTACACCAGCTACAAGAGTGCACACTTCTCATATAGGCATTCTGGTAAATGGAGTTAAAAGACTGTTTTATATCTACAAATGGGTTCAAACAATAGGGAGAAAGCCCCACAGTGGACACTTCTTACTTCTTATCCTCTTTGGCATGTGTCTGTTTAAAAATGGAGACATTATTAATGGAGGTGTCACCCTCTAAATGGCTCCTGAGACGATACATTCTCTTCCCTCCAGTATAGGCTTTCTTGGTAACCACGGCATGCAAGTGGGACCACTGTCCCGTGTGAGCTCATGGGATCAGCTCAGCCGTGGGCTGGAGCTCCAAGGAACATGGCTCACCGCAGGAAGGCAACGAGTGGCATAGCCTTGGCTTGAATCAGACAACTTTGAAGCCAAAACTGAGATTAGGTTTAATGAGTGAAAAGCCTAGAAAATAAGGCATCAGCTCTCAGCCCTTCCTTGACTCCTCATGCATTTCCGAGCGCCCCCTGCAACCTTGCAGTCTGTCTTAGCTTTATACTGGAAAGGAGTGGAGTCTATGTGAGTGAACCTGACAGGCTGTAGTCCTCCCCTTCAGTCCTCACAGCTAGCTCTGAAGAGGACCTACTCAGCGTCAGCATGTGCAGAGGCTCCCGGATCTGGGAAGCCAGGCCTCTCACAAACAAGTGCTTGGATGTTCTGAGCTGACTGATTCCATGCAAGTGAAAAAGCCAGGTTTGTGAGGTGTGGTGTCTTATGGCACATCAGCTCCAAAAGAATCGAAAGACGTCAACCTGTGTTTCACCATGAGGAGAGAACAAACTGCCCATTCCCTTTTCTGAACCGACTTCACTGTGTCATTACCAGAGTATCTCCAGGGCTTCTAATACGTCTGGACTCCACCGTATGGCAGGAATGCTAGCCAGAAGTCATCCATGAACTCCCCTGAAATTATACAGAAAATTCTGCATACGTGAGGCTTCAAAAGATGACACGACCTTGCAGACAGGTGACTAAGCAGCCAAGTTTGCCTGGGACGGGGGCTGTGGAGTGAGACAGCACCCCAGGCACGGCAGGGAGGGGATTGGAGCCGCACCTGCTGCTGGCCAGTGCTGCGTCCTGGGGCCTGGGTGGGCTGGTGGCAGCTCTGACGCATCACATGAAACTGGAACAAGTAGGAATAAATCACAAGGACTTGCTGTCCTAATCCTTTAGGACATTTTCATGGTGAAAATGCTGGTAAGGGAAATAAACCTTACTTAAGTTGCCTTTTTCACACACCAATTCTTCATCTAAGTACTATGCTGAAATCTATACCCTTAAAATCAGGAGTGACTGGGCTTTCCTGGGAAATCATGAAGGTTCTGTCACTAATCCAGTGTAGACACACATCAGTATGCTGGGCCTCTCTGAGGTGGATAGGCTTCTACTCTTGCAATATACAAATTACTTTTTTCCTACAGCAAAGAAATCCCAATTGGGAGTTTAAAATATAATTAGTTACCATTTATGTATTTTTCTTTCACTGTGCTCAGATAATAAGTTTTGAATTTTTGACATTCAGATCATAGTGTACAACTGACCATAAAGATCACTTAGTTATTTTTTATAAATTCGTTTTCCAATTACCAAGTCATTTGTTCACAGGTGTCACTTTGCTTTATGACAAGACAAGTGTCTTTCCTAACACTGACCTTCTCTGTGGGTCAGGGACATGCTATGCTTCATATCTCAGTACTAAGGTGGCCTCACTGATGCTAGTAATGTTTTCTGGTTTCCTTAAGAAAATTTCCTAACAGAAAAGATCATTAACCACTGTATACATTGTGTATATGTATAGAAATATGCGTTGAGAAAGTACATGAAAGAACTAGGCGTTATTCTATATACTGAATATTTATAGATCTGTAACATTTGTTTCAAAATGTTATATTTCATTTTTATATAGTACCAGTGTTTCTCTTTTCTTTAGCTTTTCATAGATTAAATCGGCAATATGGAAAACCTGACTGTCCTGGAGTGTTTCAAATTTATGTGTTTTCTTGGTCTTTGGGAACTACTTGGCTAAATAGGTCGAAAGTTTTAAGAGTTGGTTGCTGCCTGAATTGTCTTTGAGAGACAAACTCTAAAAAGACTTGATAAATACATATTTGAAAGGATTCTTTAATTCTTCTGGCATATGCTTTCAAGTATGTTTTTGAAAGATTAGGTCATCTTAACTCTCTTGAGAGATTCAATTTTCCTTCACCCTACTTGTTAAACGTTAGTTTTCAAAGTCAAGAAAATAATAAAATAGCTTCCAGCCTGGGTGTTTTACAGAAGGGCTCCATACAGTCTGAGTAGGGTCTTAAACCTAATTTGTTCCCTGAACTAGGTCACAGTCTAATGCCTGGTCACAGAAGAGGACCACGTAGCATTTCCTACTTGAATAATTAAACTGCTCAGGAACTTAACCTTTGCCTTTCACATAAAAGTACGTGAGTATCGTTTAGGGGACATGGCAGAGGCACAGGAACCTGCTGAGAAACAGTAAAAAGAAACATCAACTTTCCTTTAAGCTTGGTGATTTCCTTCACATATTCATGGACAATTTAGTTTGTATCCTATTTGGCTTGTCCTTTTATTATACTGGGAAAACCTCTCTACAAATGGCAAAAATAAACCAAAAAGGAACACCAGACAAGTTAGTGCTATGAAACTCCTGACATGGTTTTTATTTTGTTTTGCTTTTGTGGTGGGAAGCCCTGGTCCTTCCACATAGGGACATCGTCCCCAACAGGTAAACGGGGGACATGCTAGTAAATTCTAAAGCTGAATTTGTTTTCATGGTATAACAATGGGAATCTCACTGGATGGAAATTTTAAAGAAGAGTTTCTCAGTCATGGTCCTGCCCGTGAAACATAAGGAAGCAGCACTATCACTCTCTGCAAGAACTTTTGCCTAGGTCCACTCCCATCCACTTTCTGCTCGGTATTCCAACCGGTCCAAATCATTCCTTCCTCACAAGGCCACTTTTTGAATAAATCCTCGAAGTGAAATCTGCTAAGTCAGGAACCATTTGGTTATAATTTTCTTAATGAGAAGTAAGGCAAATATGGGAAAATGAGGGATTTCAATGATTTGGGCAACTTTTTAATGGATGGTCAGGAAAAAGGCTGTTTTATTCTCCAAGCTTTTCTCTATCACTTCATCCTCAGATTCAGCCCCAGGGAAAGGTGAAGGGGTAACTCAGCTGATATGTACAATACAGCTCATAGTCCAGGTTTAGCTTTATTACCTAATAGAAGTTCAATCTCTGGAACATTAAAATTAACTGTTCCAAAGTTTAATTAAAAACACAATTTACAAATATTTAATATCTTCTGAAAAGCATTTCCAAGTTAATGAAAAAAATATATACATAATATATAATCAAATACCAGATAGTTTCAAATCCCATCAGGTTCACACTCAGTAACATCGGTGTTTTTAGGTTCCTCAAAATCTGAAAGAAAAAAAAAACACTATTTAGCACCTTTTCTCCTTTTAATTAAAAAGGGGATGTGACAGTAAAAAAAGTAACTGTTGACAGCCCTTCTTCACTATGTTCAAGGTTAAAGACTAGGTAGGTGTATCACTATAGTTTTTTTTTTTTTTTTCCGCAAATGTGTGAGGTCTTTATTCCTTAGACAAGATGGAAAGAAAACTTGACTAGTTCACACGTTAGCATCAGAGACGACGCCTCTCAGATGTTCCTGGAGGGAGAGGCCTGATGTTGCCGAGCCCTCCATGCTCCCAGAGACACAGGCACCTACCTTCTGTTAGATCGACAAGGTGGTTCTCAATGCCCGGGGAGGGGACGGAAATTCCCATCGCCTTTCGGAGTCCGTATGTGCTTACAATATCGCCTGGAGTTACTTGCTGTGCAAGTTCTTTAAGGTTACTGGTCACTTGTTCAGCTAGGGGTAAAAAAAACAACAACACAGAGTTCAAGGTACTGAAATGTGATTCCTTTAGATAACTTTAAAAAAAAATGAACTGTCCATGGTGTTCCCTTCAGTGTTACTTGATAGTGGTACCACTACTCAGAAATGCTCCCGTTAAGCAGCTTGCTTCTCCAACCAGGGGCTTCCCTGGTAGCTTAGGTGGTAAAGAACCAGCCTGCAATGCAGGAGCGCCCGGTTCCATTCCTGGGTTGGGAAGATCCCCTGGAGAAGGGAGAGACTACTCACTCCAGTATTCCTGGGCTGCCCTGGTGGCTCAGATTCTAAGAGGCACCACATACCGAGATGCATTTCTCTGTATGATGGACCCAAGAGACAGATCATGTTGGGAGGGGGTCTGGTGCTCAGACGCTCATTCTGGGCTTCCTGGAGCTCTCTGAGCAGTTTGGTGGTCTCATCAAGTTTCCTCTGGAACACTTCAGCTTCTGTGGGAAAAATAACTTATTAAGGACAACATGGACATACTTGTACCTGATCCTGTGCAATAAACTGAGGACTATGTTCTGGGGTTTTGCCATTTATTGGTCAGCTGTCTCTCCTCAAAGGAGTAACCCCCACTAAGTGAAATCACCACCACAGGCACACTTTACTGTTCACTGAGCTTGGCCAGTCACCATGTTCCCGCAGTGAATGGCTATGCTTGCCTGTGCTGCTCTGATGTTGTATCTTAGCTGCCTATGTCAGGAAGTGTTTCCTCCAAATCCTCTGGAGACACTCACCTTCAGAGTCGAACACTTCGACTGGGGCTCCGAAGTGTGTTACTGCTTTCAGTGCTGTGAGCTTGTCTTGATTACTGGAGTCTAAACGCCCTGTGAGTTCAACTTCTGTAACCTGCTTTAAAAAAAAATTATCTGAGCTTGCTGAGCCCTGACAGTGCTAGAATGAGAAGTCAGTAAGACGGCTTGTGTTTACAAGCCAAGTTATTTCACTTATTTAGAGTTAGAATTCTGATGCCATAAAAACCTTTAAAATGCCGTTCCTAAATCCTGGTGGAAGTGTCCGTAGGTTCACACTTCTCGGTAATGGAATGGTGTGTTTTAAAGGCTGTGTTATCTGTTTCATCACTACTCTAAGGATGAAAGCCTTGTCACTGCACTTGCGGTGACTGTGACGGTACTGTGGGTTCTGAGGTTCACAGGCAATGTTTTAGTCCATACACTGGCACTCCCTTATGGCAGAACTTGAACATAAGATACTTCCTGGGTTCTCTTCTGGGCCTCAAAGTCAGGTTGTTAGTATTGCATGGGAGAAACAAAATCCTAAAATGGGTAGTTTTATTTTTGGAATCTCAAGACTCAGAATTTCCATAACCGCAACACTGGTTTTTAGAAAATGATCAACCGTGACAGTTGAGTAACCCAAAGTTAATGGTTCCATTTATACTCTAGTATTGCACTCTGAGCTCAGACACGAGGGCTAAGTGTGGTGGAGAAAACCTTACAACTCGACTTAATACACTTCTCACCCAGCTTTCCTTCCCATTCTCCAGCTTTCCTTCATTCTTACCTGTTCACATACATGACCTTGCCTGGCTCATCTTTCTTGGAAAGTGACATGAATTTTTAAGTACCATCTACATTTGCATCTATCTTTACTTGGTCTTCCATCTTCAAGTTTTCTTTCCTGTCAAAAGGCTTACAACTCTCTATCTAAGTCATGTAACTTGTGGCATCTTTATCTTGTCCCCATCATTGTACTGAAATTACTCTGATTAAGGTTACAAATGATACCTGTCCTAGAGGGCTTCTATATGGCATCTGACACTGCTGGACTCTTTCCTGCATTGACTCTTCCATGCTTTTCCTACCTTAACTATTGGTCTTTCCAAGGTTCTTTGGCCTTTTCCTGTCTATGTGTTCTGCCTGGACAACCTCATTCACTTAATACCTACAACAATTCCACTTTGACACTAGTGACCTCTAGATCAGCACACCTCCAGTGATGTCCCAAACCACACTCACCAGCCCTGAAACCAGATGATACTTCCTTCCTGCTGAAGGTGTGCTCCTTTTCCTGTCCCTCTGACAGAGCTAACAATGCTAGTATCCACCTTGTGCATCAGGCCCTATCAATTTTAGTTCTACTGTATTTTTCTTTATTGTACATCTTCATTCTCTTCCATTACATTGTTATCTAAGCAAAAAACAACTAGCTTAAGTCCCACAGCTTTTCGCTGGTCCACTCCCTCCAGCACCCCCTTCTCCTACACACCTAATCAGCAGTCTTTGAGGAGAAAATCTCAGCTTCCTAGCACTGCATATACAGCTTGTCATCTGATCCTCCTCTCTCTGGTACCCTGTGGTCACTCACTTCTTGGGTGCCCTCTTGCCCTGCCTGCTCAGATTATGTCGTTAATCTGAGTTAATGACATAACTACCCACTTCATACACCTGGCCCTGTGCTGAGGACCCTGTTCATCTTTCTAGACCCAGTTCATCTGGAAGCCTCTCTGTGAGGACCTCACCAACTGTCCAAAGCAGCCAGCCCCCCCAGCCTGCGCTCCCACAACATGTGCACTTATGCTTTACAGTAACTGGCTTTGGCTCCCTTGTTTACATGCTTGTCTAATGCACTTACTGCTGCTCCCTTCTCCACAGGCAAAAAAAGTTCTTTGATTTCAGGAGATACTCAATAAATATTTTGCTTTTAAAATAAAAGCTTTATCATTTAGGCTTTTTCGCTTCTTTGCCACTTAAATATTTCTTGTAAAGAAATGAAATATATTCACCTCCATTTCTTTTGCTGTGTCAAGTATCCTAGTCTGGCCTTCATCTTCAGGAGATGACTATAAGGATAAAGAAACACACTTTATTAAAGAAAACATCAGGTGGCTAAAATCTCTGACAAACAGAAGACAGGAGAACTCCTGGTGTATTCTGCATGAAAAGAGGCAACATTCTCAAACAGCATCAGATGTGTATAAAATATTCAAATGCTACAGAGAAGGTGAAAACTTTCCATAACCCTAGTCTTCAGAGATAATGCGTACATAAACAACACATGTATCACGTGCAAAAATCAATGATGATATGTTACCTTCTCCTGAAAGGTTATACTTGGATTTATTGAACCGATTTCTAGTTTTAAAAAATTATAAAAACTGTATTCCTTACATATAACTCCTATCTTATTTTCTAGTATAAATTCTGAGAAAAGAAACTGCTAGATCAAAGGGCAGAGAAATTTTAAATTTGAAATATACTGCTGTATCAACCAAATGAAAGATAAGCGATTTTAGTTCAAGACCTTTAATTAATTCAGGTTAACTGATGCGAAGTATACAGTAAAAATATTTCTGAACTGATGTAAAGCTGAATGTTTTTTTAGGTGATGTAAAGAAAGCAGTTTTGCGCTAAGATACAAGACTGTATAGCAGTTCTCACTGGACTTCAGGCACTGACTCAGCTGTGCTGACAGGTCACCCAAGGACCAGCAGCCAGAGGTACAGTGAAGGCAGAGAACACAGCGAACTGCAGTCCCAGCCGCCAGGAAGAGTCAGAACCCCCAGCAGATACGGGGCTCCTCTATCTATGTTTCTGGAGATCAGCTCTCCTCTCCCCTGAACGGACATTTTCTGGTTCTCATCTTTGAGTCAAGTCTCTGAATTACCCCGGATTATGAACTATGTCCAACTGAACTGGAGCTAATTTACAAGTGTTAACAAAAGACAGCAATGAGGAAGCTTTTTACTTTTTTACTTGAGGCTCCACCACTGTATTATCACTACATAATAAGGAAAAGGACATTCCCTATCATTTTAGTCAACTCAGTGTCAAGCCGGTGAGCCAGACTTCCTTTTTTTGTTCGGGTATATAACAAGAGCTGATTTCTGGGTTGTAACCCCCATTTTTGATTTCTACATTTCCAAGATGAGGAGATAATGACAATCATCTGGCCCTCACAGATCCTGGTAGCCGAGTTACTTGTTTCCGTTCATTGTCCTCCACCCATGGGCTCCACCCTGGCTGGGCTGTCTTTTCAGTGGAATGGAGTTCAGCTGCCACACTGGTTAATCCCATGGTTTCATAACACTGATGACTAACACTTGAGGACCAATGATAAATCACCCTATTACTTTAGCAGCATTCTTACCGTCTCGGACTCCTGCAGGGTTCTAGAATGTCCTCCTTTTGTTAAAACATCCAGTAAACTATCTGCCATAACATATGGATAATCTTGGCATGTGGCCAAAAACTCATGGATGCTGAAAAACAGTGTTGGGAAAGTCACTTTCATATAAATGATCTCCACTGGTGTTTCCTTCCTGTTACAGCCAACTATTTAATTAGATGCCTTTAACTTACGCCCATGATGTGAAACTTTCCATCAAGACAGAACACAATTATATTTACATATTTACCAGTGATAGATTTATCATCATGAGAGAACTAAGCAATATCAAGAACATCATGAAAAGGAAATGCTCCTGGGGAAAAGTTCAAAGAAAAATAAGATCTCAGTGATGGAGGGGACGAGGGCTCAGTCAGTGGAATTCTTTGCTTCTCTCTTTCACTACTTCCCTAAGGTGATCGTATTTGCCTCAGGGCTCTTGTATGTACTAGTGAAAGTGAAAGTGCTCAGTCCTGTCCGACTCTTTGCGACCCCACAGACTATACTGTCCATGGAATACTCTAGGCCAGAATACTGGAGTGGGTAGCCTTTCCCTTCTCCAGGGGATCTTCCCAACCCAGGGATCAAACCCAGGTCTCCCACATTGAAGGCGGATTCTTCACCAGCTGAGCCACAAGGGAAGCCCCTTGTATGTACTAAAACACTCTCAAAGTTCCACCTCCAGATTGGACCACAATCTTTGGCAACTCCATTTGGAGGTCAAATAGCCTCATAATGTCCAAAATTGAACTGCTGGATCTTCCTCCCGAAGTAGTCTTTCTAAAATCTTCCCTCTTAGTAACAGCAATGTCATCTTCTAGGCTTCATCTAAAACCCTGGAATTCTCCATGACTTTGCTCTCTCACACCCCACTACAGTGACTCAAGAAATCCTACTTAGGCTGACTCCTGATCCCATCTCGGCACCTCAGCCTCCACCCCTTCAGTTCAGTTCTCATCTGGATTATGACAGCAGATCCCCTGTGTCTTCCCTCGTCCCCTATAATCTGTTTCCCA
The DNA here is from genome assembly GCF_023699985.2 of Odocoileus virginianus. Lineage (NCBI taxonomy): Eukaryota > Metazoa > Chordata > Mammalia > Artiodactyla > Cervidae > Odocoileus > Odocoileus virginianus. The sequence goes on along the minus strand of NC_069693.1, from coordinate 41,390,754 downwards.
TACAGCAGCCATAATGATCTTTTAAAAATTATAAGCCAGACTTGGTCACTCTGCTCAAAAGCCACCAGTATCTTCCCATCTCACTTAGAATAAAACTCCAAGTTCTTACAAAGATCTATGCCCACCTGCTATTTCCCCTGCACTCTTTCTGCCCTCTACTGCTCTTTAAATGTTTCAGGCAGGTTCCCACCTCAGGGCCTTTGCCCAGCTGTTCCACTGGCTGGAATGCTCTTTCAGACAGCAGCAGTGTTTCCTTCTTTACTACCTTCAGTTTTTGCTCAGTGTTCATTCAGCAAAGTCTTTCTTGACTATTTGAAACAGCACTCCTCTCCCAACCCTAGCACTCCCTATATTCCTTTTCTTCAAAACACATGTTACCACCTGACATCAGGCATGAGTCTGTGTCAGTACTGTTTCCCTGCAGAATCCCCAGTATATAGAAGAACGCCTGGAAAATACGGTACCCCAGCAATACCTGTATGTGGAATGCATGGATGAATGATCGAGAAAGGATTTATTTAAGCTGGTGAGAGGAGGTCTAAAGGATACAAATGGCTTGATCTAAAAACACAGTCATTGACTTGTAAAAACAGTACCACCACTACCAACCACACATATGTAAAAGTGAACAAGTCCCTCTTTCCAGAAAACCAGAAGACTGGTTAATCTACTGGGTTAAAGTCTTACACATAATGAAAGTTTACAAGATTCCACCGCCAAGAAGCAATAACCCAAGCTCAGCCCAACCCAAGCCAGAATGCCAGTAAATCAGGACGGTATCTCATTATGCTGATGGCATGCAAAGTACCCAGTATCCTAAACAAGAACACAAAACATGTGATAAGGGCTGGTGGAGTCTAACTGCCAGAGTCTACTGGGACCTGACAGGTCAAACAGGCTTGGATGGGGGTCGGCTTTGGACCAAACCAGGTCTTATCTCCTATCTTGGGGAAAATGTTTGGTGGCTTTGACTTTGATTTGATCCCCCATAGCGATCAAATCTGGAACAACTCACTGACGCAGAAACATGTTACAATGAAGCAGGTGGCACACCAACATTCTGAAGCAACAAGCTCCTGAATTTTAGTAAGCAGAAATACAAGACATCTTTAAAAACATCTTTTTGTAAGAATTAAAATATGGCAGATGCCAACACCAGAAAATACTAGGGAGACACATGGTTTCTTTAAAATATTTACTTTCCATTAAAGAATGAGGATAACTAGGGGTCTGTTTAATTGTCAATTAAAAAAATTCCTGAACACATTTCCCACCATTTGAATAACTCTGTAGGTTATGTGTATCAGTGTTTTAGGACAGTGCAGCTCTCAGAGCACCAGTGAACAGATGACTCACCTGAAATCATTGGGGAGATCAGGGTCTTCCCCATAGGTTGAATAGATCAAATCAGAATCGTCCTTGCTGATATTTGCAAACGTGGAGTCATAATGTGGTGCGTAAGAACTGTAGGGTCCATAACTCAAGTATAACACTGTTGATGAAAACACACATAGAACCACAATACTCTTCTTTAACTTGGATGTCAATCTATTTTTCTAATTATTAAAGATTATTCCCTTCTAACTGTGCTACTTCACTGACTGGCAAACAAATCCAAGGTAAATTATTTTCTCCAAAATATATAAGTCACAACTCAAGTGAATCTTTTCTTACAATGGGGAGGGGAAAAACAAGAAAGCAAACTCATTTTGAATATTAATACTGATTTTTCAATTTCTTTAAAATATCTAATTAATGTTGCAAAAATACCATAAATAAAGTTAAAGTAATGGTGATTATGCTTCTTTTCCTCAACTCCTTGAAAATGAGAAGAGGAAAAACCACACTACCACATGGGAGCCTTACCTGGAGTCACTTTGTTTCTTTTATCTTCTTTGAATCCCTGCAAAGTATTCACTCCAGACTGAAGTCTTCCAGTTGTCATCCCCAGTCTCACAGGACAATAGCCTGGTTCTAAAACGTAAGAGTGAGCATGGTGGAGACGGCTCATGTGGCAGTGACCCCATGGTGCTCTGCGGAGTTTCTGTGCACACACTGCTTCAGGACACCCACCTCACTCCGAGCAGCCCTTACTATATCCATCTTTTTTTTTTTTTTTTTTTTTTTTTGCCATTTTTAACAAAAAAAATCTGAGTTCAGAAAGGCAGGAATGTAGCCAGGATCCAAATCTGGTCCTTTTCATCATACTCTGCAGCATCCTGGAATTCTTTATAATCATGTTGCACTTCACTTTAAAAAACATATTTAAAAGTCCGACCTTTCAATGTGAAGATGATGGAAGTAAACTAGTAGAAAAGGTCAAGTAACAGAAGCGGAAATCCCTGATTAAAGACAAGAACTCGTAATACATTCAGGATAAATTAATCTCTACAAGAGGCAGACTTGTACTGCAGGGAGGAATAGCCTTTACAGACGAAAAGCCCGTACACCAGGCATGAAGCCCTGTAATGATGCTGGAGGTCTGTGATGTAAGCGAAAGAACAGAGAGGGGTGGTGTCAGGAGAGAACGTGGTCTCTAACAAAATCCAACAGAAAAGATTTACTCCTGAAGAAAAGCGCTGGTTTTTCTAACAGGCCCACCCTGGAACAGAGTCGACTGCCACATGTGATCAGCGTGACAAAGCAGAAGCACTTGTGAGAAACTCCAAACCTCTAAATAAGATCTTCCTTCCTTGGTAAGCATCTGGTATCTTAATTGGTACTAGTACCTCCAACCAGGAGGATGAAGCTGAGATGCGAACAGGGGCATCTTCCACCTTAAACCAGTAAACTGGCCTCCTGGGAGAGCAGCTGTTGAGTGTGAGGATCAAGTCAGTGTTGGCTGCAACTGATAATGTCTACAATAGTTGGGAACCCAGAAAACCAGACCAAGAGCAGAGACTAGAACCCCAGGTACAAAGAAAGGGGCAGATCTTTGTGCCTTTAAGAAAAGTTTCACCTAAATCAACTTAGCTGCATCTCTTATCACCAAATTTTCATCACTGATACATCAGAAAGAGCAATGTTCTCAATCCTGTGGCATTTTCTATGATCCAAGACCCTAAAAAATTCTACTATGAAAAGTTCACTTAAAATTAAAAAATGGGGCCAGAGCGAAAAGAGCGAGTTGTGGGTAGTGGTGGCAGCAGTGGCGGTGTGCGGCGGTGGGGTCATGTGGCCACAGCCACAGCGGGGGCGGCTCCTCCAGCCTGAGCAAGGCCCGGTCTATGGCCTGTACCTCTGCACCAACCTGGAATGGCGGCAGGGCCTCATAGTATTTAAAAAAAAAAATATATATATATATATACATATAAAGTAAAAGAGTTTTATTTTGAAATCATAGCGCCAGTTCTTTTTCTAAGTCAAGGAGCCTATCAATGTTCTGCTTCAGCATTTCAAGAGTGTACTGTAATGTTAAAAGAAAACACTGACAGGCTGGCATCAAGCTCTTCTCTGCTTCAAGGTTTTTTTTTAACCTGTTATTCCCCAATCCCTTACTCACCACCTTGGGATCACCCTAAACCTCTCTTAAGGAAGCCGTCTTTGACCCCCAGACACTGTTACTCCTCTGCGGCTCTGTTCCCCTGCTGCACTGATTCCTGGTGGACAGGCTGCCATCTCTTCACTTGATTCTTTGTGTGTTTTTCTTTCCCCACCCCACAGAATGTAAGAGGAAAGGACCTGTCTGCTCCTGTTTCGTTCCCTTTTACACCTAGCTCCACCTCCAGCTCCTAAGACAGTGCCTTCCTCATTGCAAGTAATAAATATTAGAAGCTATTTCCTTTGTCATTATTCATTTCTGTATCCCCAATTATCTCCCTCCTAATGGTAGTAGGAAGAGTTATTTATAGAATAAACATTCTCATGCTTATCACAACATGATTCCCTCAAAGATAAATGATACATATTTCCCATTCTTACATCAAATTTCAAAATATTCCCTATTCTATTTCCATTAAAATATCATTTGAAAAAATAAAAGTATGACTGATGTTCTAAAACAGTGATTCCTAACCTTTACAATCTTTCTAACAACCACAGTGAAAGATATAGTGTCATTTACTATATATTATTCCACTACCATTAAGGTACTAGTATAGTACATGGCACATATAATCATTTTATTCCCTAAAATCTTAAAAAGTCTTAAATTTTATTATGTCATAGTCTGAAGGTTTTGAGATATTGCCTGAGTCTTTTTGAGGTATCTCAAAAAGTGCCCGTCTCTTAAAACCAGGGCTAGAAATGACCGCCTAATATTTTGGGTTTGTTAATGGGTTGGCATGACAATCCAGGAACTTAGATATGTTTTAAGTCTTTTTTCACGTGGACCACATTTTTAAGTCTCTATTGAATTTGTATAACACTGCTTCTGTTTTACGTTTTGGTTTTCTGGCTGCGAGGCATGTGTGATCTTAGCTTCCCGATCACGGACTGAACCCGCACCCCCTGCACTGGAAAGCAAAGGCTTAACCATTGGACTGCCAGGGACGTCCTAGGCACTTTATATTTTAAAGAAAACTTGATTTTGTAGCACTTATTTTGGGATGAAATAAAGTTAGGCTAGCTGTTAGTATGAAGTACAGGATACCTAGCCAAATACTTTATGGATGATGATAGTTGGATTTATCAATATTTAGACTAGCTCCTCTAAAGTTAAACAAGCTTCTCTAAAATGCTAACCAAGTTGCCACATTAGCATCAAGTTCATGCACAGTCTAATTCTGTGAACCTACCTCCGACAACAGGATCCACAGGATGGAGAAGTCCCAATGTTGTTGTTCCATCTGGCTTTCTCCTTTCAAATTCACACTGCAAAGACCCAAAGTATTCAAATGGCATAAACAGTTTTATATACGATACATATGTATGTTGCTCACCAGAAAACCTCACCTTAGTTTAATCAAACTAATATTAGAGGTGGCTATCATCATACTCATATCAACTTTCACATATGTACACAGGTGCTGATGGGTTAAAGAAATAAAGGTTAGAAAAATCTCAGAATTTTAAAAGAACCGTGTGGGTGCTCAAGTTCTGTTTAAACTATTTTAAAAAAGTATACTGAAAACCAGGGAAGAGAAGTGACGTACCTAAAGCCATGGATTAATTCATTCGGTTTTAGAACTGAGGTGCTAAACAACATGATTTCAAAAGACCGTGTATGTTTTCTTATAATCTTAAAAGTATGTGGTTCATTTTCCAACATTTGAACACATTAATGTCCCTTAAAAAAAACCCCAAACCCTTCTAGTCAGTAACAGAGGATAGTATGAATTATGTACTTTAAAAACAAGTATATTACTACTTTTTCTTCTGTGAGCGCTGTCCTGAAGAGCTCTATGGCAGATATGGATTAAAAGTACACAAGCAACTTAAAAAACTAAAAGTTTCAGACAACCTGAATCAGTAGGTAATGAAAAGAAAGGAAAAGCTCCATCACCTGACTATTAACAAGCCTCCTGGTCAGCTTCCCTCCAGATTCCTTAACGATGCGGTCAATCTGCTCCTGCTCTCTTTCTAAACTATTGCTTTTAAATTTATCTTCAAGCACATCTTTGTCTTTCCTGAAAGCACACATTAATACTAAGTAAAAAAAAAAGAAGAGGATAAGATGAAAACATTAAAATGTAATTCCAAATATGAATACAACCAAAGTGGAGAAATTTGTGCTACTGACACCAATTAAAACTTTGTTTCCTAATGACCTGGTAAGGGGCCCCAATAACACACAAACACTAAGGCAAGCCAAGTAGTTGGTCAGTTTCCTCCCTGTGTCCAGTATTATTTGTTTTAAACATTTTTCTTAGTATATTCATAAAAACGAACCCTACCTCAAATATATTTTAAAAGCGGAGGGGTGCACAATTTGTTTTACAATTTGGTACACTTAAGTCCAACTTATAAAACTTAAAATAAACATGTACTACAATGTATAAGCCTTAGAAATATAAGAAAAACCTGTCACAAGTTCACTTCATGTTGTAACAGCAGAAGTCCCAACCTGCTAACTAACCCCCTCTCCCAGAGCTGACAGTGAGGCGCTGGGCGCCAGGATAGGTAGGCAGCAGCTGAGCGGGATGGACACGTACGCAACTGAATAGGGCCACATCAGCTGATGGCTGGTAGGACAGGCGGTTCACACTGCTGCTACCAGCCGACGTTGAGTGGAAAACATGCATACATCTCAGTGACAGCCCATCTGTTCAGAAAGCAGCTTTAACTGTGCTTAGGCTTAAGTACGGGCTTGACTCCTTTGTGGAATGAGGTAATGAATATACAACTTTTTTCTTAAACAAATAGCTCCATTAATATAAACTCACTGACAGCATGAGTCCCTTGAGACTATTTACTGGTTTTAAAACGACTTCCCTACAGAATAGACATTCAGAACTATTTTCTGGATTGTGTTTAGACATTACAAACTATGCTTCATATGAGAAAAGGGGTGTCAAATCATCAAAATGGACTCTGACAAAACCCAACCAATCACGGACCCAAGGAAGGCCCCTGAATTGTATTTTCTCCCATTACTGGCGTGGAAGACAGCTTAACTTTAATATTTCAAAGATTCTTTACTTTTTATTCTCCTTATTGGGGCTCTTGAAGCCCTGTGCCTCAGCGTCTCCAGTGTCGTCCCTCTCTCTTGGCCAGGAGCCGCTGTCCTCCCCACTCTGCGAGGTGTCTGTCCTGTCTCTCTGCTTCCGACTTTTCTGCAAGTCTGCCATGAAGTCTATGCTCTGCTTCAGGCTCTGAATTCTCTCCTAAAAATATTCAGCAATATTCTTATTGTATATTTGTCATTCATTTGTAAAGTAACATATTTTCCCTCATAAGAGTTTACACTTATCCTGTTATTAATTAGGGAAGAAAAACAGTTAAATGTAACCCTACCAACAGAGCAGAATAGTTAGGAACCAGGACAATAAAGTCTATTCCTTCAATTCAGATAATTTCCAAAATCAGAGAATGCTTTGCAACTTTACTGCATCATCAAAAAGATCACAGGAGAGAATGTGAATAAAGACTAAGTATTCTTAGCAGTAGTAAATTTAAAGTTTAGTTTAATAGTGTGTTAAAACTTCATATTTAATAGAACAGTTCATCTTCTGAAATTTAAGAATTATTAGATATTTAAAACGAGCATGTGAATATGGGAAGATCTCTTACATTTTGGTATCCTGGGATGATCACTGAGGACTGGCATTTTTCTGTATGAAAACACGCCTCAACGAGAAAAGGCTGCTAGCATAGTTTCTTTTTAAGAATGCATAATGTTCTACCAAAGAAGTATTGCTTCTATTCTGTGAAACATGTGCTGAATTTTCCACTGCATCCCTTATGGGCCTGTGGTTTCTGGACAAATGTTAAAGAGGCAGACTTGTTCCTAGTGACTACTCTGCCTTTTAATTCTGTGTTGTCAATGGACAAAATATGGAGTGTAGTCTCCTTAGGGATACATAGCAACAGCAGGGAAGACTTCTACAGAATAACAGAAACTAGAACTGAAAAGGACCAGAGGTCATTCAGATAAGAACAATGTAGCCCAGAAATGCTAAATGACCGACTAAGGTCTCAGAACCACGGACTAAGAGCAGGCTTCTTGGATCTCATGATGGGGCCTTTTCTCATCATACTCTGCTGTCTTAGCAGTGCAGATTGTGACAGCCTCAGGAAATGGGCCCTGCTAATTTTACTGCACTATAATTTTTAATTATATTAAAATATATATGATATATAAAATACATATATAACATAAATACACATATTTTATATATATATATATATATATATATAGAGAGAGAGAGAGAGAGAGAGAGGGCTTCCCTCATAGCTCAGTCAGTGAAGAAGCTGCCTGCAGTGCAGGAGACCTGGGTTTGATTCCTGGGTCAGGAAGATCCTCTGGAGAAGAAAATGGCAACCCGCTCCAGTATTCTTGCCTGGAGAATCCCATAGACAGAGGAGCCTGGCAGGTTACAGTCCATGGGGTTGCAAGAGTCGGTCACAACTTAGCGAAACTGAGTTTTAAAAACAGGTCTTATTTTAATATGTACTTAAAAATATTAGTTTGATTATTTCTATATGCATTTAGCGGCCATTTGTGTTTCCTCTGCTGTATGTCACTTAAGTCATTTACTTCTAATTTACTTCTAATTTACTTCTAATACCTGAAACAGAGGCTGGCATATAGAAGGTACTCAGTAAGTGTTGGTTAACTGAATGGGTTGGATCACAAAGTTCTCAGTAACCTTTTAACTTCCATTCTAGAATTTTATAAAGCAGAACCTACATTAGGAATATTTTCCAAACTTAAAAAAGAAAAAACAGTGCATCAAGTTAAAATAATTCAATTAAAGGAATTTTCTAAATTTCAACGCAAGTCATGGAAAAAAGCTGAGTTTAATTAATTTTACTTTAAAAGCTGAATGTTGAAGCTGAAACTCCAATACTCTGGCTACCTGATGCGAAGAGCTGACTCATTTGAAAAGACCCTGATGCTGGCAAAGATTGAGGGCAGGAGAAGAGTACGACAGAGAATGAGATGGTTGGATGGCATCACTGACTCAATGGACACGGTTTTGGGTGAACTCTAGGAGTTGGTGATGGACAGGGAGGCCTGACATGCTGTGGTTCATGAGATCGCAAAGAGTCGGACATGACTGAGCGACTGAACTGAACTTTAAAAGTAATGTCTTTCTTTTTTGTAACCAAAATGTCTCCAAATCAGTATACTGTTTATCAATTCTCCATTTTACAAATGACTAAAGGGTTGATTCTTTGCCATTTATTATTAATGGCTAACACCTATTGTCTTATACCTATACCTATAGGTTTGATTCCTGGGTTGGGAAAATCCCCTGGAGAAGGGGATAACAGTATACCTATAACCTAAAGGTATAGGTATCGAACCTCTATCTACTGAGTTCTCACTCATGAGGTATAATTCTGTGAGTTAAGTACTACTGTTATGCCATTTTGTATGATGGGAAAATGGCTGAGAAAGGTTACATGGCCTGCCTAAGGTCCCACAGTGTTTCAATAGCACAGCCAGGACTTGAACTTCGATTAGTCTGATCCAAGGTGACTATATATATAATACAGCATTTAGTATTTATTTAGGAGATCAAAACAGTTAATCTTCATATGTCTACTCTTTATAAAAATAACACATCTACTAATAGTCACTATCTTTGTATAACTAAAAAATGATGAATGACTGCTCTACAACTTTTACACTGAATTAAAAACCAGTTATTTTTGAAAAGACACCATTCATGGAAGGGTGTGCTGGGCTCTCTTGGGAGATGTGCTATTAAAAGAGTAACTCAGAAGGTCTAAATTTAAACATTTAAAAATCACTGTTGTAAGAATATCTCCCATCTAGGGTGGAGAGAACAGTCAACAGGAAGCTATAACACAGGATGGGTAGGGCTCCTCAACAGGAAGAGATATGAAAGAAAGGAAGACAAGAGAGAGAGAAAGGGGAAAGTGGAGAAGTTTTTTTGTGCTTCCAGCCACGCCACCCCCAATAAAATGCAAGAGCTTCTGGAATCATTTGCATCTTGTATCAACTACATTATTTAAAGATGAGAAAACAGGGGTAAATCAAAGTTGAAAAATTTACTTGGATATATTGTTTGCAAATCAAACTTTATTCTAAAAATTAAATGTGCATATTCTGGAGTAAACATTGCATTTGTTGGGTGCACCTTTACTTCAAATACAAAAATAAGTATTTGCAGGTTAAAAAAATTGGAATATGGCTTGGTCTTGGATTCTGAGTATTTCTGCAAAGGATGGGATAAACACTTAATATTCCTCTTTCCTCTGCATATTTTGCCAAAGATGGGTAACTGGCTTACATTACAGCTTCCCAAGTCTTTAGGAAAGAGTGGAAATTGATGTTGTCTAAATATTAGGAGTGCAAGAATGATCATCAATCCAAATGTTTTTCTTTCCTCAGTTAAGAATCTTTCAGAGCCAAGCACACAGACACCAAGACATCAGGACCCCAAGGCAATTCTTTAAACGTTTAAAACTGATACAGATGATCACCACAAAAGCTGGAAAACCACAGGCACCTATCCTCCAACTTCCTACTATCCTCCAACTTCCCTCAATTTCAGCCTGAGCTCTTGATTCTGATTTCTTTCTCTTCCTCATACCCATTTCTTTTTTTGCAAAATCATTCTATCTTGTTCTTCTTGGTATCCTCCCTACTCTAGCTCTTATCTAAAATCAGAATATTAATGCTAGCAATTATCTTGGAGACCTCAGATTAAACCTTCTTCTCTACAGATAAGAACAGAGGCCCAAGGTCCACAAGTTAGTGGAAAAGAGATAAAACTAGAAGCCAGTTTTCTGACTTCCTGCCAAGATAAGATCTGTCTCACTTAATTTTCCATCTATTCACAGCTGTTTAGTAAAACGTCATAAGACATGATTTATCTGGTGAGTTCTCCTCTTCCAGTAGATGCATGTACTTCAATTTCATCAACCACCGCTCTGCAATGAGACTCCTGTCACTCTTTGCCACTATCTACGGCATCTTTGTTTTGAATAAGTTATTGTGTAAGCTTCCTTATGAAGCTTGATGATGATAATGATGCGTCCTCTGCATACATTTCTCCCACCTCACACACCTTACTATGTATCGGTTCTTGTTCTTCAAGGGAGAATCTGCTCCTGTGGGGAGGTGGCTTTCAGACAATTCCGAGTGATTGCTCATTTGTCTACTTCCTTTCTTTCTACCTGAAGGAGATTCTGTGCTTCACCAGAACATTCGCTTCCACCCCTGCAAAGGGAAATAGGGCGCTTTCCTTCCAAAAGATTTCGAAAACTCATGTAATCTATCCTGTCCTGGAATTCAAGATGATGTCTGTTTCAGTCAATATAAGTCTATCTGGTGAATACCAACTCAACAGCTTCCAAATAAATAATTACAAGTGAAGGCCAATATTTATTTGGATCAATTCCAAATGAGAATCTTCCTGTTGTAATTTTCTTCTCTATGTTAAAATTTTTTTTCATTTAATATTTCCTACTTTAATATAACCTTTCTATAAAATAAAACCTGAACTGTACTGGATCTGTATCACTATAACCAAAATCAAAGGAATATAAATTTTATAATAATTATTATTTATGACAAAGAATTTCCTTTACCTGGCTAAGAATTTTCATCCCTGAGTGCAACAGCTTTTTCGCAGCTTTATAATAAATCGTCTCTGGTTTGTTGTAAATCATAGCGTTAGTGCACATTAGTCTGAAGTTATCCTGGAGAGAAAACATCAGGGAGGAATGCATTAGGACAAAACAAAGCGCCCTCCTGTGCTGGCCTGAAGTCACCCAGGTCCTCAAAAATTCAAAGCAACCACCATCAAACAAACAAAAACAGACCAATAAAAAAACACTGTCTTCCCTTTTGTTTACTACACAGCATTAACAGGAATTTATTAAGTTTTAAAACTAACAAAACTGCTAAATTAATTTAAACATCCTACTACATTCCTTTACAAATTCTTAAACATTCTACAGTAACTGCATAGACTTTAGATTCTGAGATAAAATTTTAAAATGGGTTTCTTCAGTATAATCTTATTGCACACAAAGAGAATTAGAGAATACTTCTATCTTACATTTAATAATTACTGAGTATTTAATTTAAAAAATCCTTAGTTTAAAAACAAACAACTATCCATTAATGAATTAAATATTTTATTTTGGATCTTGACTGAAAACTGGGACAATGCTAAATTATCATCACAATATTTCCTACCATAGTCAAATTAACCGAGCAAAAGTGGCAAAACATTTACACTAATTTTCTTTCAAGTGTTTGGATACTATTATAAGCTAAATATAATTTGCAGAATGTTACAAAATCATGCCAACCTGAAATAAACCATACAACTTCAAAGACTTACAACATGTAACCAGAGTAGGCAGACTATCAAAATTGTACTTTTGGTTTAAATTTCAAAGTATGCACATGTGCTAGGGAATTCAATTCCACTGCATATTTTCATGGTTAAATAATTTTTACATTGTATAAATGTGAGAGTGATTATGCCAAGGCCTTACTAAATAAAAATGATAAAAACTCAACAAAAAAGAATCTGGTTCTCAATCTCCTCTGAATTTAAAACATTTAAGCCCCACTATTTAATAACTAGTGATGACAGCTCAGAACATTTAATGTAATGAAAATACGTAGATTGAATATTATTTAAAAGTACATGAGAAGACTGAGTCAAGTGTCACAATAAATTTGGTATTAAATTTAACACAGATGAAGTATATGTGGATGCTCAGTTCTTGGCCAAATCTCTATAATCAGTTAGGATTTTGTTAAGTCATCATCTCTAGGAATCTGAGGAAAGCTATGGATCCACTCCTCAAGCACACACATGTAATATAAAAGTGAACACAAAATTTTCCTGTAATTTTATAAAATTCCTGATCTCTCTAAAGGCTCATCCAAGGCTACCCAAAGGACCCCATGTTCAGAACTTTTACTATAGATATTCTGAAAAGCTTCCATTAAAATTATTAAATATATATTTGGGGAAGGAGAGGCAAATGAGGGGAGACAAACTAGATGACTACTACACTAAATGACCACTGGTCCTATAACTAGAAAAAGTACTGGATCATCCTACAGATCACAGGTCTGATCTGTTACTTCATGAATCTTTTAAAAAATTATTTATTTATTTAATAACATTTTTTGGCTTGCTGGGTCTTTGTTGCTGCGTGGGCTTTTCTCTAGGTGCAGTGAGCAGGGGCTACTCTCTAGTTGTGATGCATGGACTTCTTAGTGCTGTGGCTTCCCCCTACAGAGCACAGGCTCAACAGTTGTGGTGCACCGGCTTAGCTGATCTACGCCATGTGGGATCTTCTCAGATCAGGGATTGAACCTGCATCTCCTGTCCGATCCCTGCGTTGGGAAGATCCTCTGGAGAAGGGAAAGGCTACCCACTCCAGTATTCTGGCCTGGAGAATTGCATGGACTATAAGTCCATGGAGTCGCAAAGAGCCAGACAGGACTGTGTGACTTTCACTTTCACTCCTCCACTGGCGGGCAGGTTCTTTACCACTGAGGCTCCAGGGAAGCCCTATTATTCCATGAATCTTAACTGTCCTGTGCTAGACTTTACTGGATTTTTCTGTAATGGCAATTGTTTGTTCATAAAGTTGAATGACCTTTTTGCATAATTCCAAGTATTAAAAAAAAAAAACCAAAACCCTCGAACAGCTTAATGAGTTGGATAAGCTAATTAAACATTACATGGAGCTATTGAATTTTCCTGAGGAAAAAATACAGCTCTACAGAAAACTCCAAGTTAAAAATACTTGTTCACTTTAATTATGATAAATCTTGACCATTTGCTCAGAAACACTTAGTGGGCATACTTGTACTCTCTCTTGTCATTGTAAGGGAAAGATCAAAGGAAAACTACTCACAGAAAGGGAAAAAAACTGAAAAATTTTCCATTAATCAATAAGATCAGAAATATGCTGAAATAAACAGTTTTAGCTTAATTTTCACCAGATGAAAAGTTGAGAAAAATTTTCGTTTCTCTGAATACAAGAGTATATAATTCAGGCTTTTCAGAGTGAAATATACATTCAAACTGATAGGAAAGACAGAACTAAATGCTAGTATCATTCATAAAATTCAGCTAATCAATATGTATAAAAAAAAAAGAGACCAAGTAAAGATAACATTTACTGTCTTATTTTCCTTCTATAAATGATTAGGGTCTAGCCCTTCGGTCAAGTGAGAACACTACAATGTTATTCAGGAAAAAAACAAAGGTAGTAAAGTAATGCTTAAAATTCTCCAAGCCAGGCTGCAGAATACGTGAACCGTGAACTTCCAGATGTTCAAGTTGGATTTATAAAAGGCAGAGGAACCAGAGATCAAATTGCCAACATCCGCTGGATTACTGAAAAAGCAAGAGAGTTCCAGAAAAACATCTATTTCTGCTTTATTGACTATGACAAAGCCTCTGACTGTGTGGATCACAATAAACTGTGGAAAATTCTGAAAGAGATGGGAATACTAGACAACCTGACCTGCCTCTTGAGAAACCTGTATGCAGGTCAGGCAGCAACAGTTAGAACTGGACATGGAACAACAGACTGGTTCCAAATTGGAAAAGGAGTACGTCAAGGCTGTATTTGTCACCCTGCTTACTTAACTTATATGCAGAGTACATCATGAGAAACGCTGGGCTGGAAGAAGCACAAGCTGGAATCAGGATTGCCGGGAGAAATATCAGTAACCTCAGATATGCAGATAACACCACCCTTATGGCAGAAGGTGAAGAAGAACTAAAGAGCCTCTTGATGAAAGTGAAAAAGGAGAGTGAAAAAGTTGACTTAAAGCTCAAAATTCAGAAAACTAAGATCATGGCATCTGGTCCCATCACATCATGGCAAACAGATGGGGAAACAGTGGAAACAGTGGCTGACTTTATTTTTATGGGCTCCAAAATCACTGCAGATGGTGACTGCAACCATGAAATTGAAAGACGCTTACTCCCTGGAAGGAAAGTTATGATCAACCTAGACAGCATATTGAAAAGCAGAGACATTACTTTGCCAGCAAAGGTCCGTCTAGTCAAGGCTATGGTTTTTCCAGTGGTCATGTATGGATGTGAGAGTTGGACTGTGAAGAAAGCTGAGTGCCAAAGAATTGATGCTTTTGAACTGTGGTGCTGGAGAAGACTCTTGAGAGTCCCTTGGACTGCAAGGAGATCCAACCAGTCCATCCTAAAAGAGATCAGTCCTGGGTGTTCATTGGAAAGACTGACGTTGAAGCTGAAACTCCAATACTTTGGCCACCTGATGCGAAGAGCTGACTCACTGGAAAAGACCCTGATGCTAGGAAAGATTGAGGGCAGGAGGAGAAGGGGACGACAGAGGATGAGATGGTTGGATGGCATCACCAACTCAATGACATGGGTTTGGGTGAACTCCAGAAGTTGGTGATGGACGGGGAGGCCTGGCGTGCTGCAGTTCATGGGGCTGCAAAGAGTCGGACACAACTGAGCGACTGAACTGAACTGAACTGAGAGTAGACACTGTTTAAACCACTTGAATTTGTGGTGGTTTGGTACAGAGCAGATTAAAAAAGAAAACACACGGCTCCTTTTCTTAGGATGATTAAAATGAAAAGCTTAACTCTGAAACCAGCATATACACCAAGGCTATTCAAAGATAGAAGGACGTCAACTATAACATTAGGCATATGATTCATCTTCGTGGCTTGTAGGTTCTTTATTTGTAATTTTAAATTTTTTTATTGCTGAATGTTGTAGAAAATATGCTAAAAAAATACAGCCAAAGTGAGTTCAGGGAGCAACTCACTTTCACCAAGCTAGAAAACGTAATTAAACTTCTGCTTGGTATTTCTAGACAAGCCAATTTATTCTCTATTTTACATGTCTAGAAACAGAAAAAGAAACTACTCTAAGTGAACTTCCATTAAAACACTGACTTTATTCAATATTTTGTAAAAATCTATAGAAAAAAATACATAGCCAAATCACTTTGTGATACACCCGAAACCAGTAAAACTTTATAAATCAACTATACTTCAATTAAAAAACAATCAATTTTACCTGTATTCATCTGAAATTTAAAATAAAACATTTTCGTTTTAAAGGTTGAGAAAATATTTCATAGAACACATGAATTTCAAAATTTTACCAAAACCCACAAAATACTAAGGACAGCAGATGACTTATTTTGTCTGGTTTTCTATCACTAAGCTCAAACATGTTTTCTAAGACAAAAAAAAAATACAGATTTTGGACATTAAAATAAACTTGAGAATGATTCTGAATACCAGACATGCAGATTTCTACACAGACTTCCCATACACAGGATCCAAAAGTTTGCCTCTCAATTGAACAGAAACGTTACTCTGTAGCATAGCTCAGTCTATTCTCCAATACAACATAAATCATAAGTTACCTTCAGTTCTTCTATGGACTGGTAATCATTGTTCTTGATCTTTTCTTTCATGGTACTAAAATCCATTGGGTGTTTAATGATCATGGAGTAGCCAGGGGCAATAAAATCAGTCACAGGAAATGAAAAGAAAGCACTTGGGTCTTTTCTGTGAAGACAGGAAAAAAGCAATTTTATTTCTACTACAAACAAAACTACTGGTCAAGGAGTATTAAGTCAGAGGAAATCCTTCAGATGTAGAATTTGTAGCAGGCTAATATGTTTTTCACTAAAAACTGAAGTAATGATTTTAAAGACTAATAACTATTTAATAAGGTTCAGATGCTTAACATATAAATTGTACCCTTAAGACAGAATCTTTTAAAATATGCAGCTTAATTAATTCACAACATCTCCAACACAGGGAAAGATGAAACAAAATAAGAAATCTAGACTAACTAAAAAATGTCTTGTACTCTGGGAGATTAATACTATGTATTTTTTATTAACCATAGAGAAAAAGCAGAAATAGTAACTGAAGTGCACATCTGCAGTCTTCCACCCAGGTTTCTAAGTAGGCTTGGACTCTTGGTGGGCCACAGAGCTGCTGTATCCTCCTGAGCACAGCTAGCCCTCTGTATCTGTGGGCTTCCCAAACGTGGATATAGAGCTGACTGTTCACTGGACTGCTGCCAGTTGAGCATCCCTGGATTCTGGTACCCATGGGGGCTCCTGGAATCAATCCTCTGGGGATACCAAAGGACAACCATATATATTTCTTAAATTAATGGGTATAACTTCTATCATGTGTGTAGAGGACTGCTCAAAAAATGGACATTAAAAAGATTATCATAATACCTCCAAACTTGAGACCCAGTGCTTTCTATCATAGGTTCTTAACTCTGGCTGTGCACAAGAATCATGAGAGGAGCTTTAAAAAGAATTCTGGTGTGGTGGGAGGCTAACCCTAGACCCACTACATGCGACTCTCCTGGGGGAGGAAGAGTGGTCCAGGCACTGGTTTTTCTAGGGTTGAATTTTGGTACTTACAGGATAGACAGATTTGAAAACCACTGCTCTATATAATTAGTTCATTAGACTGTTATTTCCCTCTGGAAATTTGGCATATCAAAGCTTTCTTATTCCAAATAATCACAGCATTAAAAATGCTTAAAAAGTCATAATAGCAGCAGCAATTTAAAAAATAAATTTACCACATGCCAGGCACAGTGGTAGGGAATTGAGGTATTTTATATCTAATGCTCACAAAAGCCATCAAGGAGCTGGTATCCTCACTTAGAGATGAGGATACTGAGGCTCAGAGGTCAAATCATTTGTTTTAGGTCATAAATCTGATAAAACAGAGAGTCAGAATCTGAACTCAGGTGTGTGTATCTGCCTTGGTTCTTCCCAGCAGGACACCAGCAGTAAGAGTAAAAAATACTGAGAGTAAGTAAAAATGTCCAGTTTGGAACTTACAGATCCAAATGCATACTGTCCATAGAAGTTACTTGAATAACACCACAAAGCATCTCTGGAGGATCTCTTCAGAGCAAATTATCTACACTCCCTAAAATTAGTCATTTTAACAGAGTACGACTTGGTTTGACCAAAGATGCTATTACTAAACCTGGTCAATTACGCTCTTTTCCAGTATTTGCACTGAGACTCAAGATCAAGAATCACTAAGGCTATTCAATAAAAATATGGCTCTGAGTTCTAATTCCCATAATGTTCTGAGCAATGTGAACATTCTCAGACTGAGAGAGACTCTGATAAGTAGGTTTCTCTTACGGAGACATCATTAACTTATATTCTGGTCTTACACTGCAAGAAACAAAATTAAAAGGTAGCCAAACACTTTATAGTCAAAAATTCTGAGTTGGAATGCTCAATGCTTACCTGTTCACTCCTTTGGGACAAGCAATGAATGATTTATTCAAGTGTAAAGACTTGAGATGTAAATTTCTTAACTGTTCTTTAACACCAAAAAGGAAGATAGGTCACTGATTTCTGATTTTCACTGTAAAACTGAATAGGTGCTGAATACAGATAGCTTTATTTTTAAAAATATTTATGATAAGTTTTGGGGTTGACATATAAGTCCAACACAGTAAGAAGAAATCTCACTATATGAACGCATGCCCTATATCCATGAATCCTCTGCTAATAATGTAGATGTCTTTGGGCTAAAACTTTAAATTGAGTGAACTGAGGTATCAAAATAAATATTTTAATAAGGATCAAGTTATTCTTTTCTCTTTTAAGAACTTCACATTGGTTTTATCAAGATACTATAATTTTTAGAACAAACTTCTGAATTTAAGAGAGGGTTACAAATCTTATTTATGGTATTTTGTTTCTTCTCCCAGACTTGGTAATTAGTGAACACTCACAGCAGTGATAAGCAGCACAGACATATAGAAGGTGTTTTGATCTATTAGCAAATGGAAATACCTGTATTGTTTAATCCTGGTTTAAAGCTTTAATATCAGAAGTTACTTTAGATTAAGGAAAGATCTGCCATTAAGAGGATTATGTAACACTCTTCAAGCTGCCAGTTAAAACAAACCAAATGAGAACATCTAAAAGTCAGCCTCTTGGAGTACTTCTATTGCCAGGCAAAATATTTATCATCCACTTTAAAATCAAGTACATTTGGATACAGGCCACAAAATGTGATTTGAAATAATAATAATAAAAAGAAGTGGTTTGGATCCTCTATTTCCCATTTCAATTTCCATGTTATAAAAATGCTCGGAAAAAAATTCACCTCTGCAGTTGTCTCATCAGTTGATTCAAAGCTTCTTGAAGAGGTGTCTGTTCTACTTCTAAAGCAAAGAAGAAAGAGCGTTTTAAAAGAGAAGATTCTCTATTGTTTAGCTTATTTTCTATACATGACTTATCTCATACCCATCATTAAATTATCTCATACAGAAATTCCATTTATTTTTCAAATATGCTGAAGTAAGAGAACAACAAGTTTGGAACAGAAATTAACTTAAAGTTCTTAAGCAGTAATATAAGAAAATGTACAGCTTTAAAATTTTTAACTTTCCCTGGCTAACATCCTTAAAATAATTTAAGCTTCCTCATTCAGGACAGTTAATTCAGAGTTATTCCAACCTTCTTGTTTGGCTAAAGAGCTTGCAAGAGGCTTCTCAGGAGGCAAGTCTAATCCGACAGGGGCCTGACACTGTAGGTCTTTTTCTACCTCGATATCCACATGGTCACGATCTCGCCTTCTTTTATCCTCCTAAATGGAACAAAAAGAGAGAATTTAGAAATACTTCAGAATTGATTCCTTTAAAATAAATCATTTAATTTAATTTCAGTGGAAAAAAATACGATGACACTGAAGCTTATTAATAATGAAATCTTATTGTTATGTTATTTTACTGCCATCTACTGGGAAATAAGAGAATACCATGTTCATAAATGGGGGGGAAAGTGCTTCTACATGCTAGAATTAACTAATTATAAAAATAATACTATTCATAAAAGTAAAATAATATACCAGGACTAAATCTAATAAAAGATGACCAACTATCTTTTAGGAAAAATTATGAAACATTATTGAAAGGCCATTGTGAAAGACCTGAATAAAGGAGATATACCATGTTCATGAACTGAAAAACAGACAGTTTGCTCCAAAGTAATCTATAAATAAAATGCAAAGCCTATCAAAATTTTAAGACCGGATTTTCCATGAAATTTGACAAGTCAGTCATACAATTTATCTTGAAGAGTGAATCATCAGTACAGTCAGAACAGTTTTGAAAAAGGTCACAATAAAATGTGTGCTATCAGTTTGTATAAAGTGACAAGACAATGTGGGCCTGACACAGGGACAAACAGACCTATGAAACAGAGACCAGAGCACCAGAGACAGACTTGTGCACATAGAAAAGTCGTGACAGATCAGAGTGGCATGCCAAATCAATGACAATAGGGTAGTGCTGGGACAACTGGTTATCTATATGAGATTAGAGCTCTACCTTATACCACATGCAAAAGTAAATTTTAGATACATTAAAGAATTAATTTTAAAACTTGACATAAAGTAAAAGAATCTTTATGACTTAAGAATAGGGAAAGATTTTCTTATCTATGAAACTAAAAGACTAGCTACTGACTGAGAAACTCAAATAAATCAAAATATTAGCAAAGATTACACAAAGTGCATCTACAAATTCATATAAAAAGGCAAATAACCCAACAGAAAATGGGTAAAGGACATCACAGGTAAGCCCCAGAAAAAACACTTAGAAATGTCAAGAAACATGAAAACTAGCTTCAAGTTCCCTGGAACTCTGGGAATTATGAATTTAAAAACTGGAAGGTATTTCACATCTCTCTGAGTGATAAAAATTAAAATGTCTGAAAATGTCAAGTTTTGAAAAAAATGTGGAGAAATAGGGCTCTCATACCTTGCAGTGCATGTGTGTGTGCTAAATCGCTTTAGTCGTATCTGACTCTGTGTGACCCCATGGACTGCAGCCCACCAGGCTCCTCTGTCCATGGGGATTTCCCAGGCAAGAATACTGGAGTGGGTTGCCATTTCCTTTTCCAGGGGATCTTCCAGAGCCTGGGACTGAACCTGCGTTTCCTGCACTGGCAGGCGGATTCTTTACCAATGACCCACCAGGGAAACCCACAACCTTTTACCCTGCTTCTCAGTGACTCTGCTCCTGGGCATATACCCCAGACAAACTTCCTTTCACAACGGTACATGAAGACATGCACAAGACTATTTACTTCAGCACTCTGTGAAATAGTAAAAAATTAGGAACTTACGGAAAGAAAAACGCTACTAAAAGGAAATAGATTAATAAAATACGGCATATTTACATAGCAGGTAAAATTAATAGGCTAAAGTTACATTGTATCAGCATGTATTATGTTTATAAACAACTTCTAGAGGAAAAAGTTGAGAATTGTTACAAGATCAGCTATGTTAAGTTTTGAAAATATATAAAGTGTACTTTACAAATATACACAGAAGTAGTAAAATTATAAAACAAGTTTACATGTGATACATACCAAATTCATAGTTCTCTTTAGGGAATGAGGAAGAGGAATGGATTCTGGGAGGAACACAGAAAGCTTCAATGGTGTCTGTACCCTGATATCTTTTAAAAAACATAAAACCAAGCAAAAAGCAAAATGTTATGTTTTGCTAAAGCTGAATGGTTGGCATCCAGGTAATAGTTTAAAAAAAAAATCCTGTTTTTTGCATCTTAAAAATTCAATTTTAGAGTAAAATTGACCCAAACTATCTATTTTACACTCCTGAGATTCAAGATTCTCAATAGGATTTTATTTTCTTGGTCTACATCCTAATTTCTTATTCTAGTATCCAGAGTGGTGGTTCTCAAAGTGTGGTTCCCAGACTAGCAACATCAGCACTATCTGGGAAATTACTAAAAATGCAAATTCTGAGGTCTCATGAAGGTTCTCAAGCATCAGCGTGCATCAGAATCATTTAAGTCTTGTTAGAACACTAGTGATTAGGTCCTGTCCCCAGAATTACCGATCCAATAGGTCTAGTGTAGTCTGCGAATCTGCATTACTAACAAGCTTCTAGGTTATGTGGCTGTTGCCCATGCAGGGATCACACTTGGACCATCAGTGATTCAGAGCTTCACGTTCTATAGTCCAAAGCATCTAATACAGAAAATATGACTGGCTGAAGCTCCAGAGAACAATGTTATAAACTATATTTATATTTATAAATATAAACTATATTTATATTTACTGTTCACTTGAAGTCAATTTCCATTAAGTTGACTGGTGTCTTTTTTTATGGCCCTATGACATATTCTGGAGCAGTAATTTTTGACTCAGGGAAGTTTTGTATCTTTTTCCCCAGAAAAACTGGCATTAATCTTTTGTAGGTTGGCAGGTTTTGAACATCTGTTCAATGGAAAAAGACCTCAGAGACAAGATCTCTTCCTCTTAAATGTCAACAGTGGAAAATGGACAGATTGAAAGGCAATTAAGCACCTCCTAGATGGAAAGAACTAAGGCCATAGTGCAAAAAGTCTAGAGTAGGGATTGGCAAACTTTTTTGGTGAACAGCCAGGTAACATATAATTTAGGCTTTGTGGTCCATAATGTCAGTGACAACTATTAATATTAACCTTTGCCAGTATAGCAAGAAAGCAGCCACAGACAACATAATGGGTGTGGCTGTGCTCTAATAAAACTTAATTTACAAAATCAAGTGGTGTTGGCTCTAGTTTGCTGACACATGGTCTAGAGGCTCAAGTTCTTGCTCTAGCTTCATCTTTAACACACTTTGACCTTCTTAGGCACCTAGGCCTCTTTATCAGCTGCAAGATAGAGATTCAACTGTTGATTTTTATTTATCTTACAGAGTTTACGAGATGGTGAAATGACCATGAAACAGAAAAGCTGAAAAAGTACCAAAGGAAGGTATTATGTTTCTGAACTACCCCTATCTGGTAACCTCATCTAGTTAGCCTGGTCTACAGTAAGCACTTTACTATTTGGTATGGCAAGAGAATATAGCCTTCTGGGCTAGAGTCCAAAAGAGAAAAAGAATATAAATAACATATACTTGGAAACTACCCTAAAGTGAAAGGAGATACTGTAACATGTTATTAGAAGTTAGGAGATCTAGCTTCTCATTTACTAGAACCTAAACTTGAACAAGTTCTTCTACTGCTTCAGTCTCGGTCTCACCTATAAAACAAGAGGCTTTGATCTCTACACTTCTTTCTCCACCTAACACTCTGATGATTCCTACCTTCCAATTTTCTTTTTCATGATTCCAAAATACTACATAATCCAACTGTTAACGTCACTTACTGAAAGTAAGATATGTAAAACCAGAAGTTAATACAGTTCTGGTTGATACAGTGTATTTTGCTAATTACACAGAGAAAACTAAACAAAAATACTAAAGCCATTTAACTTCAGGTAGGAAGGTTTATAACTACAGTTTATAAAATGGGTTCAAATTCTGGCTTTGCCACTTATTAGCTATGAGGTCATGGAGTAACTACATAAGGTGGAGCAGCAGCCTAATTTCCTGGTTATTAAAAATAGACAGAATAATATATACAATATATACCTTAGAAGCTTGTTTTAAGGATTAAATAAGTGTATGTGAAATTTTAGCACAGTGCCTACACATGGTAAATATTCATTCATGCATTCAATAAATAAATGGCGTTCTACTCTGCGGACACACACTGGTGGATAAACACACACAGCCCTGCCCTTAGGAAGCCGACAGTGTAAAATGAGGCAGACATTAAAAAACTTGGTAAAAAAAATGCAAACAGATTTTAAGGACAGAGTAACTGCTGGATGAGTCTAATTTAGAACTAGAGAAGTGTGGGAAAACTTCTATGAGGAAGAAGCATTTGAGCTAAGATCTGAAGGAGAGAATTTAGCCAGGTTGGGGGTGGAAGTCAGGGTGGAGGTAGAAGAGTAAATATTCTGTGTGTATGAAGGTCTGAGGCAGAAGAGAGAAATAGCAGCTCTTTCTGTAACTACAAACACACTGCACTTATATCAAACTGGATTCCTATTTATCCATGACTCAATGGTAAGTTATTTTATTAATTTGTAACACTTCTGAAGTAAATCTTTGCTCATATTATTAATACTAGCTCACTGCACTATATTACAGATAGACATGCTTGCCTGTTTCACTGGAGTTCCTGGTGGGGAGGGAGGGGTTCAAGTGTTATTCAGCTCTCTACCCCTAACCTCAATAATGCCTAATACATATTTGTAGAATTAATAAACCATAAGAGATAGCATGAAAATTACCAGCTGAAGTTCTAGGTATTATCCTTCAGATTGGTCACTTTTCAGAAGATGTATAGATAGATATCTGGGCTTTCTTCGTGGTTCAGATGATAAAGAATCTGCCTGCAAAGCAGGAGACTCAGGTTCAATCCCTGGGTCAGGAAGATCCCCTGGAGAAGAGAATGGCAACCCACTCCAGTATTACTGCCTGGAGAATTCCATGGACAGGGGAGCCTGGCAAGTTAACAGTCCATGGGGTCACAAAGAGTCATACACGACTGAGACTTCCACAACAACAACAACAACATACATAGGTATTGATGTTAGTCGCTCAGTCGTGTCCGATTCTTTTTGACCCTGTGTACTACAGCCCTCCAGGTTCCTCTGTCCATGGAATTCTCCAGACAGGAATACTGGAGTAGGCAGCCAATTCTTCTCCAGGGGATCTTCCTGACCCAGGGATCGAACCTGGGTCTCCTGCATTGAAGACAGATTCCTTACCGTCTGATCCACCAGGGAAACCTATATCCAAATACTGCTTCCAGTGCAAATTGCAAAACAATTTCAGAACTTTGCTTTAACAGTTGACTTTTTAATTCAACTGAAAAAAATCACTTTTATTACTTTGAAGCTACACTTCATCTTTGGCCCTACACTGAAAACAGCATCTGTCCCACAGTTTAGCTCTTAGATGCTTCCCGTAGTCCCCAAGGCAGAATGAGGAACACCATCCTCTGTACTCCCAGAACACTTCAATCACACCTGTTAGAATTTACCAGGCCATGAAGTTTATCGTTTTGTGTCTGATTCCCCAGCCTAACTCCGAGGTCCTATAGAGTAGGAACTGTATTTTATTATTTGAGTCTAGTATTATACAGTATAACAGTTTTTTGGCAGATATTTGTTGAATAAACAAACAAAAAATCCTATCAGAGGACCAATACTGCTCTTATGTCCTTAGTCAAGAGTCCTCCTTCTCTCTTGGAAGATCCTGTGTGACTGAGGATCACCTTAGGAGAGAACAGCCAAGCAGGGTAAAGTGGGGAGGATTTTCTGCTGACTGGAATAAGCTATAGCAGCCCTGAGATCCTGGGTGTGGCAGATTCACACAAAAGAAGTCAATGAATTGTGTTTTGACAGAATTTTCACTTTCTTCAACAATTACCGTCATTCATTTCTCCTCTTGAGTAATAAAGCTACTTTACAGTTAACTCAGCAACAAAATGAGATACTAACAGTACCTACCCCATAAAGGTATGAAGTATTAAAAGAGTAAAGAACTCAGAACAATGCTGAGCATAAACACTCAAAAGTCAGTTTTTATTAATATGTATGTCTCCTGGGACCCAGTACAGTACTTTAATAAAACAGGAATTTACTGTATAGGAATAAGCTTAAATTTTCAAAAAGTTTTATTTACATTAATTCAAAAAGATGTATGTAAGCCTATGTTGACTGCAGCATTATTTATAATAGCTAAAATATGGAAACAAACTGAGTGTTTATCAATGGATGAGTGGAAAGAAAATACCACACTGAAATGAAATATTACTCAGGCATAAAAAAAGTTGAAATCTTGCCATTTGCATCAACATCGATAGACCTTGAGGGCATTATGCTAAAGTGAAATAAGTCTGATAGAGAAAGCCAAATACTGTTAAGATTTCACTCATATGTAGAACATAAAAAACAAAAAAGAAAACAAAATAAATGAACAAACCAAACCAAACCAAACAACCCAAACACATAGACACAAAGCATAGAGCAGAGGTTACCAGAGTGTAATATGAAGGAGGGTGAAAGGGATAAAATGAATCAACTGTATTGTAATGGATGGGAACTAAACTTCGGTGGTGTGCATGCTACAGTGTACACAAAAGACAAAACATAATGCTGGACCCATGAAACTGATACATTATAAACTGTTACATCAATAAAAAAAATAAGTTTTACTTAACTCTAGCATTGTGAATAATGGCCTATGTGTGCTGGTTGCTTCTGTTGTTCCGTCGCTCATTTGCGTCTGACTCTTCATGACTGCAGCACACCAGGGTTGCCTGTCCTTCACCATCTCCTGAGTTTGCTCAAACTCATGCCCATTGAATTGGTGATACCATCCAACCATCTCGTCCTGTGTCTCTTCTCCTGCCCTCAGTCTTTCCCAGCACCAACGTCTTTTCTAATGAGTTGACTCTACACATCAGGTGGCCAAAATACTGGAGCTTCAGCTTTAGCATCAGTCCTTCCAATAAATATTCAGGATTGACTTCCTTTAGGATTGACTGGTTGGATCTCCTTGCAGTCCAAGGGACTCTCCAGAGTCTTCTCCAACACCACAGTTCAAAAGCATCAATTCTTCAGCACTCAGCCTTCTTTATGGTCCAACTCTCACGTGCATACATGACTACTGGAAAAACCATAGCTTTTGACTAGATGGACCTTTGTTGGCAAAGTAATGTCTCTGCTTTTTAATATGCTGTCACAGCTTTTCTTCCAAGGAGCAAGTATCCTTTAATTTCATGGCTTCAGTCACCATCTGCAGTGAATTTGGAGCCCAAGAAAATAAAGTCTCTCACTGTTTCCATTATTTCCTCATTTATTTGCCATGAAGTGATGGGACCAGATGCCATGATCTTAGTTTTTTGAATGTTGAGTTTTAAGCCAACTTTTTCACTCTCCTCTTTTGCCTTCATCAAGAGGCTCTTTAGTTCCTTTTCTCTTTCTGCCATAAGGGTGGTATCAACTTCACATATGAAGTTATTGCTATTTCTCCCAGCAATCTTGATTCCAGCTTGTGCTAGCCTGGCATTTCACATGATGTACTCTGAATATAAGTTAAATAAGCAGGGTGATAATATACAGCCTCGATGTACTCCTTTCCCAATTTGGAACCAGTCCACTGTTCCATGTGTGGTTCTAATTGTTGATTCTTGACGTGTATATAGGTTTCACAGGAGGCAGGTAAGGTGATCTGGAATTCCCATCTCTTGAAAAATCTTCCACAGTTTGTTGTGATCCACTCAGTCAAAGGCTTTAGCGTAGTCAATGAAGCAGATGTTCTTTTGGAATATCTTGCTTTTTCTATGATCCAAAGGATGCTGGCAATTTGATCTCTGGTTCCTCTGCCATTTCTAAATCTAGCTTGAACATCTGGAAGTTCTTGGTCATGTACTGTTGAAGCCTAGCTTGGAGAATTTTGAGCACAACTTTGCTAGCACGTGAAATGAGTGCAACTGTGTGGTAGCTTGAATATTCTTTGGCACTGCCCTTCTTTGGGACTGGAATGAAAACTGACATTTTCCAGTCCTGTGGCCACCACAGAGTTTTCCAAATTTGCCGGTATATTAAGTCTAACACTTTAACAGCATCATCTTTTAGGATTTGAAAATAGCTCGGCTGGAATTCCATCACCTCCACTAGCTTTGTTCGTAGTGATGCTTCCTAAGGCCCATGTGACTTCGAACTCCAAGTATTCTGGCTCTAGGTGAGTGATCACGTCATTGTGATTATCTGGGTCATTAACATCTTTTTTGTACAGTTCTTCTGTGTATTCTTGCCACCTTTTCTTAGTATCTTCTGCTTCTGTTAGGTCCATACTGTTCTTACCCTTTATTGTGCCCATCTTTGCATGAATTGTCCCCTTAGAATCTATAGTTTCCTTGAAGAGATCTCTAGTCTTTCTCATTCTAGTGTCTTCCTGTATTTCTTTGTATTGTTTATGGAGGAAGGCTTTCTTACCTCTCATGTTTTATTCTTTTCTTCTGCCCTTCCTCCTTCCTGCTACATGGAACTGACAGGAGAGTCACCAGTTCCTCAGAACCACATACACTCCAGCCCCTTTCAGGCCCACAGGTGTTACAAAGCTGACCTTCCCCAAGAAAATACCAGTGGCAGCTGCTGTTACTAAAACTCCCTGGAGATCCAGAGCACAGCCTGGAGAGAGGTGTTCTTCTGAAGTGTCCCACCCTTCTCCCCAGTCAGTTTGAAAAAAAAGGATGACCCAAAAGGCCTCTACAGAATCAATGACACCCCAGAAGTGTCTCATGGTTCTCCCTGAGTCCTGGGAAAGTAGAACATGGGCAAATTCACTTCACTTCTTTCAGTTTCCACTTTACCTCTTATACAGTGCTTCCCTCATAGCTCAGTTGGTAAAGAATCCACCTGCAATGCAAGAGACCCTGGTTCAATTCCTGGGTTGGTAAGATCCCCTGGAGAAGGGATAGGCTACCCACTCCAGTATTCTTGGGCTTCCCTTGTGTCTCAGCTGGTAAAGAATCCGCTTGCAATGTGGGAGACCTGGGTTCGATCCCTGGGTTGGAAAGACCCTCTGGAGAAGGAAAGGCTACCCACTCCAGTATTCTGGCCTAGAGAATTCCATGGACTGAATAGTCCATGGGGTCGCAAAGAATTAGACATGACTGAGCAACTTTCACTTTTCACTTTCACAGTGGAAATCATTAACCTACCTGCCCTACTCTGCAGGGTATTATGTCCAAATGAAATGGTGGATGCAAAAGCATCTTAGTTTGCAAAGAAATAAAAAGATATAGGTGGCTAATGACACTCAAAGCCACAGTCAAGACAGGGCAGAGGGAGAGACTTGCAGGAACCTATCTTGAAGATATTCTTATAAAAGGATACAAAGAGATGTGACCAGTGAGGTTCACTGCACCATTACCTGTAACATTTAAGTTATATAAAATAAAATATGGTACAGCAATATAATCAAATTCAGTGTATTTAATAAAAAGATGAGATAACTGATAAAACAAGAAATGAAAACTATATTAACTGGCGTAACAGTAGACTTAACTGCCAGAACTAAAACCAGAAGTGGTTAAAAGGAGTTACCTCAACTTCCAGTTAAATGAGATGGTGGTGGGAAGAAAGAGTAGAGGAGACCACAGTGGATAAAAGATGCCAACACATTCGGGAGACGAAAGGCAAGTAGAGGAGTCTCTAGATGAAAGCAAACAAGATACTTCCTGCCAACAAGGAAGGAGACACCTGTGAGAAAAGTTCTAACCCCAGAAACCTGGGAAAGGGTAAAACTTTGGTGGTTCCTGATCAAAGCGATTAGGTCCCTGTTAGTGATGCCCACAGAGAAGGCCATCAGCTGACCAACTCTGTCTAGGCACAAAGCATGTAATCTGCCTTTCTGTGCTTCACATTTAAATATAAAATAGATTACAAAGGCCTAACAGATAACCAATGATGCTTCTGACGCTAAAGGAAGAGATGGAATAAATAAACTGAAGAAACTTGAGGGGAAAATAGAGACAATGCAAGAAGAAAAAGAAAACTTAAAAGATAAATACCAAAAACCCCCCATCAATTTGTATCTCAGAGAAATTAAAGATACCCTATGTAAAAAGAATAGGATGCTATTAAAACAAGGACGGTTAGAGAATATAAAAAAGTTCTTGGAAACTCAAAATACAAGATCTGAAATAAAATTCAAGACCAGAGCCAGAAGACAAAGTTCAGGAACTGTCTTTGAAGGAAGAATAAAAAAAAACAGAGGAGAAAAAAAAAAAACACAAGAAAATTAGAGAACCAGTCGAGGAGTCCAACATCTAATAGCAGGGGCTCTGGAAAGAGAGAAGAGAGAATGGAGGAAAGGAAATTATCATAGAAACACTTCAAGCAAACATCTCGGAACTGAAAGCAACAGAGCACTGAAGATAATGGAAAGATCCTAAACGTTTTGAGAGAGCACATACTAGCCATGTTCAAAGAACTAAAAATCAGAAGGAAACAGACTTCTCGGCAGCAAATCTGGAAGCTAGAAAACTACAAGCAATGCTTTCAAAATTCTGGGAGAAAATAACTTCCAATTTGGAGTTCCATGCTGAGTCAAACCATTAATCTCTATGAGGAGAGTATATGAGAGTACAATAAAATTTTTCAAACACATAAGAACCTACAAAAATCTACCTCCTGTGAATGCTTTCTTAGGGGGTTTGTAGTGTTAAGACTTCACCACAACAAAGGAGTAAATCAAGAGAAAGATATGGGATCCAAAAGTAAGCAAAGCAGGTCCAATCAACTAATCCAGGTTAGAGCAGGTAGTGACAGAGATGGATGGACGCAAGACAGATGTTTCAAAAAAAAAAAAGGGGGGGGGGGACGGGTTTGCCCATGTGAAAAACAGAAGAAACTAGGTAGCTTTTACAAAACTGTTAAGAGCTTGAAGAATGAGTACACAACAACCAAACAAATGAAAGCAATTAGCCAACTGGTCAATATCAGACCTGTATCTGTATATTACATTTGTCTCCAATAAACAATAATTAGAAATGAACACTGAATATTGAATTTACTAAGAACTGAGATGTATTTACAGTGGGAGAATGCAGGAAGGGAAACTGGAGGCATGGAGCTATATAAGGACATTAATTTAAATTCTCATCTTCAGTAACATGATGTCAATAAAAGATGTACAAATAAAATCAGTAAACGGCAACATAAACCAACATTTAGAAATGGAGATCAATATCCAAAGAAAAAATTAACAAGTTTGGGAAGGATGGAACAGGAGTTTACTTTTATGTTTAAATGTATTAATAGTACTCTTGACTTTTTAAAACTATGCTCATAAATTACTTTATCCTGTAATAATAAATAATTAAAAAACAATCCCCCCAAACAAAACTGGTTACTTTTGGAGAGAAAGACTAAATGAGATACCTGAGTGAGGAAAACTTTTTCTCTCCTCCTTGTTCACTTCTGTATCACTTGAATTAAAAAATCATAGCTTTTACAATTTAGGGGAAAAAACATTTGACAGTTCTATGGTTAGTCACAGAATAGACAAAGGCAATAAACACTGGGGCAGAAAGACATAAATAGGAAATTCCAAAAAGAGACTACGATTTAGGGATTTAACGTGTTTAATCACATGGTCTAGGACATTTCTGTTGTATATATAAATATAAAAAAATTATAAAAATAAGCCTACAGAAATTTAGCTTCAAGTTCCAGTAAATGATTCAATAAGTTACTTGGTGACAGGCTAAATTTGGGAAGTGCAAAAAGTAGTCTAGGACAATTCCAGGTATATATGTGATCATCCTTGGAAGGAAAGTTTATTATTACTATTTCACCCAGATGACAAACAGGGGTGGCAGCCACTTTCTTTTTTCCTTTCTAGTAACTGCAAGTGGTTAAGAAAATGCTTATTTTTATTACTGCTGTCATATCCCTTGAAGGTTTCTGACAAATTATCTCTTCAACAGACTCAGACTTTGTCTTAAAAGATGAAAGTCATTCATTATGTATTTGGCATTACAGTATTTCAGAACAAAAGCTGAATCCCAATAAATCCCATTTACTTTTTTAAAAAATTTAAATTTATTTTTAATTGGAGGTTAACTACAATATTCTATTGGTTTCTGCCATGTATCAACATCAATCAGCCATAGGTATACATGTATTCCCTCTTGAACCTCCCTCCCAGCTCCCAGAGGGGGGAAGAAAACGGTGGTGCGAACTAAGAGAGCAGCACTGAAACATTTACATTACCATATGTAAAATTAGACAGCCAGTGGGAATTTGCTGTATGATGCAGGGGGCTCAAATCTGGCGCTCTGTGACAACACAGTTACTTTTAAAATGACTGTTTCCCCAAAACCTTGGAAACTGAGCTTTGCTAGAGCATGACTTTTACCTTTCCTAGATGGAAAGCATACTTTGAAGCAGCTCCTGAAAATGAAGACTTCGCTAAGGACTTCACTGGTCACTCACCTGATGTGACAGTACAACTAACAACATAATTAAAGAGCTGTTGAAACTCATAGATGACTGATGTTTCCATTCTGCCCTGCTCTTCCTCAAAGTCAGCCCGATTTTATAGGCGTTTCAGCATCTCACTGGACACAAAATAAAGTGAGGTTGGCAGGGCGAGGCGGCAACGCTCAGAAAGTGGTACCACTTTCAAAGCTGAAGCAACGCTTTACCTTTACCTTTACACGTCTCCGTTTTCTTCCCTTTTCTTCCCCTGGAATCTGCTTCTCTCCTTTCTTTCTCTTTTTCCGCTTTCTCTCTTTGTGTTTGTCATGATCGCTTTTGTCTTCAAAGAGGCTGGAGTCGTGCCCAGAGCTGCCCGTGGAGAGCTCGGTAACCTCGTTCCCTCCCACTTTGAGGACCAGCTTCAGGGGCTTCTCTACATACTCTTAAACGAAAGGAAAGGGTCTCGATTAATGGAGTATCCACAGCGGTATCCACAACGGGCAGTATCCACAACGCAGAGTAAAACTGGGTAGGGATAGTCAGTCTGAGGCGGCCAATGGCACGCAGTGGGCGCCCCTCGGCGCACCTGTTGAATGACGGACACTCGCCAAGTGGACGCCCCGAACGCTCCCGGGCCTCTCGGGACCGCCTCAAACCTCCCAACCGGAGTCCCGCCCCAGCCGGACGTCCCGGGTTCGAACGCCGCCCCCGCCTGGGGGGTCTGGCGCGTCTCAGGCGGGCCGCGCCCCCTTCGCGGGTCCAGGCCTGCCCGCCGGAGGTGCGACCCCCGGCCCGCCTCGGAAGCTGGAGAGTTGTCTCGAAGGCACGAAAACTCCACCGAGCGGCCGTGGGCTCGCCGCCCCCCACCGTGGCCCACTCCTCACCCTCGTAGAGGTGTTTGTCCGACTTGTGCTTTTTGTGCTTCTTGCCCATGTCCGATCGGGCCCCGGTGCCCGCCCCCCGCGCCAGGCCCAGGCCGTGCGGCGCCGCTTCCGGTCCGGGCCAGGCGAGCGGAGGGCGGGAGCGGGGCCCGCGAGACCCCGCGCCGCGCGGCAGGGGGACGGCGTGCGCCGAGCGGCGCGAGGTCCCTCACGAATAGACTCAGCCGCGCCCGAGCGCGCGAGACCCAGCCGGAGCCGGAGAGCGGCGGCAGGTTGGCGAGTGGCCGGCGCGGAAGCGGGAGAGAGGGCCTGCCGCGCGCGCAGAGAGTGGTCAGCTGGGCGTGGCGGCCCCTGGCGGCTGGAGGTGGCACGGCAGCCTGAGGCCTGGGGGCGGAGTCGGCTCGGGGGCGGAGTCCGGCTCGTGGGTGGGGCCAGGGCGGGGTCCACCGCTCTGAAATTCCCGTTTTTCTGTCTGCCTCTCTTTCTTTCCTGCCTTGATTCCTACCGTCTTGCCCCTTCTTCCTTTCATCCTTTTTCTTATCTTTTTATCACCTTACTTCCTTTCTGACTCCTCCCTTCTCTCCCGCTTTCCCTAGCGTCTATCTTCATTTTAACATTTGTTGAATCCTGTGCTGGACGCCAGAACCAGGAAACCCAGAACATTGGTAGCGGAAGGATTCTAATCTCTAAAACAGAACAAAACAAACTTATATAATGATATGTAAAGACCTTCAAGACCTTAATTAAAACAATACCAACAAAGTATGGAGCAGAGTGTATTCAGTAAGATGCATTTATGGAAATAAACGTTGGCATCTGAATAAAAAGGCTGTGATGGATACACAAGAACCGTTAATAGTGGTTATCTCAGAAGACTAGGACTGAGACTGGAGTTGATTGGTTTAGTTTTATGCTTCTCTGTATTTTTTGGAAATTTTCTCACTTGCATATTTATTATTTTTTGAAATGAAAAGAAAGAAAATTTAGAAATTAGATTGAAAAAATGATGAAAATAATCTGGATTCCCACGAAGCAGAGGTCCAGACTAACACTATTGCTCTGTTGATGGAGGTCCACTCCTCTTTCCTGCTTTAAACCCTGCTTCTCCTTGACTTTATCCTTAGATGCTGAACCCTACTGGTGAGATGAGTTATTCAGTTTTGTTCATTGGCACTTACCTGAATAAAATGTTAAGATGTGTTCAAGAGACCACATCCAGGGATGATGGCTGCAGAGAGACAAAATAATGTTGATATTTTTTGACATGACAACCTTGTAAGGTAGAAAGGGAGAAATATATTCCCGTTTTACAGATGAAGAAATGGATGCCCAGAGAAATGAAGTAAGTTGCCACTTACTGGTAGAGCCAGATTTCAAATCCAGGTTTTCTGGATCTGAATCATAACCTCTTTTTACTTGTGAATATGATGAAGGGGGTCTTGACTGTCTCTACGTTTAGGCTTACAGTGCACTGTGTGTTTCCAGATAAATCTATACTCACAAGAAAGGAACTGACATCAGTCATGTATACTTAAGAGTTTGGACCTCTGGATCACTTCTCCCAGGAAGATGTGTAGCTTTCACTTGAAGTTCAGTGGTTAAGTGGTAGACTTGTAATTTAGGGTCCTGTGGTCAGAGAATGATAGAAACCCAGTTTGAATTATTTCAGGTGAATAAAAAGATTAGTGGATCACATGTCCAGGAAGGGAGGAGTAAAGCTTTCCCGAAGAAGGATAGGAGCCAGGGATTTGATGCTTTCTTTCTTTGTCTCATCCTTCTGTGTTGGGCTTGATTTTCTTTTCTTACATGACTGAAAACATGGCTTCCAGCAGCTGTATCCTGACCGATTGGGAAAAGGGTCTCTTCCTTGTCAGCCTCATCCAGGAAAAAATTCCAGGGAAGGTCTCTGATTGGCTTGGCTTGGGTCACATGTTTTATAGGCAAAGGGTTGGGAGATTGATCCAGCTTGGATACCAAGTCCATCCCTATGGCCAAGAGGAGTTAGAGTCTGTGACTGACAGTCCCCATTAGAGTCCAGTGGTTACCCAAGGAAGCTGAAGTTCCTTTAGAGGAGCTGAACTGATTTTTTTTACAAAGGATAGAAGTTTGTATCTGTTCCCTCCTTGTAACAATCTGCTCTGGCCTCTCTGAGGCGGAGTTCAGAGTGGAGGAAAGGGGTCATGTTGGAGAAGGGAACCTCTGCTGCTCTGAAATCAAGCCACCAATGCCCCCTAGTGTAGAGCAAAGCTTCAGTTCAGTTCAGTTTAGTCAGCCAGTCATTTTCGACTCTTGGCAACCCCGTGGACTGCAGCATGCTTCCCTGACCATCACCAACACCTGGATCCTGCTCAAGCTCATGTCCATTGAGTTGGTGATGTCATCCAACCATCTCATTCTCTGTTGTCCCCTTCTCTTCCTGCCTTCAATTTTTCCCAGCATCAGGGTCTTTGCAAATGAGTCATTTCTTCGCATCAGGTGGCCAAAGTATTGGAGCTTCAGCTTCAGCATCAGTCCTTCTAATGAATATTCAGGACTGATTTCCTTTAGGATTGCCTGGTTGGATCTCCTTGCAGTCCAAGGGACTCTCAAGAGTCTTCTCCAACACCACAGTTCAAAAGCATCAATTCTTATGATCCAACTCTCACATCCATACATGACTACTGAAAAAACCATAGCTTTGACTAGATAAACCTTTGTCAGCAAAGTAATGTCTCTGCTTTTTAATATGTTGTCTAGATTTGTTATAGCTTTTCTTCCGAGGAGCAAACATCTTTAATTTCATGGCTGCAGTCACCATCTGCAGTGATTTTGGAGCCCAAGAAAATAAAGTCTGTCACTGTTTCCATTGTTTCCCCATTTATTTGCCATGAAGTGATGGGACTGGATGCAAAGCTTTGGTGCAGCTTTTCAGCCTTTTCAAAGCTATAACTCTTTTTTTTTTTTAAAGGAGAACTGCTATGCCAACTGCACCTATGGATCTGGCCTCTGCTGTGGAGTGGATCTGGCCTCCCTCCAGGCAGAACCTGTGAGCTTACCTGCCTTCTCCTCATCACCCGGTGTGCTCCCCCCGGCAAGGTTTGAACCAGGGGAGCACAGCACCTTTGTGTCCACAGTACCCAACACAGTGACCACTGCTCTGCAAACGCACCTCAGAACCAGCTCACCCTTTGTGCACGTGTCTTCCCTCTGAGCACCCTTTGATGGAGGGAAAAGGTCTTGTTACCTCGTCTTCATTAGGGAGTTTGTAATTTCCTTCCTTCCCTCAACAAAGATCTTACCTAGGTCCCAAAGTCCTCACAGCAGGGAAAAATGGGTGAGAACTCAAAGCAGAAAATACCTTGAAGAGAAAAATTCCTGGGAGATAGAAACCCCAGCTCATCTACTTTTTTATTCCCAGCTCAAGGACAGTACCTGGCACATAAAAGTCACCAGAAAATTCTAGTTGAACGAAACCATTTTACAGTCTGCCTGAGCTAAAGACTCCTGTCTCCTGGTTGTCACATCCTTCAACTGAGTGAGGACTGGCCCAGAGACTTATTTCTGACTGTAGAATGTGGCCAAAGTGATGTCATGTCACTTCTGTGATCCAGTCCCAGAAGGTCAGGTCTTTCATCTTATTAGCCAACTCTCTTGTCTTCTTGGCTTGCATGCTTTGGTGAAGCAAGCTGCACAGTTGAAGAGGCTCATATGCAAGGAATGAAGGGAAACCTCTAACCAACACCCAACAAGCACTGAGGCCATCAGTCCTGCAGCCCAAGAGACATCAGTCCTGCCAACAACTCGCTGAGCTTCAAAGTGAATTCTTCCTCAGCAGAACATTCAAATGAGACCTCAGCCCTGCCTCACTCCCTAACTCAGCCTTGGAGAGACTCCAAAGCAGAAGACCCAGGGAAGCTGTGCTCAGACTCCTGACCCACAGAAACTGTGAGATAATTAACGTATGGTTACATGAACCACGAAGTTTTAGAGCAGCTTGTTGTATAGCAATAAAAAGCTCATACAAATATTATCCCAAACAGGGAAACTTTCTGAGCCTCCTACATGTCTCAATCAGAAGGACCAAAATGACAGAAATTGAGCAATTGCCTGGGAATAGGACTTGGCTGGAGTGTTGCCTATGCTGCCCATCCCCTTTTATCCTCTTCTAGCCAGGTGAGAGAAGCACTGTATTTAATTTTATTGAGACATGTCTTTATTTTTGATATTGAATTCTTTTTTTGGCAGTGCCATGGGACATGTGGAATCTTAGTTCCTTAATCAGGGATTGAACCTGCACCCCCAGCTTTAGAGGCCTGGAGTCCTAACCACTGGACTGCCAGGGAAGTCCCAAGAGAAACATTCTTATCCCTGTCCCACAGGTGAGGAAACTGATGCATGGAGAAGTCAAGTGATTTATCTATGAGTACACAGCTTGCCTGTCTGGGATCTGAATCCTTGTCTGCCTACCTCCAAACCCCACATTCTAACCATTAGGTCACAATGCTCTTCAAAAAGGGGCTCAGATAATTTCCGAAGTCCCTTTCTTCATGTTTGGAATACCGTTAGATAAAAGCAAATTCCCAAAGAGGACCCATGTGCTCACATAAACGTGTAGAAATGGATGTTTGTGCCTTGAAGAGGATCAGAAAGCGAGTCATTTATTTATTTATTGTTTGGCCATGATGGGTCTTCACTGCTGGATGCAGGCTTTCTATGGTTGCCGTGAGCGGGGGCTACACTCTAGTTGTGGTCCTCACGGGGGGGCTTCTCACTGCATTGGCTTCTCTTGTTACAGAGCACAGGCTCTAGGCTCATGGGCTTCAGTAGTTGCAGCTTGCAGGCGCTAGACTTCCAGCTCTAGTTGTGGTGCACAGGATTAGTTGTCCAGCAGCATGTGAGATCCTCCCAGGCCAGGGATCAAACCTGTGTCCCTTGTATTGACAGGTGGATTCCTAAACCACTGGACCACCAGGGAAGCCCCAGAAGGTAAGTTAAAGAAAGGAAATAGTTTTACTGTTTATGGAGCCAGGGGAACTGGACCTCGCTGCTCAACTTGATGGCCTAGCTCTCTCTTGGCCGAATGTTGGGATTTGTGTAGCATCATGGTTCTGACCTAAGGGGAGGCTTCTTGGCAGTAGCCAGTTGCCCCTCATAAGGACAGGGAGCTTCTCTCTTGTGCATCCTTGTTGGTAGCAGAGGAGGCGGATGATCTTAGGAGAGGACAAGGCTGGCTCTGTGCCTTGCTTAGTCCCACCCAGTACCTTCCTCCATCTGTGGGCCTCTGTCACCTCCCTTGCAGCCTGCTTTTCTGTAGCTCCATCATGGAGGCAGGATGGCTGCTCTTTCCATGGTGGATCTGCCTGATACATTTCACCAGATCCCGAGAGCACACAGCCCTTTATGCTTTGGGTGTAAATCATGGCTGTGACACTTGTTGAGCATTGGCTTTGCATCCGTCACCCATCCAGATCCTTCCTCCGTGTCTCCCCTGCAACACCCAGAGGAGGATATAGTGTGTGTGTCTCACAGGAGCAGCATCAGAACCAGACAGGAGTGACCTGTGTCCCATAGCTATTGGGTGGGAGTCGGGGTGAAAAACACCAAGAGTAAGGCCTGGAGTAGAGTAAGTGCTCAATAAATGTCAGCTGCTGATATGAAC
Organism: Odocoileus virginianus; assembly: GCF_023699985.2. Classification (NCBI taxonomy): domain Eukaryota; kingdom Metazoa; phylum Chordata; class Mammalia; order Artiodactyla; family Cervidae; genus Odocoileus; species Odocoileus virginianus. Next base: position 41,352,756 of record NC_069693.1, on the reverse strand, counting down.
TTTAAAATGTCCTGTGATCCTTGTTTATGTATTAGTTTTTGTTGGTGTCTAGTTGCCTTGCAATGCTGTGTCAGTTTCTGCTGCACAACAAAGTGAATCCGCTCTATGTTTACTTTTAGCCCCTCTTTTTGGGCTTTCCTTCCCATTTAGTTCACCACAGAGCATTGAGTAGAGTTCCCTGAGCCGTACAGTAGCTATAGTTATCTATTTTATACATGGTATCAATAGTGTATATGTCAATTCCAATCTCCCAGTTCATCCCATCTTCCTATTCCCACCTTGGTGTCCATATGCTTTTTTCTATACTTCTGTGTCTCTATTTCTTATTTTCAAATAAGATCATCTAAACCATTTTATACCATTTTCATATGTGTGTGTGTGTGTGTGTGTGTGTGTGTGTGTGTGTGTTAGTATGTGATATTTGTTTTTCTGATTCACTTCACTCTGTATGACAACCTCTTAGTTTCTGTAAATGTCACAATTTTGTTCCTTTTTGTGACTGAGTATAAAATATCCCAGAAAACTAAGATCATGGCGTCTGGTCCCATCATTTCATGGCAAATAGATGAGGAAGCAATGGAAACAGTGACAGACTTTATTTTGGGGGGCTCCAAAATCACTGCAGATGGTGGCTGCAGCCATGAAATTAAAAGACGCTTGCTGCTTGGAAGAAAAGTTATGACCAACTTAGCATATTAAAAAGCAGTGACATTACTTTGCCAACAAAGGTCCATCTAGTGAAAGCTATGGTTTTTCCAGTAGTTATGTATGGATGTGAGAGTTGGGCCATAAAGAAAGCTGAGTGCCGAAGAATCGATTTTTTTGATCATGCTTTTGAACTGGGTGTTGGAGAAGACTTTTGAGAGTCCCTTGGACAGCAAGGAGATCAAATCAGTCCATCCTAAAGGAAATCAATCCTGAATGTTCGTTGGAAGGACTGATGCTGAAGCTGAAACACCAATACTTTGGCCACCTGATGCAAAGAACTGACTCATTGGAAAAAGACCCTGATGCTGGGAAAGATTGAAGGCGGAAGGAGAAGGGGACGACAGAGGATGAGATGGTTGGATGGTATCACCAACTTGATGGACATAAGTTTGAATAAGCTCTGGGAGTTGGTGATGGAACAGGGAAGCCTAGCGTGCTGCAGTCCATGGGGTCACAAGAGTCGGACATGACTGAGTGATTGAAATATGAACTGAACTGATGATCCTTTAAAAATGAGATTCAGATAATGTCACTCCCCTGCTCAAAACTGTCTCTTGCCTCTCCACCTTCCTCAGAGTCAGAGCCAAACCCTTACCTTGGCTTTCAGGGTCTGATCTGTCCTCGTTCTCTTTCCAGCTCCATTCCCTAAGCCCGCTCCCCGCCCGACATCCCCTGCAACACCAGGCTCCTCCCTGGTTCTGACATGCCAGGCTTGCTTCTGCCTCTGACCATAGCCTCTGCCCTTCCCCGTTCCTAGCACACTCTCCCCTCAGCTCCTGCCCTTACGTTGTCCTGGTTTCCAAGGTGACTGCCTCAGAGAAGCTTCTGGAAAGAGACGCACAGTGGCACCTCTGACTTCTCAGCCCCGCCTGGCTGGGCCTCTCTCTGTGGAGTTGCGTATCTGTTACCCATGTGTGTGCACACTCCCTCACTCTCCTCACTGGACTCCCAGCTCCTCGAGGATGGGGCTGGGGCCCGTCTCCCTCACACTGTGTCCCCCACACCTCACACGGTGCTGGGTGGGCTAAGCGCGGGCCCTGAAGCAATGGTTCTTGGGATGAAGGAGCGTTTTTGATGATGACTGTCTTCCCCCGTCCTCCCCTGGAGGTCTCTCTTGGTTTAGGACAGGAGGTAACGGGTGGCCCCCTCTGGGAGAGTCTCGGAGGAGGAGGAGAGAGCATCGGGCAAGGCCGGCCACTGGGGGGTGTGGCATTCCCAGGAAATGGCCTCTGCCCGCTCTCTCAGGCCCAGGCCTCTCTGCGGTTGCCCGGTGGGTCTGAGGCTGGGGCCGGCCAGGCCCTGAGCAGACTCACTGCCCCGAGGTGCGCCAGGCTCCCATCGCAGCGGGGCCTTCCCGGCTTGGCACGCCTGTGGAGAGGGACACAGCTGACATCCTGGACACCTGAGGTAGGACAGCTGACGTCCTGGGGTAGAGTGTGGCCTCCCCCGGTTGGGGCAGTTCTGGGGGAGCCAATGCTGACCCTTTGCAGGAATTCCCTTACAGCTAACAGACAGAAAGGGCTTCCTGGGAGCTGACCCCCTGATCCAGGATACACTGAAAACCCTGAACGTCGGGGGCTCCCGTGATGCTCACCTCTGCCCTGCTGTGTTCTCCAAAGCCCCCCTCATGCAGGAGTGAGGCAGGGTGAGGAACTCCCATGACCAGATCCTCGGGATATACTTCTCTTATTTTCATTTGTCTCAACCTCAGTTTTCTCCTCTGAGGAATGGGCAGAAATAGGCCTGTGCTGTCTGTGTGGCAGGCAGGAGGGTCAGGGTAAGTGAGGTGTGAAAAGGCTTCTTGCACGGTGTCAGGGGTGGGAAAGGGCCCACTCTCCTGGATGCTCTGACCGTGCCCTGTACTCTCTCCCTGTAGGAAGGGGAGGGAGGTGGCATCTCCCAAGCCCAGGGCCCCAGGGGCTGCAGCAGATGCTCCCGTATGGCAGCAGGGACGGGCTTACCTGGCACCAGCCTGTTCATGCTGCTGGAAGAGGCCCTGAGGGGGCCGAGGCGGGGTCGGTGGGCAGATCTTTGGAGATGCAGTGGCCTGAAGTGATTCGCTGTGGCAGGCTGTTGACAGTGCAACTTCCAGAGTTGTTCACGGTCAGGGGGAGATGCCCCAGGCGCCTGCCTCTGAGTGAACAAAGGAGAGGTGGCAGGTGGCATCTGTCCCTGTAGAGAGCCGGGGCTGCCTCTGTCCTCGTGGCTCCAGAGCTGCTTGTTCGAGGGCCGTGAGTCCAAGCCATGGTGCCCATTGCTGACAACTCCAAAGTCATTTGGATTCAGATTCTGCCACGACAGGGCTTCCCTGGTGGCTCAGATGGTAAAGAATCCGCCTGCAATGTGGGAAACCTGGTTTTGAGCCCTGGGTGGGGAAGATCCCCTGGAGAAGGGAATGGCAACCCTTTCCAATATTCTTGCCTGGAGAATTCCATGGACAGAGGAGCCTGGTGGGCTACAGTCCACGGGGTTGCAAAGAATGAGACTGAATGGCCCACGACTCAGTGACTAACACTTCTGCCATGACAAACCCAGAACCCTTGATCAAATAGAAAACACAAAGTCAGTTTTTGCAAAGGGTGTAAAGTCTGTCCTGATTCATTTTTTTTTTTTTTTTACCGAACAAACATGTGATTGTTTGATTGTTCTAGGGCTTTTTTTGGGGGGGGGGGGGCATGCTGTGTGGCATGTGGGATCTTAGTTCCCTGACCAGGGATTGGTTCTGCTTGCATTGGAAGCACAGCATCTTAACCACTGAACTGCCAGGGAAGTCCTAGGACCATTTTCTCCATTTTACTGCCTTTCCTCCTGTCAGTGATTATATTTATGTGGACCTATTTTTGTGTTATCGATTCTGTTCCATTGATCTATTTGTATGTACTTTCATCAACATCACACTGACTTGACTGCATGCGTGCATATTCAGTGGCTTCAGTCCTGTCTGACTATTTGTGACCCTATGGGCTGTAGCCTGACAGTCTCCTCTGTCCATGGGATTTTCCTGGCAAGAATGCTGCAGGGGATTGCCATGCCTTCCTCCAGGGGATCTTCTTGGGTCTCCTGCATTGCAGGTGGATTCTTCACTGCTGAACCACTGGGGAAGCCCACTCTCTTGATTACTGTAGCTTTATGGTAAGTCTTGAAGTTGAGTTGTTCAGTCTTCCAATTTTGTTCTTCTTCAGTATTGTGTTGACTACTTTGGGTTTTTTTGCCTCTTCATATTGGCTCTGGAATCAGTTTGTCAATATCCATAAAATAATTGGTTGCAATTTTGATCAAAATTACATTGAATCTATACATCAATTTGGGAACAACTGACATGTTGACAATAGTGAGTCTTCCTATCTGTGAATATGAAATATAGCTCCATTTAGTTCTTTTTTTATTCCTTTCATCAGAGTTTTTTAGTTTTCCTTTCCTTTACTATCCTTTTTTAGTTTTCCTTTTCCAAGGAAAAGGTCTATACATACTACTATACATACTACTATATGTATGTAGTTCATTGGGGGAAATGCTAATATAAATGGTCTCATGTTTTTAATTTCAGATTCTACTTGTTCTTTACTAGTGTATAGGAAAAGGATTGACTTTTGTATATTGACCTTGCTTCCTGCAACCTTGCTATAATCATTTATTAGTTCCAGCTTTTTTTAATCAGTCCTTTTAGATTTTCTACTCAGATGATCATGTAATCTGTAAATAGAGACAGTTTCTTTCTTCCCAATCTGTATTTTCTTGTCTTGTCATATTGCATTGGTTATAACTTCAAATACAATGTTGAAAAGGAGTGTTGAGAAGAGACATTCTTGCTTTGTACCTGTTCTTAGAAGGAAAGCTCCGAGTGTCTCACCAGTAGGTATGTTGTTAGCTGTAGATTTTTTGGTAGATAGTCTTTATCAAGATGAGGAAGTTCCCCTTTGTTCCTAGTTTACTGAGAGTTTAAAATTCTTATGTATTTATCTTTGAATTTATCACCTCATTATTATTTTTTGGCTGCACTGAGTCTTTGCTGCTGTGCATGGGCTTTCTCGAGCTGTGCAAGTGGGGCCTACTCTCTAGTTGCAGCGTGCAGGCTCCCACTATGGTGGCTTCTGCTGCAGAGCATGGGCTCCAGGTGCTCAGGCTTCAGTGGTTGCGGCATGTGAGCTCAGTACTTGTGGAGCACGGGCTTAGTTGCTCTGCGGCGTGTGGGATCTTCTCCAACCAGGGATCAAACCCACGTCCCCTCCATTGACCGGTAGATTCTTAACCACTGGGAAGTGAAAGCGAAAGTCACTCAGTCATGTCCAACTCTGCGACCCCATGGACAATACAGTCCATGGAATTCTCCAGGCCAGAATACTGGAGTGGGTAGCCTTTTCCTTCTCCAAGGGATCTTCCCAACCCAGGGATCAAACCCAGGTCTCCAGCACTGCAGGTAGATTCTTTACCAGCTGAGCCACAAGGGAAGCCCCTTAACCACTGGACCACCAGGGAAATCCCTACTGAGATTTTAAAAATCATGAATAGGTGTTGGATTATGTCCAATGCCTTTTTTTCTGTCTGTTGATGTGATCATGTTACTTTTCTTCTTTAGCCTGTCGATTTGATGGATTATGTTAAGTGATTTAAAAAAAATTTTTTATGTGGACCATTTTTGAAGTCTTTATTGACTTTGTTACAGTATTGCTTCTGTTTTATGTTTTGGTTTTTTTTGGCTGAGAGGCATGTGGGATCTTAGCTCACTGACCAGAAATCAAACCCGCACCCTTTGCATTGGAAGGCCAAGTCTTAACCATTGGGCCACCAGGAAGTCCCCTATGTTAAGTGGTTTTTGAAGATTGAATCAGTCTTGTGTCCCTGGGATAAATCCCACTTGGTTGTAGAGTATAATTCTTTTATTTATTATTGGATTCTATTTACTAGTATTTTATTGAGAATTTTTATATCTATGTTCATGAGAGATATTGATGTGTAGTTTTCTTTTCTTGAAATGTCTTTGACTGGTGTTAGTTATTAGAGTAATGCTGGCCTTATAGAATGAGTTAGGGGGTCATCCCTCAGTTCTATCCTCTAAAAGAGGTTGCAGAGAATTTGTATAATTTCTTCCTTTAAATGTCTGGTAGATTTGGTCAGTGAATCTATTTGGGCCTGATGCTTTCTCTTTTGGAAGGTTATTAATGATTGATTCAATGTCTTTAGTAGATATGGACCTATTCAGATGGTCTATTTCTTCTTTTGTGAGTTTGGCAAAATTGTGTCTTTTAAGGAATTGATCCATTTTATCTAGACTATCAGGTTTGTGGGTGTAGAGTTGTTCAGAGTATCCCTTTACTATCCTTTTAATGTCTGTAGGAGCTGTAATGATGCCCCACTTTCATTTCTGATATTAGAAATTTGTGTTTTTTTCTCTTTTTACTAGCCTGACTAGAGGCTTATTGATTTTATTGATCTTTTCAAAGAATGAGCTTTTTGTTTCATTGATTTTTCTCTATTGATTTCCTATTTAACCAATTTTTATATCTTAGAAACAAGCACATTGAAATTAAGGTCATTGATTATTAAAAAGTAAATGTTAAATGTTAACACTTTTAACTTAAAAGATAAAATACACTTGCAGTAACAAGACTCTGCTTTTATTTCCTGTACACAGGAACCCTGCTTAATATTTCATTTGAAATAAGAAGTTGCTAAAAAATATTTGAAAACCATCCAATGGTATAATCTCCAGGGGCCCTTCCATGGCTCTGTGATTCAGTTAGATCAAACAATGTTGTGATCAGATGTTTTTGTTTTAAAAATATCCATCTTTAGTAAACTGTAAAGCCATACAGATTAGTCAGGTTTGGATACGTGGTTGGATAAAATTACTTGGAAAATGATACAGGGTGAGAGCCCCTGGGCTAGAAATCAGAGAGTCTAGTCCTTATCCTTGTATTCCTTAACCTTCACCTGAGAGTCAGAATGCTCTTTGTTGGTGTCAGAAACCCACCCCTAATGAGATTAAGCTTTAGGTATGGCTCCGTGCAGAAGCTCAAATGATGTCACAAGGTAAGAGGCTTTCTCTGTCTTTGGGCTGTTTCCTCTGCTCTGGTCCTGTTCTCAGACAGGCTCTAATGACCTCCATCCAGCAGCTCCAGGCTGACATCTTCATAGATCCCAATTCAGAGAAAAGAGAACACTCCTTCCCCCAGGGGTCCAGCAAAATGTCAAGGGGTTTTCGGATTGAACGGATTTAGATCATGTGCTTACTCTGAACCAATCACTATGAAGGGGCAGGAGGTGGCCCTGATGGTGGTAGATTTCAGTAACAGGTCAAATCTAGACCATAAGTCCACCCCTGGGATTTCGATGGGAGGCCTGTGCCACCTAACCCACGTGGCCTAAGTTGAGGTCCCCAAGAAATATTAGGATGCTGTTATCACAGGATTGGAGAATGGGTGCTGGATAGGCAAAGCAGTTCAGTAGAAGCAAGAACAAAATAGTCCCTAAATTCAGTTTCTGCACCTGCCTTAATGGGACTGCCATTGAGAGGGCCCAGGGAGGGGAGGACATGGACATCAGGGAAGGTTGGTGCCGTCCTGAGAGGGATGTGGACTGGAGGCACGTCGCTGTACAGACTCGGCTGGCAGGCAGTACCTAGTTGAACCGAAACACAAGATGTTTAGTGAACCCAACAGGTTTCACAAAATGTGAACTCTTGGCCCTCATGAGACTGGTCACCAGTGAAGAGCTGACAGACTCTTTCCGGCTAATCATGTTCTGATTGGCTTGGTCGCCACTGCCCTGCTCACCCCAGAGGCAAACTTGCCCGTTTTCTCAGGGAAATGCAACCAGGGAGGGTTTTTCTGCCTCTCTCTCTCTCTCCTGTGATCTTGTCTTTCAGAAGCGACTGGGGATCAGACTTGGAATTGCTGACACTGTCAGCCCCAGGATAAAATTTGTGAGGCTCAGCCAGATCTGTTTGTGCCAAATTTGACAATGTCATTTGACATGTTATTCTCACTTGGAACTGCTGATGGTTTGTTATAATTGTTTAAACCTCTGTGTAGGTGATTTGGAAAGTACAGATTGATGAATGCCCATCTCTTTTTTGTTTCTGAGGCAGAAAAAGGATAAACAAGTTTTCCCTTTACTCAGGAGGAAAAAAACTTGGAATGCAGCCTTTTCCTTTATTCCTGCCTCTTCAGCTTTCACTTGGGGTAAAATCCCCTCCTCAAAGCCTTCCCCCAGACCCGCTATTAGGAGGAAACAGCCCACTCATCTATATGTCCTTGACATTAACTTATGAGGGCTGCCTTGTTTCCCGGCTTCTACTCTGCCTCACTCTCCATCCATTCTCCCCATGACAGCCAGAGTGACCTTATAAACACGGATTAGCTTAGACTGCACCATCCCTCTGTCACAACCCTTTGGTGGCCTTCCTTCATGCTCAGAGAAAACCTAAGCTTTGGGGGGAACTCCCTGGTGGTCCAAGGTTAAGACTCTGCACTTCCGTTGCAGAGGGCATGAGTTTGATCCCTGCTCAGGGAACTAAGATTCCACATACCACTCAGTGCAGCCCAAAAATAATAGAAAAAAAATAAAATAAAATAAAACCTAAGTGCTTGCCCTGGGCCCTCCTCTCTGACCCAATCTTCTGCCATAATCCAGTTTGACTCATTACACTCCAGACATAATATCCCTAATGCTTTTTCATTTTAAAACAATTTATTTTTGATCGAATGATAATTGTTTTACAATACTGTGTTGCTTTCTGCCATGCATCAGCATGAATCAGCCATAGGTATGTATATATATATATATATATATATACATATATATGTATATATATGTCCCCTCCATCTTGAACCTCCCTCCTGCCTCCCACCCAATATCCCTAAGTTTAGTCTTGAACATGCCACATTCTTCTATATACATGACCTTCATACATGCTTTTCCCCTTTTCTGGAAAGCTGTTCCCACATTTTTCATACAGTAAGTTCCTTCTTATTTTTCTCAGAAAGGTAACCCACTAAACCCTGCTGACATGAGTCCCTTTTTGTTTCTTTCATAGCACTCTGTACATTTCCTGTTTCCTTTAAATACATCACATTTGCAATGACATATTTATGTATTATGTCTCCCCATTAGACTGAGAGCTTCATGAGACTAAGAGCTGTTCTATTTTTCTGTTTTGTTTACTGCTATATGCCCTGCAGCTGGCACTTAGCATGTGCATAATACATTTTTGTTGCCCAAATGTTTAGAGGGCTGGGGCTCTTTCTTCGGGGAGGCAGGACTTCCTTCTGTGTTCTTTCTTCTGGCTGTCATTGATTTCTTCTTCCAAGAGGGGATTAGGGGTGAGGGGCTTGTGTCACCCTTACCTCTGTCTCCCTCCAGGTAGTTACCTGGCATTTGTTCACAGTGGGCACCCAGTGATGGCTGAATGAATTCACATTACATGTGCTCTCCAACCCTGCCCCCTCAACTGCATAGCCAGCCACTCGTTCAAGGGGCAGAGATTGCAACCTACAGGATGAGACTTCAGAGCTGCCAAGCCACTGACAAATCTAAAACTCTCTCTTCTGCTGGTGACTTGTGGTCCCTGAGATTCTGGCACAACAGAGCCTGGACAAACGCTAAGAATCACCATTGAAGAAGCAGCACACCCGGATGAGGTTTTGCCTGAACTGAGCCTAGAGATCTCCTCTAGGGGCAGGGCCTAGTGGGGTGGGAGGGTGGGGAACGCAGTGACAGCCCCTGAGCCCCAAGACTCTCACTTCAACAGATTTTCATTCAGCAAATTGTGATTGTGTTGGAGTCTGTGGGGGCCTCAGACAAGAATAAGCCACAGTCCCTGACATCAGGAGACTTGGGGTTTTGTAGAACAGATACATGGCTTACCCCTTTCTAGTTGTATGACCTTGGCCCCATTACTTAACTTCTGCAAAGCCTCAGTTTTCTCATCTGTAGGATGGGGTAATAAATGTAGCGACCTCATCGGTGATAATTCAGTGTGTTGATGCATAGAAAGTGCTTAGGACAAAACTGGGTTTAGCAAGGGTTGGCAGTAAGTATTATTTGCTGTTCTCCGGCGGGGATGGGAGACATGTGCAGGCCTCTAAGGTTGCCCTCCTGCTTACCACTGTCGCCAGGGAGAGCTGCCCTCTGGTGGCAATCCTGCAGAATGACCATCTGTCCTGGGACCATTTGCTCATGAAGCCAACCCTGGTTTTCAACCTGAGACCATTTAGGCATATGTGTGAGGAAATTATCAAATAGACTGTCACCAAGCACTTCTAACTGAAGACATTCTAAGGGGTAAGGGCTCTGGAAATGGAAATACCTCAAGTGTGGGTATGTGGGTGGGTGGTGTGCTGCTGGTTGGGCTTCCTGTCAATTTTGACCAGGAAGGAACCAGAGGTGGGAGGAGGCCACCTTTAGTAAAAAGAAGAGCCAGGAGTCAAAGAAGTTTGCCCGGCAGGCTTGATGGTATCCCGGCTCTGCCACTAGACAGAGTCTAATTTTCACTGTTTAGTAGTTTATGGATGTTGGGCAAGTCATTTGACATTTCTGATGGTTTCGTGGGATGGAAATAGTGGTGCTATTACCCCTGATAGATTTGTATTAATAGTAGGCATCTGATGGGATAATGCCTGTGAAAAACCCTTTATGAACTATATAAATATTACTGAAATCCATCAGCGCTTAGAATTTTTTTTTTTTCTTAACATTTCCTATCCCTGAAATTGGAAGGAATTACAATCCATCGTATAACATAACTTAACTGGTGGTTTTAAGTTTTGCTTGATGGGTCATAAAAACTGTGTGTGTTGCAATCAGGGGCATCTCATGAACAGATATGAAGAGGTGGTAGTTGAAACAGTGGTCATTGTCATTTCCTCCCCCTCACTGCTACCCTTGCCCAGAAGCTCTCAGAGACCACAAGAGACACCTTTTCATGCGTGCACCATCAGAACCTGACAGAGTGTCTGGCACAAAGCAGTATTCAAGTAATGCTTTTTAAATATTTATTTTATGATTTGGCTGTGTCTGGTCTTAGTTGTGGCACATGGGGTCTTTTGTTGCAGCACGCAGACCCTCTAGTTGTGGCATGTGGACTCAGTACTTGTGGCACTGGGCTTAGTTGCTCTGTGCCTTGTAGGATTTTAGTTCCCTGACCAGGGATCGAACCTGTGTCCCGTGCAAGGTGGAGTCCTAACCTGTGGTCCACCAGGGAAGTCCTCCTCAATTAATGTTTTATACTTTGATAAGGGCAAGTGACCAGCTCAGAGGCTCAGTCAGAATAACTTTCAAGAAGCCAAATACAACCTTCTTACCTTCCAATTTAGTCTTGATGAATGATCCCGTGCATCTTTTGTTTCTCTGGCCACCTAGCATTCATTCACCTTATATTTTCTGAGAGCTGCTGTGGTCCACCCTCACCCATTTCAATGAAATACGGAAGGAACACCTTCTCACCACCTTCTCAAGCCTCCTACCCTCTCATCTCCCCTCTCCCGTGCCTAAGGTAATCAGCATAGCACAGCCCTCTGGCCTCAGTGATTGGTTCAGAGGTTAACATATGACCCAGCCAGAACCTTTGCGATAACAGTGAGACTTTCGCTGGGGTAGCTACTATCTGTGCCCCGACCAGAGCCCCTTGGCATCTGTCATTTCCATGAACACTGGCTGAACTTCCAACTGCCAGTTCATGGAACTCTGCCTGAGTCCACTGTGCTATAGGCCTGAGTAACAGAATCAGTGTCCCAGGGAGCGGCTGGGGCTGGGATGAGAAGAGTAACATGCCACATGTGCAAAATGTAACGAGTCCTAGGCCCAGCCCTGGAGCAGCCCTCAACCAATGGCTGATGGGGGCTGGTCGATAAATGCTGCAGTTTCCTTCTGGGTGCATGCTCTTCCCTGTTTCTTTCTTTCTTTTTTTTTTTTTTTTTTTTCTATCCTGTTTCTCACAGCTCCCCAGTGAGATTAGGCTCTGGAGGTCTGCAGAGATAACTGGCTCAGTAACACACCCTTTATTGGCTTCTTTTCCTTCCCTGGCTCACTTCCCCATTCTCCAACCACAGTTTCCTGTGATCGCTTCCCAGTAAACCACTCATATTCAAATCCTTGTCTCAGGGTCTGTTTCTGGGGGAGCCCAAACCAAGACACCTGTTGGCTGCGATTAAGGGCTGCTGTGGCCCTAGGGGCTGTTGCAGCCGCTGTCTTGCCAGCCATGGAGGGCAGACCCTATAAGAATGGAGCTGACATGGAAGCGAGCAGAACTGAGATGGTAAATGAGGCGATTTTAATGAAGTTTTGCTATTAAGATCTCACGCCACAGTGCAGACACTTCATGAAATTCCCCATGAGATCTGCACATCAGTATATTCTCTCCGACAGGCAGCCACCTCTTCTCTCTGCCCTCTCCAAATATTCTGTTGTCCAGAACGATACATCTCTGTCTCTCAGCTTTTGCACCCACTCAACAAATTTAGTCTCCTTTGGGATTTACCATTCTGGAAGTTGTTCAGATGTGGGAGGGAACTGCAAAGAAAAAGTGGAAAGGAGTGCACGTGTGGTATGGGCACATGTGTGTATGTGCGTTTGTGCTCCTCGGCAGGATTCATCTCAGAGGCTCCAAAGTCAGGAGATTCCCAACAGCCTTGTCTACTCGGAAATCACGTGGGAAGCCAGACCAGGGGCTCTCGCTCCCAATATCTTTCTGAGGAAACTTTCGGTTCTCTCACCTCTGCTTTCCTCAGTTATCTGTCTCATTTTTTTCTCTTCTTCCTGTCTTCCTCCTTCCTCATTTTCCTCCTTCCTCTCTTCTTCAGAGGATCATTGACCTACACGACCTATGAAGGCTCCCTGTTCAAATTCTCTGGGAAGAATCTGACAGGCTCTGCTCAACTGCCAATAGATGGCTTCCCCTGGGCCAGGTCCCACCTCTTGTCCAATCAGCTGTGGCTGTGGTCATGGGGGCGGGGCCTTGGGGAAGGTAGTCAATGAACGATTCCCCAAAGCCCCGCCCCTTTTAGGTGTCTGCTCCCCTAGCCTCAGAAGTCTGGGAGAAAAGACAATGATAAAAGCTAACAGTGACTAAATATCTCTTTAAATCAGGCATGGGACACATATTATGTCTTTTATAATGATATTTTATCCAAATATTTATAACAAATGCACGAATCTTAAGTGTACAGCTCTTTTTCTATCAATTACAACTGTTTACTTGATTACTTCTATTAATTGATTACTTCTATCAATTCTTATAGCAACCCCCCGATGATGGGTGTGATGATTTTTATCTTTAACGTACAGGCATGAAAACAGGTTCAGCAAGGTCCATTTACTCGCCTAGAGAGTGGATCTTTGATTTGAACCCAGGCTATACATCTCTAGAATCTGATTGCAGGACCACTACCGTACACTGCTCATGTCACCAGGTCACCTTCGGGGATAAGCATGACCTGTGGTTTTGGGCAGTGACAGGGAGACAAACAGGTGACGTTCATTTGCAAAGTGTGTTCGGTGCTGGGAGGAAGAACTCCAGCCCAACCCTCCCCTCTCAGCCATCCTTCCCCCCCTCCCCCTCCTGGCCACTTGGTACCTTCCTCTGCTTTTCCGGGCAGCACAGCTGCAGCTGGAGGCAGCCTCTGGGAACCACCAAGAGGCTTTATGATGTGCAGATGGTGTTTCCGCCGAGCCCCTCGCTTTTCATGCCGGTGGCCTCTGGGAGCTGGGCCAGCCCAGATGTCCCTGATCGTGAGAAAGGCTCCCCTGGCAAGACTGGCATACGATGCCAGCGACGGTGGCCTCAGGCCAGCTCTGGCTGGGAGCCTCTGGTGAGGGGGCTTGGCTGGATGCTTGAGAGGCGGATGAGTCCGTGTCATTTGTGTCCAGCCCTGTGGATTAGGATGATGTATCTGTGGAGCCAGGAATATCACTTCTGAGGCTACAGACAAACAGACACTACACAGCTAGCCTTTCAAAGGGACTCTAGATTGATGTCTTTTTTTCCATGCCTGTTGTTTTATCTGACTCTCAAGCTATCTGTGAGCACAGACTGCCTCTCCCACCAGAGGAGGTGCCCTCTGTGACAGGAACAATCTCATCCCCATCAGGGATAGACTGGGCTGAGATCAGGAGATGTGTGTCCCCTCTATCAGACTTGGGAGCTCTACAATCAAGGAGAAACGTACCTCTGCCATTGGGAAAATGAGAACCTGCTATCTGCTTTCAGATGAGGAGTTCCCCAAATCAGGAGAATGTGACTCATCAGATTGAGAGATTTAAAGTTGAGTACTCTGTATTTGTCTCTTGCATCAGACTGAAAACCCCCCAGGAAGAAGTGAGTGTCTCTCCCAGTGGAACAGGAGCTCCCTGAGAGTGGGGGTGATGGTATTTCTTTCTTTCTCTCTTCCCAGAATGTTCAGAGAAAACTCTGTCTGCAAAGGTAGACATCTAGTGTAGGAGAGGCGTCTATGGACAATCCTGGGGGACAGGGAACTTCCATCCTGGACTCTGCAGGTCTGGCCTTAGCCAACCATCTTGGAAGGGTGGAACAGTGACAGCTGAAGTGGGTGCTGGAGAAACATGGGTCAGGAAGACCAACCGTGAGATTGATGACACCTGGCCAGTGTCTGTCTCATGACCTGCTGGAGAACCTAGCTTTTGGCTCAGGGCTTGTTCTTTAACAAACAAGAGCTCAGTGATGATGACTGACTGAATGAATGAATGAATGAAGACCTGGTTTCTGCCTTTGAGATGCTCACCCTCTCCTAGGGATGAAATGAAGCTCACTTTTCTTGAGTGCCTCTATGCCCTGGACACTATTTCAGGCTCTTTAATGTATATTATCTTTTTTAATACTCAAAACCACCCTAGAGGATGTTTTACTTTCTCCTCTTTACAGATGAAGAAACTGAGGGGCTCAGAGACCTGTCTGAAGTCTCACAGGTGGTAAATAAGGGAGTTGAGATTTGAACTGAGGTCCTTTGATTTTCAGACATGGACCCTTTTCTTGGAAAAAAGTTACTGTCATTTAATTTCAGAACTACCTAAGATAGGTATGTATAATGTGGCATGTGAACTGAGGGAGGGAAAGGCTTCAAAGAATGAGTGATATTGGATATGGATTTTGAAGGATGAGTAGGAGTTCATCAGCAAAGAAGATAGGGAGGCATGTTTAGAAAAGGAGAGATGTTTTGTCCACTTGAAAGACTCACGCCTGGGATTTTTGGGCAGCTACTCCCTTCCACATGTGTTCTTCTGTTACCCTGCCTTTCTGGGAGCTGGACTTCCTCCCTCTCTTCAAGAGGACACACAATCTAATCTCATGCTGGCGCATCACTGCTGAGATGCCAGGAAGTCTCTGCTGTGAGCCTCCCACCCTGGTGCCAGGGCCAGCTGGGCTTCTAGAAGGAAGGAAGGGTGGTTGGGGGCCAGTTTTGATGAGAAATTTCCTCTTGGGCCCTCTGAAAAGGGCAGGGCAGTGGAGGAGAAGCTGGAACTCAAGACCTCCAACTGGGCAGAGGGAGGAGGCAAAGAAAGATGGGGATGGTGAGTTGTCCCCCAGACCTGTGACCAGTGGCCCTCTCTCCATGGTTTAGAAAACAGGCAGCAGTTTATCATATCTTCTGAAGGTGGACATCCCTTAGATACATCTTCTGGGGACAGGCAGGTGCTACAATTTCCTGGGTGAGAGTGTAGAGTAGGTCTTCAGTAGATTCTTTGGCTGTTGATCAGTGGTCACACTGTGTGAATTCGTCATTTTGCTAAACTGGATAGAATGAAGTTCAGCTTTTAGCTGAGCTCATTAGGATCCAATTAGAATGACAGTTTCAGGGAGATCAGAAGGAAGGAGCCAGGACCCTCTAGATCTGCAGTTTTTAACTTATATGTGTGTTTTTATCTGCAGAGCCTTAGAACAAGCCTGGAGATTTTACCTGAAGCCTGATGCATTTATCAGATAAAAGCAGAGAAGCAGGGATTTAGATGACTGCCTGCTCAGCTTTCTGTTGACCCCACCTTGGCCCCGTAAGGAAGTTTCCTGGGACCCAGTTCTTCCTAGCACCTGAGCATCTCTGGTGAACTCCGACTCTTAGGTTTTGTCACAAGGACCGCTGAGGCACTGAGAAGGGAATGATTTATCTGAGGTTGCATCAGTAATGGGTGGGTATGAGGGGTGATAGCTTCCAAATTCCTGGACTGGAACTCAGGGGGTGTCTGTTAAGTTTGTATTGCTGGCTCTGGTGCCAGCTTCTCTGGGCTCCCCATTCGGGCCAGTGTAGCGCCCATGACCCAAGGCTTTGGGCTCTGGGTACTGCTACCCAAGAGGATAAGAGAAACTCTGCCCATGAGGGTTGGGACAGCCTTTTTGCAAGAGGGCCGGCTGAGGTTCAGAGAGGGCCAGGCTCAGATTCCCCGGGTGTCAGCCAGGGCGTTCATGCAGGACCAGATCAGCGTTGCCTGTGGTTCTGTTCCCCCAGGATCTCCACTTGTCACAGGTGCAGTCCGCCAACGGAGACCCTCCCCAGGGCTCTGGCAGCCAGCCATCCGCCCAGGCTTCATCCAGCCGGGAGTCGTGAGAAGCAGGTTCTGATATGGAAGCTGCCAGGGCGTTACTAACGGGCTGTCGGTTGCAATTAGGGCAGCGGTCTTTCATCTCTGTGCCACTCCCTTCCCACTCAGGACAGCCTCGCATCAGCCTCCCATCCCATCCTGACTCAGTCTGGCCGGTATCAGGCGCCCCTCCTGAGGTGGGACACTGGGTTGGGGGGGCGGGGGGATTGGACAGAGCTGGCCTCCCTGGAGACCGTTGCCAGGGCGGCTCTGGATTCGATGGTGGAGTTTCCTGGGGCCCACCTCCAGCGCCCCCCTCCATGCGTCCCTCGGCCCTGCCTGGCGTGGCTGGGCCCCTCTTCGATCCTCGGCCTGGAAGCCTCCATCCACTGCAGTCAGGCCTGCCCGAGATTACCTAGGTGTTCTGGTGACTTCTGAGGGCCTCGCATGAAAGATAACACCCAAATCAACAAATCTGCCATTGTGGCTTTGAAGAGACTGTTTCAATCACTTTATTTTGTCTTTATGTCAGGTTTGCCAGATGGCTTGGGTCTTTCTGAGGTCCTGTACCGAGGGGGCGCAGAGAGAACTGGTGCAGCTTCAAAGCTCCTTTTTAATCTTTAGCAACATCACAGTGGCTGGGAAACTGCCTTGGCTCCCTCCAGTCTCTCCCACAAAAGAGGCGCGGCCGAGGCTCTAATGAAAGCCAGATAAAGGGATGGCTGGAATCAGAAACAGAGGGAAAAGAGCAGTCGTCAGTCTTTCTTGTAGCTGTTTCAAAAGAAATTCTAAGACAAATTATGGCTTTGGGTGTTTTTCTAAAAGGACTGAAGCCGGGAGAGGAGCTGGGGGAGGATGCCTCGACCCCTCAGCACCCTTCCCCTTGCATAAAAGGCAGAGGAGACTGAAAAAAGGCCGAAAGACAACAATAAACTTTCTGCGTGTGCGTGGGGATGAAAGCCTGGCTGGCATAATTATGGGCGAG
The DNA here is from genome assembly GCF_023699985.2 of Odocoileus virginianus. Taxonomy (NCBI): domain Eukaryota; kingdom Metazoa; phylum Chordata; class Mammalia; order Artiodactyla; family Cervidae; genus Odocoileus; species Odocoileus virginianus. The sequence continues at coordinate 41,335,538 of NC_069693.1, read as the reverse complement.
GGTGCGCCGAGCGGGCGGGTGCCTTTACCTTGCCGCCAGCGCTATTAATGATGAAGCTCCCTCCTCTTTCTTCTCTGGAAGGGACGCCTCTGGTTTTGGGGAATGGGGCTTGGGGGCTGCACCGCGCGGCTGACCTTTGGCACCAGGCTGTGGTGGTGTGATGCTTGGCTCCATCGCACACGGGTCCATTCGCACACCCTCGCTGGCTGCCAGCGCCCGTTGTCTGTGAGAAGCCAGCCAAGGTGCCCACGGGTCAGCCTCCCTTCCCATTCGCCCTCCTTGATGGTTTCGAGGTCTGTCTCTCAGGGAGCCGGGGAGGGGTTTTCTGACCTGTGATTCTGCCCCCACACACTCTCTCCTTCAGAGATTGGCCCTGTTCTAAAGGGCTTAGAGTGGTGGAGGAGCCTTCAGCTGTCTTTCCACAGGATGCACTGTCTTAAGTGCCCTCCTCAAGGGGATCTTCCAGACCCAGGGATCGAACCCGTGTCTCTTAGGTCTCCTGTATTGGCAGGCGGCCTCTTTACCACTAGCGCTACCTGGGAAGCCCATTTTAAATGCCCAAAGGCCAAAAGACCAGGCCAGTCTGATGCTGCCCTGTTTTCCAGCAGGGGTGGTGCCCTGGGCTGGTCTCAGCTCCTCTCTCCCCTCAGTTCAGCTCCTTGGCAAGACCTTGAGGGAATGACAGCTGAGATGTGATGGGTGGACAGGGAGGAGGCTGAAAACTGGACCCTATGGGAGGCTTCCGGGGAGGGGCAGGGTGGACATTTGGGGGATGCTGAGCAGTGTCCTGGTGACGGCATTACTGGCTTTGAAGGTTGGTGAAGGTCGGCAGAATCGCAGGCCCCCAGAGCACCAGAGCCCCTCTAGAGGTGGCGGATTGAGGTCCTGGGAGGGTAAGGGCTTAGCCACAGTCACGTGGCAGGTTAGGGACAAGCAAGACCTCAAGTCCGTGTTCCACGGGAGGACCCGGTTATTCTGAGAGGCTGGGCGACTTGTGGGGTCAGAAGAGAGTTCAGACCCTGAAGGGAGCGTTGGGTCATGTCTGGCAGGCTCCCTCCACACTGGCCCTCTAACGCCTCCTTTGCCCCTTGGCAGGGCTCAGTGGCCTCTGGAGCCTTGGCCGAGAGGAGTCTTGGGGCTCCCTGAGCATCGGGTCCATCGCCCAGGATGCAGTCAAGTAAGGAACATCCCCCCACGTGGGTATGTCTTCACTCGCTTCTCTGGAGGCTCTTGCTGTGTGTCTGAGACTTGAGAAGAATTGAAACTAAAGAAATGTAGCTGCCGAACATTTACCTGCTGGTGTTAAAAGGTCTCCCCTTCAAATAGCATTATTTTGTTCTTTTATGGCTGAGTAGTACTCCATTGTCTATACGTACCACTTCTTTATCCACTCATCTGTCAATCCATTTAGGTTGTTTTAGGTAGATTTATGTTGTTTCCAAATCTTGGCTAGAACAGGCTTGTGGTTGTCAAGGGGGAGAGGTGGAGAGAGTGGGAGGGACTGGGAGTTTGGGGTTAGTAGATGCAAACTAGTATATTAGAATGGATAAACAACAGGGTCCTACTGGATAGCACAGGGAGCTATACCCAATCTCCTGGGACATAATGGAAAAAACATTAAAAAAAGAGTGTATATATGTATAACTGAGTCACTTGGCTGTACCACAGAAAGTAGCACAACATTGTAAATCAAGCATACTTCATTTAAAAAAAAAGATCTTCCCGTTTCCCCATCTTGTTCTCAGCCCCAGAGAGGAGAGAGTTAGATGTGTTGACAGGTGGGCAAGGGGGAGGGGAAATCTCTTTTTCTTGTTGTCTGCCTTTGCTCTCTCCTTGTGTGGTTCCCACTTTGTCTGTCTGTCTGTCTGTCTCCTCCCCTTCCTTCTCCTGTGATATGTCCAGGTGTGGGACTCTGGCTTTTGTTCTTGGCAGTGGGGTTTCCATAGCTTCCTGTCTCCAGGCACATCTGGTGCCTCATCTCCCTGCTGCACCTGCTGCTGGGTGCCAGAGCTGGAGAACCCCTGGAGACTGAGGGGTGCAGGCTAGCTGGAGGGGGGGTGGCAGGGTGGCAAAGGCTGGCAACTCACACGTCCCCCGCTTGGGGCAGAGTCAGGCCCCTGCCAGGCCTCTGGGCTACTTTAATGAAGGAGAATGTGGGCAGATGAGAGGTGGTAACCGTCTGGGGTAGACGGCTTCTCCTGTTCTCCTGTGTGTCTGGTGGAGACTCCACCACGCTCCCCTTGCACACAGTATTGCACAACAGTGAGTCACAGGCTCTGGGACCACATTCCTGAGGTTTGAATCTTGGCTCTTCAACTTAACCGGGGGCCCTTGGGACAATGACTTCACCTTTTGTGCCTCACTTTTCTTATCTGTCAAATGGGACTAATAATTGTACTTAACTCATAGTGTTGTCATGGGAAATAAATGACTCACTGTATTGATATGAATATTATTGGCAGAAGTTTTCTGTAAAGAGCTTGGCACATCATTGGTGCTCAATTAAGTCTTGCTTTGTTACTGTTACTATTCTAAAATTATTTATATTATTTCTCAAAGTATGGAACCATGGTGGGGCATGAGGGAGTGTGTATTAGTCAGTCTCTTTTCAGTTGCAAATAAAAGAAACCCAGATCAGACTGGTTTGGAAAACAAAAGGAAGTTGTTGGCTCACAGGAGAGTAAAGTCTAAGGGCACTAATGAATTTCAGGCATGGCTCGATCCAGAGCTCAACTCAAATAATATTACCAGGATACTGCCTATCTCTCCATCTCTTGGCTCTGTTTTTCATGGTATAGGTTCCATTCCAGGGGTGTGCTGGAGCCAACTGTAAAACATTCAGGAATTTTGGGCAGTGTTGCTAAGTCTTTGGTAGCATGAAATTGGCCATGGTGGGAGTATTTCTATCATAGAAATTGGCAAATACCGCAAACCAGGGCTTTCTTTCTTTATTCTTTTTCTCCGTGGGAAGAGAGCTAATTCACCAGCACACAATGGCTCCGTTCTCCAAAAGTCACTTCCTTTGTGCTGGCTAGATGGCCACCAGAGCAACTGGTTGACATCCCACCACCTATGCAGTCCCAGTGCGAAACAACTACCTCTTTTCCAGGAGTTCCAGAAAATGTCCCAAGGTTGGGCCTCACTGGCTTGGCTTGGATCACATGCCCATTTGTGAAATAGCGACTGAGGCTGGGATGCCAGGGTACAGACTGGTACGCATCCTTTCTGGAGCTGGGAGGTGGGGTCCACTCTCCCTGCACCACGTGGACTGAGAGTGGATGGTTTCTTGTCGTAACAAACAACCACAGAACCTGGTAGCCTGCAACAGGAAACATTTATTGTTTGCACATCTGTGGTTTGACTTGGAGGCTCTGCTCCAGGCTGGGCTTATCTGAGGTTGATAGCTGGGTTGCCTTTTGTTCCCATTCTCTCTTCTTCTCCACCGGGACCAGCTGAGCAGCCCAGAATGTCCTCCTCAGAGTAACAGCAGAGTCACAAGATGAGAATCAGCAATGCTCTCACAAGATCTAGGATCCTATTGGATAGGCCATCAGTTCCACCTCATTTTATTGCCCAGAGCAAGTCATGGGACTCTACCTAGATTCCAGGGGTAGGAATATACATCGTGCTTCTTTAGTGAGATAAACTAGGGAGTCTGATGGTGAAGGGTTTCTTTAATTTTTAATTTTATTTAAAATTTTATTATTTACTTGTCTGTGTCAGTTGTGGCAGGTGAGATCTTCATTGTGGAACAAGTTTCTCTCTAGGTGCAGCACATGGGCTTAATTGCCCCACAGGCACACGGGATCTTAGTCCCCGGACCAGGGATTGAACCCTTGTACCCTGCATTGGAAGGCATACTCTTAACCACTGGACCACCTGGGAAGTCCCCCAGTGGTTGAAGGGTTTAGATGTAGAGGGGGAGAAGAATTGGGACTATTGAAACAAATTAGCACCTTCCCTAAAGAAAACCAGGGGGCTGCCAGTTGCAGAAAGTGAAGCGTTATTGAGTAGGTATAGGCAATAGATGTCCACTGGGAAAGTGGGGACAGATATGGCTGTGCTGGGTGTGGGGGGAGAAGGAAGGCCTGCAGAAGAGGCTGGAACGTCATGTAAGGACTGGAAAGGGGCCTCCAACCTCTGTGACACCACTGTGTGACCTAGATGACTGTCCTTGGTCTCCCTGACTTGAGGGAGCTGTCTTCATTTTTGTTTCACTAGGAGCAGGTCCTGAGTGAGGGTTTGAGTACAAGTTAATTTATTTGGGAACTAATACCAATAAACACTGATAGGGGAGCAGAGATGTGCTGGTAAACTGGCTTAAAAAAAAAATCAACAAAACACCTTATTTCTAGTGTCTGCCAATTTTCATGGTGTAAATGTTTCCACCATGGCTGATTTCAAGCTATCGGCATGATGTAACAGAATGAGAAGTTGGGAAGAGATGGGGAGAGTGGGTTCTCAGGGATTTCATCACACCTACGTGAGGCAGGAAAGGAAGGTGGCTGGAAGCCAGCTTCCAAGGCCTGCCGCAAGAGCTTGGGACCATGGGAACTGCTGGAAGTGCAAGAAGCACAGGCCTCTGCGTGACTGCATTGGGGCGAGGGCCTGGGGGGACCACCGAGCAGCTCCCTGTCAACTGTTTGTTCGGGCTGTTCCTTAGGGGATGGTAATCCGCTGGCACTTCTGGCCGAGGCTCTGGTTGCCAGAGGAAGAGGCACACGGGCTAGAAGTTGCAAGTTGGGCTAGCAGGTGTAGAAATGGTAAGGTCTGCTTGAGGGGACCCCTGGAGAATTGCCAACAAAGAGAAGCGTCTGGGACTTCCCTGGTGGTCCAGTGGTTAAGGCTTCACCACCCAGTGCAGGAGGTGTGGGTGTGACCCCTGGTCAGGAAGCTTCATGGCCGAAAAACCAAAACATAAAAAAGAAGCAATATTGTAATAAATTCCATAAAGACTTTAAAATGATCCACATTAAAAAAAAAAACAGCGAAACCTCCCAGCCTCCAGGGTCCTCTCCAGCTTCCAGACCCCGTTCTTCCCCAGCAGACACTTCTTCATTGAAAGAAACATCACCTGCTTTAGCAAGAAATGAAGTAAAAATCCTTCACATTTTAAAGGGTGCCATTTCTTTGTTCTCCAGGTGTGAGGTGTTTCCCTGGCGTATTTTCAGATGTGTCACTTCTCTGTCTGGCAACCCACTCCAGTATTCTGGCTTCTGTCTGGCCCTTGATGGGGTGGGAATGGGGTCATATTATTAATATGTTAATTTCTTGCTTTTTCTCCTGCTGTCTGATGTTCCTTCTTGTAGTTGGGGAGTCTGGAGAAAATGTTCTCTCTCTCTCTTTGAATAGTGAAAATCCATTCATTTCTTGGGAACTCAGTTTTTACTTCCCTGGTGGCTTAGGTGGTAAAGAATCTGCCTGCAATGTGGGAGACCTGGGTTTGATCCTTGGGTTGAGACGACCCCCTGGAGAAGGAAATGGCAACCCACTCCAGTATTCTTGCCTGGGAATTCCCATGGACTGAGGAGCCTGGCGGGCTACAGCCCATGGGGATCGCAAAGAGTTGTACACGACTAAGCGACTTTCACTCACTCAGTCACTCACTCAGTTTGGTGATTCGCTGGTGGATGCCTTACCCAGTTGCGTTTGAGGCTCATAGCTCCCACCTCTGGCTTCTCACTGCAAAGAACTGTGTGACAATCTGAGTTCATTCTCTGCATGTGGGAGGGTGACTGGCCCCACATGGGGGCAGGCCTGGAGTGTCCCAGGAGCAGCCCATAGTGGGCGACTGTTGGGAAGTGGTGGATGAATCCCCCTTGGGTGGGATACCCCTCAGGCAGGTCCTTGGGTCCAGGTGGGACGGAACCCCTTTCGTCCGTCGCCATCACCTGCTTGGTAACCTGTCCTTGGGTGCCTTCTCCTCTTGCCTCACTTCCCTACGTCCCTACTGATGTGTCCTGGGACCACTTCCCTGATAAGCTGCTTGTGCTCATGTTCTTTGGAGAAGGCAACGGCACCCCACTCCAGTACTCTTGCCTGGAAAATCCCATGGACGGAGGAGCCTGATGGGCTGCAGTCCATGGGGTTTCGAAGAATCAGACATGACTGAGTGACTTCACTTTCACTTTTCACTTTCGTGCATTGGAGAAGGAAATGGAACATTCTCCAGTGTTCTTGCCTGGAGAATGCCAGGGACAGAGGAGCCTGGTGGGCTGCCATCTATGGGGTTGCACAGAGTCGGACATGACTGACACGACTTGGCAGCAGCAGCAGCTCATGTTCTTGTCGCAGGGTCTGCTCCAGGGGAACCCTGAGTCCTGGGGCACAGCGGGTCATCCCTTTGGCTTCTGAAGGGGACTCAGCTGGTGGGACAGGTGATGTGTCTGATGGTGCTTTCTGATCCCCCTGACCCAGGGCTTGGCACAGTGTGAAGGGCTCTCCAGGGTTTCAACTTTTCTGGTGGAAGAGTCAATGTGAAAATCCAGATCCAAGGCATGCATGGTCAGTCGCTCAGTCTCATCAGGCTCTTTGTGGACTGTAGCCCACACCCCCCGACCCCCCAGGCTCCTCTGTTCATTGGATTTCCCGCAAGAATACTGGAGTGGGTTGCCATTTCCTACTCTGAGGGATCTTTCCAACCCAGGGATCGAACCTGTGTTTCCTGCCTTAGCAGGAGGATTCTTTTCTACTGGGCCACCTGGGAATCCCTTGGATCTAAGGAGGCATCAGTCATAGGCTGAAGGGTAGACGCAGATGCTGGGGTCTACAGGTGCTGCGTCCTCTTAAATCTGCATGCCTAACCCCCAGTCTCCTGAGCCCCAGACCTGTGCATCTGACCAGACATCTCCACCTGGAACGAAACTCAAAATACAACATTGCCCAAGTCCAACCTGCCTCCTCTTGGGCAATGAAGGAAGACTCTGGTGCCAACCTTCTCTCCTTAGTCACACAGGGTCTTGTTGGTACTCTGTACATCCTTCCCAAAGCTCTCCACTTCTTCCTACCTCTCCTGACACCTGTCTGTCCCCTGCCAGCATCACCTCTCCCCTCCAGTCTTGCGACCTTACAACCGTTCTTCTGAAGCAAACTTGGCCACATTGCTCCCCACCAAAAGGCCTCCACTGTGACTCTCCATATTTATGAAGAGGAAACCCAGATACTCCTTGCTGTAGCCTAAGAAGCTCCACCTGGCCACCTCCATCCCGAGAACTGGTCCCCATCCAACCTCCAGGTCCAGTACTGTCTCCTCCCTTTAAGACCCAGAAGCTCAGGGCAGGAGCTTCAGGCAAGCTTCAGTTCCTTGAACTCCCTTTCTTTCACCTGCTGGCTTATCACAAGCTTTCTCTCTGCCCCCAACCCTTCCTCCCTCCGCCCCTGGCCCACCTGGACTCATCCTTGAGGTTTAGCTTGAATGCCACTTCCCTGGAGCAGTTGCCTCTGGATCCCTGGCCTGGATTACAAAAGCCTGTTTTCTCATGAACCCCTGTGGTGATGTCGATCTCCTGAATTATAACCTGTTATTTGATCACGTTGCTCTCACGCGAGGTAAACTCTCTTCGAGCAGAGGCAGCCTCTAAATTGCTCCTTGCTGTATCCCTGGCCTTTGGGGAGGTTGTGGTATTGGGGGAGTAACTCAGGAAGTGGAAGGGTGACTTTTCTCTGGCCTGACTTGGAGGAGTGCATCCAGGGAGCTCAGTTTCCGGCTCTCCTGGAGGAGACAGAGGCCTTGCAGCCTTTGTGCTCCCCGGGACATCTCATTCAGGCCCTTCACAGAGAGAGAGGGGCTCGAGGAATGGTGAGGAGGAGGGAGGGAGGGCAGGAGAAGAAAGGAAGCCCTAATCGGTGGCCCAGAAGAAATGAACATCTCTGGCTTCCCCGTATCCCTGATCTAAGTAGGTCACACGGAAGAACTTGGAGTTCCTGTCAAAGTTTCAGGCAAAAACAATAACTTGGTTTTGACCTTGCTCTCTTCAAAAAGCAAGTTGCTGCTGAGCCGCAACATCAAAAAGAATAAATAATTGTTTTTCTTTTTTGTTGTTATGATATGGATCATCTGAGCGGTTAGTGGTAAGCAAGCGGCTTTGATTCGGCTCTGGCTCCCCAGCGCTTCAGCCCCTCTTTATGTCAGCAGGCTCCTGTTCCCACCCCAGGATAGCAGAATCCCTTGATTAAATTCATATTTGTTTTAATCTTTCCCTGTGTCTGATCTTGAGCTCAAAGATGGTCAGGAAAAAAAAAAGCCGGCTGCCCCGCTGCGGCCACAGGGAGGGCCCGTGTCAGGCCCCACGCTGTTTGTTCTGTCCAGTGCGATAAGGCAGCCAGCCTGCGGTGCCCTGCCAGGCCCACCGTGCCAGCCCCCCATTCCTGCACCACCGGCGGCTACTGGGGCGGCCCGCCGAGCTGCCAGGCCGCAGGTGAGAGCGAGGAGGTGGGGGACCGGGCAGCTGGCCACACCGACCGTGGCCTGCGGTTGGACCCTCATGCTGCACTTGGCATGCTGGAATTCTTTCTAAATATCTTGAAGCTGCGAAAAGTATGGACCTTAGGTGCACGGAATGGAGTCAGCTCGTAGCAGGCTGCTATCATCTGTCTGTGTTTTATAGCCACCCCCCGCCTGCCGCAAGTCACTTTCTTCCTTCCCTGCATTCTGCCAGCGTGGAGGGAGCCTTCCCATGACACCTTGCAATGCGGGGGACCTGGGTTCGATCCCTGGGTCGGGAAGATCCTCTGGAGAAGAGATTGGCTACCCACTGCAGTATTTTTGCCTGGAGAATTCCATGGACAGAGGAGCCACAAAGTCCACGGGCCACAAAAAGTTGGACATGACTGAGTAACTAACACTTTCACTTCCTTTTTTTCCCCCAAAATACACATAACATTTACTTTTTGGTGCATGAAATTTTAGAATAGAGAGAAGCATTATGTTCTGTACAGTGTAGCAGTCAAGAATATAGGCTCTGCACTCAAATTGCCTGAGTTCAAAACCCCAGCTTAGTTACCGGCTAGTGGTCACTTAGCCATTTGGAGGCTCAGTATCTCTATCTGTGAAATGGGATGGTCTACTTGTTCCTACATCACAGAGCTGCCTGGCATGTGCTTAATCGCTGTCATGTCCAACTCTTTGTGACCCTGTGGACTGTAGCCCACCAGGCTTCTCTGTCCATGGAGTTCTCCAGGCAAGACTACTGGAGTGGGTAGCCACTTCCTTCTCCAGGGGATCTTCCCAGCCCAGGGATTGAACACGGGTCCCCTGCACTGCAGGTGGATTCTTTACCATTCAAGCCACCGGGGAAGCCCACGTGCTTAACAAGGGTTAGCTATTTTCCTTATTCTTTTGTTTTTTGGTTCTCTATCACTCAGCCCAATATCGAGAACTACCCATACTGCTGTTTTTTGCTTTTAATTATATTCTATATTGTGTATCACCTACATTTTGCTTTTTGATTCCCTGGAAATGGACACCTACTGGGCAGAGCAGCAGTGAGCATCCCTTGTGGATCAGCGGGAGGATTTCTTCCCGATGTGGGGTCGCTGGGTCCTGGGTCAGGGTTGGCAACCTTTCCGTGGAGAGTGAGACAGTCGATGTTTTTGGCTTTGTGGTTCATACAGCTTCCATTGCAATCACCCAACTCTCAGTATAGCACTAAAGCAGCCATAGACCATACGTAAGTGAATGTGCATGGCTATGTTCTAACAAACCTTTATTTACAAAAACAGGGTCTGGCCGGCTTTGACCTGCAAGTTTGCAGACCCCTGAGCCTGGTCTTAAGTAGACCTAAAGTTGCTGAGTCCCTCCACCTGCTCTCAGATTGGCCGCACAGTCTATTCTCCTGTCAGCAATGCGGGTGAGTTCCTGTCTCTCCGTGTTCTCCCAACAGGGCTCTCTGCCCTCACTTTCTGACTGTGACTTTCTTCCACTGTGAGGCTTGGGTTGTTAACATCTGTTGGCGGAGGCCTTCCCTGTGAAGTTTAAGTTGTGTACCTGGGACATCGTCACCACCATCTATTGTGTGCCAGGTGCTGTGCCAAGCATACGAGTGTTAGCCCCCTCGGTATCCCAACGGCCCTGCGAAGTAGGTACCAGCGGAATTTGCTTTTTCAGATGAGGGCTCTAAAGCTCAGATAGCTGGAGTGACTCGCCCAAGATCACAGGGCTGGGAAAGATAGAAGCAGCACACGAGATAATATCTGCTTGACGCCAAGTCGAGTTCCACGCTAATCCCTCTCCCTGGGGCTCTGTGAGAAGCAGGGCGCGTCTGTAATCAGCTGAGGCAGGTCCAGGAAGCCCACGCAGGGGCTCCTCCATGGAAAGAGCTTAGCCCAGTGCCTGGGACACAGTAAGTGGGGCGCAGGAAGGTGCAGAGCGAGAAGGGGTAAGAGTCGATAGCACATTCGGCCCTAAGATGCCCCGTGGGGGTGCGGGCGCCTCCCTCTAGGGAGTCTGCACTGGCAGTCCTGACACTGAAAAGGGTAGAAAATTCTTCTGTGGAGTCAGCAACCTGAGAGGCACCTGCGATGGACCAGAAAGGGCAGAGGCTCAACCCCGTGTGCGTATTGAGGAGCGAGGCCTGTGTCTGGACCTCCCTGGATCCCCTCTGTGCTTAGAGCTGTGCCTGGCATTTAATGAGAAGAAGCAAATAAAGTTGCTTGAACGTGAACTAACACAAACAATGCTTTCCAGCCATTTAAAAAAAGTATATCTTTATTGACACGTAATGTACCTAGAGGAAAATGCATGAATCATCAGAGTATGGTAAATTTTCACAAAGTGAGTACCGAGAGCAAGAAATAGAACTTCACCAGCACTCCAGAAACCCCTTTCATGTCCCCTCCCAGATACCTCCCACGCTCCTGGCTTCCAACAGCATGAATTAGTTTTGCCTGGTTGTGAATTTGAACTTGCTATAAATGGAACTATCAGGGAATATTCTTTTGTGCTTGGTCTTTTATTCAACATTATGTTTGAGATTCATCCATACTTTTGGTTGGGTATAGTTTTATTTGCTTATTTTCATTGCTGAAATGAAATACGTATGTATTTCTTCACTTACATACCTTTCCTGGTGGCTCACTGGTAAAGAATCCATGTGCCAATGCAGGACATGCAGGAGACGTGGGTTTGATCTCTGGGTTGGGAAGACCCCCTGGAGGAGGAAATGGCAACCCACTCCAGTGTTCATGTCTGGACAATCCCATGACAGAGGGTCCCATGACAGTCCATGGGGTCACAAAGAGTCGGACATGACTTAGCAACTAACAACAACAATATAATATACACACATAGTCTCATATAAACAAATTAATTAAATAATTGAATAAATAAATTCAACTGTGATATATATATATATATGGATATATGGATATATATACATATCCATATATATTTATGCTGTCTACCGTTTCTCGGCATTTAGGTAATTTCCCTTTTTTGGACTATTGTACATAATGTTTCTATAACTTTCTTACATGGATCTTTAGGTGGTCGCATGCATGCATTTCTATTGGGTATACATGTAGGTGTGGAATAGATGGTTCCTAGCGGGGCAAGTGTTTAGCTCTAGGTAGATGCTGCCAAACGGTTTATGTGCATCCTAGTACGTGAGAGTTCTGTTTGCCCTAGACTGCATTAGGGCTTGCAACCAGCCACTAAGTTTTTAGGTGTTCTGAATATCCTTAAGCTTCACCAGCCTGTGGCTTCAAATGAGGTCATCCTAACACATCTCCTGGACTCTTCCTGATTAGATAGTTCCTCCCTTCCGAACTATGGATCCTGAAAGTGCATTTGACAATCAATCATAATGACAACATTTATTGAGTAGTTGCTAGGTATGTGGTACAAGCACTGTACAAGAATTAGCTGATTTAATCCACACAACAACCCTTTTTTTTTTTTCATTTATTTTTATTAGTTGGAGGCTAATTACTTTACATCATTGCAGTGGTTTTTGTCATACATTGACATGAATTAGCCGTGGATTTACATGTATTCCCCATCCCGGTCCCCCCTCCCACCTCCCTCTCTACCCAATCCCTGTGGGTCTTCCCAGTGCACCAGGCCCGAGCACTTGTCTCATGCACCCAACCTGGGCTGGTGATCTGTTTCACCCTAGATAATATACATGTTTCGATGCTGTTCTCTTGAAACATCCCACCCTCGCCTTCTCCCAGAGTCCACAAGTCTGTTCTATACATCTGAGTCTCTTTTTCTGTTTTGCATATAGGGTTATCATTACCATCTTTCTAAAGTCCATATATATGTGTTAGTATACTGTAATGGTCTTTATCTTTCTGGCTTACTTCGCTCTGTATAATGGGCTCCAGTTTCATCCATCTCACTAGAACTGATTCAAATGAATTCTTTTTAATGGCTGAGTAATATTCCATGGTGTATATGTACCACAGCTTCCTCATCCATTCGTCTGCTGATGGGCATCTAGGTTGCTTCCATATCCTGGCTATTACAAACAGTGCTGTGATGAACATTGGGGTGCACGTGTCTCTTTCAGATCTGGTTTCTTTGGTGTGTATGCCCAGAAGTGGGATTGCTGGGTCATATGGCAGTTCTATTTCCAGCTTTTTAAGAAATCTCCACACTGTTTTCCATAGTGGCTGTACTAATTTGCATTCCCACCAACAGTGTAAGAGGGTTCCCTTTTCTCCACACCCTCTCCAGCATTTATTGCTTGTAGACTTTTGGATAGCAGCCATCCTGACTGGCGTATAATGGTACCTCATTGTGGTTTTGATTTGCATTTCTCTGATAATGAGTGATCACAGCAACCCTTTGAAGTAGGGATGTGTGTGTGTGTGTATTAGTTACTCAGTTGTGTCTGACTCTTTGTGATCCCATGGACTGTAGCCCACCAGGCTCTTCTGTCCATGGAATTCTCCAGGCAAGAATACTGGAGTGGGTTGCCATTTCCTCCTCTGGGGGATTTCTCAACCCAGGGTCTCCTGCATTGTAGGAGAATTCTTTACCGTCTGAGCCACTAGGAAATTCCCCTGAAGTAGGTATACCTAATATCATCCCATTTTACACATGAGGAAATCGAGACACAGAGATGGGAAGTAACTTGTTCAAGAGAACACAGCTGGGAAGTGGCAGTGTTGATATTAAATGCCATGAAGGCTGTCTTCAGAGCCTCTCTCGTTAAGCATCATCTCACACCACCACGTAGCTCGAACTTATGCCGTAGCCTCTGGGCCACCACTTCTTCTCCCAGGCCCTGCATGAAGCCACACTCTCCCTGTTCTGCTCAGGCAGTGCCTTTTATGGTATCTTGTGTTTTCAGGCCGCTATCTGGTGCTGGTCTGGGCCCCCTTCCCTGGAGACCCTTAGGCTGCTGTCCAGTGAGCTGCCAGGTTTACATTCCATAGGAAGTGGGTAGGGGGATGGGCCCCAGGACCGAGTCAGAGGGCCCATAGCAGAGATGCATGAGCCCCTGGGCATCTCAGCTCCTGTTGCCGCGATCACTGGCTTGGGAGGAGGAGGAGCTTGATTAAGAGCCAGCAGGGCCAGAACCATTATTCCTCTCCCACTCCCAGGCTCAGTTGCCATGTCTGGCTCATAACATCAGACTTACCTTTCCTTTAGGGGGATTTACATTTTCAGGGTCCCATTCAGTCTGGGTTCTGGTTTCATACAACGGAAATGGTTGATGGCAAACTTAAGCAGAAGAGGAATGGAAGGAAAGAATGTTGGTAGCTTGTAGAATCAACAGAAGGTTGGAGTCCTCTGAAGCAAAGGCCAGAATCCAGGAACAAGGATGCTCTTTCAAAATAGGAAGGACACTTGAATTCTGGGTGGGGAGGAGGAGGGAGAGGAGGAGAGAGAGAGAGAGAGAGAGAGAGAGAGAGAGAGAGGAGTTCCTTCCTGAGAATTTGGCATCTGCCACCACCCTCTTAGCCTGTTAATAGGCTGAGTGTGCCTTAAACTGGAACCTTGTCGTCTCCTAGAAAGTCCTTTAGCCCTAGACCTGACCCCTATGTAAACTGGTTGTCACCAACAGGAAGCCCAGGAAGGTTGTTTCAGGATACCCTAAGTAACTTCCATTGTGAGTTGCTTTTTTTTTTTACAACAGTGACTTGGCTGCTTGAAACAAAAAATAGCTAAATGAAGGACTCAGTGCTTTGCTGACAATGATTTGCCCAACTGAAGTCCCAGCACCATCCAACAGTGAGGGACACGTACAGGGCAAGAGCTCCAGGCACGCCTCTGATGAATGGAACGTTGAACTTGGAAATGATTTATGCAGCAATTTCTCACCTCTTTATTTCTCATTCCAATCTTAAGATAACATTTAAAACCTTAAGGTTGTTTTCAGGAACAGCCAATAAAAGAAATTGTTCATGCCCTTGTTACTGTTGGAAGTTTTGTTTTTCTTTGTGGAAACTACTTAAATGCAAAGTCAATATGCAATAAAAGTGTGAGAAATATTGCTGAATATATAAAGTAAGCAGTATTGGATTTAAATGCATTTTAAAAATTTAATGGCAAAAATAGATTGCAGATAGTAGTCCCTGAAAGAAGTTTTACAAAGTTGTAAAATGAAAAAAAATCACCATTGGGTGCAGCCAAAGTTATTAAGGAAAATGTTCATTTTGACCCTTCATTTCACTTAGCTCTAGAGACAAATTAAAAAATTTATGACAACATTGGAAAGCCCCTGCAGCAGCCAAGACTCCTTGAGAATGATTTTGAAATTTAAAAATGGAAAGCGGAGCAAAAAGACTGACAAATGCTCCTTAAAAAATGTTGTATGAGAGGAGATTTTAAGGAAACCAAGAGTCCCCCAAATTCTGAAAACAGCTGAGGAGGTGTAAAGTGTGGCCAAACTATCTACTAGTGAAAGAACATCAATCCAAGAGATATTAACCCAAAAAGAAAGGCAGGAAAACCAGCGGGTCCTTCTGACAATGTGTTGCCCTGACCATTCTTCCATCTGCCAGTATACCTGTAGCTACAGACGTCTATCGAACACAGGAAGGATGCTGGTGGGTCTTGGGTGCACCTCCCACTCCCCTGCCTCTACAGTGCAGGTCTGGCTCTGGCTCTGCCCACTGAACCACTGCTGGTATCCCATCATTGTTTCTAAATTTTCTGTCAAGACTGCTTACTCTGAACATTTATCTTGCTTCTTTAGATACTGCATTTCAGTGTGGCCAAATAGCTCCAGTTGAGGAGGGAAACCTCCTTTTTATGGAACAATGCTGGCTAATAAAGGGAGGAATGAGACAATTAGAAAATAGAAAATGGCCATTTTGCAACTATCAATGAAATAATTGGTTTAGGCAAGCGTTGTCAATGGGTGTTGGAAGCATTACGTAAAAAGCTGACCGAGAACTGAATTTTTGCACAGTATCAGGGTACCAACCCTTGAGTCTACTTGCAAAAGGAAATATGTAACTGTATAAAGGCAAGATCTGTCTGTTGCCACTTTACCCTGAAATCAAATTGAACATCACTAATCTGGGAATTCTGTTGTTCCTCCCAATGGGATGTTACAGTGAAGCACAGAGCTTCACCTTTGAAGAAGAGTTCTTGCCAGTGATGTTGAACCAGCCTCTAGTCACCTCTTTTTTTTTCCTGACTGCACGGCCAGACATGTGGGAACTTAGCTCCCCAACCTGAGATCAAACTGTGCTTCCTGCAGTGGAAGCATAGTGTCCTAACCACTGGACCAACAGGGAATTCCCACTAACTAATTCTTTAGCACTAACTCTGATGTATAGAAAATATAGAGAACAGAGGACAAATTAATGACACCACAAGGGAACAATCAGATAGACAAATACAGAAAGTGCCGTATTCCTCAAGATAAAGAGTTTAAGCAGTGACAGACTTTGTTTTCTTGGGCTCCAAAATCACTGTGGCTAGTGACTGCAGCCATGAAATTAAAAGACGCTTGCTCCTTGGAAGGAAAGCTATGACCAACCTAGACAGCATATTAAAAAGCAGAGAAATTACTTTGCCTACAAAGGTCCACATAGTCAAAGCTATGGTTTTTCCAGTAGTTGAGTATGGATGTGAGAATTGGACCATAAAGAAGAATGAGTGCTGAAGAGCTGATGCCTTAGATTGTGGTGATGACGACTCCTGAGAGTCCCTTAGACTGAAAGAAGATCAAACCAGTCAATCCTAAAAGAAATCAACCCTGAATATTCATTGGAAGGACTGATGGTGAAGCTAAAGCTCCAATACTTTGGCCACCTGATGCGAAGAGATGACTTATTGAAAACGATCCTGGTGCTAGGAAACATTGAAGGCAAAAGGAGAGGAGGATGGCAGAGGATGCAATGGTTAGATAGCTTCACTGATGGACATGAAGTTGAGCAAACTCCAAGAGATAGTGAGGGACAGGGAAGCCTGGTATGCTGCAGTCCATGGGGTCACAAAAATTTAGACATGACTTAGTGACTGAACAACAACAATTTTTAACAAAGTCAGTGTCATGGGGGAAGAAAAAGACAAGATCAAGGGAGTTGTTTTAGACTGAAAAAGACCTGAGAGACATAACATCAAATTCAAGTATTGTCTTTGAAGGGTCCCCATTTAAACAACCTTAAAAGACATTTCTGGAACAAATGAAGATTTGGATATATACTAGCTATTAGATACTATTATGGAATTATTGTGGAGAAGAAAATGGCAACCCACTCCAGTACTCTTGCCTGGAAAAATCCCATGAATTATTGTTGGTTTTTTCAGACAGATAATTGTACTATGGGAAATTATTCTTGTTTGTGTGTGCGTGTTAGTCACTCAGTTGTGTCTGACTCTTTGTGACCCCATGGACTATAGCCCAACAGGCTCCTCTGTCCATGAGATTTTCCAGGCAAGAATACTGGAGTGGGTTGCCATTTCCTTTTTCAGGGGATCTTCTTGACCCAGGGATTGAACCTAATGCATGTTTGACAATGCATGTTCAAATATTACTGTCACGATGCCTGCAATTTACTTTCAAATGGTTTAGCAAAAAAAAAATTGGTTCAGCAAATGGTTCAGCAAAAAAAAGCAAATATGTTAAATCTGGAGGAATTTTTTTGGATGTTCATTTTGCTGCTTTATTTTTCTGAATATTTCAAACATGTCTTCAAAAAACTTAAAAACATTCCAGTGCATATGAAAACTTTTAAACCTCTTAATAGACTGGTCACAAATAGCAAAAATATAGGGCAGTGACTAAAGTAGGGGAGGAAAAGGGGCTAATGCTATAAAATGCTGACTTTACAGCCCCACAGAGACAATAACCGCAGGGAGACGCGGGTGGTGGGGTCTGGGGGTGACTTTGCCACAGCGCGTGAGATTCCCCCACGCTGGTGGCCCACCAGCTCTTGTGGGAGCCGTTGCAGGGGTTTATGGCTAGGTTTACGAAATTCATCCAATACTTTGGCTCCTGCACAAGAAACACACATGTGCTCTTGGGAAGGTAAGTGTGCCCATGGAAAATCGTTTTTAAAAAACCTCAAAACCAACAACTCACCAGTCCTGTAAAATGTAGGTGGAGTCTACAAACTGTGTCTCACCCTCCCCCATTCTCCTGATTTTAGGGTCACCTCTCCTGAGGTTGGGGCAGCCACGGCTTGCCCTTGGATTCAAAAGCTGTGGTTCTTGATCTTGGCTGCTAAGAAAGGCCTGTGTAACCTTGAACAAGTGATTTGCCTCCTGGGGGATTAGATTGCTCACAAATAACAAAATTTGTCTCTTAGAATTTTTTTTTTCTTTTTTAGTGCAACTTACATAACATATTAAAGTGAACAATTCAGTAGCATTTAGTTCATTCTCTGCAGAACAGCCACCATCACCATCCCTCTGCAAAGCTTTTTCATCTTCTCAGGTGGAAACTCTGTATCCCTTAATCAACAACTTCATATTATCTCTCTCCTACCCTTCCTAGAAATGACCCATCAGCTTTCTGCCTCTATGGCTTTATCTATTCTGGATATTTCATATAAATGGAATCATACTACATGTGCCCTTTTATGTCTGGCTAACGTCACTTCACATGATATTTCTGAGGTTCATCCATGTTGTACCATGTATCAATGCTTCCTTTTTATGTCTGAATAATATTGCATGTATATACCATAGTTTGTTCACCCATTCAACTGTCAATGGAAATTTATTTGGGTTATTTTACACTTAGGCTATTGTGAATAATACTGCTATGGACATGAATGGACAAGTATTTGTTTGAGTTCCTGTTTTTAGTTCTTTTGAGTTTATATCTAGGAGTGAAACTGGTCAATCATATGGTGATTCTATGTTTAATTTCGCCAAAGTGCTATCCGCAGTGACTGAACTGTTTTACATTCCCAGCAGCAAAGTTTGAGGGTTCTAATTTCTCCAGATCCTCACCAACACTTGCTATTTTATTTATTTATTTATTTTTAAATGTAACTCTCCTGGCATGTGTGAAGTACTGTCTCAATGTGGTTTTGATTTGCATTTCCCTAGTGAGTAGTGACGTTGAAATCTTTTTATGTACTTATTGGCCATTTGTATATCTTTGGGAAAATGTCTGTTCAAGCCCTTTGTCCATTTTTTAAAAAACATATATTTTATTGAAGTATAGTTGACTTACAGTGTTTCAGGTGCACAGCAAGGTGATTCAATTATACAAACACAAATATATTGTTTTATTTTTTTAAGCAAATATATTATTTTTGAAATTATTTTCCATCATAGATTATTACAGGATATTGACCACAGTTCCCTGTGCTATACAGTAAACCTATGTTGCTTGTTGCATATGCACTTTTTAATTAGAAATCTAGTATTCTATTCATACTAAGTCAAACAAGTAGAATCAAAATATCATAATTTTTTTAGTTAGGCAAAAATTCATAAATTTTCTAAAATATATATATTAGACATATGTGTATATATATATGTGTGTGTGTGTGTGTGTGTGTGTATGAAAGCTTTTCTCCTGCACTTGATAAAGGATTGAGAAAGAACATCAAAAAAAAAAAAAAGGAAAGATGGAGAAATTGGAGAACATACATTAAATGAAATGGGAGCACTGAAATGAAATAGAAAAAGTGAAACAAACTAGATAAAAAATCATCATGCAGTCCAGTTATTTTTAAATGTAACTGCTCATTAGAAACATGTCTGGAGCTCTGGAGAAGAAAATCAATACCTGAGCATTTGTATTTCTCAAAAAATTTCAAGATAATGCTGATATGCATCTAGATGTTAAAAAGTGATTAGATCCTAATTTTGCTAATATAGAGTTCTGTTATTTTCCAGTTAGTGAGTAATTGTTACATAATCACAAGAGTAAAAGATGTTTATCAGTTTTCACAATCAATAGCCAGACAACAAAATAAAAGATAATTACAATTGCAAGCCATATTGGGAACATGATTAACTTAACAATAGAAAATAATTACATACAATTTGGGGGGGGGGGTCAAACTGAGTTTCAGTAAGTGGAAGTGCATACATGCACATGTTTTCATCCACCCAGCCAGTCTATGTCTTTTGGATGGTGCATTTAATTCATTTACTTTTAAAATAATTATCAATATGTAAGATCCTATTACTATTTTCTTAATTGTTTTGGATTGAGTTTCTGCAGGTCTTTTCCTTCTCTTGTATTTCCTGCCTAAAGAAGTTCCTTTAGCGTTTGTTGTAAAGCTGGTTTGGTGGTGCTGAATTCTCTTAACTTTTGCTTGTCTGGAAAGCTTTTGATTTCTCCATCAAATCTGAAGGAAAGCATTGCTGGATATAGTATTCTTGGTTGTAGGTTCTTCGCTTTCATCACCTTAAATATATCGTGCCATTCCCTTCTGGCTTGAGTGTTTCTGTTGAGAAATCACTTGATAGCCTGTTGGGAGTTCCCTTGTACGTTATTTGTGGTTTTTCTCTGCTTTACTGTTTCACCCGTCTTTAATTTTTGTCAGTTTGGTTCCCATGTGTCTCCGTGTGTTCCTTTTGGGTTTTTTTCTTCATGGGACCCCCTGTGCTTCCTGACCTTAATTGACTATTTCCTTTCCCATGTTCAGGAAGTTTTCAACTATTATCTCTTCAAGTACTTTCTTAGGTCCTTTCTCTCTCCCTTCTCCTTCTGGGACCCCTATAATGTGAATGTTGTCCCAGAGGTCTCTTGGGTTGTCTTCATTTCTTTTCATTCTTTTTTCTATATTCTGTTGTGCACCAGTGATTTCTACCATTCTGTCGTATGGGTCATTTATCTGTGCTTCTGTCTTAGTTATTCTGCTGTTGATTCCTTCTAGTATATTATTCATCTCTGTTTGTTCTTTAGTTCTTCTAGGTCTTTGGTAAACATTTCTTGCATCTTTTGTCTTTGCCTCCATTCTTTTCCTGAGACCCTGAATCATCTTCACTACCATTATTCTGAATTCTTTTTCTAGAAGGTTGCCTATCTCTACTTTATTTAGTTGTTTTTCTGGGATTTTATCTTGTCCCTTCATCTGGGACATAACTTTAACTTTCTGCTTTTTCATTGTGATTAACCTTTTGTAATAGGTTTATGTTTTAGTTTTTATGAGATTGTGCTTCTTCTTGCTTCTTCTGTCTGCCCTCTGATGGATAAGGCTAAGAGACTTGTGGGAGAGCTAGATGGGAGGGACCAGTGGGCAGGGCCTTGCTCAGTTAAGCTTTAATCCAATTATCTGCTGATGGGTGGGGTTGCACTCCCTTCTCAAACTAGTTGTTTGGCCTGAGGCAATCCAGCCCTGGGGTCTAGGGGCTCTATGATAGGGTTAATGGCGAGCTCCAGAAGAGTTTATGTCAAGGGGGACCTTCCAGTGCCCCCGTCCCTGTGGTGAGCCCCAGCCGACCCACACCTCCACAGGAGGCCCTGCAACACTAGCAGGGAGTTTTGGTTGTCTCCTGTGGGGTCACTGCTCCTCTCCTCTGGGTCTTGGTGCACGCAAAATTTTGTTTGTGCCCTCCAAGACTGTTTCCCTCAGTCCCCTGGAAGGCCTATAATCAAGCCCCACTGGCCCTCAAGGCTAGATTCCCTGGGGATTCCCAGTCCCTCTGTCGGGTCCCCAGGCTGGGAAACCTGATGTGGGGTTCAGAACCTTCACAACAGTGTGAGAACTTCTTTGGTATCATTGTTTTCCAGTCTGTGGGTCACCCACCTGGCGGGTATGGATTTGATTTTACTGTGATTGCTCCCCTTCTACCGTCTCACTGTGGCTTCTTCTTTGTCTTTGAATATGGGGTGTATTTTTGGTGGGTTCCAGCGTCCTCCTGTCATGGTTGTCCAACAGTCAGTTGCAATTTCGGTGCTATTGCAGGAGGAGATGAGCACACGTCCTACTCCACCGTCTTGAACTGGAAGTCCCTCCCTTTAAGTTGAGTTACTTTCTTTTTTGAGTTAATAGATTTCTTTATATATACTTGATATTAATTTCCTCTCAAATATACAACTTGCAGATAATTTCTCCCCATTTTGTGGGCTGTTTTTTTCACTCTCCCGATAGTATCCACTGAGGCACAAACATTTTAAAATTTGATGAAATTCAATTATCTATTGTATTCTTTTGTTGCCTGGGCATTTGGGGTCGTATCTAAGACTCCACTGACAAATACAAGGTCGTAAATATTTACTCGTGTGTTTACCATGAGGTTTACAATTAATATCCTAAATTTATAACAATTTAGTTTGAATTGATTTCAACCTAACTTCAATAGCATACAAAACCTCCATTTCTATACAAAAATCTGATTTTTGTTATTACTGTCAAATTTGCATCTTTATACATACATGCCTATTAACTTGATTTTAATTATTGTTTTATACCTTTATATTTTAAATCAGATAGGAAACAAAGCGGAGTTAGAAACAAAAAATATAATAACACTGGCTTTTATATTTACTTATGTAATTATATTTACTGAGATTCTTTATTTTATCA
This sequence comes from Odocoileus virginianus, assembly GCF_023699985.2. NCBI lineage: Eukaryota > Metazoa > Chordata > Mammalia > Artiodactyla > Cervidae > Odocoileus > Odocoileus virginianus. The sequence continues at coordinate 41,313,638 of NC_069693.1, read as the reverse complement.
AGTGGATTTGAGTTACTGACTAGCATCCATTCATTTCAGCACAAAGGACTGCCTTAAGCATTTCTTGTAGGTCTGGTCTCCTAGTGACAAACTTCCTCATCATTTGTCTATCCAGGAATCTCTTGATTTCTCTTTCTCTCTCTCTTTTTTTGAATTGACTTTTAATTTTTTTTAAACTGTGATACACACACACACACACACACACACATATATATATATATATAAAAAACATAAATTTACCATTATAACCTTTTAAAAATGCACAATCCAGAGGACAATAACTGCATTTACAGTGTTCTGCAATCATCATCAGTATCTATTTTCTGAACTTTTTCATCATTGTAGACAGAAACTTTGTACCCATTAAGCAATAACTCTCCATTTCTCTTCTAACCCCTGCTCCAGACTCTGGTAACCTCTGTTCTTTCTGTCTCTATGAATTTGCTTATTCTTGATACCTCAATTAAGTGGAATCAAACAATATTTGTCCTTTTTTGCCTTCTTATTCTACTTAGCATAATGTTTTCAAGATTTGTTCATTTGGTAGCGTGTATCAGAATTTCACTCCCTTTTGACTGAATAATATTCCATTATATGAATAGATCTTGTTTTGTTCATTTATCAGTTGATTATTATTGGATTGTTTCCACTTTTGGGATATTAAGAGTATTGCTGCTATGAATGTTGATGTACAAGTATCTGACTCTGTGTTTTCTATTACCTTATGTATATATCTAGAAGTAGAATTGCTGGATTATACAGTAATTCTGTGTATAACTTTTTGAGGCACGACTTTACATTTCCACAGCAACATGTGAGAATTTTCTCTGCATCCCCACCAATACTTGTTGTCTCCTCTTTTTTAAAAAAATTTCAAAAAATAGCCATCCCGGTGGGTTTGAGGTGGTATTTGTTTTTGATTTGTATTTTCCTAAAGATAGTGTTGTTGAGCACCTTTTTATGTTCTATTGGTCATTCGTATATCTTTAGAGAAATGGCAAATCTTTTTCCTGTTTTTGAATTTGGTTATTGTTTTCTTGTTGAGTTTTGTGTCGTTTATTTCCCCTACTCTCTTGACAGTATCTTTCAATGCACATAATTTAACTTTTGATGAAGTCCATTTAATCTATTTATTCTTTTGTGACCTGTGCTTTTAGTGTCATGCTCAAGAAATGATTGCCAAATTCAAGGCTGTGAACATTTTCTCCTGTGCTTCATTCTAATAGTTTATAATTTTAGCTCTTAAATTTAGGTCTTTGATTCACTTTGAGTTAATTTTTGTATATGGTATAAGGTAAAGATCCATCCAACTTCATTCTTTTGCATGGTGGACATACAGTTTTCCTAGCATCATTTGTTGAAAAGATTGTCTTTTTCCTATGAATGGTCTTGGCACTATCGTTGTAACTCAATTGACCAAACATGTAAGGCTTTATTTATGATCTCCCTATTCTATCCATTGATCTATATATTGATCCTTATGTCAGTACTATACTGTTTTGATTACTGAAGTTATAGTATGTTTTGAAATTGGGAAGAGCAAATTCTCCAATTTTGTTCTTTTTCAAGATTCTTTTGATTATTTAGAGTCCCTTGAAATTCCATATGAATTTTAGGATGACTTTTTCTATTTCTGCAAAAAACACTGTTAGGATTTTGATAGAGATTACATTAAATCTATAAATTAATTAATTAAATCTATAAATTAATTAGTGCCATCTTAACAATATGAAGTCTCCTAATCCATAAACACAGCATGTCTTTCCATTTATTAGATCATTTTTATTCTTTGAGCAATATTTTGTCATATTCAATGTATAAATCTCTCACTTCACTGCTTAAATTTATCCCTAAGTATTTTTTAGTTGCTATTGTAAATAGAATTATTTTATTAATTTTTGATTGTTCATTGCTAGTGTATAGAAATACACTAATGTTTGTATGTTGATTTTATATCCTACAACTGTGCTGAATTTGTTTATTAGCTCTAACTTTTTTTCCCCATATGGATTCTTTTGGGTTTTCTAAATATAAGATCATGTTATCTGTGAATAGAGATAATTTTATTTCTTCCTTTCCAAATTGGATGTCCTTTGATTCTTTTTCTGGCCTACTTGCTCTGGCTAGAACTTCCAATATCATGTTGAACAGAAATGATAAAAACAGACTTCTTGTCTTGTTCCTGATCGTAAGGAAAAAGCTTTCAGTATTTCACTATTGAATAAGATGTTAGCTGTGGGCTTTTCATATACAGTCTTTATCATGATGAGGATGTTCTATTTTATCCAAAGGATGTTGAATTTTGCAAATGCTTTTCCTGCATCAGTTGAGGTGATATGTTTTTTCCTCCTCATTCTATTAATGTAATCTATTACATTAATAGATTTGCTCCAGAGACAAATCCTACTTGTTTATGGTGTGTGATTCTTTTAATATGCTGCTGAATTTAGTTTCTCAGGATTTTGTTTAGGATTTTGCATCTATATACATAAGAGATATTGGCCTGAAGTTTTCTCTCTTTCTCCACCCCCCGCCCTTCTTTTTCTTTTTCATTTTGTCCTGAAGTTTTCTTATACTGTCTTTGTCTGGTATTGTAGTAATTCTGGCTTCATAGAATAAGCAGGAAGTATTTCTTCCTTTTAAAATTTTGGGAAAACTTTGAAAAGAATTAGTGTTAATTATTTAAATGTTTAACAGAATTGACTAGTGAAGCTGTTTGGTCCTGGGGTTTTCTTTGTTGAGAAATTTTGATTACTAATTCAATCTCCTTACTTGTTATAGGTCTGTTCAAATTTTATATTTCTTTCTAAGTTAGTTTTGGCAGTCTGTGTGTTTCTAGGGCTTGTCTCTTTCATCTAGAGTATTCAATTTGCTGTCACTTAATTGTTCACAGTATTCTCTTTTAATCTGCTTTATTTCTATAAAGTAGATAGTAATGACCCCACTTCCGATTCTGACTTACTTGAGTTTTCTTTCTTTTTTCCTTAGTCACATAAGTTAAATTCATCAATTTTGTTGATCATTTCAAATAATGAACATTTTGTGTAGTTGATTTTCTCTATTGTTTTTCTATTCTCTCTTTTATATATATTTACAAAGAAATTCTAAAGCCTTTGACTGTGTGGATCACAACAAACTGTGGAAAGTTCTTAAACAGATGGGAATACCAGACCGTCTTACCTGTCTCCTGAGGAACCTATATGTGGGTCAAGAAGCAACAGTTAGAACTGGGCATAGAACAACTGACTGGTTCAAAATTTGTAAAGGAGTACGACAAGGCTATATATTGTCACCCTGCTTATTTAACTTATATGCATAGTATATCATGTGAAATGCCCACTGAGCTGGAATCAAGATTGTTGTGAGCAATATCAGCAACCTGATATAAGCAGATGACACCACCCTAATGGCAGAAAGTGAAGAGAACTAAAGAGCCTCTTACTGGTGAAAGAGGAGAGTGAAAAAGCTGGCTTGAAACTCAACAGTCAAAATACTAAGATCATGGCATCTGGTTCCATCATTTCATGACAAATAGAAGAGGAAAAGTGGAAGCAGTGACAGATTTTCTTTTCTTGGGCTTCAAAATCACTGTTGACATGACTGCAGCCATGAAATTAAAAGGCATTTGCTCCTTGGAAGGAAAGCTATGACAGACTTAGACAGCATACTAAAAAGTAGAGATATTACTTTGCTGACAAAGGTCTGTCTAGCCAAAGCTCTGATTTTTCCAGTAGTCATGTATGGATGTGAGAGATGGACCATAAAGAAGAATGAGCACTGAAGAATTGATGTTTTTGAACTGTGATGCTGGAGAAGACTCTTGAGAGTCCCTTGGACAGCAAGAAGATCAAACCAGTAAATCCTAAAGGAAATCAATCCTGAATATTCATTGGAAGGACTGATGCTGAAGCTGAAGCTCCAATACTTTGGCGATAATATAATATAGTAACTCTTGAAATCAGATTCTCCCCAGAGACTGCTGTTGTTGATTAAAAAAAAAATTATTTATTTAGTTTCAGCTGTGCTGGGTCTTAGCTGTGGCACGTGGGATCTTCACTGCGGCATGCGGGAGCTTTTGTTATGCACGCTTTGTTGCAGTGCCTGGGCGTCTCTCTAGTTGTGACACGCAGACTCCAGAGCACGTGGGCTCAGTAGTTGTGTGTGGGCTCTCTCATTGTGGTGAGCAGGTTGACTAGTTGCCTGGTGGCATGTGGGATCTTAGTTCTCCGATGAGAGTCTAACTTACCTGCCCTGCATTGGGAGGCACATTCTTAACCATTGGACAACCAGAGAAGTCTCCTGTTGCTGATTTTTGAGGGCTGGAGTGATATTTTGCTTAATGACCTTTCCAAAGTAGTTTTTGCAAATACTGTGTTCCTTATTATGTGTGGTCAGTGAAGTTTCTGTTCCTTTAGCTCGATGGTTAGCCAGTGGTCTGAGAGATTTCCTTAAATGCCAAGAGCCAAAAAGAAGACATATACTCTTCTGGTCTTCACAGATTAGTTCTAAGCTGGATTCCTCCTTTAATGCTAAGTCAGGTATATACAGTTCTGTCTTAACTTTCACCTCCAGCTTGTACAGAGGCCAAAGATCAGCTGAAGGTAGAAGCCCACAGTCCTATTGGATCTTTTCTGAGTATCCAGCCCTTGGCATACATGTTGCATTCCAGATTCTCTGGTATATGTGTTAGTCCTTTGAAACCCTTATTGCCCCAAGAATCTCTCCCCTTAGCCTCCTCCTTCCCAGACTTATACATCTTTCAACTACTTGCTTGTCTGTCCACTCAGGTAGTTATAGGTAGTGTAATGCTTTCTGTAGATGCCACATAGAAAGCCACTCCATCCTAAGGGGGAGAAAACAAAGATCAGTTTCTGTGCTAGTCCTATGGGGAACTAGGGAATACACCACTACAACTTTTTGAGAACAAGTTCTATATTGTCCTCCAGCCCCGTCCAGCAAGCCACACCAAAAATGCAGGCAGCTATTCACATGGCTGCCACTGAGCTGGAGAATGGGGGATGATGGGCAGGTAAGAAATGTTATGCATTTTCTTATTAAAATTTAGCAGACTGCTTATTAAGCACTTCCCTAGCTGCCATAGAGTTTTTTTTTTTTTTTTTAGTTTCAACCAAGTGTATTAAAAAGCAAAGACATCACTTTGCCAACAAAGGTCTGTACAGTCAAAGCTATGGTTTTTCAAGTAGTCATGTATGGATGTGAGAGTTGGACCATAAAGAACGCTAAGCACTGAAGAATGGATGCTTTGGAACTGTGGTGCTGGAGAAGACTCTTGAGAGTCCGTTGAATAGCAAAGAGATCAAACCAGTCAATCCTAATGGAAATCAACCTTGAACATTCATTGGAAGGATTGAAGCTGAAACTGAAGCTCCAGGACTTTGCCCACTTGATGGACAGAAACAACTCATGGGAAAAGATGCTGATGATGGGAAATACTGAAGGCAAAGGAGAAGGGAATGGCAGAGGATGAGATGGTTAGACAGCATCACTGACTCAATGGACGTGAATCTGAGCAAACTCTGAGAGATAGTGAAAGGCAGGGAGCCTGGATCGCTGCAGTTCTTGGAGTTGCAAAGAGTTGGAGATGACTTAGTGACTGAACAACAACTCACTGTGGAGACGGCTAACTGGGAGTGTGTGAGTACAGCCTAGAGAGTTTACTGATCTTCACCATGATTTTATTTATGTTTATTTTTTAAAAAATATTTATTTATTTACTTTTGGCTAGGTTGGGTCCCAGTTGAGGCACATAGGCTTTTCATTGAGGCAGGCAGGGTTTTCTCTAGTTATGGTACTCTGGCTGCAGAGTGTGGGGGCTCAGTACCTGTGACATGCAGGCTTAGTTTCCCTACGGCATGTGGGATCTTAGTTCCCTGGCCAGGAATCTAATAAGTGTCCCCTGTCTTGGAAGGCAGATTTTTAACCTCTAGACCATCACGGAAGTCCCTGTCATGAATTTAGAAGATGGGGCTTTTCTGGCAATGTTTTATGAGAAGAGGGATCATGCGCATGGCCTGCTGGTACTGCGCATGGTTTTATTTTATTTTTATTTTTTTGCTTTTAAAAGTTTGCTTTTATTTTGTAGTATTTTTTTTCCATTTATTTTTATTAGTTGGCGGCTAATTACTTTACAATATTGTAGTGGTTTTTGCCATACATTGACATGAATCAACCATGGATTTACATATGTTCCGCATCCTGAACCCCTCTCCCACCTCCTTCCCCATCCCATCCCTTTGGGTCTTCCCAGTGCACCAGCCCTGAGCACTTGTCTCATGCGTCCAACCTGGACTGGCGATCTGTTTGACACTTGATAATATACATGTTTCAATGCTGTTCTCTCAGATCATCCCACCCTCGCCTTCTCCCACAGAGTCCAAAGGTCTGTTCTATACATCTGTGTCTCTTTTTCTGTCTTGCATATAGGGCTTTCGTTACCATCTTTCTAAATTCCATATATATGCGTTAGTATACTGTATTGGTGTTTATCTTTCTGGCTTACTTCACTCTGTATAATGGGCTCCAGTTTTATCCATCTCATTAGAACTGATTCAAATGTATTCTTTTTAATGGCTGAGTAATGCGCGTGGTATTAGATCAGGGAGACCCAAGTCTGAGTCCCACTTACTAGCTCTGTGACCTCAGGTAAACCAATGATCTTTTAAAAAAAATATTATTTTTGCTTGTTTATTTGACTGTGCTGATCTCAGTTGAAGCACACGAAATCTTTTAGTTGTGGCATGTGAACTCTTAGTTGCAGCCTGTGAGGTCTTTTAGCAGCAGTTTGTGGGATCTAGTTCCCCGACCAGGGATCGAGCTTCGGGAGCAGGGAATCTTAGCCACTGGGAAGTTCCCAAACCAATTAATCTTTAAGCCTCAGTTTTCTCATCTGTAAAATGAGGCCAGTAAGAAAGAGTTGGCATTAAATTAGTTAAACCACACAGAACCCTTCATGTATGACTGAGATATAGCAAGCTGCAATAGTCACTATGATTAGGGGAAGACTATGGAAGTTTGCATGCCAGGAGTTTGGCCTAGTAGGTGAGTTAAGAGCAGCAGAAAACTTTAGGAAAATCCAGCTGGCGGCCTTGCACAGGGTGAAGGAGGGCAGAGGGTGGGATCAGTTGCAAAGCAGTTGCAGTAATGCCAGAGGTTGTTAGCACAGATTCAGGGCAGTGGAGGGACAGCGGGTATGATAAGGAAGGACGGTCATGAGAGCCTGGGGATGGAAGAGCCGGCAGTGGGGACAGTTGCATGACCCCTCTCAGCATGTCTTAAGTACCTGTGTTGACTGATCCAGTTTCCTTCTGATCAGCCAGCCCAGGCCCTGCCCCGAGTTCCGCATGTCTACCTGTGCTCTCCAGACCAGCTGGTGAGCTGGGATGGCAGGGCAGGCTATTGGCAGTATGCTGAATGCTGAGATCCACAACTTCCCAGTTGTTACTTTGAACATCAACCCTGCCCGCAGCCTTCTCCTCTCCCTGAGTGCGTAGAAAGGCTAGCTCTGGGGGATCATCCCAGAGGCCAAGGGCAGGTGCTGGCAGCTGAGGCCATGCTGGGAGCTGGCTCTTCCCTTGAAAGTGAAGCCACGGGCTTCAGGCTTACTGGCCTCAGGCACCACTGGGGCCTCCTCCTGCTTCCACTGGAATCAAACCTGCCTGGGCCCTTTTTCCAAGTCAGCTGAAAAGTTTCTAATCTCTTTGCAAAGTGTCAAGTATCTTCCAGTGCCTTGAAAGGTGATTTTCTAAAAGCAGATCAAACAGTTTTGACATTTGCTGCCGAGCCATTTAAAGTCCTACTACAGGCTTGCCGCTGGCCTTGGCAGCTTGACTGGCTGCAGATAAAGGCTGAAGCGGCATCACTCGTCACAGAGATGAGGAGCCTGCTCGTGGGAGCTGCATCCTGGAGAGAAACATATTCTGTAAAAGTTAATCTGCTGCTTTGTCTTGGCCAACAATTTATGCTTTCATGAAAGCCAGGCCCTGGCCCCCAATTGAATTCTGCACACACATTTTTTTAATTTGCTGGAATTTGCAAAAACACATCAGTGGCCTTGCTGCCTTGGGCTTTTCATGTTCAGCAAAATAATCCCACGGCATTGCCTTCAAAGGGCTCTCAGCATCACGCTCTCTCCAGTTCTATTCCAGCTTTCCAAAGAGGGAGCCGAACGGTGCTTGTGATAGAGCCCGTGGATAGCACGGGGCTGGGGGTCACTCGTCCACTGTGCTGTGAGGGGCTGCTAGCCAGGCCCGTCCAGAAGGGGCTTGCTGCCTCGGATATCTGCAAGGGTCAGACAAGGCAAGGAAATGGGCCAAGAGAGCCGGGGGCCAACGCTGGGGGGTGGTGAGGACTGAGGTGAGCAGGAATCGGCCGGTCCTACTACACGGGGCAGCTGGCCTTGGTATAGAGCAATTGTTGCCATGTGGGGATGCAAGCCCAGTGCCCTCAGAGTTTCCCATTTCCCTTAAGAAGCAGAACATTTGGCATTTTAAAAATGTGAAATTCGTCCATTTTTAAATGTTGGACCCAATTCTCTTCAAATACTCTGCAGGCCAAACCAAACATGTCCGCTGGCTGAATCCGGCTTGCAGTTTGGGCTGCTAGTTTGCAGTCTTTGATGGAGGAGGCAGAGATAAGATGTGGAAGGGCAGAATCACCTTTTTGTGCTTTAATCTGAGAGGTCGTCCGTCTGGTTTCAAGGTCTCAGGTGGGGAAACTGAAGCCCATTTCTGTGAGATCTCACTGCTCTTCCTCCTCCACCTCATGCCTTTCTCCTCCAAGACTTAAGGATGTTACTCCCCAAGATATGAGATTTAAAGGGTGACATCTCCCTAGAACTTGCATTTTAATAAAGGAGACCTAAAGGCTTTTATAGGGCTTCCCAGGTGGCTTAGTGATAAAAAAGCCGCCTGCCAATGCAGGAGATGCAGGTTCGATCCCTGGGCCGGGAAGATCTTCTGGAGGAGGACATGGCAACCCACTCCAGTATTCTTGCCTGGAGGATCCCATGGACAGAGGAGCCTGGTGAGCTGCAGTCCATGCAGCCGCGAAGAGTTGGACGTGACTAAAGCAACTGAGCACGCAGGCATGCACACAAAGGCCTTTGTAACTCAAGGAAATGCTTCTCTTTAATGGTGGGATTGGAGAAGGAAATGGCAAACCACTCCAGTATTGTTGCCCGGAAAATCAGCCTAACAGGCTACAGTCCATGGGATCGCAAGAGTTGGACATGATTTAGTGACTAAAGCACCAATGGTGGGATTTCAGACAAAGTGACAGGGCAGAAGGATGAGGGCTCTTCAAAAGTCCCTCAAAGGGTTTCCCTGATGGCTCAGTGGTAAAGAATCTGCCTGATCCCTGATCTGGGAAGATCCCAAATGCCTCGGAGCAACTAAGCCCGAGTCCCGCAATTCCTGAGCCTCTGCTCTAAGGCTCGTGCTCCACAACAAGAGAAGCCACTGCAATGGGAAGCCCTGCTCACTGCAACTAGAGAAAAGCTTGCACGGCAACGAAGACCCAGCACAGATAAAAATATAAAAGTAAATAAGTAGAATTGTTAAGAAACAAAAAAGTCCCTCAGATGCTATATGACTGTCCATTCTGCCCAGTCTCAAATGGTTCCTGGGGTAGGTCTTCCCCTGCCAACATTTGGGATAGGTTCTCCTCTCACAAATCTTCGGGGGGTGCAACTTGGACCCCGTGGGAAGCAGGACCACTAGGGTGCATGTTTGGCGTCTCCACACCTGCCGTCTGGCATGAACCTCCCGAGGTGGCTCTGACTCTGGATGATGGCTGGTGTGGGAAGTGGTGCCTGCCTCCCTGGGCGCTCAGGAAAATGAGTTAAATTCAAATTGCAAAATATGCCCAGGACCCGTTCCAGGCTCAGCCAGAGCAGAAGCAGTTTGTCACGAGGAGGGGATGGCAGTTTCACCTTCTCTGTTCTGGTCTGTGAGGCTTCCCTCCTGCCCCTGCTCCCGCCCATGTCCTCGTCCTGCCCCCACCTCTCGTCATGTGCAGCCTGTCAGAGCCCTGGCCACCAAATTAGCCCTTTGTGATTTTATTTGGCTTTTATTGGCTCAAGCTGGATGCTGGAGATGGAGCCAGATGTGAGGCCCCGGGACCACTTGAAAGGCCAGGTAATTAGCAGCATCTGCCTTGGCCTTCTTATCTTGACAGGCGGACACAGAGAGCAGTGACCTGGGAGCTGGAAGGCAGCTGCCTTCTCCACATTAAATGAGGCAAAGGCCAAAGGGGAACCTGACTCAGCCTGGAATGCCGCCATCTGTGTGTGTGTTTGCATGTGTGTGCAAACGTGAGTGTGAGCATATTGAAGAATGATCCCCTCCACCCACTGCTCTCTTGTCCCCAGATTCAGGAAGAACTATCTGCCTACCTCTAAACACCTAAGGGAGAATTATTATTTTAAAGTTGAGGAATAATTTATTGGTTTTTTTTCAGTCACTAGGTCAAGTCTGACTCTTTTGCGACCCCATGGACTGTATCCCACCAGGCTCTTCTGTCCATGGGATTTCCCAGGCAAGAATACTGGAGTGGGTTTGCCATTTCCTTCTCCAGGGGATCTTCGTGACCTAGGGAATCGAACCCGTGTCTCTTGTGTCTTCTGCTTGGCAGGAGGATTCTTTACCACTGAGCCGCCAAGGAGGCCTTGAGGAATAATTTACATACAGTAAAGCGTATGATTATTTTTTTTGCTCCACCCTTCCACATGTGGGATCTTCATTCCCTGACTAAGGATTGAACCCACACCCCCAGGGTTGGAAGCATGGAGTCTTAATCACTGGACCACCAGAGAAGTCCCAAAATGTATGATCATAAGTATTAATATTTAGTTTGATGAGTTTTCACAAATGAGTAATATTCACATAAAATCTATAGCCTAATGAAGATATATAAAACATTTTCATTACCCCAGAAAGTTCATGATTCCCCTCTTCAGTGAATCCTCTCCTTTCCCACACACAGGGAGCTATAGTTCTGATTTCTATTGCTATAGATTAGTTTTTGCCTGCTCTTAAATATCGTGTAAATGGAATCATGGAATATACACATAAACTCAACATCTTTTGTGTCTTGCTTCTTTTGGGCAACATAATGTTTTTGGGAGTCATCCAAGTTGTTACCCATATCAGTAGTTCATTTCTTCTTATTGCTGAGTGTTATTCCATTCTGTGAATGTATCACAGTTTGTTTATTTAGTCTCTGGTTGATGGATAATTCTGGCTTTTGGTGAATAAGAATAAAGAGGTGTATTCATTTTCAATGGCTACATCACAAATTGCCATATATTTAATGGCTTAAAACAGCACAAATATATTATCTCACAGTTTCTATAGGTTAGGTGTCCAAGGCAGGGATTAGTGGGGTCTGCTGCTACCAGTCCCATCTGGCTGGATGAGGTATCTGCCAAGGCTGGGTCTCATCTTAACCTCAGGATCCTCTACTAAGTGTATAGAATTGTCGGCAGAATTCAGTTCCTTGTGGTTGTTGGACTGAAGTTCTTAGCTCTCAGAGGTCACTGTCCGTTCCTTGCCACATGACCCTCTCCACAACATTGCAGTTTGCTTCTTCAAGGCCAACAGGGGTGCATCTGCTGCTGCTTAAAATTTCTCTGACTTCTTCCATCCCTGACCTCTGACTGCAAAGTGCTCACCCAATTAGGTCAGGCCCACCCAGGATAATCTCCCCTTTGATTAAAGTCAGGTGATTAGGGACAGCTGGAAAATCTCTTCACATAACATAACCTAATCACAGGAGTAATATCCCATTATAGGTATACTCTGGGCAGGAATTCTAGAAGATTGGAATCTTGGGAGCCACCTTGGAATCCTGTCTACGACAAGCAACTCCGAACATTCTGAAATTATTTTGATATTCAAGTGTGCATCTTTAAAAAAATCAGAGCATTTCCCATTGAGTTAAAATAACACAATTCCACTTAAAATAATTATTTCTAAATATCATCTTATACCTGGCCCATACTTAGTGAGGGGAGCAGTTGTCTTAGCAATGTGTTTTAGCTGGTTTGTCCAAAGCAGGGTCTTGTCTAGGACCTTTCAGTCCTCTGGGCACATGTCCTTTCCATTGCTTTCCATCCATCACAGTGCTCTTTACTGCGGCTGGTTAAAGACAGTGGCTCTATCATCTGGCAGGAGATTCTGCTCTCTGGACTAGGGTGGTGGCTTCCTTTAGGTACCATTTAGCTTGTTCCCTTATCCACTGTACATCCTGTGACCTGGACGTCAAATCTGAAGTTCGATGGTCCCGGGTAAACATCTGTTGGCTGGAACACATCATGAGAGATGCTGAGAGCGTCCCCCTGTATCACTTGAGGAGAACATGACCTGTGGTGGTCCTATTGTTGGTGCGTCTCTGGTGGCTCAGATGGGAAAGAGTCTGCCTGCAATGCAGGAGACCCAGGTTCAACCCCTGGGTCGGGAAGATCCCCTGGCAAAGGAAATGGCAACCCACTCCAGTATTCTTGCCTGGAGAACCCCATGGACAGAGGAGCCTGGAGGGCTACAGTCCACAGGGTCGCAAAGAGTTGGACATGACTGAGCGACTTTCACTTTCACGTATTGTTGGTGCAAGACTGACTCTTGGATCAAGGTGGGCTTAACCCTTCCAGTTCTGTTTCTTTCCTCCTAAGTCATAAAGAAATCTGTGGGGTCTTTCTTTGCATAATTCAAATGTCCACTTCTGCATCCACTGTTCACCTAAAGGTTTTAACAAATCAGTTGATAATCCTTACCTGATCTAGTGATTTCATTAGGGGCCAAGGGTGGACTTGGGGCCTAGCATTTCCATTCTGTAAGGCAAGGATTAGTTCTGAAATCTGCCCTGACTTTGGCCCCTGGAGGCCTCTCCTCCCTCCATCTGGGACCATCTGTCATAGACCCTCACCAGGCCCAGGGGCAGAGGTGGCCTTAGATGGGAGTGGATGGGGAGACATCGTCCCACAGCAACATGCATGCAAGTCAGATACAGTGCACTATTTCACTGAGACCTCCAGGAGGCCAGCTCATGTCACTGTTGAGTCTCTGGGCCCTGGGGCAGGTCGTCCATGAGTGCTAAGTCACTTCAGTCAAGTCCGACTCTTTGCGATCCCATGGACTGTAGCTTGCCAGGCTCCTCTATCCCTGGGGTTCTCCAAGCAAGGATACTGGAGTGGGTTGCCATGCCCTCCTCCAGAGGATCTTCCCAACCCAAGGATCGAACCCACATCTCTTACTTTTCCTGCATTGGCAGGCTGGCTCTTTACTACTAGTGCCACCTGGGAAGCCCATGTCATGGGCCTCCCAAATGCTTCTTGACAAATGAATGCATGGTAAATGGATGATTGAATGCTTATCTAGTTCCAACACTGGGCTCCTGATCATCCTGAAATCTATACCTATCTTTGGGCCTCCCAGGCCTTTCTTAGGCTAGCGTCAATTCAAGAGACCCAGCCATGCACCAGGAGACCGCTCAGTGGGTCTCCAATTGGTACTTGCTTTCACCTTGGTGTGCTGAAGGCCCTCCTCCTCCCAGTGCCGTAGTGGGCCTGGCTGGGGTTCTAGCTTCCTCAGGCGGAGCTCAGCCCATCTGCTGGACTGGACTCTTTGAGATGCTCTTTTGTTCCCTGGGGTCCCATCACAGTGAACCAGCCTGGTCAAGCTGCAGCTGGAGGTATGACCGTGCAACAGTGGCATCACAACCCACCCATGGGTGCCCATCAGATCCCAAACATGGGGACATTTTGGCTAGTTTGGGTGGGGTTCAGATGCTCTCCAGATAGCACTCGTTCCACCCTGGGCTCCCTCCTGGAAAAGGGCTCAGCTGCTGGGCTCTGACTCCAGGCCAGCTGCCCCTCCTATGGAGAAACCTGCCTTTAATTTAGATGTTCTATTTCTTTCTCCATGGAAAAGTCTTTGTGGTACCAATTAAGGAACACTTTCATCCCCTCCTGTGTGAGGAGTGAGGAATTTGGGGACAGCCTATGAATGACTCCTTTCTACACTAATTCCAAAGGCAGTGTGACTTTTTCTGGGGAAGGATACCTGGCCGGAGGCTCTGGGTGGGTCTTTCTCGGTGATATAGAGGTTGACACCCATGGAGGCCTTGCTCTGTGCCGGTCACTGTGCCCAGCGCACCTGTGGGGACCACCTCACTACATCTTCCCAGCCACCCTACAGGAAGGTCTATTGTCACCCACAGTTTACAGATGAGGAAACTGAGGCTCAGGGAGGTCACTGTCTTATTCAAGGCCAGGTGGGTGGTGGATGGTGGAGCACGAATATGAACCCAGCTTGGCCTGATTACAGGGTTATGGCCCAAAGTGGTTCATTATGTTAAGAAAGTATGTTATTTGGTGTTTTTATTATAGGACATCAGATCCAGAAAAATGTATGACCTGGGCCAGATGTGGCCACAGTTTGCACAATTTAGTGTTTATTCTTCTACATGGAGTCTCCTGTGTGTCTGTGTAGAGTCCCCAGATCAGGGCTGAAGCTCCCGGAAGATCCCAGGTTGACTTGGATCTCAAACTCCTATGTGGGTGTGGAAGGCTCTGCCCAGTCTGTTCCTTTCGGGCTGCCCAGCTTCGGTCACCACGGTTTTTTCACACCTTCTGTTCTGTGTGTGTCTGTAGTCACTCATTCATATGTGATCCTTTGGACTATATCCAGAGAGGCTCCTCCATCCATGGGATTCTCCAGGCAAGAATACTGGAGTGGGTTGCCTTGCCCTTCTCCAGGGGATCTTCCCAACCCAGGAATTGAATGCATGTCTCCCGTGTTTCCTGCATTGCAGGCGGATTCTTTACCCACTGAAAGAGTGGGGAAGACCCAATGGCTGTTCTGGGTGCACCAAAATGGTCCTGCTGTTCTGGTCTTGGAGGATTTGCTTGGCTTCAATGCTCCCTGAGTCTGGAACACTGATGGACTCCTTCTCTCTTGATATTCCAGAGACAAGGATCACTTGTTCTATCATGAGAACTCTGCATCCCTTCACAGGTCTATCAGAAAGCAATTCCTTTAAGCTCAGAAAAAATTTATAATATACGGAAAGTTATAGTGAATTAACCTAACAATTATCAATATGCCCACTACCCAGAACTAACATATGACAAAATTTTGTTATCTCTGCTTCAAATGGTTTTTCAAAAATAAAAGATACACTATATCACTTAAAACATGAAAGTCCTTTCAGAAACCCTTATGTATTTTTTCCCTCTCTTCCCCAGAAACTGCCACTGTGATCAGTTTAGTGAGCCAGCTCACATTTTTATACCTTTATTACAGTTTTGTCCAGCAATAAATAGTATATAATATTGTCTCTTGTGTCTAAAATCTTCACATGGTCATATCATTTAGTATCTTGCTTTCATGCATAAGTTTATATTTTAGAAAAATTTTGAGATTTTGTTGATCAGTCTGCTTCTGGGGGTTGTGTTTAGCAACACATCAGTCAGCAAATGCAGTTGAGGCTAATACTTGCCTGACATTTCAATTGTTTACTCTCATATTCCAGGATCCATCTGTTATTCAGGAGTCAGACTAGTGAATTAAATGGGAATAGGATAGATCCCACAACCCCATGCCCTTTAGGTTTTAAGGCTGGTACTCACCTCTGCCATTCTCCCTGGGCCACAATGTTGTTTTTGATTTAGTTTCCTTGGCCAAATGGGAGGATGGTGTCAGAGGCTTCTCACGTGGCCTTCGTCACTGTGATAGTTCTTATCCCATAGGCCAAAGTGAGGGGGTTGTAACAACCACCATGAATGTATATTTCCATTCCACATTTGGGGCTGGGGAAATGACCAATAGATGGGTCTAGGGATTCCAACATGGGCCAGGCTATCATTTATTGCTGGCCCCTGTATGTCCTTCTCTATTAGTGAGGGCATAGTACTACTTCAGTTTCTTGAGTATCAGCGTTAATTCAGATACTGTATCTGAAAGTTGCTGAAATGGAAGAGCGTTCCTCTTTCTCTAGCGTATGGTTATCCACTAGAGAAATAAATGACTGTAGATACCTCTGGAGAGAAACTGGGGGAATTATTTCCATACATACTTGTCATGTCACTGAGGGCTGCTTGTCATGGTGACCTAGCTTCTTGTTTAGTCAGTGGTTCCTGGGTCTGAAAACTGGCTCAGATCCAGAAGTTGGCCAAGGAAGTATGATTTTACCAGGATGGCTACCCTTGGTCTTCTGATAATCCATCCTCGATTTCTTTTGCTTATATGTTCTAAGTCGCTTTGATCGTATCTGACTCTGCGACCCCGTGGATTCTAGTCCGCCACGCTCCTCTGTCCATGGGATTCTCCAGGCAAGAATACTGGAGTGGGTTGTCATGCCCTCCTCCAGGGGATCTTTCCAACCCAGGGTCGAACCCAGGTCTCTTAAGGTCTCCTGCACTGGAAGGCGGATTCGTTACCTCTAGCGTCACCTAGTTGCTCATCTATCTTGCCCCTGAGGATATCTTTTTCTATTAATGATTTCCATAATCTTTCTTTGGCTCATGCCCTCAGGTTGCCACTTCAGTTTTGCTTTTCATTACAAGAATTACATTCATTCTGTTTCTGCTGGTTAAACACCTGTTCAGTATCTTATCACCCCCATTGCAGTCAGTTGTATAACAGCATCTTCCACCTTCTATGTAGTTTCTATATAGGACTGCCTATATGCAGTAACCTAGCTGGTAGGTATTTCAGCCTGACATAGCATATCTGCTCTAGGCTGCCAAAGTCTATGAGTGGCCTGATTCATTCCCCTGTCATCTGCCATGACAACTCTGGAATTTTTTTCTTCACTTTGTGTGGCCCATCACATTTTCCAAGTATACAAAATCCATTCTAGTAGCATGAGAATATCATCTCCCAAGGTCCTTGCTGGGGTGTTAAGTCTGATCATGGGAAAGGGCTCCCATATCAATACACTCTTCTTTATCCAACTTTATAGTCTGTCCTTCTTAGTTCAGAACCATCAGTATCTAATTCCATTACATTCTCCTGGCTCCTGCCAGTATTTGGCTGGTGGATGAGATTCCACAGCTTCTTTGGGGGTATAGTCCTTCCCCCTCATTGTGGCCAGATTGTGACTTGATCCTTGTTACTGGTGGTCACCAGGAGGAGAGGTAGGAGTGAATCCTGTCTTAAAAGGTAGTGGCCTCTGCACCATCTTTAAGCAAAGGGAAGTAGTGGCTTTTAAGAAAGGAGAGGCCACTTGTAGGGCTAGAAGGGTCAGAAGGATCTAAGGTTTCAAAATTCTTGAGCACATTGACTCCAACCCAAGTGCCAAGGTCCCACGCCTTCCAACCAGGGTGCTAATTTTGGCATAAGTATTAATAGCTTTGTCGGGGCTAAGAATTTCACTTTCTTTGCAGTGCTGCTAGTCTTTTAAATTGAAGTATGGTTGATTTACAATGTTGTGTTAGTTTCTGGTGTGCAGTAAAGTGGAGTGCTGCTATTTTTATAGGTAAGTCCTATAGGCTTTATCCTGAGCTTTTTATACCTTCTTTCTGCAGGAGACGAGAGTCTTATATCCCACCTTGAGATGGTAATTAATTAATTTCAGCCTTTCACTGTCTTGCTCCAGTGCATTTACAACACTCAACATAGCTATCAGCAGTCTTTCTCAAATACCTGGGATGTTGTATCAACCAGTGCATTCTCTTCTACCTGAATCCCATCCTAGCTCACTCCCCGTGAAAGTCTTAACAACTGGACTACTTCCACTTGCCAGGTGCTTCCTGTATTCCACCTATCCCGAGTGATGGGGTCATCATTGCTAGCTGGATGGTAGGGTGATCCAGCTCTAAAATCTCAATTTAGAGTGTTTATCCATCTTTGGACCACCTCTATTACAGGTGGGTTTCCAGAGATGCAGAGTTGAGGCAGAGATCTGCACACACGGGATTTATTAGGGTGTCGAAATTGATACCTGTCAGGGACTGTGGGAAGCAGGCTTGGGTGGAGGAGAACTTGGGCTGCATTGCAGTTGCATCAGAATTCTCAACTGGGGACTTCTCCGGGGGTCCAGTGGTTAAGAGTCTGCCGTGACGTGTGGGGAACATGGCTTCAATCCCTGGTTGGGGAACTAAGACCCAACATGCCATGGAGCAACTAAGCCTGTGTGCCACAGCTAGAGAGCCCACATTCTGAAACTAAGACTTGAGGCAACCAAATAAATAAGTAAAATATTTTTTAAAAAAGAAGTCTCAATCGATCCCATGGGGAGTGCTGGAGCTGGGACAGCCCTTCTCAGTTGTGCTGAACTGAGGCAAAAGAGCTGGGCATCTATGTCCTGGTGCTGAAATGTCTTTGGAATTGTGCTTCCCTGGGGAGTGTGTAACCTTGGGCAGGTCAGTTACTTTTCAATGAAGACCATTCTTAGGGGAGAACTCAGTTATGAGACATTAGCAGCCAACACTCCCAGGAGATGGGGGCATAAATGCCTCAGGACTGAAGGAGGGGCATCTGGGCAGCTCACAACAGCATCCACTACAGAGAGGTAAATTGTTACTATTGCCCTCTCCCCCCGCTGCTGTAACAAATTTGTCATGATCACCTTTGCACATCTCGTTCCTTGTCCACATGTATACACAATGATTCCTCATCTTTTTCACCTCACACAGCATTGTTGGCATATGATAGTATGTGTACATCACACTGGAGTAAATCGGACAGAGTTTCAAGCCCTGGAGTGGGCTGGTTGTGCTGCAGCATGCAGGGGGCTCAAGCAGGTCCTCTCCCTGCCGCTGATGCTCCCAAGCCTGAGAGGATCAGTATCTCCAGTATCTCACAAGGGTTGGAATTCTCTACTGGGGATATGAATATACCTAGATGAGGGGTATAGGGTATGTGCATTGTCAGCTTTCCTATGTGTTGGCATTTGTTTTACAGAACTCTAAGGGGATGCCTTGGAAGGAAAGTTATGACCAACCTAGATAGCATATTAAAAAGCAGAGACATTACTTTGCCAACAAAGGTCTGTCTGGTCAAGACTATGGTTTTTCCAGTGGTCATGTATGGATGTGAGAGTTAGACTGTGAAGAAAGCTGAGCCCCGAAAAATTGATGCTTTTGAGCTGTAGTGTTGGAGAAGACTCTTTGAGAGTGCCTTGGACTGCAAGGAGATCCAACCAGTCCATCCTAAAGGAGATCAGCCCTGGGTGTTCATTGGAAGGACTGACGCTGAAACTGAAGCTCCAATACTTTGGCCACCTCATGTGAAGAGTTGACTCTTTGGAAAAGACCCTGATGCTGGGAGGGATTGGGGGCAGGAGGAGAAGGGGATGACAGAGGATGAGATGGCTGGATGGCATCACCGACTTGATGGACATGAATTTGAGTAGACTCCGGGAGTTTGTGATGGACAGGGAGGCCTGGCCTGCTGCGATTCATGGGGTCGCAAAGAGTCAGACACAACTGAGCGACTGAACTGAACTGAACCAGTGGCTCAGGGGCTTCCCAGGTGGCGCTAGTGGTAAAGAATCCACCTGCCGATGCAGGAGATGTAAGATGCAGTTTCGATCCCTGAGTCGGCAAGATCCCCTGGAGGAGAGCAATACAACTCACTCCAGTATCCTTGCCTGGAGAACCTTATGGACAGAGAAGCCTGGCAGGCTACGGTCTATAGGGTCACAAAGAGTCAGAAATGACTGAAGCGACTTAGCGTGCATGCACACCAGTGGCTCAGATAGTAAAGGATCTGCCTGCAATACAGGAGACCTGGGTTTGATCCCTGGATCAGGAAGAACCCCTGGAGAAGGGAATGGTAACCCGCTCCAGTAGTCTTGCCTAGAGAATTCCATGGACAGAGGAGCCTGGTGGTTTACAGTCCATGGGGTCACAAAGAGTTGGACACAACAGCAACTAACAATTTCACTTTCCGTTGAGCTCAGTCCCCTGTGTCTCTCCCACTGCCCTGAGTGAGTCTTACCTTTGAAGACAGGTATTTTCATACACCCCAGCATCCTGACAGCATTCAAGCCCCTCATTTGGTACTCATTTGGTACCTGTGGCAAGACTGGAGGAAAAACTGCTTGGGTTGGATTCATTAAGAGTCTGAGTGATCCTATACTTGGAGATCTAGGTGATTTTCAAGGATGATCTTTGACTCTATGCGGCTTACCTCTTGTGGGAGGACTTTAGAGTTTACCTCCTATCAAAGAGAACCCCACCTCCCACCCCCACCCCAAGCAGGTGGAGTCTCATCTCAAGTGTTGCATGTGATCAATTGATTATGACGGTCTGGAGGACTGCAGAAGAGAGGGTGAGGATGGTGGTTGATTAGTAATGTCTGCCAGAAGGACAGGAGTGCAAAAGGGTGGCAGTGGGGCTGAGTATTTGGGAGTTTCCAATTTGTTGTCTCCCCCCACTGGGAGAAGTCTGAAGCTCTTCTTCTCTGTTTTCTCTTCTTGAGGAATTGATTCCCTTTCCCTTCAGTAGCACCCCTGTCTGCCTCTCAGGAGCAAAATTTGAAGAGCAGGAAACCTTCTGTTAGCCCAAGGATAATGTTGGTGTGTATTCCTGGCCATCAATGTGTCCTGTCTTCTGTGAGTTTGAGATGCATGGAAGTCTCAGGGGTAACTGTTAAGATTGGGGCAGGGTCCTTCTAAGCTGAGGTGGACCGCCAGCCTGGAGAGCTCACTGTGAGTGGCCTACACTGACTTCTCCGAGGCGGGCACCACACCAGCACCTCTCTGGTGATCCCACTTGGAATCCTAGAGCATCTTCACCGCAAGGCAGCAGAGAATCTCAGGCTCCATCATTGTTCAGGTAGGACAGGGGGCCCAGAGGCAAGCTGGAGCCTCGGACCAGGATCTCCTGACCCCATCACCCCTTCTCAGGAGTTTGTGACACTTGTGGGCACCTCAGTAGCCCTGGCTTCAGCAGGGGGCAGCGTCTGGAAGTCCTGGACTGTGGTGGGGGTCCAGGACCCAGGGGAACTTCTGAGGTCTTTACGGGGGCACCCCAAGGGCTGGACTCTTCAGCGAAGCCCTCCCTGGCTCCCTAGATGCTGCTCTGATCTTGTCTGATGGGCATTCCAGGACCCCGGGATGAGGGGATGTGGGGCTTGCACAGGGTTGGTGGCCCCTGAATCCATCATGGGCAAAGACAGAGGTGCCTCCTGGGCCATCCAGTTGCCCCTTGTGGCTGCTGCTATTCCTGGAGCCTGTGGACCAGTCTTAGCTCATAAAGTGGGTGGGGGAGGAGGGGGCAACCAGACTGTACATGGAAGCAAGCAGTCTCCCCTAAGGATTCTGGTCACCCAGCTCCCTCCTCAGAGATGACCCCCCCCCCAACCTCAGCGGCACGCATCCCTCAAGGCTAACACAGTCATCCAAGGTTAATTCTTGGGGCTATCTCTGCTGCCAGACAAGCAGTGGGATGAGCACAGTTCTGGCCTGAGAAGTAGGGGGACAGACCCTGGGAAAGGAGTCACATTCCTGAATTCTAGTCCTCTCAGTTTGTTCATCTGTGAGATGGGGAGAGAACAGGGCCTTTTTGGCTGGACACACACATACAACACACGTCTTCATTCACATGTAGGTAGGGACTTCTGGTTTGCCTGGGGTGGGAATTTCCGGTGAGAAGAGGGGCAGGAAAGAGAGGAAGAGGAGTTGCAGAGGGTGTGTTCCCCCCGGCTGCCTTGAGCTCTGGACTTTGTAGAGAACTACAAAGTGGGAGGTGCAAACTAATGAGGCCCCAAGGGGATCTTGTGAGAAGGGGAACCCAGTCCCAGAGGAGTCCATGTGTCACCAGGCCAGAATGAGGCCCTCCCCACCTCTGCACAGAACCCAGCCCCATGCTGGGATAGGAGGAGCCTGTGGGGAACACCCTGGGCTGCATCCTCGCAATAGGCAATGGGAGCAGCTTTGTGGGCAGGTGGGAGCCAGGGCTGGAGAAGGGAGGGCAGGGCTGGGCCCACACAGTTTGTGGATGCTCCTGTGCCATGTCATCTGGTCAGGGGCCGAGTGTGTACCCCAGTGCCAGAATGGAGCCAGGCATGCAGTGGGTGCTCCCTGAGGGCTTGCTAACTGCCTTGAGGGCTGGGCTGGGGGTGCATCAGTGTTCTTTGGAAACTGTGGGGTGCTGCGGCACGTGGAAGAGATATCAAGGCCTAGTGTCATTGGGGTGTGGCAGACAGGAGACGGCCTGCGAGAAGTGGGCTCTGGGCCAGTGGCGAGAAGAGGTTCCCTGCCAGGTCCCAGCCATGAGCTCTCTCAGGGGCCACCGCGGCCGTCCAACCTGGGTCCCATCCTTCAGTGACTGGGCAAAGGGGGTGGGGCAAGGCCGCGGGTATGTCTGTCCCATGTGACACTCAGCTCGCAGTAGCCTTTGCTTGGCAGCTAAGCCTGGGCTCTGTGGGGCTGGCAGGGGGGTCATTTGGCAACTGGTGGTCTGATGGCTCCCAGCCTAGTCCTGCTGTCCCCGCCCCCACTTTTCCTATCACAGGTTATTACTCCTAATTTAAGCTCTTTTGCCAGCAGTTTTATGGAAATATAATTTCTGTATTGTACAAATTCCCACGTGATGTGTGCACTTCTGTGGTGTTTAACACACTCACAGAGCGGCACACTCACCACCATGGTCCATTTTAGAACCCTTTCATCCTTCAAAGAAACCTCGTGCTCATTAACAGTCAACCCAGCTCCTCCCTGCAACCCCTGCCCCCGCCCCCTCCTCCGCCACCCATCTCCCAGCCCCTGGAAACCACTGATCTTCTATCTCTACAGATTGGCCTGTTCTGGGCATTTTCTGGCTTATTTAAAAAAAAAAATTTTTTTTTTCTTTTTCTTTTTTCATTTTGGCCATGCTGGGTCTTCACTGTGGCACACAGGCGTCTCTAGTTGGGGAGCATGGACTCCAGAGCGTGTGGGCTCAGTAGTTGCGGCGCATAGGCTTAGCTCCCCAACCAGGGACCGAAGCCGTGGCCCCTGCATTGGCAGGCAGATTCTTAACCACTGGGCCATCAGGGAAGTCCCTCACGGCTTCCTTCACTTAATATTCTTGAGGTTCATTCACATGGCAGCACGTATTGGTCCTTCATTCCTTTCTATGGCCAAGTCATCTGTGGTATGGATTCTGCCACTCTTCACCCATCCTTTCATTGTGGACATTTGCATCATTTCTACTTTTTGTCATTTACGAAGAATGCTGCCATAACATTTGTGCACAAGTTTTTTTTTGGACATAAGATTTTACTTCTCTTGCATATGTACAGTTGACTCTTGAAAACACCAGTTTGAACTGTGAGGGTCCACTTACACATGGATTTTTTCCCAATACATACATACTATGTGATACTATGTACTATGTGATATGAGGTTGGATGAGTTCATGGATGTGGAAACACGGATGCATGCGACCCCATGGACTGTAGCCTGCCAGACTTCTCTGTCCATGGGATTCTCCAGGCAAGGCTACTGGAGTGGGTTGCCATTTCCTCTTTGAGGGGATTTTCCTGACCCAGAGATTGAGCCTGTATCTCCTGCAGCTCCTGCTTTGCGGGTAGATTCTTTATTACAGAGTCACCAGGATGCCTGGAACCATGGATATGGAGGGCCAAATGTAAAGTTATGAAGCAGATTTTTTGATGGTCTGGAGGGTTGGTGCCCCAACCCTCATGTTGTTCAAGGATCAGCTCTACACAGAAGTAGAATTACTGGTTTTATGGTTATCCTATGCTTAATTGCTTGAGGAACCACCAGACTTTCCCACAGGGGCTGGATCATTTCATGTCCCACCAGCGGTGCACAAGGGCTCTCATTTCTTCCCATCTTTGCCAGCACTTGTTATTGTTGAAATTTTTAATTGTGGCCACATTAGTGGCTGAAGGGATATATTGTAGTGGTTTTGATTTGCATTTCCCTGAAGGCTAATGTTCTTGAGCATCTTCTTGTAGGCTTATGGGCCCGAATAAGGACTTCCCAGGTTGCACTATTGGTAAAGAAGCCATCTGCCAATACAGGAGATGTAAGAGACGCAGGTTTGATCCCAGAGTTGGGAAGATCCTCTGGAGGAGGAAATGGCAACCCTCTCCAGTATTTTTGCCTGGAGAATCCCAAGGACAGAGGAGCCTGGTGGGCTACAGTCTATAGGGTTGCAGCGTTAGACACAACTGAAGTGACTTAGCACCCACGCACATGGCCCTAATAAAGATTTTCTGTTTCTAACTTCATCTTAGCTTTGCTTCCCAAAGAACCCCATTTGCTCTGGGCATTGAGGGGAAGCTGATGTCTCTGTCTCTTTCAGTCTCTGTGTCTCTTCTTTCTCTTTCTCTCTGTCTGTTGCTTTCTCTGTCATCGCCTCTCCTTTCTTTGCCCACGGTTTCTGGGAACACACTGGTTATGCCCATTGTGTTTGCAATTCTTCCTTTTCAATAAAAGCACAAAAATGTCAACTTGACACCACACCATGGCAACTGCCCCCATAACAAGATACGTTTACTTGGCATGGGTTTCCTGGAGATTGCCCAGCACTGTTGGGCCTGCAGCCCATCCCCGGACCCATGTTTATCTTCTGATTCTCAGAGCGATTCTGTACCGGCACCACCCATGCACGGTCTTCTTCTGTTTCCTGCTCGTCCCTCCTGAAGTTGCCCTAATGTCTGTCTTTTCTCTCCAACCCAAGGGGCCTTCCCTGATGGCTCAGACGGTAAAGAATCTGCCTGCAGTGCAGCAGACCGTTGTTCAATCCCTGGGTTGGGAAAATCCCTTGGAGAAGGGAATGGCAACCCACTCCAGTATTCCGGCCTGGAGAATTCCATGAACTGAGGAGTCTGGTGCGCTACAGCCCATGGGGTCGCAAAGAGTAAGACACGACTGAGTGATCAACACTTTCACTTTTCAAAGGGGTGTGAGCTCATGAAGGGCAGGGCTCTGGGCTTTTTCTCTTGCTCCTCCCTCCGCGCATTTGCTGAGCTGGGCCTTCGAGAAGACTTGGAGCTTACGATGAGGTGGGAGTTGGAGGTCAAATCTGACGGCCCATGAGCTGTGGGAGGCCAGGGCCCTGTCTGGCTTGTTCACCCAGTGCCCAGGATGGTGACGAGCGTGCAGCGGGCTGTGGTATAATAAGGGATAGATTTCGTCTTTGTCTTTGCTTTCTGACATGGAGTTCCTAAAACACCCTTGCTTTTTCCTGAGTGATGGGAGTGTCTTTTGTTATTCCTAATGAGCTTCTGCGACCATACTGGAGTTTATGGTGATAAGGTGACTCAGGGTGGCCCCCTTAAAAGCTTCAGCGTGGGGGCTGGTCATCAGAAAGACCAAATAGTGATTGGAGGTGGGAACTTTCAGCCCTCACCCACCCACTCCCCATCCTAATTTCTGGGGAAGGGCTGGAGATTGGGGTATAAACACTCTTGATCAAACACATTCAGCTAGGGGACTTCCCTGGTTGTCCGGTGGTTAAAATTCTGCGCTCCCAATGCAGGGGGCCTGGGTTTGGTCCCTGGTCAGGGAACTAAATCCTGCATATCACAGCTAAGACTCAGCACAGTAAAAAAAAAAAAAAAGAAAAGAAAAATACACTGATGGGGTTGGTGAAGACATGGAGGTGCTGGGAGGGTGGTACACACCCTCTAAAGCTCTCCACTTCCCTCACCCTCATACCTCACCCTATTCGTGTCTTCTGTTCAGCTGTTCCTAAGTGGTAAGCAAGTAATCCTGAGTAAAGGGCTATCCTGAGTTCTGAGTCACCCTAGTGGATTAGGAACCTGGGAGCTGTGCGAAGCCCCACACTTGCAGTTGCTTGAGCAGCAGGTGTCATCTGGGGACCCCATTTCTGGCTGACATCTGAAGAGGGGGACATCTTGCTGACTGAGCCCTAAACTGATGGATCCTGAGGCTGGCTCGGGCGGTTCGTATCAGACTTCAATTGAATCACTGGACACCTAGTTGGTGTGGGAGAATCAGGGAAGGAGAAGCAATGTCCGAGCCCCCGGGGGAACACTTGTAGAGTGAACAAAATTTTGTTTAGTGCACAAAGTTAACATAAATTAAGCACTATATCATATGCCAAATGCTTTATGTTCACTCATTCAGAAACACTCTTTTCGAGTAAGTGTGGCCAACTATGTGCTGGGCCTGGTATCTGGGTACAGCTATGAACAATTGGCAAATGTTCAAATGTTAAAGAACCCACTTGCCAGTGCAGGAGACTAAGAGACGTGGCTTCAATCCCTGGGTTGGGAAGATCCCCTGGAGGAGGGCATGGCAACCCACTGCAGTATTCTTGCCTGGAGAATCCCATGGACAGAGGAGCCTGGAGGGCTACATACAGTCCATGGGGTCACAAAGAGTCAGAAGTGACTTAGCACACACACACAAATGAACAATTAAGCCAAATCAACAAACAATTTTAGCACCTACTACACGCCTACACTGTTCTAGGTACTGGGGATACAGCTGTGAGCAATTAAGCCTACATAAGAAAAAAAATCTATTGAGTTCCTACTCTGCGTCTGGCCTTGTTCCAGGCCTGGAACGTAGAGCAGGGACCGAACAGAATTGATACTACGTGTGCATTTTGCAGGACTCCTAGGAGGTAAACCCTCTGCTTTTGTTCATTTAACCCTTGAGGAAAATGAGGCTCAGAGAGGTTTATTGTCTTTTACAAGGTCACACAGCCAGGGCAGTGAGGCTAGAACTAACCCCGACCCACCTGACACCAAGCCCGTGTTCTCACCCTCAGGTCTGGGCCGAATGTTAACGCTGGGGTGCGTCCCGGGGTCCACTTTGCTGAGCACTATAGGGCTCCTGTACCCCTCACACGAGCCTCCCTCCCTCTCCTGGCCCCTCCACCCATACCCCTTCCTCTCCGATACACAGCATCCCAACCGTGGCTGGCAGTGTTTCTGAGTGACACCCCGAGTGCCGTAATGTGTTTTCACGCACAAAACCCCGTGTTCAGCAAATTGCTGTGACCGAGACCCTATCCAGTTACCTGCCGCGTCAGAGGTATGCTCTGCAATGCTGCCAAGCAAAGCAGAGTATGATACTTCTAAGAATTTTAACCATTAGATAAAAAAAGCACAGCCCTGGCAGCCCCTGGCAGGCGCTGCTGAGCGGGAACCAGATACAAAGCAAACAAGAAGGGCTTGTCCTACGTGTGGGCTGATGTCTCTCCTGGTGGGGTGGCCTCTCCGGGCCCACAGTCACGTTCTCAAAGCCATGGGTCACCTGGTACCGGCGGCTGGCTGGTTGGAGGCGGGCGGCGCTGGGTTTCTGTGTAAGGCCGAGGCCCGAGCCATCTGTCTCCTGGGAGTGGGCTCAGCAGAGACGACCCCTGAGATCAGAGGCTCTGTACGCCTCCCTAAAGCCACACCTGGTCAGTTCTGCAGCTGTCTGTCACCTCGGCAACTTGTGAACTTTGGGCAACTGACCACCTTGCTGAGCCCCGCTGGGGCTGGTAATATCAATCATAACATCTATTTCATGTGTAAGGAGGAAACAGGTTAACATACGCCAAGAGAAGCGTGTGTGCCCACCCTCGGGGCTCTGAAGCTGTTAGCTGTCCCTGAAGATCAGACACCGATGTCACGTCTCTGGGAGCACCTACCAGACTCTGCAGGTGCCCAAGGAGAAGTGGGGCCGGTGTGGTCCCCGCCTTCATGGAGGTTACTGTCCAGAGGAGTGATGGGGACACAGACACAGGCGTTAGAACTGATGGGAGGACTTCCCTGGTGGCCCGCTGGTTAGGGATCCTCCTGCCAATGCGGGGGACGCAGCTCCACACCTGGTCCATGAAGATTCCACATGCCTCGTATCAACTAAGCTCATGAGCCACAACCACGGAAGCCTGTGCACCCTAGAGCCCATGCTCTGCAACAAGAGAAGCCACGGCAATAAGTCTGTGCATTGCAACTAGAGAAAGCCAGCCCACGGCAACCAAGAACCAGTGGAGCCTAAAAAAAAAGAACTGATAGGAGGTCTTCAGCAGATGGGAAGACAGGGAAAGTTATTCTGGAGGACTTTAAGCTGGGACCTGAATGATGTGAAAGTCGTGAAACAACACAGGCAAAAGTGAAAACGTGTTGATCCCTCAGTTGTGTTCTGCTCTTTGTGACCACATGGACTGTAGCCCTCAGGCTCCTCTGTCCATGGAATTCTCTCGGGATGGAGGAAGTCTAATGACCCAAGGACTTGAGGTAAGGCTCATGCGGCTGGGAGGCAGAGTGACAGGGACTGGGAGATGGTACTGGGCAGATGCAGAGGGGCCAGGTCTTGGGGTGCTTTGTAGGCCAAGTGTGGGAGTTTTGTCTCACCTAAGATCAACAGGAAGCATTAAAATGTCTTAACCAAGTGGAGGTGTGATTAGATCAGTATATATATATATATATATTTGGTCACACCCCACAGCGGTATGTGGGATCTTAAGTTGCTTGACTAGGGATGGAACCCACACTCCCTGCAGAGGAAGCACGGAGTCTTAACTACTGCACCACCAGGCGAGTCCCAGATCAGTATTTTAATAAAGATTTGTTGTTATTGTAGTTTAGTCGCTAAGTCATGTCTGACTCTTAGTGACCCCATGGATTATAGCCCACTAGGCTCCTCTGTCCATGGGATTTCCCTAGGCAAGAATACTGGAGTGGGTTGCCGTTTCCTTTTCCAGGGCATCTTTCCCAGCCAGGATTTGAACTCACATCTTCTGCATTGGCAGGCAGATTCTTTACCACTGCATCACCAGGGAAGCCAGGCTGCTATGTGGGACATGGGGCACAGGGGGCTGGGAGGGCAACAGGGAGGGCTTCCCAGAGGTCCGGACAAGAGAAGACGGTGGCTTGGACCAGGGTACTGGCAATGGGGTGGAAAGCGGCGGGCAGATTCGAAAGGCCTTGTTGCTATTGTGGATGCAGGGTAGGCCGCTGAGAGGGTTTAGAGGCAAATGTCAACGCCTTGAGTTTCTGCGGAGCTTAAAGAACCAGCTGGGCCCGTCCAAGCTGCACTCAGTTCCCAGCAGGTGGTCTTACACCTGAATCTTGACACTTAAAGACACCAAAGTTTGCAGAAGCTCTGAGCTGGACGTGGCCCTCCACGTGCTCAGGCTTCTCAACCCCTTTCCAGATGTCCCAGAGGGATTAAGTCAGGTCTCTGTCCTCTCCCCCTGCACTAGGTGAGCCGGGTTCTGACCCTCTGTTCTCCCTGCTCAGGGCCAGCCGCTCCTAGGCAGAAGCCAGGCCTGGCAACCCTGGTTCAGTGCATTGCTTTCAGATCTGGTTTGGTTCGAGGTCCTGCCAGTTACCACTAGCGATGGCACCGTAGGGCAAGTTGCTAGCCTTTCTGTACCTTGGCTTCTTTGTCTTCGGTATGAAGGGGACACCTAGCTCGTTGGTCGTAGTGAGGATTCAAGTGAGTCATCCACATGAAGCACTCAGAAAATGTTGCACCTAGAACAGGGGCTCAGTAAATATTAGGTCTTATTGTTCCTAATAGCTGTAAAATGGGGATGATGATCACAGGGCTGATATGAAGACTACATTTGTAGTGTACCCACCGTGATGGCTGCTGAGGGCTCAGAATGTCAGTGCTGATCTTTACCATTGAGCAAAATCGGAGACAGCTTCAGATCCATTGAGAGTCTTTTAAGTCAATTTTAGAAGGGAGTGAGAAGAAGCTATTAAAGTGATGCAGTAGAAGAATGATATGGGAACCTGATTATCCTACAATGTTAAGTTGAAAAAAAATCAGGATTAAAACTCCCTATGGTCTGGACTTCCCTGGTGGTGCAGTGGATAAAAATCCACCTGCCAGTGCAGGGGAGATGGGTTCGATTCCCAGTCCGGGAAGGTTCCACATGCTGAGGGGCAACTAAGCCTGTGCACCCCACAACTGCTGAAGTCTGTGCACGCTAGGGTCCATGTGCTGCAGCCTCTGTAGCCCGCCTACCTAGAGCCTGTGTTCTGCAGCAAGGGAAGCCATGGCAATGAGAGCAACGAAGAACAGTCCCCACCTGCTGCAAATAGAATGTGTTTACTGCAATGAAGAAGACTCAGTACAACCAAAAATAATTAACTAATTTAAAAAAAAAGACTTCTGTATGGCCTGAATGTATCTCTTCAAAATTCGTATTTTAAAATCCAACGCCCCAAAAGTTGAAGGTGGAAGAAGGTAGGCCTTCGGGAGTCGGTCATGAATGGGACTAGTGTCTTATAAAAGGGATACTGGAGAGAGCCCTTGCTCCTTCCATCAGGTGAGGACACAGCAAGGAGAGGAGGGTGGTGAACCAGGGAGCAGAACTTCATCAGATGGTGAGCGTGCTGACTTCTTGATCTTGGACTTCTCAGCCTCCAGAACTGTGAGCAGTAAAATTCTGTTGTTTATAAGCCATCTGGTCAGTGGTATTTCATTACAGCTGCTTGAACAGGCCAAGGTAAAAGTGTCACATAGTAGGTCAGAGAGTGGTTATTTTTATTATTATTTTTTTAGACTTTTTACAACTGAAAAAATTTCAACCATGAATGTGCATATGTTTGTCTGAAAAGTAAAACACTTATAAAGAATTTCTAATGACAAGGGAAAGTGCTCATAATCCAATATTTAACTGATAAAAGAAATTAGGTTGTGAAATTGTTCAGTGGCAATTCACCTACACACACAACAAAGTGCCCAAAAGAAAATAAATATGCTGTGACGTCAGTGCTTGGTATTTCAGAGCGAGGGTGTGGTTATTTTAAAACATGACCTCAAGTTCTTTGATCTCCTCCCTCTGAGAAGAGAAACTTGAGGCTTCTCACCCTTTAACCTGGGTGGGCTTGTGTCTGCTTTCACCAATTAGAATACGGCAGAAGTGACCCTGTGTAACCTCCAAGACTAGGTCATAAAAGGCCATAGAGTTTCCCTTCACTTGCTAGAACCTTCTCTCTTGGAGTCCTGAGCCTCTAGGTAAGAAGGACAGCTACCTTGAGGACACCATATTGTGAGGAAGCCTGAGCTATGAGGAGAGGCTGTGAGTAGGCACTTGATTCAACCCAGCCCAAGAGCCCGAACTGTGAATGAAGAAGCTTTTCGATGATTCCCAGCCCCCAGCTTGAGTCTGTCTAGCAGAGGCTTCAGACGTCATAAAGAAGAAACAAGTCATCCCCTCTGTACCTTGTCCAAAATTCTGACTCATGGAATCTGTGGTCATAGTTAGATGGTTGTTCTCTGCCAGTAATTTGGGGTGGTTTGTTATAGAGTGATAGATCACTGGAACTGAAGGTTCATGGGACATTTTTACTCTTTTAACTTACTCTTCTGGAAACTCCAAGATTTTTTATTGAGTTGGTCAAAAAAGTTTTTTGGTTTTTTCTGTAATCTTACAGGAAAAACTAGAATGAACTTTCTGGTCAACCCAATACATTTTTTATTATTATGAAAATATTTATAAAGAGGTATCTGTTGAGTGGATATAGAGAGGAAATAAAGGAGAATGAAGTAAAAGGAGAGAGGGAGGGAGAAAGGAGAGGGTGAATCATTTTTGTGAGAAAGACTCAAGTCCGTCCCATTCAGTAATCACAGCTCAGACAAGCTTCCCCTGGACGCTTCTCGCCTCTGTGACCCATTCTTTCGGCCCTTTACTCCTGAAGTCCACAGCAGTAACTGACTCTGAGATAAACATCTGGCTGTGGGTCTGTGCAGCTCACTCAACCTTTCTGAGCACATTTCCTTACCTGTCAGATGAGGCACATGCAAATACGCAGACATGGTTGGGATGCCGAAGAAACAGGATTCAAACCCAGGGAAGTTCCTCTTGCTCCGTTGAAGGGTCTAGCAAAAGGCCTGGGGGGAATATTAGGAGAGGGGAGCTGCTCCCGACCAGCCCCCACTTGAGAGCCTTCTGTGTGGGAACCATGGGGGCCAAGGTGCCAGGCACAGAACAGGGAGACTGGGGTCTCAGGCAGAGATTGGGGTGCTCAGCCCCTCCAAGAAACCAAGTGATCCAGAAACCTTTCACCCCTGCATTCTCTGAATGAAGTCATTCAGAGGAGGAAACCCAGCCAGCCGATGTTTTATGCGTGGTCCGGCCTTGCCAGCAGCAGCAGGACTCCCAGGGAAGTACTATTTTATTTTATTTTTTTGGAAGTACTATTTTAAGTCAGAGCATGTGAGTGAGCTGGGAGCTTGAAAGAAGCAGGTTGGTCACCCACCTGTCCGCCCCTCATTCCAGGACCCTGGGTGGCCCTAGGCAATGTTAACCCAAACTGTGCCCAGCACAGGGGGAGCTGGCCTGAGCCACGCCTCCACTGGGGGAGCGGCTGGGGTCTTGCCCCTCAAGGCTCTCTATTGTGCAGAAACTAAAGGAGCTGGCCATTGCGACACCCGTGTGACCACCTCCCATGGGGACCTCAGGCCCTCCCTTTCTAGGTGTTGGCTCTGGTAAGGCTCAACCCAGGGGAGGGGGACAGGCATGCTTCGGAGATTCTGTGTGAGAGGATGTAACCTTTATCAGCCTTTTGAAATTGTTCTGCTGCTGCAAACTGTGATCTGACTGCTGGGGGCGGGGATACCTTTTTCATCACTCCTATCTTCCTCCTGGGATAGTAGGTAAACTGTCTATTTCAGGATTGCTACTGAATCCTGGGTAATTAGCATCTTTTCCTGTCAAGTTTCCAGGTCCCCCACCCTGCCTTGCTTTCAACTAAGTTTCAGTTGTAGCGTGGCTGGCATTTATTGAGTACCTACTCTGTGCGGAGTCCTGCGCACATTGTCTTTTTAAATCCACACCACCCCTGGTTAGGTACTGATGTGGGCCTTATGTTTGTTGTGGGGAGACTGAGGCTCAGAGAGAAAAGTGACTTGCTTGAGGTCATATAGGGAGTTAAGCAGAGCGGGACACAGATTCAAGCCTGCCTGACCCAAAGGAGTGCTCTGTGCACATTTTGAGTCTTGACCCAGTAGCTTCTTTAGGTTCTGAGTCAAACCCCACAGCTCAGAAGTGTTTTTGCTACACTCTTCCCTTTTGATGAATAATCAGAAGCTACAAAAGAGAGTCTTTTGGACAGCAAGGAAATCAAACCAGTCAGTCCTAAAGGAAATCAACCCTGAATATTCACAGGAAGGACTGATGCTGAAACCGAAACTCCAATACTTTGGCCACCTGATGTGAAGAGCTACATCATTGGAAAAGACCCTGATGCTGGGAAAGATTGAGGGCAAGAGAAGGGGGCAACAGACGATGAAGATAGTTGAATGGCATCATTGACTCAATGGACATGAGTTTGAGCAAACTTTGTGAGATAGTGAAGGATAGGGAAGCCTGGTGTGCTGCAGTCCATGGGGTCGCAAAGAGTCAGACACGACTGAACGACTGGACAACAGCAAAATGTAGAAATAGAAGGAACCACGGAGATCACCTCTTCTCTGCTATTCATTTCTCAGGAGGAGAAACTGAAGCCCAGAGAGAGAAGAGCCTTCCTCAAGGTTGCTTGATGCCCCAGGGGCAGTCCCCAGTGTGTTTATTCTATTCCAGCTCACAATAGTCCATCACTTTATCTCCCCCGTCTTCCTGTCAGTAGAACCAGTCATTCCAGCTCCAGGCAGGGATGTGAAGGTGTTTAGTGCCCAGATGGGGCTGATTCCCCTCTGCTGGTCCTGTGAGTCCTCTGCCCCTTTCGACAGGTTAGTTACAGACTGGGTCGGAGACAGGGCCTTCATTTGAAAAGTCTCCACAGGGAGACCAGCCCGGTGCTCGGGGACAACCTAGAGGGGTGGGAGGGGGGATGGAGGCTCAGAGGGATGGGGTATAAATATAATTATAGCTGATTCAGGTTGTGTGGCAGAAACCAACGCAACATTGTAAAGCAATTATTGTTAATGTTCACTCACTAGGGTGTGTCCCCTTGTTGACTCTTGGCAACCCAATGGACTGCAGCGCTCCAGGGTCCTGTGTCCTCCACGATCTCTCAGACTCCACTCAGATTCATGTCCATTGAGTTGGTGATGCCATCTACCATCTCATCATCGGCTGCCCTCTTCTCCTGCCTTCAATCTTTCCCAGCATCAGGGTCTTTTCCAATAAGTCAATTCTTTGCATCAGGTGGCCAAAGTATTGGAGCTTCAGCATCAGTTCTTCTAATGATATTCAGGGATGATTTCTTTTAGGATTGACTGGCTTGATCTCCTTCCCATCCAAGGGACTCTTAAGAGTCTTCTCCAACACCACAGTTCAAGGGCATCAGTTCTTTGGTGCTCAGCCTTCTTTACCTTCCAATTCTCACATCCATACATGACTACTGGAAAAACCATAGCTATGACTATAGGGACCTTTGTCAGCAAAGTGATGTCTTTGCTTTTTACTACTCTGTCTAGGTTTAGTCATAGCTTTCTTTCCAAGAAGCAAGCAATTATCTTCCAATTAGAGAAAAGAACTAGAAGCTTGAGCAACTGAGTCTGCAACCTGAATGCTTCTGAAAAACATTGGAGATGTAATTGTAAGTACAGTTTCTTGGGCCTCATCACTATAGATGATTCAATAGGTTTTGGTTGAAGCCACAGTATCTCTATTCAAGTAATTATCAGGCAATGACTGTGACTCAAACGACATTTGAGAATCGCTTGATATATTAATAAACTATTTATACTAAATACAGCAAGAAGTCAGGGTTTTTAGCAGAAGATGCATGGAAAGGTGAGTAGCAGGGGACTCAACTTCTAAGTAGTAAAACTTTTCAGAAGACAAACTCAGCTCCTTGAGGAATATAGGAAACATTATCATAAATAACATCTATAAATATAATTGTATAGTGTTTACCTCTTTAATGTCACTGACACTTGGGGCTAAGTAAGACTTGGCTTCTCCTTAATTAAAATAGCCTGCTACACACACACACACACACACACACGCACACACACACAAGAAATGTCTCATGTTTAGGGTCTGACTAAGAGCAGCTCTGAATTATCTCCGCACGAACCACCAAGGTCTGCAAGAGTCAGAAGCCTCTCCAGGTCTTTTAATGAGAAAGAGTTCAATAGAAGGAGTTGATTATACAAGAGATGTAAGAGCTGAGAAGCTAAACAGAGTAAGATAAGAAAGCCAGGAGCCTTGCAGGGGCAGGAAGTTGCTGCCTCCCCAGGGCCAGAAGCAGAGAGAGGAGGTGGTGTTCCCAGAGGCTGGGAGCTGGGGCCAAGCTAGAATCTGGGTGGGGACATTCTGGTGGAGGTGGGATCAGAGGCCCAGCACAGTCTCTGCTGGAGACACCATGGGCATACAGAGATGGGAGGAGAGACGAGAGGAGAAAGACCTTGACTTTTCCCCCCTCTCTCTCTCTGCAGGGCCTCCCATTGGCCAAATCAACTCAGAAGCTCTATGGCAAAGGAAACATAGTTCCTGTGATGTGAGAAAGGCTAGGATCTGGGTTCAGGTGGCGCAAGTGGTAGAGAGCCTGCCCGCCAATGCAGGAGACGCAAGGCATGTGGGCTCGGTACGTGGGTGGGGAAGATACTCTGGAGGATGGCATGGCAACCCACTGCAGTATTGGAGCCCCATGGACAGAGGAGCCTGGCAGGCTATCGTCCGTGGGGTCGCAAAGAGTCAGATGCAACTGAAGGAACTGAGCACCCGCTAGGATCTGGGATCGATGGGCACAGGTCGTCAGTATCGCTGAGGAAACAGCATTGAGTCTGTGTTAGCAGTCATTAAATGTTCACCAGCTGCTAACATGCAGTCACTCCACTCTACCCATTTATAGACAAGGAAACAGGGGCACAGAGTAATGAAGTGTCTCAGCCAGGCAGCAGGGAAGCTGGCCTTAGCTCTGACGTGGTGTTTTGACTCCCTACCCCCACCCCTGCTTGCTGCAGACACCCTCCAGGGCTGGTCTCCCACCCTGCTTAGGGGTGCGGCCTCTGGGTTGAGTGGTACCTCCCTTAGTGCAGAGTGGTTGTTAAGTGGATCATTTCCGCATCTTACAGCTGAGGAAATGGAGGTGCAGACGGGTCACTGGACTCTCCCTCCCCAGTGCCCCCGGATCACCCAACTTGTTGGTGACAGTGCTGGGAGTTTGAACCTGTCTCTCCTGGCTCCAAAGCCCAAGTCCTTAACTCTCAGGCTTGTTGAGGAAGGCAGACATGGGACCCCTGACTGCATCTCAGGGGCTCCCTGGAACCCCTTCTTGTGGCCATCGTCTGCCTCCCCTACAGATCCTCTCTAGCTCATTAACTCTGCCTGGAGGGCCGGCAGGGGTGGCTCAGGCATGACCCACACGCCCAAATAGAGGAATTCACAACGTCGTTTACTTATCAATGACTAAAGTTCATTTGATCATGAAGGATGGAGCCCTAATATTCTCCGAAGCCACTGTTGTGCCTCAGCGGTGCCTTTGATCTGCTAATCCCGAGTTTATAAGGTTAGGGGATAAGCGGGCGGAACGAAATTCTCTTCTCTTTCAGTCCACCTAAGCGGCCATGAGACCCCCAGACATCACAGACCTCCTGGGCTCCCTCGGCCTCCTCGCCTGGATAGCTCAGATGGTGCGTGAAGGGGGCCCCCATCTGGGGGTGGGGATGGGCGCTCCTCATCGGATCTTCCTGCTTCTTCCTCCTCCTCTCCCTTTTCCTCCTCCTCCTTCAAACACCAACCTCTTTATGCCGACTTCAGCCTTGGGAAAGTCAGGAAGCCAATCCAGCCAGTGATCCGGCCAAACTTTTGGGACCCACTCCTTTCACCCCATATGTCTTTCAAGGGACTTCCCTGGTGGTCTAGTGGCTCAGACTGTGTGTTCCCAATGCAGGGGGCCAGGGGCTCAACCCCTGGTCAGGGATCAAGATCCCACGTCCCACAAGCCATTCCATCTGGAGCCCTGCTACATTCTTTCTGTGGAGGTGACAGAGGCTCTGTCCCTAGTAGAGGGACAAGACTTCAGACCAAGTGAGCCCAACCCATGTGTATTGTATTTATAGTTCAGTCTGTTGAGGAGCGTGAGAGGTCTGTAGTCAGACCATTGGGGTATAAATCCCAGCTCTGGCCAGTTAAGAGACCTTGGACAACTGGTTAAACTCTCTAAGCCTCCATTTCTTTATTTATAAAATGAGGATAATGATGGTACTTACCATCAGTAATTTAATTCTCACTATGAGGTGGCTCAGTGGTAAAGAATCTGCCTGCTAAGCAGGAGACTCAGGAGATGCAAGTACTATCCCTGGGTCGGGAAGATCCCCTGGAGGAGGAAATGGCAATACACTGGAGCTTGGAACATTGGCAACCAGTATTCTTGCCTGGGAAATCCCCTGGACAGAGGAGCCTGGTGGGCTACAGTCCATGGGGTCGCAGAGAGGTCCAGTTCAGTTCAGTGGCTCAGTCGTGTATGACTCTTTGCGACCCCATGAACCACAGCACGCCAGGCCACCCTGTCCATCACAACTCCCAGAGTATACCCAAACTCATGTCCATTGAGTTGGTGATGCCATCCAACCATCTCATCCTCTGTTGTTGGCAAAGTAACGCCTCTGCTTTTTAATATGCTGTCTAGGTTGCCGAGAGGTAGACACAACTTAGTAACTAAGCCACATGAGGATGAGATGAGGACACTTACAGCCTGGTGTAGAATAAATGCTTAACAAGGGGCACCTGTTGTGATGGTTTTTGTGATTGTCCATAATAATGAGGACAACTTGCATCTGGGAAGTGTTGCCCATGCATCTGTTTGGTGGTGGGTTTGTGGCTGCCTTCTGCTTCCATAAATTCAGAGACAAACTAGGAGGACCCTGCTATGTGGCTTAGGCCAGCGCTGGGAGAGAGCTGCCAGGAGGAGCGCCACAGAAGAGAAGACAGCAGGTCAGAGGAGGCCAGGACCATTTTGAGGTCATTGTTGTTGTTCAGTTGTTCGGTCGTATCCTACTCTTTGCAACCCCATGGACTGCAGCATACCAGGCTTCCCTGTTCTTCACCATCTCCTGGAGCTTGCTGAAACTCATGTCTATTGAGTCGGTGATGCCATCCAATCATCTCATCCTCTGTCATCCCCTTCTCCTCCTGCCCTCAATCTTTCCCAGCATCAGGGTCTTTTCCAATGAGCCGGCTCTTCGAATCAGGTGGCCAAATTATTAGAGCTTCAGCCTCAGCATCAGTCCCTCCAGTGAATATTCAGGATAACAAAAAAATTATCAAGATCATAATAATTCATAAAAGCATTTACATACAAAAGAATTTCAAGGGCAAAGATTGGACCTAGGCCCCCTCCACTGGGGTGGGAAGGAGGCTGGTGGGGGCAGGAGCAGTTCTCTGGGGGTCTGAGGGCACTGTCGATCCTCATTCTGCTTCCTATCAGCCTGGAGTCCTTGGCCAAGTCTCCTCACGTGTGTGGATGACATGACCTGCCCCTGCACATGCCTCTGTTTTGCTTTAAAAATAACTTTATTTATTCATTGGCTGTGTTGGGTCTTTGTTGATGCAAAGGCTTTTGTCTGGTTGCGGCAAGCAGGGATTACTCTGTAGATGAAGTGCTCAGGCATCTCATTCTCTTGTTGTGGAACACGGGCTCCAGGGTGCTCGGGCTGAAATAGCTGTGGTGTCAGGGTTCTGTAGCTGTGGTTCCCTGGGCTCTAGAGCACAGGCTTGGTAGTTGCCGTGCACGGTCTTGGTTGCCCCGCTGTACATGGGATCTTCCCGGTTCAGTTCAGTTCATTTCAGTCGCTCAGCCGTGTCCGACTCTTTGCGACCCTATGAACCGCAGCACGCCAGGCCTCCCTGTCCATCACCAACTCCCAGAGTGCACCCAAACTCATGTCCATCGAGTTGGTGATGCCATTCAACCATCTCATCCTCTGTCATCCCCTTCTCCTCCTGTCTTCAGTCTTTCCCAGCATCAGGGTCTTTTCCAAATGAGTCAGCTCTTCACATCAGGTGGCCAAAGTATTGGAGTTTCAGCTTCAACATCAGTCTTTCCAATGAACATTCAGGACTGATTTCCTTTATGATGGACTGGTTGGATCTCCTTGCAGTCCAAGGTACCAGGGATCGAACACAGGTCTCCTGCATTAGCCGGCGGTTCTTTACCACAGAGCCGTCAGGGAAGCCCTGCCACTGTTTTTAAACTGTACTCTGTAAGCTCTTTCAAGCCAAGACTCTGCTTTATTCATTTTCATGTAATCCACATGTCAGTAGAGGGCACCCCATTTATAAGATGGACAGAACGTAGACTCCCATCATGCGTTCACATCTTGGAGTTGGGGGGTGGGGTGGGTGGGCCACCACACACTCCTGAGATTCCTGCAAATCCCTAGGTGTCCGCATGTGCTGTCACTTCTGACAGCTGCTGACTCTCTGCTCCCTGACTTCTCCCCTCACTTGCCTCTCTCCCCCATGACTGTTTCTTTACTGTAGCAGCCCCGAAGTGGACCCTAACTCTTTCCCCATGCCCCCCCCCAAAGCCACTCACACATGTCATTCCTTTGCATAGCC
Organism: Odocoileus virginianus; assembly: GCF_023699985.2. NCBI lineage: Eukaryota > Metazoa > Chordata > Mammalia > Artiodactyla > Cervidae > Odocoileus > Odocoileus virginianus. The sequence goes on along the minus strand of NC_069693.1, from coordinate 41,274,232 downwards.
AACTTGGCTGGTTGGCAATTTCAGGAGGAGGAATGGTGAATTATAGAAACTGACAAGTTACAATCAATATAAATTATCCTTCTCTAGAAAAGCCCCTTAGCTGTGGCTTCTACAGAAGGTTTTCACTCTATCTGGGTTTCTGCCATCAGCCCCACTTTTTCTCCAGCTTACCCCTAATCCCTTCTAAACCCTTGTGCAGAACAACTGAATTCATCATCGTCTTCTGGGCATGCATGCCAAGGTCCCACCTTTGCACACAAACTACCCCAGCAAGACATTTTCCTATACAAAATTCTATCTTTAAGAGAGCCTTTGGAACAAACTGTTAAATAACTTTTCTCTTTTTCCTTAACCCTTTTACCTGCACACCAGTGTGTGCGGGTCTGTCTGCCCTCATTTGTAAATGGGAGTCACTGTCTTTACCTTTCCATCTCACTAACCAATTTTTTTTTAATCAAAAGGGAGTAGTCAGCAAGGAAACAGAAGGGCCCCACAAATGTTCGAGTCCTTCTTATAATAAATATTTCATGCTGATAAAAATGGCACTGTAAAACTTTGCAAGAACTTTGGTTTCTTCGGTTTGGATCTCCAAGTAGGAAGTTTTTGACCTTGCTGACAAAATAGCTCTTTGCTCTCCCCACTGCTGAGATTTGCCGATGTCGGAAGGATGGCAGAGAGACTCTGAGGTTCCCTGTTAGAGAAAAGATGCCCGCCTCCTTTCCATTTGGTCCCTCTGCAGGGTGGGGTCTGTTTTATTTCTTTTTTTTCTCTACCATATGCAAATCTTCCTCTCGGCTTCCCTCACAGCTTGATAAATGATTGGTTCTCGCTTTCAACATCAAGAGCAAGGCATATATTTTTCTACTTATGCACGATTCTGTGTCTAAGTTCTTGGGCACTGAGAGAAAACAATATAGTTCTCCTGCAGGAGGTAGACTGTGTAAATATATATTAGTTTGGGGAGAAGCAATGAGAAATGATAAAATATTCAGAAAGCGGTCTGTTCTTGAGGGATGTTATTCCACACAGCCAGGGAGCAGATTAATGACATCGTTTGCAAGGAAGGGAGAACAGCTCCATAAAATATGTATTAGTAGGGTTGGTGGTGTGATGAGCGGAAGTGCTCAGGCTTGGTCCTGCGGGCCCCAGCCTCAGAATCAGGTATCCAGTTTTGCTCTCCTTCACCAGACCTCCCAACAACTGGCTCTGGGGCCCTGGCTGATGAACGCTCTGATGAGGGATGCTCTGGCCATACTCAGCCAGAAGTAGGGCAGTGAATGGGTTCTTTGATAGAAGTGCTGAGTGGAGAGTTGGGAGGCTTGGCCTGCCTCTAACAAGCTGTGTGGCCTTAGACAAGTTACTTAACCTCTCTGGGTCTCTGTTTCCTATATTACAAAATGAGGAAGACTAGATGATTCCTAACAGGGCTTGGGTACATGGCAGGGGGTGGGGAGGGGAGTCACCGGAAATGAAGCAAGCTGGGAAAAGTTGTATTTGGGAGGCCCCATCATCTGGGAGTGTAATGAATATGGCTGGAAGAAATTCTTTGATAAGGCACTTGAGGGTTGGAGTATAGGTCCTGAGATGCCCATGTGAGTCACAAGTGATGGTCCCCAAATTGCATTCTAAGGTGGATAGTCCTCTTAACTTTAGGATTTTGTTTGGCTGAACAGAGGTGCAAGTTTGGGGCCAGAGCGGAATTGCTTAGAGGAATGGCCAAGGAGAGAGAGAGGCTGAGAGTGACTGACACAGAGTGGCTTCTCTGCTAAGCAAGAGCAGATAGACATTTACTTTTTCTTGGCCTGCCTGAGGGGCCTGCATGGTTTGGTCTGATTCTCATCTCTTAGGTTACTTCTGACTCAGTGCAGAATTCTTTATCCCATTCCTACCCACTCCCACCAAGCCTAACTGCAGAATATAGCTTTTATTCCATAGGGCGGCCTCAGTTTTCACGGGTTAGTAGTGAAAAGTTCAGACACACATTCCATGTGTTGGGGATGCCGGCAGCAGTGACAGAGCTGGGTGAGCTGGTAGGGAGCATGGTTGTCACCATGCTTGTCCCCACAGTTGTGACAGATGTGGCGGAGCTTGGCTCAGAATCCCCCCACACTGTTCCTGTTCCGGCCGACCTGAGGCATCTGTGGCCCTTTCTGGATGCTTCCTCTGGCTGCTGGGGTTTACCCCATGGAAGTGCGGGGCAGTCAGCATCGCTGGGATCAGAGTGCAGCCAGTGACTGACTGAGTTTCTGGCCCTCTGACGGGGTGCCTGGGGTGATCTCTCTGCAGTCCCCAGGGGGAGTGAGCCCCGGTTGCCGTAGAGGTGATCTGCTCATTACAACCCCTATCGGCTTCCTCCCCTTCTCTGTCTCCCATCCCCACACCCTCCCTGGTGCTTCCTGGAATTCCTTCCCAGACGAACTCTGTTTCAAATCCCCGTCTTAGGGTCTGCTTCTGGGAAGCCCTGCCTAAGACAATAGATGTAACAGAATGAAAACAAATTACAGGATGGGAGTTTTAATCCACATGAGCCATTCACTTTCAGTCCCAAGGCAGGACAGCTCTGTCGTATCGCCTAATCCTGGGACACTAGGGAATCCAACCAACCACTCCTGGGGATATAGCTAATTTTTTTTAAAGCAAAAAATGTTACTACCCCTCTTGATAAGCCACTTGCAATTTTCCCATTGTAAAACAAAACTGTGGCATGGTTTTCACAGTTTACTAGCTGATTCCATGTGCCTCTGACAATTTTTCATCCGTTTTGGATGTCACAGTGTTTATGTGGGGATGGGGGAGGCAGACCCCTGGAAACTATACCTGCTCATGGTCCCCCCGACCCAGCACACAGCCAACTGTCCCAAGAGGGAGCCTCTGACCTCTTCCCATGTCACCACCCACCCCAAACCCAGAGGAGAGCTGGCTCCATCTGGGGAGAGTGACTGTCTCAGGCTGGGACAGGGAATGAGAGCCAGGGGTAATGACAGCAGCGGTGGGGTGCTTGTGGGGTTGGCGCGAGAGGTCTTTCCCAGGTGGGACTCCTGACAGATCTAAGACTTTGCACGTGAAGTGTGTGCTGGTGCACACTTGAATCTCTGGAAAGTCTTACGGGAGAGGTGAGATGAGCCTCAAGGTGCTCCAGGGGTCCAGAGGGGGAGGAGAGAAGGCTATGGACTTGGTTGATCCCTGGGCCTCTAGAAGCTACTGGATAGATGACAGGTGCCAGGCTGGATGCCCCCCAGAGTTGCTAAGTCATGGTGACTGTCTCTGGGAAAGCTAGGCACAGGTAGCTCTGAGCAGACTGGCAGGGTCCCTTAGACATTGTGACTGTCCTTTGGAGCGGCTGGTCAGTGCTGGTCAGGTGTACCTGTGTGCACTACCTATTTAAGATGGGAGAGGGGTGGCTTGGGCAGGTGCTGACCCAAGGACTGTGGTAAATAAAAGAGAGAGCTTTCTTTCTTTTTTTTTTTTTTTTTGAAGTGGGAACCTCCTGAGAGTTTGTACAGGCATCCCATCATCCCGGAGAAGGCAGGATCTCTGGGGTTCATTGTAAAGGGCCTGCTGCATCAATAAAACTCTTGGCTTATTAGTATTTAAAAAGCCCCAGGGTCCCCTCCCTTCATCACATCTCTGCAGCCACACTGGGCTCCTGTGATGAGGGATGAGGTTGGCAGATTGTCACCTGCTGGGTAGTGTTAGTCACTCAGTTGTGTCTGATTCTTTGTAACCCCATGGACTATAGCCCCCTAGGCTCCTCTGTCCATGGAATTCTCCAGGCTAGAATACTGAAGTTGGTAGCCATTCCCTTCTATAGGGGATCTTTCCAACCCAGGGATTGAACCCGGGTCTCCTTCATTGTAGGCAGACTCTTTACTGTCTGAGCCGCAAGGTATCTCCTGGCAATTTCTACTGTGGTTATGATAGAATCATGTGATACCTCTATAAGTTTGGCTGCCCAGAGTTTATCTGGTGTATACCTATGGCTGATTCATGTTGATATATGGCAGAAATGAACATAATATTGTAAAGCAATTACCCTCCAATTAAAAGAAATTTAAAAAATGTTTATCTGGAAGATGAATCCAGGGAACAACAGCAAAGGGATAGTGAGATGAGAAAGGGAAGGCGACCGCGTAGTGTGGTTCTCTGAGGACAGCTGGAGTGTACCTTGCTGGGGTGCTGTGGGAGGCAGTGTAGAGCTTGCCTCTGAGCTGCCCCACCTCCCCTTGTATGAAGAAGCTGGGATGTCAATATACCAACTCCCCTCTGACAGAGCTCGAGAGCTGGTTCTGGGGTGGAGTGGACATGTAGGGCTCTGGCCACTAGAGAAAACCTTCAGGCAAAGAGATGTGGATGCTGGCAGTTGGACAGACCCAGAGTTACAGGCAGTGAGGTGACAGCATCTTCTACACACCTGCCCCAAAGCTCTCCACCGCTCCACGCAACCTAGCCCTGAACTTCGAGGCCCTGGCCACCCGGCATCTCCCTCTTGCCAGCCTCACACTCACCGCACAAACCCTCTTCAAAGGGGACCCTGAGACTTCTGCCCTTCTACACCACTTTCCCTCTCTGGAATGCCCAACCTTATTCTCTCCATCCTCTGGAGCCCTCCTCCTGCACGGATTAGAGGCTTCTGGGAGCTTGGCCACCTAGAGTGCCCACTTTGTCCTAACCAGGGGTGGGTCTTCATTCCCAGCATGTAGCTCGCTTCCCCAAAGAGACAGCATGCTTGAGTCTTACACAGCTCTGAGTCTCAGTGCCCAGACAGCATCCGACATATAGTACGTGCTCGGTAAAAGCCTGTCGTGGTTGCTGAGGATACGAGGAGTGGTGAAGGTCACGAGGTCTCCAATCAACAGGTCCTGGGCTTACTCCATAGCCAGCTTGCTCTGCTTCTTCTGACAGGTCACTTAATCTCTCTAAATCTGTTTTGCCATAGCAGAGACTTGCCTGGTGGGTGGGACTCAGCTCACCCACACTTCTCTGCCTCCTGGGTGGTTAGGAGCACCCATGGAACTGCTGCTGCTGCTGCTAAGTCTCTTAAGTCGTGTCCGACTCTGTACGACCCCACAGACGGCAGCTCATCAGGCTCCCCCGTCCCTGGGATTCTCCAGACAAGAACACCGGAGTGGGTTGCCATTTCCTTCTCCAATGCATGAAAGTGAAAAGTGAAAGTGAAGTCGCTCAGTCGCGTCCGACTATTAGCGACCCCATGGACTGCAGCCTACCAGGCTCCTCTGTCCATGGGAGTTTCTAGGCAAGAGTACTGGAGTGGGGTGCCATTGCCTTCTCCAACCCATGGGACTGAGCTCCAGCAAATGTATGTGGCAGAGGTGATGCCCCCATCGCAAGCTTCTCCCTAAAGCCTCCCAGGCTCGATCCTTCCTTGTCTTTTTCTATCTGCCACTAAAGACAGAAGAAAACTGACCCCTGTCACCAGGGGAAGAGTGCTGCCCAGAGGGGACCCCACCCACAGATGGTTCCATAGGCTATCTGGTGAGTAGGAAATAAATATTTTTTGGTGATAAGCCACTGACATTTTAGGATGATTAGAGCAGTTTGTCTACCTGGTATAATGTAGAAATATTTTAAATGAGAGTGGTGTCAATGTCGCTTGGCTGTTGCCATCCTTAAAGATACAACATGTTTCAGAGATGCTGTACAAGTCTGCTAGGGCTGCCATAACAAAGGACCATGGACTGGGTGCTCAAACAACAGAGCTTCATCCTTTCAGAATTCTGGAGGCCGGAAGTCTGAGATCAGCAGGGCTGGTTTCTTCTGAGGCTTCTCTCCTTGGCTTGCCGACGGCTGCCTTTCCCTACATCTTCATAAGTCTTCGATCTGTTTGTGTCCAAATATCCCCCTATTATGATAACGTTGTAATATGGATTAGGGCCCACCTAATGACCTCATTTTTCACTTAATCACCTCTTTAACGGCCCTGTCTCCAAAGACAGTCACATTCTGGGTTCCTGGGGGTTATAAGACTTCAACAAACAGATTAGTGGGGACACCATTCAGCCTAAAGCAGAGGCTCAGGGAAAATTCTCTCCCTTCCACTCCAGGAAACTCTAAGACACCCTAGTAATTAAGAGTGATGTTCATGAGACTTCCCTGGCAGTCCAGTGGTTAAGAACCTGCCTTGCAATGTAGGGGACATGGGTTCGATCCTGGGTCACAGAACTAAGATCCCACATGCCGTGGAGCAACTAAACCTGAGGGCCAAAATCAGAGAGTCTGTGCACCGCATTGTAACATCGGCACGAAGCAACAAAGCCACAACTAAGATCCAACGCAGCCAAAAGAATGAGGATTGCAGCACATCCAACTTGCTCTGAACTGTGATGTCCAGAAGTTGTCAGATGGGCCCTTAATTCAAAGGCTATTCTTTGAGGGAACTGCAGAGAAGACACGGTGATGCTATGAGATGAAATTCACCAAGTGCGACGGCTGCTGGGGCAGGAGGAGCCTGAGTGGGGCGTGCGGGGAGGGGCAGCCAGACGCGCCATATGGCAGTCTTGGCTGTGACCCCATCACTCTGGGGAACCCTGGAACAGTCACTGAGCCTCTCTGGCTTGATGACATCATCCGTGACATGCCTACTTCTTCCCGGCTCTTTTCTTTCTCCTGCCTCCAGCCTGTACTTCAGCAGGGCTTTAGGGGAGCAAGTCAGAGGAATGACATCAACCACAAAAGATTTCTTGAGCGCTTACTAAGTGTCAGCCACTTCACAGAGCACTCTGGGTGAGTTTTGTCACGGCCTCCTCTCTAAGTGGGTTCTCTTGTTATCTCCGTTTGAGAGTGGCCCAGTCGGCTTAGAGAATTTGCTCAAGCAACCAAGCGAGAGGTAGGGCTGGCGAATTGGGTTGTTTGGTTGATAAAAGATGCAGATGTTGCTTCCTCAATGCGGCAGTCAGGAACTGGCCACACCAACTGTGCTGGACCCTGACATTTTTATCCACAGCTTGGGCTGGAGCCTGCCTTCATTCTGCCTTCAGGAGAAGAAAGCCCGCTCCAGCTGCCTTCAGAGTTCATCCTGAAGCCTGGCTACCCTCCCTGTCACTGTGCCGGCGGCGGGGAGCTTTCATTCAAGTGGAATTTAGCCGAGGACTTTTGTAGCACTTCATTTACATGTATGCCAACAAGCTGAAATGTGCAGCAACCTTGGAACACTTTCAAAGGCAGGAATAATTCCTCTGAAATAGGTCTTCCGAAAGCTTTATCTTGTCCTTTCTTTTTTTGTTAATCTTGGAGCCCCTTAGCATGTCAAAGCAATTTTTCTAATGTCACATCTCCTAGACATTAGCATGAAAGGGCTTTAAGAGATGATTTGAGAAAGAATAAATGTTGAATGAGCATTTATTATAGAGTCGTTTATGCTACATTTGCATTTTGACTCTGTTTCTGCCAGGCGGGCTGGAGAAGCAAGCTGATTTGAAAGTCAATGGCATCTAAACATGAGATGCTACAACTGTGTTTACACTCAGCTGTTTCCTCAACATGTTAATTTATTGAAAGAGAAAATTTCATTAGGCCGATGTGTCTAGGGGAATGAGATTAAGCAGAGTTGTGTGTCTTAACACTGAGATAGAATTCCCATCAGGACTGACCCCCATAATCAGGAGATCGAACCTACGTCTCCTGCATTGGCAGGTGAATTCTTTACAGCTGAGCCACCAGGGAAGATATGGTCTGGAGGCCGTGGAGCAAAAGTAAGAGAAGCTCCTTTTAGCTCAGTTTCTTTCTGTTACTGTGTTAGTCGCTCAGTCGTGTCCAACTCTTTGCAACCCCATGGGCTGCAGCCCATCAGGCTCCTTTGTCCATAGGATTTCTTAGGCAAGAATACTGGAGTGGGTTTCGATTCCCTTCTCCAGGGGATCTTTCCAACCAAGGGATTGAACCTAGGTCTCCGGCCTTGCAGGCAGATTCTTTATCATCTGAGCCACCAGGGAAGCTGATTTCTTTCTGTGCACCTATTACATTCATTAGCGGTGTCCTGTCTCCTTCAGGAAGCTGGCCAGGCCCAAATGGCATAATGTGCAGTGGTTAGAGCCCAGAGAGTGGGTAAGGTTGCCCAGGTGTGACCAGACCCAGGCAGAGTGATGGTAATCTCTGTTTCCTCATCTGGGACATGGCCACAGTAGCTGTCCGCATCTCCTAGGGTTGATACGGGGGTGAGATGGTAGGTAGATGTTGTCTAGTATAATGCCAGACACACCGGAAGTGCTCAGTAAACATTAGCTACTTTTAATATTTTTATTGATTTTTTTTTTGGTCTGCAGAACTTGGTAAAATTTCCAGAGAAATGACTGGTCTATGCCAACTATGGGCTTGTCCATCTCTGAAAGAAGCTCTTTCTGTGGGTTCCAACCACGGGCAGGTGGGATGTAAGTGGGTTCTGGGACTGATGGGCAGCTTAGTGATTGCTTCAGGCTGTGTGTGTGTGTGTGTGTGTGCGCGTGTGTGTGTGCATACCCACAAGAGAGAGGGAGAGAAGTATCAGCTAAACCACTGAAGGCTCTTGAAGCTTGGGTCTGCACCCTGGGATCTTTCCAGCTCTGGGTAGACGTCTGTCACTCCAAATTCCCTGAAAGGTCTTTTCTGTCTGTCGCCCCACCAGCTCCTCTTGTTCATCTTCACCAAATTTTGGCACTTTGTGGCTCAGATGATTAAGAATCTGCCTGCAATGCAGGAGACCCCAGTTTGATCCCTGGGCCAGGAAGATCCTCTGGAGAAGGGCATGGCAACCCACTCTAGTATTCTTGCCTAGAGAATTCCATGAACCGAGGAGCCTGATGGGCTACAGTCCATGGGGTTCCAAAGAGTGAGGCATGACTAAGTAGCTAATACTCACTCACCTTCATGTTCAATCAAGTTTGTGGCAGTTTTTTGAGCTTGGTTTTTTTAAACTAATTAATCAATTTACTTTTGGCTGCACTGGGTCTTCGTTGCAGTGCGTGGGCTTTCCCTAGTTGCGGAGCACAGGCTCTAGGGCTTGCAGGCTCTGGTAGGTGTGGCCTGTGATCTCAGTAGTTGTGGCACATGGGCTTAGTTGCCCTATGCCATGTGGAATCTTCCCAGACCGGGGATCGAACCCACGTCCCCTGCAGAGTCCCAATCACTGGAACACCAGGGAAATGTGACCTTCATTTTTGAAAGCCACTTCACCATGTTCTAAGGCAGCCTTAAATGGACCGGTGGGGGGGGGGGGCGGGGGAAGGGCGGGGATCTGTGCCAATTGGGAAGGGCTGCACTGGTTGCAGCGGGAAGCCCTGTCCCCTGAGCAGGACCTCTACCACCCTCACCCCTACCTTTCTGGAGCCCAGGAGCAAGTCTCCTGCCAAAACTAGACCATCCCCTTCATTCCACAGGTGAAGGGAGCTTAGCATCAGAGGGGGCTTCTCCCACCCCTTGTCACACAACAAGTCAGTGGGCTGAGCTAGGCTTAGTGTCCAGGCCTACAGAGGCTAGCCCAGCACCCTTGGCAGCCTGCAGGCTTCCTCTCAACATTCTGCTATAGGACTGGTTCTTTCCCTTGCTGAGTTGTGACTGACTCTTTGTGACCCCATGCACCGCAGCATGCCAGGCCTCCCTGTCCCTCACTATCTCCTGGAGTTTGCCCAGGTTCATGGGTCTTTCTGGAATAGATACTAAACCCACCCCCAAGGCCAGGTCTGCTTGGCCACTGCTCTTGCTGTTATCCATAAGCTCCTCCCTGCCTCCTCCTACTCCCCTGGGAGGGAACTCCCCTAGTTTGATCCCTGGATGGGGAAGATCCCTTGGCAGAGGAAATGGCAACCCACTCCAGTATCCTTGCCTGGGAAATCCTATGGACAGAGGAGCCTGGCAGGTTAGAATCCATGCTCTTGCAACGAGTCGGACTTAGAACACACATCTCCCAAAGGACCTAATCCCAGTCACCACCCTGAGACATTGTACACCACACGGCCTGCCTGTGCAGAGACCCATGGATCGCAGGACAAATGCTGTTCAACGTCCCACCAAGTCTGGCAGAATCAAACCCCAACTCTGCCGCAAGTCAGCTGTGTGACTCTGAAGAAGTCGTTTAACCTCTCTGAGCCTCTGTTTCCTTCTTTTTGTACAAAGAGAAGTGAAAATTTTTCAATTTGAGTCCGACTCTTTGTGACCCCATGGACTATAGCCTGCCAGGCTCCTCTGTCCATGGGACTTTCCAGGCAAGAATGCTGGAGTGGGTAGCCATTCCCTTCTCCAGGGGATCTTCCCAACCTGGAGACTGAACCCAGGCCTTCCGCATTGGAGGCAGACTCTTTACCATCTCAGTCACCACAGAAAGAGACAAGTTTCTTCCCATCTTTGACCCTGTTTCCTCTTCTAGAAAATTGAGGTTGGAACATCTATTTCTAAATTTCCATTGAGCTCAGCAGGCCTCAGACCCCCCGGTGCCAGGAGTGGGATTTGTCCCCTCCCTCCCTCTCAGAGGGGAAAACAGTCCCACCGAGGCCCCCACCTCACAAGAAAACCCCAGCACGCCTACAGCTGATCTGCAGCCTGGAGTGAATCGTCCTTGTTCTGTAGAAGAAGAAAGAGGGGAAGACTGCCAGTCAGGGGCTATCTCAAAATACAATCGTAAGTTTTGGCTCAGGAGGAGAGAGGAAGAGAGAGGGAGAGACAGAGAGAGTGAGAGAGAGAGAGAAGAAAAAAGCCCACTTCAAGGCCAGTTCCCCTCCCCGGGCTGGAAACCTGTGTGTGTGAGATGAAGGGACCAGAGCAGAGGCAAAGGCTGGCCTTCTGATGGAGCATGTGGTGCCCACTTTGAACGGTGGCCTTTGTGCCTGCCTATTCAGGGCGGCCTCAGGACAATGGGGGGCAGACACACAGGGGAGGACAATGACGAGGACATCACTGCCGCTTTGCATTCCCTTTGAAGTGGCTCTGCCCTGGCCCCCCGCTGGCTCCAAAAAGAATGCTTTTGTTGCCCGCTCCAAAGATGCTGTAAGATGCTGTGGAAAAAGTAACCGGAGGGGATCTGCTCGATTAAAAAAAAAAAAAATTAAAGATAAGAAACAAATCAAGCCGGCCACGTGGGGGCTGGCGGCAGCTTTGAACCCTGAGAAGAGAAGGGACATTGCGATCCAACCTTTTATCTCCCTAGGGGAAGTGACTGGCTTTCTGAAGGGCCCTCTCAATGGGAGCGGAGGCTCCGTGGGTGGGAGCTGGGGGCCAGGGTGGGAATTCCTAGCCTGCTGGGGTCTCCCAGGAGGGTCTGCAAAGCTGGAGCTGGGACACTGAAAGCCAAAGTTCGCTCTAGTTGCTGGCGCTTGGGCAGAAACCAAAACAGTAATCGGGTTTACTGAGTTAGCCTGTGCCAGGTATGGGGGGTGAGTGAAGTGAAAGTGAAAGGCGCTCAGTCGTGTCCGACTGTCTGCGACCCCACGGACTATACAGTCCATGGAATTCTTCAGGCCAGAATACCGGAGTGGGTAGCCTTTCCCTTCTCCAGGGCATCTTCCCAAGCCAGGGATTGACCCCAGGTCTCCCTCACTGCAGGCGAATTCTTTACCAGCTGAGCTATCAGGGAAGCCCCCCAGCTATGGTGGGGAGGGGGGGAGTGCTTGCTTTATTGCTTGTGTGATTACCTTAAAAGTGCCTCACTCTTAATCATGGTGTGAATGTGTGCACACAAAATGACTCTACATCGTAGAGGTGGAGGTTAATGCCAGAATGACCTAAATCAGGAATCCACACTGTTGGGTTCAAGGCTGCAGGAAGCAGGCTGAACAAGGAGAGCACTTGGAAAGTTCCAGAGGGTGCCGTTCGTACTGTGGTTTTGTCGAATTACTTCCTGGAGTTGTGTGGTGTACAACCTTGCATTCGGACATGGTGCCCCTGCCAGGGGTGGTTAAGTAATACATGAAATATCCTCATCAGGAATCTGCATCTTCAAATATTGTTATCAAAATCAGCATCAAGAATGTGTTAATTAGCTTGAGGATTGTTGGGAGTAGTGTCTTTTTTTTTTTTTAATTTTGGTGATATGAATGGAATTCAAGACAGGTGGTTGGTTGGTGAGGTTGTACAGGCCTCACTGTGAAAAATGAGATATAAGGATCTGGGAAACTCAGCAGTCTAAGACCAGCTTGGTATCATGTCTGACTCACTGTAAATGCCCTAAATTGTTATAATTATCCCCATTCTACTGCTGAGGAAGCTGAGGATCAGAGAGGTAAAATAACTTGCTCAAACACACACCCCTGGTAAATGGAGTGCCAGATTTTGACACTCTTGGGCTCTTGAACCCTACCTTGCCTACCCTGCCTTTGAGAGGGAGACTTTTTCAGCTGGGCAGTAGCTAGCTCAGATGGTAACTTTATGTGGCCTTCAGACCACATGTACCAAGGCCCCCTGCACAGCAGGACTTGGTACCCAGATCACGAGCCAGAAGTCCCTCAGAACTCCTGGATCTTCCCTGAGCATCTGGGGAGCTCTTCCTGCCTGCCATCCCCTAAGGTTGCCCTCAGAGGCTTTTTCGCAGAAAGTATTCACAGGGCAGGACCAAAGAAGGTTTTGGATTGGTAGACAACCCTCTGGGTCCCTTCTGAGCACCTAATCCCACTTTGGTGTGCCATCAAGAGCCAGAGCCCCTCAGGCTCTCCTTTGGAGGGCTTCTGGTGGTAAGAATGCAGCAGACACTTGGAGAGAGTCGGAAGCCATGTACCCTGCTCTGAGGGGCCACCGGGTGAACTGGCTGCCTCAACTGCCTTCCCTGATCCCCCTACTGATGCTCTCGGGGGACCCCTCCATCTCCCCCAGTGAGTGAGAGGCTGAGTCAGGTCTTGAACCCAGGTCTTTGGTCACAAGCATATGGCTTAAAAATGAACATCACCGCCCTCCCCCGCAAACAGCCACACACATTAACTGTCTGCAGGCTCTGTGCCTGAGACTTACCCAAGTACCTCATCTTCCAGGTTCCGACTCACTGCCCCACAGGTGGCCAGTGGACTGAAAGAAACCCAGAGGCCACATCAGGGACAGAGATCATGAGGTCTGCAGGAAGCAGAGGATGGAGAGGAAGAGAGAGGGGACCTCAGAGCCTGCGAAGGCTGCGACCGAAGGAACTAGCTTTTCCTGTCTGTCTGTCAGTCTGTCTGCCAGCCGGTGTCTCTGGGTAACCAACCCCTTTCAGACTCCCTGGCAACCCTGGCCGCTCTGGCCTGCTGGCCTCCTGGACAGGCATCTCTGTCTCAATCCCTGGGTCTGTCTCTTTATGACTCCTCAGGGTTACAAGCAGCCTTCAGTGGTTCTCAAAGCCAGAGACCTTTTTATCCTCAGCTCCTGGGCTTCCAGCAGCCCACAGGTTGACATGGGAAGGCAGTCTGTGTCTCCCCCACCCCTCCTGTGGGTGAAGCTCCTGCTCTCAGGCACTTCCTTGAACCGCTGGGGACTACAGCCCAGAACCTGAGCGGCCTACTCAGCCCAAGCTCCCCGCCACCTTGAGAGAGAGAGAGCCTGAGAGGGACCCTTGTCTGCTGGATCCAGGGTATGCTAAATAATTTGCCAGGCACTGCAGGGGGCAGGGAGAGAGAAATTGGGCTAGCTCTCTGCACTCTGGAGCACTGGACCCAGGATACAGGCCTGGCAGACATCAAGCCACCAGCAGCAACGAGATGACAGCGGTTAGTAGGTTGTGTTAGACTGGCAGGAGCTCAGCAGAGGGAGAGGAAGCCTGTTCTCAGGCCAGGAGGGCTTCCTGGAGGAGGTGTATGAGCCAAGTTTTGATTCCTGGAGCCAGAGGGCTGTAGATCAGGAAACCATTGCTGCCTTTTGCCACGCTCCTGCCTCACACAGCCTGACCTTGTGTTTAACCCCCTTATTTCCCACAACCCTGCAAGGTTTGTCCTTCCTTGATTCTCGATGGGAAAATTGAGGCATGGAGCGGTTATAGAGCCACAGAGCCAGTGACTGGTAGGGTCCTGGTGGGACCTGTCAGTCTGTGGTGGGGGATACAGACCCTTCAAAGGAATGAATCACTGTCATTCAAGGGTGTGCAGCAGGAGAGAGCCGTTGTGTGGGCTTGGGGACTTCCGGAGGGGTGAAGTCTTCATGGAGGAGGAGGCTTTCAAACCCGGCTCTGGCAGCATGCGTAGCAGTTTGTTTAGGGCAGAGGAGGGCACTCCAGGCAAAGAGAACAAGGGATAGAGCATGGAGGTGATAGAGCAAGGAGGAATTGTGAGTCGTTTGGGGGTGGCTGGGCAGTGAGCTGGAGGGAGATGAAGTTGGGGACAGCATGTAGCACATACTGTACACTCAAAAAAATTTATTGAATGAATGAGTAAATGAATTGTATCCCCAAGGTCTGTTAGTATATAGGAGTTCAACAAATATTGGTTAAATGAATGAACCAACTGTATTTCCCTTGCTTAGCACGGGTGCCTGGCACCCAGGCATTCAGTACATATTTGCTGAAATTAACGAATGAACTAATGAAGCGGTGAGGTAATGGAATCAGCCGGGAGGGAGATGACTGCCCTGGCTTCGAGACTCGGATGGTCAGCCCGCGACAGTGCCATTCAATCCCGGCCGCCCCGGCCCCCATCGTGCGCGCTCTAACGCGGAGCAGATGGCGGGGGCGGCGCGGGCCGGCCGGGCAGGGCTGTGAGCCCAGGCGGCGGCAGCCGGGCCTGATTAGGGCCCCCTCCCGCTGGCGGCCGCTGCCGCTTTGAAGTGAGCCGCTGCCGGGCCGCTCCGGCCGCCTGGCCGTCCCTGCCGCCAGGCCGTCGGTCCGCGGCTGGCGGCGGGGCTGGCGGCGCGTGTTTATCCAGGTGCGGGCTGGGGGCTGGGCGCGGGGATCTTCTTTCCTCCAGGCCCATCTGGGACTTCAAAGCGCAGCGCAGGGCTCAAAGGCGGCCTCGGGGTGGGGGTGGGAGCGGGGGTGGGGGGCTGGGGCGGGCGCACTGGCTTCCTGCGCTCCGCCGGGCCCCAGGCCCGCGGGGGTCCTGGCACCGCTGTCCCCCACTCCCATCCCGGAGAGCGCTTTATTGAGCGCCTACTGTGTGCCAGGCCTTGTCCTCAAGTGCTGCTGCGCGTGTGGGATTTCCCGATCTTAAACTACATCTGCAGAGACAGGCCAGGCTATGATCCCCGTTTTACAGGTGAGGAAGCGGATGCTCAGGAAGGTCAAGGGCTTGCCTGACACCTCTGCGGCAGCTTGTTCTCTACCAGGGTCTCTCTGCAGCCCTGCCTTTAGGAGCAGCCCCCTACCAGTTCGTCTGAGGCTTGGCCCTCCCACGTGTAGAGACAATGGTTGCAGTTTATTATAAAAGCAGCTGCTGGTGTGTCTTGAGCCCCTACCATGCGCCAGGGATGTGCCAAGCCTGTGCAGGTGCTCCATCTTGCTCACACCATCGTGTGAGGTGTGTATGGCCACTGTTGTGCTAATTTCAGAGAGGTCAAGAAACTTGCTTAGAGTCATACAGCTGGTAAATGCCAAAGCCCAGATTTGGACTTAGGGCCAGTTCTCCAGAGTTCTCCCTCTGCCCATCAGATTCCACCCCACTTGCTCCTTGGAGCCCTCCCAGGTAGCCCCAGCTCAGAGTTCTATCAGTCAGAACAGCCGGTAAGACTTAGTTATCCACACCCTCCATGCATCTCATCTTGTTCTCAGGCAGCAGCAGCACTGGCATCACTGGGCATCTTGTTAGAAATGCAGAGCCTCAGGCCCACCCCAGAATATGCAGAAGGAAGTCTGTATTTGAAAAGATTCCCAGTGAATTGGACGTGCATTAAAGTTGGAGGGGCACTGGACCATATGGCCATTTTGGCTAAACATCTGTTATCACAGGGACAACAGTCCCTGTGTGGGAACATGTCTTTAGGAAGTTGTTCCTCCCTCATCAGAAGGGGAGTTCCCCAAGGCAAGAGCCGGGCCTCCGCCATCAGACCAGAAGTGACTGGCAGTGGTGGTGCGTACCTGGACAGGCTGGGATCTCTGCGATGACAGTGTCGGGCCTCCCCCACTAAGCCGGGATCTTAGCGGAAGCTGAGATGGTTTTTGGTTCCAAACCAGGAGCCGGCCTGAAACTGGAATCTCTGGGACCCCCCGCCCTTGTGAAACCTGGCTCTTTTGGGGGTTGGGAGCCACCTGTGAGGAGAGGTGTCTGATATTTATGCCTTTCCAGAGGATGGAGAAGCCTGGGGTGGAAGTACGCCTTGACCCCGGGACCCTCATGATCCGCTTCCTGGCCTGGGTGTGCCTGTCTGAGGGTCCTGGAGGGGCATGGTAGGGGAGAAAAGAAGATTGCAGCTACAGAGGGATCGTGTGTGTTGCCTGACGCCAGGCCTCTCTGGGTAGACATTTGTCCTTGTGTGTCACCAAGGGACCATTCAGGCGGCAGGAAGCCTGGGCGGTGCAGGAGTGAGCCTGCTGGCAGCGGGAGGGTATTTTTAGAGCTTTGACTGACAGCTCTTTATTAAGCTGTCGCTGCCTCTATCCTGCCCGCACCCCCACCCCCTCCGGCCTGGATAAAAGAGAAAGCACATTGTCATTTTGTTAAGAAGAGGGTCCTGGCAGCCCTTCCTTGGTCCCTTGCCCACGGACAGGTTATTTCTCTCTGTGTCTGGGGGTCCAGGCGCCCCTGCTGGCACTTCCAGCGTGCCCTGCAGCCTGACCCTTCACACACCTGGCAGTGATAAATGGCTTCAGCGTCGCTGCCATCACCTTGCACCCTCTGATCCCGCTCACTTTGTTCTCTCTTTAAAGCCAGTGGGCGGGTGGCAGGGGGGCTCTCTCTCTTCTTCCTCTTCTCCATCAGCCGTCTCCTGGATACTTGCAGGCCTGTGCTCTGATACCACTTGAAAGGGACTGCGACACTCAGTTATCTGGTCTGGGAAGTCCGGCCATGAGTTGTCTGTGCTGACTGGTGGAGTATGTGGGGTGGGAGAGCATGCCTGTGTGTGGATGTAGATGTGGATTTGGGCATGAGAACTGTGTGCATGCTCCTTCAAGTTAATTTTGCTGCGGGGTAGGAAAGCTGTTGGGCTCTTAAAAATTGATCTTGCAGTGTGTGTACATCCCTGAGTATGTACATGCATACAGTGTTCGTGTGTGTGTGTGTGTGTGTGTGTGTGTGTGTGTGTGTGTGGAGAGCTGGAGATGTGTTACTATGTGTGCCTTTTAATTACTGCAGCTTTATAATTTATTGTGATGTCCAGTAGGGTAAGAATGTCTCTTTCCCACTACACCCACAAACATCCTCTTTTCTTTAAAAACTTTTTCTTGATGACTCAGGGATTCCACTCTTAGGATTATGCCCAGCAAGTTTGTGCATAAATGTGGATCAAAAGACAAGTACTAGAATGCTATTTGCAGTCTCTCCAAGCTGGAAACTATCCAAATGCCTGTGAACAGTAGAATAGATAAATAGGTAGTGAGATAGTTGTACATTGGGGTATTACAGAAATGAAGATAAATGATTGACAACTGGAGCAACAACATGGATGAATTGCACAATCATGTTGAGTGAAAGAAACCAGATACAAAAAGGCACATATGGTATGATTCCAAGTGCAGGGAGTTCAAAACCAGGCAAAGTTCGTTAAGATAGAGAACTTAAAGTTGGTAGTGACTACAGGAAGGGTACAAAGAGGTCTTCTGGGACAATAGTCTGTCTGTTGATCCAAGTGTTGGTGAAATGGTGATTCACTTTGTAAAACTTCATTGTGCTCTTCATTTCTAATTTGGGCACTTTTCTGAATGTATGCTATTCTTATAGTCGTTCTTCCATAGGATTTTTAGAATCAGCTGATCAAGTTCAATGAAAAGTGCTGTTGGGGTCTTGTTTGGAATTGCATTATGTTATGGATTAATTTGGGAAGATGTGCCCTCTTTACAACATTGATTCTTTTCCTCCATGAACATGGTATATCTCTCCACTTTGACTTCTTCATTTCCTCAGTGAAGTCTTACGGTTTTCTCCAGAGGCCTGTGAAGTTCTGACTGGGTTTGTTCTGAGGTACCTTGTGTACTGTTGTTATATGAAGGGGATTTTTTTCTTTTATGTTTTCAATTTTTTTTTTAATTGTGGTAAAATATACATAAAATAAAAATTTCATCTAAGCCTTTTAAAAGTATAATGGCTTAGTGGTATTAAGTATATTCACATTGCTGTGTAACTATCACAATCATCCATCTCCAGAATGTTTTAATCTTCCACAACTGAAACTCTGTTCCCATTAAACACTATCCCCTCTCCTTTCCTACCCCCCTGGAAACTACCATTTTATTTACTGTTTCTATGAATGTACCTATTATATGTACTTCACAAAAGTGGAATCAGACAATATTTGTCCTAAAACTGGCTTATTTCACTTAGCATAATGATTTAAATCTTTTCACCCATGATATAGCATGTGTCAGAATCTCATTCCTATCTAAGTCTAATTCTGTTGGGTGTACATACCACGTTTTGTTCATCCATTCATCCATCTGTGGATACTTGGGTTGTTTTTACCTTTTGGCTATTGTGAATTATGCTGCTGTAAACATTGGTGTACAAATATCTGTTTGAGTCCCTGCTTTCAATTCTTTTGGGTATATGCCCAGGTGTGGAATTGGGGGATTATATGGTAATTCTGTATCTAATTTTTTGAGAAACTGTCCTGTTGTTTTTCACAGTGGCTGCACCATTTTCCTTCAAATTAATTTTGCTGGGGGTAGGGAAGCTGTTGGGTTTTTTAAAATTGATCTTGCAGTTGTGTGCATATCCTTGAGTGTGCACATTGCACAGGGTGTATGTATGTGTATGTGTGGTGGTCACACATACAAGAGCATCACCTTTAGATAACTTAGAATGCTTCTGACTGCACAGCACAGAAACCCCACATCCAAGTGGCTTAAAGACCCGAGAGCTTTATTATTGCACCCATCTGGGGAGTTTAGAGGTAAGGTGGATTTTGGCCATGGTAATCAGCAGCTCAGTGATATCATTCTGTCTTTCTGCCCCACCACTCTCAAAGCCAGATAGTTGTAAAGTGATTGCCAGTGACAAGAGTGGCCACCAGCTTCTTTGGCCATGTCCAGATGGCTCAAGCATAAAGAATCTTCCTGCCAGTGCACAAGACATAGGTTTGATCCTTGGGTGGCGAAGATGCCCTGGAGGAGGAAATGGCAACCTATCCCAATATTCTTACTGGGATAATCCCCCATAGACAGAGGAGCTTGGAAAGCTATAATCCACAAGATTACAGAGTCTGACACGACTGAGTGACTGAACAACAGATTAAAAAAAAACAGGGTGGTGTAGTGGACACTGTGGTGTGCAATCCAGGTGGCCCTGGGGGGTGGGGGCTCATTGCCTTAGCTGTGGGGTGCTGGTGGCTAATGGCTCAGGTGAGTCCCTCCCCCTGGCAGGAGGGAGCACCCCTGCCCATGTTTATGCTGCCTCTCCAAATGAATGTGGGCCTTGTTCAATGAGTGGTTTGAGTGCCGTACAAAGGCTAGACCCTGCCTCAGTTTGGGACAACTCTGAAGGCCCTTCGGGAAGCCTTCTGTGGGGTTGCCAGAGGCCTCTGTTCAGCTGGATGGCAGCCCACTCCTCACTCTGCCCAACCCAGATGCCCTTACCCTCAGGGTGGGGCCCCCCGAGAGGACTCCCAGCGATCTGCCACACGTGACTCTTCATCTCATCACTTGGTTCCTGGGGTGCAATCTAACAGAGGCTGTCTGTACTAAATTTAAATGAAAGAACTATTTTAGAATGTTCAAATTTCCCATTTTATAGGCAGACACATATATCTGGGGAGAGTTTAAAATATTGCAGGGTTGGAAGAACTGTTAATTTAAATGATGACGGATCAAACTAGGTATCTTCAGTTAGTTTATTTCTTTCCTGATGTTACATAGATACAGGCACAGCTCCCATTTAAAAACACTGCAGGTTTATAACACAAGGCACTTATGGAGCATTTGCTAAAGTCGTATGTACAATTCCCATCTTGTCCTCACCATAATCATGTGGGATTATAGTGTTATCATGGGTGTTCATTATATTGTTATCATTAGCATTCTAAGGCAACAGAAGTGAGACTCAGAGAGGTTAAGTAACTTGTTCAAGATCATACAGATGTGTCAGGGTTTGATTAGGAAAGTAGAACCTCTACAAGTAATACAAAAATGGATTTACTATAGACGTTCGACCTTATGAGATTGTTCAGGCTGTTGCCTCTGCATCTGGGGTTGAGCCTAAAGTCAGTCTGAATGATGCCTGGAAAGGAAAGCTGGATTTGGGTGAGAGCAAGGACAAATTAGAAGCGTGTCTGTCTCTCACCTTCTCCAGCCTGGGTGCCGAGGGTGACGTGTGGGAGAAGCTGGGGTGCATCACCGCAGAGCTGCCGCACACCTGGCCTGGACCGAAAGACGCAGAGGGAGATCTGAGAGGAGCTGGAGAAGCCGGGGGCTGCCCTTGCGCTTGCAGAAGACCAGCAGACTGCTGGCAGCCTGAGCAAGCCGCCACGGGGCCTGGGGCCCTGTGTGACCTTCAGAGCCTAAGGGCATGGCTGATGCTTCACCCCCACCTTCCAGATCACACACGTAAGGTCTGTTTTGGCCAGCACTACCTCAGACCCATGAGGAAGTTCAGGGACAGCGTGGTTCTAATTTAGCCGAATTGGTGCAATGTGAAAGGATGGCAGTCCTGAGGGATAAAGCCAAATCCTGTCTTCCAATGAAGCCCACAGGGTGTGATTTTCACTTTGTCAGAGTGTGTGGGTAAGGGGCCAATGAAGGGGTGGGGTCAAACCCACAACTTTGGGGCCAGTCATTGGGTGAAGGACCTGGTGCAGCAGTAAGGAGCCACGGTTGTTATTAAGTTGCAAAGTCATGCCTGACTCCTGGCAACCCTGTGGACTGCAGCATGCCAGGCCTGGAGACCATAACAAACTTGAAGAGTGCATGTCCTGTCTAAAGAGGGGTGACTATGCCTCAGCTCCGCCCAATTGCAGCTATTCAGAAATGTGGGAGTGGTATGGCCAGATAATCTGATTTTTGTTTTTTTCACTATAAACTGTAGAGAGTAAATTTGGAGTGTGGGTGTTTGTATGAAATCTGCCAATTTGAATACGTTGGCAGCCAATTTGGCTTTTTTATTTTGTTACCTTTTATTTTGACATAATTTCAAACTTAGAGAAAAAAGTTGCAAGCATATTACAGGGAACTTCCCATGTAACTTTCACCTAGCTTCCTTACTCCTTTCTCCCTCTCTGTCTCTCTCTCCCTCTCTCTCACACACATGTATTCAAATATGTGTACATTTTTTTCTGAGCTGTTTGAGAATAAACTCTCCCTTTACTCCAAACGCTTCAGTGTGTATTTCCTAAAAACGAGAATTTTCTCCTACATAACCACAGAATAATTTTAAAAATTTGAAACGTTAATGTTGATATCATACTATGATCTAATCCACAGTCCACTTTCAAGTTCTATTTTTTTTCAGTCTAGTATCTAATCCAGCATTGTGCAGAACATTTTCGTATGTGACACTGTATTTACCAATTTGAATTTTTCAGACATCACTGTGTAAGCCAAACAAACTCTGACAAAGATTGGATTTGACTTCTGAGCACCCAGTGTGTGACTTTTGACCCTGGCGACTTCTAAGGGTCCTTCCTGTCTTGGCAGATTCTCCCCAGTATGCTGGCTTAGCTGTTGGGCTGCTGACTGAAGGCTTCCCCATTTTCTCATAAGCCTGCGAGGCAGTCCCCACTCTCTGGCTACAGCTCCCAGGCCAGGATCGTTCTTAGATCCTGGTTACCTTTCTTTCCCCTTGTTTTTAGCCACATCGCAATCAGGGAGACGTCCTGAATAGACTCAGCCAGACAGAAAGGTGTGATCAGATTCAAGGCAAGGACTAGACTTTCTGCATCTCTTCCTGGTGCATCCTACATCCCCTCTTTCCGGCATCCTCTAGCTATGTGCATGCGTTTTTTCCTTGCGTTATAGAAAATAAGTTTTATTCTCTCATATGAAAGCATTCTTATATTTATTTCAGCACATTCATAAATGCAAAGTACTCTTGGAAATGATATTTTTCTCCCCCCCCCCAATTTGGCTGCACCTGGTCTTAGTTGCTGCATGCAAGATCTTTGTTGCTGTGTGTGTGACTTTTGTTGCAGCATGTGGGATCTAGTTCCCTGACCAGGGACTGAACATTGGGTCCCTTGCATTGGGAGTGCAGAGTCTTAATCACTGGACCACCTGGGAAGTCTTGAAAACCATGGTGATACATTTTTCCATCAGTTGGCCTTCTTCACTTCCTTTTTTCCTCCTCCCTTCCAACTTGTGCTACCTCCTCTCAGGTCTCTGTCCATTCTCATATAACCACATATGTGCATATCATACACATGCATAGACATGTACACATGTACCATTGGAGGGTCTTCTCCATCATTGTTTATATGACCAAAATGAGATATTACAGGGGCTCCTCTGCAGTTTGCTCTTTTCCTTTGGTGGTATGAGAGTCCCTTGGTCTAACCCTAATTCATTCCTTGTGCAGGCTGTGCTGTGCCATCATTCAGCCAGTCGTTTTCCTCTGAGGGACACTGAGGTTGCGTATTCGTGAAAGTGAGCGCTGTCGTGGCCACAAGGAAGCCGGGAAACTGCAGGGACTTGTTTACTTCTTGATGCTGTCCCAGTGCACAGGCCTGAGATGGTGGTCCCTGAACAGGGACCCAGGCACTGGGTGGTCAGTGCAGAGCGGAAGGGAGCGAAGGGGGATTGTGCAGGGGGCTTTACAGCCCACACCACTTCTTCCCCCCAGTCTACTAGCTAGAACCCAGTCACGTGGTCCCAACCAAGCTGCAAGGGAGGCTGGGAAGCCAGGACTTCCTGGGTGTCCGTCTGCCATGCTTTAAAAAAAATTATTGATTGATTTATATTTATTTCTGGATGAGTAGGGTCTTCATTGCTGTGCAGGCTTTGTGCACTTCTAGTTGCAGTGACCGGGGGCCACTGTCTAGTCGCCATACACAGGCTTCTCATTGCAGGCGCTTCTCTTATTGTGGAACACGGGCTCTAGGGTGTGCAGACTTCAGCAGTTGTGGCTCCTGGACTCTAGAGCACAGGCTCAATAATTGTGAATCAATGGCCTTAGTGGCTCTGAAGCATGTTGGATCTTCCCGGATCAGGGATGGAACCGGTCTCCCGCACTGACAGGCGGATTCTTTACCGCTGAGACACCAGGGAAACCTTGCCATGCTCTCTTCTGAGAGCTTAGAAAGCATGCGTGTTTATCTTCGGCTGTGTCAGGTCCATGTTGCGGCATTTGGGGTCTTTCGTGGCAGGGCTCTGGCTTCTCTCTAGTGGTGGCATGTGGGCTTCAGAGTGTGTGGGCTCGGTAGTTTGTGGCATGTGGGCTTAATTGCTTTGTGGCACGTGGGATCTTAGTTCCCTGACCAGGGACTGAACCCATGTTCTCTGCATTTAGAAGGCAGATTCTTAACCACTGGACCACCAGGGAAGACCTTTGAGAGGTTTTTTTTTTCCATTATGAATAATAATTCAATAAATATCTTTTGTCCTTTGTCCTTAGGATATGATAGCTTAATTTCTATCAGGTAGGTTTCCAGGGTTAGGATTGCTGGGTTGCAGGAAATCAATATATGTATATATTTAAATGCAAAGTTTTCATGTTACTCCTGAAGTTGTAATTGGTGTTGCCAGATTTCTCAAAAAAGACAGTAATAATTTACATCTTCAGCAACATATGAATGTAGCTTTTCTCTAAATCCCTGCCAGCAATTGCATTCTTGTTCTTTTAAATTTTCCTCTGTGATATCTCATTGTCAGTTTAATTTGCATGTCCCTGACCACTAATGAGTGTGAGCATCTTTTCATTTGTTTGTGGCCATTTGGCTTCATTCTTTTGTGAATTGCCTATTCATGTCCTTTGCCATAATTTCTTTTGGGTTGTTTGCCCTTTTCTCTTCACTTTGTAAGAGCCCTTTGTATGTTATAGATGGTAACCCCTTGTCCTCTGCATCACAAATATTTTTTTCCGAATTTATTGTTTGTCTATTAACTTTGCTTATGGCATCTTTTGCCTTACAACAGATGAACATTGTTATGTAGTCAAATGCATCTGTTTTTTAATTTCTATATTCCAGTTTTGCATTCTTAGAAGGCCTTTCTTGACTCGAGTCCTTTAAGAAGTTGCTTTTCCTTCACGGACTGTGAACTGGAAGAGTCCCTCCGTCCCTCTCCTGGGTATTTGCAGCGTTCCTTACATCTCCTGGCCACATGAAGACCAAAGGCCCAGACTTAATTCCTACAAAACTTTCCAGGTTTTTGGTAGCTGAGCCATCTGGGTCACGCACATGGAAGTCAGGGAGGCAGTGTGAAGTTGGAGGGATCCTGGGCTTGGAATCTGAGAGCCTGGCTAACAGAACTGGTTTTGAGTTGCCTGTGTGACCTTGGCTGGATCACTTGGCCTCTTTGGCCCTCAATGACCTCACCAGGAACATGGTAACCCTTTCCTGCTGTGAATCTCAGATGATAAAATGAAAGTTCAGGTGCTCCGCAGGTTTTGAAATGCCGTTCAGAGGTTGAGATGCAAAAATAATGTGACACCTGACAATTTCTGAGTCTCAACAAGGAGTGACTTTACACTCCTCAGCTTATTTAATTCTCAGCAATTCCAGGTCATAGGTCTCATTGCCCTCTTCTTAGAAGTAAAGAAACATACGTCCAGAGTAGGTAAGTTACTTGTCCAAAGTTGCACTGCAGAGGAGTTGCAAAACAAAGATTCCAGAATTTGGAATTGCTAACCTCTGTATGTGTGTGTGTGTGTGAAAGAGAGAGATAGGTTTCAGTTCAGTTCAGTTCAGTTCAGGAATGCAAAGTCAAGCGGGCCTTAGGAAGCATCACTATGAACAAAGCTAGTGGAGGTGATGGAATTCCAGTTGAGCTATTTCAAATCCTAAAAGATGATGCTGTGAAAGTGCTGCACTCAATAAGCCAGCAAATTTGGAAAACAGCAGTGGCCACAGGACTGGAAAAGGTCAGTTTTCATTCTAATCCCAAAGAAAGGCAATGCCAAAGAATACACAGATTACTGCACAATTGCACTCATCTCACACGCTAGTAAAGTAATGCTCAAAATTCTCAAAGCCAGGCTTCAACAGTACGTGAACCGTGAACTTACAGATGTTCAAGCTGTTTTTAGAAAAGGCAGAGGAACCAGAGATCAAATTGCAAACATCTGTTAGCATCTGTTAGATCATCGAAAAAGCAAGAGAGGTCCAGAAAAAAATCTACTTCTGCTCTATTGACTATGCCAAAGCCTTTGACTGTGTGGATCACAACAAACTAGAAAATTCTGAAAGAGGGGAATACCAGACCACCTAAGCTGCCTCTTGAGAAATCTGTATGCAGGTCAGGAAGCAACAGTTTAGAAGTAGACTTGGAACAACAGATGGGTTCCAAATTGGGAAAGGAGTACGTCAAGTCTGTAGATTGTCACCCTGCTTATTTAACTTGTATGCAGAGTACATCATGAGAAACACTGGGCTGGATGAAGCACAAGCTGGAATCAAGATTGCCAGGAGAAATATCAATAACTTCAGCTATGCAGATGACACCACCCTTATGGCAGAAAGTGAAGAAGAACTAAAGAGCCTCCTGATGAAAGTGAAAGAGGAGAGTGAAAAAGTTGGCTTAAAACTCAATATTCAGAAAATTAAGATCATGACATCTGGTCCCATCACTTCATGGCAAGCAGATGGGGAAACAATGGAAACAGTAACAGACTTTATTTTTTGGGCTCCAAAATCACTGCAGTTGGTGACTGCAGCCATGAAATTAAAAGACGCTTGTTCCTTGGAAGAAAAGTTATGACCAATCTAGACAGCATATTAAAAAGCAGAGACATTACTTTGCCAACAAAGGTCGTCTAGCCAAGGCTATGGTTTTTCCAGTAGTCATGTATGGATGTGAGAGTTGGACTATGAAGAAAGCTGAGCACTGAAGAATTGATGCTTTTGAACTGTAGTGTTTGAGAAGACTCTTAAGAGTCCCTTGGACAGCAAGGAGATCCAACCAGTCCATCCTAAAGGAAATCAGTCCTGAATATTCATTGGAAGGACTGATGCTGAAGCTAAAATTCCAATATTTTGGCCACCTGATGTGAAGAACTGACTCATTTGAAAAGACTCTGATGCTGGGAAAGATTGAAGGCGGGAGGAGAAGGGGACGACAGAGGATGAGATGGTTGGATGGCAGCACTGACTCAATGGACTTGAGTTTGAGTAAACTCCGGGAGTTGGTGACGGACAGGGAGGCCTGGCGGCCTGATGTGCTGGCATGCTGCAGTCCGTGGGGTCGCAAACAGTCGGACACGACTGAGCGACTGAGCACCGCACTGCCCCACAGACTGTCTTTGTACATTTTGCTGAAGTAGGAACAGACCCAGAGTGGGAAGGTGAGGGAGACATTATCTAGTTAAGATAATTAGCAAGTACTTTAATCTCAGGACTGATTATTTTTTTGGCCGCATCACGTGGCACGTGAGATTTTAGATTCCCAACCAGGGGATCACACCCTATGCACTGGGAGCAGGCAGTCTTAACCACTGGACTCCCAGGGAATTCCCTCTCAGAACTACTTTACACTCGTCAATGTACTGAGGACCCCAAAGAACTTTTGCTTATGTGGATCACAGCTATCATTATTCACTGCATTAGAAATTAAAACTGAGACTATTTTAAAAATCTTTGTTAATTTTTAAAAAGTTCTCTCTTATGTAAACATAACTGTTTAGTGAAAAAGAACTAGATTTCCCCAAGCAAAAATGATTTGGTAAGAAGCATGGCATGATTTATTTTCACTTTTGTAACTCTCCAAATGTCTGGCTTAATGGGAGACAGCTGAATTCTCCTATCGGCTTCTGCATCCAATTTGTTCCAACATCACATGTCCTGTAGCCTCTGGAAAATGCCACGGTACGCTCATGAAGGAATGAGAGGGAAAAAGGCAAATGACGTCTTAAGGTTTGTATTAGCTGTCTGTGGTTGCTGTAACAAATGACCTGAAACTCGGTGACTTGCAACAACAGAAGGTTGTTCTCTCACAAGTTTGGATGGCAGAAGTCTGAAATCCAAGCGTCAGTGAGGCCATGCTTCCTCCACGGACTCTGGTGGGTTGGGGGAATCCATTCGTTCTCTTTTCCGGCCTCTGGTGGCCGCCAGCACTCCCAGGCTCATAGCTGTGTCACCTCAGTATCACCTCCATCTTCGCACCAGCTTCTCCTCTGTGCGTCTATCTTTTAAGGAAGTTTTTACTTCTTTATTTATTTCTGTTGTCTATCGCTGGCTCAGCGGTAAAGAACCTGCCTGCCAAGCAGGAGACATGGGTTCTGTCCCTGGGTCAGAGAGGAGGAAATAGCAACCCATTCCAGTGTTCTTGCCTGGAAAATTTCATGGGCAGAGGAGCCTGGCAGGCTATAGTCTATGGGGTCTCAAAAGAGTCAGACATGACTTAGCGACTAAATGACAACAAAAATTTCATAAAGTCACTTGTCATTGCCCACACAGAGATCCAGGTTGACCTCCTTAGCTCAAGATCCTGAATTACATCTGCAAAGAGTTTTTTTTTTTTTTTTTTTCTGCCAAATAAGATCCCAGTCACAATTTCTAAGGGTTAGAACACTGGAATATCTATTGGGAGACCACCATTCAAACAACTACAGTATTTTAAAAATAATTTTAACCTCCGGACCCCGTGAAAGGATCGTGGGGATTCCCACGGTCCCTAGGTCACACTTTGAAAACCTGGGATCTAGTTCAATGGTGTGCACACACGCATGCAGAAGCAATCCCCAAGCAAACAGTGGAAGGAAGGCCAAATATGCTTTCCTAATAAACTGGTGAAAATAAAGTTCCCAGGGAGAGTCCTAGAGGAAAGATTCCAGAAAAAGAGATGATAAGTGTCCATTGTGTGAGCTAGGACTCAGGCCTGGTGGAAGACTGGGGCTTGGGAGGACAATGGCAGCTGAAGGGAATGCCTAGTTTGGGGTTGTTTGCTGGCCAAGACTGTGAAATAACCCCCTCCATCATCCTAAAATCAGTCAAGGCTCGTGTCCACAAAGAGTGATGCTAGAAGAGAGAGTGGCTGGGGCTCCTGTTTGGGGCAGGAACTGGGCAGGATGTGGTGGGTGGGTTGGTGACTGATCCATCACTGACCAGCTCACATTAGGACTTGGAGGGCAGAGGTGAAGGAGAAAATGTAAGAAATGCCCTGTAGATTGTGAGAGGGGACCCAAGAGCTGGTGGAGAGATCAGCCTGGCTGGTTGGTACTTGCAACCAATACCCAAGTCGTTGAACCATTCATGGAGCCAGGAACCCAGGAAAAAGCCAACTCAGACCTCTTCCCATGTCCTACCTCCCCGAGGGGCTGGTGAGCGGTCTTGGGACCCCAGAGTCATGTGGATCACATTTTAAAAATCACAGATTTTGTACACCCCTCCCCATTTCACAAATGGGGAATCATAAAGAAAGTGACTGATTATTATACAAATGCTCCAAATACCCACACCCCACAAACTTTATATATATATATATATATATATATATATATATATATATATATATATATTTGGTTGTACCGGGGCTTAGTTGCAGCACATGGGCTCTTCAATGCAGAATGCAGGATCTTTAGTTATGGCATGCGAACTCTTAGTTGTGGATGAGGAATCTAGTTCCCTGACCAGGGATCAAGCCAGGCCCTTTGCATTGGAGCATGGGGTCCTAGCCATTGGATCACCAGAGAAGTTCCCCCATAAACTCTTTTATGTCAGAAAAATCATCTTTGAATCAAAAAATAAAGCAGAGTTGGAAAATATCTGCAATGTGTCCAAAAGGCAAAAGATGAATATCTCCAATATGAGAAAATAAATTCAGTATCCTCAGCAGACAGAAAAATAGGCAAAAGGCATGAACAAGTAACTTAGAAAAGAAACATAGATGGCTAACGAATATGAAACAAGCTGTTCAACCTTACTAAAAAATGAAAGAAATGAACAAATATCTACAGTAAGCTGTGATTTTTCACATATTGGTGTGGCCAAGACTGGCAATTCAAATAATTGATAGTATCCAGCTTTACAAGTGTGGAAGGAAAATTGAACTTTTGTGCTGTTGGAGGGAGAATTAATTGGTATAGTCGGATGGAGGGCAGCTAGAAAATGTGAATTGAGATGGAAAGTGGGCCTACCCTTTGACTCTGCAGTCCCACTTCTGTAAAATGGGGACAATAAAAGTCCCTATTTCAGTTAATTGTTGAGAGGCTCAAATAAGCTAATCCGTAAAGGCATTTAATGTAGTGTCTGGCAGAAAGAGCTTGAGAAATGTTAGCTATTACTAGGAATTTCTCCTAGAACACAAGCTCCTACATGCAAAATGATGTGTGTATAGGGGATGACCTCTGTGGTTTTGCTTTCAACAGTACAAAAAATGGAAAACAAATTGATTGCTCATCAAAAATTAAGGAGGCTAATTCCATGAGAGTGATGCTCTCTGCGGTTGCAGGATAAACCAGAAAAAGATATGAAGGTCCTTGATGGGTACTGTTTCTTAATCTGGATGCTGGTGACAGATGTGTTCACATTGTTAAATTTATCAGGCTGCATCCTTGTGATTTGTGCCCTTTTCTGTACATATGTTTCCATTTCAACGAGTAAAAAGCACCTATCTGTATTAGAGAATGATCTCCTCTAAGTAAATATGTACTTGTATATGTATAGAAACAAGTCTAAAGGGACATGGCTGCATCATGTTTTAAGTGGTTACTAGGTGGAAGGAGGAATCATTTTCATTTTCCTTTGTGTGTTTATCAATATTTTCTGATCTTCAATGAGTGTGTGTTACTTTTGTAATTAGGGGAAAACATAGCCACCATTGTAACTCTTTGGTGGTAAGAGTCAGAAACTCAGCTCAATCTTATTTAAAGAAAAAAAAATGCAATTAATTTGCACTTGTGACTGGAAATTTGGCAATGGATTTTGTTTCAGGCGTGGTTATAGGTGCATATGAGGTCATGGGGAAGCTGTTCCATCCCATTTCTCAGCCTTCTTGGAGTTCATTGGTCAACAGGGAAGGTGGGAATCAGGGGGTGTATCCATGGGTCCAAGTGACCAGAGCTGCTGTACAATGCAGAAGAGGGAGAGCCCTCCAAGGGCCTTTGGGAGGAGGAGGCCGCTGAATTGGGCCTCGAATAATGGGAGGGCTTTCATGGGCAATTGAGAGAGAAAAAGCTTTCTGAGTCCAAAGCTCTACAAAGTACTGTGTGCATGGTAGTAGGATGAGCATCTTAGTTGGTTGGACTATGAGATTCCTTATTAGAGACAAGAGGGAAAGTGTGGGCTAGGGTTTGACTGTAAGGGTCCTTCAGTCCTAGGGGCATTAATCGAGTTTCTTTAGGCTTATATTCTGCAGAACCCCTATTCAAATGGGAATCATCCAGAAGTGTGGGTTTCAGGCACAGCTGGTCCCAGGTGCTCAAACTATATTTGTTATCAGGACAGAGTCTCTCTGAATCTCTTTATCTTGGGTCCAGTTTCCTCTCTTTTGACTGTATTCTCAGAGTGTACCTCACTCTGAGGTATAAATGCTACTTAGCGACCCCAAGAGACCAAATATCTTTTCCCCAGTAATTTCAGCCACAGCTCCAGGATCTATGCTCACTGGTTTACAATGGGGAGTTCATTGGTCAATAAGGAAGGTGAGAGCCAGTGGGTATATCCATGGGTCCAAGTGACTGGAGCTGTGGTCTTCCTACACCAGTCACTATGTGCATTTTGTGCATGTACATAAACTATGTGTTTTTGTGCATTCCTATACCAGTCACTATGGCTGGGGGCATATTGTCTTGAGAACTCTTGGACCAAGGGTTGGTTCACACAAGTGATTCATACAAGTCACTTGGGAAAAAGACATTGTGATAAGATGATGAGCAACTTCTCTCTGGGTAGGCACAACTGCATCCGATAAAGGGATGACAGTCTCCTCCGGAGGCAATGATTCAGGCTAGCCAAAGTAGGACAGCCTTTCAATGTGGAGGGGCACTAGAACAGGAAGTCCAGTCTCCCCCACTTCTCCTCTTCCCCCCGAAAGCCAGAAGCCCAATAAGACTGGGTGCCATTCTTGTCCACCCTTGCATTCACCATGCTGCCTGGCGCTTATGGGTGTGTGTGGATTGCATTTCATGAAGTCCACGTAGTGACCTCTGTTTTAGCCAAGTCTCTGGAAGTTACGAGTGACAAATACTAAGTTCAAGTCGACATAACCAAAAGTGGGGAATTTGAATCTCATGTAATTAAAAGTCTTTGGTTGTATTTTTGCTTCAGGTTTGGCTGATCCAGCTGCTTAACAGATGTCATCAGGTCTCTCGCTCTCTGTCTCTTGGCACCCTCTGTCTTTTTTCCATGCTTTCTTCAATTTGGTCTTATTCTCAGGCCGAGTCTTAGGAGGTGGCAGACATGGTCCCGAGCGGCTCCAGGCTGACATCTTACCAGTTTAGTAACCCCAATGGATAGCAAATAGCCATTTCCTAATGATCCCATCAGACTTATTGGTCCAGCATGGTCCAACTCTGAACCAACCACTGGCCAGGGGATGGAAGCTCTGATTGGCCAGTCCCAAAACATGGACTCCCTAAAGCAACAGGTGGTTGAGGCTGGTTCGCTAAAGAAAATCAAAGTTACTGGAATAATGGCTGCTATCCAAGCAAAACTAACATGCATCCACTCACAATGACATCAGTCAGACCTTTGGGTTTCCCTGGTTTGGGGGGACCAGGCAGAGCCAGTAGCTCTGAACCCACAATTAACACCCTTTTAAGGAAGGACCCATGGCTCCTACCTCCAGAGACTCGCCCTGAGTGGGGCTATGAAAAGAAAAAGACAGGGGAAAACCCGCCATCCCTCCCCTTTGGAGCTGTTGGTGCCAAGTTTCTGGCTGAGCTTCTCTTAGAAGACTGGATCACAAAGCTCTGGAAATGGGTGTTTGGGATGGAAACACAGACACACAGTTAATTACGGCGTCCTGCTCGGCGCCACCCTAATTAAGGCAGTCCCCTGGTGGAGGCCAAGATTTAATGTTTTCTTTTATAGTGCTTGGTGGCAAGAGGGCAGTCCTGTCCTCTCCCCTTGCTCTGATACATCCCTGTCTGGCTGACCGAGAGCTGGGTGGAGAGGCCTGGCTGGCTGGCAGGGAAATGAGAAGGCCTGCCCAGGCCCCGTTGGAGGGACCCAGCTGCTCTCCCAGAACAAGGGACAGGACAGCAGGGGCAGGCAAAGGGAGGGGCAGAAATGTCAGTCCTGGCCGCCTCCTGCTGGAAGTGGTGGTGGGGCAGAAGTGTGCCACCTTGAAGGGAAATGTTAGGACTCTCTTGGCTCTGGGGCCCTCCAGGAAGTGGGAAATGGCTTCCAGAGGGCTGGCCAGGAGCACGGTCATCTCCTGACGTCTGATTCCATGACCCTCCCTCATGCAAATAAAACAAGCAAGACCTACTGCCAAAAAATATGTGGAAAAGTCTATAGAATCTCTTGAAACAAACAGCATTTCCCTCTCCTATCCACACTGTGGGCTTCCCAGGTGGCGCTAGTGATAAAGAACCCATCTGCCAATGCAGGAGATGTCAGAGACATGGGTTTGACCCCTGGGTTAGGAAGATCCCCTGGAGGAGGGCATGGTAATCCACTCCAGTATTCTTGCCTAGAGAATCCCATGGACAGAGGAGCCTGGCAGACTACAGTCCATAGGGTTGCAGGGTGTCAGATACGCCTGAAGCGACTTAGCGTGCCTGCATGCACATGCATCCACACTGTAGAATTTTACACACTCCAAAATGAAGAATTTCTACAATGTAGACTCTATCCACAATATAGAATTCACTGGATCACAGAGCCAGCAGGGACACAAAAATCATGTAGTAGGTGAAGAAATTGAGGCCAAAAGAGAAGTGATTTTCTCAAGATCCCGAGTGTATCTGATTCATGTAGGTGATGGCTGGCAAACAGATCTCACTATGAGTGCCAGTGCTGAATGATTGGAGCTAGAGGCTCCAATGATATGAGTCTGAATTCTTCATGTTGAGTGGGGAACAGACACTTGATCGATTTGTGAAGTCTGTCATGGGCCCTGGTGGAATGTGGTGGTGAATGTGCCAAGTTTCTGCCATCTCTGCCTAGATGTTAGAGGGGTGCTCTGAGATGGGCCCTAAAAATAGGTCATCTTGAACGGTTTTGGCTGGATCAAGAAGATAAATGTCAAAATGGGTTTGCTGAGAGAGATGTGAAATCTGTAAAGCTCCTCAGTGAACCACCTTCAAGTTACCATGAGGGATGGGTAGTCAGGGTTGAAAAATGGGAACTTCCAAGGGTTTTCACTTTAGGGAATCTTCTGATGAAGCTTGGGCCAGGAGCATTGCCTGGACCCAGAGCTGCGAGTTCCCTAGTCTCTTTCCTTGAGGGAATGCGGATCAGTGGTCTTCGTGGTAGATTCCAAGATCCTTGGAAGAACCAGCTGTTGTGAGGAGACATCAATCTGGGATACTGGTCACATAGTGCTTGAACCGAAATGCCAGAGCCAAAGGCCTGAGAGTCTATATACCTAAGATCTTCTCCTGCCTCCTGCCTCTGTTAACACCACCTTGTACCTGGACCAAGCCTCTTTCTTTACTGAACTGCATCTACATGATGAATGAAGGCCCAAGTGTTCTCATGGGTTCCTAGAAGCTCTCACTTGACCAAATAATCTAGTTTAAAAAATATATGATAAAATACTTGTAATGCAAATGTTATCACTTCAACCACTTTAAGTGTATAGTTTTGTGATATTAAATATATTCACACTATTGTGCAATTGTGCACCTCCAGGACTTTTTCATCTTACCCAACTTTAACTCTGCACACACCAAATAATAACTCTTGATTTTCACATGCCCTTGGCCCCTGGAAACCACCCTTCTGCTTTCTTCCTCAATGAATTTGCCTATTTTAGGCACCCCCATATAAATGGAATCACATAGTGTTTATCTTTTTGCGGCTGGTTTATTTCACTTAGCATAATGTTTTTGAGATCCATCTGTGTTGTAGCATCTGTTAGACTCTCTCTTTTTAAAGAAAAAAGGCTGGATAGTATTTAATATAGTTTAAAATTTTTTAATATTTAATTTTTAAAGGCTGGATAATATTCTGCTGTAGGTATCTACCATACTTTGTTTTTCCATTCATCTATTGAAGGCTACTTGGGGCACTTCCACATTTTGGCTCTTGTAAAATAAGGTTGCTGTGAACATGGGTATAAAAATATCTGTTTGAGCAGATACCCCAAAGTATAATTGCTGGATCATATGGTAATACTATGTTTAATTTTTGAGAACTCACCATACCATCTTCCACAGTAGCTGCACCATTTTACATCACCAACAGCAATGTACAAATGTTCCAATTTTTCCACATCCTCATCACACTTATTTTCTTTTTTGCCTTTGATAATAGCCATTCTAATGGATATTAAGTGGTATGCCATTGTGTGAATTACATTTCCCTAATGATTAGTAATGTTGAGCATTTATATGTGCTTGTTGGCCATATGTATATCTTCTTTTGAGAAATGTCTATTCAAGTCTTTTGTCCATATTTAAATCAGATTGTTTGTTTCTAGCTTTCTTTTAATCTCCTAGCAGGGCCCTGGAAGATTGTTAAAAAATGGTAATTTTCTTTTTCTGGTTTATTGAGGTATAACTAACAAATAAAATTGTGATATATTTAAAATGTATGATGTGATTATTTAATCTATGTATGCATTGTGAACGAGGCTTCCCTGGTGGTTCAGATGGTAAGAATCCCTCTTAATTGCAAGAGACCCCAGTTTGATCCCTGAGTCAGGAAGATCCACTGGAGAAGGGAATGGCTACCCACTCCAGTATTCTTGCCTGGAGAATTCCATGGACAGAGGAGCCTGGTGGGCTACAGTCCATGGGATTGCAAAGAGCAGGACACAACTAAGCATATACACACATTCATTGTGAAAAGTGTCCCATGATCAAGTTACTTAACACAACTATCACCTCACATGCCTACCTGTTGGGTGAGTGTGAGAGAAAATGTTTAAGATTAATTTCTTAACAAATTTTAAGTATATAATACAGCATTGTCAATTATAGTCATCATGCTGACACTAGATCATCAGAATTTACTTATAACTGAAAGTTTGTACCCTTTCACCATCCCCTCCCCATTTCCCCAACCTCATACCCTGCAACCATCATCCTGCTTTCTGTTTCTGTGAGTTCGACATTTTTTTAAAGGTTCCAGATATAAATGAGATCATACAGTATTTGTCTTTCTCTGTCTAGCTTATTTCACTTGGCAAAATGTCCTCTAGAAGGTTCATTCTTTTTTTTAAGGCTGAATAGTATTACATTGTCTAGATGTACCACATATTCTTTATCCATTCATCTATTGATGGACACTAGGTTGTTTCTATGTCTTAACTATTGTGACAATGCTGCTATCACTTTAAGAATGGTTTCATTTCCTTTGGATATATACCCAGAAGTAGAATTGCTCGATCACATGGCATTGATAATTCTAGATTTAATTTCTTGAGGAAACCCCATACTGTTTCCCATAGTGGCTGAACCAATTTACATCCCTGCCAATGGTGCAAAAGTTAGGAGGGGTAGCTTTTAAAAATTAATTTATTTGGCTTCATCAAGTCTTAGCTGTGGGTTTGATCCCTGGGTCGGCAAGATTCCCTGGCATAGGAAATGGCAACACACTCCAGTATTCCTGCCTGGGAAATCCCACGGACAGAGGAGCCTGGCAGGCTACAGTCCATGGGGCCGCAAGGAGTCGGACACAGCTGAGTGACTGAGCGCACACGGGTCTTAGTTGCAGGACATGGCTTCTCTAGTTGCAGTGCGAGTGCCTAGTTTCTCTGCAGCTTGTGGGATCTCAGTTCCCCAACCAGGGGTCAAACCCACGTGCCCTGCATTGCCAGGTGGACTCTTAACCACTGGATCACCAGGGAAGTCCAGGAAGGGTAATTTTTGATGGAAGAAAGAATACAGATGTGTCTGCCCCTCCCCGGCCCTTGTTGCTCCAGGGCCTCCTCTAGTATAACCAAATACCAGCAGTACCTGGATGAAACACACACACACACACACACACACACACACACACACACAAGCAAAGCAAGTCTATTTTCTCAACTGGCCAAGCTCAGTCTGCGGCCTGGCTCTCACTGGGCTCCTCTAGAAGCAGGGATGGAGCCTCAGGAGCATCCCTGCTCCTTGCCCAGGGACTGTTCCTGCCCCAAGGAATAGAGCCCCTCGATAAAACTGTCTGAGACTCTAGGAATAGGGATGGTTACTCTACAGTGAGCCATAGGGGACTGGAAGGGAGTTCAGAGTGCCCAGCAGCTGTCCCCAGAGGGCTGTCTGGAGTGAGTCTTCAGCTCAGAGGAAACATCCAGAAGGTGACTCTCCCGATGCTGGCTGGAGCCCTCACTGTGCACAAAGCTTCTCTCCACCTCCTGTCAGCTTTCTCCTAACTTCTGCTGACTCAAGGCCTCCACGCTCTCACGGCCCCTTCTCTGTCACAGCCGCTCTGCATCTAGTCCCCTCACGTTTCCCAGTCCAGGGAGAAGCATTAGACTGGCTCAGCGTATTAGACCCCGACTAGACCCAGACGGCGCGTCTGCTCTCAGCCCTCGGCCCCTTGCTCCATCTCAGCCAGAGTGGTCCCTGCAGGGGTCAGTGCTGCTCCTCCAGTCGCAAGGCCCCGCCTCGCATCCTTGTCCCCTCATCTCTTGGCGCTGCTGACCACCTCAGCTCCCCCGGGGCAAAGCTCTGGCTTTGGCATGGCTGCCACTGTACCTGCCCAGGTGGGAGAAGCCTTTGGGATTGCTCCGACGGGGCCCAGGGAGGCACTGCCTTCGCCAGCGGCGAAGGAGGGGCTGAGTGACACATGGAAGAAGAGCGACCCCCACCTCCCCCATGAGGCAAACCTGGACGAGGGGGCGTCGGAAAGTGAAGTTCCTCACCTGTCCTCCTCTGACGGACTCCTCTGAGAGGCAGTGCTTCTCCGCCTCCTCTCTGGAAGTGGGCCCATCACGTGGTCAACCCGCTGGATCTCCTCCGGGTGCTGGAGCCAGTTAGGTGACGCTTACATCTGCATCACGCTTTCCCTCTAACCCCCTGGGCTCCCTGGGAAGCAGTGTCTGAGACGGAGCTCAGCACGCAGGCACGTCTTGGGGTGTGCTCCTGGCGTCACTGCCAGTGGACTGGCTACCTGGAAGCAGAGCCGGGCGGAGGAAGAAGTGATCTGTGATGTGGCTCCTTGAGGGGAGTCCTGAAACTGGCACGGCCTTCAGAGCTGGGGTGAGAGGTCAGGTTTTTAAGCCCCTGTGCTTATCAGCTATTTGATGGGCTGCTCCAGGAAGGGGGGCATGACCCCCAGGTGACTTCCACGAAAACATCTGTAAAGAGGGCTGGCAGCTGGAGGCCGCCTTCCAACAGCACTGCCAGAAGCTGGGGAAGAAGTTCTTCACTTCTGATGGGGATCCACCACGCCTTTCTTCCTGCCTCACTTCCTTTCCCCCTCCTTCTTGCTTCCTTGGTATTATCTCTACCCATGAAGCAATTAGGAGGTAAGTCTGACCCACGTTGTGCTTTCTGGGGTATCTGGGGTAAGACATCCACTAAACCACCAGCATTCCTATTGGACAGATCTTTGTATTGAGACGTATCATAGGCTGTTGGTTAACCTATGACATAACTTCCCTTAGGTCAGGTGATCAACTCTCGACCAATCATCTCATATCAGAGGCAGACTGGGCCAGACATCAGCCTCCGGGGCTCCAGGGACTGTCTGTCTCCTCTTCATTCAGCAGGCCAGGCTCAAGGACTGACCTGTCCCGTACAGTTGGGTGCCTGCTATTTGATGGACCTTTTCCAGGCGGGGCGGGGGTTGGGGTGGGTGGGGGGAAGGAGAGCAGAATAACTTAGGTATGGTTCCTGTTCAAGGGGTCACAGTCCAGGGGGAGTCATCTGCCTTTTCCTCTCAGAGCCCTTGCAAGGGAATCCCAAACAGTGGCACAGGCAAACACTCTCGGCTCCCTGCTAGCCTTCTTCAGCCATTCCCACCTACCCTTGAAGTCTCAGTGGGTGATTGTTCCTAACTCATTATGGTGGCCGATGCTTGGTTTGATTCTGAACATGAAAATCAGATCTCATGGCTAACCTACGACATAACTTCCCTTAGGTCAGGTGATCTGAACTGCATTGTGATTTCCTGAAAATGATGCAGGTACAGTATGCCCTTCCATGGGGGTGGGGAGACATGGTGGACGTGTTGAGGATGGCATCTTTGATGATGTCACGTCCTCCACCCCCCCGCCCACAACAACCCTGGCTCTGGGATTATAGTTTTATGAGGTAATTGCATCCTTATTGCAGCAGCTAAGACCAAGGTCTCTGAAACCTGACTACCTACCACTTAGTAGCAGTGTGACCCTTAGCAGGTTGCTTAAGCTCTCTTTTCTTAGTTTCCTCATCTGTAAAATGGACATAAAATAAGACCCATAAAATAAGCCACTAAGGTGGCTCAGTGGTAAAGGAATACACCTGCCAATGCAGGAGATGCAGAAGACGCCAGTTTGATTGATTCCTGCATTGGGAAGATCCCCTGGAGGGGGAAATGGCAATCCACTCCAGTATTCTTATCTGGAGAATCCCATGGAGAGAGGAGCCTGGTGAGTTACAAGTCCATAGGGTCGCAAAGAGCTGGACATGAGTGAGCATGCATGCACAAAAATAAATCTTAGTTAACTGGAGTGGGTTGCCATTTCCTTCTCCAGGGGATTTTCCCAACCCAGGGATCAAACCTGGGTCTCCTGCATTGCAGGCAGGTTCTTGGCTGGCTGAGCCACCAGGGAAGCCCTGATCGGTAGACAGAATTGGATTAATCATAAACCTGGGTTGATGACATGCCGCTGGTATGTTTTTACCCGCTGCTCAACTCAGAATTCAAGAAACAGAATATTACCAATTGTTGCTGCTCCTCTGACCATCCCAGAGCACTGCCCTGAACTCTACGTTTATTATTTGTGTGCGTGTGTGTGTGTGTGTGTGTGTGTGTGTAGTTTTGTCACATATAAAGGTACATCCAAACAGCATATTGCTTTGTTTTGTCTGCTTTTGAGCAATATGAAAAAGATACACATCACGTGGCCTTCTGGGAGCTTTTCGTTCTGCAAAGACCCTTTTATTTGGGGTTTCTGCTCCTCACAGCTGAAGACAATCCAATCACCTGGCACCTTCTTGAAGGGAGAAAGAAAAACCCACTTTCAAGGGACGAGAAACACAAATTAGGTCTTTTCTTTCTCGCCCTTCATTTGGCTGCAGAGGTGTACTGGCTCTCATATGGGTCCTTCCAGAAATGCCTTCCTTCGGAATTTGTGTGTGTGTGTGTTTGGGTCATGTCCTTCTGACTTGGCTGCCCTGCTCGGCACAGGGTCCAGGTGTGAGGGGCCAGAAGATGTGACTGCTCAGAGACCTGGTCCATGTGGCGAGAGCCTGTGGCCCCTGTGGAATTTTTCTGAGGTTTCTGAATCTCCACTGGGAATCATTTTCCCTTTTCCATCCCAAATATGGACTGGGTTCTGGAAGGCATGGGAGAACTAATTTGAGGCGGGTATAAACACTTCCATGCTGGTGGAACCCTGGCCAGCAGGAATTCCAAGCCATCTGAGAAGTCTGCCAGGCTGGAGCTGGACTCTGGCTGAGACCCTCTGGTGTAGCTACTTTTAGCTGGGAACATTTTTTTCCCAGACTGTAGAAAGCCACACTTGAAGGATTACGTTTACTCAACAAAGACCCCAAACTGACCGAGAACATTCTCCATTGAGTTGGCTATTTACATGCCTGCCTCCCAGATACTGCCTTTCTGGGGAGCGGAACCTACCTACTTGTTAAGACCCAACACCTGGAAGGCATATAAACCTAGCTCTACCCCGGGTCTACCTCCTGTTGACTTTGGGCCACTTATCTGATGTGTCTCAGTCTGCTTCTGCATCTGGAAAATGGAGATCATAATAATGCTGTCTCAAGACTTGTTGTGAGGATCAAGTGAAATCATCATGCATATGAAAATACTTTTACATGAGAGTGTTTGTACCAGTCAGTCCAGGCAAGGCTATGCTGCAATAACAAATATCCCTCAGAGCTCGGTGGTTTAACACAGCAATAGTTTATTTTTCACTCTTGTAAAAGGTTTGCTGATGGCGCTGGCCACTCCCCAGGGCAGCGTTCCCCTATGTGCGATGCATGATCCAGAAGATCAAGTTCTTGTTCCACCATTTCAACAGGAAACCCCTATGTTCACTGGAGCAGAGAAAGAAATTAACTAAAAAGCTAAGCAGCACACTTTAGATTTCAATTTTAAATTGACCAGAACTAGTTACATGGCTCCATGTAACAGCAAGGGTGCTGGGATATAGGATATTTTTCTATGTTCAGTTAGGAAAAGCCAACCAGATATTAGAGAGCCCTTGTAATATCTCCCACGGTGTTCAATAAACAGTAGTGTCCTGCCTTCATTTTCTACCCTCATGGAGTTCAGAACCTGTTAAAGGTGATGAGATAGAGAAAGATGAGAAAATAAACATGGTTTCTTAATTTCTTAGAAGCACACAGTTCTTTGCATTTAGTAAGAGGTTTTTTTTTCAGCTTCATTTCCATAGTATCCTGGGGAGGGTTTTTAAGCCAGGAAATGAAGCGCTGAGGACTTGCTCAGTGACTGGACAGGCAGTCACTTTGCAGAGGAAATCCACCTGCACCAAGCCCCAAGGAGAGCAGGACAAGAGGCTGGGAAAAAAGGGCATCCCACATGCCAGGCATCAAGCCAAATGCTATATGTGTTGTCACTCGTGTCGTTACAAAAAGCACCTTGATTTTACAGATGAGGAAACTGAGGCTCAGAGAGCCAGGGCAGCAAGCCCGAGGAGGGAGGGCTGAGGGGGGGTCTGGGACCATCTTTGGCCTGAGGGTCAGGCACGCTGGGGTCCACCATCATCCCATCTGCTCACGCTACGGCTGAACAGGCAGAGCGGAGGGAGTTTTTGGCAAAAACCCCAATGTGACAACACCCAAGAGCCACTTAGCAAAAATCCAGAGTGCTCGTGGGAATTGCTCACAAATGAAAAATTAGAATGAACTTCTCTGTAGTGTAGAAGGAGCCAGTTGCCCCTTTTGGATAGAAAGAAGTTGGGGAGGGAGGGAGAGACTGTGCAGAGTTAAGGGAGGGGGCTCGTCTCCATGTTGGGGTCTTGGGCTGGCCGAGATCAGAATCAAAGCCTCCTTTCCTTGTTATTTGGGGTAACTGAGCCCCAGGGCGGGGAAGGGCTTGTCCAGGGCCACAGAACCAGGAGGCAGCGGAGGCAGGTGAGAGCAGCAGTTTCCTGATGCTCTTTTCCTCTCGTGGCTGCCTGGGGCTAGAGAGAAGGGGAGGTGTGGGGACCCCATTCGACAGCAGCTCCCAGCAAGCCCTGTGTGCAGGCGGTCCTCACCCAGGCTGGTCTGTCCCTGTAAGCCCACCACATTACAGATGAGGAGGGAATAGGGGAAGGGACACCCCCACCCACTTCTGTCCCCCAGAGTATCCCCTTTTCCATGAGAGTGATGAGGAATGTGTTGTCATGGTGCTTGTTAGGGTTCTGATAAGGTGGAAGAAACATCAGGCCCAGAGGCCTAAGGAGAAGATGATCAAAGGGAGGCTCTCTTGTTTCTGTGTTCCCCAACCAATGCACCCATGAAGCAGGCCTCCCCACCAGGCCCTCCCCAGGCTCAAGCTCCCTGTTCTGCGTGTGACCTGCTTCCCAACCTCAGAACTTGGCTTGGCCAGGAGCTGAGATTTAGAATGCTCAAATGTGGATGGGCTGCTTGCAGGCAGAGGTGGGGAGCGCTTCGATCCCTGGGCGGGCACGAGCTGAGGTGGGCCCTGCATGGCACACTGCAGGGTGTCCCGCTGCAGATGGCATGCGTCTATGCCCCTCCAGATCCCGCTGTGTGACCTGGCAGCATCACCTCTCCATCGGTGCCTCCCTCTGACTTTTGCTTGGGTTTGGTCAATGGGAAGATTCATCGGGGTGTGAGAAGGTGGCGGGAGGGAGATCCATTCCCTGCTTCTCTCCCTGCCTGGCCACAGTGCCTACCTGACTGCCCCCTTGAATGCCACCCTTTCTGGGTCCTTGTGCCTGCTCCATCATCCCCTTGTCCTTGCAGGCCTAGCTGTGGGACCCACTCCCACGGGTACTCCCTGTCCCTAAGAACTTTTGGTTCCCCTTCACCTGTAAAGAGCCTCACTTTCCCTTTGGAAGATGCCACCTGTTTCCGGCAGGGATCAGACTGGTGCAAACAGGAAGGATGGGACGTCGACCCCTTAGACCCCACCTTTCCCAGAGGTCACGGTTCTCAGGTCCCACAGTTGCTTCGCCTGCCCACGTTTCCGCCAGCCTGGCCCCTCCGCATGCCAGGCCTGCGCCAGGCTCCCGCCAGCCTTATTTATTTATTGAACAACATGCAAGCTCAGTTTCCTTTTGTGTTTAATGTGTCAGCGTTTCAGTGGATTCGGACTTCAAGGCTTGGATTTTGTTGACAATAATGAGATCACCCAGACAATTATCGTTTGATTTTTCAGTTTGCCAGAGAGGGGAAGATTAAAGAAAAGTTAAGAAGCTTTGGCTGTTTCCTGTTATCCATTTGCTGGGAGGGGTGGGGGTGGGGTTGAGGGGCTGAGAAGAAAAGAAAATCTAACTGCTTAAAAATGTCCACATCGGGGGACACGCAGACTGTCTGCTCCGCCCAGCAGGCTCCCTGTGTCTGTGATGGTCCCACGTGGGATGACCCAGAAGACTCCTCAAATCCCCAGGTGCCCACCATATCAGGCCACAGAGTCTGAAAATCCGTTGGCTCCAATATCCAAACCCCTCTGGCTTAAATCCTGGAGAGAGACTAGGAGACTGGAATTCAGCAAACCTTCATTATTATTATTGATTGAGTTGTTCTTCTTGTTTCAGCTCACCACTCATTGGTTGACACGGGAGGAGGTCACGCCTCTGGCCTGCTTCCCTCTGTGCAGTGAGCAATGATTGAATGAGATGATCCAAACCCACCTCAGCCCTGATTTCACCACTCATTCCTCCCCCTTATTTGTCTGGCTGGACTTTTCAAATGGGGAGACCCTGAGGAGAGGGTGCTAGGTGCTAAAGGGGAGGAGGAGGGTGCTGGAGAGACAACAGGCCCTGGAGTGTTCCTACTTTCCATCGCGCCCTCTTAACAAGACCCCAGCCCCAGAGAACAGGCCTCAGGTGGGGACTTCTGGAGCACACGTTCCAAGGGGCTCTGGAAGAAGCAGCTATGCTGGGGAGGTCAGGGCGAGCTGGAGGGTCTCCTTCGTCCTTCCTTCCCTCCATCTGGGATTCCTAGGGGGACTCCTGCTGTGAACTAACCCCCCACCGACTGGCAGAATATGGCTTTGAAGCTCAGAAAGACCATCCAGAAAACGGCTCTACCTCTGGAAATGTTCTCATGGCCCCCTTTACATCTCGTGCCCCTTTCTAGAACATCACAGAGACCCTGATTCCAGTGTTTCCACCTTTCCCTTGCTTGACGCCTTCTCTTACTCCCCGCCGCCTCCCTGTCCGGCTCGGATGCCTGTGTGGCTTTGCCTGCCTGCCCCCAGCTCACCACCCTTCTGTGACTTCCAGGTGGTTACTCTGCTGGTCTGTCCAGGTGTTGGCACTTTCAAACAATCTGCTACATATGGGATGTTGGAAGGGGACCACTGGGACAAGACTGTCACTGAAAAAAGAGAGAGAGAAATGATGGGAGTGAGGGGTGGGGTTAAGGGAACTCAGAGTCTTTGAGCAAGAAGAATGCTAGACAAAGGGGAAAACTGAGATCCAGAGAAAGGACAAACCCTAGCCTCCCAGCCTGGCTCTGAACTGCAGGCCTTCATCCAGGGTTTGACTCCCCCACAGTGAAATGAGGCAAGGGAGGGCAGTATACTGAGTTC
This sequence comes from Odocoileus virginianus, assembly GCF_023699985.2. Lineage (NCBI taxonomy): Eukaryota > Metazoa > Chordata > Mammalia > Artiodactyla > Cervidae > Odocoileus > Odocoileus virginianus. Next base: position 41,230,126 of record NC_069693.1, on the reverse strand, counting down.
TTCATAAAGTTTTTATTTTGAGAGTCTGTCCTTCCTGTTTTTGGTGTTTAAATGTCTGTTCTTGGGACTCCACACTCCCAGTGCAGGGGGCCGGGTTCGATCCCTGGTCGGGATCCCACATGCTACAACCGCCGAGTTTACATGCTGCAACTGAAACCCACACAGCCAAATAAATAAATAAAAATAAATAAGTATTATAAATGTCCGTTTCTTTTATGAAGTCTTGGTGAAAATGCATAATTGCCGATTTCCTAATGGACTTGCCTGGCATAAGATTTAAACTTAAAAGTTGGCAATGTCAAATTGATAAGCCAAGTTTGGAGGAGATTAGACTGTTGTCTCTTAGCCAAGGTCTGGGAACATCTGCCTCCCAGCATGCTGAGAACACACAGATCAGCATATATTGAATTCCTCTCCTGACGGGGAGCTCCCTACTGCCCCCCGCAAAGTGGTTCTGGGAGGACAGGCTTAGGGCAGCCAAGGCTTAGGGCCCCCACTGGCCCAGGGCAGGACCTACAGGTGCACCCAGAGCCCCATGTGGGAGGGATTTCACAGTCACGCCCCAGCCAGTCTGATTCCCAAGGCCTCATATCAGTGTGGATTAGAAAATGAACTGCATTTTTCCAGCCCCATCAGTGATTATGAGTGATTTTTCACTTTCTTTTGCTGTGTTTTACTCTTGTCTGCATTTTACAAGGAGCAGAATAACATTTACAGCCCCCTCCAATAAATCATCTTGGTACTGAAAAAACACAGGCCCGTAAACCTTTGCTGTCCAATTGTAAGAGTAATAATTGCTCATGGCGCTGAATTTTAACACCTAAGGAAGGACGATGAGAACGTTTCCCCCACATTAGAAAATAGCCGGCATTTGGGGTCTCTCCGTCCTTAGGACCACTTAGAAGTGAAGGATACAACTGGCTGTTTTGTGGACCATTGCGCAGGGGAGGTAGCAAACACTTTTGCCCCGGGAGGACCCTGGTGCAGAGACAAAGTCGGCTCCCCCCGGGGGCTCTCCTCTCTCTTCCGCTCGCCCACCCGTCCCCCACTGACCTCCACGGACACAGATGCCAATGCGGCAGGGAGCTCTCCTGGTGCATATTTGTGGAGCTGAATAATGAAGCAGCAGAGAAGAGCCAGCGAGGTGTGCGCCACTCCCGCCCCGGGAGGACTCTGTCTGGAGGACTTTGACAGATGCGGGAGTGGGGTGGGGGGGTGGGGTGGGGTGGGGTGGTTTCCTTCCTGTTGTTTGGCTCAAAACAGAGTTACGGCTCTTGATTGTCTCAAATGACCTGAAATGGTTTCCCAAGCAACCTGGGTAGACCCTGGGGGGTCTACCCCAGGGCCCGTCTGGAGGCCTGCCCACCCCTCAGTGGCCTGACACAGATTCTAGAAGGGCAGCAGATGCCTGGTGCTGAAGGGCTGGGGGTGTGGGTGAGGGCTGGGCGGGGCGCAGGGGGTCCAGCCTTGGCCCGGGCATTGTCTGCAGGGGCAGCCTGGAGAAAGTGGCCTGGGGTCGCTGTGGACAGTGATCAGCCAGAAGAATCGGGTCATTCTTCCAGAAAGCTGAGTGCTCAGAGCTGGGGTAATCCTGGGGGCGGGGGTCCTGGCCACCCTTTGCCCCTGGCAGGGCAGGCTGGGGGTCAGCGCCAGAGTATGGCTGGGGGGTGTCCTGCCAGAGAGGCTGGTCCTGGAATGGAAGAGGGGCTGGTGCTGGCAAGCCACGTTGTTTGGGGACTGGGGGATTTAGGGCCTGGAGATCAACAGGATGGGGAAACTGAGCCCCAGAGAGGACTCTCCTCATCTCCCTACCCAGTCAGTGGCAGGACTGGGACGTTAAGCTGGGAGTCTCTGGAGGCCTGGGTTTGAATCCCAGGCTGGTGGCTTATGAGGTGTGTGTGTGGGGGGCCGCAGCTTTTCTGTCTGAAAGACGGAGATAAGCATAGTCCTCTGAGAAGCTGACGCAGGAGGCAGGGCTAAGTTGTGCAAGAGGGCTTCTTTGCTTGTTTTTCACAACTGACTCTGAAACCAGGTCCACACGGTCCTGCTGGTCCTTCATGGCCCCTCGCAACCACCCTTTCCTCCTCCTAGCTCCTCCACTCAGCTTCTTGGGAACACTTGTTCTTCCTCTGTCCTCATCGGAGGACTGGCTTTTCTCACCTCCAGCCTCTGTGATTGCCCTTTCAAGATGTGTGACTGGGACTGAAGCCTTTCTTGCAGTTCTGGGCAGGGGTTGGTCAGCTAGGATGAGAAGCAGCACAAACTCCCAAGGATCCGAGTGACTCAGCACCTGGGTTAAAGACTGTTGAGAGTGGGTGAGGTCTCTGCAAGAAATCAGCATCTCTGTGCATGTCCTCCAGGTTAGAGTCCCTGTGGTGGTCATTGCATGTACCCCCATTTTACAGATGAGGAAACTGAGGCCTGATTTGCTGGAATCACTTTGGTTTGGATGTTCAGCATCTGTGTAGCCTGAGTCCTCCAGGCTTGGAGCTGGAGCCCTGTTCTGTTTCACACCTTGAGTGGGCACCTCAGGGGCAGGACCTGGGCGCCTTCTGACCAGGGACTGAAAAGTCATCTGGCTGCCACCAGCTCTGTGGGGTCCCAGGTGCAAGGGTATCATCAGGAGGTCTGGGCATTTCCTTTCTGCATACTCTAGTGTTCTGAGCACATGGAAGCCTGGTGCCTAGAAGAGGGAAGATGCCATCACTGAGGCATCTTGATTTCTGTTTTCATAGCAGCTCCATCCTCAAACTGAGCAGCCCTCAGTTTTCTTATAGAAACTGGGCCTTTAAAACACCCTTCCAGGGTGCCTACCTCCCTGCCAGGTCTGTGAGGCTGGAGGAAGTACAAACCATTTCTGCCCTCCCTCAAGAAGGTGAGACCTCAGGGGGTTCTGAGTTTTCCCTCCCCTGCGAGCTCCGAGAAGACCCCATCTCCACATGCTCACCCATGCCGCTAAGGTACAGGTTCCCACTGAGCCAGATCATGGAGTTTCAAGCAACCAGTGGCCCTGAATCCAGGGAAGCTGTCAGACCAGGCCACTTCCACAAAGGTGTGGAAAGTCCTGCTCAGCTAGGCACCCATAGTGGGTACTCCACTCTCCTGGACCACTCTCTAAGGGGTGGGTCTTGGATATGCTGTCAGTTTTAGGGAATAGAGAACACAGCAAGTAGGGAATCTGACCCCCAGGCCACTTATTATCTCACATAAGGGAAGCCCAGTGACAGGGTGGCCCCATATTGGTCTGCAGTGTCTTGGACGCCCAGTTCTTATCCCTTTGTTCCCTCCACCACTCTCAGCATCTGCACGACTTCTTGGCATGGCCATCCTCTTGGCCTCCAGATGCCCACAGCACCGTGAAACATCACGCGCTCCTGGGTCACCATCTGGGGGACAGGAAGTGACTGGCCTCCCCACTGTGTCTCTTTGAGGGAAATAGACCATCTTCTAGAAATACCCCTAGTCCATCCCGTACCTCTTCCTGGGCAGAACTGAGAGTAGGCTGGCTCAACACCAGTTATTGGTGGGAGAAACAGAATTCCCATGATGGATTTAGACTGGTTGATTTGTTCTGAAGTTGAAGTCCAGACTTCGTCTAAAATCCATTACCTTATACCTCTACCTTGAGGCAGAAGAGAGAATTTCAGTAACAAGCAATCAAACATATTTTTTAAAATTTGTATATATATATATATAGGCTTCCCAGGTGGCCTTAGTGGTAAAGAACATGCCTGCCAATGCTGCCAATGCAGGAGACATGAGATGCAGGTTCAACCCCTGGGTTGGAAAGACCTCCTAGAGGAGAGCATGGCAACCCACTCCAGTATTCTTGCCTGGATAATCCCATGGACATAAGAGCCTGGTGGGCTACAGTCCTTGGGGTCGCAAACAGTCTGACACAACTGAAGCCATTTAGCATAGCATATGTAGCATATATATATATATATATATATATATATATATATATATATATTCAGATACACAAGCATATACACACAGTTGTTCATTTCATTTTTTAATTTTTATTTTTTTAACTTTTCATTTTGTATTGGAGATTGTTTAACAATGCTGTGATAGTTTCAGGTAGGCAGCAGAGACTCAGCCATACATATCCATGTATACATTCTCCCCTAAACTCCCTTCCCATCCAGGCTGCCACATAGCATTGAGCAGATGTTTCAGTTTTAAAGTACCAATTTAAAATTTGATATATGTTCCTATTGGCATTTTCTTAATTGTTTTGGGTTTGTTTTTGTAGGTCTTTTCCTTCTCTTGTGTTTCCTTCCTATAGAAATCCCATTAACATTTTTTGTAAAGATGCTTGCTATATTGTGCTATGCTGAGTTGCTCAGTAGTGTCCGACTTTTTGCAACCCCATGGATGGTAGCCTGCAGGCTCCTCTGTCCATGGGGATTTTCCAGGCAAGAATACTGGAGTGGGTTGCCCTGTCCTCCTCCAGGGGATCTCCCCAACCCAGGGATCAAACCCAGGTCTCCTGCATTGTAGGCAGATTCTTTGCCATCTGAGCCACCAGGGAAGTGGTGCTAAATTAACTCTTGCTTGTCTGTAAGGATTTTGATTTCTACATCAATTTTGAATGAGTTCCTTGCTAGGTGGAGTAATCTTGGCTGTAGATTTTTCCCTTTCAGTACCTTAAATATATCCCGCCTTTCCCTTTTGGCCTGCAGAGTTTCTGCTGAAAGATCAGCTGTTAATTGTATGGGGTTTCCCTTGTACATTGCTTGTTGCTTTTCCCTTGCTAAAGAACCAGTTTAAAAATTATTTTAAAAATTCTGATTATGATGTTGCCTGTTGTTGTTCAGTCACTCAGTTGTATCTGACTCTTTGCGACCCCATGGGCTGCAGCATGCCAGGCTTCCCTGTCCTTCACCATCTCCCAGAGTTTGCTCAAACTCATGTCCATCGAGTCAGTAATGCCATCTGACCATCTCATCCTCTGTCACCCCTTTCCTGAGATTTTCCTTAATTGATTGGGTCTCACCTGGGCTTCCCGGTGACTCAGTCAGTAAAAGAATCCTCCCGCAATGAGGGAGACCTGGGTTTGATCCCTGGGTCAGGAAGCTCCCCTGGAGGAGGGCATGGCAACCCACTCCAATATTCTTGCCTGGAGAATCCCAGGGACAGAGGAGCCTGGCAGGCTGCAGTCCATGGGGTTGCAAAGAGTGGGACATGACTGAGTGACTAAGCATACACCTGGGCTCCAGGTTGATTGGCAGCTGCCCAGGAGATGCCAATGTGTGGCTGGGTTGAGGACAGAACCTAAGGCCCCTGGGCTCATTCACATCCCCACTGCTACCACAACCAACACTCAGTACTATTTTCATCTTTGCCAATCCTATGGATGAAAAACAGTACCTCCCTGCTGTTTTAATGGGCATTTGTCTGGTTACTTCTGAGTATCCCCCACTGCCCATGATTTTCTCCCCACCCTCTTGCCCAGCTCATCCCTCCCACAGCATACCTTTCATACCCCTGTCTCACAGGGTCTCCTAGGTTATCTGGGGGACAGGCAGCAAGGGGTGGGGTCTATTTTCCATTTTGGGGATGTGGACATGAAGACTCAGGAAGGACCCAAGGTCACACAGGAGAAATGGTAGAGGTGGGTTCTCATCACTCTTCACACACTGGTCCATCTCTGCTTCCAAGACGCTGATAGTTCCAAACTATCTTAGGTGAGGCAGGGAGTCTTTTTGGACATCTTCCATGAATGCTAAGAGAAAACCAGAGAGAAGGGCTGTCACTGGGGAGAAGGGTTTAAGGTCATGCCTCTCTGTCCCTCTGCTCCTCGAGGGCAGGGGCTGGGGCTTCCACGGTCCCCCTTCTGTTCTCTGTGACACCCAGGACAAGCCATGGGCTGGATTCGACTCATGGCACCACTTTGCTTGGCCCACAGAGTGATTTTTATTTAATTTTCCATGTTTTATTAAGGTATATTGTTTAATAAGGTATAATGATTTTATTGTATTAATATAATTTACAGAGAGTAAAATTCACCCTTTTTAGTATGCAGTTCTGCGAATTTTGACAAACCACTGCCGTGAGCAACGTATAGTTCATCTCCATCACTTCCCCAAATCCCCTGTGTGCTTTTTTTAGTCTATTCCTGCCCCCAAACCCTACCTTGGCAACCACTGATCTGTTTTCTGTCCCTACAGTTTTGCCTTTTCCAAAATGTCATGGAAATGGAATCCTACACTAGCAATCTGTTGAGTCAGAGCTCTTTCACTTGACAGTATGCCTACGAGATTTGGCAATTTTGTTGTGTGTGTTGGTGGGTCATTCCTTTTCTTGCTGATCAGCATTCCATTACATAGATATACCATAATTTGCTTATCCATTGCCCAGTTGAAGGAACATTTGGATTGTTTCCAGTTTTGGTGATTACAAATAGGAAAACTGTCATAAATACACACTTACAGAGTCTTGTGTGAACATAAATTTTTATTTCTCTTGGGCAATACCTAAGAGTGGGATGACTGGGTTGCGTGGTAAGAATATGTTTAACTTTATAAGAAATGGCCAAATTGTTCCCAATGTAGTGGTGCTCTTTTGCATTCCCATCAGCAATGTTAAGATTTCTAGTTGTTCTACATATTTGTCAGCACTTGGTATTGTCAGTTTCTTTTTATTTTAAATTAACTTATTTTAATTGGAGGCTAATTACTTTATAATATTATGGTGGTTTTTGCCATACATCAACATGAATCAGCCCCAGTTGTACATGTGTCCCACCATCCTGAACTCCCCTCCCACCTCCCTCCCCACCCCATCCCTCTGGGTTGTCCCAGAACACCAGCTTTGAGGGCCCTGATTCATGCATCGAGCTTGTACTGGTCATCTATTTTACATATGGTAATATACATGTTTCAATGCTATTCTCTCAAATCGTCCCACCCTCTCCTTCTCCCACATAGTCCAAAAGACTGTTCTTTACATCTGTGGTCTGTTTTGCTGTCTTGCATATAGGGTCATTGTTACTGTCTTTCTAAATTTCATATGTGTGTATTAATATACTTATTGGTGTTTCTCTTTCTGACTTACTTCACTGTGTATAATGGGCTCCAGTTTCATTCACCTCATTAGAACTGACTCAAATGCATTCTTTTTTATAGCTGAGTAATATTCCATTATGTATATGTACCACAGCTTCTTTATCCATTCATCTGCTGATGTGCATCTAAGTTGCTTCCATGTCCTAGCTATTGTAAACAGTGTTGCAATGAACATTGGGGTACATGTGTCTCTTTCAGTTCTGGTGGGTACATAGTGTTATCTTCTTGTGGTTTTAATTTGCATTTCTCCAATGACTAATGATGTGGAACATCTTTTCCCATGCTTCTTTGCCATGTATATATCTTCTTTGGTGAAGTGTTCAAATCTTTTGTTAAATTTGTTTTTAATTAGATTTTGAGAGTAATTTTTATGTTTGGATATGCTATAAAGTATTTTTAAAAATCAAAATCTGTTTATAATATGTCAAGAGATTTCATGTGAAAGTTGAATCTGGCCAGGTTGAGCCCAGCATCCCACGTGGCGACAGTGGTTGAGGCTGGGTGGAGCCTGCATCTTTACATGAGCTGCATCCTCCAGCCTCCTGCCTCTTTATTGCCAGCCTGGTTCCTCTAGGTATTTGGGTTTGAGACCTTCTGAATGCTTGCTTCTCTTTGACCGGTAATGTGTGTTGGTCACCTAGACAGCGCCCCCTAGGGCTGAGTTCAGGTTTCGCACTGTTTTTCTTTCCACCTTCCCACTCACCCCTTGCATGGGATGGAATCCCCCAAACCCACTTATTCAAATAATCCCGAGCCCCCTCCTTATGCCCTCTGGTTCCTTGATGTTTCCCACTTGACCACCATCTTTTGCCATTCAGGTGGCAGTTTACATGAATGGCGCCCTCTGGAGTCGTGCAGTTCACAACATACACTGCCACGAGCAGTAGCCAAGTCCTCTGTCTCTCCTTAGCTCAGGACTCAGGTGTTTATTGTTCGCTCACCAGGTGAGAGGATGCTGTATAGCCGAGACCAGAGCCTGAAGTTGTCTCAAGACAACCCCACCTTCTTGGCTTTGGTTTTAAATTGATAAATTCATTGTGATGATGATACTGGACCAGTGGTCCTCAAGCTTTAGCATCACTTGGAAGGCTTGTTGAAACACAGATTGCTGAGCTTCACCCCCAGAGCATCTGATTCAGCAGGTCTTGGAGGGGCCTGACAATTTACACTCCTCTAGAGCTCCCAGGTGATACAGATGCTGCTGGCCTAGGACCACACTTTGAGAACTGCAGTCTTGGATCTTTCCAGAGTGAAGGAAAGTGATTCTGAATGGGGGAGGTTGATTTGGGGAGCGGAGGTGATGAGAGGAAAATTAAATTCCCTGAGAGAGGAAAGCTCTGAGTGGAATTCTCAAATCCTGAAAATAACAGGATGGGACCTGGAGACAGGGCTGTGGTAGCCCCTTTGAGAGAAAAGGCCATATCTACGGTGGCTGGATTGAGACCCCAGGCCTAAGCAAAGATCATATGCCAAGACGTGGCTGGAGGCATCCGAGCAGCAATTTCTGAGCAACGCTGTATCCAGCTTTGCCTTCGTTTGAGGACTGATCAACAGTGGCCAGGGACAAATTTCTAGTCAGGCTACTGGATGGGTCCTTGGAATCAAGTTTAATTTGATTTTAGAAAAATAAAGTAAGAAGTTTTTTTAATATCTAGGATCATGGAGCAAAATTCACACTTGCTCTAGATGATTTAGTTGTAAGCTATGATAAACCTAGACAACATATTAAAAGACAGACATCACTTTGCTGACAAAGGTCCCTATAGGCAAAATTATGATTTTTCTGGTAGTCATGTATGGGTGTGAGAGTTGGACTGTAAAGAAGGCTGAGCACTGAAGAACTGGTGCTTTCAAACTGTGGCGCTGGAGAAGACTCTTGAGAGTCCCTTGAACAGCAAGGAGATCAAACTAGTTAATACTAAAGGAAATCAACCCTGAATACTCACTGGAAGGACTGATGCTGAAGCTGAAGCTCCAAAATTTTGGCCACTTGATGCAAAGAGCCGACTCATTGGAAAAGACCCTGATGCTGGAAAAGATTGAGGGCAGGAGGAGAAGAGGGCAGCAGAGGATGAGATGGTTGGATGGCATCACCGACTCAATGGACATGAGTTTGAGCAAACTCCAGGAGATGGTGAAGACAACGAAGCCTGGCATGCTGCAGTCCGTGGGGTTGCAAAGAGTGGGACATGACTTAATGACTGAACAACCTCTGTCTCCACAATTATGGAGTTTGCCACTGATAAATAATTCCGTCTTTCCTAGGAGTGTGCAGAAATGGATGGTGGAAGGACATCAACACATGATAAAAATTAATTCGTGGATACCCTGCAAAGTGGAATAGTCAAGAGTTGGTTGAAATTACTGCTTGTTCTCCTGGTCACAAAAGTTTTCTAATGTAATATAACAATGATGGTAAAAGCTCTACCCAGCTGCCGGGGCTCTGCTGCATTGGGTCCTATCCGCAGGGATCTCCAATTACATTATTTATTTTGAATCTCCCCCAAGCCCCATGAGGTAGGAATTTATTTCTTTCACTTTATGAATAGGAGAAACAAACTATAGTTAATAACTTGTCTAAAAGCACATGGCCAGGGGTATGAGCAGGATTAACACCCAGCTTTGTCTTACTCTGTTACCTGGGGGATTATATGGCTGTAAGGATAGATAATCTCTCAAATCACCTTGAGTATAAAATGGTGCTCCACAGGAAGGACACAGGGTGATGGCAATGGCCAAGGGCTGGGGGTGAGGCTGCAAGACCTGGACCCGGAGGCCTGTGGGGCCACTGGGCCTCAGCATCAGTTTCTCTCTGCTCCATCTTTCTTTGCTTTCAGACACTTCATTATCCTATTTGTCTGGACTGGAATCCACAACTGAACTCCAATCTCTACTCCCCAGCAGGAAGGACCTGATTGGCCCAGCTTGGGTCAGGTGTCCACTTCTGGGCCAGTTGGCTCTCTCAATGGAGGGCTTAGTGGGGGCAGGTAAGCTAGGCTGCCGATGCCTTGCAGGTAGGGAGGTCCTCTGAGTAGGCGGCCCCCATGTTGTGTAAGAGAACCAGAAGCTCTAAGATGTAACCGCCGAGCTCATGATGAACCCAGAACAGAACCAACCAGCTAGGCAGACCTGGATCTAACCTTTGACCCCTCTGGGTAACCTTGGGCAAAGTCCTTGAGTCTCAAAGCCTTGGTTTTCTCAGTTGTAGAGTGTAGAAACCATAACCCAGAGCTAGGGATTGTTATAAAGAGTAGATGATGTTTACTCAGCTTCTTATACAGTAATAGATTCCAAGTGTTAACCTCAAGGATGTCTGTATTAACGAAAGGCACTTTTATTGTGTTTTTCTCTTCCACAGTAGTCATATTGATCATAACAACAAAATAAGAGAGGATAAATAATTGTCAGTTCCCTTTGTCTTGTAATTTTTAGCTCCCAAGTCTATCATTAGCCTTTGTGTGACCTCAGGCCACTTATTTGAATGTCATGGGGTCTCAGTTTTCCTGTCTGTAAAATGGGCACAACCTTTCCTCCACTGCTTCTTACCATCTTCAGTGACAGAGCTCAGGTTCTGGCCCAGGGAACTAGAGGGGGAAATAATAGTTTAAAAGCAAGTGTTAAAAAGGTACCTGAAATGCCCCATGGATGCCCCTTGGGTGAGACAATAAGCTTCAGAAAGCTGGTTAGCTCACTCTATCTGCAGAGGTCCAGTATTGACAGGTATTCAAATTTTTAAAGAAAAACTACAAAGGAAATACTTTATTTCTTTAAGAAATATTTAAGCATCTGCTATACTAAAATTTTAAAAAGTGTTTAAATTAAACATTTAAATAAAAAGTCACCATAGTGATCAAATAAGTTGTCTCTTGGTGAGGGGGGGGGGCTTCCCTCATGGTTCGGTCAGTAAAGAATCTGCCCACAATGCAGGAGACCCTGGTTCAATCCCTGGGTCAAGAAGATCCCCTGGAGAAGGGAATGGTGACCCACTCCAGTATTCTTGCCTTGAGAATTCCATGGACAGAGGAGCCTGGCAGGCTACAGTCCATGCGGTTACAAGAGTCAGTCCCAACTTGGAGACTAAACCACCGCGGGGCCGGTGAGTGGGTGGGCTGCTGACGGTTTGCAAGCCCTCCTCAGAGGCAGGCAGGGAGGTCCAGGGTCTTATTCTGAAGGCTCGGGCCAGAGCTTGAGTGGTCCGAGCCTCTGGCCAGGCTACAGCAAGTCCCCCCTTCACAATCTCCTCCCTGCCGGGTGCCAGGGATGACTTCAGCTGGAAGACAAAGGGGCCTTCATGTTCAAAGGCCGGCAAGACGGTTCATCCTCCGTCCTCCACAAACAAACAGGGAGGCTTTGATCTGGGCGGGGGTGGAAGTGGCAGCTCCAATTAGGCGATCAGCCCGTGACTGGGCTAAAGAATGTTTGTAATAAAGTAAAAAGATCTAAGTGGCGGTAATGAAGGGCAATAGAACAATGGTGTCACTCGGGATTCTCCGCGAGCTGTCCCATTTGAAGTGGATTAACCGACTGGTATGGGATAGGACCAGGGGCCAGTCCTCAGAGGCTCTGCTGGGACTCTGCCTCACCCCCACTTGGCACAGGGTGGGCACTCCCAGGTGCACACGGAAGGACCCCCAGAGGAGCCTATTCTCTGAAGCATGTCCCCCTCCTTACCTCTGTAGACACTGCCCCTTCCACCCGAGTGACCACCCTCCTCAGTCAAAGCTTGGGAGTCCAGGCCTTCCCCAGTGACCCTCCTGTGGGGAAGACACCTCTGCACTCCCAGCCTCATCCCCTTCACTGGCTGTGGGTTGCTTCACTCTCTGGAGCTTGACCTATGGAGTTGGGTTCTGCTTTATAGCAGGACTCAGGCTCTTTCCTGCTAGAAGGCATTTGTAGGAACCCCCACAAATGGAAGATGGCCCATCTTCCTCAGCCCTGGCGTCAATTGTACTCATTATAGGGGAAAGTGCACAGGAAAGACTTTGTATTCCAGTCAATGGTTTGGTAGGTAAGCTCACACAGGGGTGGTATCTCCAACGTGCCAACTGCTTGACATTCATCATCAGGGCTGCTGCAGATGGTTGCTCAGGCTGTGCACTGCACAAGCCCAGGGTTGCCATTTACAGTCTAGGGATTGCCTGTTTCCATCATTCCATGTTACTTCATGATAATGCTTCAGAGAACTCGTTTTGATTCTCAAATGAGGGAACTGAGGGGTTCCTTCAGTTCAGTTCTGAACTGAAGCTCAGAGGGGTTGAACGATATCCTCCAAGCAAGATCACCAAGCTGGGAATGTGGGTCCTCCTGGCCTCTGATGTCCTTATGTTACCACAACAGGATATGACGCTGAAGGTGACAGCCTAGAATTGATATTTATTTAGTAGACACTATGCTAGGGATTGGGGCTTTCCTGGTGGTGTGATGGTAAAGAATCTGCCTGACACTGCAGGAAATATGGGTATGATTCCTGGGTCAGGAAGATCCCCTGGAGAAAGAAATGGTAACCCAATCCAGTGTTCTTGCCTGGAAAATCCCACGGACAGAAGAGCCTGGTGGGCTACAGTTGATGGGTTTGCAAAATTGCTGGACATGACATAACAACTGAGCAACAACAATAACAGATTCTAGGGCTCTATGTATATGAAGCCATCGGATCCTTACATATCCTGATGAGGTGGTTACAGTGATTATCATCTTCATTTTACAAAAGAGGAAGCTGAGGAAGGGTGTGGATTTGAAGTCATTTGGACATTTAGCAAACAGAGTTTCAGATAATCGAATGAAAAGACCTGGACCTTTAAGGCCTGTGGTGTTACCCACTCCAGCATCTTGTCATCATGACTACCTCATGTCTGGCTAGTTGGTCTGACTTTTTGGTCTTGGTTTTTTTCCCCCCTTTAAATTGTTGATTCCATTCATTCTGAGAAGGCCTGGGGTGGGGAGAATGTTTCTTCTGGTCCAGACTACGTTTATCTCTTCCATGTGGGCAGGGACCCTAGAGTAGGAATTACCTGGGCACGATGGGGTTTTGCTCCTTCTTGGCACCCAAGCCATGCAGTATACCTCTCCCTGCTCCACGTGTCTCCCCCTCACTCCCTTGGAGGGGTCCCACTTGTAGGGGAAAAGCCCAAGGATAGTCTGGACTTATGTACAGTATATAAAGTAGAAGGCAATCCTTTCCTGGGCATGGAATCCCTTTTGATTCATTTTTTCTGTTTCTAATTATTAGCTTCAGCTTATTTGGTATGACTTGACATCCATTGCACCTGCATTATCAGTGAGTGGAGGTAATGGGAATGTTAGCTTTGTTCCTGTCTCCTCCATGATATGAAAAGCAGCGCTTTAAGAGTTTAATTCCCCAAGAAGACCGCTGTCTCCCATCTTCCTGGTGGGGGAGCAAGGTGAGGGAGCAAGGTTTCTGGGGTTGTGACTCTCATTTAGCTCTTGAAACAGAGGAGAATTCTGAGCCCACGAGGTCAACCTAATTCCTCCCTGGGCAAGCACGAGCCAATCCAGGAGGCCACCCTGAAGGCAGCTTCAGAGACACGCAGCTGTGCGTCTCTTCTTATTGCACTCAGAGGCTAAGTCGTGTCCAACTCCTTGCGACCCCATGGACTGTAGCCTGCCAGGCACCTTTGTCCATGGACTACTCCAGGCAAGCATACTGGAGTGGGTTGCCATTTCCTTCTCCGGGGGATCTTCCTCAGCCAGGGATTGAACCCACACCTCCTGCATTGGTAAGTGGATTCTTCATCACTGAGCCATGAGGGAAGCCCATCTCCTCTCACTGGTCACAGATTAAAATCCATCAAACTTTTTGAGCTAGGTTCACAAAGTCATATCTCTGCCTACCCACAAGCCAACCACATTGCCGAGTGTAAATCCAAGAGGACTCAAAGCACAGTGAAGAGGGTCCCTGCCCTTTCCAGGATTCTGGGTGCTGAAGGCTCCCTTGTCAGCAAATTCCATCTGGCATTCCCACCCACACTGGGGAGGGCAATCTGCATTACTCAGACCCCTTATTCAAATGTTAATCTCATCCAGAAAGTTCCAAACAGACACACCCAGGCTATGTTTGACCCAGGGTCTTCGCACCCTGGGAGCTTCCTTGGTGGTTCAGATGGTAAAGAATCTACCTGCAATGCAGGAGACCTGGGTTCAATCCCTGGGTCAGAAAGATCCCCTGGAGGAGGAAAGGATAACCCACTCCAGTATTCTTGCCTAGGAAATTTCATGGACAGAGGAGCCTGGCGGGCTACAGTCCATGAGGTTTCAAAGAGTCGGACAGGACTCCTAACACTTTCACTGCACACCCTGGAGCCCAGTCGAATGGACACATAAAATCCACCATCACCACCTCCCATAGAATCTGACTATTTGAATAAAGGGATGGATATCTGCTCTGTGCTTGCTAGCTTGGTGTTGCTGGGGGAAAGTTTTGTGCATAAAGAAAGGCATAAGCCACTCTATGCACCACTGTGGGGACTCTTGAGGGTCAATCTGACTGTCCTGCAATTTCACCATCCACTGAGGAGCCCTTGGCACCCCCTAAACTGTACCCCGAGGCCCCTATTGTGACTCTCCCCACCCCACCCCTCAGACCCATCAACCACAACCTGTCCCCCTTACCTCTCTCTCTTCCTATCCGCCCCCCCCCCCCTCTCTCCCCCTCTCTCTCCCCCTCTCTCTCTCCCTATCCCCCTGGGCGGCTGGGGTGGCCTTCCACATGCTCTTCTACCATCGTAGACCCGTGGGGAGTTGAAACTGGCCAGGGTCTTTAGAGATGGACCATCTTCTCCAGTCCTCCTTTCCTTCCTTAGAGCCGGGCAGCTGAGGCCTGGGATGGGGAAGCCACTTGCCTGTTGGCTGCCCTGACCCTCGGGCCTGGGTCTTTCTGTGTGTGCCCAGGGCACGGTGGGAGGGGTGGGTAGTGAGGGGAGGGCCGTGGGCCTGATGGGGAGAGAGGATGTAAAGAATGCAACTGGGGATGGAGGCGGGGCAGGAAGTGTGGGTGTGAGCTGGGGCTAGGTGACAGATATAAATGCGCTGTGCTCATGAGTAGGTGTGTGAATCTGTGTGGCTCCTATGAAGTGACCCAAGACAGTGGATACTGGATGGGGGAATGGGGTGGGTGGGTGGGAGGAAGTCGGGCAGAGGCCAAGCAGTGTTGCCAGTTAATAGCTCAGACTATTTCTCCAGCGTGCTCGTGATGGCTGTGAGCTCTTCACCCACTTCAGACACCACCCACTTCCACACGTGCCTCACTGGAGGCTTCCTGGAGGCTATTTTACTCCTGGACCTTCTGGAAAGGGTAGGGTGGGTGTAAAAGCTTACCTGGGGCCCTCTTGCAAGGGGTGCCTGTCTGGAGGCGAACCCAGGCTCCAGCCATGTCCAACCGTGTTCAGCTGTGCCCCAGCTAGCACTCAGCCCTTCAGGGCTTCATTTCTCTCCTCTGTTCAAGCAGGGGTGTGCCAGCCTGGAGGCGGTTTCCAAACATCAGTCTTCCATGCCAACATCTGCCCCCTGGCCTTGGCAAAACCAGAAAAGTAAGGACAATGCAGTGGGTTGTTCGTAAATCTAAACGCATGCAGTTTAATGGGCTGTGCTTTCTTCTGAAATGACGTCCTTCCTCTTTTTGATATTCAAATGCCCTTTTAAAAATCAAATGATAGAAGCTGTGTGTGTGTTGTGTGTGTGTGTGTGTGTGGGAGCATGCACATGCTTGTTTGTATGCTTATAGAAAAAGACAAAATAGTGAAAGGCAGGGCATATCACAGTGTGCTCTGAGAATGCCTGGGTCACTGTAAGGGGGTCTACAAGGTCAGAACTATTTTCATAATAGCACTGAAATGTTATTTGCCCTTTTCGCTGTGTGGACAGATTTGCACTGATGGGGCGAGAGCAGTATTGGGTAAGTCTGATTGTGCTGGCACGTGAGTCAGGCTGTGGTACACTCGTGGTGAAACAAAAAACAGAAAAAGAGATGGTTATCACTCATGAATGTCCTTGAAGCAGGAGAAATGGATTAATTTGTTAATCTCTTCACCTTTGAGTACCAGCCATTTTCAGGTTCTATGTGGCCAATGCATAAAGCATTTGTCCTGCCCACTGAACAGTACTTATCTTAAAGAGAAGAACTCGGACCATTGTCTGAGTTGTGAGCTGACCTAACTGAGCATCATGTTCACTTGGGGAAAAAGGCTAAGAGAGAAATTATGGTTATTCAGACTTGAGACCTTTTCCCCTAAAGGAGTGAAGTGTGCCTGTTACTTCAGGAGAAAAAATGGACCGTATTTGCCAATGATACAGTTCAAGCTTTCAAGATAATGGATGTCTGGACCAGAGTGGGTGTCTGAAAAAGCTATTCTTCCCTCTCTCCTACCCTCAGTTCTCTCCATCTTTCCTCTCTTCTTAGTGGATATTAGCTTCTCGCCCCAGCTGGCAAAGTCTCTGAGGATTTGGTGTGAACTGGGGGAGGAGATGTCTGTTAGGGCACATGGTAAGCGGCTTTAAGAACAGTCCTCTTAAGCATTCCCTAGTGGTACAATGGCTAAGACTCTGTGCTCCCAATGCAGGGGGCCTGGGTTCAATCCCTGGTCAGGGAACTAGATCCCACACGCAGCAACTAAGACTCAAATACATAAATATATAAATAAATATTAAAGAAAGAACAGTCCCCCCGGGTATGGCAATTTGAACTAGGTAGAAGGTTTTTTTCTCTCAGGTGAAGCTCAAGTTGGGAGGTGGTCTGGGAGTGGAGGGCAGTTGGGGCAGGGGTCCAAGCTACTTCCATCTTGTCTTCTGCCCATCCCCATGATTAAAGCTGGATCTCTACCCCGTGTCAATGCTCCAACCTGCAACATGAGGGAAGAACAAGGTGAAGGGCAAGTAGACATCCCTTCTGCTCACGTGCTGCTCACAGAGGGCCCTGCTTAGCTGCAAGGGAGGCAGGAAAATGGAGTCTGTAGCTGGGAGGCCATTCTCTTACTAAAGTCAGGAAGGCAGAGTGGATAGTGGGGCAAAGATAACTCTTTCTGCTACAATGGGAGTGGTGTAGGATTAGGAGAGGAAGATGTGGGAATAGTGAGAATGTGGCATGTATAGGCTTTCAGGTGCAGAGATTCTCAGGGGAGAGCCCAGAGAGGTCTACATAGACATGGCACTCCAGGATTACTACCCGTCTTCACCTTGTCAGGCTCTTCATGTGATCTAGGACAGGTGCCTTCATGTTTACCCCAAACTTATTAAGTTTAGAGGAGACCTCGTGCTATCAAAGGGGAGGCTGACCCCAGGAAGGGAAGACCCACAATGACACACAGCAAGTCAAAGGTGTCACTAACCAACTGTCCTCCCCCAGCTCACTGCCTTTCTTGCTGAGCCACTCAGCTCTCTCTGCTCCCTCCTGAACTCATCAGGGGACTCCCTACCTGAGCTGGCCACCTGATTCCTCATCCGTTGTCACCTTGCAAGGCACTGACTTAGTTAAAATAGGAAAGGAGTGAAGCAAATCTGAAACCCACTGTCAAAAAGAAGAACAAGCAGAGAGACGTAACTTAAGGAAGATCATCTACAGAAGGGTTTTCCCAGTCTGTTCCCTACATCACTCAGGATCTGTTTGGCTGCACGTGCAAACATTCCACACACACTTGCTTACATAATGAGATGACATATACTCGCCAATTCCATACTTCAGGGTAGGTCACTTTCAACACCCCACTCCTGGTATCAACTGCTATGTCACTTGAGATGTCTTGTTGACAAACTGGAGCAACGAGTTCTGACTAACCTGAGCCTTTTGGGGGCTTTTATCAGAATAAACCTGGGGTAGTATGGAGGACTGAAGATGGCGCTGAACAGCTGGATCTGGAAGTTCTATTTCAGAGGATGTCAGTGACAGGGGGTCTGTTACCTGATGTTTTTGTGGCAGTCAGCTTCCACCCCTGAGTTCAAGGCCTAGATCTGGGGAAAGGAATCCTGTTGGTGCACCCACCTGGAGCTTCCCAGGTGGCACTAGTGGAAAAGAACCCGCCTGCCAGTGCAGGAGACATAAGAGACACAGGTTCGATCCCTGGGTCAGGAAGATCCCCTGGAGGAGGGCATGGCAATCCACTCCAGTATTCTTGCCTGGAGAATCCCATGGACAGAGGAGCCTGGTGGCTATAGTCCATGGGGTCACAAAGAGTCAGACATGACTGAAGCGACTTAGCATGCACACAGGCATGCACATGCCTACCCCTACCTTATATCAGAAAAAGATGGGGTGAAGAGAGGGAGCTATGTCTGACAGACAAAAGCAATCATTACCAAACTTTCCATCTCTCATGAATGTGCTCTGTCATCCATGTTTATTTCATGGATTGGTTATGGTTTTTTTCTCAAGTTTAACTTACAGACATGTGTCTAAACTCAACTGGCATCTTTCTAAAGGAAGGCAGTAAGTACATATAGCAGTTAGAAAACCTTGCTCAACACTTATTAACTGTATAACCTCGGGCAAGTTACTTAACTTCTCTGGGTCTCAATTTCTTCATCTTCATTTTTATTTTCAAAAAATTTGTTTATTTGACTGCACTGTGTCTTACTTGCAACACATGGGATCTTTTTGAGCCATGGCATGCAGCATCTTTTTTTTGTGGCATGTGGGATCTAGTTCCCAGGTCAGTTCAGTTCAGTCGCTCAGTAGTGTCTGACTCTTTGTGACTTCATGGACTGCAGCATGCCAGGCCTCCTTGTCCATCACCAACTCTGGGAGTTTACCCAAACTCATGTCCATTGAGTCAGTGATGCCATCCAACCATCTCATCCTCTGCCGTCCCCTTCTCCTCCTGCCCTCAATCTTTCCCAGCATCAGGGTCTTTTCAAATGAGTCAGCTCTTCGCATCAGGTGGCCAAAGTATTGGAGTTTCAGCTTCAGCATCAGTCCTTCCAATGAACACTCAGGACTGATCTTTAGGATGGACTGGTTGGAGACCAGGTATCAAACCCAGCCCCCTGCATTGTGAGTGCAGAGTGTTAGCCGCTGAACTACCAGGGAAGTCCCAACTTCTTCATCTTGAAAATAGGGATAAATATTCCTTGCAGGGCAGTTGAGGTAGTTGAAAAGAGATAATTTACGAGAAGATCTTGAAGTAGAGTGAGCATTCAAGGAAAGTCCTCCAGAGGATAATTTCCCAGTTTAGTCCCTTCAGATCCTTTCAAGGCCAACTCAAAAACCACCCTTCCCTGAGGCCAGTCCCTAAGCTCCAGGTGGGAAGTGGCATCTCTTTCCTCAGCACCCTGACCCACTTGATTTGTCTTTCTCTTCTGATGCTGGGCAGAACCTGGAGTCATCTGTGAACATGCGAGGCCTGAGGTCTTCCTAGACACTGAGGCCAGTGCCTGGTGCCTGGTGGGTGCTGAGGAAGTGCTAGGAGAATGTCTGAGCAACGAGTATTTTGCCAATTGTGAAAGCCCAGCCTGCATCTGAACCCTCAAAATATGAGTAGCAGAAACATCACTTGAGCTTGGGCTAATGTATGTGTGCAGCCCGGCCCAGCCCAGGGCTTGCTGGTGAAATGCCACAGGGCAATAGATGTCTGGGTCAAAATCCCTAATTCCTCAGACTGGGATGTCAAACCAGTACTCCAGCTGGGCACATGGAGTCTCCTATTTGGCAGTGCTTTGCCACTTGACAGCTCCACGAGGAGAGTCTTGGAGCTAGAATGGGCGAGCTATGAGCCAGAGGCAACCAGAGACCTCAGCAACCAACATCCGTCAATGTGGGAGTATCACTACCCCAGCTCACGCAGCTCCTGTGACTCCAGAGCTCCTCTGTGGGAGTGACCCCAAGCTACTCTCTGGAGGACTTTGCTTGATAATACATCCTTGTTTGATAACACATCCTCCCTTGAATATCTGTGCCCTAACTGATACCTTCTCTTTCTGGCCCCCCTACCCAACCCTCTACACGTTTTCTTCTTTTGAAATCTGCTTCTGGGAACCCAACCTAAGAGAATAGAGAGGAAGGGAAATTAAAATAAAAAAGACAGACCTCCCTTGTGGTCCAGAGGCTAAGACTCCAGGTTCCCAATGCAGTGTGCACGGTTTCAATCCCTGGTCAGGGAACTAGATCCCACATGCTGAAACAAATCTGGAGCAATCGAATAAATAAATATTAACAAAAAAAATTAAAAAGGCCTTATTTAGCCCACGGCATTGCAATATTTATTTGAGAAATATTCTTATGGCTTCCCTGGTGGCTCAGATGGTGAAGAATATGCTGGCAATGCAGGAGACCTAGGTTTGAACCCTGCGCCAGGAAGATCCCTTGGAGAAGGGAATGGCTACCCACTCCAGTATTCTTGCCTGGAGACTCCCATGGACAGAGGAGCCTGGAGGGCTTCAGTCCATGGGGTGGCAAAGAGTTGGACATGACTGAGCAACTAACACTTTTCCTATGGCACTTCCTATTTGCTGGAAACATTCAACAGTTTTACAAATGTGAACTCATTTCTTCTTCGTAGGAAGTATGGAGGTTCAGAGGAGGTTTGTGGGGATTCTGGCTGCCTAGAGTCTGACCCTGTCCTCTTTAGGAGTCCCACCTGTTCTTTATCTAGTGGTGGTTAGAGTGTGACTGCCAGTGGGGTGCTTCCCTCTCCAAAGGAGCAGGTGAACACAAGATCCCCTCTCTGCAAGCAGTGGCTTAAAGATCCAGTGGCCAGAGTCCAGGTGGCCAACGGTGCTCTCTTTTCCTGACTGTCTCTTCTGACCCTGGTCTCACTCACCTGCCTGACTTTTCTTGCTTTCTGCCCATTTTCTCCGTCTGACTTTATAGTTACTTCTGGGTGCCTTTTATGTTAGGGTTCATCAGGGTTGGATTCTGTTTTGGCACCCAGACTCCTGACTGGTTCAGAAGAGAAAGTTGAAAAAAAATAAAAAAAGGAAGCAAAAGAAAAAAAAAAAAAAAAACAGAAGAGAAAGCTGGGAGATGAGGCCAGAAAGATACCTGGGAGTCAGACTGAAGAAGTTCTTGAATGCCAGGCTAAGCATCTGTGACTTTATCCTTTGGGTTCTTTATCAGAGATGTGCTTTGGAATCACTGGATGTACTAGTTGAGATATGGTAGCTCAGATGATTAAGAATCTGCCTGCAATGCTGGAGACCAGGGTTCGATTCCTGGGTCAGGAAGGTCCCCTGGAGAAGGGCATGGCAACCCACTCCAGTACTCTTGCCTGGAGACCCCCATGGACAGAGGAGCCTGTGGGCTGCAGTCCGTGGGGTTGTACCACAATGATGCTGTGTCATGAGTGACCCCTACGGGATAGAACAACAGGTTTTTCTCACAACAGTTCTGCACATCAGTCAGGTCCAGGCTGGGGGCTGGGTTCATTTCTCTCATCCTGGGACCCAGGCTGAAAGGGCAGTGGTCGTCTTGGGCACACTCTTTCACCGTGAATGGCAGGCAACACTGCAAGAGGGAGGAGCAGAAACATGCAGTTCCTCTCAAGGTCTTGTCTTGGAACTGGCACAGTGTCACTTTTGCCCATATTCAACTGGGTGAAGTAAATTACACAGCCAAGCCCACTGGTGTGAGAGACTTCCCTCTGCTCATCAGGGCTCGTGGTAAAGGCAGGCAAGGAAGAATCATGGACAAATAATTTAATCTGCCACACCAGCTGTGCTTTTTCTCCATCTGATACCCTGATTCCAAGTCTTTGCCTGACTCATCTGTATTTAATAAAGCTGCCCTGATAATCCAGAAGCTAAGCACTATTATCATGGCCAATGAGAAGCCGTTGAAGGTTTCAGAAGAATGATACACTCAGTCCTGGGCTTGGAAAAGAACCCTCGAGAACAGATGAGTGTGGAGGCGTGGAGATAGTTCGCAAATGGCTGCAACAGGGCAGATGAAAGTTTGATTCTGGTGTTCAGGTGTTTATCGCTGTGAAACAAACCACCGGAAAACTCAGTGACTTAACCGTTTTATTACCTCTTGTGATTTTGAGGGTTAAATGGACCCAGTGGGGTAGCTCTTCTGCTCCATGGGATTGCTGTCAACTGGGGACTCCTTCCTGCTAGACATCCAGGATGGCGCCCTCCCATGGCTGGCGGTTGTGGCTGGCTGTCCTCTGGAAGCTGAGCTGGGGCTATTGACTGACACAGATGTACAACCTCTTCATGTGGCTTGGGCTTCAAGCATTTCAGCTGGGCTCTGGGAGGGAATGTTCCAGAAGAGAGCATTCCAAGCGGGAGAAAACAAAGCTGCCCTTCCTCTGAAAGCCTAGGCCAGCACTTGCACAGGCTCGCTTCTCCCTCCCTCCACTGGTTCAGCAGTCACAGGGCCAGCCCGAAACCAAGGGGGAAAACAAATACCTCTGTTCCATACGGCGAGTGACAAACCATGTGTGGCCATATTTAACCAATCACACCCGGACAGGGGCAGTGTGAAGGGAGAGAATGCAGATCTAAGGGAGATTTCAGAAGAATGAATGGGACCTGGCACCTTATTGGTTGTGAAAGGATGAATTGGGATGCCCCGAAAGCCTGGAGATGATTTGTTGGCATGCCCTTTTCAAACCTAGGGTCAGCCTAGGGCAAAAGCCCTCTGTCATGTGTTAAGTGTGTTCTTTGGGAAGGAAAGATGATTGGCACCTTCACCCGGGACACCTACAGTCACTCCAGTGACATCAGGCAGATTAGCTGGGCTTCTTGTGCAGCACTGAATGAAGAGGCCACAGGACAGGTAGGTTTGGATAGTAAGGAGGTAGGAAAGGAGAATTACTGGATGTTCTTGGAAGAAGGGGGTTGCAGAAGCCAGACTAGGATGTACTATGAGCAGGTCAGGAAGAAGGAGAGAGACTGGCCTCTGATTATTCTGAAAAGTAAATTTCTTGCCATCTCATCAGAGAATGAATTATTTGCTCTCAAGGGTGGCACCTGGCCTCCTTCCAGGGGTTTCAGTTGACCCAGGGGATCCATCTTGATGCTGACACCCCCTTCATGGTTTCCCTTCATCCCTGGAGGCCCACAACCATCTGGAGAGGGAGGTGTTATGGTTCTACTCAACAGGAGAGAATCTTAGAATCATTTTTCTCAACATCGAGACCAATCTTCACAGGGTAGCCCTGGGCCAGGTATGATATATATTTTTCTATTCTTTTTTCAACTAAAGTATTTTTTCCCCCTCTGGTTCCCTCACCAAGCCAGCTTTTCTTTCCTTTTTAGACCAGCTTTCCTTTCTGGTCTCTAAGTCACTTGTGTTTCAAGGTCAAGGATAACTGTTAACCTGCTTCTTAAATTGTTCAGTCCCTCATTCCTGTGTCTCTACTGTCTTCCCTTTTGCTTTCCCAGGGGTCAATTTCAAGAGGTCGAGTTCAAAGACATTTCAAGACATTTCCAAAGATCGAGCTTGGCTCTGGATGAGCTGGACTAACCCAAGAAGGTAGCTGAGTTGGGGAAATGTGAGTGCCTGCATCCAGCCAATCCTCTTCTTTCTGGAGAAAGAAAGGGATTAGATGTGAGGAAAATTATGGAGGCAGATGCTCTGAGACTGAGTCCCAGGGCCCCCACTTATAGATCATGTGACCTTGGGCAAGTCATTTCATAGATTTGAGACTTACCTTCCCCATCCATAAAGGGAAACTAATACCTCTTTGACAGGTCTTTAGTTCATGTATCAGAAGGGTGGAGTTATGAGGGCATTCTGCCTTCCTTAGGTAAGAAATGTTTCCTTTCCCCCCTTACTTTGGGGCACTTGCTCTTTCTCATCGAACATTGTCATTGAGATGGGGCTGCCAATCAACTCTCTCTGGCCATAATGTTGGGCATCTGACTCAAGCTGGATCCACCAAACTCCTCTAATCCAGGAATGAGGGCATGACACAAACTAGACCAATCAGAGTCCTTCCCCAGGATTTTCCTCATCTGGGCTGGGGGTGGTGGTGGTGAATAATTTTTTTTTTCACTCTCAGCACAAGGTTGTCAGGTTATAAATTGAAGCTGCCCATGATCTGTCCTCCCAGCATCTGGATCATGTGAGCCCATAACCTGCCTTTTTGCTTGGATTAGTTTCAGTGGGTTTTTGTCACTGTCATGGCCAGAAAGTCCTAAAGAAAACATTATTTTGGGGGTGCTCTTTTAATAATAACAGTAAGCTCCCTTTTACTGTCTGCTATTATTAGCCAGGCTCTGCGTGAAGCCCTTCCACACCTTAGCTCATGCCTCACCTTCATCAGTGCTGCTGTGAGCTCATCTCCCACAGTTCGGTTTGTCTCAGCACTGACTAGAGCCATTTGGTGACCGGCCCACACCAGGTGGAGGGCAGCCTGAAGACAGCCCCTCAACGAATCACCTTGAACTTAACATCCAGTGTGGGGGGGATGGGGTGGTCAGGGTTGACAGCCTCTCACCACGTAGGTTCCACAAGCTGCATGGAGTTGGTCCTCTGGCCAGAGATTGGCTGGGGACTGATTTTCAGAGGGCAGCTGCATAGAAGTGGGGTGGAGTCCCACTACTGTTCATCCTGAAAACCCCAGCCTTGGCTCTGCCTGTTAACAGCTGGTCCAGAATTCCATCTGATGATTGTGAGAGTGGGGGGATGAGGGACCGTGTTACTAAGCCACTTGGGTTGAAGGTGAGAACTCTTTAGGGCTTCAGCTGGGGCTAAAACAGGAAGAGAACAGCTGTCTTGTGGAGAAGGAGGTGACACCCATGCCGGGGCTGAAGGATGAGCAGGAGGCTGGACTGGGGAGAGCGGGCAGTGGGGCCAAAGCAAGAGGACAGACTCAGGAGGCCCCTTGGGTGTCTGATGAGCCGGCCAGACGCTGGAGCTCAAGGAGGAAGAGGATATGAGATAAGCGGGTTCCCCAACACTGCCCTTTGACATGCTGGCACCTATTCCTATTTTTGTGTGTGTGGCTGCATCACATAGCTAGAGGGATCTTAATTGCCAACCAGGGATCGAACCCATGCCCCTACAGTGGAAATGTGGATTCCTAACCACTGGACAACCCGGGAAGACCCCACATATTGTTGTTTTTAAGAACAGAAAAACTGGCAGCTTGATTAGCATTTAAGTCTTTTTGAAATTTGAATGATCTTCATCTAAAGTAAGTAAGTAAGTGAAGTTGCTCAGTCGTGTCCAACTCCCTGCGACCCCACAGACTGCAGTCTGCCAGGCTCCTCTGTCCACGGGATTCTCCAGGGAAGAGTACTGGAGTGGGTTGCATTCTAAAGTAAGAGTATCTAAAATGTTACATGTGCATTAAAACATTGCCTTGTATGAAGGGGACATTGGGCTTGAGAGTGACTACAGCTTTCCTCTGATTAAAGCCCTTTAAAGATGTCTTATTGCTGTTTAGTTCCCGTTCTCTGGGATTTTAGTGAGGCCGAGGAGCTTTGTAAAGGTTATTACTAGCCCTCTGTATTTTCCCTTGAACCACCTGGTCCCCCAAGAGCATCCTCCTACAAAGAAGGAGGTTAAGGGTCCAGGGGAGGAGCCGGGAGCAGAGCAGGTGGGGCTCCCGGACCTGTCAGCTCGTCCCTCCTCTACCCTTTTTTTTCCCATTCGCTTAAGGCCTGAGCCGCCAGCCTTGGATAATGAGGTTGTGACCAGCCCTCCCCAGCGCCCTCCCTGAAGCGATCCAGGGCGATGGATGGAGGAGCCCTGGCCCCCCTGCTCGGGGGAAGAGCAGCCCAGATGGAAGGCGGCAGGCTGGGCGGGCCCCATTCCACTTCACACTGTCTGGGAGCTCCATCCCGTTGCTCTTATGTCGCAAACACGAAAGGTCAGCTGGCCTGCGCAGCCCAGTGAGTTCTTGGAAAGGGTTGGCCTGGTGCCTGATGGCAGCGGGAACCATGGGAGGCTTTATGCAGGAGGAGGGCACGGCCCTCCGCAGCATAGTTCCAACCGTGGAAGGTCACGGAGATGATGATGATGATGAGAGTTAGGCAACATGAACGACGGCTGAAGCTTACCAAGAGCCCAGGCCGAGCTGGGAGCTGTCTACTGTTTATAGATGGAGGTGAAAGTGAAAGTTGCTCAGTCATGTCCCGCTCTTTGGGACCCCATGGACTATACAGTCCATGGAATTCTCCAGGCCAGAATTCTGGAGTGGATAACCTTTCTGTTCTCCAGGGGATCTTCCCAACCCAGGGATCGAACCCAGGTCTCCCACATTGCAGGCAGATTCTTCACCAGCTGAGCCACAAGGGAAGCCCAAGAAAACTGGAGTGGGCAGCCTATCCCTTCTCCAGGGGATCTTCCTGACCCAGGAATCAAATCGGGGTCTCCTGCATTGCAGGCGGATTCTTTATTAGCTGATAGGTGGAGGGAGTGAGAGTAAATAGGGGCTCAAGTTTACTCTCCTGGGTGAGGAACGCAGAGCTACCTTGTTTAGCCCAGAATCCCTCTTCACTTGTTTCAGGGATGTTAGAATTACATCTTAACTACAATCCCCATTTATAGACAAGAAAACTGGGGGCAAATATTGGAGCCAGGAAGTGCTATGTTCAACTCTGCCTCTCTCAGGTACCCATGGGAGGCAGATGGTCTGGGCAAAGGAGGGATTTTTTTCTTCTCCAGATGCAAGATTTGTGCTGGGAAGAAGGCACTCAGGAGAGGCCCTGGCCACAACATTCTTGGGCTTTATATGTACCTTGATGAACACTTAATTTGTTGTAATTTGTCCTACCACAGGGTTGGCATGTACAGTTGCACAAGTTACACACTGCACAATACCAAGTGTTATGTGGCACAAACCTGGGATACCTATCTTGCAGCCCATGAAACAGTGAAGAGTAGTGGCCGCATGCAAGAGCTCAGCTAGCGGGCAGTGGGGAATCTAGCCTCTGCCACTGTGTTGGTAAGTTCTGTTATTCTCCTTGAGAATCCCTGTGAGGTAACAAAATAGCATACAACCCTTCACACAGAGCCTGGCAATAGTGAGCCCCCAGCAGAGCCTAGCTCGCCACATTTCTGTCTGCTTGCCTGGACTTGAGGGAGTCCTTTCTGATTTATTCCTGCATCTCCTGCTTCCAGCCTAGTCCTGGCACACTGGAGGGACTTAGTACCCATTTGCTGAGAGACTGGAGGGGTAATGCTAATGGCAGGGAGGGCATTTGGGGGACACTGGGGCAGGAGGCATGAGTCTGCCATCATCACCCTGTTTTTCCCTTTTGAAGAGAGCCTGGGTCTGGTCTGAATCATTGCCTTTCCCCCGCCTCTCCTGTCTCCAGTGTACATTTTCTCTGGATGCGTTTACCTAAGCAGAGGGTGAAGCGGGTGCCCAGGGGCAGGATCCCAGCAGGAGTACATGTTTCATTTGGCCTACATCATAATTTATATGTTTTTTTGACCTAACTGTCAATATTTGAAAATTTGGAGATATCACCTAGAAACATGGATTTGCAGCTACTCCTGAAAAATGGAAAGACCTAGCAACTCAGGGTCCTTGAGTGGAAACTGGCGCTGAGCTGCACTGCCCCTTTAGACTGGGCAGATGCTACCAATGCTGTGGCTCAGACGGTAAAGAATCTGCCTTTAATACAGGAGATGCAGGTTTGACCCCTCCGTAGGGAAGATCCCCTGGAGAAGGAAATGGCAACCCACTCCAGTATTCTGGCCTGGAGAATCCCATGGACAGAGGAGCCTGGTGGGCTACAGTCCATGGGATTGCAGAGTCGGACACGACGGAGTGACTGACACTTTCACTTCTTTCTTCTACCTGTCCAAGCTCCTCCTTTGTCTTTTCCCCTCTTCCCCTGGTGAACCCGTGATCACCGGCTCTATGGCGCTCAGGGGCATCCGGCAAAGCACAGCCATGCCAGGGTCTTGGTCTGTGTAACCTCCCCAGCCAGACTCAGCCGAGGTGCTCTCCAAAGGTGCCAACCAGCAAGCTGATGCTCACTGCCCAGCCTCCACTGTAAGCGTCCTGCCGACTTTCTGGTCCTCCCCCGCCTCCATCCATCCAGCGAGGCGGCTGCATTGTTTTGGAACGCAAACATACACACGTTATTAGAACCCCAGATCAAAGGCGGCGTCCCACGGCCTGCCTCTCAATGGTCCCTTTGTGCAGACGGAAGCCTGTGAGAAAGAGTCAGAACCAGGGAGGGAGGGAGGGGCTGGGGAGGGGGCTGAGTACAAAGATACTTGTCACCCAGAGAGGTCCGCAGACGAGGATGTCAAAGAGGCTCCAGGTGGAGGATGCACCCCAGCTCTCTGCTGGAAGATGCAAATGAAGAATTATCCGTTCTGCGGAGGAGAAAACACTCGGCCCCGTGCTTTCAGAGGGAAGGGACCATAGTAGTAGCTGGATGTATGAACACCTCCATCTGCCTTCCCGCCCTGGCTGGGGGTAGGTGTGATATGGCCAAAAGCTGCTGGGAGCCATAGGCTGGCAGTGACCTCTCTTGGGCACAGAGTCAGAGAAACACAAATGACGTGGGAGGGGGGTTTGGAGGACTCTGGGAGATGTCTGAGGAGAGACAACATCATCTCTTCTCAGATGGGCCCCTTTGTCATTCCTGTCCACAACAAACATGTCTAAAGCCCCTACTGTGCGCCAGGCATGGGGTGCTGTGACACGGGCCCGGACACGGCTAACTTGGGGAGGGTGCGAAGCTCTGCCATATCCACTTTGTCAGAGAGAGCTGGCCTCCATGGGTCCCCAGCCGGCTGCCCGGAGCGCTTCACACACATTGTCTCGTTTATCTCCAGGGCTGGTTTGAACAAAGAACTGCTTTGAGACTTCAGATGCTGAGCCAGGAATCCTGCCTGCTGTGGAGTGGGGGCGGGTGGCAGGGGCGGGGTGAGCAGGTAAGAGAAGGATTTACTGAGCAGGGCTTCTCTAGGAGGGGAGCCACGTAAACGGGATGGAGGTCAAGAGGTCGCAGAGCTGCGGAGATTCCCAGGAGATGGGCAGATACTCGTCATCCCCCAAACTTGCTCTGTCCTTGGCCTTCTTCTGTTCTCTGTCTGCACTCACTCCCCAAGGAAGCTCATCCAATGTCGGGCTTTAAATTCCCTCTCGAGGTTTATGACACCCAGGTGTAGCTTTTGGCCTGCAGCTTCTGAACCCTAGGTGAACGGATCCAACTGCCTACTTGATCTGACTGCTCAGATACCAACAGGCCTCTCCAAAGAACACGTTCATTCTGAGTCCTGAGCTTCCCTGCTCTGCAGACAGAGCCCACCACAGG
This sequence comes from Odocoileus virginianus, assembly GCF_023699985.2. Taxonomy (NCBI): domain Eukaryota; kingdom Metazoa; phylum Chordata; class Mammalia; order Artiodactyla; family Cervidae; genus Odocoileus; species Odocoileus virginianus. The sequence continues at coordinate 41,200,877 of NC_069693.1, read as the reverse complement.
TTTCATCATCTCGGTTAGTGGCAGCTTCCTCCTCCCAGCCGTTCAGGCCATTTTAGAATTTTCCTTAACTGGACTCTTTCTCTTCCACTCCATGTCCAGTCTATTAGCTAGTTTCGTCGCCTCTAACTTCCAAGTACATTCAGCCCCCGACCTCGCACCTCCTTCACTGCCATCACCCTGGTCTAAACCACTCTTGTGTCTTGCCGAGGTTGCTGCCTGCCATCTCCTCTTGGCTGGTCTCCTTGCCCCTGCCCGGTCTCCTCCACCACCCCTGTCTTCCCACTCTGCTCTCAGCTCAGCAGCCTTGTCACTCTGGTTCACAATCCCCTATCAGCAGCATCTCTCTCCAGTAAAGTTGACGTCCTTGCCAACGCCCACAAGGTTCTTATTGTCGAGCCTTGTCACCTTCCAATCTCATCTTCCCCTCCTCCCCACTTTCTCTGCTTCACAGCCACTGGCTTCCTTGTTTGCAAAACATACCTGGCATGTCCTTGCCTCAGAACCTTTGCACCTGCTGTTCCCTCTGCCTGGACCTCCTTTCCCCTGGCATCCTTATGGCTCCCTTCCTAATTTTCACATCTTTGTATAAAGACTACCTTCTGGTCCCTTTACCTAAAATTGCAACCATCTCCCTCTTTCCTCCTTGATTTTCCCCATAGACATACCATATATTGCACTATGTTTGTCTGCTGTGTTAACATACAGCCTGGTATAAATAGACCCTCGAACATCTTTATTGAATGACGTGGTGAAAGAGATGATCTTTGTTTCTCAGGTCCCTCCCTCCTGATGTCTTTTCCTCCTTCTTCTGCCCAGTACTGCAACTTACTCAGTGAAGAGGCAAGTGCTATAACACTAGTGGCTGTTGACAAGACTTCACTTTCTAGAGTCTTGAATGCCGTCTACAAACCAGCAGCATCAGTCTCATCCTGGAGCTTGTTAGAAATGCAAATTCTCAGGTCCCGTACCAGACTGCATTTTAACATAATCCCGGGGATTCATGCTGCTGCTGCTGCTGCTGCTCCTGCTAAGTCGCCTTAGTCGTGTCTGACTCTGTGCGACCCCAGAGACGGCAGCCCACCAGACTCCTCTGTCCCTGGGATTCTACAGGCAAGAACACTGGAGTGGGTTGCCATTTCCTTCCCCAATGCACGCATGCATGCTAAGTCGCTTCAGTCATGTCCGACTCTGTGTGACCCTATGGACAGCAACCCACCAGGCTCCTCTGTCCACAGGATTCTCTAGGCAAGAATACTGGAGTGGGTTGCCATTTCCTCCTCCACCAGGGGATTCATATGTACGTTAAATTCCAGGGAACCCTCATCTAGGCTCTTTGACACCAGCCCAAGACAGGGGGACCAAGGGTCTCCCAGTTCTGAATAGAGTACATAGGCAGAACTAACAAGGTTAGGAGTTGGGTACAGGCAGCATCAGGGACCAAGACATTCTGTCTGTCTGTCTGCACATCTTTCTTCACCTGGCTTACTATCTCTCTCTCCGACGGCTCCTACCCCTGCTTCTTTCTGCTTATTCGTCAGCCCACGTGGATGCCTAAGCAGCTGCTCCAGTCCCTGGCGCTACGGAAACTACAGAGCCCTTCAGATTCAGAGATCACAAGCAAGCAGACCCCAGACCCTGGGCCTTGCTAGTCAAATTCTGGAAAGAGATCTTGATTGGTCAAGCTCATGGGTTAGGCATCCAATCAGCTGTGGCCAAGGAGGAAAGCGGCCATGTGGGGCAACATGGCAGCATGGCTGCCCTGAAGCTGTGCTCTGTGAGATGAAGGAAAAGAAGGTGATGGCGGTGGAGGAACAGGAGAACCGGGCGAGGCTAAACTAGAAGAGAAGGTAGGTGAGGCAGGCAAACACTACAAGCTTTGCAACAGTGGTGCTTTTCCGTCTTGCCTCGAGCTTTGGCCTTAAGAGGCCCCACAGGAAGCCTCATGCATCGTAGGTGTCTGATAGTTCAGAGGCCTGGAGGTGGACACATATGTTCTGAAACACATTAAGTGCACACCATTGAACACATGTGACTATACTCTTTCAGGGAACCTCCCCACACTCGCTCTGTCCCTACTGAACTTTCCTTCCTGCCACTCTTCTTGGCTAGGTCCCTGGACTTAGCACTTGGAATTTCAGATTGGAAGGAACCTTAGAAGACGCCAAGTCCAGCATTTTCCAAAGACTGTTCCATGAGTGCTCGTTTTCATTTGCATCTCCCAGAGAGGGCTCCCCAGTCCAGGGAGTTTGAAAAACACTGCTTAGGATGCCCTCCTTTTAGAGACTTGCAAAGCTGGGGCACTCCCTGAAGGTTCTGACAAATTCTGCAGAAGACGAACTTCTGTCCTTTTGCTAGGCCAGGGCCCACAGAGCTCTTTCTTTCATGTGATAAGAGCATCTGACAATTCTGGTGTTCAATGGTTATCCTTTTGGGAAAGACCGATCTCTTCGGCCCTCCTGTTTTCTGGATGAGCAGACTGAGTATGGGGTTAGGCCCAGATTGTTTCAGAAAAACAAAGTCTTCATGGGAGTTTTTTTCTCCCTTTTGTGAAAGATGTCTGGAAGTAGACAGAGTGGTGCTGAGGCTGGAAGGGCTTCTCAGAGGGGCCTGGAGAGGAGCAGAGAGGCAGGGCCTGGAGGAGAGCCAGCAATGCTGAGGCCGAGCTGCCCTTCTCCCTCCTCCAAGGTCAGCTGGGATGCCTACATTCTGAACTTGCTGAAACACCCTTGACCCGGGAGGTGTCGGCAGCACAAAAATTCAATATTTTATCAACATTTAGGCTCCAGTAGCTGTCTTTGGGGTCTCTTTCCTCTAACACCTGGAGAGAGTGGCTTGAGGACTTCACCCCTGGTCCAGACTTCCCTCCGCTCACCTCCAAGGACTGATGCTGGGGCTGGCATTCCTCCTGGCTCCCTCTTGCTCCCATCTTTCCCTCCTGATGAACATCTCCACTCTGAAGACTGTCTGTGGCCTGTTGCCCTATGGATGCATGATCTACATTTGGGCCATCTTTCTACTCCCTTCCTTCTGTCCTGGGCCGTTACCCTGGAGACGTGGTCAGGCTTTTGCCGAGGTGTGGAGGGATGAAGGGCAATTCCAGCACCGAGCAGAGCAATCACATTTTAGTCTTCACTGCCCTGAAAATGGATTGACTGTCCCTACCTCACTGGACGGCCCCTTCGTGGGCCCTTTTATTTGTCACTTTCTTCTTATACTGTTTCCTTTGTCACTCTTTCCTTCTCTTTCCTGGTTGCCATATTGAAAATTCCTGTGACTTTTTCGTGTAGGACAGTTTTTTTTTTTAATTTTATATATTTATTTATTTTTGGCTGTGCTGGGTCTTCGCTGCTGTGTGGGCTTCTCTCTAGTTGTGTGAGCGGGAGCTGCTCTTCGTTGCGGTGTGCAGGCTTCTCAATGCAGTGGCTTCTCTTGTTGGGAAGCGTGGGCTCTAGGGCTCGTGGGCTTCAGCACGCGGGCTCAGCAGCGGTGGCTCCTGGGCTCTAGAGCACAGGCTTAGTAGTTGTGGCACATGGGCTTAGCTGCCCTGCAGCATGTAGGATCTTCCTGGATCAGGGATTGAACTTGTGTCTTCTGCACTGAAAGGCGAATTCTTTACCATTGAGCCACCAGGGAAGCCCCACGCAGGACAGTTTAACTCTCCTATCTCACCCAAACCAGGCTTTCCTGGTGGCTCAGACGGTAAAGAATCTGCCTACCAATGCAGGAGACCTGGGTTCGATCCCTGGGTCGGGAAGATCCCCTGGAGAAGGAAATGGCAACCCACTTCAGTATTCTTGCCTGGAGAATCCATGGGCAAGAGAAGCCTGGTAGGCTACAGTCCATGGGGTTGTAAAAGAGTTGGACACGACTGAATGACTCACACACACACACACACAGTGCCAAAACTTACCAGGCAGCTGTGGCATGAAGCAACTCCAGAGATCTAGGGGGAGCCAGCAAAATTTGGACATTCATTTTTTTCTTTAGTATATCCCAGCTCATATTCTTGGAAGCCCTCCCGTGCTCTTATTGACCACAACATGTCACAGGATAGAGATGGGACTGGGTGGGCTCCTCTAGTTTCATATAGAGCACCTCCTATGGGCAATGCTGGGTACTGCATCTAGACATGCAAGTCAGGCAAGAACCCAACTCAAGGAGCTCTAACTCCAGAAGGGAAATTTAGCCCCATCCTTAAAAAATAAGCAGTGCTAAGTGGAGAGAGAGTGGGGAGGGGAACTTGACTCTTCAGAGTGGTCAGAGTTCTTCAGGCAGGAAGGCCAAGGAGGGCTTCTTCTAGGAAGTGGCATTTGAAGGGGACCAGAGCAGATAATTTAACTTGGGGACAAGCATGGGATAGCCAACCAGGGTGATGACTGTGTGTGTGTGTGTGTGTGTGTGTTTAAACCTCCCAACTCCATGTCTAACAGATTTCACCTAAACCAGCCTTGCTAAATCTCAAGCCCCATGAAACCCGTTTCTGTTATAATCTCTCTCTCTTATCTCTTCCTTGCCTTCCTTCCCCATTCTCCTCCCTCAAAGGATGGGAAATCTTCAAAGAAAAAGATGTGTCACTGTAAGTATACAGCCCAAGAAGTGGGCCAGATAAATTATTAAAACACATAAAAAGACAGCGAGTCGCGGGACCAGCAGCTAACAAAGGGCGAACAGCCATCCCAGGTGGATGATGGGCTGGTGGCCTCCGGGGCAGCCCTCCTCGGAGCTCTGGACAGCCTGAGGTTTCAGCATCAGGCCCACCTCTCCTGTGTCTCCCCCTAGGACCAGGCTGGTGGGGGTGGGGATGTCATGGTTCCCATAGCAGTGAAGCCCCAGGCGCCTGCCGGGCTGGGAAGGGCCAGGCTGAAGGTGGAGGGGGAGCTTTGTGTCTGGGCTGGACATTTGGGATTTACTTCCCTCTAGACTCAAAGCTGGTAACTGCAGAGTTTTAGTTCTTGCTTTTATCTCTTTTTGAACTGTAAAAAGGAATTCCCAAGGGGATGAGGGGATACTTTTTTCTCATGCAGGAAGAAAGCCATGACTGGTTTAAGGAAGTAACCAACTTTTCTGAGCACTGTGAGAAAGACCGCTCCCGAGTTTTGCTTTGATTTAGATGCACCCTGGCACCAGTGGGGGGGTGGGGGTGGGGGTGAGAGAGACATCCAGCATCCCTCCCCCCCAACCAAATTCCATTTCCTTTGCAGGGGTCTGCAGGAAAGCTCCTTCTGGAATTCAGACACACAGAGCCCCCGCCTCCCTCCTACTTCTGATCCCTGTCACCCTGCTTTGCTCGTTCATTTTCCTGCTGCCCAGAGCGTCTCACCTTGGCAGTATCAACACTGGGGGCTGGGTTAGTCTTTCAGGTGGCTGTCCTGTGCATTCTAGGATGTTTCGGAGCAACCCTAGCCTCTACTTACCAGATGCCTTCAAACAATCCCAAATGCCCCCCAGAGCGCAAAACTGCCCTCACTTGAGAACCACTGCTATAGCTGGTGATGCCTGCTAACTTAGCATACTATTTGCCCATCATTATGTTTATTCTCTGTCTTCCTTCCAGTAGAGCGCAAGTTCCGTGAGAGTGGGGATTTTTTGTTCTGTTCACTGATGTATCTTAAGTGCCTGAAACAGTGCTTGTCACACAGCTGGCACTGAATCAGTATTTGTTTCCAGGTGAGCGACTCTGTCTCTAACAGTGGAATGTTAAGTTTGGACAGTGTTGGGACAGCCTGATGTAGTAAAAACAACTTGGGCAATGGAATCAACAGGATTGGGCTCAGTTCCTAACCAGGTCACTGACTAGCTGTGTGACCTTGGGCAAGTGACTTCACCGCTCTGAGCTTAGTAGGTTTCCTCTTTTATAGGACAAGTACGAGCCTGCATCAGACAGTGGTTGTTAGAGTTATACATGACTTAAGACAATGGCTGACATACAGTAGATACTGTATCCACGCGTGCTTAGGCGTTTCAGTCATTTCCACTCTTTGTGACCCTGTGGACTGTAGCCTGCCAGGCTCCTCTGTCCATGGGATTCTCCAGGCAAGAATACTGGAGTTGGTTGCCATGCCTTCCTCCAGGAGATCTTCCCGACCCAGGGATTGAACCTGTGTCTCTTATGACTCCTGCACTGGCAGGTGGGTTCTTTACCACTGGTGCCACCTGGGAAGCCCCAGGTACTGTATAGAGAAATGCAATATAAAATGAACAATAATAACTATTTTTTTTGGGGGGGGGGAGTGGTCCCAGCACTCCTCAAATGGAACCAGCTTGCAGTGAGCATTAATGTACCTGCTTATAAGAGTAGCCTTCATTTCTCTGCAAAAGGGGATGTAAAAAGCAAATTTGAAGGATTTCTCTGCAAAAGGGGATGTAAAAAGCAAATTTGAAGGATGGAAGTAAGATACTGTTGGGTGAAGGGATTTATGACTCTAGAGGGCCACGCAGTCCCCAATATCCTTCAGAGACACGTGGATGCTGCAGAATTGTGATGCCCAAACACCCGTGGCCATTGAGCACTTGCAGTGTGGCTCATCTGGGTTGAGTTATGCTCTAAGTGTAAAATATACCAGATTTTAAACAGTGCAAAACAAAGAATGTATATCTCATTATATGTTGAAATTGAAATATTTTTGATCTCTTGGGTTAAATAAAATACATTAAAATTAGTTAATATTTCTTTTTACTTAAAAAAAATGTGGCTACTAGAAAATTTGAAATTACATATGTTGCTAACATTATCTTTCTATTGGGCAGTGTCCCTCTAAGAAGTTGGCAAAAGGGACAGAATTGAGCCTCCGTTTTACAGTCTGTAAAACGGAGGCTCACACAGAGAACTCAGACCAAGGGGCAGCGCTTTTCTTTTTTCCTAGCACAGGGTTTTCTTTTCCCACGCCCAGACTGCCCAGTACCAGGCCGAACTTAACAGTCCCCCAGTGTCCCCAGCAGAGCAGGCGTGCTCTCTGAGAACCACAAAGGTGGATTGGAACCCCTTGATGTCGCCCTCCCCTCCGCAGAGACCTCCCCAGACAAAACAAACAAGCCCTTGGGTCTGGCGAACTGCAGCGGGGAGCGGAAACCCAGGAAGATCAAAGACCCAGCGGTTACCCCCTTCCGGGCCGCACAGCTGGCAGCGCGCCCCGACCCCCCGGCGGGCACCCACGGGCCCGGGAGGAGAGAACAGAGCGATTGGCTGGCAATTCGCGGCTTTCGGACACTTGTAGCCGCCGCGAGCTGGCTGGGTCCACAACTGGCCGGAGGGGCAATGGGGGCTTCTTCTGCACGACCAAATCAAAGCCTAGACAGAGGTTCGGAGGAGAAGCGGGGCTGGCACTGGGCGGGGAATTGCGAACATTTTCTGCCGAAGTCCGACCGTGCCAGACTTGGGAAAGGGCAACGTTGCGGGCGCTCCGAGCAGCATCTCGTCTCCGACCTCAGTTTCATCACCTGTAAATTGGAGCCGCAGAGTCCAGTCCGCTTCCAGGAAAAATCGAGAGCAAGGAGCACACAGCGCTGTGAGCAGCGTTGTGAGAGGAGCAGTTGTTTTAAAGCGGGCAGGACCCAAGAGGGTGTCTCCCAATATTCCTACTGACCAGAGCTCCTCCGCCTCCCCCCACCACCCAGCCCCACCTCTAGTCCCCAGTCTCGGGTCCCCAGCCCCGGGCCCGGGTCAGAGACCGAAGCCTGGAGGGGGGCGCTGTGGCCAGCCCTAAGCGCTTCTCCACGCCCCGCCCCCAGCCCGCCCCCTCCGCGGCCCGCCTCGCCTTTGATGCGCCGCGCCCGGCCAATGGGCGCGCGGGGAGGCGCGGGCCGCGGCGGCGGGCTGGGGGCTCGGCGCGCCCGGGCGTCAGTCCGGCCGCGGCACCAGCGGCAGGAGCGAGTCCAGGCGCCGCCTCGGGCTCCGCTCAGCTCCGGGGCTGCTCCGGGAGGAGGAGAGCGAGACAAGGCGCGGCGAGCCTTCAGGGCCCGCCGGCCGGGCGCATGGCTTAGGGACGCCCGCTCCCGCCGCGCCCCCAGCATGGGGAAACTTCACTCCAAGCCTGGTCAGTGCCCCCGCCCGCGCGCCGGCCCCCTGGCCCCCGCCGCCCTCGTCCCCGCGATTGCTAACTCTCTGCCTCTCCTTTCTTTCCGGCTCCCGCCGCCGCTGCCGCCGCGCGCGTTGTGCCTGCAGCCGCCGTGTGCAAGCGTAGGGAGAGCCCTGAAGGTAGGGGCGCGCGGGGCACGGGCAGGGTGGGGGTGGTGGGGGCCAGACGGGGAAGCACCGCGGACGGCAGCGGAATGGCCTAACCCGCGGATCTTATTACCAGGGCCGCCCCCACCCGTTACTCAAGCCACCAGTCCCGCAAACCCTCTCTTTGGAGCACACTTTGTGTCCCCCTCTCTGCCCCACCTACCCCCTCCCCGCTATCCAGTACTTTCTCTTCTGACCTTCAACCCCTCCCCTACGGTACCCCAATTCCGCGCTCACTGCAGCCCCTTCACCAAGAGCCTGCCTCCCCTCTTTTTGGTCCTCAGCCCCCCTCCGAGATCTTGGCTCCTGCGCCCCTTCTCCTGACCCTCAGTTCCCCTCTTCCCCTCACCCCGTGTCCGTCCCTCCCCTCCGCAGCCCTGGCCTCTGGCGCTCGCTCTCCTGATGCCCAGACGTGTCCCCCTTGGCTCGCCTCGAGATCCCTGCTCTCGGGGCTTCGAGAACCCCCTTCTGATTACCTGCGTCCCTCTCTCAGGATCGTGCGCAGCTCTCAGCACCCTCCTGGTCCCTTGCTGCCTCTGCCTCGCCCACTCTTTCTCTCCTCTCTCGGGTAACTTTCAGCCTAGGGGCCAGACTCAGGGGCTTCCTGTCGTCCCCGCCCCAGGTGACAGCTTCGCTGTGAGCGCCGCCTGGGCTCGGAAAGGCATCGAGGAGTGGATTGGGAGGCAGCGCTGCCCGGGTGGCAGCTCGGGACCCCGACAACTGCGGGCGGCGGGCACCGTTGGCAGAGGAACTCGGGTACGATCCCCACTTACCTCCCTTTCAACCTCAGAGATGGGTCTCCATACACCACCCCCCCAGACAACTTATAGCACCTCTTGGCACAGCTTCTAAGTCCAGAAATCCCTTAGCCACTCCTACCCCACCAACATGACCCTGCACACCCCCTGCCCTGGGCAACCTTACTGGTGACACAGATGGAAGGGGCCAGTTGAGGGGCAGAGGGCTGCCTGGGGGGAAAGGTCCTGGGTGAGGTGGGCCGGTTGATGGGGAACTTGTCTGTGCTGGAGGGATTCGGGGACTTGCTCTGATTTCTTCCTGGTTTCTGTGGCCAGCATTCAAGGGTGGATTTGGAGTTGGGCTAGGGAAGAGGGAAGGCGGTTGGGGGTGTCTGGGTGAAAGGCAGGACTGCGCTGCCTCCGAATGTGTTCCAGTGTTTGGGGCATTCATCAGTGCCAACTGCCTTGGCGTCCCAGTAGCGCGGGCAGTGATCTGGGTGGGGGCAGAACTTGGGGGGTACTGAGATCTGGGAGACCCCTTGACTCGGCACACAAGGAAAGAGGGCCTCTTTGTGCTCCAGCCTGGCCCACCCCCAGCCTTCACCCAGTGAGCCCCTGAGGCTGGAGTTGTTCCTAGGGGAGCAGTAGATGTGACAGGGGAGTGAGTGAGTCCAGCCGCAGCTCCTGGCCTGGGACTGGTGTTCACAGATGTCCTATGGGCTCTGGAACTCTGCACAGGGCTTTCAGATGGTCTGCGTGGAACTCGAGCAAGCCAAGGATCAAAGGATGAATCAACTTTTTGATGTGACATTTAATTTTTTTTCTTAAACTTAGAGGGGAACAGACAGAGTTTCAGGTCTGGTTAGTCCTTTGGTCTTGTTCATAGGCTGGGGAGGGGCCAGTGGAGTTTTCAGATGTGTGTGTGTGTGTGTGTGTGTGTGTGTGTGTCTGTATGTCTGTGTGTCAGGGTGGTGGGACCTGGACTGAGTGTAGTCAACTGCAGGAGGTGAGCCTGTGGGTATTTGACTCTTGTGCATGTATGAAATAACCTCTGCATCTTGAGGAAGCTCCCATCTCCTCCTACACTGTCATTGCTGAGCAGGGGGCCTTCTCCTCTCCATTTCTCTTCATCTGTTGGCTAGGTTAGAATTGAAGCTACTGTCCCCTGGGAAGGGCCAACGCTGGGTTGGGGGAGGGGGCACTGCAGTTAGGGCCCTTTAAAAACAGAAGTACAAACTTCCCTTTCTTCCCCCCCACCATTTCTAGTTTTTGATCTCCTTATTTATTTAAAGCCCAATGAAAATGATCCGATTTAGCCATATGAACAAATGCATTTTGCAGCTCAAGACAGAGGCCAACTGAGTGGATTTCCATTAATCAAGTTTTGGGTTTTTTCAGCCTGTTTATTTTTACAAAGTATTCCTGCAGAATGACATTTATTTGCAGTCCCCCCCGCCTTTTTTTTTTTCTTTCCTAAACTGCCAGGCAGCTTGCTCCATGCTTTAGGGGAAACTTGAAATACAGCGAGGGCTTACTTCAACTGACTTTTATCTTCAAAGCCATAGCAAATGTTACCCGCATGTTTTTGGTGGGTCTCCTTGGCATCCAATCCTGGAGGATGGGAGGGAGGAGGAAGGAAGGAGAGGAAAACAAAAGTCTGTCGTTTTTAATTAAATAGTAGTGTTCCCAGCAAGAGGGATGTGAGCCAGTAAAAGTTGCCATTGGGGAAAATGGGGGAGAGGGAGGGGGCCCCAGCTTAAGTCTGTGGCTTTGGTGAAGTCACGGGAATTTTGTTGCCTGGTTTCTTCCCCCAGCTGAGGACAGCATGGGATGGGGCCTGCCTCCTCCTTTCCCAGCCCCTTCTCGCAAAGAAATGCTGAGGGGTCATTAGTGTTTGTTCAAAGCACTTTTGAAGATGTGAGACCGAGAACCATCAGTGTGACATATGTTGGGTGGTGGAGGGTGGGCCCTGCCATCCAGGATATTCAGAAGAGAGAAACTGCCTCCTTGGGAGTCGTGCTTGGTGACTGGGACCCGGACGCCTGGCTTCCCCCTACTGCTAGCCTCATTCCTGAGCCTGCAGAGGTGGAGTTGGCCTAGGGAGAAGCCAGGGTTAACCCAAGGTGAGGGGCTGTCCTGTGGGTGCCTGTGAGGTGATTTCAAATAGCATTTAGAGGAATATTTTCTATCTTAACAGTTACATTTTTTTTTAACCAGAAAAAATAAAATAGCTGGGACATCAAACCCTCGATTTCATGGATATTATTGCTTAGAATGAAGCTAAGTTGAAACAGATAGTCTAAAGCTGATTCTAAAAAAAATGTTAAGTACAACTGGTCAAAGTTGTGAATGAGAAAGAATGCCCCCAGTTTAACATTGAGATACTAAACGGGATCGCAGTAGGCAACCCCCGGTCTGTTTAGTTTCCGTGAGTTCTAGGGGCGCGGAAAGGGTAGCTCTAGGTTCTTCCATTATCTCATCAGGATGTAGGAGGGTGTGGGCTCCAAAGTGTGCTTCGTTCAAGCGCTGGCAGAGCTTCCCCCCACCCCGCTCCCCAGACCTGTCTCTGTTCTGGGAATGGCTTCTGTCTCTACTCCATCACCCAGCCTTTCACCAAGGCAGCTGGGGACACATTCCTGGCTCATCCAACCAGCAGTATTATTATTGCAAAGATAACTACTATTTATTAAGCACCCATGTGTGTCAAGCATTTTGCTTACATTGTCTTAATCCTCCTCATAACCCTGTAAAATTGCCAGCCAGCTGGTGTGGACTCTGGTTTTCTCCCTTTCTGGAGTACTTACTAGTACTTTCCGGCACCAGAGCATCTGCCTGGAGGGGGTCGCACTTACTCATTCCTAAGAGGTGGCACGCTGGCCCGCTGCCGAGCACTTTGGGGTGAGGCAGGCAGAAGCGTGAGGGGCCCCTGCTTGCCCTCTTCCTCCCTGAGGGGGTCTGAGTAGCTTAGTAAATGTTTAAGGTGGGTCTTAGTTTCATGCAAGATCTTGGGATGTGAGAGGGTGACCTCATCGGCAATTAACCCGTGCCTACCCTTCCGAAAAAGAAATGAATAAATGAGGTCAGTCTCTCCACAATAGTTTGTCACATTGTATAAACCATTTTTACCTTTGTCTACCTTAATGAGCTCATCTGCAAAATGGGTGTAATAACCTGCTCATCCCTGGCAGAGTTTTGGCAGGTAACTTCATAAAGTGTAGAACCTGGGGAAAGCCTGGCAGGTTCCTGAGGCCCTGGGAAGGTGGAGATGGGGGCCCAGATTATGAAACCAGGGGCTTCCTTCCCCCATACTTTATAGCCTCATTTGGAGGGACACAGGTTAAGACATCTGCCCTTTCAGTGGTACATGATGAGCTTCAAGGGAATATGAGCTCAGAGGAGAAAAATAAGGAGACATGCAAGCTGTCCGAGTTCTACAGAAGATGAATGATACGTGAACAATTTATATGCCAGACAACTGTGTGCTAGATAATTAGACATTAAAGTAAGCATAATAATCTCAGAGATAAAGGATGATATTAGAAGCGTGAAGCAGCCACAGGCATTAACAAAAGAAAAGCAATTGGAAATGTTGGATCTGGAAGATATAATGGGTAAAATTAACAAGTTTAGTAGATTGATGGAGTAAATGGACACAGATATTGATAGGAGAACACGTGGAGAAGCAGAATCTGCGTGTCTATGAACACTCCTGCAGCGTGCACATGCATGTGCATATATGCACGTTGACCTCCGGATTTAAGACCATCCCCTCCCCCAACTCCCCAGTTTGGCCCTTTTGTTCTTTTATGGCAAAGTCGCCTGAAGAAAACAGGCTGAGCACTTTGGTGCAGGCAAGCCGGCCTCTGGATCAAAGGTGGCTGCCAGGCGGTTAGGTAATTTGATTAGGGGCACCTCGTGCATTTTGATATTTGGGGGAGATTGGGAGGGTGCAGGCATGGTGGGAGCCTGCGGGGACGTATGGGGCTGGGTGATGAGATTGGAGGCCGGCCCAGCTGCTGCCTGAGTGCTGGATTCCAGGGGAATTACCCTTGAATGATACCAGTTGGCACAATTAAAAGGCCCCATGTCTTCACCATATGGAAAGTGTTAGGCCTCCTTACGTGGTTTCAAAGCTATGTGCCGGGAGGTGGACTTGACATTTGAGGTAGAGCATAAATTAAATATTTGGTGTTTCACAATTAAAAGATGATTTGCTTTGAGGCTAGAGGAGGCGTTTGGGCTTCCACTCACTGGCTTCTTTGAGTTCCCCACGGAGGGTGCCCTCTGCCTGTGGCACCCAGGCCAGCTTCCTAGCCCCACCTGGCAGCTTTCTGGACCCGTGGGGGATGGGGAGGGGAGCAGGGGTAAGCTGGAGCTGGGCAGGGTGCCAGGGGGCTTCTGGTTTCCAGTAGGTCTGGGTCCCTCAGGATGGTGGAAAGTGGGCAAGGGTGTCATTCTGGATACGTTAATGCGTCTCTGTGACGGGGTCTCTGATAGAGGCTTCTAGGAGTGTCTTATCCTCCCTACAAAACTTTTCATCTTTGAGAAGGACTCAGGATGTTATGTGTGTGCTTTCCCTCAAACTCAGGAATAGACACTCTACATTCATACCTTGTGCAGGCTGTCGTAAACTCAGTGGGAAGCTAAACCAGGAGACAACCGCAGTATGTCCCACAAACTTCTAGACTTGGGGAATGTTTAATCCCCTCGCCCTGTGGGGGTGTCAGAATGAGGTGATAATGCGGGTGATGACCAGACAGAGCGTATTTCTCCTCATACCAGGAAGCTTGGGCAACGGGCTCAGGGGCCAGACTATTCCTCTGAGGCCTTAAAGCAACAAGCCTGAGTGGTCAGCAAAGGAAGAACCACCTCCTGAGCAATCCATCTTCCTGGTGGCAGTCCCAGAGCGTGTGGTGGGCTCTCGTGATAAATTTGCTCAGTGAATGAATGAAGAATGAATGAAGATGGATTAGGTCACCATCTAATCCTCTTCCTCCCCTAGCCAGGTAAAGTTGGAAGCAGGAATAAATGACAGACTGTGAGTTGGCCTTTTCTTCCAGACTCTCAGCTGTTCATTCACTATGATCAATAATGAATTGCTAATAACTATGAATTCCCTAGCCAAGACAGGCATTGAGGCTACAGTGGCAGATCACAGAGCGGTGATGCCTGTCCTCCTGTGGCTTCCAGTCTAGTAAAGGAGATGAAGAATAAGGATGTGCACAGGTGCATTGGCAGACAGTGACACTCGTGGGAGGCTGGGCCAGTGAGGAAGGAGGTGTGGACAGAGGCGATGGGTTTGTGCAGCGGGAGCTGGGGGAGGCCCTGGTGCATTAGTGTCCGTGGTTGGGTTGAGCCTTCGAGAAGGGACTGCAGGCTCCAAGTGGCTGTGCATCCTGTGGGGTCTGAAACTCTCTGGTGCTCGTTCTTTCTACAAAGCCGTCTCCCCCGCCCCCGCCCCCCACATTTTAGTGGGTCTTGGTACAGGTGAGCTCCCTGTCCCTCTGGACAGGTGGGTGGGGTGGAGCCAGCCTGGCAGCCAACCTGCTGGTCCAGACACCAGCACGCTCTGTAGAGTGGATTAGCATGCAGTGTCATGCCCAGGGACTGGGGGGCATTGCCCCAGCTGTTTGGGTGAGGGGCGGCCCCTGCTGCCCTTTGTGGGAGGAAGGTCAGAGGCCCAGCCGTGGGTGGGATGTGGCGCCTGAGCCATGGGATTGGCAGAGGGAGGCACCCCAAGAGCCAGGGTGTGTAGTGGCACACCAATCCCAGGGAGAGCCTGTCCTGCCCCAGAATTGCTTTGAGCCAGTGGTGGAGGGAAGAGGGTCTCCTGCCTCAGTTTACCAGATGTGTCTGAGGAAGAGGAGTGCAGTGTAACCCTCTGGGCAAGGGGCAGGGGCCCACGAGGAGATCTGTGGGCACCTGGGGAGTCAGGGACCACTCAATCCTCCTTATGGGCTTCCTAGGTGGCGCTAGTGGTAAAGAACACCCGCCTGCCAGTGCAGGAGATATAAAAGACGCAGGTTTGATCCCTGGGTCAGGAAGATCCCCTGGAGGAGGGCATGGCAACCCACTCCAGTATTCTTGCCTGGAGAATCCCATGGACAGAGGAGTCTGGCGGGCTACAGTTCGTGGAGTCACAAAGAGTCAGACACGACTGAAGCGACTTAGCACACATGCATACACAATCCTCTTTGCTCCAGGGTTCTCGCAACCTCACTCACTGTGACTGTAGGTTCACAACTTTGGAATTTTTAGGTCACTTGTTGGATTCCAAAGCAGGCACTTCAGGCTGCCTCCCTGACTTCCCGCTCTCTTTTCTACTCACACATGTTCTTTTTGTGGCTCTTGTCTCTCACAGACATTCTTTCTCTTCCTCTTGCTCTCTCTCCCCCTCCTTTCCCCTCGCCTCCTCCCTCCCCCACTCCCCGAGGAAGGAAAAAATTCAGACTCTCACAAACAAAATATCTGCCATTCCATCCAAGGGAGAACTGAGGCAGGAGCCCAGAATATCCTGGAAGAAACGCCAGCGAGAGCTGAAGGCCTTGGTTGTTTAATCTGGAAGGCAGTCTTTGATGTCACCGTGCTCCGTTTATCCTGGGAAGCTGCCTGCTTCTTTATGGCTCGCTTCAGACTCTGCACATGAAGAATGGCCGATTTCCTTCAGGATCTGGAGGAAAAGTCTGATCACTCCCCAAAGGGCAGGCTTGGTGATGCTGCCGCTCCTGCCAAGCCCAGGTGGGGTGGAGAACCTTTTCCAAACAAGCATTTGCAGAGACATAAGTAATTCTTTGATAACTTCCCAGGAAAGCAGAGGGGGCTGTTTATCCACGCGGTACCTGTCACAGGGCTTTGCGAGGGAAGCCTCAGGTCCCTCCGCTGAAGTCATCCTTTGCCGCAGAAAGGCAGCACGCAGGAGGTCTTACCAGGTGACTCTGCCCACCGGGGTGTGTCCTGGATGTGTGTTTGTCTCGAGGGCTCCAAGGAATTGCTCTGGGCTTCACTTTCCTTACCTATTGAGCCGTGTGGGCCTATGTGTGGCTGACACCTTTCAGAGGAGCCCAGGGTAATGGGTGGGCTTCACAGTGAGTGGTGTGTGGCATCAGATGAAGGATCCTTCCCTTCTCTGGGCCTGGAATCTTCTAGTTGAAAAGTAAGATAAAATTTATTACATTTATTGCAATTTAGAAACTATGTATTGAATGCATTCTATTCAAGTCATTTATACATCCCTGCAATAGAAATTTAGTACTTACTTTATGCCAGGTATACATCTGCTCTGTCAGTAGAGCATGGTCCTTATTTTCATGGACCTTACCTCTAGTCAGAAAAGATAAGTGCTTTTAAAAACAAATTACATAATCTAAGTTGTGATTTATGCCTCAAAGGAGAGGTTCTGGGTGCTTTGAGAACACTTAATGGGAATCAGACCTAATCTGGGTGGCTGTTCATTCCACAGATTTTAAAGTGTGGTTAGGATGTTGTGGAAATTATGAGGAATAGAACATACTTCCTGCCTCTTAGAACTTAGAGTTTAGTGAAACTAAACTTTCATCTTTGCCTCTCATCTATTTTTCTTATCTTATTGCTTTGGTTAGAATATCCTTGACTGATTAATAACTATTAAGTATGATGTTCATTGTTTAACTAGTTAAGAAAGCTTTCTTTATCTCCTGGCTTGCTAAGATTTTTTAAACTAGGAATTATTATTGAATTTTATCAAGTGCTGTTGGGGAGCTGGTGGTTCTTTGCTAATATAATGTGTGGTTTATATGAATGATTTACATTGCCAGATTTCCTCGAGTTTAAGTTTATTTGCATTCCTAAACTAAATCCTTCTTTGCCGTGCTAGACTGCTACTTTCAAATATGACTATATTTGATTTGCTAGGCTTCCCAGGTGGCGCTAGTGGTAAAGAACCTACCTGCCAGTGCAGGAGACATAAGAGAAGTGGGTTCGATCCCTGGGTCAGGAAGATCCCCTAGAGGAGGTCACAGCAACCCACTCCAGTGTTCTTGCCTGGAGAATCCCATGGACAGAGGAGCCTGGCAGTCCAGAGGGTCACAAAGAGTCGGACATGACTGAAGCAACTTAGCACATATTTGACTTGCTAGAACTTTACTTTGGATTGATATTCATGTTTGATTGGCTCATGTTTGAAAAGTTATCTCCTGAATAATGACAATATTTAGGGAATGTTAGAGAATGCTCTGGGCACTCTGAAAGTCTAGAGCAGGGAGTGCCAACTGGTCCAGGGTCACAGGCGGTCTCAGAGGAGCTGTGATTTAAGCCCAGAGTTGCATAGAGAGAGGCGCAGTGGTGAGCGAGGCAACGAGAGACCACACCTAACGGCCATATGGGTGTTTGCGGGACAGACCCACCGCATGTGAGAAAGCCCTGCAGTGAAGAGGGCAGTTTGTTTGAGATGCTGACTGAAGTTCACTTGGCTGAAGGGGGGTCACGACCTGGGCCTGGGGGCCTTCTCAGCCATGCCATGGAGCTTGGTCTTTGTCCAGAGGAGAGACAAGTGTGTGAGGGGCCCTGTGTGAGGGGCCAGCAGGACAGAGGTGAGCCCTTTGATCTAGGGGAAGAAGGAATGTGGGGAAGGATGGGCTCTGCCTTGTAAAAATACTTCGGAGGATAAAGAGGAATCAAGTGACTGATTCTGTGGGCTGAGGGAGAGATTCCAGAAGGTCTGCCTCCATCCAGGCACAGTGCTTAGTTCTCGAGGGTCACCCAGGGGACTCTTGAGGGGGCTACAGGCGGGTGAAGGACCAGGAGAAGTAGAATAGACCTCCAGGCGGTGTAAGGGGGTGGTTAAAGAGCGGGGACTCTGCGGCCCAATGTCCTGGGTTCAGATCCTGTTGCACCGTTTTCTGCCTGTGGGACCTTGGGCAAGTGTCGAACCTCTGTCAGCCAGGGATCTAGTGGGAAACAGCCACTCCAGAGAGTCTAAATGAAATTAGCTTCCAGAGGTATGGGCAGCGTTCAGGGAGCCTTCATGGGGTCTTGAGGTACCCAGGGTCTGGTAGGTCCCTGGCAATAGGAGGAAGCTGTTACCACCGCCCCTGGCCCCCTGGGCAGAAAGGGCCAGGGAGGATGTGTTGGATATTTTGGATTGGATCCATGTAGGAATCACAGCTGAGGATGGGTGGAGACCAGGCAGAAGCTATAAAGATGGAGGATTAACTGCAGTCAGAGAGATGGTACAGAAGTAGGGAGGAGGTGCAGAAGAAACACACCACCCCCATCTCCTGGCATCCTCCAGCTTCTTGCCGGGG
The DNA here is from genome assembly GCF_023699985.2 of Odocoileus virginianus. NCBI lineage: Eukaryota > Metazoa > Chordata > Mammalia > Artiodactyla > Cervidae > Odocoileus > Odocoileus virginianus. The sequence continues at coordinate 41,182,638 of NC_069693.1, read as the reverse complement.
TCTCCCATTGGCAGCTGAATTCAGAAGCCAGAGACTGGGAAGCCCTGGTGAATGGGTCCACAGGCAATCTTCCTGAGGGCATGGAGTGGTACAGGATGGGAGGTGGGGAGCGGGGATGGGGAGGGCGATAATGGGTGAGGGATGAAATAGACTGATCAGCTTTGCGCTTGTGTTTCTTCATCTGTAGAGTGAGGATGATAATAGTGTCTACTTCACAGGGCGGCTGTGAGGACTCAAACTGTAAAACGGCTGTAATATGGGACTGGTTGTAAGTGTAAATTCACTCTTACCGTTACAAAACCAGTAAGAGACACAGGGTTATAGAGATTGCAGGAGGTGTTTTTGAAAGACATAGCTTGTCAATACAGCTCCAAGGATGGTAAGACTGAAGCCAGGGGTCAGGATCTAAAGGACCTGCAGGGACCAGAGAAGTCATATTCACCAGTGCATCAGGCTGGCTGGGAGACGCCCGGGAGGGGGGGAGGACTCGGATGCCCTGGGGAGCACATGGGCTGTGTCCAGGGAGCAGCGCCTCTCAGCCCCAGCCAGCTGTTGCCATGTGGGAATGTGGCCTGGTGTTGCCACATCTTTTGATCGTTAAGAGAATCCAGCCGTCTGGATTTTTATGTGAAATTTTTCTAATTTAAAAAATTATCGTCAACTACATAAAAATTTTCAAAAACACTCTTTTGGGTGGACCCAGACAGCTGGATATGGCCTGGCTTGTGACTGTTGATTTAAACCTACAAGATTTTGGTGGGGTATGACTGTGTGAGGGATAATAGCACATACAAGTGAATATTGAAGTGCCTAATACTGTACATGCATTCTTTACATGTATTATTCCCCTGTGTACAGCTGAGAAGATGGGCTCAGCAAGTTAAACTCCTGAGCCCAGCCAGGGAGGGTGGGCTGCCTCCAAGGCGGAGGGTACAGCCCAGGTCGAGGGTGGGAGCTTGGGAGTCATGGATAGTATGTTTCAGTTGGTAGAGAGAAGGACGGGAGGGCAGGTGGGGTCAGTGCAGTGTAGATGTGGTTTGTAGCCCCTTTTATACCAAAGCCCAGAGTGTGCCCATAGTAGGTGTCAGGGGCGTGTTTAGAGCTTTCCGAATCAGACTTCCCAACTCTCCCAGCCGGGTGGCCCTCGGTTACCTGATAGCTTACCGCAGATCCTCAGCTTTCCCATCTGTGGAGTGGGCAGTCATAGTTTCCTGCCTTGTGGAGTCATTCAGAGTGAAATGCACTCACTCTGGCAAATCAGAGCGAACACAGCAGACGCCGCCCTTCCTCTTGCAGCTGTCTGGTGTGGTTCGTGGATGCTCACCCAGATGTGTGCTGCATGCGATGAAGGGAGAGAACAGGGCGTGGTAAGAGAGAATGAGGAGGGGTTCTCCTTTGGTTTAGGGAACTAAGTTGTTGAGTCCCAAAAGGATAAATAGCCAGGTGACGAAAGGTTTGGTAAAAACAGCTCAGACAAAGGGTTTGGGAAGTGCAAAGGCCACAAGGCGTGATTGCCAAGTAGGGAGTCTTTAACCCACTTCTGGTGTCCGACTTAGGACCGTCTAGTCCCTGAGATGTTCAAGTAGAAATGCAAGGTCCAGCGCAGGGGTGGGTAGCGCTTGGGGGTTGCGGGGCGGGATGCTATATGTTGCAACTTGTTTTGAGCCCTTGTCCACCTGCTGCAAATCTTCTTCCACAGTTTTATTTATTTTTGATTGATGTCTGATCCCTCCAGATTCTCTTCCTTCTGGCTGAGTGGGAGGTGGGGGAGAACCTCGGGTCCGGTGGAAGCTTGGAGCTGATTGGCTGGTCTGCTGTGTGCTGCCCAAGCGCCCAGCCTTGAGCTTGAGGATAGAGCTGGGGCCCTGGAGAGGATGGGGCAGAGCGTAAAAGGTGCCCGTCAGCAGGATGGGCCTGGCCATCCTCAGGCCGCAAGTAAGCCTGGGGAAGACCCCCACCTCCCAACTGTGTCTCTTACTGCAGAGGTCTGCCCAGTCTGGGGGTGCAGCCTCATGGAGGCTTTGGCCCATGGCAGCTCCATTGAATAGGTTTGAGGGTGCTGCTTTGGGGTAGCTTGTTATAGGCCAGCTTTTGACCTTGACCTTGTTTTAGCCTTCTTTCCCCCAGGAATCTGGATAAACTTCAAAGGCAAAACGATGATGTCAGAAAACTACTACAAACCAGGAAGGAAGTTGCCTTTTAAGTGGGTGCTGGGGGCACTTTTCTTACTTCCCTGTCCTGGAGATCTCACGGAACCCACTCTCTCAGGGAGTCTTGGGTACCTGCCTCCTTACTGGGTGTTCTGTGGCTGCAGCTTCAGTGTGGCTTTTAGGTGCCTGCTGTATGCTGAGCCTGTGCTGAACCATCGGTGCAGCATTGAGCATCGGCTGTATGCCAGGCCCTGGGCCAAGAGCTGTCCCTGCTGCTCAGTTCTTCCAACCTCACTCTGAGGCAGGTACTATCATTATCCCATCTTACTGCTGGGGAAACAGATTTTAAGGAAATCTGCCTTCTTGCCCAAAGTCACTTGACTTGGAAGTGGAATCTTGCTCTAGCAAGATGCAAATTCAGAGCAGTCTGATTTTAGAGCTGTCTTAACTCACTATAGGTGAGTTGTTTTTTTTTCTTAAATGTGTCTTATAAGCCCATTCATGGCTCTTGAAATCTATGTAGTGACCAGTATTTTAAAAAAATGAAATAGACAAAAACAAAAATCAGAGAGAACAGCCTGTGTAGTAATAGTGAATGTTGCTTTGTGTTACTTTCCGTTTAGTTTATAGTCATGGACAGGCATGTCTATAGATGATAGATAGATATGGATATACAGACATGGAAGTCCATGCCAATAAACAGATAAATAGATTTAGATATGTCTATAAAAAGAAGAAAGTGAAGTCGCTCAGTCGTGTCCAACTCTTTGCGACCCCATGGACTGTAGCCTACCGGGCTCCTCTGTCCATGGAATCTTCCAGGCAAGAGTAGTGGAGTGGATCTTCCCAACACAGGGATTGAACCTGGGTCTCCTGCATTGCAGGCAGATGCTTTACCATCTGAGCCACCAGGGAAGCCCAGATATGTCTGTATCTAAATGCATATCTACACCCAAACCCATATATGCTGAGGCCCGTTATAAAACACAGTTCTTATTGTGGGTCACTATAAGTGTTAGGAAACACTGGTGTTTTTGGTCACTGGTCTAGACTCTGAGTTTGAATGCCTGGTTTCAGGACTTAGCCCTGCTTCTCACTGACTGTGTGACCTTGGGCAAGTTCCCTAACCTCTCTGTGCCAAAGTTTTCTTTCTTGACATCAGGGCTTTTTGGTTTGTTGACAGTTTGGTCAGAACAAATTTTCCCAGGATTGCCATAGTTGCTGTCTTGTTCACCCACTCCCTTTGCTTAGGGCATGAAGAGGGCCCTTGGGGGTCCCATGTCATCTCACATTCGAAACCAGCCTCTGAGCATGACAAGCAGCAGCTGCATCCTGCAAACTCAGTCCTTCTGGACAGAACACTGTCTGGGGAATCCTGAGCCCAGCTTAGCCATTAGGTGTCTACTGTGACCTCTCCTGGCCTTTGCTTCCTCCTCTCAGAATGTAGTGAAGAAAAGATGGATGTCTAGGTTTTTTCGTGTGTGTAACAAATTAGTCCAAAACTTAGTGACTTAGTCATTTTGTGATCTGCTTAAGATTATGCAGCTTGAGCAGGGCTTGGCAGGGGCACCTTATCTCTCCAGCTCCACGTAGCCTAGTTGGGTTGGCTCCAACAGTGAGGGGCCAGCTGCCACAGGTCCACTTGGCTCATATGTCTGGGGCTTCAGTTCTCTTCCAGGTGGCCTCACCGCAGGGTTAGCTTGGGCTTCCTCATAGTATGGCAGTCTCAGGGTAATCAGACTTCTTATATGATGGCCTACTTCCTACAAGTGCAAAAGTGGAAACTGCCAGATCTTTTTAGGCTTTAGACCTAGAGTTGGCAGTGTCACATTCTCTTTGTTAAAGCTGGTCACAGGTTCAGCCCAGGTTCAGGGGAAGGGACTACACAGGGGCATAAATACTGGGAGGTGTGATAGAATGAAAGGAAAGTCTAAGTGAAAGTGTTAGTCACTCAGTCGAGTCTGACTCTTTGAGACCCCATGGACTGTAGCCCACTGGGCTGTTCTGTCCATGGGATTGTCCAGGAAAGAATACTGCAGTGGGTTGCTATTTCCTTCTACAGGGGAATCTCCTGACCCAGGGATCCAACCCGGGTCTCCTGCATCGCAGGCAGATACTTTACCATCTGAGCCACCAGGGGAACTCCAGCTATGATGGACTGAGGGCCTTTAAAGTAGTCTACCGGGAGGGAGGATGTGGTCTCCTGGAGAGATACTGCTGAGAGCATGAGTAAGAAAAGGTGTCCATTGGATTTTGGGTCCTGGTGGTCACGGTCCGGTTTGGCAGGAGCTGTCTTGGTGGAATGATAGCACGGGTGAGACTGGCATGGATCCTGATGGGATGAGGAACGCTTGCACGGGAGCAGAAGCACATACATGTGTGAACATCCATGGCCACATTATTTGAAAGAAGGAAAACTTGTAGTAAGTCAAATATCCATCACCAGGAGATAGGCCATTAAGCAGTGGTGTAGCCATTCCATTTTAGGATCTCTCTGCAACAGGTAAAACCACGTTGCGTGAAGGCTACAGGCTGATAGGAAGGAGGCCCTGAGATGTTTTTGAATGAGCAAAGCAAGAACAAAACATTAGTATAAGGTGGACCCATTTATTGCACTATACAAAGGTCTGTTCAGGCCTGTGTCTCTATATATTTGCTGATGCACATGGAAAGCTCTGGAATAATACACTGTCAAAGTCTGTTTCCCTGAGGTGTGCAGTGGTGGGAGATGGTGAGGAGAGAAGGAATTCACTTTTAACATTATACATTTTTACATTGTTTGACTTTTTTTCCCCAGTGAGCACGTACCACTTTTGTATTTTTCTCATTTAGGAGAAATGAGAAAATAGCACATGTAGACAGCTCTAGGGATACGCTTTTCTGGACGAGATGGGGAGAGATGCCAATAGCTGGAAGAGGATGTGCAGTTGGGATGGACTCAGAGTAGTGCCTTTAGGGGTCCCTCCCCCACCAAGCCCTCTATTTCTTTTCTGGCAAAGCCAGAGTTTCCTGCCCCCACCAAGCCAGGGTCTTCAAAATTCACAAGGGCAGCAGCTTCATAGGGGTTTGTGGCTAAGTAAGTATGACATTTCTCTGTGTGGATGAGTCAGGAGCCTTTGAATTTGAAGCCCATCTCAGCTGTTTCCTACAGAGGCCTGTTATTGACCTGTGTAGTGGGGAGGTCGGGAGGGTGGATTGAATTCGATCAACTGTGTCCGACTCTTTGTGACCCCATGGACTGTAGCCCATCTCAGTCCTCTGTCCATGGGATTCTCCAGACAAGAGTACTGGAGTGGGTTGCCATGCCCTCCTCCAGGGGATCTTCCTGACCTGGGAGCAAACCCAGGTCTCCCACATTGCAGGCAGATTCTTTACCATCTGAGCCACTCAGGAAACCTAAATTCAGAAAAACTGGGTCCTAGAGCTCCATTCAGCTCTGTCCCAGGGTGGCAGCTTCTGCTGTCAGCTCTGGTTTCTTTTGGGTCAGCTTCTTTCTTGGGCTCACTCTCCGCAGGTAGTGGAAATTTGGCTCCTAGCAGTCTGGGCTTCCATCTCCAACTAGAAGATAGTTTTGACCAAAGCTTAGGCTGGGATCCTGTAATTTTGACTTGATACCGTGGCCATCCCAGAGCCAAACCTTCTGCTTCTGCCAGTTCTGGGTCACATGGCCACCCTGGAGTGGGGGCTGGGATTAGAGCCCCGCCCCCCCCAAACCTCAAGGGCTGGGACGGTGGGGGTGGGTGGTTCCCTAAAGGAAAACCACCTGTGAGAAGAAGGCTGCAGAATGCAGGGTGGATGGAACGAACATCTGTGCTGCATGTAAAACTCACTGACCGCAGCTCTAGTTGCAGCTGGCGGGCGTGGGTGGGGACCAGGCAGCCTGACAATTAGCTAGCTATCTGGGGAGGACCATTGCTTGCCATTGGATCTTGGAAGAGCATAAGTGATTTGCCATGCAAATCTAGAAGGGGGGCTCCTCTATGCAGCCCCCATGAATCATAGCTTCCTTTCAAGCTCCTAGCCTCTCTGTGATGAGCATAGTTAGGTGATGCTTAACCCTCAGGGAATAGGTAATAAGACCCTTCTGGGAATCTGCTGTATCAGATGGTGTCTTTCTCCTTAAGTAAGTGCTCTTACACTCTGACCCGTAATTTCAGGGCACCTATAGTCCCCAGGTGAAGAGTCACTGCCTCAGTTTGTATGAATATTTTTAAAACCTCATTATTTAACTTTCTTTTTTCTTATATGGATCTTCTCCAGGGGGGCACACAGCTTTGGACGTGGACTTCAGATCTGGGTTTGTACTGAACTGTATTCACTTTAGGCTTTAATTTCCTTACCTGTAAAATGAAGGGAAAAAGTTTCCATCTCTTGGAGTCATTTCAAGGATTAAATGAAATAACGCATGTTGTGATTTAAGGCTTTGTGTGCAGTAAGCACTCAGTAAACACACTCAATAGTCCGATAAGACCTCTGGAGCTGCTGATTCCCAGTGAACCCACGCCATCCCTCTGGGACCCAAGACAGCATCTGGAAGGGGCTTGGTTGCTATTTGATGGATGAAGAGGTTCAGAGAGAACATCTTTGTTCACTCAAGAGTTCCCTGGAGTGATTCTTTTCCATTTCCAGATGGGCAGACTAAGGCCAAGGAGGTTTCAGTGACTTATCCAGCCGTCTTGGGGTGAGTTTAAGTTAGTTTGAGCGGTTTTCCATTCTGATCTTAGGACCCCTCTCACTTATTTTATGAACTGTGCCTCCTGCGTGGCCATGGACAGGCCACAGGTGACAGCTCACCTGTGCATGACGCCTGCTTGGAGGAGGTCCCCAGTCTCAGCAGAATCCTTTCTGGCTCCTGAGCCCCAGCCAGTGGTTCTGCTGCCCACCTGGCTGGACGCTGGGTCTCAGGTGATGGGTATTGTTCTGCAGAAATGCAAACTAGTGCTTTGCTTTGAGAGTATTAAGACACGAAACCCTTGTGGTTAACAGCAAATTAATCACAGGGTTAAGGAGGAAATTTCTGGGGAGACATGACTTCATGAGCTTGTCATAAAGTCTGTCCCTGCCTTGTTTCACTCTCCAAGATTTTTGACTTTCAGAAAAGGAACTGCAGATAGAGTTACCAAGTTTTACAGAAATATTTTTACTGGGCAGAAGATTGCTTTATGGTGAGAGCCAGTTATTTCAGGAGACAAGCAAAGAGCCCTTTATTCTCACGTTCTGTGGGAGGAAAATATTATGCTAGGAAGCCCGCTTCTTGGATGGGCCGTTTGAGAGGCTGGGCTGCATTTCTGGAGCTGGGAGTAGGTGACATGAGATGACGCAGGAGCTTAGGGGGCGGGGGGATCCTGGGCGTGCACCCACCTTCTCTTAACCCTCCCTGGGGATTTGGGGCTTGTTAGGTGGGCAGAAGGGAGCCTAAGCTATAAAGGAGGGAAGGGGGTGGCAGAGAAAGGAAGAAACAGGGTTGCACGCCAATGTGGGAAGGCCCCCAGCTGGAGAGCAAGCCTGGGGTCAGCTGGCTCTCCCATTTACAGGCTCTGTGGCTCTGGGTCTTTACCCCTCTGAGCCTCCACTTCCATTTGTAAGTTGGGGATAATAGAGTTATCCACCTCATGGGCATGTGTGAGTGTTAAACGAGGTTGTCTCTGTCAAGTACTTACTCGTTTGCTCAATCCGTGATGTCCAATGGTGATTGCCAGAGGCTGGGAGATGGGCCTTCCTTACTCGTATTCCAGAACCAACTTATCCTCCAGCTTCCCTTGCCTTGGAGTGCAGTGGGCATATTTCCTGAGTCCTGAATGAGACTCCTGGTTGGATTCCATGGTGGAGGATTGGAAATCTGGGTCACACCAGCAAATTGGAGATTTACGAGCTTCATTTCTTGAACCCCAGTCTGTACCTCAGCTCACGGAAGGGACTGTTCTTTCCTGGAAATTAGGGAAAAACAGTATTGGCTTGATTGTACTTAAGGAGGATGGGTTTGACCTTTGTGGATTAAGACTTCGTCCCCCCTCCCCCCATGACGGGGAAGAAGGAGGCCTGCCAAGAGTTCTGTTTGTGTCTGGAGCAGCCGTGTGCCTGATAAGGAGACGGCATCCTTGCCTCTTCTTACTTCTGAGCATAATCCCTTTTAAGTTGGGCAGTTGGAGAGGGTTGATTTATTTCGTTCTCTTCCTCACCTCCCTGTCGTTATTTAGAATGTGAGGGAGAGTTTATCTTGCTCTCCAGGAGATCTATCGTTTCAGCTTTGGAATGGTACCCAAGTTTACAGAATGGAGTCTGGTGCCCAGAGCCTTCTGGTAAATATTTTGGGAAGTTGGATTCCTCTGGCATTATGGCCCGTGGGTTGGGCAATGGGTGCTTTTCGATAACTTGATAATGGAACGTGGACTCTCTTCATACAGGACCCTGCACATGGGCTACTTGCTAAGGCATCCTAGCGCCCAGATGCACTTTTTGTCTCTTAAGAGTTCCCGTGGCTGTGCCTTCTGCCAGAAATCCATGCATTCCTTGTTCATTCCTTGCAAATGCCCCTTCTTCATCCTCAGAAGCCTGGCTTCCTTCTTCCTTCTCAAGGAGTCTCCATCACACATTTATAAACCCCCTAAAACCTTCCCTCAAGTCTACCCTCCTTGTTCCTAAAAGCCTTTGCATTGCTGATGCCTACTGTGTTCTGCTCCGGGTTGGCCAGGTCAGAGAGGTGGGCCCTGGACAAGATCCATGTTTTCTCAGTCTCAATTTTCTCATCAGTAAAATGGGGTGGTACTGTCGAAACCCCTCCTCCTTCTAGGCTGAGTGGAAGGGTAAAAAGATAACAGATGGGAAGGCTTAGGGCCTGGAGGGCAGTATGGTTTGGTAACTATTTCATACCCACCCCCCTCAGTTGCTCAACAATCTTAGTCTTCAAATCTCCTTGAGAAACATATTAGCATGGTGTCTTGTCCATAGGAGGTCTAACAACACGAAAGTGGGACCTGCTGGTTAGGAATGGCGGTGACTCTCCTAAGGGCTCTTCGATTGGAAAAAGTCCCTCAGAGCATCATTTTCAAGGCTTTTGGGAAGGTAAACAATATTACTTTAGCAGAGTGGTCACAGCACAGGGGACACCGTCCGGTTTGTGGCCACTAGCCTTACACATCTATTGAGGGTTTGAAATAGGGCTGGGCTGGGTTGTAAATATTCAGCACATTTCAAAGCCTTCATGGGAAAACAGAATGTAAATTTTTCCTTAATAATTTTTATATTGATAACAAATAATATTTTGAAATGGCAAGATTTTTGAGATTTCGGCTTAAATAACATTATTAAAATTAATTTCACTCATATTTAAAAGGAAAAATATGTGGCTACTAGAAAATTTAAAGTTACACATATGGCTTGCTTTCTGTTCCTATTGGGTAGCCCTGGTCCAGATTCCAGACCATTCTTAATGATGATGACATTGGCCCCATATACATACATACATATGTACACATACATACACATAGACAAAAAGTATATCTGCAGTATACCTAAATTTCATGTTGAAGTGTTTAGGAAAAAAAGTGTAACTAGGCTAAGTTGTTATTCAGTTGCTCAGTCGTGTCTGAATCTTTGTGACCCCGTGGACTGCAGCACACCAGGCTTCCATGTCCTTCACTATCTCCCAGAGTTTGCTCAAACTCATGTCCATTAAGTCGGTGATGCCATCCAACCGTCTCATCCTCTGTCATCACTTTCTCCTCCTGCCTTCAATCTTTTCCAGTATCAGGGTCTTTTCCAATGAGTTGGCTCTTCCCATCAGGTGGCCAAAGTATTGGAGCTTCAGCTTCAGCATCAGTCCTTCCAATGAATATTCAGGGTTGATTTCCCTTTGGATTGACTGGTTTGATGGGTAGGGACAGATAATAAAGAATAAGAAGTGCTCCAGAGACAGCCAGACCTGATGCAGGCACTGACTTTGCCACTTATTAGCTGTGTAACCTGGAGCAAGTTCCTTAACCTCTCTGTGCCTGTTTCCTCACCGGTAAAACGGGAGGAGAAATGGTACGTATGCCACGGAGCTGTTGTGCAGGTTGAGGACTTGAAACACTTAGCTCAGGACCTGACACACACACACAGCAGTTAATAGGCAGTTAGCACCATTGTTCACATTGATATGTAATAAGTGAGGCTTCTGGATGCAGAATGCAGTTGGACATCCACTTCCAGAACTTACAGGGTGACCATAATGTCTGTTAGCCTCGGTTTTTCCACCTGGAAAATTTTTTGTTGGGGGAATTGTAATATCTGTGCAGTACTTCGTGCTGAGCAAGCAACATGGCTAGGGGTACGCCCCCCACCTGCAACCATGCCAGTGCTATGCCAGGCACAGAGGGGTTTTACACCAAGGGCCAGGGACCGGTGGTCTTCTCCAGATGCCTGGCAGACCCTCCTGGCTGTGCAAGCGTGCAGCTGTCAGGGCTGGACCAGGGCTGCACTGGGCAGCTCTTCCCTGGGGCTGCCTTCAAAAGGAAAGCTGGGAGGAAGGTGGAGGGGGAAGGAGGGGCTGCCCATTAACTGCCTGCCACAGACAATTGGATTAAAGGTCCCTTTCAAGGCCTTGGAAATTGTCAGTGACATGGGCCCTGGCTTGGGGACTTGCAGACGGCAGCCTTCCAATAACTAAAGCAAATTCCCTCTTCTGAGATCATGATGTGAGAGACACAGATGCTGAAGCTCTGCCTTCTGTGGGAGGAGGTGATGGAGAAAGGCCCATCAGCAGAGCAGCTAGGATGAGGATGACCAGCTGGACACACAGCGGGGTAGACCTGGGGTGTATGTACATGGCAGCCTGGGGGGCTTGTGTGGCGGCCTTGGGAGTTTCAGGGCAACTGGAGACCTGGGTACCACTGCTTGGTGCTGTCTCTTCATGTTGCTCAAGCATCCAAAAATAAACTGTCTGAAAACTACCCTCTTCATCTTCCTAGGAACTGCGAGGGCTCCAGGCCTCCCTGGCCTGGTGACCGGCCCACTGTTCACCTATTGTTCAGGTCAGAACCTGGAGGTCGTTCCCAATTCTTCCTTCCCTCCCTAAACTGAACAGCCAACAGATGGACAACTTTTGTCAACTCTTCTCACTGTCCCCATCTTGGTGTAAGCCATCATCATATCACTCCCAGAGGATTCTACCAGCCTCTGGTTTTATCTTCTGTGTTTCAGCCAGGCTGATCTTACAAAACACAGTGGGATTTTACAGAATCACGCTCCTGTATAAATCCCCTGCTGTGACTTCCCAGGAGCTTGAGTGGAATGTTGGAATCCTTCCATAGTCTGTAATACTCCCCATGATGTGCCCCCTTCCCACCTCTCATCCCCTACTGCCTTCCCCTGAGCTCTCTCTGTCCCCGCTACTTTGGTCCTTTCTGGAACTCATCTATCATGCTTCTACCTCAGGGCCTTTGCACAGGCTGGTCCCACTGCTTGGGGTGCTCTTCTCCACACTCAGCCTGGTTCTCCCCTACCCACCTTTCAAGACTCAACTTCCACATCATGGCCTCAGAGCAGCCTTCCCTGAGGCCCCACTCAGGACCGGCTCCTTTGTCACTGCTGTCCCCATGGGAGGGGTCCCCAACCCCCAGGCTGTGGTCTAGTACTGGTCCTTGGCACCTCCTGGGCCACACAGCAGGAAGTGAGTGGTGGCCTGGCGAGTGAGCCAAGTTGCATCTGCCACTCCCTATCACTCCCTGTAGCTTGCATTACCACCTAAACCATCTCCCCCACACCCCCCCTCCTGCCATCTGTGGAAAAATTGTCTTCCACAAAACTGGTCCCTGGTGCCAAAAATGTTGGGGTCCGCTGCCTTGTAGCACCCTACTCCTTCCACTTCCTTGGGGTGCTCGTCACCACTGGTCACTGAGTTACTGCTCAGCTCCTATAGGAATCAACTCTGATGTCAGGGGACAGTCTTTACTATTAACCCTCAGCTCTCCATGCCTAGCACGGTGCCTGGCACATAGAAGGGATCCATCCATCAATACCTGCAGAAAAAAATTGCTTTGCTTATGCCTTGGCCACGTTCCTTCCCTTCTCAGGGCTTCAACTGTCCTGTCCATAAATAAGGTTGGGGAGGTTGCACTCGGTTGCTACTAAGTTGCTTCAATCTTGAACTTTTAGTTTTGGGAATTAACCAGTGCTTTTTCTTCCACCCCACATGTTATTTGGGAAAGGCTGGAGGTTGGGTGTTCCAAGGTCATGAGCTCCAGCCCCTTCTTAGTGTGCTAGCTGGGTAGGGACTCAGAGCATCTGCTGGGGGACTGTGGGAAACAAATTCTCCGCACAAGGAGCCCATCCCTAAAAATGGGTGTGCACCACCCCTCAGTTCCTCTTAACCAGCTTAGTGGCAGCATGGCATCAGGGCTTGAGAATGCCCCTGGGTCAGGCAGAGCTGGATCCAAAGCCAGTCTCTGCTGAGCCCAGAGAATGTGGAGGGTGAAAGGGGTGCTGCCATGCCCATCAGAAGAGAGCAGGAGAGTGGACTCCAGAACTGGATGAATTTGGATCTGGGGTCAGGAGCCTGGTGGGCTACAGTCCATAGGGTCACAAAGAGTCAGACATGACTGAGCAACTATACACACACACACACACACACACACACACACACACCCTACATACCTACACTTCTACTGGTTGTGTTATCTTAGGTAACCTCCCTCATCTCTCTGAGGCTTTAGCCTTCCTACCTGTAAAATGGGACTACTGGTTGACCCTCCTTTCTGGGATTGGTTTATGAAATCAGTAAGGTCGTGAACCCCGTGGTCTGGCATAGATGGTGCTTGGTAAAGCTGCTCCTGTTATAACTACTAACTATTCCCTGCAAGATGTCTTCTTATGAGAGAGAGGAGATAGAAGAAGGAAAAATCTTGCTGGAAGATTTTTTTCCCCCTTCTGGACAGATGTTTGCTATTTCCCTGCTTTCTGGAAAAGCCCCAGCCCCATCCTTCAGTACCACCCTACCCCTGCCTGCCACCGCCCCCTGCACTCTACCTGGTCACCAGGTAACTCGTCAGTTTCTCCAGATGCAGGGTTGCTATGGAGACCTCCTGATGCTGCAGTTGCCCTGTGGCAAGTGGGTGCCCTGTGTTTCCCCCTCAGGCCTCTGGGACTATGGTCAAATGTTACAGGAACAAGAGGCAGGCTGAATGTGGAGACTCTGGGCGTCCATTCTCCCCTTGATCTGCTCTGCGGGGGGGCAAGGAGGATCATGGCGGAAAAAGCCAGAGAGTACTTTCCAGGGTCAGGTCAGAACTCCACCTGGTCTCTGTCCCGCAGGAATGCCTCTCGGGAACTCTCATCTTGTTTCAGGTCTGGGAGAGGGTCCCATCTGGACAGCCCTTTGGAATCTGAGACCCTCTGCAGATGTGAGCTTCCTGGGGGGATTAACACCCTCTGTGAGCACAGCCTCTGGGCCCTCTCGAGTTTTTCTGGCAGCTGTTCCTAAGACCGTCTCTTTGTGCACCTGGGGAAATTAAACAAAGAGTTACTTCTGTGTTCAGCCCCTGGTGATTCTGATTCAGTAGGTGTCTGGAAATCGGTCAGGCTCACAACCACAGGGACTGAGGGCAGGCAGCAGCTCAAGGCGGGTCAGGGTGCTGTTACCCCAGGTGTGGGAGCGGTATACGGTCATAGGAATGACTGCTGTCAACGATCTGTGCCTGGGGTGCAGCTCAAGAGTCACCTTTAAACGTATATCTGCGTGCGTGTGTGTATATTAGGCTGGCCAAAAAGTTCTTTCAAAACTCAAACCAGTGTATACAGATACCAACCCAATATATACAGAAACAACACATACAATATATACAGATATCTTTCCAACTTTTATTGGTGCCTTATCACAACTTTTTGAGGGAAGCATCCTCACTCCCATTTTGCTGATGGTGAAACTGAGGCTCTGAGTAACAGGGTGCCTTCTTCCTGGTCACACGGGTATTGTGTCCTGTGACTCCCTAATTGGATCCAGATTTAGGACTGCCCGTGTTCATTCTGCCTCACCACTGCCCCTCTCGGGACTCAGTGTTCCTGCCTGTCAAATGGGTATCCTACACTGACCTTGACCACCTCCCAGGCGGGCAGCGCTTGGGGAGTGGGGCTGGGGATTGAAACCTGATGTGTGTGAGTCAGCCCTCCCGACTGAGGGTGAGCTCCTTGCAGTCAGAGCTGGGGGCTGTGTCCTGGGAGGGCCTGTTTGGTTTGGTTGACATTTCTGAGGGATGCGGTCCTCACTGGTGCTCTGGTTGAGCAGACACAGCCGTCTCCCCCCAGGGACTAAAATTAGGATTCCTCGGCTCTTGGCCGGGCCTCCTCTTGTTTTTGGAAAGGCTCCATTTTGTTCCTCCTGCTGCCGGCGGCGGCCGAAGCTCAGCCACAGCCAAATGACTGTCCTGCGCGGTCTCCACTCACACGCTCCGGCCTGCATTGATCTTGTCGGAGTTAATTAGTGGCTGGCCCCGCAGGCCTGGCCTCCAGCGGGCAGGAGGAGCCGGCCGGGGTGTGCCAGGACCCAGGGGTCCCCTGCCCACACCCCTGCCTCGCGGCCGCCTCAGGCAGAGAGGCCCTCCGAGGGAGGCTCTGGGGTTTTCTTTGGCACTCAGGGAACTAATGGCTCCCTCTCCCTTTTCTTTGGAGCCCTGTAAAAATAAAAAGTTAAAAGACCCTCAAGTTTGAACAGGAAAACCAAATACATGAAACCAAGCTGTTTCCATGTGGGGGCCACGGACTGTGAACACCCAAGTTTGAAACTTCCTCTCGTCGGAATTTATGGAAGCCTTGGAAACTTTTCCTTTTCCCTTTAAACATCAGAATTGGCTCAGGGCATTCTTTAAAAGCATAACCCCGGTGCTGCTCACAGCTTGATTTAATACAGCTTGAATACAATAGTAACTTCTGAACCCGCTCTCTTCAGAGAGAGCTGGAAAGTTGTTTCATGACACCAGTAAGTAGGTTTTTTTTTTCTTCTCTCTTTTAGCCAAAAAGTATATTCTAAGATTTATTAGATTCTCTCCTGCCCTCCCCCTAGTAACCCAGATTTTCACTCGAAGTAAAGGAAACTTGCTTAGAACAAGTTCTGTAACTAGGGGCTGGAAGATACAGCGCCCAGTCCTCTAGGGCAGTTGGCACTAAAAGATTCACTGGTGCCAGAGGCTGGTTGTTGTAGGTGGGTGGTTCGTAAGTATCTGCTTGGTAGACCAGAACCACACAGGGCCTGGGCTCCAGAACCATCGGCAGGAGAGTAACTGTATTTTGGGGAGAGGCGGTTAAGTGGGGGCAGGGATGTGAATGAGGAGATTCAGTTTTCCTGCAGAGGGAATCTGTTCTGGGGATGGGTTTGTCTGCCTGTGTTCCTGGGAAAGAGTGTTTGTAAAGCCCCTGAGGTGGTGACGGTATTCCCCCAGAAATAACTCAGATTCTTTGTCTGTCTCCACCTTTGTTGTGTGAGCCTTGCCCAGGGCTCTTCCAGGCCGTGAGGGGTCTGAGCTTGGTCTGTAGGGAGCTCAGGGCCTCTAACATTGGGAGGTGGGTTATGTCCTTTCTCTTCTTCCTTCTGGATGTAGCAGAGGTTCAGTTGGTAACCGGCACATAAGTGTTTTTGGCTCTCATCGCCTAAGCAGATGATTTTTAATTAATTGGTTGCCACAATTTAAAAGTTGGGACATTTCACACAAAAAAATCCAGATATGAGAAGATGGAAGATCTGAGAGCACCAGGCCTAAATTTTGGCACAGCCAGACACTGGTCGCACCCTAATTTAGAGCAGGGTTTCTCAGCGGGATCAGGGGACATTTGGCAATGTGTGGAGACATTCTTGGTTGTCACCAATTTGGTGGGTGTTGCTACTGGCATCTGATCTGTAGAGGCTAGTTGTTTTTTTTATTGTTGTTCACTCAGTCATGTCCAACTGTTTGCAACCCCATGGATTTCAGCACGCTAGGCTTCCCTGTCCTTCATTATCTCCTGGAGTTAGCTCAAACTCATATCCATTGAATCGATGATGCCATCCAACTATCTTCATCCTCTGTTGCCCCCTTCTCCTTCTGCCTTCAATCTTTCCCAGTATCAGGGTCTTTTCCAACGAGTTGGCTCTTTGCATCAGGTGGCCAAAGTATTGGAGGCCAGGGGTGCTGCTAAACCTTCTACAAGGCATAGGACGGCCCCAACAAAGAATGAACTGGCCTCCATAGCTCCATCTTGCTGTAGGGGGCCATGTTTTGCTCCCACCAAACCCACCTCTGGCTTCGAGAGGATTCTCAGCTCCCTGAGATTGGTCACTAGCTTCTTGGCTTATTCTTGCCTTTTGTTCAAAGCTGGAACTGTATCGTAATTTGCCCTCACTCCCCTCAGAGCCCTGGATAATGGATGCTTGGTGACTGGCAGATGTGTGTACTGCTAAGCATGCCCCAGAACCACTAGGAGGAGCAACTTTCTCCACGCTCCAACATTAGATCACATAATGGCATCTGGCCACTCACCCCTTTCCCTTCTTCCGGGCTGCAAAGGCGATGCAGACTCCCAGTGATAGTAATGCCTGGTGTAAACATTGATAGCTAGTGACTAGTAAGATTGTAGGAGAGCTGGGTTAGAGAGCTAGTTTTGGATGGGAGCCTCCCAGGTAGGTTGCCTACCAGGGAAATTCCTTGGAGAGAGGAACCTGGCAGGCTACAGTCCGTGATGTTGTGAAGAGTTGGCCATGACTTAGTGCCTAAGCAGCAGCAGCAGCAGCAGTCCCAGGCAGGCTCAGGAAACAGCAGAATTTGGCCTGAGAGAACCTGTGGGTTGGCACAAGACCCTCTGCATTGACTGTTGAGCCTGCCCCCCATCCCCAGCCTCAGCACCACCCTCTTTAGGAGGTACCCAGTGTGGTGAGTGGTGCAGAAAGTGATTTGTGGGAAGAGGTGTGAAATACCCCAGTGCAGGAGGGGTTGATGGAAGGGATAGGAGCTTAGATCAAAATCTGGCTCTGCCTCTCCCAGCTGCTGGAGAGTCCCTGCATCTCTGGACCCCATGGTCCTCACTTGTCAATGGAGACGGTAGGAATACCCTTCAGCAGGTTATTGGGTGGGTGGGCAGACTACACTTGGAAAATTTTTTTTTCTCAAAATAACTTTTCATAAGGTATTCTTGATCAAGGTAGTAGGCATAATTAATCACCCAGGGGTCTTAAAGTTCATCTCTGTTTAGGGGCTTTCAGGAGGGCTGCAGGTAGGAGGCAGTGGCTGGTCTCACTTAGTAAGGTGAGTTTTCCCTGTATCACGGTGGCCTTGAGCTGCTCACCTTGGTGAGGATCTCCTCTCTCAATCCATGGAATTTTCCTTTCTTTTCTTCTCCTGGTTTAGATGGGGTCACCCTAGTTGTTGCAGCAAAGATGTAAGTGACTTAACAATAAGAATTTAATAAGAATTTTCTTTATGACTCATGTACCAGTCAAAAACAGGTATCTTTAGTTGGAAGTTGACTGTCACCTATGTGGTGGTGATTTGGTAGCCCAGGCTCCTTCCATCTTGTGGCTCCTTCATCTGCTTCTCCGAGTCCTTTCTCCCACCGAGTGACAGAAAGAGAAGTGGAAAACTCTATGCATTACTTAAGATCCCTGGCAGTGAGATAGCTTGTCTTCATGTGGTCCCATGAGGCAAGGGGTGCTGGGAAACGTAGTCCTGTCTGGGGCAGCCACCTCCCAGTGACAGCCCCAAACTGTGGAGGGGGGAGCCTGAACCTGTGAGTGCGGGTGACCATTTCTATCACCGTCCCAGCTTGAGTCCTGTGCTCTTTGCAGGGACTGTTGGTGCCTGGGCTTCTTTTTCTGCTGACTCCCTCACCTGGCTGTCTAGCTCCTGCTCTGGAAGTGTCTGCCTCTTTCCCCATGTGAGTGGTGTTGCCCCTGGTGGCTGCTAGCCCTTTGTTGAGCAATTGATACTCAGGTCCCAATTGGACGCCCTCTCTGCCACCTCTGTGGTTGTCCATCTGACTTTGAGGAATGCATGAGACTAATCTGGGCATCAGCAGTGACTCAGTGGTAAAGAATCTGCCTGCCATGCAGGAGACATGGGTTCAGTCCTTAGGTTGCAAAGATCCGCTGAAGGAGGGCATGGCAACGCACACAAGTATTCTTGCCTGGAGAATTCTATGGACAGAGAAGCTTGGCGGGCTAAACTCAATAGGGTCTCAAAGAGTTGGACACGACTGAGGTGACTGAGATGCATGCCAAGAGATGAATATACCTTCCTTCCTGGTTCAGAAAATGCGCTGGAGGCCTGAGTCCTCCTGGGCAATGTGGGAGCCAGACTGGCTGCAGCACAGGCTGCGTCTCATCACTGCTTTCCTGACATCTCCTCCCGTCAGGAATGCAAGACTTGCTATGTCCTTAGAGGAAAGTCAGTTTACATCCGTGGGCCTCATCTGTGAAAACGAATAAACACGCAAAGGAAGCCCTGGCTGTGTTATCACATAGGCCGTTCCAAGGATCCAGCGAGCCTGTGATTGTGCACATGCTCCTGTAGCCTGGCCTGCTGCACCCAGGTTTTCTGTCTGTCCCCTTCCTTTGTAAGCCTTTCCAAGTGGCCTTTTTGTTTTTATTTTTCATTTGAGAACAGATTCCGCTTCTAGATGTAACCTTAGCATTACGATGCCATGAAGGGTCCCCTTGATGGCCCGGCCACTTTGAGCCCCCACTGTGTGCAGGGCTTATAGCTCACTGCTTGTTACATGTGCCAAGGTGAGAAGATTCAGGAGCCTTTGCGATGGCAAAGCCCACATCTTTGGGAAGCCTTCACTGCATCTGGCGTAAGAGCGGGTACACACAGGGAATGCAGTAGATGTGTTGGGTGAATGCAAGGGACAGCACCCAAAATGGCGAGCATACTCAACCCTACAGCCCTGCTTCCCAAGGGTGCCCTGGCCAGAGAAGCTTGGAAAATAGGAGACAGCCCCAGGTTAATGACCATCCTACTCTCGTCCTTTTGGCAGAGATTACAAGTTGATGGGCCATATCTGGCCCCAAGAAATGTTGTATTTGACTCAATTAAAAAAAAAAAAGGACTTCCCTGGTGTTTCAGTGGTTAAAATTTCACTGTCCAATGCAGGGGTGTGTGGGTTTGATCCCTGGCTGGGAAACTAAGATTCCATATGCCTTGCAAAAAAAAAAAAAAAAAAAGCCCCAAAACATAAAACAGAAGCAATATTGTAACAAATTCAATAAAGACTTTTAAAAAATCCACATCAAAAATAATCTAAAAAAAAAAATAGAACCAACACTTAAAAAATGGGGAATTTCACTTAGAAGTCCAGATTTCTGACTTCTTGTTATTTTTTTCCCTTTTTAAAAATTGAAGTATAGTTGATAGACAGTATTACATGAGTTACAGGTGTACAACATTGTGCTGTGGACACTGGCATCAGTTCAACTGGAGCTAAGTGTGGCCAGGGCTCTGGGGGGGCACACGCCAGAACCCCTCAGCACCCCCCAATCCTGTTTCTCTCTCTCTCCTGGCCTTCATCACTGCCATTGGATGTATTTCTTGCACTTTTCTTTTCAATAAATGTTTCAATTTCTCTCTCAAAAAAAAAACAGAACAAAACAGATTTCTCTCAGAGATGGGGGAAAAGATGAGTCAAGATGGTTCTTTGTTTTAAGAAAATTGAGTGTATTTCTGGGTGGAGATGAAAGTTTCTGCATGTTTACTATACAAATGTGAAATCTGGCCCACTTAACTTATTTGGATAATTGAGTTCCTATAGGATTGTGGTTATGACGTCTGCCCTTTGCTGATGTCCTATTCTTCCCGTAGGGACAGTATTTCCCAAATATAGTATCCTACTAGCGTTTCTAGGGAATAAAAGATCCTGTGCTAAAAGAAGTTTGGGGAAAAAAATGATACAACCACCAATTAACCATGTTTCTTTCCTGCAGGACTTTTCAGAACTTTTGTTTTGCTCAGGTGCCTTGTGAATCTCAAATATGGGGGTTTTAGTATAACTCAGTGTTCCTTCAATTTGGGGACCAGTTTCCCAAGCTCTCCGCTGATACTTTGAGTTCCCCTTGCTGTGTGGGGTGCCAGCCGCTTGCTCAGAAGCAACTTGGATTGAGCAAGTTGGCTGAACAGCCAGTGCCTGCCCTCTATGGTGGGTCTATGGCTCCGGGTACTTTGTGGGCTTCCACAGAATGGGTGACTTTGTTTTTCTGATCCAGGATTATGTTGGGCAGTTTTGCAACAGCTCTTGGTTGCTATGAGCCTCCAGGGCTGGAGCAGTGGTTCTGGGGAGGGTGAATCGTGAGGGGCGGGAGATGGCCTGGTTGACCTCCCTGAGCTGTGCGAGCTGCAAGCTGTGTTTCTTGCCCAGGAACACGTTTGTCTCTTTGCCTAGCCATAGGAAGGCAACTCATGGACCAGATGCCAGCCTTGATCTGCTGAGTTCCCTGGGATGTTTCAGAGAAGGCCAGAGTGCGTTGCCCGCCCAAGTATGTCTCAATTAATTAGTCCATTTGAGCCGATGGGCCTCAGATCGTGAATTTGGAGCTGTCGGCTAATTATGCCTCAAATGTGATTTTAGTTAAACGATTAAGGGCTCTCCCGGGGCTCCCCTCCCTCTTGCAGTCCCTCAGGTTTCTGCTTAGGGCTCTTGCCAAGACGAGATTCTTTTCTGTCCTAGGGCCCGAGGGAGACCAGGTTGTGCTGGCGCCCATTTCCAGACTGAGGTCTTGGCAAAGAGTGTGGCGACCTCACACCTTCCAGACATCCCTGTGTGTGTCCAGGGATGGGAACAATGCCATTCACGGGTCATCTCACACATTCACTCTGATCGGGACCTCAGGAGCCTCCAGTGACCTGGCAGGGACTCTGGGGTCCACAGCCCACTGCCTTCGCCTTGGTATTCTTTCCAGACCTGCCTGTAGTTCTGGTGGGAGTGCCCATTTGCTTATTCAGTGTATATGCTGTAGAACCATCCTAGGCCTGAGGCTTAGTATGGATTAAGGTACAGGGTGGGTGACCCCTCCACTTCAGGATGTGGGCTGATGTTGACCTGGGTGGTTCAGCCGAGTGGGACGCATGTAGGAGGTAGGAGGTTGTAATGAATTAAAGTGGCTGCAACTTTTTGTCACTGTGGCCCCAACACCATTAAGAAGTAGAATTTATCCCCCTACCTGGAAATGTACAGGCCCTGTAACTGCTTTCCTCAGAAAGCAGTGCAAGAAGCACCAAGAAGGCCTGGTTGCTTCTGCTCTTGTGCTTTAGAGAGCCCCAGGCTGCCCTGTGAAGAGTCCAGTGACCTGGATGGAGAAGCCATGTGGCGAGGTCACATGGAGAGAGTGAGGCTCAGAGTCGGAATGAAGCAAGAGAGAAGCCCAGCTGTCCATGTCTCAGCTGGGAGACCCTGAGCCCGATGCTCCAGCCACGCTTGCCAAGGGGCCAGACGCGGAGTGAACTGTTGTGTGTGCTCCAGCCCAGCTGAGCTCCTGATGACGGCAGCCCAGCCTCCATCTGCCGGCAGTCACCAGAGAGACTCAGACACGACCAGCAGAGTCACCCAGCTGAGCCCTGTCAACCCACAGCATCATGAGAGATAAGGAAGTGGCAGTTTTAAGCCACAGACTTTGGGGCAGTTTTTTATACCACAGATATCCAAAACAGAGTCATAGCTTGCCTGGGAGGAAACTGATGCATCCCCTGGCACGTGGTAGCGCATTGTCTGATGAGGGTGGAAGAGAATGGGGTAGGGGGTGATAAATGGTTCCACTTAGGGGATGCGGTGAACAGGTGTGTCGGAGTGATGAGGGTCACAGCTTCAGATGTGGTCTGATCTCTTCATGGGTGTTTTCAAGAGTTCTAGGTTTCTGAGACTCATCTAAATACAGAAACTCTTTGGGGATCCCTCATTTAGCACCAACCCCTCAATTTAAATAGAATTTTCATTCACAGTAGCATCACTTCATTTTGTTAATCCCAGGAGGTTTTTTCCCTATGTCAAAAGAGAATAGACAGTAAGAGAAAAATCTGTATTTGTGTGTGTGTGTATAGATACATATTGAGCTATTGCTGTGTAGCAAATCACCCTAAGACTTAGTGACTTAAAACAACCATTAGGTATCGCTGCTGTGGATTGGTTGAAGGAGTTTTATTGATCTGTGCTGGGCTGGGCTGATCTGGGTTGGGCTTACTTGTGCTTCTGAGGACAGTTGGCCCAGTAGATTGGCAGCTGCCTGCTCTAGAAAAGAGCTATCTGACATAGGCTGACTGTCCTTTTAAGTGCATGTCACTTTCCTCCAGCAGGCAAGCCCCAACCTTTCTCATTACAGTGCTTGGCATTCCAGAGAGGAAGTGGAAACCCCAAGTGCCTTATCAGGTTTCTTGTTGCATCACATTTGCTACAGTCCCATTGGCCAGAGCAAGTCACATGGCTAAGCTCAGAGTCAGTGTGGATGAACACTGCCGGAGCGGGTACATGCAGGGGGCGTGAACCGATCGAGGCCATTAATGCACTCAGCTTGCCACAGCTGGGCTGAGGGTGTTTTTCCCTGCCCACAAGCCCTGGAGTTGCCGCTTTCTAAATGTATGTGTAACCTTTGTCATTATTCAGCCTGTTTCAGTTTTCTCATTCATAAAATGGACATAACAACAGAAGGGATGTTGCAAGGGTTTAGAAAGAAGATAAGTATAAAGTATATGACATAATATCTGGTGCACAAAGTGAACGTCAGCGATTATTGTAATTAGAAGTGACCCTGGGTTACAGGTACATGGTAATTGATAGTGACTGGAACTGGTTGGTTTCTCGTCTTTGGCCTCCATGAATGAGCTAGGGGTCTCTTCCATCTAGGGTGGCCCCCGCTGAGCTTGTCTGTACTTGACTGTGGATGGCAGAGGCCTCATGACACCCTAACTCCCAACCTGCAGCGGCTGTGCCCCTGAGGGCTCTGGGCTGTCATTTGTAGATGGGAACAAGCCCCAGACACCCAGACTGAGGTCCCAGACATGGGGTGGGGTGCACATGAGCCTCCTGATGAAGGGACCTGTGATGAGGCCAGGTGGTGGCAGTTTCCCTGGCTCCCTTGAAGAATCACGGACAGTGCTAGATTCAGGATGCGCTGCTCTGGAGAACAAGAGCGGGTTCTTTTTCATTTCTTTTTCCTTCAAACTTGGCCTTTCATGGGATTTTTTGTTCCACGGTGGGGGAAATCTGTCTTTAGTTTCCCATTTTGACCCCGCAGTGTCAGCCACTATTAGAGAGACACGGAAGGACAAGGAGAGGCGGCCAAGGCCCTCCACTGGAATTTGTACCAAACATGTCCTGAAGCGGGATCTGGGGACACTGGCAATTCCAGTTCGTCCACTTCGGAGCTGGCAGGACCTGGGTGGGAGGGCAGGAGAAGGCGCCCCAGCAGCTGGGCTGTGTCAGCCGCGCGGAGATGAGGTCCTTGCCGGCCAAGGAATTCTGGGCCCAAGTCTGCGATGAGGCTGCCTTGGAAGCACGTCCTGGGCCCTGGAAGAATCTGAGTGCCCTGGGCAGCTGGCCCGAGTGGGGACTTGGGGCCGGAATGCCGGGAACTGAAAGCTGGCCTGACTTCTGAGGCCTAAGGAGCTGGCTCTGTGGAGGCCTTGCTGCCTCCAAGATCCAGCCGCCCAGCTTTCACCCGGGCAGGGCCTTCCCCTCCTCCCCGCGCTGCCCGCCTCAGCCATCAGGGTCTCCCATCCCTTCCCCTCTGTATCCTGGCCCCTTGGGCTGGACCCTGTGGTCTGTGTCAGCTTCCTTCTCTTCTCTCCTTAGAATCTGATCATTGTAATAAAAATGATAGTGGCAGAATCCACAGTGCTAACAGCCACCATTTATCTGAGACTTCTGTGTGCCTGACACACCAGGTGTTTTGTTCATTATTTCATTGAGTGCACTAGTTCATGAACATACTCAGCAAAGCTTTGTTTTATGAGGGTGTTTTGGTCCACTTTTTTGGTGTATGTTTCAATGCAGTGCTTGCTGTGTGCCTCGGACTGTTCTAAGTGTGCTTCATGAGATAGATGCTGTTACTGTCCTCATGTTCCAGACAAGAATCTGAGGCACAGAGCAGTCCATTCACACGGGGAGCTGTCATTCCAGCTCCAGTGATCAGGTTCTGAGCCTCGATTGAGCTGCCTCCAGGCCAGGACTGTGTCCCTCTGGAAGAGCTCCATGGGCTGACATATGAGAAGACAAGTTCCCATCAGGGTTTGATGTTTTCACTGTGTTCTGTGAGCTAAGCCCAAATTGCGGGTACTTGAAGATGCCAGTGAGTGGGGTCTGCTTAGCAAAAGCCACAGCCCGTGGGTGAAGTGAATGGGGGCTTCTTTGCTGGTGTGAAAGTGCAAATCTCTGAGCCACAGGGGTATTGCCTTGCTTCAGAGCAGGTGAGGGGAGTCCCCTCCTGTCCCCAGTTAAGGGTCAGTTAGCTCTACCTCCAGTCTGAGGACCACTAGTGGCACAGGTCTGGGATCAGGATGAGGAAGGTGCTTGGGCTAGAGGGGTAACAAAAGTTTCCATCATCTGGTTGGACTCATAAGGCCACAGAGACTTCCTAGGCTCCCATGGACCATCATTATTCACAGGAAACCCCTTGATGGGAAAGGAGGGCATTCTTACCTTCTAGTCTTCCAGCAGATGTAGGACACATCTTCCTGGCCTTGGGATTAAAGAGGAAAGTCCAAGGCATCAAGCTTGACTTCTTCATGAAACCCAGCTTCTGCTTGAATACCTCCCTGTGATGGGGAGCTCACCACCTGGACTGGCCTTTTGTTGTTGTTGTTGTTGTTGGATGGCTCCAGCTCCTACGAGGATAGAGTTTTTGAGCCCTTTCTGCTATGAGTTCTGCTCTGCCTTCAAGAGGCACCCAGAATTGACCTTCTCACTTTGCAGAAAGGAAAAAGCCAGGCTCCTCCACCCTCCCCTGCAGGTCATCTGGGTTCTTCAGCTTGAGTTTCTACCTCTTCACCATTCTGTTGTCAGCTCTACCTCTATGAAGCTGTGAGCTCTGCAGTAGCTTACTTAGTCTTTCTGAATCTTAGTTTCTTTATCTGTAAAATGGGGATTGTGATAGTCCCTACCTCATTCTTGCGAGGCTTATGTGAGTAATTAAAGTATTTAAAACAGGGCTTGGTACCTGCTAAGTAAATGACTATCAGCTCTAACTATGCAGTCAGAGACATTACTTTGCTGACAAAGGTCCGTCTAGTCAAGGCTATGGTTTTTCCAGTAGTCATGTATGGATGTAGAGAGTTGGACTATAAAGAAAACTGAGTGCAGAAGAATTGAGGCTTTTGAACTGTGGTGTTGGAGAAGACTCTTGAGAGTCCCTTGGACAGCAAGGAGATCCAACCAGTCCATCCTAAAGGAGATCAGTCCTGGGTGTTCATTGGAAGGACTGATGCTGAAGCTGAAACTCCAAGTGCTTTGGCCATCTGATGCGAAGAGCTGACTCATTTGGAAAGACCCTGATGCTGGGAAAGATTGAAGGCAAGAGGAGAAGGGGACGACAGAAGATGAGGTGGTTGGATGGCATCACTGACTCAATGGACATGAGTTTGGGTAAACTCCGGGAGTTGGTGACGGACAGGGAGGCCTGGCAATGCTGCAGTGCATGGAGTCACAAAGAGTCAGACACGACTGAGCGACTGAACTGAACTGAACTATGCAGTCATCGTTCCGGTTATCCTTAGACTAGGGCTTCCTGAACTTGAATGTGCATATGAATTACGTAAGAATAAGGTAAAAATGCAGATACTGATTTAGTAGATGAGGTGCGGCCTGAGACTCTGCATGTCTAACAACTTCCCAGACTATATAGAGACTGCTTCCCCTCAGGCCACATTTTAAATAGCAAGGTGAGTGTACCCATTTGTTTAGATACAAAATTCATGTTCCAGATGGGGTCTATCCTATTCTGGTGATAGGAGGATCATCTACAATGACATAGATGTAATTCTTCTGTTAATCCAACCTAAGTTTGTATTACATAGGAGGGAAAAGTATTATCTTGAACATCAAGATAGCTTCAATCCTCTGAAGTTACTCGTCTGAACTAGTGATTTATGGAAAAATTGTCCTGCAGTTTGCATATAGCTTGATGGATCTGAAAGAACCTGAGGATCTCTGAGACATGACTTGCTTCTGGATGTCCGTCTGCCCGTGGGATGTGTCATGTGACTACGTCCAGAGCTGAATTAGCAGAGGGCGTCCCAGAGGGTCCTATACATCAGAAGTGCTCAGGGCAAAGGTGGCTAACTCAGGCTGGTGGTGAGTGAAGTAGGCCGGGTGTGGGTGATGGGTCAGCGCCGCGGTGCTGTTGGGATTCCCTGACGTCCAGGTGACTTTCGCCTATTTGTACTTTTACGGCTCAGTTCATTCAACTTACATGTCTATCTGAGGAGCCAATTTTTCTTAAAGCTTTAAATGCTAATTTCAAGTTGAATTCCCATAAATACGTGGGACTGCGAGTGTGCATTTAGAATGACAGATCAAATAACCTAGTGGTGGATACCATAGTTACCAACTTTTTACTGCACTTGTAATGAAATCTATTCCAAAGTTATGGCGATGCTAAGGCTTTAACCCATTGTTTCGTTGCTTTTATATCTGATCCTGCTGGACCGTGACCTGCTCTGGGCTGACATGGAACGGCACTTCAGTATGGTGGTGAGAGCACAGCCTAGAGCATGGCCTGGGTTTGAATCCCACGGCTGACACTTCTTAGCCACTTGGTCAAGTTTCTTAGCTGCTTCAGGCCTCAGTTTCCTCACCTGTAGAATGGGGAAATAGCAATGAGAACCTTATGGTTGTTGTGATGGCATAATGAGTCAATAATCGTAAAGCTCTTGGGACAGTGGCTAGCTCAGTCGGTGCCACGCAGCATCTAGCCCCTCCTTTTTGCTGTGATCTTGCTCTGCCTAAGAGAAATCTAGCACCTTCTCAGAAGACAGCCTCACAGTATCTTGGTTGTTGACTAGCTGATGCCTGGTGAGCCTTGGACCTGACTACTTCTCCCAGAAGGATTCAAAGTCCTGCTCTTAGTTTTCAGGCTAAATTGCCCTTCCTCCCATCCCCTTAAAAAGTAGTCATGATAGCAGATTTCAATCACACACAAAAGTAGAACATAGAAATGAGTCCCCATGAACCAGTCACTCAGCTCCACCAACCAACCAGCTTTATTTAAATGGTAAAGTTTACTTGTGACTTAATAGGGCTTTTAAAGCCTGTATTGTCCTTATGGGTTTTCTTCTTCATTGACCTTTGCTTTTTAAAAAAATATTTATTTTTATTTGTTTGACTGCACCGGGTCTCAGTTGAGACACGCAGGATCTTTAATCTCATTGATGCATGTGCAGTCTTTAATTGCTGCATGTGAACTCTTAGTTGCTGCAGGTGAGGTCTAGTTCCCCAACCAGGGAGTGAATCCAGGCCCCCTGAATTAGGAGCAGAGAGTTTTACCCCTGGACCACCAGGGAAGTCCCTACTTACTTATGCTTAAAAACTTTATTTTTATTTTATTGTGGTAAGAACATTTAACATGAGAATAACTTAACAAATTAAGTTAACTTAGCAAATTGTTAAGTGTCCAAGAATATGTTTTATTTGACTATTGGTACGGTGTTGTATGGTACCAGTATAGTGGCTGGCTCAGATGGTAAAGAGCATCTGCCTACAATGCAGGAGACCTGGGTTCAATCCTTGGGTTGGAAAGATCCTCTGGAGAAGGAAATGGCAACCCACTCCAGTATTCGTGCCTGGAAAATC
This sequence comes from Odocoileus virginianus, assembly GCF_023699985.2. NCBI lineage: Eukaryota > Metazoa > Chordata > Mammalia > Artiodactyla > Cervidae > Odocoileus > Odocoileus virginianus. The sequence goes on along the minus strand of NC_069693.1, from coordinate 41,154,724 downwards.
CCATGGATAGTGGAGCATGATAAGCTACAGTCCAAGGGGTTGCGAAGAGTCAGATACAACTGAGCAACTTCACTTCACGGTGTTGTATAGCTGTTCTCTAGAGCTTATTTATCTTGCTTTTCTGAAACTTTATCCCCATTGACTAGCAACTCCCCATTTTACCCTTCCCCAGCCCCTGGGAACACCACTCCACTCTTTGAGTCCATGAATCTGCTTTTAAATTCCTCATATAAGTGGAAGCATGCATTATTTGTCCTTCTGTGACTGATTTATTTCACTTAGCATAACATTCATCTATGCAGCTGGTCTATGTTTTTGCATATTATAGAATTTCCTTCTTTTTAAAGGCTGAGTGGTGTTCAATTATATATATATATATATACTGCATTTTCTTTATCTAGTCATCTACTGAAGGAAACATTGTTTCTTCATCCTGGCTATTGTGAATAATCCTGTAGCAAACGTGGGAATGCCAATATATTTTTGAAGTCTTGATATTTTAAAAGTACTGAAAGAAAAATAAAAACCTGCCAACCAAGAATACTATACCTGGCAAAAGTTCTTCAGAAATGATAGAGAAATAAAATTATTCCCAGGCAAATAATAGCTGAGGGAAGCCAGTAGACCTGCCTTACTAGAAACACTAAACAGAGTCCAACAGTGACATGTAAGAAAGTATAAAACTCATTGGTAAAGGTAAATACATAGACAAATGCAGAATACTATAATAACAGTGGGTAAGTCACTTTTAGGGGCTTTCCTGGTGGCTCAAAGGGTACAGAATCTGCTTGCAATGCAGGAGCTGCAGGACACACAGTTTCGATCCCTGGGTCGGGAAGATCCCCTGGAGGAGGGCATCCATCCCCATGGAAGAGGAGATCCCACTCCAGTATTCTTGCCTGAAGAATCCCACGAGGGGGGAGCCTGGTGGGCTATAGTCCATGGGGTCCCAAAGAATCAGACACAACTGATGCGGCTTAGCACACAAGTCACTTTTAACTCCAGTACAAAAGTTATAAGACAAAGTGTTAAAAATGCCTATCACTAGAAAATGTGTTAATAAATGCACAATATAAATAGATGTAAATTGTGACAACAACAATGTGAAATGTGGTAGGGGGAGAAGTAAGTGTTGAGTTTTTCCATGTTTGAGTTTTTGAACCTAAGTTTTCAGCAATTTAAATAGACTCTAATAACTGAGATATTCTATGTAAGCCCCATGGTAACCACAAAGAAAATACGCAGAGAAGCTACACAAAAGAAAAAAAGAGAGGAGTAAAAGCATGCCAGTAAAAAATCCAATAAAACAGGAACGAGGACAGAAAGAGGGCAAAAGAATTAAGACTAACAGACGGCATGAACAAAATGGCAATAGTGAATCCTCCCCTTTCCATAGTTACTTTAAATGTAGATGGATTCAAGTCTCCAGTCCAAAGACGTAGAGTGGCTGAATAGATTTAAAAAATAACAAATAAAGGAGAAAGCATCAACCATGTGCTGTCTGCAAGGAACTCGTGGGGTTTTGTTTGGTTTTGCGTTTCTGTAGTCCAGCGTTTCAACAGCCAGCAAGTGGCCAGTGCTTCCAGCCTTCTCCCCTGGCCTTGTGAAGTATCAGCTACATCAGGGGCACGATGAAGGTAGGGCTGTGCTTGCTAGTAGTGTCCTTAATTAGCAGGGCCACCTTGAGGATTCATCTCCGGCGGCGTGGTGGCTCCAGTCTGGGCCATTCCTGCTCCCCTCTAAAGGAAGTGGGCAGGCAAATCATGTGGAATCCCTCTTTTGACCTTGGCGTTGTAAGTAACCTCTCCTGCCAGTCCAGGCTTTGTTTCTGGAAGAGGCCCAGCCTTTTCCAGGACTGCTTGGCCCAACCTCATCTCCCCATATTGATCCTTCTGTGCTTATAGGATAATACAAGAACGTATCAGTAACCTCATATAAGACTGGCATACCTCCAGTGGAAAAAGCAGAATTTATACCTTCCTATATGTAAAAGCCAATGAAAGCTAAAGGTATCCAGTCATCCTTTTTGGTGGGGAGGGGAATCATTCTTCTTTTCTATGAGTACCTCTTTATGTAGTTTATATTAACCTTTAGTTTTATTTGTTGAGCCAACATTTATATAGAGCTTCTTATGAGCTAGACACTGTTCTAAGCACTTCATTATCTAATTTAACCATCACAATGACTCCACGAGGTAGGTATTATTATTTCCCCATGATACAAAGGAGGAAACTGAGGCACAGAGAAAAGAACAACTTTCCCAGCATCTCACAGATGTTTGGTGACAGAGCCAAGACCCGAACTCGGGGCTGAATCTGGGCCCTGCCTCCCTTTGCGATTCTCTTGGCCCCTGTGGCATCATCTGAGCTCATGGCCATTAGGACTCAACCTATCATGAAGTTAACCTTGATAAGTGCTATTTTTTGAGGTACACGTAAGCTGAGCTGCTGGGGTCCTGCCTGAAGTGTTTCAGTGCTTTAGGTGTTCGCCATTTCTCAGTCGTCTCACTCCTGGGGCTGGAAGTGTGGGGCCAGGGGAGCTCCGTGCTGGGCTGATCCAGAATCTGATTGAGGGAAGCATTCAGGTCCTACACATCTCCTTTGTTCTCCTCAAGGCGCATTTGCTCCTGAGAGCAGCAGTCTTGAGAGATGACCAGTGGCTTTGTAAGTGGGCAGGAACCCTTCAGGGTAGCTTGAAGAGCAGCGGGACGGAGGTCAGGACCTGGCTGTTTGGCTTTATTGTGAGCCATGGGATCGTGGACTGTTGGAGCGCTGTCTCTTCCCTTTGTACAAATAGTGAAAATGAGACAGAGTGCATGGCTCCAGGCTAGTACTCCTCCACCCCATAACCCCTTGTCTCCTGATGAGCAGGACTGGGAAGGAAGGGCAAGGATACAGAGGGATTTGAGGTCAGGAATAGCCAGCCATTGAGGCCTATAGAGCAGAGGAGGAAGCCTGTGGAAATAAAGTAGTGCTGTGCCATCCGGACTGGGGTGCGAGTCAAGAAGCTGGTCTGGCAAAGTGTCCTCCAGGGAGCTGACCTCAGGCTGGGAGCCTGTCTGGGCCAAGAACTCAAGCAGCAAGACCTCCCGGGTTAAGCCAGGATTGCTGTGTGGGAAGGGCATCCCAAAGGGACGCCACGTCTGCTTGTGGGCGGAACTGTTGGGGCTGCGTGTGGGATGTCATGGCCTTGGTCTCAGGTTGGACAGGCCCCTTTGCACCTGCCCGATTTGTGTTCTGGGCAGTGACTTGGCTGCGGCTGCCGAGGACAAAGCTGGCTGGGGCCGCGGGGAGATGCCGGGCCTGTGTTTTGAGCAGGAGCCAGGGCTGGATTCTGGAATAGGCAGCCGGCCTGGGTCCAGTCCCCGCTGGCCCCAGATCAATGAAAACTGTCGTGGGGCCAGTGCATTGCCGCCGCCGCCTAGGGATTGCTGAGCTGGGCGGGGCCTCCGGGGCTGCTGTCCCCAGAGTCGCTGGCTCTGAGACCATGATTAGCGTGTCCTGGCCGGCTGGGGGCAGGCCGTACCCCTGCCCCACACCCTCCCCGCTCTGTGATCCTAGTCCCATTTGGCCCTGCTTGACAGCTCACTCAAGCTGGGTTTATCAACATGAGGAAAATACGGGACTTGCAGAGAGGAGGAAAAGGAGGGTTAGCTGTTTACTTTTTGGCTGCCCTTTTCTGTATTCCAGGCACTGGGCCAGGTCTGTAGGGCCTTCAGGAATGAAGAAGAAATGTACAGTCCCTGTCCTCGATGAGTTAGCCATGCGAGAGACTGGCCAGCCACAAGGAGTAGTTATAAAGACCCCTGAAGGCAATAAGGGTGTCACCGGTGGCCAGGGTACAGACTGGGGACCATACTGAGTTTGAGTGCCACAGGAGAGCGCCTCCAAGAGGGGACATTAAAGCTGAGATGCAAGTAGCTAGAAGGAGAGAGTGGGGGGAGTGTCCTGGGCAGAGAGGAGGGTGGACAGGATGGTACAACCTGACCGTGGCTCAGGAGGAGGTGGGCAAGGTCAGTTGTAGGTCCATGCTACCGCTGGCCTGCTTACCCAAGATAGTTCCTGTTGTCTAAGCCTGGTTCTTATAATTGCCCCCTTTTACTCTCAGAAGGGTCCTGGTTTGGGCAGTGAAATTATATGGGCAGGCCAGGTCTAGGTACTAGAATCTTTGTTTTACCGATGAGGAAACTGAGGCTCGCGAGAGTTTAGTTATTCATGCAAGGTCCTGGAAGAAGGATGGGACAGAGCTGGGATGGGAACAGCCTGCCTGACTCGAAAGCCCAGGCTTTCCCATAATCCCACATGACCTTGCGCAGTGGGGTATAAAGTTACAGACATATGCAGCTGAAATACTCTCTGAGAGTGGGTTCTGGGCCCACTGTTGTCCCAGGGGTGGGTGGGGTGAGAGGAGGCTGAATTGAGCAGAACTCGTTCATGACAGAGAACAAGCTCAAACTGGCTTAAGCGAGAAGGGGAAATTTAGTGGTTCATATAACTGAAAAGTCTAGGAGAAGCTCTAGCTTCAGGCATAGTTTGATCCAGATGCACTGTGTTGTCACAGCGTACTTTCTTTTGTTTTACCTCCCGGTTCGCTTTCCCTCTGTGATGGCTTTTTTTCTTAGACAGACTTTCCCTGTAAGGAGGTAAAATGTCTTCCTCAGTGTCAGATCCCTACCCTCACATCTCATTAATGTCACCAGAAAGAGAGCAGATATCCTTGGGATTGCATCTCTTTGACCTTGGACCATGTTCCCATACTTGGCCAATCCCTGTGACCAGGGATGTACAGAGGTTTCGTTGGTCAGACCTGGGGACATGAGTCCTTCCTTGTCGGGTTAGGGGGAGAAATCAGCCCTGTCTACACCTCTTGGATGAAAATGGTGGAGGGGAAGATTTCTATATAAAATATACAGTGCCTAGTTCAATTTGAATTTCAAATTAAGTATATATTTTTAAATCTATGCAATGCTATGGACTGTAGCCTGCTAGGCTCCTCTGTCCACGGGATTCTCCAGGTTAAGAATACTGGAGTGGGTTGCAATGCTGTCCTCCAGGGGATCTTCCAGACCCAGGGATCAAACCTGCATCTCTCACATCTTCTGCATTGGTAGGCAAGTTCTTTACCACTAATGCCATCTGGGAATCCCTCTTAAAATATGATTATATCCCAAGTACTGCATTGGCATAGGCTTATACTAAACAATGACTGAATCTGAGATTCATGCTTCACTCAGTATCCTGTGGTTTTTATTTGTAAACTCTGGCAAGCCTGTGAAGGAGTGGCTCTCTCAGGAAAATTACATGGCTGCCAGAAGACGGAGGAGTGGATGCTGAGGGAAGAGGGGATGTTGTCCGAGTCACAGGTGCTCACTGCAGAGGTGCTGAAAGGGACCAAGGGCTTTGCCTCAGCCTTGGACACCCCCCGAGGACACAGTCTGTGAAGGCAGTCTGAGAGCTGTGGATAGCAGCGAGGGAAGTCTGGTTGGGGGTGGGGGGCGGTTGAGGTGCTCAGAGAGACCTTCCTGTACTTGAATTAGGCCTCAAAGAAGAGGAGGCTTTCTCAAAGATAGGTTGGGTGGTAGGTGGGAGGAAATGTCCATCCTCAAGACTTCCCTTGTAGTCTGATGGCTAAGACTTTGCCTTCCAATGCATGGGGTGTGGGCTCAATCTCTGGTCAGGGAGCTAATCTCCCACATGCCTGGCAGCCAAAAAACCAAGAACTATAAAACAGAAACAATATTGTAACAAGCTCAACAGAGACTTTAGAAATGGTCCACATTAAAAAAAAAAAAATCTTACAAAAAATGTCAATGCTCACCTGCCTGCCATTCAGGTCCAAGCCCTGGCATTATGACCCTTGGTGCTTGACCTCACTGGCCTGGCCATGGAGTGATGCCTTTGCCTGAGACTAATCAGCCTGTCTGTTCCCTGTGAATTCGCCAAATGTGTCAGGATTCCTCTAGCTACCAGACTGTTCAGTGGAGAGATAGCTTAGGTTCACAGGAACAGAAGCAGAGCCTGAGACAAGGATTGTATGTCAGTGGTTTGTAGAGGATGCTCTCACAGAACCGGCCAGCACTGCGGCGGGAGTGGGGAGAGGGAGGCCAGGCAGAGAGGGGGAAGGAACAGGCAAGGTGCAATTTCAGGCAGAGCCTTGGTTTTAGCCTGACACTGTGGGGAGCTCTGGACTGTAAGTTGTGGCTCAGAGTCAGTCCCCACAGGAGGCCCAGAAGCTGGGCTTTCATTCTCCTGCTCCAGGCAGTCACTGGCCTGGGGCCACCTGGAGGAGGGTGGGTGGGAGGGAGATTTGGGGTTCTCTGACTCTCCCATCAAAGCCCTAGGGATTGTTCTCTGAAGAAACCTCAGTGGTTTGGGCTGATGGCAGGGACTGCCTGCTGAATGGGGGCTGGGGAGGTGCGGAAATGGTAAATGAGACAGAGGGGTGAGTCCATATCTAAGAATCTAGAGAAGATGGGGAAATCCCTCATGTTGTGGATACCTCAAGGATTCCTAATGAGAACAGTCTATAAAGGCTTGAGAAGTCCCACAGCAGAACCCAGGATCTTCCCCAGACTGCATGGACCACTGGTCCTGGCAGCTGGAGAGGCTGGGAGTGCTCGGGTAGAGTTGAGAGACTCTGGTTTTTATTTCAGCCCCTGTGAGGCCTCATCTTTTGTTGCCTGCTTTGGATGCCCTGGGTTCTGATCATGGCCCTGCTGCTCTTCGGCTCTGTGACTCTGAGCAGATCCTGTTGCTTTTTGAGGACTCAGGTTCTCCCTCTGTACTCTGAGAGTCCTTAACCTAAAGTTCGCGAAAAGGCTCACCGTGCAATTTTATCTGTATGACATTTTTCCGGGGAGACATTCTTAGAGGGGTTTGGACCTTTCTGAACCAGGGTTCTGGTCTAGCCCCAACACCTGTGGTCTAGGAGGCTGGATGTGCGTGTGCCACAGGCCTGTCTTCCCCTGCCACATGGACACACAGCAGGTATCCTGTCCCGCTGAGAACCTTCCTTCCATGAGTCCCTGGTCCCTCCCAACTGCACCACGTTCTTGCCTCCTCTTTCGGAGCCTCAGTCTTTTCATCTGTAAAAGGGGATGATAGCTGACCTTGGTGAGCTCCCAGGGTTGTTGGGTGAGTCAGAAGACCCAAGGACTGTGATTGAACAAAGTCTAGGTGTGATGGATGGAGTCACTGTTGGGGATGCTGTCTTGCCCCCAGGCTCCAGAACATCCTCAGACCTTGGATGCTGACCATACAGCATCTCCCAGACTGCATGGGCTTCCCAGAGGACCACTGTGGGGTGATGTAGATGGAGGTAGTTGACCAGACCAGATAGGGGCTGCCTTCCTGATCCCCAATACCTTTTTTTTTTTTTTGTCTGTCCCTCCCTTCTTTTTTCCCTTCCTTCCTTCCTTGCCTGTGAATGGAAACAGCAGAATTTAGTGTGCAGCAGGTTCAGGGAAGGGGGGGGCAGCTGCCACCCTTCCCCACTCCCAATGACAGCCCAGTTTGACATGCTCAGCTGGCCTCATGCCATTTCTGGAATCAAAACCTTGTCTGCATTGCACGAACCACAAAGAGGGGTCTTGCCAGCCCCTGACTTCCTATATGTGTGCAGCCAAAGGCAGTGAGAAGCCGTGGGTTTCCAGCAGTGGTCTTTTCATGGTCTGCGAGCTCAGCATGGCTATGGGAGGGAGCAGCAGGATCTGAGGTGCCGAGAAGCCCAGGACTTCCACCTTCTCTCCCAGCGAGGACTGGAAAAGCCCCCACGTCACTGGAGAGTTGTAAACCTCACCACCCATTGGAGCCAGGACCCTGTGGGCAGTCTCCCATATACCATTCCTTCTAGAACCAGCTCAGGTGCCCCTTTTTGTTTTCTTCCCAATGCCTGGCTACTGCTTCTGACTGTAGAAATCCTCCTGCACATTCATGGCAAACAGCTGCAGACCTTGAATCCAGTGCCTGGAGGCAAACCTCTGGGAACGTCCTGGTGTGGGGCTGGTCCCTCCACGTGGGCGTCTCGGACTACACTGCATGGAAACACACACAGATGATTTTAGCAGATGCAATCGGATTCCCTCTGCTCTCTGGCAACTGCTTTTCTCTTTGACGAAAACGCGGGCTATGTCTTCCTGAGTCAGTAATTGTAGAGCCGCGTTCAGTCGTCAGCACGTATTCATGGCCTGTCCCCTCTGTCAGGCACTGCTGTGAGTGTCAGAGGGTGGAAAGTGCCCCAGAGAAAGGCGAGGTGGGGGAGAGGGTGAGGGGGTACAGGCGGTGCTGCAAGTTTAAATAGGGGTGATCTCAGCCAGGTGATGAGGTGACCAAAACCTGGAGGAGTGGGAGGAGGGGGTGTTTGAAGAAAGAATCCCATGCAGAGAAAGCAGAGAGGACAAAGGCCCCGAGCTGGTGCCAAGTGTGTTTGAGCAATAGCAAGGGGCCTGGCTCGGGCAGAGTGACAGAGAAATAACAGATGAGGGCAGGGAGGTGTTGTAACAGATTGGGTGGGGCTTTGTGGGGCTTTAGGAGGACCTTGGAGAAGGGGGTGGGAGGTGGGTGCAGAGAATAGAAAAGGGTTGTTGTTGTCCTGCTGCATGGCCTGGGGCGCTCGGTGCCTGTGGGGGTGGGAAGATGTGGTCTCAGGGTACCTTTTGAAGGCAGAGCCAACAGGATGCAATGTGGATTGAACAGAAGGGTTGAAGACACGTGGCAGGATGACTCCTGGGTTTCGGGCCTGAACAAGAAGAAGGAGGGAGCTGCCCCAGTTGGACACAGGAAAGAAATAGGGAGCCGGGCTGGGACAGTGTGGTCTGAGACGCCAGCCCAGGGGCTTGATGGAACCTTTGGGTAAGCAGGGAGCTGTGTCATTCTTCTTCATGGAGACAAGTTTAATTTCTTTTTAGTGTAAAAACACTACATATTCTTGATTTAAAAAAGAGAAAGAAGAGAGACAACAGAGAACCCAGGCAGTCTACAGAGCTGGACAATGGGAATGACAGCACCTCAGCTCCCCAAGAATAGCTATTGCGTGTCCTTCCAGAAGTATTCCAGAGAATGTGACTCTACTTTATAAACAAAACGGGATCGGCTGTCCCGCACCTGCCTGCCCACCTAGAGCACTCACTCCCAGGCAGTGTATTTAACTCTTCTGTTCTTTCACAGCCACCTCACATGTGACTCTCAGGGCACTCCTGAGTCACAGGCCCATTTTACAGATGTGGACACTGAGGTACAGATCAGGTGACACAGCATTAGCTAAGATCCTGAACTGCGTCCTCTGGGAGCCCAGAGGGGCGACCCTTGACTCTGTCCCAGTTTGGTGGTGGGGGTGGGGGAGGGGGGTGTTGGGAGTCAGCAGTCACACTGGAGCGGAGCAGGGGTAAGACTTCATCCAGCCGTCAAGGGGAGAGGGCTCTCCCAGTGGAGAAAAGAGCACAGGTGGGATTTGGAGACCCTGAGGCAGGCAGTCCAGCTGAGGAGAAGGTCTCAAAGCTGGGTTATGGGGTTAGGGGCGGGGGGGAGGGAGAGCCGGAGAGAGGAAGGCAGGCCTAGTGTCAGCTAGGATCAGAGGGGCAGGAAGATGACTCCTGCAAGAGCTTCAAGGCCAGATGCTGTGGGCTGTGTGTGTGTGTGTGTGTGTGTGTGTGTGTGTGTGTAGCAGAAGGGTCCTAGAGTCTAGCCGAAACCATTGTTCTCTGGTTCTCTCATGAAACTGATGAGGATTCTTGGGATATTCAAAACAGAGTAACGTACTCCATCTGTTTATTTACATTAGCAGAAACCAGAAGCCTAAACCTCTTACTCTCAAGGCTGAGAGAAATACCACACTTCCCTGGGTCCCCTGGCCGCTCGGGGCCCCTGCCTGGGCTGGTCCTGGCCCTGGGCAGGGGTGCACATCCTTTCCACACAAAGAGGTAGCCTGTGGTCTGTGGGGGCCCCGTTCTCTGGTTCACAGACGCTCGTGCATCTATCATAAGCAGCCTGGATCACCGCCACCCTGCTCGGCCGGGCACACGCGCTGGACCCTGGCAGCCGACCTGGGGCCTGTCCCAAGGCCAGGAGCTGCTGGCAGCAGCAGCCCCAGCTGTTCAGTGATCAGAGGTGCACCCCGGCCCCTTCGGCCCGTCCTGTTATCAGCACCCGGCTGAGGGGCGTGGCAGGCCAGCAGCGTGGCACGTCAGTGGCATGGCTGGTCTGCAGCGTGGCAGGCCAGGGGTGTGGCATGCTGGCCGTGTGGCAGGGTCAGCTGGTGGCGGCATGACTGGCCAGTGGCCAGGCAGGAGGCAGAGACGCTAAGAGGTGCTGAGTGCAGGCAGCCTGCTGGGCCTGCCGCTCAAGGCCTCGGGGGGCGGGCCGAGGCCTCGCTAGGTCCGGCTTTGATCAGCTGTACAACGTCCCGAAGACAGCGGGGCTGGAAGAGAGACCTGGAGGGCAGAGAATGGAAGAGGGGGCTCAGAGGGAGAGAGAAGGCGCAGCTGTGTTGATGACGTGCCGGCTGCCTGGTGTGTGCTGCGCGCTTCCACCTGCCCTATTTCCTTCCCGCAGCCGCCCCACCAGGTGGGGGCCGTCATCTCCGTGTTCAGATGAGGAAACTGAGGCACAGGCAGGTGAAGTCATCTGTACAAGGTCGCACAATATAAAGCAGAGATGCGTGCTGTGCTAAGTCATTCTTCAGTCGTGTCTGACTCTGTGCGACCCTACGGACTGTAGCCGGCCAGGCTCCTCTGTCCGTGCGATTCTCGAAGCAAGAATACTGGAGTGGGTTGCCATGCCCTTCTCCAGGGGATATTCCCAACTCAGGGGTCGAACTCACGTCTCTTATGTCTCCTACATTGGCAGGCAGGTTCTTTACCACTAGCGCCACCGGGGAAGCCCCAAAAGCACAGTAGCCAGGGTCAAAATCAGACGGTCACTTCACCTCTCTAAGCCTCAGTTTCCTGGTGGCTGAAATGGGGTGAGAACAGTACCCAACCCATGGGGCTGTTTGGAGCATTTAGCAGTGTATCTAATGTGCTGAGCAGAGCTCTGGCACAGGCCAGCCCTTACCAAAGAAACGCTGGGTATGATGATCACTGAGTCCTTTATACTCATGACCTCAGTTACTCCCACGCCCCAACAAGCCCATCAGATCCTGGTTTCCACTGTAGAAACTCCTTTGAACACTGACTTGTAGGAAAATTCCAGTCACGCAGCAGCGAGCGCCGCACCCCACCCGGCCCTGGACCATCTGCCTTGCGTCGGGTCATCTCCTCAGAAGAGCCTGAAATCCCAGAGGTTGGGGGTTAGGGCGCATTCTGGGTCAGGCTAAGTTTTGCCATTTTCTGTTGGCATCAGCCATGTTCTCCATGTCCAGAGTCACATTCCAAAAGCGTGAGGCCTAGAGGGAGGGCCTGTGGTTCCAGGAAAAGGAGGATCCTTAGGCCGTGAGAACCTTCTTTCATCTGACCTCACCAGGTGTTCGCCTCGTTCCCTGCCTCCCCACTTCCTCCCTCAACTCCTTCCCTCCTGTCAGAACCAGCCTGATGGCTCAGGGTGGAGGCGGGGGGCAGAGACTTCAACTTTGGGCTCCTTAAACTTTGTCCTTTCCAGAGCACGTTTCACATTCTACCGGGGCGATGGGACTTGAGGTCGGTGGTGGACATCTTGTATTTTGACAGTTCCACCTTAGTTTCATATGCATCATATTTTTTTAAAACCTCAGCTTCAACTAGGACATCACACCCATGATTTTATTGATCTTGCTTATGGCAAGACTTTCAGGATTTTTAAAATAAATCTTTATTGGAATAGAGTTGCTTTATGGTATTATCTTAGCTTCTACTGCACAGCAAAGTGAATCAGCTATGCGAATACATATATATCCCCTCTTTTTTGGATTTCCTTCCCTTTTAGGTCACCACAGAACACTGAGTCGAGTTCCCTGTGTGATACAGTTGTTTACTTGCTAACTTGTGTCCAAGTCTCTTGGGACTCCACCAACTGTAGCCTGCCAGGTTCCTTTGTCCATGGGATTTGCCAGGCAAGAATACTGGAGTGGGTTGTCATTTCCTTCTCTAGTTTTTTTTTTTTTTTTTTAAGAGGACAGAGAGAGCCAATTTAAAGAGAAGTATTAAGTACTCACGATGGCTCAGGTGGGACCCAGTTCCGGGGGAGGTTGGTATGATGGCTTATGGGTGCCCACAGCTTGCTGGTTTGACAGCCCAGGATGTGGACGTGGCTCCTTTCTATCTGTGGCTGGCTGTGTCTCCAGGATGGGACAAATCCGTCTTTGGGGGTGATTTGTACCCTGTAGGGTCTAGGACCTGGGGGTCAGAGGAAGGGGATGTGGTGGCCCAAGAGTCAGGCCCCAAGGGTCAGAAGTCCTCCCCTCCCATGCCCTGCGCACCGTCCACCTTCCTGAGAAGCAGTCCTTCAAGTCCAGGAAGAAAGCTCAGGCTGGAGTCCCCGCGACATGGGCCCAGGGATTGCATCTCAAGCAGATTAAAAACAGTCAGGGAGAAATCTGAGGAATTTTAATGACTGCTACACATCCCTGGAGTGCTGGTCCTCGTAGACCGAACACGCAGGCCGGCGCTGCGGGCCCCAGCCCTTGGGGCCCACCTTCCCGTCCCCCACCCAGCTCGCCAGGCTCCCGCAGTGGGGTAGAGCTTGGGGACATTCGTGGAGGTGTTGCAGCGAAGCCAGCAGTGGCAGCTTCCTCCCTCTGGCCTCCAAGGTTTCCTGGGAATCCTGGGCTTGGTGCTGGGGTCTTTGGAGGTCAGAGTTTTCAATTGTAAGTAACCTGAATTGGTGTGAACAAGGAGGGCAGTTTAGTGGCTTCTGTGGCAATTTAGCTGTTTGGTCCCCAGGAAAGGCCAGTGAGAGTGGGTCTGACTCAGAATACATCCAACAGATATTTGAGTGTCTTCTGTGCAGCAAGCCCTGTCCTGGAGCAAAATGGACCCAGATCGCTGCTCTCCGGGATCCCCCTTGTTAGAGAAGGCTGGACCTGAGGCCATGGACGAGCACCCTCTCCTGTGTGGGCCTCTCTCTGTCCCTGCGGATGGTGGGGGAGGGGGACGTTCTCTCCCGGGTGGACCTTCTCCAGCAGCTGGAGAGGAGATGAGGCACAGCCTCGACACCAGAGAAGACGTCTTTTCCACCAGCTCCCATGAGAAGGACCCCGGGGGACAACTCCACTTGGCTTCGCTGCAGCCGGAGGACACGTGCTGGGCAGGTAGACCTAGAGCTCCCACAGGTGACCTGTGACCCCTCGAGGCTGCAGTGTCCTCAAGGGAGTGGCCGAGGGCTCTGCCCCCGTTTGCTCCTCTGAGAGGAGGTGCCGTTTCTCTTGGGAAGCTGCGCCTTGAGGTCTGCTGCATTCTGCTGGAATCTGGCTTGGGAGGAGTGAGTCTGCTTCCCTGTCATCTCTGGGGAGGAGGGAATCCCCAGCCCCTGACTCTGGAGTCCGGGCCCCCAGAAGCCCTCTCTAGTGCTGTTGCCGGCACCCTCTACCTATTCCCTGGCCCGTGTGCATAGAGCACACTTGCGGGGCCAGAGAACGCTTTCAGGAGGCAGAAATAACAAAGGTTAGAGGCGCATGTTGGAATCGGGGACATTACCACTCAGAAAATAGCCCTCTCACTCTTGATTCCTGAGTGAAGCCCAAGAGAAGGGGTCTCCCTGCTGCTGGGTGGGGGGCTGGAGCCCCAGAAAGCCTGTGCTCGAGACCCCCTGAGCATCATGGTGGCCTTCTGCCCCATCTTCCAGACAAGCAGCCCGGGGCCGCGGAGCCCTAGCCCCTCCCTGTCACTTTCTTGTCTTAAGTAACCTTTAACCAGCCACTTAGTCTCCTGGCTGAGCCTCAGGCCCCTCTCTTGTCAAGCGGGTTCTTGTGTGTGATTTTGCTAAAACAGTGTTTTAATGACCCAAGTGGCACAGGAGGACACTTGCCTTAAAAACTGGAACCATTCTCATGAAGTTTGTGACTCCTGTGTCCCTCCATCTGATCTCCCTCCCCTCCTTGGGAGTAACCGTGGATATTGTGTACCTGTCCCCGAGTGTGTTTGGCGTTTTCTTGAGTACACAAGTAGAATCGTAGCCTGTGTGTCTTGCCTGTGGCGTGGGTTCTGTGTGTCAGTGTGTGCAGATCTACCTGGCTCTTTTGAGCCTCTGTGTGGTTTTCCACACATAGATTAGTTCACTTTCCTTTGCTGGGTGTCCAGCGTGTTTCTGACTGTGGGCAAATAGAAACAGCCTTGCCTCCAACCTCACTGAACCTGAACCTGTCTCCCTGGTGCATATGCACGAGTGTTGTGCACCAGGGTGGACACTGAGGCATTGAATCGCTGGGTGTTAGGGTTTTGCAAGGATAAAATGTGAGAATGTGCCAAGCACATGGCAGGAATAGGGTGCAGCAGAAGGAGAAGTTCACGCTTGTGTTCCCCTCCCCCATTTGCATCGGACACTGTCCTAGGTATCTGGTCTGCATTTTCTTACTGACTCCTCTTTGACAACGAAATCCCCATTTTATAGAGGAGCAAAAAGGGGCCCAGAGGGGTTAAGTAAGGCATCTGCTATCACTCAACTCCCAAGGGGTGGGCGGGCGCCTGACTCCCATGTCCAGCTGGGTTCTGGGAGTGAAGCATCCCTGCCCTGCACGTCCAGAGCTTGCTCTCCGAGGGGCCTGCATGCAGCAGCACTGGTTCCCCAGGAACGCCCCGAGTGCAGGAACGCCGCCTCTGTGGAGTGTGCTGGGAAGAGGGAGCTCGCCAGGAATTTCCTGGATCAGCTCCAGGGCAGGCTGCTTGGATCTCAGGGTTACAGGGTGGCTGGGTCCTGCCTCCCACCCTTCTCTTCCCCTGGCTTGTCCCAGCCACGTGCATTCTTGGAATCTGTAAGTTGGGCCGTGTTCTGTGGGCACCAGGAGTTGCCTTTGAAACCCCGTGGCACCAACATCTGTTAGCTCTTAGAGAACAGAAAGATTGACAAAGAACTGCTGGGGCAGGCGGTGGGGAAAGATATTAAGCTCAGGAGTACGAAGTCTCAAAGACAAAGAGGAAAAACCCTAACTGAACTCCAGCCCGCTCCCCACGGCCCTGCTTTGATGTGGGTTCCCATCCCTGGAGGCCTTATAAGGCATTGTGCCTGCAATTCTGGGCTCTGGGCTGGTGCTGACTGCACATTCAGCGCCCGGAGGAGCTGGCCTCTTGTCCTGGGGCCCGCTGTGGGGCAGAGGAGGGGCAGTGCTGGGACTCCGGAGGGAGGCAGGTCTGGGCCCTGTGGGCCACTCAGCCTGGCCGCTGGGCAGGAGGCAGCCTGGCACCAGGTTGGGTGGGGCCGGAGGTGTGTGGATCCAGGAAGGTCTTTGATCAGAACTTGGAGCAGAGGCTGAGTCTGACTGTCCTAGAGACCAGAAGAGAGGGGGCCGTGATGGCTGAGCGGATGAAGAGAGCGGTAAGGGAGGTCACTGCGTACTGTACCCCACACTCGGGCTGCTTCCAGGGCAGTGTGGTGAAGAGTATGGGCTCTGGAGCCATGCAGCCTGCCTTCAGTCCTGGCTCTGACACTTACTAGCTGTGTGACCTTGGGCAAGTCACTAAACCTCTCTGTGTCTCAGTTTTCTCATCTGTAAAGTGGGGATGATAATGGTATTACCTCAAAGGACTGCCATGGGGGTTAAATGCAGAGCACCAGAAATATGCACCAGACAGGGGAAGAGCATGTTTCTCTGTGTCTGTGGGGGCACCTCGGGTATGGTGAGCCATTCAGCTTTGCCCAGCAATGTTCTGGTAGCCATTTGACAGTAAGAGTGCAAGTAATAAACGGTAACCACTGTCTGTCAAGTCCCAGTCATGGTATCAGATGTAATGCTAAGTCTTTCTGTGTGATGGCTCACACCTGCCCTGAGACAGAGTGACTGCTGTCATCCCTATGCAGAGATGGGAAGACCCAGGAACACTGGAGATAAACCTCCTTCACCCACGTAGAGCAGGGATTTGAACCAAGGTCTGTGCAGCACCAGTTCCGTGCCCTGCATCCTCTGGGCTGGGGCTCCCCTGGGACTCATGGCCAGGAGCCCTGCATGCAGGGTTTGGGGTCTGGCCCTTAGGACCATCCTGCAGGAAGGCTTCTGGCCGAGGCTTGGCCCTGTCCCAAACCTAGTGAGGAGGAGTCGTGGGGCCTTCGAATCCTGCAGGACAGAGGGGAGTGTTTGGTCTCTGATACACTGGAGCTGCTGGCTGGGCTGATTTTCTGCACTTCTTTAAGCATGATTCTTGGTCCCCAGAAAGTGCCAGGATTCTTGGCCACCTCCATCCCATGCCCCAATTCCACTGTACAAGGTTGGGCCAGGCCCCTGAAGGAGCTGGCTCAAGTCTTGGCTCTGCTGATGATCCACAGCAGGGTCTCCTGGCCTCTTGGAGGCTCCTCCTCATTTAAACCCACAGAACTATTGGGAACCCCATTCTGTGGAGGTTCTGGTGAAGATCCCAATTGATCAGTACCTCATATATATCATGAGGGCTTGGGGATGCAAGTGACTGTCATTGGCATTATTTCCCTATCTCATTCCTTGAGGGTTGAGGCACTTTATAGGAAAAAACAGTAACAATTATACTTTTCACTTTAAATTTTGCACATCACTTTTATGAGCATTTGTTCTTCAAGAAATGGAAAGAGCAGGGCTGTTATGATGATAAAGGGAGATATTATAAAGTGCCTGGCACATAGGAAATGCACAGTAAGTGTCAGCTGACTTTTTAATGGTTTATCACTGTGCCCATTTTACAGATAAGTAGTTTGAGATTTCCCAGAAGGCAGCGGCTGGCCCCATATCCAGGGCGAGGGAGGCCACGGAGGCAGGATGTGATCCTGTGTCTGACTCAACATTTTATGTGGCCTCTGGCTTGGTGATTCAAAGCTGGAGGACCACAGACACCGCACTCCCCAGGCCCTCGGCTGTCTGGGTCAGTGGAGGAAATGAATGTTTGCCATAGTTGAGCAGCCGCACAGCCCTGGGTGTCAGCAGACCACAGTGCTGAGGAGCTGTCGATGTCTTACACAGAGCAGGGTGAGGTTTAGTGGGAAGAGACCGACCCCAGAACTTGCCAGAGCTCTGCTTTCATATGCAAAGACGTATCTTTAATATGTCAAGAGAGCCGGCCCGCTCAGCAGACAGTTCTCAGGGAGCGTTGAAGCCGTCATCTGAGTGATGACTGTGGGTGCGAGGCATCGTTATGGGGCTTCTTCCAGAAGGCTGCTTTGTTGCTGGTGACGTGTGGAGTCGTTAGACTCCTCTGAGTGTGCCAGTAAAAAAGATGCCAGTGCCCAGAAGTTTCCATCTCACGGGTCCTGTTGGCTTTGCCAGGAGCGGTCAGGGTGGCTCCGAGGTCAGCGCCGGCTCCCAGCCTCCGTTGGGCCTCCGCACACGCGGGTCTGTCTCTTCCCTTGAAGACGGTCACCCGCTCCTGTGAGGACGCGCTGCCTGCCAGCCTTTCTGGAGAAGCGGCACCCATCTCTCTCCGGCATGAAAGATCGGCTTTAATTGGCTGCCGGGGCGTCCCAGCCATCTAATGATGCCAGCTGAGTGCGGCCCTTTCCTGTCACCATCTCCCAGTTCCCCTGTCAGCTCCAGTTCTGTTAACACAAACAGCCAGTTTACAAGCCCAGGAAGTGTTCAGTGATTATAATAATTGGCGGAGGAGGAGAGAGAGAAGACATCCTGACTCGAAGAATAATGCAGCCTGGTTTTGAAGTCCATGGGACACCAGCAGTCTGAATGACCACATTTGAACAACGTCTAAGAAAGGGTGTGTAATGCCCTAGAATGATTTGAAAGAAGAAAGAGAACAGAGAACACCACCTCTAATCCATAAAACGTTAGCTGTTCATCTTTAAAAACACACACACGAGATTTATCTCCAGCTGTGTCCAATTGATAAGATCAGCTATACAAAGCATTGTTTTTCTTTTGTTAATCGAGGCGAGCTCTTGGTTTTTCTCTCAAGCATCTCCAGTGCAGGATTTTTTTTTTCCTTCTAATTTTTGAAGAGTGTGTTTTTTCTTTTTCTTTATACTTTTTTTTCCAAAAGGAGAAGTTGGCGAGAGCTGCCAAGTTGAGGCTTTTTTGTTGCTCCTCTTTTTGTGGTTCATGAAGCACTGCCATGGCATCACTGTGGGCATTAAGAGAGAGAAAGCAGTGTGACCCTTCCCCCCACACCCAAACCTCATCTCTCCCCCAAAAGAGGAACATTTCCCACTGTGGGTTCCTCGGAACATAAATCCCATGTGATGCTTTTGAGAAAAGCTTCCTGGTCTAAATAGGTTTGAGGGATGCAGCATAAGCTACTACTTAGGTATCCGCAGTCTGTTACCATAGTAAGCTTTTCAGTAAAGGGTCTTGTTTGCATGCATGCATGCTAAGTCGCTTCAGTTGTGTCTGACTCTGCAACCCCATAGACTGTGGCCCACCAGTCTCCTCTGTCCATGGGATTCTCCAGGCAAGAATACTGGAGTGGGTTGCCACGCCCTCCTCCAGGGGATCTTCCTAACCCAGGGATTGAACCTGTGTCTCTTACATCACCTGCATTGACAGGTGGGTTCTTTACCACTGGAGCCACCTGGGAAGCCCAAAGTGTCTTGTTTAACTTCGTTTAAAATAATCTTTTTGGATCTCATTACTCCTCTTGGCAGAATACCAATAAATACAGAAGCTGTTTGATAAGCACTAGTCTGGTCTCCTCTGTATCTAGAGTCATCCTACTGGAGCGGGATCAGATAGATGGGACCTTTATTGACATCCCAGAAATTTTCCAGCCTGTGGACCTAACTAACTTCCCTTGCCAACCTGACAACACGTGGGTGGCAGCCTGGGCTGCCAGGCTGACTGGGAGCAGCTCTGCTACATGACATGAGTTACTGGACATTTTAAACTCATGCCTGCAGACCAAGGCAAGGCATGTGCAAGGATCAGGCCAGCTGCTGGAAGGGGGCGATGTGGGAGGCGTGATTGAAGGTCAACTAAAGGCAGAGCCTATAGGTTCTTAGATGTTGTGCTGAAGAGTTTGGATTTATGTTAAGGGATTGTGTCAAGTTTGGGTATATATTAACAGCTGGGTTTATGCTGAGGGAGTGCTTCCTTCAGCAAACCAGGCCCTCTTTATAAACTCAACGAGACACCTGCCTGGGACTGTCTCATAGAGGAAGGATCCAAACTGAGGTCTCCTCTAGGGACCCACAGGGGTGGCTCTGGTCCTGGGTCTATCAAGTTGGCCCAGGAGGGTAGAGGAGGGGCATTTTCTGAGCTTGTCTTTGTCTTTTTCCTGGGTGGAGGGTGGATCTCGCTTTCCTAGTGGGAAGTGTGAGCTTGTGTAATGTTTCGTGGCAGGCTGTAGGCTGAGAAAAACTTACTTTCTAAAAAGCAGTGCAGTAATGAACTTTACAAGTGTCATAGGCTATCCCTACTTGACCTAAATTTCCATCAGAAGAATGAGAATAGGGTCCCTGCTTCTTTGTGACCAGCCACACACACCTTCACAATGCTACCTTGACCATAAGGATGCCAGGTTCCTACCTGACTCCAATACTTCTTTAATATTCCTGCTTTGTCTTCCTCTAGGAGCTTGTGGGTGAAGTTTTCAGAGAAACGCTCAGCGAGGAGGAAGAGGAAGACTTTCGGCTAGAAGGTATCAGAGCCTATTACTTTCTTCCCAAAGACAGTGAGGTGGGGAAGGGCCATCTGGTCTACCTTATGCCTTGCATGCCCTCCAGAAAATCTGCAGACCAGGAGGAGGAGGACAGGACTCTCTGTGGGCGTGCACTGGGGGTGGATGGGGTGAGGAACAAGAGGGAAGTGGAGCGCCTCATAGGTCCTCACTGGGAGTGGATTCAGGCCACCCAGGCTCAACATCCTGCTCTGTGTTAACCACGGGGTCTTGAACAAGTTGTTTGACCTCAGCTTCCCCACTAGGGGGGAAGTGGTCACTCATAGACTTCTCAAGTAGGGTTAGGCATGTAGTATGCACTGTAGGAAGCAACCCTTGTGTTTCTCCATTCACATCACACACCTGGAGCACAGGTGTGCATATACAAGAACCGAGCCCCAAGCCCTCACTGCTTTCCTCTGTAGCTCTCACTCCTTTCTTTCTTCAAGGAAGCAGTGCATTGTAGAAAGAATTAGGACACTCAAGTAGGGGGTTGGTGGCCACTGGTGTACTAATTTGACTTTAGGAAGCCACGTCCCCTTTCTGAGCCTGTTTCCATTCTTGTAGAATGGGGATGAGGGCCTCTTCCGACTCGATTCCCTAAGTTGGTACAATGACTGGACAGCATATGAACGCATTTGCTAAAAGGGATAGCATTTCCCTTTTTCACTCAGAATCAGAGGAGAGAATTGCTGAACTGGCGTAGCCTTTGGGCAGTAAATGTGCTTTCCTGGAGGCTCAGACAATAAAGAATCCACCTGCAATGCTAGAGACCTGGGTTTGATCCCTGGGTGGGGAAGATCTCCTGGAGAAGGGGATGGCAACCCATTCCAGTATTCTTGCCTGGAGAACTCCATGGACAGAGGAGCATGGTGAGTTACAGTCCATGGGGTCACAAAGAGTCAGACAGGACTGAGTGACTAACACATTGTACAGTAAAGCCCTCCCTGGGACTGGGATAGGGGGCTGGCAGGGGTCTCTGAGGGGAAATATAGGTCTTGGAAGGGCTGTAGGGCCCAGAGAGGAGAGTAGACCATGCCAGGAAGTTCTGGAGGGGAGCCTTGGCCAGACCCAAGAACTGTGACCACATCGGGCCCGAGAGCTGTGATAAATGTAGACTCCTCAGCTCCACCCAGGCTGCTGAATCTGGTCCGCTCTGTAACAGGCTCCTCAGATGACTTGTGTGCATGCTGTACTTTGAGAAGCACTATTCTGAGAGATTCACTCTGTGGCCCAGGATTTGGAGGGTGCCTGGGACCCGAGTATCCCTCAGCCTTTGCTCAAATTCAAGCAGGTCCCAAATAGAAGGAGGAGGAGGCGCATGGACAGACATCTCTGTCAGGACTCTGGGGTGTTTCTCGAGCATATTTGCCTGTGGATCTGGTGACTACACTCAGGTTCAGCGACTTTGACTCCCATTGTTCCCTGGGCTTCCCCAAGCCTCAGCTGTCATCCTTGGCTCCATGGAGAGATGCCAGCACCTGGTGCCTAGAGTTGATCTGGGGAGTCAGGTGAAGGCCTGCAGGATATAGGATCTGGGGGCTAAGGTGACCCCAGACTTGGATTACATGGGCTTCAGCACTCATTCCATTTTCTATTCGTTTGCTTAATCACCTGGTAACTTAGCAAGTTCATCCTCTTATTCATTCATCCTTCCAGATATTCCATCCATCACTCGCCTTACAAGTACCCACCTGTCCCCTTATCTATCCATTCATCCACCTATCACTCACTCATCATCCACCCAGTGATCCATGACCCACCCATCCAGCGCTCATCCATCCATCTTTTGCTCCATCCTTCACCCACCCATCCTTCCATCACTGCCTATATTCATTCATCTACCTACTCTTTTGCCACCCATCCGACCAGTCCTTATCTACCACCCAGGCATCCATTGTCCATACTTCACCCCTCTCTTCATCATCTATCACTCATTCCTTAACCCATTTAACCATCTTCCAGTTGTCATTCACTCATCTCAACATCTGTATGTATTTTCATCATTTATTGAGTCCCTGGTTACTGCCCCAAGTGAGGCACTTCTCTGGCCATTGAGGCTCAGCCTGAAATCATGTAATTGGTTTCACATGAGGTGTCTTTCCCTGCAGACATGAAACAGAATGCCCATGGAATCCTCCTCTTCGGAAAGGGAGGGCGCTTTGCTCAACCTCTGTTCAGAGCATGAGCCCTGCTGGATGAAGTAGAAGGAGCACTTGGCCGAAGAACCTGTAGACCTAGCTCCAAGTCCCCCCTCCCCTCCTGCTCCCACGGTGACTTGCTGTGGCTCTTGGCCAGGTCCCTCCCTCTCTATAACAGGATACATGGGGATGTGGACTCCATGGATGCTCAGAGAATGTGGGCACCTTGTAGAGAGGATAAGCTGCTGTGGGGTGGCTCCTACAAACATTGATTGATGGATGGAAGATAAACAGGTGGTGCCCGAGAGTCCCAGCTCCTGTCAGGGAAAGGGTAGGGATACTGGTGGCACTTGGTCCATCCCTGTGGTCCACCAGCTGCAGGTCAGGGTTCGAGGACAGCTTCGAAGGTGCCTCGACTGGCTACCTTGCCAGTCATTGATGGCGTCCAAGTATATCAGTACCACCACTGGCAGGGGCAGGGAGGAGGAGTTAGGAATCACAAGTCTGACTCAGTTTCCAACTAGGATTAGACTAGGTTGTTGGTGGTCAAGTTTCCAGCCCCTTTTCTTCAAACAAAAGCTTACACAGAGCACAGAATGTAAGACTGACCAGGTTGCAGAAAGACACAGTGTGTTATAGACAGTATGTTAATTACCTTTTATGTAACAAAGGGTACCAGACCGTACTCTCTATTTCCTTGTATGCATGAATGTGGACCACATATGCATATATAGAATTGTGTAGCTAGAAGCCTAGACAGACAGAAAGAGTAGTTCCTTCTGAACAGGGGAGGAGATTAAAATCGGAAAGCGTGGTCAGAGGATTGTAGTATTAGCTGTAATTAATGTTTCAACTTTTACAAGAAGAATGTGATCATGTATTCCTTTGAAGGGAAAGACTAATAACAGAATTGAAAAGTGAAAACAATAAGTAAATAAGGCAGTAGGGCTGGGCTGCTCTGGGCCTGCCTGTGTGGCCCCTGAGGCTTCTTGGAAGGGATGCTGGCCCCAGCGGCTGCCTGTGGTTCTTGGGCCGCCGCTGGCGCCAGGTCCGAGGCAGCACTCCCAGGATGATGGACGTGGCTGTGGATGACTAGGCCTGGTGGGCGCTGCCGCGTCCTGGCCACGACGAAGCAGCCACCTGGCCTGGAGCTGGGGCTGCGGGCATCCCTCCATGCCTCGGGCCAAGGGAGAGCAAGCCGAATCCTGAATCTCCTCTTTGTCTTCCTGTTGGCCAAGTTCATTGCCTGTTGGCCGGCTGGAGGGCTGTTAAGGGGGAAAAAAGGCCATCTGAGGCGTGAAGATAAAAAGAAGTCTTTTAGCCATCCCAGGAGAGGATGGCTTTAGCTCCTGCGTTGTTATGTAAAGCCGGCCCTAATCCAGCGTCTTAACTGCCTTAACTGGCCAGCTGGGAGCTCGAGGGATGGGAGATTAAGGCTGGGCCCGGAGCGAGGGCTGGGGCTGCGAGCTCCTTTTGAACTGTGGCAAGAACAAAGTAAGCATGAAAAGTCCTGCGCTCCAGAGCGGTCCTGGTGTAGCGGGCGGGACCTGCGGCTTGTGGGGGGAGGGGAAAGGGACCCCCCCCCTTTCTGCTGACCCAGCAGGGCGCTGAGGACCGGGGAGGGTCACCCCACCCTTCACTCCAGTGCCCACCTGAGGTCCCCACCTCCCCAGTTGGGCAGGACAACAGGTGGTGGCAGCCTGTGGCTTGTGGCCTGAGATGGACCTTGGTGTCAGGGGCTCTAGGAAGCTCTGTGTCTGGGGCTGTCCTCTCGGCCCGGTGTAGACTGAACTCTGGCTCTGTGCCTGTCAGGGGAGAAGGGCCTGTGGATGGTCGCAGGCCCCTTCTTTCCCCGCGTTCCCTCTCTCCCCCACCTAGTGCTGGCCACATCCCTGCCCAGCATCTTGGCTCACTCCCACCTCTCACCCTTGGCCTCTGACCACTGACCCTCACCATCATGAGTTTCTTGTCTTTTTACCTCATTGTTTGGAGGTAAAAGTGGGCAGAGTGCATTAGCTCGGCATCTTCCATAGAAAGTTGAGTCCGCAGAACCCCCACCTGCTGGTGGTGCACTTATTAAGGACCAAAAGTGAGTCAGGCAGCCCCTCCCTCTGGGGCCTGGCGCCCCCTCTAGGCCCCCAGGGCTGCTTTGCTTTGGTCTAGCCTGGCAGAGTCCGCGGGGGTCTTGGTTTCTCTGGCCTGAGAGTGGAGGTGCCTGGAGTCCTGTGGAGCAGAGCAGTGGTGTTGGGGCTGACATCCAAGGGCAAAGCAGCCCCACAGTGAGCTCAGGGCCTGTCCCAGTTGGCGTGGCCCGAACTTGGTCTTCCTACCACCCCATGGGAGTACATGAGAAGCACCCTTCTCCCTTTATTCTGGATTCAGACCCCAGATCCAGCCTGGCTGTACTGTAGCTCACTGTGTGATCTTAGGAGAGTCACTTAACTTCTCTGTGCTTCAGTCTCTTTTTGGGGGCAGACATAGCACGTCTTCCTCTGAGGGCCTGTTAACAGCGAGGTTATTTATATAAGCCCAGAGCCCAGCACTGGTTCAGAGTATGCCAGTGTCTGTGAGCTGTCCTGACTCTTGTTTCGTGGGCTCCACTTTCTTGAAGAGGAGCCAACTGGTGTTTGTAATTATTTACTAGTCCAGATCAAAGACGGCCTATTTTCAAAGCTTCTTTAATCCTGTTAGAATCTCTGAATATCTCCTTCCACTCCCAGTGCGTGACATAGTCTGGCATGCCATAAGTGCTCAATAAAAACAGATCTTCCTTGACTTAGGATGGGGTTGTGCGTGCGTGCTAATAAGTTGCTTCAGTCGTGTCCAACTCTCTGTGACCGTGTGGACTGTAGCCCGTCTGGCTCCTCTGTCCATGGGATTCTCCAGACAATAATACTGGAGCAGGTTGCCATGCCCTCCTCCAGGGGATCTTCCCAACCCAGGGATCAAATCCATGTCTCTTATGTCTCCTGCGTTGGCAGGTGGATTTTTTACCACTAGTGCCATCTGGGAAGCCCTAGGATGGGGTCACGTCCCAATAAACCCATTGTAAGTTGAAAATATCATTAGCTGAAAGTGCGTTCATACATCTGACTTTCTGAACATCATAGCTTAGCCTTGCCCGCCTTACATTAGCCTACACTTGGGTGAAATCATCTAACACAAAGCCTATTTATAATAAAGTATTGAATAGTTCATGTCATCTATTGAATACTGTGCTGGAAGTGAAAAAAAGTTTGGCTGTCTGAGTTCGGGATGGTTGTAAGTGTATGGGTTCTTGACCCTCGTGATTATGTAGCTGACTGGGGGCTGGGACCCTCTGTCAGCATCACAAGAGGGTTTGTGCCACATATTGCCAGCCTGGGAAAAGATCCAGATTTGAGATTCCAAGTACAGTTGTGTATCACTTTTGTACCATCGTAAAGTAAAAAAATTGTTAGTCAGGGACCAACTGTGCTCTCTAGAAGAATGAAACCAGCCCCATGAAGTTGCTGGAGTCCATCTCCCAGGAAAGCCCTGTGTGCCCCGCTCCAGTGCATTGGGGCTCCCAGGTGGGAAATGTCCACCTTCGCACAGCGGAGGAGCCCTGGGGAGGTCTTTGGTCCCCTTCATTTGCAGTAAGAAATCTGAGGCCCAGAGAGGGGCAGGACCTGTCTAAGGTCACACAGCACACGTGAGAACAGTCTATTCTTCACTCAGCACGTTTTGGTATTTGCTGAGCCGCAAATACCTTCTGCAGCTGTGGGGCCCCGTTAGGCCTTGGTTCCAACCATGGACAAGGTAGGCGGGCCTTACTGTGAGGGCGCTGGCACGAGGGAGGCAGGTAGTAAATTGATAATCTGGTTCACACAGGTTCTGGGAGGGGTGCTCTGTGAAGAGGTAAAACCCAGGGAAGGTGGAGGGTGGAGGGCTCTCTCAGGAGGTGACGTTTCGGCTGAGATGCAGGTGCCAGGAAGGAGCCGCCATGGGCAGATGTGAGGGGTGAGCAGTCAGAAGTGAGGGGAGCCCCAGGGTGGGAGGGTTGTGGGGTTTGGGGGAGCGCAGAAGGGAGGCCGGAGTGGCAGCCAGAGACCAGGGGTTGGGGGTGGGGCAGCCGGCAAGGGTGGGGCCCCGGGCTAGGATTTCACGCTGCTTTTGAAGAGAGGCTGTTGGCAAGTTTGAGGTAGGTGAGTGCCAGATTCTGACTTCCCTTTTCAGCAGAGAATTGTGGCTTCTGTGAAGGATGGCTCATTCTGAGGTGGGAGGGAAGCAATGAGAACAGGAGGCGATTATGATGGTGCAGGGAAGAGGTGATGGCCTCGGCCTAGTGGGGCTGAGGGGCTGGAGACATGTGGAGGGGCCTGGGGGCGGGGTGGTAGGGCTGGGAGATGGGGGATGAGGGAAAGAGAGGGATCCCAGGGACACCTTAGAGATTGGGCTTCGGGAACTAAGCGTTCACTTCTGAGGTGGCGGTTTTAGCGGCTGATGATGTCTTTTGTTTTTGGATGTGCTGGCTTCAGGATGCCTGTGTGACATGCAGGTAGGGCTGTGGAGGAGACAGAAGGACAGGGAGCAGCTGGAGAAGAGAGAAAGACAGACAGGGAGGGGACTTCTCAGGAAGAGGCCACCAACAGCTCCACCGGAGCCCTGGAGTCCCCGGCAAGGCGCTCAATCGCTGGGGCAGCCGGTGGTTCCCGCCAGTCTGGGAGGAAGGGGAGTTCACTGCCGAGCAGCGGGGACCCCCAGATGGAGGGGGCAGGCGGGCCACATGCCGCTGGCTCCTCTCCCTCAGTTCAGAGCCTGTCCTGCCGGCGAGTGTCAGTCGCCCCGACTCCAGTCCACTGCAGTCGCCCCAGAAGCCCGGGCTGCAGCCGTGACAGCGGTTTCTCTTAAGTCTGTTCTTCATAAAAGCCCAGCTTGAACAGTGGAAATTCTGACTTGTGTCAGATACCGAGGAGGCTTTCATAGCTTCAAGTAGCTCGGGGTTAGATTTTAAAAGTTGAATTTCATCACATGTTTTAACTTGGGCGGGGATGGGGGGAGAGTGGCAGGGACATGGTATTTTTAGCGCAAAGAAGGCTTTTTTCCCTTTCCCTCTCCCTCTCCTGGCGTTTTCCCCTCCCTCCCCCAACAGATGTTTCGTCTCAATCCTATTCAAACCTCAAAGCAGAGTGGCCATCAACCTTATGCTCTGATGAGAAAAAAAGGCCAGAATGCTATTTGTTGGGAAGGGTTTTTTTTCCCCCCCCTTTCTCCTTTCCCCTCAATCACAACTGGCTCTTAAATAAAATCTACTTACAGAAAAATGTAACCTGGGGAAGTAGGAGTGAGGAGAAAAAGACCCTGGAAGGGATAGACACCCACTGGCAGAAACTGCTGGAAGCCAGCTTCGAGAGTACTGCATTGGGTCAATTATGTGTTGGTGGTGGTTTTGTTTTTCCTGAAAAGCAAGGGCTCCAAGTGATGGAGAGTTAAGTCAGGATTCTTTGGGGTCTTTTGGATACTCAACCTGAACTGGCTTAAGATCTGGTTCATAGGCACTTCCCTGGTGGTCCAGTGACTGGGATTCCATGCTCCTAATGCAGAGGGTCTCAGGTTCGATTGCTGGTCAGGGAACTAGATCCAACATGCCACAACTTAAGACCCAGTGCAGCCAAATAAATAAATAAATATTTTTTAAGCAATCTGGCTCATAGAGTTGAAAAACCCTAGGGTAGATCTTGCCAAAGAAGGGTTGGTTGATCCAGGAGCTCAAACCATGTCATTAACTCCCACACACACACATACATTCATTCATTTTCTCTCTCTCTGTCTCCATCATCTCTCCCTCTGCCCTCTGTTAGTCTCTCCCAGTAAGGTGGCCAAGATGACTACCCGGTTCTGGGTCCTCATATCCTATGAGTTGAGCCATTACAGGTGAAAGATAGTACCCAAGTCCATTATTTCTTGCAAAAGTTTGATTCTTACTTTACTGGCCAGGGCAGGTCTAGATTTTTGTGGGACCCAAGTTTATCCAGTTTGGGGGTTGTCTTTTTTAAGAGAAAGAATACATGATTCTCTTTCATAACTGTGGACCATTTATATATAAATATATGTCTTTACATATTTCTATTTACTATATATTTATTTCCCACTAAACCTAAATAAATATATTCCCAATTCAAGTTCCCCTTAGCTCGATTCCAGAAATGCTTGTGTTCACTCCAATACCACATGACACAAGGGGACGGACGGGAAGTCAGAATGGGAAAGACAGCATTCTTCACCAAGCGGGGATAAAATACCTAATTTTGAAAGCATCACAAAAACAACCAACCACGTCCACACATTCCAACTTGGAAGGAGCCTGTGCAAGTCAGAGGCCCAGCAACTTTAACCTCATCAGCTTCACGAACAACTGTCCTTCGGCATTAGAGCGAGGACACAGGGCCACCAGGATAAAATAAGCTGGTCGGGTCTGGGTGCTTCCAGAAAGCTTGCAATGGGATCAGCGCCCCCATACACCACACGGATTGAGCTGGGGGAGGGGCGGCCCACTGGAGAAAACCCAGATGCTATTATCAGAAAGAGGAGCATGGTTGTGGGACAGGCAGGAACAGGTGTTAAACATTGTCCTGCGACAGAGTGGAGAGACCAGTGGCTGGGGAGGCAGGAAACAGGGATTTTCGTTCCGTTTCTACATCTTCTGTGTTCACATCCTGATGCTGCTACTGCTGGTTGCTGTGTGTTGATGATGATGATGATATACTTCTATGTAGGGCGACAGGCTGGGGCTGCAGCAGAAAGATCCAGTCACATGAGTGCTGATGATAGCAGTGTGATCCAGGCAGGGAAATCTAACCCAGCCCCTGAGCACATGAGGGCACACTTCTCAGAAGATAGGGACATTTAACCTGGAGACCTGAAGGAGGAGCAGGTGTTGAGAGACAGAGTGTGCTTGGCAGGGAAAACTGGCTCTGTGGAGAGATGGGGCTGGGAAATGGTTCCATCAGGTTGGCTTCTTCCACTTAATTTCCTCTTGTAAAATGCGGATGGTACCACACCCTGCATGGTGATACTAAGAGGACAGAATGGAATAGTGTGTGTACCCACCAACTTCACCAGCACCCCTGTACAAACCACGGCTGTGTGCAAGGACACACACATTCGTGTGTCTCTAGGACGCTCGTGCCCCGAGGAGAGCCTCATGCAGATAACGCAAGAAACCATTTGGTCTGGAATGCACATACGATATCTTTCTCTTTTTACTGGCAGCAGATTTACCCTCCTAATTATATTTGGCATAGGCTAATATTAAAATTCATCTGCATTCCCTCTAACAGCTGCTCTTGAAGGGTTGGGGAGTCAGAGACATCCTGGCAAGCCACCCTGAGCCTAAAATATTTGTGGCAGATAATCTGGACCTGGACAATTGAGAAAGGCCTGTGGGTATGTTAAGGCCAGTGTCCAAACTCCAGCCAGGAAGCTCTGGCTTGTGTTATATCTTATGTTATATCAACTGAGAAGAACCTGCCAGGTAATCAGGCTAAAAGAGGTGTCCGCCAGGCCTTCCGGCATTAGTCATTTCTGGGTTTTGGTGGGGCTGACTTAATCATACCATGTTTCAAATTTGTCTCTTCTTCCAAAGTTTAATATCTACCAGGCACTTCTGGATTGTGTTAAAATAAGCTGGCATTTACTGATATCATCCAGGGTTTGGATTTTAGCCGATGTCTGGGATTCAGAATAGACCCACCCCTTTTAAACTGCCCTCTTTCCCACTTCAGTTCCCAACCACACCAGAATTCATGGTGTTTGTTACGTAGCCTGCGTTTTGTCCACCTGGAGGATTTGGTGCAGTGGGTCATTCTGAGATGGAATATTTGCTCTGTGCATGTATGATACATTGTGGGCAGCCGCGAGGCAGTAGCCAGCAGGGCCAGCTCTTGAGAAATTTGCATTCTGGCCACGTGGACGTGGTAGGCTCCCATCGTTATCAGAAAATCCCAGAGAGGACTGCAGGCTGAATGAGTTTAGACAGCCCTCTGCTAGCAACGAATGTGTTTGTGCAAATTGGAAAAAGGGGCCCCTCCTCAAGACACCTTTCTGCCATCTGTCCAAAAACTGTCATGAGCAATACACAAATCGAAGATGGCCAGCATGTGAAAGGCGCCCCTTGAGTTGTACCGTGCGCAGTTGTCGGCTTCTCAGAGCCAGTCTCCCAATGACCCCAAGTGACCCTGACCCCAAACCCAAGGGAGGAGTCCTGGGGCACTTATCCTACTCAGGAGGGTGGGGTCTCGGGTGGGTGGATCTGTTTCATTTCACAGCCCTTCTTCTCATATTGCTTGGGCGGCGCCAGCTGTCAACAGCTCTGGCTGGGTTGGCTATGCCATCCTGTTCCCTGGATCACTGCTAAACAGTCCCAAGAAAGTCACCATGGCTCTCACAGCGTGAGCTTCCAAGAGAGGATGCCTCCCATTAGGTTCATGGGGGGCCCATGATCAGAGTTGCCCCCATTTAGGTTATTTCCTACTCTCCCCGGAGGTACTCAACACTCTCTTCTTTCTCCCTCTCTTCCTCCCCACCCCCACCCCCTTTTTAAACTGGGGGAGGGGAGAGGGAAGAGACTGTCTTTGATCTCAGCAGAGGAAAAAAGTCTGTTCTGTTCAGGCTTTTGGCTAACACAACAAACAGTGTTTAAAATTTAACTTTGCTTAATTAATTAGTAATTCTGTTTAATGCTGTCTGATCTCCCTCCAAAAGGTATTTTGAAGCTTGAGAAGGGAACATCAAAGAGAGCGGGTGAAGATGGTCAAGTAATGCATTTAATCTGGCAGTTGCTGGGGGTGGAGAGATGCCAGGTTGGGAGCTAATGTGGGACAGAGCCATCATCTGGTAAACACAGCCGGCCGGCTGGCTCCTCATGGCCGTGGCCGTGGTGAGAGGAGGGACAGGGGACCGTTTCCACAGAGAAAGAGCTCTGCACGCTGCCCCAGACTCTTTAGAGTTGAGACTTGGTTTTAAGAAAGCAGAGTTGACATTTTCTTTCTTCTGTGGCTGCTGTGTATGGTTGGGCAGGTGTGGACTGCACAAGGATTTCCAGTCAAGCAGGTGAACAGCAGGAGAAATTCAGCCTGCACCCTGCCTATCAAGGCTGTATCCTCATGGGTGTGCAAAACTGCAGTCTGCAATGTTTACTTAAAGGGCCAGGAAGAGCACATATTTTAGGTTTTGTGGGCATTAGAGTGACTGTTGCAGCTACTTAACTCTCTTTCGCCATAGACATTGGATGTGGGTGTCTCTGTGTCCCAGTAAAAGGTTATTTACAAAAATAGGCGGTGGGCTGGCTTTGGCTCATGGGCTGTAGTTTGCCAGCCCCTGCTCTAGATCATGAAAGGCTTTCCTTCCTCCTCACTCTGTCCCTTCCTTTCCTTTTTCTCCTCCTCCTTCCACTGCTTTCCAACTAGCATTGCTGTTACTGTTGCAACTGAAGAGTGACCAGAGCCCTCCTGAAACTGTGCCCCCGGAAAGATCACCTCTGGGAAAAAAAAAATTGGTGGGCTGAACAGGCATAGGAGATGAGGAATGAATGGGGTCAGGCTCTAGTGCAAAAACCCATACTGACAAGAACACTGTTCTTCTCTGGTTGGTGGGACCTGGGCAGCCTGCAGTGAGCCCCATTCACCCTTCTCCCATCTGCCCATGAGCCCGAGGTTGGATGGGTGGAGAGAGGGGGTTGTGTTCTGCACAGGGGTGATTGGGATGGGCAGTGGTTTGATGTCGTTTAGTTTCAGGGGGCTCGCTCACATGTGGATATGGAAGCAGGGCCCCTGAGTCCCAGCCCGGGCGTCTGGCACCGGGGTCTGCACAGCTTTCTCATTGATCATCTGCCACCTCTTCTGGCCCCTGGGCAGGAGACAGTGAAAGTGAGAAAGGCTTTCTTTGGTGGGAGCAACAGGGTGCTGACTGTCCTTGTTCCTGGTCCCAGGCCCCAGGGCAGATGGCTCCCAGTAATACTACCCACCTGTGCCTGTCCTCATGCTGGGAAGGGGCTCCTGGGGGGTGTCTGGGTGGTCTTCTGAGCTAGGATGGGCTGAGGAGTGGGACCCACTGGTGAAGACAGGACGAAACCCTGATCTTTGGAGAAGACATATGAAGGGGATACGGGATTGAGGGGGAGGTTCCCCTCCTCCCCGGGAGAGGAGGAAGGAAGGCAGGCAGGGGAGGACCTAAGTGAGGACGGGCTGTCTGGGTGTCAGGGGAGGGGTGCCCTGGAGAAGGAGGGAGCAGGGACAGAGGTTTCTTTTCTTTGGGTTTTATCAAGTGGAACTTGAAAGGCAACATTGAACCTGAAGGTGGTTGTCTGATAACTTCCCTTTGAACTTCAAGTTTGGTTTCGATAAGCCTCGCCGGCTTGCATCTCCAGCCAGGACCTTGGCAGAGGGAGGCAGCAGCTTTGAAGATGGAGTTGCCCTTCGTTTCTCTTTCTTCTTTTTATTTTTCTTCTTCCCATGATGGCAGCAGCTCTGGCCCAGCGGCGTGCCGGCAGATTTGAGATGGAGGGGTCAGGATGCTGCAGGCTGTATGCTTGGCTGTCCTTGGGTCACTGGCCAGTCTCCCACCTGACTTCTCCGGGGCTCGGTGTCACACCAGACCTCTTGGCCATTGAGGTGTTTGCTTTGGAGGAACAGGGAGGGCTGGACTTGGTTTCATCCCCTACCCCTGGAGCGGGCAGCATCCTGACCTTCCTCTTGTCAACTACCCCAGCCATGAGGATGCCAGGTGCCCCCACCTGGATCTTTTAGGTTTATTCTCAGTGACCTCATTCTGTGAAATCACCAGGGAGGAGCCAGGGTCTGTGACTGAGACGGGGTCTCTAGCTGAAGCCCTTGACAGCTTTAGGGAATTGTTGCCTTACTGTAGGGGCATGGAGACCCAGGGGCTCCCTGCATCCCACTGAGCCCTGGCCCCCAGGCTCAGTCAAGAAGGGAGCTGTGATGGAGCCAGGACATCATTGGCCATGGAGGCCTTCCTGGCCCCACCTGTCTAGCCTGGTGATTGGAGCATCCTTATCTTTATGTCCTCCCTCCCTGTCCTGCTTCCTACCCAGGCTGATATGACACTTTTGGGTCTGTTTGCATCCAAAAGCCTCAGCTTTTAGAAAACTTCGCTACTCATTTCCTGATTCCTAAAAGATAAAATGTGTAGGGACATCATATGTGTGTGCTATTGCTTCAGTCGTGTCTGATTCTGTGTGACCTCATGGTCACACAGATTCCTCTGTCCATGGGCATTCTTCAGGCAAAAAAACTGGAATGGGTCGCCATGCCAGCCTCCAGGGACTCTTCCCGACCCAGGGATTGAAACTGCATCTCCTGCAGCTCCTGCATTGCAGGCACAATCTTTACCACAGCCAGCAGGGGAGACCCAGAGACATCATTAGGCAGACTGTCACTACTAATGGCTGGACCCCGTGTGCTGACCCTGGGCTCTTAGCCCTTTCAGTTGCAACTCCTTGAATCCACACAAGGATCCTCTGGGGAAGGGACTATTATCATCCCCACTGTACAGTTGGGGAAACTGAGATACCCAGAGAAGTTATGTGACCTGCCTGGAACCACACACAGTGTAGGGAGGATCAGAGCCCAAGCAGAGATTACCCTCTTCCAGGGCTGGCACCGAGTCTGCTGTACCAAGCCAAGAACAGCATGGAGGGGTCAACAGCATGAGCCAGGCTGCTTGGGTTCAAATCCTAGCCCTGCCATTTACTAGCAAAGCAATTCACCTCTCTGTACCTCAGTTTTCCCATCTGGAAAGTGGAGCTGATCCTAGTACCTGCCTCCAGGGGTTGCTGTGAGGACCGAGTGAGTTAATGAGCAGTGTAGTCAGCCACGAATCTCTGAGGCTTCCCCAGGAAGGGCTTTGAATAACTGCTGGGCCCACAGGGCAGGGGGCAAGTGGGAGATCTGGGGCACTCCCTAGCAGCCACTCCTGGATCCTGGCCTGCAAAGCTGGGGTGTGTGAGTGTGGTGGGGGACAGGGTCAGAGGAGAGGCAAGGCCCCCCGACCTGGTTTCCTGGCCTGGTAGACATATATCTCCAGGCTCCTGACTTCCCAAGAAAGTCCAGCCCTGGCCGGGGCCACTGCCCAGGCATCTCAGCTGCTCACAGGGCCCTCCTGGGCCACCCCTAGTTGGACACAGGGGGACAGTTCCTCAAGTGAGAGCTAGGCTCCGTTTGCTCCCCTGTAACACAGGGCACCAGAATCACTGCCCCAGGGAAGCTGAGGGACTCGAGAGAGAGGAGCTGTGAGGTTCTAGAAAGCACATTCTAGAGCAAACCTGAGTCCCCTTTATCAGGCAGATTGGAGAGGCTGGAGGGGTCTTGCGGGACATTCAAGATCTGATGGAGCCGTGGGCTCAGGGATGATGGCTGCCCCCAGCCCTGTCCCCTGGCACCCCCTGGGGGTGTTCATGGGAAAGTGATGTCCACAGACCACCAGCTTTCATGCCCACCTTCCCACTGCTCCTGGGAGGGCACGGAAGGACCAGAGAGCCCTCCACTCAACACTTCGGGCAGAGGGAGGCCCCTCTAGGTGAGCAGAGGCAGAATGGAAAACCAGGGTGAGCTGGTTCCTGAAGATACCAAGGTGTGCATGCATGTGTGTGTGTGCACACGTGTGTGTATATGTTTACGTATGTGTGCTTCCCCTACCTCAGTGAACTCCATTTCTGTCCCTCCCCATTTCTGTTCCCCTTCCTGACCACCCACCAGTGTGCGGCATGCTGAGCCCAGGCAGGTGGCATCGTTGAGGTCACCGCAGTGTTCTCAGGGAAGGCAGGGAGACTGCAGAAAGCAGCTGTGGTCCAGAGCTCCCTCTGGGGCCTCCAGAAGCTCCTCTCTGCCCTCATTCACCTGCTCTTTGGCCCCAAAGATGCTGTGGGTGGCCTCAGGCTGCTTCTCTGGGCCACAGACAACAGAGGCCTGTGAGGCCCACTGGGCGACCTGAGCAGCTGGCGAAGAGGCCCCCAGGAGGGGGCCTCCCCTGGGACAGCCCCGGGCATTAACGGGGCCGGAGGACAGAGGGATTTGACTCTAACAAAGCGGCCGGCAGAGTGGGCCCACCGCGCCATGGTGAGGACGGCCTCCGGGCAGAGCCACAGGGTCTGGCCCTGGGGCGGCTCAGGGCCCTCCAACTCACGCCTGCTCCCTTATTCCTTCCCCCCGCAGTGGCCCTGCCTCCTGAGAAGACAGACGGACTGGCCAGCGGAGATGAGAAGAGGATGGAGAAGTCAGGCGAACCCTGCCCGGGCTCCAAGAAACAGCTGAAATTCGAAGTAAGTTTCCTTCCCTGGTGCTGAACCCTGGGCAGAAGGGTTTTCCCTGCCCAGTGCTGCTTTTTGATGGGCTGAGGCCCCTCCAGATGTGACGGCCCCTCTCCTCCCCCATGATCAACCGCTCCTCCTGCCACATCTGGGGCTACCCCAGCTCGGCACAGGCCCTGGGGACTCCCCGTGGCCCTCCCCTCTCAGCTCAGGCCCCTGGCCTCTCACTGTGGGGTGGTGGCCAGAGGCTGTGGCCGCTGGTCTGGGGAAGGACAGGAGAGTGGACAGGCGAGACGGCACTCTGGCCCTGGTGCTGCTGTGTCTGCCTGCACTTCCTCTCTGGTCCTCTGTTTCCTCGTGGGTGAAGGAAATCTCTGCTACCAGCTCCCTCCCGAGGCTGTCCAGGGGAGCACGATGGGGCTCTCAGGTAGGACAGGTGACCAGGAGGCCTTGGGCAGGTCCCTCAGTCTGGGACTCAGGCGCGTGTGTGCTAAGTTGCTTCGGTCGTGTCCGACTCTTTGTGACCCTATGGACCGTAGCCCGCCAGGCTCCTCTGTCCATGGAATTCTCCAGGCAAGAATACTAGAGTGGGTTGCTAAGCCCTCTTGCAGGGAATCTTCCTGACTCAGGGATCAAACCTGCGTTTCTTACATCTCCTGCATTGGCAAGTGGGTTCTTTACTACTAGCACTACATGGGAAGCCCAGGTGGGACTCAGATGGTCAACAGCAAAACAGACATGCTCTCCCAGAGCCTGCAGTCTGTCTGTCCTGCATCCCTAGATGGTATATTAAGTTCCTTGTGTGTACCAAGCACAGAGCCAAGTGAGAGCTTGGCCAAACTTGGTCTTCTGGAGGTGCTTGGCAAAGCCAAGTGGGAGATCCAGGCTGCCCGCAGGGAGCTTACTGGCCTCTCCCCACCCTCCTTTGACCCTCCCTCCTTCCTGCTCTGTCTCCCCAACAAGATCACTAGGGCAGAGCCCTGAAACCCACAGATGGAGGTTTAGTTACCATTTCTGCCACTGCCTCACTCGCCTGCTCTGTAAAATGGCGATAGTCATTTTATCCAGGGGTTCCCATCCTCTGGGATCTACTGCCAGATGATCTGAGGTGGGGCTGATATAATAAGAAATAAGAAATGAAGTACATCATAAATGAAATGCATTTGAATCATCCTGAAAACATTCCCTACCCCCTGGTCCATGGAAAATTTTCTTCCTTGCAACTGGTTCCTGGTGCCAAAAAGGTTGGCTACTGCTGACAATATCTATCTGCTGGGATGTTGGATACATGATGAATTAAGGCATCTCAAGTGCTTTAAAGGGTGTCCAGTGCAGAATAAGTACTTTCCTTCTTCCTTCCAATGGGGATTGACACCCGCTGGTTCCAGGGAACCCGGCAGTGTATACTGGGCTTGGTTCCTGCCTCACGGAGCACAGTGTGGTCAGGGGTACAGATGAGTGACCCAGGCTCAGTAACTGCACGGTCAGTGTTGTGATGGGGGTCTGGGAGTGTGGAGAGGGGACAGGGAGGGCCCCTAAGTCAGCCCAGAGGGTGCAGAGTGATGGGCATTTTGGCAGACCCAAACTCTGCACAGTGCCCTGAGGAGGGAGCCGGGGCTGCAGGCAGAGGTTGGGGAGGGCAAGTGTCTGCGTTGAGCCTCTGAGCATAGAGACAGGATCTGTGAGAGGTGATGCACAGGGGAGCTTTTGGGATCAGGAGGACACTCCCTGCCAAGAGAAGAGCAGAAGCAAGGGCCTGGAGACTCGCCAGTGCTGGCCGGCTGTGTGGGAATAGCATAGGGGAGATGACGCAGAAGAGGGGGTGAGACAGGTCATCGAGGGCCCTGTGTCCCCCGATGCAGGAGCTGAGGGAGCAGGGGGCGTCTCGTTGAGGACCTGGGGTTGCTAACTTCCTGAGCCCCCCACCCCGGATCCCTGTGGGTCTTCTGGAGGTGCTTGGCAAAGCCAACACTGAGGCCAGGGCAGAGGAAAGGGCCAGACTCGGACGTCTTTCCTGGAAGCCCATGTGGGTCTGCTTCCAGACGGGGGCCAGCTGATGCCTGTGACTCACCCGGGGTCCCCGAGGAGTACTCACCGGAGAGGCCGGGGCTGGGGGGACAAGAAGATGCAGGTGACAGAGGTCACAGGAGGTGGGGGTAGTTACTTGACCCAAGTTTCTGAACTTCTAACCCAAGCTGTCTTTGGAGCCAAGTGGAGGGGTTGGGAGAGGGTATCAGGTGTGCATGAATGTGTATTGCAGATGTATGCATTGGATACATATGTACGTGTGAGCACGTGCTCATGTGTACATGTGTGTGCACATGTGCCCACAGGCACACACTCGTGTACATGCATGTGTGCCAGGCAAGTGCTGCAGGACGCAGTGCTGGAGAGCAGAGTGGGCACTTGGCAGGTATCAGACAGGCGTGTCACAACTGAGGGAAGGCCGACTTTGAACTCAGCGTGGGCTGCCCGAGAATTGCTAGAGGGAGCTGGCTGTGAGCTGCAGCAGCCTGGGGCAGGGCCGCTGTGCTGGGGCTTACTCCAGCCAGCCTTGGGAGGCCAGGCACCGCCCCTCTCTGGGGGCGCTGAGTCTGTCCTCCTGCAGAAGGAAACGTGGGCCAAGGCAAGACATGGAACCGGATGGTATGGGGGTGTCTTCGCTTGTTTTCATAGGACTTGTGGGTCTAAAAGGCTGTCTGTGGATTCTCTTTCCCCAGACGGCTGTCCTCTCTGGACCTGTCTGTCTGGTGTTCAGCCAGCCCCTGCATGTGGGCGGCCGGTGACGGAGCTCCCCGATTCCCCGCTCCCTGTCCCTGCGGTTGGACACCTCGGGCTGTGGGAGCCCTGGTGATGACATCATTGCTGTATTAGTCATTCCAGCAAAGACAATAGCCGCTACCACCGTTAATTGGGCTTTTCTCTGAGCCAAGTGGCTTACGTACTTGATTCCCGTTCTCTCCGAGCAGACCCTGAGACAGGACTTGGGAGGTGACCCCAGGAAGCAGGGAAGGGGGGGTGCCCGTCACTGGGGGTGGCGGGGGTTGGTTGGTGAGCAGGTCTCGGGCAGCGTGTCCGCTGGGGCTCCCTAGAGAGCCACGCTGAAAGTACTCAGATGTGTCCCCCGGTTTGGCCCCTTCCTTGTTCCGGTTCCCGGGGATCTTCAGTCCCTGACTCCTCAAACAGGGAAGCGGGACGCTTGAGGTGGGAGGTGGGAAGCAGCCCACCACAACTATAGGGGAACATGGAGGGGGCGCAGGGGACATGGGCTGGGGCAGTTATGCTCCCAACAACCTTCTGAGGTCTACACCATCATCTTCTGTAGTCTGTATGAGGGGAAACTGAGGTACCGAGATGAGAAAGGCCACGTCTAAGGTCACGCCACCGCAGAGGGCCAGGCCCAGACTGGCACCTAGGGCTGAGCCTTCAGCTCTTAACACTCCTCCCGTCCTGCCTTCCAGGTTAGCCCGTGGCTAAGTTACCCCCTGTGTCTTCCAGTAGCTTCTACCCCTGGCTCCAAGTTCATTCGTCCTGAGGGCACACGCCTCCTCCCAGAGCCCTCCTTTGTCTTTCCTCTGCCTTTGAAGACCCGAGAGTGTCTGGTACCCGGGCCCCTCTCCCCAGGCCCAAGCTCCCCGGCCCGGCTTGGCCTCTCTCCCAGGCCTGGCATGTCTTGGTCATCACAGTCTCCTTCACACAGGGTCTGGGGAGGGCAGCGGGGAGGCTGGCGGCCCCGTGACCCAGCCTCCGGGTATCCCAGCCGCCGAGTGACCGGCCACGCGTGCCTGTTGTGTGTTCACATCCAGGAGTTGCAGTGTGACGTGTCTGTGGAGGAGGACAGCCGGCAGGAGTGGACCTTCACCCTGTATGACTTTGACAACAACGGCAAGGTCACCCGAGAGGTGAGTTACCTGCCTGGCCTCCCGCCAGGCCACACCCCGGTGCAGGACTCTTCATCATGTGCCCACCCCCGTTGCCTCTTCCCCTTCTCCTCAGGGCAGGTGGGGAGGGCAGGAGTGAGGCCCCTGGGAGCTTCATGGAAACTGGTGAGAAGGAAGAGGTGACAGAGAGGAAGGGCCGCCAGGATGCTCTGGCGCGAGCAGCGTTCAGGCTGGGGAGGGGCAAGAGGCAGGCACAGGGCCCCAGACCTCCGTGGAGGGGGACCCGGTCCCCAGCAGAGTCCTGTCCCGCCTCCTTCCCTCTCTGGTCCCAGAGCTCCGAGATCACCCCAGGCCACTTCCCACCTCGGCTAGTCTGCCCAGGGGCTGGGGTCGGCTGGGCACCCAGTGCCTCTCTCCACTGATGCAGGAATGAGCAACCCAGCGCCCAGGGTGTTGCCAGTGGCTCTGTTACAAGCCTGTCCACCCCCACCTCACCCCTCACCTCGCTGCAGGCCTGTATCTCTCTCTCCCCTCAAACCTCTCCCACATCTCTTTCCTCCTGGGCCCCTCTCACCCTTCCTCTATACCTGGGTCTGTGCATGGCGCACCTACGGTGGGCACCTCCTGTGCATTGGGTGCGCTTTGGGGAAACAGCACAGATGCAATTCCTAGCCACGTAGCTCTCACAGTCCACTGAGAGAAGCAGAGCCTGAACCAATCATCGTAAGCTGTGATTTGTTCAGTGACAGAGATAAACGGAGGGGTGTGACTGAGAAGGTCTTCCCAGGGGGCACTAGTGGTAAAGAACCCGCCTGCCAAAGCAGAAGACATAAGAGACACGGGTTCGATCCCTGAGTTGGGAAGATCCCCTGGAGGAGGGCATGGCAACCCCAGTATTCTTGCCTGGAGAATCCCATGGACAGAGGAGCCTGGCGGGCTGCAGTGCATAGGGCTGCAAAGAGCTGGATAAAACTGAAGCGACGTAGCACATGCGCACGACTGAGACGGGCTGGAGGGACCAGAGAAGCCTCCTGGAGCAGGTGACATGGGCGCTGAGCCCTGCAGACGCCAAGCTGGGGAGAATGAGAGCACCGGGCAGTTTAAGGACCCAGAGGAGACGGGTGCGATGGCTGCTCATCTGGAAAGACAGGGCTGCAGCCAGGAGCCAGCAGGACGTGTCATGCAGGGCCTCGGAGGCCGCAGCTGGCAACCTGACTTCACTTCAGGTGTTAAGGGAAGCCAGGGAAGGGCTTGTGTAGGCTGGCGCGTGATCTCATCTGAGTTACTACTGATGATTGCTGCCTCTCCTTTGCCTGGGCCCTGATACCCTCCTTTCTGCCTCCTTGTTGCCTTTTCAGTCCTGTCTCTCTCTGACATCCACTCCCTCCCCAGGAGGCCCAGGTGTGTGGCCTGTAACAGATCCGCAGAGGCCTGAGAGGAGCCTGGCTGGCTCCACGCCCGCCTCTCGCCCAGCACGTGAGGGCCTCAGGGTGCTCCCAGGGAGAACCGAAACTTTGCTATCTTATCGCCCTGTCCCGGTTCAGGGCTCGTATTTCCTTCTCTGTAGGTATCATAGGAGAAGCTGCCGGAGGAGACCCAGGTGAAAAAAAGGCCACCTCTTCCTCAGGCTGTGGTTTAGAGGATGTTAGAACAGATTGGAGGAAGAAGCTGTGAGTGAATTTCAGTCATTCAGGATTCTTTGGGTGTCAGTGACAGAATCCCTGCACAAACTACTGTGAGTTTAAAAAAAAAAAAAAGGCGGAGAGAGAGAGAGGCCCATACTGGCTCATGTAACTGAAAATTCAGTCCACAGGCACTGACTTCAGGCATGGCTGGATCCAGAGGTTCAGTGACCTCAAGACTAGCTGTTCTTCACGGTTCTCTCCTCTGTTCCTTCATTATCAATGGTCTCTCCCGTTGGCAAGATAATGACTGATAGTTTCAGTCTATACCCCATCCCTTTTGCAGCTCTCCCAAGTTCAGAATGTCACGTGGAGCTCCACCACTGAATGTGATCGGCTTTGCTTGAGTGACATGACTGGTCCAGAACCATTTTGGCCATAAGTTTGTGATGCTTTTAATGGCTGATTCTGAGTCCATGTGCTCATTCTGGAGTCAAGGGAAGGTTGACACGTGAGTCCCATAGAATGAAAAATGGAATGGATTTGGATCACAAAATAAAATCAAGGGTCTGTTATTAAGAGAAGGGAATGGATTCTGAGCAGGCAAAGACCCCAGAGAGACCTGAGTATTTGGGAAGCAGCAGAGACCATTCCCGGTTTGGGACCCCGAGGAGACGGGGGATGATTTAGGTGAGACCACACCCCCCCACACCCACACCAAGTGCCCTCCAGCTGCCATGCTGTCTGTGCGGGGTCATTGTTTTTTCAGATTGGGAAGCCCCTGTTCCTCCCTCTGCGCCCCCTGCCCACCCCGGGCCAGGCTGTTTGGGAATGGAGTTATTATCTTTATAGGAGAACGCATCCCAGGCTTGAAGCCTGGGTAAACAGAACTGCATGGAGGTGGCGATTCAAGGGGAGGCCAGACTGGGCTTCTCAGGGGTGCAGTGGCCTCTCCCCTCTCCTAACACGTGTGGTGGCCCCTGGTAGTCACCCTCTTCCTTTCTGGCTCAGAAGAGACTGAGGGAGTCTCAGGACCTCACCATAAAAGGGTTTGCCCCCCTCCTTGGAGGCCTCACAAAACCTTGCAGGCAGACACTGCTTTCTCATTTTTCATTCTGCTTTCCCTCACCCCCTGCGAACATGAGGAATAGCAAGGGTGTGAAGATTTCCAAGGAGGGTGCCCCAACTCAGTCGCAGGGAGGGCCTTCACTGGTGTCTGTCTCCTGCCAAGCAGCAAGGAGGTTGGCTCCCAGTCCAGGGAGGACCCAGCCTGGTGTTTCCCCCGATCTATTTTTAGCCCCAAAGCCACTCCTCAAATCTGGCTATAAATACCGCTCCCCTCCACGCTCTCTGGCCATCATCATGCACGTCCCTGTGCGCTGGGGCATTCAGGCTCCCACCTCACTGCAACCACAGTCTCCAGCTGGCATCTGGGCCAGCTTCCCAACTCAGAAGAAAGTACCTGTTCATCCTTTAGGTGTTCGTTTATACAGTAGTCACAGGCACCTACTCTTCCATGCTGGACTCTGTGTAATCAGCAGGGCGTATTTTCCAGCTGGGACTGCCAAAGCACATTTGTTCCTGTACCTTGAATCATCTGGGGCCCTCGGGTTGGCATCCCAGGGCCCCAGGCCTGGTATGTGATGCTTTAGGCAATGATGTTGACGAACCTCACTTTCCTCATCTGTAAAATAGAGATAATGATGCCACCTTCATGGGCTTCCTAAGATGATGAGAGTGGGCAATTGTGGTGGTGCAGGGCAGCTCAAGGGAAAGAGAAGAAGAAACAGGGGGTCCTCTGTGGGCCTTGCTAGAATTGCTGGGATCCCTAGTGAGCCAGCAAGTGAGAGGCTGGAGTCCAGGTCTCAAACTGGCAGTCCCCAACAACCCCAATCTAGCCCCCAGGTGTTCTAGCCCAGCACAGGTAACAAAAGCAAAAACAGATGAATTGGATCATATCAAAATTAAACCCTTCTGTGCATCAAAGGACACAATCAGCAGAATGAAAGGCAACCTACAGAATAGGGGAAAATATCCTCAAATCAAGTGTCTGAGAAGGAATTAATATCCAGAATATATAAAGACCTCCTACAATGCAACAACAAGCAACTTAATTAAAAAATGGGCAGAGACTAACTAGACATTTCTCCAAACAAGATATACAAATAGCTGATAAGTGTATGAAAAGATATTCAACATCACTAATCATGAGGGAGATACAAGTCAAAACCACAATGAGATATTACCTCACAATCAGAATGGCTGTTATCAAAAGGACAAAAAATAACAAGTGTTGGTGAGAA
This sequence comes from Odocoileus virginianus, assembly GCF_023699985.2. NCBI lineage: Eukaryota > Metazoa > Chordata > Mammalia > Artiodactyla > Cervidae > Odocoileus > Odocoileus virginianus. Next base: position 41,111,808 of record NC_069693.1, on the reverse strand, counting down.
TGTGGAGAAAAGGGAACCCCTGTGCGCTATTGGTGGGATTGTAAATTGGTTCAGCACTATGAAAAATAGTATGGAGTTTTCTCAAAAGAGTTAAACGTAGAATCACCATATAACCCAGAAATTGCACTTTTGGGTATATACCCCAAAGACGTGAAAGCGAATTCTCTAAGAGATACTTGCACATATCCATGTTCATGGCAGCATTATTCACAATAGCCAAAAGGTGGGCACAAACTCCCGTGTCCATTGATGAATGAATGGATAGGCAAAATGTGACATATCCATACAACAGAATATTATTCAGCCTTAAAAATGAAGGAAATTCTGACCCATGCTACAACGTGGATGAACCTCGAGGACATTATGCTAAGTAAAAGAAGCCAATCACAAAAAGACAAATACTCCATGAGTCCACGTGTATGAGGTATCTAGAGTAGTTAAATTCATAGAGACAGAAATAAAATGGGGGTTGCCAGGGGCTGGGGGCAGAGGGAAACCGAGTTGAGAAAAAAAAAAAAATTAGTTGCCAGTATCAAAGATTGTGAAAACGTAACAGGAGATTCTGGATTTCTGGCTTCTCTGGAATGACCCTCAGCCAGCACTTGTCACCTTACAAGCAGCTGAGTTGGGTGGTTGCCACCTCCTGTGGGTGGGGACAGTGCCCAGCTGATCCCACCACCTCTGGTCATCTATCCACCTACTGCAGAGCCACGCAGCGCTTGGTGTAACCTCTGCCTAAAGGCTTATGGGTGAGGGGCCAACAGAGGGCTGAGTCCATCTGTATTCATGAAGAGTCTCTGGGCAGAAGAGTCTCTGAGCCTGGCCTATAGAGGGCAAATACCTTTTCTAGAGGTTTCCAACATCACTTAAAGCATGAAGCCTCCCCTCAGACCAAGGACCTTAGGCAGATGTGGTGGGTGGGACCTACAGAGGGGGACCTGGTCCCACCTCCATCCCCCAACTCAAAGGATTGGAGAGCCCTGTTCTGGTTGAGGGGGTAACTGAGGTCTAGAGAGAAGAAGAGTTTTGGTCAAGTTCTCACAAAAGAGTTTATCATTAGGGATGCATCCACTTTTTCATTTTTCATTGAGAAGGCGCTCATCAGACAGGAAGCAGATGCTGCTGATGCTCACGCCCACAGTATCTGAGCCCCTCCTCTAAGTTTACCTTTTAAATAGTGCCCAGTGGAAGAGCTTTCCCTGGTGCCTGGGAGATGGCTTAGCATTGGCAGGACATCCCGGAAGTCTGGGGGATGTAGAATTCCTGGGGCAACTCTGCACCCGCGGGGCATGAGCTTTCTGAAGTGGCTTCCATTCAGTGCCTCCGTGGGCCCAGATGCCACTGAGCCCCGCTGCCCACCGCCCTTCCTGTGAGTTCAGGTCATTCACCCGCCCTCTCCCTCAGTCTTGCTTCTGGTCCCGGTGAACCTCTGACATCCTTGTTTGCCTGAGGCTGGGCTTTGGGGGAACCCGGGAGGTTTCCACCTTTCAGACTCCACCGCCCCTCCGAGTCTTCTGTTTTAAATGCACGTGGGTCTCTGCTTCCCTTCCTATCCAGGACATCACCAGCCTGCTGCACACCATCTACGAGGTGGTCGATTCCTCCGTCAACCACTCCCCAACGTCGAGCAAGACGCTGCGGGTCAAGCTCACGGTGGCCCCAGATGGGAGCCAGAATAAGAAGAGCATCGTCCTCAATCACCCCGGTGAGGGCGGGTGGGCCATGCTAGCCAGGGGGTCGTTCACGCCCAGCTCTCAGGGAGGATCAGAGCCCAGGCAGGAGGAGTGTGGGGGTTGGGGGGTGGGGAGCCTAGGGCTTTTCCTGTGAGCTGTTCTGCGGACAAGTGGGGTTTGAGCAGGTCCTTGAAGGACCAGGGTTTGGATAGGGAAGGAGTTCTAGAGATGGAAGGCCCTGGGTGAGCAAAGCGCTGGAGGTGGGCCTGGGTATGGGGAGAGTGGGCGAGTGCGCGGAGCCTCGAAGGTGGCTAAGCAGTCTGGGAGGAGGTGAGTCTGGGAGAGGAGTTAAGCCGGGCACATAGCTGCAAGACCCCTCTAATTAGTCCTGGCTCAGAGAACCCTCCCCACAGAGCTATTGTGACGCTGCCCCCCTGGGCCAGTTTTTAAGGACTGTGTGCTAGGCAGCCTGGGAAGGGCCGGGAGGTGGGTGGGTGCAGGAGCAAGCTGCTCACCCGTCTGTTTTTCGGGTGGGACTCAGATCTGCAGAGTGCCAGGCCCAGAGCTGAGACCAAGCCTGCCGAGGAGCTGCGAAGCTGGGAGAAGAAGCAGCGGGCCCTCCTCAGGTAAGGCGGTCCCAAGCATGGGTTGAGCACCAGCGTTGTACCAGCTTCTAAGGGATTTCAAGCAGGAGGCTGCAGTCTGCATCCTCCTGGGGCAGGAAGTGGGGTGGGGCAGGGGCGGGGGGGGGGGGGGGGAGCGCATGTGTGACTTAAGAGGACAGGTTCACAAATCAAGCTCAGTTTTCCAAAATACCTAAATGTAGGTCTGTGTTGCTTCATCCAAAATGCCGTGGGCCAGATTTGTTTTGGAATTTGGCATTTGTTGAGTTTTAGAAAGGTGCTCCCACTGTATTTCTGCTTGAGGTCTGAGCAGCAATCCAGGATTTAGCACAGAAGTATTTCTGCAAGGACATGTATAAATATTCACGCTAAATGAGATAAAGACTATAGCTACCTTCACATCTGTTTAGAGCAAGCTTGGCTGCCCAACAAGTTATGGAAAATCTTTGTTTTCAGGCGTTTTGAATTTCAGAAATGTGGATAAAGGATTGTAAGACTGCAATTAGCTTTCACCTGTTGTTTTTCTTTAACTGCAAGGAAGGAAGTAAAGGGAGGGAGGGATGAAAAGAGAGAGACTGAGTAAAGAAAAGTGCTGAGTTAAACAGTAGTATAATGTAACAGTAACATGGGAGGCATGAAGATGCATCAGTAACTCCTGTGTATGTGGAAAGGAAATGACTGGGATTTGAGAAATAGCACTGGGGGAAGAGAGAAGCTGGGGTCCATGCAGGGACACAGCATGGTGTGAGGAGAGGGCTAGCGATCAGGGGTGCCCAGGCTGGCTACAGATGTGGGGGGCTGTCCTAAAGGGAGCAGCGAGGAGGCAAGCTAGCATGGGCAGATCACAGAGACCCTTGAAGGGGAGGGGCAGGGAGCCCAGAATCCTGCAGTGGGGAAAACGTCACCCCCCACCCAACCACCCACACACACCTTACATATACACACCGGGAAGGCCCATGCTGGATTTTGGGCAGGTGATGGAGTTTGCTGACCTCAGCTCCAGTGGCTTGGGGGCTTCTGTTCTCCCCACCCCCTGAGGAGCCAGGCAGACACTGGGGACACACGGTTTGAAGCCTGGCTCTGGACCATCTTTTTGATCAGTTACTCTCTGCTTTGGCCCAGGGAGGCCAGGCGGGGGAGGAAAAGGAGGGCCAGAGTACTGAAGTGGTCACTCCCTCCCCCACTCCCGAGACCCAGACCGAAATGCCCAGGAGCTGGGTGGGACTCTCCCACTGTGAGGCCAGGGCCCACCCTCTCGCTTGCCTTCCCTGAAAGGTTCCAGGGTGACAGCCATCTGGAGCAGTCCGGCTGCCACCACCATTGCGTGGATGAGAACATTGAGAGGAGAAACCACTACTTAGATCTCGCCGGGATAGAAAACTACACGTCCCAGTTTGGGCCTGGTAAGGGAGCACCTTTACTTGAGCGGGTGGCCAGGGGAGGGCATGGCCGGGAGGGCAGGTGGGCGGGGTGGAGGTGTTCACTGGCCCCCTGGGCTGGGGGGAGGCGGAGCTTTTACTAGAGGGATTCAAGTCTTCTTCTAGGAGAAGATCTTGAAAACTTTTGAAAGATGTAGGAAGTTGAACAAAATCAAATATTATCCAAGGGTTTCTAATTCAGTGAAAACAGCAGTTCAGTGCTGCACCCTGACCCATCCCCACCCAGTTCGCCTCTCTTGCAGTGAGGACCCCGCGCCTGGTTAAGCAAAACACCGCTCTGTCTTTATGAGCCCTTGACATCTTGGCTCTTGCTATGATAAATGAAGACGCAGCCCACTTAATTTCACTCCCCTCAGCGCCCTTCTCCCCCTCCTCCTGTGTTTAATTCCTTTCTGGGTTACCTCTGTAAGCGAAGGAACATGCTCATAGATTTTCTTCGTGCCCCGGTGGCCTTAGACAGTTAACAGTGTCTCTGTCTCCTCTCCTTTCAAACTCTCAGAAGGAGAATTAATTATTTTTAAAGACCCAACAAAGAAACAGTTTTTTCCCACTTAGCAGATGGCAAAGATCCATCCTAGAAAACTCTCCAAGACAGGGAGGAGCCGGCAGTGGGTGGGGAGGGGGAGCTCTGATAAGGAACAGCTGCCTCTCTCCATCTGGGAGAGCTGGGGGTGCGGGTGATTTCTGGGGCACCCTGCAACACCAGCACACAGTAGGTGCTCACTAAACGTCTGTTGCGTTGACTCCTAGGCTCCCCGTCAGTGGCCCAGAAGTCAGAACTGCCCCCTCGCGCCTCCAACCCTACTCGATCTCGCTCCCATGAGCCGGAAGCCATCCACGTCCCACACCGCAAGCCCCCGGGCGCGGACCCCGGCTCCTTCCACTTTCTTGACGCCCCCTTCGCCAAGGCCTCGGAGGTCCAGCAGCGGCTCCGGGGCGGCACCCAGGACGGGAGCAAGCACTTTGTGAGGTCCCCCAAGGCCCAGGGCAAGAGCGTGGGTGTGGGCCACGTGGCCAGAGGGGCACGCAGCAAGCCCCCCGGGGGACCCGCGGTCCCTGCGGTGGCCCCCTCGGCCCACCTGGCCGCCAGCCCGGCCCTCCTCCCCACCCTGGCGCCCCTCGGGCACCGGAAGCACAAGAACCGCGCCAAGGAGAGCCAGCAAGGGTGCCGGGGCCTGCAGGCGCCGCTGGCCGTGGGTGGCACCGTCGTGGGGCGGGACCACCTGAGGGAGCTGCCCGCCGTGGTGGTGTACGAGAGCCAGGCCGGCCAGGCGGTCCAGAGACACGAACATCACCACCACCACGAACACCACCACCATTACCATCACTTCTACCAGACATAGAGACATAGAGCCCCGCCCCCCGCCCCGCCCCCACCATATGAAGGACCCCCTCCCCCAGGCCCCCAAGGCATTATTATTCTATTAATTATTGTTATTATGACGATTATTGTTTATTAATAATTATTGTTACTCCACTAATATTCAGCTAGCCTCCATGTAGAAGATATATGGAAACACAGAACTAAACTTTTATTTATATGTTGTGGGGACTGCATAACTTACCCAAGAAGTGACTGTGGGTTTGGAAGTGGCCTGCAGTGGCAGAGGCTCCCTGGGGCTCCGGAGCTGCCAGTGTCCACGCGGGGCCATCCCACACCCTTCCCTTCCCCCACCCCCAGCCCCACCCCCAGAGCCCTCGGCCAGAATCCTGCCCCACTCCAGAACACCCTTACCCGGCCGGGCTTCCAGAGACCCTCGAAATCTCCGAGAAGATAAACAGCTGCTACCTCTTAGTATGATTCTGATTTTATTTTGCCCTTAACTGATTGTAATGTGCTACAAGGGATTTCAGCGGACTGCGCGACCTTCCCGGCTGTTGTGTTTTGATGTCCCAACCTAGAAACCTTAGCTGTCCTTTCTGGAGTTAACCTTTCACACCTTTCCAGTGGGATCACGCCCCCTGCCCCAAACCAGCCCCATCTTTCCTGCCTTGTGCAACGTGAAAATACATTTCTCCTTTTTCTCTCCTCCTCCTCTCTTCTTTAGAAAGATACACACACATATTTAAAGACTGCCCCTGAAACCAGCCTTCTCACTTTGGAAACCTCTGGAGAGGGAACTAACCACATAAACAAGTGTGGTTTTCCAAGATCAGGCAATTGTGTGTTGTCGGTTGTGAATGAAGATGTGGAAACCTCATGTCCTGCCATTGGCAAATATATACATACTTACGTGATTCTCTAACAGAGCTTCCTGTATCTGTAGATAGATGCCATCTGTCCATTTCTATGTATCTTTCTATAAATATACACTCTCAGGTACCTTTTCTGGTGTGCAGAAATTGGTGCTTTGCTTCTCAAGACACATCCAAAGTCCAGAAGTGGCCCTGTGTCTGCCTCCCTTTGGGGCTGCTGTTCATTAAAGGCCACTTGCCTCTCATCAGGGGGTGCTTTCTCAAGGTTTAGGATCTGATAGGTTTTGGAGAGGACTGTGGGATTATGGAAGTGTGGAGGGAAATGGGAACAGTGGCCAGAGCTGGGACCCTGGAGCAGTGTCCTTTGTAGAAAAGAATTTTGATCGAGATCCGGGGAGGCCAGGAAAAGGACCCCTGTCAACTAGTGAGGGACCCTGTGAAAACCGGTGACACACACATTTTAATTGGATAATGGAGTGAGTTTAATCTGAAGGAGGGCATGGCAACCCACTCCAGTATTCTTGCCTGGAGAATCCCACGAACAGAGGATCCTGGCAGGCTACAGTCCATAGGGTCGCAAAGAGTCAGACACGACTAAAGCGACTGATCATGAGCACGTGAGCTTAATAAAGGGAATGTCTACGTAGTGTGGGCAAGCCTCTTCAAAGAGTAAAAGACCCTATGCTGGCACTCTGGATGCCACTCCTACCCCTGGAGTGGAGGGCCTGGGGGTGGGGGGGGATCATCGTCAGCAGACAGAGGGCTGGGGGCACCTGAAGGAGCCATGGCCTTTTCTGGAAGGATGCAGCCAGCCTGTGGGGACCCTCCAGGGAAATGACTTCTGGACCTTTCTCTCCTGTCCTCCTGTGTCCTGCTGAGGCCTCCTCGGCTGAAGCCATCAGGAACCAGAGAGAGCAAGGGAGTTACTGGTGGGGGTCACGTGGGCATTCTTCCAGGAAAGAGCAGAGTGGAGGGTGAATCTGGAGGGACACAGGAAGCACAAGTGGCTCCAGCTGCCTGCTTTTCTGCCACTTGGACTCCCAGCAGGGACCCCCCTTTCCAGAGCCTTTGGTGTTGGTTTACTGGTGTTGGTAAAGACAGTGTGCGGAGTTGTTGTCACCATATTAATTTTATTACTTACTGGCATACCTGTAACTGGATTAGTATAGTTAATCCTTGTGACAACCATGAGTTTTGAGGCGGCCAGGAGAATCTCAGGGAGCACAGCAGGCTCAGAGAGGTTGTGTAACTCTCTTGAGAACACACAGCAAGTGGCAGAGGCGGGATTCTAGTCTTTCTCAGGACCCCTTAACCAGTGGATCTGGGTTTCTCGTGTTTGGGGCTGTGGGCTGCTGTCAGGCAGGAACCAACTCAAACTGGTAGGAATGTAACCAAACCAGGGAAGGCAGGGAGGGAGCTGGCTTTGAGATGGCTGGATATGAATGCAGCTGAGACTCCCTGGTTCTTCCTGCTCCCTTTCTGGATGTATACTTCTACTGACATGCTTTGCCACAGCAAAGCAGAGTGCTGTTGGCACTCTGGGCGGCACAACCTGATGGAAAAAGATTTTCCACCAGGACAAGCCCAGGGAAGGATTCTGATTGGCTGGGTTTGGATCTAGTACCCATCCCTGGACCAATCACTGTGGCCCACCTGGAGTCATATGTCTAACCTGTGGAGGAGGGTAGGGTCTGTGCCAGAAGAAGGAAGAAGAGGGATACTGAGCAGACGGAGCGGATCGCACCCCAGGCCCAGAATTGCTGCAGCCATGGAAACGAGCCAGGCGCTGGGTCCACGCAGGGAGGCTCTCTGTGGCCTGGTGGCCTTAGAGTGTCTCCTCAGCCTCTGAGAGGAGGTCCGTGCCGTCTTCCCCCAGCCCCACACCTGTCAGGGTTCTATTATTTCTTGGTACCTGGAATTTACCTAACTTCAAAAAAAACACAACAGTAACGTGCACATGTAGGATATTCAACCACTACACAACAGTGCACATGAAGAAGCACACAGCCCTCTGATTTCCCGGATCTCCTGGTGCCTTTTGAGTGTGACCTGGTGGTGTGAGCACAGATGTTGGTGCCCAGCTGCCTGGGTTCAAATCCCAACTCCCTCCCTTAGTAGTTATGTGTGTTTCTCAAGCCTCAGCTTCGCATTTATGAAGGGGAAATCATAAGAGACCTCCCCCACAGATTTACTGTGAGAATTCATCGATTTAAAACAGCTCCTGGCCCACAGGAACACTATGAAAGTGTCACTGACAGTTTTTATAAAAATAAATACATTTAATACATTTAAATCTCCCCATTTAAATTCTGTTTTTTTTTAAGACTATTTTTTCAGAGCCATTTTAGATTTTCAACAGAATTGAGAGGAAAGTTCTGAGACGTCCCATATACCCTGTCTCTGCTTTGTGTATCACCTTCCCCATTGTCAACATCACTCAACAGATTGGTACTTGTTTGTTTGTTTTTTTTAACCACAGAGGAACATATATTGACACATCGTAACCCACAGTTTATGTTGGGGCTCACTGTTGGTGTTGTGCATTCAATGGGTTTGAACAAATGTATAATGATGTGTGAGCTTCCCAGGTGGCGCTAGTGGTGAAGAACTTGCCTGCCAATGCCAGAGACTAAGAGATGCAGGTTTGATTCCTGGGTCGGAAAGATCCCCTGGAGGAGTGCATGGCAACCATCCCAGTTTCCTGCCTAGAGAATCCCATGGACAGAGGAGCCTGATGGGCTACTGTCCAAAGGGGTCGCACAGAGTTGGACACGACTGAAGCAACTTGGCACGCACGCACACACACACATAATGATGTGTTTCCATCACTATAATATCGTACAGAGTATTTTCACTACCCTTAAAATGCTCCATGCTCTGCTTATTCATCTCTCCCCTACCCTCCCATCTTGCTATTTTAAAAAATATTTCTAACAAACTTTGAAACAGAAAGCTGTGTAACAGTAACTGTGAGGCTCACTACCCAGATTTTACAAATGCTGACATTTTGCAATATTTATTTCAGATCTATTTTCAAGAAAGAAAACACTGCAGTTACCACTTAATCCTCTTCCCACCACACCCTTTTATTTTTACCCAAGGAGTAGCATAGTATTCATACTTAGGGCCTTTTCCTCCCTGACCTAATGTATTTGGAGAGCTCCCCACGTCCATCACAGAGTTCTGCCCCCTCCTCCCTAACAGCTGCTCAAAACTTCTCCTGCTCTGAGGCGCGGTCATCCCCGTCAAGGCTTGCCTGGCCCCTCCTGCAGACATGTGGGTCTCATCCTAGGCCATGCTACATCCTGTTCCTGGTTTTTCTGGTGCCCGCCAGCTGGAGTGCTGGCACCTGGAGCACCAGTGTGGATCCGCTGAGTTCAAGAGCCTGTGCGATTCAAGGCTGATCAACTGAATGAGCTCTAAAACAAGTGGTACCCAGTCATGGGCAGCTAAAGGAAGAAGAGACAGGGAGGAAAGACAGGGAAGGAGAGACGGGAAGGAAGGAATGAAAGGATGAACGCGCGCTCAACCATGCTTCCTGGGGAGGTTGTGAGTGTTTTCCCACAGGCTGGTGGGGGTGAGTTTTGTCCTGCGGGCAAATCTGACACCCATTGCAAAGGAGTTGCTCTAGCTCCCCAGGCCCTGAGCTTTGAGCCCCGGACCTTCCCTGGGATCTAGAGACCTGACTGAAGGGTCTGCCGCCGCCCGTACACATGCGCAAAGCACTGGGTGCTCAGTCGCTAGCATGCCCGATTCTGCTAATCTGCCCCTGACAGCAGGGATGTCTGGCTCAGGCAGCCAACTAAGCTGAGGCTCTAGTCACCCAGGAAGCACGGGGGGTCGGGGAGCCCAGTGTGTGTGTGTTGCGGGGGTTGTGGGTGGGGGCTGGAGGGGCCTTGCACTTCACACCCAGCAGTGCCAATTACACTTTCTGGCAAAGGAAACAGCCAGGAGCAGTTGCTTTGACTCTCCCCCACCCCCATTCCCATCCCACTTTTTCCTCAGTGTTCAGATGTCAAATCATTACAGGGCCAGAGGGAAGGCAACCTTGGAGGTCGCAGGAGGAGGGGAAGGCTTCCTTCACTAATAACCAGCTTCTGTGAGGCCTGTCAGCACTCTTGGGAATGAAAGGGGACCCCTGAGCTGTGCTCTGTGCCAGCGGGCTGTGGCACCCCACCCTCACCGCCCTCACCTCCTCACAGAAGACAGGAATTCACCAGCACATACTAGGGACTGCAGGCCCCAGGGACCCCAAGGCAGCCTTGCCCCTTGTCCAATCCAGCCCCAGTACCCACCCTCCCAGCTCCTGCCTTTGCTCCCCCAGGTATGGGACCAGCCCCAATATCACCCCTTCTCCCCATGTGTACATGGCTGTGTTTTGCAGAACCAATACAGGTAGTTCAGACAAATGCTTTATTGACTCCTAAAAGCTATGTGTTAGCTTCCCAGCAGGCTCAGACAGTAAGGAATCTGCTTGCAGTGCAGGAGACCTGGGTTCGATCCCTGGGTTGGGAAGATCCCCTGGAGAAGGGAATGGTAACCCACTCCAGTGTTCTTGCCTAGAGAATTCTATGGACAGAGGATCTTGGCAGGCTACAGTCCTTGGGGTCACAAAGAGTCGGACACGACTGAGCGACTAACACACACAAGCAAGTATTACATTATTGCATTATATTGTTTCAAAAGCTGGGTATTGATTCCCAAATGCTGTATAAGGGCACCCTTCTCCAACCACTGAAGCTTTATCACTTCTTACCGTCATGTCCCTTGTTTGGGGCTCTGATCTTACACTTGGCCCTGTCACCTTCTTGCAAAGCAGCAGACCTTTGAACTGACCCCTCTCCCCTGGGGCTCGTGCCCTTGAATGATTCTGAGTAATGTATGTCCCTGCCAAGGGCTTTGTGCACCCCACCTTGCTTAGTGTGAGAAGAGGGAATGGGAGTGAGGTCCGTCTCCTAGTAGCAGAAGGTGACCTCAGAGGTGGAGCAAACAGAGGCCTGCCTAGACTCCGCATCTCCCCCTTGACTGCCCCAGGGCTTTCCTCTCCCTTCCATTTTCCCTCCATAAAGTAGGAGCATTGTGGTGCATCCAGTTCACGTGCCTGGCGGAGACAAGAGGGTCTCTACCTTGACAGAAGACCCTCCAGACTTGACTTTGACAGGCCTAGACCAGCCTGTGGGTGGGGGCTGGGAACAGGCAGGGATAGAATGCTCACAACCAGAAATTCTCATCGTAAGAGTCCTTCAGAATCACCTGGGGAGATTTTGAATCTCCGGTGCCCGGACCCCACCTCTGATGGTGTAGTTTCCTTGGCCTGGGTACCAAGGTGTTCCAAGTTCTTGGGCAGACAGGCTGAGAACCCAGGTGACCTCCTTTGAGAGCCATACCTAACTTCAGGGGCCATAAGAATCTCCCAGGGAGTGTGTTAAATGCAGAGACTCAGGCCCACCCCCTGAGACTGTGATTTTGTGGGCCTGGGGCTGGGAGCGGGGATCGGTGCTTTTAACAAGCACTCACCCCAAGACATGACGTGGCAGCTGGGCCTGCAGACTAGTGTGAGGAGCCCAGGGCCTTGGCACAAGCAGGGTGGAACTCTAGTGGCCAAGCCTTAAGGAGTGTGTGCCCTGAAGTGTAAGGGAGACAGAGAGAGCACCCCACACATCTGCCCCACCCAGAACCTCCGAAAAGCCTCATGATGTTGGAGCAAGTGGCCGTGACCGTGCCAGAGGACACAAATGGAGAATTTAATAACTCTCCCGTAGGTGTGAGTTGAGTTCCTTTCCTACCTGCTTTGCCACTCAGGCCGTCAATAACCTACCACCTTCCCCCTCATAAAACTTCAGGCACCAGAGAACTGGATTTGGGGGGAGTCAAGGCATGTGCTCCAATGAGGGTGTGTCCACAGTAACCCCCAGTGCGGTGATCCCATGTTCCCCTTCTTCCCTTAGCTCTTTAGGGAAATGCCCGTGGGCCCTTCCCAGTCTTCCTGCTGGGCTTTGAGGCCCTGGCTCTCTGGAGAGGCACTTGTGCAGGTGGTCAAAGCCAGCCTTGGGGACGGGGAGGCTCCATGTGACCACTAACTGTGCTGCTTTGCCACGCTGCAGACCGGGGCTTGGTTCCCAAGCATACAGGTGCCCTATTGTACCTCTCCTGGCCAGCTTTGGCTTGGTGGGTGGAGTTGAGGAGGTGACTGGGTTTAGTAGCCAGACCACAGAACGCAGGTTTGGGGCCTCAGCTCAGACGGGCAGGACAACCCAGGGTGGAGGGTGTAAATATTGGAGTCAGGCAGACCAGAACTGAGTCCTGGTCCTGCTACTTCCCAGCTGTGCCACCTTGGACAAGTGGCATGGCCTCTCTGTGCCTCAGTTTCCCTCTGTGAAAGGGAAAGTGTTTGTCGCTTAGTCATGTCCAACTCTGCAAACGCATGGGCTGTATAGCCCATCAGGCTCCTCTGTTGATGGGATTTTCCAGGCAAGAATCCTGGAGTGAGAAGCCATTCCCTCCTCCAGGGGATCTTCCTGACCGGGAGACTGAACCCAGGTCTCCAGCATTGCAGGCAGATTCTTTACTGACTGAACCACCAGGGAAGCCCTTTGTGCTCTGTAACACGGGGCTAATCAGCATGCCCAGCTCACCGGGCTGTGGTGAGAATCAGATTAAACGACCTGATGGGCCTGAAGCATTCAGCTCAGAGGTGGGCACAGAGCAGGCCCTCAGGAGATGGCAGCTACTCTTCTGAGAATCTGACCCCGTAGGGCTTGTGGGGAAGGAGGTGCAGTCCTGACTGGTGACGGATGCCCCACTCCTACCCCAGCTGCAGAGCCCCTGGGGGTCAGCGGCAGCGGTGTGCCACCTCCCACCTGCCTAGTTAATTTTCCCTTCCACCTTCGGTGAATTCACTCCATTCCCTCCAGATCCAACGTGCAGTGTGACCTTGGGCAAGCCCAGCCCGCTGTGGGCCAGCAATCCCAAATGTGCATGAGATTGCCCATATGGCTCTGATAAACTGGGTCTGGGGGTGGCAGCTCTGCCCTCCCAAAAGGATGGGGCAGTGGTTGGGACTGGCAGCCTGAAAGTCATGCCCAGCAGCTCCTTGCCCCGGGTGAGGAGCGAGGGAGCCCTAACAGTCCTTGGCTGCCCTGCATCTGGGTCTCTCCTTGTCCCTCCAGGAATCTGGTCCAGCCCCTGGGACCAGGCCCTGAGTCCTAGGATTACGAGGCGGCTCGATGGCCATATCAGTCAATTATGGAGCACTCATTGTATGCTCAACCTGCGTTTGCTGACGTCCTTAGAAAAGTCTTGTGTGGAAGCCAAGGAGGAAACCAAGTTACATTTCAGCCAAGTGACTTGGCAGGGTCACGGTTAGTGTGTGGCAAGGTTGAACATAGCATGACACCTGTCCATGGGGACAAACTGTTTGTTATCCAACCCTCCCTTGCCAGGAGCCTGTGGGCATGGACAAAAATTAGCAGAGACCAGTCCTCCCACTCCTCTGCCCTCAGCCCAGCCAAGTCCAGGGAAATGTGAGTGAAAGGAAGTTCTGGGAGGTGGGGCTGCGGGCCTGGCCCGAGCTCTCAGCTGCAGCAGGATGGTACCCATGCTCTCTGGGTGCCCCACCAGTCCCTTCATTCATAGCACTGATCACGTTTGTAATTGCAGCTGAGTCTCGTTATTTGTGGCATTTTACTCTCAGTAAAGTCATTGCAAACACTGATTTAGCCAATAGTGAACCACTGATCTTGGGGAAATAGTGGGTTTGGTTCCTGCGAGCCTCTGATCACAACATTTCCATCAACTCTGTTTTGTATGTGCTTCTGTTAAAAGACACCAGGTTTATTCTACAATGTTAATTTGTTACCACTGAACTCAGGGCCCACAGCCACCATAATCCATGTCTGAATGAAGCTTGTCTAGCACATATATTTTCTTTTTAAGGTTTTTTTGATGTGGATTGTTTTTAAAGTCTATTGAATTTGTGACACCATTGCTTCTGTTGTTTACGTTTCGGTTTTTTGGCTGCGAGGCATGTGAGATCTCCCTCACTAGAGATCGAACCCGCACCCCCTGCATTGGAAGGTGAAGTCTTAACCACTGGACCACCTGGGAAGTCCGTAGCACACGTGTTTTCTCCTTAAGGCACTTCACAACCTTCTTGCTCATTGGACCACTAGTCAGCCCTTCAGCCATCACTAACACAAAGCACAAAAATGCAAAAAGTGCAGTGCTGGACAGGCCATGGAAAAAACACGTTTATAATATGAGAGCCGAAACGGAAAGGCAGAGTGTTGCCTTGTTTGATGTCTGCTGACAACATGCACATCTCATGGCTCAGATTTTTCACTGCTCTGCGCAAGAGCACGGATGACCATGAAAGTGCCGTGGGTATTGATTTTGAGGTTCCAAATAAATTTTAGTGAGCAGGCGAATTCATGAAGAATCTGTGAATAATCAGGATTGACTGTAGAAGCTTGTTTGTGCCTCTGATTATTTGGTTAACATCTGTTTTCACTAAAGCACTATCTTGTTCACCAAAGATTATTTTGTAATCCCAAAGGCCCAGCAAAGATAGGTGCTCGTTAAATATCTGCTGAGTGCCTGAACCATAGCACGTTCCTGGCCTGCCCACCCGGCCCCAAGCCAGGCCTTGCATGTGGCCTATTCTTGGCACTCAACACGTCTCTGTAGATTGGATTCATAAAGACAATCAGGCGGGGGACACCCACTCACAGGGTCCTGCTCAGGCTCCTTGACATACTGATTCTGCCTCCAGGAAGGGGTAGCAGCCTCTGGACAGACTGGAACCCAGAGATGTGCAGGGGATGTTCTGGGTGCTGGGGAGCAAAGAGGCAGCACCACTGGGCTTGGCCTATGGGCTCCCAGCACAGACCAGGGACGGGAGTCCTGGGTGACTTTGAGTGGGTCAGTCCCCTGGCCAGATCCTCTTCTGATGGGGCGGACACTTGGCCATCTTAACAGAGGTCGCCCGGTTCCTTTTCCTCTGGCTCTGTTCTTAAAAAGCAGCATCTGATTGTGATTTGTTCAGAAATTCCTAGCCAGAATACCAGAATATTCTAGTGTAGTCCACATGACCTTTTCCCCTTCCTCCTCCCTCCTTCATTCCTTCTTTCATTGTAGAGAAAGAATCTATCATTTGAGGATCTCGCTGGGTCTTGCTGTGAAGTTTAGTTACTGCAAGTCAGTCTCTGGGGTCAGACCACCTCCTGGTGATAAGGGATCTGCCAAAATCAAACCTGGTCTGAGCAAAGAGTGACCCAAACCTGGTACTCACTGCTTAGAGAGGTCCTTCTCAGTCCCAGCTGGCGTTTCTCTAGACCACACCTGTCTCAAGGTCATCTCCAGTTTCCTTGATCCATTTATACTCTCAAATACTGACTGGTCAACCGCTATATGTCAGGAACCATGCTCAGCAGGAAATAAATCAGGCCTCCCTCCCTTCAGAGAGCTTTCAGTCTGGTAAGGAGAAAGCTGTCACACCAAAATCACATTGTTATTAACTGTGATAACTTCTGGGGAGGCAGGTGAGGGAATAACAGAGGGGACCTGATTGAGAATGGGGCTTGGAGAGGAAGGCCTCTCCAGGGAGCCACATTTAGGTGGGGACTCAAGGAGGAGGAGGAATTAGCCAGGTGAAAGCAAGAGGAAACAGCTCGAGCAAAGGCCCTGAGGTGAGGGAGAGGGCAGCCCACTGGAGCTGTCTGAGGAGCTGAGCACAGAGCAGACGGGAGGGGACCGCAGAATGTCACCCTCTGCCCACTTAGTGGAGAAGGAACCGGGAACAGTAGCCTAGAGAGGAAGCGCTTGTCGGAGGAGACAAGGGCCTGTTGGATGCAAGTGGCTTATGACAGTGTCACCCGTGAAAGTGCTAGGGATCCATTTCTTTGTCTACACCTGGGCTCAGCAACAGCTTCCCTGATGCTGAACAACATCTTAAATGCGAGAAGGAACAGAAGTTGGACGGCAAAGACAGACAGAGACAGAGGTCTCACTTTCCTCTTTCGGGTAATTGCTGAATTGGCGCTCATGAAGGCAGAAAAGGAATGGCTGACTTATGTCCCTCTGCCAGGAGAGGGGAAAGAAGGAAGGCATGATATTGACTTAAACGTGGGGGATTTAAAAGGCCCCTATGTTCCCACTTTGTGCTTTGCTGCTAACAGACAGCCTGGGACCTTTGAAGTCGGTCTGGCCCAGTGGGGAGCGGGCTTCTGTGGAGACTAGATGCTAACAGGGGCGGGGGAAGGGGGCCAGGGGGCGGCCGAAACTCTATTAGGCATGCTCTAGCAAAAAGAAAGGCAAATCCAATGATAATGTACATCTGTTTCAGGGAATTTATAAGCTTTGAACATTTTTTATGGGCAGATAAGTGGGTCCTTTTCTTACCATAACTTAGAACTTCAAAGCTGGGTGTGTGGATAATGCAAATTGCTGAAATATGAGATTTTCCCTACAAAGAGGTTTCCAAAAAAGACGAGGAAGAGAAAAAAAGAGACAGAGAGAGAGAGAGAACGAAGGCTAATTGATGCCACAGTCTTTTATGTAGATGGCAAAAACGGAACAAAAATTGATTTTTATGAAATAAGAAATTGATGGGAGAGATAGGGAGAGGGGGAGGAGGCCACGAGGCAGGTAAGGGGGCTGAGATGGGATCAGGCAGGTTGGCCTAGGCTCTGGGTCAGACTTAGGGACACAACCCCTCCCTCTAGAAGCCCTCATTCTTAATGGGGAAGATGAGACAAATGGACACAAAGGCATTTCAGAGCCATCTAAGGCAGTGTCAGCCCAGGGCCTGCCTGATCCTTCCAAAGTCCAAGGGGGCTCAGGACATAGTAGAGACTGGAGGCCTGGCAATCAGGGAAGGCTTCCTGGAAGAGTGATTCAGTGGGCCCTAAACCTAACCCTTCTGGGGGCACGGGGAGTGAGATTCTAGATGGCCAAACAGCTGAATCAGGGCATCCCTGGATTATGCCTCTGCTGCTCAGCCCCCACCACACTCAGCCCTTGGTGCCTTTCTAGTCTCCCTAGCCCCCACCCCCAGCAAGTAGCCTGTGGGCTCTTTGAAGGCAAGGGCAAAACAAACAATAAATGCTTGTTGAGTGAACACAATCAGTGAATGAATGGCATTCAGAGTCAACCAGCTCCATCTTTTCAGTATATCACGTCTATGGTGGAAGACTCAGACTGGAAGGGAAGAAGGGGGTGCTTTGGGCCTTAGAGTTGACCCCCATATCCTTTCTGTCTCTTGGTGATTAGTCTAAGCTAGTCTTTTTTTATTTTATTTTATTTTTTTACTACACTTTGGTTTTAATAGGCACAACATAACCAAAAAATTTTTGAGCTCGTAAGGTTGTTCTTTAAGCATTATACCTTTGGGCTCCTTTTCTTGCTTCATCTTCTTTTCTTCTCCTTCTACTACCCCACCTCCATTCCTCGTCTTCCTCTTCCCCCTCCTCCATCTTTTTCAACAAGTTCACAGAAGTAGGAGTTCTTCTCTATTAACTGTATTGGTCTCAGCAAGTCTTGGTAAAGCCATTGTCCCCTTTGCCAGTGATTGGTTCAGGAGAGGTCACGTGACCCTATTCTGGCCAATGAGACCTGAAGGGAAATCCTTTGAGGGGCTGTAAGATATCTGGGTTGTAGCCATCTTGCCTCCAGCTTGAGGATCACAGAGCAGACATGGGGGAGAACCCGGGCCCAAGAGGATGTCACTGAACTACCACTTGTAGGGTACCCAGTGGCTACTTACCATCTGTACTCTGGTTGTTTGGCTTTTCTCAGGAGAAGATCTTGAGGTGAAGATCTGAGGGCAAGTTGTTTATTTTGAGGCAATCTCGAAAGTGCTAGAGGGGAGTGAGGAGGGAGACAGGGAAGGGAAGATAACTAGAGCTTGATTCTGCTGGGAACCCAAGTTGAATGCCCCTCAGACTTATGCCCACCCTCAGAGCCAGGAAGCCTGGGCGTTTGCCACCCATTCCTTCAATCATTAGTCGAGGGCTGCTCCCACTACAGGCAGGACAAGCTCCAGTGGCCAGGCAGAGCTTTCCATAAAGCATCACAAGCACTAGGAGTTAGGAAGTGCACTAGCAGGCACAGAAATGCTTCATCCAGGGGACTCAGGGCCACACACTGGCATCGTCGGTTCCTTGGGGTTTCTGTTGCTGACAGCATCTTAATCTATGCCAGGTGATCATGGAGAACCTCAAAGGAAAAGATGATATGTTGGAACGTTTTCCTAGGAATCCATAAACAACTCTTCAGGGGCAACTGTTTGGGCAGTGTCATGATGACCATGATAATTTTAAAAAGTTGGAGGAGAGGTTGACCCAGGTCTTCCCCAGAAAGCTGGGCATCCACCTTTACCTGACATCCAGCCAGCATCTTAGGGAACTTCAGCACTCATCTGGATCCGATCTCTAAATTTTGTAAACCAACCCCTTCCCAGAAACAACCTCCTTTCCCTCTTGGCTTCAGCCACCCACTCCTGATCCTACTGTGGACCCAGAAGTGCGCCACCCTGGAAGCCACAAAGACTGTTACCTCCCTCTGTCCTCACTCCTGTCCTCTGATGGTCCCTTGTGGTTCTCCCCAACGCATTAGCTCCCTTTCACTCTCTCATCTTTACTTCCTGCTTTTTCTACTGTAGTAGGTGATCTGGATTTCTACCATTCTCAACTCCATCACTTCTATCCTTTTGCCCCATCCACCTGACAAATGCCAACTTTGGAAAAGTAAAGTATAAGGATGAAGGGCTTTGGGATGGACAATGATCATTATCTCCACTAAGTTGCCACTTTTTTTGTCCCAAAATCCAGTGGAAATTTCAGTAGCTACATATCTTGACTTCTTGGCTATATTTCATGATGGTGATCATATCCTTCCTTTCAGAACACCCTCCATGATTGGATTCTGTGCATAGGCTGCTAGTTACTCCCCTGTATCCATTCTCCTTTTCCTCTTGGTAATAGGATCTCTGGTTTTTTAGTTCAAAAATAAAGACTACAGTTCTCAGACTACTTCGCAACTAAGTTTTGTGACTGAACTGTAGTCAGTATTATGTGCTATGTGACAGTTTCTGGAAATCCACCTTAAGAGGTTGCTTATTTATTCCTATTCTCCCTTTTATTCTCCATCCCTTCTTCCATTCTGCTGCCTGGAAAGCAGATGTGATGGCTGGTGTTCTAGTCACCATTTTGGACCATGAGGACAAGAATAACACCCTAGAGATGGTGCAGTGACTGGCAGAAACCTGTGTCCCTGAGTGTTTAGAGAAACAGGGCTTCTATTCCAGAACTGGATACCAACATTTAGACTATTAAATGAGGAAGAAATCATCTTCTCACTTGTTTAAACCACTCTCCCTTGTAGCCAAATTAAATCCTAAGTGAAATTGCTTTCCTGACATCAAGCCCTGTTGGATTTTCTCCAGCCTCTCTGAGCTGCTTTTAAGCAGTCAGCTTTGCCTAATCCTCCTTTAAAAATCACAGCATTGAAACTGGGTATATGGGAACTCTTTGTACTATCTGCAGAATCTGTAAGTATTTCAAAACAAAAAGTTTAAAAAATAGTCACATTGCTTCAATCTCAGTTTTGGCTTCTCTGTCTTCTCCATGGACTCACTTTCTGGGACCTCATCAGTAGATGAGGCTTTGATGACAACCTCAAGGCTGTTGATAAGGAGTTTCAACTACATGCCCCCAAAGGGAGCATGTCATCCCACCTCACAACTTGTTCTAAGCTCAGTAAATGGCAAGATAATCCACCAGGTAGCCCAAGCCAGAAGCCTGGGTGTCCTTCCCTACTTCCCCTCTCTCTCCCCTAGTCCAGTCACTGAAAACTTTTGGTTCTGCATCCTCCAGAGATTCCATCTCTCCCCAAGCCCTCTATCCCAGCCACCATGACCCTAGGTGACTGGGCCCACCAGGAGCCTGTCAGCTGTCCCCAGCCTGATCACCTCCTCTTCCAGTCTTGTTCCCTCTGTGAGTCCTCAGAGTGCAGACAGAAAGTGCTTTTTCAAACACCAGTCTGACCGTGACACTTCCCAACCAGCAAACCCAACCTGCTGCCCTCAGGACAAGGGCCCAGTCCCAGGCCAGCAGACCAGGCTGTCTGTGAGCTATTCCTGCCTGCTTCCTGCTTTGCTCCATCCTGCTGCACTGACCCTCCGGTGGTCCTTGAACAATAGAGACCTCTGCTTCCCCTAGAAGATGCTGCTCCTCCTCCCTGCAAAGCCTACTCTTGCCACTGGTCTTAGCCTGGGTTCCCAAGGCATAGCCTGAGACAAGGACATGAGAGCAGATCACAGCTGGGCAGAGTGATGCCCGGAAGAGGATCAGGGGAGCAGGAGAGTGAGATAGAAGATGACAAGATGAATTCAGGATGTGTTGCCCAGGTTGCCCCTGGAGGCGGTGGACATCTGGAGGACGAAAGTCTGGGGCATGTGTTCTCTAGTCCCACCCCGGGTCTTGGGTGAGGTGTGTGTCTTGCAGGCAGGTTCCTGGACGACTGCAGCAGGTCCCCGGGACTTTGCACGGATGCAGTCCTGCCAGGGCAGTGTGAATCTGTGCTCGCTGGGCTGTCCCTGGCAGTCGCAGCTGAAATTACAGGTGTCCTTGGGTCTGTGAATCTGCCCCGCTCCTCTTTTGAGACCTGGCTCCCCTAGCAAGCCCCTGACCCCCCAGGCTGGGACATGTGCCTCTCCTGAGCCTCCCACACCGCACCCCCACTCCCTGTATCACAGCTGCTGGTGTGTAAACTACTTTAAGGCATAGATGAGATAAAACGATAGATCTTAAGGCTCTGAAAATGAGGTTGGAGCAGAGGGCATTGTAGAAATTCTTTTAATTTATAGACAGCTGTAATAGGGCTTTAACAAAAGATTGAAGGTGGGAGGAGAAGGGGACAACAAAGGATGAGATGGTTGGATGGCATCATTGACACAATGGACATGATTATGTGTAAACTCCAGGAGTTGGTGATGGACAGGGAGGCCTGGTGTGCTGCAGTCCATGGGGTCACAAAGAGTTGGACACGACTGAGCCACTGAACTGAACTGAACTGAGAGAGGGGACAGGCTCATGAGCCATGGGGGGGTGGTGAGGGTGCAGCTGCTTCTTCTAGGCTCTCTGAGATGCCATGCTGTCCCAATCCCACTGGTGGCCAAGCAACCCTTTAGGCAAAGCACTGCCCATTTAATCTTCACTTTGTGAGGTACATTTTCTATTCCACCCATTTACAGATGGGGAAGGTAAAGTTGGTAGGTTATACAATTCTCTAAGGCATTTGGCCCAATCAGGCTGCAAAGCTCATGCTCTGTGACATGTCTCCCTTTCCTCCCCCTTCCCACCCTCCTGCCTCCCTTCTTTCCCTGAGCATCTCCTGACCGTCAGAGATACCGGGGCTTTGGTGGGCATCACATCTGCTCCCATCCCATTTTCCAAAGCAGGTCACATGGCCAAGCCCAGAGACAAAGGGGAAGGAGAGCACCCATCACACTGTGGGCAGAGGGACAGGGAAATGTTCAGTCCAGCAGTGCTGGCGCTACATGTACAAACAGGATGAGACAATCTGTGTCTGAGTTCCAGGCTGGCGGCCGACTTGCTCTGCAAGTTTGAGGAAATCATTTCCCTCCTGTGAGCTTTAGTTTTCCCATCCATGCAATGGGTTAATAATACTTTAAGTGGCTGGCTACTGTGGCTGGGAGGGTGGGCTCCAGCAGTGAAGATGAGAGCTATACACAGTCAGAAGATGATGACCCCAGTTTCTTCTCCACATCACCCCTTTACACAATGATTTATTTATTTTTCACATTGCATATATTTAAAAAAATGTTTAATTGGAGGGAAATTGCTTTACAATGTTGTGTTGGTTTCTGCCACACAACAGTCATAAGTCATAAGTCAGCCATAAGTGTATATATATATATATATATATATATACACATCCCTTCCCTTTTGAGCCTCCACCTCACCCTGCACAGCATGCTGGTTTAAGTCCAGTTTAAACCCAGCATCCAGGTTGACCAGGTTCTTGGGATGGCAGCTGCTCCAGCCTCACCTCCATCCTCTGGACTGTAAGCCTGCTCAGACAACCTGTAGAAAGGCTCTGGAGGCCCGCAGGAGCCCCCCATCTCTAGGCTGGGGGCGAAGCTGGGGTGGGCAGGGTCGAGATGGCCAGGAGCCCCGGCAGGAAGGCTGTCCCATAAACAGCCGGCAGAGCATCACATGCTGCGCCAACGGGTGGCTTCAGATGTGGGGATTATGAAAAGAGAGGATACAATTTCCTGATAAAAAAGAAGAGGCGATTAAGTTAATGAAGGATCATTTTGCTGGTTTGAAAACTATAATTAATAGGCATTAATTGTATATTTAGAAGTTTAGCGTGGCATGGTCGCGGGAGCCGGCGTCAAACACAATGACACCGTCAGTGCTGCATAATGAAGACCGGACCCAGATGGTCCTCAGAGCCCCTAACGAGAGCTTTGCGAGGGGCTGCTGTAATGATAAAAGATGCCACTTGCTGTTCTGCTCTTCCTTTAACGACATCCTTTCCGAGATGATGCTTATCATTTGTCCTTTCATCTTCAGTTAAATAGCATATGGCCCCAGCTGATTAAAACCCCCTCCTGGTTTTAATCAGCAGCTCGGGATCAGGTTTCTAATGGTGATGGTGGTGGCCTTGCTGGTCCCGTGGTAAGCTTTTCAACCACATCTAAGTCTGGCGAAAGAGAGGTGGGGGGTGAGGGGCTTGGAACTGACTCTGTCTGTGGCCCCGGGGGTGGGGTAGGTTGGGAGACCCTTCTGGAATGACCAGAGTCAGCAGCTGGCTCCAGAGATGGCTTGGAGGTCAGGTCCCTAAGTTGTCTTCAGGGGACCAAGTTGGCTCAAGGCCAGACACAGCAAACCTTGGCTTTGGCCAGGAGGCTGGGCTGTCAGATCTCCCCACTGTAGAGTTTGAAAGGTTGCGGGGAACTCGGCAGAGGCCACTCACCCAGGGAGATCTGAAAAGACCAGAGCCACTGAAGAGACTCGAGCCAAGGAATGAGACCAATGAATCCCGGTCCCACCGCCCAGGGCTGCGAGGCTTCCTCAGTCGGTGGCTGACTTGTGCTGTGCTGTGCTTAGTCGTTCAGTTGTGTCTGACTCTTTGCAATCCCATGGACTGTAGCCCGCCAGGCTCCTCTGTCCATCAGGATTCTTCAGGCAAGTATACTGGAGTGGGTTGCCATGCCCTCCTCCAGGGGATCTTCCCAACCCAGGGATCAAATCCAGGTCTCCCTCATTGCAGGCGGATTCTTTACCATCTGAGCCCAAGTGACTGACTTATCTCATTTTAATCGGATGATGTCTGTTGCCCTCATTATCCCCATTATACAGATGAGAAAACTGAGGCTCAGCCAAGGAATGAACGCTGACTAATCTTAGTTGGTGTGTCGGGAAGAACGGTGATGCTGTAACCAAGGGGGACACAGAAATGGGGGCCTGAGAAACTGATGAGGGTCTGCTTGATCTTCCCAGCCCACTCCCATGAACTCCTTAAGGCTGGGACCAATTCTGTCCCCTTCATGGTGGTGGATCCCATGCTGCCCATGGGGAAGGCTCCAAGTCATCCCTCAATAGGTGTTTGGTGAAGGAATGAGTGATCCCGGGAAGGTGGCAGAGTGGACCACAGCCAGGGGTGTCTGACAGGTTTTGCCATGCACCCCAGCCCTTTTGCAGCCACCTAGGGCCACAGGCCAGTTCTGGCTGGTGGACTGCAAGTGGAAGTGACCCAGGTGGAAGGAGTCAAGAACTTATGCCCATCTTTCCCTGTTCTCCCTGCCCCTAAAGCCTGGTATTGAAAGGGCAGAGCTGCAAGAGGAAAGCAGTCTGGTTTGCTAAGATGATATTGCAGGAAGAAGGCTATCCTTGAGAGTCATAGACCTTCTCTGGGCTTTTTGAGAGCAGGAAAGTATTATGCGATGTACAAAGCCACTGAGAGGTCAGGATAGTGTGTACTGCTAGGACAATGCAGCCTTATCCTGACAATTATGAGGCAGAGTTACAGAAATGGATCTGGGGACAGAGGAAGGGCTGCAGTCAGGGATCTGGCTGGTATCTGCTCCTGCTGCTGGTCAGGCTGTAGGTCATTTGGTCAACCCCAGCCCAATGCTTACACCCTCAGTGCTATGCTCTCCTCTCCGTATGCGGGCCTGGCAGGTGCTTCCTGGAGTTTCCTCAGTTCAAGAGGGTCCTTGAGAGAAGGCTGAGGCAAATGGGCTTGGAGGGGCTTTTAGGCAGTGGCCATCCCTTGCCTCACCACCTTGCTTGGCGTGAGCCTGTGGGAGAGGCATAGGGCTATTGTACTGGCCTGTATATCTGCTGAGGGTCCCCGAGTTCCTTGTGAACAGGAAATCTTGATAGCTGGGCTCTGGGATCCCCTATCTCTTCTCAATAATAAATAATTTGCTTCCTTCACTAAGCACATTGAATTTATTTAAACATCTAAATCAGTAGTGTGCAAGCTTTTCTCAGCATGAGAACCCCCTGGAAGTCTTATTAAAACACAGATTGCTGGTGTCAAACCCAGTTTCTGATTTAGTAGGTCTGAGGTGGAGCCTGAGAATATGTACTTCTATCAAGGTCCCAAGTGATGCTAATACTGCTGATCCAGAGACCCCACTTTGAGAACCATTGGTCTGGGGCATCTATGGCCCCAGTTCTTGGAAGACAAGCCCCTGTCTCAGGAGCACCTTGTCCTGGCACTTGTGGTCTCCTATGCATCCAAGTCATCACGTCCCCACACTGCCAGCCTTCCCTCCCACTGCTTCCAGGGACTCTTTCCCACTTAGATAACTAGGGAGGCCTGTGAAATGTGAGTTTCTTGTGAGAGGTCTACCTCCAGACCTCTGGGGCTGGCTGGATAGAGCTGTTCTCTTTGTCCCACGACACATAGACCCTTGAAGACTTGAAAGCAGCTGTATAATCAGGACTCTTTTGGTTGCAAGTGACAGAATGCCAGTGTAAACTGTCTTAGCCTAACAAAAGGACTTATGGGTCTTTAAAAGATCCAAGAGGTAGATCTAGGGTCTTCGGGCATGGCTGAATTCAGGAGCACAAGCAATGTTTTCAGCTCTCATTCTTCCTCTCCCCTAGCTGCAAAGTGGAGGGTTAAGCGCTAAGCGCATATCAAGATGAAGAGCTGAGAGTAGGAGTGTCAGGTGTTACTGGTCCCAGGTGCTTCAGTCTTGAACCTGGAAAATGGGACTGTCATGTTCAAGGAGTCCCTGGACTAGGGAGAATGTTTGATCCATTCTTCTGGGCTGTCTCTTGTGTGGGAAGGTACCCGGTCAGAGACCACCCCAGAGATGTGACCCTGGAACTCTCCATATTGTACCTACCTGAGTGAGCCTCAGTTTCCACAATCGGGCTCATGTCCTCTAACAGAGAGCCTTCCAGTGTTGGTGTGTGTTGAGACCGGAAGGGGCTGAAATTGTGCTCAGAAATGTGGAGAATGGAAGAAATTGTATTTATATCCTTGGGCATAGGGAGGGGTCACTGTAGGGAGTGAGGTTCCTGAAGACACGTGTTCAGATAATAAAAGATGATCATGAAATGGTCATCTTTGTCATGATGAAAGAAAAACCTCAACAGATTAAGCAAAAGGGAGTTTACTGCTTTTATATCCAGATGTGGTTCAAGCGGCGTTTAAGATCATCAGGACTCAGTGTCTGTCCATTTCTTTCTCCATTTGGGGGCTCCATTTCATTAGGCCCTCTTGTGGAAACTTCCTGGCAGCTACAGGCTTGCATTCTTATCTCCCCAGCTGGAAGAGCTGTCTTCTCTGTCAATAGTCAAACAAACTGGAACTCCAAGGTTGCTTCTCCATGGTTCTGATGGACTGACATGCCCACCACAATCGCCAGGGCCAGAATACAAGGTCTGAATCAGGCACACAGCCCATAGCTGAGGCTGGAGCCAACACCTCCTGAAACAGATGAGGGTGGAGGAAGGATGGTTATCCTAAAGCAAAATTGAGATGCTCTGCCTAGGAGAAGTGCATGCTGGGAGTATCCACCCAACTGATGTCAACCACTAGAACCAAATTCTCAGCCTGCCAGAGGTCCCTTCCTCCATCCCTGCCTGTGGCCTCTGCCCTTCTCTCTGTGCTCACCCCCAAATCCTAAAGGCCACCCAGCCCACGATGCTCTGTGAGCCTTCTTCCCCGGGGAGAAAGGACGAGGGAGGCCACCACATTCTCTCATTAGTATCCCTGACATCTTTTGTCACCTATCAGGGGAACAAGCAAGTCCTTTGATCACAGAGAAAGGAGAAAAAGTATTTAAAACACGGCCTGTGAAGATTTGCTGAGCAGAAGGTGGGAAAGGCAGTCAGTGGCAGTTTTCAAAGCAAAAACATGATTTCCAGTCTTGCTTGTCTGGGGATTGTTAAGGAGGATTTGCCTGCGGCTTGGGTTATTAAATGGGCCAGGAACTCTGAGCTTGCGGGGGTGGGGGTCCCCACGGGACTTGGTGGAGCGAAGTTTCTGGGAAGACAGTGGCAGCCCAGTTTTGAGGTATCATGAATCACAGACTGTTGAGGCTGACTGGTCAGTTGGAGAAGAGCACTGGGGCGGGGAGTGCAGAGAGCTGGCCTTACCACCAGCCCTCCACGGGACTCTAGACACGTCCTGTCCCCCGTCTGAGCCTCCGTGTCCATTCTGCATCAGGGTCCGGACCAGCATTCAGGATTCCCTTCTTTTCCTCGGGAACTCCTGCAAATTCTGCCATATCCACCATCACCTGGCCAACATTCACGAGATTCCCTTTTCCTAACTTAAATGCATTTAATTTAATAAGGAGCATTGATGTCACCAACATGAAGGGGGGAGAATTGAAAATGGGGAGACAAAATCTTTCGTAAGGGGAAGAGAAATAGCTAACATTTACTATGTGCCAGGTGTCATTCTGTTTAATCCAGTTTGGTTTGTAATAAAACTTGGACAGGATTCCCATTTTCTAACACATAAGTAAATAGGTAGAATTAGGTTTCGACATGTTACATAAAAGGGTTTCCCTGATGGCTCAAGCAGTAAAGAATCTGCCTGCAATGCAGGAGACACAGGAAATGCAGCTTAGATCCTTGGGTTGGGAAGATCCCCTGGAAGAGGAAATGGCAACCCACTCCAATATTCTTGCCTGGAAAATCCCATGGACAGAGGAGCCTGATAGGCTACAGTCCATAGGGTCACAGAGAGTCAGACACCACTGATGACCCAAGTGCACATCGGTCCACTATAAGAAAAATAACCATAAAAATAAATACAATGAAAAACAAAGTAATTAAATTTGAACTATTGTCCACTAGAAGCAACAAGAGGAGAGTGCCCCCCTCTTTGCTAAAAGCAGAGTTTGACAAGAGTGGGGAGGTGTCAGGGAGGCTCGCTCCTGGCCACAGTTGAAGGAAGAGAAAGGGGACTGATGTCTGACTCTGGGGTTCAGGTGCTTTAAGTCATGGGGTCACTGTATGGCTTTTCCTCCCCTCTGGGAGAGACTGGACTGGATGAGCCAGAGGCCCCTCCCAATGCTAGTC
The DNA here is from genome assembly GCF_023699985.2 of Odocoileus virginianus. Classification (NCBI taxonomy): domain Eukaryota; kingdom Metazoa; phylum Chordata; class Mammalia; order Artiodactyla; family Cervidae; genus Odocoileus; species Odocoileus virginianus. The sequence goes on along the minus strand of NC_069693.1, from coordinate 41,084,296 downwards.
TCCAGCCGTGCACCTGGCCGTCCAGGTGTGACAGAGTGAGCGAGTTCATCGTTGCAGTTCCTGAGTGGGGGGACGGCAGGAAGTTTCCTGCAGCCTGTCTCCCCACCCCCCTAGCTGGATCTGCAGCCCATTCTGGCCCCAGGGCCCTCCTGCTGCTGTTTCTGGGTGTTTTCAGAGGCCCCGGGATGGAGACAGAGGATTCACCGCCTTCTAAACTTCCTACCTCACTGGCCTGGTCATCGTCCCCTTTCTGCCTCTCTTCTGAGGCCTGCGTGGCATCCTGGCCCGGCCTCCCAGAAGGAGATTTGCAGGCAGGGGCAGAGCACAGGGCCTGCCTCCCCCGAGGGACACTGTGGCGGCATTTGATAATGATTAAGGGTCTTCAGTTTGCCAGGCACCAGAACGGGTTGCATAATTTATGAGTCCAGTGCAAAATGAAATAGTGGGTCCTCTTTTCAAAAAGCATTAATGTGGGACTTCCTTGGTGGTCCAGTGGTTAAGGATCCGCCTTGCAATGCAGGGGACGTAGGTTTGATCCCCAGTTGGGGAACTAAGATCCCACATGCCGCAGAGCAACTAAGCCTCTGTGCTGTAACTACTGAAGCCTCAGTGCTCTGGATGCTGAGTGCCGCAACTGGAGAGTCTGTGCCCTGCAACAGAAGATCCTCCCTGTTGTGACGAAGATCCCACATGCCGCAACGAAGACCTGATGCAGCCGAATACAGAAATAAATATTTTTAGAAAGTATTCAGATTTTCAGGTCATTGACAGTAGAACATTAAACCAAGTGTGTGGCCTTTGCAGACAGGGCCCTTTGTGTGCCTGCAGATGTCACATGGCCATGATGCTGGCCCTGCCAGACACTCTTCTAGGTACCAAGGGCAGATGCCTGGTGAGCTGTGCCCCGAAGCAACTGACACTTGGAGACGGAGAGGGACAGGACCCAAGCAGACCCCGAGATGATTTTTCCTGGGGATGTGAGCTCTTAAAGAGATAAGGAAGTAGAGGTTGAACTGCAGCGGGTCACCAGGGAGGGTCTGGAGTGTCAGACCCAAACTCCAAATTGATGGACCAGCAGGAGCAAAGGCCGGGTGCAGGAAAGCTCTGCGTGGTTCTGAGGATCAAGGGGACCCATGCGGCGGAGCGGGGAGGGCAGAAATGAGATGAGGAAAGGTGCTTGGGGTCCAACTGGCCAGGTGTGTAAAGGAGAGGAGAAGTTGGATCTCTTGACCCCTGGTTCCTGCGAATGTGATCTCATTTGGAGACAGGGTCTTTGTGGGTGTAATCCAGGTAAAAGATGGCCTTACTGGATTGGGACAAGCCCTAATCCAAGGCCCTGGGTCCTTACGGGAAGAGGGGAATTTGGATACAGATACATATGGAGGGGATCATATGAAGATGCAGGTGGAGATTGGAATGATGTGTCTACAGACCAAGGAATGGCGAGGATTGCCAGAAGCTGCCAGAAGCCTGGAGAGACGCATGGTGCAGGTTCTTCGCCAGAACTGCAGAGGGAGCACGGCCCTGCTGATGCCTTGATCTCAGGTTTCTGTCCAGAACCGTCAATCGATTTCTGTTGTTTTGAGTACCCAGCTTGTGGTCATTCTTACAGAATCCCTAAGAAGTGACGAAGGCTTGCCAGCAGAGAAGTGGAGGCCCAGGGGAGGGATGAGCTGGCCCACGGGCAGCCAGTGCTCCCAGAAACCGCACGGACGAGAATCATGGAGGGTGGCTCCCAAAGGAGAAAGCCCACTGTTTCCAGAAGGAGCCAGGCAGATGAAACCCAGAGACACCTAATGTGTGACACCCAGCTTCTTCCCTGGCCTCTCTAGCTCCTCCGGGACCTGAGGAATGCTCTGGAGCATCTTCTCACATCTGCAGACACCTGCAGTCTGACCATTATCCCAGAAGGTAGAGCAGGTTGTGAAGATATTGGGGAAAAGCCACTCCCTAGGGAACTGGCTACATAGAGCTGTGCAGCAAGGTGAGGGGAGACTAATAAACAAGGGAAGTGATCATGGGAAAAAGGCTCCAGGGTCCCAGTGGATCCCAAGCTAAATATGACAAAGCAATGAAAAAAAAAAGGTTTCCTGAAATTTGCTGACTGAGCGATTCCATCCAATGACTACGGTGAGAAGCCAAGTGCACCATTTTGAAAAATGGATGCTAAAAAAGAAAAAAACCTGGCGGATGGCTTCCTTTGGGAATGAGTGTTTTTATTCCTGAATACTTGGCACAGAAGAGGACACCTGGGAACGGGAGGCAGGAGATCTGAGTTCAAGCCTTGGTTCTACTCTAGTGCTCTGTGACCCTGAGACTATTTCCCATCACCAAAATGACCCAACGGGGCCACCAGAGTGGTTCTCAAATAGTGCTCCATGGAGCCCCAAGGGTACCCTCTATGAGCCTAAGGTAGACCTTCCTGACCTCACAGCCTGAAAAGCTTGGCTTTGGTATTCCTTATGTGTTCAGTTTCTATATCAAGTTTCACTTGAAGAAGACTCCGTGGCTTAAAAAATGTCTAAGACTTGGACTGGATTAGTCCTCTAACCCAAATATTCCAAGATGCCCCATCAGAATGACAAACTCTGTTCCAACACACTTTATCCTGTTTAGAAGCTGTTGCAAAGCCTCCTTTCCGCTGATTGTTTCCTATAAACCAGCCTCTTGTTTGGCCACAGGAACCATCTGCTAGGATAGGATTTCTGCTCAGCCCGATCTTCATGATGGGGACTTGGTGGCCCCGAGGGAGAGAAGAAGGCAAGCAAAGGAAGGAGTGACCTTCATTGAAGAGTCCAGAGGCTTGACGTCCTAAGTTGGGGAAGATGCTCCTGGGGGAGCTGGCTGGGATGGGCAGGCTGGATGGCACAGGCTCTGAGGTCAGATCCTGGCTCTAGCTCTCACAAGCCATGGGATTGAGCTGCTTCTCTAACCTCGTGTCTGCAGTCTCGTGTGTCAAACGGGGATGGTAATAGTGCCTACCTCGTAGGGTTGGTGTAAGGGTTAAGTGAGAAAGGTGTGTAAGGTGCTGAACCAAGAGCCTGGCGTGAATTCCTTCTACACACGACCACGTATTTGTGAGTTCAAATAATAAATTCTTGTTTTTAAGCCACTGAGCTTTGGGTCTATTTGTTATGTAGAAATAGCTAACATTCTTTGTAGATAGGCATCAGTAGCCTCATTGGTAGTATTGACATGGAGGCTCCTCCAGGCCTCTGAGGGAATCCAGCGAAGGCATGGGTGTGGGGCAGACTGACATTGATCACCCCCCGACCTGGGCATCTTCTTTCTGGAAACTCTTCCAACAAGTTCCCAGACCCCACAGTTGTCTACAGACAATGCATCAGTTAGCTACTTATACATAGCAAACAGCCCCAAAATTCAGGGGCTGAAAACAATTGATTAATGTGGGTTCACAAATCACATGGTTGAGAGGTGGCTGATCCGGACTGAGTCTGCCCTCACTTCTGGGAGTCAGCTGGCTGGCACTGGGTCTCAGCTGCCCTTGGCTCTGCCCCATGGGTCTCTCATCCTCCCTTAGGGGACCCTGGGCATGTTCTTCTCAAGCCAACGTCAGAAATTCAAGAGTGCAAACGAAACATACAAGGTCTCTTGAGCCCAAAGCTTGGAACTAGTACACTGTTCCCTCTGCCACATCATACTGGCCAAAGCAAGGACTTAAGGAGTAGGGAAATTGACCCTGCCTTTGTAGAGAGAGGAAGTAGGGTCACAGGGCAAATGATGTGGTGATCGGGAGCGATAAAGAACTGTGGTCATCCCTGCAATTCACCACTTTATTTAAATGAGGATCTCCCTGCCCCACTAGCAGAGTGTTATTTCTGAGGGTCTACCTTCATAATTCATTCCTGGGGTTTAAGGAAAGCGTGGATTGGAATCCGAGCACCACACTAGGTGGGTAAGCATGAAGTTTCTTGGTCTGCATCATTCACTAGTCTGAGGGCTGAAGTTCATGTGGTCACACCCCAACCCCCAGGCCAGCCCATGGTTTAGCGCTCCAAGGCAGCACAGGCTAGGGGCAGAAGCCTTGGGTTCAAATCCCAGACCTGAGTGCTGCATTACCTGGAGCACAATAAATATTGAACTTGTGTCTGTTGTATTTATCCATTACTTTATAAAAATGTTTTTACTGTGAAATATACCGTAAACAGAAAGAGCATAACTGTAATTGTTTGGCTTAACAAATGATTACACAGCAAATACCCTGTAACCATCACCCAGGACTAAGGACAGAACACTACCCATACCACAGAGATGCTCACTGCCCCCTCCTATCAACTGCCCCGCTGTGCCCCAGAAGTAATAGCCACTCTCTCAACTTTCATAGTACCCTCTCTGCTCTTTTTTTCCCCCTTTCGGTAGTTTTGCCATCTCAGGATGCTTCCTTCACCGCTATCATTTACTTCCTCCTCTTCTTGAACGTCATTCAGTGGAATCACGCAGGCTATATTCATTTGTGTCTAACTTCAGCCACCAAGTCCTATTTATGAGATTTGTCTGTGTAATTGTGAATGTGTCCAATGTTTTCGTTGCTGTATAATATTCCAACATATGTGTGTACCACCATTTGCTTATCTGCTTGACTGCTGAGGAAGATGTGGGTTGTTTCTAGATGAGGATTGTCTGGGTGGGAGTTGGGGGGTAATCCTGCTCTGAAATTCTAATTCATGTCTTTTGTTGATGGTGGTGTCTATCTATCTATAGGGTATATTCTTAAGAGCGGATTTGTGGGTCTTCACAGAGTTATCCACATTCAGCTTTAATAGATGATGCCGGATGTGCAAATGTACCCTCTAACAAGCAAAGCAGATTTCTCTTCTCTGTCCTCTCACTCTCCCTCTCTCCCTCCCATTTACTTACTCATTCAACTCACAGTTGACCAAGTCTCGAGAAGGAGCCCAGGTAGCTAATGACGAAAAGAAGTCAAGTTATGCGGCCCTTCTGTCTCCCCCAGTTCCGCTGGCAGATGGATGGGAAGCCCCAGGTACCAGCTGGATCCTCAAGAGGTCAGAGGTGGGATCTAGGGAGGGGCGTGGCACCCAAGGCCTCCGTCCAGGAAAGCCAGCGGGCAGGGCTTTGTGGGTGTCCACTCCCCCTCCCACCCCTACCCCCCACGTTGGAGAAAGGCCCTCCCCTCCCTCAGAAGCCAGCCGGCCAAACCGCCGTCGGACCTCGGGGAGCGCAGCGCCTTTGACCCGTCCTGTTGCTGGAGGCTCCTGCCCGTCACTACTTATTTTCACCCGCTGGTGTTTCTTAGGAGTTGCGGTATCACTGCCTCCTGCTGATCGGTCCGAGGAGGTGGAGGGGAGGCAGCGAGGAGGCCTCCTTCTGCCCTTTTGGGTGGGTGGGCTGGGGGAAGAGCATGAAGGAGCAGAAACCGAGAAGTGAGGTCCTGAACCCCAAGTGGGTACCCCAAAAACACGGGAGGTGGGAAGTAGCGGTTAAGAGGCAGCGAAGCCGTAGCGCTTTCCCAGCAAAGCTCTTTCTTTTCAGTATTATTTTAACCCCCTTCCGACGGTTTTTCAGAGTCTTGTTTTTTTTCTTTCGAGAGAAACACTCAATTTCCCTCTTGCTTAAACGCTTTTTCTCCAGCGCAACCCGCGAGGCTTTAGGATCCGCCAGTGCAGCAGCGCCATCTGCTGGTTACTTTTAAAATTGCGGAATAGATCCTCGCCAGGTCCCGCCTTCTTCCAGAAAGAACAGATGGAAAGGGGAAAAGAAACATTTCACAACCATAAAGATGATCAGGAAGCCTATAGGCTATGTTCATACTCACTAGAAACAAGGAAACGACACTAAACCATAGGTCCCATTTCTCAGTATCACATTAAAAATAGTTTTAAAATGCTAACATCCAGTGTTATGACAGTTTCAGGGAAATGGGCATCTCTCAGGGGTTTCCCTGATAGCTCAGTTGGTAAAAAGAAAAATTCGCCTGCAATGCAGAAGACCCCGGTTCAATTCCTGGGTCGAGAAGATCCCCTGGAGAAGGGATAGGCTACCCACTCCAGTGTTCTTGGGCTTCCGTTGTGGCTCAGCTGGTAAAGAATCAGCCTGCAATGCAGGAGACCTGGGTTTGATCCCTGGGTTGGGGGGATCCCCTGGAAAAGGGAAAGGCTACCTACTCCAGTATTCTGGCCTGGAGAATTCCATGGACTGTATAGTCCCTGGGGTCACACGACTGAACGACTTTCACTTCGTTTCACTTCATTCACGCTCAGCTGCTAGAGGAGCAGGTTAGTACAGCCTCTCTGGAGAGAGGAATTAATGTTATCAAAATCAGTAGCAGCATCTATGATTCAGAAATACCACTGCTGGAAACTGCCTTGTGCCGTGCTGCTGGACTCAGTCGTGTCCAGCTCTTTGGGACCGCATTGACTGTAGCCCGCCAGGCTCCTCTGTCCATGGGGACTCTCCAGGCAAGAATACTGGAGTGGGTTGCCGTGCCCTCCTCAGAAACTGCCTTAAGCACAAGTACAAAAAAAAAAAACATTGGATCAAGGCATTGGCTGCCTTGCTGGCTGCATTCAGAAAAATTTGGAACCTTACAAGACAGTTAAAATAGCGGTAGCACATACATTAGAAATGTTGTTAGAAATAGCATGGAAGAATGTGATATATTCTAGGAAAATGCTCACGATATATAGATAAAATTTAATCACTCTAATCATCATTTAATTTATCACATTAAGTATACTATAATGGTGGATGCATGCGTGCTCATTCGCTCAGTAGTGTCCAGCTCTTTGCAACCTCATGGACTATAGCCTGCCAATCTTCTCTGCCCATGGAATTTTCCAGGCAAGAATACTGGATAGGGTTACCATTTCCTCCTCCAAGGGATCTTCTCAACCCAAGGATTGAACTCAAGTCTCCTGTGTCTCCTGCATAGTCAGGCAGTAATTCTTTACCACTGGGCCACAAGGGAAGCCATAATGGTGCATACTTCTGTCTAAACGCATAGAACATACAACACCCCAGGTAAACCCTAGTGTAAACTATGGGCTCTGAGTGACAATGATGTGTCACTGTAAGTTCATCAGCTGTAACACACACACCCCTCTGGTGGGGGTTGTTGGTCGTGGGGAGTGGTTGCATGTGGGTGGGCAGGGGGATATGAGAAATATCTGTACCTTCCACTCAGTCTTACTCTGGAACCTAAAACTGCTCTAAAAAAAAAAAATAAAGTCTATTTAAAAGTTTAAACAGTGGATTACAATGTGGAGACTGATTTGTGGTGAAGGCCAGGGGAATTCATTGCAGTCTGCCCTGCCTCTTCATTGTGGTCAGGAAAGGACAAGTGGGTGGGTGTTTCCTACGCATCCTTCAAGTCAGGGCTTTCTGGGAGCCCTGTAGGGGGTTGCCGAGAAGGAACATCTGAGCCTGCTGCTGCTATAGCCGTCTTGGCACCAGGAGCAGAGCGTGTTGAGAGAGAAGGCAAAGCCGAGGAAAGAGACAGAGAGAAAGCGAAAGTGAGAAAGAAATCAGACGAAGATGTCAGGGTTTGAGTTTTTGGCTCCAATCTACCTTGAAGCTAGGCTATTCCTGGGCTTTTCAGAGAATACATTTCTCTTTGTAGATTACCCTGGCTTTCTGTCACTTGTAAATCCACAGGGCCCGTGTGCCCTAAACACGAGCTTCCAGCTCATTCACGTTGCAATTGGCCAGTGACCGAGAAGGGCCACAGCACTATTGGCGTTGCCAGGAGGCTTTCTGTCAGCACCTGGAGCCCTTCCTCTCAACGGGCACGGCCAGGCGGCACCTTGGGGAAGGGATGTCCTGGGCCTGTCTGCTGCTTTCCTGGGCCCGGGCCTGGGCTGAGGCTCCCTGGGCACAGAGGAGTTTCCTGCCACAGGCTTCTGCTTCTGCGTGGCTGCCTCCTTAGGGTCCCCTATGGCTCCTTTCAACACCTCCTCCTCCAAGAAGCCCTCCCTGACCATCTGGGGAGGCAATGGCACCCCACTCCAGTACTCTTGCCTGAAAAGTCCCATGGACGGAGGAGCCTGGTGGGCTGCAGTCCATGGGGTCACTAAGAGTCGGACACAGCTGAGCGACTTCACTTTCACTTCTCACTTTCATGCACTGGAGGAGGAAATGGCAACCCACTCCAGTGTTCTTGCCTGGAGAATCCCAGGGACGGGGGAGCCTGGTGGGCTGCCGTCTACGGGGTCGCACAGAGTCGGACACGACTGCAGTGATTTAGCAGCAGCAGCATCCTGTCCCAGCTTCAGTTTGCTCTGTGAGTGCCTCCCTAGTAATGAGCAGCTCCATGAGGGCAGGAACCTGATCTGTCCAGCTCACAGCTATGCCCCTAGCTCTTCCCAGAGCCTGGCATAGAGTAGGAGCATCATTCATCATTATTTGCTGAGAGATGAGAGGCAGGCAGACATGTAAGGCTAGCGAGGGGCCCTATTCTGCTGACTGGGTGGGTGGGGCTTGTGCAGGGCCTCTTGCAGGGAAGGGCATTGGCTCTTCCCAGGGGACACAGTGACACCAGCTAGAGGACATGCTCCAGGTTCTGGCTTTGAATGAATCAGAACTCTCCCCGCATTTAGGGGGTCTTACCTGAGGTCAGGCTATGAAGCTCAGAGTTGGACCCTGGGTACCACCTCCCAACTGGGATGAGGAAGCCAGGGATGTCAAAGGTGAAACCAGGCCCATGATTGAGGAGCCGGACGGAGAGCAGAGCTGATACGGGGCACGGGAAAGGGATGGGGGCCAGGGCCATGGGAGCAAGGCCCCAGCTGGACTGAGATGATGCACAGAGGACGCTGGATGATCCAAGTCATGTGGTCAGAAGCTTATTTCCCTTGGCAGTAGTTTTCATTTCTTCCGAGTAAATCCAAGAGCAGTCTCAAGGTGGTGATAACAGGTCTCTAAGGCTTGTCTCTGTATCTTCGTTAACAGAGGACATTGGCGGCCACAGACTCAAGGCCTGTCTCAGACCAAGGCCATGGAGGTGTAAAAACAGTGAGTGGCTTCATTGTGTTTATTTTTATAGCCACCTCCGCATTATAGCAAGTGATTCTGATTTTCCACGGAGGCTCATACTAGGAAGTTTCTTTTCCAACCAGAAGCAAAACGGCTACTGGATGCTAGAACAGAAGGCAGCGCTGTTGGGCCCCCAAGGAGGATTCTGGAAAGGCAGTGCAGGAGGACAGGATGCTCTGGAGGCGCCCGGGAGAGTCTGGCTGGGGACATGGCGGGAGAACCCTGCCCCCAGCAGGCGGAACTGGAAGAGACCATCACTGAGCTAAGGGCATGTAGGCAATAAGGCCAGAGCCCATCCTGAACAGAGCCTTCCGCCTGATATATTAGCCACCCCAACTCAGGCCTCAATTCTGACCCTGTTCCCCCAGGTCCAGCTGGGTGACCCTCAAAGGCCTCTTGGAATCCCAGCCCCGGATTATTCTGTCTGCTCTGCCTGCCAGACCATATCCCTCTGATGTGGACACCCCCGGCCCAGGCCTGGAGCTGCCCTGTCTCATTGTGTGACCTTGAGTGAGTCCCCTCTCCAGGCCTCAGTTTCCCCACCTATAAACAGAGAAGAGTGTGATGATGACCTTTAAGGGACCTCTCGCCAGGGACATATTGGCAAACCCTCTTCTCCCAGTCCTCCAATGTGGGGTTCAGGGAGGAACGCGCAGGCTGGAGGTCACACAGGCCTGCACTTAATTTCCTGCTTTTCCCGTTGTTGGCTGTGTGATCTTGGGTAAGTCACTTAAGCTCTCAGGGTGTCTGTGTCCTCGTCTGTTGTATGGGATATGGACATCTCCTGGGCGTCATTGGACCGGCAGTAAGCAGGGAAGCCCTAGACACACAGTAGGGCTCCGAACATGCTGGGGAGCCACGGTTTCCCCATCCTGGCTTGCGGGTAAGGACCTGCCGGCATCCCCAGGCGTGGGGTCGCATAAGGATGATGAATCCAGCTCAAAGGGAGACCACAGGGCTCTGTGTCACCCGGCAGCAGGAGGAAGAGGCTGCTGTGAACGGGTCCCCCCCAGGCTTCAGGGACAAGTGCTCAGAACAGGTTCTGGGTATGGGAGTGACTGGTATGCTAATTCCACCAAGGGCTCCTGGGGCCCTGGACTGGAGCACGTGTACCAGTGAGGGCCCGGGCTGGGAGGAGATGGGGCAGCCAGGAACCCGGACAGCAGACTGCCCAGGCTCTGTGGGTGACTAGCATCCAGGCACCTTCAAGTCAGCTCAACACAGGCCTCAAACTTTCACCTGCCTCCAAAGGAATCACCTTTGAGAAGCAGGAAGGGGAAGGGGCGAGGGAGTCTTGTTAACATGCAGATTCTGGTTCAGAAGGCCTAGGCTGGAGCCTGAAATTCTGCCTGTCTCATAAGGCCCAGGTGACACTCATGTATCTGGTTCGGGGCCCACCCTGAGTACTGGGGGGCAGATGTCCCCCACAGTACTGTGCTGGGGCTCAACTTTTGAGAAGAGTCAGGAGAAGAGTGTCCACCCTCAGTTGCCACCAGAGTCCCCCGGAAAGAAAAACAGCAACACCGTGGGGTGGGACGGGGTCCAGGCGAACAGAAACGTGGCCTACCCTGGTGGGGTCTCAGCGGGCCACAAAGAAAGGAGGGGGGTTGAGGGATTCAAAGACTTGATCCAGGCACCCAAGAAATGAGTGGGTCTCAGACTCCTGCTGCAGAGGTGGACGTCAGGAGGAGAGGGCCATTTTGGGTCACCCCAGGCCACTAGACACCTGGAGTCGATGAAGACACAGTGTGTGTGTGGCAAGAAGAAACACCAGTGGACCCACAGGCCAAGGTCAGAAGAACTGGGCAGGAAGCTTCCAGCTTCACCAGGAGGAGACAATGTGGGAGCCCTGAGGCTGTAACATGTGGGTGGGCCATTTTCAGAAGCCAGAGTGCGTCTTTTCCTTCCTCCGTGGTACCCAGCCCTTCTTTCAGGATACTGATGGGAAAGTCTCCCATACGGTTTCTTAGGTCCCTTCTACCTCGCATAAAGTTTTTGCCTCTGTCTCTACATCACACACATGAACACCATATATGTGTGATTTTGAGATGCAGTCCCTCCCCTTACATTTTAGCACCTCTGAAGTCAATGGCATCTTCTTCTCTATTGGCCTGGATCTATGTTGACTTCCTATAGAGAGACTTCACATCTGTGGTGCCAGGTACCTGAAACACCTGCATAGAAGCTCTTTACCATGACTTCTCTGCATGAGGATTTTGGACCACGTTGTGTGTATTTAGATTCCACACCTGGGTGAGTACCGGTTTGCTGTTCCAAATCTAGATCCCCCACTGTCTCTCAATGCAATATTTGATTCACACCTTTCCTCAACGTTCCTTTCTACGAAGCAGGTTTATTCCACATGGACCGTTACACTGGGAGCTAACTCTTTGCTCTCCCAGCTTTTTGTTGGAAACTCCTAATAAGCTCCCCATACTGGGGATTTTTTTTCTTTCTTAGTGAATATTTGGTGCATCTAACAGTTGATAGCATTTTATATTTGATGAAGAACTTGTAAAATCTGTATAATCTTTTTTACCGTTACAAAAGAATTGCAGCTCTTTTTATTTTTCCATTTACATTCAATTTTCCACATGTCAAGATTTCCAAGATAGCCAGTCTCTCCCACTTAAAAGTGTCTTTCTCGTGGAGTAAATTGAGATACTTGGAGGCTTTCTTTATCTGCGTCAGTCTGTATCCAACCTCCGGGAAGGGGCCGGGTTGGACCACTCCAGGTATCGCCACATGGTGTCGCTGTTGAACACCTTCAGTGCAGTTCCGCGATGGACAACGCTTGTCCATTGTTCTTGGCTGAGCCAGATCTTGGCTCAGGCCAGGGTGGTGCCCCACATTAAGATTCCCAAGTTACAGCCTCTTTAGTATAGCCTGAGAAGCTCAGCTACATGGTTTAGGTCTTCAGGGGCTACTAGCCTGATAGACATACAGGATCCAAACCAGCTTGTATCATTAACTCCCGGCCCTGTGCTGACCCCAGTCATTGGTCTGGAATCCACTTCACTTGGGGACCCCAATCCATTGTCTCTCAAATGGGGGAGATGTTGAGCATTCAGTCTCTTCTACCCAGAGTCCCACTTCCCTGCAGGGCTATTTCTACATAATCCAGAAAGGCCATTCAAAGGACAGCTGCCTTACAAATGAAAAACCCACCCCAAGGCAGTGATTGCTGCTTCTAGACCAGGACCCTCCAGCCTTTCCATTATTGACTTACAGCCCATCCTGGGGTCAGAGCCTTGAGGAGCAGTAGCTGACCTTTTGTTTTGCTGAATTGGGCTGAAACCTAAGAGAGAGGAGCTAGAACACTCAGGAGAGTAGGTGGGAATATTTGCAAGCCAGGTCGAGGAGGGAGGAGCAAAGAGAAGATATTCTAGACCTAAAGAGAGAGGTCTGCGAGGAAACGGATTAAGCTTTGTCTGTGATGTGCAGCCGAAACGTCTCCTCCAGTGGCCTACAGAAACCCCCCAGCAAGGCAGATACGACTCTAAAGTGTTTTTGCAGCTGGGTTTGTGGTTTTGAGATGGAGTGGGCCTGGCATCAAGAGGACACAGGACACATACAGAGGTTTTCAAGGACACCGGGGAGCATCTCGGTTCAACACAGCAGACCGGGGGTGGGGGGTAACACCGGAGCAGAAGAGGGGCCTGTTAAAGTCACGGCCACAAGCTAGAGCCCCAAGTGGCTGACCCGCTCAAAACCAACCCCAATGAGCCCCTGAGCAACGGCGAGCCCCTTCTCCAGCTTCCCCAGCGGGCGGCTCAGGACAGGTACTCCTGGACCGTGAGCTCCTTGAGGGTGAAGCCCCGGAGGGCGGGCTTCCGGAGCTGGCTCTCCTCCAGCCTCTTCTGCAGGGACACGAAGTCCCTGCCCAGCAGGTAGGCCAGGCGGGCCATGGCGTCCAGCAGCGGGGTGTAGTAGCGGTGGCCCTCGCGGGCCTGCAGGCACTGCAGGGCCCGCTCCCCGACCGCGAAGGCCTCCGCGGGCCGCTCCAGGTCGCGGTAGCACACCAGCTTGGCGCAGAGGGCGGGCACCAGCAGCGCGGGGCAGTGCGCCGTGAGCTTCTCCTGCAGCGGCACGACGCGCGTCAGGATGTCCAGGGCCTTGGCGTACTGGCCGGCGCGCAGGCAGCCGAAGGCCTCCTTGAGCTCGGGCCGCGTGAGGAAGTCGATGAACTCGCGCGAGCGGCGCACGCAGCGGATGGCGTAGAGCAGGCTGAGGTACTCCTTGAGGGCCAGCTTGCGCTCCGAGATCATCTCCTCCGTGAAGTTCCCTATCAGGTGCTTCTTGGGGAAGACCACGTCTTCGATCTCTTCCCGGAAAGTCTTTAGGAGTTTCTTCTGGAGCGTCTCGAAATCGGAGTAACGCCGTTCCAGGACGGCTTTATTGCTGTCAAAGCTCCCGGTCTGGATGACCACGATCTGGTACATCTGCGGAGAGAGGGAGGGAGCGCGCCTTTGACGACAGCCTCACCGCGGGGTTGCACTGACCGAGGAGAGCCCGGGGAAGTGAAATAATGATGATGGCCCTGAAAGCCTGCCCTGGAAATGGGTGCTCGTTATCTGCGATTCTGTTTTAAATTGGCTGAGCTAGTAAAAGCGAATCCTGAATGACAAGAAGTCAACCCGAGAATAACAAAGGAACAAGCGACGGAGGGGAGGTGGGGAAGGCATCCTGGGGTAGAAAGGCCACACAGGAACCTGCCCTCCCAGCGAGGCTCTTTGGTGTTACAGGGTCAAAACGGAACTGGGCAGCTAGGATGAATACCATCGGTGTTTTCCAAGTGTGGAACTCCTCGGAGATGGTTTTAGGTAATACACTGGCTGTGATATTATATAGATCACCCTGGAAATGGGTGATGGTTAGGCAGTGATATTATATAGTAAGAAAACTGTTCTTTTCTCTTCTCTTTCAAGAGGATGCCAGTGAAGGGCACAGACTGCTTGGGTAATGATTCCAGCCCACTACAGGCTAGCTGTGTGGTTTTAGGTGGGTACTTGAACCTCTCTGAGCCTCAGGTTTCTTGTCCATGAAATGAGGATAGTGACCTGGCCTGCCTCACTGGGTGAGGATTAAATGAGTTGATGCACTGAAGCCATAATGTGCAGTCAGCACTCCGTGTCAGCTCTTATTATTACTCCAGCCCCTTGGGAGGAGAGGGGAGGCAAAGAAAAGTTTGTGTGGCTCTCCCATTGTCATTAACTTCTCGCCTGACATAGGCTGAGATTCCATTTTAACAGAGAAAGTGAAAAGTTGTTTAGTCACTCAGTCGTGTCTGATTCTTTGTGACCCCATGAGTGAAGTCCACCGGGCACCTCTGCCCATGGAACTCTCCAGGCCAGAATCCTGGAGTGGGTTGCCATGCTCTCCTCCAGGGGATCTTCCTAACCCAGAGATCAAACCCAGCTCTCCCGTCTTACAAGCAGATTCTTTACCATCTGAGCCACCAGGGAAGCCCTTTAACAAAGAAATCAGCCTCAAGCCTAGCTTTCCACTAACCATGGTAACCAGCTAAAATTTAATGACAGCCCTGAGCTTTCTTTCTATTTACTTTAATATTGACCTTTTCTTATGCTGGTTTTCCATTTAAGGTATCTCCCTTGAAATAAATCTATTCATTTTAGAAAATGATCCACTTTACAGAAAAAAAAATAGGTACATAATAATAAAAATTATACAAGGATCTCAAAAACAATGAAGAAGGGACACAGATGATAATAGCAGGTAATACGGGATTAAACTGGGCCATTTGCTTCTTAGGATAAGGGACCTTGACTCCTCCCATCCTCACAGTGCCGAGTGTGGAATCTCACTGTTGGACTGGTTTTTGCCAGAAGAACTCTGAGAGTTAAAGTGTGTCGATCCATTTCATGGTCTGGGAGACTGAGGCCCCACCAGCCTTGCCCAATGCCAGGAAGGAGGCCGTGAAGGCGAGCCATCACTCTCTGGTCTCTGCTTACCACAAACTTGGAGACTTTCCTCTCCTCGATGCGGGCGGAGGTGATCTCGAAGAGCAGTTTGACGTGCTTCCAGCAACATTTCTGGGTCCGCCAGTACTCCTGCAGCTCCCGTGTGGTCATGCTGGAGTTGGAGCTCGGGCTGCCCTGGGCGTCTGGAGACGGGAGCACTTAAGGACCAGTACAGGTTGGTGCTTTAGGGGCAGGGACTGGGGGAGGAGACTGGGTCTGTCTGGGATGGGCAGAGGGAGTCCAGAAGCGCTGTGAATATCCCTCTCCCTCATCCCAAGTCTGGCATCAGCCAGCCTTCTGCGCCCAACGTGGCTGAATTCATCCTACCACGGACAACCTGGAATGGCCCGTCCTCCCAAGTGGCTTCTTGTTGTGAAACGCAGTATGTCTGTGGTCTAGCGTCTACTTCCAGCCGCCACGAGACCCCATGTTCCACATCCAGCAGGGATGTAGCTGGTTGGTTTGCATCCGCCCCACAGCCCTGGCTGATGCTGTGGTCCTCGCCAGCCTGCTGAGCGCACCCCAGCAGATGGTGCGGGGAGCTGCGAGGCTGCCTGGCTCCAGGCTCAGCTTAGCTGACCCCTCCCTCCTCTCTCATCTCATTTCCCACACTCCTTGCTTTTTCTTGCACATGCCAGTTCTTCTGCCGCAAATGCCATCCTCTTTCCCTGCCTGGGAAATAATGGTGTGTCTTAGATCTCACTTGAGCCCTGGGCCATCCTGAGAATCTTGGGAAAGACTGGGATCCTTCCTCCCCGCTAAAAGCACAAGTCACTGTGCATTTTATTTCAAGGGGCACGTGTCCCGGGAGCTCTTTTCCAAACCGTGTCTTTCAAGACCCAGCCCACATATTGCTTCAGTGGCCCTTTGCTGATAGAATAAGAGCCTCCCACCTTGTCCGTGTAGCCTTTTCCGGGGCATCTAAATTGTTTTCTACAGATCTGTTTCCTTACTGAACTGGAAGGCCTGCGAGGTGTTGGACTGATCCTGTTTCCCCGGTGCCTGCATAGCGCCGGGAACAGAGCGGGCGTTCACTGGGCATGTCCTGAAGGGATGCATGAATATGGCAGGCGCTTCCTCCAGGAGGTGGCGCTATAGCAGACACTGTGGGTGCCCGGCCACGCCCCCTTGGTACGCGAGAGTCAGGAACACTGCCCTGGCTTCTATTGGAAGCACTTAGGACTTCCCCCTGAGGGCTTCCTCGGGCCATTGCAGTGTGTTGTGGAGCATCCCTTGACGATGAAGGATGGGGCCAGTGGACAGCAGCCTGGCCTCCTTGCCTGCGGTGGGACAGCTCTGAGGTGTGCCCCATACGGTCTCCCAGATGACTGCCGTTGGGAGTCACCCACAGTGGTCATCTTTTCATCCACACCATGTACTGGCTTCCTATACGCTTCCTCCTCACTCCCCTGCCAACCTCCTGGATAAACCACTTGCGCCAAATCCTTGTCTTAGCGTGTACTTTGTGATAACCCAAGTTAAGTGAGCTTCCCTGTTTATTGTAGCCTCCATGGAAGTACCCCTGTTTGTATTTCAAATGTCTTCAAATGTCTATGCCGTCCACCAGGCCCCAAGCTTCAAGCTCACCTAAGTGGTCCTCAGGTCCTGGACGTGGGAGGTCTGGGCGGGGGGCTGATGCTTTTGGCGTGGTACCTGCCATGTCCTGGGATATGGGTCCTGTCCACCCGGGGCTGCCAAGATGCTTGTGACTTGCCATGCTCCAAGGCTGCTAGGAAAACAAGAGAGAACAGTGAGTGCCCACTCCTGTTGGGGGTCCTTATGGGTATTGGGGTGCCACTTCTGAACCCTCCACTGCCCACCTAGCCCTCTGACCAACTGACAGGTGCTAAACCTAGGTCAGGCCCTTTCCTGGACTGATCAGTCCAAGGCTGAGCAGAACCTTCTCTTATTGTTAGGGTCCTTATACTATCAAGTCACTCTGAATTTTAAATGATGTGATTTCAAGCAAAGGTAATGGCTTTGATGACAAATCAAGAGAAAGACACTGGCTTGTCCAGAAAACTGTGCCAATACTCCATATTATGTTACATGTGCAAATGAAATCTGTGTCCAAAACAGGGACATTGGCATATATCCTTCCCTTCTCTCTCTCTCTATCTTTAAGCAAACATTTACTAACAGCTTGTTATACCTACTTCATACACACGCAGGCTCTTCATATCCACTATCGGATTTAATACCCACAATAATCTGTCACGGGGCTTCCCTAGTGGATCTGATGGTAAAAAATCTGCCTGCAATGCAGGAGACCCAGGTTCGATCCCTGGGAAGATCCCCTGGAAAAGGGAATGACTACCCACTCCAATATTCTTGCCTGGAGAACCCCATGGACAGAGGAGCCTGGTGGGCTACAGTCCATAGGGTCGCAAAGAGCTGGACACAACATGACAAAATAGTCTTGTCATGACTTCAGTAACAGATGAGGAAACTGAGGTTTAGTGTAAGGTCATGTAGTTAGTGAGTGTGCCCAACCAGCAAAGCCTCATGCTTGTGACAGCAGGCTTCACACCCTGCACTCAATACCCCCTCTCTCACTTCATCTGAATCTCTGCATGGTAGGAGTTTCTCATCTCCATGTTATGATTAAGGAACTGAGACTTAAGAGTTGCCAGGATCAAGAGCTGTTAAATGGCGGGCAGGACACCAGCGCAGGCTGGTCTGCCGTCAGCATCCTTTCCCTGGTACTCAGGGGAGGGTGGGCAGCAGGCGTCCTGGGGTTTAGTTTATGCATAACTCTTGTCTGGGACCCAGGTAAGTGAGCAAGATGAGCTGGTGCCTGGAAGTTATTTAACTTTTCTGGGCCTCAGCTACCTGTGAAAGGGGCATAATAACCTTCATGAGGCTGGTGTGAGGGCTAAGTCAGGCACACCATGCAAAGCTTTAGCTCAGGGCTGTGCAGGTCCCAGGCACCATATAATGGTCTCTCTTAGTATCTAGCATGTGATAGACACTCTGGGAAATATTTGAGAAATAAATGCCTCTGAAATTAAGGTGTAGGTTGGAATGGAATTTTAAATGTCTGGGATGAATTAGAAAAAGGGGACAATTAAAACATTGGCTCAGATGGAGTAGCTGGGGTACCGCTTAGGCACAGAAATTTCAAATAGAAGGGTGCAGGTGGCCTCATCTCCTTCTTAACAGGCTTGGATCCCTTAACACGCCCAGTGTCCCTTAACCCGCGGGCGTTCTCCAGGGAGCTCTGTGCTCCTGTCCAGTGGGTAGCTCTCTAGAAACCTCCATCCAGCCTCACCCTAAACAGACAGGAAACCAGAGCACAGAGCAGGGCATGGTTGACCTCGGGCTGCACGTGCTCGAGTACTCCTGAAGGAGTCTTGACCAACTGTGGATCCGTAGACAAGTTATTTAACTCCAGGTCTCAGTTTCCCCATCTGAGAGCTGTGACTACCAACCCTGTCTTGCTGACAAGATGATAGATGGTGAGGAACTGGTTTTCTATATTCTGGGCAGGCAAGATAGCAGATGGTCCACACGCTCTCTTGTCTAAGGGACTTTTGGTAGCCAGGACTCTGGCGGGGCTCAGTGATTCCTGTGGGTACTTCTATGCACCTGCCTCAGTTAGCTCATCTGTAAAATGGGTGATGGCGAGGAGAACTGGTCTCAGTGGTCCGTGATCTAGCTCTGCTATCTTGATCAGGCAGCTGATGCCAGGTCAGAGGCACTGTTTGCCCAGAGACCCTGTGAGACCCCAGGAATGATGGCCTTGGCGGGACATCCCAGTAAAGACCTGGGAAAGCTGAGCATGAACACAGGGCTTAGAATAGAAATCAAATTCAGCAGCCAAAGCCAACTCTTGGAGGTTTCCTTTTATGGGATGGGCTGAGACTGGAAAGTGGCAAGGAGAAAGTTTTCACTGCTGCATCCGTGGAGGCGCTAGTCCTCACTTTCCTATCTGTGAAGTGGGGAAAGCAGTCCTGTCACTCCAAATGCTCTTTGGGGGACAGCTGTACTTGGGGTTCTCTGGGCCCTTCCCTCCCATCTCCCCACCCCGCAGAGCAAAGATGTCTAGACTTCACAATAAAATATGGTAAGTGTTGGTGTTCTTGCTTGGGGGCCTGTCCGTGGCCCAGCGGATAGCAGAGTCCCAGCCCCTCCCCCATGTAGCTCCAGGAGCTGTCTCCCTACTCCTTCCCTCCTGGGCACCCTGAGCATCTCTTCTACCTCCAAGGGCCGCCTGCCAGGCCGGGTCTTCTGATGCTGATGGGCACAGAGGGCTCCCTTCAGAGCCCATGCTACCTCTCTGAGGGCCTGCAGGGGACTTCCCGTCAGGGGTGAGAGGCCAGCAGAGTAACGCACCCTGGTCTGACCCAGGAGCAGAAGGTCCTGGACCTTAGATGGGCACACTCACGAATGTGAGCGTCCATCATAATCACAACTTCCTCGGGGTGGGGATGGGGGTGGAGGTGTCAAGCGCTTGTAAAAAAGCAGACTTCCTGTTCCCAATGTAAGAGAGTCCCATCTAGCAGGTTCTGGGGTGTGCCCTGGATTCTGCATTTTGATCCAGATCCGAGGGCTGTGCTGAGACAGGGCTTCCCTGGCACTTTTTCAGAAACACAGGTGTGGTGGTGTATTCCCCAGGCTCAAGAAGGGGTACAGGGGCGCCTGGCACTTCAAAAGGAACTGAGGTGATGGAGGGTCGAGGAGCTGCTCCAGTATGCTAAGGGGAGCCCCTCATATCTGAGGGAAGCCCCATGTATCTGTCACCAGCCCTTCTCCCTCCCACCCTGCCCCCCAGAGGTACCGAGGGCTGGCCACAGGGGGAAGGGGCTCAGATCACAAGCGGGCAGAGGCCCGCTGAGCTTGGGATCAGACACTGACCTGAGGCCTCTGGTCCTGTGCGTGTCCAGGGGTCCTGGAGACGTGTCACACGGCCCCCTTCAGCTCTCCATTCCAAGATCGGGCTGAGCAGATCAGTGGTTGCCGCTCTGCTAAGTTCCCCCGTCTGAAAACAGGAAATAGGCTGTGTGACCCGCTCCAGGTCGCCCCAGCTGATTGGCTGATGAGAGCCGGTAGTTAATGAACTCCGCTGATAGACTGAGCTGCCCCTCTGCAGGATCTGGGGGGGGAGCGGTGGGCCTGCATCTCAGTTCCCACAGCTTTGCAGCAGCTTGGCAGACCCTCAGGGCTCTCAACAACCTGTAGCATTTGGACAAAAGCTCTTTAATGTTCATTATCCTACCCTAGTGGAGGAGGAAATGGCAAGCCACGCCAGTGGTCTTGCCTGGAGAATCCCATGGACAGAGGAGCCTGGAGGGCTGCAGTCCATGGGGTGGCCGCACAGTCAGACACGACTGAAGTACATCCTACCCTAGTGAGCTGGGCATGGCACGGGCCATCCTGCTTCATGGACAGATGGGGAAACTGAGGCTTGGAGCAGAGAGCTGGTGGGACGTGGAGCAGGGCCAGATGAAGGGCATGGTGGGGTTAGATTCAGAGGGCCTGTCTCTGGCAGAAGATGCATCCCACATGCCCGACGGAAATTACCAGGGAGGCCAAACCTCTGGGCAGTAGTGTGATTTATGGCCACGGTGCTGTGGCCAGAGGGCAGGAGGCTGGGGCCAGACAAAAAAAAATTAAGGTTTTCCAGCATCTCCCCTACTCTCTAAGTCCACCATGGGTCTCTTCCTCCCCCTCCCCAGTCCTGATTCTGGTGGGGGTCAATTCCTCACTTTTCTTTGTAATTTATCACCTACCAACAGATCCCCAAACAACCAAGTTTCATTTTACTCATTTTATTTTTTATTAGCTGTGCTTGGTTTTCACTGCTGTGTGGGCTTCGTTGCTGTGGTTTCTCTGTTGCAGAGCCCGGGTTGTAGCGTGCACAGGCTTCACTAGTTGTGGCTCCCAGGCTCAAGAGCACAGGCTCGATAGTTACGGCACACGGGCTCTGTTGCTCCGCAGCATGTGGGATCTTCCCAGGCTAGGGATCAAACCTGTGTCCTCTGCATCGGCAGATGGATTCTTTATCACCGAGCCACTAGAGAAGCCCCCCTTTCACTAACTTTTTGAGTTAAAAACTGGACCACACATACTGTTTATAGGCTTTGGTGCCTTGCTTCTTTCATTTAGCATTTCTGTGGATAAGATTCATCAGTCTGTATGTGTTTAGCTGAAGTTGTTTTTCTTTTTTTTTTCTCATTTTTCCTGCTGTATTGCTACATTATTTGAATAACTCAGTATTTACCTTTTTTTTTCTTTCTATAGATGCACATTGGGGTGGTTGCTGGTTTGGGCCATCATGATCAGTTCCACTGGAAATATTCTTACATATTCATCCAAGTGCAGGTTTACCTAAATTGAAGTTACTGGGTCTCAGAGTATAAATAGCTTCAACTGTACTCAGTTATACCAAACCCTTTACCTGAGTGGTTATGTCATTCTGCAGTCACACCAGCAGTGTAGGAATGTTCTAGAAGTTTTGCATCCTCACCTACACTTAGTATGGTCAGTTTTTGTTTTTTTTCTCCAGTCGTTCCGGTGGGTGTGCAGTGGTATCTCATCATGGTTTTAAGTTGCATTTCCCTTAATGACTGGTGAGTGTGAGCATCTTTTCATGGGTTAATTTGCCATATTTCTATTGTCTTTGGTGAAAGGCCTGTTCAAGTCCGTTGCTCATTTTTTTTTTGATTGGACTGTTTTCCTCGTGGTCTCTGATATTCTTTATGTGATGATTAGGTACATGTGCTTCTCAGTATCCTTTCCCATCCTATGGTTTGCATTTGTACTCTCTATAATGAGGTCTCTTGAGAAATAGAAGTTGCCAACTTTAAAGCGTTCAACCATATCAATCTTTTCTTTCAATGTTATACCTTAGATATTGTTCAAGCAATGGACTTGAACAGACCTTGGACATTGCTCCTTTATTGTTCTTTATGTTTATTTCTGTGACAGCTGTGAAGCTTAAGATGACTTGAGATGCACGAAGCACTTAGGACAGTGCTGGTACCTAGCAAGTAATATACAAATACGAGTAATTCTTGTTATTCTACAAACATTTCTAGTTCGCCTTTTCATTTAGTGCTAAGTTATGACCAACCTAGACAGCATATTAAAAAGCAGAGACATTACTTTGCCACCAAAGTCCGTCTGATCAAGGCTATGGTTTTTCCAGTGGTCATGTATGGATGTGAGAGTTGGACTGTGAAGAAAGCTGACAGCCGAAAAATTGATGCTTTTGAACTGTGGTGTTGGAGAAGACTCTTGAGAGTCCCTTGGACTGCAAGGAGATCCAACCAGTCCATCCTAAAGATCAGTCCTGGGTGTTCATTGGAAGGACTGATGCTGAAGCTGAAACTCCAATACTTTGGCCACCTGATGTGAAGAACTGACTCATTGGAAAAGACCCTGATGCTGGGAAAGATTGAAGGCGGGAGGAGAAGGGGGTGACAGAGGATGAGATGGCTGGATGGCATTACCAACTCGATGGGCATGAGTTTGAGTAAACTCCGGGAGTTGGTGATGGACAGGGAGGCCTGGCGTGCTGCGATTCATGGGGTCGCAAAGGGTCAGACACGCTGAGCGACTGAACTGAACTGAACTGAATACCCTTAGAGCAAGTAGATTTCGTGTGTGTGGTGTGAGGTAGGAGGTTCAATGTGTTTTTTTTCCCCCCTCATGTTCACCTACTGGCCTTGTTCATTGAAATAAACTGCTCTGCAGCGCCATCGCGGTTATACGAGTATCCACAAATGGCAGAGTCTCAGGAGTTGGGTCATCAATAGTGTGCCTCTGGCCTGCTAACTGGTGAGCCCCATGGGTGCAGGGGCCGTATCGCCCTCACCTGCTCCATGCACTGCCGCAGGGAATGCCTGGTGCGTCATGGCGATGCAGGCTCTGTGTAAAACGAGGCTGGAACTCCGTCTCTTCTCCTCTCTGAGTCCAATCCTAGGCCTGGGATCTGCAAGAGGCCAGTGTAGACTCTGAGCCCTTTTCTGCAGCACTGTGAGCCTCTCAGCCAGCAACCAGCAGCCATGGGGAGGCGTGTGTAGAAGCCACTGCTTCCTTTTCTGGGGACGGGGGATGCTCTTTGGAAATCACCAGCCATGCAGAGGTGTCTGACCTGCATAGGAAGGACCTAGCTGGGCCAGAGTGACCAGGAGAGCCCATGACTGGCCACCTTCCAGAGGTTGGCTTTTCTCTGAAGGACAGGGCTCTGCAAGGTAGACGACCTGTGTGTGTCTACAAGGACGGACAAGATCCCACTGTCATGGGGGTGGAAGGGGCGACAGGAATGGCGTCCCCCCACTGCAGTTCTGCAATCAGATGGTGAAGAGGGAACACCCAGAGGCCCTGGGGACTCAGGAAGGGAAGTACTGTTATCGCAGAGTCTAAGAGACTCTCCCAGAATTCACACTGCTTGGACCTTTCACTGGTCTCCCACCACATCCCCCCTAAACCAGCACCCTCTGTGATCTGCTGGCTGCTCACTTTTTGACCTCATTCACAGCCCCGCCCCCAGCATCACTTACCACACGGCTACCACACGGCTTTCTGTTCCTCAAATGTGCTGCACAGCCTCCGTCCTCGCAATTCCTTTAGCCAGCAATGCCCTTTTCTCGGTTCCCTCCATGATGGGCTTTTCTCCTTTCCATCTCCAGGGGGCAGCTCCATGGCTTGCCTTTGTGCAGCCCTCCTTGATGCCTCTGTCTGGACCCATCATTGCTTTGCTTACTTGTTTAGTGCCCATCTCGAATGCTGTGATTGCGGTGACTTGGTCTGTGTCCGCATTCTGTCCCTAGTACCCACCGCAGCATCTGCCGCTTAATGGGTGCTCAGTAATTGTGTGAATGAATGAATGAGTGGGCAGAGGTTGGTCTGTTGACTCCTGACTCATTGTGAAACCTGGGCAGGCCACCGACCTCTCTGAATGTCAGTTGCTCTAACTGCAACATGAGATTAAATTAACGATCTCTCAGCACCAAAGCATTCCACATTGGGCAAATAATTGAACACTGTAACCTACTACTCACTGCTGCTCTAGGTATGTGACAAGCTTGGGACTCCAACACCGAAACACTGATCTCAGAGAGGCAGCAATGGGCTGTGGCCTGAAGCAAGACCTTAGTTCCTTGCCTGGGAATTGAAAGCCTATGCCCCAACCAGTAACGCTGAAGAAGCTGAGTTGAACAGTTCTATGAAGACCTACAAGACCTTTTAGAACTAACACCCAAAAAAGATGTCCTTTTCATTATAGGGGACTGGAATGCAAAAGTAGGAAGTCAAGAAATACCTGGAGTAACAGACAAATTTGGCCTTGGAGTACAGAATGAAGCAGGGCAAAGGCTAATAGAGTTTTGCCAAGAGAACACACTGGTCATAGCAAACACCCTCTTCCAACAACACAAGAGAAGAGTCTACACATGGATACCACCAGATGGGCAACACTAAAATCAAATTGATTATATTCTTTGCAACCAAAGATGGAAAAGCTCTATACAGTCAGCAAAAACAAGACTGGGAGCTGACTGTGGCTCAGATCATGAACTCCTTATTGCCAAATTCAGACTTAAACTGAAGAAAGTAGGGAAAACCACTAGACCATTAGGTCTATGACCTAAATGATTCAGGTATGACCTAAATCAAATCCCTTATGACTATACAGTGGAAATGAGAAATAGATTTAAGGGACTAGATCTGATAGACACTATACCATTAGGTCTATGACCTAAATGATTCAGGTATGACCTAAATCAAATCCCTTATGACTATACAGTGGAAGTGAGAAATAGATTTAAGGAACTAGATCTGATAGACAGAGAGCCTGATGAACTATGGACAGAGGTTCATGACATTGTACAGTAGACAGGGATCAAGACCATCCCCATGGAAAAGAAATGCAAAAAGGCAAAATGATTGTCTGAGGAGGCCTTACAAATAGCTGTGAGAAGAAGAGAAGTGAAAAGCAAAGGAGAAAAAGAAAGATATTCCCATTTGAATGCAGAGTTCCAAAGAATAGCCAGGAGAGATAAGAAAGCCTTCCTCAGTGAACAATGCAAAGAAATAGAGGAAAACAACAGAATGGGAAACACTAGCGATCTCTTCAAGAAAATTAGAGATATCAAGGGAACATTTCAGGCAAAGATGGGTTTGATAAAGGACAGAAATGGTATGGACCTAACAGAAGCAGAAAATGTTAAGAAGAGGTGGCAAGAATACACAGAAGAACTGTACAAAAAAGATCTTCACGACCAGATAATCACAATGGTGTGATCACTCACCTAGAGCCAGACATCCTGGAATGTGAAGTCAAGTGGGCCTTAGGAAGCATCACTATGAACAAAGCTAGTGGAGGTGATGGAATTCCAGTTGAGCTATTTCAAATCCTGAAAGATGATGCTGTTAAAGTGCTGCACTCAATATGCCAGCAAATTTGGAAAACTCAGCAGTGGCCACAGGACTGGAAAAGGTCAGTTTTCATTCCAATCCCTAAGAAAGGCAATGCCATAGAATGCTCAAACTACCACACAATTGCACTCACCTCATACACTAGCAAAGTAATGCTCAAAATTCTCCAAGCCAGACTTCAACTGGGAGCTTCCAGATGTTCAAGCTGGATTTAGAAAAGGCAGAGGAACCAGAGATCAAATTGCCAGTATCCGTGGATCATCGCAAAAGCAAGAGAGTTCCAGAAAAACATCTATTTCTGCTTTATTGACTATGCCTAAGCCTTCGACTGTGTGGATCACAATAAATTGTGGACAATTCTGAAGGAGATGGGAATACCAGACCACCTGACCTGCCTCTTGAGAAATCTGTATACAGGTCAGGAAGCAACAGTTAGAACTGGACATGGAACAACAGACTGGTTCCAAATAGGAAAAGGAGTATGTCAAGGCTGTATATTATCACCCTGCTTATTTAACTTATATGCAGAGCACATCATAAGAAAAGTTGGGCTGGAGGAAGCACATGCTGGAATCAAGATTGCCAGGAGAAATATCCATAACCTCAGATATGCAGATGGCAGAAAGTGAAGAAGAACTAAAGAGCCTCTTGATGAAAGTGAAAGAGGAGAGTGAAAAAGTTGGCTTAAAGCTCAACATTCAGAAAACTAAGATCATGGCATCTGGTCCCATCAGTTCATGGGAAATAGATGGGGAGACAGTGGAAACAATGTCAGACTATTTTTCTGGGCTCCAAAATCACTGTGGATGGTAACTGTGGCCATGAAATTAAAAGATGCTTACTCCTTGGAAGGAAAGTTATGATGAACCTAGACAGCATATTAAAAAGCAAAGACATTACTTTGCTAACAAAGGTCCGTCTGGTCAAGGCTATGGGGTTTCCAGTGGTCATGTATGGATGTGAGAGTTGGACTGTGAAGAAAGCTGAGCGCTGAAAAATTGCTGCTTTTGAACTGTGGTGTTGGAGAAGACTCTTGAGAGTCCTTTGGACTGCAAGGAGATCTAACCAGTCCACCCTAAAGGAGGTCAGTTCTGGGTGTTCATTGGAAGGACTGATGCTGAAGCTGAAACTCCAGTACTTTGGCCACCTCATGAGAAGAGTTGACTCATTGGAAAAGACCCTGATGGTGGGACGGATTGGGGGCAGGAGGAGAAGGGGATGACAGAGGATGAGAAGCCTGGATGGCATCACCAACTCGATGGGCATGAGTTTGAGTGAACTCCGGGAGCTGGTGATGGACAGGGAGGCCTGGTGTGCTGTGATTCATGGGGTTGCAAAGAGTTGGACATGACTGAGCGACTGAACTGAACTGAACTGCGCCTGGACAAGGGATTTGATTTAGGTCATACCTGAAGGGTCTAGTGGTTTTCCCCACTTTCTTCAATTTCAGTCTGAATTTGGCAATAAAGAGTTCATGATCTGAGCCACAGTCAGCTCCCGGTCTTGTTTTTGCTGACTGTATAGAGCTTCTCCATCTTTGGCTGCAAAGAATATAATCAATCTGATTTCAGTGTTGACCATCTGGTGATGTCCATGTGTAGAGTCTTCTCTTGTGTTGTTGGAAGAGGGTGTTTGCTATGACCAGTGGGTTCCCTTGGCAGAACTCTGTTAGCCTTTGCCCTGCTTCATTCTGTACTCAAAGGCCAAATTTGCCTGTTACTCCAGGTGTTTCTTGACTTCCTACTTTTGCATTCCAGTCCCCTATAATGAAAAGGACATCTTTTTTGGGTGTTAGTTCTAGAAGGGCTTGTAAGTCTTCATAGAACTGTTCAACTTCAGCTTCTTCAGCATTACTTGTCAGGGCATAGACTTGGATTAAGGTGATATTGAATGGTTTGCCTTGGAAACGAACAGAGATCATTCTCCCATTTTTGAGATTGCATCCAAGTACTGCATTTCAGACTCTTTTGTTGACCATGATGGCTATCCATTTCTTCTAAGGGATTCCTGCCCACAGTAGTAGATATAATGGTCATCTGAGTTAAATTCACCCATTTCAGTCCATTTTAGTTCACTGATTCCTACAATGTTGATGTTCACTCTTGCCATCTCCTGTTGGACCACTTCCAATTTACCTTGATTCATGAACCTAACATTCCAGGCTCATATGCAATATTGCTCTTTACAGCATCGGACCTTGCTTTTGTCACCAGTCCTGTTCACAACTGGGTGTTGTTTTGCTTTGGCTCCATGCCTTCATTATTTCTGGAGTTATTTCTCCACTGAGCTCCAGTGCATATTGGGCACCTGCTGACCTGGGGAGTTCATCTTTCAGTGTCCTATCTTTTTGCCTTTTCATACTGTTCATGAGGTTCTCAAGGCAAGAATACTGAAATGGTTTGCCATTCCCTTCTCCAGTGGACCACATTCTGTCAGCAATACCAAAGAATGCTCAGACTAGTGCACAGTTACACTTATCTCACATGCTAGTAAAGTAATGCTCAAAACTCTCCAAGCCAGGCTTCAGAAAATACATGAACCATGAAATTCCAGAAGTTCAAGCTGGTTTTAGAAAAGGCAGAGGAACCAGAGATCAAATTGTCAACATCTGCTGGATCATCAAAAAAGCTAGAGAGTTCCAGAAAAACATCTATTTCTGTTTTATTGACTATGCCAAAGCCTTTGACTATGTGGACCACAATAAACTATGGAAAATTCTGAAAGAGATGGGAATACCAGACCACCTGAACTGCCTCTTGAGAAACCTGTATGCAGGTCAGGAAGCAACAGTTAGAACTGGACATGGACAACAGACTGGTTCCAAATAGGAAAAGGAGTATGTCAAGGCTGTATATTGACACCCTGCTTATTTAACTTATATGCAGAGTACATCATGAGAAACGCTGGGCTGGAGGAAGCACAAGCTGGAATCAAGATTGTTGGGAGAAATATCAATAACCTCAGATATGCAGATGACACCACCCTTATGGCAGAGAGTGAAGAAGAACTAAAGAGCCAAAAAAAAAAAAAAAAAAAAAAAAAACCAGAAAACCAACAACTAAAGAGCCTCTTGATGAAAGTGAAAGAGGAGAGTGAAAAAGCTAGCTTAAAACTTAACATTCAGAAAACTAAGATCATGGCATCTGGTCCCATCACTTCATGGCAAATAGATGGTCAAACAGTGGAAACAGTGACTGACTTTATTTTTCTGGGCTCCAAAATCACTGCAGATGGTGACTGCAGCCGTGAAATTAAAAGACGCTTACTCCTTGGAAGGAAAGTTATGACGAACCTAGATAGCATATTAAAAAGCAGAGACATTACTCTGCCAACAAAGGTCTGTGTAGTCAAGGCTATGGTTTTCCCAGTAGTAATGTATGGATGTGAGAGTTGGACTATAACGAAAGCTGAGTGCTGAAGAATTGATGCTTTTGAACTGTGGTGTTGGAGAAGACTCTTGAGAGTCCCTTGGACTGCAAGGAGATCCAACCAGTCCATCCTAAAGGAGGTCAGTTCTGGGTGTTAATTGGAAGGACTGATGTTGAAGCTGAAACTCCAATACTTCAGCCACCTGATGTGAAGAGCTGATTCATTGGAAAAGACCATGATGCCATGAAAGATTGAGGGCAGGAGGAGAAGGGGACGACAGAGGATGAGATGGTTGGATGGCATCACTGATCAACAGACATGGGTTTGGGTGGACTCAGGGAGTTGGTGATGGACAGGGAGGCCTGGCATGCTGCGGTTCATGGGGTCGCAAAGCGTTGGACACAACTGAGTGAGTGAACTGAACTGAGCCTGGATGAGAACCAGGAATCCTAGCCACCAGCCCAGCGAGTGCTAGAGGCTGGAAGCAAATTTTTCCTGGCTGTTGCCTCCATTTAAAAGCAAGAATATTTCAAGGAGGCAAAAACTGCAAAAACAGGTGCAAAGTTTATTATTAGCGGCAAGCACAACAAGTGGGAGAGCACCCAGAGAAACAATTTGTTAAGATACAAGCAAGGCAGAAATACATACCCCGGGAGGGAAAGGATGGGCATCCCCCGAAATGAGCAACAGTGCAGTGAAGAGACTGGTAAACCATTTATATAGGACAGTTCTTCCAGGTCTTGGCTTATCTTTGGCCAATTATCTGGTTTCTTTTTCCGCACCTGCCCTGCCCTAGGACCCTTCCCAACAGGTGCATGCAACATTTTTCCAAAATGGATTCCAACCCAGAGGCCTATGGGGGTTAGGGTCAGAGTATCACCTATTAATGGAGTATCACCTATTAATGGCCACCCACTCCAGTGTTCTTGCCTGGAGAATCCCAGGGGCAGAGGAGCCTGGTGGGCTGCTGTCTGTCGGGTCACACAGATTAGGACACGACTGAGGCGACTTAGCAGCAGCAGCAGCATCACTGATTAAAAGGGCTTCCCTGGTGGCTCAGTGGTAAAGGATCTTCCTGCCTCTGCAGGAAACACAGGAGGGACAGGTTAGATCCCTGAGCTGGGAAGATCCCCTGGAGAAGGAAATGTAAAACCACTCCAGTATGCTTGCCTGGGAAATACTCGCCATGGACAGAGGAGCCTGGCGAGTTACAATCCACGGGGTTGCAAAAGAGTCAGACAGGATTTAGTGACTTAACAACAGCAACGTCACCTATTACAGTCTGGTGCCCTCTTCTGTTCGACTCCCAGAGAACCTTTGTGCACATGTGCAGTGTCTCCTTTGCCCCAGGGATGGGAAATATGTGACCTCTTGATCTTTTAATCAAACAGGGTTTAGCCCCTCTTTCTCCCTGCCATAACTGTTATCTTAAAGTGTCCACAGGAGACAGAGTCCAGCCATTTACCCTGTTCCTGTTGCTATTTCCATCTCAAAGGGCAACAGGAGACTGGTTGTAAATATCTAGCATAGAGCCCACATGCCTCCTTCCTCAGGAAACATAAACAGGAAGCTAGTTGTAATGTCTAGCCAGGAGCCCATCTATCTCCTGGCTCAACACCACTTTTGAGAAATTCAATAGGAATTGATCCATCACAGGCATAACTTCACATGTTTGGCAAAGAAAACCCAAACTGGTGAGGTGATGGTTCCTAGGTGATGAAAAACCTGGTCATGTCAATCTTGTTTTTTTTCATACCTAGGCATACACGCGTTAGCCTTTACAAAATCTCAAAAGTTCTTAATATTGCAGGGTTTTAAAATTAAGGCCACGGACAGAGTGGGCTGGGGGGCACTGCTATGGTTATCCTGAGACATAGCATGGTGGGGACTGGGGTGTGGGTACCACTTAGTTGTAAGGGAAACCGAGGCCAACGTTAAATAACTGATCAAAGGGCATAGAGTTGGGATTCAAAGTCAGGTTCGCTTGAGTCCAGCGTCTATGCTGTTCAACCTGTTGCCTCCCACTGGGGCAGAGAGGAGCAAAGCTCAGGTGTGAGGACAAACTATTAATGTAAGGACATTAGTGCCTCATTTGGGCCTAACTGTAGAAAAGTCTGGACACTGGCAGATGGGTGGGCTGCTTGGAATAGCAGACTTAAATGGAGACTGGGGTTCAGTGTAAGGCTGGCATGGAAGAGAGACTAGTTGGAATCATGGGGAATGGCTGGGCATTCTTGCCATAACCCAGGTGAAAATGACAGTGATTTGGACTCAAATGGTCATGGTGGATATGGTAAGAAGTGGCTGCATTCTGGATTTGTTTTGAAGGTCAAATTGACAAATTTGGTCCCAGGATGGGTATGGGATATGAGATAAGATAAATCAGGTAAGTTTTCCAGGTTCAGTTGCTCTGTTACTTTTTGTTATAACTGGGCATTTAGGAGGCTTCTGGGTTTTGACCCTTACAGATAAGATGGTGGCAAACATCCTTATAGGGTTTTCCAGGGGGCACAGGGATAAAGGATCCACCTGCCAATGCAAGAGACACGGAGACTTATGTTTAATCCCTGGGTCGGGAAGATCCTCTGGAGGAGGAAATGGCAACCCACTCCAGTATTCTTTACTGGAAAATCCCATGGACAGAGGACCCTGGTGGGCTACAGTTGAAGGGGCTGCACAGAGCCAGACACAACTGAGCTACTGAGCGTTGAACATCCTCGTAGATGGATCTGTACACCATCTGCAAGGGTTTTCCTGGGGGTAGATTCAGTCCTTCTAACTCAGCCAACTGTGCACCACCCATGTATGTATTTACCTGGAGGCAGAGTGGGGTGGTGGTTTGAGCATGAACTTTGATGTCAGACATTTGGGAGCAAATCTGGGTTCTGCTGTCAGGACTTGGATCGGTTGATCAACTCTTCTGTGCCTCAGTTTCTTCCTCTGTAGATCAGAGTAATGATAGCCAATATCCTATATCATGCGAAATGCCGGGCTGGATGAAGCACAAGCTGGAATTAAGATTGCTGGAAGAAATATCAATAAGCTCAGATATGCAGACGACACCACCCTTATGGCAGAAAGTGAAGAAGAACTAAAGAGCCCTTTGATGAAAGTGAAAGAGGAGAGTGAAAAGGTTGGCTTAAAACTCAGCATTCAGAAAACTAAGATCATGGCATCCAGTCCCATCACTTCATGGCAAATAGATGGGGAAACAGTGGAAACAGAGAGACTATTTTCTTGGGCTCCAAAATCACTGCAGATAGTGACTACAGCCATGAAATTAAAAGACACTTGCTCCTTGAAAGAAAAGCTATGAAAAACCTAGACAGCATATTAAGAAGCAGAGACATTACTTTGTCAACAAAGGTCCGTCTAGTCAAGGCTATGGTCTTTCCAGTAGTCATATGGATGTGAGGGTTGGACTATAAAGAAAGCTGAGTGCTGAAGAATTGATGCTTTTGAACTGTGGTGTTGGAGAAGACTCTTGAGAGTCCCTTGGACAGCAAGGACATCCAACAAGTCCATCCTAAAGGAAATCAGCCCTGAATATTCACTGGAAGGACTGATGCTGAAGCTGAAACTCCAATACTTTGGCTACCTGGTATGAAGACCCAACTCACTGGAAAAGACCCTCATGCTGGGAAAGATTGAAGGCAGGAGGAGAAGGGGAGGACAGAGGATGAGATGGCTGGATGGCATCACCGACTCGATGGACATGAATTTGAGTAAACTCTGGGAGTTGGTGATGGACAGGACAGCCCGGGGTGCTGCAGTCCGTGGGGTCACAAAGAGTTGGACACGAGCGACTGAACTGAACTGAGCCAATATCCTATAGGTAGGATTAACTCAATGTCTTTAAAGCACTATGTCAGTGTCAGTTTGTTTTCTCTTGAAATTGACTTCACATTTAAAAATTTCCAAGGACAAATGTTTTAAAGGGACTGTTTATACTAATTATTATTGTTGTTTAGTCCCTAAGTCATGTCCAATTCTTTTCTGACTCCTTGGACCATAGCTGGCCAGGCTACTCTGTCCATGGGATTTCTCTGGCAAGAATACTGGAGTGGGTTGTCATTTCCTTCTCTAAGGGATCTTCCTGACCCAGGGATTGAACCCACATCTCCTTCACTGCCAGGCAAGTTCTTTGCCATTGAGCAACCAGGGTGAAGCAATACATTCAATGAAAAAGCAGCAATTACTTCCAGAAATAAGAAATCATAAAATAAAATAAATTTAATGTGAAAAAGAGTTCTGATAAATTTTAGTTAGGTAATGTCACAGAGCCAACTCGACTAGGCAGTGTTAGAGAGGTGTTTAAGCCCTGTTATTACTAAACTGAGATGGTTTACCTCAACTTGGGAGAATTGAAGGAAAAATGTAAAAAGAGGAAGTTTAAATGCCCTTTTCACTGTTACCTAATATGTAACCATCATACTTGAGAGAACTCTGTCCTGGGACTTCACAATAGGAAGGCTTTAGATGACTAAACCTCAGATGGGCAGATGACACTACCCTTAGTGCAGAAAGCAAAGAGGAACTAAAGAGCCTCTTGATGGAGGTGAAAGAGGAGAGTGAAAAAGCTGGCTTAAAACTCAACATTCAGAAAACTAAGATCACGGCATCCGGTCCCATCACTTCATGGCAAATAGATGGGGAAACAATGGAAACAGTGACAGACTTTATTTTCTTGGGCTCCAAAATCACTGGGGACAGTGACTGGAGCCATTAAACTAAAAGACACTTGCTCCTTGGAAGAAAAGCTATGACAAACCTAGACCGCAAATTAAAAAGCAGAGACATTACTTTTCCAATAAAGGTCCATGTAGTCAAAACTATGGTTTTTCCAGTAGTCATGTATGGATATGAGAATTGGACCATAAAGAAGCCTGAGCTGAAGTATTGATGCTTTTGAACTGTGGTGTTGGAGAAGACTCTTGAGAGTCCCTTGGACAGCAAGGACATCCAATCAGTCCATCCTAAAGGAGATCAGTCCTGAATATTCACTGGAAGGACTGAGGCTGAGGCTGAAACTCCAATGTTTTGGCCACCTGATGCGAAGACTCGATTAATTATAAAGACCCTGATGCTGGGAAAGATTGAAGGCAGGAGGAGGACAGAGGATGAGATGGTTGGATGGCATCACCGACTTGATGGACATGAATTTGAGCAAGATCCAGGAGATGGTGAAAGTCAGGGAAGCCTGGCGTGCTGCAGTCCAAGGGGTGGCAAAGAGTTGGACACCACTGAGCGACTGAACAAAAACAAGACGACTATTGACTTACTGACCCTCAAAGCGGGGGCAGGTAATACTGACCCCAACAGCTTACCTAGCTTTTCAATTCATAGTATATCTTTGCCTATGTATGTGTGTGCCCTATGAGCTCAGGCCGCCCAGGGTCCCTCTGGCTCTCGACTCCCAGGAGGTAGGGACAGGGCCGGAGCGGTGGGGCTGCCGGGTAGAGCGGGCGGGGCAAGTCGGGGGCGTGGTCGAGAAGGGGCGTGTCCAGGGTGGGGCGGGGCCGAACGCCAGCGCAGCCTAGTCTCGCCGTTGCGGAGCGGGCGAGTGGAGATTCAAGCTGCACCGAGGAACCCTGTTGCCAGGGGTGAGTGCTCCCGAGCCCAGGGCAAGGGACGGCGGGCGCCGCGGGGTCCCGCTCCCGGGATTGGGACACCTGACTGCCGTCCAGGCCGCCAGGCTAGCGATGAAGCTGCCTCGGTTTCCCCTTCGCGAGTCTTGAGGTCTAGAAGGAAAGCGGCCGTCTGGAATCTGGAGGTTTGGGGAGCCTCCTGGCGGGCTGTGACTACAAACATGAGAAGGCGAGAGGGGGAGCGGCGTGAGCGGAACTTCCTTCCCAGAGCCTCTGAGTTCTATAGAGAGGTGTGATTTGGGGGTCGAAGTTGTGTGTAGGGAGAACGCCCACGTCCACGATGAAGTTGTGAGGCGCCGGCCGGCCAGGCTTCAGGTTTCTGAGCGGGAGCTATTTTCTGTCCAGCCTCCTCCTCTCTCCCTCAGTTTCCCCAATTTCACCTTGCTTGTGAGTGGATGGGTATAAATGAGAGTGCCCGGATGCTCTCTAATCCTGCCTGTGGCCTGGTAACTGTCGTGGGAGTCTCCTAACTCCACCTCCCCACTGGTGGGTGTAGAGACCCCTGCCCATCCCCAATCCTATCTCTGCCCAGACCCACCCACACCGGGCCTGCCAGCGCCACATCTTTTGTTCTGTTCATCCTCTCGTTTTCTCCTGTTGAGGAACAGCCATCTGGTCCTCCTTGCTTTGCAACAAACTCAAACGCCTCCTCCATCTCCTCCAGGAGGGCTCCCCCAGCTGAACCCTTGGCTCCCAGTCTGTTCTTGCTTCTCTCCCTCTTTTTTTGAGCTCTTGGGCTTCTCCCAGTGGTGGGCTCCATCTCCCCACAGGCTGTTCTCTGGGCACAGGGTCCTTGTTCCCTAAAGGGGAGAAGACCCCGTTGGTGAAGACCAGAGTGACATTCCTGTTGCTTCACTCTCCTAATCACTGCTCCTAAGTTGACTGGTTGCTCAGATCCCCTTCACCAGTCAGCATTCTGAGATCTGAGGCTGGAAGGGACCCCATCTAGCCTGCTAACCTCCCACCCACTGCATGATCCCTCCGCTACATATGCTCAGTGTTGAGGAGCTCATTACTTACGAAACGCTGTTCAGCGTCCTGCAGTTCTGGCTTCATTTAGTCAAAAACCTGTGGCTTGCAGATTCCACCCCTTGGCTCTACTTCTGCCTCCTAGAACCATGCAGAGGAAATCCATTTTTTTTTTTTATTCGTTCACACAGTCTTGATCAGTTCACTGGATGAGACACTGGGGGTACAGCATAGAAAACATCAGATAAAATTCCCTGCCCTCATGGGGTTCATTTTCTGGAAAGGAGTTGGACAGCAGTCAATACATGACATGTACATGACACGTAAATACATGACATGTCAGGTAGTTGGAAGAGCCATAGAGAGAAAGAAAGCAGGCAAGAGGCATGAGGTATGGGGCCAGCGGCAAAGAACTCACTTGCCAATGCAGGAGACGTGGGTCTCCAGGAAGATCCCCTGGAGGAGGGCACGGCAACCCACTCCAGTATTCTTGTCTGGAGAATCCCATGGACAGAGGAGCTGGCAGGCTACAGCCCATAGGGTCGCAAAGAGTCGGACGCAACTCAGCACACATGCATTGTGGTTTTATACAGCTTAGTCAGGGAGGGCCTCTCTGAGAGAGTGACAACTGAGCAAAGCCTTACAGGAGGTGAGGGGGAAGCTATGTGAATAACTGGGGGAAAGGACAGTGTGCCCACAGAAGGAAGAGCATATGCAAAGGCTCTGGGGCAGAAGTATGACAGGTGGAAGCAGGTCTGGCTTGTTCTAGGAACAAGGTCAGTGTGGCTGGAGCAGGGTAGGTGAGGAGCCAGTGAAGTGAGTAGGAAATGAATGCAGAGAGGTAAGGGGTGGGGAGATGGGGATCCTTCCATAGGGTGGGGTCTTGAAGGCCGCCTTGAGGGTTTTGGTTTTCACTCTGAGTACACTGGGAACCACTGGAGGTCTTTGTGCAGAGCATTACCTGCTCTGATTTAGGGATTAGCAGGTTCATCTGGCTGTGGGCAGGAGAGAGGCTATAGAGAGGTGAAGGCAGAAAGGTAGGGAGACCATTGAGGGGACCACTGTTATCATTCTGGGGAGAGACCATGGGGGGCTTGTACCCATGGCCGAAAAGTTTTGAAAAATATCAGACTTTCAGATTTGGGATATATTTGAAGGTAGGGGGCAATAGAATTTGGGATTTGAGAGAAAGGAGGAGTCTAAGGTGGCTGGAAGGTTTGGGGGCTGAGCATAGACTGAAATAGGGTTTCCCTGGAAACACAATGCGGGAGACCCAGGTTAAATCCCTGGGTCAGGAAGATCCCCTGGAGAAGGGAATGGCTACCCACTCCAGTATCCTTGCCTGGAGAATTCCATGGACAGAGGAACCTGGCATGCTATAGTTCATGGGGTCGCAAAGAGTCAGTCAGACACGACTGAGTGACTAACACTTTCTTTACTTTTTCATAGACTGAAATGGGACCTGTTTAGGGGGGAAGATCTGGAGTTTGGTTCTGTGCTTGTGAAGTTTGAGATGCCCATTGGACATACCATTAGGCAGCTGGAAAAACTTAGTGGGGAGCTGGAAATGAAATTTAGAGCATCATCACCAGATACCTGGTATTTAAAGCCACAAGCTCACTTAGGGAGAGAGTCGTTCAGAGAAAAATGGTCCCACCAGGGAGTTCTTTGGCTCACAGCTTCAGGAATTAGCCAAGGAGATAAAAGAACAGCCAATGAGATGGGAGGAGAAATCAGAGAGTGGGGGTTTTCTGGAGGGAACACAGAAGATGCTTCAGGGAGAAGAGAGGGAGTGATGATGACGAATGCCTTTGGCAGAGCAAGCATGTGACCGTTGAGAATCCAGCAACCTGAAGGTCACCAGTGACTATGGCAAAAGCAGCTAGAGACCAAAGGGGACAGGACGGGAGAACTTGAGGAGAGCAGTACAGACCGCAGCTCTGGAGTCCTGCTGTGAAGGGGGCAGAGAAACGGGGTTAGGTGGAGAAATTACACTATGTGCATGTGCTGCCGAGAACAGCTCTCCCGGTGAGAAGCTTGGTGAAGGGGGCAAGAATGGGGCATGCTGCAGTACGTGAGGGGGCCATAGGTCCAGTGTCCCGGGGGAGGCGTGGCCCCTGATGAGGGCTGGACAGCTCAGAAGTTGAACTTCTGGGGCCTCCCTCTCTTTCTTATCTGCAGCTCTCCAGCAGGCTGAGATTGCAGCACTTAGGCAAATCAAATGGCTCAGGGCTCCAGAGAAACCAGACTGGCTGTGTCTCAGGAAGGAAGGAGGGGTCAGGGCTTGCCCTCGGCTTGGGGATAAGCGGAGGCCCCGTGTGGGTTGCCCCTTCCATTTGACCCTCTGTTTCAGCAAGGAAGGGCCCCTTTCTTTTCAGAGACTGTACCTTCCTTGAGAAAAGACTATAATGACCTCGAAATTGCAGTAACTGAAGTGGAGAAGAAGAGGTAATGGAGAGAGGCTGATTGATTTAGTCTGAAGAAGGGAAGTCTGGGCAGGGAATAAAGGGGCAAGAGGTAGGATTTTAGGGACAGTTTTTATGAAATAGGTGTTGAGTGGACATCTGTTTTCTATCGTTCACAGTTTAAACTGAAGCAGGAAAAACTGTGGTTAGACATGATGAGGAACTTCCTGTACTGGTTAGTGAAGACAGCAACGGGCCAGGTCTTTTGCCCTGGATGTTTAGGATGAGAAAGGACAATGCCTTCTTAGACACAGAGTGCTGGCAAGATTGATTCTTGGAGATTCTCCCAGCTCTGAGGTTTCTGGAAGAAGGCTAGGACAGAGATGGGACTTTCCAGCTCTTGGTGGGAGGACAGACTGCCAAACCTTCTGGCTAGGGCCTGCCTCCTTCTCTGGGTACCCTGACATCACAAGTCTGATATGCGTGCCTCAAGCATCTGTCGGCTGACCCAGACTTGGAGTGCTTGCGGAGGGCCCCGGCTTAGCTGTAGCTCATCCCCTTGTGGGTGAGCGTATTTCTGGGTGTGTCAAAGATCATTGGGCTTGGTGGAGTCTCTCTGTGCAGGGCATGGTGGAGGCCGAAGGCTTTGTGCCAGAACTGCTGAGAATTACGTAATTCTTCACATCTGCTTGGCCAACTCTGGCCTCTGCCCATCTTGCATGGGGTTTCCCCAGGAAAGACATGGAGTCTATGGGCAAATCAAGACCTGCTAGTCCTGTGCCTCTTAAGGCCCACCTGCAGAGGACTTGGCCATGCCTACTCTAAGCCATGGACTGAGGAGCCTGGAGGGCTACAGTCTATAGGGTCACACAGAGTGGGACATGACTGAAGCGACTGAGCATGCACTCTAAGCCTAATGATCTTTGGGGGTCTTGGGTTGAGTGATCCAGATTCTCCCGATGCAGAGGAGACAGCCGCTGTTCGTCCTTAGGCCTCCTCTGGTTGAGAGGGGTAGGCAATGTCCTAGCTCATCTGAACTCTTCAGCTTCTTTAATTCCTGGCTGCACATGTGTCTTCTAGGCATTGGGTCTGAGGTGAAGTGCTGACCCCATTTCTGGGCTGTTTCCGGAGGACCTGGGCAGGCGTGGTGATGGAGCTGGTGTTCTCACAGCTGAGAACCACTCCAGCGTCAAGCCCAGAGCTTGTCCTATCCCGTCTTATTCTCTCCCCTCCCCGCTCCCCACTTCTGCCCTCTGGACGCCTCTGCTTGGCACTAGGCACTGGGAGGAGGCCTGCTTGGCCGGAGAGAACTGTGTTCCTTTCTGGTTTACAGTGGCCTCCGCACTGGGGAGTCACAGCTCCTGAAGCTGCCAGACACGTGGGCCACCTGGCTGCCTCAGTTTCCTCATCTGGCCAGCACAGGAATTCCAGCCTACGTGTTGGCAGGATTCTGAGCCGCGATCTCTCCTTTCCCTTCCTTTGGCTGGCATATGAGGACGGGTACAGAATGTTCCAGCCCCACCCCTTCCCTCAGTGGGTTTTTGATTCATGAACATTCCCACTGTACTTCCCCATGGCCCAGCTCCATGCCAGGCTTAGAGATGCCAGGATGAGTAAAACCCAGGCTTCTGCTTGGGCCAAGAAGGGAGTTGGGCACATAAAGAACCAATAGGGAAAAGGCAGACTTTCCAAGCCCCTTGGCGTCTGCTCCTGTGAGTCTCCTGGAAGGTCCCTGTTTTATAGACAGACGCTGGAGTTCCTCTTCGGTTCCTGTGCCTACGTCCTTTCACTTTCACTTTCTGTGGGCACTGCACCAGCCCACATCCCTGGACTCCGTGACCATCACAGAAGGGAACCTGCTGAGAGATTTTCTCTGCCGCACGGGGACCCTGCCAGAGCTTGGAACTCTGTGAGATCGCTTCCCGCAGATTCCCAGGACCCGGAGTCTGAAGGCTGAGCCCAGAGGAAGCCATTGACGGAGGTGACAGCACACGGTGTGTGGTGGTGGGGAGGGGAGGGCCTGGGCATTTGGGGAGGGGAGCAGTAGACTGGAGTCAGTGCATCCATAGGCTTTGAAATGTACCACGAGTTTCACTTCACCTGGGTTGGTATCTTTACAGCAGTGTTCTGGGTCTGCCCCTGGGGGTTGCCGTGGGTTATGTACACAGGTCTGGGCTCGGGCTTCTGTAGGGAACCCAAATACAAGGGAATGAAAGGCATGCCTTCTGGAGTTGCTCTGCTTGGGTTCAGATCCTCGCTCTACCTCGTCTAGCTTTCAACCCTTGTGCAAGTCACCAAGCTTCTCTGTGACTCAGTTTCCTCATCTGTAAATTGGGGCTGACCCTAGTACCAAATTCAGAGTGGTTGGGAGGGTTAATCAAAAGCACTTAGGGTGGTGCCTGACACGTTATATGTGATTAATTAATAAACATTAGCCATTATTGAAGAGAGAGCTATGGTAGCGTGAATCCAACCAGCATAGAAGGGACCTCTCATTGAGAAATGACTCCCTGATTCCTCAGGAGACATTGCTCCTAATATTAACGACATCCTTTTAAAATTTTTTTTAAAATTTTATTTACTTTTGGCAGAGCACCAAAAATTCTTCACTACTGCCTGTGGGGTTTCTCTGGTTGCAGTGAGTGGGGGCTATCCTGTAATGGCAGCACATGGGCTTGTCAGTGCAGCGGCTTCTCTTGTCGCAGAGCACAGGCTTTACTTAGGGCACACGGTCTTCAGTAGTTGCGGGATGCAGCCTCTAGGGTGCGGGC
The DNA here is from genome assembly GCF_023699985.2 of Odocoileus virginianus. Lineage (NCBI taxonomy): Eukaryota > Metazoa > Chordata > Mammalia > Artiodactyla > Cervidae > Odocoileus > Odocoileus virginianus. The sequence goes on along the minus strand of NC_069693.1, from coordinate 41,043,761 downwards.
TCAGTAATTGTGGCACACAGGCTTGGTTGCCCTGCAGCATTTGGAATCTTCCCGCACCAGGGTTCGAACTGTGTCCCTTGTGTTGGCAGGTGGATTCTTAACCACTGAACCACCAGGGAAGTCATACACTTGTTAAACCAGGGATGATGCATAGATATGGGAGCCAGGGGCCTTCATTTAACTCCCGGCTGCTTCAGACCCTCTGTGAGACCACGAGCCAGTTTGCCTTCTCTGGGCCTCAGTTTGCACATCTGTACAATGGGGAGCTTGCCTTGGTAGTGTCTGAGGGTACAGCCGTGGCTGGCTTGGCCTCAGGGTGGGGCAGACTTGCCCTCTCCACTACCCTCCGCCTGCTTTCTGAGAAGCCCTGCGCTAACCTCATTCTCCTCCCAGATTGTGAAATGTGCGCACAAGATGCTTTTCAGACACAGAGAAGCCAGCTGGTGGAGTTGCTGGTCTCGGGGTCCCTGGAGGGCTTTGAGAGCATTCTGGACCAGCTGCTTTCCCGGGAAGTCCTCTCCTGGGAGGACTATGAGGGGCTCAGCCTCGTGGGCCAGCCCATCTCCCACTTGGCCAGGCGCCTCCTGGACACTGTCTGGAATAAGGGTGCTTGGGGCCGTGAACAACTGACTGCAGCTGTGAGGGAGGCCCAGGCTGACAGCCAGCCCCCCGAGCTTCCCAGCTCCTGGGACCCCCACTCACCCCACCCAGCCCGTGACCTGCAGAGTCACCGACCAGCCATCGTCAGGAGACTCTACGGCCACGTGGAGGGTGTGCTGGACCTGACACAGCAGCGGGGTTTCATCAGCCAGTACGAAACTGATGAAATCAGGCGGCCCATCTTCACATCATCCCAGCGGGTAAGCACTTCCCCCTTGGCTCACCAGAATTCAGAGGAAAAGTGTGCTTAGTTATTGAGACTAGTTCGTGAAATCAGGCCTGCGGGGAGATGTGGGTCATAGTCCTCCTCCTTTAAAGGTGCGTGTGTGTGTGTGCGTGCGTGCTCAGTCTTGTCAGACTCTTTGTGACCCCATGGACTGTAGCCCACCAGGCTCTTCTGTCCGTGGGATTTTTCAGGCAGGAATACTGGAGCGGGTTGCCATTTCCTTCTCCAGGGAATCTTCCCAACCCAAGAATCGAACCCATGTCTCCTTTGTCTCCTGCACTGACATACGGATTCTTTACCACTGTGCCACCTGGGAGCCAGCAGGCTTTCCTGGCCGTCCAGCGGTTAAGACTCCACGTTCCCACTGCAAGGTGCACAAATTTGATCCCTGGTCAGAGAACCAAGATCCCACATGTTGCAAGGTGTGGCAAAAATCAATCAATAAAAATAAATAAATAAAGGTAGCTGGGGAGGTAAAAGTTGCTGTGGATTTTTGGGATCATGCCACTTCTGATGCGAGATGCTGTTATGCGGTGGCGAGCATCTTGGATTCTGAAGTGAGGATGATGCAGGCTCAAGGCCTGTGACTTCAGATTTCTCTATGGAAACCCTCATTTCTAATCTCTCCTGTCTCAGATTCCTCATCTGGGAAACATCAGTAAGGTCTTGGGAGAATTCAATGAGGTGAGCTACATAACTCTTAGAACACTACCTAGCACATAGTAAGCACTCATCATGGAGAAGGAATTCTTGTATTCCTGTATTCAGTATTCTTGCCTGAGAAATCCCATGGACAGAGGAGCCTGGCGGGCTACAGTCCATGGGGTCACAAGAGTTGGACATGACTTAGCAACTTAACCACCACCAAGCACTCATTAGCTTACTGTTTGCTACTATCAGTTCTGTCACTGGTGATATTCTGTACTTGTTCACTTTTAGTGCTGTCTGCTTTAAATTAACAGCTCAACAGATCACAAAAATTTATTAAGTTAAATCTGTGTTTAATAATTAATACAACACACTATGTACTTATGTAGTTTAAATGCCCACATAGGACTTCTATATGAAATTGCATTAGATCATAAACATTCGGGGTTATGATAACTGCCTCTGAAAATGTCATTCCACAAGAACAGAAAAATGTCTTTGGGGTATTTCTGAAGCTCTTTGTTTTGTTTTCCCCCAAAGAGTGATGCAGATGGAACAGTCATTAACAGCCCACTTTATGGACTGGGAAATTGAGTCTCAGAAAAGTGAAAAAAAGCTCACAGTAGTTAATGAGAGGGCCAGACTAATTAATTGAATTCATTAATTAGAATTATATGAATCTATTTTGATGCCTACTATGTACCAGTTTCTGTCTTAAAGCTTATTGTGCTGAGAACCTTGAACATAGTAGGCACTCAAGAAATATTTGTTGATGAAATAATGAATTATTGAATGAATGAATGAATTAGAACACATTGCAGTGTTAGGATGGAGTGGGTTTATTTCATTTCTTATTTTGTAATAATGTTATTATAAAAGATTTATTGGAGTATAGTTCATTTACAGTGTTGTCTGCTTTATCATTTGAATTTTAAACATTTGCTTGAAAAATTATTTCACATCAATTTTTGCTTCTTTTGGAAAGCTCTCGTGTGTAATTTATTGATAGCATCTCTGAAGAGCAAAATCATTGATGATATTTGGGCAATGTTTCAGATGATGGAGGAGCCATGCGACTGCTCTAAATGAAGGAATGTGTATGGTCGCAAAATGTCAAGGGGACTTTTTAGGTTTGATTTTTGTCTTTTTTTTTTTTTTTTTAACGCATATATATGGAATTTTATTTTTTTTTTATTAGTTGGAGGCTAATTACTTTACATCATTACAGTAGTTTTTGTTGTACATTGAAATGAATTAGCCATGGATTTACATGTATTCCCCATCCCAGTCCCCCCTCCCACCTCCCTCTCCACCCGATCCCTCTGGGTCTTCCCAGTGCACCAGGCCCGAGCACTTGTCTCATGTACCCAACCTGGGCTGGTTATCTGTTTCACCCTAGATAATATACATGTTTCAATGCTGTTCTTTTGAAACATCCCACCCTCGCCTTCTCCCAGAGTCCACAAGTCTGTTCTATACATCTGGGTCTCTTTTTCTGTTTTGCATATAGGGTTATCGTTACCATCTTTCTAAAGTCCATATATATGTGTTAGTATACTGTAATGGTCTTTATCTTTCTGGCTTACTTCGCTCTGTATAATGGGCTCCAGTTTCGTCCATCTCATTAGAACTGATTCAAATGAATTCTTTTTAATGGCTGAGTAATATTCCATGGTGTATATGTACCACAGCTTCCTCATCCATTCGTCTGCTGGTGGGCATCTGGGTTGCTTCCATGTCCTGGCTATTATAAACAGTGCTGCGATGAACATTGGGGTGCACGTGTCTCTTTCAGATCTGGTTTCCTTGGTGTGTATGCCCAGAAGTGGGATTGCTGGGTCATATGGCAGTTCTATTTCCAGCTTTTTAAGAAATCTCCACACTGTTTTCCATAGTGGCTGTACTAATTTGCATTCCCACCAACAGTGTAAGAGGGTTCCCTTTTCTCCACACCCTCTCCAGCATTTATTGCTTGTAGACTTTTGGATAGCAGCCATCCTGACTGGCGTATAATGGTACCTCATTGTGGTTTTGATTTGCATTTCTCTGATAATGAGTGATGTTGAGCATCTTTTCATGTGTTTGTTAGCCATCTGTATATCTTCCTTGGAGAAATGTCTGTTTAGTTCTTTGGCCCATTTTTTGATTGGGTCATTTATTTTTCTGGAGTTGAGCTGAAGGAGTTGCTTGTGTATTTTTGAGATAAATCCTTTGTCTGTTGCTTCGTTTGCTATTATTTTCTCCCAATCTGAGGGCTGTGTTTTCACCTTGCTTATAGTTTCCTTTGTTGTGCAAAAGCTTTTAAGTTTCATTAGGTCCCATTTGTTTATTTTTGCTTTTATTTCTGAAATTCTGGGATGTGGGTCATAGAGGATCCTGCTGTGATTTATGTCGGAGAGTGTTTTGCCTATGTTCTCCTCTAGGAGTTTGATAGTTTCTGGTCTTACATTTAGATCTTTAATCCATTTTGAGTTTATTTCTGTGTATGGTGTTAGAAAGTGTTCTAGTTTCATTCTTTTACAGGTGATTGACCAGTTTTCCCAGCACCACTTGTTAAAGAGGTTATCTTTTTTCCATTGTATATCCTTGCCTCCTTGATTTTTGTCTGTTTTTGAAGTATGCGTTTGGTGTCCAAGTGAGTTTGGGTAAAGCTGATTGAGACTGATGGAATAAGCCTGCTCAAGGCTGCTTTAAAGAGTTCAGAGTATTTACGTTCAAGTGTCTTAGAACAGCTGTGTTGTGGTCCTCTATCACGAGTACACGTGAAACCTACATTGTACCTTGCGCTGTAGTCCCTGTGGGGATTACAGAGACTCGGAGAAATCACTACTCATTCAAGTAATTTCTGTCTTCCAAGAATTATTCTTCCCATTCTTTATAGATTTATGTCTTTTTCGTTTTTTAAGTTGTTCACTCTTTCAATGAGTCTTAAGAGGGGACCACACTGGATGTGTGTTCAAGTGTTCACTTCACCACCTGATACTGCATTGACTTCTTTAAATGCATCTTATCGCACAGATGTTTTTCTGGCCTTTCACTGTGGTGGAAGAGAGAGGCTCATGGCATTGCCATAGGTGGTAGAGACATTCTCACACCTCTCCATTTGCCTTTCTGGATAAATAATGACTTTTTGCTTTCCCCACAGGCAAGAAGGCTCCTTGATCTCGCCACAGTGAAGGCGAATGGGTTGGCTGCCTTTCTTCTACAGTGTATTCAGGAATTACCGGTCCCATTGGCCCTGCCTTTTGAAGGTATATATGTATTTTTCTCATTTATCAGAAAGGGAAAGGAAGACTTTCAGATTCATGGTGAAGAGAAAAAACATCAGAATGAGACTTGTCAGCTAGAATCTCACTTACTGGCTGTGTAAACCTCCCTAAGACTCAGCGTCTCATTTTAAGGGTAACATCACCACTGTTTGCGGGCATCCCTGGTGGCCCAGTGGTAAAGAATCCACCTGTCAATGCAGGAGATGGAGGTTTAATCCCTGGGATGGGAAGATCTCCTGAAAAAAATGGCTACCTACTCTAGTATTCTTGCCTGGGCAATCCCATGGACAGGGGAGCCTGGTGGGCTACAGTCTATGAGGTTGCAAAAGAGTTAGACATGATTTAGTGACTAAACAACAATAACAACAACAACACTGTCTCATTGGGATGTTGAGAGGATTAATGTGTGTACTGTTAGGGTTTGCTTTTATTTCTTTTTACCCTGCAGAGTGATCACTGGAGCAGCCTTGTCTTGAGGGCTAATACTGGCCTTTCTTACTGGCTCTTCTCTCCTTACTTGTATTGGAAAGATACAGAAACACTTTTTGATGGCTGGTATCTCTTGATCTCTGCAGTTTAGCTACTCATCATCAGAAACTTAGGAGCCAAATGGATTTAGATAATGCGATATCTCTCATCTCGCATGGTCACCGACCCAACTCAGGAATGGGAGAGGCTCGGATAGCACAGCCCGAACATCCCAGGCATCCTGCCAAGTGCTTTATTTATAATGTCTGTCCTTGGCAACAACCCTGAGAAGTAGGTATTGTTTCCTCCGCTTTGCAGATGTGGAAACTAGGGCAGGGAGGTTGAGTGACGAGGTAGGGGAGGATGGATCTGGCTTTGGACCATCTGCACCTATACTTCCTCTTTTCTTGGTAGAAGAGCTCATTGGTTGTAAAGCCTCATGTGTCTTATTCCCGTATTACCATCAGGAAAGCTCGTTACCATCAAGGCCCCATGACTTGTGCATGGTGCTGACAGATGGATTTATCACCTCGGGCTCTGCCCACTGAAGGAAGAATGCCTGGAGGCCTGTGCTTGGCATCTGGGTCTGCACCCTCTCACCTGAGAACAGAACGCAGACATCAGTACACGATAGGGGATGCACAGCTCCGAGCATGGTACCCTGCTTAGCCCTTGGTTAATGTTTGCTGTTGGTATCATCAACCTCAGCTGGCTATTCATGCATGGTTAACACTGTGCCATGGTGCAAGATTCCCAAAGGTGACAATTGACATGTGTTTGTTTTTAAAATTTTTTCCCCTGAAGAATCTTGATATGATTGTTGGCAGCTGGAAATCCTGCATGGAAAATCACAGTATTAGGAAAAAATATACATTTTGCAGTCTCCATTCAGTGCTCCTAGTTTATCCAGCTGGCATTAAGGGCAAAGACCGTCGTCAGCTTTGGGAACAGAGGAGGAAACAACAATCACAGGGCCTGTCCTTTGAATGACCATAAATACAGCTTCAATGTGCTCAGAGCGCTCTGTGAGAATTACCTTTTAGCTTTTGAGTTGAGAACAAATGGGTCAGTACCTGGTTGGGGGCAGTGAGGCAGTGATACTCTGTGGTCCTACCGCCTGGGGCTCTGGACCATCACTTCTCAATTTCCTATAAAAAGAACCAACCCCTGCCCCTGGGAGTGGTTTGCTAATGTTGGTATAATGTGAGGATGATGAAGGCAAAAGGCGAAGAGGCCAGCAGAGGATGAAATGCATCACCAACTCAATGGACATGACTATAAGCAAACTCTGGGAGATAGTGAAGGACAGGGAAGCCTGGCGTGTTGCGGTGCATGGGGTCCCCAAAAGTCGGATATAACTTAGTTACTGAACAGCAACAAAAGGAAAAACAGCACCCTTGTGGACATATCATAGACATGAGAACTTGTATTGCAGATGTTTGTATGAAGAGTATGGGGAAGTAGATCTTGATTAGGGCATATTGTCCAGGTCCTTGATCTGGGCGCCCCAGTGGCCCAGATACCATCCACCGCTGGCTCCACTCACATAAACTAGGATAAGCTTCCCATCTCAAGGTCTTCAGTTTAATTACATCTGTCTAATAATCCCTTTTGCAAGTAAGTTAACATATTCACACATGCTGTGAATTAAAATGTGGGTGCCTTAGAGGGGCCACTGATGTGCCTACTGCTTCCAGTAATCATAATGATAATAAACACCATTCTGTGAGAGTTAACTGTATGTCATCATTCTTTTAAACTCTCCTTTTTCTCATTTCTTCCTAAAACAATCCTGCAAGGTGTGGATTGTTCCCAGTAAAGATAAGAATGCTAAAGCCAGAAAGGATGAGACGCTTGCCCAAGTTGATGGTAGACCCAGATTTCAAACTCAGATGTATCTGACTTCAGAAACTGAGCTCCTGTGTCCTTAAGCCTTCTGTTTCCCTTTATAAAGAATAGCTGAGACTGAGTGGTGAGGGGACTTGTCTAAGTCTACTGAACCAACATGGTGGGACAGACATCAAAATGCAGGTCTTCTGATCCCAGCCTGGTGCTCCTGATCTTCTCTATAGCTCTTTGCAATGTCAGTAACGATAATGGTGCTAGGCAAAGTCTTTTGAGCACTTCGTGTTGGACACTGAACAAAGAACATTATCTTCATTGATCCACGAGTTTTCACCTGGGTCCCTACCTGTAAAATGTAGGGACCACCACTTCTCCTGTCCCACAGAAGGGAAAACTGAGTCTCGGGAAGGTTACATGACCAACCTCAACGTCCATGGCTTGTGAGTGGACAGCCAGGATGGGCACTGCACATGCGTCACATCTCATTTCCTCGAGGCAGCCCACCCCTCATCAGGGCCCATTTTCACCATGGTCCCAGCGCCTCTGTTTCTTCTTCTGTCTTCCAGATGCCGCCTGTAAGAAGTACATGTCCAAGCTGAGGACCGTTATATCAGCTCAGTCTCGCTTCCTGAGCACCTATGATGGAGCTGAGACTCTTTGCCTGGAAGAAGTGTATACAGAGAATGTTCTGGAAATCCAGACGGAGGTGGGCGTGGCTGGACCGCCGCAGCAGAGCCCTACCACTCTAGGCCTGGAGGAGCTCTTCAGCACGCGTGACCATTTCAACAAAGAGGCAGACACTGTGCTGGTGGTGGGCGAGGCGGGCAGCGGCAAAAGCACGCTCTTGCAACAGCTGCACCTGCTCTGGGCTTTGGGGCGGGCCTTCCAGGAATTTTTCTTTGTCTTCCCGTTCAGCTGCCGGCAGCTGCAGTGCCTGGCGAAACCGCTGTGCGTGCGGACGCTGCTTTTCGAACACTGCTGTTGGCCCGACCTCGGCCCCCAGAACGTTTTCCAGGTCCTCCTTGACCACCCTGAACGCATCCTCTTAACCTTCGACGGCTTTGATGAATTCAGGTTCAGGTTCACGGATCGGGAGCGTCACTGCTGTCCGACCACCCCCACGTCAGTCCAAAGTCTGCTCTTCAACCTTCTGCAGGGCAACCTGCTAAAGAACGCCCGCAAGGTGTTGACCAGCCGTCCAGGCGCGGTATCCGCGAGCCTCCGAAAGCACGTGCGCATCGAACTCAACCTCAAGGGCTTCTCGGAAGAGGGCATCGAACTGTACCTGAGGAAGCGGCATCGCGAGCCTGGGGTGGCCGACCGCCTCCTCTGCCTGCTCAGAGCCACCTCGGCCCTGCATGGTCTGTGCCACCTGCCCGTCTTCTCCTGGATGGTGTCCAAATGTCACGAGGAACTGTTGCTGCAGGGCCAGGGGTCCCCAAAGACCACCACGGATATGTACCTGCTGATCCTGGGGCACTTTCTGCTGCACGCCTCCCCGCAACCCTTAGCCACCCATGGTCTGGGACCCAGCCTGATTCAGGGCAGGCTCCCCACGCTCTTGCACCTCGGCCGCCTGGCTCTCTGGGGCCTGGGCACGTGCTGCTACGTGTTCTCAGCCAAACAACTGCAGGCGGCACACGTCGACAGTGAGGACCTTTCTCTTGGCTTCCTGGTGCGTGCCAAGAGGGTTGTAGCCGGGAGTACGGCCCCCCTGGAATTCCTGCATATCACCTTCCAGTGCTTTTTTGCTGCATTCTACCTCGCCCTCTCTGCAGACACCCCGCCATCCTCGCTTAGACATCTCTTCCAAGGTCACAGGCCTGGAAGCTCGCCTCTGGCCAGGATGCTCCCCAAATTGTTCCTGCGGGGCTCCCGATGCAAAGAGGGCAGCGTGGCCGCTTTGCTGCAGGGGGCCGAGTCACACAACCTCCAGATCACAGGGGCCTTCCTGGTGGGGCTGTTGTCCCAGGAGCACCGGAGCTTGCTGGCCGAGTGCCAGGCCTCTGAGACGGCCCTGCTCCGGCGCCGGGACTGTGTCCGGCGGTGTCTGACCCGCAGCCTCCGCCAGCACTTCCGTTCCATCCCATCCGCTGTGCCCGGTGAGGCCAAGAGCATGCACGCCCTGCCCGGCTTCCTCTGGCTCATCCGGAGCCTGTACGAGATGCAGGAGGAGCGGCTGGCGCGGGAGGCAGCGCGCAGGCTGAACGTTGGGCACCTCAAGCTGACCTTCTGCAGTGTGGGCCCGGCCGAGTGTGCCGCCCTGGCCTTCGTGCTGCGCCACCTCCGGCGGCCTGTGGCCCTGCAGCTGGACCACAACTCTGTGGGCGACATCGGCGTGGAGCAGCTGCTGCCTTGCTTGGGCGTCTGCAAAGCTCTTTAGTGAGTGATGCTGGGTGATGCTGGCTGGGCTCTGTGGGAATGCTGCCATCCTGGTGCAGGTAGGGGAGCCCCCTTTATGCTGGGAGCCAGGAGTCCAGGCCCAGCCCCTTGTGTGCAAAGACCCAGCCGAGACCCCCTCCCCAGTCTGCACCTTAGATTCAACTTATGATAATGATAGTCGAAATTCATGGAATGGCCGGACTGTCAGACACTGAATTTCAGTTTCCCCAGAATTACCTCCTTTAATTTATTTTAAAATATTTTTTTGCTCTGTGAGGCATGTGGGATCTTAGTTCCCTGATCAGGGATCGAACCCACATCCTTTGTGTAAAAAGCATGCGGTCTTAACCACAGGACCGCAAGGGAAGTTCCAGAATTACCTCCTTTAATCCCCACAACCACCCTGGGCTCTAGGAAGGGATGTTATTATCCCTGTGCTATGCGTCCTTAGTTGCTTCAGTTCTGTCTGATCCTGTGACCTTGTGAACGTAGCCTTCCAGGCTCCTCTGTCCATGGGATTCTCCAGGCAAGAATACTGGAGTGGGTTGCCGTGCCCTCCTCCAGGGGATCTTCCCGACCCAGGGGTTAAACCCACATATTCTGTCTTCTGCATTGGCATTGGTGCCACCTGGGAAGCCCTTATTATCCCCAGCATCCTTGATTTTAGGTTCCAAAGCAATGTAACTTGTCCAGGATCACACAGGAAATGGCAAAACTGGGATTCACAGTTGGCAGCTTTCTCGTTACCAGTCTCAGCTCCCCACAAGCAACCTGTGTTATGGATGGGCTTCAGAGGCACCATGGCAGCCTTGAAGTCAAAGGCAAAGTTTGGTGTAATATGTGTCTGTATTAGGAACTACCCTCAAATCAGAGGTGACTACACCCCATGAGAGATTTCATTTTGATTTTTGAAACTTTATTTATTAACTTATTCTTAATTGAAGTATAGTTGACTTACAATATAGTATTTGTTTTAGGTATACAGCAAAGTAATTTGTTACATACATACATATATATATGTCTATATATTTCTCTATTCTTTTCCATTCTAGTTTGTTACAAGATATTGAATATAGTTCTCTGTGGTATACAGTAAATCCTTATTGTTTATTTTGTATTTGGTAGGGTACTTCCCTGGTGGCTCAGATGGTAAAGAATCCACCTACAATGCAGGAAACCTGGGTTCGATCCCTAGGTTGGGAAGAGCCCCTGGAGGAAGGCCTGGCACCCCCCTCTAGTATTCCTGCCTGGAGAATCCCATGGACAGAGGAGCCTGGTGGGCTATGGTCCATGGAGTTGCAAAGAGTTGGACGTGATTGAGTGGCTAAGCACAGCACACCTGTTAATCCCATACTCCCTTGAGAGTCTTCCAAATCCCAATGAGATGGAAATTTGGAGACCCAAGAGATAGACAGTGGCCACAGAGTTTCACCTGCTTTTTACCTCTTTGTGTAGTGGAGAGATCTAACCTGGCTGTACTGCTCTCAGCCCCCATCTGAAGCTGTGAGCTTTCCCACTTAGGAACGTCTGTGCCCTGCCCCCGCGGGCCTCTCTGCACCCACAGGCCAGATGAGGGCAGAGAGGTACCCAGGTCAGGTGGCCAGTATGCTGCAGGCTCCCAACTTCCTTTCCAGACTTGAATGGGGATTTCTGCTCCCTGTTTTAAACCTCTGAGAAAGCGGAAGTTTTAGCTTAAACTTACAATCGACTCGCAGCCTCTCCAGGGCTTTATGTCTACTCTAGGGGACCTTATATTTACCCTGAGCAAGGAACAAACCTCTCCTTGACTATATTAGGGTGACATACCTTTCCCTGGACCAAACCAGGGAGACATTTTTGTCTGTGGAGCAAGTACGTGGATATCTATTAGAAACTGTGTAGTGGCTTTTGTTATCAAGGACATAGGTTTCTAAATGTAGCATATAACGTATCACAGAGAGTTGATATGTATATGTGTTGTGCTATCCTTAGTTGGTTCAGCTGTGTCTGACTCTTTTTGGCTCTCTGTAGTCCACCAGGCTCCTCTGTCCATGGGATTCTCCAGGCAAGAATACTGAAATGGGTTGTCATGCCCTCCTCCAGGGTATCTTCCCAACCCAGGGGTTGAAGTCGCATCTCTTTAGTGTCCTGCATTGGGCAAGCAGGTTTTTTTTTTATCACTAGCGCCACCTGGGAAGCCCCTAATATGTATATGATACAGAGTTAATATATATGATAAATACGAATATATAGGGAGGAAGCTGTTGGGTGATTTGAGGAGAGTTTAATAAAGGGACAGCTTACAAAAGCTTGGGCAGTAGTTAGGAAGAGCAGATGGGATGTTAGGAAGAGAGGGATGATGCAGGCTCCTGAGCCTGGGGTGGGGTAGGGACAGGGCTGTTAGCCTCCTTAGGCCTGAATGCGAAGAGCTGACTCATTAGAAAAGACCCTGATGCTGGCAAAGATTAAAGGCAGAAGGAGAAGGGGACGACAGAGGATGAGATGGTTGAATGGCATCACCGACTCAATGGACATGAGTTTGAACAAGCTCTGGGAGCTGGTGATGGACAGGGAAGCCTGGCGTACTGCAGTCCATAGTGTTGCAAAGAGTCGGACACTAAGCGACTGAACACCAGCAGCAAGGCCTGAAGGGGTGGGGGTGGGCGAGTAGTTATTGGCTGGGAGGCGGGTGTGCCTGGAAGGAGGGAGGCGGCAGCAGCCTGGAAGGGCAAGGGCTGGCCCTCCCTCTCCTCCTCACTCTTGCTTTAACCCACAGGGAGCCCCCAGTCAGGGTGTCTGTAGGAATCAGCCCCCCAGGACTGACAGCCAGGTGGAGAAGGGGAGAGTGGGTCTGGCTGGATAGCTGGGACATGGCAGCACACTCTCTGGTTCCCTAGGAAGGAGGAATCCTAATTTTTTTTTCACTCAGGAATTTCAAGACCTGTCTGTGGGAGCTGTTTTCTTGATAGAAATATGAACAAGCATTTTTATGGATAGTGGACCCACAGTTCTTGAAGGGGTCCTTGAATTCCAAGAGGTCAAGAGCCTCTGGTCTGGATGATCCTCAGTAGATGGATCCCTAGAAAGAATGGATCCCTTCTTGGCTGGGAAACGTGACTCCAACATGGCCTGGAAGGGTTGGGAAAGATGAGGATGGTCTGGTTCTAGTGCTCAGACAAAGGGGGCTTGTGGAAATGCAGGTTCTTGGGCCCGTTCCTCAAATTCTCATTCTGTAGGTTTGAGGTGGGGGCCCTGGAATTTAAGTTTTTAACAGTGATTCTGCTGTAAGAGGTTCAGAGGCCACACTGTGAAGACTGCTGGTCTGTGGGAACCAGCTTGAATTTCCATTCGCAGTGAAAGTCCCTGACCAGGTTCCACCACACTTTGCCCTGCACACACTTTAGTACTGAAACCGCCATCGCTACGGGGGAGGGGCAGGCAGCAGCTGTGAGCCTGCTGAGTGGGCATTTCCTGTGGGTAGAGGGACAGACAGACAGACAGGGAGTGAGGGAGGGGGGCAGAGAGGGAAAGAGACGGAGACAGGAGGGAAGGAAGTAGGGAAGAGAGAGAGGGAGGGTTCTCTCCCATGGTGCCACACTGTGTCTCTCCCACTCCAAATTGTCTCCATGCCAACCCAAACCCTCAGGCTCCAAGGAGCCCCGTGCACAAGGGGCCCCGTGCGTGCAGATTTCTTGAGACCCTGGTTCTGACACTAGGGCCATGGCTTTCAAAGTTGTCGGACCACAACCCCATGGTGAAGGAGAGGGTAAGCAAGCACCCAGACATGTCAAACTGAAATTTCACAAAATGACTTTCTCTTACTAACCCTGGTACACTTTGCTCTCTTTTTCCTTCCTGTTCTGTTTCCAGTCTAAAAAGGCTGCTCCAGACCTTCAGAGTTGATTTCGTGACCCACCCATGCATGAATCTGACCTTAGAGCCCCGAGCAGGCCGTAAGGGAGAGGCTGGCCGTGTGATGTGGTTTACAGGAGACTTTGAGCCGGAGCGACTGAACACACACACACACAGACACACACACGGAGCTGGAACACCTAGGCTCCAATCTTCTAGACCCTGTGTCACTTGGCTTGCTGGGCCTCAGCAAGTTTCCTTCTCTCTCATGAGCATCATAATAGTACCTACTTCGTCAGATTAAAGAGGATTAAACATCAGTACTATTGGAACGTGCTCCATATGTCTGAACAATCAGATTACAGGTTTTACTATGTGCCAGGTGCTCACAGGGCTTTATGTGCACTGTCTCTTTAAATCCCCACCAGAGCCCAGTGAGGCTCACTTTACCTTCCTTCCTTTTTCACCAGTGAAGGGACCAGCAAATAGCTAGTCAGGTGACTGTCCAGGATCAGAACCTTCTTTGAGGGACTCCAGAGAGCTTGAGGTGTTAACCTTTAAGTCAGGCCCCAAGCTGACCAAAAGATGCAGAATCATGAGCACAGTGAATAAAACACACGGATCCCTGAGCCCTGCCCCACACTTGCAGACTCACTAGTTCTGGGGAAGGGGCCAGAGAGTCTATTTTAGGAGCACTATATGATGATCTTGTGATCAGGTGAGCTTTGGGGAACACTGTTCCCAAAGAGAAATGTTGGAAGGAACCTGCCAGGCAGAGGCTGGCTTGCAGGAGTATTGACATAGGGTGCTTGCTTGTTTCCAAAGTCTTAGCTGCTCTTGTCTGATTTTCTATCTGGTCGCCTGGATGGTGGTAACCACCATGACCCCCAGCGGTGGCCTGTCTAGTTCCCTGTGCCTTCCCCATGCTCCTTCTCACCTCGGAACTTTTGCGATGCTCCTTTTTCTTTTACAGAGCTGGAAACTGTGCCTGCAATTAGGTAGTGACTTCCTAAGGATTCCAGTGTTCATTAGTAGATACTCTGGGTCCCCACTTCCAAAGCCCTTCACCCCACCGAGTGCATGACATTAGCACCCTGGCCGGGCATGGGGGAGTGTCCACTTTTCTGGGGTGCTTTGTCCTTGCAGCATTTCCCAGTAGCTCAGAGGCTGGCACTTCAGGGTTAAGCAACAGTCTCTGGGGATTTTGTTCATTTTTTCCCCTCTTTCATTGACTCTGTGTTCAGATTTCTTTATTTTGTCTTTGTTTAGCTTGCGAGATAACAACATCTCAGACCGAGGCATCTGCAAGCTGGTTGAACATGCTCTCCGCTGTGAGCAGCTGCAGAAGTTAGCGTAAGTCAGGCTGTGGACATTGGGCCCCGTGTCCCCAGACTCAGCCCAAGCTGTGTGGCCTGGGCAACAATTGTGAGCAAGTGACGGGCTGGGAAGTTTGCATGGCCAGAGGGCACAGGGGACTCTTGAGGGTGGCAGCTACCTGGGGTTGGGGTGTCGCTGTCCGCTATGCTTTATCTCCACATCTCTTCTCTCTTGGAACTTTCCAGTCTGTTCAACAACAAATTGACCGACGGCTGTGCACACTCCATGGCCAGGCTCCTTGCGTGCAAGCAGAACTTCTTGGCTTTGAGGTGAGCCTGGGGCTTCCCTGCTCCTGGAGACTTTCATCCCCACAGCTGAGTCAGTTTGGTCTGGTTTCGCCCCATAATGGGCATATGACCTCACCTCGCTGAAAACAAGGACAGTGTCTCATTCTGAACACGGATTCACTCATGCTGTGACCTCCCCAGAAAACTCTGGACCAATGCTACTGAGGCTTCCTGCCCTTTGACCTTTAGCCCCCAGGACTGAGGAGGGTTTCCAGGACCTTTTTTCTTCCCTGTGTCTCAGAGTGTCACTGGCTCTCTGGGATGATCCATTCCTTGATGGTACATTGAACATATGTTGGGTCAGGGTAGGAATGCAGCAGTCACTTGCCACCACAGAGGCAGCCAGTTGCCAAAAAGCTCTCAGGAAGTCCTTCTATTGGTGGGTCCAGTGCTGAGCTTCCTGCTGGCTGACACAGCAAAGAATATGCCTGCAATGCAGGAGACATGGCTCCAGCCCCTCTGCTGGGAAGGTCTCCTGGAGTAGGCTATGGCTATCTACTCCAGAATTCTTGCCTGCAAAATTTCATGGACAGAGGAGTTTGCTGCAGTCTGTGGGATCACAAAGAGTTGGACAGGGCTGAGCAACTAACACTTTCACTTTCTAGTTTGATAAGTCCAAGTTTCTGCTGCTCCCCACCCTCTCAGCCTCAACTGGAAGCTCTCTCCCATCTGATACCATTGCATCATCCCCCCAGCTGGTCCACGGGTTGGCCTGGCTTCTTTTTCTCTCTGAGATGTTCTTGCCTCCTGGGTTTATGAGGCAGGGTTGTTGTTCATTCGCTAAGCTGTGTCCAACTCTTTGTGATCCCATGGACTGCAGCACGCCAGGCTTCCCGGTCCTTTACCATCTCTTGGAGTTTGCTCAAACTCATGTCCATTGAATCTGTGATGCCATCCAACCGTCTCATCCTCTGTCACCCCCTTCTCTTCCTGCCCTCAATGTTTGCCAGCATCAGGGTCTTTTCCAGTGAGTCAGCTCCTCACATCAAGTGGCCAAAGTATTGGAGTTTCAGCTTCAAAGTGAAGAATTGCTTCCATGCATTTGGGGATGAGCTGACATTTTAAAGTTGTTGACTCAGTCTTGGGCAGGGCAGCTGAAGCCAACACCAGAGGTACCATTCTGTACTGAGGACTCTCTTCTGCCTCCACCACCTGCTACCCTCAGCTCAGGAAGCCAAGAGCAGCTGTGGCCAGAGCTGGGCTGGTGCAACCTCCAGGGAGGGCTGTAAGGTAGCAAAAGCTGCTGCTCCCACTCCCAGAACTTGAGAGATCTGTGTTTTGGGTTAATATAGCACCTCAGTTGAGTGCATGGGGCTCTGGAGTCAGACTGACCAAGGTTTGGATCCAGCATCCCTGAGACTTGAATCCTCATTAGCTGTGTGACCTTGGGTCACACAGTGACCTCTGTTTTCTGTGTCTCTGTTTTCCCTTCTATAAAATGGAGAAAGTAATTATAGCTCATAACTCATAGGTAGTTGTGATGATTAGAAAGTGAAAGTCGCTCAGTGATGTCCAACTCTTTCCATGGACTGTAAGTTCATGGAATTCTCCAGGCCAGAATGCTGGAGTGGGTAGCCTTTCCTTTCTCCAGGGGATCTTCCCAACCCAGGGATCGAACCAGGGTTTCCTGCATTGCAGATGAATTCTTTACCAGCTGAGCTACCAGGGAAGCCCAAGAATACTGGAGTGGGTAGCCTATCTCTTCTCCAGGGGATCTTCCCAACCTAGGAATCAAACCAGTCTCCTGCATTGCAGGCAGATTCTTTACAAGCTGAGCTACCAGGGAAGCCCTGTGATGATTAAGCAAGTTAATATACATAGAAAGCTGGCAGAGTATCCCAGAACTTAGTGCCCGAGAGATGGTGGATAAATCACGTAAATTCTCAGCATGTTGATCCTGTTTGTCCAGTCCTCCAAGGAGGGATTATAGATAGCAACAAATTTGCCGGGGGAAATGCCTATGGGGGGAAATTGGGGAAGGGGGCTGGAGGGGGAGGCTGGGAGGGCCGCAGGCCTGACCCCGAAGGAGGGAGAGAGGGAAGGAAGGGTTGTCAGGAGGAAGCATCTTAGACCCCAGTGCAGTTTGGGGAGAAGACAGAGGCTTCTGGGGAGTCCTCCAGCCAGTGTGCCCGACAGGAGGCTCAGGTCTCCCAGTCCTTGGCTGGGAGCAGCCCATGGGAAGCAGGCCTTGGGGAAGGGGGGGCACTGGACTTGCCAGCACAGCAACTGGAGCCCTTGGTTACCCAGCAAGGTCAGAGGTCTGTCAGCTTAAAGTGAATGAAACTTCTTTGAAAGATGAAACTGGCAGTATTATTCCAGGAAGCCTGGAGCTGTGGGTGAGAGTTCCGGGGACCTCCCTGAAACTCTCTGAGGTGCCCAAATTTTGCTGAAACCCCGTCCTCCACCTCTGCCCGAAGGCTTAGCAGGATCCCTTTCTTACTTTCAGCCACCAGCTCCGCGCCCACCGCGCCCCCCCCCCCCAAGGCACTTTCAAAACAGGTAGATGCCACCCGCAGCCACCAGGGATGGGGCAGGCTGCGAGAGGAAAGCAGGGTCCAGCGCCCGCCCGCAGTCAGAGGAGAGGGTGGAAGAGTGAGTCACTCTCCCTCCCTGGGGGAGCCGCCTCCCTGGACTGTTGTGGTTCCTGCTCCTGCCTGTCGCAGTGCTTTGCAAAACCGGCTCTCCCAGGCCTCTCCCTTTGCTGGTGGAAAAAGAAGTCGCAGGAGCAGTCAGTGAGCTGAGCTGGAGCAGCACACACCGCGTCTCCTGCTGGAACTGGAGGCCTGGTTCCTGCGCCCTTCAGAGAGGCCCCCCACCCTTTCTTCCCTGTTTCTCCATCTGGGCCACACTCCTTGTGCACCCCTCTCCCCAGACCCGGGTCTGGGGGCGCAGTAAGGGTCCTCCTGCCCTGCTCTCTGTCTCAGTTTTCCTCTGTCTTCCCTTCCAGGCTGGGGAACAACCACATCACGGCCGCGGGAGCCGAGGTGCTGGCCCAGGGGCTCAGAACTAACAACTCCTTGCAGTTTTTGGGGTAGGTGGGATTCTGGGGCAGAGGGGCAGCACGCAGGGGTTGGGGACTTGTGAGGATTTAGGAGCAGGTGAAACCAACTCTTCAGCCCCAAGATCTCCGAGACAACCCCCCTTCCATCCCCCGCCCAGGCTGCCATGGGGAGGGAGAGCGTGGGCGGCCCTTGTTGCCTCTGCCTTGCTTTTTGCTCAATAAACAGGAAGTTCAGGATGTCAGGGTTGGGGGAGGGCAGAGCCCACGCGCAGTGGCAGGAAGCCCTCTGGTCCTCCAGGGCGCTGGAGCTGTGCTTCTCACCTTGGTCTATACCTGGGAACCACTGGGGAGCTCCTGAAGAAGGCCACTATCTGCCCCAGGCTAATTCAATGAATTATCTAGATGCAAGGTCCGGAATCAGTAATGTAAAAAAGCGCCCCAGATGATGTGCAGCCTGGGCTGAGAGTCAAGGAAAGAGAAGGAAGTGGGGAAGTTTGGACCCTGAACCTTGGACGGGAGGAGGCTGCACCAGGTCCTACAGAGCCCTGGCTTCCTGTGGGGTCATGCCAGGCAGGGGAGAGGGGTCAGACACAGGCGGGAAGGGCAGTCCACAGACCTTTGGGCCCGTGCGTAGGGCTTTCTCTGTTTGCTGGGCAGACAGGGTTGTACCTGTCCAGTCCCCTGGAGACTCTTTCCTGTCCTGTCTTGCCCTGGTGTAAACTAGGGTCTATTTGAAAACAAAACAAAACAAAACAAACAAACAAACACACAACAAAAAAAAATGGGGATTTTAGAACCCAAGACTGTAGGAAGAATGACTTTAGGGCCTGGGTGTTCCAACCCATTTTACAGGCAGGCAAGTTGCCCACCAGCTCTGTTTGAGCCCCGAGTGGGACTCTGTTGCTGGAGAGATAAGCCTTTGTCCAAAACGCATCAGTAGCATCACAGAGTCAAGGAGAGGGTGGCCTCGGCCCCTCTGAGCTCCTTCCTTCTTGAGATCACATCTGGGGTGTTTAGTTTTCAATGCCTATTTATGAAGGTACCTGTCTGGGCTTGGTCTTGTGCTAAAACCCCCAAGCACTATCACATGATAGACAGTTATGTAACTTGCTTTTTTTCCCTTAACACTGTATTATTACAGGTGTTTTGTTCATATCACATGACCTCACTTTTGAAAAAAACAGCTGCTTAGTATTCCAGTGGTTTGATGTTGTGATGTATTTCGTTGGTTTCATGCGCACTTTAGGTTGTGGGCAGGGTTTGTGCTATTACAGTGGCACACCCTGGAGTGCAGAGCGGTGCTGGCAGGGGGCCAGAGCTCAGTAAATGTTCACCTTATGAGTGAAAGTGCAGTGAGCATCCCAGCCCTCTCTGCCCACGTGGGCACCTCCGGGTCCATCCTAACTTCCCACATGGGAAATGGCCAGGTGCCAAGGTATGAGCTGGGCTCCATCTTTGAAAGGCATGTTTCCCAATTACAGAGGGCCTAGGGAGGAGGAGCCAGAAGGTGAAGGAGCTGGAGGCTACAAAGGAACTGGGGATGTGACAAAGGAGTGAGAGATGAAGAACCGGTGTGTGGAAGAGTTCGCCTTGTTCTGGGTGGTCCTAGAGGTCCCTAGTTAGGGACTCTTGAGTGGCAGTGAGCAGAAGCATGTCTGACCCAATGTCAGAAAAAAATGTCACAACTGTGCCTTGGCATTGAGAATGAGTTCCCCATCCCTGAGAATATGCACTGGGTACATATTTTGAAAGTCTGATTTAAAGAAACTAAAAAGTCTAATTGAAGTTTGGCCATCCCTCCAGAAAGATGGAGGCAGGCTCACTTTGCTGGGACCTGAGTCCCCGCTGAGACCTTTCTGGGACTGGGGAGTCCTGCCCCTCTGCCTGGGACCGCAGAGAGGTGGGGCATGTGTCTCAAACACCAAGCAGGTTCTCACTGACACTCTCTGTTTTCTCCATTGAATCTTTCAGGTTCTGGGGCAACCAGGTGGGTGACGAGGGGGCCCAGGCCTTGGCTGCAGCCTTGGGTGATCACCAGAGCTTGAGGTGGCTCAGGTAAGCCTCAGAGTTCGTCCTGCAGTTGATGGGGGAAGCCAGCGTGAGGAGGGAGGAGCCTGGGCCAGTTTTGAAGGTCTGTGAACTTCATTTTCACCCCGCTGTGTTAGACAGTGGGATGAGAAGAAAGAGCGCTGGAGTTGAAGTCAGGACACCTGGTTCTTTCTGGGTGACTTTGGGTCCCATTTCCTCTCAAGGGTCTTGATTCCCTATCTGTACTCGGAAGATCTTGGGCTGGATCAGATAGTTTAGTTGCTCAGTCATCTCCGACTCTTTGTGATCCCATGGTCTATAGTTTGCCAGGCTCCTCTGACCATGGGAATCGCCAGGCAAGAATACTGGAGTGGGTTGCCATTTCCTCCTCCAGGGGATCTTCCCGACCCAGGGATTGAACCTGGGTCTTCCAAATCTCCTGTGTCTCCTGCATTGCAAGCGGATTCCTTATCTACTGAGCCACTGGGGAAGCCCTGGATCAGATACACTTTTAAAAAATCATTTATTTATTTAGGCTATGCTGGGTCTTTGTTGCTTTGTTGCTTTTCTGTACTTGTCAAGAGCAGGGGTTACTCTCTGGTTGCAGTGCACGGGCTTCTCATTGCAGTGGCTTCTCTTGTCAGGGAGCACGGGCTCTAGGTCACACGGGCTTCAGTAGTCGCAGCACGTGGGTTCAGTGGTTGCGGCTCCGGGGCTCTAGAGCACAGCCTCAATAGTGACACAAGGGCATATGAGATCTTCCTAGACCAGGCATTGAACCCATGTCTCCTGCGTTGGCTGGTGGATTCTTTACCACTGAGCCACCAGGGAAGCCCTGGATCAGCTACACTTTATCTCAAGAGTCAACTCCAGTCTGTTAGGCGGAGCTGCTCAATAAACCATGTTGGGAAGGATTCTAAAACACTGCTTCTGGACTTAATGAAAAAGAGCACTGTAATCGGTTAGTCTGAAATGGAGCAGACCAGGACTTGTGGCAGTGTGTGCCATGCATTTTTCCCTTCTTGAGTTATCTTTGAAGTCCCTCACTGCTCTGACATATTTTTGTTTATTGACTACATCCAGCCTGGTGGGGAACAACATTGGCAGCGTGGGTGCTCAAGCCTTAGCATTGATGTTGGAAAAGAATGTGGCCCTGGAAGAACTCTGGTGAGTTTAAGGGATTCATCTCTCTAGGGAGGCAGACACTAGCCTTTTTTCATTCTCTGGCTTCATCTGTGGAAGCTGTTGTGTGTGTAAGACAAAGATGGGTGACTGAGTGATTGGGTGATTGTGTTTGTCTTTGTCCTAAGTGGCATGAAGCTTATAGAGCCTGGCTAACTCTTTTCATTGAATTTTTCAAACCAGTTTGATTGGTTTGTTGGTTTGTATGCTTCCTCCATGGCGCGTAATAGTTCAGAGCACAGACTCTGGAAAAGAGCAGGCTGAGCTTCAAGTCCTGCTGTGATCTTAAGCAAGTTAAGTAACAATCGCTGAATCTCATGTTTCTTACCTGTAAAACGAGTATGGATGCTTTCAACTATTAAATACTTCTGTAAAAATTAAATGAGATAACACCTGTAAGTAGCTTTGTACAGTGTCTGGCATATGTGTAAGCACTCCATAAATGTGAAATTGTAATAGGGTAGTGTCTCAATGGACATGAACTTGAGCAAACTCCAGGAGATGGTAAGGGACAGGGAAGCCTGGCATGCTGCAGTCCATGGGATCGTAGAGAATCAGACCCGACTTAGCAACTGAACAACAGCAAATGTTTCTACTACTCTTGGTGCTACTGCCACAATGATTGCTGCTGCCACTGCTATTAGTGTTTTGTTATTTCAAGGTGAATGTGGGTGCCTAAGAACCCTGGATATGAGAGTCAGGGTCATGTGCAAGGCGGAGTAGTTTGGGGGAGGTTAAAAGATGAACCATGAATCATATTTATCCTGATTCCAAGCTTTCCATCCCTTAGATGCCACTAGTTTAGCCTTCTTATGACATATTCTGGGCAGTTCCAAATTGTATCAAGGAGATAAAATGCTGAATGTTTGATTTTTTTTTCCCAGGAAGCATAAAGGTACTGAAACTTATTGAGCATTGTCACAAAATGGATATTACTGATGGTCCTTGACTGTCAGTGGGGCTCACTAGCTCAGCCAATGTACCATTGAGTATATCCTGATCAGATTCCACAGCTTGGAAATTCTTGTTAGAGAATTGTCTCACTGTGAATGTATTGGTTATGACTACATTAGGCTGTACGAGATGGAAAACCTCCATCTAAAGTGGCTTAAATCAGTATTTAATGTACATGCAGTTTGGAGGTAGGCAGCATATGGCTGTTATGGCAGCTACATATGGCCAGGAGGAGTCTGGACTCTCTCTCATTTTGATCTGTTTCATCCTCAGCATGTGGCTTTCTTCTCGTGGTTGGTTGCCTCATGGTTACAATGTGGCTGCTGCAGCACCTGCAGCACTCCTGTATTTCAGTGTCAGCCTCTATATCTAGGAAGGGCAAAAGCCTGGGTCTCTCCACTTTAAAGAGCATTCACAGAGTCCCCATCTGTCAACTTCTCCTATGTGTTGATGGCCATGTGGATGTCCCTTAGCCAACTCTGGCTGCAGTTGAGAGTGGGAAATGTAGTTCTTCCACCAAGCACATGGCTGCTCCAAATGAAATTAAGCTTCCATTAAGAAGAAAGAAGCAGAAAATGGATCTTGAGTCACTAGGACAAAAGGGAACTTTTGTGGAGGAGCCCTGGAGCAAATTCTCTCCCAGAGATGTCCCAGAAATTGAGGACCCTTACACTTTGCTTGACCTGTTTTTACTTTATTGGTTTTCAGATGTTGGATATTCTTAATCGGCAGAGGTGGGGCACATGGGTTCGTCTTTATTGGCATCATCTTATATAATAAACGTCGCCAGTCAACTGGGTTTTCTCCTTTATTCTTGCCAGCCTGGAGGAGAACCACGTCCAGGATGAAGGTGTGTGTTTCCTCGCCAAAGGACTTGCAAGAAATTCAAGTTTGAAAGTCCTAAAGTAAGGAATCTGTAAGCAGGAGCTAGACAGTAATGATCGGCCTTGAGAGGGGGTGTTTCTGAATAAGAAATCTGGGTGGCTTCCCAGCCTGGCTAATTCACACAAGGTGGCCGCTAGAAAACAGTCTTTCGGGGTCCTCCCAAATGCAGGCAAGGAGTAGTGAAGTGAAGCTGGGGAGGGAGAGTAACCAGAAAAGGGTGTCATCAAGCTGGTGATCACTGGGGACCAGTGGGGTGCAATCCTGTGGGCACGAGGCAGCAAGGGGTATTTATCCACCAACTGTCTCTCCTTCATGTATTGAGGTGTACTTGTGGGGATATTTGTTTTCCGGTGCTTCTGGTTTGCCCTGACCATGGTTAAGCATGCTCCTGGGTTCTGCAGAAAGATCTCCTACAGAGGGTGGAGGTCTCCCCAGCAAGCAGCTCCTCAGCAAGCAAGAGTTAGAGGTGAGAGCTGAGGAAATAGGGGTGGGTTGCCCACAGCATCTGCTCCGTGGCTTATAGGACATGCCCTTTTGCCTCTCCAGGAGCCTTCCCTTACTTAGACAGGAGATTTCTGATGGTCATCTCCAGTGGTTCCTCTTGGTGTGTGATTAGTATATAGACAGGCATTTTTGCTTTTACTCATATGTGCATGCATCCTTTTATATATTGATCCAAGAAATGTTTCCGGAGCTCCCACTCTGTGCCGAGCTCTGTTTGAGGCACTGAGGATAGACGAATGAAAAGGCCCTGCTAACACAGCTCTTAAATTTGAGTAGGAGACACAGATAATGAGCAAGTAAACAAATACGTGAGATCATTTCTGTTAGTAATATGCACTCTCAAGAGAATTCAAGAGAAGGATGACAGGAGAGGGCAAGGTAATTGCTGCTGGACAGCACCTCTAAGAAGGTGACAAAAGACTTGAAACGTGAATAATAAGAAGGGTCCTGCCATGCTGAGATCTTAGGGATGTGCATTCCAGGTGGACAGAACAGCAAGTGCAAAGGCCCTGTGGCAGAAACAGGCTTGGTAGTTTTGAGAACAGAAGGAGGACCTGTGAGATTAGACTATAGTGGATGGTGGAGTGAGGCGGAGGTGGGAGGAGCCAGCCGCAACAGCCTTAGAGCCCTGGGAAAGAGCTCAGAGTTTATTCTGAGGGTGTTGAGGAGCCTTCAGGGTTTTAATGAGGACAGTCATGTAATATGATTCACATCATCCAAAGGTCATGCTTGTTGCTTTGTGCAGAACAGGTGGAGGGACGGTAAGATGGAAGCAGGGAGACCAGCCAGGAGACTCCTGCATTCTTCCAGGCCAGAGATGGAGATTGGGTCAGGGTGAGGGCAGTGAGGGAAGCAGGGCACAGCAGCTCAGGAAGGTCCCTTGGGGGGCCGGGGAAGTGATGGCAGGACCACTGGTGGTGGACTCAGTGGGCAAGGACGCATGCCCCAAGGAGAGGGATGGCAGATGTGAGCAGGAGCCCGGCCAGTGGTCACCACAGGCTCGTGGAGCGCCACACCAGCCTTGCTACCAAAGGTCTTATTTCCCAGGGACATCAGGGCACCAACAGATGGCTCCTTTCTCTAGAGGAGAGTGGCCTCTGCCCTGGCAGACATGGCCCGGGGAAACACTCGCCTCCCGAGACAGGCAGACAGCTTGCCTCTGGGAGGGCGGCTGCTTCGCTGCCAGCCCGCCATCCACTCTGGCAGCTCTTATTTGTGTTGCTCCGCAGGGGCTAGGAAGTTGCCAAATGTTTGGGGAAAACACTTCCACTCATCACGTGGGTGACGTTGGGGCTCCGGGGACCCGGGTGAAGCCCAGGTTTATCTGAGCTGGGATGCCAGGCTTTGTACATGGTGAGGGGCCCTTGGCGATACCTGGTTGATGATTGACCATTTGCGGATGAGGCAAACTTGTCCTCCGTCACTGTCACAGGCTCACCCCACTTGACCCCCACAGGTGCTAGGCAATGGCAGCCGCCAGGCTCCACGCTGCCTCGGTGGGAGTCTTACAATTCAGCATCGCTGAACTGTATCCTCCTCCACTGTTTCCCCATAAAGTCGAGCTTCTCACCGATCTTAAAAAAGAAAAGCAAAGCCTACATCCTTCTAGGCATAATCTCTGCCAAGCGTTTGTTAAGAGCACAGGTTCTGGAACCTAATGGTCGGGGTTTGGCCCCAGCTCCACCATTACCAACAGTTCCTACTTGGACTGGTAACTCAGTTGCCTCAAGTGTAGACAGGGTAATAGTTGAACCCTCCTCACAGGGTTCCGAACATGCGAGGAGGTGATGTAGGTTATGAGCGGCACGTAGTAAGAGCTCAACAGATGTTGGCTGATGTTATTATTAGCCCTGCCTTAGGTCAGCATCTCGGAAATTCCTGACATTGTCGAGGGGGAAGCCAGGTTGTACAGGTTATCTGGAAGGACAGCTGTGAGCAAGAAGACAGGGCGGGGACCCTTGAGCTCTCTGTGTTATACAACAGCGTCCCACTAGCTATCTGTTTAGGTCTTGTACTCCATAGCTGCCTTAACAATGCTGAGTAAGTTTCTGCGTACAACAGTGTGAATCAGCTGTATGTATACACAGGGCCTCCCTGGTAGCTCAGCTGGTAAAGAATCCACCTGCAACGGAGACCTGGGTTTGACCCCTGGGTTGGGAAGATCCCCTAGAGGAAGGCATCATGGCAGCCCACTCCTGTATGCTTGCCTGGAGAATCCCCATGGACAGAGGAGCCTGGTGGGCTGCAGGCCATGGGGTCAACAAAGAGTCAGACACGACTGAAGGACTAAGCACAGCACAGCATGTGAAGTAGCTCGGTCGTGTCCAACTCTTTGCGAACCCATGAACTATAGCCTGCTAGGCTCCTCTGTCCATGGGATTCTCCAGGCAAGCATACTGGAGTGGGTTGCCATTTCCTACTCCAGGGGATCTTCTGAACACGGGGATTGAACCCAGGTCTGCCACACTGCAGGCATGCTTTTTACCGTCTGAGCCGCCAGGGGCTCAGACATACGCCGTGTAAGTATGTATACATATACTCCCCCTCCCCTTGAGTCTCCCTCCGCTCCCCCATACCACCCCTCTAGGTCATCACAGAGCCCTGAACTGAGCTCCCTGTGCTATATAGCATCTTCCTACTAGCTATCTGTTTAATTCTTCTATTTCATGAGTGGGTACTCTTTTAGGTCCCTTTTACAGATGAGGAAATTGGGACTTATCTGCTTGAAATGAAAAAAAGAAGTAGTGTAAGGTGGATTTGAACCCTGGCACTAAAATGCATGTATTTTTATTACCGTGTTAGCTCCTTCCTAAGGGAGCAGCTACTTAATACTCATCTGGTGAATGGAGGAGAGAGGGGTACATTTCACTTTGAGGATGAATTCATTGAGAATCTCAGACAGGAAAGGGACATGCTGAAAGGGCAAGTGGGCTTCAGGAGTCCAGCTCCCAAAGCCTCCTTTAATTGGATAAACTAGCCAAAGACCAAGCCTCCTCAAAGTTCACCATTCTGTCTTCCTCTCTAGGCTGTCTAACAACCACATCACCTCCCTTGGGGCAGAGGCCCTCGTGCGGGCCCTTGAAAAGAATGACAGCATTCGGGAAGTCTGGTAAGACCCCTGGCAGGCCTCTTTAACCTCTCCAAGCCTCGGTTTCCAATGTATAAATTGAGGTGAAGGGAGAGAGGAACTTTAGAATTTCTAAGATCCCTTGTGACTCAGACCTTCAGTCCTGTTCTGCATGGGATGAATCTGGTTCCCTGGGAAAGATGTCTTGTTGTTTCTAAGCAGGGACCAACTGTCTCGTTTTTAAATTGTGTTTGTTCAGAAACGTCTCTGTTTTCGGCAGTCGTGTGGGATTTGGGGTGTGGTTGAAAAGGGAAACAGAGAAAGGAACTCTGTTCCTGCCCCCCATCGGCCGTTACATCTGACTTCATGGGTCAGGGCTGCAGTATGAGACCCTCTGCAGTTCTAGGTGGATGTCACACAGTGTTTCCAAGTCTTTATTGGTAACAAAAAGCCATGTTCCTTCATGTATTTGAAAAACGTATTGCATCACAACTTCAAAGATCTCTCCTTCTCCTTCCCAGGAATCTATGTATTGCTCAGATAATAGAAAGATTTCCCCTGGTTTAACAGTTTATGAGTGAATGTCACTATATACGTTTCAGGCACTGAGCTAGAAATCAATATTTAAAAACGAGGACATTTCCCTACAATCTTTCTGTCTTTCAGAGGTTTCTCAAAAAAGCAACTCTGGGCCCCAATTTAGAATGGCAGTAATTAAGCAGAGTAGAGACGAACTGACCCCATTCAGCCAGGCAGACCTTCTCAGGCTCACCCCCAACCCCATCGAGTTGACTGTCTCGGACCAGTTCCCTTTGGCTGCTGTATATTACATGCCTCGTCCCTGAAAGCTCCTGAACCCTGCTTTAAATATGCAGATTTGTCCCTCTCTCAAAAAGCAGATCAAGGCAGTAGCAACTGTAGCTATCAAATGATGAAGTTAAAAATAAAGGCTTCTAAAAATCTGTCCTGCGATAGAGAGATTTTCTTTTCTGTGCGATTGTGTAATCCCTCTAGGCTGTGAGGTCCTCGATCTTGGGTAGAGAGTGGGGTTGTTTTTTTTTTTTTTTTAAACCATTGCACAATTCTGAGAAATGTCACATTCTGTGTCCAGGGGGAGCAAACCGACATCAGGTTGATATTTTAAGGGTTCTGATGTTACTGGCAGAGCTTGGGAGGACATTGGGACTTGCTCATTGCATTCTTGACAGCTTCTGCTGTTGCCTTAAAAAGAATGGCCGGCCTTGAAGAGTCAGGGCTGGCTGGGCCCAGTGTGGACTCTGCAGAGTCACGGAGGCTTGTTAAATCATGCACAGTGATTCATGAGCTGCCCTGGCTGGCAGAGGGTAAAACCTGCACAGACAGCTCTCCCAGGAGAACTGCAGCTGGGCGGTGGCAGGGGTGGGGGGTGGGGAGGGGCAGGCCATCCAGGCACAGGTTTACAGGTTTACAAAGCAGCAGCTTCCTGATCGAAAGCACGGCTCTGGTCCGGTCCTCACTCAAACCTCTCTTGGCTTTATCTCCTTCAGGCTCCGAGGAAACACTTTCTCTCCGGAGGAAATTGAGAAACTCAGCCACCAGGATACCAGACTCTTGCTGTGATGTCTCCGGGCCAGCGTTCAGCTCAGTGTGTTTAGGAGGAGGCCATGGGTTTGGACCCCAGGATGGGACGACATCTGAGAACAGCCCACTCAGAGGGAACCTGGACCTTCCCAGGGCCAACCCCATAGGTCACCTTTGTTCTCACAGAGGAAGGCGCATCCGTGCCCTGTGGAGTAGATTTCACTGAAGCCCACCTTTGCCATCAACTTCTTGCCAAGATTCAATCCTGGGATGTTGAAGAGGGGCAGCCTGCCTGTACAGGATGGGGCTGGTCTCAAGTCACGCTGACATGGGTCAGTGAGGCCCACGGATGCCACTGAGTAGTTATGGGTGTGGAGAGCTCCCCGTGGGGAGGGATATTCAGGAAGCAACTGTTCGCTTTGTCTCAGCTCATGGTCATGCATCAGGTTGTTCTCTACGTCTGGTTCGTAGTGGACCCTACATATGGCACTTCCTCTGTGGTTGAGATTCAGAATGTAGGCATTCTCACCTTTGATCTTAACTTAGTACCCTGGCCCTGCTCCCACCCTGCCATCCCCCTCAACCCTCCCCCCATCCGGGGTGGGAGGGGCTACAGCTTACCCTGCTCTCCTTCTGAACTTAAGGCAGTATCAAAAGGGGATAGGTGACATATATGTGTTCCTCAAGACATTCTAGGGTTTCGAGAAAAATATGACTGCCCAACAACTGGACTATTATTTCCGGTAGAAATCAATTACTCTTCAGTTAAACCTTTGGGAACAACTCCTTATCCAAATGCAACTTTTAAAATTAACCTAGGCCAGAATTTTGAACAGCCCCACCAGGTCTCCGAGGCCTGTGAACTGAACTCTGGTGGCAGACTTCCAAAATATATTCATAAGAGATGGTTTGGTTTTGTTTGTGCCAGGCCGCTTTAGGATATAAAGTTATAGATCAAAAGTTTACAGGTCAAAATCAAAGGCCCTTCCTTATAACGCAGATGTTTTTCTCTGAGTTTTTCAGAAGCTTCTGTAAACTGTTAGGTGCTGTGCAAGTGTTAGTATTTTCAACACTGTTATTTGTGAAGAACTGGTTAATATTTATAAACCACTTTGTTTTATTCTCCCTAGTTCATGATTTTATTAAAAAAAAAAAAATTACCATGAATGTTATGCTGTAAATAATCCCGGAGGATAAAACTATTGAGTCACCAAAGCTATCTTCATTGTGACCAAACACAATGAAGTATTTAAAAATACTCTTATCATTATCACATATCAAAGCACAGTTTTCTCCTTGAAGGGAGGAGACAAGATGTTTCAACCAGATAATTGATTGCTTAAGGCACAAGCAGTGTTTAGAAATAGCCTTGCAATCAAAACACGTTTGGCTTCAGTTTAGAGAAGTCTAGCCCAGCATGGAGTTTTAAGCTATAGAGGAACCTCACAGTGTCCCAGCTGAAACACAAATGTGAGAGATGCAAGCAGGCCACTGGGCCTCCCTCCATTCTCTCCAAGTGTCTCCAGGGGAGAAGGATGGAGAAGATTGGGGAACAGTTCTCTGCAAGCAGACTCATGGGTAGGCCTTGGTGAAGTAATTCTCAGCTGAATTTAATTAGCAAGGACTCAGGTGACTGCTCATCAAGGTGGAATCGGCTTCCTTGAATGGTTTCCTGTATGTCAGGTTGGTTAAATACTGTGGCATCTCCCTAGGCTCCTCCCCATTAAGAGCATGTGTGTGGGTTCTCTTTGCTTGTTTGAATTTATTTTATTGAGGTATGGTTGATTTACAGCGTTGTGTTAATTTCTATACAGCCAAATGATTCCGCTAAACATATATGTACATACTCTTTTTCCATTATGGTTTTTCACAGGATAAACTATTAATAGTTCCTTGTGCTATACATTAGGACTTTGTTATTTATCCATTCAATATATAATAGCTTACATTTGCTAACCTCAGTCTCTTACTCCATCCCTGCCCCACCCTCTGCCCCCCCACAAGTCTGGTCTCTGTGTCCTTGAGTCTGTTTATGTTTTGTAGATATGTTCATTTGTGTTATATTCTGGATTCCATTAATAAGTGATAGCATATGGTATTTGTCTTTCTCTTTCTGACTTACTATAATTTCTAGGTCCGTCCACGTTGCTGCAAATGGCATTATTTCATTCTTTTTTATGGCTAATATTCCACTGTGTATATATATCACATTTTCTTTATCCATTCATCTGTCAACGGACATTGAGGTTGTCTTGGCTATTGTAAACAGTGCTATAGAACTGCTACAGAAACCCATAGAAATGAGTTCCCTTTGTTGTGGCATCAGGTTTTGCCCAGAACTTTCTTTCAAATAGAGAACATCAGGAGGAAGATGGAGGGGGCTGCTTTCTCAGAGGGTTAGACAGAGCAGCCCATTTGCATGTCACCATCTTGGATTACAGATTCATCTGAACAAAACAGACGGACACCATGCCCATCCTCTAGGCACTGATGGGGAGGGGAAAGGGAGAGGCAGGCAGAAAACAAATAAGCTGAAAAATATATAAAATAAGGTCTACTGTGGCATGTGCTAGGAAGGAGGTTCAGGATAGAGGGAACCCTTCAGATTAGGGGTTGGTCAGAGACAGGTCCTGTGAGGAGGTGACAAGCCTCCAAATAAGAAGAAACTGGCTATGCAAAGGGGGAAGGGGTCAGGGGGAGTATTCCAGTCACAGGGAGCTAGCTGTGCAAAGATCCTGTCATGGGAGAGAGCTTGGTAGGCTGAATAATGCCCCTCCCCCACAATAGCCAGGTTCTAATCCCTGGAACCTGAAAATGTTGCTTTATGTGGCAAAGGAACTTAAAAAATGTCATTAAGTTACAGATCTTGAGATAGGGAGATTACCTTAGATTATCTGGGTAGACCCTAAATGCAACCACAAGCGTCTTCATATGACACACAAAGGCAGACGGCCCAGAAGAAGGCAAGGTGACCACTGAAGTAAGATGCTATACTGTTGGCTTTGATGGAGGAAAGGGCCTCGTGGGCCAGGGATTGCAGCTTGAGAAAAGAGACAAGAGTGAGTGAGTGAAAGCGTTAGTCATTCAGGCATGTCCAGCTCTTTGTGACCCCATGGACAGTAGCCCGCCAGGCTCCTCTGTCCATGGAATTCTGCAAGCAAGAACACTGGAGTGGGTGGCCATTCCCTTCTCCAGGGGATCTTCCTGACCCAGGGATCGAACCTGGGTCTCCTGCTTCGCAGGCAGATTCTTTACCATCCAAGCCACCAGGGAAGTCACTAAGAAAAGACAAGGCCACAAATTTCCCCCCAGAACCTCTGACGAGAGTGTGGTCCTGCAACTACCTTGGTTCTAGCTCCATTTTGAATTTCTGACCTCCAGGATTAAACAGAATTAATTTGCGTCATCTTTTAAAAGATTGATATTTTTTTTTTTGCCTGTACTGGATCTTCATTGCTGCGCATGGGCTTTCTCTAGCTGTGGCGAGCAGGGGTTACTCTTGTAGCAAGTGGGCTTCTCATTGCAGTGGTTTCGTTTGTTGCAGAGCACGGGCTCTTGGGAGCACGGGCTCAGTACTTGTGGTGTGCAGGCTTAGTTGCCCTGTGGCATGTGGGATTCTCCCCCAGGGTTCGAACCTGTGTCCCTGCATTGGAAAGTGAATTCTTAACCACTGGCCCACGTGTGTGTTAGTCACCCAGTCATGTCTGACTCTCTGTGACCCTTTGGACTGTAGTCTGCCAGGCTCCTCTGTCCATGGAATTCTCCAGGTAAGAATGCTGGAGTGGGTTGCCATTCCCTTCTCCAGGGAATCTTCCCAACCCAAGGGTCGACCTCCAATCTCCTATATTACAGGCAGATTCTTTACTCTCTGAACCACCAGGGAAGCCCTCTGGACTGAGGGAGGTCCAGTTTTTGTCATTTTGAAGCCACCAAGTTTGTGATCATTTGTCACAGCAGCCACAGGACACTGACAGTGTGTTTGAGGCAAGCTCAGGGGAGAGTCCACCACGTGGGTCTGCAGAGATAGGGCCAATTCATGAAGGGCCTAGTTGACCATGGGCAAGAATTATGGTGGGCTATTGGAGACTTCCAAGCAGTTCTAAGTGACCCATTTAAAGAATGTCTCTCATGCTTCTGGGTGGAGAAGGGACTGGGCTGCACAGGGGTAGGGGTGAGGGGAAGAGGAAGTAGAGAGACCATCCAGGAGCCGTTGCTGGGGAGAGGCCACTGGGCAGCCACCGGGGGCATCGGAGGAGGTGGAGAGACAATGATGGATTCCAGAGACGTTGGAATTCCCAACGGTTTACGGAATGGATGAGAGGGCTGAGGGAAAGGGAGGACTCAAGGATGACGCCTAGATTCTTTTTCTGTTGCTGCTCAGTCGCTCAGTCGTGTCTGACTCTTTGCGACTCCATGGACTGCAGCACGCCAGGCTTCCCAGTCCTTCACTGTCTCCTGGAGTTTACTCAAACTCATGTCCACTGAGTTGGTGGTACCATCCAATCGTTTCATCCTCTGTCGTTCCCCTTCTCCTCCTGCCCTCAATCTTTCCCAGCATCCCAATAATTGTTTTTATTGGAGTATAGTCGCTTTACAATGCTCTGTTAATTTCTGCTGTACAATGATATGAATCAGCTATATATATATACATATATAGCTCCCTCTTAAGCCTCCCTCCCCTCCCCCACCCCACTCGTGTAGGTCATTACAGAGCTCCGAGCTGAGCGCCCTGCTCTTTCCAGAAGGTTCTCACTGGCTACCTATGTTACACGAGGTAGTGCATATATGTCAGTGCCACTCTCTCAAGATTTCTGACTTGAGAAACTAGGGACCTGGGGAAGACAGGTCGGAAACAAGTTTGGAAGAAAGAGAGACTTATGGTTTGGATTTTCCAGTGTGAGGAATCTAAGTGGAGAAGTCAAATGGAGATGCCAAGTTAGAGCATAGATCTGGAGCCTGTGGGGGTGATCACCACCAGATATAACAGCAACGGGGGGCCTCAACATCAAAAGATGAACACTGGTCGTTGGGCTTGGATGACATAACCCAGGGAGGGATTATGGGAAGAGAAGAGGTCAAGAGAGTCAGGTAAAGGTGATACTGAGATCTTGACATGTGACTACTATCAAAGCTCAGAGTAGATGTTTCCTAACTTGCAAAAGGCTAGTGCTGCTGCTACTGCTAAGTCGCTTCAGTCGTGTCCGACTCTGTGCAACCCCATCCCTGGGATTCTCCAGGTAAGAACACTGGAGTGGGTTGCCATTTCCTTCTCTAATGCATAAAAGTGAAAAGTGAAAGTGAAGTCGCTCAGTCATGTCCAACTCTTCGCGACCCCATGGACTGCAGCCCACCAGGCTCCTCCGTCCATGGGATTTTCCAGTAGATCCATCCAAAGCATTCTAGGCCTCCGCAGACAACTTGCGAATTAGGACTCAAAATTCTCCAACAGGGAGGTTGCCTGAAAGATGTGTGTTAGTGGCCAGTGGCTTATCCTTGAGCAGATAGATTTGAGATTTATAGCTCAGAATATATAATTCTTCCATGCAGAAAAAAAAAAAAAGGTACTAGAGCAACAGAATTTTTTAAAGAGCTTGAGACTTTAATTAGATTCACTATCAACTTAGAAGAAAAAAAAATATCAATCTGAGTGGTTTTTTTTCCCCCAAAACCTATAGTGCCAAAACCAGATGCTGAAATGAATACACCCCACAGAAATGTGGGAGGCAGAATCCCATTCCAAGAGGGCTGAGTTGAGATTACATACAGCATCATTATTGCACCAACATCTTCACGCCTCCTTTCCTGCTCGGGAGATTGGTGCAGACCAGTGTGTGAGGCACATGGTGGTTGGGCACATACCTGGGTACAGCCTGCACCAGGGAGGACTCGGGGCCTCGGGCCCTGGGCAGCAGCAAGGTCATTAACAAGACCGGGGACTGACCTGAGCAGTTGCCCTCCAAGAATTACATGGCAGCAGACTGCAGTTGGGCATGCTGGCAATCCAAGTTCTTTGGAGTCCCCAAGGTGTCCCTCTGTTTCTCTCTAAACTTAATCCTACTTATCATCACGTCCAGAACAATCCACAAATCCAACCCCTAAGTGCTGCCTGTTCCCCTGTCAATTATCTGAAAATCCTTCCTCTTGGGAGGGTTGTAATCCACCCCTTGGCAGTAGAAATGCAGAGTCCTGACCACTGGACTGCCAGGGAATCCCCTGCATCTCTTCTTTATCTGGATCTTCTTTTTTGATACCTTTAGTTCCTCATCTTCCTCCTCCTCACCTGCTCTCCCCCACCCCTAGGAAGAAAGGAGCTTCTTCGGGGCCCACCTTTGCTTGATCACTCACTGGTCTCTCTGCTTTGACCCTTGTCCCTTGGAGTGAACCCATTAACACATAAGTCAGAGGAGCCAGAACTCTCATCTAAACTCCTCAGGACTTCCCACTGGGTGCTGGGTGAAAGTCAAGGGCCTCTGATGGCCTGGACCACCCCTGAGCTTTCTCTGGCCTCACCCCCATTACTCACACCTAGTCTCTCCACTCCAGCCACGCTGGCCTCTCAACTGTTCCCTGAAAACGCCAAGTGCACTGCGGCTCCCAGACCTTCACGCTTGCCTGTTCCGCACTATGGGAACATTCTTCCCTAGACAGCAGCAGGGTTGGCTTCCTCATTTACTTTGGGTCTTTGTTCGCATGCCACCTCATCAAGGGAGCTTTTCCCTGAACGATCTACCTAAAATAGCAGTCCCTGACCCCCTCTTCTCCCCTCTTCTGCTTAACCCTGTCTTCTCAGCATGACCAGCTCATCCCCGTAGTTTCTTCCTTTAGAATGTCAGCTCCATGAGAACTTAGGCCATGCTCACGGCAGCATCCTCAGAATCCAGAATGGTACCTAGCACATTGTAAGTGCTCAAATATTTCTTTTCATTTTTGGCTGTGCTGGGTCTTCGTTGCTGTGTTCAGGCTTTCTCTGGTTGCAGCTAGTGTGGGCTACTTCGTTGCAGCGTGAGGGTTTCTCATTATGGGGGGGGGGGCTTCTCTTGTGGAGCATGGGCTCTAGGGCGCTCAGGCTTCAGTAGCTGCGACTCTTGGGCTCTCGGGCATGGGCTCAATATTTGTGCCACACAGGCTTAGCTGTTCTGTGGCATGTGGGAATCTTCCTGGCCCAGGGATGGAACCCAAGTCTCCTGCATTGGCAAGTGATTCTTTACTACTGAGCCCCCAGGGAAGTCCTCAAATATTTGGTGTATGAGGGGAGAATTCATTTGCTGAAAAGAAGCAGAAATAGAAGGTAGATCATAATAATGAGTCACTTTTCCCCCCGACACTTCTAGCGTCTCCTTCCTAAGGGAGGAAGGCTGCCTGGGACCTGAGATTATTCCTGATGTGTCTGCTGCTCAAAATGAGATTCCAGATACAGCACAAAGATCTCAGTGGAGAGCATGAAACCCTTTCACTCTCTGTGGGCTTTCTAAACCACACAGAACTCATTTGTTATCAATAACAGCAAATAACTCTTATGGGAAGCAAGGATTTATAGTTCGGTTGGATTCGTTTAAAGATGATTAAAGCATTTTAATCTCTTTTATTTTGAGAGAGCTTTTAGGTGACTGGAGTAAAAGCCCCCAGACAGAATGTTCAGTTGCAGCAGTCCCCAACCTTTTTTGGCACCAGGGACTGGTTTTGTGGGAGATGATATTTCCACAGACTGGAGTGGGGGGGTGGTGCTGGTTTTAGGATGATTCAGGGGCATTACATTTATTGTGTACTTTATTATTATTACTACATTGTGATATATGATAAAATAATGACATACCTCACCATACTGCAGAATCGGTGGGAAACCTGGGCTTGGTTTTCCTGCAACTAGACGGTCCCACCTGGGGGTGATGGGAGACAGTGACATCGTAAGTGTATTGCTTATGTCCAGATGAAGCTTTGCTTGCTCTCCCACCGCTCATCTCCTGCTGTGCGGCCCAGGTCCTAACAGGCCACAGGCCCGTACTGGGGGTTGGGGACCCCTACGCAGTTGTGTCTGGAGTCTGCTCTCACTAAGAGAGAAGCACATCCCTGAGATGGAGGGCTTTCGACTCAGCCATGATTGCAACACCATGCTGGTTTATCACGGAGAAAGCACTGGTAGGGTGTCTTTGCCTGTGGGGACACCTGGTCCCACTTAGCCTCATGATTTGTTCCTATTCTGTCACTCAGTCATGTCCGACTCTTTGTGACGCCATGGACTGCAGCAAGCCAGGCTTTCCTGTCCCTCAGTATCTCCTGGGGTTTGTCCATCGAGTCAGTGATGCCATCCAACCATCTCATCCTCTGTTGCCCCCCCCTCAGTCTTTCCCAGCATCAGGATATGTTCCAATGAGTCGGCTCTTTGCATCAGGTGGCCAAAGTATCAGAGTGTCAGCTTCAGCATCAGTCCTTCCAATGAATACTCAGGGTTGATTTCCTTTAGGATTGACTGCTTTGATCTCCTTGCAGTCCAAGGGACTCTCAAGAGTCTTTTCCAACACCAGAGTTCAAAAGCATCAATTCTTCAGCGTTCAGCTTTCTTTATGGTCCAGCTCTTACATCCATACATGACTACTGGAAAAACCATAGCTTTGACTACATGGACCTTTTTTGGCAAAGTGATGTCTCTTGCACATGGTCACAGAAGTGGTGGGAAAATGACTGGACCCATGTGAGGTTGGACGAAAAACTGACAGTTTCCATTTACTGAGATGGGGGAGATGGAAGGATTACAGTGGGAGTGTGAAATTCAAGAGTTTGCCTTGGGTTGTGCAAATAGGCTGTAAAGTTTACAGTGAACTTGGTGAGGCTGGAAGTAGAGGGTAGCCTGTGGGCAGCGATTTGGGGCAGGTCTCATGAATCACCATGACCGTGCGTGAGAAGGTTTTGTTGAGTCCTGACTGGGTGTTACTCTTAGTCATAGGTCCCTGCCAGGTGACCAGGAGGGTCCCAGTTCCTGGGGGAAAGAGCTCCACTCAATTCAATGGTTTTTTTGTTGGGTCCTGCTGTGTGCAATAGAGAAGTGTGCAAGATAGTGTACAATTACAGTTGTTGTTGTTCAGTTGCTAAGTCATGTCCGACCCTCTGTGACTCCATAAACTGCAGCATGCCAGGCTTCCTGTCCTTCACTATCTCTTGGAGCTTGCTCAAACTCATGTCCATTGACTCGGTGAGGCCATCCAACTATCTCATCCTTTGTCGTCCCCTTTTCCTGCCTTCAATCTTTCGCAGCATCAGGGTCTTTTCAAGTTACAGTTACCACCCTGCTTAACACCCTTCAGAGGGCTCCCAATGCTCTTGAGTTAAAGACTAGCTACCCCTTGGTCGTGACTCACTAGGTCCTGCCTGCCTGGCTCTTTCTTGTCCACACTTTCTGTGCTCTGCCCCCCCCACCCCCAGTTCCTCTAATATGTCATGTAGCATGGTCCCTTTGCTTGGGGTGCTCCCCTCACTTTGACTACCAGTCACCTTTCCTACTTTATCTTTTTCAAACTTTTAATTTATTTTTATTTTTGGCTGCACTGGTCTTTGTTGCGGTGTGGGGGCTTCTCATTGTGGGGGCTTCTCTTGTTGCAGAGCACAGGCTATAGGCCCGAGGGCTTCAGTAGTTGCGGCAGGCTTGGTAGTTGCAGGTCTCGGGCTCTAGAATGTGGGCTCAGTAGTGTGGCACATGGGTTTAGTTACTCTGCTGTCTGTGGAATCTTCCTGGCCCAGGGATCGAATCCGTGTCCGCTGCATTGGCAGGCAGAGTCTTACCCACTACACCACCAGGAAAGTCCCCCACCTCGTCTTAAAGATGACTTCCTCAAACAGGGCTTCCCTGAGTGCCCGGTCACCTTTGATGTGTGCTTAGAGCAGTTCTCCTTCTGAGGTTTCCTCTAGTCTCCCTAATTAAGTGACTGTGTAATTATTCCTTTAAGGTGTCTTCCTTGCCAAAGGGCAAGTGAGAGTGGCATCTCTCTCCTACACTACTGTGCCTCCTGGTACCGGCTCAGTAACTCAACCACCAGTTGACTGAAGCCAGGGCCAGGCTGAGTGGAAGAGGCTGCGGGTGGTGGGTAGATGACCGAGGGGATCAATGGGGCCTGGAGCCAATGGCAAAGACCCTGGGAAGCAGGTGGATTCTGACTAAGCCTTAAATGAAGGAGGATTTGGAAGGCAGAGAGGATGGGCATGTCAGTTGGAGAATCCATTTAAATAGAGATAGAAAAAGCCCTGGCTTGCAATTAGGAGAATCAGGGTCCCAGCTCATCTCATGGGTGACTGTTGACATGTTGTTTTCTCCCATCTGCAAAATGAGAGGCTGGCTTACCAAGGACTGCAAATAATAGCACCATGACACCATTCTCCATTTCATCCCCTGGCAAGCCTTTCTCTTCCCTGTGAACCTGAATACAGCTTAAGAATTATTTTCAACACAATATTTTAAGGGTCATTACCAATTGATGGGAGACAGTAACTGGGATAAGCCCTATTTATCTGGTCTGACTTAGAAGACTGTCTCTAGGATGAATTTGAGCTCTGCCAGTGTCTGATTCAGGGAATCTGTGGAGGGCTGACAACTGCTGGTAGGGAAGAAAGCCTTCCTGAAGCCTCCTAGGGCTCAGCAGCATCAACTGCCATCATCAGGACGTGAAGGGCTTCTCTGATGGCTCAGTGGTTAAAGAATTCGCCTGCTAATTCAGGAGACACGGGTTCAATCCCTGGTAGGGCATATCCCACATGTCGCAGAGCAACTAAACCCTTGTGCCACTACTACTGAGCCTGTGTTCTAGAGCCCGGGAGCTGCAACTACTGAGACTGGCATGCCCTAGAGCCCATGCTCCACAACAGAAGAGGCCACCACAGTGAGAAACTTGTGCACCGCAACTAGAGAGTAGCCCCTGCTCTCTGCAACTGGAGAAAAACCCACACACCAACAAAGACTTTGCACAGCCAAAAATAAATACAATTAAAAAAAAAGTACACAAAACTGTTCTAGGCCAGGAGCAGCAAATCCAAATGCCTTCAGGAGCTGGCAGACAATGTAAGTGCCAGCAGAATCAAATAGGGAGTGGTAAGGAGTGTGGCAAACTTTTGCCCTGTTGAAAAGGATTCAGTCTTTCTCCCCCACTCCACTGCCTCCTCCTCACTGCGTGGATAAAGCAAAAACAGCCCCCAGGCTGTACTTTTCTTCCAGATAGCCAGACTGTGATTTCTGAGTCCTATTTTTTTTTTTAATGGAGAATCTTGATCTAGAAGGGAACAGTGTTGCCTGAAGCCACACTTAAGAGTTAAACCTCTTGATTCCCATTTTATTGCTTTCTCCTGCAGTGTGATCATGTGGATATATAAGGATGCACCAAGGAGGGACAAGAGTGGATTGAGGTTTTCAAAATATGTC
Source organism: Odocoileus virginianus (assembly GCF_023699985.2). Lineage (NCBI taxonomy): Eukaryota > Metazoa > Chordata > Mammalia > Artiodactyla > Cervidae > Odocoileus > Odocoileus virginianus. Next base: position 41,004,186 of record NC_069693.1, on the reverse strand, counting down.
CATTTCATTCTGGCAAGTTCTGCTTATGGCAAGTGAGATGGGTGGCCTGTTTGCCAGTACTGTTAGTAATCACTCATGTGACTTCTTTTAGGGACTAACTGGTTTAAATTCCCCAGGTCTTCAGAAATGTCACTTTCTACTGAAGAAATTTTCCCTCTCATGATTAAACACACACACACACACACACAAACACACCCCCCACATGTCTTCCTTCCTCTGTATTAATCACCTTCTCCTATAATTGGTACTTAAAATGTCAAAGGAGAAGAAATTAATTAACAGGAGTATCCAGTGCAGCAAGGCATGCTGCAAAGCTCTGGGACTGATTATAAAAAGCACTTCCTTAAATATTTTGAGCACTTTTGGGATTCAGAAACCTCCCTTCTAATTGAAGGATCTTTAACTACACGCCAAGTCCTGGCTGGTGGCCAGGGGTGCAGAGCCACAGGAGGCCGCGAGTGGAAATTCTTTCTCCATCACCTCAGGGAGACCTCCCTCCATACTAGGATAGGTGGCAAGATAGGTTCAGAAACAGCAGGGGTCGCAGGCAGAATCTAAGAGGAAAAGGTTTAACATTACTGAGCTCCTGCTGTGTCAGGAACTTTACATACGATTTTTCACAACCATCCTGTAAGACAGGCAATCCGATTATCTCCATTTTACAGATGGGGAAATTGAGGCTCAGAGTGGTTGTGAGTTCCCCAAGTCAAGCGGCTACTAACTGAAAGTGCAAAGGATTCAAACTTAGGTCTCATTCTAAAGCTTTGCTTTTTCATGGAATCCTGAAATCCTATTCCTAGCTCGCTTCTGTGCCGCTTCCCACTCCAGCTACAAACTCTCAACCTACAGGAGTTTTGACAGCTAAGCCAAAGCCAAGACCCAGACCTGGGAGGTGGAGCCGGGAGATGCCCAACGCCCCGCCCCGGCTCCAGTGTCAGCCAATGGTGCTGCGGCCCCAGCAGTCTTTCGTCCAATCAGTCAGAGGTCTCCGCCCCCATCTCCCCGCTTCTCTTCCCCGCCCCTCCACTTTCCCTTTGGCTCGACCGAGCTTGACGGAGCGGAAAGTCCCTTCAGTCCGCTCCGGGCCGGCAGCCATTGGAGGAAGGTCTATCATAGGGCGGCCCAATCAGAGCGTGCGCAGGAATGCAGTTCGGGCCGCGATTGGTTGGAGCGGCTGTTGCCCCCCCCGCCCCCGCTCCCTCCCTCCGTCCCTGGGCGGTTCAGAGGCGGGGCAAGTGGGGGCGGGCCCAGGTAGCAGGTTTGGCTGCGCGGGGGCTCTCGCGTCTGAGGTAAATACTAGGGCGGTGGGTGTGGGACGGCAGGGCCAGCCCGGGAAGCGGGCTTGAGAGACTGGGGAAGGGGCGACGCCCCGCCCCGCGAGGTGAGTGAGTGAGCGGTGGTCGAGCGGGCGAGCGACTGGTGACCCGGCCCCTCGGGCGTCCCTCGCCGGCCTCTGGGCACCTCGAGCTGCCGCCGCGGCCGTCGGGCCCTGATCGCCGACCCGTTACCTGTCCCGGCCCTTAGCCCGCCAGGCCCGCGGGGTGCTGAGCCAGCTGACGTCAGCCTGGGCTTCCCCACCCCCGGGGCTTCCCCCATCCCCAGGCCTTCCTGAAAGGGCTCCTGAGTCGTGGGAGCGTGGTCACCGCCGCCGGGACCTCTCGAGAAGAGAGGACGTGGTGTGGGAGCAGCGCAGGAATCTGTCTACCCTTTTGAGCCCCCCATTTACAGATCGGGAAACTGAGGCATCCGACGGCCCGGGTTGGCATCGAGAGCGCAGGGTTATAATTTTACCATCGGTGCCTTGGGGGTGTATCGGTCGATCGGTTTTGGAGTGTTTGTGGCTCCAGTCCAGGAAGAGCAGTCGGGGTTCTGCCCTCGTTAATGGCGTGTCATGCTTTTTCTTTCAGTTTCCCCCTTTCCAGGGTGAGGATGCTTTTACACAACAACCTGGAGTTCTTTAGTTGAAAGGTGCGCTCTGTTGAAGCAAGGTATTCATTCTTTTTCTCCTCCTTCCCAACCGCCCCCACCCCCTTATTGTCATATTAAAGATCTCTGGGGAAATCGTGAAGTCCTGATGGAAGATGGTGTTCCTGGGTTTGGTTCTCAGCCGGGTCAGCTGCCCAGTTATTCATGTACTTGGCATCTTTTCTATTCCGCCCCGTCGTATTTGCATGTTTTAGGATGATTGTCGTCTTCCAGCCACCAAGCCTTTCAGTCTCTCAGCCCCCATCCCGCCTGCCCCTATCCTCTCCCCATGCTCCCTGGAAAGTTATATGGTTAGCTTAACTAAGGAGCATTCCCTGCCTTGCTTTTGATTTAGAGCTAATAGGGATCTTAATAAGATTGTTCCTTTTGCAGTCATTGGCTCCTGGAGAAAAATCCAGGCCTTGAGAGAGGGTGTTCATTCAAGCGTTGGTTTTCTGTACACCCCCTCACGCCCCGAGGAGACTGAATGGTTTAAGAATTTAGCTTGCCAGTTCCCTCCTGGGTAGTGGGTGGATTTGAACTAGCACAATATTAGGTGAAAATGATTTGCTGGAAATTCATATACTGTGAGTGTTTATAATACCCAGAACATTTTCTAATGTTCTGCTTCAAAATTTTACAGTACTCTTTGGAAGAAGCCTTTCTTTGGAGGTAACTTTTGTGAGGAGCTAGTAAGAGCAGGGCACTGGTTATATAAAACAACAGACGTGCTTCAGGAATGATTTCTTGTGATCTGGACCGCTTGAACTGTGATTTTGTTTAAGGAAGTCTTTAGATAAGAAGACAGGAGTAATTATCCTATTCATCAAACTTTCAGTATTTTGTTCCTTGTCCTCACTAGGTGATCTTAAATTTGTCAGGGTATTTTCTTTGGTTTTACAGAATTGTACAACCACATGTAGACATGTCTGATGTCTGAAACCCAGTTTCAAATGAACCTCAAAACAAGTTCTCCTATTTGTGAAATTTACCTTATTTATTTCCACTTAAGTGCACATCAATGAAGTGGCATAAAGACTGACCATTCCTTCATTGAGTCAGAGAATTAGAATTATTATTTATCTAGGAGATTAGGTAAAAACCATTAAATACTCAACTTCTGAGTCTTCTTTTAAAAGAAGCTTTTAATCACTTAAATGATTAGGATGAGGAAATGGAAATTTGGCTTTCACTATTATCACCAGAGTTAACCAAATCATTCATTCCTTTCTCCTGTACTGAATGTCTAACATACTGTCAGGCCCTTGTTTGGGCAGTGGAAATAGAAAGATGAAGGACTTAGGGAATTCACAGTTTGGAAGTGTAGTGGCCAGGTTTAACCCTGGTGAGACCAGAGTGTTCCTGGTTCTTTTGACATGAATATGTAGATGTGGAAGCCGGACTTTGTTTTAAACCTCATAAATCCCACTTGTTTTAGGGACTGAATACATGTGTTCTTGGGTCACAAGTAAAACTGTGAGGAAAACGGACTCTTTTCTGGCATGGTCGCTTTTCTGGAATCTGCTGTTTGGGAATGTACAAACTTGTTCTTTCAGTGAGAAATATTCTCTTTTAAAATGATAATTATTCTAGTTATCTAGAAGAGTTTGGAAAAAGTTCTGTATATCTTCTTTTTTGGTGGGTATTCACACTAACCTCCATACTTCTTTGCCGTTTGTAATTATGGGCAGCTTTTGGTATTGTAATTTTTATTCTGATTTATATAGCCCCTTGTGATTTTTAAAACAAGTCCAGGTATCTCAGGAGATGCAGAACGTTACTGAATTGTATGTTTTTGTTTTCTTTAGTGGAATTTTTTGAACAGTAACCTGGTAACTTGAGACTCAAAATGACATTGTTTCTTCTAGATAAATTAGCTGTTGTCAGTTTTATGTAGTTAATGTTGTTCATCTGTGCTGTATATTATCTTTTAGAACTAAAAATTTAAAACTTATTTCTTGATCATCTTCTTTTCATTGCATTTGATAGGAAACTGATATTTGTGCCTTTCCACCATCATCTTGGTTTAATGACTTTATTGTAATACGGTTAAATTCTCTACTCAGGGTCCAGGCCCATCAACAAGCTTAGGTAACCATATATATTTTCATATCTGTGTGACCCCCACCTCATCTGAAATGTCAAAAGAAAGCCCTATTCAGTGTAGCTTCAGGGTTAAAAATATTATTGTATTACAACTCTTTGAGAATGTTCATTCAGCATTTATAGTATTTACTCAGTTTTCTAGCCTGAAATAAGTACAATGGTCTTAAGATGAATTGTTTCAAAGTGAAGTACAGTATATTGTTAGAGTCAATTTTTAAACAATTAGGCCAGAAATGAGGGCAGCCGTCATATCTTAAATCTTCTGTATTTTTCAGTTTCGAATGCTGTGCTGAGTGCATAAAAATACTAAGCTAACAAACCTTGATTGATAAAGAACTCACTGACAATGTGATTTAAATCGGGTATGGTCTTGAGTCAGTTTTTACTGCTTGGGGTTCTTAAGACTTAAGTGTTGTGCTTGTCCCAGTGAAAGAAGAATGTTGGCCTCATATTCATTTCTACAGTGGGAGAACAGTCTCTGTGAGCATATTCTGCTGTGATGCCAGTATCATGCTTGTGCTCAGCTGTGTCTGACTCTGTGATATCCCATAGACTGCAGTCTGCCAGACTTCTCTGTCCATGGGATTTCCCAGGAGATAGTGCTGGAGTGGGTTGCCATTTCCTCCTCCAGTAATGCCAGTTTACTGAGATATTAATGATCATTAAATTTGTCTTATATACCTTTAGTAGAACCATAATATTTCCTGTTTAACTTTGTCAGTTACAATCAGGAGAATCAGTTTTTAATATGATAGTTCCAAACCTATTCTTTCTTCATGTATCCTTTAAAAGAGGAAAAACCACATCCTTTTTATTTTTGGATAATGCTTTTAAAATATTTTATAACTTTCACTTTGGCTGCTCTGGTTGTCTAACATGACAACTGCTATTAATGAGTTTGTTCACTCTTACTTGTGCTAATGCAAGTCAGAAAAAATTTACTGCTCCTTGTGTAGTTCACTTTAAAATATGGTTCATAATAACTGTTGTTAAATTTCCCACAACCTTCTTATAAACCAAAGTAGTTGGTTTAACTGTGTACTGTCTCTGAAATGATTTGCAAAAAACCTTTTGTAATCAAATTGATTTGAAATAGGGTGTCCTAATGCCTTCCATATAGTAATTTAGCTTTGTCTTGGAATATTCCATTAGCACTGGTAGTTTTTATTTTAAATTGTGACATGGATTGTTAAGCTGGAGAATCAATCCAGCAGGAATTGTTGGCATATACTAATTATTAAGATTCAAAGAATTTTTTAATTTTAATATTTGAAGGCATAATTTGTTGGAACTAAAAAAATTCTTTTCAAAACAGAATTGCCATACTTTAAAAATAATTTTGACTAAAAATATTTAAATACATTTGAAAAAGGACAGTGCAACTTCACTTTTTTAGGAGTTGCTTTTTGACCATCTCATCCTACCTGGAGCAACAGAAATAATGCCTGTGAAATAAAGCCTATACGCTTTACTTCTAAAGACCTGTTCAGAATTTATGTATTCCTCTTTTTGTTATTGTTTTATCTTTTTAAACACACAACCATATTTCATTACCTGGCTTCTCAGAACTGATTAGAAATAGTAAGCTGGAAAGCTGTAAAAGAAGTCAAGTGCATGTTGCAGGAAACCACAGAAAATGGCTGATGGCAAGGGAAAATGGTAGAGTGTAAATCTAGAGAAGGCAGATAGAAGAACTCAGAAAAAGCATAATATAAAACCTCTAAGCAAAGAGACAAACATCTTTTCATAGTGAAAGCCACATACAATGATTTACATTTATTTCGATAACTCAGTGCTCAAGATAAAATTGAGACTGTTTCCTTGTTGAAAAATCCTGACATTTAAAAAGAATTTTAGCCTGCAATAACAAATACTGCATTTGGGAACTTTTAAGGAATAGAGCCAAATTAATGTTTGGGTCACTGTTTGGGTAGCTCACTGCAGGAGTTTTGTTTATATGATGCCAAGATAAGGGTTTCCACAGGTGTCTTATATAAGTGGCAAATGTAAATTGATCCTGTTTCTGCTGAAGTAGTGCCCTCAAGTGGAATTAAGACACATTATAGAAAAAGAGAAAACCACTTGATGCTACGTGCCTGCACTAAATGTTGTTCATATATTTCAGTGATGTTGATTTGAAGAACAGCAAAGCCCTTTACCCTGTCTTGGGCAGTCTTCATGCCTCATTCTAGCTTGTAGAGGATCTTTTTATTAATGAAAACTTTATATCATAGAAAAACCTCCTTAACTACTGATGTGTTATAAAAGAAATATTATTATGTGTGTAGATTTGCCAGGTTATGTATGTAATCATTAAGTTAAATGGCTAAACTTAAAATTTGGTTCTTTAGTTTTAGGAATATTTATTTTTTAACTCCAAGAATAAAATAGATGAATATGATATTGCTGTCACCTGCTGCTGTTATCCTGAATAATGGAAATGGATATCACCTGCTCATAGGAGGATGGAATAAATACTGTATTTAGAAACCAAATAGCCACATGCATGTGACAGAAAATACCTAAGAACCATTGTTTTCAGTAAGATAATGAATTAACATAATGAAATTAAAGTCTTTACTTGAATTGATGAAATTGTATAGTTTTAAGCCTGTGATTCAAGTAAGGTTGAGAAGGCTATTTTAATTGTGAAAGATTAGTATCCTTGTAAAAATTTCAAATGAAAATTTGAAAGTGAAAAAGAAACAATCTTTTCTTCCTAGTCTGCATAGTTAAACTTGTGGTATAAAAACATTTTATGCTTGATACTATACTGCAGTTATATTTCTTCCTTATGTAGTAGTCCAAGTTTTGATGGCTACAAAATTGACTTTTAAGAAATTATTAATATAAGCAGATTTATAATATCTGATGTTTATGATTGAGAGAGATTAAATGATAGCTATGATTAATATGATTAACATTTGCCTATTAAGGACAAAATGTGTAAGATTGAGAAAATGAAGCTGAGTTAGATAAAATGTTCCATTATCAAAATATGGCACACAGATAAATGAATTGTGGTTGAAGTTTCAGAATGTGATTTGATGATATTTTTATTGATAAAATTGTTCAACATAATAATTGTGATGGGTAACTTTTTACTTAAACTACTTGTATAGATATAATAGCCTTTTTGATTTGTGTGTTTTGCCCAAATACAGCAGCTTATTCATTTAAGTTAGGCAGAGTCTATTAATTTTACTTTTTAAAGTTAAAAAATGTCAGAATATTTAATAAGATTATATTTTACTAGAATCTGAGTTCATAAATTTCAGTGCCTTGGAAACAAACATTATTGTATTGTCTTTGGAGATAATTTACAATTGAATCTCCTTTATTAAATATGCAAGATTACAGTAGGTACAGGTAATAATGTATGTCTTTTAACCTCTTAAGGTATTTTTGAAAATATATCATTATGTGTATGTGTGTGTTTTTACTAGCTGAATGAAGAATTTAAAAAGTCTTTGACCTTAATTTTAGCTCATGTAGAATGAAGTGTAAAGTTTCTCTTTGCTTGTCCTCCAGGCATTTTGATTTGCTGTCTTTTTACAGCATGGACACCAAATTGCTAAAAACATGTTTTGGGACTGCCAATGAATTTATCTTTTGTGGTTTTACTACACACTTAGTAATTCCCTTTTTTTTGAGTTAATATTTTGGAGTTAATATCACAATGAGTTCAGGCTTATGGAGCCAAGAAAAAGTTACTTCACCCTACTGGGAAGAGCGGATTTTTTATTTGCTTCTTCAAGAATGCAGTGTTACAGACAAACAAACACAAAAACTCCTTAAAGTACCAAAGGGAAGTATAGGACAGTATATCCAAGACCGTTCTGTGGGGCTTTCGAGGATTCCTTCTGCCAAAGGCAAGAAAAATCAGATTGGATTAAAAATTCTAGAGCAACCACATGCAGTTCTGTTTGTTGATGAAAAGGATGTTGTAGAAATAAATGAGAAATTCACAGAGTTACTTTTGGCAATTACCAATTGTGAAGAGAGGTTCAGCTTGTTTAAAAACAGAAACAGACTAAGTAAAGGCCTCCAAATAGATGTGGGCTGCCCTGTGAAAGTCCAGCTGAGATCTGGGGAAGAAAAGTTTCCTGGAGTTGTGCGCTTCAGAGGACCTTTATTAGCAGAGAGGACAGTGTCGGGAATATTCTTTGGAGTAGAATTACTGGTAAGTTTGATAAGTCATTTTAGTGGGCTGTGTAATTTATATGTGTGTGTGTCTGTGTCTGTGTGCACATACATTTTTCTTTTTCCTTTTTTGAATGCAAAATAAGTTTTCCCAGAATTCTATATTTTTTAATGTTTGTAATCCTAGGGATTTACTTTCTAATGGTAGGTTGAGATGATACAAAGATGATGCTTCGAAAACTGAAAAACTACGTATAGGAAGAAATATACAAATAGATCATGTATTTATTGAAGACTTTCATATCTTAGAGATTTTACATTGAATGTTAAAAATGAACTCAGCAATTGTAAACAAATTACTTAAAATTGTTAATTATCCTGTGACATTATCATCTGTAGGTTTCTTAGCTTAAAGTATACTCTTAAGTAACAAGATTTGGATATATAAGTTGCAGCAATTTGAACTGGCTTTTAGCTGTCCCTGATAATATATGTGAAAATCATGTTGTTGTTTCCACTGAAAAGAAAACCAAGAACTCTGTGATAATGTTTCCAAAATTAATATTCTTAAGAATTTAAATATTAGTTACATTTTGACATTCTTGCAAATATAATTTCATGCTTCGTTTGCTTTTTAAGTTTTTAAAGGAGCAATAGTAAAACAATTGGAGTATTGAATCCCAGCTATGCCATTTACTAGCTGAGTTACTGGGTTATTTAACCAAACTGCTTTCTAAATGTGCATCCTCATCTGTGAAATAGTAATATTAATACACAACTTGCAGTGTTTTTGTGATATATTGATTCAGGATTTAAAATGGTGACTGGCACATAGTACGTGCTCAATAAATGGAGATAACATTACTGTTAAAGTAAGTTTTTCTTTTTATGACAAAATTTTTGTTAAAACCACAATGTGAAATCCAGCCCAAGCTCTCTCACAGTAGAATTATGATTTAAAATTATCATGTAATTTTATTTCAGCATCATATACAGTTTTTTCCTTATTTTTTGAACACCCTATATTCAATGGCAATTGCTAATAATTATATTTCTTATATGTGTCACTTAGAATTTGTTCAGTGATTTCTCTGAAGTCTGCAGAGTGCATCTTTTTTCTTAGGGATCATCTTTCTCTATCAGTCACTGATTTTTTTTTTTCTCTCATTAAAAAACTAGGAAGAAGGTCGTGGCCAAGGATTCACTGATGGGGTATATCAAGGGAAGCAGCTTTTTCAGTGTGATGAAGATTGTGGAGTATTTGTTGCGTTGGACAAGCTAGAACTCATAGAAGATGACGACACTGGATTGGAAAGTGATTATGCAGGTCCAGTGGATACAATGCAAGTTGAACTTCCCCCCTTGGAAATAAACTCCAGAGTTTCTTTGAAGCTTGGAGAAACTATAGAATCGGGAACGGTTATATTCTGTGATGTTTTGCCAGGCAAAGAAAGCTTAGGATATTTTGTTGGTGTGGACATGGTAAGAAATTTTGAATTTTATTGTCTTTGTTGTATGTATCTGTTAGTTTTATAACCAATTTAGGTACAGAGTGAACACTTTGAATTCTTAAAATGGACTAATTTGTAGTAATTTAAAGAGCATGTTCTAACTCATCTTTAGTAAAGGAATGTTGATATGGGACAGGAGTCTAGTTGTAGAATTATAGTTACTCATTTTTCCAGTCTGAATAAATGGAAATAATGTTTTCAGTCTTTAAATTTGCTGTGTAATAAACAGAAAAAAAACCCCACCAGAATATATTGCATTATGTGTTAGTTTTCTTTATTTTGAAAAGGCTTTTTTTTTTTTTTTTGGTAATCTGTGTTTCTCTTTTTATAATGTTTTGCTGAATTTTATTGACTGATCTGATTTTAATGATTTATGTGTAAAAATCACTTATGGAAAATGCCTGAATAGAGGAACAGCACATTGCTTTAGAGGAAAAAGCAATTTAGTGCCTTCATAGGGTGTATTTCACTCAAAAAGTTTTTTTATTGTGGTAAAATTTATGTAACATAAAATTTACCAATTTATCCATTTTAAAGTGACATTAAGGACATTCACATTATTGTGCACCCATCACCGCTATTCATCTCCAGAACATTTTCTTCAACCCAAAATGAAACTCTGTACCTATTAAACAATAACACCCTATTACTCACTCCTTTCAGCTTGTGTTCTTCTGACAACCAGAATTCTTTCTGTCTTTGTGTATTTGCTTATTCCCTGTGCCTCATATAAGTGGAATCATACAGTATTTGTCTTTTTGTTTGTGTCACTCATTGTTACTGTTACCTTAAAGTCATAAGTGTTAATACTGAATACATCTCAATATGGCAGATTGGACAGTACCTGTGGGATTAAGAGGAGAAGAAAAAGGCTTGAGAACATTTTTTATCATAGATTGAAAATATGGACAAGAATTGTTAGGTATAATGAAGAAAATTCATACAGCATTATTAAACACCAGCAAGAATTGAGAGGTTGTAATAGACTCTTGTACTCATGGTGCTTTTAGTGATTATTTTTATCTATTCAGTTATACTTTGGGTAGGATATGAATGCTCTAGTGTAAGTTTCTCTTACACTTTGCTCGGAAATCCTAGGAAATTCTATTTGATACCCATTAGTTAGGCAAACCTCACTCTGTCATTTAGACAAACACTTACTGAACATTTACCATGTGAAAAGTTAGAGCCAGAGTTAAATACGTAGGTCCCTCGGGATAGCTAGAAATAAAACACATTTTAAACCATTATTCTTTAAATATTTAGAACTTGTTCATTGGAGTTCGTTTTCTTTTGCTTTAGGTCATTTAGGCCTCAAACTTGGCAAAAGCCATTTAGGCCTTCCTCTCCTTAGATCGCAGTCTAGGAAGCATCTTGTTTACTTGGGGTGTCTGCCAAGCCGTTGCACCACCGACTTCTCCCCCTGTCTCTGTCTGTCTTCCAGTTGGCTTGTGCAAGCATTCGTTCCAGATCCCTCTAGTGCAGTCCTTGAAAGGAAAGTTCTGGCTAATGCAATAGTGTTCATCTCCTATTTCTAATGCCATTTAGAATGCTGTCCACATTGGTGCTCAGGGCAATTGTCTGACTGTATTGTCTTCTTAATTTAACTCCATGAACAGCACTGGACAAGTTGGTGCTACACTGGAATATAAAGTTATTAATATAAAGATCTCCAGTTTGGAGAGAATTCTTGCATATCTGTAGAATGACAAAAGAACAACTGAAAAATTAGACTTTCTGTCTATAGAAAAGAATTCCTGTCTATATAGGAATTCAAATTGATCATTTATATTAGTGCTCAGGGAATGTGAAGAAATGATTAGAGCAAGCTAGGGTTAATTAGGGACAGCTTTCTGTTTGAAACAGTGTATGATTACTGCATCTACCAGTGCAGATATATGTTATATCGACTATTTATTGTCCAGTCAAGTATGATGAACACTTTGATCCCTTGCTCACCAGGTGGGTTTCTATGACTTGATTATTCTTGGATCCCATTTTTTAGAGGATCCTCTTGTGAAAAATATGCTTTCATATTTATGTTTTATTGAGGAGAATTTTATTCTGTTAATTTCTAGGATAATCCTATTGGCAACTGGGATGGAAGATTTGATGGAGTGCAGCTTTGTAGTTTTGCAAGTGTTGAAAGTACACTTCTCTTGCATATCAATGACATCATCCCAGGTATGTTTTCTTTGTGTTATATATATTGTTAAGGCAGAGCTTCTAAGACATATTTAGTTCTGAGGATAGAAATATAAGCTTCAAGATGCATTTTTGGAACTTGACTTTTATATTATGGAATTGTTACTACATAGAATATCTTTCCTTACCCCCAAACAAAAATACTTAAAGATTTTCGTTTCTAAAAGTATGTGAGTGTGGGGTACCTTTTATTTGTTATCATTCAGTTTTTCATTACTTGTCTATTTTAACCCTTTTCTGATAATTGCAAGAGTCAGAAAATATAAAAAACTGCTATCTGTTTGAGTGAGAGCTTGGTTTCAACTAGAAGCCTTTTAGTAGAAGTTGGTCATTTTAATGTAATCTAATATATTGTGGAGAGGATTCTTGATGGATACCTCATGAGATCTCTTCCAGTTTCAAGGTGGTATAATTGATATGACTTCGTGACTCTGTAATCAGAAACAGACCACTCAACTTTTACACCTTAGAAATAATCTTAAGCAACCTTTATTTTACCTCAAACAAGTAGCACCTAATGGCTGCTGTCAACTAATTGATAAATTCTTATAGTTAGTAGCATCAGCATCACCTTCTCCCTGCTCTTAGTAGAATTCCAGTTAGAAGCTAGTCTACTGGCAGTATGTTAATCATGAAACATACAGAGGCAATCCAAGTTGGCCATTCTCATTGAATATTATGCAACTATGAATTGTCAGAAAGCCTGCATTTAATAGCCACAAATTATGAATTTCTTAATTAGATGACTTCTACATTCTTGACAAAGTTATAAGGTAGGTCTTAATTATCCCCATTTTGCTGATGAAAAAAACTGGGGCTTAGATAGGGATAAGATTCGCTAGGATCAACTAAGATCCTACTTGATTTTGGTAGAGCCAGAATTCAAATCCAGGCTTGTCTGATTAGAAAGCTCTGCCCTTTTCAGTACCTCCTCATCCCAAGTCCTATGTGTTGACTTGGGATATGAAAACCTGTATAGAAGAACATACACTTCAGCTTCACGTGTATACTTGGAAATATTGTTTCTATGGAGATGTATTTTGTCTCTGAGTCTTTAAAAACTGACTTTTATTATATCAAGAATCACAACTGAACAAAATGGTTTGGTTTTTTTGGCTACCAGTGTTATTGCTGATTTTGACATAGGACACTTTTTAGTACCCCACAGGTCATTTCAGGGCCTCAGTTTCTTTTTTTGTAAAAATGAAAGGGTTAATTAATACTAGATGATTCTTGAGATTCCTTCTAGCCTGTATTCTTTGCTGTTCCAAATTCCCTGTTGACTTGGCAAGTTATAAATGCTTGTTTTGCTGAGTTAGGAAATGCTTTCTACGTTAGCTTTTAGCCTTGCAGCAAGAATACATTAATTTAGTTGGAGAAATGAGATTCAAATGATAACTTTGTTTCAATTTTGCTTTGTAAAAGTCTGACATACTTTATTTTCCTTGATTTCTTTAAAATCAGGTTTTAATTTCTTACACGTTGGGTTCTTAGCTATTTCTTTGCTTCCTTTGGAAATGAATGCTTTATATTCAAGGGGAAGCATACATGTGCTTGATATTTTATCTAGTAATATTTAATTTACCTTTTCATGTCTGCTTACGGAGAAACATAGTTTGTGATATTATAAGTTGAAATACCTTTTGATGTTACAATAAATGTTTATTGTCTAAAAAGCAGTTTTCCAAAGGCTTGTTCCTTCATCAAATATTATTAAACCCTTACTTATGGGTTTTTTTTTTTTTTGGTGTTGAGGATATAGTAGGAAACAAAACAAATAAAAGTTCTTTTGAAATGGAGCTTTTATTCTAGAGAGTGAAGACAGATAATGAATGAGATATATGGTCAATTAGGGGCTTCCCAGGTGGCTCAGTGGTAAAGAATCCACCTGCAAATGCAGGAGATGCTGGAGATGTGGGTTCCATCACTGGGTCAGGAAGATCCCCTGGAGAAGGAAATGGCAACCCACTCCAGTATTCTTGCCTGGGAAATCCCATGGACAGAGGAGCCTGGTGGGCTACAGTCCATGGGGTCACAAAGTTTCGGACATGACTTATCGACTAAATAACCATAGTGGTCAATTGGATGCTGATTGAGTGGAGAATAGTGAGCAAGGTAAGGGGAAAGGGTGTGCTGGGGTGTGAAGGGTGGGATTTTGTTTTTACTTTATGTAGAGTAGTCCATTGGACATGGGGTAGCTCTTCATGGCTGCTCCAGCAAAGGGCAGCTGCTGCTCTTTACCTTGGACATGGGGTATCTCCTCACAGCCTCTGCTTCTGACTTTGGACCAAAGAAAAGCAAGGAGAGATAAGAAAGCCTTCTTCAGCAATCAATGCAAGAAATAGAGGAAAATAATAGAATGGGAAAGACTAGAGATCTCTTCAGGAAAATTAAAGATACCAAAGGAACATTTCATGCAAAGATGGGCTCAATAAAGGACAGAAATGGTATGGACCTAACAGAAGTAGAAGATATTAAGAAGAGGTGGCAAGAATACACAGAAGAACTGTACAAAAAAGATCTTCACGACTCAGATAATCACGATGGTGTGATCACTCACCTAGAGCCAGACATCCTGAAATGTGAAGTCAAGTGGGCGTTAGGAAGCATCACTATGAACAAAGCTAGTGGAGGTGATGAAATTCCAGTTGAGCTATTTCAAATCCTGAAAGATGATGCTGTTAAAGTGCTGCACTTAATATGCCAGCAAATTTGGAAAACTCAGCAGTGGCCACAGGACTGGAAAAGGTCAGTTTTCATTCTAATCTCAAAGAAAGGCAATGCCAAAGAATGCTCAAACTACTGCACAATTGCACTCATCTCACACGCTAGCAAAGTAATGCTCAAAATTCTCCAAGCCAGCCTTCAGCAAATACGTGAACCAAGAACTTCCAGATGTTCGAGCTGGTTTTAGAAAAGGCAGAGGATCCAGAGATCAAATTGCCAGCATCTGCTGGATCATGGAAAAAGCCAAAGAGTTCCAGAAAAACCTCTATTTCTGCTTTATTGACTATGCCAAAGCCTTTGACTGTGTGATCACAACAAGCTGTGGAAAATTCTGAAAGAGATGGGAATACCAGACCACCTGACCTGCCTCTTGAGAAACCTGTATGCAGGTCAGGAAACAACAGTTAGAACTGGACATGGAACAACAGACTGGTTCCAAATAGGAAAAGGAGTATGTCAAGGCTATATATTGTCACCCTGCTTATTTAACTTATATGCAGAGTACATCATGAGAAACGCTGGGCTGGATGAAGCACAAGCTGGAATCAAGATTGCCAGGAGAAATGTCAATAACCTCAGATATGCAGATGACACCACCCTTACGGCAGAAAGTGAATAAGAACTAAAGAGCCTCTTGATGAAAGTGAAAGAGGAGAGTGAAAAAGTTGGCTTAAAGCTCAACATTCAGAAAACTGAGACCATGGCATCTGATCCCATCACTTCATGGCAAATAGATGGGCAAACAGTGGAAATAGTGGCTGACTTTATTTTTCTAGGCTACAAAATCACTGCAGATGGTGACTGCAGCCATGAAATTAAAAGACGCTTACTCCTTGGAAGGAAAGTTATGACCAACCTAGACAGCATATTAAAAAGCAGAGGCATTACTTTGCCAGCAAAGGTCTGTCTAGTCAAGGCTATGGGTTTTCCAGTGGTCACATATGGATGTGAGAGTTGGACTATAAAGAAAGCTGAGCACCAAAGAATTGATGCTTTTGAACTGTGGTGCCGGAAAAGACTCTGTGTTCATTGGAAGGACTGATGTTGAAGCTGAAACTCCAATACTTGGGCCACCTGATATGAAGAGCTGACTCATTTGAAAAGACCCTGATGGTGGGAAAGATTGAAGGCAGGAGGAGAAGGGGATGACAGAGGATGAGATGGTTGGATGGCATCACCGACTCAACTCAGTGGACATTAGTTTGGGTAAACTCTGGGAGTTGGTGATGGACAGAGAGCCCTGGTGTGTGCAGTCCATGGGTCACAAAGAGTCAGACATGACTGAGTGACTGAACTGAACTGAACTGAACTGAGAGTAGTCCCAGTGAGCCTGTCTAATGTGTTGACATTTGAACTCTTAACATGAAGGAGATTTGAGGGCTTGGCCAGCTTGAGGAATAGCAAGGGGTTCACTGTAGCTTGAGTGAGGGACAGTGATGGGAGAGGTAGTGAAGCTCGACCATGCAGGGCCAAGTGGGCTGGTGTATGGAATCTTGGCTTTACTCTAGGGAGTTGGGGAGCTAACGTGGATTTTGCACGAAGGACAACTTACGTAACTTCTATTTAAAAATGACAGTCCTGGCTGCAAGTTAGAAGGCAGAAACAGGGAAATCAGGAGGGGGACTGTTGCAGTTATCCATATGAGAGACAGAAGGTGGTGGCTTGGATTGGATTGGTGTGTAATAGCTTGTTTAATTTAGCCTGTTTTTAAACTTTGGATAAATAGAATCATAGTGATTGTATTCTCTAATGATTGCATTATTTACTTAAATTATATTTTGAGATTCTTTCTGGTGAATGATAGTATTAGTAGGCTGTTTACCCTTACTGCTTCATAGTATATTTCATTGTGTGAATACTTCATGATTTAATAACCCATTCTAATGTCACTAGTTGTTTGGATTTTGAATATTTCCATATCCTCTTCAACACTTGGTACCCATTAAAATTTTTGCCAGTCTGATGTCTTTGAGAAATGGTACCTCAGGGTGGTTTTAATCGTAGTTCCCTCATCACAAGTAGAGTTGAATAATTTTCATATGTTTATGGAAAATTTATGTCCTCTATTAAATACCTGGTTGTGTCTTTCCTCGGTTTTCTGTTGATTTGTCTGTTTATTGATTTGTGAGTTCTTTATTTTAAAATTTTAATAAAATATTTTTTCAACATTTATTATGCAATTTCAAACATAGAAAAGTTGGAAGATTTTCATATTGAAGATCCCTATTCCCACCACCTAGCTTCTACAATTAACATGTTTGTATAATGCTTGCTTTATCATATTTATCCATCTCTCTATCCATGTACTTCTCCATCTTTTTTTTTGTAATACATTGCAAAATAAGTTACAGACCTCAGTACACTTCATCCTAAATACTTCAGTATGCATATAATTAACTAGAGATAAGTATTTAAGGTTTTTTCCTTTTGAGGTGAAAGACCATATGGTAATAAAATATGCATTGTATCGTTGGTGTTTTGACCAAGGCAAAAACCCTTGAGTTTAGTAACTATCAAGTTACTAAAATAATTTTTAATAAGAAATGCATTTGCATATCTCAAATCAAAATAATGAAGCAGTATAGTAGGTTGTCTTGTTTCCATTCTATCTCCTCTGCTCTAGTTGCCCCCTCACTCCACTCCTTGCCACCCACCAGTAGCTATTTTTATTAGTTTCTTGTATATCTCTCAAGAGTTTCTTTATAGAGTATAAATACATAGTCTTCCTTCCCTTTTGAGGCGTGAAGGATAATATTTATTGTGCACATGCTTTATTCTCTTTACTTTTTATCTTAGATGTCTTTGTATATCTGAGGTTCTCATTCTTTATAGTACATATTTTCCATTGGTATTGTGGTTCCCTAATTTATTGATTCTTATTAATGGATATTTGTATTGTTTCTAAATGTTTACTATTATACACAATGCTGTACTAACCTTATACATATGTATTTTCTACATGTGCTGACTTACCTGTAGGATAAATTTCCAGAAGTGGGTTTGTTTGGTGAAAAGCTGCATGCGTTTGTATTGTTTTAGATACTGCTAAATTGCTTTTGGTAATCACTGTAACAGTTTGTATTCCTGCCAGCAGAATGTAAGGGTGATTTATTTTTTATTTTGCTTTTTATTTATTTATTTTTTGCTGAATAGTTGATTTACAGTGTTGTGTTTCTGGAGTACAGAAGAATGATTCAGTTTTACATGTGTTTGTGTGTGTGTGCACACTCGTATTCTTTTCACTATGTATTATCCGGGTAATGAGTATAGTTCCCTATGCTCTACAGTAGGACCTTGTTGTTTATCTGTTTTATATAGTAGTATGTATATTAATCCCAAACTCCTGATTTGTCCCTTTCTTCCCCCCTTCCCCCTTTGGTAACCATAATTTTGTTTTCTATGTCTGTGGGTCTGTTTCTGTTTTGCAAGTAAATTCATTTGTGTTGTATTTCAGATTCTGTATATAAGTGATACCATATCATAGGAGTCTTTTTCTTTCTGATTTATTAGGTTGATACAAAAGTAATTGGGGTTTCAGACTGCGAATTTCAAATCATTATAACTAGCCTCAAAAACATCTCTATTAATCAAAGTAAGAACCTTTACAATCAACACATTTTTACCAACAAGAAGTAAGTTTGTATATTCCTGTAACATAAAAATCTGAGCTTCAGGATTTGAGGAAGTCTTGAAAAGCATTTTATATCTTCTGCTGGTTGCGGAAGCATTTTGCTTGCAAAAAGTTGTCGAGATGATTGAAAAAGTGGTAGTCCGTTGGCAAGAAGTCAGGTGAATATGGCAGATGAGGCAAAACTTCGTAGCCCAATTGGTTCAACTTTGGAAGCATTGGTTGTGTGACATGTGGTCAGGCGTTATCGTGGAGAAGAACTGGGCCCTTTCTGTTGACCAATGCTGGCTGCAGACATTGTATTTTTTGGTGCATCTCATTGATTTGCTGAGCATACTTCTCAGATGTAATGATTTTGCTGGGTTTCAGAGCTGTAGTGGATCAGACCCATAGCAGACCACCAAACATTGACCTTGACCTTTTTTGGGTGCAGTTTGGCTTTGCAAAGTGCTTTGAAGCTTTTTCTCCATCTAACCACTGAGCTGTACTTTCTATTTTTTCTGTTAATGGTTCAACACCACATTGTTTCAATGATTCTTTATATTTTCATTACTCTTCTGAGTTTTCTAAATTGTCTTCTAAAAGTTTAATAATTTTTCTTTTCACATTTAAGTTGATAATATACCTAGATATGATCTTGTGTAGGATAGGAGGTTTGTATTCCTAATTTTCTCTACCTTGCTTGCTGAGTATAAATGAAGTTTATCATATATATATGGATCTTTCTGTGTCATAGCTTTAGAAGAAATCTAATGGCTGTAAGAGTACATTTCCCTTTTTGTTCCTTTTCTTAATGAGTGTCTTGGTTGTTTTTGGTCCTTGAGTCTTCAATGTAAATTTAACAGCTTCTCAAGTATTACAAGAGAGTTCTGTTGGGATTTTGATTGGAGTTGCACTTAAACTGTGGAACAATTTGAGGAAAATTGACATTTCTGTTATATTGAAACTTTTGATACATGAACATTGTATAGCCTTTCATTTATTTAGTGTTTTTAGTAAAATTTTATAATTTTCTCCATTTCTTGCATCTATGCTGATACATTATCAAGTAAAACGTATTTTCTAATAGTTTTTTGATGATATGTAGAAATTAGTCATAAAAATGGTTGTATTGAGATATAATTCACTAGTTTAAACCATACAACTCAGTGTATTTTAGTGTATTTACAGATAGATGTGTGCAATTATCATAGCATTCAATAGGGGAACATTTTCATTAGCTTTCAAAGAAACTTTGTACCTTTTAGCTGTAATTACCATATCTCTTCATCTTCCTCTGTCCTAAGCAACTGCCAGTCTACTTTCTGTCTGTGTATGTTTCCCTATTGTAGACATTTCATATAAACAGAATAATGTAAGATGTGCTCTTACGTTAACATAAGATGTGACTTTGTTCACTTAGCATAATATTTTTAGGGTTCATCCATGTTATAGCATTTATCAGTACTTCATCTTAGTGCCTGAGTAAGAGTCCATTGTATTAATATATCACAGTTTATCTATTCATCTGTCAATGGACATTTGGGTTCTCTCCATATTTTGGCTATAATGTATTGGTACAATGCTGCTACACACATTCCTGTACAGGTTTTTGTGTGGATGTATGCTTTTATTTCTCCTGGGTATATATCTAGGAATGGAATTGCTGGGTCATGTGTAGCTCATGTTTAATCATGTATGTAATTGCCAGACTGTTTTCCATAGTGGCCACACCATTTTATAATTTATAGTGTTGCATGAGGATTCTGTATGACGGCTTCCCTGGTGGCTCAGTCAGTAAAGAATTTGCCTGCAGTGTGGGAGACCTGGGTTTGATCCCTGGGTTGGGAAGATCCCCTGGTGGAGGGCATGGCAACCCACTACAGTGTTTTTGCCTGGAGAATCCCCATGGACAGAGGAGCCTGATGGGCTGCAGTCGTGGGGTCACAAAGAGTTGGATACAACTGAGCGACTAAACACAGCACACAGGAGGATTCTGATTTCTTTATGTCTTTGTTGTTATTTGACCTTTTGATTCTAGCCATCCCAACTGGTTGTGAAATAGTGTCTCAGATGACTTTTGTGTGCAGAGTTTTGTTATAAACAATCTTATCAAGATTTTTCATTCACAATTTATCTGTAGATTAATTTTTTAGTAGTAAGTCATCTGCAAATACTGTTTTACCTCTTCCTTTTAATCCTTGTATCTTTCATTTTTAAAATGTGGTTTGTTATTCTAGTATCCCTGTCAATACAGTATTGAATGGCATCTTCACCTTGCTCTTGATCTTAAAGTGAATGCTTCCAGCATTTCATTGTGAAGTATGATGCTTATCACGGGATTTTATTGTTACTGTCATTTATCAGCTTATAGAAGTTACCCATGATTCCCCAAGAGTTTTATCATGAGGGGATATTGAATTTTATCAAACTTTTTTCTTTATCTATTGAGATAATCCTATGTTTCTTTTCTTTTAATCAGCTAATTTCCAGTTTGCTAATTTTTGCATGCTTTAAAATTTTAGAAATATTTGCATTGCATGTTTAAAACTTTTTTTACATTGTGCCATGGAATAGGCTTGTCCCAAGAGGGACTTGTTTCTTGGAAAGTGTTGGGGTAAAATTTAAAAAAAAATTAAAATGCATGTTTAAATTAAAAAAAATTTTGTTTGATAAAATACATATAACATAAAATTACCATCTTGACCATTTTTACCTGTACAGTTCAGTGGTATTAAATGCATTCATAATTTTGTGTAACAATTATCACCATCTGTCTCCTTAACACTTTCCATCTTAAAAAACTCTATGCCCATTAAACAGTAGACCGCCATCTCTCCCCTTAGCCTCTGGAAGCTGCTTTTTTTCTTTCTGTCTCTATGATTTGGACTTCTCTTAAGTACCCCTCATTTAAGTGGAATCATACAGTATTTGTCTTTTGATGATTGGTCACTCCACCCTTCCACTCTGTGGTAACTACCACTCTACTCTCTGTCTTTCTTAGTTTGTCCTTTTCAGATTCCGTATATAAATGAGATCATACAGTATTTGCTTTTCTCTTCAAAACGTTAAAAATAGAATTATCATACAATCCAGAAAGCCCACTTCTAGAGGTATATCCGAAGGAAATGAAACAGAATCTCAAAAAGATAACTACCCTTCCATATTCATTACAACATTATTCACAGTAGCCAAGATTTGGAAACAACCTAAATGTTCATCAGCAGATAAATGGATGAAGGAGATGTTGTGGAGTATTATTTGGTCAGAAGAAGGAAGGAAATCCTGCCATTTAGGACAGTGCGAATGAACTGTGAGGGCATTATGCTAAGTGAAATAAGGCAGAGACAGAAGTCTTAACAGAGGATTCTCACTAGCATTTACTCAAAAAGCCATGTTTTGCCAGACCCCCCCCCCCCCCCCGCCCAGCCGCTGCCACTCCCAAGTGGCCACTGTGGCAACTGCCACAGCACATGGGCAGAACCCCTCTCTCCCTCTCCTTGGCAGGAGGGAGTGCCCCCACCCCGCACTGGGGCCAAGTGCAGCTCTTCAGGGCTTCCCTGGTGGCTCACATGGTAAAGATTCTGCCAGCAGTGCGGGAGAGCTGGGTTCAGTCCCTGGGTTGAGAAGATCCCCTGGAGAAGAAAATGGCAACCCACTCCAGTATTCTTGCCTGGAGAATTCCATGGACAGAGGAGCCTGGTGGGCTATACAGTACATGGGGTCACAAAGAGTCAGACACAACTGAGTGATTAACACTTTCACTTTGAATCCTTTCTAGATATATTGATTTTCCATTTTAGTAGTTTTAAAATTTATTTTTTCTTTGACCTTTTGTGAATTTATTCAGTTTTTTTAAACCATTACATTCAAATGCTTAGCTTATTAATTTTTAGTGTAAAGCATCTAAGGCAATAGATTCTTTGTACACAGCTACTTACATTCCATAAAATTTGATATGTAGTTATCTCGTTACCATTAAATTTGAAGTATTTTGTAATTTCCTTCATGATTTTTTAATGTAATTCATCAACTCTTTTAAAGTGTACTTTAAAAATTTTCAGATATCTTGCTTTTTGTTTTCATTGTTATTCATTTTCAATTTGATTGCATATGGTAAGAGAATATGATACCAATACTTTGACATTTGTTGAGGCTGACTTTGTGGACTGGTACATGATCCCAAGTTTCAGAAATGTTCTCTGTGTATTTGAAAAGAATGTGTTTTCTTCAACTGTAGTTGCATGTATTTCATGCATATTTTATGTGTCCCTTAGGTCAAGCTAATTTATTATGCCATTCAAATTTTATGTATCATTACTGAGTTTTTAATTGTGAAGTCTAACAGTTACAGAACAAAGCATGTTAAAACATCTAAATATGATGATTGATTTGTTAATTCTAAGTGTTTGCTTTAGTTTTGAAATTGTTATTAGCTGCATACAAGTTGAGGATTTGTAGGTACCTAGAATTTAGAATTGTTATACCTTCCAGGTAATTTGAGCTATTTCTCATTATGTTGTGACCATTTCCATCTCTAGTAAGTTTTTTCTTTTGCCTTAAATTCTGTTTTGTTGATATAGATAGGTTTTCTTTTGGTGAGTATTTTCCAGATATGTTTCTTTTTTTGGTATGTCTCTTATAACCACATATAGTTGATTCCTTAGTATAGTTTGACAGTTTTTATATTTTAACTGAAGATTTTAATCTATTAATATTTATCATTATGAAAATTGGATTTATTTCTACTGTCTTGTGTGTTTTGTGTTAGTCGTACTTTATCTGCCCTATCCCTAACATGTTTTTTTGGATCAAGATGTTTCTCCCACCCCACCTTCTTTACTTCATTTTCCTACTCTATCCTACTTGGTTGGTTTTTATGCATGTCGTTTTTTTAAAAATCCAGTCTGATGATCTCTGTCTTTTCGTTGTTGTGTTTAATTTATTAACACTTAAAGTAACTATTGTTGCTATGGGTTTCAAATCCAATAATATTTTATTATCTGTTTTCTATTTGTCCCTCTGTTTTTCATTCTTCTAATAGTAATTTTCTACCTTTTTAGTAGATTATTTGAAAAATTTTAAGAATTATATGATAATTAATCTGTTGGCCTTTAAGCTATATTTCATTGTAATATTGCTTTTAGTGGTTTCTCCAAGGATTATAATATATATTCTTAATGTGTAAGTCTAGTTACAGGTAATATTGTGTCACTTATATACACTTCTATAAGATGCAGAAACCTTGTAACTATGTAAATCTAGTTATCTCTTACTCTTTGTGTTACGAATCATCATGTACGTTATATCTGTGTACTTAAACAGTGCACAGGAAGCAGTTTTTGTTGAAATAATCAATTACGTTTTAAAGACTTAAAAAGTCTGTGTATCTGTTTGTCATTTTCATCCATCCATTTTCCTTGTGGTGTTTGTTGAAGTGAGGTCTTGTAGAAATGAATTTTTCTTAATTTTCTTTTGTTTGAGAATGTCTTTATCTTGCCTTCATATTAAAGGATATTTTGGGTATATATAGAATTCTGCTTTAAATTTGATTTTCTAGCCTCCACAGTTTCTGATGAAAATCATCAATAGCTTGAATCATTGTGCCTCTGTATGTAATATAATATGTTATTTTTCTCTGGGTATTCTGAAGACTTTCTATTTGGTTTACAGTATTTAACTGTGATGTGCCTAGCATGGTTTTATTCATCTTTATTCTGGTTGACATTTGCTAAACTTAGATTTGTAAATTTATATTTTTTAACAAAGTGGGAAACGTCTAGCCATTTTTCCTTCAAATGTTTTTTCTGTTTCTTTCAATCCTCTCCCTTTCTGTACCTTCAGTTAGATATATTTTTGATATTGACCCTTATGCTTGAGTCTCTGTTAACTTTTTTTTAAAATTTGAGTCCCTCTGTTCTTTACAGTTCTATTGTTCTACCTTCAGTTTTTTTTCAGTTTCCCTTCTTTTATCCCCATTGTTTTCCAGCATATTCAATACATTATTTTTAGAGACACTTGTATTTTTAAGTTTTTGAAAGCACTTTAAGACTTTTCCATCCGGTTCCATTTTTATTTCTCTGATGAGATATTCCTATCTTCTCCTTCACTGTAAGCATATTTCTCTTTCCTTCAATAGGCATGGTTTTAATAGCCTCTTTAAAATTCTTTTCTGCCAGTCCCAACATGAGAATCATCTATGGATTGGTATCCATTGCAGTTTTTTCTTGAGACTATCATGGGTTCCTTCCCCCCCCCCCCCGCCCCCGCCCTGTATGTTAAGTAATTTTTGAAGTTTTTTGTTTTACTTTTAGCATTTGTACAAAGCCTTCCTAAGATCATTTTAGTTCTTCTAAGTCAGTAGTTCTCAACCTGGGGTGAATTTACCTCCAGAAGACATTTTGCTCTGTCTGGAGACATTTATGGTCGTCACATCTGGAGTAGGAACACTGCTTGAATCTAGAGAGTAGAGACAGAGATACTGCCAAACATCCTACAATGCAGATAGCTGCACCTCTGATCTTCACAGAAAAGATCTGGTCCAAAAAGTCAGCTTTGCTCAGGTTGAGAAACCCTGTCCTAAACAAATTCTGTGAGTGATGCTAATTTTATAATGTTAGCTTGCTGAATAGCTAAGGGGAATCCCTTGTAAAATCAATTTTCTTTCATTGTTTACTCATACAGGGATAATAAATTCTGTGCTAATATTGTTTTTCCAGAACCACGTAGATAAATGTAATTTAAACTTGTCTTGCCAAATCAAATATCTCCATAGGTTTTCTTTTTCTTTCTTCCTTTTTTTCCCTTAAATTTCCAAGGATTACATTTGAGAGCTCAAAATCATATTAGTATAACCATCCTTTTTACCTACTTTATTGAATTTCTTTGAATTTTACATTTTACAACTAAATATAATCCATTAAATCAAGTAAGTTGGGAGGCTGGGGAAATCATTAGTTTAGTATTATAATCTAAGAAAGAAAAAGTACCTGAAATATGACATTGGCTTATGTATAATTGATTGTGTTTTTCTGTTTGCTGTAGAATAAAGATTTGAAATGCCCCCACTCCCCTTTTTTAAACTCTAGAGCTGTATTTCTTTCTGTATACTTTTTCCATATCTCAATTTGGTTTGAAATGTAAATGAACTTGGTTTCTATAGTCACTCTTAAGAAGAAAAGAAAAAACTACCATTTCTATTTTTCATGTGATGGAATTATGTATAAGCTGACAAGGGATTCATCTTTAGTAGTATTTATCTTCAAAAGCATTTACAATTATATTTTATTTAATTAGTGATGTAGGATTAAAATAATCAAAATTACTTACATGAATCTCTTGGAAATCACTTGTCAGGCAAACTCTAATCTTACAGATCAGTGGCTATCATTGTCATTGTTACTGGCTCTCAGAGCAGTTACAAGCAAGGCAAATAATGCTTTCTTCCCCTATTAAAGCTTGGTTTTCATGAACCCTGAATAGAAGATAATTAAGAATGATACCAGCTTTTATTGCATAATATACCAATTATACTTTTTTGCCAACAAAATAAAGCCTGCAAATAGACTTTAAAAAGCAAAGTTAGCTAAATGAGAATTAGTTTCATTTATTTAAATAGGTCTCCATCTATATTTCATGTCATCATTAACACCCATTTCTTTAGAGAGAAAAAAAAATAGTCATAATATCTCATTTAGTTCCTTATTTTTTTCTTGCCCAATTACCTTCATTTGTAGGACAAAGTTATTTTCAGCCTTAAAAAAAGGTTTTGGAAGCAGTTTAACAGTTAATGAGATTAGGAAAGAATTCATCCTATTCAATTGCTTGTTACAGTAGGCTTCTGAAAAATATATTTGATTAAAAATGCAGGCGTCTTCAACTGGTAAAGCTTTTCCTCTCTCTGTTACTGTTTTAAATGTTAAAAACCTCTCACATATCTAACTTGACTTTATATTCAGGTTCTTATCTGTTGTGATGAAGCATATCAATTAGTTCAGTTCAGTCCAGTTGCTCAGTCAGTCTGTCTCTTTGCGACACCATGGACTGCAGCACACCAGGCTTCCCTGTCCATCACCAACTCCCAGAGCTTGCTCAAACTCATGTCCATCGAGTTGGTGCTGCCATCCAACCATCTCATCCTATGTCCTCCCCTTTTCCTCCTGCCTTCAATCTTTCCCAGCATCAGGGTCTTTTCCAGTGAGTCAGTTCTTCACATCAGGTGGCCAAAGTATTGGAGCTTCAGCTTCAACATCTGTCCTTCCAATGAATATTCCAGACTGATTTCCTTTAGGATGGACTGGTTGGATCTCCTTGCAGTTCAAGGGACTCTCAAGAGTCTTCTCCAACACCCCAGTTCAAAAGCATCAATTTCTTCTGCACTCAGCTTTCTTTATAGTCCAACTCTCACGTCCATACATGACCACTGGAAAAACCATAGCTTTGACTAGACGGACCTTTGTTGGCAAAGTAATGACTGCTTTTTAATATGCTGTCTAGGTTGGTCATAGTTTTTCTTCCAACGAGCAAGTGTCTTTTAATTTCATGGCTGTAGTCACCATCTGCAGTGATTTTGGAGCTCCCCAAAATGAAGTCTGTCACTGTTTCCATTGTTTCCCCATCTATTTGCCATGAAGTGATGGGATCAGATGCCATGATCTTAGTTTTTTGAATGTTGAGTTTTAAGCCAGCTTTTTCACTCTCCTCTTTTACTTTCATCAAGAGGCTCTTTAGTTCTTGTTTGCTTTCTGCCATAACGGTGGTGTCATCTGCATATCTGAGGTTATCGATATTTCCCTTGACAATCTTGATTGTAGCTTATGCTTCATCCAGCCTGGCATTTCACATGATGTACTTTGTGTATAAATTAAATAAGCAGGGTGACAGTATACAGCCTTGATGTACTTCTTTCCCAATTTGGAACCAGCCTGTTTTTCCATGTCTGGTTCTAAGTGTATCAATCAGTTAGTGCCAATCAATTTCAATTAGTGCCTGCCCTAAATTTCTGCTTTTTCTAGTCCAGTCTGTATTGTCTTTTTTAGTTTTAGGGGGTGGGAATGTAAGGCTAATTTTTTTTTTTAGATTATGTGGTGCATTCACATTTGCACAGAAGTTTCAAAGGGTGTATGAAACTTTTTCCTCTTAACATTGCCCCCCAACTACCTATTTTTCTTCTGTATCCTTCTTGGTTAATTTGTTTCTTTGTTGTTCAGTATTTGCATATTTTATGCATTTTGGGGGGTACCTTGTTTCTATTAACAATTTTAATGAGTTTTCATTGTCATATAATAAAGTGCACATACTTTAAGTATATAGTTTGATATGTTTTTCTCTATGTCTAGACTTGTGAGACCTTTACGACAATCAAGATTGTGAGCATGTCCATCACCCCAAGGTCCTCCTTTGCTTCCTCCCTCCTCTACCTGTTCCCTCCTCCAAAATCCATGTAATCATAGGATCTGTTTTTTGTCAGTATGCATTTGTCACATTTCCTAGAATTTTATATAAATGGAGAATTCAGGATGTACTCTCTCTCTCTCTTTTTTTTGGTCTGACTTATTTTATTCAGTGTAATTACTTATTGACTCATCCATATGTCTTTCTTGTTGCTTAGAAGTATTCCATTCTATGATGTAAAATAGTATATATACATTTTTCTGATCCCTGATTCTTGATAATGTTTGGTCTTTGACCCAGGTTCCTTACACAGAGCTCCTAAAGCTCTTGTCATTTCCTGAGTGGTAGGAGTGTCCGATACAGAGCTTCTAAAATCCTTTGGAATTTTCTGGATGATAGAAGTGTCTTTCATTCTTATGAAGTGATTTTGGGTGGGCTACTAGATGGGGGACTGGTCACTGCAGGGATGAAGCCGTGATTTGAACTTTCAGCCAGAACCCCATCCTCTGGAGAGGGGGGATGAACTGGAAACTGAGTAAATAATCAAGCGTGCCTATCTGATGAAGTCTCTACAAGCATCCCCATAGTATGGGGTTTTGAGAGCGTGCACGTTACTGAACCCATCGAGGTCTGGGAGGGTAGCATGCCTAAAGAGGGCATGGAAGCTTTCTGCCTCTTCCCTGTTTTTTGTCTGTGTGTATCTTCATCTGGCTGTTCACCTATATCATTTATTATACCCTTTATAATAAGCTGATGAATGTGTTTCCCAACCCAGGGATCGAACCCAGGTCTCCCACATTGTAGATGGATTCTTTACTGACTGAGCCACCAGGGAAGCCCAGGATTACTGGAATGGGCAGCCTATCCCTTTCTCCAGGGGATCTGCCCAACTCAGGAATCAACCCGGGGTCTCCTGCATTGCAGGTGGATTCTTTACCAGCTGAGCTACCTGGGAAGCCATATCATTCATTAGATTCTTTTTAATAAACTGGTGAATGTATTTTCCTGAGTTCTGTGACCCATTCTAGCAAATTGTTGAACTCAAGGAAGGGGTTATGGGAACCCTGGTTTATAGCGGGTGGGTCAGTATTACTGGGTACAACATGTTACTTGCAATTTGTGTCTAAATTGGGGGTAGTCTTCTGGGATTGAGTCCTTAACTTGTGGGATTTGCTACTAACGTAAAGAATCTGCCTGAAATGTGGAAGACCTGGGTTTGATCCTTGAGTTGGGAAGATACGCTGGAGGAGGGTTTGGCAACCCACTCCAGTATTCTTGCCTGGAGGATCCCTATGGACAGAGGAACCTGGCTGGCTACAGTTCATAGGATCGCGCAGAGTCAGACACAACTGAGAAGCACCAGGCGGATCGTGTCAGAGCCAGATTGAATTGTAGGACACCCAGCAGGGGTCACAGCTTAGTGTGGGAAAATGCCTCACACATTTGGTGGCCAAAAGTGTCAAAACTGTTTTGAGCTTGAGAGCAAAGGAAAAGATGATATGTTTTCCCTAATAGCATAAGGATATACCAATTTGTTTCTTCATTCACTTGATGGATATTTGGCTTGTTTATGCTTTGTGGCTATTGTAAATAATGCTGCTATGAGAATTCACATGTAAGTCTTTGTATGGGCATAGGCATATGTTTTTCTTGGGTAAATATCCAGATGTGGAATGGCTGGCACTATCCTAGGTGATTGTTTAACTTTAAAAATAAAACGAAACAACAGCAACCTGCCAAGCCTTCTTTCCACAGTGGTTGTACTATTTCATATGCCTAGCAGCAGTGTATGAGAATTCCAGCTTTGGTATGTCCTTGCCAGCACTTGGTATGGCCAGTCTTATAAATTTTAGCTATTCTAATAGGTATGTAGTGGCACTAACTGTAGCTTTAATTTGCGTTTTCCTGATGACCAGTGATGTTGAATTTCTTTTCATGTGCTTGTTTGTCATTTGTTTATCTTCCTGGGTAGAATATCTGTGCAAATCTTTGACCAATTTCTTATTTATTTAATTCTGGGGTTTTGAGAATTCTTATAAATCAGAATATAAGCCTTTTGTCAGATATATGATTTGGAAATATTTCAGATTATTATAGATTTACATTTCAGTTTATTACAGATTTTACATGCAGTTTTAAGACATAATACAGAGGGATTTTGTGTATCCCTTACACAGTTTTCCCCAAAGGTAACATTTTATAGAATTAGAGATCACAACCAGGGTGTTGACACTGATATGGTACACAGAACATCCCCATTACCACAAGGATCCTTTGTGTTGCTTTTTTATTGTCACTCTGTCTCTTGTCTCCACCCTCTCCTTAATTCTGGCATGCGCTAATTTGTTCTTCATTTCTACAATTCTGCCAATTCCAAGAATATTACATAAATAGAATTGTACAGTATTAACCTTTTGAGGTTGGCTTTTTTCACTCAGCATAATTTTCTAGAGATTCAGCCATGTTGTGTGTATCACTGACTTATTCCTTTTTATTGCTGTGTTATATTCTGTGTTACGGCTATACCACTGTTTGTTTAACAGTTTTACTATTGAAGAACATCTGATATGTTTCCAGTTTTTAGCAGTTATAAATAATGCCTATAAATATTTGTGTAGAGGGAAGTAAACATAAAGTCTTCATTTCTCTTGTATGATGTCCAGGTGTGCGACTACTGGTCGTGTGGTATTTGCATGTTTTTTTCCAGCGTGCCATTTCACATCCAACAATCTATGAGTGATACAGTTTTTCATGAGTGTTTGGTGTTGTCACTATTTTTTATTTTAGTAATTCTGAGATGTGTGTAATCATATCTCACTGTGGTTTTAATTGAATGGCTTATGATTGTTGATTATCTATTTTCCTGTATCACTTGCCATCTATGTATCTTTAGTGAATTGTGTTTTGATCTCTTGTCCATGTTTTCATTGGATTTTTGCTTTTTCACTGTTGAATTTTGAGACTATATATTCTAGATACTAGTTCTTTGTTGGATATGTGGTTTGCAAGTATATTTTTCCCCAATCTGTAGCTTATCTCTTCATCATCTTAGTAGAGTCTTTCACAAAGCAAAAGATTTTGATTTCTGTGAAGTCTGGTGTTTCTGGTTGTTTTTAAAATCTCTTCCCTGTTCCCTTCTTCTTTTGCTCTCTTCCTTTGTGGTTTGATGACTTTGCTTAGTGGTATAGTAATATTCCTTTCTCTTTATCTTTTAGATAAAAAGGTTTCTGTTTTTCATTTTTTTTTCCCCAAGTGTGTTTGTAATTTCTTTATGAAGCCTTTTTATCATGATTGCTTTACAGATCTTTGTCAGATGATCATCTGTCATCTCAGTGTTGGCATTTCAAATTCTTCTTGGCATCTTCCTGGTTCTTGGTATATTGAATGATTTTTATTTGAAACTTGGACAGTTGGGTATTATATTCTGAGTGCCTAGATCATATTTAATCTTTGTTTTTGCTGCTTCAAGGTGCACTTGTCTTCTTCTTATTGTCAGGTAGAGGCAGAAGTCCAGATTACCTACTTTGTTGGAGTGGGTGGGGGCCACTGTATTTGGCTGCAGTGCAGTGATTATTGTTTATAAATTTCTGTCTTACTAGGATTTGTCTTTTCTCGTTCTTTGACTAATGGGAGTACATCTTTGTTGGTTTTTTTTTTTTTTTTTTTGGTCTGTGCCTGTTGGCATTCCCAGGTTGCTGGCTTCTTCAGCTCTAAGTCTGAGATGTATGAGGCAGTAAGAAAACCCAGGGAAATCTCATGTCATTTCTTAGGTCCTGTGCTGCCTAGCTGATCTGCCTTCTCTTCTTCGCCTTTCAGAGTATTCTCAGTTTTGTTTTATATGCTACATCCAGAGTTTTTAGTTGTACTTATGAGGAGAAATAGAAAAAAGTTCATCTACTTACCTTTCCAGAAGAGCAAATTGCACCTTAAAAAAAAAAAAAAAAGCTAACAGTAGAATTTAGGGATTATTTCATATTGGTACATCAATTGCATGCTTAATATTTTGCTTAAATTATTGCATTTTATTTCATTTTATAAATGTGTCATAATTTTTAACCAGTCCCCTCCTGTTGGACATTAATGCTGTTTTCAGTCTTTTGCTTACATAAATAGTGCTTCAGTGAATAATGTCATGTGTATGTCACATATGTGTATCAGATTGCATGTATCCAATATAGCTATGAGATAACTCATCATCCATATCATCTTAGGGAACTATGTGTTCATTTGATAGAAGAGTCACTTTGTCCTGGAGGGAATTAGAGTTTTTCATTTTAGACAGGTCTAAGTGTGAAAAAGTCACTCCTTGTATGATACATGCTACATCTGTCTTCCTACAATTTCCCTCGTGAATTCTAGTTCTAACTGGGGATGAAGATAGGACAAATCCAGCTCTCTTTCCTTATAACAACCCTCAGATATTCAAAGATGAATGTCATTGACACCTACATCTTCTGTTCTCCAACCTAAATTGAAGATACCCTCCCTCACACTTGGATACCTAGAGGTGAACAAAATACCATCATCTGTATGTGGACTAATCGTTGCAATAGAACAGGACTTATGCAGAAAATATTTGGGGACAGCCCTGTCATAGTTTGAATTATATTTTCAGAAATAACCATAGTGCCTTCCTTGCCTGGAGTTGGTAGTATTTCTTAACTGAATGAACATACTATAAACTAATGAGTTAACTTCCTGAGCTTATGCTTAACTTAAATCCCCAGTTTTGTTCACATTTCCTTCTGCTTCTGATTCTATACTTGTCTGTTTAATTTGGGGGATAGATGGGAGGACTTTACATTTGTCCCTGTTTGACTTCATGTCATTAGAGCTATCCAGTCTTTCAACATTTTCATATTATTTTGGATACTAATTCTGTTCTTTTGTGTTTTGTCTCTCAGTATCATGTCACCTGTAGTGCTTGTGTGCTGCCAGTATACTTATCTGAGTACTTAAATGGGATATGTTATATTTAGATTTACATAAAAATATTCATAAAATCTTTAAAAAAGATAACTTCCTGAAAGTAAACTTGCCTAGATCCGAGGGTATATGTACTTTACATTTGATAGATATTGTTAAGTGGCCTTCTGTAGAGATTGTCAGTCCGAATCATCCTGAATATTGTCTGCACAGGCAAGACTCCTCTCATATGAGACAATTAGAGCCTGAAAGGTTATTTTGAAGCACTAGATCATAGCATGCAACTCTGATGTTATCTTATGGACCTTCCAGGATTTCAAGAACAGTTTTTTGTAAAAAATTATCTAAAGCATAAGGAAAATATTTATTTTGATCAGTAATCTTACCTTAAGGAGGTTTTTGTGTAGTTGCTGTGTATGGTATTAATATGTTTGGTAATTGGTTTTTATAATTCTTCATTTTACCCAAGTAAACTTATATTTTCTTCAGTAGACTTTTCTGTCTATATTAAATTCTCATTTGGGTTTAAATTATGCTCTTGTGGCTGCTGATGTTGAGCAGTACATCAGTTAAGCAGTTTTTCTCAATTTAGTGGGTTGTTCAAATTCGCAGACATTTCTTGTGCTTTGGTTGTTATTGTTCACTAGTTGATTGTTATGATTTTCAACCCAAGTTTCCCCCAAGGGATTTTTGTTTTTCTGATAAATCAATAAGAGTGATAGGCAGGCTACTAAATTTATCATTCTGAATGCACTTCTGCTGTGTGTATGTGTATATATACATGCATATCTATACACACACACACATATACACATACATACATATATACATGTATAAAATGGGTACTTTTGGCTTCATTTCTTTTCTCAATACAATGTCCATGTTGTTGTGTATTCTTTTTTATTGCTGTGTAATATTCCACTGTGTGAACAGACTAGTTTATTCTTCTGGGGAATGCATTGTTGCAGTTTTAGGTTATTGTGAATAAGGCTCCTATGAACATTTTATACATGCCATTTGGTGAACGTATCATTCTATCTTTTTTTATCTTCTAATCAAGATTGTATTAATCTCTCAAAATTGTCTGCCAAATTTATTCCTCACTTCATTTACCTTTTCATACTTACCTTTTCCTGAGATGATAATCTCTTAAAATTTATTTAAGGTAAATAGCTTTTATTTTGGATCATGAATATAAATGTGACAAAGAAATCAGAGTTTGTTGTTTGTTGTTCATTTGCTCAGTTGTGTCCGACTCTTTGTGACCCCATGGACTGCATCATACTGGGCCTCCTTGTGCTTCACTGTCCTTCAGAGTTTGTTCAAACTCATGTCCACTGAGTTGGTGATGCCATCCAACCATCTCATCCTCTTGTTGCCCCCTTCTCCTCTGGTCTTCACTCTTTTCCAGCATCAGACTCTTTTTCAGTGAGTCAGCTCCTCACATCAGGTGGCCAAAGTATTAGAGCTTCAGCTTCAGCCATCAAACCTTCCCGTGAATATTCAGGGTTGATTTCCTTTAGGATTGACTGGTTTGATCTCCTTGCTATCCAAGAGACTCTCAAGAGTCCTCTCTAACACCATGGTTGGAAGGCATCAATTCTTCAGCACTCAGCCTTCTTTATGGTCAAACTCTCACATCCATACATGACAACTAGAAGAACCTATAGCTTTGACCATATGGACCTTTGTTGGCAAAGTGATGTCTCTGCTTTTTAATACACTGTCTAGGTTTGTCATAGCTTTTCTTCCAGGGAGCAAGTGTCTTTTAATTTCATGGCTTCAGTCATCATAGGCAGTGATTTTGGAGCCCAGAAAAATAAAGTCTGTAACTGTTTCTGTTGTTTCCCCATCTGTTTGTCATGAAGTGATGGGACCAGATGCTACGATCTTAGTTTTCTGAATGTTGAGTTTTAAACCCACTTTTCACTCTCCTCTTTTACCTTCATCAAGAGACTCTTTAGTTCCTCTTCACTTTCTGCCATAAGGGTAATGTCATCCGCATATCTGAGGTTATTGATACTTCTGGCAATCTTGATTCTAACCTGTGCATCATCTAGCCTGGCATTTTGCATGATGTTAATTGGTATGTAATTGCTGGAGGTCAGTTGCTAAATATGGCATGTACCCTTTATCTGCATAGAATTATGTAAGATTGTCCTATTCCTCAAAATTGATATTTGAACTCCTCCCTCTCCTCAGACAAAGTCTTTGGCAGAAGATAACCACTATTTCCAATTCCAGTGCCCTGCATATTCCTAATCTTTGGAGCCTTCCCCTAGCATCACCAGCAGAGTTGTCACAGTGGCTCTTCCATTTGGCCCTTCGGTACTGCCAGGAGACCTTAGTTAAGGCCATTTTCTGTTTTTGTTATAATCACTGCTAACTGTATATAGATTAGATAGATTATGGTATACACGTGAATAACTTTTTAAAATGAATTTGCATGCAGTTATTTAATAATTACAGTTAATATGGATATATCTCTATATATAGCTGAGAAAAGAAGAGAAGCTAAAGGCAAAGGAGAAAAGGAAAGACATACCCATTTGAATGCAGAGTTCCAAAGAGTAGCAAGGAGAGATTAAAAAAACCTTTCCTCACTAATCAGTGCAACAAAATAGAGGAAAACAATAGAATGGGAAAGACTAGAGATCCATTCAAGAAAATTAGAGATACCAAGGGAACATTTCATGCAAAGATGGGCACAATAAAGGACAGAAAAGGTATGGACCTAAAAGAAGCAGAAGATAGTAAGGAGAGGTGACAAGAATACACAGAAAAACTATACAAAAAAGATCTTTATGACCCAGATAACCATGATGGTGTGATCACTCACCTTGAGCAAGACATCCTGGAATTGTGAAATCAAGTGGGCATTAGGAAGTATCACTACGAACAAAGCTAGAGGAGGTGATGGAATTCCAGCTGAGCTCTTTCAAATCCTAAAAAATGATGCTATGAAAGTGCTACTCTCAATATGCCAGCAAATTTGGAAAACTCAGCAGGGGCCACAGTACTGGAAAGGGTCAGTTTTCATTCCAATCCCAAAGAAAGTCAATGCCAAAGAATGTTCAAACTACCTCACAGTTGTACTCATCTCACGCGCTAGCAAAGTAATGCTCAAAATTCTCCAAGCCAGGCTTCAGCAGCATGTGAACCATGAACTTCCAGATGTTTGAGCTGGTTTTAGAAAAGGCGGAGGAACCAGAGATCAAATTGCCAACATCTGCTGGATCATCAGAAAAGCAAGAGAATTCCAGAAAAACATTTACTTCTTCTTTATTGACTACACTAAAGCCTTTGACTGTGTGGATCACAACAAACTGTGGGAAATTCTCCAAGAGATGCGAATACCAGACCACCTTACCTACCTGCTGAGAAAACTGTGTGCAGGTCAAGAAGCAACAGTTAGAACCAAGCCTGAAACAGCAGACTGGTTCCAAATTGGGAAAGGAGTACATTAAGGCTGTATATTATCACCCTGCTTATTTAACTTGTTTGCAGAGTACATCATGCAGAATGCCGGGCTGGATGAAGCACAAGCTAGAATCAAGATTGCCGGGAGAAATATCAAAAACCTCAGATATGCAGATGGCACCACCCTTATGGTAGAAAGCGAAGAAGAACTAAAGAGCCTCTTGATGAAAGTGAAAGAGGAGAGTGAAAAAGCTGGCTTAAAACTCAACATTCAAAAAATTAAGATCACAGTATCTGGTCCCATCACTTCATGGCAAATAGATGGGGAAACAATGAAAGAGTGGCACACTATTTTCCTGGACTCCAAAATCACTGCAGATGATGACTGCAGCCATGAAATCAAAAGACACTTGTTCTTTGGAAGAAAAACTATGACCAAACTAGACAGCATATAAAAAAGCAGAGATATTACTTTGCCGACAAAGGTCCATCTAGTCAAAGCTATGGTTTTTTCAGTAGTCATGTATGAATATGAGAGTTGGACTGTAAAGAAAGCTGGGTGCCAAAGAATTGATACTTTTGAACTGTGGTGTTGGAGAAGACTCTTGAGAGTCCCTTGGACAGCAAGGAGATCCAACCAGTCCATCCTAAAGGAAATCAGTCCGAAATATTCATTGGAAAGACTGATGTTGAAGCTGAAACTTCAATACTTTGGCCACTTGATGCAAAGAACTGACTCATTGGAAAAGACCCGGATGCTGGGAAAGATTGAAGGCAGGAGAAGGGGACGACAGAGGATGAGATGGTTGGATGACATCAACGACTCGATGGACGTGAGTTTGAGTCAACTCTAGGAGTTGGTGATGGACAGGGAGACCAGGCATGCTGCAGTCTATGAGGTCGCAAAGAGTCAGACAGAACTGAGTGACTGAACTGAACTGTAATATCGGAATTAGTTTTCTGTAGTCAATGTGTATGTTGTAGTTTGGAAACTTCTGCAAGTGACTAAGAAGTTTTACTTTTCACAGTAGCTCTCATATGTGGTATTTGGAGATATTTGAATGGCAACATAATAAAAAATACTAGTAAATAACCTTTCTTTTACTGTATCACTTGGTTAAACACATGGTTGTTCAGTTTAATTTTGAATTAAAATAATATTCCATTTGATCACATTATGAGACAGTTAAGATATTGTTTTATAATGCAGTCTTCTCCCTCTTCAACTGTGGAAAAAAGTTACAAAGCATCATTTGTATATAATTAATTCAGGATTATTTCCTTTTTTCTTAAAAAAAAAAAGACCCTTTCCTTGTGCATATAATGTAAAACTTTTCTTATTTTTACTTTGGTTTCTCAAAAATCCACTCTGGGTACATTGCTTTTGCTGATAAATAGCTTTATAAGGTAGGACCCCTGAGTGTCTTGTTGGCCTCCACGGATGCATTGAATTTTCCATCGAAACACTTTCCAGACTGACTTTCTACATTTGCTTGATCATTGTCTGTGAATATCTTATGAAAATCACTGACCTTAAGATTTAAAGTAGTCTTTGTATCAACAAGTATGCCAGAATTATTGCATTTATATTTCAAACCCTGAGTGTCTTGTTGGCCTCCACGGATGCATTGAATTTTCCATCGAAACACTTTCCAGACTGACTTTCTACATTTGCTTGATCATTGTCTGTGAATATCTTATGAAAATCACTGACCTTAAGATTTAAAGTAGTCTTTGTATCAACAAGTATGCCAGAATTATTGCATTTATATTTCAAAAAAGTTTTAAGTGTTTGCTTCAGTAATATTATTGCTATTTATCTCTGGCTTTCTGCTTTATTCATTTGTATATAGTTGTCTCTGTTCTTTCTCTTTATATGTATGTGTTATATTAACATATATATGTTTTTAAAAACTGATACATATACCTAACCAGACTTTTTCCAATCTGTGTTCCATGAAATATATTGATCTGGGATGATAAATAAAGTGACAGAAAAGATGTTATCAAGTAAGTTTACTATATCTCTCTTGGAGAGATCTCATTGCATATTAGCATATTAAAGGTTCTGGGGTGATGCAATAAATAAGTCTAGGACACTTCCCCACACACAGGGGTGTTCTGGGGATGCCAATCTTGGAAATCCTGCAAAAAACTTAGTACTAAGTTTTGTTGACATATGAAATAAAATTGATTAAAAGTGATTAAATTTTCAAGAATTTAAAGCATTTAGCGGGACTGTATTTGAGAATGTATTATTTTGCAGAAATTACATTTTAAAATATAGCAATAATTTGTTTTTGGTATCATCTTTCTACTTTCTATATGTTCAGTTGCTCAGTTGTGTCTTACTCTTTGCAACCCCATGGACTGCAGCACGCCAGGCTTCCTTGTCCATCACCAACTCCTGCAGCTTGCTCAAACTCATGTCCATCGAGTCAGTAATGCCATCAACCAACTCATCCTCTGTTACTCCTTCTCCTCCTGCCTTCAGTCTTTCCCAGCATCAGGATCTTTTCCAGTGAGTCACTTCTTTGCATCAAGTGGCCAAAGTATTGGAGTTCAGCTTCAGCATCAGTCCTTCCAGTGAATATTCAGGACTGATTTCCTTTAGGATTGACTGGTTTCATCTGATTCAAACCATGGGACTCTCTCAAGAATACCATAGTTCAAAAGTATCAATTCTTTGGCACTCAGCTTTCTTTATAGTCCAGCTGTCACATCCATATATCAGTTTAGTTCAGTCGCTCAGTCACGTCCAATTCTTTGTGACCCCATAGACTTGCAGCACTGCCAAACTTCCCTGTCCGTCACCAACTCCCGGAGCTTATTCAAACTCATGTCCATTGAGTCAGTGATGCCATCCAACCATATCATCCTCTGCCGTGCCCTTCTCCTCCTGCCTTCAGTCTTTCTCAGCATCAGGGTCTTTTCAAATGAGTCAGTTCTCATCAGATGGCCAAAGGTTTGGAGTTTCAGCTTCAGCATCAGTCCTTCCAGTGAATATTCAGGACTAATTTCCTTTGGGATGGACTGGTTGGATCTCCTTGCTGTCCAAGGGACTCTCAAGAGTCCTCTCCAACACCACAGTTCAAAAGCATCAGTTCTTTGGTGCTCAGATTTCTTTATAGTACAACTCTCACATCCATACGTGACTACTGAAAAAACCATAGCTTTGACTGGATGGACTTTTGTCAGCAAAGTAATGTCTCTGCTTTTTAATATGCTATCTAGGTTGATCATAACTTTTCTTCCAAGGAGCAAGTGTTTTTTAATTTCATGACTGAAGTCACCATCTGCAGTGATTTTGGAGTCCTCCAAAATCAAGTCTGTTACTGTTTCCATTGTTTCCCCATCCATTTGCCATGAAGTGATGCGACCGGATGCCATGATCTTAGTTTTTTGAATGTTGAGTTTTAAGCCAGCTTTTTCACTCTCCTCTTTTACTTTCATCAAGAGACTTTCTACTTTCTATGGCCTTAATGAATTTGTAAGACTACTGTGAAAATGCTACTTTTTTGTTGGAAAGGAATTGTTGTTATTACTGTCATTATTTGCTTGATTGTTTCTCTTTTATAAGAATTTCCTTTTATCTTTTAAAAAAATATGTTTACTGTTTCAGAGAGTGTGACACAGGAAAGGAGGCCTCCCAAACTTGCATTTATGTCAAGAGGTGTTGGGGACAAAGGTTCATCCAGTCATAATAAACCAAAGGCTACAGGTATGGGTTAATAAAATACAGTTCTTAGTTATTTATATGATTTTTGATTTGCTTTAGATTAAAAAATGTTAAAAAGTATTACTTCTTTATGTATATATATATTTTTTCTTCTCTCAGATATTTTTAGTAGTTTACTAAACAAGTTTATAGATGGTGTTGCTTAAGCCAAGACTTCCCAACCTTCTTTAATTAATGAAAAATTTCCTGTGAGGACCTGTGTCTTTTTCTGGTCCATATAGGCTGATTTTTGCAATTCCCTACTTGTAACATTTGTATATATAGCTTATGTGTGGCTCAGTCACTTAGTCATGTCTGACTCTTTGCAACCCTTATAGACTGTAGCCCCCCGGCTTCTCTGTCCATGGAATTCTTCAGGCAAGAATACATTCCCTTCTCCAGGGGATCTTTCTGACCCAGGGATCAAAGCCCCAGTCTCCTGCACTGCAGGTAGATTCTTGGCTGTTTGAGCGGCCAGGGAAGCCCCTATGTGTAGTTTATAGTTGCGCTGTACAAAGTAACCTTTTATGGGTAATGGTATATAGGGTAAGTATACTAGGGATTATGTGGATTTTGCTAATAGAGGTGGCACAAATTAAATTCTAAACTGCTAAGCAAAAATTTTTGTCTTTCTCCTAGAAACTCCCTCACAGTACATGTAGAGTTCTTAGTTGTTTTTTGTTTAGCTTCCACATAGGTCATAGATTTATTAGGTGATAGTTATACAAGCCAAACAGCTCATTTAAAAGTTGGCAAGAACTGTTCTAAACCCAGGTATAGATTAGGAAAAGATTATTTTTCCCTTGGTTTCAGTTCATTAAAAAGAAATTGTACTCTAAGAAATACTTAATGTGGCATTGGACCCTGAGAGACTTTGAATTAAATAGAATACATAGGTCATAGTATTTTTTATGTTAACCTATGAATCTAGATAGGTAGTTCAACTTGCTGCTCTCACTTAAATATAAATAGCCTAAAGATTTTAAGACACGTGTGCTACTTTTGTTGCAGCAGATTTTACTTTTAGGAATGAAGTATAGAGTTGTCTGCTTTAAATTTGAAAAAGAAATCAGATTTATATGGGTTCTAAAGACCCCACTGCTTTCAACTATAGCATGTCTTCTTAGTACTAGGACAGGGGAATGTCTTGCCCTGCCTGTAACATAGCTGCACTAGTGTTTTCTTAGATTTAGTAAGTCTAATGCATAAGAAATAATACTGCTTCACTTTTCCAGAGACATGAGGAAACCCAGCAAGGGATTTGTTGACTAACAATTCCAAAGTAGTTAAACCTTAAATCTTTTAAACTTAATAAGAGCAATTGATTTATATACATTTGAAGAATTTTTGAGGGCAGCTATTTTAGAATAAGAGGTTAAATTTGTGAATGAAAAGATTTGTCAGATGAAACTGGGGAATGATGATTTTTGACATTTGGAAAAAAGCCATAGTACATGAGGTGATTTTTTTTGTGTTTTTTAAAATTTTTTTAAAATAGTTTTTTTTTTAAAAAAGGTAGGCTTTTCTTTTATATTGTCTACTATTATATTGTCTCTTGCACTAAACAATCTTTTTGATGTTGCAAAAATGGTTACCAAATTTTTCAAAGCTGAAGACACTAATAAAATACATTGTATTTGCATACATCTGTTGGTTGTATAATTGTGACACCATATGCATATTGATTTCTCTTATGGAAAAACTTTCACACCATATTGGCTTTATTTTTAAAAGAAACTTTTCTTGTTCCATAGGATCTACCTCAGACCCTGGAACTAGAAACAGATCTGAATTATTTTATACCTTAAATGGGTCTTCTGTTGACTCACAACCACAATCCAAATCAAAAAATTCATGGTACATTGATGAAGGTAATCTGTAATTTTAGTTTTTTTTTTTTTTAAATAATGATTCTATCCTTTTAGCTTACCAGAGAAAAAATAGCTTTTCACCAATATATGTAGTTTTTGGAAATAAAATGAGTAGACCATAAAACTTTCTTTATTAATAGTACTGAATTAAAATATTGTACACAGTTTGAATGACACGGCTATTAAATTTATTGCAATATTTAGAAAATGTATCAGCAGCTTGTTTTCTTCACTTCACTTATCTGTTTAAGGTAGAAGATCTCTAGAATCAGTTGAATTGTTTAAAGACTTCTTGCTCTTTTGCTATCCTTAAACACTGCTTTGAAAAAGCCCTACTTTCCCTTGGTTCCAGGACATCATTTTCTTCCGCTTTATTCTTTTGTTGTTGTTGTTGTGCATCTATTCAACAAATATTATTGAATGCTTTCTATGTTCCAGAAAAAGGTGTAGAATTCCAGTCTTGATGAGCATAATAAAAGCATATGATGCATCCTTAAATTAGAAAATAGAAATAATTTAGTTGTAAAAGACATTTTTTCTATCATTGTTTTACTTATATAGTTTAAAAGCTATTCTCTGTAACATTGATTCATTTATTCTTTTTTAAAAAAACCAAAAAACGAATATTGAGTATTTTGTCAGTGGCTGTGAAGCCAGCCATGGAGAAGACTAACAAAGTTCCCGGGTAAAGGCAGCTTATATTCTAGTTGGTATGATAGACAATAAATGTATAGACACATAAGGTAATAATCAACTGTGACATGTGCCATGAAGGAGACACACAGGGTGATAGCAGCTGGTAGGAAACTGGCTCCCAGAGGGTAGTTTGGAAAAGATTCTTTGAGGAAATGATATTTATGTGAGATCTGGATGGTGTGAATGAACCTACAAGAGAAAGAGCTTGAGAGGAGCATTCTAGGCAGGGGAAATAGCAAAGGACCTGAAGTAAGAAATTTTCTGTCTAGGGAACAGGAAGTAGGGGCAGGCCAGAGTGGCTCAGCAGGCTAAGAAGGAGAAGAGGTGCATGAAACGAATCTGGAGAGGCAGGAAGGAACCAGGTCATCCAGAACCTAAGAAGTTTTGGTGAGAAGCTTAGTATTTATTGAAAGAACACTGGAAAGCCATTGAAGGTTTTAAACAGGGAAATGACACAAGATCAGGTAAGATCTTTAAATTTTAAAAAGATCTCACTAGTTGTTCTGTGGTAATTAGATTGGCAAGTAGAGAGCGGAGAGACCAGGTAACACTGGCTGCAGTGTGAGAGATGATGGTGACCTTGACTGTGGAGGTGATGGTAGAGAGCAAGAGTGTTGGACACATTGGGGATATATTTTGGAGACAGAAACATGACTTTGCTTTATGGAACTGAGTGTTGGGCTTGGAGGGTTGAGAGTTTAGAAAAGAAAAGAATAACTTTAAAATAGATTAAATATCATGAGTAAAGAATCTTAAATGAGTTAAAGTGTTAAGTATAGTAAACACCCTCGTCACTACTCACTTTTAAGAAAAAGAACACATTGTCATTTCCTTTGAAATCCCCTTGGCACTTCTTCCTAGTGTCACCCCCTGCACTGTCCTCTGAGCTACCATCATCTTTAATTTAGTGTTGATCATTTAATTTAGAGTTTATCATTAATTTAGTGTTTACCATTTAATTTAGCGTTTATCATTCTCTTGGTTTTCATGATCTCTTTATGAGTTTGTCTATATAAATAGCATACTGTTAGTTCTGCATGATTTTGAGTTTTATATGCAAGGAATCAGGCTGCATGGATATTATGTTAATGTCTTCCTCAACATTATGTTCTTAAGAGTCATCCAAGTTGTAGTATGTGATTATGATTTATTAATTTTCATTTCTGTATATCATTCCATTCCATTTCATTGCTGTGAAATATTTAAATATACCACAATGTAATTATCTATTCAGCCATTGATGGACTTTTGATTTTATTTTCTTGCTATTATTAACAACTCTGCTGTTAACATTCTTATCATGTTTAGGATATGTTTCTAGGAGTGGAATTACTATATGTGCATGGAATATGCACATCTTTCCTTTACTAAATAATGCCAGTGTTTCCCAACATAGTTACGCCAGTTCACACTCAAATCAGCTTTGTGTAAGGGTATCATTTACTTATCATTCTCACCAACAGTTAATGTTCTAAGATCTTTGCCTTTTGAAATTATATCTCATGTTGGTTTTGACTTTCTTTTATTGTGTTTCCTAATGAGGACAAAAATCTTTTCATTGATTTGTTGGTGATTTAAGTTTCTTTTTCTGTGAGTTGCCTTTATGAATCTTTCTTGAAAAGAGAAATTTTTTTCTGGTCTTTCTTAAAAATTTGATTTATAGACCCTTTTCAAATACTAAACCTTTGTCAGAAATAAGGATTACAAATATTTTTTCCTTATTTGTGGCTCTTATTTTTATTCTTGCTACAATGCTTTTTAGTGAACAAGTAGCTCTTAATATTATTGTGGTCATACTTGTCAGTCTTTTCCTTTATGATTTTGTATACTCACATTTAAGATATTTTTCTCTATCCTAAAATCACAAAGATCATTCTTCTTTATTCTCTTCCAAAATTTGTAGTTTTACCTTTGATGTCTTTAAGCCATTTGGAAATGGTTTTTGTGTAGAGTATGACAGAGGAGTTTCAATTAAGTTTTTAAAAAATATGGATAATTGATTATCTCAGCACTGTTTATTAAGACGTTTGTTCAACACTGGTTGGCAGTGCCTGCTTGGCAATTACGTTAGTTATTTTAATGAAGCAGCTTTTGACTTTGGTCTTTTAATTCATTGATTTCTGTTTTTGTGTTTATTCTTTTTCCTTGACTACTTTTTGGGAGGTTATTCTGTTGTTTTTCTAACTTCCTAAGTTCTGTGCTGAGTTTATTAAAATTACCGTATGTTTTTTCTAGAATAAACTACTAAGTCTATACATTTCATTTATAAGTATTACTTTAGTTGTATTCCACCAGTGTTCATTTTTTCTTTTCTTTTTTCCTTTATTTTAAAAATTTACTTTATTATTTCTTCTTTGATTCATTAGTTAGAAGCATCTTTCTTAAATTTTTTGCTGTCTTTTTTATATTAGTTTTTGTAACTTGATT
Organism: Odocoileus virginianus; assembly: GCF_023699985.2. Lineage (NCBI taxonomy): Eukaryota > Metazoa > Chordata > Mammalia > Artiodactyla > Cervidae > Odocoileus > Odocoileus virginianus. Next base: position 40,959,471 of record NC_069693.1, on the reverse strand, counting down.
GTATTTTGGACAAAGAATGTAACTTATATAGTTCCAATCAATGATATATTTTTTTTGATTTGAGTAATTGGGAGCCATTCACTGAGGCAGAAAAATTTAGAGGTGGGGAAGGAGAATCAAGAGTGCTGACTTGGAGACAGTAAGTTTGCAATGCTTATGAGAATCATACTAGAAGAGGTCTGGTGGGCAGTTGGACTTATGTATGTACATTTAAAGATGTAGGGCATATTTAATATTATTGAATACACTTATCTAATTAAGAATAATTTTTTATAGTTGCTGAAGACCCTGCAAAATCACTTACAGAGATTCCTCCAGACTTTGGGCACGCTTCACCACCACTGCAACCTCCTTCCATGAACTCACTCTCCAGCGAGAACAGATTTCATTCTTTACCGTTTAGTCTGACAAAGATGCCCAACACCAATGGAAGCATTAGCCACAGTCCACTCTCTCTGTCGGTTCAGTCTGTGATGGGCGAGCTGAACAATGCCCCTGTGCAGGAGAGTCCGCCCTTGGCCGTATCTTCTGGTAACTCACATGGCCTGGAAGTGGGCTCGCTGGCTGAGGTCAAGGAGAATCCTCCTTTCTATGGGGTAATCCGCTGGATTGGTCAGCCACCAGGCCTCAATGAAGTACTAGCTGGACTGGAACTGGTAATTTAATTTGACCTAAAAATAATATTTCTTTTCCATCTGGGGCTTTGTACAGATTTCCCTTATTATATTTTTTTGGTGAAATATTTTATTTGTCAAAAAGCCATCACTAGAGAAAAATTTTATTACCAAATTGCCTGACTTCCTTTGCCACCTGTTAAGCATCTGATCCTCTTGTTCCTGATGTTAGTTTGATGTATGTTCAAGGAATGAAAATAGATTTTTAGGCCAGTGTGTTTAGGCTCATTATATTAAACAGAATACGGTAAGGAAAGCAAATTTTTATCAGTTTTTCTTCTTCTTATTTTTCTTAACCTTCCTTCTACAATCAGTTCCAATGTTTATATCATTGACTTTAAGATTAATCACCATTTTTAGTGACATTTTGAAATCTTTGGTTGTGGGAAAAATTTTGGAAATTAGAATATTGTTTGACATTTCATAATCAGGAAAGAGAATTTGAGTACACTTAGGTTTTATTTAAAAATATTTCTTATTTTTTAATTTGTTGGTTTGCAGGCTAGTGAATGCTAATTTTTGAGTGGTTAAAATAAATAGCTTCGTTTGCCCTTTTTTCCCCACTAGTTTTAATGCTTTTGAAAATGGTGCAGGAAAGTCGGTGAAGCAGGGAAGGTTTAAGCATGTATTCAGAAGGGAAATACATTGAGGATTTTATGCTGGATAAGGCATTAACTTCTCAAATTATTAGTTGTGGGCTGAAACACTGATTTTCTGATGAAGTTCTCAGGACAGGTGTGACAAAGGAATTCTAAGGAAAGGTTAACTTAGTTAACCCTAAGGTGAACGAGTCTTAGTTCTTTGTATGTGTCTTTGCAAGATGCAGAATAATGCATGTCTGAGCTTTTTGTTTTTTCAGGAAGATGAGTGTGCGGGTTGTACGGATGGAACCTTCAGGGGCACCCGCTATTTCACCTGTGCCCTTAAGAAGGCGCTGTTTGTCAAACTGAAGAGCTGCAGGCCCGACTCGAGGTTCGCGTCCCTGCAGCCAGTCTCCAATCAGATCGAACGCTGTAACTCTTTAGGTATTTGCCTGCCTTTCATTTATTTACCAATCTGAAATGACTCTAGTTCTAATCTCATGGCATTTTGCAGTAGGTGGTAGTAACAGTAGTTCTTTCTTTCTTGCCAGAGTTCATCAGGCTTTTAAATCAGGAAAAAAAAATGATTATTTGGTCTATAAGAACGTTACATTTATTCTAAGAGGGGCCATTTAAAAAAAGTAATAGCCAGGAAACTATGCTTGAGACGTTAAAAATTGAGAAATAGTGGGATTTATTTTTCCCTTTCTGTTTATTATAGACATTTAATTTTCAACAACTCAGGAGGTAGAGATGGAAATGTGGCCTTTGTATGGCACTGATTTTCGTCTCTCTGTATTGTTCAAGTATATTAGTCAGCATATCTTATCAAGAATGACTTTCTTCTCAGTGTATTGTCTTAAGTACCTCAATAATCATATCTTATCAAGAAGTCAGCATTATTAGAAGTAGTTTTAATTGCTTGATGAAGGGCTGATCCTCTCATCACTTATAGTAGGTGGCAGTTTCCTGATACTAACCCTTTCTAGTTTTGTATTGTCATGGTGAAGCATCTTGAAGGTTAAACAGGTAAAAATAGGAAAATGATTTTTATGAAAAACATGTTTTCTTACGTAGAAATAGTGCTTTGAAATTTTTTCTTTTCCAACTTGAAAAATGAAACATCTTCAGACAAAATATTTGGGAAACAAAATATTTTGCTTGGCAAAGATGCTTTTTTACATAGCTTGATACTCTAAAGTGTTTTTTAAATTGTGGAAGAAGTAAGGTTGTAAATGAATGTTAGCATTTTTTATAAGCTAGACTGAATAACAATTAACCAAAACCTAGCTTTAGCTTAGTTTTAAATTGGGTAATAAATTGTGTGTCAAAATACAAAAAGATATTTTTAAGTGAGGAAATATGTATGGGAATATATACTATATTAGCTTAAAAGAGTTGTTTTCATTTTTATCTTTGCAGCATTTGGAGGGTACTTAAGTGAAGTAGTAGAAGAAAATACTCCACCAAAAATGGAAAAAGAAGGTTTAGAGATAATGATTGGAAAGAAGAAAGGTATCCAGGGTCATTACAATTCTTGTTACTTAGACTCCACCTTATTCTGGTAAGTTTAAAATTAATGCACTAGGAATAGAATGCCATGGGGGCAGGTGTGTGTGAGAGAGAGAGAGGGAGGGAGGAAAAAGGAGGGGGAGAGAGAACGGCCAGCTGGCTCTGAGTGCAGAAACTGGGGGCTGGGGTTCAGGAAAGAAAGGGAGATTTGCATTTCACTCTATGCTCCTGGGAAACTGCTGAGTATTGTCTTATATGCCTGTATCCAAAATATGAGTACAGGAAGTCATGCAGTGAATGATGGATAAGAGGAAATGGTAGTGTTACAGGTGGAACAGATATTCTGAGTGTATGTGGGAAAGCAAAGGACTGAAGAGAATAAGTATAGGATCTTTGTGCACAAATCAAACAACAGGACTTGCCATAAGCTGTTGACTGATTTGTGTGTTTGTTTTACTAGGTAGAGGCAATCATAAATCTGCTTTAAAGAATTATTTTCAGTAGAAACAGTTGCCTTGTATATGTAGTTTATTCCAAAGTTGAACAGTTTAACATGGCAAAAATTTTTATGCTCTGAAGATTGAATCAAGTACACTGCTAGTTAAATTGAGTATAACCTGCCAGCTCGGTACAGCCATGTTATAAGAAGTAGGAAGTTAATAAGATGTTAAAATTTTAAAGGCAGGAAGAAGAATAAAAGTGGAGGGCCATTTTGGGGGCAGAATATTTTCAATCTCTCTGAAGTGTTGACAAAAGCAAGAACTGACGTAATATTCTTCAGATTTTCTGATAAAACTCTGTTAGCCAAATTTTCTTTTTTCTTTGATGTTAGCAGATAACTGCTGTTAGTCCCAGTTGATTTTGACATTTAAAGTAATTTAGGTCTCTGCAAAAGGGTGTGGCGAGAAAGAAGTATAATATCTTGAATGGGTTGTGTATTGGCAATGTTTTTACCTTCGGAGGTTAGTTTCCAGACTTTCTTCTCTGTTGTCTATTTGTTAACCCAGATTTGTAGGCTATCTTTCAGTTTTTGCAAAGAACTTCTTCCCAGTAAGTATATTTTTATCCTTTAACACTGTCAATAAATAGTTTACCTTCTTTTTTTTTTTTTTTAATAAACTAAGCAGCAGTATTTCTTTTTTAAAGATTTATTATTTTACATTTTGGCTGTGGTGGGTCTTTGTTGCTGCATGCAGGCTTTCCCTGGTTGTGGCATGCAGGGGCTCACTGCAGTGGGTGGGTTTCTCACTGTGGTAGCTTCTCTTGCTGTGGAGCGCAGGCTCTAGGTGCACAGGCTTCTGTAGTTGCAGTGTGTGTGCTCAGTAGCGTTGGCGTGAGGGCTCTAGAGCCCATGCTCAGGAGTTGTGGCAGAGGGGCTTAGTTACTCCACCGCGTGTGGGCTCCTCCTAGACCATGGACCACACCGGCATCTGCTGCACTGCAGGGTGGTTCCCTGACTGCCGGACCACCAGGGAAGCTCTGTAGTTTACCTTCTTGATGTTGGTATTCTCCTTATCCTGGGAGGGCTTCTGGGCCCTGATGAGTGAGCCATAGGAAACCTGACAGGGGTTTTGGTTGTCTGTCAAACCAAATTAATTGCCTATCAATTAATGAAAAACACTGATTTGTATGTTATATGTTCTTTCTTGTGATTTTTCTCTTCATATTCTTTTTAGTATGTGTTTCTCAAAAACGGGTACACTTCCAGCATGAGGAAAAGTATTCTTTTTTATTTTGCAGCTTATTTGCTTTTAGTTCCGTTCTGGATACTGTGTTACTTAGACCCAAAGAAAAGAATGATGTAGAATACTATAGTGAAACTCAAGAACTCCTGAGGACAGAAATCGTTAATCCTCTGAGAATGTAAGTAGAAGATATGTAGTTATTTTTCCCTTTAGGCGGTGTCCTATTGGCTGCTTTTTTGTACAGCAATTAATTTATTTTCTGCTTTCATTTAATGAGAAATGGGAGAGAATTAGTTCTCTTGATGAAGTGTTAACTTTTAAAAACTTTTGACCCTTGTGCTATGCTTCTTTAACATCTGACCAAAGTGTGGCACATAGTGCATGCCATGAAATGATGAAGCCATTTGGTAGCATACACTCAGAAAAGCTGCTATAAGGTACTTTTACCTTCTCCATCACAATTCCTAAAAAGTTCCCTGATAGCTCAGCTGGTAAAGAATCTACCTGCAATGTAGGAGACCCCAGTTCGATTCCTGGGTTGGGAAGATCCCTTGGAGAAGGGATAGGCTTCCCACTCCAGTATTCATGGGCTTTCCTGGTGGCTCAGATGGTAAAGAATCCGCCTGCAATGCAGGAGACTTGGGTTTGATCCCTGGATTGGGAAGATCCTCTGAAGGAGGGCATGGCAACCTACTCCAGTATTCTTGTCTGGAGAACCCCCACTGACAGAGGAGCCTGGTGGGCTACAGTCCATGGGATTGCGGAGAGTCAGATACGACTGAGCGACTGAGCACAGTCATGCTTATTGACTTAATTGGTATGATATGGCTTCTTAAACTTAATTTTATCTGAATGAATAGCAGCAAGGGAAATTTTTTATTATACAGTAGTGAATATTTAATAGTTTTGTATTAGAATTAGATGAGATATATTTTACTGACATAGTTCTTGGTTAAAGGAAGATATTTGGGTCTCCCTCCACCTCCCTTAAAAAGGTGATATTTTTGGTCATTTCCTTGTTTAAGAATTAAACATATGTTTTTCTTTGGCCACAGAAAGCAATTTGTAATGGTAGAAGTACAAGATGTCTAGTAAGAGCTATTGAAAGTGGTAGGAGGAATGTGGGATGATGTCACATTATAAAATTTAAACTATGAAGAATCAGGGCTGTAGATCACAAAATAAATCCGTTCTTTCAGAAACACAGAGAGAAAGCTATGTAAAGTCCATATTAAGATAAACTTAAATTTTATGACATTTTTCTTAACAATGGAAATTAATAGATATCTTGATATAAGATTGAAAAATGCAGAACACTGAAATATAATGATCATTCAGAAAGACCTATTATATAACATGACTAGGAAAGTATATTTATAGGTGAATAATTTTTCCATTTGTAACTTTTGTTTACCTTAAATTCTGTTATGATGAGAAAACTCTAGTTTTCACTTAAGATAATTATGAGTCTCGATTTTTACATCAATTATTTTGTATTATATTTGTATAAGTACAAATTTTTAAAATACTATCTATTCCTCCCCCCAGTGATTGATACTAGAACAAGACAGATTAAATCCAAAACTAAGGCATGTGGCCACTTCCTTATTTCCTTCTAAAACACCAAAAGTCCATTAATAAACATTCTTCGACTATTGTTGTCCAACCAGTTAAGAATCATGGTTAATCAGACTTTGTCACCCTGTCCACAGCAAGAAACTTGTCAAATGCCCTGTTTTGATTAAGATTCTTTTTGTCTACAGCAGTCACATCTAGGTTATAGATGACTGAACCTGTGCCTTCTCCATTTCAAGCTTCTCACAGGCAGATACCCTGTTTTGTTTTTGTTTTTTTTAACCTTACTCATTTTTGTATTCCCAGTGACCAAAAGGTTAGATTACTGTGTGTTAGGTGCTCAATATATGTTGGCTGCAAAGAGCTAATGAGTGAGTGAATAGTAGATAGGAAAAATGGTTATAAGATTATCTGGTACTGACTTGCCTTTATTAAGCCCATGGTGGCCTCTTAGGTGTCTTCTGAAGCCATTTTTAGAATTAGAATTTTGTCAAAGATTGAGTTTCCTATATTCAGACAAAGATGAGAGAAAATGTAATTATGATAATTGGTTTGACTGCAGACTTTAGAATTTCAGTTTCTTATCACTGCCCCTTTTCCATTTCCTTTGGTAGCTATTTCATCCTTTAGTATTAAAAGGACTTTCTCTCAAAATTGTATATTCTGTTTTATAAAGTAAATGTTTTAATTCCTTAAGGACATAGAGAAAACAGTCATCATAAATTAAAATTATTTTTTTCTTTTATTACTGTATGATAGTTATATCAAAAATTTTTAAACCTCAAGAAGAAGCTTATAATTGTATTTTTAAAAATACTTATAAGCATATTGATTTATGATACTAAAGTTATGTAAGAAATGCATGATTATCAAAATGTGTTATGCTCATTGTAAACCAACTATATACTTCAATAAAATGTTATATTAATTTAATATGTATGATAGGATTAATTAATAGTTTTTTACTAACAGATATGGATATGTATGTGCAACAAAGATTATGAAACTGAGGAAGATACTTGAAAAAGTTGAGGCTGCATCAGGATTTACCTCTGAAGAAAAAGGTGACTGTTTTAATATATAGGATTTCCTTTAAAAATAACTTGAAGTTATAAATGCTAAATTATTGACTGAAATGGTATGTCTATGTAGTTTTGGGGGTTTTATTTTAAAATATAATTTTTTCTTTGTGGTGTACAATTTTCTTCCCTTTTTGTAAATACTTTCTCTCTTCTAAAATGAGGGATATGTGGAATAATGAACCCCTTTAAGAACCTGGCTGGTTTTAGTATATTATGAACATATAGGGAGAGCTTTCCATCCAGCAGTGATACACGGAGTTGTTTTCTTTTCGGTGGTGAAGAGTTGCACTGAATTACCCACAGTTCCCACTTAGCTTTCCTTGTTATTAGGTGAGTTACAAATGGCTGATTAGGATTAAGATTATGGTCAGAGACAATGTTTAATCTTTTCATTAGCTGATGAATTTCCTCAGAGGTTCAACTCCTGACTTTGAATGTGTTAACAGTATATTATAACCAACTATAATATTTTTAGTCTTGTTAATTATTTAAATAGCAGAAAAAATGTCATACTTAAGGTTAAGTTTACCCCAAAGAAATTAAAATTATTTCCCTATATATGAATTATTATTTGAAATGCAATAAAGTTATAACAAACTTGGCACATAATACTTTCTCATAACATTTAAATATCCTTTGTATTTTTTTGTTAGGAAAACTTGAGAACTATTCTTTTAATTGAAATAATATTGATTATGAATTTGAATTCTATATAGGAATATGACTGTTTTAAATAAAAATAGAATGGTTTAAAAATTTTGTCTGTGATTTATTTGATTTTTTATCCTCTCCTAGATCCTGAAGAATTCCTGAATATCCTGTTTCATCATATTTTAAGAGTAGAACCATTGTTAAAAATCAGGTAATTTTAAATTGTTACATAAGCATTGGAGAAAAAGACAATCCTCATTTCCACTGCCATCATTCAGTAGAATTGATTTTCTTAGTGATTACTTAATATTGTATTTGTTTAATGATCCTAATATGTTAGGTTCCTACACTGCATATTAATTTAAGTCATTGTCTTCTCCATAGTATCATACTTAACTGGAAGATCAAATACAATATAAATTTATGCTTTTAATTTTAACCCCAGTAATAAATACTATTGTAATTCATTTTTCTTATAAAACTGTATATAAAATATTTGTAATTTAAATTAATGAATCCTTTAAGAAGAATCTTATTTGAATTCAGTCAAACATGATGGGCACACTGTTTTTGGCTATACCACTCAATTAATTTAGCCTTAAATTAGCTCTTTTGTTTCCAGTTTTCTAGCTTGGTCTTTCCCCACCGAATCTTGAATGAAAGACTTGAATCTCATGCAGTGAAGTTCTTCATGAGATATTTAAGTGGGTGAAGTTTCCAGGTTGAATGCTGGACCTTTTTACATTTTAGTGTGGGTTATTTCATTGAAGAATCTTGCTAATATGCTATTTTGGTGTTCTTGTTCAGTTCTAAGTCATGTCTGACTCTGCAACCCCATAACTGCAGCATACCAGGCTTCCCTGTCCCCCACTGTCTCCTAGGGTATGCTCAAATTCATGTCCATTGAGTTGGTGGTGCTGTCTAACCATCTCATCCTCCTCCTTCTCCTTTTGCATCAATCTTTCCCAGCCGCAGGGTCTTTTCCAGTGAGTCGGCCCTTCTCACCAGGTGGTCAAAATATGGAGTTTCGGCTTCAGCATCAGTCCTTCCAATGAATATTCAGGGTTGATTTCCTTTAGAATTGACTGTTTTGATCTCCTTGCTGTCCAGGGGACTCTTCAGGAGTCTTCTCAGCACCACAGTTCAAAATCATCTCAAAAGCATTAATTCTTCAGTGCTCAGCCTTCTTTGTGGTCCAGCTTTCACATCCATACATGACTATTGGAAAAACCATAACTTTGACTGTATGGACCACTGTCAGCAAAGTGATGTCTCTGCTTTTCATTACACTGTCTAGGTTTGTCATAGCTTTCCTTCAGGGAACAAGCATCTTTTAATTTCGTGATTGCAGTCACCATCTGTAGTGCTTTTGGAGCCCAAGAAAAGAAAATCTATAACTGCTTCCACGTTTCCCCCTTCTATTTGCCATAAAGTGATGGGATCGGATGCCATGATCTTAGTTTTTTGAATATTGAGTTTTAAGCCAGCTTTTTCACTTTCCTCTTTCACCTTCATCAAGAGACTCTTCAGTTCCTCATTACTTTCGGTCAATAGATTGGTATTACCTGCATATCTGAGGTTGTTGATTGATGCTTTTGAACTGTGGTGTTGGAGAAGACTCTGGAGAGTCCCGTGGACTGCAAGGAGATACAACCAGTCCATCCTAAAGGAAATCAGTCTTGAATATTCTTTGGAAGTACTGATGCTGAAGCTGAAACTCCAATACTTTGGCCACCTGATGCGGAGAACTGATTCATTTTAAAAGACCCTGATGCTGGGAAAGATTGAAGGCAGGAGGAAAAGGGGGCAACAGAGGATGAGATGGTTGGATGGCATCACCAACTCAGTGGACATGAATTTGAGTAAGCTCTGGGAGTTGGTAGTGGACAGGGAGGCCTGGCGTGCTACAGTCCCTGGGGTCACAGAGTCGGACACGACTGAGCGACTGAACTGAACTGAGGATGTTGATGCTTCTCCTGACAGTCTTGATTCCAGCTTGTGCTTCACCCAGCGTGGTATTTCTCATGATGTGCTCTGCATGTGAGTTAGATAAGCAGGGGCAATATGCAGCCTTGTCGTACGCTTTTCTCTATCTTGAATCAGTCTGTTGTTCCGTATTCAGTTCTAACTATTGCTTCTTGACCTGCATACAAGTTTCTCAGGAGATGGGTAAAGTCATCTGGTATATCCATCTGTTTGAGAATTTTTCACAGTTTGTTGTGATCCACACAGTTTCAGGCTTTAGCATGGTCAATGAAGCAGACATAAATGTTTTTCTGGAATTCCCTTGCTTTCTCTATGAGCCAACAAATGTTGGCATTTTGATCTCTGGTTCTTCTGCCTTTTCTAAATCCAGCTTGTACATGTGGAAGTTCTTGGTTCACATACTGTTGAAACTGCTTGAAGGATTTTGAGCATAACCTTACTAGCATGTGAAATGCATGCAATTGTACAGTAGTTTGAATGTTCTTTGGCATTGCCTTTCTTTAGGACTGGAATGAAAACTGACCTTTTCCAGTTCTGTGGCCACTGCTTTTTCCAAATTTGCTGACATATTGAGTGCAGCACTTTAACAGCATCATCTTTTGGGATGTGAAATAGCTCAGCTGTAATTCTATCACCTCTGTTAGCTTTGATTGTAGAAACACTACCTAAGACCCACATGATTTCTCAGTCCAGATGTCTGGCTATAAGTGAGTGATCACACCATCTTGGTTGTCCAGGTCATTAAGACCTTTTTATATAGTTCTTCTTTGGGATGGTTTTGGTCACCGCTTCTTGTACAGTGTTATGAACTTCCGTCCATAGTTCTTCAGGCACTCTGTTTACCAGATCTAATCCCTTGAATCTATTCGTCACCTCCATTATATAATCATAATGGATTTGACTTAGGTCATACTTGAATGGCCTAGTGGTTTTCCCTACTTTTCTTCAGTTTAAGCCTGAATTTTGCAATAAGGAGCTGGTGATTGGAGCCATAGTCAGCTCCAGGTCTGGTTTTTGCTGACGGCATAGAGCTTCTCCATCTTCGGCTGCAAAGAATTTAATCAGTCTGATTTCGGTATTGACCATCTGGTGATGTCCATGTGTAGAGTTGTCTCTTGTGTTGTTGGAAAAGGGTGTTTGTTATAGCTAGTGTGTTCCCTTGACAAAACTCTGTTAGCCTTTGCCCTGCTTCACCTTGTACCTTAATGCCAAACTTGCCTCTTAACTCTAAGCTATCTTTTGACTTTCTCCTTTTGCATTCCAATTGCCTATGATGAAAAGGACACCTTTTTTTGGTGTTGGTTCTAGAAGGTCTTGTAGGTCTTCATAGAACCATTCAACTTCAGCTTCTTTGGCATTACTGCTTGGGCCATAGACTTGCATTACTGTGATGTTAAATAGCTTGCCTTGGAAACGAGCTGAGATCATTCTGTCACTTTTGAGGTTGCGCTTCCTTAAAAACTAACACAGACAAGGATTCTTACTCATCTCAATGTCTCAAATGATTTTCTTTGATGCCAATGTTGAGTTAATGAGTAAAAAGAAAGGAAGAAAGGGTGGATGGACAATACTGCAGTTATAATTTGATAATGTTTTGGAAGTTCTGGCTAATGAAATCAGACAGGATATATTTATCATCTATTCAAATATGGTGATAGCTATATGTATATGTATATGTATATGGGCTTCCCAGGTGGTGCTAGTGGTAAAGAACCTGCCACTAGCAGATATAAGATATAAGAGATGCACGTTTGATCCCTGGGTTGGGAAGATCCCCTGGAGGGGGGCATGGCAACCCACTTCAGTGTTCTTGCCTGGAGAATCCCATGGACAGAGGAGCCTGGCAGGCTAGAGTCTATAAGGTCACAAGAATTGGACATGTCTGAAGTGACTTAGCATGCTCATATGTATACCTAGAAAATCCTAGAGAATTGTTTAGAAACTGTAGTATTAATAGAAAAATTTGTAATTTGGCCATGTAGAATAAAATCATGGAGAAATAAATTTGTTAGCAAATATGAAGAAGGGATAATTTCATGCTTCATGAAAGTATAAAATTCTAAGAAATCAATTTTATTGAGATAGATTTTTTAAAAAGTTGTCGAGAGCTAAAAAGTGATTTGATTAATTAATGAGAAAGATTATATTTAAGTAGAAAGATTAAATAAGTTTAACATGTTAATTTTTATAAAATAATTTGTACATAATCAAGATCTTAACTCCCCCCCCCTTTGGAATGCTGTAAAACAATTTTAGAATTCTCTACAAGATGTGAAAACGTTGTAGTTTTTTTAAAAAACAATTCTATTATAAGCTATAAAGATAGCACAACAGACCTTAAAACAGTGTGATACTGGTAACACAATTAGAAACTGAATAGATAGAACTGAATACAAAGCCCAGATATAGAATTAACTGTATGTGGTATTTCAGTATGTCAACCTTCAAATACAAATTAGGAAGGAAGTATATGTTTAATGCATAATGTAGGAAATTTAGCAGGCAATTTGGGAGGAAAAAAATCACTTCTGTTTTTCATCTTGAAGAGATAAATTTCAGATGGTTAAAACAGTTGTCTTTTTTTTTTTTTTTCCATAGCCCATCACCTCCCATAGCCTTGGGGAGGTAATGCATTCCTGGTAATAACACAGGATGAATACTGCAGTGATTCTCAGAGTGGGTGAGGAGGGGTCAAGTACATATAGAAATATATCTCAGTGTCTAAGGTATTGTGGAATTTCAAGAGGGCCCTGGGAAGCTCTGCCTCTCCTCCCCCTTCAGCAGCCTCTTCGTATTGAGAATCACTAAAGATTATAAAAATATGAAAAAAAGATACTTTAAAAGTTAGCAGTTTTCTCCCAAGTGTCATTCTTCACATCCATGGACCCATCTTTCAGACTGAGGGAGAGTCAGCTGATGCAACAGATGAGTACCTTTGAGACTATTCTAAAATGATATTCTTAGTATGAAATATTTTTAAATGGTGAAGAGAATAAAGAGGGAATTAGATACCTATAGATTTGATAACAAAGACAAATAAAAAAAGATAAAATAGAATAAAAAACTATAACTATAGTTTATGTATGTGTGTGTATATATATATGTATGTAGTTTATACATGTATGGTTTATATATATGTGTGTGTGTTTGTGCTCAGTTGTGTCTGACTCTTTGCAACTCCATGGACTATAGCCCACCAGACTTCTCTGCTGCTGCTGCTAAGTCGCGTAAGTCGTGTCCAACTCTGTGCGACCCTACAGACAGCAGCCCACCAGGCTCCCCCGTCCCTGTGATTCTCTAGGCAAGAACACTGGAGTGGGTTGCCATTTCCTTCTCCAATGCATGAAAGTGAAAAGTGAAAGTGAAGTCGCTCAGTCATGTCTGACTTGTAGCAACCCTATGTTCTACAGCCTACCAGGCTCCTCCATCCATGGGATTTTCCAGGCAAGAGTACTGAAGTGGGGTGCCATTGCCTTCTCCGCCAGACTCCTCTATCCATGGAATTTTCCAGACATTAAAACTGGAGTGGGTTGCCATTTCCTACTTTAGTATAGCCATATAGATATGGCTGGGAGAGGATACCTCACTGAATGCAGTATGCATAGCTAAAGAGAGAATTGCTCATTTAGAAGATAGATCTGAAGACATTACCTAGAATGTAGCCCAAAGGGACAGAGTTATAAAAAATAAAGGATAAAAAGGAAGAAAAGAGACATGAAAGACAAATTCCAATTGTATTCTTGGAAGAATCACTAGAGAGATTAAGGAAGCAACAATAGTTTGAGAGATTATAACTGAAGATTTTGCAGAACTTTTGACAGACTTAAATTCTAAGAAAAAAGATGCACAAAATTCCTGAGCAGGAAGAACTGGGACTAAATTGCCAGTCAGAGACTTATTATAAGGTATACTTTAGTAACATAAAACCAAATTTAGAGTAAGGGAATGTTATGCAAGAAACAAGGAAGTCAAGCAAGAAATTGGTAAATGTAGGTATATCAAGCTTTCATACTTAAAAACAGTAGCAATGACTAATGTGTGGGGGGTGCTAGGGTGAAACTGAAGTCATAGCCACCAAGGGGAGAATCTAGTGGATGGAGGTGAAGCACTCCAGGAAAAATAATGGAAAAAATCAGCATCAGGAAGCAGATATAAGGGAATATTCAGGTTGTACTACTGAGCACCTCTTACTGTAGAACCATAGCACTGGGGATTCTTCTTTTATTTTTTACATTTTTGATTGGAGTATAGTTGCTTTACAGCGCTGTGTTGGTTTCAGCCATACAATGTGAATCACCTGTGTGTGTGTCCTAATTGCTTCGGTCATGTCTGACTCTTTGTGATCCTGTTGACTGCAGCCCGCCAGTCTCCTCTGTCCATGGGATTCTCCAGGGAAGAATACCGGAGTGGGTTGCCATGCCCTCCTCCAGGGGATCGTCCTATATAATCAGCTATGTGTACATATATCCCTCCTTCTTGGGCCTCCCTCCACTCCCTCCACCAGCACCCACCCTCTCGGTTATCACAGAGCATCAGGTTGAGCTCCCTGTATTATACAGCAGCTTCTGAACCGGGAGTTCTTATTACATGGATATGTTATATTCCATGGTACTAGATAATCCAGAATCTGTAAAAAATTTTAGTCGACTACCCACTATGGTCTGTGTTACAAAGAAAGTTAATACAATGTTTGTATCCTTCAGCTCTTAGTTTTTTTGAGGGGGTAGGGTGTTAAACAGAAATGTAAGGTGTGTGGTTTTGTACAATAGCATCTGTTTTGCTCTAATTCTTATATATGTGTGTCTTAGTGATGAGCTAATCACCCTAGGATATTATTAGCCTTCTAAAACTTCAGTTATGAGGTGTGAGTGGCTGCTGCTCCCCTCTCCCTCTGGTTTTCTGTCCAAATATCACAAAGCTGTTGGTATTACATCCTTATTTTTGATTCCCATCTCATGCCCGCCTCTCTGCGCTCCCTCCAGCTGCCATCCCTCTTGTCTGTCACTGTTAATATTTCTGAGTTTTGTGACTGCTCACCTCTACTGCTTCTGCTTTCTTTGTTTCCAGTCTTATTTTTTCTGTTACCTGTTGATTCTTTTTTAGTGCTTTTTGACTTTCACAAAAAAATGCTGGCATTTTATTGTCATCAATAATAGATTAAAATCTTGGTACAGCATAACCTTCAGGTTTTTTGGTTATCTCTCTCTTTTTTTTGGTCGTGGGTTCTCAAGAATTTCTACTTTGTTACCAAATAAGTTGTCTTTATTTCAGGGTATAAGTTGCTTTGGGAAACTGAGGGTTTCTGAGGTTAGTGTCTATGTTAATATTTTTCCCTAAAATTCTTGAAATCTGCTTATAAATCTAATTATAAACTGCCTGATTCTATGCCCAGAAATTCTGCTAAAAAGGGTAAGTAGTAAATTTAAAGATTATTGATTCTTTTGGTACAGTTAGTCTTGAATTTTCATGCATTCTAGTAAAATATTTAGAAGGTAAAATACGTAAGGGTAACACTGAGATTTGCATACAGTGGGTCCTAACTTGGTGCTTGTTGAATAAATGAGTGACCATCTAAGGAGAACATGCTTGAGTGCAAAGAATAGTGAGCAGTTGTTAGGACACCTGGGTTTTACACCTGGCTCTGCTTTTGACTTGCTGGGAAGGATGCTCCTTCACCAGATCTCAGGGCCTTTGTTTTAGAAATTAAAAGTTTCTAAAGGTCTGGAAGGTCTTTAGACCATCTGGAATGTCTCTAAGGGTTTGTCCCATTCAGCCATGTATGAACTGACTTTCCTGTTAAAGGCATTAAAATGCAATTTACTGTTTTCTAGGTTTGGACAGTAAAGTTGAACCAATGATATTAGCTTCTGGTTATTATTATTCACAAGTGCTTTTTGATTACAGATGTTGTTGCATTATTTTTCTCCTAATCTCTAAGGGAACTTTCAGTATGAAAACTAAAATAAGAAATAATTTGTAAGTTCTTATGCATGAGTGCATTTAATTATTTTATCTAAATCATTGTCTTTGTCCCTGTTGTTCTGACTGTCAGAGTTGCAGATTTTTGTTCTCAATAGTTTTTGTGTTCTCAAATGCCCCTAGAACCACTTCACCTTCTGATGCATTTCATAAGTAAATTATCTGGCTTTTTCTGCATATTTTTAGATCAGCAGGTCAAAAAGTACAAGATTGTTACTTCTATCAAATTTTTATGGAAAAAAATGAGAAAGTTGGAGTTCCTACAATTCAGCAATTATTAGAATGGTCTTTTATCAACAGTAACCTGAAATTTGCTGAGGTACGTGATAATTACTTACTGTATTTTATATTAAAGTCCTTAGGCTTCTTAAGAAAACTATAACTTCACTAACTATTACTTTTAACCCACTGAGAACTATTATAAACACAAACTGTTAACAAAACACATTTTGAAATTATGCCATGCTTCAACTTTGTCCTTGTAGAAAATACTTTAAGTTGAACTTAGTAGAAAATACTAAAATTGAACTCTTTATATTTTGGTGCCAAGGAAAATATCAATATGATTTGTAACTTGAAAACATTTAAGTAGCTTAGAGCAAAAAAGATTGTGAGGGTTTCTCTTGTCATTTCACCCAATTTCACATTTTATCCAATTTAAAAGTTTATTCAAGCATATCATCCAAAGGAATGTTTACTTTTCCTCCTTCAATGAAAGACAAACTCACTTATTGTAAATGAACAAGTGATATAATTTACTTTTCTTTTACTGAGTATCTTTATGATCTCATATGGCTCATTTTCATTGTATTCATTTTTAAAGGGATGTTCTGATAAAACCTTAATAGCTACCAGTATTTATTTGTTGAAATATAAGGAATAGTGTCCTTCAGTGATGAATTTCTTAATTATACTTGCAAAAACAATTTTTATGAAACCTTTTGAAAAATATAAACCCAAAGTGGGATGTTACTCTGCACAGTCATCTTATTCTTTGAGATCCCAGGTGGCTGAACTACCTGACCTCTGTGTCCATGTGTCCATACATCTTGGACTGCTTGAGGCTTGTGGCTCTTTGGTGTGCTGCCTTCATACTCTGTGTCCACATGCAGATCCCACTTTACAGGCCATCCATGTTATGGTGGAATCACTGCTTGGTTTGACAACCATGACTATTTTGGGGGAATTTCAGGGAAATTTATTAATGTTTTGATTCTAAAATTATATATCTCTTTTTTTTTAAGGCACCATCATGTCTGATTATTCAGATGCCTCGATTTGGAAAAGACTTTAAACTATTTAAAAAAATTTTTCCTTCTCTGGAACTAAATATAACAGATTTACTTGAAGACAGTAAGTATAAGACTTTTTGGTTTGTTTTTCAGCAGTAGTCTTAATCAGGTCATTCACATTAATTGTGAATAAGAGTCTAACAGGATACAAATTTTCTTAAAGACAATTTGCTGTCTGAAGAGCTTGGGAATATTACACTAGAAATTTATTCTGAAAAAATCAGACATGTAAATCAAGATTTCATATGCAAATGTGTTTATGAATAAGAAATTAGAAGCACTCTATATGTTAACTAGAGGAGAGTAGTTCAGTGAATTATAGTGTATCTGTACAGCATAAGTACTGCTGTTCAAATTCATGTTTTTGAAGACCAGTGTTACATGAAAGCGGTCATGATATAATGTTAAGTGAAAAGGTATGTTGATATTGTCTACAAGAGGAGCTGCACACACACACACACACACACACACTCACTGAGTTATGTTAAGTATGCAGATATAAAATTATAAGAGAAATTACAAGAGTGGTTATCTCTTGCTAACTGAAATTGTAGATGCTTTCAGTTTTCTTCTGTATGTTCTCTTGTATCTTAGCACATTCATCAGTAGAAGTTTTATAATCAGGAGGAACACTCTAGAGTGTATTATTTTTTTAAAGTCATTTGGTCAGAGAAAATGTCTTTAAAGATATCCTGAATCCAAGGAAATCCAATTTAAACTTTATGGGGGTGGGAAAGGATAGACTTTTGAGTCCATGAGCATTATCCTTTTTAAAACTTAATTTTTCTTTTTAATCTTTTAAAATAAAAGAATGCATTGTAAAAGACCCCTTAACTCCCCCACATCCCACCCTTTTCAGCGCCCAGGCAGTGCCGGATATGTGGAGGGCTTGCAATGTATGAGTGTAGAGAATGCTATGATGACCCTGACATCTCAGCTGGCAAAATCAAGCAGTTTTGTAAAACCTGCAATGCTCAGGTAAGTTTGACTTCACTTAATGGATATTCTCTTAATAAATAGTAAATCATTTGTAGTTGAACCAGATTTCAGGTTTTGAAAAGTTTTCAAAATCATAATTAACTTTAAAAATTCATAATTAAGGGTATGCCTCTTCTGTTTATTTGATGGATTTCCATGGGTACTCGGTTGCTATTTATAGGGACACATTCCATTAGAGTAAGTGGAGTCCATTCCCTCCAAACATGGAGTTTGGCTCCTTAACGACTTTTTCTTCATGTTCTGTTTTAGGTCCACCTTCATCCCAAGAGGCTGAATCATAAATACAACCCAGTGTCACTTCCCAAAGATCTGCCTGACCGGGACTGGAGACACGGCTGCATCCCCTGCCAGAAGATGGAGTTATTTGCTGTCCTCTGCATAGAAACAAGCCACTATGTTGCTTTTGTGAAGTACGGGAAAGACGACTCTGCCTGGCTCTTCTTCGACAGCATGGCTGATCGGGATGGTACTTTACAGACCTTTCTTCCACATGTGGTGACATTTGAGTTTGTAGTGGATAGTTGTAGTGGGCTAGCCTGGTCTGAGTAACAAACAGTGTTGGGAGAAGCTGCTCGGGAATATCTTGGTGATGCATTAACAGCCTTGCTACAAAACTAATAGTATTGTTGTGATAGTTTAACATGCATAGAGTCTTTAAAAAAAAAAAAAGGAATCAGATATTTTTTTCTTTAAGGCTGAGAGTTTTTATTTCTACTTTGTTGTCCTTGACTTTTGATCTCCTCTCATTTTCTGTACCATAGTCATCATTTCTTAAGTACTTCTGTGCCAAGCTCTCTGGGAGGGACTTTAGGTCATTTACCTAAATCCTTGCAAAATGGGAGTGGTTCCTATTTTTGTCTTACTAAAGCAGAGATTTAAGGTGCCTAGGGTCTCAGAGCATGTATTTAATTCAGTCTTTCTAAATTCAGTGCTTATGTTCTTTTATATACTAAACCATGTGTCTTCTAAATGACAAAGCTAAGAATAGAAGTAAATGTCTTCTTTGGAAAAATAAGCTTATTCTATGTATAATGTCTTTCTTCCTGAACTGGGGAATATACTACACTTTCTAGGCTGCTTTCTAGGATATTTAGTCATTATTTAACAAATACCTAATGAGTGCATGTGAAGGGCCCAGGGCTCTGCTGCTGCTGCTTAAGTCACTTCAGTCGTGTCTGACTGTGAGACCCCATAGATGGCCGCCCACCAGGAGCTCCCGTCCCTGGGATTCTCCAGGCAAGAACACTGGAGTGGGTTGCCATTTCCTTCTCCAGTGCATGAAAGGGAAAGGTGAAAGTGAAGCCACTGAGTCGTGTCTGACCCTTAGCCACCCCGTGGACTGCAGCCTTCCAGGCTCCTCCATCCATGGGATTTTCGAGGCAAGAGTACTGGAGTGGGTTGTCATTGGCTTCTCTGGCCCAGGGCTCTAGTAGGTTTCAAAAATGAAGCAGTTGTCAAAACAGCTATACTCCTGCCTGTATAGAGTTTACAGATTAGGATCAGCCCTAGGCAAAGTTGTGGGAATTTGACTTCCATATCCCTCCAGTTCTTCCATTCCCCGTTTTTCCTTTAGCCACTCTCTCACACTCCAGGTTCTGAGTCTTCTGGTGTGGTCCCCTAGTGACCTAGGACACCCCCTTGTGGCAGCCTCTTGATCAGCTGCCCAAGCTCTGCCTCATGGGTTCTCAACATTTTCTCAGCATTCAGACATTTGTTATAGCACAGATCCATCTGTAAATATGTCCCTAGCCCAGTTAAAACTTGCATTTAAGCATGAAACTCGAAATCACAGGTGTTCCAGATACTTTTATAGAAGCCACTGGGAGGCTAAAGCAGAAGAACCTTTCTTGGGGTCCCTCAGAGCACGCCTTGTACCCTCCTGCTATCTAATGACGGAAAACAGAGCCTGTGAGAGTTACACAAATGTGGTTTTAAACTTAGGGGAGTAAAATAGTATTCATTTTACTAGATCTACTTTAAACTACTAGATCTGCTCTAAACTGGACAGGCTCATGGTAAAGCAAACAGGGGTGCTTGTGTCCCGGAAGGGATTTGGGAGTGTGAAGAGTTGAATGTGTGTGCACATGTGTATGTGACATGTGACATGCTTCCTTGACTGAGAAGCCTGGGAAGTAGATTTTGGACTTTGCTCAGGATATGTATCTTTTGACCAGTTATATTCACTGTTGGTCCCAGAATCCTTTCAGAAACCAAGAAGTGAGACTATCAAGAGATAAACAGAGGACTTCTAGAAATCAGAAGTAAAATGAGGTCTTTCTGATCCTGGAAATTAGCATTAACTAAATTACGGAATTGTAAAGTTACTTTGGTGGGGCAGGGCATCAAAAGTGTTTATAACTTCACTGCCCTCAATACAGCTCTTCCTCTTCTCCATAGGTGGTCAGAATGGCTTCAACATTCCTCAAGTTACCCCATGCCCAGAAGTAGGAGAGTACTTGAAAATGTCTCTTGACGATCTGCACTCCTTGGACTCCAGAAGAATCCAAGGCTGTGCACGAAGACTTCTCTGTGATGCATACATGTGCATGTACCAGAGTCCAACCATGAGTCTGTACAAATAAGCAGGATCATCTGGACGGGTGCAGAAATCAAACGCACAGTTTTCATGTTGCATCTCACTTGAGCTGGCAGTTCTGTTCAGCGTCCATTGCCGGCAATGGATGTCTTTGCGGTGATGATCCTTCAACACAGGATTCCTGTGTTTAAAAACAAATTGCTTTTGTGTTACTAAAGTATTTAATAAGCATTTTGCACTCTAGAAAGTATGTTTGTGTTGGTTTTTTAAGAAGTCTAAATGAAGTTATTAATACCTGAAGCTTTAAGTTAAGTGCATTGATCGTAAGATATTTTTGGAAGCATACAATTTTAATCGTGACAGTTTAAAACCTCTTTTAGTCCGTTGAGAATGTAAATAAATGTGTCTTCTTTATGGACCAAGGTTATGAAATCACTTTTCCTTTGTAGCTAATGGTCGCCTTGAGGAGGATAGAGTCTACTTTCAATCCACTGATTAAAGTTGTTTTGAGTTTGATTTGTTAATTCTTCCCTCTCTAATGCCGATTCCTGCATGTCTGCAATCTGCTGAGTTTCTGTGTTTCTGTGGTAGTGGTCACAAAAGTATCTAAATTTCCTCAATGGTGTTTTCTATTTGTTCTGGTTTTGAGATACATGAGTGATTTTTGTCATGAAATGTCCATTTTTGATGTAATTTTCCTGGGGGATTCACATATACAGCAATTGAAGCTCTTCATTCATAGTAGTGACTGTCAGCTAACAGCTTTCTTTTCTTTTCTAAAGACTCTCTTATGCAGTGGGGCACAGTAAATTTTACTAAAGAGTTGGGGTGATAAATATATTCCTATACAAATATAAGGTTAATAGGAAAATGAATTGATCATATAGAATCACTCATTGAAATTTCCCTGAAGATGTATTGGCTGTCTCAACCTCTACTATCTTAGATAAGACCGTCTAGAACTTAGATCAGTCCCCGCATTAAGTTCAGTCTGATATCCCTTGAGATAATGACAGTTATGAACCAGATATTTTATTGAAATGTTAGCAGCAGCTTTGCCTTCCTCCTGATTCAATAAGTAGAAAATGGATGTTTTCGTAGCTAATACCTGTAGTGTGTGTCTGTTGTAGACTAGCAGCATAGGTTGTCTCTGTCAGCGCTGTGGGACATGTTGTGTGACGATGGTGTCTCTGTGGAATGACTTCCTAACCGCATGGAAAGGCAGAGGTTGTCATGTGTGTCTAGCATATGACTTCATGAAACACTGAATGTCCAAAAGAAGGGAAAGAATCTTTGCAAACCCTGCAGTTATTTCTTTTTAAAGTCACATTTACCCTTTGGTTTGTCATTCCATTTTAGCTAGGATTCATTGTTATGAATCATAATGTACAGAAAATTTCATCAAAATTTTTTCATTTTTGGAATGAAAAATTACATAACTTTTGCATGAAGTTTTACTCAGTACCTGGGTGACTGGTGATCTGGATACTAGGTCCAGAGAGATTGGGAGCAGCCCTACCCCATCGCCCTGGGGTTGTTGAGGAGCCTGGGGGGCTAGATGCCTAAGGTTCCCTGTAGCCCTGACTTTCCACAAGTCCAGTCACCTCTTAATCAGTACATGTTGGATGAATACATGGATGTAGGAAGGAGCTTATCAATGTGATTTTAAAAGGCTCTCTAGAGAAATGATTAGGACTCTATATCTAGGTAAGACTGGATTTAACAATTAAAAAAGAGAAGACAGTTCCTTTCCTGTAAAAATTAAAACACAAGTTGAAGGTCAGTCCTGCTCAGCTCTTTGTGGCAGAAGACTTGAAAAGAGGACTTGTGGGGTTTTACGTTTATTTCCCATGGGTAGGGCGTGGAGGCGCTTTCTAGTGGGAGGGACCTCTTCCATAAACCATTTCTAGGACAGCTTCTTCAAGTAGAGCTTCCTGTTCTTTTAACGTTAGCTGGGGAGGGAGCACCCAGTAAAGGGATGCAGGGCCCACTCTGATGGTTCCTCTAGCGGCAAGGGTCCTTCCAGGCCCTGGGTGTCTCCTCTCCAGCACCCGCCCCCATCAGCAGTCCTTTCTGGCTGGTGCTCCCGCAGGGCCCTGAGTGTCACATGGGCACAGGCAGGGCTGGGCGGTGTGGCACCAGTGACCCACGTGCCTGTTGACTTACTTAATTTCTAGCCTTAAATTTTCTTTCATATTTTTCTATTGGTCTTTTAAATGTTTCTGTTATCCTTTCCTCCATATCATATGTACAATCAAGATGGCAATATAGTAAAATCATCTTATTTATGAAACAAGTCATGTTCCCCCACCTCCACTGAATACACACGTGTGTGTTTGTGTGTGAGAATTTATATATATGGGGGGGAGGGAAACCATTTCATAATGTGTTCAGCCCATTGCTATCAGCTTTACGAAGGCATTTGACTCCATCCACAAAAGAATGTTTTGTAAAACTGGAAATACACATTGCAAACCAAGAGAGAGAAAAACAAAACTCAGTAACATAAAACTGTTAGAATTGCTAAAGACAATTTCCTTAGAATAGTTTAGGATTTTTGTAATTCATATTTGCCAAAAGTTGTAGGTAAATAGCTTCTTTCTATCCCATGGATTCACTTTTTTTTTTTCTTTTCACCTAATTCACGTAATTCAGGAACAAGGGAAAGACGTAATTATCTTATGGAACTTGCATTGACATTCAAATTCCTGTGTGTGAACATGACACCTTCATAAATTCAGAGATGTTACTGTTTTCCTCTGATGGATCTCAATATCCAGCTAGATGACTTTGCATCTGTGCTGATGATTGTAGACAGAGGTGTGAGAGAAGATAGAATTAGGCCTTAGCTGAGGGACTGTCTGCCAACAATTATTTCTTAGACACTTATTATCTAAGATTATGTCAAAAGGAACATGATACATGGCACCTGCCCTCAAGCAGCTTACCACCTACTTCTAACAACAGAACGTCTACTAACGGCTTCTTAGCCTGAGTGTAAGGGCGCCGGGTTGGGGGGCTCCAAGAGGCAGTGAGATGTGACAGAAGTGGTGGACAAGGGGACAAGAGCTGGTCCAGCTCTTTCTATGTTTCGTGCTTTATTAGTCTTGGGCAACGTCTTGACTTCTCTGGGCCTCAGTGTCTTCCTCTGTAGAGCAAGGGGGTGGGACTATTGAATCTTACAGGAAAGAAGGACAAATTTCTGGGTCCTCGGCCATGCCTGCTGAACTGAGTCTTCACAAATGGTAGACCCCATTTCCTAAAACCGAAATGTCCATTCCCCCCCCCCCCAACAGGTGACCCTGAGAGTGATCATCAGCCAGATTTGAAAAAACAATGAACTGAAAGATCTCGAAAATATCTTTTCTTTATGTGGTCATGTGGTCATAGAATGTTATTGTGTTAATTATTCCACATACACATGGGTAATTGTACATTTGTCATATTGTTTCTCTGTGTTTACATGTGAATTCATATAAGAAATGCGTTTTAGTATCTATGCCTCAGCCCACTGTTTCCTAGAGGTTTTAGCCATCTTAGGAACCCTCTTGAGACTGAAGAGGATGTTATTTACCTGGACATTTACCCTTCATTTAATTTCTGTAGGGGAAATTGAGGCTCTGGAAACCAAAGAAATGGAAAAATGAAATTGTTATGCAAAGTTAAAAAAAAGTAGACTACTGCTACTTTATGATGAAAATTTTAATCCTAATATGGGAAGATTTTTTGTCATAAAGTAGAATGTCCTTGTTCAAGTAGGGGACTGAAGGTTCATAGTGAAGAGTAAGACTGCCTTTTCTGGGGGTTGGTGATGTTAACATACCCACAATTCTTCAATGAAAATAATACCTGAATTCCCCAAGGCAAGTGAGGGTGGAGAAGGAGGAGAGCTTATTAAGATGGAAATATCCAGATGCATACTAGGATGCACGAGAGAGAGGGTGGAGGATGGAAGGCCACCCTGAGAGCAGGTGTGGTGCCCGCTGGGGGCTGTAAAGGTGGGTTCTCTCTGCCTCCCAGGCTGTGTCACTGCTCAGAGACTGGGACTTAAGAGAGCCAGGCTTCTTGGAGCGAGTCAGCGTTGCATTGTCTAGTTTCCTTTCAGAACCTTTATTGGAGGAAAAAGAGAGGGGAGAAGAAAAGAGTCTTCATATTAGTCTAAATCCTGAAACAGCCGAAGGTCTCTCCTGAGTTTGAAAGTGGTGGTAAAAAGCTAACCAGCACATATGGCCAAGGATAATGAAAAGGGGGAAAAGAAAGACATCCCTTCTTCCTGCTCACAATAAATGTCAGTATTTAGAGCAGGTCATCCAAGAAATCCATTTGCTTTGCTGACTCTTGTCAGCGATGCCATTTTTGTTTACTGTATTTGAAAGTCTTCCTATAACACAGGTTGTGGGGAAAGACCAGGTCCAGAGCCATCCTCCTTTGGAGCTCCACAGACTCAGACGTAATTCTCTTGCACTTTAAAACCCTGTCCACTTACGCTTTTTATTTTTTCAAGAGATTGTGTGGGAGATTCAACTGTTATTGGTTTTATTTTAAAAAATGGCCTATAGTACTCCAGAAAGTCTTAGTATCCTGTCATAAACATTCATTAAAAAAAAAATTAATCCCATTTGGAACTTCCCTGGGAAGTCATGGTTGTTAGGAAGTTGGTATAAAGGAGCACATTTTATATTGCATTTCCCATATTTGGTATCTTGTTCAACATTTCTTTTTTTTTGGCCTGATGAACATTCTATATTTATGAAGACATTCTTTAAAAGTAAAACCACATAAAATACCCCTTTATTATCAGATTGCTCTGATTTAGCCTTAATTTTGTTAAATTT
This sequence comes from Odocoileus virginianus, assembly GCF_023699985.2. Taxonomy (NCBI): domain Eukaryota; kingdom Metazoa; phylum Chordata; class Mammalia; order Artiodactyla; family Cervidae; genus Odocoileus; species Odocoileus virginianus. Next base: position 40,934,084 of record NC_069693.1, on the reverse strand, counting down.
TTTAGAGATGATTGAAGTGCTGCTGTGGAAAGAAATGTACTATATACTATTTCTGTATCATTAAAATTAAATTTTTATGGTTGTTTTTCCTTGATTTCTTTGGGGAAGGGTTTGGGGTTATGGGAAGACTGGAATTGAGGAAGATTGCTTTAGGAAAATGCAGTACCAGGCACACCTGTGTCTTCATCAAGTCTCTGTCATCATTGTGCTTGTTTTAGAAAACATGGACTTTTCCTGGGAGATGTGCCATGGTCTCTGGGTTCCCTCCTGGCATCATGATTTTGTGTAGTTTCTTGAAATAACTTGGCACCACCAAGCTCCGATCCTAATTAAAGCTCAGTTCTGCCAGTCTCTAATTCAACCAAGAGTTGTTCATCTCTTAAATTGGGCCAGAGCTGGTGCCTATAGCATAGTGTGCCTTGATCTCTCACAGCTGCCAAGGAGGCAATTAAAAACACTTTACTTTTCTGTATAATCCAGAGAAATGATTACATGATGCTATATTAGGTAACTGATATAACATGCTTTCTTCAGGAATTACTGCTTGTAGAGTTTCAGTCCCTTGTTACGCCAAGGTAGGAAAGCTAGAATGATCCAAGCTGGCAATATTTGTATTAATACAGTGCATTCAAGAACTTTCCTACTTAGAAACCCACAGCCAAATGACGCATTGGAGATCACTCTGATTTTCCTTTGTTCAAACTCAAGAGTTGGCATGCTTTTTCATAGATCCCTCCTTTCTGATTCTCTGTGGGTGTGTTAGTGCAACAGTGATTGTTCACATACTTGTGCCCACCTGTGGATGTGGGCAATCAAGACCAGACCTTGTTGGAGGCGGGCTGACAGGCTGGGAGAGGACCACTGCCTCTCCAGGCCTCTTCTGGGGCCTGATCCCTGCGCTTTTCCTGACCTGCTGAGGCCAGTTTTCCCTCATCTTCCTGAGGCAGGGATGCGTGGCCTACAGCAGCAGTTCTCAGTCCTGGCTGCACGCACACTGAATTAGTTCGTGGATGGAGGCTTCTCAGGTGCCTCACGCCTGTGCCCACCTGAGCCACTGGGATCTGCAGATGGTGTTCCCGAACCCAAGTTCCTCTGCCTGAGGCATAGTGAGGCCAGACAAACCGAAACACAGCAGTTTGGGGCAGAAAAAGGTTCATTGCAGGGCCACACAAGGAGAATGGGTGGCTTGTGCCCCCACAAAACCCCAAACTCCTGGAAGTGTTTCAGCAAGGCAATTTTAAAAGCCATGTAAGGGAGGGGCAGGTCACAGGGTGTGCGATCAGCTCGTGCGCAATCCTCTGATTGGGTGACGGTGAGGTAACAGGGAGGGTAACATCATCAATCCTTAGGCACCAGAAGGTTTGGGGGCTATGTGCTCATGAGCATCAAGCAGTTAATTTTTTTCATTTGGCAGTGATTTTAGCACCTGAAAAACTCAGAAAGTATGCATCAGATACTGTTATCTGGGTACTTCATAGAGGAGCTAAAGCAGAGGCTATGTGGAGGGCTCTGTCCCAGGAAGTTTCCAGGGTCCTACTTGGTGACAACACCGCCAGGCACATGGTAGTTCTCACAGCTCCTCATGTTAGTCCAATGTCCGCTGGGATCTGCAGTCACTTGTCAGGGCCAGGGAGGTTTCTGCGGAAACATAATCCACTTGTCATTCTCCGATGAAACTTCTGATAAAGGAAGATTATGGATGTGGACAAGCTCCAAAGGGGAAGGAGGAAATCTGTTGTAAAGCTCCTGACCCAGACTGTTGAGGAAGAGCCTTTGGACTCTACTGGGACATATTCTGGAGGCCAGAGAAAGGATTTGGAAACAGGGTGAGCCTCACTATATCTGAAGAGGGCTTGATGAAGATATCCTTCAGGAAGCATAAGGAAGATGCTGTTCTGCTCAGAAAGTATTTCAAGGTGTCTATAAATGTCATAAAAAAGAAAGCCCAACAGTCTGATTAGGTAAGAGGTTGAGTTCTTGGAAAAGGATTCATTTTTTGGGCGGGGGGTGGGGGGTGGGTTGGGTACTGCCTTCACACTGTGGACAATCAGGTCTGTGTGAGTTGCCACTTTTGAAGGGATGGATTTTACTTGAAGCGGGGAGTATTTTGAGATCTAACTGAAGTAATTCGGCAAGTGAATATTGAAATGGACATCATAAACATAGAGTAGTTCACCCAGCAGTGACCTCCATCTCAAAGGCGCCACTGAAATTTGCAGAGTGGGTCCACTGCTTTATTTCTTGCCTAAGTGAAAAGTGAAGTCGCTCAGTAGTGTCCGACTCTTTGTGATCCCATGGACTGTAGCTACCAGGTTCCTCAGTCCATGGGATTTTCCTGGCAAGAATACTGGAGTGGGTTGCCATTTCCTTTTCCAGATCTTCCCAACCCAGGGATTGAACCCGGATCTCCTGCATTGTAGGCAGGCACTTTACCATCTGAGCCACCAGGGAAGTTCACCCCTTGCCTAGGAATTTATGAAAACTCTTAATTCTATGCATCAAACCACTCCCTTAGAAATAGGACTCAGGTTTGTTTCAAATACTGCCTTTTCCAAAGCAATCTGAGGTTGAACTCAGGTTTTAAGAGTTGGATGGAAACTGACTTCCCCAGGGAGGACTCCTGAGTTCCTCTCTGCCATCCTGCCTCACTTGTGAGACACTGAATGTGACCTCCAAGGTCAAACCTTGCCGGTCCCATTTGAGGCAGGCAGGGTCTCCCCAGCCTGTGGAATAAATGAGGCCAGGCCTTGGGCCATGATGTGTGGTTTCTTGGCTGTGTGTCCTACACGCTTGAAGACAGATAGGCAAGGCTGCTCTATAGAGTGTGCCTTGATGGGGTTATTGATATTGGAATCTCTATATTTCATTTTTTTTTCATTTTATTTTTAATTGGAAGATAATAACTTTACAATCCCAAAGAAAGGCAATGCCAAATAATGCTCAAACTACCGCATAATTGCATTCATCTCACATGTTAGTAAAGTAATGCTGAAAATTCTCCAAGCCAGACTTCAACAGTACATGAACCGTGAACTTCCAGAAGTTCAAGCTGGATTTAGAAAAGGCAGAGGAACCAGAGATCAAATTGCCAACATCTGCTGGATCATTGAAAAAGCAAGAGAGTTCTAGAAAAACATCTGCTTTATTGACTATGCTAAAGTCTTTGACTATGTAGATCACAACGAACTGTGGAAAATTCTTAAAGAAATGGGAATATCAGACACCTGACCTGCCTCTTGAGAAACCTGTATGCAGGTCAGGAAGCAACAGTTAGAACCAGACATGGAACAATAGACTGGTTCCAAACTGAAGGAGTATGTCAAGGCTGTATATTGTCACCCTGCTTATTTAACTTATATGCAGTATGTCATGCAAAATGCCAGGCTAGATGAAGCACAAGCTGGAATCAAGATTGCTGGGAGGAATATCAATAACGTCAGGTATGGAGATGACACCACACTTGTAGCAGAAAGTAAAGAAGAACTAAAGAGCCTCTTGATGAAAGTGAAAGAGGAGAGTGAAAAAGTTGGCTTAAAACTCAACATTCAGAAAACTAAGATCTTGGCATCTGGTCCCATTCAGTTCAGTTCAGTTCAGTCGCTAGGTTGTGTCCATCTCTTTGCGACCCCATGAATCACAGCACGCCAGGCCTCCCTGTCCATCACAAGCTCCCGGAGTTTACTCAAACTCATGTCCATTGAGTCGGTGATGCCATCCAACCATCTCATCCTCTGTCGTCCCCTTCTCCTGCTGCCCTTAATCTTAGCCAGCATCAGGGTCTTTCCAAATGAGTCAGCTCTTTGCATCAGGTGACCAAAGTATTGGAGTTTCAGCTTCAGCATCAGTCCTTCCAATGAACACCCAGGACTGATCTCCTTTAGAATGGACTGGTTGGATCTCCTTGCAGTCCAAGGCACTCTCAAGAGTCTTCTCCAACACCACAGTTCAAATGCATCAGTTCTTCGGTGCTCAGCTTTCTTTATAGTCCAACTCTCACATCCATACATGACCACTGGGAAAACCATAGCCTTGACTATACGGACATTTGTTGGCAAAGTAATGTCTCTGCTTTTTAGTATACTATCTAGGTTGGTCATAACTTTCCTTCCAAGGAGTAAGCATCTTTTAATTTCATGGCTGCAGTCACCATCTGCAGTGTTTTTGGAGCTCAAAAAAATAAAATCTGACACTGTTTCCACTGTCTCCCCATCTATTTCCCATGAAGTAATGGGACCAGATGGCATGATCTTAGTTTTCTGAATGTTAAGCTTTAAGCCAACTTTTTCACTCTCCTCTTTCACTTTCATCAAGAGGCTTTTCAGTTCCTCTTCACTCTCTGCCATAAGGGTAGTGTCATCTGCATATCTGAGGTTATTGATATTTCTCCCGGCAATCTTAATTCCAGCTTGTGCTTCTTCCAGCCCAGCGTTTCTCATGATGTACTCTGCATATAAGTTAAATAAGCAGGGTGACAATATGCAGCCTTGACGTACTCCTTTTCCTATTTGGAACCAGTCTGTTGTTCCATGTCCAGTTCTAACTGTTGCTTCCTGACCTGCATACAGGTTTCTCAGGTCAGGTGGTCTGGTTCATAGCAAATAGATGGGGAAACAATGGAAACAGTGAGAGACCTTGTTTTTCTGGGCTCCAAAATCACTGCAGATGGTGACTGCAGCCATGAAATTAAAAGCTGCTTGCTTCTTGGAAGAAAAGTTATGACCAACCTAGACAGCATATTAAAAAGCAGAGACTACTGTGTCGACAAAGGTCCATCTAGTCAAAGCTATGGTTTTTCCAGTGGTCATGTATGAATGTGGGAATTGGACCATAAAGAAAGCTGAGCGCTGGAGAATTGATGCTTTTGAACTGTTGTGTTGGAGAAGACTCTTGAGAGTCCCTTGGACTGCTAGCAGATCCAACCAGCCCATCCTAAAGGAGATCAGTCCTGAATATTCATTCATTGGAAGGACTGATGTTGAAGCCGAAACTCCAATACTTTGGTCACCTGATGCAAAGAACTGACTCATTTGAAAAGACCCTGATGCTGGGAAAGATTGAAGGCGGGAAGAGAAGGGACGACAGAGGATGAGATGGTTGGATGGCATCACGGACTCAATGGACATGAGTTTGAGTAAGCTCTGGGAGTTGGTGATGGACAGGAAGGCCTGGCGTGCTGCAGTCCATGCAGTTGCAAAGAGTTGGACACATCTGAGGGACTGAACTGAACTGAACTTTACAATATTGTGATGGTTTCTGCCATACACTAATATGAAGCAGCCATAGGTATACACTTCCCTCTTAAGCCTCCCTCCCACCTCCCTCCCCATCCCATCCCTCTAGGTTGTCATAGAGAACACCTTTGGGTTCCCTGCATCATACAGCACATTCCCACTGGCCATCTATCTTACATATGGTAATGTATATGCTTCAATCCTACTCTCTCAAGCTACCCCACCCCCTCCCTCATCTGTTCTTTATGTCCGTGTCTCCTTGCCGCCCCACAAATAGAATTATCAGTACTATCTTTCTAGATTCCATGTATATGTGTTATATACAGTATTTGTCATTCTCTTTCTGACTTACTTCACTCTGTATAATAGGCTCTAGGTTCATCCACCTCATTAGAACTGATTCAAATGTCTTTTTTATAGCTGAGTAATGGAATCTCTGTATTTTAAACAAGTGCGTGTTTTATTCTCTCTGGCCTTCTCTGCGAAATTTAGACTGTTTTGTCGAGATCTACTTCCAAGCTACGCCCTGTATGTTACCCCTGGTGGGTGGGATGGGCAGCGCAAGATAGAAAGACTTAAGTCCAGTTTCAGGTTCCTGAGCAAGAGATCACGTCCCCAGAGAGGCCTTTTCAGACCACATTGGCCTCTGGTGTGCTGGTAAAGTGTTTAACAGCCAGTTCTCCAGGGAGAAAAAAAGCCCGGATCTGTAGTGTTTGCCAATTTTAAGGTGTAAATACTCTCAGTGTGGCTGACTGCAAGCTGCCAGTGTGACATCCCTGAAGGTGGTGCTTAGAAGAGATGCAGCTGGGATTAGCACAGAAGTATATAGCGCTCCCACCATGTAGACATAAGTAGCTGAGCGCAGAGCTCGGGACCGCTGGGTGTGGCAGGGGGGCCAGCCCCAGCCCCTGCCTGTTATTTTTTCCTGGCTGTGCTGTCTCTGTGGCTGCTCAGGCTTTTCTCTAGTTGCTGCGGGTGGAGGCTGCTCCCTAGTTGTGATGTGCTGGCTTCTCATTGCAGGGGCTTCTCTGGTTGCGGAGCATGGTCTCCAGGGTACTTGGACGTTAGCAGCTGCGGCCCGTGGACTCAGAAGTTGCGGCTTCCAGGCTCCAGAACACAGGCTCAATAGTTGTGGCTCATGTGGTTAGTTGCAGGTGGGATCTTCCTGGATGAGGGATCAGACCCATGTCTCCTGCGTTGGCACTGAACTCTCACCACTGAGCCACCAGGGAAGTTCCCATCGCCTGTTTCTGATAACATTTTATTGCAAGACAGTCATGCCCATTCATATGACATACTAATGGCTGCGTTCATGCTCCAGGGGTAGAAGAGTTCAGTAGTTATGATAGGCGCTGAATGCCTCGCACAGTCTAAAATATTTACTATCTGGTCCTTTAGGGAAGAAGTGTGCTTACCAATAGATAACTGTGAAATGTAAAATAATTAGGAAGGAATGAGTTTTAAATATGACTTAATTAATGGTAACTGTAAAATATAACTTAATTGTAAGTTTATATAATTTAACACTAATAAGGAGTGTGTTAGGAGAGAGTGAGATGTGTGGAGAGAGTAACATGGAAACGTATATATGGTAAGGAATACCATATGTAAAACGGATAGCCAACGGAAATTTGCTCTGTGACTCAGGGAACTCAACCAGGGGCTCTGTATCAACCTAGAGACGTGGGATTGGAGGGAAGTTCAAGAGGGAGGGGACATTTATATACCTATGGCTGATTCATGTTGATGTTTGATAGGAAACAACAAAAATTCTATAAAGCAATTATCCTTCAATTAAAAAATAAAAGAGTAATTAAAAAAAAAAGAACTCACTCATGAAATTCCTGAAAATTGAATGACTGGCTCCGTGGGCCGGTGGGACCCAGGTCCAACTCAGCAACAACATTCTCTAAAATGCCCCTGCAGGCACCTCTCCTGGGACCTAGTGGTTTATCAAGTTCTGCTTCTGCACTAGAAGCAAGGTTTTTCCTTCAGTTCTCTTTCCTTAGCACCTTGAACAGGGCATGGCACCAGTAGGTACTCAGCTATTTGCTCAATGAAAGAAGGAACTTTCAGCTTTTTATGCATAGAAGCCACTCCATTCACTATTGTTGATGTGGCCAGAATCAGATCAGTGTCTTCGTCTCTTTTGAGAAAATACAAGAGGTCTCGGCTTCTGGTTCCCCACATAATGCTTCCTCTTAGAAACGGAGACATCGTGAAACTTCCCTTGTAAGGCTTGATGAACTCGAAACTGTGTATACATGCCGAGTGCCTCTCACAGCCTGGTACGCGGTAAGCACTCAGCAAACGGCAGCCGCTGGTAGCAGCAGCTGTAGGGATGATTATCATAATAGTGAACTCGAGAGACAAGCTGCAATCTAACCAACGTGTCTCTTCCTCTCTTTCCCCTCCACGATCTTATTTTCACGACATATTCTCAAGTCTATTGCCTTTTAAGATTTAACTGTTCCTTTGCATCTGGGCCTCCTGGCGCAGCACCGCCATCTTGTGGTCATAGTAGGTTATGTCAATGTCCTAGATTTTTAACTCCCAGCTAGCTCCGCAGCCAGCTCCCAGGTTTGGGAAGCAGCAGGTGACTTTTTGTTTGTTTAAACAAATGTGTCAGTTAGTCAAGGCTACACACCAGATTTACAAATTACATCCAGGAGGATCTGAGCTCTCTCTGTGATGTTTCTTCTTGTGACTGTCCTCTCATTGTCTCGGTCTTGCCTTTACTCTTCCTCTCCATCTATCTTGAGCGTTGAGGCTCCCTTTACAATCGGTATTTAAAACGAGTCAGTGCCATCTGCTGGGGGAACGACGTAAGGTCTGGCGTGAGCGCTTCTCTAGGGGACCTGCGAGAAATAGCCTACCAATTCCCAGCTTTATGGGAAGAAAGTAAGTAAATCATAGGGTTCTGATGTCGAGCCCCTAGATTGGTATGCGTTTCTTTTTTTGTTAGAAACAGTCTTCTCTGGGGCTCCGGAGTGCGGGGAAAGACAGTCAGGGTGAGCCGCGTAGCTACTGAACTAACTTTGCGACAGTGGAAGTTGTCAGGGTCTCAGCATGAAAATCAACCACACTCTCATCAGTGATTCCTAAGAGCGGTCTGTGGACCACCTGCGTCTGAGTCATCGGGGGGCCTTAAGAATGCAGGTGCAGAGGGCCTGCCCAGAACTCCAGGATCACACTCTCAGCGGGCGGCTCTGGAATCTGCACTTTGAACACCTCCGCCTCCGCCCCGCTAAGTGAGTCTTGTACTCGCTTTGTGTGTGTTTGAGAACCACCACCCTAGATTCTGCCCCTGTGGAAAAGACTTTTTTCCCCAGCAAAATCCAGAAAGAGTTTGCATTTAGATGACGTCTTGCACAAACTGCTTCCTGTGTGAGCGAGGGGGCGAATCGCTTGCAAAACTGTAGCTCCTTCCTTCATAGTTTGTCGTGCGGATTTAGCGATCGCAGACCCAAAGGCCTGGGCCAACTCCCGGCACGTTGCTGCAAGCCCCATCTCCCCAGCTGGCACCCACCGTCTCTCCAGCTCTGCCTGGCAAGTGGAATAAGACCGGTTAACACTCCCTCACTCAGGTGCAGCCCTGACCTGCTCTTCCCCAGCGGGGTCACTCGACAGGGAGCACAGGGCTGTGCGGGAAAGATTCCAGACCCGGGGTCGCCACCTCCCTGGTTGCCTTTCTTTGGCCTGCTTCTCCATCCCTTAGTGTAGGGGCGCTGGCCTACGGTCTCCGCTGTCCTCTGACACTCGGGGGCTCCACAGCTTCCTGAGCCCCACCCCCATGCTCACATCCGAGGACGTCTAGGTCTGCTGCGTGCAGAGTCTCCTCAGCGCCTCGTTTCCTCTTCAGTCCCCTGGCCCTAAACAATTACACACAGGTTGTGAGTCGTGTGGGGGTTCAGTCCACGTGTGCTTAATTTTTCGAAAGTCTGAGTGTTTTCCTTCTACCTGGCAATTTTATTGCTCAGCCGTTTTTCTCAGGATGTGATCACCAGGATGCCTAAGATTCGCTGTAAGACCACAAATGCTCTGCTTATAATGCGGCTACACTTGAGACGCTTAAGTGTATAGAGCTCTGATTAATTTCTGGTATAGATGTTTGGAGTATTTGGCAGTCGTTGATGATGCTTCTAGAACATCATTTTTTTTTTAATGACATGAGCCACGTTCCACAATGTATTAGGGAAAAAAGTAAATGATGAAACATGTTTCGTAATAGATCTAATTTTGTATATACAAAAGTCTGTATGAATGTACTGAAAAGTTTGTTAGCAGTGAATATACTGACTGCATAGATTACAGTGACTGCAAAAGATCCTGACGTTTTCATCTTTTTCCCTTATCAGTATCATTCACATCAAAACTGATGTTTGACTGAATGACATGATATGCAGGGAGGTCGCTAGGAAGGGGCCACATATCAGAAGGAGATAACAGACGTGAGAACATCTGTGAGCTGTCAATCAAATACTGCTGGGGCATTTGGGAGCTTGGGTGGTGATTCTGGAAGTCGTTGGCTCAGTTGGTGGAAGTCAGTGGCTTCCAATTGGCTCATTGGAAGTCAGTGGTGAAGAATCTGCCTGCAATGCCAGAGACATGTAGGAGACATGAGTTTGATTTCTGGGTCGGGAAGATCCTCTGGAGTAGGAAATGGCAACCGGCTTCTGTATTCTTGCCTGGAAAATTCTATGGACAGAGGAGGCTGGTGGGCTACAGTCCATAGGGTTGCAAAGAGTTGGACGTGACTGAGAACACGCATGTAGCATGATAAAGACAGTTGCGTGTCCACCAGTTTCCCAGTTGTCTTCTGGCAGTCCTGGAGAGAAAAGACTGCTCTTGGGGAACGGGAAGTGAGGCTGGAGGGGACATGGAGGTCCGAAGGCGTTAGGACCCCACAGAGTGTGATGCAGCGAGAGGCCAACGACCGGATCAAAACAGAAGTTATTCCCAGGCCAGGAGGACCATTCTGGGTGAGGGGGTCTTGAAGGGAAGACAAGGAACTGCGAGGATCACACTGAGGAGACAGAGGCAGCCACTCAGGCATTAGGTGGCCAAGGAAGAAAACTGTGTTCACGGTGGCTTGGTGGAAACAGACTTGGCTGAAACCGGGGCCTGCCCTTTCCACTCAATTCTCTGCTTGGTGTTCAGGCCTTCACGCCGCTCCCAGAACACTCACAGCCTTCATCTTCATCCCCTAAACTCACAGGATGCAGAGGTTCACTTTACCCGTGGAGAATCTGAGGCCCAAGGAGCTGGGGATTTGGTAGGAGTTACAGGTTAAAGTAGACTTCTACTGTGGTGCTCCTGAAAATATAAGCTGGCTTCCAGGGCCCTGTAGGAGGAGGTGCCGGCAGGCTGGGGCCCTCCGCGGAGCCTGCTGCCTGGTCTTGTTGGAGAAGGGGGAGGGGAGAACAAGGGAGCCCCGCCCCCAAAGCCACGTCCCTTTCGGCCTCCTGGGCTGGGGTTCTGGACCAGCAGGGCTCGGGGGAGGCTGAGATGGGGTCGTCTGGGCCAACATGAAGGGCAGTGGTGGGCAGGAAAGAACCGCAAGGACTGGACGTGTCCCTGTTGGTGGCAGAATAGCCTAGGGGGAGTTGGGGCTGGAGGAGGAGCCGCCCCAGAGCTCTGCAGCCGCGGGGTCCGGACACCCCCATCGGGACGAGTGTGTCCACTCCCCTGAGTCTCAGTTTCCCCATCTGGTGAACATCAGGTCCTGGGTTAGGTGCTTCCTATCGGTACCCTCCCATTCTTACAAGAATCTTACCCCCAGTTCCCAAATGAGGAAACTGAGGCCCAGACAGAGCCAGTAGGACTTGAATTCAGGGCTGCCTCGCTTCAGAGGCAGCTGTGGCCCAGGGATTGGAGTCCTGCTCTGGCCGGCCTGCAGAGAGCATGCCATCATCCCCACCACGGAGGGGTGCTTGGGGGCACGGAGCTGAGATATGGGATTTATTTGAAGATCTGATGATGGAGGGAGGCTGAGGATGCCCCGCCCACCGTGGGCATGACCACGTGAGCCTGTGCCTGCCTTCTTCTTTTTTGTTGAGATACACCTTGTTTAAGCACGTCTTCTGTGCAGGGCTCCGCAGATTTCAAGCATCCACACAGGCATCAGCTCAAACTCCCGGGCTTTTTGCTCCTCCTAGGCCGTTCCTGCCCACTTGCCCAGAAACAACCACTGTTCTAACTTCTGTCACCCTGGTTCGTTTTGCCAGGCTTGGAACTCCACCTAAAGGGAGACAGGGTCCTCTACACTCATTGCAGTGCCTTGATTTTTACCCGTTTGTGTGTATCCGTGGTTCTCTGTCATGGCCCTGTAGGGCTCTTTGCGTAAATACACCGTAATTTGTATATTGGTTCTCCTGCCCATGGATGTTTGGGTTGTTCCCAGTTTGGGGATGTCGTGAATAATGCTGCTATGAGCCTCTTGAGCATGTTTTTGGTGTGTGCTTGGAAGCGCTTCTCCTGGGAACACCTAGGAACAGGCCGGCTGGGTCATAAGAGAGGTGCCAGCTGAACTTCGGACTGTTTCCAAACAGGTTTTGATTTCCACTCCCTCCTTGTTTTCTTTATAAAACCAGTGTAAATGTAATTAAGCAAGGAGGCCATTGGTTTGGGGCGGCTCTTTTGCCTTGGTATCTAAACCAATCTAAGCCAGAGTGGTGAGCTCTAAGTCAGAAGATGAAAGCCAACGACAGCCAATCACAAACAGCTGGCAAGGACCACCAATCAAAAATAGCCAATGAGCTTGGCTTTCCCAAAGCTTGACTTTCCCAAAGCTTGGCTTTTTTGATTGTGATGCTGTCATCAATCAAATAATTTCTTTGCTTCCCTGGCTTCTCTGTAGAATCCTGTTCCCAGCTCCTAACCCCTTTTGGTTTGATGCTGATCCCAATGCTCAATGAGCTGAAAAATTTTTTCACATGCCTCAGTTTGCCTCTTAAAACCAACTTCATTGCAGTCTAATTTACAAACAGAATTTTCAGTTAACACTTGGATGAGTTTTGACAAACCCTTTTTCATTGAAGTTCAGTAACTTTAATAGTCGCCTCCAGCTCAAAAGGAGCGTGTGTGTGTCTGTATGTGTATGTGCACACTGCTTCTTTTTGAAACTCAGGCCCAGTGCAGGATGAGAAAACCCTCCACAAGGTCAAGTCTGCAAGCAGGCCTTTCCTGCAGTCTGCTGGCCACAGGGGCCTGGGTCACTGGCGGCATGAAGAATGGATCAGACCCTTCATTTTATAGTTGGACGCCCTGCAACCTTCAAAGAAAGGGCGTACCCAGGGTCATGTGATGAATTAGGACAGAGCTGGATTGGACCCCAGGTCTGGGCCAGTTCTCCCCCCTACTCCCTGGGTGGGCCACTGTCTGCTGTGCTGAGCTGAGTTGTGGGGAGCAGCTGAGTGCGGGCTGTGCTGGGTCCCCAGCCCTGCAGACCTGGGGGAAGGTGGGCTTGCTCCTGCGACACGTGCTGGGCCTTCCCTAAGTAGCAGGGAGTGTGTGTGTGTGTTAGTCACTCAGTTGTGTCCGACTTTTTGCGACTCCATGGCCTATCCATGAAATTCTCTAGGTAACAGTACTGGAGTGAGTTGCCATTTCCTTCTCCAGGGGATCTTCCCCACCCAGGGATTGAACCCAGGTCTCCTGCATTGCAGGCAGGTTCTTTACCATCTAAATCACCAGGGAAGCCCTATGCAGGGAGTGGGTTGGTCCAAAGGCTGATCTTCTGACAGAAGTGGCCTCAGACGCTCACCTCTCGCTCCTGGGTTGTTATGTGAGACTCCTCAGTTTCTTCACCAACAAGGCCTCTGAGGGCTGAGACCCACCTTATTCCTTCCTCTCACTCCTCACCAACCTACCGCTTCCGGCTTCAGGTTGACACAGGAAAAGTTCAAGACTTTCCCTACAGAAATGCTATTTGCACCTGCCTGAGTGCAGAGGAAGTTCCACCCTCATCTCTAGAGCTTCTTCCTCCCTTATTCTCAAGGGGCCCCCTCCCCAGGCACCCCCAAGACTCCTGGGACTTAGCCAAGTTGGCTAAGGTAGGAGGGCAGCCAGAGGGCGACAGGCTTCTTTTCCCTGCCTTCTCAGCGTCCCTCCCAGGAGGACCCAGTGGGAAGCACGTTATGTCTCCTGGAGGGTTGGATGGTTCACGTGAAGGTCATTTTCACGGGCATCTCCAAGCTGACTGTTCTTTTGTACACATGCTGTTTTAGTTGTCAGGACTTTTCTCTTCTGGTCCCCTCTTCCAGCCATGTGCCTCAAATGTCAGGGTCAGAAGGAATTTCCCCCATCCTTCACCAGCTCCACCAGAAGAATCTGGGGTTAGCAGGACTTGTTCTGTGGTTTCCCATTGCAAACATCCAACATGGCGGTGTTGGCCCATCTAGAGTATAGCAGGGGATGGGTCTACTCAGGGACCGGTCCACCTGCCCTTGGGCCCCAGGCTCTGCCTGGATGCTTGTGAAACCAGCCACACCCAGCCTGCTTGGATCCTGGTCACCATGTGCTCCTTGATGACCTAACCCTCTGGGCTTCAGTTTCTTTACCTGTAGAATGGGGGAGCTCTCCTAGACCTTAGCACTCAAGTTCACTGCCTACAGGGACCAGGCAGGTAATGAAAGAAGTGTTGAGGTGATAAAGAGAATGGGAGAAGCAGGCCCAGAGGATTCTGATTTTTCTCAAAGTCAGGAATTTCCAAGAGAAGTGAGATTTCCCAAATTTGTTAAAAATCTGGCCACCAATTCATGAGCTCTGGCCAAGACATCCTGTTCCAGATCCTCTATTCTGCCACACTGAGTCTCCGTTCCTTCCACGCGGGGTGTTGGCTGGCGGTAGCAGGGTGGGAAGCCCAAGCTCTGGGGACCGGGTTTCTGACTGCCTGCGTCTCCCCCCTCCCCAGCACACCAGCTGTCATATCACAAGCACCCTTTGTAGGAAGATCGCCTTCCTTTTGGGGCGCCCAAGCTAGCATATGAATTTTTGATCAGATTGCCTTTTGAATGAGTTGACTGTCATGAATAGTAGGGCAAAGGGCGCCAGCATTGTGTCTTAACCATAACTGTTCCAATTAATTATGGGTTTAATTAGCATACATCGAGAGCAGCCCTGGAAAATAATACTTCATGGGTTACAGATGCCCCGGCAGCTGTTACATGAAGTGTGATACCGGGTTGGGGTAGAGATAGTTATTAATAAATTACTCCCATTGTCAGAGACCCTTATTTATACAAATTAGCAGGGGATACATAATCAAGTTTAACTGTATAATTTATAATAATTGATTTCATTTTGACTGACCACTAGTCGCTCACCAAATACCCTCGGAAGAAAAATTGCTCTATTAGGGTAAGTTTAATCCTAAACATAGCTAATGAATCCTATTACTTTAAGGTCATATTTGAAGCTTTTGTTAATTGTCAGAACCATTTTAAATTGATTAGAGTTAAATTAAATCAATGTAATGTTTAGAAAAACAATATTTCTAATGGATGAGGTCGGGCTGACCTCGAATAAACATATTTATCAACCGATTCTCAGTGACGAGCAGGGGAACAGCTGGGCCCATAATTCACACTTGTCTATAATATGGGAAATGTCACCAGGCAATTAGTTATGTCAGGTAATGAATAGGGAGCAGGGAGACACCCCTCTGGCAGCTGGGGTGGACAGGGGTAGAATGTTCTGGATGGTAAGTGGCGACTCACCTCCTCATGGCTTCCCTTTCCCCAACCTGAGCACAGGACTCCCCAGCTCCCTCAGTCACCCACTCCAGGAATTCACCTGGCTCACTGGCCCCTGGGCCCTCCAGCCCCCTCTCTCAGGCCCTTGGACTTCCTCCAGGAGCTGGGAGGCTGGCCCTTGGCCTGGTCTTCAGCTACTCACCCCTCGGGTTTCACTTAAGCATCACTGGCTTGGGGGAGACTTCATTTGATTCCCTGCCTCCCCCCACCCCGCTCCAGGCTCCACCAGGTCCCCCAAGTATGGGCTGTTGGGACAACAAGTTACCAGCCCCAGCCGTCATTTTATATCGCGTGGCACGCTGATGGTATCTGACTCCTTGCAAGCTCTGTGGGAACCATCATATTGTTTTGCACTGGGTTCCCAGATTCTGACCCAGAACAGGAACTCCAGGAGGACTTGCTGAATGAAAGGAGGGATGGATGATGCAGGACGAGGTTGCTAGCCTGTAAGTTCTGCTGGAAGGAGAGGAGAGTACTGTCTACCACTTTCTGAATGCTTACCAAAGCCCAGTGCTTTATATACATCCAGCTAGTTTTTGGGATATTCCCACAAGGTGGGCAGCAGTACCTCCGTTTCACAAAGCAGGTAATTCACCCAAGGTGTCTCAGCTAAGCAATACGGAGCCAGAATTCAAACTCAAGTTCAGGAATTCTCCAGGGTCCTTTCTGGAATTTTCATCTGGTCAGAAGGGCTTTCTGTAGGAGGTAGTGTGGAGAGACTTGAAGAAGTGTTTGGCCTTCCGGAGGGGGTTGAGCAGATGCTGTAGGCTAACTCTTGAAGGAACAGGATCAGGGAAGGAAGAACACGTGTGGAGGAAAGTGATGGTTCATTCCAGTGGCTTCCTGCTACTTTCCAAGCCCTAAGTGATGATGACAGCGGTGAGATGACGGGAGAGTAGAATTCCTGGAGAAGGTCTAGACCTGCAGCAGGTCCTTAATTGGAAATGTATTCATCATGCTGACATGGGCTGTTCACTCTGGTCTCAGTTTCCAGGGCTGTGAAATGGGCTCCCAGCCACGCAGCACTCAGAGGAAGGGCCTGGAAGGCAGCCTTGCCTCTGTCACCCTGGCCAGGCAGGACAAGTGAATTCAGTGTGGGTGATGGAGATCTTGCACTTTAGTTGCTGCTTGGGACCCTGGGGGCAGGGTAGAGGAGGCAGGCAGACTGGGCTCCTTCAAGCCTGCTGAAGCCTGAAAGAGGACCGCCATGAACAGACTAAGATGCCAAGGCTAGGAAAAGCATAGATTGGATCCCTGCCTGGGGAGACAGCTTGGAGATTCAACTGCATGCAACTTCATCAGGTCCCCTGAACTCGGCAGTTTTCAAAGCTGTTGGGTATCCACCACTGAGAAAGGCAGTCTAGCTTCACGAGGCCCTTCCCAAAAGATGAGAAAACTCAGGCCTAGAGGGGTGACACAGCTTGTCCCCAGCAGCCGAGCTGGAGGTGGGCTACACTGGAAGTCAGGTCTCCTGCCTCTGACCCTTCCATCTCTGCAGGCCTTTCCCCTCCCACTGTATGTGGTTGGCCCTCTGCCCACTCACGTTGACAACCTGGCCTGATGGTGTGGCGGGGGGTGAGTGCACAGGGACCCCAACCCCATCCCCCCCCAGCACCCCACACTCTGCCAATGGCAGCCACAGCTGATGGTTACTGCCTCTTTACTGGTGTCAGGCAACATTCTGAATGCTTCCCAGACCCTGCTGTAATTGATCCTCACAAAAATTGAGGATTAGGAAACATTATGTGTCACAATCATCCCAGTCTTGAGGTATTTCACCTAAGGCTCAGAGAGGTTAGCCCCTTGCCAGAAACTGCACAGGTCGTAAGTGTCAGAGCTGAGATCTGAACCATAGTCTCACTCTGAGGCCTGAATTCGTCATCCTTGCCCAGGACTTCCCCTCTGCCATGGAAGATTGAGACCTGGGAATAATTTTTCATGATCTCATGCAACCTGATCTTTGATCACAGACTTTTAAAATGACTATGAGTTTTTATCATAAAAAACCATTAAAAAACAAATGTATCCAAAACTGGAATAATTTGGATGACAAAATAAATAGCTGCAGTATTGGATTATAGTCCCCCAGATGAAATAAATATCCATGAATCCACAGTTATATAAATAAATGACTGACTACATTAAAACATGGGGGAAAGGGACAAGTCTCTCAGGAAATGCCAAATAACATGTGTGGCTGCTGGCACCTCTGGAGCGGAGCGTCTCCTCTCCCTGCCTGCGGGGTGGATGCCGGGACTCCCGTCAGAAGAACAGAGTGCGGACGGGAAAGAACGGCCATGTTAGCCGGGGAACCGGCAGACAGACTGACCAGCTGACCAAGGCCGACCTCACCGGGGGTAAACATCGCATCACGGAACCTGATGTGGTTTAAGTAGGGCACGTCACCTCCAGGCCCTTTGTCCCCCACAACCACAATCCAGAGTGACCCTGAGGAAACAGGAGAAGCCCAAACCGAGGGCCGCTGGACAAGGGATCTGACCACCACTCTTCAAAAATTCTCCAGTTCATGGAAGACAAGGTAAGTCTGAGAAATTGTCACATACTTAAAGAGACATGATGCCTAATGTGACAGGGGCCTTGGATGGGAGCCTGGATCAGAAAGAGGACATTTGTGTAAAAATCAGTGGAATCTAAACAAAGTCTATGAGATGGTCCCACTGACAGTCTTTTAGATTGGACGAATGTACCACAGTTATGTGGACCTTAAGGGAAACTGAATGAAGGGCATGTGGGGACTGGGTTTTCTTTGTAAATCTGTCAATCTAAAAATATTCTCAAATGAAAACTTTGTTTAAAAGAATCGCTAATATAACCATAAGGTTAAGTTTCATGCATGTTCAGTTGTGTCTGACTCTTTGCGACCCCATGGACTGTAGCCTTCCAGGCTCCTCTGTCCATGGGATTTTCCCTGCAAGAATGCTGGAGTAGGTTGCTATTTCCTTCTCCAGGGGACCTTCCTGACCCAGGGATCTAACCCATGTCTCCTGCATCTCCTGCACTGGCAGACAGATTCCTTATCACTGAGCCGCCTGGGAAGCCCACCATAATGCTAAAAAGATGTCAAACAGTATAGAAGTGAAAGACAGACTTCCCTTCTCCTGTTCCTCTTTGTTCCCAATCCCCTTCCCTAGAGTTTAGCATTTTTGCCAGCTTCTTATCTCCTTCCAGAAGTATCCTGTCATGCATCACCACAGGCAACACGTGCATCAGCAAGTATCACCACTTTGGGGACGTCAGTGGGACACACTCTGAACCTGGTCCAGTAGTTTTCCTTCTTCGTGGGTCTACTAACGGACCTCCTTCTTTCCCCACGCAGCTGCAGGGTGCTTTGCTGTCTGGTCGTGCCATCGTTAACTTAGCATTGAGGTTGTTTTCAGTCTGTAGCTTTTTCTTCTTCTTCCTTTTTAAAAAACAACTATTATTTAGTTATTTCAAATATTTATTTATTTGGCTGCATCTGGTCTCAGTTGCCGCACGCGGGATATTTAGTTGTTGCGTGTAGGATCTAGTTCCCTGACCAGGGATCGACCTGGGCCCCCTGAATTGGGAGCTTGGAGTCTCAGCCACTGGACCACCAAGGAATTTCCCTCCCCTGCCGACCCTGCTTTCTTTCTTTTTTTTGAGATTGGAATATGGCAAGAGAGAAACCACCTTCTAGGTGTTTGATAATGTAATACGCTGCTTCCAGGCTGTCTGGAAAGCCTGGCCAGATGCCAAGTGGTCATCAAGTGGAAGAGCTTTTCTTTATCAACTCCGAGTCCTTCCATGCCGCTCAGCCCTGTCATCGGAGGGACACGTGTGTTGCTCTGGGCAGAGGTGGCTGAGGTGGCTGGGAGCGTGGCTGGGAGAGCAGCTGCCAGGCAGATGGGCAGCTGGCAGGGCAGAGGGGCCACAGGGGAGAGAGCCCCACTTGTTACGGTGGCCCCTGCTCACAGCGGCACCCACAGCCCCGTGTTGATCTGTGTCTCCAACAGAGAAAGGGCACTTTGGTCAACATTCTCCAGAGGCAGAAAGAGTGGGCTCTGACGTTTCCTTACTGGGAGGGAGGGTTGGGCATTTCAGACAAGGGGAAACTCTGATTCCTGTCCAGTGAAGAAGCTGTAACTGGATAAAACTTTGCCCTGTTAATAATGCTTTATACATAACTCTCATTTTGTGTAAATCATCATTCTATGAGCTAGGTATGATTAATATCATTTTACAGTTGAGGAAACTGGTTCCCAGAAATTAACTATTTGACTGTCTCTTGTTCATATTTGTAATTAGTAAGGTTGGAGCAGAAACCTCATAACCAGATGTATTTGACCCCATAGTTATTATTGTTAATCATTATGCTAATAAGGGTATGCTAGGACCTTGAAAGATGAGACATTATTTTTCTTTTTTTTAAGGGTAGGTAGTGAGTTAGTTAGGGTTTCCCTGGTGACTCAGTGGTAAAGAATCAGCTGGCCAATTCATGTGACCTGGGTTCAGTCCCTGGGTTGGGAAGATCCTCTGGAGAAGGGAAATAGCAACCCGCTCCAGTATTCTTAACTGGGAAATCCCAAGGACAGAGGAGCCTGGCAGGCTACAGTCCATGGGTTCAAAAGAATGGGACAAGACTGAGCAACTTGAGCATGGAGCCTGAGTGTGTTAATTAGCTTGGGCTGCCATAACAAAGTATCATTTCTGACTTGGGCCTTTATTCTGCTTGGTTCAATTTTGTTCCCTCTGCTTGGAGTGCACCTGACCACAGATAGTTCCTCTGAGTCACCACAGACCCTGAATTCTACTATGAAATCCTTTAGGACGGGCTGGGAGGGGTAAATCCTACAGTGGTTATAGTTCAGCACTGTCTTTTGTAAATGGCATTTGTGTTGAATTGGCTATTTTCAATTTCAGTTTCTAAAGGTGCAGTGAGACTTTAAAAAAATCGAAGTATAGTTGACTTACAATGTGGTATTCTGCTGTACAGTGAAGTGATTCGGTCATACATACATATATATTCTTTTTCGTATCTTTTCTGTTGTGGTTTATCACAGAATATTGAATATCGTTCCCTGTGCCATCAGTAGGACCTTGTCATTTATCCGTCCTGTAGATACTTGCTTACATCTGCTAATCCCAACCTCCCACTCCGTCCCTCCCCCAATGCCCTCCCCCTTGGCAACCTTAAATCTGCTCTCTCTGTCTGTAAGACTGCTGTTTTGCAGACAGGCTCATTTGTGTCATGTTTTAGATTGCACATAGAAGTGGTATCATACAATGTTTGTCTTTGACTTATTTCACTTATTATGATAATCTCTAGTTGTATCTCTGTTGCTGCAAATGGTATTGCTTCATTCCTTTTTACGACTGAGTAATATTCCATTGTGTACATACCACACCTTCTTTATCCATTCATCTGCTGATGAACATTTAGGTTGTCTTCTTGTCTTTCTTATCATGAACAGTCAGTGCAGAGAGGCTTAGACACTTGTGGAGCAATCTGAATATGAAAACCTAGATTTCTATGACATTTTATATTTATTTTTTACAGTTGCCTTACCTACACACCTATTTCTACAACAATGTTTAAAGCAAACTACTGTCACGGAGTCTTCAAATCAGATTCATTCAAATTACATGAAAAATTTTTTCCTGCTCAAATTTCATGGGTTGAATAATATTTAACTCCTATTACAGCAACTTGGGCATACATGTATGGGAGAATATGCACAGTCGTCACCATCCAACTCAACCTGTGATCAGACTCGCAGCTTCTCAAGTGTTATTATGCATGGGAATCATGGGGTCTGGTGGAAATGCAGGTTCTGACTCTGAAGCCCTGAGCTGGGCTACGTGCACGTGCGTGTATGCGTCTGTGGCTCAGCCATGTCTATTTGTGACTCCATGGACTGTAGCCTACCAGGCTCCCCCGTCCATGGGATTTTTTTAGGCAAGAATACTGGAATGGGTTGCCATTTTCCTCCTCCAGGGATCTTCCTGGCCCAGGGATTGAACTCGCGTCTCTTGCATTGCAGGTGGATTCTTTACCTGCTGAGCCATCTGGAAGCCCAAGCTGGGGTATGAGATCCTGCATTTCTAACATCGCTCCCCCAGTCCCCCTTGGTTCCCAACCGGCGATGCTGAGCCTGCTGGTCTGGGGACCACACGCTGGGGAACCAGGCAGGCAGAGCAGCCTTTCAGCTGCAGCCGACAGTCACGAAGGTGTACAGTGTGGAGGGAGACCTAGGATAGGTGCCCGGAGGGACAGCTGCGTTGAGCTGGTTTCTGCATACCTCACCCTCTCCCAGGCGCCGAGTCCAGTGCTGCTCTTGGGACCCTGCAGAGTAAATCGCTAAGTGACCATAAGCTTTGTGAGAACAGTGTCTGCTCAATGCTTGGCAAGCAGTTGGAACTCCTTAACTGTTTTATTTTTGTCAGTTTTATTGAGGGGTAATTTACATAGAGTAAAAAATCACTTTAAAAAGTGCACAGTTCGATGAGTTTTGACAATATACACAGTCATGCCATAGGCACAATCAGGATATAGAATGCTTCCTGGACCCAAAAACTTCCTTTATGTCCCTTTTAGTCAATTTCCTTCTGACGCCCTAGTTGCTGGCAACCACTGAGTTGATTTCTGTTCTTATAGTTTTGCCCTTTCTTGAATATCACATAAATGAAAATGGGTCTGGCTTATTTCACCTACCATGATGCTTTTGAGATTCATTTGTATTGTTGCCCATATTAGTGATTCATTCTTTTTCTTGATAAGCAGTATTGCATCACATCTATTCACAGGCTAATAGATATTTGGTTGTTTCTAGTTTAGTTTAACATAAATAATGCAGCCACAACTTGTGCTCACATAAATTATTTCCACCTATGAGTGGAATTGCTGGGTCCTAAAGTTGAGTATATGTTATGATTTTATCAAAGACTGGCAAAATGTCTTCCAAGAGAGTTCTGGCTGTTCCTCATTTTCACCATAACTTGGATTTTTAATCTTTTTTAAAAATATGGCTATTCTTATGCTGATGTGTTAGTATCTTGTGGTTTTAATTTGTTTAATGACTAATAGGGCTTCCCAGGTGACTGGGGTAAAGAATCCCCCTGCCAAAGCAGGGGCCACAGGATAGACAGTTTTGGTCCCCGGGTCAGGAAGATCCCCTGGAGGAGTAAATGACAACCCACTCCAGGATTCTTGCCTGGAAAATTCCATGAACAGAGGAGCCTGGTGGTAAAGAGTCAGACAGGACTCTGAATGCATGCATACAATGACTAATTATGTTGAGCATCTTTTCATGGCTTATTTGCCATCATATACCTTCTTGATGTAGTTCTGATTTTTGCCCAATTAAAAAATTGGAGTCTGTGTCTTATAACTGATTTGGAAGAGATTTTTTATGTATTCTAGACACAAACATTTTGTCCAGTTTTTTTTAATATATATTTTGGAATATTACCCTTCCCCCAACCCTGGAGTCTTTTTGGACATTTTCCCCGAATGCCTGCACCCCTGACCCCATGAAATTTAATGCCAAGGATATACTGCATATCTGTTTATGCCCCATTGCTCTTTGAAGGGACACATTATGATATTTAAAAGTTTTATAGTCCCCTGAGAACAAATTTTTCCCCCTTTAGGGTGATATCGCCTTCACTGAGACTATATACTTTAATCAGATAAGTATTTTACAAATATTTGCTCTCCATTTGAGGCATGACTTTTCATTTTCTTAACACTATCTTTTGTAGAGCAGAGTTTTAAATTTTGATGAAATCTATTTCTTTTACAGAGTGAGCCTTTTCTTTTCTATCTAAAAAGTATTTGTCTAAACCCAGGTCAAAAACTTTTCTCCTGTATTTTCTTCCAGAAGTCTTATGTATTCATCTTTTACATCTAGGTTTATGATCCATTTCAAGTCACGTTTTTGTATATGGTACAACATAATAGTCAAGGTTCTTTTGCTTTTGAGATGGATGTCCAAATTTCAGGTATCGTATGTTGAAAATGGGCTTCCCAGATGGCGCTAGTGGTAAAGAACCTGCCTGCTAATGCAGAGATGTGGGTTCCATCCCTGCATTGGGAAGATCCCCTGGAGGAGGGCATGGCAACCCACTCCAGTATTCTTGCCTGGAGAATCCCCATGGACAGAGAAGCCTGGCAGGTTACAGTCCATAGGGTCACAAAGAGTCAGACCTGACTAAAGCAACTTAGCACGCAAGCATGAAATTTGAAAATACTATTATTTCCCTATTTCATTACCTCTGATCTTTTGTCAAAAGTAAATTGATTATTTTGTGTGGGTCTATTTCTGGACTCTTAGTTCTGTTCCACTGATCTGTCTGATATCATTATGCAAATACTATGCCATCTTGATTATAGTTGATAGCTTTATGAAATGACTGTGATTCCTCCAGGCTTGCTCTTCTTTTTCAAGGCTGTTTTGGTTATTATAGGTCCTTCATTTTATATCTAAATATAAAATCATCTTGACAATTTCCCCAAAAACCTGCTGTAATTCTGGTTGCAACTGAATTGGGTACATAGAAATTCTTGGGGGAGAATTCACATTTTAACAATATCAATTCTTCTGATCCATGAATATAGTTTGTCTCTGCATTTATTTTGGTTTTAAATGTGTTTATTTTGGTTTAAAGTGTTTTTTAAAGTTTTTAGCATGCAAATCTTGCACTTATATTGTTAGATTTATCCATAACTATTCAATGTCTTTTAAAGCTATTATACATTCTATTATAAAATTTTAATTTCCAGTTGTTCATTGCCAGCACATAGAAATATAATTGATTTTTGTATATAGATCTTATATCCTGTGACCATGCTAAACTCACATGCTAATTCTAACAGCTATGTGGTAGATTTTATGATAGAAAAAACTTTATTGTAGATTTTTTAAAATGTAGATGGTCATATTGAATCTCTTACTTTCTAATATATATGCTGTCTATTTCCTTTGCTTTCCTTATAGCACTGGCTAGGACCTCCACTACAATGTTGAATAGAGGTGGTACCAGTGAGCATTCTTTGAATTTCCTTTGTAAGATCTACTGAGATGAACATTTCATTTTTCTTTTTTCAGTCTGAGGATGTGGTAAATTTACATATTTTTTAATACTAATCCAATTTTGCCTCTTCAGGTAAACCCTGCATAGTCATCATGTAGTGTTCTTTTCATATATGGCTGAATTTTATTTACTCATATTTTAAAAAATATTTTTGAAGGTTATGGTAATGATGGACATTAATCTATAGTTTTCTTGTAAGATCTTTATCTGGTTTTGGTATCAGGATAATGCTGGCTTCAGAAGATGAATTAGAAAGTATTTTCTCTTCTGTTTTCTGGAGGGGTATTAATTCTTCCTTAAATGGTTAGCTTAATTCACTAGGGAAGTCATCTGGGCCTGGAGTTTTGTTTATGGAAAGATTTAAAACTATAAATCAAGTTCCTTCATGGCACATTATTTATTTATTTCCAAATAAGCTTTGGTAGTTTTTGTCTTTTAAGGCATCTGACCCTTTCATCTGAGTTATCAGCTTTATTGGCATACATTCACTCTTAATATCAATTTATCATTTTAATTTCCATGGGATCTCTAGTTATGTACCTGCTTTCATTTCTAATATTAGTGATTTACAGTTTCTTTATTCTTGATCATTCTGCCTAGAGGTTTATTGGTTTTATAGATGTTTTTAAAGAACCGGATTTATGTTTCCTTAATTTCTTAAAAATTGTTTTCCTGTTTTCTATTATATTGACTTCTGCTTTAATCTTTATTATTTCTTCTACTTTGGTTTAATTTTCTCTCATATTCCTAGGTTTTTTAAAATAGAAGCTGAGGTCGTTAATTTGAGACCTTTCTTGTTTTCTAATGTCAGCACCCTGGGGACATTGGATCAGGTCATATGATCCAAGATGCACAACATGTCTTGTGGTTGAGGCTCTTTTTACTTTGGACCACGTGTAACATGAACAATCTTTCACATAACCCAGTGGATGGGCAGGAGCAGTCTTCCCAAGTATGGGAGTACACTGCTTCCAAAATCCAAACAGGTCCTCCAAGCACTGGGCTCCTTTCTCAGTGGTAGGAAGTACATGAAAGAAAGAGTTAGTGGCTTGGTTATGTCTGTCTCTTTTCGACCCCTTAGACTGTAGCCCTCCAGGCTCCTCTGTGAATGGGATTCTCCAGGCAAGAATACTGGAGTGGGTTGCCATTCCCTTCTCTAGGGGATCTTCCCAACCCAGGGATCGAACCCGGGACTGCTGCATTACAGTTCAGCTTCCCTGAACCACCAGGGAAGCCCCCAAGGAATTAGAGTACCCTCCTATTTCCTTTTCTTTAGAGGGAATATTCTACTACTTCAGACAACCTTTAAAAACTTTGCTGATGCAGACATTGGAATCCTTTCCTTCTCACCCTTAACAGAGCACATATTTTATGAGGCATCCGGAAGACTTGCCTCTCCTTTCTCATCTGATCCAACTGCCTTGACATCATTGAGACAGGGAACTAATGTCAGATTCTGGGAAATGTCCTAATGACTTAGGTTACTTTAGACTGTATTATGACATAAATCAGAGTTACCATATTCTGGGGCCAGACTCTAAATGTATGCTATTTTGCATTGGATGTATAGGCATCCTCATTTGTGATTGGTAGGTGTCATGGGTTGAATGGTGGTCCCTTTCTGCCCCTGCCCAAAAGATACATCCACTTGGAACCTACATACATGACCTCATTTGGAATAAGAATCTTTGCAGATGTAATTAAGGTTTCAAGATAAGATCATCTTGGGTTAGGGTGGGGTCTAAATCCAATGATAAGTGTCCTGAGATGAGAAGGGAAGACACATAGGGAGAAGGTGATGTGAAGATGGAGGCAGAGGCTGAAGTGATGTGTCTACAAGCCAAGATTTGCTGGCAACTACCAGAAACTGGAAGAGGCAAGGAAGGCTTTTTCCCTGAAGCTTTCAGAGTGAGCATAGCTCTGCTAACACCTTGATTTCAGAC
Source organism: Odocoileus virginianus (assembly GCF_023699985.2). Taxonomy (NCBI): domain Eukaryota; kingdom Metazoa; phylum Chordata; class Mammalia; order Artiodactyla; family Cervidae; genus Odocoileus; species Odocoileus virginianus. Next base: position 40,908,080 of record NC_069693.1, on the reverse strand, counting down.
CTCTCTCTCCCGAACTGCGAGTGAATAAGTTTCTATTCTTTCAAGCCACCAACTTGGTGATAAATTGTTAGGGCAGCCCCAGGAAACTAACATCCTGTGGAAAAGGAGATGTTTTGCTGGATCAGAGACTGCAAACCATGTACATGACACTGTGGTAAGCTGCCCCAGTAAATATACCCCGTTTGGCACAGGAACTGCATTTCAGCTATTCCTTGGTTGAGTTTTTCTCCCACCATCTGCAAAGATAGTTCTGGCATCTCTACTTCATTTAATGTGAGCCATCACTTTTTCTGAGCTTTAAAAAATTTTTTTAATTGTATTTATTTATTTATTGGCTGTGCCGGGTCTTCGTTGCTGCCTGCAAGCTTTCTCTCATGGCCGTGAGCAGAAGCAGGGCTACTCTTTGTCGCTGCGGGCTTCTCTTGCTGCGACGCGCGGGCTCTAGGTGCATGGGCTTTCAGTAGTTACGGCTCGAGGGTTCTAGAGTGTGAGCTTAGTAGTTGTGATGCCCAGGCTTTAGTTGCTCTCAGGCACGTGGGATCTTCCCAGACCAGGGATCGAATCTGTGTCCTCTGTGTTGGCGGGCAGATTCTTAACCACTGAACCACCAGGGAAGTCTTTTTCTGAACTTTCTGATGCTTTAATGGAAAGTCCCATTTCTTGTCTCAAAGGAGAGGCTTCATTTATGAACAAACATTCCCTTTATATCCAGCTTTATATTCTGTGTATTCCTTCTAGCACTGTGACCAGCATCCCCCGGACCCATTCCTGGGCACACTCTACCAGTCCTGCTGGGACCTGTTCATGGGCTCCTGCCGCTCCTTTGGTTTTTCAACCCTGAGGTCCTTTTGCAGGCTTGGAGCAGTTGACTCATGCTCAGATCCGACCCTAGGAGTTTTCTGGTGGTCAGTGAGGGAGGTGGTAGCAGCACTGTCTTATAAGCCCCATTTAAGAGAGGCTTTTCCCAAAGTCTGCTCATGGCTATCCAGGGAGTGGGCCACTTCTGCAGACTCAGAGGCTTCAAAGTTTTCTGGTGCGTGTACTCCGATGACCCTAGCCCAAGTTTCAGAGTCCTACGCCGTCCTCATCAGGGTCCCGACTCTGGTGTAGATAACTTGCTTAGGTTGGCAGTTGAGATTTCTCTGCGATTTGGTTCCTGGCGGTCAGCTCCGTGCCTATGATGCCGCCATGAGGGCCCTTGCTCTCTCATGGTGTGCTGACCCTGTGACTGGTCACCCTCAGCCTGGTTTTTCCTGGGAGGCATTGATGGTGTTCATCAGTGGGCTCCCAGCCCTGCAGTCATGTCCATTTTACCCCCACACCGCTCCAACCTCAGAGCTCTTGCATGAGGCAGTGCATTCCATCCACATGGGTCCTGGGCCCCAGGAGACCCACAGGTGGGAGCCTTGGTAACTGCTGATACTACATGTCCCAGATGATTAAAGACTCCCAATGGGGTTGTCATGTGAGCTGCCTAGCAAATTGAGAATTGCATTCCCTAAGTCTGTTTGCAAGGACGACTCAATCCCAATTCTGTTAGTTCAGGTTCCCTAGAGGCAGAGCCTGAGATGAGAACTCAGGGGCACAGGATTCACAGAGAGGGTTCTCTTCCAGAAAATCGTGTAAGGGAGGGGATCAAGTAGGAGAAGCTGAGAGAAAGAGCAGCATGAGGAGGTACCCTCAGAAAAGCTCAGCCTTGTCTGAGTCACAGTGATGGGTAGGAGCTCTGGGCATAAGTCACACTGCAGCTGTGCGTCCTCAGGGCCATGGGCTGCCTTTGCCGCATGCTGCAAGGGTTTAACTTCTGGGGCAAAGGACTCCCCATCAGTTGAGGACAATTCTCCAGAAGAGGGGCTGCTGGGGGCCATTACCAGCCTACTTCGTAGCAGCTGGGGTCCAGAAAGGGGCTCTGGGAGAACACCAAAGCACTCCAGAGATCTCAGCTAATTCCAAGTTAGCATCATTCAAGATGAAACGTTTCATGAGGTAGCATGTATTGTCTTCCGGAACACATAACTCTATCACGATAGTGAATTTTTTCTGGCAATGCTCCCCATAGTTTGCAGAGCAGACACTCCTAAGTTAGTAGCACATTATGGTAATTGTTTGGTTCTCAAAATAATTTTATCGCCTCTGTTGTCTACCCCAGAGTTTTCTGTGTTTATGTGTATGTATGTTGGGGGTATTTTTGCTACAAACATAGTGCTATCATTCTAATAAATTCTTGGAGGATGTCATTAAGAGATTAAACTACATAATTTTTTGCAGTAATTAAAAAAAAATCTTTTTCAGATTTGTTACAATATTGGTTCTGTTTTTTTTTTGGGGGGGGGGGCCACAAGGTGTGTGTGATCTTAGCTCCCTGACCAGGGATCGAACTCTCATCTCCTGTGTTGGAAGATGATGTCTTAACCACTGGACCTCCAGGGAAGTTCCTAAACTATACTTTGAATCACAAGATCAGTTAATGTTAAAGCACATTCATCATCAGACTTACTGTTGGAGGTTGTGATGGGAGAACCACTGCTCAAGTGATGAGAATAATGACAAAGGACAGCAGATCCTTTTTGCCACCTGCTGAAGAGGCAGTGCCGGGTTATATTCATGTAAGTGTAGTTTCAGTTCACTTTGCCCTAGTTTTGAAATTCCGCAATTCCTGATTAGTTGTTGGGCTGCACCCCACAGACCTGCAGGGTTTGTAAAGGCCCAGTCTGGAGACCGAAGAAAGAGTCCAGAAACAGGGACAGAGGCAGCAAAAGTTTATTTAACAGGGCGTCTGAAGCAGAGCTCCTGTGGAGCCATGCCTTACCATGTACAGCAGACAGCAGGCAGAACAGAGCAGCAATCTTTACTACCCCCGGGGAGAAGGGGTAGTATTTATATTCTCCATTTATAGGGGGAGCTGACGTCAGCTTGGCTCATCAGTTGCCATGGAAACCAGAGGCTGGGGCAGGGGCAAGTACATAGGCAGTTACTGATGAAGCCCTATAATTAAGAGGATTAGAGAGTTCTGTGAGTGAAGCAGGGCCTGGCCGAGCAGGGGGTATGCAGAGAGCAAGAGAACAGACGTCTTGAGTGGCCTGACCATAGAATTGTTTCACGTGAGGGCAATTTCAAATTTTGTATGTAGAATTCTTTATATTACATGATTTCAAAATGACATCATTCTGTGGTAAAGAACCTGTCTGCCAACACAGGAGACGTAAGAGGCATGGGTTCGATCCCTGGGTCGGGAAGATCCCCTGGAGGAGGGCATGGAAACCCACTCCCAGTATTTTTGCTTGGAGAATCCCATGGACAGAGGAGCCTGGTGGGCTACAGTCCATTGGATCATTCTAATTCACATCAAATACAACATGTGGTATTGCCTAATGCTTTTCTGTATTTGTCTTTCATGTCTTAATCTGGTAGGAGTTTACTTTTATACATGATGTGAGGTAGGGATCTGACTTTTTTTCTGTTTCAAATGAGGAGCCAGATGTCATGACCTCATTTATTGAAAACTCCATCATTTTCCTGATTTTCTCTATATACATATGTCCATTTCTGGACTTTCTATTATCTTTCTTTGGTTTGTCTAACCCCATCTGCTTCACGCTCTTTTGAATACTTCATGGTCTGTTTTCATATTTGGTAGAACAAATGCCCAAACAATTTTGTTTCCTTTTCAGGCTTTTCCTGGTTATCCTCTTGCATTTTCTCTTTCCAATGAAGTTGAGTTTGGGCTCGCCCAGTTCCATAAAAATTCCTGGAGGGGTAGTGATTGGGATGGCAGTGAATTTATAGTTTAATTGGAGGAGCTCTGACATCTTTACAATATTGAGTGTTCCCATCCAGCCCATGGTTGTGCCTTTCCACTTATTTAGGTCTTCTTTTATGTCCCACAGTAAATTTTTATAGTTTTCTTCTCATAGGTCCTGAACATGTCTTGGTAGGTTTAGTCTCAGCTATTCTACATTTTTTGTCTGCATTGCGAATGAACCTGGAGGGTTTCTGGGGTGGACTTAGCATTGTGAATGAACCTGGAGGGTTTCTGGGGTGGACTTAGCATTGTGAATGAACCTGGAGGGTTTCTGGGCTGGACTTAGCATTGTGAATGAACCTGGAGGGTTTCTGGGCTGGACTTAGCATTGCGAATGAACCTGGAGGGTTTCTGGGCTGGACTTAGCATTGTGAATGAACCTGGAGGGTTTCTGGGCTGGACTTAGCATTGCGAATGAACCTGGAGGGTTTCTGGGCTGGGCCTATGTCAGGCCGGGACTCTTCAGGTTTGGTGGGATGTCTCTAGCTCCTAAGTGAAGGTGGCTGTATCCCCACTTGGCAGATCAGAGGGCGGGACTGCATGTGGAAGGAGGTTCACTTTCTGCATGTGCAGTCCCCGGGTTTTGGCCTGAAATGCTGCTGCAGCCTTCTAGCTGATGTACAAGGACAGGTGGGCTCCACTGGCTCCAATGCAGACAGATTCTGAATGTGGCTACTCTACTAATTTCTCTCCTGATCACTCCATCCCTGGCTTTCTGTATTTGTTTCCTCTGAACACAAGGTTACTTTGAGTCTCTTTTTCCCCCTGTCTCAGCGGCTCTGGCTATGGTGTTTTTCACTGTGGTTTCCTCCACTCCTTTCCACCTTACACGGTCTGCTTTTCATCTTCTAGGAATTGTGGACAAGTTCTTCTTTGTCCAACCTAGTGATGGACTCACTCTTCCTTTTTCTTTTTTTATAGTTTAATTGACTGGGCAATTATTGGCTGGGCTGGGGCTTTGTTGCACAGGTATTTCTCTGGTTGAGGCAAGCGGAGGCTGCTCTCTAGTTGTGGTGCCAGGGCTTCTCATTGCGGTGGCTTCTCCCCTTGCAGAGCACCAGCTCCAGAGCACTCGGGCTTCAGTAGTTGCAGATCCCAGGTCTAGGGCACAGGCCCCATGGTTGTGGCGCTGGGGCTTAGTTGCTTGACATCACGTGGGATCCTCCTGGATCAGGGATCGAACCAGTGTCTCCTGCATCGTCAGGTAGATTCTTTACCAATGACCCACCAGGGAAGCCCCACTCTTTCTTTTTAAAATATGACTTTTCAGGGATTAGAGGCAGGAGGGCAGGGAGACAGGAATGCTTCATGTGTCTCCTGGGTCTCGTTGTTTTGCGTGTTCATTTTTCTTAAGTCAGGAGACCCTGAGATATGCTTTCATGGTGGCACAGAGGCCAACAGAGCCAGAGGGAAGGTAAAGGTGCAGGGAAGCAGTGATGACGGAGGCAGTGCAGTCCCCTGGGCACCTTGAAGGGCTGAACCCAAAGGTCAGGGCTGATTTCAGACAGGCAGCGTGGGTCAAGGGCAGGCAGAGGTGTAGGTGTGCCTGCAGGTTTGATGGTAGAAGATGAGCTGTATTCTTGTTGATTCCTTCTGTATTTTGTGAGAGCCAGGATGTGAGGTTGTCATGGGGAGAGGGAGATGGTTGGTTGCAGAGAGGAGCCAAGGGTTTCTGGAGAGAAACGAAATCATTTCCGTGGGGAGCATGAGAGTGAGCCAGCCAGGGAACAGGGAAATAGGCTTCCTGGGTTGTGCTGGAAGCCAGCCCTTGGATCAGAGTTCCAGCCCACAGGCACTGCCCTCAGCCAGTCTTTAGCCACGCTGAAGAGGGTACTGGTTTGGAAGTTGGAGAACTTGGGTTCAGTTCAGTTCAGTTCAGTCACTCAGTCGTGTCTGACTCTTTGCGACCCCATGAACCACAGCATGGCAGACCTCCCTGTTCATCACCAACTCCCGGAGTTCACTCAAACTCATGTCCATTGAGTCGGTGATGGCATCCAACCATCTCATCCTCTGTCGTCCCCTTCTCATCCTCTGTCGTCCCCTTCTCCTCCTGCCCTCAATCTTACCCAGCATCAGGGTCTTTCCAAATGAGTCAGCTCTTTGCATCAGGTGGCCAATGTATTGGAGTTTCAGCTTCAGCATCAGTCCTTCCAATGAACACCCAGGACTGATCTCCTTTAGAATGGACTGGTTGGATCCCTTTGCAATCCAAGGGACTCTCAAGAGTGCTCTCCAACACCACAGTTCAAAAGCATTAATTCTTCGGTGCTCAGCTTTCTTTATAGTCCAACTCTCACATCCATACATGACCACTGGGAAAACTATAGCCTTGACTATACGGACCTTTGTTGGCGAAGTAATGTCTCTGCTTTTTAATATGCTGTCTAGGTTGGTCATAACTTTCCTTTCAAGGAGTAAGTGTCTTTTAATTTCATGGCAGCAGTCACCAGCTGCAGTAATTTTGGAGCCCCCCCAAAATAAAGTCAGCCACTGTTTCCCCATCTATTTGCCATGAAGTGATGGGACCGGATGCCATGATATTAGTTTTTGAATGTTGAGCTTAAGTCAACTTATTCACTCTCCTCTTTCACTTTCATCAAAAGCTCTTTAATTCTTCTTCACTTTCTGCCATAAGGGTGGTGTCATCTGCGTATCTGAAGTTATTGCTATTTCTCCCGGCAATCTTGATTCCAGCTTGTGCTTCATCCAGCCCAACATTTCTCGTGATGCACTCTGCATATAAGTTAAATAAACAGGGTGACAATAGCAGCCTTGACGTACTCCTTTTCCTATTTGGAACCAGTCTGTTGTCCCATGTCCAGTTCTAACTGTTGCTTTCTGACCTGCATACAGGTTTCTCAAGAGGCAGGTCAGGAGAACTTGGGTGGGATCTGGTTAATCTTTTCCACCTGTGATTTTCTTCACATACCCAGGAGGTCCAGGACTCGGAAGGTCTGGGTTCAAATCCTCCTGTGACTTCTTGTAAGCTGTGAGACCCAGGGGGTGCTGCCTCCCTTCAGAGCCCTTCTTCTTTTCTCTTCAGAGGTCATGGTGACACTGGCCTCATGGGGTGACTGTGAGTGACACTGGGCATAAAAATGGCAAGTTCAGAAATTCTGGGAACATTGTAATGAATTGGGCTGTAATGATACTTATGTCTATACTGTGCAAGTGAGGTAAGTTGCTTCAGTCATGCCCAGCTCTTTGTGACCCTATGGACCATAGCCTGCCAAGCTCCTCTGTCCATGGGGAGTCTCCAGGCAAGAATACTGGAGTGGGTTGCCAAGTCCTCTTCCAGGGAATCTTCCCCACCCAGGGATTGAACCTGCATCTCTTACCTCTTCTGCATTGACACATAGCTTTCTAGAATAAAAAACATTGCTGAGGTCAAATTTGGGAAGAGAAAGATTGAGATGGGTAATAATGCCACCCTCTGGTTAAATTGCGACACTGACTCTAATTTCTGCCTATTTTGAGGCCCTTTGCCCCAATTCCTTGTTATCCCCTCAACTCCATCACGTCCAACTCTTCTATCCTCCATTCACACATCAGTCATCTATACCTTCAAAGCACTTTCTAGACACTGGGTCTGGAAGGGACACAGAAGGTCTTCCTGCTGATTCTGATGCTAATCACTCTCCTATCCCTGGCATCCATCTTTAACGTGGAAGCCTCTCGGGGCCAGGGTCCTTTGGAAGATAAGCTGAGAAATTTCCACCCAAGTAGAAGACCATGCTGCTTGTACATGGCATTTCTGTTTGAGACAGGGTGGGTTCTCTCCACAGGCAACTATAGATTCTGCCAGCCCCTAGAGGGGGTGCCTGTGTGCCCACCAGACAGGATCTGGCTGAGCTGTAGTGATAGGGCTGCATCTGCTTTGGACATAAGTAACCTTATCCATGGGCTTTCCCGGTGGCTCAGTGGTAAAGAATCTGCCTGCAGTGCAGGAGGTACAGTTGGGAAGATCGCTTGAAGAAGGGCATGGCAACTCGCTCCAGTATTCTTGCCTGGAAAATCCCCATGGACAGAAGAGCCTGGCAGGCTACAGCCCATAGGGTCTCAAAGAGTCAGACACGACTGAAGTGACTTAGCATGCACGCACGCAACCTTATCCATAGAAATCTTTTCTCACTGTAGTTTTACATCTGGAGAGGCTTCCAGAATCAACTTTCTAGGTGAGTCAGGAGCATTGCGGGCTGTCTGTACCTCATTCACTCCTAGAAAGCAGAAAGTGTTCAAACAGAAGTTGGTGTAGTTGGCGGGGAAGGTGGAGTTTAGGTCAGCTAAGACTTCCCTAAAAGAAGAACAAAACTGTGCCCAGAGCAGGCAAGTTGGAAAACTTCAATGTATGACTTGTTCTTTCCCCCAAATTCCTCTTTTCCCCGTATTTCATTTTTTTCCAGAAAACGTGTGATTTTATATGCTTTTCTCTGCATGTATTAAACAAATTGCACAGCTGAATAGCTTTTCTTAAAACCTGGACATTCACCAAAAATAAGTTTGCCAGCACAGACAATTAAGCTTTCTTCTTTGAACAATGGAGTGACTGACTGGCACATTTGAAATGCAAGCCTGTTTTTTTTATTCCACTGTTCATCCTTCAAGCTGATAAACAGCAACAATGGGAAACAGCTGGGACAGGAAAACATTTGAGTTTGTATTTTCAAAGCAAGCAAGAAAGAAACCCGTCAGTGTGGGCCAGATCCCGTCTTCCGCCTGAGGGCGAGCCGGCATTTGGGGAGGGAAAAATACTATACATATTTCTAATCAAACATTACATATTTATTAATGTGCAGCTGGTGCATTGTATTCCGAGGGTTGGTGGTGGGGGGTGTCTCCCCCCACCCCCTCACCATCCGCCTTGTTCCTCTAATGTGTCTTGTCTGGCAGGCTGGTATTGTTCTGTAACTGACATTACTTTATAAGAATCCAGAACTGAGTACATTTAATAGGAGTCATGGAGACAATCGCTCTCTGAGCAGTTTGGGTCCCTGTGACGTAGCTGTCATCTGAGCCCGAGTGCCTGTTCTGGGAGCAGTACAGGTGGGCAATGGACTTATTTTTAGGCAGGTGCCTGGGGGACATCGTATATGGGGAAGCCCCCAGCACCTTTGCTGCTACCCCCACATCACCACTGGGGTCCCTCCTATGAAGGCCATGGCTCCCACCCACGTGTCTGTGTCTGTTCTAAACGTGGGAGCAAATTTCTTGTGATGCTCACGGAGATTAAACTTGCCGTGCATTTCATTGAAAGCAAGGGTTGCATCTGTTCATTAGGTGAGGAGGCTCACCTTGTCAGTTTCCATTGAGCGCTGGCACGAGCGATCACTTTATCATCATTTGTCAGCAACCTCGACAGGTTTTACTCAGCTTTGATTCCTCCCGGGCCCTGCTGTCATAACTTCATTGGCTTCATGGTAGCAGCTGGGCTCCCTGGTGTAATCGTCTAATAGATCGACTTTGCCTTAATATTGGTAATACGTTAGATGCAAAAGAATGCGCAAGAAAGGCGAAAACATTAAAGTCCAGACAAGCCACATACTCCTGTAACAACCCCAGCTCCACCCTAAACTCATGGCCCCATCCATCTTTGGAAATCTCATTATTCTGAGGAATGGAGGGAATCTGTCTCTTAGAGCTTGGAAAAACCGGAGCTGAGATTTCAGTCTCCCTCTTGTTTTGTGGTCCAGGAAATTTAGGAGGGGAGGGTGGAAAGGGTTCTTGGCCAGGGGTTGGGTGGGTGCCCTTGCCTGCTGCGGCCCCGCTGTGGCCTTGGTCTTCCCATCTTCAGTAGATGGGAAGTGAGCAGGACGTCAGGGCTCTTATCCTCCGATTCACACTGGCGCCAGGCAGCAGTGGAGATGAGCAAGTGGGGGGGGGGGGACTGTGGCAGGCTGGAGGGCATTACCACCCCTCGGTCTCCAGCAGCTTGTATGTTGCCGGGGTGAATGCAAGCCTGTCAGACCTAGAGGTTTAGATTTTTAAAGAGGAACTGGAATTCTGAGTTTATTTTTTGGCCACAACCTGTGGCATGCAGGATCTTAGTTCTGTGACCAGGGATTGAACTTGTGCCCCCTGCAGTGGAAGCGCTGAGTCTTAACCACTGGACCACCAGGGAAGTCCCTGGAATTCTGAATTTTTAGGTCAATTGTTTTAACTTTTAGTGTTGGCACTGAATTAAAATAAATTGAGAAACCCCACTCCATTGATAAAGTAAAATATCTGCTGGTTCTGATTAAGTATGATGATGGTGATGAATGACAGTTGATATTAATATTGTTGAGTCCTTGTCACGTACCAGGGTCTGTTTTAGGCAGGTTTTATCCTCACAACAATGCTGTGAGACAGGTACTGATGCTATCCCTGTTTTACAGGTGAGGAAGTGGAAGCTCCATAAGTAACTTGTCCAAGGTCACTATCCTTGCTGTCCAGCTTATCAGATAATTTACTTCCAGGAACTTGGAGATCTACTGACAAGGGACACTGGGCCTGTGTGGAAATACGGCTTGTGTCTGAAGATAGATTTCCTGGCAGAGGACGACTTATTTCAATGTTGCATTTAGAAAAACAAAAACAAAAAAATCTATGTTGTCCTTAAAAAATAAAACAAAAAACAAATACCCCCTTTCTGGAATTTTCCACCTCAATATTATCACTGTCTTCCAAAATCCTGGGATTTCATTAAGTATCGGGGAATAACCATGTTAATTTCAAAGTTTCAGGGCAGAGGCTAAAGGATGTGCTTGTGTTTCTTGACTTTATCAAAACATACTTTTATTCATAGCCTAGAGCTCCTCCTCAGGTTTGCTGAAAACCCCAGCTGTCTGCTCTGCTCCTCATAACACAGCTCTTGGAAATTCTGAGTGGATGTTTACCTGAAATTTACTAGAGCCTTGGTAAATATTTGTGGGATGGATGGGTGGTGAATTAAAAATTTGAATGTAGAGTGTTTTGAACAAGAATCTCTTTTTATTTTTTGGCTTCTGACTGTGCTTAATTTTTTTCCTGTCATTATCTCTGATTGTCATTCTTTGGCCCTACTGTCACAGACCAACGTGCACATGTCCATTCACTTACCTGTGCTTCAACACACACCCAAGCACATGCAGACACAGTGCTTACATGTGGAAGTGTTAGTTACTCAGCCTCAGTCGTGTCCGACTCTTGGTGACGCCATGGAGCGGGACCCAGCAGGCTCCTCTGTCCATGGGATTCTCCAGGTAAGAACACTGGAGTGGGCTGCCATTTCCTTCTCCAGGGGATCTCCCTGACCCAGGGATCGAGCCTGGGTCTCCTGCATTGCAGGCAGACTATTTGCCGTCTGACCACCAGGGAAGCCTCCACACAAATGTGTGCACACTTACATGTGGGCCAACACATATATGTGCAAATGCACATATGTATGTGTGGTTCAATATACACATGCACACACATGGCCAGCATGTAAATGTGCACATGCTTATGTGTGATTCAACATCCACGTGTGTTATATGCTCGGAGTGGTTCAGAAACACCTGTGAGGTGGGAGTTTCACTGTATCCCTGAGTGAGCCTGAATCCTGCCCAGGCTTAGAAGTGATGCAATAAGCTTCTAATGCAGAGGGAAGAGGGTAGGGAGCTTGTCCTGTTCCTCACCTGAGCCAGCATCTTCAGCTCCCCCAGGTAATGTCTGATGTTGGCTGATAAGCAACATTTCCAGAGGGCGGTGGAAAATACTTACTGGTCAATGTAACATTCCCCAGAGAACACTTCGGCTGTGCAGAGTTCCACCCAGTGGGTCCCAGCCTTGTAGGTGGGTGGGAGAAGGGAGGTGGGATTTTCTGGGGTGTGATATGGAGGTGGATCACACATTGGGTGTCCCTTGTGGCAGAATGTGCGTGTAAACTCACGCGAAGCAGTGGGTGCCCACACACGTGTGCAGGCCACCAAGGGACACCTTGGGAAGAGAGGAGGGGACAAGTGTAGGGTCTTTCCTACACCTGTCCAGGTGTGATGCGCCCTCTGCTGGCTGGGCCAGGGAACAGCGGCAGCCTCGAGCTGAAAGGGGGTCCATACCTGGCCGCAAGTCCCCCCTTCAGGAGGTTGCCTGGAGGAACAGCGCTATCTCCCTGGGGAAGCCGGGGTTGGTCAGAGCCTTGGGGGGGTGGGGGGGTGGTGGTCAGTAACTTCTCATCAGGACTGGCATTTCACTCAAGGGACTTTGGGGGCCCTGTCTTTTTTGGCAAAGAAGTGGCTGATACTCAGGCAGGTGGCCGGAGATTTTCTTAGACTGTGGAAGTTGGGGTTGAGGGGGCTCCTGTCCCTTACACCCACTTCCAAGGCAAGAATGGGGAAATGGAAGCAGGGACTGATGCGGAGGTGAGAATAATTGAGGCTAATAATACTTGTTGATAATGCAATTTGAGCGCTGACTATATATCCATTTCTGGGCTAGGTGCTTCTGAGAGATAATTTCTAATCTTGACAACCAGTCTGTGAGTCGGTATCTTTAGCATCCATCCGGGTTCAATTTTCAGATGATGTTAACTGCAGCTCAGAGACGCCAAATCAACTCACGCAAGTTTATACAGCGTGGGCACGCAGAATCAGTGCTGAAACCCAGGACTCCAGGACTCCGCAGCCCTTTTCTGTCCCCAGAAGAAGCCCACGCCTGAGATGCTCCCCACGGCCGAAGGCAGTGCCGAAGTTCTGTTTCTTAGAACTAGAAACAGCCCCTCCTGCTGTTTCTAGTTTTAAGACTGGCGGAAGAGAAAACTTCGCGCCCTTACCAGTCCTAACGAGCACCCCACAAGTCAGAGTAGTTCCTCCACTGCTTGGGGAGGGCGGGCGAACCCAACCTTTCCCCAACACTTCGTCGTTTCTGGGAGGAGAGAAGCGGGAGCGGCCCCGCGTGCTCGCGGTCCGGCGTTCAAGGTTATCAGATAGCTCGGGGCTCATTTGCATGGCGGGGCGGTGCCGCGAATGCCCAAGCAGCGCCGGGCGGCGGGGCGCGCAGATAAGGTCTGGAAGCCCAAGTTTCGGGGGTTGTTCTTGCATTATCGCCGGCTTCCTTAAGCTCGGATGAATATGTAAATCTCTCCCCGCCGCCGCCTTGTGCCGCAGTAACGGGGGGCCGCCTCCGCCGCCCGCAATTCCGAGGGTAAAATTGATTAATATTTGTTTTCAAAATGACACGCGGTGATGTATGGGCCCTTTTACAACTTAAATTAATACTTTAAAGAGATGAATGGTCTCTACAGAGGGTGTTAAAGTTCAAGCCCAGGGAATTTGCATATTTATATTACAGCCAACTGATAGTAATTGTGGGAACGGCCTCTAATGCTGTTCGTTTGTCATTTTCAGCGGGGTGCGCTGCAGCCTGGGACCTCATTAACTCCCGCAGCCTCAGCCCCTCCGCCCCGCAGGACAGGGACTGGCGGCTGTGCACCGAGGGCCGGGGTCCAGGCCCTGGTCCTGCCTCCTGGTCCCCAGGAGGCGGAGACCCTCCCAACCCCCGCGGAAGGACTGCCGTGCGGGAGACCCGGGTTCGATCCCTGGGTCGGGAAGTTCCCCTGGGGAAGGAAATGGCAACCCAGTCCAGTATTCTTGCCTGGAGAATCCCATGGACAGAGGAGCCTGGCAGGCCACAGTCCATGGGGTCGCAAGAGTAGGACACGACTCAGAGACTAAACATCACTTCCAAGACACAGGGGCAGGAGTAGATGAAGACAGGTTCTTTGAGTCCACAGACCCACACCTCCGTTTGTCTGAAATCTGTCCCTAGTGTGGCCAGAGTCTGACCTTTTCTCACCATGTCTGCTGTCCTTTCTTTCTCAACCACCTTCTGCTCGCACTGGGGTCCTGCCGCCCTTCCCTCTTGGTGAAGGGTCCCCGGGGGGCACATCTCAGGCAAGGGTTTGGGGGCAAGTAGTTCTTTGGAGGTAATCCAGGAAGCAATGGTAGGGAAGGCAGGTGTGTTAATTCATGTCAGACTCCTAGCGACCCCATGGACTGTAGCTAGCCGGGCTCCTCTGTCCATGGAATTCTCCAGGCAAGAATACTGGAGTGGGTTGCCACTTCCTTCTCCAGGGGATCTCCCAGATCAAACCGGGTCTCCTGCATTGCAGGCAGATGCCTTATGGCCTGAGCTACCACCGTCATCTGGAAGACCCTGGGGATATCTTATCAAGCAAGTGACCTCCATGGGCACATTCCTGCGGGGGCACAGGAGGATGCTGCCTCTGCAGGGGCAGGGCTGTAGCACTTGTTTCCGGGGTGTCTCCCTTGAAGGTGAGGAAGCTGGCTTGTTTGTCTCATTTGTCACTGGCTGAGGCCTGCTTTTTTTTTTTTTTAAAGGCTGCTTTTTGGGTCATTCCCAGTGCCTCCCGCCCTCTAAGTGCTGGCTGCAGAAGCCACGGAGGGTCACAGGTGTGGTCACTGGGCTGACAGCCAGGACTAGAATGGTCCGTGGTGGGGGAAGGGCAGCATCTCTGAACCCGCCTCCCTGCTTCTGCCCTGGCCTCCCCAAACCCCATCTACTCTCCACTCATAAGCCAGTTCCATCCTTTTGAAATATTCATCAGGCCAGGTCATTTCTCTGCTCAAAACCTTCCCCTGGCCTCCCTTTTTTTGAAGTCCAAACCACACTCCTGGTCGTGGCCAGCACGGCTGGGTTTCTGTGCCCTAACTTCCTTCCTCTCTGACCTCGGCTTCTGCTTCAGCCATCTTGCTCCTTTCTCTGCAGAGGCACCATCCTCCTGTTGTTTGAATACTCCAGCCGTGTTCCTGCCTCAGGGCCTTTGCACTGGCTATTCTCCTTCCCCGCAATGTCCCTTAACTCCTAGTTCCCAGCACCTGGGTCATTCACTTCCTTCAGATCCTTAATCAGAAGTCACCTACTTGGCGAAGCTTTCCTTGCCCACTCTAGTTATTTTCCTGTCTCCTTATCAGCATCCGCCTCCCCTGGGGTGCCTCACACTTCCTGTGTCTCTTCTTGATGTGCTCAGTCGCTCAGTTGTGTCCTACTCTTTGTGACCCCATGGACTGTAGCCCGCCAGGCTCCTCTGTTGTCCATGGGATCCTCTAGACAAGAATACTGGAGTGGGTTGCCATCCCCTCCTCCAGGGGATCTTCCTGACCCAGGGATAGAACCCATGTCTCCTGCTTGGCAGGTGGATACTTGACCACTGAGACACCTGGGAAGCCCTTCTCATCATAGCCCTCCTCAGTGTCTGATGTAGGACATGTTTATTTATCTTATTTTTTTGTCTCTCGTTCTAGAACGTAAGCTCCATAAAGGCATGGACCAATCTGTTCACTGTTGCATCCTCAGCATTTGGAACAGTCCCTGGGGGTGTAGTGGACACTCAAGAAACCTGTATTGGATGAATTAATGAAGGTGGACTCAGCAGAGGCTGTCTGGTGGGATAGCCAGGGTCAGACCAGAAGAGGAGGCTTGGCAGGCAGGGCCAGGATCACAAACGTGTGCCCTGTGCAGGACCCACACTTAGCAGGGCTTCCCTGGTATCTCAGATGGTAAAGCATCTGCTTATAATGCGGGAGACCTGGGTTTGATCCCTGGGTCGGGAAGATCCCCTGGAGGAGGAAATAGCATGCTTGGTTTAACGCTCTGCTGTTGTGGTCTTAAATTTTTTAATAATCTTGGGGTACGGGACTCTGTGTTTGCATTTTTCACAGGCCCCAGAAATTATGGAGCCAATCCTGCAGGCAGGGTTATTGCTGTTGTTGTTTAGTAGCTAAGCTGTGTCCAACTCTTTTGCGATCCCCATGGACCATAGACCACCAGGTTCCTCTGTCCATAGGATTTCACAGGCAAGAATACTGGAGTGGGTAGCCATTCCCTCCTCTAGGGGGTCTTCCTGACCCAGGGATCAAATCCATGTCTTCTGCGTTGCAGGAGGGTTCTTTGCCACTGAGCCTCCAGGACAGGCAGGATAAGTGGAAGTTAAATCATTCTACAACCCAGCTAAGCCCTGGGTCTGGGCAGGGACTTTGCAAGGAGTTCCCAGGTAGAGCGGCCACCAGTCACGGGCTCTGTCTCCAAGAGGGGTTTGGGAAGACAGAAGGGTGGCATGAATGGTCTCAGAGTGTGGGAAGCCTGCCGTACGGTACAAACACTTCGTGTAGTTCTCATGAACTTGTACTTCATACAAGCCCACTCCTTCAAACACACATGAGGACAGACCCAGGGGCGTGCACACTTTTGGATCAATTACTTGCAAAACTGGCCCCCTCTCTCCACCATCCTGGCCATGTGATTTTTGCAGCTCCTCCTGTCACTGCGACAAGTAACAAGGTCAGAGCTGGGAGGTCACACCCCTCAGCACCTGCTCAGACAGACCGGGACAGACTGAGTCAGTCCTCAAAGGGGCAGCCAGTGGGTGAGATGGCCCGTGTCACCAAACAGATGGTGAATACCACACACACACGCACACAGACACACGGAGCAAGAACAGGACAGAAGGCAGACGGCACTGGTTTTTTCTTTGAAGGGGAAGTTTCCTGCCAGTATAAAGTTGCAAGAATGTCCAGTGAATGCCTGTTTACTGTCACCTGTATTTCCCAGTTGCTAACATGTTGCTACATTTGCTTTCTCTCTCCTTCTACGGGGGTATCCTATTCTTGTTAGAGGAAGTACTGATTGAAACTCCCACCCTGACCAGGCACCACAGTAGCCATTTGTGTGATTTATTTTACAACAGGAGGTCCTGGTAAGGAGCACAGAACTAACAAGCCACAAGATTCCGGCAAGCTCAAAAGGAGACAGGAGACACCAGTCCACATGTCCTACCAACCTCCCAGAATCCTCCCCGCTGGCATCCATCTTGGCTGAGCAAAGAGTGTGTCTCCAGAAAGGACCCTGCGTCAGAATGATTGGCCAGAGACAACCCGGAAACTAATCCCATCACCATAAGACCCAAGACTGGGAGCCACTTGATAGAGCGGTCCTCCTGGGTTCTCTTACCCTCCTGTTCTCTTCCCAATCAAGTCTCTTGCTTGGTCAGCGCATGGGTCTCCTCGGACAATTCATTTTCAAGTAGACACGAGCCTACTCTCTGGCCCTGGAATGGGTGCCCCTGCCTGCAACATCCTTATGATTATTGCTGGCTCCTGTGAGAGAAAGTGCAGGTGTTAGGACCCTTCACTGGCCTCCATATTTCAGGGGATATCTGAACGCAGGCACTTTCTTTCCATATCCAAGTACAATAATCAAATTTAGGAAAGTTAATGCTGACACCATACGGTTATCTAGCACCGTCCCTATTCAGCGTTCACTGTGTCCGTATACAGTATCCAGCTGAGAAGCAAGGCTTGCATTCATGTGTGTGTCTCCTTGAATCCAGACAGAGCCTCAACCCCCACCCTCCCCGCCCCTTTGGTCTTTCACAACAGTGAGGTTGAGGCTTTCAGGACAGCTGCTTTGTAGACCATCCCTCCATTTGGGTCTGATTGTTTCCTCCTGATTCTATTCAGGTTATGCACTTTTGGCAAGAAGCTGGATACCTGATATGGTGTGAGAGCACCCTTCAAGGCTGTGGAGTGCTGGCAGTGGTCAGGGTTTCTGATCATCAGCTCAAACATCACCCCCACCGACCGCCTTCTGGACCCAGGCCCCCGAGAGCTATTCTTCCTTTGAGTTCACTCAGTACAGTGATGTCACTAAGAGACCCAATTCCGGAGCCAGGGTCCTGGGCTCCAAGTCCAGTTCTAAGGCGTCCACTGTGACCTTGAGTACGTTACTTCACCTCTCTGGGCTTCACTTTCCTCTATTTTATAATGGAGATAATAGTCCCTACCGCTTATGCTTGTTATCTGAATTAAAAATGCCAATACGTGTAATGCATTTGGACAGCACCTGAAATCGTGTAGATGGCAGTTAAAAATAGTTTAGCAAAGATTTCTGGCCCTTGCCTTGTGGAAGCTTGGTAGAATTGTACTTCCTGTCCCCTTGAGGTTGGGTGCATAGAAGTAGCTCTGGCCAATGAACTAGTTGCAGGAAAGATGGGTGTCACTTCCTGGGCCAGAGTATTTAACTGCTGGTGTAAGTCTCCCCTGAACTCTTTCTCTCTGGCACAGTGGCTGGCAACTTTTGAATGGATGAAGCCTGCTTCACTTGCTCAGGTTTTTTAGAAACTAGAATAAGCAGCGTCTCTTCCTTTTGCAATGAACTGGCCAACTTGCAATGAACAAGCATGAATAAGCAATAGACCTTGGCCACTGAGATTGTGGGCTTGTTTGTTACCGCAGCATATGCTAGTTTATCCTGACTAATACAGTACTACATGGGTGTTAGATGTCATCCCCATCATGATTCTTAATACTGACATTATTATTTCTTATGCCCATCTCGCTCAGAGCCTTGCTACTATGTTATGATGATCTCCCTTCCCATCTCCAACTGTGAGTTTCTCAAGCACTGGCTCCATATCCTTCTGTCTCCAAGGTCCAAAAATCCCAGCTCAGGACCAGTCAGACACTTTCCATTCAGTGTTCTGTGTGTGAGTGTTTAAATCTGAGTTATAAGTAGCCTTTAACTGGCTTTGCTTTGATTTCAGCATTTCTAATCACACAAACAATAATGTAGCACCAGCCATAAAAATAAAAGACAAAATTCATTTACAATCTCTCACATATTAAGGGTCTTTCCCTGTTCTCATTTGTCCTTGTGAATGTATGGTTTTTAAAGTTGCTCTTTCAGCCAGACAGCCTTTTTTTCCAGACAGGAAAAAAGCCTCCTGCTTTTTCCTCCATATAGAATACTATCAGGAGGACACTTTCCACAAGTTTATAAGACCTTTATTCTAGAGCTTGCGTATATTCCACGGAGTGGATGAACCTCCAATGGTTTAGAGGGCCTTTTGCTTTCTTGACATTTAAACATTCTCCAATTCTTTGCCGTTTTAGCCGGCACTGCTATGAACATCTTTTCTGTGGGTTCTTCCCTCTTGCCCCCTGCATCTTCAGGAAGGGTGCATCATATGAGCACAACATTCTAGTACATTAGGCACGCCCCCCCTCCATAAAAGAAATATCACAGTCATTTCAGTGACTGCTCAGCCACCAAATGATTGAATAATGGTATTAAAATAAGTTCTGCCACTTTAAACCTTGCCTCAAGTTTTTCTCATTTGATGAGCTTTTTCCCCATCTTTGGAGCCCTTCGCCCAAAGAGTCTTGCGATTTGCTATTTCCTGTTTTCACTGGAAGCAAGGGTGGACTCAGCACTGCTTCCTGCCGAGATTCATGTAACTTTGTGCCTGTTGACTTACCCCACACTTTGCTTTCTTAAACGGCTTCTTGGTCTTCATTCCCACCCCAGCATTAGCAGCTGGCTGTTTAGCTTGGGACTTGTTATTATGGAGAAATGGACTTTAATCTTTTCACTAGAATTATCCCGTATGGATAAATGAGTAGCTGCAACCAGGATGTGTATCTTGGGGGTGCTGGGCTGTTACCTCCTGCTCATGCTGGGTGACCCAGGAGGTCTCTCTGTGTCCCAGGCAAACTCTGTGTCCCCAGCACTCAGCTCGGAGCCTGGCCTGGAGCTGATGTTCAGTGATTGATTGTGGAGTAAATCATTGGATGAGAGGAGAAGGCTTCTGGAAGAAGCATCTGCACTGGTCTTGGAGTCTGGGGAATGGAAAAAGGGAGGATGAAGAGAGAAAGCTATTTTCAGAAGGGACCTTGTTCAGCCCACATCACTGATGGGTGTGTGGCTGTGTTTCTTGGTTTCGGTTCCATTTGAGATTGAATAGAGAGACCATTCATTCATTCATCAAATCTTATTTAAGTGCCTGATATATACCTGGATTTATCCTAGGCAGAAGTTCCAGCCCGCATGAGGCTGACATTCTCCTGGGGACACAGACAGTAACTGAGGCAAAAAAAGTTCCACACAGCACGTTCTAAGTGAGGAAAAATGCCTTGGAGAAAAAGAAGCAGGCACCAGCCATGCTTCCACTTCTTGCTTTGTTTTCTCTTTGGCAATTTAGTTTGTTTTAAAAGTGACACAGGAAAATATGAATACGTCTTCACAGTAAGAAATTCATACAATACAGGAATAGTATGGAGGGCATCAAGGGAGAGTGTTTGCCAGAACCCTGTCCCAACCTGCTCTCTGCCCCAGAGGATGGGTGTCCATTCTTCCGGACCTTTCTCTCTGCATTTATATCAATACCCATTTACACATTCATGTCTTGGCTTTTCTTCCAGCACTCATGTGATTATATTAAATATATTGCTCTTGCTTTTTTTTCCCTCAGCAATATTTCGAGGAGCTTCTTTTCATGTCAGAACATACCACCCACCCCGTCTTGTGAAGTGCTGCAGAGGATTTCAGAGGAGGGATGTCTGTGATGGATTCAACCACTTCTGCATGGAGGGACCTTCCATCTGTTTCCAGCCTGTTGAGATCACAGATGCTGCTGCAGGGAGAATCCTTGGGTGTGTCTTGGTGGGTGGGTGAGAGCATTCTGGTAGGATGGAGACTTAGAAGGGGAGTCACTAGATTTGAGAAGGGGAATTGCATTTTTTATACACGCTGCAAAACTGTACTCCAAACAGACTGCCTTAATTTCCTCCTGTGACCAGAGGGTCTATTTGTCAAACCCTCTAGCCAGTCTGCACCTCTTCCTTCCCCATGGGCCCGCCTGCCAGCTAATCTTTGTTCCTCTTAGGACCCCATGGACTGTAGCCTGCCAGGCCCCTCTGTCCATGGGGTTTCTCAGGCAAGGATACTGGAGTGGGTTGCTATTTTCTTCTCCAGGGGATCTTCCTGACTCAGGGATTGAGCTTGCGTCTCCTGCTTGCCAGGCAGATTCTTCATCTCTGAGCCACCGGGGACAGTGCTGCTAACATACCTCTTTGTGGTCCTGAAGGCTCACGTGGGCTCATGTCCACTTCACAGAAGGTCTGAGTAGGAAAGGCCTCCTGAGACCATCCAGTCCAACCTGCTCCCTGTTGGGATGGGGAAATGGAGGTCCAAGGAGGAGATAGGACTTCCTCTGAATGCACAACACGTAAAGGGCAGCCTGGGATCAGAAGCCCAATCTCCTCTCTTTGCTCAGAGGACAAGCAACTACACAGGCTGTGCAGATTCATATTTTTGTGAGGGGTGATAGAGTATGATGATGGTGAGCATGGGCTCCAGAGCCAGATAGCCTGGAGTTAAATTCCAGCTGTCAAAGCTGCGTGACTCAGGGCAAGCTGCTGAACTCCTCTGATCCTCAGTATTCTTATCTGTAAAATGGGTCTAATGGGAGCCTCTATCTTAGGGGCTCTTGTGAAGACTGTCTGAAATCAGACACGAAGGTTGCATGTAAGGCAAGGCTTGCACACTATGGACTCATTTATTCATCTTGCTCATGGAGGGGCATGCTATTCATTCAATGATAATTCTCTTGGTACTTACCCCATGCCATGCATTGTACAGAGGCATAAGAGAGGAAAGAGTGAAAAAGAGCAGGAACTGCCAAATCCAAGGTCATGAGTATTTACCCCTGCTTTTCTTCTGAATTTTGTATTGATAGTTTTGCCCTTACATTAAGATTTTGATCCATTTTGAACTAATTACTATATATAGTGATAGGGAAAGGTCTAACTTCATTCTTTTTTTCTGTGACCGTCCAGTTGTTCTAGCACCATTTGTTAAAAAGATGGTGGATGGTCTTGGCACCCACGTTAAATATCAGTTGACTGTAGATGTGTTGGTTTATTTCTGGACTCTCAATTCTTGTCCATTGACTTAAGTGTCTATCTGTGTGCCAGTACCATGATTGTCTTGATTACTGTAGCTTTGTGCTAGGTTTTGAAATCAGGGAATGTGAGTCTTCCTGTTTTGTTCTTGTCTCTCTCTATATATATATTTTGCTATCCACCATGGTCCTTTGAAATTCTCTATAAATTTTATAATCACTTTGTTAATTTCCATAAAGAAATCATCTGGGATTCTGATGGGGATTGTACTCAATCTGTAGATCAGGTTGACAGATTGCTCAAGTGCTCAATAAAGGGTGCGCACTGTGTCCAAAAAAAAAAAGCTGTCTTAACAATGTTAAGTCTTGCAAACCATAAACATAAGCTGTTTTTCCAATTATTTAGATCTTTTAAAATGTCTTTCAACAATGTTTTGAAGTTTTCAGTGTACAAGTCTTGTACTTCTTTTGTTAATTTATTCCTAATGATTTTATTCATTTTAATGCAATTGTTAATGTGATTTTAAAAAAATTTTCACTTTGGATTATTTATTGCAAGTATATAGTAAGACAATTGATATTTATACATTGATCTTATGTCCTGCAACCTAATGAACTCTTTTATTATCTCTAGTAGTTTTTAGTGGATTCCTTAGGATTTTCTAAGTACAAGGTAATGTCATCAGTGAATAGAGATAGTTTTTACTTCTTCCTTTTCAATCTGAGTGCCTTTTATTTCTTTTACTTGCCTGGTTGCCTTGGCTAGAGCCTGTAGTACAACATTGAATAGAAGTAGTGAGAACAAACGTCCTTGCCTTATTCTTGATCTTACAAGAAATGCATCCAATCTTTTACAGTTAAATATGATGTTAAACAGTGGGCTTTTTGTAGATGCCCTTTAATAGGTTGAGGAAGTTCCCATCTATCACCTGTTTGTTGAGTGTTTCTACCATGAAAAGCTGTGGGATTTTGTCAAAAGCATGCTGTTCAGTCACTCATGCTGTTCAGTCATGTCCGACTCTTTGCAACCCCATGGACTATAGCACTCCAGGCATCCCTGTCCTTCACCATCTCCCGGATCTTGCTCAAACTCATGTCTATTGAGTCAGTGATGCCATCCAACTATCTCGTCCTATGTCGTCCACTTCTCCTCCTGCCTTCAATCTTTTCCAGCATTAGGGTCTTTTCTAATGAGTCAGCTCTTTGCATCAGGTGGCCAAACTATTGGAGTTTCCGTTTCAGCATCAGTCCTTCCAATGAATATTTAGGATTGATTTCCTTTAGGATTGATTGGTTTGAGTCTAGTCAAAGCAGTCCAAGGGACTCTCAAGAGTCTTCTTTAACACCATAGTTAAAAAGCATCAGTTCTTTGGTGCTCAGCCTTCTTTATGATCCAACTCTCACATCCATCCGTGACTACTGGAAAAACCATAGCTTTGACTAGATGGACCTTTGTCCGCACAGTAATGTCTCTGCGTTTTTAATATGCTGTCTAGGTTTGTCATTGCTTTTCTTTCAAGGAGCAAGCGTCTTTTAATTTCATGGCTGCAGTCATCATTTGCAGTGATTTTGGAACCCAAGAAAATAAAGTCTGTCACTGTTTCCATCGTTTCCCCTCTGTTTGCCATGAAGTGATGGGACCAGATCTTAGTTTTTTGAATGTTGAGTTTTAAGCCAGCTTTTTCATTCTGCTCTTTCACCTTCATCAAGAGGCTCTTTAATTCCTCTTTACTTTCTGCCATAAGGGTGGTATCATCTGCATATCTGATGAGATCATTGATATTTCTCCTGGAAATCTTGATCCTAGCTTGTGCTTCATCCAACTTGGCATTTCTCATGATGTACTCTGCGTATAAGTTAAATAAGCAGGGTGACAATATACAGCCTTGACGTACTCCTTTCCCAATTTTGAACCAGTCCATTGTTCCATGTCCAGTTGTAACTGTTGCTTCCTGACCTGCATACAGGTTTCTCAGGAGGCAGGTAAGATGATCTGGTATTCCCATCTCTTGAAGAATTTTCCATAGTTTGTTGTGATCCACACAGTCAAAGGCTTTGGCATAGTCAATAAAGCAGAAATAGATGTTTTTCTGGAACTCTCTTGCTTTTTTGATGATCCAGCAGATGTTGGCAATTTGATCTCTGGTTCCTCTGCCTTTTCTAAAACCAGCTTGAACATCTGGAAGTTCATGGTTCATGTATTGCTGAAGCCTGGCTTGGAGAATTTTGAGCATTACTTTACTAGCGTGTGAGATGAGTGCAATTGTGCGATAATTTGAACATTCTTTGGCATTGCTGTTCTTTGGGATTGGAATGAAAACTGACCTTTTCCAGTCCTGTAGCCACTGCTGAGTTTTCCAAATTTGCTGGCATATTGAGTGCAGCACTTTCACAGCATCATGTTTTAGGATTTGAAAGAGCTCAGCTGGAATTCCATCACCTCCACTAGCTTTGTTCGTAGTGTTGCTTCCTAAGGCCCACTTGACTTCGCACTCCAAATGTCTGGCTCTAGGTGAGTGATCACACCATCATGGTTATCTGGGTCATGAAGATCTTTTTTGTATAGTTTTTCTGTGTATTCTTGCCACCTCTTCTTAATATCTTCTGCTTCTGTTAAGTCCATACCATTTCTGTCCTTTATTGTGCCCATCTTTGCATGAAATGTTCCCACGATATCTCTAATTTTCTTGAAGAGCTCTCTAGTCTTTCCCATTCTATTGTTTTCGTCTATTTCTTTGCATTGTTCACTTAGGAAGGCTTTCTTATCTCTCCTTGCTATTCTTTGGAACTCTCCATTCAGATGGGCAAAAGCATATTTTATGTCAGTTGAGATGATCATGTGATTTTTGTTTTTTACTTTATTGATATGATTTATTACATTAGTTAATTTTCAGACGCTGAACCAAGCTTGCATTCCTGTGATAACTCCAACTTGGTCATGGTGTATAACTCCTTTATATGTTTTTATGTTTAGTTTGCCCGTATTTTTCTTAAAGGTTTTCAGATTTATGTTCATAAGAGATATTATCTGTAGTTTTCCTTTCTTGTGATGTTCCTTCTGCCTCTAGCCTTCTGGAAATGCCCAAGAGTTCAGATTAGCCATCAAGGACCCCAGGCTTGGGCCAGATTATCTGCTGTCCCTTGGGAGGGGCACCAAATTATCTTTGCCAATATCTACACAAGTGCCTAAGGAGATAGGGCTCACTGATGTTGGCTGAGTGCTGGACCCTTTATAAGTATTCTTTCATTTGAACTTCTCAGCAACCTGTTAGGAGTATTATCACTTGTGCCCCTTGTATAGATGGGGAAACTGTATGGGATAAATCTATAAACCCCATAACAGATGCTTTTGATGACTTCTCATTATATAATGAATGTGGAATGAACTGAATGTTTATGCCCCCCTGCAAATTTACATACTGAAAGCCTAGCTTCCAAGGTACTGATTTTAGGAGGTGAGGCCTTTGGGAAGTGATTAGGTCATGAGAATGGAGGCCCTGTGGATGCAAATCGTGCCCTATAAAAGAGGCCCCAGAGAACTTCTGCCCTTCTGCCATGTGGGATTACAGTGAGAGGACAGTGGTCAATGGACCAGGAAGTGGACTTTTACCAGGCTGAATCTGCTGGTGTTTTGAGCTTGGACTTCCAGCTTCCCAAACTGTAAGAAATAAATTTGTACTGTTTATAAGTCACCCAGTTTATGGTATTCTGTCACACCAGACTGAATCAACTGAGACAGAATGTATAGTTAGATTTATTTCACTTTTCTTATTTTCATTTTAAAGAATAATGTAACAAACATCCCTACGCCTACCACTCAGCTATTAACCATTTCTCATATTTGCTTACAGGGTGCTTTTCATCAGAGAAATAAGGTATTAAAAATAAAACTAATTATCATCTAACCACCCCCTCCCCCCTCCCCAGAGACCATGATCCTCACTGTTTTCATGGTTAATCTTCTAGATAGAGCATTTTTGTGCTTTCCCATGTGTAAATATGTATCCAATAATAGCACATACTTTTTTGCAGCTATGTTTTTAACAATTTTTATTTCATAAGCCCAAATATTTACATAACTGCATGAATTTGGAGTTTTTGTTTATTTTTACCAGAAATGGGATTGTTTTTATACATATTTTCCTGCTTTTCATTTTTTTTTTACTCTTCAGTGTCTTGAAGAAATCTTTCTAATTTTGCCACTGCTCTAATCCATTCTTTTTTATGGCTGTGTAATATAAATATATCTATCCATTAATGATTTGACGGGCAGCTTGTGTCTTGTCAATGGTGAATAGCTGTGTGACAAGCACATATATTAGGTACCAGTGTTTTTATTTTGTAAGATATACTTCTTAGAAACAGAATGCCAGGTCAAAGAATATATGAATTTTTACACAATAATGACTGATTCTGGAAATAATTCTCATTTTCTAGATTTGAACAAGAGAACCCATTTTATCACAACTTCCTGGTAGTAGATGTTATGTCACTTAAATATTATATATAATCCAATCTGTTGGTTGAAAAATAATACCCTCTTATTATTTCAATTTACATAGCCCAGAGTTTGAACATCTTTTCATATATTTATGGACCTTTTGGACTTGTTCTGCTGTGATTTGCTGATTCATGTTTACTTATCCCAATTTAAAATTTAATTCCTTCTATTTTTAGCACCTCATTGGCATATTATAAATATTAACCTTCAATTTTCTATGTTGCAAGTATTTCTACAAATCTATTACTTGTCTAAGTTGATTTTGTTTGTTCAGTTCAGTTCAATTCAGTTCAGTCGCTCAGTCATGTCCGATTCTTTGTGACCCCATGGACTGCAGCATGTCAGGCCTCCCTGTCCATCACCAACTGCTGGAGTTTACTCAAACTCATGTCCATTGAATCGGTGATGCCATCCAACCATCTCATCCTCTGTTATCCCCTTCTCCTCCCTCCTTCAATCTTTCCCAGCATCAGGGTCTTTTCCAATAAGTTGCTTCTTCGCATCAGGTGGCCAAAGTATTGGAGTTTCCACTTCAGCATTAGTCCTTCCAATGAATATTCAGGATTGATTGCCTTTAGGATTGACTAGTTGGATCTCTTTGCAGTCCAAGGGACTCTCTTGAATCTTCTTCAACACCACAGTTCAAAAGCATCAATTCTTTGGTGCTCAGCTTTCTTTATAGTACAAGTCTCACATCTATACATGATTACTGGAAAAACCATAGCTTTGACTAGATGGACTTTTGTTGGCAAAGTAATGTCTCTAATATGCTGTCTAGGTTGGTCATAACTTTTCTTTCAAGAAGTAAGTGTCTTTTAATTTCATGGCTGCAGTCACCATCTGCAGTGATTTTGGAGCCCCCCAAAATAAATTCTGTCACTGTTTCCCCATCTATTTGTTATCTGATGCCAAAAAACAAAGTTTTAATTTTTATATCATCAAAATATTTTGATGACAAAAAATTACTTTTCTTTTAGAGCTTTGGGGTTTTAGACTTCAGAAAATCACCTATATTTATTTTTGGAGTGGCTCAAAAGGCCAGTGCAATAGTGTACTTCTGGGTTTGTTATGTAAAACTGTCAGGAGCCACCAAACCATTTCGGCCTGTTAGGACCAATTCAAAGATAGTATAATTCATTCTGTAAGTATTTATTCAGGACTTGCTATTGATCAGTTTCCACAGAACCATACATGTATTATTCACTGACTCTGAAACATTCTGTGACGTGGTACCATCATTATTTCCAATTTATAGGTAAGGAATCAGAGGTACAGTGTGGTCAAGTAGTACCTTAAGGTTACAAAGCAGGAAAGCGGCAGAGCTGGCTTCCAAATCCCCACCCCTCTGCCTCCCCCAATGCCCTGCTCTGGAGCGCGTGCTCACAACCGCTCGGCCTATAGCTCTGTAGGAAGCTCGAGTCTGTACAGGCCTAGAAGTAGATTCTGACTCTAACAGAAAACAGGTACCCAGAGGGTGGTCCCTGAGAATGATCCAGAAGGCAGCAACTGTTGCACTTAATGATGTGGCCACCCATAAAGGATCATGTTTTTCCTCCCAGTGCTCAAGACTCAACCCTCCTGCTCATTCCCGAGGAGGAGACAGTTTCCCAGCCTCACGATTGGGTGGATCACCAGGCTTTGGGTGGGCCTCTTGGGGTGGACCCTTCCTTAGTCTTGGCTGCTCTGTGGACAGTGAGATGGGCATGTGGCTGTGCTGGGCTCAGGTCCTTCATTTCTAGGGCCAACCCTAGAAATGAGAAAAGGTTCAGGACTGGGAAAAGGAAAGGGGAGGGTTTTATGTCCCTCCAGCGAGAACTCCAATCCAGGCCCGGGGAAGGTAGGTGCCTTTCCTACAGCAAGGTTGTTAATCCTCACATCATGCCTTTGAAATGGGTGTTGCTGTCACCATTTAAAAATGCATATCATGCAGGGGGCCGGGGGGTTCCATTCTTGGTCCAGGAGCTAAGATCCTGCATGCTGAAACTAAGACCCAACACAGCCAAATAAATAAATAAACATTTTTTAAAAATAAAAATGCATACTTGTTTGTATTATTATTGCAAACTTAAATCATTCCTTATATAATTTGGTTAAGCCATATATAGATATATTAAGTAAAAGATGAACTACATACTTCCCATTCTATGCTTCCATACTTTATTCCCATCTGTGATGATATAGAATGTATCCTTTTAAGTTTTCCATAATACAGGTGGGGGCATCCCTTGTGGCTCAGGCAGTAAAGAATCTGTCTGCCAATGCAAGAGACCCGGGTTCGATCCCTGGGTAGGGAAGATCCCCTGGAGAAGGAAATGGCAACCCACTCCCATATTCTTGCCTGGAAAATTTCACGGGCAGAGGAGCCTGGTGGGCTACTGTCCATGGGGTTGCAAAGAGTTGAACATGACCGAGCATCCACAGATAATACAGGGACAAACATACACATGTAAAGTTTTAAAAAATTTTTTGGTAGAATATATCTAACATAAAATTTGCTGTTTTAACCAAATTTGAGTGTACAGTTCAATAACATTAAATCCTTTTACATTATGGTGTAGCTATCACCATCATCCCATTTCCAGAACTTTTTCATCATCCCAAACAGAAACTCTTGTATACATTCCATTACATGGTAACGCCACATGCCCCCTTACTCTCACCCCTGGCAACCACTATCCTACTTCCTGTCTCTATGAATTTGACTAATATTATACCTTGGGTTTGATCCCTGGGTTGGGAAGATCCCCTGGAACAGGGCATGGCAACCCATTCCATTATTGCCTGGAGAATCCCATGGATGGAGAAGCCTGGCAGGCTATGGTCCATGGGGTTGCAAAGAGTCAGACACAACTGAAGCGACTTAGCATGTGTGCACACATGTTCCTACTATATTATATTTATGACAGGTAATTCATAATTCATTTACATGGAATCATACAGTATTTGTAATTTTGTGACTAGCTTAGTTCACTTAACATACTGTCTGAGGTTCGATCGCATTATAGCATTATAGCATTATAGCATTATCGCATGTGTTAGAATTTCCTTTCATTTTAAGATTGAGTAATATTCCATTGTATGCACAGATCACATCCTGTTTATCTATTCATCCACCAATGGATGCTTGGGTTGCTTCCAGGTTTTAGCTTTCTAAATAATGCTGCTATGAACATGGGTCTACAAACATCTATTCAAATTCCTTTTTCAATTCTCTCTGGTATATACCCAGAGGCGGAACTGGTGAATCAGTTGGTGGTTTTGAGGAGCCACCATATCATTTCCCACAGTGGCTACATCATTTTACATCCTCACCAGTGATGCCCAAGGGTTCCAATTTCTCCACATCCTTGCTCACCCATTTTCTGGTTTTGTTTTTTGGATAATAGCTATTCTAATGGGTGTGATGAGACATCTCATTGTGAGGTCCATAGGTTTTAATTTCACAACAATGGTATCATACGATGCAAATTGGTCACCAAATGTTCACTTAGAAACACAGCATGTTACCTTTTTATGACAGCATATGCCAGTTGCCTCTTTATTATTACTATTCTCATGTTTCAGATGAAGAAACCAGGGCTTGGGGAGTTCGGAGAAGACAGCAGACTCCTCTGGGGAGGGGGTGGGAGAAACACTGTTTCAGTTCCTGGGCCTAAGTGACAACAACCTGTCCTCCAGCACTGGCATAGAACAAGCCTTCAGCTCACAGGAATGGCGGTGTTTGCCTCTGCTCCAGCCTCAGAAGGAAATCTGCAAGGCTGCTTTATTTTCTGCTGCTGCCACAACAAATTATCCCAAATGCAGAGGCTTAAAACCATACAAACTGATTTTCTTACCTTCTTATCCATCAGAATTCTGGTGGGGACAGCTAGGTCTCTGCTTAGAGTGTACCGAGGCTGAAATCAAGGGGACTACAGGGCTATCTGTGCCCCTTTAGAGCCTCGAGGGAAGAATCCATTTTCTTGCTCATTCAGGTGGTTGGCAGAATTCAGTTCCTTGTGATTGTCGGACTGAAGGCCCCGTTTCTTTACCGGGATGGATGTTGCAGCTTCTAGAGGCAGCCTGAATTCCTAGTGAAGTGAAAGTCGCTCAGTTGTGTCCGACTCTTTGCGACCCCATGGACTATATACAGTCCATGGAAGTCTCTAGGCCAGAATACTGGCGTAGTAGCCTTTTCCTTCTCCTGTTCCTAGAGGGTCGCCCCTTTCTCCATTTCCAAAGGTAGCCACAGCAGGCCAATCCTTTGCCTCAGTCGCTCCTGCCTCTTCCTCCGCTGCGTGTCTCTGCCAGCCTCTCCGTGTTGGTCCCTACAGCCTCTGGGGAAAGAATCTTTGCTCGTACAGGCGTGAGTGGTTAGATGGGGCGGGGGGGCACACCTTTGTAACCCGGGCTGCTCTCTCTCTCCCTCTCAAAGTCCACACCCCAATTCCATGTGGAGTTCTTTTGCTTTGAAATGGAGGATATTCACAGGCTTTGGGGACTAGCACATAGAAATCTTTGGGGAGCCACTCTCCCACTGGGGCTTGGTCTCAGCTGAAGGCTCATTTACGCTCATGGCTGCCTGTTCATGCTGCCTGTTGGCTGAGTTGTTACTGGGGCAGTCAGCTGGGACATTCCCGTATGGTCTCTTCACACGGCCTGGTCATCCTCACAACACCATAGGGTGAGTGGAATGAGAAATGAGAGAGAGAGAGAAACAGAGAAAGAGAAAGACAAGAGAGACACAGACTAAGAGAGACAGAAGCTGTGTCATCTTTATATCCTAGACTATCAGTCATATAGCATCATTTTCTCCCCTCCAACCCTTGGTGGGAAGTGACAGGTTCTTCAAGAGCCCATGGGACTAACACTATTTTGAAAAATCCAGCCAACCATCTCCTCCTAGATAGTAGTAGTCATAAACGCAGTCATAATAACAGTAATAGCCATAGTCGTAGTACTCATTGAGTTCTTACGAAGTGTCTTGCTCCGTTCTAACCAATTCAAGGGCATCATCTGATTTGAACCCTCACACTCACCCTAGGATACAGTTACTATCATTATTTATAATTGCATATGGACACAGAAATGAAACTTTGGTGGAAACTGAGGCTCAGATAATCGCTGGGTTTGGGGTAACAGATCTCTGAGGAAGCAGACTCGGTGATGAATGCTAGGCTTGGGGAGGTGGAGGAGAGAAAGCCTGTTGGGCGGGGTCAGGGATAAGAGTGATGGGTACGTCCTTGGGGTTCCAGCTTGGGCCAGGCTTCGAGGGCTGGACTGGACTGGGGCAGCAGTGGCAGTGGAAAGGGTGATCTATGTTTAAGAGCACAGGCGGAATCAAAGACCTGGAGGTCAGACATCCTGTGATGAGTAGAGAGATGTCTAGGGGTAGAGGGAGGACTGGGATGTTGGGGAGAAGTGGTGGAGGGCCATGAGGTTGGCTGGGACGTGTATATTTCTGCTGGGGCCTGGGGAGCTATGGCAGGTGTGAGAGTAAGCAGGATGGCAAGGAGGGCTTTTTTGTTCCAGACCCCTGGCTGAAGTCTCTTTCTTTTCAAGCAACTCCTCCCCCAGTTCACCCCTTCTCGGTCCAGGAGAGAGATCTGTACCCTCAGTGCCCACAGAAGGCCAGCTGGGCAGTGGGCCAGCAGGGAAAGCATGGTGAGCTGGGCTGCGGGGACCCCGCTGGGGGCTTTCTCCCTCCCCACTCAGCTGGGAGGCTCCGGTCCCACCCACCGTGCTCTGGGGTTGGCTGCAGGGCTGTGTGCGACCACCCAGGTTCCGCATGGTTCTCTCTCCTTTTTGTAAGTTCCTCTTCGGGACTGTGTCTCTATTTTCCTTTATGTCTCTCATCTCCTTTCCCCTACCCTCATGCATTAACATGCCTTTGCGCCAAGTCTGAGCCCCTTCACAGATGAAGAAGCTGAGACACTGAGAGAGGTTTCTTCAGAAAACGTGATGTCAGGGCTTTGGGGGCAGCTGGGGTACTGAATCCTCTGCAGGGCTTTCTGCTACCAGAGCGAATGCCATTCGGCAAAAACTCACAATACCTGCCTGGGCTAACAGTGGCGTGGAGGGCAATTAGGTGCATCCTCTAAGGAGCCCGGCCGCGCATTGTTATAAACTGCTTAATTCCTCTGTGCCTCTGTTTCTTCATCTGTAAAATGGGAGTAACAAAAGTATCCACTTTATGGGATTATGTGAGGATTAAATGGGATGGTGCATGTAGAGTGAGGACTCTGGAGAGTTCCTAGCCCCAACCACGAACTACATAGTTAATTGTAAATAAATATAACATCTTACACACAGTTGAGCCTGTTGGTTAAAGCCTAGGGTTTAGAGTTTGATGCATACTCACTGTTTCCTTAAGTCTGTGCTCCGAGATGTGTCATTTCGCCTCTCTGAGCCTTGATTTCCGCAAAACAGGGTTAAGTGAGATTTGGAATAATGAGTGGGAACCTGCTATAAAGCTTAGGGAGCTCAACTTGCCCCTCTGTGATGATCTAGATGGGTGGGATGGGGTGGGGTGCACGGGAGCTCCAAGAAGGGGGATATACGTATGCATATGGCTGATTCACTTCACTGTACAGCAGGAACTGACACAACATTGTAAAGCAATTATATTCCAATAAAAGAAGAGAATTAAAAAAAGACCGTGTGTAGCTAAAATGCCTAGCAGATAGTGAGCACCCAGTAAACAGGTCCATTGGGCCAAGGGCAGCAAGAGCTGCAGCCCTTGTCAGCAAAGAATCAGGTGTTGGTGGGAAGAGTCCCATTGGAGCATCAGGGAGCCCGTTGCCTGTCTTCCCCTAACCTCATTCCCAGGCTAAGAACCCTGACATTGCAAGTGGCCTTGGGGTATCTGTCCCTCATGGCCCTCTCCCCTTTTCTCTCTTCTGGGGACTGCTTTCTCCTTTTCCAGGTGATTCTGGTAGGACTGCCAATCAAGGGCCCTGCCTTTCTGCCCCCAGGGCAGACCATGTGATTCCAGCCAGCCAATCAGGAAATCTCATCTGCCTGGAAACAGTAATTGGCCCAGAACTGGGCACGTGATTCAGGAAGGGCCAATCAGAGTTCCTCTGGGGGAAAGTGCTACTGGCCCTGGGAGAGGGAGGCTCTTGTGAAATTAGAAGCTGTAAGTTCAACAAAGACCATCCTCACCATCACGTGGAACAAGCCTCCTTGGTATTTTAACTGCCACAGAGGAGAGCAGAACTGAGACCTGCAGGGAGACACAGGTTCTAAAGGATAGAACCCCCGGATCCAGCCATGCCTGAAGATGGCATCAGGCTCCCAGTTAAATAAGCCAATCAGCACTCTTTCTCATCTGAGCCAGATTGGATTAGATTCTGTGACTCAGCCCAAAGAGTCCCAGTTAGCATAGAGTCACATGGGGCCCCTTCCTCCTCCATCCATACACCAGTCATCCAGTCATCCTCTGGGGTCATCTCCCGACCTAATCTCCTCTCCATCCCCTGGTCTTTCACTGCAGTTTAAGCTTTTAACCGACTTCTTTCCAATGAGGAGCCCTCAAAGTAGGGGATGAGATGAGAGAAAGGAAGACACAGTGGAAGAAGGAAATGGAACAGAGGCAGCAATATACCATTTGAGTCGAGGGAGCCTAAGAAATGAGGATCCACCGGCGGCAACCCCAAAGATTTCCACAACCCCTTGGATGTGTGAAGCTAACAAGCCACTTTGATACCTACTGTCCTTCACTGGATCCTGTGGTGACTCTGCAATTACCCTGCTTATTTATTTATTTTTGGCTTCACGTGATCTCCATTGTGGGATGCCAGCTCTTCGCTGCAGTGCGCAGGATTCTCTAGTTGCAGTGCGTGGGATCCCTAGTTGCAGTGCTTGGGCTCAGTCGCCCTGTGGCCTGTGAGGTCACAGTTCCCTGACTAGGGATGGAACTTGTGTCCCTTGAGCTGGAAGGGGAATTCTTTTTTAACCACTGGACTACCAGGGAAGTCCCTAGCCTGCTTATTTTAGAGAGGAGAAAAACCTGACACAGAGAGGGTGAGTGTCTTGTTCAAGGTCACACAGCTAGAAAGTGGCAGAACCAGGATGAAACTGGGTCTTCTGGCTTTCAACTTCATCCTTACAAAACCTCAGACCATCAGAAAGGAAAGGCTTCCAAATATGTAGATAAGAGAGACTGAGATGCAGATAAGAAAGAGACTGGGTGGATGTCTGCTTAGTAGAGTGGTGATTTACGTGATGCATGGAACAGGTGCGAACGTGTACGTGTGCACGCGTGCACACACACACACACACACACACACAGAGGCAATAGCCCCTCTCATTTACGTGCTCAGGGAGTGACTAAAACCATTCAGGGTGATGGTGATAAAGCAGAGCCACTGCCAGGAGCATAAACAACAGACCTTTAAGACAATATTTCAAACAGTGAAATAGTGCTGGTTGGCTTCCTACGCAAAGCCCAGTCTCCTTCCTTTCCAGAGCCTCCACGTTCACTCCCAGCCTGGTCTCCTGAGCACTGCCCATATCTCTCAATAATGCACGTCTGCCACTATTTCCTGATTCATCAGTTTTAGACATTATCTATTGACTTTCTGCTATGATGGATGAGGACTGCACTCACAGGAGGACCACGCTCACACTCACGCCTATTCCACTCACACAGCATCCCGGTGTTAATTTCCAGCGCTTCCGGTGCTTACCTTCCTAACTTTGAGGACGCTATTTCCCCTTCTGTTTCTTGGTTCTGCAGGGCTGGCTGCCCCTCTGGTAGTTCCCAAGCTCTTCCTGGTCAGAGGAGGCTCCAGGACCCCGCCTCGCCTGCAGCTCCACAGGCCCCTTCCAAGGTCCAATCACGTGCCTGTGGGGACCAGCGATCACGGCTGACCTGGGATCCTGGGCCTCGTGTTCCTCTTCACATCACTCTGTCCTTCCTCTTGTGTTCTGTCCCCCATCCCAGGCTCTGCTAGGGTCCCCTAAGAGGGGGTGGATATCAGCGTGACCAGAAGTCCCTCCTTTGGACCTTCAGCGTCTTGGGGTCCTATGGCCAGATGGTCTTTGAGGTCGCCTCCTCATCTTTCCCAATCAGCATTTTGAAACAGAAACGAAGGTCTCCAGGGGGCTTTCTCTTATGAAATTATCTGGCTTCATTATGTCATGAGAAAAAGAGAGAATCCAATCACACCGCAGACTGCCAGGCGTTTGACAAGTGTCAGCAGCCAGAGCCAGGGTTGGTGATTGGGGAGCCCCCCTCCTCTACCTTTAGAATCTGAACAATGGGGCCTTTTGTGGGGGTTGTCGCTTCTGCTGGGCCCTTCTGAGTCACTGCATATTTTTATGTGTTCAGTAATATACAGTGTGAGTCATTCTCCAGCTTGGGGGTATTTTGGGACTTGTGCTGTTTTACTTACAATTGCAGGAAAAAAATCAAATATTACGGAGGTGATAAAAAATACAGCAAATTCATATGACCCAACTCGGTGTGTGCTCAACGCCAGGGCTGGGAAGGGAGCTAGCTGTGCCTGAGGTCATTGTGAAGGGTTTTTGAGGGTGCGGGGGGGTGGGGAGTGCGGGGAAAGTTGAATGTCAAGCATGACCCCTTTTTGCTGAAATTGAAGAAGGGGGCAAAGATGACATCCCTAAGAAACTTTTTGATGCCAAAGGCAGAATGTGCTGGTCTCTGGATCCAAATCCTGAGCATCGGGGAAGAAAGCGGTGGTTCCTCCCTCAAAGAGAGCTATGCCTTCTGGTCTTTAGGCTGGATGTGCAAGTGGGAGGGGTTGGATGGGAGTGGGGATGGAGGAAACAGTGCTGGAGTTCTGCTTCCTCCAATGGTCCGAGGCTTTGGTGTCCGGTGCTCTGACACAGACCCTCTTCTTGAGATGCTGGGGTCTCAAGCGTCTGGCTCCAGCAGGGGGAAGGGCTGAAACTGGTCCTTGTGCTTTGATAAGATTCTTGAGGACAGGAAGGAACGCCAAGCAGCCCTCTCTTTCTCATGACATAATGAAGCCAGATAATTCATAAGAGAAAGCCTCCTAGAGACCTTCATTTCTGTTTCTAAGTGCTGATGGAGAAACTGAGTCAGAGTGGGAGGGGCTCCTGGGAGGTTGTTATGTAGACCAGGGCCTAAAACAGGGATGAGCGTCACCTCCCCGCTCCTGAATGCCCCCCTCTGTTGCCATCGCTGCCTCCGATGCCACTGACCTGGGGTCACCACTCTGTGGACCTCAGTCTCCCCATCTGTAGCCTCAGGCTAGATTTGGAAAGGCTGACCCAGCCTGGATGCTTTGCTTCTCCCATGGGTGTTTATTTATCAGGCTCTGGGCCACCAAGTTCGGGGGCCCCTTGCCTTTCTGGGAGCCCAAGTCTGCAGGGCACTAGGGGTCGGTCCTAGGGGGTGAGGCGTGGCCCAGGTACTAGGGGATCCAGCGTTAATTGCATTCCGAGCACATGCCTACCTCTTGGAGCTGCGGGGCCTGTCTCTTTCTATTAGTTTAACAAGCCCTGGTATTAATGAGATTGCTCTATAATTGAACCTTTTCACGGGTCCCTCGGTAATGAAATTATGCTAATTTGCATTCAGCACCACCAGGCATCCATCACGCGGGATCAGCCGGGAGCGGCCGGTGAGGCGGCGTGAATGCACCGCTAATTATCACCGAAATGAACAAACCCAGCAGTATTATTATTTCATCTTCTGCCCCTTCCCTTCCTCACTACCCGCCTCCCCCGCCCCGTTCATATTTTTGTCTTTTCATCCACATGACTGCCGGGGCCGAGGAGGGGAGAGGGGCGGGGGCCCCGGGGAGGACGCCGCGTCTCCACGGTGTGGCAGCACTGGCCCGGGAACCGCGCGCTGCAGCCGCTGCCTGCGTGCTGGGCGCGCCCCGGTGTCTGCGCGCGTGCGTGCACGTGCGCGGGAGGGCGCGCTGTTTCTCAGCACATGTGCAACGTGTGCGGGTGTCGGGGTGTGTAAACACACTTGTGCTTGTGCGGCAGGATGGGTGTGAGCCTGTGGGTGTATGTCTGTGCTGTCTCTGTGGGTCTGTCTGCTTGGGGGGGGCGGG
This sequence comes from Odocoileus virginianus, assembly GCF_023699985.2. Classification (NCBI taxonomy): domain Eukaryota; kingdom Metazoa; phylum Chordata; class Mammalia; order Artiodactyla; family Cervidae; genus Odocoileus; species Odocoileus virginianus. Next base: position 40,871,049 of record NC_069693.1, on the reverse strand, counting down.
GGAAGGGGGGAAGTGCCCAGGCCTGTGATTGTGGCGCCGGTGTGAGTCTCCTGGCCGCGGCGGACAGTGTGTGTCTCTGATGTGTATGTCTTTGTTTGTGGCTGTACATATCTGAGCAGGAACCGCCACCGCTATCTCTGCCTGGGTCACTGTGTCGGAGCCTGTGCTGTAGACATAAGTGTATTTGTGCGTGGGGCTGGGAGAATCAGGGTGTCTGAGAGGTGTACGTCTGGGATGCCTGGTGTGGTGTGTCAGTGTGAATAGTACTCCCACTGTGCGTCTCTGTCCCTGTGTCATGTGTGAATTTCTGGGACTGTCTAGATGTGTGTGAACATGTACAGGTATGTGCACATATATGTCTGACCACGTGCCTATGAACATCCGGCTTTTCTGGGAAACCCAGTGGCCTGGGGATGGTGGCTGGCTGGAAGATGCCACCCCCAGGGTGGGTCGAAATGAAGCTACAGGTGAACCATCATGAGGAACCTTGTTCCATTTGCTGGCCCTCATGGGATCCTCCTGGGGTCCAGTTTTTCCAGCTACGAAAAGAGAGTGGGAGAGACATTTAGCTGGTTTTTGAATAAGTGTTAAGTTTTTTCAAATGCTTTTGATGAATCTATTAAGATGATCCAATGATTTTTCTCCTTTGTTACTGTGATAAGTTATATTGTGTGCCTTTCAAATATTAAATCGTCCTGCATATAAAGATAAATTGCACTTTGTTGCCATGATGTATTATCTTTTTACATATTGCTGGATTCTATTTGTTAATATTTTGTGAATTATTTTAGTGTAGAAGAGGGAGATTGTACACATTGCACACTCCTATTGTAACATTTGAGTCTGGGTTTTTTTGGTGGTATCTTATTGTTTTTATTGTGTTAAAATACATATAGCATAAAATTCACCATTTAAAATTTTAAAGTGTACAATTCAGTGGCATTGAGTACATACACAATGTCCTGTGACCATTACTACTATGGAGTTTTAGAACATTTCATCACCCTCGAGAAAACCCCTTATACATTCAGTTCAATTCAATTGCTCAGTCATGTCCAACTCTTTGTGACCCCAGGACTGCAGCACGCCAGGCTTCCCTGCCTGTCACCAACTCCCAGAGCTTGCTCAAACTCACCTCCATCAAGTCGGTGATGCCATCCAACCATTTCATCTTCTGTCATCCCCTTCTTTCCTGCCTTCAATCTTTCCCAGCATCAGGGTCTTTTCCAATGAGTCAGTTCTTTGCATCAGGTGGCCAGTATTGGAGTTTCAGCTTCAGCATCAGTCCTTCCAATGAATATTCAGGACTGATTTCCTTTAGGATTGACTGGTTTGGTCTCCTTGCAGTCCAAGGGACTCTCAAGAGTCTTCTCCATCACCACAGTTCAAAAGCAGCAATTCTTCAGTGCTCAGCTTTCTTATACATTAAGCATCCAGTAAAGAACCCACCTGCCAATGTGGGAGATGTTAAGAGACCTGGGTTGGATCCCCAGGTGGGGAAGATCACCTGGAGAAGGAAATGGCAACCCACTCCAGTATTCTTGCCTGGAAGATTTCATGGGACAGAGGAGCCTGATAGGCTACAGTCCATGGGTTTGCAAAGAGTTGGACACGACTGAGGCAACTTAACACCCCACCCCCTCCTGCTCCCTGGCCCTCTCAACTGGTAATCTGTTTTGGGTCTCTGTGGATTTGTTTATTCTGGGTATTTCATATGAATGAATTACATAGTAAAATGTGTGTGTGTGTGTGTGTGTGTGTGTATGTGTGTTGGGCTTCTCTCACAGCATAATGTTTTCAAAATTCATCTAAATTGTAGTGTGTGCTTCATTTTTCTTGGCTAAATAATATCTCATTGTATGGATATACTGTATTTGGTTTATGCACCCATTAGCTTATAGACATTTGGCTATTTCCACCTTTAGGCTATCACAGAGAGTGGTGCCATGAACATTTGTGAATGAGCTTTTTTTGAACATTCGTTCTCAGTTCTTTTAGGCACATACTTAGGAATGGAAATTATGGGTCACGTGGTTTAATAATATGTTTAACTTATTGAGGAACTGCCACACTGATTCCCAAAGTGATGACATCATTTTATATTCCCACCAGCAGTGTGTGAAGATGCCAGATCATCACCATCGCTGTTGTTTTTCAGTTTCATTTGTTGTTGCTGTTAATTATAACCAAGCTAGTGGGTGTGAAGTGCTATCTTATTGTGATTTTGACTTGAGCTTCTTTGATGACTAATGACATTGAGCTTCATTTTATGTGCTTATTGGTAATTTATATATCTTCTTTAAAAAAATATCTACTCAAGTCTTTTGCCCACATTTTAATTGGATTGTTTATCTTTTGATTGGTGAGTTACAAGATAATACTTACTGGATTACCAAACCCTTATCAGAGATATGATTTATAAATATTTTCTTCCATTTTGTAGTTTTTTTTTTTATTCTCTTGATGGTGTTCTTTCATGGATAAAATTTTCTCATATTTTTGTGGAGTCTTTTGGGTTTTCTACTTGAAGACAGAGATAGTTATATGTCTTCTTTCCAATTTTAAATGCTATCTTGCCTAGTTGCTCTGGCTGGAACTATTTCAATGTTGAATAGAAATACTGAAAGCAGAATCCTTGTCTTGTTTGTTAGTGGGAAAGCTTTCAGATTTTCACCATTGATTATGATGTTGGTTGTGGGTTTTTCGTAAATGGTTTCTATCATGTTGAGGGAGTTCCCTTCTCCCTAGTTTGTATCATTAAAGGGTGTGGGCTTATGTCAAATTATTTTTTTCTGCATCAATTGGAATGATTATGAATATATTTACTTTCATTCTATTAATGTGATGTATTATATCATTTTTTGAAGGTTGAACCAACTTTGCATTTCTATGTTAAATTTCACATGGTTATGGTACATAATCCTTTAAATACGTTGCTGGGTTTGGTTTGCTAGTATTTTGTTGAAGATTTTCATATCTGTATTTACAAGTTGTGTTAGTTGTTTTCTTGTATTATTTTTGATTGACTTTGGTATTAGGGTCATGCTGACCTCATAAAATGCATAAAATTTTTGGAAGAGTTTGAGAAGATTGGTATTAATTCTTCTTTAAGTGTTTGGTATAATTCACCAGTGAATCCATCTGGTCCTGGACTTTTCTTGGTTGGGAAGTTTTGATTACTGATTAACTCTCTTTGCAGGTATAACTCAGAGATATTGTGGACTCAGTTCCAAATCACTATAATAAAGTGAATATCACTATAAAGTGAGTTATACAATTTTTTTTTTGGTTTCTCAATACATTTAAAAATTGGGCTTACATTGTAGTTTATTAAGTATATAATAGTGATATTGTATACAATCTACATACTTTAAATAAAAATACTTTATTGCTGAAAAATGTTAACCATCATCTGACAATGCCAAAACCTTCAATTTGTAAAAACCCAAATATTTGCAAAAAGTTTGTGAATTTTGTTGATCTCCTAAAAGAACCAACTTTTGATTTTATTGATTCTTTATTTTTCTAATTTTGATTCTACTTAACTTACTCTAATATTTATCATTTCCTTCCTTTTGCTAGCTTTGGGTTTATTTTCCTCTTCTTTTTCTACTTCTTGAATGTGTCAGGTTAAGTTTTTCGATTTGAGATCTTTCTTCTTTTTAAATGTAGGCATCTAAAACTTCCATTTTTCCTTGAGACTGCTTTTGCTGCATCCCATAACTTTTTGTATTTTGTGTTTTCATTTTTTGTTTCAAAATATTTTCTAATGTCCCTTGCAATTTCTTCTTTCACCCATTAGTTATTTAAGAGTGTGTTGTTTAATTTTAAGATGTCTGAATTTTCCACTTTTCCTCTGTTATTTGTTATTTTATTACATGTGTCCAAAGGAATTACTTTGTATGATTTAAACCTTTTAAAATATATTGAGACTGCTTTTGTGGCTGTACCTTGGTCTATACTGGAGATTGTTTTGCATACACTTGAAAAGATGTATATTCTGTTGTTGTTGGATGAAGTGTTCTGTATGCTTCTATAAGATTGAGTTGGCTTTTATGTTGTTCAAATCTACTTTCTTAATCAATCTTCCATCTAGTTGTTCTACCTATTATTGAATGTTTGGTATTGAACTTTCTAACTATTATTGTGGAACTGTCTATTTCTCTCTTCAATTTTGTCAATTTTGTCTTCACATATTTTGGGACTCTATTGTTAAGCATATGTATGTATATAATTGCTATATATAATAGCTTCTTGATGGATTGACTCTTTAATCAATGTGTAAGTTCCTTCTTTGTCTCTTGGAAAATTTGTTGTCTTAAAGCCCAGTTTGTTTGATATTAGTTAGGCTGCCTCAGTTCTCTTTTGATTATTGTCATGCATAATTTTTCCTGCATCCTTTCACTTTTAACCTATTTGTGCTTTTGGCTATAAAGTGAGTTTTTAATATAAATAGGATGGATAAAAAAATTCTATTGTACAGCACAGGGAACTAAATATATATCCATATATATACACACACACATATATATATCTTGTGATAAACCACAATAATATGAAAAGATACACATATATATGAATCACTTTGCTGTACAACAGCAATTAACACAATATTGTAAATCAACTATACTTCAATAAAACATATACCTACTTTTATCTGGAATACTCTTTGTCTCAAAGTCTATTTTTTTTTTTTAATATTGATGTAGCTACACCAAACTTTTACTGCTTACAGGGTATACATTTTCTTCCCTTTTAATTAGTCTTACTATTTTAAATATTTCTTTTGTTGGAATAAAGTTAACCTTGCTTGTCTGAATTAGAATAATAATATTTGCTTTTTAATTGGAGCGTTTAGAACATTGCCATTTCATGTTCTTAATACAGTTGGGTTTAAATCATGTCACCTTACTATTTGTTTTCTATTTGATCTCTTTTTCATTCTGTTTTGTCTTTCTCTTTATTTTGGAATATAGAAACTTTTTGATCCCATTTTTCCTTCTATTCTTTTTTTCAGATATATTTCTTCTTATTTTAACTCTAGAGTTAATATTCTACCACTTCATCTAAAATTTAAGAATCTCAAATGCCATCATTTTCATTTATTCTTCCCTATTCATTGTGCTATTATTTTCATATATCTCTGTCTATGTACATCTATCTAAGATCTATCTATCTCCATCACCATCATCATCATCATTTCCATTTTCTCTTCTACATAAGTTATAAATTTCACAAAGCAGTGCTATTATTTTTGCTTTGAATAGTCAGTTGTCTATTACAAAGCCAAAGAGAAGGAAAAGGGAATCTTTTAAAATGTATTTACATGTTTGCCATTTCCAGTATTCTTCATTTCTTCCCCAAATTCTGAGTTGCCATCTGATTTAATTACCCGTCTGCCTAAAAATTTTTTTAAAGCATTTCTTTTTTGTAATGTAGGTCTCCTGAGAATGAATTCTCTATGCTTTTGTTTATCTGAAAGTATCTTTATTGCACTCTTATTTTTGAAGGATATTTTCGCCAGATATATTAATATCTAGATTGATAGATATTAACTCTGGATTGATAGTTTTTATCTTTTAGCATCTTAAAGGCATAGCTTCTATTTTTTCTTATCTGCATGTTTTCTGATGAGATTACTTATCAACTATATAATTATTATTTGCATGTATTGTATTTTTCTTTACTTTTTAGATACATCTTTTACTTTGTTAGTGTTTTGACTATGAGATGCCTACATATGGCTTTCTTATATTTATATTTCTGTTGGGATCTCCTGAGCTTCTTGGATCTCTCAACTGGTGCTTTTCATCGAACTTGGAAAATATTCTTTCAAATATTTCTCTCTTTCTCTCCTATCCTTTTAGAGTGCCAATAACATCTGTTTAAGACTACTTAATATTGTTCTACAGTAGCTGAGGCTCAGTTCATTTTTTAAAGTTTTTTTTGCTGCTTCTGTTCTTCAAATTGGGTAACTTCTGCTGATCGGTCTTCAAGTTTCCTGGCTTTCTTCTGCCAATTCCAATCTGATTTTAAGAGCATCCAGAGAATATTTCATTTCAGTTATGGAACTTTTCAGCTCCAGACTTTCCATTTGATTCTCTTTTATGGTTTGTATTTGAAGGTCCCCATTTTTAATCCTTCATGTTTTTTTCTTTTAGTTCTTCAACATTTATATATGCCTGTTTAAATATCCTTGGTTGTCAATTAAAAGTTCTAAATAGCTCAAGATCTGTTTCTATTTTCTACTTTTCTACTTAATTTGGGGTCACTTTCCTGTGTGCTTTTTTGTTTGTTTTGCTTTGCTTTTTGCACATGTAGGAACTTTTTACTGATTGATATTTTGGATAATTTGGATTTTGCTGTCTTCTTTTAAGTGGTGATGAGTTTTGCTCTGGCAATTGGTTAAATTACTGGTGGATTCTCTTGATTTTGCTAGGTGTGATTTTATTTTTTTGTTATGCTGCATCTATGTAGATTTTTGACTTCGGTCTTAGGACATGGCCCTTACTTTAGAACATGGTTCTTCCACTGCATAGACTTTCTAGTTTCTCAGTTTTATGCGTGAGGTGTTCAGTGGGAGTCTTCCCACTCTCACTGGGTCAGAATTCCCTACATGGTGTAACTTCTGATGTCCAGCATTTAGCCTTCATCACTAGCTCTCAACTAGCCTTGCAGAGTCTTGTTCTGCACATGCATAACACCTCTATTGACCAAGGATCTTCAGGGAATCCCAACAGAAATTTCTGGTTCTTAGCTCGTAAACAGCCCCTCTACCTCAGTGCCCTGCCTTGAAAACCTGGAGGAATTCAGGCTAATGAAGTACCCACAGGAAAAAGTTGAGAAAAAGAGAACACTCTTACACTTGTGTTCCTTACTGTGTCCAGCTATGATGAGGACTTTAGGGCAACTTGCCTAATTTCTCCTTGCTTCAGTTTCATCTGCAAAATGGGAATGATAGCAGTAACACTGATAGGGTTATATTGAGGATTAAATGAGATAATACACGTAAAGTACTCAGAGCAGTGCTTAGCATGTAGTGGGTACCATGTAAGAATTATCTGCTTTTTTTGTCCTGGTCCCACAGAGTTCATTTATGGCTCAAGCATACAGTGGCAGCCCCTAGAATTCAAGGCTTCATGATGAAAGAGGAATATTCTAGGCCCTTTTCCTGAGCTGCATGAGAAGTTCTTTGGATTATCCATAGATCAGGAAGGTAATCACACTCACTCTAGAAGAAACCACTCTAGAGAATAGATTCCTCCTAGGCACCAGCTGGGTTCTTCTGCAGTCACCATTTGCAAAAGCTCTACTCATTGCCACTGCCTCTGTGAAACCCGCTATGATTCTGTAGACTCAGGCATTACTTAGGATGGGATTACAGGGTTTACTTGAGGCATCTAGGTACTTCGGGGCTACTTGGCAACCACTGCAGTCTCAAGAAATTTCTCCTCTTGAGGTACTACTGATGTCCAATTCATTTCTTGCTTGCCTGAAAATTCGTGGTTTTTAAAACCTGAAATTTTATAAAGGCAACAGAAAGTTTCCCTGTGAATAACTGACCTGTCCAAATGAGGGCTGTCAACTACCCATCTCTTCTAATGGGGATAGTGGAGGAGCTTCTGTCTGAATCCCCTTTGGATTCTTCCTGCTGACTCATGTTCTGGATCCATGTCCAGGCTTGTATGGACAGGCCTCATCTGTGCCGCCCCTCAGTTCCTGAAATGCACTCACGGCTTGTCTCCATTTCTTTCAGAATCACATGAGAACATTATCTTTCCTGAAGCCAAAGTCTGACAAATTCATGGCAGTTTTACCAACGTTCTGCCCAAAGCTGCTCAAAATTAGATCTCCATTCCTTAGGCCACGTTAGCTGGGTGTCCATGCCTGGGTCTTTGTTTCTGTCTGTGCTCAGATGACCGCTAGTTCCAAAGACCCTGAGTGGAGTTCTCTAGTCAAAGAAAGTTTGGGAACTATAGGCTAAAAAGAATGAAACAGGATTATTTATCGCAGGGTTCTTCTTACTCAGTTCACTTGCATTGTGACTCTTTCGTATGCGGGAATTAGTGTTTGGTCATGTGTCCAGATCTGCGGTGAGCATCTTCTCGTGGGATCAGTGTCCTGCCCAGCCCACTTGGAGAAATGCTGGATTTGAGTCACAAGAACCGTAGTTTACCTTGGGGGAAGTTGAATACTAATGATTAATGTGTATGTGTATGTTCCTGTTTAGCCCTTTTATTTTCAATAAATGGTTCTCTGTTGGTACCTAAAGTGCTTGAGGGGGGAGTGGTGCAAGGAATACTCAGTAGTTTTCCTGTGATTTTTTGTTCTATAGCACTGAGGCCAGGCCTGCATAATAGAAGTGGATACAAACATTCGGCAGAAAAAAAGGGACACAAACAGCCGTGTTTTACCTCCTGCTTTAAGCAGTCCCATCATGCCGAGCTTGGGAGTGATTCCCCACCAGAGGGAAATGAGAACTGGGAGGCCTGCGGGAGTCATTGCATTCAACACTTTCATTTGGAAAATGGGGAAACTGAGGCCCAGGAAGGGGATGCTTGTACCAGCCTGGGCGGAATCGAGACCCTTTGAATGTCCAAGTGTGAGTGTGTGTTAGTCACTTGGTCATGTCCAACTCTTTGCAACCCCATGGACTGTAACCCACCAGGCTCCTCTCTCCATGGGATTCTCCAGGCAAGAATACTGGAGTGGGTTGCCATTTCCTTCTCCAGGGGATCTTCCTGACCCAGGGATCCAACCTGGGTCTCCCACATTGTGGGCAGATTCTTTACCATTTGAGCCACCGGGGAAGCCCAGGTATAATGTCCAGGTATAAGCCTATCCCTGAGTGCTTCTCAGATGAGGCTGCATTTTAGCGTCACCTGGGAAAACTTTAAAAATCCTGGTGTCTGGGCTGCATCCAGAGCAGTGAAGTCAGAACCTTGGGAGTAAGACCTGGGCATTAGCAGTTTTTAAATCTCGCCAGTGATCCCCCTGTGCTTCAGAGGGCATTGACACGCCCAGAAACCTAGGGGTTGACAGAGATATTTCAGAGGTACTGTGTGATGGCATAGGGCAGGAAGTCTCCAGGTCCTCGTGTTTCTCCTTTCTCAAAGTAGCTCTGCCTGCATCTCTTTATTTGTTGCTTCCCTATAAAATATAATTAGAAGGAAAGCTCTTATTGTGCTTCTCCAAATCACACCCTCCCACTTCACTGATGGGGAAGGGGTGACCTGCTCAACATCATGGAAACCTTTGACACAACCTGGATTCAAACCCCATCGCCTGACTATATCCCCTCCCCTCCGCTGCCACCACCCAGACTCTGCAATCACCTCTTGCCCTCAAATTCTTTTCTTTTTAAATGACTCAACACCCCCACAAAGTCATCCTCAAACCTCCTCATGCTTCCTTGTAATCCCACTGGCAGAGTCATGCTCTCCTGTGGACCAGCTTCTTTGTTTGGGGTTCTGCAGATTAATCAAGGATGGCCGGGGGTCATGGGGCACTTTGGGTATAGAGTTTATGTTGAGGGCTGTGAGCTGGGGTGGGGGGAGCAGCTGACATCGAATTAGCCTTCATTTTAAGTTTTGATGCAGCAATTATGACTTCTGAATAGCAGGGGTTGTTACTGAGGATGGTCGCCTCAGCAGTGCACATAATTATTATAATTACTGTGTACCTAATGATGCCTAATAAGGAGCGACACCGCACAGAGGCGCGGTGGCTGCTCAGCCTGGTGGTCTGGGCTCTGGAGGGGGAGCAGCTGGGGTTCTGATGCCCATGAGGGGCTTTAACAGGGACGCCGGGCTGCCTGATTGCTGGAGATCAGGGTTGCACAGTGTGCGGGAAGAGAAAACTCCCAGAAAGAATGTGCTGGCATCAGCTCAGAGGCAACCAGTGTGGATGTGGCTGAACAGAAGCCATCCTTCTGCAGTCATTGAATTCATGGTCTTATGTTCATGCTAATTCCCTGTCTTCAGGGAATCTGCTTAGGAAAGACAGACATGAATGGCACTTCATTGACTAGACGTATGTGTGTGTGTATTTATTTAAAAAAATCACTAATTTTAATAGAGGAGTGTGTGCCAAGCAGTGTCCATTCTTCACCTCATTTAAATGTTGCAACAGCCCCATTTCACAGATTGGGAAATTGAGGCCCTATGATCATCCCAATGGCAAACACGGTGGCCATTTATTAAGCACTGTAATATCTGCCAGGCACTATACTTGCATCTCTCACCTTGAAAGTGAAAGTTGCTCAGTTGTGTCCAACTCTTTGCGACCCCATGGATCATACAGTCCGTGGAATTCTCCAGGCCAGAATACTGGAGTGGGTAGCCATTCCCTACTCCAGGGGATCATCCAACCCAGGGATCAAACCCAGGTCTTCCACATTGCAGGTGGATTCTTTACTACTTGAGCCACCAGCAAAGACCTATTTCACCTTATCCCAACAATAATCCCATTAGATAGGTTTTGTTATCATTGTTTCTTATTTATTCTCATAATACAGATGAGAAACTGAGGCATGGGGAGGGAAAATGACTTGCCCAAGGTCATACAACTGTTCACGTCAAAGCCAGCAGCCTAACATCTTTTTCTCTTCCTTAATTAACATGTTTTAAATGACGAGAATATGCCAGGCACAGACCAAGCAGATTACACTCTAGTTGGGAAAGACAAAACAAAATCAAATTAACAAGTAAATATATAATATTTAGGATATAAACAGGATAATAGGACAAGAGGATGAGCAGGAAGAGTGTCTGTCTTGATATTTATTTATTATTATTATTTTGAAATTTATTTATTTGGTTTCACCAGATCTTAGCTGCAAATACAGGCTCTTTAATTGAGGCCATATAGGATTTAGTTCCCTGACAGGAATCAAACCCAGGCCCCCTGTGTTAGGAGTACAGTGTCTTAGCCACTGGACCACCAAGGAAGTCCCAGAAAGAGTTCTATCTTAAGACAGACAATGAGGACATCATTAATCATGTCAATTTTGGGAAAAGACTTGAATGCAGTGAGAGGAAAAGCCACATAGATGTTTCAGGGAACAGTGGTTTAAGCAAACACAGAGCCAGTGCAAAGGCCCTGAGGCAGGAACACATGAAGCATACTCAACAGAAGGCCAGAGTGATGAACTAGACTGAGAGGGAGAGAGTTGCAAGGAAAGATCAGAGAAGTGGTGAGAAGTGGTAAGAAGTCAGATGCTATAAAGTCTTACAGATGAGGTTAAGGACGTGGCATTTTATTCTAAATGTATGGGAAGCCCTAGGAGGGTTTTGAGCAGAGGTGGGAATTGGCCTTACATTGGTTTTATTTGGCTGCTGTGTATGTGGAAAATGGACTGTGAGGGCTCCAGAGATGACTGACTCAGACCAAGAGGAAAGCAGTGGCAGTGATGAGCTTGATTCTGCATATGTTTTGAAGGAAGGACTGACTTGATGACAGTCTGGGTGTGGGGTGAGAGAGAATAGGCATGGCCATTGATGAGTCCTGGCCATCTTAGTCTGCTTTAGGAGATCCTGAGAGCAGGATTCCAGAGCAAGGAAGTTATGTGAGAAGTGCTTCCAGGAAGCACCCAGGGGGAGAGCGCTGAGCTGGGAAAGGAACACAGCCAGTAAAGATGCCGAACTGAGAAATTACCACTGTGGGCTTTGCTGTTGTTGTTTAGTCATGATGTCATGTCTGACTCTTTGTGACCCCGTGGACCTCCTGCCAGGCTCCTCTATCCATGGATCCTCAGCTTATTTTGGCTGGGGGCTGCGGGAGAATCAGGGGCACACATCTGAGACACAAGGGGTGAGGGGCTGAGTCCCCATCCATCACACTGTGTGCTGTCCCCCAGAGTCATAGGACTTTGTAGCAAGCAAGCAAGCAGCTTCAGGTGTGGAGATTAGTGCCCAGGGGATGGGATGGGATGGGATGAGGCACTGTCTGCTCAGTTACACCAGGTTTTCAGCCAGACAATTGGATAAATGGCCATGCCATCTCCTGAGACACGAACTTGTGGTTTAGACAAATGCTGTGCACGGGACCTCAGGCTTTATTTGGACCAAGAGTCAGCAAACTCCAGCCTGTGGGCCAAATTCTGCCCTCTTGCATCATGGTATTTAAAGGTTTATTGGAACCCAGCCACGCTCCTTCATCTCCTTCTTGTTTAAGGCTGCTTTTCCTGCAATGGCAGAGTTGAGCACTGGGATGCAGACCGTGTAGCTCTAGAAGCCAAAAACACTATCTGGTCCTTTACAGGAAAAGTCTGTCAACTTCAGATTTAGAGGCGAAGAGAAAAACCCACATTCTAGTCTAGCTTCCTTTGGAATCCAGACGCAGGGAGTAAGGCACTTGGAGGACCAGTGATTGCAGAGGCCATCTCTGTCTCCAGGGCTGCGTGGCGGGTCAGCTGCTTCCTATGTGAAAGTTGCCTGCCTCTCCATAGACTGAGAACCACCCGACGACGCACATCGAAGTTCGCAGGGTTTGTCCTTCCCTCATTTCCGCCTGCCCTTGGCTTTGAACACCTGGGTCAGAAGAATGCTGCTTTCTCTGGATCTTCATTAACATTGTCGCAGGTTACTTCTATCTAACTCGCAGGTGGTCTGTTTTAATATCCGATCCCTTGGAGAGGGGTTCTGATTGGCTCATCTTGGGCCGCCCCCTCTTCCAGTCCAATCAATGATGGCAGAGGTGGAGCCTCTTGGTAGGTAGGAGTTGGGCGGTAGGAAGGTAGCACAAAATAGAGCCTTTATAAAACCCATAATTCAGATAATCCGAGTTCTGGGCTCTATTTCTCCACCTACCAGGCTGGGTGACCTTGGCAAAGAACCTGATTTTTCTCAGCCTTAGTTTCTTCACCTGGTTGGTTGTAAGGACAACGAACGACAGCCCTGGAAGTAAGTTGGCAGGAAGAGACATCCCATCAGGGTTGTGAATAAGCTTAAGCCCTCATGGACTGGGCACCCAGAAGGAGATCCTGACATCTGGTGCTGTTCTGTTTGTAACCACTCACACCAGGGACCCTCTGCACTCTCATCCCAGGACTTCTCTGGCCCTGCCCCATTTCCCTCTCTCTCCCTCCCCAGTCCACACTGCGAGCTGCTGCGGGCTGGGACCCGGCCTCCCGGTACTGGGACATTGTCCCTGCCGCGGAAATAAGGCGAGCTCAGCTGGCCTTAGTCAATTGCTTCGTACAAATCTGCAGGTGCTCGCGGATGCTCTGACAAGGGGTGGGATGCGCGAGATCACCATTTCCAGCGCAGGCACAGCTCCAGGTGCCCGAGGCTGTAAAAACCGGCCGGCAGCCCAGCTGTGAGGTGTGCGGTCCTGAGAAACTAATTCCCCACGTTCTCACTCGCGGAAGGAGAACAGGTGTTTCCTGAAAGCAGGGCCTCTCGCTCTCAGCGCTCTATGGACATTTTGAAGCTGATCGGTCTTCATTGCGGGAAGCATCCTGTGCGCTGAGCGATGAACGGCACCCTCCCCGGCCGCCACACACTGATGAGGGTCCTGACGCCACCACCCCTCCAGTCGTGACAAACAAAAATGTCTCCAGACAGAGCCAAGTGCTCCCCGCAGCCCGGGGCTGGGAGGGGGGGTGGGGTGCAAAATCACCCCAAGTGAGAACCACTGCCTTAGAGGATGACGCTTGGAGTGGTGTCCTGGGACAGATCCCATCAGACAGCCAGGAGGCCCACCTGGGCGAGGTTGCTGGAGGGGATGAGAAAGGGGAGGGCTCAGGCCTGGCCAAAGAGGGTCCCTCCAGTGGGCAGAGATGAGCACCCTGGGGAAGTGATAGGGGACAGTCATTGTGAATGCCCCAGCAGGCTGCATGGGAGGTGATGTGGGAGTGGGCTGCATTAGGAAGTAGAGCAGAGGGGGAGTTCCAGGTGATGGAGAAAGCCTGAGCAAAGGCCCTGGGGCATGAAATGCATGTGGGACAGTGTGAAGACAAGCCTGGGCCCTGTTAGTGGAGGGAGTGGACATAATAATTAAAGCAACACACAGCTGCCTTATTTTTGAGGGCTGACCATGTGCCACGTGTTTCTGAAGCCCTCTATTTACCATCTCATTTAATCCTCAAGAAATCCCTCTGAGATTCAACTACTGTTCTCATCTCACAGGTAAGGAAACCAAGGCTCTGGATGTTGTAGGGTTTGCCAAGGCCACACAGCCCATAAAGGCAGGGTCAAATGTCAAGGCCAGGCTGCTGATGATCTGGCCTCACTCAGCCCTGCTCTTCTCTGCCCTCAGAGGTGGGTGGGAGTGAATACCAAAGGCTTCCCCGAACTCCTCAAACACAGGGCTAGTCCACCAAGTGAATGAATGAGCATGTGAATAAATGAATGAGTGAACAGAAATCACTTTCCCCCTAGACTTCTGGCTCCACCTGCCATCCACAGTCCTCTCCCTGGGTACCCTCTAGCCTTGGGGACATCTGTGGCATCTTCATGTTGGCCCTTGTTTGGAGGGTGATCCAACACGAGTGCTCCGTAAGAAGTGGTCACATTTTCCTCCCTGGCTGGGGTAGGGGGGTAATGTTTGAAGAAGAGAGAGAGAAACAGCTAGACACCAGGTAGAACTTCCAAGTACTATTAAACACTGTGGGCCCTGAATGAGGAGCTGGTTACCTGTGAGGCCAGAATCCTGGGGTGTGGAGCCAGGGAGAGCTTTGTCACATACCCCTACCACTTCTGCCCCTCGCTGGGCTCAGTTCCTGGCCTCAGAATGGCCCCTGATGCAAGCCAAGAGGGACCTCCATTCCCCTCTCCCACAATCCTATCCATTTTCTCCTGATTTATTCAGCTGTGCCCTCTGTACTCAGCCACTTGGGTACAAAGTGATTTCAGTTTACATGCACTGTACTCTCACTTACCTCTCCTGGAAATTTCAACGTGGAGCCTCATTCAGGTCTCTGGGGAACTTTCTGATTCAAATTTCATTTGATTCAAATTCTGAGAGTGTGTCTTGGCAGGGCCCTAGCTTGCCGTCGTCCTCGTTATGCTCAGAAGTCAGAAACGGTGGGAGGCGGGGGCAGGGAGCCCCAGAGGTCTCATTTGGGGACAGATGCTGCCGCAGGCCTCTGCTATGTGCCGGGCTTCTTATTACAGGCCACGTGGGAGCTTTCGTCCATGGTCTCTCCAGGCAGAGTCATACATCTGGCAGCATCTTGGAGCCCAGCCTCTGTGGGCCGCATCTGTCCTCAGTTTCCCTATCTTCAAAACGGAAATTACAGTAGCATCTCAGGATGAAGAGATCTTTTAATGTGTTTTCCAAGTTGCAGCGCACTGTCTGTATCTTTAGGAGTTTTACTGTGGCTACACGCTACCTGTGGGCTTCCCAGCTGGCTCAGATGGTAAAGAATCCATCTGCAATGTGGGAGACCTGGGTTCGATCCCTGGCTTGGGAAGATTCCCTGAAGGAGAGCATGGCAACCTACTCCAGTATTGTTGCCTGGAGAATCCCCATGGACAGAGGGGCCTGACGGGCTACAGTCCATGGGGTTGCAAAGAGTCAGACATGACTGAATGACTAAGCCCAGCACACTTGCTACCTGTACTGTATTTATTTATGATTGGTTGTTATTTATAAAAACCATTTTTAAAGAAAAATTATTTGTCTGGCCTTTGGACAGCAAAGAGATCAAACCAGTCAACCCGAAAGGAAATCAACTCTGAATATTCATTGGAAGGACTGATGCTGAAGCTGAAGCTCCAATACTTTGGCCACCTGATGCGAAGAGCCGACTCAGTGGAAAAGACCCTGATGCTGGGAAAGATTGAAGGCAGGAGTAGAAGGGGATGATGAGAGGATTAAATGGCTGGAGGGCATCACTGACTCAATGTACATGAGGACAGCCTCCAAAGGGACACAAGGATGTCTAGAAACTTGAGAGAAATGGAGCCATTAATGGCAAAGGAGATATTTCTCTGCCCTGCCTCATTTTACTTGCATCTAATTTTGTCTTGGGAGAAGGCAATGGCACCCCACTCCAGTACTCTTGCCTGGAGAATCCCATGGATGGAGGAGCCTGGTGGGCTGCAGTCCATGGGGTCACCAAGAGTCGAACACAACTGAAGCAACTTAGCAGCAGCAGCAGCAATTTTGTCTTCATAATCACACTCTAAAGTGAATATTATCAACCAGTTCTTGGGGTGGAGAAACCAAGTCTCGAAGTCAAGTGATGCATTCAGCAGCACACAGCTGGTGAATGTTGGAGCCAGGACTCAAGCACAGGTACCCTGACCCCCAATCTTATGTTCATTCCATAAGATGAGGCTGCAACGGGTGTGCGTGGGGTGGGGTGGCAGGAAGAAGGTTGCCGCCTAGCATTTGCCAGTAGTCTTTTTCTATTCCCTGGGCACAGATTGCATCCATATCAAGACACAGACGTTCTGAGCTCAGAAATTGTCCTCTTTTCTTTCCCTGAGTCACTCAGAACCAAACTGTGGGGTCCTCTCTCACATCCTACATCCGATGCATCAGCAAATCTCTCAGCCCCACCTCTTGCCACCTGCTCCATTGCTATCCCTAGTATTCCTCCTGGTTGGCTGAGCAGACCCTCGCTGGTGTTCCTACCTCTCTAGAGGCCTTCCCAGGACTCCCAGCTTGACTGACAAAGGGCCCAAGTCCCTTTCTGCATCCTGCAAGCGCCCACATCTGGGGCCTCAGGCATGTCAGGTATGGCTTCCTCTTCTTCTTTCTCTTTATTAAATAACAAATGCATTGCAATGCTCTTTACACTGTGCTGAAATGGAATTCATAGATAACATAACCTATCTATACACATCATTTAAATAAATCCATATAAGCCAT
Source organism: Odocoileus virginianus (assembly GCF_023699985.2). Lineage (NCBI taxonomy): Eukaryota > Metazoa > Chordata > Mammalia > Artiodactyla > Cervidae > Odocoileus > Odocoileus virginianus. The sequence continues at coordinate 40,854,228 of NC_069693.1, read as the reverse complement.
ATAATGTCCTAAGTATACTCTAGAGGCAACTAATTTATAATAAAATAACAATTACCTCAGAACATAAATATTCCAGCCCAACTCTCCTGCAAGGCACAGTGAAGGCGTCCGAGCCTGCAGCAGACGCAGGCAGACTTCCCATGAATGGACCCTGTTGATGCAGACTGATGCTGTGCGGGTGCTGATGCAGACTCAAGCTCTACAAGCAGTTTGGCTTTCAGTGATGTGTATATGTGCTCAGCCAATCAGTTGTGTCTTTGTGATCCCATGGACTGTAGCCTTCCAGGCTCCTCTGTCCTTGGAATTTTCCAGGCAAGAATACTGGAGTGGGTTGCCATTTCCTACTCCAGGGCATCTTCCCGACACAGGGATTGAACCCACATCCCTTGGGTCTCTTGCATTGGCAGGCAGACTCTTTACCACTGGAGACACCTGGGAAGCCCCATTCAGTGATGAGGTTCCCATAGAGAGGACCAGTTCCTGATAAAGCTCCTGATAGAATAGAGTATAACTTCCTCTTGATTTACACACAAACAGCAATCTTAGAAAGTTCAGTGTAAAATAATATTGTGCCAAAAATAAAAACCTTTGATATTAAATGTGAAATCAAGTGAGAGTCTAGGTGCCAAGCATTATACCTAAGTTTTTCACCTGCTTTGATGTTTAGTGGATAAACTCTTTGTGTGAAGAGCTGTCCGCACTTTGCAAGGGAATCTGGCATGCAGATCCTAACCTACTAAATGCTGTTAACACACCCCAATCTTTGTGAGAAGCAAAAACATCCCTGTATGATTTTAACCTCCCCACCACCATGTGTGATCAGGCTACCCTGAGTTCTTCTCCAACTTCCTTCTCTGCCATGTCCCTCCTCACCTATTGGACTCCAGCCACACTGGCCTTATAATCTGAGTGAGGAATGCTCTGGGTGGGTGGAATAGCAGTGCAAAGGTCCTGAGGTGGGAGTGTGTCTGGCGTGGCTCCCAAACAGTAGAGACCAGCACGGCCAGCACGGGATGAGTGAAGCAAGAGGTGAAAGCAGAGACAATGAGAGCTTGAATTAGGACCTTTGAGATCATTAAAAGGACCAACATTTAAAATAAAAAATGAAAAAATAAATAAATAAAAAATGGTGGCTTCTTTTGATATGTAAGGAGATTTGGCAAAACTGGGTCTCCATCCTTCCCTATCTGCTTAGCAACCATTGGCTAGCTTTGGCCCTTACTGGAGGAAACTTTGCTCTTCAATTTACCACAAGCCCCACCTGTCCCTATTGCCCCATACCACCGCTTGCTTTGCTCATGAATGTTCCCTGTCTGCCCCTGTAGGCACTTGAGATTGTAACCCCTGGTGAGGGGAGGGTGCTGGGAAATACAGCGGGGGTGGGGATGAAAGGAGAAAGTAGTTCCCCCTTCCTGGCTCTGGAGAAAACAACCCCAGGCTCCAGAGAGGCTGAGGATGAGGTCTCCTCCCGACTGCAGCCTTGTGCTCCAGGCCGCCTGCTGAGAAAGCGTCTCAGCAGGGGAGGCCAAGGCAGGGGCACCCGTGAGGACGTCTCGAGGAAATAGTGAAAATATTTTCCCAGGGAAAGCCAACACTGCTATTTGTTTTCGTTGCTTAAATTATATGTGTTATTTATTTTTTAAGTGGTCTGTCATTATTGGTGAATGGGGAAGCACCCAGCCTCACAACACAACCAAAATTTTAGATATTGTAAATGTAGTTATTAACAAATGAGCTTTTCATCTTTGGGGAAGGCGCCCTATGTGAAGCCCTGGGGGCTGGGATTCTCGTTAATGGGTAATTACAGCCCATGAGGAGGGGGTGGCTTGGGTCTTGGGAAACAGACAGGGTGGGACTTTTCAGATCCTCTGTGTCTAGGATCTTGGATCCATGTGTATACTCATTCAAAAATATGTACTGGGTGCCTGCTTTGTATGAGGTACAGTTCTGCAAGCTGAGAAAAAAGCAATGATATTAATATGAGCAACAAAAACCACCACTGGGCACCATTCTGAGTGTTCTACATGTTTCCTCCTTTGCTCATCCCAATAGTCCTGTGAGGTCAAGTTATCCCCATTCTACAGATGTGGAAACTGAGGCACAGGGAGAAACAAGAGACACGGGCCTCCTTGATAAGGGAGACAGACAACAAATGGGGAATTTCAGTGTCGTGAAAAAAGTGGAGCAAATTCGGGTGATGGAGAAGGCCCTGGAGAGGCCAGAGAGGTCTTCGGCGAGGAGGCGGTGGTGAGAAGGAGCCAACCCCAGAAAGATTTTGGGGAAAGAAGAGCAAGTGCCAAGGCCCTGAGGTGGAAATAACCATGCGGTGAGTCAAGAAACAGAAAGAAGGAGGCTGGAACAGAGGGGGTGGGTGTGGTTTTGCTGAGGAAACCGAATGCACTCTGACTCTGGGCTTTCCAATGGCCTAGGGATAGTTATGTGCTGGGGACCCCAGCTGCCTAGGCCGGGGGTGGGAGGATGGGTGGAGGCGAGTGGAAAGAACACTTGGGTATTTGAGCTGTCCCTCACATGTGGGGGGCTGATCAAGGAGGTGCTTCAGGCTGGGTTCATTTTTTAAAAATTTATTTTACTGAAGTGTAGTTGATTTACAGTGTTGTGTTAATTTCTGCTGTATAGCAAAGTGATTTCAGTTATACATATGTTTACATTCTTTCTCATATTCTTTTCCATTATGGTTTATCATAGGATATTGAATATAGTGATGGCTTCCTAGGTGGCACAGTGGTAAAGAATCCACTGGCCAATGCAAGAGATGCGGGAGATGTGGGTTCAATCCCTGGGTCAGGAAGATCCCCTGGAGAAGGAAATGGCAACCCACTCCTGTATTCTTACCTGGGAAATCCCAGGGACAGAGGAGCCTGGCAGACTACAATCCATGGGGCCACAGAGAGTCGGACAGGACTGAGTGACCACACACTGAATGTACTTCTGAATGCTATATGGTAGGACCTTGGTGTTTATCCATTCTATAAAAAAGTAGTTTGCATCTGTTAATCACAAATCCTTCCCTCCTATATGCCCCCTCACCCCCGCCCCAGGCTGGGTTTCTAAAGTAGAGTTGAAGGACATCTCCCCTTGCCCCCTACCTTTTCCACTTAGGAATTTCTTGCAACTCTTGTTACATATACAGATTCTTGGGTTCACTGTATCCTCTTAAGGCCACATGTCTTGACGTAGAGCCCCGGAGCCTACAGGTTGACCTGGAGGATTCTGGAGCACATGGGAATTTGAGAGCTGGGTAGCCAAGAATTCCTGAGTAGAGACCAAGCATCCAGGGAGGAGGGAGGTGAGACTCTCCCTCTGGAACCTCATAGCTGCTCAGGGCTTCCTGCTACCAGGGGCCCCATCGAGGGGGGCCTTTCACATGCTGGGTAGAGGGGCTCCTTACCACATGACCAGTGAGCCCGATTGATGGTGGTTTTAGTCCAGAGCCAAGGGGCTGGAGTGGGGACACTCTGAGCTGAAGGTACCACCTGCAAGGCTGGGTCACCGGAGAGGAGCCGACTTCAGGGCGTGCGAGCTCAGCTGCTTCAATTGTGTCCAACTCTTTGTGACCCTGTGAACCATAACCCACCAGGCTCTTCTGTCCATGGAACTCTCCAGGTAAGAATACTGGAGTGGGTTGCCAGGCCCTCCTTCAGGGGATCTTCCTTCCTTACCCACAAATCAAACCTGCACCTCTTACGTCTCCTGCATTGGCAGGTACCTGGGAAGCCCCGACTTCAGTGCAGAGACCCCTAAATGCAAAACAGGACCAAAGGGCCCCAGTGCCAGGAAGTTTTAGTTCAGGACAGTGAAGAATTTTGCAACAGCTGGAGCTGTCCAACAGCTAGAGATGTGGACTTCCGGGCCACGCAGACCAGGGTGTCATCTTAGCTCTAGATTGTCAGATCTTGAACCAGAGATTAGCCTCCTGCTGCCTAAGCTTTCTTATCCATAAAATGGGGACAATTATAGCAGCCTCTCATGAGGATGAAACGAGTCAACACGTGGACAGTGCTACAATGCACACAGCACACATTCAATAAATGCCAGCTGCAGTTGGCATTATGTTCTTACAACTACGAATGGAAGGACTTGCCTCTGTAGACTGATCAACCTCCTGTGATGATGGAGGTGGTCTGTAATGCTCTCTGTTGATCTGAGGGGCATCTGGAAGACCCTTCCGCCTGAAAGCGAGGTTTCCGTCTGCCTGCTATAGTCATGGGTCAAAATGGTGCTGGCTTTGCCTTCCAGTTATGGCCTCTCTCTGGGGCATCTCCTAGGGAACTGGGAGGATAAACAGGGAGACCCAGTATTTAGGCTCAGCTCGGCTATGGTGGGCTCTCTCATCATCTGGTTGCCATTTGTCATTGGAGTGTTGTTCCCCATCACTGAACATCACCGAGTTATCCAGAATTCTCAGGCCTTTGAGGAAGTGTGCCAAGCTCAGTAGCATGGCTTGAATCAGGCGAGAATCTTTTTCTGGAGGGCTCTGCATCTGGGGACTGTATGTTCCTCAATCCATAAACACCCCTGGCAAGCACTTCTGGTTCGTTCTGAGACTGGGTTCTATTTGAGGAGCGTGTTCTGTGGACACTGAGTCGGCAGTTCAGGGTCTGATAATGATGAAGATAAAGATGAAGAGAAGGAGGAGGAAGGGGAAAGAGAAAATGAGGAAGAGGATGACCAGGATTACTATTGCATCTCTGGTTTCTGGGCACTCACATTGTATCAGAGACCCAAACAATGCTCCACACCCATGATCCTGGCCAGTCTCTGCAGTAACCCTACAAGGCAGGGACTGTCATCTCCACTTTATTGAGAAGGGAACTGAGTCCTATAGAATTGAAGCTCCATTTTCAAGGCTACCAGAAAAGCAGTAGGCAGAGCCAGGATTAGAACTTAGTTCTGGGTGTCTGTGCTTTTAATCACTGAGCATCGCTGTCTGGATGCAGCTGTCCCGGTGACCTCGGTCCATTGGGCAGTTGAGACTGACTCCTCGAGAAAGAAGGACCAATGCGGGGCACAAGCTTGATGCCAACTGAGTGAGCCCAACACGGAGCCCTGGAGGGCTATGGAGCATGAAAGGAGAGACCTGGCCATACAGGCTGCCTCTAAGGAAAGATCTCCTTCCTCCCCAAGATCGGACTGGACTACTCCCTCGGCGTCTCACGCTCCCTTGGTATTGCCAGCCAAGGCAGCGATAACCACTTGATTTCAATGGAAATCATTTGTTTTTTCCTCCTTCCCAACTGCCTCTCCTCTGAGACCCAGGTGTTAATGAAATCAAACAAAATGAAAATGGGTAAATTATTGCAAAGCTATGAACACCTCCGCGGGCCACGCCTCACTAGTTTCCAATACCACCTCATCCGGGAGGCTGCCGGAGAAGCCGAAGCAATTTTGTCCCATGGGCGAGGTGCTGGAAGGGAGGGACAAAAAAGACAAGATATTGCAATCAGGAGGTCGCTGACCCAGGCTTTTGTGTAATTATAGAATTTCATTTCGGGCCAACTGGACTGACGGCTGAGCTCGTTGGCAAATTAGTAGAAAAAAATAAAGCAATTTTTAGCATCCTCGAAAGAGTCCCCACCCCAGTGGGGCACCAGGGGCCCAGGGTGAGGGAGGAAGGGGACGGATGGAGAAGAGAACCAAGATTGGAAGCAGCCAGTCAATAAGATTTTACAAGGCTGATACATTTTAATCTAAGACCTGGAGCATGTGCCCAGCGCTGTCCCAAGAGAATGGGCCCTGCTACCTTCAGAACTGGAGATGCTGAGACTAATGGCTGCCTATTTCTCCCAGAATTAGGGCGGGTGGAGGTTAGTTCCAAACAGTGCCCGGATCAATCTGACTCACATTCTTGGCTTTGCCTCACTTTTTTCTTTCCTCGTAACATGGGGAGCAAGAACATTCACCTCGTAAAGTTATAACAGCCCAGTCTATCAGAGATGGGAAAGTGCTCTGCCCATTAAAATGAAATCTGGTATTGCTTGTTATTACACTTTCCAGGCTTTTACTCTGAAAATTGCTTTTGATTATTCACAAATATATCTAGCATTGAGTGTTACTCTTCACCCTTATCACATATTACCTTTATTATGCTTTGCTGTATCTGCTCCTGTACCAATTGTCTAAGTGTCTTGTTGACAGTCTTTTTTATTTTTTAAAACTTTTTATTTCGTTATGGAGTATAGCTGATTAGCAATGTTGAGGTAATTTCAGGTGGGCAGCAAAGGAACTCAGCCGTACATACACATGTATCCATTTACCACTGATGGCTCAGTGGTAAAAAATTCGCATGCCAATGCAGGAGACCAGGTTCAATCTCTGGGTAGGGAAGATCCCCTGGTAAAGGAAATTGCAACCTACTCCAGTATTCTTGCTGGGAAATCCCATGGATGGAGGAGACTGGAGGGCCACAGTCCATGGGGTCGTAAAGAGTCAAACACAATAGCGACTAAACAACAGCAATTCTCCCCTAAACTCGCCTCCCATCTAGGCTGCCACGTAACAGTGAGGAGAGTTCCAGGTGCTATACAGTAGGTCGTTGTTGGTTATCCATTTTAAATATAGCAGTGAGTACCTGTCCATCCCAAACTCCCTAACCATCCCTTCCCTCTGTCCTTCACCCTGGAAACCAGAAGTTTGTTTCCTAAGTCTTTGACAGTCTTCTTTAGATCATCTTATTTTAAACATTTTTTACTTAAATTCCTTGGCTAGATTTATGCCAAGCCAAACATCCATGAACTCAGAGATTTTATGGGCCAGTAGTGTATTTTCTAAAACAGATGACAATAAATATCTATTATCATTAAACATACTGCTTTTGCAATTTCAGATCCACATGATCCACAGAGCCACAGATCCACATGATCAGATCCACATGACCTTCCCAGCGGTGCTGAAGGACCAGTTTCTCTTCTTCCAGCTCACGTTGGTGGAGGCACAGTCCATTTCACGAGGCTATCATGCAGTTCCCTCCACATACTCCTTGCCACCAGAACAGGTTTTTTCTTGTTTGTAGAAATGAGTCCACAGACCAGGAATTTGGATATTGTGGCAATTCCCAAGTTATTGACAATTCCAATAACATTTTCTCAATATTTACTTTCAGTTTCTATACTAGGCATCAATCAATAAGAAAGAGTTCATGGCCCTGCAGTGATCATTGGTCACATTTGGAGCAGCCCAGGTGTGCAATACTGGAACACACTGATCTTGGGGAGAGAGGGTCCAAAGAAGAATCAGCAGATTCAGTCAGCAGGGACTTAGAATTTCTCAGCCTCAGTTTTTCTGTCTATAAAATGGGTCAAACTGATGTGGCTCCCAGACTGCTGACCTTCATTCTCCTGCACCAAAGACTTTATTCATCCTGGGAATGTCCCTCCTCTGGACCCATTACAGGGAATGGAGAGAAACTTCACAGGAAGACCAGAGTATTAAACAGATGAATGTGAAATTCAAGAGATAATTCTTCTTCTGTTCCCCCTGCAGTGGAAGCACAGAGTCTTAACCAGAGAACTGCCAGGGAACTTCTCCTTGCAGGGTTATTAATATGTCTGTCTTAGAAGGAAAGTTCTTAAGGATCAGAGCGAGGATGAAACTTTCTTGAAGACATCCAGCCAGGTGGTGGATCCAGAACACAAACCCAGAGGCGCCTGACTCCAAAGTGCTGTGGATCACTCCACTTGGGAAGCAGGATCCTCACTTCACACCTCTTCCTCGTCAACCAGCTAGAGGGTGAGGTAAACAGCAAAGCTGAGTGAGGCACCAGCAAGGGGTCTGCATTCACCTCAGCCCATTCAGGGTTTCCCACTAATATCTGCTGATGAGCCAGCCCAGTGAATGCTTGACAGATGTGGTTCTTGATGGTCCCAGGAAAGTCTAGAGGGAACTTGGGATGTGTCTGAATTCTAGAAAAGACTGGGGAGAAAATTGCAGTTGGGTTTGTCGGTTCTATAGGAGGGGCGGTGCCTGGGCATCTGGGAATAGGAAGATCCTCTGTTGTTAGGTCACTGATGATTTGATCACAAACGGCAGCTCTGAAAGTGCCCAGAAGGAGTAGGGGCATAAGAGAAGTTATCAGAGAGCGTCCCTGCCCTCCAGAAACTAGGAGCAGGGAGAAGCCATGGAGTGGTTAGAGAGTATTCTGAGTAATATAAGATGTTATGAAATTCTAGACACAACTGGTATTGTGAAGAGAAAGAGACTGGAAATCAGAGTAATCTGGGAGGGCTTCCTGGAGGAGGTGAGACTTAATCAGGATCTTAGAGGAGAGAGTATGTTAGCCAAGACTCAGAGCTGTAAAGGTCAGAAATCTCATTAAAACAAAATTAAAAAGAAAAAAAAAGGGTGGTGGAGGTGGTTCATAAAATCCAGAAGCTCAGAGTAAAGCATATGCACCCAGGTGCTCCAACAACGTGATCTGAGCACTGTATCTGTCCTTTTCTTAGCTTTGCATCCCTCTGGGTTGATATAATTGTTTAGTAGCTGCCCACATGGGGCTGGAAAGGTGCCCCTGGAAGCTCCGGGTTGCAAGGTCCTTGTACCTTGTGCCTGGAAATGTCCCCATGGGATTTTAATTTATGGAGGTGACTGAGTGACGACATGAAGAGGTCTTTGCCACTGAAAGAAGATGTTTATTACTTTCAGTTCCCAAGCAGAGGAGCCTGCATCACCACACAGCCACAGAGAGAAGCACTATTTTCACTGGGAGTCCGCAGGAGTGGGGACAAGTTCAGGCCAGAACTTTTACTGGGGTTTTTCAGGAAAGGTAGGACAGGGAAACAGCTTGAGACTGGCTAATCTGAATAATCCTCATGACTTTGGGGTGTGGGAGTGGTCCCTGGTTTCTGGTATTTGGCCCTGGATTGTTTTAGGGCAAGGGTAATGTTGCCTTGGTGGGTGAGAGTTAGATGAAGGAGGTGGTTGGAGGGTATGGGGTTGGGATTGGTTGGGTGTATATGGCAGTACATGTCCACAGATGAGTTGTTTATTATCTCTAGGAATTACCTAGCCTTGGGATGAACAGTCCCTCCACAGTCAATGAGGCCAGATGTATTCAATGCTGGAGTATCAAGAGCACAGAAAATAAGCACATATAGTTAATATGGTTGACCTTATAATGAATGGATGCCAAATAGTCAAGTATAGAATCTAAGGAAACATAGGTGGGAGCCACTCCTTTTCAAATTTTTAAAAATACTTTAAAACAATTTTAAAGGTTTCATTACATTTATAGTTATTACAAAATATTGGCTATATTCCATGTGTTATAAAATACATTCCCATAGCCTGTCTTATACACAGTATTTTGTGCCTGCCACTCCCCAATCCCTGTATTGCCCCTCTCTCCCCTTCACACCAGCAACCACTAGTTTGTTCTCCGTGAGTGGAGCAGTTTTTTCTTGATAACAAACGAGGCTGGGAGTGGCCCTCAACCCAAGATGAACAGGAGTTGGTGGATAAGTACCCCAACTCCCTTGCCCTCAGGTGCATGCATCATACAGCGGCGGCTTGCTCACTGCTGCATCTGAACTGGCTTCCTTCCTATCCTTCTGTCAGTTCCCCCTCCCCTTCCCAGTGCTTCCTGGGTTCACCTCTTTAACTGCTTGCACTCAAATTTTTAGTGTAGGGGTGGTTTATGGGAGACACCCAGCATAAGACACGTGCCCCTAAACTCCCAGCGTGGTTCTCATCTCATTCCAGGGAGCAGGGGGATGGGGTGGGGCCTGTAGACTCCATGACTCAGCCAGCCGCCAGCCAGAGGCATCAGGCCAGCCCCTACACCTGATCTCTTGTGCACACGCCATGGCTTGGGGAATGGCAGGTCTTCCATGTCTCATTCCTTTTCTTCCCTCCTCATGAGTCAAAGCACTCTCTGCTCAGGGCGACAACTCTCAAAGCTGACAATTTTCTCACTTCTCCATGTTCCTCTCAAACGTTTCCGCATCTCTTATAGACTGGAGTGGGTGATGGGCGATACTCATAGGACCTATTAAGTCACTTCATAAGGAGTCTGAAGACTCTAGAAGAGCATCCTACTACTCTTTTATAGATTATGGAGACACTTATCACCTATTGTGTGATAGCTTAGCTCTGGGGCCTCAGTTAGGGAGAAAAGTCCCATTTGCCAGCTTGTTTCAATGTCTAGATGACGTTTCTTTGAACATAATGGCCTGAAACTAGAAATTAACTACAGGAAAAGAGGTGAGAAAAGAATGATTACATGGAGACTAAAAAAAATGCTACTAAAAAATCAATGAGTCAATGAGGAAATCAAAAAGGAAAAGAAAATACTTGAGACAAATGACAATGAAAATACAACCACACAAAATCTGTGGGATGCAGCAAAAGTAGTTCTTAGAGGAAAGTTCATAGTGATGCACATTTTCCTCAAAAAACAAGAAAAAATCTCAAATAAACAACCTAACCTACCACCTAAAAGAATTAGAGAGGGAAAAACAAACCAAGCGTAAAGTCAGCAGAAGGAAGGAAATAATAAAGATCAGAGAGGAAATAAATAAAATAGAAATGAGAAAAAAACAATAGAAAAATATCAACAAAGCCAAGAACTGCTGCTTTGAAAGGGTAAACAAAATTGGCAACCCAAAGTATAACTGATGGACCTATACCTTCCATATAACCTGGCGGTCCTACTGCTGGGTATGTTCCCAAAAGAAATGTGATCACGTGTTTGCCAGAAGACACACACAAGAATGTCCATGGCAGCACTATTCCAAAAATAGCACAGAACTGGAAGGAAACCAACATCCACAAACAGTGGGGGAAAAAAGGTAATTACCGTGTGATACAAGTATACAGTGGAATACTACACAGCAATAAGAACCAGTAAGCTACAAACTCACTTGACAACATAGATGAAATTCAAACTCACAGGCACAGTGTTGAAACAAAGAAGGTTCAACAGGCACAAGGGGAGACCTACTGCGTGATTCCACTTGTGCAATGCCCAAGACCAGATCAAATTAACCCATGGTGTAGAAGTCAGGCTTATGATAGTCTTTGAAAGGGGTAGAGCAGGGCCTGGAACGGGCTACCAGGGGAGCTCCTTGGAGAGCTGGTTGTGTTCTCTTTCTTGATCTGGAGACTGGGTGGCTAAGTGTGTTCATGTCATGAAAAGTAATCCCTTTCTATCTTCAGGATTTATGTCCCTCTATTATGTATGATACACCTCAATTTCTCTATAAATGTGATGACACCATCCCAGTAGAAATCTGTTGAGGACATGCTGAGCCTGATAGGGGAGGAAAGAGATTACATTCTGAAGGAGCTGCCTGCATTAGCCAGCAGGAGTCACCTGGGACACGATTTCTGGTTGTTCGATAGAGGGGATCAGAACAGAAGGCTGACTAAGCAAGAACTCATCAAATTGGGGCACTTTCTTGGAACACAAGTTTTAATATCCTGGCAAAGGCTCTAGGATATGGGGCAAACTCAATGCCAAGAGGGCTTTTAGAAACCTAGAGATGACAATGGCCCATGCTGAAGCGAAGCTGAAATACCTGAGTTGTTCTAGAAGATGACAGAGGAAGGAAAAGGCTGAGAGAGATGAGCAGGCAGTATTAAGTGAAGCCAGAAGACCCACAAGAGAACTGTACTCCACTGGAGGATTCAGAGGACACACCCTTCATCAATGACATGAAGAACACACTTCTGAGTGAGGCAGATGCCAGCATTACTAGGAAACTTGGTGGGGGGTCTTCTCTGCACACCAAGGCTGCTGGCAGGAGAGGTGGCTGCAGAATCGGGCTTGTTAGTAGTCACGAGGATGGTGGGCTCCCAAAGGACCAGAAGCCAGGGGACTTGCAAATTCAGAAGGGCAGCCATGTGGCTTGATCTGCAGAACAGTGAGAAGGTGAACCGTAGACTGTGGCGTCCTTAGAGGCATAGTAGTCAGGCCACTAATAAAGCTGCTTCTAATGCTCAGTCACTCAGTTGTGTCTGACTCTTTGTGACTCTATGAACTGTAGACCACCAGCCTCCTCTGTCCTCTAAGGCTGCTTCTTGGTGTCTGCAAACAGAAGAAGGTAAAGTGGAGGAAAGACCTGGAGGTCTTCTGCTTCCAGCCAAGATGGAGTTGCAAGTTTCAGATTTGCTCTTGTATGTGAAACAACCAAAAGTGGACAGAATATATGAAACAATAATTTGCAAGATACTGGACTTTAGGCAATGAAGAGCCACTCCAGAAGAAAAAAGGGTCCTCAAATGAGGTGAGCCCTACGGTTGCCCCATTTATCTACCCAGGGAGAGTTTCCAGGTCATGGACCAGGAAGGGTGAAGTCAGATCGACCCCTGAATTGAAAAGGCAGAGTTGGTGAAGACAAAGCCACCTAGAGTTTGCAGGACTGAGTACTGGAGAAGAGAGAGCTACACAGGAAAGACTCACTTTCCAAATACTACATGAATACTAAAGAGATTATTCAGCAGAGGACAGATTAGCACACATGATGGTTGGATGCCTAAGAGATACATACAGAGTCTAAGAAAACACAGTGAGAGCACCCTGGGGGCAGCTCCTTCCTGATGGCTCAGTGAGGCAGAGTTGTCTGATTGATAAAGCCTGGGGATGTGCCCACCCCTGGGAGGCCAGGTGAACCCCACCTGGACCACAGGAGCTGTGATGGTTGGGAGGGATGATATTGGTTGGAAGCCCCGAATCCAGTAGAGAGAAAAGAGTCAGTTTGGGGAAGGTCGAGAGGCAGGGGCATTGGCAGATGCAAGCTAACCACACCGGTCCCCTTCCATCTGGAAGGTTATTTATAGGGGTGAATTCCTAGTCCAGGAGTGAATCTGCCTTCTCTGCCTGCAGTATCTCAACCACCACAACTGTCCAGGGACTCAAGAAAGGCCTGATCTGTAAGCATGGAATCCCACACAATATAGCATCTCCCCTGGGGATGGACACACTTCTTAGTGGAGAATGTGTGAGATTGTGCCTATGACTGTGGTATCACGTACCATATTGTTCAGAAACAGCTGCCTTACAGAATGTTAGCATGGCCCTCTAAATGCACTAGAGTGCCAGCTTGGAGGCAAGGATGGGGTGCCCTCCAGGTCCTCCTATATTAAATGTATATATGTATTAAATATTGTATATATGTATTAAGTCAGAGATGTCTATATGATGTTGGGTCCCCTATAGGGAAAATACACTGACCCAGGAAGCAAGGGATGGAGGCAAGACGGACTTCAGTTAGCATCACTCCCAATGACGCCCCAGGGGACTTTGTGCTTCTCATCCCCCCAGCTCTGGACTTTGTGGGATTCCAGGTTCTGGCTCCCCAAGGGATACACTCTTGCCAAGGGACACAGCAAGAGTCCCCCTGAATTACAAGCTATAACTGCCAGAAGGGCGCTTTGGACACCTTTCGTCCCAGGCCATTGGGGAAACTGACCTTGTCACCAAGAAGTGTTAGGGCTGCTGTTACACAGTGGGGACAGAGAAGAATGTGTGTGGACACAGGAGACTCCACTTCCGTGCCTCTCAGTATGCCTTTGCCCCACTGTAACCGTGAGTGATACGTGCAGAGAAATGCATGGTTACCGAGGTCCCAGACTCCTCAGCAATGAAGGTTGGAGGCACACCACCGAGTAAGTCTCAGAGCTGCCAAGGATGGAGGGAATTTGGAAAGGATGATGGAGGAGGTGGTAAAGAACCTGCCTACCGATGCAGGAGACCATAAGAGACTTGAGTTCGATCTCTGGGTGGGGAAGATCCCATAGAGGAGAGCATGGCAACCCACTCCAGTATTCTTGCTTGGAGTCTCCCATAGACAGAGGAGCCTTGTGGGCTACAGTCCATAGGGTTGCACAGAGTCGGGCACGACTGAAGCAACTCAGCACACACATGCCCGCATGGTGAAGGAAGGAGAGCGTCAGTGCCATTTATGGACTTGAGAACAACCCCAGTGGTCAGGACTGTAGTTCAAGGGTCCACAACCTCCGGGATCTAATGCCTGATGATCTGAGGTGGAGCTGATATAATAATAATAATAAAGTGCACAGTAAATGTGATGCTCTTGATTCATTCTGAAACATCCCCCGTCCCCTGAGTCTGTGGAAAAATTGTCTTTCATGAAACCAGTCCCTGGTCCCAAAAACACTGGGGACTGCTGCTGTAGTTCATCCTACTTTCTTCCCCCTTCTAACCATCCCCTTAGGATGAAAGGTCCATGGCACCTCTGGGGGAGCTGCTCTCTGAACATGCTTGGAGAAGTGGATCACCATTGGGGGGCAGTGCTGGCCGTGGAGGTGCCTGGTCCAGCTCTCTGCATGAGGGGCCCTCCAGCTGTCCCGTGGTAAGATCCACTATGGCTCTCATGCTGAGCCCAGGCTCACTCAGACTTGCTGTGATGGAGCGTGTCTTGGGTTCTAGAGCTGGACCATTTCTACCCTGTGTACATGATGCTTTGTGTAGCTCCTACCCATGGTCCTGACTGAGACTTCCTATAACTTTCTCAGAACTCCACTGCAGGCTGTGACTCTTTTACACAAGCCCTCCTTCCCGCTATCCTTTCACGGGTGTCAGACCCACATCACAGTCCAAAGGTTCCTCACTTCCTCCTGCTCCAGCACTATGCCCAGTAAATTTCCACTCTTGTCTAGACATCTGCTTCTTGGCAGACCCAGCTGACATGCCTTTTCTGCCCATCGTACCTTAAACATGTTCTCTTCTGTATATCTGCATTCCAGGCTTCTCTTTTTGCCCTTTCATGGGACTGATCTGAATGTGTGATGCTTTATATTGGGATGTGCTTTTTCATGGTCTGCCTCTCCCTCTGGACTGTGAAATGCCTGCAGGTGATGTCCTTTGAAGGATCTTTGTAGAGTTCACTGCAATGCCCCAGTGCCTGGCATGTGACAGATATTCTATAGATACTTGTTAAATGAATGCTTAATAGGTGATGGGAAAATTGAAACAGCATTAAACCTATAAAAATGCTTTGGAGAGAGAATAGAAAATACTACATTTTTCCAGAAGTGCCTGCTTATGACCTGGGGTTATTTCCAATGCTGGTCACTGGAGTCTCTCACTGAGGGTGTTTGGAGCAGATGCCCAGTCCCAGTACAGGCAGACACAGAAGTATCCTAGCTGCATCTCACCCAAAGCTAGATACAAGTTCTTAAGGTCAGGGTGATGAGCCATCGTCTCGCTGGAGTGGGCACTATTGTCACATTCCCCCTTGAAAAGCATCTCACTGGGATAAACACTGAACGGGGCGTTTATCTTCAGAATGTGAGATGTATGAAGCGCTGTAATTAAACCAGCAGGGGTGGGGACGGAGCGTTAGCTCCAAATGGTTTCTTTGAAGATGAAAGTCATTAGATTTCAATGAAAATCTAGGATGCAGCATCCCATCAACACAGGAATATTTAACCTACATCCTAGAGTGGGGCAAGCAATTGATACTATGATTGATAATAACTTGATTGCAGTAATTGCGAAGGGGGAACTTGAAAATGGTTAGATTAACACAAAGCAGGCAATGAGTTGAATTTTCTTAGAATGTTGGTTTCTCCATATTCTTTTCTTTTCTTTTCTTTTCTTTTTGCTAGGAAAATGCTGCAGTCACTCTGTAAGTGAGCAATCTAGGAACTGGAAAGTCATAGAAGCTCACCCAAACAAACCATCTAGAGAAAACACAGCCAGCGTGTCCTGCCAATAAACCTCTATGATTGGAGATCCCCAACCACCTGGTGGATAATTATGCCATCCCGAGCACTGATTTTCACTGCTGAGGCAGACTCTGTTGGCATCTGCTTACCCACAGTGATTTGTCAGTTGTTGTTCAGTCACTCAATCATGTGTAACTCTTTGCAACCCCATGGACTGCAGCACACCAGGCTTCCCCATCCTTCACTAACTCCCAGAATTTGCTCAGATCATGTCCATGATGAGTCAGTGATGCCATCCAACCATCTCATTCACTGTTGTCCCCTTCTCCTCCTACCCTCAACCTTTCCCAACGTCAGGGTCTTTACCAACGAGTTGGCTCTTTGCATCAGGTGACCAAAGTATCAGAGCTTCAGCTTCAGCATCAGTCCTTCCAATGAATTGTTCAGTGCACGCCTCTAACTTCTTGCTGAAGCATCTCTCTGCCTACCTGGCAACCTTTCTCGGCTGAGCCCAGGGCAGACCAGAAATGCCGGAGAGTTGTTGCCCCCAGAGCAGCGCTCTGCCAAAGACACTTGGGAGTCAAGGTTTGTGCTCTTAGCTCCCTCCCATCTCAGTGAACAGCTCTGAGGTGTGCTCTGCGCAGTGTCAAAGACCCCAGAGGCTTGAGTTCCTGCTGCCTCATTAATGCACGGTGAATTGCCTTCCCTGATCTCCATGGCTGTATCTCAAGATTATGCTCATGTTCAGTTGCTAAGCCGTGTCCGACTCTTTTGCGACCCCAAGGACTATACCTCACTAGACCCCTCTGTCCATGGAATTCCCCAGGCAAGAATACTGGAGTGGGTTGCCATTTCCTTCTCCAGGGGATCTTCCTGACCCAGGGATCAAACTCACGTCTCCCGCAGAGACAGGCAGATTCTTTACCACTGTTCCTTCTTAAGATCATGCACAAATAAACAATCTGTGCCCTAATCTTTATCTCAGGGTCTGCTTCAAGGGGAACTGAAAATAAAATAATAAGGGAGTATTCTCAGAGGTGAGAGGCTAAGTATTAATAACTGATTTAGCTGGGATGTTACCCCATCAGAAGGGAGGCCAACCACAGGGCCAGGCCTTCCCTTCACCTTGGTCTCTGTGTGTGTATTGAAGAGTGGTAGGGGAAGGCAGGCAGAAAGCTGAGAAGTTACCTTCAAATGACTGAAAGGAGAAGAGGGTCCTTTCTTCCCCCAACTCAAAACTAAGACCAAAAGGGTGGGTATGCAGAGCCTGGTGCTTTGGTTTTTAACTTTTTTCCTCTGAGTTAGTTGGGACACTCGGAGTTGCAAGTGGCTGTTTTGCAACTCAGGTTGACTTAAGCAGGACAAAAAGTGTATTGTTCCTGTGGTTACAGGGGGATGCGGGCTTCAGGAATGGCTGGATACAGGTGCTCAGGGGTGTTGGTATGTTCTCTCTCTCTCTCAGTACCTACATCTTTCCTCTGTTTTCCTTTTGTCCAGCTTCAGTTTCAGACAGTTTCTCTCTCTGAAGTGGTAAAATGGTGGCCGGTAGCTCTGCACACTTATCCTTACAACTTTCATCTCTTCTCTAGTTGCTCCAGATGTTTCAGAAGTGAATCTCCCCTTAAACCAGTCACTGGAGCCAGGGGGAAGGGGGTGCTCGGGGCCTGTGCCCTTCCCTGGAACTAGTGGGCATGGGCTTAGTCCCTCTCAATTACGCAGATTGTAGTGAGAAGGAATGGTTTTGAAAGGAAAACCGAGATGTCTTTACCAAAAGAAGAGGCTGACAAGTTGGCCATAAACTGCAGGAATCCACTACACACAGCATGAAAATGATGTGACATTACAGAAAACTTTGGAAAAAGGAAAAACAAAAATATTCACCTCTTACCTTATCACTGGAGTTCGACTATGGATAATATTTTAAATAGAATTCCATTCACCTCCTTCTTCCCTTTTAATGCATTTTAAACTTATGTATAAACACAGTGACATACCTAATTAACTTGATTGTGGTAATGATTTCATAATGTATATGTATTTATCAAATTGTCAGGTACAACTTAAATATATATAATTGAATTTGTCAGTTAGACCTCAACAAAACTGCGGAAAAAAAAACCCTAATGACATATTTTGATATCTTGCCTTTTTTCCATTTAATGTTACATTGCAAGTCTTTTTTCTAGGTTGTTAAAGATTCCTTGGGGCTTCCCTGGTGGCCCAGACAGTAAAGAATCTACCTGCAATGCAGGAGACCTGGGTTCGACCCCCTGGGTCGAGAAGATTCCCCTAGAGTAGGAAATGGCAACCCACTCCAGTATTCTTGCCTGGAGAATTCCATGGACAGAGGAGACTGGTGGGCTAGTTCATGTAGTTGCAAAGAGACGGACACAACTGAGCCATGAAAACTAACTAACTAACTAAGATTCCTCATGGATATTCTTCATGATTGCATAAAAAATAAAGATCCTCCAGAATTGTGGTGGATAAGCAGCAGTGACCTCCCCAGCCCTGGAGGGATATGAGCAGGATCTTCAAGCTCCCAGTCAGGGATGCTGTGGAAGGGAATCCTGTGGTGGCTGGAAGGGTGCAGGGCTCGGGGGATGTGTTGCTGTTGTGCAGTCACTTGGTTGTATCCGGCTCTTTGCGACTCCATGGACTGCGGCACACCAGACTTCCCCGTCCTTCACTTGGTCCAATCGGGCAGCTCTCGCTGCAGTCACTGCCCTCTCTCCAAAGTCTGTCCCCTGAGGCTTGGCAGGTGCCAGGTGTATGGAAGGCCTGGAGACTGTGAATCACACTTTTGTCACTGCCTCCTGGCAACATCATAGCCAAGAGGCCTCCAGATCACCCGCTGTACCCCTTACACCAAACAAGGACTCTGAGGCTTGTGGGAATGTCTGGCTCCATAAGAAAACAGAACACCTCTCGAGACTTTTGGCCTCAACTCAGAGGCAGCTGTTTGGACCACTTGGTGGTTTGGGGAATGACATTATAAGCTTAGCTGTTCAAGTGTCTCACACCACCTTGCAATTTTAGGGACTGGAATGAACCTCAAATGGTCATTCAGGAGTGTAAGCCCGACACACACCCTAATCTCCTTAGAGACCCCACGCTGACTCATTGTTAGAAAACCCTTCATCCAGTCCTCTTGGGCTGGGGGACACATAATTTTTCAAGGCAGAGGCCCAGTGTGTCTCCCTTTGCCTGGCAAAGCAACAAAGCTATCCTTTTCTATGTCACCTCTCCCCCACCAAAAAAAGGTCATATGGTCCAAGAAGGACAGAGTTCATTTTGTGTGTTATTCTTTTTAAAATTTATTCATTTTTGATTGAAGGATAATTGCCTTACAGTATTGTGTTGGTTTTTGTCAAACATCAATGCAAATCAGCCCTGGATATACATATGTGCCCTCCCTCTTGAAACTCCCTCCCACCTCCCTCCCCACCCCACCCCTCTAGGTTGTTACAGAGCCCTGGTTTGAGTCATACACAAATTCCCACTGGCTATCTGTTTTTACATATGGTAATGTATATTTCCAAGTTACTCTGTCCCCATTACTTCTGATTAGGTGCCTGGAGTGCAGCGTTGAGAAGGATTCTGAGGTTACATTCTGCTTCAGGGGAAGTGAAATGTGTGGTTGATGAATGCCCACCGTGGTCTTGAAATCCTGATGTGATATGCGTGTGTTAAGAACTTGACACACTCTTAGTATGGTTCAAACTCTTTCCCCTGACCCGTCATGGCTCAGATTTCTGCCTTAGTGTCTCTAGAATCTTTATCCACTCATTGCTTTGATGGTGCAACGTGAAATGTCTATGTACCACATACTGAGGAACCAGGAATAAGGCATCATAGCAGTTGTGAAGTCACTCAAGCACTTTCTCCCAGGACTCTTGGGAATCCCGCACTAGAGAGTCACTGTCTGGTTTAGGGCGCTCATGTGCCATCATTACACTTTCGGTCACATCTGCAGACCCCTGTAGTGCTATTCACTTAGCATTATTCTTTTTTGGGGAGGGCCGTACTGCATGGCTTGTGGCATCTTTGTTCCATGACCAGGGATTGAACTCCGGCCCTCAGCAGTGAAATTGTATAGTCCTAACAACTGGACTGCCAAATAATTGGCATTGGACTTTGGCACTGGACTGCCAAAGAATTTCCTCACTTAGCATTATTTTTTAAGTTGGCTTTTTATTTTTTAAAATTTCCTTTTTTGTATGTTTATTTTTAAAAGCAGGTTTCCTACAACTACCTTTAGAAAGAAATCTGTGTCCCTTGCATTAAATATGAGGAACTAGAGAAGACTCCGTAACCGTAAAAGTAGAAGAATATTAGACCCTAGATTCAGAATTTACAAATAGGACTTTATTGTCCATAGGAACCACACAGTTGGAAGGAAGGCAGCAAGCACTCACCAGGTCCTCAATTTATCAATGCTATAAACCTTCTTTTATACACAGTTAAATCTAATACCCATGAGGGCCCCAGGGAGGAGGAGGCCATAGCCCTCAGGTAGAGGGGATGAGGTCTCATGAAACGCCTGAGCTTTGAAGTCGTGTATTAGCAAACTTTTCAAAAGCCGATTTGGAAGAGGTGCTAATGGCAGGAATTTGGCAGGGCTCCAGGAGGACGAGAAGGTCCATCCTTCTGTTGGACTGGAACTTTGTTTCTCTGAGTCCCGACAGGGTTGCTCCCTTAGGGTCTTGATCCTTTCCATCCGGTTGTCCCTTTTTCAAGGTGGAGTTGAGCTGGCATTGGGGTCTCGGTCGTTCAGTCGTGTTCAACTCTTTGCAGCCCCATGGACTGTGGCCCGCTGGGCTCCTCTGTCCAGGGGATTCTCCAGGTCAGGATACAGGAATGGGTTGCCATGCCCTCCTCCGGGGGATCTTCCCAACCCAGGGATCGATCCTGAATCTCCTGCACTGGCAGGTGGATTCCTTACCGCTGAGTGCCTTGGGAAGCCGGCTGTCTTTGGTACATAGTGTGTTAGGGTCTCTGCTGTTCCAGCAGTTTCTGTTTACACACGCTTGAAGAACTTTGGAGCAAGACGTCCCTCCAGAAAAGCATGTGGGGCCGTGCTGGACTGGCTGTTCTGCCTGGGTACGTGGCCGTCCGCATGGCCCCACTTGTGGGAGCTTGGAGACTTCCCAAGTCTCCCCTGCACTGTGTCCCACGCTGTCACCTGGATGTCGGGGAGACAGGACTATCCGTATTTCTACAAGAACCACCGCCCCCCCACCCCCCACCCAAGCCCCGGGCCTCCATCCGCTCCCTACTCTATCTCTTTGCCTTCCATTTCCTTTTTGGTGGTTTATCAGAGGAACCCAGTCTCAAAGTTAATTCTCTTAATGAATTGTAAATAACCAGGCCAGTATGGAAAATGCTAACGATCCCCTTTGAAATTCTAAGCATGTCTGGTTCCAGCTTACAGGCAATTCTCTGAAGAGGTCTGGGAGTGGAGGCGGCCGCTGTCTTATGAGGAGTGAGCAGGGCCTGGCCCTGCCCGGCTGACCGCGAGCTGGGTATGCTGGCCAAGCCTGGGCTTTGAGAACTCCGCTGGGTGCCTGGCGGGGAACAAGTGTACATTCCCAGACAGCACCGTTGTTGGAACTGTGTGCATGGCCCGGCCCGCCCTGGCTCTCCCCTACCCCTGTCCTTCCCCACCATGCCCACCCCCTGTTTTGTCAAAACCCCCTTCTCTCCCAACAGCCTGTTGAAGCCAGAGATTGAGACGGCTTCTGATGTGAGTCTGCCACTAACGGGTCTGAATATGGTCATTTTCTCTCTGCAAGGCTCAGTTTCCCTATCTGTGCGACAGATGAGACTGGGGTTTGCAAAGTCCAAACCTAAGGGCTGGGCAGGTGATATAAAGTGCTGAGAACAAAGATGGGGCCCAGTCTGGAAGCCAGCTGCTCCTGGGAACAGCTGACTGTCACCATTGAGAATACCAACCCAACCAGGCTGCTGCTTCTGAGTTTTTTAAAAAGAGAAACTGATTTTTATGCAAAATCTCCCTATTAAAAAATATCAGCCACTGGGTTTTAAACACCACATAGCTGTGGACTGAATGCTGCCTGCAGGCCTGTGGTTGGAGACTCTGGCCCTGCAGCTCTACCCATTAGACATCTACCCATTAGTCATTTCAAAGGCTAGTGCCCTCACTATGTTCCCGAACCCCTGCTCCCCCAGCTTACCCCTCCATCCCTGGAGCACTGTGCCGCTCCTTAGGGTTGATCTCAGATATCTGGCTTCTTCTCCTCATCCTCTAGAACTCAGATGTGGTCATGTGACTTCCTTTGGTCAATAAAGTGGGAGCAGACATACCATATGGACAGAAGCACAAGCTTCACCACGCTCTATCATCCTCAGCCACCATTGACTAGTATTGCTCCAGACACTGGCTACCCCATAGGCCCCCAAGACCCCCTACTGCCCTGCAACGGGCGTGTAGAGTGAATGAGAGTTTCAGGTATGTTTGTCGCTGCAGCATAACCTAGCTGCCCCCGACTGCCATCTCACCCACAGTTATGGTGTTCGTGGGCAGACTTCCAGGGCCCAGAGGGGCTGCTAGCAGGAGCAGAGGCGGAGGGCAGCCTTCTGTTCCATTTGCTTTGCTCTCTGCTGTGTCTCCAGGGTCTGGCACATGGTAGGTGCTCATAAATATTTGTTAACTGATGGAAAGTATTAGCACATGGGAGGGTTTCCAGCATCAGGGGTGGGTGGTCGTGATGTCCAAAAGAGGCTGAAATCCATTGTAGTCTTTGGTAGATGGAGCTCAGCTGGGTCCCTGAACAGTCTTTCCTCGGTTATAAATGACTCCCAAGGTTCTAGGGAAAAACAAGCCCTGACTTCAGATTCCGTGTTCTTAACCCCGAGGCTACTGGAAAACCAGGGACGTTCAGGAGAGTGATTTTGTGCAGTTCTGCTCCTCATATGCCCTGAGGCCTTGGACAAGACCCTCCTGGTCTCTATTTCTTCCTCCCAGCCTCAACTCATTTCAGAGTTTCTTCTTCACAGCTGTTAATATAGCTCTGTGTCACTTAAGTGATGATTTACTTAGTGTTTTTTTTCCCTTGCGCACTTTATCTTCACCCTAAGCAATATTTCTAATCCAGATTAAAATAAATATACAGCTGGACACAATTTTGGCATCATTCTAAATCCCCTGTCTTCTTACACGACGTTCAACCTCGAAGTTCTCTCAACCCTGCTTCAGAAATGCTGCTGCTGTCCCTGCTAGGCTCCCAGGTCCCGCCTCCCGCCTCCCTGGCTTCTTCCTGCAACTCAGGTCGTGAGCTCCCTCCTGCCTTGCAGGCTTTGCAGGAGCTGTTTTCTCTGCCAGCGACACTCCTTCTGCAGATCTTCTCATGGCCCCCAGTTTAAATGTCATCTGGTCTCTCTGTCGCTGCCCTGTTCTATTTTCCTATTGCTGGTATTCCTGCCTGCTATTTTCTTGTCCATTTAGAGGTTAATTGTCTTTTCCACTAGAACATGGTTTCTCAGCATCAGTTTTATTGACATTTGGGGCCGGATTCTTCTTTGTGGTGGGAGACGCCTGCGCACAGGGGACATTTAGCAGCCTTCCTGGCGTCCATGTGCAAGAGGCCAGTAGCACCCTCTTTACCCAGCTGGGACAACCAGAAGTGTCCCAGGTGAAGGCGTGGGCAAAATCACCCCTGGTTGTCCAGAATCACTACTGGAATGAATGCGAGTGTTTTAAAAGCAAGGCAGTTACTTTCCTTGTTCATCTCTGTAGCCCTAGCAACCGGGCATGACTCGGTAAGAAATACTTGTGCTGAGTGAATGGGAGACAGCATCATTAAAGGGGGACATTTTGTGCAGCCCCCAAACTAATCTTGATGCCCACGGAGGTCCTTGAGCTTCATTTTGGGAGAGGCAGACAGCACGATCTCTGAGTCACTTCCAGCTTCCACGAAGAACTCCAGGCGTCTCCTAGGGCCAGCGTTTCCGCTGGGGCTGGGGCCAGCCTTCGAGGCGAGGCTTTAAGCACTCCGACGGGCTGTCAGTTTCTTAATGCAAAACTGAAAGAAAAGTTTGCAGCCACGCCACGCCACGGCACCATCTGAAGAAGATAAATCACAGTTACTTGCAGCCGGCTGACAGCAGTTTAAGCCACTGCAATCATCGGGCTCCCAGGGAGAAGCTTCTTTTATCTTACTAAATGCAAAAACTAGAACTGAAATTGGCAATATCACGGCCCTCTCAGCGGCCGGGCTTTTTACATAAATATCAGCGAGCAGTAAGTAAATTCTGTTGACGAAATGTAATAAAACAAAGACTGTTTCAAATATGACCGTTCCCCGATGCATTCTGAAACCTCGTCCCACTCACTTATTACTCGCTGCTGAGATTATAAGGTTTGCTTTTATCTGTCAGAAATCAATATTTCAAACATCGGATAAAAGAGGAAATTGAACTGGGAATAGGCTGAAGTGCTGTAAAAACTACAAAGCACAATTATCAAAAAGCACTTAAAGTGTTTAATAGGACACACATATAAAAATGCTCAAATTAATGTCAGAGAGCCATAATGAGAACTTTTCCTATGCTTTTTCATCCCCACGCAGTGTAATTTGAAAGCTGGCCAGTCCATCAATACGGTTTTCAATTTCTATGATGCCCCGAGGACCCTGAACTGGGCATTTGTTAGAAAGGAACCATTACATATGATTGGTTAATATTTCAGTTTATTGAAGATACATTATTTTGTATGAAGTGTTTAAGTTGTTGAGGCTTAACCATTACAAACAGTTATGACAAAAATAGATCTTGGGGTAAACAGCCTCTACAGTCATGCTTTTAATAAGCATGGTCATAACTAGGAAATTGGATTTCCAGGAGCTGGGAGGGAGAAAAGTTGTGGGGAGACATGAGGTGATGGGGGAGGGGAGTCCTCAAGTCTTCTCTGTACCCAGAACACCCATGTTGGAAAGTTGAGAGTGTCTTTTCTTTAGATATTACTTGGTTATCTTATTGTTCTTCCCCCCAAAGAAGAACATCCCCAACACCTGGCCAGCCACCCACTGGTGATGATAAACATATTCCTAGAGAGGGATTGCTTATCTGGCATCCTTCTAGGCAAAGGATCAACTACATTCTTCTGCAAAGAACTGCATAGTAAATATTTTGGGTTTTGCAAGTCAAGAGGCAAAATCAAGGCACTGCAGGGCTACATGGGCACTTGTATAAGAACCATTAAAAATGGGAAAGCTATCCTTGGCTTGCAGGCAGGATGAAACCAGGTGGCGACCCCTGTTTGTTTGCAGACCCCTCTTCCAGGGGAAGCGTGTGCTTACATAACTTTCACAGCAGTGTGATTCGTCATCAGGGCAGAGGCATCGGATGAAATCCACAGCTCCATGGTCTGGCCTCCGAGGCCCCATGACCTGTGACCTATGACCTGCCCCGCTGGCCTCTCCCTCCTCCGCCCACCACACTCCCCAAGCCCCTGCCCTCGACCACGTGGACCTTCTGTCTGGTGCTCGGCTTCCTTTTCAGCACTTGCACTTGCTCTTTCTTCTGCCTGGAATATTCTCTCCTCAACTCCCTCTGGGGTGGCTGGCTGCTTCTCAAATTTCAAGTCTTGGTTCCAAGTCTCCCACCTTAGAGAGGCCTTCCCTGGCCACCTGGCCCCCCCCCCCCCATCCCCCTCACACATTCCAGCAGGAATTCCTGCTTAGAATGGTGTGTTTATTTCTTGATTGTTTTTCCTCCACTTCCTTCTCTTTTCCAGGGCAAGAACTGTCTGATTTATTTACCTCTGTATCCTTATATCAAGAACAAAAAGGTTCTGAATCTGGTTTTCAATTCCTATTCCAATAGTCTTCAGTTTCACCAGGCTCAATTAATATGTGCTGAGTGAGTGAATGAATGAATGAATGAAGCCATGAATGATAATCCTGAGTAGCTGACCCCAGTTTACTAGCAAGAAACACTGTGGTCATTAAGACTTACTTGTTGTTCCTGGATTCGTCGTCTCAATAAGCAGGATGGTTCCTTTTACTTTGCTTCCAGTGCTCGTTTTGGCTGGGAAACCCCATCCTCCACCTCATCCGTAACTATTGGAACTTTCCTCATTTTTGACTGGATACATGATGTCCCCCAGGAAGCCCTCCTTGCTCCTCAGGTCATGCTGATGCTGACCTGCTCGAGACACTTCATTACCAGCATACCTGCCAGATGCCTGGGCTCACCTAGGGGGCGCTGTCCCCTCCGTTTGGCTCCCTCCAGAACTATGCCCACAGGGACTGACCCAGTTAGTATTGTACTTAGGACCAGCAACTGGACAGCCAGTGATGATGGCACAGAACTCCAGAATTGGGACCTGAGCCCCCATCTGTCCGCAAGTCACACTGCTTTACAGCAAAATTGATCCTGAGGCCCAGACCACACCGAGTATCCATAGATGTCCTTCAGGCCCTGCCGTCACACTGGAAATGCCTACACGATTCCATAGTGAGGGGAGGTGCTGATGGCAAAAGGAAACAGGTGTCCACTCAGCTGTCTGGAAGGGAGACATGAGGTTAAGTGGTGTCTGTCTGTGTGGGGCTAGTACCTGGCCTTGGAGAGCTGGGCCACCTCTCTGCTCACAGCTCTGTGAACATGCCTCATTTCCACTCTATGTCCTTGAATTTGAAGGCATCTCCTTTACCACACGGAATGCATCAGGAGGAGGCCGTGCAGTGGGTGGAGTGTGGGGGTACCTCTAGCTTAGTAATGAATACACTTGGACACGGAAGCAGAGCTTCTTGCATTTTCCTGGAGCCTGTATCTTCTCCAGAGGGAGAATGCTTTGGCTGGCGGAGAGAATACCACTATTCAGAGAGCCTTCACCTTTGGGGTTGAGCAGAGAAAGAGGAAGGGTTTCAAATATATAAAGGGACCAGCCTCAGGAGCTGTGTTCTCTCCTTAGGCTGTTGCCAGTTTGCAACAAGGCTCCGGCAAGCCCTACATCACTTCTTTAAAATGGGAAAGTGGAGGGTAGACCAGATGTTCATAAGGCTCCCTTCACCCTGGGGCACATCTGCAGGCACAAGCTGAGGAGGGGATGGATGTCTACAGGGCTGTGGTATCAGGACCCTGAGGATTGCAAGCGGCAGAAACTGAGGTCAAACCAGCAGAAGCCTAGAGGGGCCGAGTCTCAGGAGGGCTGGATGGTCAAGTACATGGAAGAACTGAAAAGAGTCTGGACTTCTGGATAATGGGGCCAGAGTCCCCCACTCTCTGCCTCCCATTATTTCAGCAATGCAACCATCAGTGGGTGGGTGCCCCTTACGTGCTGGGCATCCTTCCAGGACCTGGGTAGATAGGGGTCAACAAACCAGTGGGGCCTCTGTCCTCACAGGCTGATAACAGGCTTCCCTGTGTTCCTGGCTTCCTTCTTGCTCATTCCTCCTTGGCCAGCTTCCTCTATGTGGGGAAAACATGGCTGCAGGCGACGGGGCACCTCCCAGCTGCACAAGGCTCTCTGGTTTCATATTCAAAGACCCCCGGGAATGGAATCATCTGCCCATTTCTGAACCAATCACTCAGAGCCAGGGCAGAGTCCCATTGTGAGAATGTGGAAGCTTCGTGGAAACAGTGGTTAGTGTCTCTTTTTTACAGGTGGGGCAGTTAAGGCTCAGAGAAAGTGATTCATTCATCAAAGATCACACAGTGAGTGGGAGAGTTGGGGTTTGAACTCAAGTCAGAGCCTTTGATGTTTCTACAATAATGGAGAATATTTCCAGGAATGCAAGTTCATGCGGGACACAGGCTTCGTGCTGGACAGAAGCGGACCTTTGTGAAGTCACCAGGGCAGCTCCCTGAGTCGGAGGTGCAGAGGAAAGAGCAGGAAATGCCAAGTGAGTTTAGCAGGGGCAGACGCCTAGCATCTTTGCCCAGAATGCTTCAAGGAGCTAAGGGGCCAGTGGCTCTTCCTCCAAGTTTGTGTCTTCTTGCAGCTTCACGTCCACCCAGAGAATGAGCATGGAAACGCACTTGCAGACTGCTAGCAGGACCCACGGTTACTCTGCCCCTCGTAGGGTGAGGAGAGACCGTCCTGCCGGGACCATTGAATTTCACTTTTCATAGCAGCAAAGCGCCTCTCAAAGAGGAGAAAATGAGAGAAAAGAGATGTCTGCTCCCACAAAGGAGGAAGATTACTCTAAGTAGAGGATTTTGTAATTATATTCATTTGAAATAATCAAGCATTTCCACCTATTAAGGGAGTCCTAAAGGAGATGTTGGAGAAAGGGATCCAGCCATTTCCCGGGGAGCTGCCTCATTGTTCGCAGGAAGAATAGGAGCTGCAAATACAGATTAGTTTCCTCCTGGAAGGGAGGCGGAAGGCCTGGCTGAAGCAGAGAAGGAGGGCCCAGCCCTGGGTCATTGTGTCCTGGCAGCTTAGAAGCTGCAACAGGCTGCTCACTCAGTTGAAAGGGACAGTTGGACACTGTGTCCGGGCTGAGGTGGGAATTTAGAGCCAGGCTGTGCAGGAGAATATGCTTGCAATGTGGGAGACCTAGATTCAATCCCTGGGTCAGGAAGATCCGCTGGAGAAAGGAAAGGCAACCCACTCCAGTGTTCTTTCCTGGAGAATCCCATGGGCAGAGGAGCCTGGTGGGCTACAGTCCATGGGATCACAAAGAGTCGGACAGGACTGAGTGACTTTCACTGTGCAGGAGAACTTTACATGTCGGTGGATGGCTCCCATAAATATTAGGCTGTCCAACCCAGTAGCCACTAGCCACAAGTGACTTTATGGCACGTGAAAAGAGGCTAGTGTAACTGAGGAACTGGAATTTTAATTGTATTAACTTTAATTTATATTTAAATTCAAATAGCCACCTGTGACTAGTTGCCCCATACCGAACTTTGGAGAACAGGGCATGTCCCAGATGCTGGGCTTTAGATGACCAGCTCCTGCAGAGCCTGCACACGTGACATCGGCACATCAGCATCAGTGAGCTTATTCAGTCAACAAACAAAAATCCCATCTCACATTTTTCTTGCCACATGCTGCCCTCTTGGCCCATTTTTCATCTAGTAGAGAAAGCAATAGCCCTGGTGTTTTTAGGAAACCCTCAGGGCTCTCCCAGGGATTCACTTTTCTGTTTTCGCTTTCTGCTTAAATCGGCCAGTCCCTTTCTGTTGATTGTAGCTAAGATCCTAACTTATACTTTCTTTTTTTTTTTTTTTAATATTTAACTTATTTGGCTGCATCGGGTCTTCGTTGCAGCACATGGGGTCTTCACTGTGTTACACGGGATCTTTCGCTGGGGCGCGCAGACTCTAGTTGTGGCGCCCAGGCTCTGGCATAAGGGCTCTGTAGTTGTGGTGCATGTGCCGAGTTGCTCTGTGGCATGTGGGATCTAAGCTCTCTGACCAGGGACTGAATCCATGTCCCCTGCATTACAAGACAGACTCTTAACCACCGGACTGCCAGCAAAGTCCCTGATTAACTTTTCTTTCAGGTGCCATCTTTGTCCAAGCAACTTTGTCCAGCAAGTTTTAGGAGAGGGATCCATGAGAGTCCGTGTGATTTGACTGTTTGCCATCCCAGGCCCCACTAGCATGCAGAGATGAGGCTTCACGCCTAGAACCCACGGAGATGTTCCCTAATGAACTAACCCCCTGTAAAGTCAGTGCTCCTGGAACAGCCATCTTCTCTCCTCACCAGCGACACCTGCATTGGTCACTAAAATGTTAGTTGATTGCAGATAGAAATAACTCATCTTCCAAAGATGCCGGATTTCTTAAAATCTGCAGAAGTGATATTGGAGAGCCACTGGACTCCCCACCAAGCTACTGGCAGATGATGACCCAGGAGGAGAAAACAATTGGTGGGGATGACCACAGTATTGGTCTCCAATACTTGTATTGAAGGCTTCAATACTTGTTCAGTAATTGATAGCCGAGGCCTTCAAATGTCAAAGAGGAAGAAACGACTTGGAAAAATCAACGCCAGTCTTTGAATAGTTTTGCCCAGATCACCCTTGTTATGCCTGGGCTGTGAAAATCTATTGTGAGGGGAAGGATGTTATATTGTGCTACTAAACAATTTTGGATAAAAACTACCCCCCTCCAAATCAAAAACAGTCTTTCTCTATTTTAGGAATTGATGCTGTATTACCTTTATGGCATAAACATTAATATCTAGAACATAAAGTGAAGTTGTATTCATAACTTTTAGTTTCAGTTTTCAAGAGGCACCTCCCCCACCCCCACCCATCAAATCTTGTATCTCCTGACTACTAACAAGTGTTGGATTTCATTTTTCAGTGGGCTTCAACTCCGGACTGATAGAGATATTAGAAAATAATATTTATTCTGTGTCTGGCTCTGGCCAGCCTGCACCTGCCCTGGCCACAGTG
Source organism: Odocoileus virginianus (assembly GCF_023699985.2). Lineage (NCBI taxonomy): Eukaryota > Metazoa > Chordata > Mammalia > Artiodactyla > Cervidae > Odocoileus > Odocoileus virginianus. The sequence continues at coordinate 40,824,205 of NC_069693.1, read as the reverse complement.
CCCTCCAACTGGGCCCTGGCACCTGTTTGGCCTCTGAAGCATCTTTCCCAAGGTCATCCCAGTGCAGCCTGGTGCTCTGTGACCCTGGGTTTGGGACCCCACTGGGAAAACCAGAATGCTTGGGCCCCCTCTGCGCCTTCCTAGTCCTGCCCAACCCCTCGGTAACAGGCAGGAGCCGGGCAGGAAGGCCAAGTCTGCTCGGCAGCCCAGGGCCACCCAGGGACTCTGGTCACCGAGGCTGCTCTAATTGCTTTTTCACCTTGCCTCCTTCTCTGATGCTCTGCATGCCGATGGTGTGGAGCCCGGTGTCCACTGGGTTGGAGTGGTATTTTTTTAGCGTCTCAACCAGTGTCCGGTTGACTGAGACATTTCGGAGAAGAAGCAGGTGCATTTACTTTTCAAGTATTATTTTACTAATCAATTGAAAAATTACCTTCATGAATGACAGAAGTGCAGACCTTTGGATTATTTCATTAAAAGGAGCAAACATTAATTACGAATCCAGTCCAACCTTGCACAGACATAAATTATGGGCCTGATCTATTTTCTCTGTGCTTAATTGCAAGCAGTGACTAGTTCTTTAAATTATTATCTGCTGGGCCTCCAACAAAAGGAGAATTTATGGAGAAGTATCCTGAGACCATGCCTATATGACTTTGTGGGGATAGATGGGGAGAGGGAGGCAACAGAGGGTGGCATAAATGCCCCAGGGAATGAGTCCCATTCCTTCCAGGAGTGGAGAAGGGGACATTTCCCACCATTGTCCTCTAACGGCCTTTGTGATCTGGAGACTCAGGAACTGGTCTTGTTGTTGTTTAGTCGCTAAGTCATGTCCAACTCTTTGCAACCCCATGGACTGTAGCACACCAGGCTTCCCTGTCCTTTACCACCTCCTAGAGCTTGCTCAAACTCATGTCCATTGATTCGGGGATGCCATCCAACCATCTCATCCTCTGTCGTCCCCTTCTCCTCCTGCCTTCAATCTTTCCCAGCATCAGGGTCTTTTCCAGTGAGTTGGCTCTCCGCATCAGGTGGTCAAAGTATTGGAGCTTCAGCTTCAGCATCATTGATTTCCTTTAGGATTGACCAGGAACTGGTCTAAGTCCCTCTGAAATGAGTGAACAGGAGATGGATGCCCCTTCCTTAGTTATTTACTGCCATCTACCAGAGGACAGTTATAAGAGTGATGACAGGTCAAGGTCAAGATGACCAGGCAGTGGGTGATGCTCCCTGTAACTGTGCAATGCAGCATGTGCAGCCAAACATGGAAGGCTTCGGGGATACCCATTAGTCAAAATGAAGCTCTTTCCTTCAGATGACTTCTGTCTGAGGTCTAACCTCCACCCTGGCTTAGTTGACAGAGCTGGTGGGTGAAAACTCCCTGAGCAGGTGGAAGTTTAGGCTTTATCCTGGAGCAAATGCCCTTTTCCCTTTCTTCTTCTTTTTTTTAACAGCTATTTATTTGGCTGTGCCAGGTCTTAGTCGTGGCATGTGGAATCTTTCATTGCAGTCCACAGGCTTTCTAGTTGTGGGCACACAAACTCCTTGCTGGCTTGTGTTGTGGCTCTCAGACTCTTGAGTACCAGCTTCAGTAGTTGCCACTCACAGGCTTAGTTGGTTTGTGGCATGTGGGATCTTAGTTTCCCTGACTAGGGATCAAACTCTTGTCCCCTGAATTGCAAATCAGATTCTTAACCACTGGGCCACCAGGGAAGTCCCAAATGGCCCCTTTTCTGAAGCTGTGACTCAGAACATGAAAGACTCCAGGGGTTATGTGAGTGGCTATTTGGAGGCAAGGTCTGGCTTGCCTCCCAGTGGTTTCCCTCCCAGATGCTTTCTCTGGAAGTTCATAGTCCCTAATCAGGCACCTCAGACAGTAACTTGGAAGGACATTCCCGGGGGAGAAACATGGGCAGAGTTGGAGCTGCGGCAGGAAGGAAAGCCAGCCTTCGCTGGGGAGGCCATTCTGGGCCGTAGTGAGTCACTCTTCTGGAAGTCCTGAGTGGGTATATTTGTCGTCCTAAAAATAGGTCCAATGAATATGAGCTCATGGATTTTGGAGCTTGTTTGTACCTCCTGCTCCCTGATGGGAGGTAGTGAGTGGTCCCAGGCTGCCCCCTCCGCTGCCTGCCCTGCTCAGCCTGGGCTTCCTGGACCACTTGGACTCTGCAGAGAGGGCCCCACTGCAAGGGGGATCAGAGTGAGATCAGAAGCTAGCTCTTGCTCATCTCAGGCTGGGCTATTTGCAACTGGGCCAAGTGAAGGTCCAAGGAGAATGGATGGTCAATGGGAGGAACAGGGGTGACTCCCTCCTATGAGGGTGTTAAGGGATCCATAGTCTCCAATTTATCGCAAAGCCCTTTCCAAATCCAAGCTCCACCACAGGACAGCCCTAGCCTGCTCATCATCTTGGTGTCTTTAAGGATTCAGCATTCAATTTTTGAGCCCCTGGAATAGCTGTTTCTGTGACGTCTTCCCTCAGCCATTTGTAGGAACTCCCTGGTTTATGGCATTTTCCCCAACAATGACAGATCTGAGGCCAACTGAAAGTAACAAGAGTTCTATGACAAGACTACCAGATGCCTGGGGGCACTGCAAAACTCCCATCAACATTCCTGTACAAGAGTGTTTATCTTAAAAAAAAGATGATGAAAAATTCTATACAATATTGTTTCTCAGTATCGTGATGCAGGTTACCTTTCGGTGGAATCAAAGTTTCTTCGTATTGGTTGGAGTCCTATCTGGAAAGAGAGGCAACACTTAAACTGGGGAACTAGAGGAAGATTTGATACTGGGACTCTACAAAAATGTGAATGGGATGTAGAAAATCCATCTGTGACGGAGCAGCCTTGGGGGCTACGAACAGCAGCAGTACAACCTTCCTTTAGGCCTAAAAAGTGGTAAAGAATCCGCCTGCAATGCAGGAGATGCAGGAGACATGGGTTTGAATCCTGGATTGGGACGATCCCCTGGAGGAGGGCATGGCAATGCACTCCAGTATTCCTGCCAGAAAAAATCTCATGGACAGAGGAGCCTGGCAGGCTATAGTCCATGGTGTCTCAAAGAGTCTTACAAGACTGAAGCAGCTCAGCACGCATGCACGCAGTCCTAAAACAGCCCAACATGGGGTCAATGAAGAGACCCTGGAGACAGAAGGCTGTATAGAGGAGGTCCCTAGCAGAAGCCGTGACCTTGGAGGGTGGGGGAGGTGGAGGAGGCAGTCAGTCACGGTGACTCTGGGGGGCAGACCTGCCAGTGCGTCCCACTGGTTGAACCCAAGCAAAAGCCAAAGGACCAGGGATGCCTCTTCTGTAGCTCATAATGCAGGTCTGCGAAACAGGACAGAAAGGGTGGAGAGACGATCTGGAGCTGCAAGTAGAAGACAGCCAGCACATCTGCCCCTGACTCAGCATAGGGGTTAGCACTGAGGTCCACCTTGACCTTGAGATGTCAAGTTCCATTGTCTCTTGTCCTCACTCACTGCCACAGCACTTCCCAGGTCCTGTAAGTGTCTCCCTTTCCAAGTATTTTCTGAGAGTTCTCAAAGGAAGTCTCACATGTGCTCCCAAGTCTTCTCCAGAACACTGGGTGTGAGCGTTGCTCTGGATACCACCACAATGCATTGCAGCCTCGTGATGCAAAGCTTCATGGTAGTGAAGAGGATCAGAGAAGAGGATCAGCCCCTCATCAGAGGGGTCCCAAAGCAAGGATGTAGACTGCAGCATCTTGCGTCAAGTTTTTGAATGAAATCGCCTTCTCACTTTTTAATCTTCATCTCTCTTGTTCTCAGGACTCTGATGATAGTCCCCAAGGCTGACCATACCAGAAACAACTGCTCCTCCATTGTATTCAGATTCCAAATCCTTCCCTAACATCCTATAGCCAAGGTTTTCTTCCTTGGTCAAGTTGACCACACCTGGGCGGCTTCTTCAGGGTAGCCTGTCTCAGAAGGCTGAGTCTTGCACCCTAAAGGACGCCTGCAGTTGTCCATGAACACCCCACTCATTTTCCCAATTCATCTCAATTCCACTGTGGTTTTAAGCTAAGAGGGCTTCCCTGGTGGCTCAGAGGTTAAAGTGTCTGCCTGCAATGCAGAAGACCTGGGTTCGATCCCTGAGTCAGGAAGATCCCCTGGAGAAGGAAATGGCAACCCACTCCAGTATTCTTTCCTGGAGAATCCCATGGACGGAGGAGCCTGGTGGGCTACAGTCCATGGGGTCACAAAGAGTTGGACATGACTGAGCGACTTCACTTTCACTTTAAGCTAAGAGACTTGTATCTTTGGGAAATATAACTGTGACGCAGGTGTCTAAGTTAGAAGATTTCATCACATCTTTGCTGTGTGACCTTGGCCAAGTAATTTCCTTCCCCACTCCGTTTTCCTATCTGCAAAATTAGAGCAATAGTTTCTATCTCTGTTGGGTCATTATGAGGATTATGTAAGATAGTATGTATCAAGTAAGTACTTAGTAACTTAGTACTAAGTACTTAGTACTTAGTAACACAATCTCTAGAACATGTCTATGTTCTATTTTTAAATGTTTTTTATTAATTTGCTGCGTCAGGTCTTAGTGGTGTCATGTGACATTGAGGTGCACAGACTTAGTTGCTCTGCCCCGTGTCATGTGGGATCTTAGTTCCCCAACGAGGGATCAAACCTATGTCCTTTAGATGACAGGGTGAATTCTTAACCACTGGACCACCACGGAAATCCCTGTTCTATTTTGTACAAAATTTGGAGCACATATGATCACTGTTGAGTACTACTGAGTACATATTGAGTACTATGCTATTAGTCAGGCTCTCTCAGTGGCAGAAATCCATCTCAAGTTGGCTATAGCATGTATTTATCCATCCATCAGGCTCTCCAGTATTTGAGGCATTTCCTCATGTTTGGAGAATTCCCCACCTTTTGGAGCAGAGCCCATCTTGCACTATTGTGGTGGGAAAATGCCATCTGTCCACTTTTCCAGCATCCTTTGCAGCTAAGTATGGTCACATGACCCAGGCTCCACCAATACATGCCCTGGACTTTCCATCGGACATGGAGGAGCAGGGACTTATCAGAATCCATACTGAAAAAGATCATGGCTATGGTGACAGCTGTATCAGATTCTCAAAGACAGCAGGAGGGTAGTGCTAGGGCAGCATGAAGGTCCAGCATCCAAGATCGACAGGAGGCAACGTGAGACTGGCACCCAGTGGAGTCCTCCTGGCTCCAGTTCTGTGGCATGAATTGGGTGTTGTTCTGAGCAGGACAGCTCCCAGTCCTGGTTCTATTCTTCCTGATGAGTGTCTGTGAGCAATTACCATCCTTTTAATACATCGTTTTTTAGTCTAAGTTAGCTAGAGTTATCTCTATTGTCTATCATGCAACACTAGATGAGTGCATTAAGATGACATAACCACTATTACAAAGAAGTCCAAGAAATTTGGTGGCTTAACACAATGGAAGTTTACTTCTCATTCACCTCAGTCCAACTGGCAGTGGAATGAGGACGCACCGTCATCCGTACTGTCATTCACGGACCCTGCCTGATGTCTTCTTCAGTGTATGGTTCCCCAAATCTTCCTGGGTGCTTTGCCGTTTAGCCCTTGGATGGAGAAAGAGAGGAATGTGAAAGATGGCATGGAAGGTTTGGGTGGTAGTGGTGTTCTTTAATTCTGTCTCTATTTCACTGGCCAGAACTCACCTGTGTGGGACTTGTAAAGAGTTCCATACTGGGTAATCGTTTCTCAGCAGAAACTTCTCAGATCTCTGGTGGCAGTCTCTGCCATTCTGGATTAACTCGTTACAGGGAATGTACTGCCTCCATAACTGCAGAGTATTCAGCCTTAGGAATGGCCACATGTATCTATGTAGACGGTTTCTCCTTATGGCTTGGCTCACTGCAACACCCCATCACATGTTGTTGACTCATTTATAGAAAAGGTCTTCAGCTTTAATGCAGGATGTCAGCCAGAAGCTCCAGGATAACATTTCACCAGCTTAGCAGAAACAATGGGAAGGCAGTGTCTCTTTCCCAAGAGTGCTGGTCAAAATTCCAGGGCTGACTCTTATTGGATCATCTTGAATCACATGTCCTTCTCTGAACCAATCACTATGGCCCAGGAGATGAAATAAGCTGATTGGCCAGGCCTGAGACATGTGCTCACCACCCCTGGAGGCAGATGGAGGCAACCCTATCTAAGCCTCATAAACTGACAGCAGGAAGGGAGCAGGTGGTTCCACAAAGAGAAATATGGGTGTTTTACCAGAATGGAAAACAAAGAAGCAATCAGTGTCTATCAAATATTTGTAGATGTTTACTCTTGGCTGTGGCCTGTGGAGAAATGGTCCTGGGCACTTGGGGATAGGTCCCACCATGGAGTATTACTTAATACATGGAGGACATTCCTAACTGTGGCATTTTCCACACGCAGAGTCACAAACCCTAGCATCTGAGTGCCCTAGACACGTCCACTTTTCTGTTTGTCTGTCATCTTTTCAGCTCTCCTGGGATTTGGGAGGCCTGGCTCTGGCTCTGTCACTCTTCCTGTGTGTGACTTTGAATAGCCTTTTCCCTCCCTGAGCCCCGGTATCTCATTCTGTGAAGTTGAGGACAAGGATGAATCAGGTGAGAGCTGAGTCCCCCCCACCTTGGACATTTCAGGGATCTGCAGAAGGCCATCTTTGTTCAGATCTGGAAAACTTAGCTTGCGTCTTGTCAGCACTAACAGGAAAATTGAATGAAACCTGGGTTGGTGCTGGGGATGCTTGCTAATCTTTGCTTTATTTTTGCAGAATAATTCAATTCAGCAATTCAATTCTACAAATATTTATTGAGCGTCTGCCAGAGTCGGGGGTGGGGGGGGGGGTTCCATGATGGCTCAGTGGTAAAGAATCTGCCTGCAATGTAGGAGATGCAGGTTTGATCCCTGGGTTGGGAAGATCCCCTGGAGGAGGAAATGGCAACCCCTCCAGTATTCTTGCTTGGAAAATCCCATGGACAGAGGAGCCTGGCAAGGTACAGTTCATGGGGTTGCAAGAGTCAGACACAAGTTAGCAACTAGTCACTCAGTCATGTCCGACTCTTTGTGACCCCACGAACTGTAGTCCCTCAAGCTCCTTTGCCCATGGAATTCTCCAGGCAAGAATACTGGAGTGAGTTGCCATTTGCTTCTCCTTTAGCAACTAAACCACCACCATTATCAGAATCAGGATCGGCCAAGCATTTGAACAGTTACTTTTATGTTTGCAGTATCTGCTCTGTGCTAAGATCCTGTGTGAGTCGTACAGGTAGAGAAGGGGACAGGGCAAGGGAGGAAATTCCATTTTACACACGAGGACACTAGACAGTGTTGCATGCCCCTGACACAGCCTCGCTGCCTCTCTTAATCATAGGTGTCATTTTACTTCAGTGTGGGATTATTTGATTAATTCCAGTCTTTCCCAATAAGGTCTTCGCTTCAGCAAAGGAGGGATCAGGGCTGTTTTTCCACCTAACACAGTGCCTGCCACATAGCAGGCACTCAACAAATGTTTGTTTAATGACTGCATGAATGAAGAGGGGAAGGAAGAAACTGAGGTAAGAAGGACTCAAGAGGACATTGAAAGATGTGCTTCTGGGTTTCCCTGGTGGCTCAGTGGTAAAGAATTAGCCTGCCAATGCAGGAGACTCCAGTTTGATCCCTGATCCAGGAAGATCCCACGGGCCAGGGAGCCACTAAGCCCCTCTGGGTCACAGCTATTGAGCCCGTGCTCTCGAGCCTGGGAGCCCCAACTTCTGAGGCCCACACACCCTAGAGCCTGAGCTCTGCAACAGGAGACGCTCCTGCAGTGAGAAGCCCGTGCACCACGACTAGAGAGCAGCCTCTGCGAACCGCAACTAGAAGAAAGCCCGCACAGCAGCGAAGACCCAGCACAGCCGTAAGTAAGTAAATAAAATTATGAAAAAAAGAATGATGTGCTTCTAACTTTCTGTGAGACCTTGGCCAAGACCCTTTTCGTTTCTGGGCTGAATTTCTTTCCCCTGTCAAATGAGGGGGGTATCAATAAACAGCGATTTACCAGTAGGCTTTGCATCAGGATCATGTCTGGCACTGAACAATAATATAGACACCCTAGCTGCACTTCAAATTGTTCTCTTTTTTGATGACATGAGTTTCAGGAATACAGCATTAGATTTCTCAGGTGGCCTTAGTGATAAAGAACCCACCTATCAATGCAAGAGACATAAGAGATGAGGGTTCGATCCCTGGGTTGGCAAGATCCCCTGGAGGAAGGCATGGCAACCCACTCCAGTATTCTTGCCTGGAGAATCCCATGGACAGAGGAGCTTGGTGGGCCACAGTCCATACAGTCGCAATGAGTTGGACGCCCCTGAAGTGACTTAGCATGCTCACAGGTGTAAAACATATTGATTCAACGCTTATATGTGTTGTGAAATGGTCAACACAATAAATGTAGTTAAGTTCCCTCAGCATACATAGTTACAGTCTTTTTTATGATGAGAAGTTTTAAGATTTACTCTTAGTATATTAATTAGTAACTTTCAAATATGTAACATAGTATTATTAACTATAGTCATGATGCTGTACTTTAAATTCCCAGGACTTATTTATTTTATCCCCAATTTTTTATTTGGAATCTCTGAAGGTGAAATTCAATAATCTGCTTTTTAAAGAAAACTTCCAAGCCATTCTACTGCAGCCTGGTAGGCATTTGGCATTTGGAACTCCCGGGCAAGAAAACCCCTCAGAACTTGTCCAGTTCTGATGGCCTTGGATTTCCACATGACATCCACTCCACATCCACATCAGCACCCCACCTCCCTGGTCAGCCTCTCTGCTCTGCCGAGATGGCACCAAACCAGACTTGTCCTGGAAGCTTCACTGCCTCATTCCACTCCAGCAAGCACCAGGTAATTTGTGTCAAATTTTACTCTCACTTCCCAATCCTTCCCCTCCATCTTTGGGCTTTTTGGGGAGTAAGCTCCTGAATTTCACCTTTGGATCACAGTACCCGCATGCTGTGCAAATTGTCTGGGGGGTGTGCCCATGCCCATCAGGAACTGCACACTCTCATGAAGAGCTCGATAGAGCTCAGGCATTTCCCCAGCCAGAAGGAGGCACTGGAGCTGATGGTTGGCAGACAGCAAGCGCCAGAGACGGGAGAAGACACTCGGGCATCACCACCGGTGCCAAGGGCCCAAAGTCTCCCACCTCCAACAAAAGACACCTCCCCCTCTGGGAAGAACAGATGCTTGCTCATGAAATAACAGCTTTCCCTTAGAAGCCTGCCACGTTGCTTTGAAGGTGGTGTTGGGAGGGGGAAGAGCCCTGCACTGGACATTATTTCATACCTTTAGCCTCAGTTTATCCACCTATAAAATGGGATCACACCTCTTTACCTATATCCATCATGGAAGCAGAAGCAAAAGAGAAAAAATATAACTGTAGTTGAGCAGTCTATAGCCCCTTGATATCTACACATCTCCCTCACCCCCCAGATAAGGCCGTGCCCCTATGGGCCACAGCCCAGCCATGTGAATAGATGGCTATTTGCCCAGAGCCTTGGGTGCTTACTGTTTCCACCCTAGTGATGTGTGCATCTCCCAAGGACAGATCTCCAGTGAGGTGGCCATGTCCCCTCCATATATATCAGGCAATGCTGAAACTGGTTTGAGGATGAGGCCTTACCATGCCCCAAGGAGATGATCCTGTTGGTTGGGCATCCATCTAGCATGAGTGACCATAGCTCCAAAGTCCCTCATCTCTCCCTCGGCACCTGCGAGGCAGGCATCCACGTAGTCAAGAAAAATTGACTTTGTATTGAGATCATAACAACACCCGGGAGTGGGGAGCAATCTTTCTCAGAACTCAAATGAAAAAACATAATGTGGTTAATATTAAATAAAGAGATTGAGCAACTCTCCCCTCTTTTCTTTTTATGGTTTGTGCTGATGTGTCCTCGATCGGGGACTGTTTTGTTTATGATTAATGAATGATTCACCTTGAGCTGCTTTCTGTTTATTTCATACTCATTATGAATTTGAAGAGGTCATGTCAAACTTGGAACCCAAAGGGAATGTTCAGGAATTTGGGGGAAAATGCTGATAGCTCAGAAGCTTTCTGGGAGAAATGGGTGCCAGGAGAACACATTCTCAGCCTGCAAGTTCCCAAAGCAGGATCCTTCAGTTTGTAATCACCCTCAAACCATATACCGATCAAGCACCTGCTCTAGGCCAGGTACTATTCTGTCCTCACAGGTTTGGAAGAAATTAGCACAATCACTCCCAGCACACACACACACACACACACACACACACACACACACACACACACATTTGTATGTACTTATATGAGTCACGTTTCAGCTTGAGTCCTAGTTCTGCCTGACACCGTCCATTTTTCTAAGAGAGTTTCTTCCCCTCCATGGACCTCAGTTTTCTTATCTGTATAATGGGCTTTCTCTGTAGCTCTGCTCAGTCCAGATCTCCAGAGCTCCTCGGAAACAGAGACTGTATCTCATCTCCGCCTGAATGGTGGAGAGTCTGCTGATTTGATGAATGAATTAACAAAAGATGGCGGTCAGGTGTGGGCGGAGCTTGGTTCTTATTATCTTCATGCTGCTCAGCTCTTACCACATGCCCATAGCAGCCCTGCCTCTCTCTATGGGTCAGAGTTCCCAGCAGGACAACCCAAGAATCAGATTCGATGGATGTAGACTGAGTCTGGCCTGCCAGATGTTTTGTATTTGGTGCAACATTAAAGGTGATGATGACTGGATGCACTTGCTCTCTGGGTGGGTCCACAGGTCATCACCTCCCTGGAGGCCCCCACCTGGTCCAGCCACCCACAGTGGTTCCCTGTGTGGTCCTGAGTGTGCGATCTCAGATTAGCCATCCCTCTGAGCCCTTCCTCCTCTGACATTTTGTGAATCTAGGAAGGGAAAGGGAGGGCTGTGGATCTCTGGACACCCTAGAGTGGCCTCTATTTATGGGAAGAGCCCCTGGGATGATTAATTTTATGTGTCAGTTTGATGGGACATAGAGCTCCTGGATTGAACGCTATTTCGGGGTTTATCTGTGATGGTGTTTCCAGATGAGATTCCCAGTGTGTGGGTGGGCACCATGAAATCCACTGGGCCTGAATAGAACAAAAAAGTGGAGGAAAGAGGAACTTGTCCTCTCTGTCTGATGCTTTAAGCTGGAACATCAGTGTTCTCCTGTCGCTCTTGGGACTTACACCATCTTCTGTCCTGCCTTTCTCTCTCCCTCCTTCCCTTTCTTCTTCACCCCTTTCCTCTCTCTTTCTCACAGTATTTCTTTCTTTTCATATGTATTTTGTTAGTTATACTTGGACTTCCCAGGTGGCTCAGCTGGTAGAGAATCCGCTTACAATGCTGGAGATGCGGGAGAGGAGGGTTCGATCCTTGGGTTGGGAAGACCCCCTGGAGGAGGGCATGGCAACCAACTCCAGTATTCTTGCCTGGAGAATCCCATGGACAGAGGAGCCTGTGGGCTACAGTCCACAGGGCTGCACAGAGTTGGACACGACTAAACTGATTGAGCACACATAGTTTTCATTTATCTCTAGCCCACTGGTTCTGAAGAACTCTGACTAATACAGCCCCAGACATTCTGAGAGCCTGTCCAGGCGTCTAGTCGTTCAGTCTGGTCTCTGATGCATCAATGCCCAGAGGTGCTCAGTGACGCCCAGCCACCTTGCTCACTTTCCTCCAGCCTGCTCTGAACGAATGCACAGCTGAGGGACTAGGAGAATACCCAGGTTCAGAACGAATGCTATGATGTCATCCCTGCCCTTCAAATGGGTCTACAAACTGGCATCCCCGGGACAGGCTGAGGGGGATCCCAGGACCTTGATGCAGGTGTGCAAGGAGGCTGGAACCAGCCTCCAGAAGCAGCAACAGAACACGTTCCTGCCATCTTGATTTCAGAGCTCTGGAGTTGTCTGATCTTGGGTAAGCCTCACAGCCATTGTTTTCCCGTGTGTTGTGGGAGGGGTGAGAAACTGACCACTTCTTCATTCATCCAACATACCCAGAGTCCTAGAGTCAGAGTAGGAGGGACCCTGAAGGTCCTTTGGCCCAAAGAGTCTTATCCTTGAGAATCACCCCCCAGTATATCTACTGAGTGTCTGGACAACTCCCACTTATCTATTAAGCACCCATCATGTGCTGGGCCTGAGCAAGACACTTTGACCATGAATTTCCCGCCTTGCTGGATTTTAATTGCTTCATGGATGTACATTATTACTGATGGCAAAACTGATGTGATGTCAGGGAGAGGCATTCTATAAGCTGTTGAGTTTTCAGAGAAGAAGAAAATGCCACCTTCTTTGCAGTTCAAGGATGTAGCATTTGAAGGATGGGGTTCCTGGTGTAGGAAAATATATCCAATAAATATGTGCGTGTGGTCCTGCACCAAATGTTTTCCTGGAAGGTGGAAGGGTCTAGTCCTGCTGGGGACCAGAGTGCTTGCAAAGGTAGCTACAAGGCCACTGGAAGGTGATGTAGGGCTCCGAGGACTCAAATAATTACCTGCTGAACTCATGGAACACATTCTTGTCCTCTGTCGTCTTCCCAGACATCTTCTTATTTGAGTTACTCTACAGCATTGAGAGCTGGGCTGGCTGCCCAATGGAAGGGGTTCCCTGGCACCCCATGGCCCTGCAGTCCTGAAACTCAGCTGGTACGAGCACAGGCTGGTACCCTGGGAAGTCCCGTTCCCAGGGCTGGCAGAACAAAATGCCACAAGCTGGGTGGCTTAAGACAACAGAAATGTATTCCTCCAGAGTTCTAGAGTCTAGGACTCTGAAGTTAAGGTGTTGGCAGGACCGCTCTTCCTGGGAAGAATGCTTCTTGGCCTCTTCCTGCTTGGGGCAGCTGCGGCAGTCCTTGCCATGGCTTCAAGTCCTTACCTTCCTGCTCTCGTCTCCTGGCCTTCCTCCCTCTGTGTCTGTCTATCTCTGTGTGTCCTCTCCTCGTCTTCTAAGTACCTCACTATTTTAAAAATATTTATTGGAGTATAGTTGCTTTAAAAGGTTGCGTTAGTTTCCACTGTACAACAAAAACAATTAGCCATACACATACATGTGTCTCCTCTGTTTTGGATTTACTTCCCATTTAGGTCACTACACAGCACTGAGTAGACGGCTGTCGTTGGTTAATCCATTTTATACACAGTAGTGTATATATGCCAATTCCAATCTCCCAGTTCATCTCACCCGTTTTTACCCCTTGGGACCCTACATTTGTCCTGTCACTAGTTCTGCTTTGTAAGTAAGATCATATTTACCATTTTTTTTTCAGATTCCACATATGTGTGTTAATATAAGATATCTGTTTTTCTCTTCCTGACTTACTTCACTCTGTATGACAGTCTCTAGGTCCATTCAGGTCTCTGTAAGTGACCCAAGTTCGTTCCTTATTATGGCTGACTAATATTCCACTGTATATCTGTAGCACATGTTCTTTATCTATTCGTCTGTCAATGGACATTCAGGTTGTTTGTATGTCCTGGCTAGGATTTAGTGCCCACCGTAATCCAGAATGACTTCATCTTAATTATAGTAGATTCTCACTATTCATTTGGGCTTCCCTGGTGGCTCAGATGGTAGAGTCCGCCTGCAATGCAAGAAACTTGTGTTCAGTCCCTGGGTCAGGAAGATCCCCTGGAGAAGGAAATGGCAACCTACTTTAGTATTCTTGCCTGGAGAATTCTGTGGACAGAGGAGCCTGGCAGGCTATTGTCCACGGGGTCACAAAGAGTTGGACATGACTAAGCAACTAACACTCACTATTCATGTATCTGTATTGGGTAAATTTACCTACTTGCTAAAATTTACCTGTGACCCCCGAGTCAATACCCATGGTCATTAGTGATATGCACAGAACAGTGAAAAAATGTGAGCTGCCTGATTTGCCATTCCTGGCTGAGGCGTCATAGCTCTGTCTTCTTGTTTCAGCTCTCCTTAACAGGTGTCTATTTGACTTTGCTCAATGCTGTGCTTTTTGTTGGTGATTTTGCTGTGTAAAACGGCACCATGTCATAGTGCTGAAGTGCTGTCTAGTGTTCCTGTGAGCAAGGAGACTGCAATATACCTTACAGAGAAAATAATGAAAATGTGTGTGTTAGACAAGCTTCGTTCAGGAATGGGTTATAGTGCGGTGGCCTTGGGTTCAATGTTAATGAGTCAATAGTAGACAGTAAATAAGGTGTCTTCAGATGGAAAGACACAGAAAAACATGCAAAAAATTATACATGATAGATCGATGAAAACATCGTGACCAACATCTCATGGGAATCTAACCCTATATTCCCAGGAGCAGTGGTTCAATGTTCGTGAATTCAGTGTTCATGGTGACTTTTTTAGAGCAAAACTGACGGAACTGACTGAAGCTACACATACAAAGACCCTATTCTGGATAAGGTCACATTCTGAGGTTCTGGGTGGTCACAGCTTTGATAGGGGGATACTATTCCATCCAGCACAGACCCCAAACCTGGCTCTCTCTCTCTCCCACTTCAGTAACTTTCTAAAACTAGCCAGTTATCCCATTTCCCCTGGGTCCTTGTTGAGAGTACAGATTTCTTAGGTCTCACCCCAGAGGTTCAGTAAGTCTAGACTAGGAACTAGGAATCTGCATTTTCAAATATTCCTGGTCAACATGATGACTGCTCAGCCTGGAGATCCTTATTCCCTCTGACTTGGATTTATTTCTGTAAAATGTTATGTGAGGATAAATGAAGAAAAGGCACTACAGTCCTCTGCATTATAATAAACTTGGAAAGCAAAAACAGCAGTAGCATCTTCTTAAATATCTACATCTTCAAGTTGACTTATTTTTTTCCCCAGCACACTGCCACATTGATCCTCTCCTTTGGTTCTCTTTAAGAACTTATGAAATAAACAAGTGTATTTGTTTATCTATGTGTGTGTGTGTGTGTGTGTGTGTGTGTGTGTGTGTGTGTAGTCGCTAAGTAGTGTCTGACTCTTTTGAGACCCCATGGACTTGTAGTCTGCTTAAATACTACTGATCCCTTGAAGTTCAACTTTTTGGAGTAACTTCCTGAAAGAGACTTTTTAAAAAAATTTCTAAAGGAATCAACAGAGATTGAGACTAATTTGCAAACAGCTTTCTTTGCTTAGACACTCTTCACTCCCATTTTACATGTAATTTTCACAAGAACAGGTTTTGTATTAAAAGTAATTGGTGGGATGGGGAGGGAGGTTTGAGAGGAAGGGGATGTGTATACCGAATGGTTGATTTATGTTGAGGTTTGACAGAAACAACAAAATTTTGTAAAGTGATTATCCTTCAACTAAAAAATAAATAAATTCAAAACCAAAAAAAAAAGTAATTGGAAGTCGCTAATTAGAGATGGATGGGTGTGGGTTCAGGTTCTTGGGGGACAACAGCAAGAAAGGACAATGGACAGTGAGAGAGAATGCAGATTCAGTTTCCAAAAGAGGACAAAGTAACTCAAGAATCACCTTGGGGCTATTTCGTTTAAGGTATCTAGCTGTGTACTTGCTGGTAACCATGGGACCACACTATACAGTTACTTTCTTTAATAATGAGAAGTTTGGGATATAATGGAAGGAGTGCAAGCTTCAAGGGTGACTTAACTAGGGTTTGATCCTACCCTCATCAGCCTTGTGATCTCAGGTTAATCAACAGAGCCTGTTTTCCATCCAAAAGATGGAAGCGTAGCATCCAGGAAGCAGTTAGATGATTGGTGATGGTGACGTTTGTAAAGCTTCAGAGTGCCTGGTGCTAGCATTTCAGAATGATGCATTATATCATACTTTCCAAAGCATTTCCAAACACGCTGTCTCATTTGCTTCTCATGGTAACTTTTTATCCATCCATCTATCCATCCATTCATCTACTACTCATCCACCCAAACATCAGTTCACCCATCCATCCATCCACCCATCCATCTTGTGATTGGCACCAGCTAGTTATATGGTAGTGTGCAAAACATGAAAAAAGTGCTCAGACTTAAAAACTTAGAGACCCAGGAAAGAGAGAGACCACAGGCAGGTGAGGAGGCAATCAAATAGCTATGGTAAGGTGCAAGTTTTGTGACAGAAATAAACAGGGTGTGGAGAGAGAACAATGGAGAAGCCCTACTTGGAGAGGGTGGTCAACAATGACCTCTCTGAGGATAACAAGAAAGGTCAGCCAGGGGAGGACCCCGAAGAAGGGCATTCCAGGCAAAGGAGCACATGGAGAGCATACCCAAAGGCCCTGAAGTGTGGACAGCTCAGACGATTGCGTTCATTCATCATCCATTCGTTTGGAATCCCCTGGAGGCAGAGCTACTCTGCGAGCTTCTGCATGTCACTTACGGAAGGTTAAATGTGAGCTCAAGGCCCTGGGCCAGGAAATGGCCCAGAGTGTCTGAGCTTCGGTCCCTGCTGCACAAGTGGGTCACTGCCAGGAAATCAAGACTGGCTTCCATGGCTCCAGGGTATCCTGCACAAAACTAAGAGATTTCCGTGACCTTGGCCAAAAAAAAGATGAGTTTGGAGGCCTTTTGGGGATAAAAGATTCACTCTGGATGTCACCTGAGAGGAATAAATGCCTCCTTTCCTTTTCCTGCCCCAATTGTGATGTGTGAAACTGAAAATGAAAGTTGCTCAGTCATGTCCGACTCTTTGCGACCCCACGGACTACACAGTCCGTGGAATTCTCCAGGTCAGACTACTGGAATGAGCAGCTATTCCCTTCTCCAGTGGATCTTTCTGACCCAGGAATTGAACCAGGATCTCCTGCACTGTAGGCAGATTGTTTACCAACTGAGCTATCACAATTACTCTCATGTATGTACAAAGGAGGGGCTTCACTGGTGGCTCAGTGATAAAGAATCTTCTGCAGTGCAGAAGAGGCAGGAGATGTGGGTTCGATCCCTGGAGAGATCCCCTGGAGAAGGGCTTGGCAACCCACTCCAGTATTCTTGCCTGGAGAATCCCCATGGACAGAGGAGCCTGGCAGGCTGCAGTCCATGGGGTTGCAAAGAGTCAGACACAACTGAGCGACTAACACTTTCCCAGTAGTCCGGCAGCCTCCTACCCTAACCATCAATCTTTTTCTCTCTCTCTTTTTTTTTTTTCAGACACCAAGGGAGCTTGCTTGGGTCCATGGCAGCAGAACTAGTCAGGAGTGTGTGTGTGTGTGTGTGTGTGTGTGTGTGTGTGTGTGTATGTGTGTGTGAGAGAGAGAGAGACAGAGAGAGAGAGACAGAGTTTGTGTGCACATGGCCTGGGACCACCTTCAGTCAATGGGGATGAGACGCAGTGGGTAAATGGCCTAACCCCCACCCTCCTAGGGGGATTATCCCAAGGTGTCTTCCCCATGACTGCTCAGAGGGCCCAGTGGAAATGAGCCTCCGCTGCCCACGGCCGTCCCAGCTCACGGGCAAAGCCTACACCGACTTCCTTTCCTTCTCCACTGCCTCATCTGCACTTCCCAGGATCGGCGCCCTAATACACTCTCTGTGTCAGCTGGGCTTTGATTTTAGGCTCCCCTGGTGGCTCAGATGGTAGAGAATCCGCCTGCAATGCAGGAGACATGGGTTAGGTCTCTGCATGAAGAAGATCTTCTGGAGAAAGGAACAGCAATTTACTCCAGTATTCTTGCCTGGAGAATCCCATGGACAGAGAAGTCTTGTGGGCTACAGTCCATAGGGTCACAAAAAGTCGGACATGACTGAGCGACTAACACTTTACTTCAGATGAAGACAGACCTTAAATACCTGCTTACTGCTTCGGGGACCCAGTGTACCCTGCTTACCCAGTGTACCCTGAGGCCTCCACTGAGGGCTCTGAAGCGACCGACGTGTGAGCTGTGTGCTGTGCCTGAGGCTCGCTGTCTGCTCGCTTCCCCTGAGGAGGCCTGGATGGCTCCCCTCCGACCCCCACCCCAGCCCATCACGGCCCCGCCCCGCTTGCCAGCAAATGACTCGCCTGAGCACCGAAGTGTTGGCGCAGTTTGCAGATGCCGAGATGGGTGGTGTGTCTTCCGCCCTCTCCTGGTGAAGGACTCAGCTGAAGGCAATGCCCCGCCCCATCAATGCCCCGCCCACCAATGCCCCGCCCCCTCTTCCTCCTTCCGGTAATTAGACCAGGGTCTCAGAAGCCCCCAAATCCTGGGTTCCTAAATGACAGTCGTGCCTACGTGAAGTGTTTTGAATCACACAGAGCTATCCTCAGCCCAGCTGCCTCTTCCCCACATTCACACCTAGCGGAGTTCAGTCATCGCGTTACTCGGGAGGGCTTAGCTCAGGGACTCTGAGGCCTCCAGAGCTAGAAAGGGCCTTGCATTTCCACTTCTGCAGTGAGAGTCAGCCCCTGTGACTCCGGCTGCTGCTCTCCAAGATCATTCTCATGGCCAGAGTTGCCCACAGACCGCCCCCTTTTTTCCTGCGGATCCAAACATAATGATATGATCACCCCAAACACAGAGTGGGCAGGTTACCACACCCCTGCCAGGCCAGGAAGTGATGGATAGGGCCCTGGGAGGTCAGGGATACAAGACAGATGTGCTACCTGTTCTCATGGAGCTTGTAGACTCATGAGTGAAGTGAAGTGAAATCGCTCAGTCGTGTCCGACTCTTTGCGACCCCATGGACTGTAGCCTACCAGGTCCCTCCGTCCACGGGATTTTCCAGGCAAGAATACTGGAGTGGGTTGCCATTGCCTTCTCCAGGAGATCTTCCCAACCCAGTGATTGAACCCGGGTCTCCCGCATTGTAGGCAGACGCTTTACCGTCTGAGCCACCAGGAAGTCCTAAGACTAATGAGAGTCCAGAGCAAACAGATGGGCCTTCCCTGGTGGTCCAGTGGCTAAGAATCTGCTTTCCAATGCAGAGGGCAAGGGTTCAATTCCTGGTCCAAGAAGATGCCACGGGGATGCTAAGCCCATGCACCACAACTACTGTGTCTGTGCTCTAGAGTCCGTGCTCCAAAACCAAAGAAGCCACCGCAGTGAGAAGCCTGTGCACTGCCACAAAGAGTAGCCCTGGCTCTCCTCGCCGCAACTAGAGAAAGACTGCGCGCAGCAAGGCAGACCCAGCGCAGTCAAGAAAGAAAGAAAATGTTCAAGGTAGTATCAGGTAGTGGTGGGTGCCACAAAGAGGATAAGCCAGGGTCACCTGAGAGAAAGTGTTGGTGAAGGAAGAAGGCTTTATACTAGCAGGCCGGGTGAGGCTGGCCTGGGCTCCGTGTGCTCCTGGTCTGGAGAAGAGGACAGAAGGTCTGGGAATAAAGGCCCCCAGCCAGACATGGTATCAGGAAGGAATGACGATGGGCCACTTAGGACCGAGACTGGGAGTTCTAGAGGCTCATGTGAGGACAAAGAAGTGTCACAGGAGGATTTCAGTAGGGGGATTAGTCTGATTTTTTTTTTTCATTTTTAAAAATTGAGGTATAAACTGGATTCAGGGAGTGCATCAGTGCACACACTCTAATGAATGCCTCAATGAATGTTCACATGTACACCTGTAAAAATACAGGATAGTTCTAGAACCCCAGGCATTTGTGTGTTTAAAAGATCCTTCTGCTGCTCAGTGGAGAATGCATTGCAGTGGGGGTGACAGTCAAAACAGGGAGACCTTAGAGGTGACTGTGTTCATCCAGGCTTGGATCAAGGTAGATAACATGGAAACAGAAAAATGTTGGAAGAGTCAGGATGCTTTTTGTTGGAAGAACCAAGAAGAGTTGCTGTTGGAGGGACAAGGGTGAGTCAGAGCAAGAAAGGAATGGAGATGACATCTCAGAGTTTTTGGACTTAAGAATGTGGATAGGCTGGGAGTTTGGGATTGACATGTACACCCTGCTGAAATAATCAACAAGAACCTACTGTATAGCACAGGGAATTTCCTCCATATTCTGTAATAACCTATACAGGAAAGGAATGGGTATATGTATAACTGGATCACTTTGCTATACACCTGAAACTAACACAACATTGGTAACCAACTGTACACTAGTATAAAATAAAAATTTTAAAAATAAGTAATAAAAAAAAAGGATGTGGTAGATCATGTGGCCATGGGGCAGCCTGGGTAAGGAAAAAGAAGGGGGACAGCATGGGGCAATCCAGGTGGATGACATAGGGTGGTCCCTCGAACTGGTTCATGCAGGATGCCTTTGGCCACCGTCTGCTTCCCCCGGAGCCCAGAGCAGAGCTCCCTAGAAGATGAGTCACAGGATGGGGAGATCTGCCAGCCAAAGTCCCTGACGGGCTTAAGGACAGAAGAACACAGCCCCTGACTTGCTTGAGGGCATTGGGAGAGGTAGGGGAAGGGCAGCTTTGGGTGAACACTGTGTTCCATGGAAACCTGGGTCACTGCAAGGAGAGGTGACAAGTGGGAGGTGATGTCTGCTTCTCACCCAGGAACCATCTGCTCGCTAATGCAAACAGCCCTGTCTGTCAGGCGAGGTGAGGAAAAATGACTGGGGCAGCCCCACTGTGTAGCCCAGGGAGAGGGGTCTCTGGACCCATGAGGTAATCCCTCCGATGATGTATGGCCCGGAGAAGAGTAGGGTTAATGATCTTCCGCAGGACCCGGGAGTAAAACACAGTAATTTCATAATACAGCCTGTGATGGATTGAGGCGTGTTAATACCAGGGGTATACATTAAGGGAGATGATCTCGCTGGCATACTAAATGGCAAAATAAAAGCACTTTTAGAAACTTCCATGATTAATTGGTCTGCCCTTTTAGTTCTGTACCATGATAAAGTAAAGCTCACTTCTCCTGGTCACCTCCCAGGCAATTCCTCTAAAGTTCCCTGGCCCTCCATGGACCACCCCCCCAACCACCCCCTCATCCCCGGAGAAGTCCAACCTGCAGCCTGGGACACGCCCTCATATCCTCTTCCGTGGACCCAGTTGTCCTCATCCTCATCTGCATCATCTTCATCCAGGGAGTCTGCCAGGGCTTTGATCCACATCAAACAGCTGATATTGGACAAGGATTGCAGTTTGACACAGTTCAACCTGATGCTGTGTGCAGAAGCCTTTGTGAGTCAGAGGCGGGTGGTGCTGAGGAAGCTTGCGGTGCAGCCACGCTGTCTGCTTTGCATCGCTGCTCCTCGTTTCACAGCCGTACAGTCTCGGGCCAGCTGTAGAAGTTCTTTATGCTTCAGTTTCCTCATAGATAAAAGGGGGATTATAGGAGACCTACTTCATGAAGTCATAGAAGGGTCCAAGGAAGGTGATTTATTTCACGAGAGCTTTTGGCATTTACTGGGCCCTGTGGATGCATGTCCAGTGCTTAGAACAGCACAGGTCCCACAACGAATGCTCAATAAATGTTAGCTCTTGCTATGCTGGCTGTGTTGACAGCACTCAGCAGCTCTGAGGGGCAGGTACCATCAATCTCCCCATTTCACAGGTAGGAAAAGATGAGGCACTGAGAGTTAAGTAAATTGCTAATGTGCCTATGAAAGGGTGGGATCAGGGTTAGATGCACACAGGCTGATCTCTAACCTTCAACCAATGGGCTCCCCACTGCCGTCTCCTTGGGAAGAAATGGCTGCTTTGGTTCTGGTCAAGTGGGTGTTAGCTGTGTCTAACTCTTTGTGATCCTGTGGACTGTAGCCCACCAGAATCCCCTGTCCATGGAATTCTCCAGGCAAGAATACTGGGGTTGGTAGCCATTCCCTTCTTCAGGGGATCTTCCTGACCCAGGGATCAAACCCAAGGCTCCTGCACTGCAGGTGGATCCCTTACCACCTGAGCCAGCAGGGAAGCCCAGTTCTGGTCGCAGATGATGGCAATTCTAAAACTGGAGGCAGGAAGGGCCTCTGGGCCTGCACTCAGACTGCACCGTTTACTCCTTTTGTTCATTGAAGGCCAGCTCCCCACCATCACGGATCTTCATAGTGGGCCAGACCAGGGCCAGGAGACCCAGGTGGAAGGCTCAGCCCTGCCACTTACTCCCTGAGAGACCAGGCAAGCCACTCACCTACATTTCTTCATCCCCCCCGAGTGGTGGTAAAACATTAAGAAGACAAGGCAAGAGGGTGCTTTGTAACCTGCAAAGGCAAGAACAGATTCGAGATAGGATTAACTGTCCCTGATCCAGAGGGTCAGGGGAGAACCTTGTCTGCAGTCTAGCCACCCTCCTTTTTGCTGCAAGAAAACTTAGAGAAATTCGTTCCTGAACGGCAGAGGCCCTGGGGAGCAGCAGGCTCCTGGCCCATTCCATCTTCCACCTGACCCAGACTCCCAGGCTACCTGACTGGCATCCACATGTACCTTCATGCAAGTGCCTTCATCTGCCATGATGTTGATACTACCTGGCTGGCTAGATTCTCACCTGTGTCACCTTGAAAACTGCCTGCCTCTTACAGACTGTTAGCCTCCTTCTTATTCATTCACCCACTCAACAAACACTTCCTGGGTGCCTTCTCCTGCTCAGGCCAGAGTGGGTGCAGCAAGAATGCAACAAAATGGACCCTGGTCCTTCAGTTTCTATGTGAGTGGCAGTAAAGAGAGATAGGGGCTTCCCAGGTGGCTCAGCGGTAAAGAATCCGCCTGCCAATGCAGGAGGTGTGGGCTCATTCCCTGGATCAGGAAGATCTCCTGGAGAAGGAAATGGCAATCCCCTCCAGTATTCTTGCCTGGAGAATTCCATGGACAGAGGAGCCTGGTGGGCTACAGTCCATCGTGTTGTAAGGAGTCAGACATAGCGACTAAACAACAACAAAAAAAAAACACATCTATTTCAGAGCTTAGAGGAGAAGGGAACAGACCTGTATCTCCCAGAAATACTTAGTGTGAGGGTGGTAAATACAGTCTCCCGACAGGTGGGCAAGCAGTATCAATGAATGAAGTCAGGAGACGTGATACACGAGGGAGTGGTGAGGACTGGGGTGCCCTGGATAGCGCATTCCTGTCTATCAGCTGTTTCTTTGTTCCAGCCAACAGCTGCTGTGTGAGAATGTGGGCCCATTGGCTGCGTCTTCTGACTTTCCAAGATAATGGGGGAAATCTGGATTTCTTTTCCCTTAAAATCTCCTGATCTTGAAATATTAGCCTTTAATTGGAAAAAGTTTCAATGCAATATAGGTTAAATGAAACCTATCTATTAGCTAGATCTGCACCACTGCCTGGCAGAGAGCAATCTCTAATTTAGAGCATCATTGTACACCACTATTAGTTGATTGACTGGACCCTTCATGGGCTTCCCAGGTAGTGCTAGTGGTAAAGAATCTGCCTGCCATTTCAGGGTCCATAAGAGATGCAAGTTCAATCCCTGGGTCAGGAAGATCGCCTGGAAGAGACCATGGCAACCCACTCCAGTATTCTTGCCTGGAGAATCCCATGGACAGAGGAGCCTGGTGGGCTCTAGCCCATAGGATTGCAAAGAGTTGAACACGACTGTACACGCATTGCTTGTGTACAGCATTCTACAATGTGTACAACATTTTCCCAGGAAAGACCTCATTTGGTGCTCATAATGGCCCTCAGAAGAAGGCTGTCAACCAAATACTGGGTTGGCCAAAAAGTTTGTTCGGGCACACATTCTGGGAAAGATCTGAACGAAATTTTTGCCCAACCCAATATTCTCTCAATGGACTCTCTTGAGATGGGCTATGTGAAGGGCATTCTCTTATGCAAGGGTGTGTTTGGCAGCTCAAACAGGGCATGAACAGAAAAAATGGAAAGAATGGGGACTAGGGCTCAGATTCCTTTAGGTATTGAAAAGAGTTCCTCTCTCTGTCTTTGCAAGGCTCTGAACACAGATCCCATAATGGCTGGTTGGAGTTAAGGCCCCAGAGCTTCACAAGCCAGTCTGAAGCCTGCCTCTGCTGCCCCACCAGGAGCATATTTCTCAAATCCTAATAGTTTTGGTTATCGCATCTGCAAAATGGCGACAGTGATGACAATAGCGCCTACATCCCAGGGCTGTGGCAAGGATATGCCGAGAGGATGCCCTTGTGTCCTTGGTTCACGGCACTCAGTAAGTATCGTCACGATCATGGGGAATTCTGCATCTGTGGAGATTGTGTTATTTGGAAAATTAAATGGTAAGAGACAATGTCTATTATATGCAAAAGCAGGCACCAGAGAGGCTAGCTTTATTTTTCTATATATATAGGCTTAAGGCTGGAAGATATATCAAAACAACAGTAATTTGGAATACTGGGATTATAGGTGATTTTAATTTTCTCCTGTATAATTTTCTGAATTTTCTTTTTTGTCTGTGAGGCACACAAGTTTTTAGTTCTCTGACCAGGGACTGAGGCTGTGCCCCCTGCAGTGGAAGCACTGGGCCACCAGGGTAGTTCCAATTTTCTGAATTTTCTAAGTTTTTTTTTTTTACAGTCAGCATGTATTAATTTATAAATCAGAGCAGGATAACTTATTTTTCAAAAAATTAAGTTCCCAACCTTCCAGAAAAAAAAAATTTTCACTTTAAACTTTCTTGCTCTGCCAAGTCAACTGCTTTCTAGAGAACCCCCTGTGCTCAGAAGTCCCCCTCTGTCTTGAATTTCCAAGGCTGTTCTGAGAATAGACCCCTCGAATCCCTGAGCAGCAGGGAGGGTCCATGTCTCCCTGAATCAATCCCCAAGCTCTACCATTCTTTTCTGTCATTGGGTCCAATGAGAGCCCAGGTTTGTCACAAGTCTTCACCTCTTCCAAGCCAGAAGAGAGAGAAGACCCATCCCTGGCCCTTCCTGGCCAATGACCACCCAGGACAGAGGTAGGAGAACTGGTCCGTTTATTCCGATGGATGTCTCAGAAAGTCCCCGGGTATTTTGCCAGTGTAAGAAGACTACTACAGTTTGATCATTTATTTTCCATTTTTACAAAGCTCTCAGTCAGTTTGGTCGCTCAATCATGTCTGACTCTTTGCAACTCCATGGACTGCAGCATGCCAGGTTTCCCTATCCATCACTACCTCCTGGAACTTGCTCAAACTCATGTTCATCCAGTCGGTGATGCCATCCAACCATCTCATCCTTTGCTGTCCCCTTCTCCTCCTTCCCTCAATCTTTCCCAGCATCAAGGTCTTTTCCAATGAGTCAGTTCTTTGCATCACGTGGCCAAAGTACTGGAGTTTCAGCTTCAACATCAGTCCTTCCAATGAATATTCAGGACTGATTTCCTTTAGGATAGATTGGTTTGATCTCCTTGCAGTCCAAGAGACTCTCCAGAGTCTTCTCCAACACCACAGTTCAAAAGCAGCAATTCTTCAGTGCTCAGCTTTGTTTATGGTTCAACTCTCACATCCATACATGACTACTGGAAAAACCATAGCTTTGACTAGATAGACCTTTGTTAGGAAAGCAATGTCTCTGCTTTTTAATATGCTGTCTAGGTTTGTCATAGCTTTTCTTTCAAGGAGCAAGCTTCTTTAAATTTCATGGCTGCAGTCAGCATCTGCAGTGATTTTGGAGCCCGAGAAAATAAAGTTTGTCACTGTTTGCATTGTTTTCCCATCTATTTGCATGAAGTGATGAGACCGGATGCCATGATACTGATTTTTTTGAACGCTGAGATTTAAGCCAGCTTTTTCACTCTTTTCTTTCACCTTCAGTCAAGAGGCTCTTTAGTTCCTCTTCACTTTCTACCATAAGGGTGGTGTCATCTGCATGTCTGAGGTTATTGATAATTCTCCTGGCAATCTTGATTCCATCTTATGCTTCATCCAGCAGGCATTTCACATGATATACTCTGCATATGCTGAATAAGCAGGGTAACAATATACTGCCTTGATATACTCCTTTCCCAATCTGGAACCAGTCTGTTGTTCCCTGTCCAGTTCTAACTGTTGCTTCTTGACCTGCATACAGATTTCTCAGGAGGCAGGTCAGGTGGTCTGGTATTCCCATCTCTTTCAGAACGTTCCACAGTTTGTTGTGATCCACACAGTCAAAGGTTTTGGCATAGTCAATAAAGCAGAAGTAGATGTTTTTCTCAAACTCTCTTGCTTTTTCTATGATCCAATGGATGTTGGCAATTTGATCTCTGGTTCCTCTGCCTTTTCTAAATCGAACTTGAACATTGAGAAATTCTTAGTTCACGTACTGTTGAAGTCTCGCTTGGAGAATTTTGAGCATTGCTTTGCTAGTGTGTGAGATGAGTGCAATTGTGCAGTACTTTGAACATTCTTAGGCATTTCCTTTCTTTGGGATTGGAATAAAAACTGACCTTTTCCAGTACTGTGGCCACTGCTGAGTTTTCCAAATTTGCTGGTATACTGAGCACAGCACTTTCACAGCATCATCTTTTAGTATTTGAAAGAGTTCAGCTGGAATTCCATCACTTCCACTAGTTTTTTTTTTTTTTTTTCAGTAGTGATGCTTCCTAAGGCCCATTTAACTTTTCAATCCAAGATGTCTTGTTCTAGGTGAGTGATCATACCATTGTGGCTATCTGGGTCATTCAGATATTTTTTGTGTAGTTCTTCTGTGTATTCTACAAAGCCCTAAGGAGCAAAAAAAGAAGAAGAAAAAAAAAAAAGAGAGCGAGAGATGAGAAAACTTGAAGCAACCTGTCTTCATTGTTCATGGAAACCAATGAATGAATGGATGGATGGATGGATGGATGAACTTAAGCTGCTGTGAGGTCTTTGCCTTTGCTATGAAATCATGAACTCATGAAAACAAATTTATGTCTTTTGCATCATATGCCCATTGGATAGAGAAAGAATAGGAAAATTCAGAGTCTGGATGTGCTTCTTTTAAAAGTATGAAAGATGTACAGATTGTACAGTCAGGCAAATATATCTTTTGAAGAGTATGAAGTTCTGGTCTAAAATTACATTTAATTATTGTTACATTTCAGACTTTGTAGGAAATCACAGTACAGAAGTGTGACTTTGAAATTAGCATTTGAAAGTGTCTGTGAGGTAGGTGAGGGTTTTCACAAACTGTGGGGTTTTGAGCCTAAAATTATATGACATGCATTTGCAACCACAAAATTAGGCTGACCAGTTATTGTTCAAGCTCATCTGTTAGAAGAATGACTACTGTGTTTTATTTCCGCCACACAAAATTTTTCCACCTATCCTCCCCAACTTTTTGTTTAAAAAGCCGGGCAAACCTTGAGCTCTCCCTGGTGTCCTGACCTAACACGGGCGACAAGGCCTCACAGAAAGGGCCAGATATGAAGAGTCATTTTGCCTCATTATAGAACAACATCAGTGGTTCTTCCTCAGCCCCTTAATTCATTTCTTATAGTTTTTCTTGTCACATCCACTTGCTTTATAGCTTACTAACTTGCAAGTTATAGTTGTAATTTATGGTCAAAATTGAGTGGTAGCAAATCAAAGAATATTTCCATTGATTACCCTAAATTGTCTAATCTCCTGTATGTTTTTAGAACTTGATTGGGTGGTATTTACTGATTGCCTTCATCTAATTTAAAAATCAATCAATAGCAACAATGAGTGCTGGGGGAAAAATCGAGTCTAATGCAGCCTAACCGCAGCAAATATCCATCAGAGGCTACACGCAATCACATCTCTGGGCAGTTTTAATACATAAACCATAACAGCCTGGAGCTGGGCGTCCAGGGCAGATGCTCAGAAAATTCCCGCTGGCACCTCATGCCTCTTGCATTGTCTATTGAGGGTGATTGCCCTCTGCTAAAGCGAACATATTTCACTACAATAAAGCTGTAGCAAAGGAGATAAAAACAGGATCTGATTGTGTTTCAAGGCTAGCCAGTCCATCTTCTTCCCCTGCACCCTCGGAGGATATTAATGGGAATTAACATAACGCCAGCCTTTTCTTGTTAACTGCCTGCATGATCCCAGAGAGAAACATTTTCACACTCATGAATTCACCCCTTCGACACTCAGGAGTATCTGTTTTTATTTCCATCCAATGCTTTCTGGCCGTTTGTTATGGAACAGTCCTGGGGCATGGCATTTTGATTCCTTATATCATTTGGTACTTAGACATGGGCGTCCCTGGTGGCGCAGACTGTAAAGAATCTGCCTGCAATGTGGGAGGCCTGGCTTCGATCTCTGGGTTGGGAAGATCTCCTAGAGAAGGGAATGGCAACTCACTCCAGTATGCTTGCCTGGAGAATCCCCATGGACAGAGGAGTCGGGTGGGTTACAGTCCCTGGGATCGTGAAGAGTCGATACCACTGAGTGACTAAGCACACAGCACACACTTAGACATACCCTAGGAGGATGTTGCCTCTATTGTACAGAAGAGGAAGTAAGGCTCAGGTGAATTCAGCAGCTGGTCCCAGATCATGTGGCTGGATAAGTAGGAAAGCTGGGTCTTTGGGCTGCATACCACAGCCAGGTGCTCAAGGCAGGGCATCCAGGAGAAGGCAACGGGACCAGATTCAAACACTAGATGAGCTTACATCCAGTTGGGAGGCAAGCCTGTACACAGTTCATAGTAAGGCAAAGCAGAATTAAATAAGTGCTATATGTCCTGTGAGCCAGGAGTTATTACGGCAAACAAAGGAGGCAGAGAGAATAAATTTTAACTTAGGGAATGGAGAGTCAGAAATATCAGATTATTTTTTAAACTGTCTAGAGATGGTTGGACCCCAACTTTTTCAGGTATTACGTAGGATCTCTGCATGTGTTTATTTGTATTGATATGCAACATGGTGGAGCTACCAACTCCTTTGGGAACCGAGGCATCCCCTTCTATGCTCATCGTAGCTCATCCAATGCTTTCTGGCTGTTTGTTATGTCTGAGAGGTCCTACCCTCAATCTGTTCTTTATATTGGTGGGCATCTTCAACCCCGGGGCCCTGGACTTCTTAAACTCCTTTGATGTCATAATGCACGTTAGAGGCATTCTGAAGATGGGACTTTAGGAGGACTCAAACCTGTTCATTCCTTTATTGAGAAATACCACTTGGCATCCCTGGCAGGCTTTATACATGAAGTCAAACAGACAAATATTCCAAAGTCCTTAGTTTCACTCTACATAAAACTTTGCCCTCACTTGGAGGTAATTCCAGGCAGTCCGCATCTGTCTCAGAATTGGCATCAAACACATTTCGCAGGAAAATTCTTGGAAGTTCTCGAGAACCAGGGAAGCAAGAGGCAGAATCTCATCTAAAAGAGATCTGTCAACTCCACGAGAGCCTCTCCCCAAATCTGAAGAGCTGAACATTGGGTTTTTAGGTCCAAGGAAATGGCTTCCTGTGCAGGAAACTTAAATACCATGGGACAACCTCATTAACCGACAGCTGTCCTGTGCCATCACAGTTCACAGAGAATCAGCCCCTGAAATCGGCAATTACAAATCTGACCAAACTTAGACAATAATTCATGGATCTTGAAATTTTTAGGCATCTCAGCAGACTTCCACTCTGTCTCACTGGGCTGTTAGAGATCTCAGGGTATCACAATACTTTTTCTTATCCCCAAATATTGTTAAACTCCTATCACTGTGTTGTAAACTTGAGGAGGGCCATGGCGCTTTCCCACTTTGTTTCCTGAATTAATACTTTTTTTTTTTTTCAAAAAAGACTTTAGCTTTTTAGACTTTAGGATCACAGCAAAACTGAGAGGAATATGATATCCCATATACATAAATTTTGCTATTATCAACATCCCCCACCAGAATGGTACATTTGTTGTAGTGATGAACCTACTCTGACACACCATTAACACTCAAGTCCATAGATTATATGAGAGCTCAGTCTTGGTGCTGTATATTCTATGGGTTTGAGCATGACAAGTTTATCCACCATCATAGAGTATTTTCACTGCCCTAAAAATAATCTATGCTCCATCTATTTATCCTTCTCTCCCCCAATGCCTGGCAACGACTGATGTTTTTTTCTGCTTTCCTAGTTTTGCCTTTTCCAGAATGTCATATAGTTGGAATTATACTGTCCATAGTCTTTTCAGATTAGCTTCTTCCACTTCAGTTCAGTTGCTAAGTCGTGTTCAACTCTTCGTGACCTCATGGACTGCAGCACGCCAGGCCTCCCTGTCCATCACCAACTCCCGGAGTTCACTCAGACTCATGTCCATTGAGTTGGTGATGCCATCCAATCATCTCATCCTCTGTCATCCCCTTCTCTTCCCTCCTTCAATCTTTCCCAGCATCAGGGTCTTTTCTTTTCTTTTCTTTTTTTTAGGGTCTTTTCAAATGAGTCAGCTCTTTGCATCAGGCGGCCAAAGTATTGGAGTTTCAGCTTCAACATCAGTCCTTCCAATGAATATTCAGGACTAATTTCCTTTAGGATGGATTGGTCTGATCTCCTTGCCATCCAAGAAGGGACTGTCAAGAGTTTTCTCCAACACCACAGTTCAAAAGCACCAATTCTTCAGTGCTCAGCTATTTTTATAGCCCGGCTCTCACATCCATACATGACTACTGGAAAAACCATAGCCTTGACTAGATGGACCTTTGTTGGCAAAGTAATGTCTCTGCTTTTTAATATGCTGTCTAGGTTGGCCATAACTTTCCTGCCAAGGAGTAGACATCTTTTAATTTCATGGCTGCAGTCACCATCTGCAGTGATTTTGGAGTCCGAAAAAATGTCTGCCACTTAGTAATATGCAGTTAAGTTTCCTTCATGTCTTTCCTCCGAGACTTTTCATGGCTTGCAAGCTCATTTCCTTTTCAGTGCTGAATAACATTCCATTGTTTGGATATACCATCAATGCATTTGTTGGAGTGAATTAATTTTTGAGTGGATTATTGAACATTTCCCCACCGCAAGACTCTTTTTTATAGCTCAGTGGCAGCTGAGCTCCCTTTGCTTGATGCCCTCAGTAATAGCGTTTGAGTACTGGAAGTTCGCTGCTTTTTATGCTTCCTCCATCCTCTCTGCTTCCTAGGCCTTGGTTGTGTCCCTGGGCTGAGACTGACGGTGGTCTGCCGTAGCTCTTCTCCCCCTTCTTCCGTAGAACTCTTCCGCTTTAGCTGGGTGCAGAAGAAGCCTACATTTACCAACCTCCCTTGCAGGCAGGGGTGCCAGGTGACTAAATTTAACTCACAGTACAGGGGACATGTTGCAGAGCTGTTTCTGAAAGCTGTTTGTAAAAAAGCCTTGCTATGTTGCACTCATATACAGATGCTTATAGCAGCTTTATTCGTGATCATTAAAATTTGGAAGCAACAGAGATGTTTTTTGGATAGGAGGAGAATGGCACTTTATGTCTGTGGTCTTCCTCCCCAAAACTCATAACTCTAAGTTAATCATGAGAAAAGCAACAGACAGTTTCCAATAGAGGATCATTCTGCAAAATGTTCAACCAACACTCCCCCAAACTGAAAAAACAAGGCGAGTCTGAGAAGCTGTCATGGCCAAGAAGAGCCTGAGGAGACATGACCACTAAGTGTGATATGGTGTCTTAGGTGAGAGCCTGGAACAGGGAAAGGACATGAGGTAAAAACAAAGAAATTTTATAAAGTATGTGGGCTTTGGTTGATAATAATGTACCAATATTGGTTCATTCATTTTGACAAATATACCATATTAAACAAGATGTTAATAATGGGCAAACTTGATGTGAGTGTTATGAGAACTCTCTGAATTATCCTTGCAATTTTTCTGTAAATCTGAAACTATTTAAAAATTAAAACTGTGTTAATTAAAAAAAAAAAGAGTTTGTTTATATTGTTTACCCCAACCTGTTTTGTCCCTTCTTCCATTTTCCTTCCTTGACCATGGATCTATGGGCTGACATCTTGGAACATCCGGGGCCCTAAGGATGCTGGCCAGTGAGCTGGAAGGAAACCGGCTCCCTGAGCACTTCACCCAGCAGTCAGCCACACCAGGCTTGGACAGCCAACCTCCCAGCTTCTATGTAGAAGAGAGAGAAAGTCTGAGCGTGCTGAAGTCATGTTATTTTAGGTTTTTGCTTCTCACTGTCAAATCCAGTTCTAACTGATACCACCCTTGGCTTGTGTTTCTTTGGGACACAGGCTCCCTGGGGAGAGGTCCAGGGTGCTCTGTCGGGGTGGGAGCTCCAGGGCCTCCCCCCTGACCTCCTCCAGCCCCAGAAGCCCTTGAGGTACCAGGGATCTGCGGCGCTGATGTTATAACTAGTCAGATTATAGAGCTTTTCCCTTCCCCAGGGGTACAGGATCTAGGAGCTGAGATGTTGCCCCGCCCACACTTACTTTACAGCTGGGGAAATGGGGGTCTCTAGAAAGGAATAGGTCAAGCAAGTATCTGAGAGCTGGGGGCAGAAGCCTGTCCTCAAGCCGCCTGACAATAATCTTTCCGCTGGGTCAGAGGTAGCTTCTATTCTGATTTCAGAGTGCCCCCAGGGCTCTGCACAAACGGGGATGGTGGGCGGGGGCGTGGCTGTCTGGGCAAAGCCCTCTTCTCCAGCCTCCGCAACATCAGGCAGAGCAACTGCTTTTATCTATGTCACAATTCGGATTTCTAAGGCCTAAGCGGGGATCTGATGATAAAAATCACAAAAAACTTGTAAGTAAAAATGCATAAACTCTCTACATTTGTTATCTCATGTTGATTCTAAACTTAATGACTATTTGTGTGCTCAGTCCTATCTGACTTTCTGCAGCCCCGTGGGCTGTAGCCTGCCAGGTTCCTCTGCCCATGAAATCTTCTAGGCAAGAATCCTGGAATGTGGTGCCATTTCGTCCTCCGGGGGATTTTCCTGACCTAGGGATCAAGCTCTCATCTCCTGCATTGGTAGGCAGATTCTTTACTTCCCAGCACCAGCTGGGAAGCCCACATTTATCAAGTGTCTATTCTACCACCAGCACTGTGCTAGGCTCTTTCTCCATATTATTTCATTAAATTCTTTCCACAATATGCAGGGTAGGTGTTAGCAGCCTCATTGTACCCAAGGAGAAACTGACATTCAAAGCACCAGACGTGGTCAAAGACTGTCATAAGCACTAAACACATTGCCTTCCCGACTGTGGGGAGTGAGGGGAGCTGGGTCCCTGCCCATAACTGCCTTGCCATGTGGTTCCCTGAGATCCTCTGCCTTTAGCATCCTTTGGAGTCTCCACCTATAGCCAAAGGGCGTGGCATCTGATGGTCTGGAGGAGGTCCTGCAGCCCAGGGAGCTCCATCATTGGTGATCAGCAGCCAAAGAAGCCAGCTCACAGGAAAGCCTGGAGCCTCCGACCCAGTAGCTTCTCCTCTCCGCACCCATCTCCAGTCCAGGCCGTCAGCACCCCCTGGGAGGCACCTACCCTACCCTCACAAAGACCTGGGAGAAAGAGGGAATTTCCTGCTCTGTTTAAGGCGTCACCCTCAGGTGTGGACACTGATGGGAGGGGGTCCATTACCACCCATCTGTCTATCTGCCGCTGAGGGGCGTGCCCATCACTTACACAAATTCAACTCCATGATGTCAGGGCGGGGATCATTTTTAAAAAATTGAAAGGAGCCCATTACCATCATTAGACCCACCTGAGAGAGCCTTTCTTGATGATGGAAGAGGTGTCTGCTCTCTGGCCTCCTCCACAGCAGGTCATTAGTTAAAAAGGGAGTGTGTGTGGGGGGTTGGGTGGGGGGTGCTAGGGAGGCAGACCAGGTCCAACCACGGGGCTCCCTTTAGAGAAAGGAGCCGGAGACAAATGATTCGAGTCTGAATTCCATATACACCGGAGATTGCTTATCGATCCACATCAGAATACGCGGGCTGGCCCCGGGGACCAACCGAGTATTTTCCCAGGGAGTTAATAACGTGGCAGCTGAGCTGTCTTGTCCAATTCACTGAAGCCAGGCCTCTAATCAGGACGGAGTTTCTTATTTTGAGAATTCTTGCCACTTGTGTGTGCCACCTCCCTTCCACTCTGCTGGTCCCCTGTCAGTGATTGAAATGACAGCCCATGGATGGGGAGGCTAATCAAATTGTTTATTATCGACCTAAATCAATATGTATAGATTGTCGAAACATCACTGTCACGCCGCCAAAAAGTCATACTAATAATTCCCTGGCTGGAGATGTAATCCAGCCGCGATTTCTCTGGCTTGAATTACATCTGAATTTAGGGGAGCGAAAACAATTATACTGGGGAGGGGGCACCAGGCGAGAGGGGCTGGGGGCCGGACTCTGCACCGGGAAGTGTGTTTACGCTGCTCGATACAACTGCATTCGGTAGTAATGATGGAATGTCACTTGGCCCTGCTTAAACACGAGTCCTCAGCTGGGAAGAAGAGTGGCAACCCCACATGGGGAAGCAAGAGTGAATCGTCCTAAGACCTAAGTGTTGTGCTCTGCTTGCCTGTGGGGAGGGGTAGGAAATCAGGACACTCCAGGTGGGACCCCAGGTAGCTGAGAGTCAGGGAACCCAGGTCCAAGCTCTGAACTAGTTACCGGGGTTTACTGGGGAGAGCCGGTGGGCCACATCATACCCTTAGCATCTGAATCACGTGGCTGCATGTGGCTTTGCTCCTGCCTTCCCAGAGGACACCTTGAGCAGGAGGCAGAGTAGCATCCAAAGGACCAAAAACCATAGTAACTAATACTAATTGAGCACTTGGGATGTGTTGGCATTCCAGGCCACTGCTAGCCAATGCAAATCTTGGTGGGAATTAGACAAAGGCACTGGTCCAGGTGGATGAATTAGCAAAGACACCGTCCTCAGGCAGACGCAGGTGCACACGTGCAAGGCTTTCAGAAACTCACAGCCCCCTCTCCCTGGATCAGGCTCCACACTTAGTGCTCCACACCATGGGGCAACTGTGCCCAAGGGTGATCCACCTGGCTTTCCTGGAAAGAGCTCATTTAATTCTCATCATAGTCCTGGGAGGTGGATGCAGGGATTATCTCTGATTCCAGAGGGGATGCTGAGGCACCACAGAGTTAGATAGTTTGCCCAAGGTCATGGCTAGTAAGCAGCAGATTTGGAATTTGAACTCTGGCAATTGGCTGTCAGATCCTGTTCTCATAGCCAGGATGCACCAGATCAGGGCTGGCTGGGGGATGAATGCATTAAGTAGGTGGGCTTCTCAGGTGGCACTAGTAGTAAAGAACCCACCTGCCAATGCAGGAGATGGAAGAGGCGTGGGTTCGATCCCTGAGTCTGGAAGATCCCCTGGAGGAGGGCGTGGCAACCCACTCCAGTACTCTTGCCTAGAGAATCCCTATGGACTACAGTCCATAGGATCTCAAAGAGATGGACATGACTGAGTGACAGAGCATGCATACCCACAGGAAACTTTGAGGATCCACCCTAACCACCAGCAGCCCTCAACCACACGCTCTTCCCCTCCCACCCCCCTGAGCTAGCTCCTACCCCCACCCTCCATTTAGCTCTGGTGTCAGGCCAGGTATTGACCCTCCCATTTCCTCTCTGTAAAATCAGAAGAATTTTCCATGAGGGCTAAACTAGGGCTTTGCAACCCTTAGAACAGAGGGAGGGCTGTTATCAGGTAGCATCTCCCTGGGCCAGCTTCTCTCCAAGGAAAGGCGAGTTTCATTGCTCAATAGGAAGATGGCCAGCTCCAGGGGCTGCCTCTCCCACATCCACATTGAGCCCCAAGAAGCTCGGTGCTTCACTGATACGTTGGAGGTTGGAGTGCTCCCAGAACTGCTGGTGCCCAAACCTGTGTGAGGAGGGCGGTCACAGGCTCTCCAGTCACCCTTTAGGAATGTGCCTGCTGCTGGTACCCACTGCCCGTTGGCATGGTCCTCCTGCTCCAACTCCATGGTGCCCACTCTAACCACGGCTCTGAGATGTCACAGCGCAGAGAACTCCCCAGAGCCAAATGTTGTTGCTCTTCTTTATTCACTAAGTTGTGTCTGATTTTCGAGACCCGTGGACTGTAGCCCCCCAGGCTCTTCTGTCCATGGGACTTCCCAGGCCTTCTTCAAGAATCTTCCCGACCCAGGATTCGAATCTGCGTGTCCTCCATTGGCAGGTGGGTTCTTTACCACTGAGCCACCAGGGAAGCCCTCTGGGACAAATGCGGCTGGTCTGTTCCTGTCTACCCCCACCTTCCCAGAATATGGATGTGATGTCCAGATCATGTCATCTTTGCCCTGGGGAGGATCTCTGGTGGAGTATGCTCTAAATGGTAGGCAGGAACGTGGAGGCGGTCCAGCCGCTGGGTACCACCCATCTCACTGTAGAGGCAGGGCTAGCGTCCTCCTCATTCCTGCTGTAACTCTCATAGGCCAGAGCAGATAGACTATCATTCCCAGCCTGAAACTCGCTGGCACATTCTGTGGGTTCAGCAGGCTGTGTCACCTGTAATGGAGTATGAGGCACCTCCCCGATAGGTGGTCTGCATCGGCAGCAGAAACACAGGCAGATTCCCAGAGGTGCT
Organism: Odocoileus virginianus; assembly: GCF_023699985.2. NCBI lineage: Eukaryota > Metazoa > Chordata > Mammalia > Artiodactyla > Cervidae > Odocoileus > Odocoileus virginianus. Next base: position 40,787,973 of record NC_069693.1, on the reverse strand, counting down.
TTTGAATTTCTCGTGAAACCTCAGTAATTATCTAGCATGTACCCTAAGAAGCAACCTGCTCCTGGCTTCTCTGTGTCTTGGCTTGAACAGATGCCATTTGCTGGGAATCAGCGGTTTAGAATCCTGTGTGCTCTTTATTGAAATGTCAAAAACCATCTTTCCAGGGCCTCACACTTTCCTCTGTGTGGAGAAAGAGAAAGGAGAGTGGTTTCAGACTCTGGAAAGCCTGAGTTCCTCTTGCGATTCCCCAGCCTTTCAGGTTCAAATGGGTTCTAAACTTGGCACACACATTTCCCCTGTCCCTAGAGGGAAAAAAAATAAAAACCCACCAGCAAAAATACATTACACTGGGCATTATATTTCTGTGACGGAAATAACTCATTTTCATGACACACTATAATAATAGCAAATTATGGTACACAATGAATCCATTCTCATTAAAGTCTGTATGGAGAAAAGCAAAGAATACAAAATGTATACAATTGTTTAAAGGAAAAATGCCATGTAATATAAAAGATACTCTAATCGCTATTTCTAATTACAAAGAAGAGAAAATCACTAAAATTTTTTTTACAGCATCTAATTACCAAAAAAAAAAAAAAAAAAAACCACCCCAGAACCACAGAATAACTCTCTATAAAATTAATAATGAAGGGAGACTTTAAATGACTGTAGTTTCCCAGAATGCCCCTTCTTCCAATAGAAAACTGTGAAAAGGACAGTGGACATGGGTGTGCGTGACATTCTCTTTCAAGCAGTTCTTTGTGGGGTTAGTTGTGAGCATCTCTTTATGTATCAGATGCCTTCCTAGGGACTGCCTGCCTATTGCCTTGTTTCACCCTCAAGTAAGTTGGTTAGTTAGGTGTCATTATCCTCCTTCACCCCTGCAGAAACTGAGGCTCAGAGACATTTAGTAACTTGCCCACCATCTAGGATAGCTACACATCGTGATCAGCCCACTCCACTGAGATGCCTGCCCATTGTTCTATCATCACGATCCCTAGCAGCCCTCTCATCAGTCAGGACAACACATTCTGTGATCACTCCAACTGCAGTCATCAGCAAGGTGGCTGGGAGTCAGGACTTGAACCTGGGACCAGGGTTCCAGAGTTTTCAAGATCCAGGGCTTTTGCACTACGAATGTGGAACTCCTTCTGAGCAATGTGAGGATGTGAAAATACCACTTAATTTTCTTGAGTGAGCCTCTGTACCTGACACCATCAGCTGAAGGAAGATACACAGAAATGCCCCCTTTTATCTTTAGTGACAACACCCAGATGCACAGCAGGCAGTTGGTCAGAAGGGAGCAAGGCTCAAAGCATGGAGACTGTTAAGGAGGCCACGGTGGTCATCTGGGGATGAAAGGAAGTTGGCGGGATGAGGATGGGGGGACCAGAGACCAGTGGATGGCACATTTAGCAGGCAGACATCCCTGAGCTTGATGACACTTTAGAGGTCAGCATGATCTCTAGAATTCTTGCCTAGGTATCTGGATGGATGGTGGGACCATCTCGGTTATGAGATGTGGAACTAGAGAAGGAGCTGGTTTGAGACTGAAAGTGATGGGTTGGGCTTGGATGTGTTGAGTTTGAGGGTTTCATTCTATCCACAGCATCTCCACTTCATGGCTTAAAGACAGCTCCAACTTCACTTGTACTGAGCAGGACTCTGGAATCACAGTCCCCCACCCCACCAGGAACATGCCCCTGCCCCTTTGGTCACTATCTCAGTAAGGGGCCACATGGTTCTACCCATATACTCAGGTCAAAAGCTGAAGAGTCGGGTTTCCCTGGTGGCTCGGTGGTAAAGAATCCGCCTGACAATGCAGGTGACAGGAGTTCAATCCCTGATCTAGGAAGATGGCACTAAGCCTGTGTACCACAACTCTTGAGCCTGTACTCTAGAGCTGGGGAGCCACAACTGCTGAAGCCCACGCCTCCTAGAGCCTGTGCTGCGCAACAGAAGTCACTGCAATGAGAAGCCTGTGCACCACAACTGGAGAAAAACCTGCACAGCGAAGACCCAGCATAGCCAATAGTAAATAAGTAAAACAAATCTAAAAATTAAAAAGAAGCCAAGGAATCATCCTACCAATTCTTGCCTTCCAGAGATTTCTCTGCACATATCAAGCGGAGTGATCTTCTTAGGAAAGACAGCAGATGATTTTGGGACACTGTTTAAAACCCTTCACAGGTTTCCTGTGTTACCCAGTTTTATGGTATATTCCCATCTCCCCTCCCCTCATCTGTGTTGGTGTCCTAATCCCCCAGTACTTCAGAATGGGACCTTGTTTAGAAATAGGGCTATTGCAGATGTAATTAGTTAAGAGGAGGTCATCGTGGAGTGGGGGGTGCCTAATCTAATACGGCTGGTGTCCTTACAAGAAGACACAGACACACAAGGCGAACATCATGTGTCGACAGAGACAGGGATGGGCAGTGGATCAGCTGCACACCAGGAACTGATGTTCACCATCGGGAAGAGTCTGGGAAGGATGCTACTCAGTCTCAGAGGGACTGTGTTCCAGCTGACACCTGACGTCAGACTTCTCATCTCCAGAAGTACAAGGGAATCGATTTCTATTGTTTTAAGCCATCCAGTTTGGGGTACATTGTTAGGGTAGTCAGAGGGAGCTTGTAGACCCAGAATGAATCTGAAGTCCTCATCTCATGAATCGGCCTCTTCCCACGTATCAACATAGCTCCTACCACCTCCCTCTCCCTCCCATCCAGACACACTGCTCCTAGTTCCTATTTCCTGCCTGGGGCCTGTGTGCTTGCTGATCCTGACTGTCTTAGGGCTCACACTCTGCTCCCTTGCCTCCTGCAAATCTCTGCTCACACACCGGGCTGGAGACATCTGCCAGCCACCCTGTCTAAAACAGCTTGCAGCTCTATTAGCCTTTTGCTTTTCTTCTTCCATAACCATTATCATTTCATAGCCCTTATCACTGCCTGAAATTATTTTCAAAGCATTGTTCATATTTGCCTCCTCCACTAGAATATAAGCTTCTGCTGACAGGAGTCTTTGCTTGGACCTGGTGTATAGTGCTGGCAATCAAACCGATATTGTAGACTCCATGGAGTTTTCCATTTAATCCTCATGACGACTCTGAGATAATAACAATACTTACCAGTTAGGGTGGTTTCATTCTGCCTTAATCCTCATAACAGTCCTAAGGATGTTCCCATTTTATAGATAAGTACACTGAATCACAGAGAGGTTGAGGAACTTGCCTAAGATCACACAGCTAGTAGAAGATGGTAGAGATGGAATTTGAACTGAGTCAGTCAGCTATGTCATAGCAGCCCTAGATCCTCATGCCACCTTTCTCTTAACCCCCAAGCAAAACAAAACAAACACGTATACATTGAATTTCCCTTTCCCTTTCTCTTCCTTCTGCATTTGCCTGCCAGAGATCTCCCTAAAAATGATTTGACAGAGGAATGGCATTTTCTAAAGGGAGTCTGATGGTTGGGGTGGGTGCAGGGGAATGGAGTTTGATGACTTCAGCCTTGGGTGCAGCTTCATGGCCACACTGACCAAAGGTTTGCCTTTTTCCTTTCCATCTTCTATCATCATTTTCCTCCTCTACCCCTTCTCCCCACCTCCAGACTCAGAATCCAGACACAGGATGGACTGAGGCTCCCCTCCATCAAGACTCATCTACTACCAATAGCAAGTCAGAGGCCAAGGGAAAGTGTGCCTTATAACCAATGCTATTTACCTTATTTGTGCTGAAAATCTGTTGATAATAATCTGACAATGAAACAAGGCTACGTGATAAGCTTGTTTTGGTCCATAATCTAGTCTTCCCTTTTAGACTGGAAACTCCCTGAGAATAGGGGAGAGGTCTTTCATATTCACATTCCCCACTGTACCCTAAGTTAAGAGAAAATTGTATTTTCCCTCTGATTTAGCATTCATCATTTATATCCTGAAAACCAGCTCCTCTGGCCAAGCTCAGCCCCACCCCCCAACTTGTTCTGGAGACCTTAGAAGGTCCTGGAAGCCCACCATCTCACCCCACCTGCGGATTCCTCTAACCCTTCCCACTGTTCAGTGATCTCCCCCCGCCCACTCACCAAGCTGTGTGTTTCTGCAAAACGATACTGCCCCTTGACTGCCCGGTGACAAAATATTGTTTTACAATGATAAGCATCTCGTAAGACAATATTTGGAAAGTTATTATCTCAATGTCTCTGGTTGAGGGCATGGAATGATATCACCCAAAGCCAGATCTGCTCTATTTGCGGCCAACAAGTGGGGCGGCTGGGGACAGGACATATGAGGTATCGGGGGTCTTGATCTCCAGTGATCTGCCATTGATTGGTCCCCACATGGCTGATAAGGTCTAATCAGAACTCGAAGGGGAAGCCATGACACTTGGCAGTGAGGTGTGTAGGCATCCAGGGAGGAGGGGGAATTTGAGTGGGCAAGTGTGGGTAACGGGATCTCCCGTGATTAATGCATTTCTTCAGAAGGCTCTTCATGTTTACATGTCCTGCCTCTGCCCCGGGGGGAAGGCATTTCTTTGAGTGACCAGGGCCATGTTTCTTTTGCCCATAGCCAACAGGTTCTCTCAGGCTCAAACTCCAAGGAAGTTTCGGCCATGGGGATCTTTCCTTCTCACCCACTCCTTACCCCCTGACTCAAGCAAGATCAGGGCACCATCATCCATCCTCTGCCTCTGGTGTTTATTGACAGCTGGCTCCATCTGGATCACACGTTCCAAAGATTCTAGAGCAGGGTTTCTCCAGCTCAGCACTGCTGACACTGGGCTGGATCCTTCTTTCTTGTAGGGGGATATCTTGGGGACTATGACAAGCTGAAGCAGCATCCTTGACCTCCACTCACTAGATGTCAATAGCGTTGTCTCCCCTCTCGCAGTTATGACAACCACAAATGTTTCTAGACATTGCCAGATGTCCCCAGGGGTGGACAGAATCATTCCCAGTTGAGAATCATTGCTCTAGAGGGACATCTTTACTTCCACTCATCTGAACAAGAAAAAAATTCTAGCCGAGAACCTAAATAAGGCATGGTGCTCCTTTTTGCACAGTGCTCACTGAGGTTCAGAGAGGTTGAGCAAGCTTTGCTAGGCCAAACAGGAGCCAAGGGGAGAAGCCAAGCCACAGATGTATTTGGTATGACTCTAACTCCCCTGTAAGTCATGGGCCTCTCTGTCTCACCAGCTCCTCTTCAGCTTGCCTGCTCTCACAGCCCATCTTTTCACAGATGTCCACAGTACCAGCCTTACCACTAACCTCTCTGCCATAACCTTTGCAGACCCCTTGCTGTGTCCTTGATCATCCTGGGCCATGGAGTTATGGGTCACCTATGGTGAGTTAGAATATGAATATTTGTCTTACTTGGGTACTAATGAGTATTCAAAGGAATGGTTTCCAAACTGGGTTCAAGGCACCTTTCAGAGTTTTCAGAAGTGCCTCTGGGCTCAGAGAGGGGCAGGGGTGAGCTCTGCATTTCTGCCTCTAGTGCGACCATAGTGTTCTCTCTCTACAATACATATGAGAGTTCCACCAAATGCTTCTCTTGAAGACTGCTCCTTCAAGAAAGTTTGAAGTCAGTGTCCTAAATGATAATGTCTAAAAAGTCTATAAGACAGACATTTGAATTAAAGGAAAAATGATGAGATATATGGGCTTCCCTGATAGCTCAGTGGTTAAAAAAAAAAATCCACCTGTTAATGCAGGATACGCAGGTTTGATCCCTGACCTAAGAAGATCCCCTGGAGAAGGAAATATCAACCCACTCCAGTATTCCTGCCTGGAAATCCCATGGACAGAGGCGCCTGGCATGCGGCAGTTCAGGCGGTCACAAAGAGTCAGACACGATTTAGCAGTTGAACAACTGATAACATAAGAAATTTTAAAAATTTTAAGAAAAACACTTGGAAGAGACATGGAAACAACTGAAATATCCACCCACAGATGACTGAATAAATAAGACGTGGCAGATATACACAATGCATTCCTCTTTATGGATGAGTAATATTCACAACATAGAGAGACCTAGAGATGATCATACTAAGCAAATTAAGTCAGAAAGAGGAAGACAAATGCCATGTCATATCAGTTATATGTACACTCTATATATGACACAAAAGAACATATCTATGGAACAAAACAGACTCACAGACATAGAGAGGAGCCTTGTGGTTTGCAATGAGGGGCCTGGGGAGGGCTGGATTGGGAGCTTGGGGTTAGCAAATGCAGACTATTGTGTATAAAAGGGATAAACAACAAGGTCCTAGTGTATAGCACAGGGAACTATATTCAATATCCTGTGATAAACCATAATGAAAAATAATATATATATATATATATCACTTTGCTGTGCAGAAAAAATTAACAGCATTTTAGATCAACTATATTTTAATAAAATTTAAAAAAAGAAAAAAACTTGGAAGGCCACTGGAAGTAAACTGAAGCTAGTGGATGAAAAGGGACACAGACTCTTGGGGTGCTGATTATCTTTTGTTTTTTGATCTGGGTGATGGTCACGCAGGTGTGATTATTTTGTGATAATTCATTGGGTTATATCAGGTGTTGTCTTAGTTTAGCCTGCTATAACAGAACACTTAAATGACAAACACGGGTGGCTTAAATGACAAACGTTTATTTCTCACATTTCTGGAGGCTGGAAGTGTAAGATCAAGGCGCCAGCAGATTCAGTGTTTGCAGAGAGCCCTTTTCCAGTTTGCAGACAGCCAACTTCTTGCTGTAACAACATCACATGGAAACAGAGATCTCTGGTCTCTTCCTCTTTTTATAAAGGCCCTAATCCCATCATGAGGTCCCTACCCCTTGACCTGATCTAATCCTAATCCTCTCCCAAAGGCCCACTTTCAAATACCATCACATCAGAAGTTAGGATTCTAACAGGTGAGTTTTGTGGGGACACAAACATTCAGTTGATAGCAGGTGGCAGCCTATAGCCCAAGGGTCGGAGGTGGAGCTGCCTGGCATGTAAATGAAGCTCTAATGTCACAGAGCCACACCCACTCATTTACATATGGCCTCTAGCTGCTTCCCTGGTGGCTCAGATGGTCAAGCAGCTGCCTGCAATGCAGGAGACCCAGGTTCCATCCCTGGGTCTTGAAGATCCCCTGGAGAAGGGAATGGCTACCCACTCCAGTATTCTTGCCTGGAGAACCCCATGGACAGAGGAGCCTGGCGGGCTACAGTCCGTGGGGTTGCAAAGAATTGGGACATGACTGAAAGTGATGGTTAAAAGTGACTAACGCTTGCACTTTCACATAGCTGCTTTTGAACTACCAGCACCGAGTTGAGTAGCTACAGTAGAAACTGTAAGGTTTTCACAGTCGAAAATATTTTCTACTTGGTTCATTGCAGAAAGTAAGCCAGCTCCTGGGTTAAAAGTTTACACTTGTCCATTTTTTTAATGTATATTATGATTTGTTTAAAAAAAGAAGAAAATGAAAAAGACAGCATCTCTTCTCTCAAAAGATAGAAACAGAATCTCATTTGATAGGCAAAAAGACCTATAAAAGACCTAAAAAGAGGCAAACTCACTTCTTCCAAGTCACATAGCAGAGAAGTGACTAGGGCCAGAGCTTTCATCTTAGCAGTATCCCATAGTAATTGATCCTATGGAGGCCAATAGGCTCCCATGAGCTGGTCCAGAGTGAGACCTTGCTCCTTCTCTGTTCTAGTGAAGTTGTAATGGGAGGACTTTCTGGTAGGATGGGCTGGGAGTGGTGGTAGGGCTGCAGTAGGGCTCTGTTTTCCCAGCATGGACCAGAGAAATAGCCTGTGATCAGTCAACCCCAGAATCTTGGAGTCCAGGGGATGCTGCCAAGGTCAGGCTGACCTGGGTCAGTCCTTAGGAAGGTGAAAGGCACTGCTCACAATACAGGGTCACTGGTAAGGAAGCCATGCCGGTGAATGTTTGCTCTCAGTTAAACAAAGTCGGAAACTGATAAGCCCCTCCAGTGGCTAATCCACAGGCGCCTGGTAGGGAGGAGGGGAGGTCAGGGGCAGGTGCCAGCAGGTACTTGGGGAAAAGGGAGCACAAGCAGGTGCCAGGACTGGCCTGGGGACTTGGCATGTACCCCCTGCACCAGTCCTCATGGCCCCCTGGCTGGGGGTGTGGGGCACAACCATTCCCATCCTTCCCATTTCACAGTGAGGCCGTCATGGAGATTCAGGGAGATCACCTTCTCTCCCTAAAGATGGAGCCTGAGAACCTGCAGGAGCTAGCCTAGTGCAGTGTGCTAGAATGCTGCATTTCCACTTAGAAAACAAGAGTTTGTGTGTTTGACGCTCTCCAGGTGTCCAGACCCTGCCGCTCATTGCAGAGGCTAAGACAAGAGGGCGGCCCGTTATGTCCCTGCACGGTGCCCATAGGAACCGTGTCGCACATTTCACATCCAATAGAAACTAAAGTTCTTCTTTGGGGATGGTCTTGGTAAGCGCAAACTCTTCTGAAGAGGAATTAGAAGGCTTGAAATGGATGATCCCTCCTTGGAATAGTCTAGACCCAGAGGAAGTGAAAAATAAAATACTGAAGCAACGAGGTGGGGAAATGAAGGCGATACTCCCGCTGTATTGGATTGTGAGCTGTTGGGAGAGAGATATGAGTTTGCTGTATTTGAAACACTAGGAAAGAGAAGCCCAGAAGAAAAATGAGTAGTTTTCAGACGATACAGACTTCTTTAGGTTTCATGACAAAACATTAAAATAACAGAAATCCAAGGTTCACACATATACCCCCATCTGTCCATGAGTGGTGTCAACTCTTTACCGCTGCCCATTTGAAGGGGTGCCTCTCCATCCCAGCCCTAACCCTAGCAAGAGCTGAGAGTGGATGGTGGGCAGCCTGAGAGCCTTGGCCAGAGAGGTAGGGGGAGAGGGCTGTCTGTGGCAGACAGAAGGAAGTAGAGATGGGAGTGACCCAATATTTTCAGCTAGAAGGGAAAGAGACTGGATTTTCCATTTACAGAAATGCTACAAAGTTGCTAAAGTTGCCTACTCCAAGAAATGAACTTGAAATTGTATTTATTATTGGAGCAGATTTCTTCAAAGAAATAATGATGATTCAAGGATATAGTCAGTACAGGAACCACACAGATATGATGAAAATGGTGAGAATGATAGGTAAAAAAATGACCAAAGCTTGGGCTACACTGTTATACATCAAGATGTCTCCAGATCAGGACAGAAAGATTGAGCCCTTAGGTCTGCAGGCATTTCTAAAATACCATGTTATAACAGAATTTATAACTCCTTCAAGTGGTTTCCTGGGCAATGAAATCCAACCAGTGCCTAACAAATTGTCCTTTTGCATAAAAGACCCCAGAGAATGTGTTAGATCCCAGAAGCTTTACCAGGAGTTAAGAACTATAATTTGATAGATCTGTGGTTTCCCACCCCACCCCCGCCCTTCTGCTTCCTTTTCTGCCTATACAGCTTCTCTCCGGCAAACAGAGAACCTATTATGTGCATTGCTGCATATTTTTCTGGAAACCTGCTCCTGAGCCATAGTCATAACTCCCATAATAACCCATTCCTGTAGTTCACAGATCTTTTATAAGTCTATTTTAGGCGTTTGATTATTGCCTGACTAATAATAGGGACTCTCTTGTCAAAGAATAGACTGGAGGATGTAGTGTAAATCGTAGCGTATAATTGCTCAGTGACTGCCATTGAAAATCCCTAGTTGCTGGAGTAAGGGAGCCTCTCTCTTAGGTGTGAGTAGCTATTTTTTCATGGAATAATAATTAGGCAGGGAGAGAGCAAGCAGAGAACCCACCAGAGAGCAAACTTGCAAAAAAAGAAAAGAAAATGAAAAAGGGAAAGAAAAGAAAAAAAAAGAAAAAGAGGGAAAAAGCAATTCTGAAAAAGCTATTGGGTTCCTTCACATGGCCCCGGGGGAAGAGGAAGTTCAGCTAGAATCTAGGAGGACCCTTGGGCCTGTTAGGAGTTCAGGGTGTGGAGCCAATGGCTTGGGTGGTAGGTAGTGAGCAGCTGAAGGGTGAACACGCAATACCTTAGGGATAAGCACTGAACAGTGGGCCTGGGGCCCTCCCAGAGAACTTCAGTATTCCTGCAATGCACACACACACACACACACACAGATCTAGAAGGCTTTGAAATTAACCCATTGGAATCAAAGTCTTTGAACTCCTGGGGTAGCTTTCTACCTTTTGGTGATGATGCAGCTACAGCAGCAGGTTTGGAGCAGAAGGAAAATGCCCTAAGATTCACCCTTCCAGCCCTGCACTGCCCTGGACCCCGCCTGGAGGGTCATCTCTATTTCCCCAAATCCTGATGGTTAGGAGGTGCTGGGTAACAGGGTCAGCTCATTGTCCAGGTTATTGTCTACATAGCATGATGTTTGGAATGCTTGGAATCTACCCATCAACAAAAATCTCTCCCTTGACCTAGCCCTGGAGCCTGAAATTCTGAGTATTTCGGCCTCTGATTTTTTGAGTTAGGTTGAAACTTCTTTGATTAGAGACTGTTCTCCTTGGATGCTTCATGCTGGTAGATGAGAAAATCTGTATTTCATTTTTTCTGTTTTTTTCTAATGTGGATGAATGAATGATTGAGTGGATGGAGAAAGAAAGAAAGGTAGCACTTAACTAGTGCCTAAAACTTGCTTGCAGTGGTTTTTTTTTTTTAATTTTAATTTTTTTTTTATTAGTTGGAGGCTAATTACTTCACAATATTGTAGTGGTTCTTGTCATACATTGACATGAATCAGCCATGGATATACATGTATTCCCCATCCCGATCCCCCCTCCCACCTCCCTCTCCACCCGATCCGTCTGGGTCTTCCCAGTGCACCAGCCCCGAGCACTTGTCTCATGCATCCAACCTGGGCTGGTGATCTGTTTCACCCTAGATAATATACATGTTTCGATGCTGTTCTCTTGAAACATCCCACCCTCGCCTTCTCCCACAGTCCAAAAGTCTGTTCTATACATCTGTGTCTCTTTTTCTGTTTTGCATATAGGGTTATCGTTACCATCTTTCTAACTTCCATATATATGTGTTAGTATACTGTAATGTTCTTTACCTTTCTGGCTTACTTCACTCTGTATAATGGGCTCCAGTTTGATCCATCTCACTAGAACTGATTCAAATGAATTCTTTTTAACGGCTGAGTAATGCTTGCAGTGTTTTATTCATTTTTAAAATTTATTTTATTGGCATATTATTGATTTACAATCTTGTGTTAATTTCTGCTCTATAGCAAAGTGATTTGGTTATACACACACACACACACACACACACACACACATACACACATTCTTTTTTGTATTCTTTTTCATTAAAAAATATTGAATATAGCTCCCAGTGATATACAGTACATGCCTGCTCAGTTGCTCAGTAATGTCTAACTCTTTGTGACCCCATGGACTGTAGCCCTCCAGGCTCCTCTGTCCATGAATTTTTACAGGCAAGAATACTGGAGTGGGTTGCCATTTCCTCCTGTAGGAGATCTTCCTGACCCAGGCATCAAACCTGTGTCTCTTGCATTGCAGACAGATTCTTTACTGGTGAGCAATCAGGGAAGCTCCCATGCTATACAGTAAGAGCTTGTTTTTTTATCCATTCTCTATATAATAGTTTCGCCTGCAGTGTTTTATGCTCTAAATATGTATAACTCATTTAACCCTCTCAATCACTAGCTGGGATCTATCATTATACTTATTTTGCAGGTGGGAAGGCAGAGGTCGGGAGAGACGAGGAACAGAGCAGGATTCCCGGCCTCATCCACTAGCACTCTGCCTGGCTTACCTTTGGCTTGAGACATAAACACTGCATCTTCCATTTCCTCTTCCTGCACAACACAATTTTCCACCAGTGCTGAGTGTGGTGGGGCAGATGCAGAACCGTTGTGAAGGTGTAGACAGAAGGCTAGCAGGCACGGTCCTCCTGTGTGCTGGCTCAGCATCGCTCACATCCTCTCACCTCCTGGACCAGGCTTCATCCTAGCTCAGCTGGACCCAGCCAGGATCCCCAAGAAACTCACTAAGGCACTCTCTTAGCTGGTCTCTGATATCAAACTGTGTGTTTCAGGAGACCTCTGATCTGCAGATCATAAACTTTATAGAGAGGAAAACCAGAGCTCAGACAACCTAGGTCTACTTCCAGCCCATTTACTAGTGGTGGAAACTTGGGCCAATCGCTTAACCTGTCTGAGGCTCAGTTCCTTCTATAAAATGGGAGGAAGATGTCTCCTTGCTGACTGAATGAGCCTGTCTGCCTCCTCAGTTTGTGAGTTCTGCTGGCTGGGTTGGGGCCTCCCTGGCCCCCAGAACCTCCTAGATGTCCCTTATCTCAGCAGCACAGTCTCTGCATGAGGGCTTCCCTGCTACCTCCTCCATTGTTCTGGTTCCCCCTGAAGGGTGTGAGTCACTTTTGAGCTTGGACAAGGTTTTCTCCATCTTTGGAGAAACCTAACTTTCAGGTGATGGTTATTTGTCCTTTGAGTCTTAATTACAACTGAGTGGGTCCCCCTTTCCATCACTGGTGAGAAAACTAACCCCACTCTCAATATTATATTTTTAAGGTCCTCACTTTCCATCTACTCTGCTCTCAAATCCAGATTCCTGCTTCATCTGAATTCTTGCACCTCTCTCTGTTTTGTAATTATCTACTCTGCCATGGACAGAAGAACCTGGCGGGATACATCCATAGGGTCACAAAGAGTCAGACACAAATGAAGCAATTTACCGCACATGCACTCACTCACCTAGGGCTAGCTCAGATTTAGCAAAAATACAGAACATGCAGCTAAATTTGAATTTGAGATAAGCTATGGATTTTTTTTTTTTTTTGGGAAAGTATGTTGCATGCAACATTGGGGAACATTCTTTTACTAAGCAATTAATCAGTGTTTTTCTGAAATCCAAATTTAACTGGGCACACTTCATTTTTATCTGGCAACCCTATGCTAGCTCAGCTTCAAATGCTATCAGTGCTCCAGGAATTGCCCAATCCTTTCATTCCTCAAAGTAGCATCAAGTGGAGACTAGGCATCAACTTGCGTTACTGAGGTTGGGGACTTGGTAGGGTAGTCATGTTATAGACAGTACAGCGAGCAACCTGCAATTAGATATTGTGCATCCTGCACGTAAGTGCTCCTTGGTTATTCTTGAGACTGTTTGCTGTCTCCCTGCTTATTTACTAACAAGGCTCCAGTCTCCTCCCTTGTATCTGGGTCCACCTCTGTGTTCTGTGCTCATGGTCTGCAAACCAAAGCATCTGTTCTCACAGGGCTCCCACAGCTTCTCAGAGGCAGGGAGGCAGGAAACCAATGCCTCTCTTGAAGGTCCTAGGGTCCTGATGGAGGCCACGGCAGATGCCAGCCCCAGGCTGCTGGGCGGGGGCTGCCACGGGAGCAGCTCCAGCTGGAACAGCCGGTGCCCCCCCTCCCCCAGCAGCTCCAGTCCTCCCCTGCACTGGCTTCCCCTTCAGGACTCTGGGCACCAGAGGCTGTAGGTTTGGGCTCCGGCCGATGATCTGACTCTGCAAGGATTTGGTGGCCAGGTCTGCACAGTGAGCCTTTCAAATGCTGCAAAGCCATTGCCGAATGGATGATGGGGAGAAAGGCAAAAGAAGCCAGACAGACAGTCCTGATTATCTTTAATCTCCCCAGCCACTTGCCTGGCCATCTGGAAAAAGGGCTGCTTAGCACAGTGGGCTTCCATGCCCCTGCCTCTTCCAATCTCAGGAGGGCCAGGACTTCGCTGAGAAAAGTCTTCAAGAAGTAAATACCAGGCAGTTTCTTGTGTGTGAAAAGTCTTGTCCTCAGGGCTCTGCAAGGTCCCTCCTGGTTCTAGCTAGACGTCTGTTACCCAGATGTATCCTTGAGCCATGAGAGACTGGAGTGCCCTGGGGTAGGGAAGACTGTGAGAGGGTTCCTGCCTCCCCACTCCAGCCATGCCTGAGCAAGCATCCCCTCTTCCCCTACAACTCCAGGGGGCACTGTGCCCAGGCTTGGGTATGGAGGCCTGGTGCCAGGGAGAGAGGTCAGCCCATCACAACAGAGCTACAGATGGAAACAATGCAGTAAGCAGTTGAAAGTAGGGGCTTTGGAGTCAGGTGGGCCTGAACTTGAATCTCCAGTGATTTCATGGATAGATTTCATGACTATGGGTAAAAGTGGGAGTCGAGCAAAGGCAATGGTCAGGACACTAGGTTCCAGTTCTCAGTCACCTGCCCCATTTCCTTTGAACTTGAGTTTTCTCATCTGTAAAATGAGGGGTACTTGCCAGCCTACCCTCTGAGATGCAGTGGGGAAAAGTGACCAGGTGAGTACAGAGTCACTCTGGAATGCAAAAACTCAGCTTGTGATAAAGGGTGATAAAACCCCTTGTTTTTTCTAGGACTTCTTGATGACTATGGAGGACAAAGCTCCCCATGATCCAGTTGTCCCCCGTCAACTCCATAATTCTTTCTAGGCTCTTCCTAGAATGTGTTCTCTTCTGCAGGCTGAGGGTGAGTGGGACTCGCTACTCTCAGGGTAACAAGGAGACCTTGGTTGACTTTCCTTTATGCTCCAAGATGTTTGAACATTTTTGTTTTTAATCTAAAAACTTGGACTAGGCAAGAGAGGGGGCATGGGTTGCTTGACTTCAAATCCCTTTTAACTCTGGAATTCAAGTTTCTCCACATTGGGATCCTTGAATTCTATAAACAACATCAGCAAGTTTATTAATCCTTCTATCCAACTGTCCAGACACCATCCATCCACTCATCCATCCATTTTGCAATCATCTGTTCATCATTCATCCATCATATATCCATCCATCCATTCATCATCCATACATTGATTCATCATCCACCCATCACCTATCCATCCATCCATCCAAGTAGGCATTGATATATACACATATATGCCCAGTCCTATGCCTGGATCCAAGAATGGAACAAGGAACCCTGCCTTCAAAAACCTTCTCATGTGGCCACAGAGCTTTGAAAACCTCTACAAAAGTCAAAAGCAAGACAAATGTAATTGAGTCATAAGAGGCCCAGACAGGAGAGGTTGAGACAGGAGGGAGACCACCGGAGACTGCCGGGGAAGAAGTGGGCCTCCCAGGGAACTGGGGTCTGGCCAGAGCCTTGAAGAAGAGAACTTTCAACTTGATCTTGAGCTCCTGGAGTCAGGGACTTCTCTTGCCCCATGGTTTCCCATCCTAGACTGGGCCAAAGGACAATCAGAGAATTCTTGTCTGTAGAGGGCATGTTCCTGGATCAGACTTGGCTCCCTCTCTAGCCAGAAGCTCTGCTCAGATATCTTGGGCTGGAGTTCCAGCCTCTGCTCCACTGACCAGATCCAAGACTGCAAACATCTTTTGAGCTCTCTTTGGAAATAAGGAGTGGGAGATGGGGGCTAGAGGGTGCTGGACTGAAATCCAGCTCACACTCCCTCATCCTCAGTGCTTATGGAATAATAATTGCTCCTTTGAAAACTACCAACCGGGAGGTGCTTTCAAGGAGTAGCCCCACACGTTGAGGGCTGACCCCCTCTCTGCCTGGCAAATGTGCTTTCTGCTTTCCTGGCTGGGCCATAAATAAACCGGCCACCTCTAATTTGGCCTCCAATACCCTGACCAGCCGTGATTTATTCACAGACCAAAACAGGCATCTCTAATTTGCTAACCAATCGCTGCAATTCTGGCCTCGCCAACCAATAATTCTGCCATCTCTAATTTGCCAATAAATAATTCTGCAGCCTCAAATTTACTAACCAATAATGTGACCAATTTGCTGACCAATGGTTGTGTCAAGGCATAATGGTGCCCCTAGCAGATGGTAATTTGCTAAGCAATATTCGGACCTTTCCCCCTTCAGCAATAAAGAACCTTCATGATCTTTGAATTCCAAATCCATTACTTTGTTCTGAAGGATGCTGCAGGCTGCTGGTGGGAAAAGGCTCTTCCTCAAAGTTTGCTCTTACCTACACATCCTCCCTCAAGCTCCTGAAATCACCATTAATATCTTGGCATGTGAGAGATGGCCCAGCCTGCTCATTTTACAGATGGAGATATTACTACCCAGAGAGGGAAAGTGACTTGCCCAAGGTCACACAGCAAGCTAGGAGCAGAGTTGGTCTACTAGGCCCAGAATACAGGTCTCTGGGCTGCCAAGCCAGTGCCCAAGCTACACCATCCTGGTAAGCTGACTTCCTTCCTTAGATACTTGTGTCAAGGCGCTGGCTGACTCTGGCTGGGCTGGCTGCCACAGGACCTTGGTTTGGCTTCAGCCAAGTTTCCCTGCTGCCAAAGAGGGAGGACTCTGACCTTGCTGACCCGGCCACCTAGGGGGTCTGAGAGCTGGACAGGAAGGAGGATTCACTGTGCCACACAGAGGACTTGGCCGCATGTCAGCCCCAGGAAATTCCGGCTCTCAGCAGAAATCCAGAGCCAAATCCCACATCCCCTAAAGGATCTGGTACCCACATTTCCCAGAAGGAGTAAGAACAGGAGTTCAGCAGAGTAGAGCGGAGACCTCTCCCCCAGCGGGTGCCGGGGACCACGGCACTGTGGCCCCATGGAATCCAGGAGCATCCTTAGCACAGAAAGACCCGTCTTCCTCTGGGGCTGAGGTGAGCCGCTGATAGAAGCATCCATTTCTGCCTGTCCCAGGTCAGGTAAGTCCAAGCTGGAAGCTCCCATATCTCCCTATAGCTGGGAAAGATGACACTTAACTTGTCTGCCTCTTCCCCTTCATCCATAAAGGTCTCCTTAGCTCATTTTTATAGTCTTGGCTGTTTTTCAGAAATTAGGACAAATAACCAAACATGCTTTGAGAATTTGAAGGGGAATGCCTAGGGATGCCAGAACATGCCTTCCCCACCCCACCCCACCCCCACGCCTTGAACGTCATCCAACCAGCCTCAGGTGATTTGGTCTTTAGCACAGAATGGCTGGCAGTGGAGATGGGTGGACCTGGGATGTACGTTGGGAGACTGAGGTTTATCTCTCTAGGAGACACATCCCCTGCAATTGCAGGTGCCCCTAGGATCAAGTTCCCCTCCAATACTCTGCCAAACATGGGCCAGTGAGGGGAGCAGACCCAGGTGGAAGCAAAAGAGGAAGAAAAGATGGCAGAGCAGGGAGAAGGCAGAGGCTTGGGGGGTTTGCGCAGAATCTTTGAGCGGTGAAGTACCATCATGGGATTGATTGCATTCTGTTCTCCTGGAACTGGAACATTCCTCTCCACCTCCTTAAAGACTAGAGCAGGAGAAAAGGGACAATTGGAGCAGCAGCAGGCTCTGGTTAGACTCAAGGGAGAGCTGAAGGCAAATCAGAAGACTCTAGTATAGTCTAGAAAGGATGTCACAGTAAGCTATATTCATCACATGTATCTAACTCCTGTCCTCCTGGGGTGGACTTCAAAAACTCAAGAGCCGATTTGGGTTTTGTCCTAATCTAGTGACCGGTCTCAGTTTAGATGCCACTTCTTCTGGGCAGAGGGGGTTGGGTGCCTGCTCTGTTTCTCCTGATTATGGCACTTATTCCCCTTCAAAGCTTAAGGTAGCTAGCGGACTCCGTTCCCAGTGCACTGGGAGCCCTTGATGCAAGACCTGTGACCTGTTCATCGCTTGGTCCGTTGTTGCATCTCTAGGACCCAGCATGTGTGAGTCCTAACCTCAGGGCATTTTTTGAATGGTTGGCTGGTGAATGATCTCTTACAAAACTTGGGACCTCAGACCGCTGCTCAGGAAGCTCTCTAACCAGAGATCCCCTCAAAAGCAAAGCCTGAGACAGAGGTTTGTATTCAAGAAGCTCATTAAGAAAGGTTCCAGGAAGTAGGCATGCAGGGCAGGAGGTGAAAAGCAGAGAGGGTCGGAAGGCCAAGGCAAGGATGCTGTGTGGAGTTGGCCACCAGTATGGCTGACTGGACTTGATACCCTGGCACTTTTGGGAGAGCTTTAGGACATACCTATCAGAGCTGCCACCCAGAGGATGAAATGGGGAAGCAATAATCTGTTAGTTTCCGTCCCCTGTGGTCAAAGGCATTCGCTTCCCAGTTGGGCATGTGTGAGTCCTGGGCATCCCATGAGATGGCGTTAGAGGAGCTCTGGCCGAAAGGGAGACCAGCAGGGCTCCGGCCAAGGCAAGGGGCTGTTAGGTTGCACCTGTGCAAAGCTAGTGCTGCCTTTACGGACCTGGCTCCTGAAGCAGTGGCTCAAGTGGGAAGTGGGGGTGAAGGTTCTGAAGTGGGGCATGAGGGGTGTCTGATCTATAGATCTTTCCCTTTCTAACCAAGGTGTGGATGGGGAGCATCCTTAGACCCAGAAAAGAAGACCCTGCTAATAGCTTTCTGCAGGACCAGGCTGGAAGGGCAGGGAGCCCCCCATATGCAGGCTGGGTGCCAGCTATGTGCTCATTCGGGCAGATACGAAGAGCACATCTAGAGCCACCATCCCTGTCGTGCCCCCACCATGCCCTGCTGTTGCAGAAACAGATCCTGCCCCATGGAGATGCCTCTATCCCCGCTCCCCACCCCTGCCCCCCGCCCTAGTCATCAGCCATCGGTCCTTGGTAGGAGACTGATTTCCTTAATGCCTGCACCAGCCTCACTCAGGGAAACCAGCTGGAGGAATAGAGGAGCCTGGGGTTCTGAGTGCAGAATCAGGGGCATTCGTCCTTTCACTTATCTGTGTAGCCCATCGGCACAGACAGTGGAGAGCAAGACCCTCTCTGGTCTCTACATCCCGAGGATCCGTCCTTCCAACCACCTTTACTCAGCATCATTTCCTTGCCACATGGTAGATAGTCTAAGCTAATGGTTCCCAAAGCGCTGGGCCAGCCACCTCAACATCACTGGGAAACATGGTAGAAACACAAATTCTGAGATGCTGAGGATGGCGCCAAGCAGTCTCAGCTTTGGGAAGCCCTCAGGTGATTCCAAGGAATGCTGAAGTCTGAAAACCACTGGCATAAATGAATGGGCTTCCCAGGTGGCATTAATAGTAAAGAACCCGCCTGCCAATGCAGGAGACATAAGAGACCTGGGGTCAATCCCTGGACCAGGAAGATCCACTGAAGGAGGAAATGGCAACCCACTCCAGTATTCTTGACTGGAGAATCACATGGACAAAAGAGCCTGGTGGGCTACTGTCCATGGGGTCGCAAAGAGTCTGACATGAGTGAAGCAACTTAGCACGCACACACAGAAGTGAATGGTGTCTGTAATTACAAACAGTAGCCCTCACACTTGCCTTCCAGGTTGGAGTGAAAGCCCCTGCTCATCAGAAGTGTGGGGGGACATCCAAAAGCGTGGTCAACTTTGCTAGGAAAGCACTTTGAAACTCCACCTGGGCTCTAGCACAGATAAGAGCATGACCTATGGGTCACCTCCAAAGATGACCACACCATTCCACCCTGTCTCCCTAGGGAGAGTGAGCAGTCATACTAGGGGGAGTAAGATTAAGAACAATGGAAAAAATCGTAGTAGTTACCATTCTTATTGGACACTCAATATGCAGTAAACACCTTGTCTCATTTTATTCCCATGAAAAACCAATCCTATGATATAGGTTCTGTTGTCCTACCTTTTTTGAAGATAAGGAAGCGAAGGTACAGGTTCCCACCAGTAGCAAGAGGTTAGCAGCTGAACTTAGCCCAGATCTGTCTGGTTCCAGTGACAACTCTCACATGCTTGTAAACTCTGCTGAAAATGGTTATATGCATTATTTATGTAATATAATATAAAACTTTTAAATTAAATGTGTACATATCTATGTACATACATAATACACACATATATAAGCTATATATATTAATATATGTGTGTATAGGCAAATATATAATTGCATTCATTCATATATTCTTTTTTTTTTAAATTAGGGAACAAGATTTCAATGTTAAAATTCTGCTGAATAGCAGAGGGAGGGATAATCTTATAAAGTGATGATACCTGGCTTCCCACCGCATTGCTCAATGTGTATTTCCAGGAAGTGATGCGGTGTTCCAAGCATTCTGATTATAGAGCCACAAAATGAAAGACCATGGTGGGATCAAAAGGAGGGACAAAGAAAAGGCAGAAGGGGTGATTAAGAGTGGTAGTGGGGGGGTGGGGGAGGTGCTTGGGCAGGCACAGGGGAGTTTAGGAACCAGCTCAAGATGAAAACCAGAGGCCACAGGGACCACCTGGGTAATGATGGATGGGCTGGGCTAACAGTAGGGAGCAGTGGGGACTGTGGTGAATTGCAGAGTGTGACCTTGGCTGTGGGAGCTGGTGATAACCCCTTCCAGCCACTGGCATCATGTGAGAACATGGGTGATGCTGGATCCTCCCATTTCTGAAGAGAAGGAGGACATCAGAGTTTTAAGCAAAATCTCCTGCTTTATAAATTTTATCGATGAATTTTTTAAAAACATTATACAGGCCAAAGAACCCACCCCCACCATCATGAGGGCTGTGTTTAACTCTCTGAGGGCTGCTTCTTGGCCAGTTCAGAAAAGAACAGGTCCACGTCATCTCTGATTCAACCATCACACTTCACTCCTCTGGGTCTGTGAACACCGAAACTGTATAATTTATTACTTGTTTGTTTGGGATTTGTCACTTGTCTCCCATCACCCACCCAACCATAGTGGAAGCTCCAAGGGACAGACTTTTTTCTCTTGTTCGCGGATGTTTCCCAACCACCTGGTAAGATACCTAGCGCATAGTAGGTGCACAGTAAGCATCTGTTGGATGCACCACTGCTAGAAAAGAGCCATTTGGCCTTCCTTTCTAACAGGCCTGTCAGGCCAGCTCTCCCCAGCCAAGCAATGCTATTCCCCCTCCCCAGGGGCATGTTACAAGCCGCTCAGGATAGATGGGCCAACCAGCCCTCAGCTTCCTTCTCTTTCCTTTTAGGGTGTTATGGTTGGTGGGAGGTGAGAATGGGGAGCCCCGAGGTCTTCAAACCAGAGGTTGGGGCTGAACAAAGCAGATCTGACAGAGGTTAGGAGGAGAGAGAGACGGACAGACAGGCAGCGGAGAGAAAAAGAGAAAAAGAAAAATCGTCCCATGCCAACAATGGTCAAAACGCGTTATTAGGGTGTCCAGGAAATTATAGCTTATGTCCATTAGTTCTTTCAGGGTTAATATTGATGCAGATATTATTTCTATCCACGGCCCCATTTATTTGAAATATTATGACTGGGAGTAGCTGCCGCCGTGAATCAAATCAATTGATGGAGTAGTTAGCTGTGCCACCAGGGCAGCCTGCCCGCCCCCTCCCCCCGCCGCGAGCATGAAATATTATGGAGATGGTTCCTTAAAGTGAGCACTTTATCATCATTTGTCTGCAGGTCCCCGCTAGGACCGCCTTGCCCGGCTTCCCGTTGGGCGCGCAAGAGCTGTCATAACTCAATCAGGCGGCTAACGCGCCGCCCCGGCATCTCCAGCCCACGGAGCCCGCTGTCAGCCGGTGGTCCCTGGGCCCGCCCCGCTGCTGGCCACGTGCAGGGGAGAGATATTTTTGGAGGCGGAATGGGAGGCCCGTTTCCCTGTGCCACTTACCATTCTCCAAACACAATTTGTCATTTCCCACCACCAACCTTTTGGTCACACTGTTTTCTCAGCCTGGAGTGCCTCCCCCCCCGGGTCTGTCTGCCAAGATGCTATACGCTCTCAAAACAGGATTTGAGACACAGATCTGTGGCCGGGTTCAGGGGCCACATCGGAGTCCCTGTATTCTACCACCTCCAGGGACAGCGTCCTTCAGCTGTCAGCTAATAATACTAACAACAGTAATAATAATACTTGAGTCCCAGCAGAATTCAGACCATCTGTGCAGGACTGTATGCTCCTGGTTGGCAAACTTGTTCTAGCAAAGGCCAGACAGTAAATATCTTAGGCTTTGTGGGTTGCAGGGGATCTGTTACGACTACTCAATTCTAGCCTGGGCGTTGAGTGACGGAATGGGCGTGGCCTGAATGGGCGTGGTCTTAGTTTGCTCTGTTTTATGCGATTATCTCATTTAAACGTCTCCACAGCCTTGGCTCAAATGATAACCTTCTCAATGAGGGCCTCCCTGGCTATTTAAAATTTAACTCTTGGCTTTCCTCAGCCTGCTTTCTCGCTTCATTTTTCTCCTTAACTCTTAATCACGTGAAGAAAGAAAGTGAAAGTGTTAGTTGCTCAGTCCTGCCTGACTGTTTGTGACCCCATGAACTGGTACACCATTAGGCTCCTCTGTCCATGGAATTCTCCAGGCAAGAATACTGGAGTGAGTTGCCATTTCCTTCTCCAGGGGATCTTCCTGACCTAGGGATTGAACTGAGGTCTCCCGCATCGCAGGCAGAGTTTTCTTACCGTCTGAGCTACCAGGGAAGCCACATATTTTGAGATATATATTTGTTTTATTATGTTGCTAATATTAATACTGGGATTCCCTGGTGGCTCAGAGGGTAAAGAGTCTGCCTGCAATGCGGGAGATCTGAGCTCAATCCCTGGGTCAGTACCACCACACCTACCACTAGAATGTCAGCTCAGTGAGGACAGGGACTTCACCTGTTGTGTTAGTCACTTACATTTCCAGTGTCCGGCACGGCAGCTGGCACATAATGGGAATAAAATGGCCCCATTGAGGCAAGTGCTAGTAATAGCCCCATTTTTTAGAAAGGGTTTACTTATTTTATTTTGTTGCTACATAGGGGCCTTCTCTAGTTGCAGCCAACAAGTTCTACTGTCTAGTGCGGTGCTCACACGCTCTAGGGCGCACGGGCTTCAAGGCTGTGGTTTCTGGGCTCAGTAGTTGTGGCCCACGGGCCTAGTTACCCCCAGTGGCATGTGGGATTTTCCCAGATAAGGGATCAAACAGGCACCCCTTGCACTCAAGGCAGATTCTTAACTACTGGACCACCAGGGAAGCCCAATAGCCCCATTTTTCAGATGAGGAAACTGAGGATCAGAAAGCTTCAGGCATTGTTCAAGGTCATCCATCTGGGAAGCATTCCTGAGTCCTCACTGAGGTTTTATTTTTTTGTTTTCAGTGTATCAAATCCTTTTTGAAGCCCTTTGGGTAAAAGATCCTGCTTGAATTCCCCTTGTGCACGTGGAGAAATTGGTTCAGAGAAGTGACTTATCTCAGAGGTTAGGTAGCTGGCCAGTCGTGAAGTAGAGAATTGGACCCTCTTCATCAAAGACCATTCTCTTGCCTCGCTGGCATCTTTGTTGTCCTAGAATTTGTGGGTAGAACTGAGAGCCCAAGACCTGGGAATATCTGGTGTGGGGGAAGGTGGGCAGCCCTCTGCTTGCCCCTCACTGGCTTTGACTTACCGGTGAGCCGGTGAAATCATCGCCTCCATGATCACGCATGAGGACCTCCGAGGCTCTGGGCTGGGGGCAAGGATGCTACAGAAGACTCTCCCAGTGTTCTTCCTCGAATCTCCATGCGCCCAGGAGCCCCCCTCTCCCCCTGCCTCCCATGCCAGCAACTTCCTTCCCCCAGCTTCCGCCTCCATTCTACCCTCACCTCGGGCAATTCCTCCAGCTCTTCCTCTTTAGAGTCTTTGCATCCTTGAACAAAGTCTGGAAAAAAAAAAAAAACACCAAACTTTTAGCAAGTGCTATTAGGGGCTGCCCTTTGGCTTTAAGAAGCAAAGCTTGAAGTGCTCCTCCTCTGGGCCTGGACCACCCTGGGGAGAGAAAAGAGAAGTGGTAAAGCCCACTTGGGAAGGATCTAAGCTGTCCTGCCACACCCCTTGGGCAGCCCTGGGACGCCTGAGGATATATGGCCATTTCCAGCCACCTTCTCAAACAGAAGGCAGTAAAGTTTGACATTCCCTTGCAGAAAATGCAGAATTTGACCCAGAGAACCATAAGATGCTTAGAAACTGAAAATTAATTTTCTGTGTCAACTTGGCTAGGTCATGATACCCAGTGTTTGGTCAAACTCCAGCTCTTCCCTGAACCTCCAGCCTGCCAGTCTGCCCTACAGATTTCATAGTTGCCAGCTCCCACAATTGAGTGAGCCAATTCCTGCAAATAAATCTCTCTTCCTGTATCTGTATCTATTGTTGTTGTTTAGTTGCTTAAGTCATGTCTGACTCTTTTTGTGACCCCCAGGGACTGTATCCTGCCAGGCTACTCTGTCCATAGGATTTCCCAGGCAAGAATACTGGAGTGAGTTGCCATTTCTTTCTCCTGGGCATCTTCCTGACCCAAGGATCGAAACCAGGTATCCTGCTTGGCAGGTGGATTATTTACCACTGAGCCAAACTGGATAGCCTATATCTATATATGTATCTGTGTCTATCTATTCCCATCCTATTGGTTCTGTTTCTCTGGAGAACACTGAATAATACTAATGCTAATAAACAACTCTAACTCTTCATTAAACAGAAAGAAGTACTAAAACTCAGAGAAGGCAATAAACTTACCTAATGCCACACAGCAGATGAATAACCAAGCTTAGATCCTTCAAAAAGCCTCCTAGGCTATAATTCTTGACCTCTACTGAGGGGCTGGGGTCCTACCTCCACACTTCCAAGCCTCTCAGTCAGGTGGAGGGCAGAGATCACAAGTGTTTGAAGAAAATTAGCTCCTCACCAGCGGTGGGTGGGCGAGGAATGAGAAATCAAAAATTCAGTGTGAAAATACAGAAATCTAGCCACAGAGCCAATTTTCCATCGCACTTAGCAACTCCATTTGATGTGATAGTTTGCTAATAAAACATGAGCATTACGGTAACATAATATTTTAAGTATCCATTAACTAATACGTAAATATAATGGAACCTTATGGAAATATACTTAAGCTGTCACCAACACCCCTAATGTAATATGCATGATTTCCAAGGCTATTTATAACTCCTTGGGTTCACTCTCTCCCCAGTGACTTCACGGGCTCAATCAAAAGAGGATCTTGTTTTCTCTCCCCAGCCCTGTCTTCGCACACTCTACCTGCTGGCTCCTCTCCTCATGGTACTGCGTGACCCTGACTAATACCTATTCGTCCCAAAAGGGCCAGACACATGATTGGGGCCCAGCCTGCCGGCCTGGAGCCAGTGATCTGGGGGCCCCATGCTACGTGGGTGATGAAAGTTGTCAAAGAGGAATGGCAAGGGGTTGTGAGAGGAAAAAGCTGGGAGGCTTCTCGGAGGAAGCGGTGCTTGGGCTGAGGAATGGGGGATGGAGAGGGGGCTAGACGATGCAGGGCAAGGGGAGGGGAGGGAGGAGCATCGTGAGGGATCCAAAAGGGCAGAGGCTGAGGCATGAAGAGCAGGGAACATTCCTTCTGGGAACTGCATGGAGTCCGGATGTTGAGGCAGAGATTAGGAGGGGCAGAGAGTTTCAAGACAATAGGTTGGACTGGTGAGAAGGGGCTGGGCTGCAGAAGGCCAGATGACAGTGGGAGATGGTCCTGAAAAGGGCCAGAGCAGGCACCCAGCTGTGCAAGGACCCGCAATGCTGTTCCCACTCACACTGGCCATTCTGACACCACCAAGCCAGCAACTCACTGATTCTCCATACACCAGCTTGGTGTGTGACAAGTCAATTCTGGCCCTAAGTACCTAGACTAAGTACTGGGTTCACTTAGTACACTAAGTACCTAGACTAATTCTGACACTAAGTATCAGACTCACAGGTTCAAGGACTCAGTCCCACAAGGCTGTCCCTACTTCCGATATCAGACACAAGTTTTGGGTTCCCAGGGTCCCCGTACTTCTATCTGACTTGGCTACAAAGTCTAGGGGAATCCCACACAGAAAATACTTTAGGGAGATCCTTCACTTATAATTACTGGTTTGTCGTAGAGGTTATAACTCAGGAATAGCCAGATGGAAGAGGGGCATGGGGTATGGTCTGAGGGGGGAGGATGTGTACAGAACTTCCATACCTTCTTTGGCACGACCTGCCATCACTTCAGTGTGTTTACAGACTCTGAAGCTCACTGAGTCTTATTATTCAAGAGTTTTGGCAGAGCTTAACTGTGGAAAAGACCCTGATGCTGGGAAAGATTGAAGGCAAGAGGAGAAGGGGACAACAGAGAATGAGATGGTTGGATGGCATCACTGACTCAATGGACATGAATTTGAACAAACTCCGGAAGACAGTGAAAGATAGGGAAGCCTGGCACGCTGCAGTCCATGGGATCGCAGAGTCGGACATGACTTAGCGATTGAACAATAACAAAACCTTCAGCAACAGCCCTACTTCCAGGAACAAGGTGGTGGCTGGGGCTGAGTTCCAACCTCCAATCACTTGGCCTTTCTGGTTACCTGCTGCTTCCAGAGATTATCAAGGGGCCCCATCCTGTCATCTCAGTATAAACTCAAGGGTGCAATAGGGAGTCCCTATGAATAGCAAAGGGCATTCCTGCTACCCAGGAAATTCCAACAGCTTCAGGAGCTTTGTGTCAATAGCATGATAGACTTGGAGGAAGGGAAAAGGAGATAGCTCCAGCCCCTTTCAGCTGGGAGCTTGTGTTCTGAGCTATGTTGAAAACAAGTCTGAACCCCTAGCCTCCACTCAAACTGTCTATATAACCTTGGACACCCCTTCTCTGGGTCTTGACATCCTTCTATGAGCTTGAAGTTGGGGTGGAACTCTCAAGACTGCCTACATCCTGCCTTCTCCCCATGCTGCCATCACACCCAGAAACTCCTGACTATGTTGGCAGAGGACTTGGGTACCAACATCTAGGAGATCATCACCTGCAAAGTGCAGAACAGGAATCACTGTTGGGGGCATCGCACTTCTGCCAGAAGTCGAGTGATGCCTCTTCCCCGCATCTTATGTAAGGGAGTTTTATGGATCTTTGAGTTTGGGTTCCCCCAGAAGCAAATCCCAAGACAAGGCTTTGAATGTGAGTGGTTCATCTGGTGTGTGAAGAGCTTGTGGGGTAGTGGACGCAGCAAAGGCGTAGTGAGTTACTGAACCAGCTGCCACAGTGGGCACCCAGGGTTTACTCTCCCTGGGAAATTAAAAATTCTGCCTTAGAGCTGCCCTATGAAAAGGTAAGGCAGCTGGGGAGTTGTCCTCCAAACCACATGAGTCACTGGTGAAAGAGGTTTCCCTCAGGACACTGATGCCCCAGGCAGCCCAGCCTGCTAATATGCACAGCCTGAAAGGCCCTCCCAAGTCTTGGAGAACAGCTCTCAAGCAAACCCATCAGATAATGGCAGTTGGGAGCTGGTCAGGGCAAGAATAAATAGTTGGGCTTGTAGGATATGGACCAGACACCAATAGGATCACCCACAATGATTAAAATTTAATGTTTTCAAATGACTGCACAATCTTATTGTATTTTTGAAAGACACATTTGAAGGAGGCAAAGAAGAAATGCAGTTATCCTTGTATAACTGTGGGAGATTGGTTCCTGGATGCCCCACTCTCTGTAGATACAAAAATCTAAGGATGCTCAAGTCCAGATATAAAATGGCATAGTTTTTACATATAACCTGTGCTCATCCTCCAGTACACTAAATCATCAGCAAACTCAAGTTTTGCTTTTTAGAACTTTCTGGAATTTTTTTCCCAAATATTTTCAATCCATGGTTGGTATATTTTTTGTTTCCATGGATACAAAACCCGAATATTCAGAGGGCTGACTGCAATTGACAATCTCCATTTGACAGATGACGCTATTGTGGCTTCAAGAAAAGACTGACTTTCTCATGCTGGAATGGTCCCTGATCATTCACCCTGAGCTGGAATCCTAGATTATTATCAACCACTAAGATTTTGGGGGTTGCTTGTTACTGCAGCACAATCTCACTTATACTGACTAACACACACCCTGAAAAAAAGGGTAATTTAAAAATAAAAGTGGTTATTACACATGGATATATATTACACATGGCAGAAAGGAAGACAGTAGCCTGCATATAACTGACATTTATGGAGCAAGCAATGCCTTTGTGCTAATAGGTTGGTACATTCCCTGGGAAGGAGTTTATTTAGAAAGTGGAGGGTCAACTTGTTTTTCTGATTATTATTCAAAGGCGGGCTACGGAGAGAAGCCTCAGTCAGTCTTCTAAGCCTCTAGGATGGACACTCTGTGCTTTCAGGGTACCGTTGGATTGACTAGGGTGCACTTGACCATTAGGATTCCTGCCTCCCCTCCAAAACCCACATCTTAGAGTCTTGAAAGGATTAAGTGTCACTGGGCATATGCCCTAGTACATCTCCTTTATGACTCAATTGCAGGACACATTATAGCTATCACTGAGAAAGAAAAATATCTGGTAAACTCTGATGTAATGTCTTCAAAAGAGTGAGAGGCAACGATTCACCAGAAAAGTCTTTTGTTGCTTTTGAATTTATCATATAGTCTCAGGTGTTTGAGCTTCCCTGGTTGCTCAACAGTAAGGAATCTGCGTGACTCAGGTTTGATCCTGGGGTTGGGAAGATTCCCCTGGAGAAGGAAATGGCAAGCTACTCCAGTATTCTTGCCTGGGAAATCCTACGGACAGAGGAGCCCAGTGGGCTACATGGGGTTGCAAAGAGTTGGACACGACTTAATGACTGAGCACACACACCCAGGGATTTGGCAACTTCTCCTGCTTTTGGTTCATTCTTGGCAGGTGCTGGACAGTTCTTTCCAACATATCTCAGTAATAAAAAAACAAGAACAATGTCAGCTCCCTGAGTTATCTTTCGTCTTAGGTTCCATAATGCAGGTTGTTGTGGAACATTCCTTCACAAGGAAATAATATATCGTGGTTGCTCCAACAATAAGTATTTGCCTCTCTGATCCCAGCTGCACGACTGCCGTCTTATCTTTGCCTTTCTGCACGCACAGTAACTTTTCATTCCATTGCTGAATCATAGTCTGATCTTTTTGAAGATGTGTAAAGCGGCAATTACACTCAGCGCGAGTCGTACAACAATGCCGAGCTCTCCACTGATGCGACAACAATGGAAAAGGCTGTGACCATGCTCGCCAGGAGATGACAACCGCATCATGACAGCCACTTGGCCAGTGACTTGAGACATCATCATTTGTGAGATGGGGCCTGATTTCAGAAGGTGAAAATGAGATAAAAAGAAAAAAGCCATCTTAGAATTGATGAAATCGGGTGGTAAGTGTCTGTTGTGAAGTAGCTGTGCATCTCATTTGGGGACTGATTACTATTTTTTTTTTTTCAGCACAGGTGGGGATGTGCATGTGTAAGGTGGCTGCAGGGTGGGAAGTGGGACCCGTGGAAGGGGGGGGTGGTGGTGGGATTTGGGGTGCTTCGGGAGAAGTATATCTCAAACACTAGCCTTCTCGGACCTCGCCTTCAGAGACACAGCAGACTGCATCCTTTTCGATCCACCAAGTGTGGATCTAGCACCTACTATATACAGGCACCATGTAGGAGAAGAGGGCAAGGAAGCAGCAGAATTGAACATGAAGTGACCGCTGTCCTCCTGGGGCCTTGGGTCCAAAGCGGAGACAGGAACCTGCACACACAACAGTGGTGCCTGTGGATTAACCCGAACACAACCAGTGACTCAGACAAGGGCTTGGAAGCCTTGAGGATGCCACTGCGGTTTCACCTGGGAAGGTGTCCTGGAAGAGGAAGAAAATCAGCTGAGCTTTCAAACAAGGAGGATTAAAGCGTGGGATGTGGGGTTAGGTGGGTGCTGGACAGGTTGAGCTGAGGGGTAACAGATACGAACTGGGGACCGCAAGCTGGTCTCCATTAACTTAACCACCTGTGGGAAAGCTCTAGAACTAGGTCCAGACCCAGGCCCATGACCTAGCCTAGGCTCTAGCTCCTTTCCAAGCTGCATGGGTACATATACACACAGAGACAGTGCCGGGGTAGGTACTAACACCCAGGATCCTGTCTCTCCTTAATGGGGCAATCATACGTGCACACGTGCACGGGTCCACATGTTGGCGTGAAAGTGCGTATGTGTACAAGGAGCACTCTGGTGTGTGTGCTCACACACTTGCTTCTGCTGCAGTTCTCTTGAGCAGTCATGCACACACACTGTGGATATGTCCGTGTGCACACATGTGTGTGCACATAAAGAGGCACACCCACATATGTTCACACATAATCTCTTGCTGCTATTCTTTGGGGCAAGCACATGCATGTACACAAACAGGTGTGCATGTACACACAGGGGAACACATAGCTACACCCTCACAGACTCACACACATGCAGTCTGGGTGAATTATTTGTGAAAATAGCAGCAATGAATCCCTTCCCTGTGTTTACATTCTTTGTAATCTCCCTCCTCTACATTGACCTCAGGTTTAACCCATGTGACTAGATTTGGCCAGAGGGAAAGAAGCAAATACAATGCAGAGAGAAATAGAAAATTTGAAATTGAAATTAACAGTTGCTATTGCTGTACTGGGAACCATGTGAATCAGCCCTGGATAACTTGCTGGAAGCTTAGTGGGCTTTCCTTGTAGCTCAGTCGGTAAAGAATCTGCCTGCAATGCTGGAGAGCCGGCTTTGATTCCTGGGTTGGGAAGATCCCCTAGGGAAGGAAATGGCAACCCACTCCAATATTATTGCTTAGAAAATCCCATGGACAGAGGAGCCTGGCGGGCTACAGTCCATGAGGTCGCAAAAGTCAGACACGAGTTAGTGACTACACCACCACCACCAAGAATGATCCATCCAAGCCACTCCTTGACTTCAAGTCAGCAGCCAGTGCCAGAGAGGGGAGTGATGTCTCTGTAGCCCACTCCCCGCAGAGTCACTAGCTGCCCAAGACACATGAACAGGCTCAGCAGAATTTATCCAAGCTCAGAAGAACCTCCAAGCCAACCCCCAAAATGAAGAGCAATTATAAATGCTTGTTGCTTTAGGCTGTTAAGTTTTGGGGTGACTTGTTACACAGCACAAGCTAACTGATACAAAGAGTCACTCACAGGAACATACAGAGACATTCCATGCACACTCCCACACACTCACACTGTACACAAGAGCACAGAAAGGTAAACACATGTATTCTGGTGATCACACACAAAGCACATACACAGGCATGCATAGACAACACACATACAGAAGTACACCTATAACACATGACTCAACACATACACACATATATGTAAACACTGCTCGCTTGGACAGATGCCTCCATGTGGATTGACCACACTCTGTGAGCAAGTGACTGGCCATGAGCCTTGCCCCCTCATGCTTCCTGGAGTCCAGCTGGCTGAGGGAAGGCAGTGGTCCTGGGAACAAGTATCCAATCCAGCCAGGACTGATGGTCACACTGAAGTCCCACTCTGAGAGGAGGCAGAGCATGCTTTGATCTGCAAGCACCCAGACCACTGCAAATCCTTCTCTGTGACCACCTGCACTGTCCATCTGGTTCCCTCTCCTTTCCGGTTGCTAAGCCTTGGACTCAGTGCACAGAAACACTGCTAGAGGCTCACTACCTCCCCTTCCAAGGCACTCTGATGCCTGCGTATGACTCAGACCCCCTCCTACTCTGGAGTCCCAGGGCTCAGGCAGCCTTTTAGGATGAGTGTCAGCCGAATTCCATCATGGAGACAGGAGTGCTTGAGTGAGGGCTGATGATCGAGGTCCCTTGCTGCTCCCAGAGCACTGTGCTTTGGTTTGTCTCCTGGCAGACATGCACGCAAGGAGAAACAGGGACTGAAAGCACACAGGTGCTTACCAGTGAAGACCCTTCCAACTGTCTCTCCTTTCTGTGAAATGTCTGTTTGCCCCTCTCCTCAGAAATATACTCTTATGCTTCCTTATACAACATGTATTTCAACTTCCTACACATTTCTTGCTTCTTCTGTCTTTCTGGGGACCATCCACTTTCTCCTCGCCAACCCTGTGCCACCTTCCCACCCCTTCCCTGATCTGGACCACTATGAACACTTGCCTGGGAGATGGCCCTGATCTCCCTAACTGACCCCTTACTCCAGGCATGGCCATTTCATCCTGTTAATGGGATCTTCTAATATGCAGAGCTGGTCCCTCATTGACCCAAGGAGGAAGTCAAGCCCCTTAACATGGTCCACAAGACCCTTGTGATCCTAGTCTTGAGCCCCTCTCCATCAGCTCTCTCTTCACCCTACCTCATCCATCATCCCTGGGTCAGCATTGCTTGACTCTGCAGTTCCTCTGGGCCCTCAGTCACCTCTGGGCCTTTGCATCAGCTGTCCATGTGACCTGGAATGCCCTTCTTCAATGGCCTGCACTGCACTCCAATCACCCATTTGCATGCTTAGCTGTTCCTGACTCAGCTTAGCTGCCACCTCTTCTGCAAGGCTTCCTTGAATTCTAAGGCTGAGTGGATTCCCAGTTTCTACCATGCCCAGTACTTAACAGACTCTGACAATTAACTGCTTAGTTATTTGCACACACACCTGCATGCAGTAAAACAGGAGATCCTTGGGGGCAAGTCCTGTGTTTTGATGACCATTTGGCCCCCAAGTACTTACCTGGAATATAGTAGGCCTGGAGTAAATGTTTGATAAAGGAAGGAAGGAAAGGAGAAAAGAAAGGAAGGGAGAGAGTGAAGGTGGAAGGAAGGAGAAAAGCTCAGGAAACATTGGAGACTATGTCTTTGGCCCAGTGTGGTGCTGATGTTGGTGGACGGGCGCCATCTTCATCCCCTTAATAAAAGGGTGATGCATGCAACTCGCATGCTGTGAGCTGCATCTCCTTCTGGGCTAAGGTCCTCCCTCTCTCTGGGGAGAATCGCTTACCTCTCTGAGATGACAGTTCTCCTGGCACCTGCCTGATCCAGCCCAGACTCACTTATGTGTCAGGCACTTCAGGGGACATCTGCTTCTCTTACATCACTCCTATTCAAGGACTCAGGTGCCAACTGGCTGGCTGGTGCTGACCACGGGTGGGTTGTGACCTGCGTGCCAGGAAGATAACAGAGTACAGGCAGGAGAGGCACCAAGACCCAGATCCTGCACTGGGAGGGCCCCCGGCTGCAGCAGCTGAGGCTCCGCAGCACGGGTAGCTGACTCTGTAGCACAAGGATTTCAGGTCAGAGATGAGTAGGGACTTCTGAAGGAAAGGCTCTGCTCTCCATTCGTCTTAGTCAAGAATTTATTGCAGCCCATATATCTGAGGGAGGAGTTGTCCAGAGGTTGAGGGATGACTGTGACCCGTGGCTTCTACCCACATGCAATCTCCTGGCTTGTTAGGTATGTGTGAGTCTTACACCAACATGCCAAATACCCATGAGATGAGGGAATGTGTGAAAAACATCAGGCAGCTGGTACCAAGCTCTGAGCTGAGACAGTTTCCTCCCAGCTGGAGAGATGGGAAAGCCATTGTAGGAGAGAAGAGGTTTGAGCAGAGTAGAATTGAGCTAAACTGAGGTTAAGTTGTGGGCCTGGGTCATGTTCTAGTTAGGGGGAATAATAATACAGATGTCATTTATCCAGAACCAGAGGAATGAGGGATGCTGCCTCGACTTTTTCCCATATCAGGTGTGAGCCTCCAAGCAAGCCTGCTGTGCTGATATTATTGCTTCTGTTTGATAGATGAAGAAGCTCTGGACCAGAAGGTAAGAGATCTGGCGGAGGCAGCTTGTCTTAGAGCTGGGCTTTGAAATGAGGGCTTTCCAGCTCCAGAGCCTAATGTGTTAGCAGGCTACTGCTGTGTAACAAAGCATTCTAAAATGTGTGGCTTAAACAATAATAATCCTTTATTATAATCTCATGGTTTGAGGGTCACCTGGGTTCACCTAGGTGGTTCTCACTGGCATCTCTCAAGCAGTTCTTTCCTGCCTGACGCTGGTGGGGCTGGAATCATCTGAAGGGCCCTCAGTGGCATGAGATGGTGGCTGACTCGTGGGCCAGACGCTGGGACAGGGAGTGTCCTCAGGCATATCTCCCTCCACGTGGCCACTCCAGCATGGTGGCTCAGGACTCCAAAGAGGATGTCAGGTGGATGGTATTGATATTCATGGTCTGGACTTGGATGTCACCTAGGGTCAACTGATGTGGGAAAAGGTCGAGGCAGCATCCCTCATTCCTCTGGTTCTCAATAGGACACCAAAGTAAACTATCTCAAACCAGCTCTTGCTCTCATGCCCTCTCATGCAAAAAGTATTCAGCATAGTATTTCCTGTCCCACATACTCTTCGAGAACCTGCCCACTCCCCCAAGAAGAGGTGAATGCTAAATAAAGAGTCCTCCCCTGGAGCCTGAGGAGGTGGATAACTTTACGATGGCCTTGGCTGAAGCAATGCAGTACAGATGACCCTTTTTGCCTCACCTGGATTCCCTTATGCCCAGAGGTCAAGAAGCAGGGCAGAAGAAATGGCATCTGATATGGGAAGTTGGGCCAGAGACCAATTGAGCAGCAGCAGAAAGTTTCCCTTGACGAAGTGAGAAAAAGCTGCTTCAAGGATGCAGACAACAGCCGCAAGTCATGAGCTAGGCGGCGGAAGTGTCTACAAAGAGGTGGAGAGAGGGGGGCCATACAGCAAAGAGCTGCAGACTGGTAACCAGGCCAGAGGGTGGGGCAGAGACAGAGTACATCCAAGGTGAAGTCCAAGGTCTGGGCCTAAATAACCTGGGGTCTGGGGGCCCAGAACCAAGGTAGAGGGCATGAGAGCAAGAGCTGGTTTGGGACAGTTTACTTTGGTATCCTATTGAGTGAGTCATACGGTGGGCATGTGGCAAGACTGCCCAGAGGAGGCAGGATTGTAAGTCTGGATCCTAGTGGACTGGGACAGCAGAGGCAGATTGCCGGGACTGAGGTGCAAGGGGAAGCCATCAGTGTGGTTGAGCCCAGAAAGGCCGAGAGAGCAGAGCATTTAGAGCAGACAGCCAGAACGCGAGAGCGCTGGTGTTTGGAGGTGCTGCCGAGATAGAGGAGTAGGAGTGGCTGATCTGAAGGAAGGACCTGGGAAGACCTTTCTGACCCCAAGACTCTGGGGAAAGTGGAAGGGTAACACTTACTTAGCCCAAGAGGCCCATCTCCTTCAAGTTCTCTGCAGGCCCCCACCTGTCTCTTCTTCGCTGGATCTGATAGCGGGCCTTTTCAGTTGGCGTCAACTCTATCCTGAGAGTATTAGCAGCCCCTGTGAAGACAGACACCATGTCACAGGCACTCGGGGCATCACTAGTAGTCTTGGCACCCAGAGCTTGGTGTATGCAAAGAACTTTGGTTGAATGGATGTGAAACACGTAAGAAAGGGGCTTCTCTGAGAGTTGAGGGCCTGGGGCTCCCCTGGGGGCTCGGACGGTGAACAATATGCCTGCAGTGCAGGAGATCAGGGTTCGACCCCTGGTTTGGGAAGATCCCCTGGAGAAGGGAATGGCTACCCACCCCAGTATTCTTGCCTGGACAATTCCACGAACAGAGGAGTCCAGTGGGCTACAGTCCATGGGGTTGCAAAGAGTTGGACATGACAGAGTGATTGACACACCCCAAACTATCTCCCTCTGGCCTGAGCTCCCTCCACCAAACTCCTTGAAGCAAGATCCCAAACCACCCTTCTTCCCCGAGATTCTCATGGTACAACAGAAGCCCAAGAAGAGACGTGACTCTCTAAGGGGTCCCATAGATAGATGGTCAGGGCCTGCAATGGGCCTGGGAGTGAATGACACCAGGTCACCTCATGCCCAACAGCCCCCAGGATTGTGACTTAGAAAGAGTGGGAGAAGGGAAGCCTGTCCTAGAAGGAGTGATAAGGGGACGGCAGGCCTTCCTCATGAAGGGGACGCTCCATCCCACTCCTCACCAGAAGCAGCCCTGGGCCTGGCGGCCAGGCCAGCGCAAGCAGAAGCAGAGGCAGGATGGGCTGCTGATGGCTGGAGCGCCAGCCGGAGCGCCAGGCTGGCCGAGGCGCCTCCCTTGGCAGCGGTGGCGCCTCCGGGACCTTGCGGCAGGCTGATCTCCTTGCAGACCCTGGGTCCGAGGGCGGAGGGGAGGAAGGAAGACATTGCTGTGGTTTTGCGGCCAAGGAGGGAACATACTTAGGATATTTAGGGGATGGACAGGGAGCGGCCCCACTCCCCCCAGGTCTGCCTGCCAGCGCTCAGCCTCTGGAACATGCCATTTGCGAAATGTCTTCATTTTGGCTCAGTCGTTGGCCGGGTTCCCGCCACACTCATTGAGAGCGGGAAGAGGGGGGCAGGAGAGGGAAGGTGAGGGCCATAGAAGGGAGCCAAGGGGGATTGGAAACCTGGTTCCCCAGAGCATGCTGTGCAAAGAAAACACCCCGGGGCCTGCCAAAGCCGGCTGCCACACGGCCTGTCGCCACCCCACGTGGCTCCCCAAGCCCCTCCCGCCACCTCACAGAAAGTCACATTTCACCCCAGCCGGCTGTGGCCCGGTGAGGACATACCTCGAAGCAGGCTCCCGAGGTGTGGAGTGGGCTCCGCATGTGTCAGTCATGTTACAGAGTCTGGTTACAAGGACGCCAGTGCAAGAGCCCTGTGAGGCTGGGCACCTGGCCTGCCAACAGTAAACCTCTCAAGTCAGTCTGTACTTTTATAGACCATAGCTTAAAGGCCCCAGCCACTGTGAGCCCTGGCTTCCCTTGCTGAATTGTAATTTTCAAACACCTTGATTTATTGCTCGAAAGCCCCTGACTGTTGCCACAGACACAGGATTTCAGAAATGTCAGAGCTGGCAAAGAAAGTGCCAGACTGCTTCCTTCCAATTGCCTTATTCATTGACGGAGAAACCGAGGGCCAAGGAGATGCCCAGAGCAAAGTTGTTGTTGTTGTTTATATTGTTGAGTCTCTAAATCATGTCTGACTCTTTGTGACCCCATGGACTGTAGCCTGCCAGGATTCTGTCCACGGGATTTCTCAGGCAAGAATACTGGAGCGGGTTGCCATTTCCTTCTCCAGGGGATCTTCCCGAACCAGGGATCGAACCCATGTCTCCTGAATTTGTAGGTGGATTCTTTACTTCTGAGCCACCAGGAAGTCCACAGTGAAATTAGACACCTGGAAATAAACTGTAGATTGATATAAGGAAATATTGGCATTGGTGGGAAGTATCGACTGTGGGGAGAAGAAATAAACTTTAGAATCAGGTGTACTTTGAATCCTCACTTTGTCACTTTAGCAGCGTGATCTTGGGGAGTTACTAAGTTCTGCACCTCAACATTCTCACCTATAAAATGGGAATTAGCCTGCCCATCACAGCGTGAGGATAATGGACTGAAACCACCAACCACCGTCAATGGTGACTGGCATGTAGCAGGTGCCCAAAAACACTCTCTCTAGGTATCAGATAGACACCTGTACTCCTGCCATCCCCCATTATTGATTTTTAATGAATTCGAGAACAGGCCATTTCACAGAAGACCCGAATCCATGGGATTTTGTCATGCCATTGTGACACGGCCTTATGGAGACAGCTGGAGCCAGGCCTAGGGACGGAACCTTCCTCCAGAGAGGGCCAGAGGGGACCAGCAATGGGGAGAGGGGGTGTCAGAATGCCCGCCTTGCTCAGGTACCCGAGCCGTCACCCGATCGGGCGGATTCGGTGGTGGACCGCTCCGCCCGAGGCATCGGAAAGTAGAACCCTGGCTGCGAGTGTGGAACAGAAGATTTACCTTAAAGATACCCCGGCTGTGGCCCGATAGAGATCAGCTGGCATTTCGTGTGGCTGAAAGAGCGGCAACTGAATCCTTTGCCCCGCCTGACCCGGCCCCTGTACCAACGCTCCAGATCAATTTCTATTTTTTCCTTTCTTCTGTAAACAGTGGCGCTGAGGCAGGTCTGCCTGGATGGCTTGCCCACGGGCCCGCCCCTGAATCCGTGATCGTCTATGGCAGATAATGCTGGCTTGAATGTGCATCCTTTCCCCATTTTCATTCACACTGAGTTTTTCTGGCACTATAGTAATGAAAAACGAGAGAGGGAAGAAAGGGAAGGGGTTGTGGGGTTGGGGCGGGGGGAGGTGGTGATGGGAAGAGCCATCGATATGAAACATCCCGGCTCACTTTCTGGGCAAACAGCTGCTTTGTGTTTAGAATTTGGGGCTTGACTGGATTTCAAGGCAAACCACAGCACTGAAGCAAGCCTTTCTTCTCTCTGCCAACAGGCACCCACGAACGCCTAAATTTAGAAGCTGGCAATTGCCCTCCTGTAGGATTTTAGGGGAAACTCAGGTAATACAAACTATCTCAGATCAGAAAGGTTTATGATCTCTTTCTGTTGATGGAGTTGGCGGGTCTCCCTGCTGGTCGCACATGGTAAGGGGACTTTAGGGCTTCATCTCATATCCAAAACGTAAAAGAGGCTTCCCACCCTGGAAATGAAGACGGCACTCTCTGTTTTGAGACAGCCCTTCTCTGGGGATCACCTGGAGCTCATCTGCCAGCACCACCACCCCCAGACGTCTACACCTGGGCGTCAGCCACGTGTCTCCTGGCTCAGAGCTGGCTGGGTGGGGGTGCTTGCTCCATGTAGAGGGCCTAGCACACATATTCCCACAGAGAGACCTAAAATCATATTTTAAAGGAGGTGGTGAGATTGGGGAGAAAGAGATAAATGAAAATATATATATATATCTGAGAAAAGAGAAACAAAAATGATGGGGGTGTGTCTGGACCAGGCACCACCCATATCGTGTGCACTTTTATGCCACATTTACCCTGAGTCTGTGGTTCTGTCCTGCCCTTCTGGACACCAGTGTCCTCCCGTGCCCTATGTGGGGGGTCTCATCCTCTTGACACTTACTTGCAATGGGACAGAAAAGAGAAACCCACCATTTACTCCTTCCTCACACTCACTTCTTCCTCGTAAACCCAGAAAAAGGAAGTTGTGGAGTAAGGGGGAAAGGGTGGCCGGTCACTGTGTGAGCTTGAGTACATTTCTTAACTTTTCTGGTCTCAGTTCCCTTATATGAAAAGTATGGATGATAATACCCTCCTGCCTCCCAGGGTAAAGATAAAATAATGCTGATAAAGCACTATGAGAAGGCGTTCCCAATATGCAGGAGGGACATAATGAATGCTAGTCGTTATGTCATTTATGTTATTACTACTGACCCATGGTTTGATTTGTCCTCACTGAAATATGAAATACAGCAGAGGAGGCTCTAGGAATTGAACAAAGACAGCATCTGGTGAAAACTAAGTGGTACAGACAAGAGTCACCTCAGAGGAGGGCCTGGATAGTAAAGAGGTCTGCCTGGAACAGGTGAGAGTTAAGGGACCAGGTAATGTGGTAACCAAGGTGCAGACTCTGGAGCTAGACTTCCTAGGTTCCTATTCCATCTCTCCTCTTTATATGCTGTGTGATGTTGGGCTAGTTATCACACCTCTCTGTGCCTCAGTTTCCTCATCTATAAAATAGAAATGATCGCAATAGATATTTCTCTCTAACTGTTGTTGCAGGGGTCAGATGAGTTCATCGGAGTGAATCACTTAGAATCACTCTCGTCGCAAGAGAACATTCAATAAGTCTGCTATTATTAAGCTAAGCCTGACACTTGGGTGGAAGATGTGGGTAGGTGGGAGTGGAAAGAGGAGGGGACTCCAGGCTGTTAGACCGTTGTGAGCAATAATGTGGAGGTGGGAGGAGCAAGACGCTGTCAGGGAGCAATGACTAGTCTGGTTAGCTGGGGCAAGGTTTTGGCACTGGGGGTTAGTGGGAAACAGAAGAGGGAGAAGAAAGCTGGGGTCAGACCAAACAGACTTTGACTGCCAGCCCATGGACTTCCTTGGTGGTTCAGTGGTTTAAGACTCTGCCTTCTAATGCTGGGGGCGGGGCCGGGGGGGGGGGTGTGTTCTTTTCCTAGTCAGGGAATTAAGATCCCAGATCAGCCAAAAATAAATAAATAAAATAAATGCAAGTCCACAAGTGTGGGCTTGGCCTCATATCAGGTAACTGGTCAAAGGTGATTTCTGGGCAGGGAGCCTATTGGATGCAAGTGTTGATCTTATGCACAGAAAAGTATGAAAGAGGGGAGCCCTTGGAGGCTGGGAGGCCAGGCAGGTAGCAGCTCACCTCCAGGCAGGTTCCCACTTGAAAAGGCCGAGACTGGATGGCAGAACTCTTGCCGCCTCCCTCTGTCTCGGTGTCCGTGGCAGACATCACTAATCGATCACAGCCACCTTTCCCATTCTCCACCTTGTACTCCAGGTGATCACCATCTATGGGTCAGAGCTGGGACTTGCAAAGAACCTGACTTGCCCACTGGGTCCTAGACTGAGAAGGTGGGACTGGGTATGAGAAGGACGGACCACGGGAGCACTAATAAAAGGACAGAAAAATCATGCAGGATGAGGTGGGCTAATGGATGGAAATGATCAAGAAGAGGAAGAGGTCAGGGATGACTTTGAATTTGAATTCTAGGGGATGGAGAAAATGTCTTTGATGTTGTTAGCGAGAGAAAGGCAGGGTGTGGCTGGAGGTGCAGAGTCCAGCTCTTTGGGTGAAGGCCGGGCGGCTTCCGGCCGTACTGAGCGGGAGGCTTGTGCGGGATATCGGAGAGGAAGCATTCAATCCACACTTGGTGATAGGAGTCTGGACTCAGCTGAAGGCTGGAGCTGGGGACATGGATCTGGAAGGCGGCCACATCGAGGCGACAGCTGACACGATCAGGGCGGATGATCTTTCGGAAGGAGAGAGTGAGAGGAGAGAGCTGAGGCCTATTTGGGGCAGACACTCACAGTTCAATATCAAATATCAAAAATACCACAGCAATTCATCCCACCCCTCCTTCCCCCTTGGCATCCGTATGTTTGTTCCCTATGTCTGTTTCTGTTTCTGCTTTGCAAATAAGTTCATCTGTACCATTTTTATAGCTTCCACTCGTATGCGTTAATATATGATATTTGTTTTTCTCTTGCTGACTTACTTCACTCTGTATGACAGACTCTAGATCCATCCACATCTCTGCAAATGGCACAGCTTTGTTCCTTTTTATTGCTGAGTAATATTCCATTGTTGATATGTACCATATCTTCTTTATCCATTCCTCTGCTGATTAACACTTAGGTTGCTTCCATGTCCTGGGTTTATGTAACTTTTATCATGGTAAAAAAGTTTTTTTTTTTTAAGAAAGTTATAAAATATCTCAATTAATTTGGATGGAATAGATGCACTGAGTCTTCACATCCAAGAACACATTTTTTAGTGCATTAAAGTTTTTCTTCAGCCCCATCCAAAAAAAAAATCACAGCAAGAGAACTAGCAACAAATGGTCAGAGGAGTGGGAAAAGGGGATATCTTGTCATGTTAAAGTTCAAGGAAGGAGGCAATTCGAGAAGCGATGGTCAGTGGCGCAGGGGAGCATGCGTATGGACCACAGGTTCTGGAGCTGTCTTCCTGTTACTGAGTTCATGGCATTCATGACCCGTTGACCCCAGAGACTCTTTGTTTAGAAGGCTCAGCCCCTCATCAAACCAATTAAAACTCACCCCCAGTCCACATTAAACCTATTTTTTTATATAACTATATACAAATTGAGTTGGCTTATAGTTGAGTCATTGACGTAATGTTACAGCTTGTAGACATTTAAACATGTATTAATTTTAATTTTGAGGTTTTCTTTTTGTATTTGGAAGCCAAAAAGAGTTTTTTTTTTTCAGTTCTCAGCGTTTTTCACAGGCCCTGGAGAAACATATTATAAAGCTTAGCTATTTTGCCTGTAGTGCCAAATGTTTTAAATGGCCCAGCCTGGGATTGAAGTGACGGAGATGGGGGGATGGGGTGGATGGTGTGAGCCAGGGTCTGACAGAGACAGTCTGGTGACATTGGCTTCCATGAAAATTCCCCACCTTGGCAGGCTTCTGCATCACTCAGTCACGTACCTGGTCACAGGCAGTCATCAGAGTGACGTGACAGCATTGAACATGTCCTGTGATGTGGCATCACCAGCCAGAGTGGCCGCTGCCTAGGTACTGGTGGTGGTTGTTAAGTCGCTAAGTCATGTCTGACTCTTTGCAACCCCATGGACTGCAGCATGCCAGTCTTTCCTGTCCTTCACTATCTCCCTGGGCAGGTCCTAAAGGATGCCTTTGGTACCTAGGGTTGGCTCATTCATTTCTGGAGTGATCTTGGAAGTCCCAGAGAAGGGTTTGGGACAGCCAGCAAGGCAGGGGGCACTCAGGAGCTCAGGCTGCAGCTGTGTCCCAACCAGTGCAGAAGAATTTCAGTGCATCAGTGACCTTCTGAGAATCACCTCTGGTTGTACACATGTGCACATTTCTTGGGGGCCTGGGGTTCAAGCCCAGACTGCCTGGTTTCCCGGTCATGATGGTGATGATGCTTCTGCTCAAAGTTACAAGTTTTCAGAACTGTTTTAACACCACCATGTCGGCCACAGGCATGGGTACCTGCCAGGCCTGTAGAAGGGTCCACTGCCTGAGGACAAAGCACTCTGTTCTGGGGAGGGGGGGTTGGTATTGAAGCTCAGAGAGAACTTGGGTGAGCTGTCGCTTGACACAAGAGCCCCAGCAAGACCTCGGGAAGGTATAGGCTCATGGCCAATCACCCCACAGACTTGCCCTGCAACCCATTCGCCCCTCTGCCTGCTCCAAGGGTCTTCCACCCTTTCCCAGGCCCGCCCCCACCATCCCCACTTGAGCAGGCCAGCAGAGCCAAGTTGCAAAGTCTAAGTACTTTTTAAGCACTGCAATTTAGTGCAATTATTCAAAAGTAAACAAGCTGCTTTGTCAATTAAACATTATTTAGCTTGCATTTCTTCTGATGCATCACAGTCAGCTCTGGGAGCTCGCTCGCTGAGCGGGGCCTGAGAAACGGCTGCTGGCTTTTTAAATCACCCTGTTACCTGCCACTCTGGGCTTACCTGGTGGCTCAGACCATAAAGATCTGCCTGCAAAGCAGGAGACCCGGGTTTGATCCCTGGGTCGGGAAGATCCCCTGGCAAAGGGAATGGCTACCCACTCTCACATTCTTGCCTGGAAAACCCCTCAGACAGAGGAGCCTGGCAGGCTACAGTCCATGTGGTGGCAAAGAGTTGGACACGACTGAGCGACAAACGCTTTCACCTGCTGTTTCAAAGCCGGGGTTTGGATAGACTGTCATATTTGCTCCCTCTGTCCCAAGGAAATATAGAGTAAAAGCAGGAGTGTTAACAGCCCCATCTAGGACAACTTTGTGGCCTGTCTGGTTGGGGACCCCCATCTCTCTCACTCACTCTTCTCCATTCTTTCCTCATCCCTCAGTTTACTAGAATTAAGGGTGCTTTCTAGGGTGCTATTGGGGGCTAGAGGAAAAGAATCTTTCTGGGGTAGGTCCATTTCCTCTGAAGTTTTTATTTTATTTGGTTCTAGGTCAATTGAATCTTAGCACGCAGTGCCCGAAGCTTTTCTTTCATTTTTATATCCATATGTATTTCATGGAAATTTAATCCATGTGTTTCCATTCATTGACACTTAGCTCCTCAAAATATTATTCCTAAGAACTGTTTGATGTCCAGAGACCCACGCCAACCATTTATTAGACACTTCTGCTCCAGCACTCCACACACTGTGTCCTCAAACTGAAACACGCCAGGGCCCCCCACGGAAGCCACCATCTGCAGGGCACAGTTTTGAGTCTAGAATATGGAACAGTGGGAGTCAGGGAGGTTTAGCCTCACTTCCCTGGTTATTCAGAGGCCAAGACAATGTCCCTCGCCTTCATCTGCCCAGGACTAATGCTCTGAACCCAGCTCTGCTCCTGAGCCATCCGCAGCCTGAGTTCCTGTGTATTCACGTTGC
Organism: Odocoileus virginianus; assembly: GCF_023699985.2. Taxonomy (NCBI): domain Eukaryota; kingdom Metazoa; phylum Chordata; class Mammalia; order Artiodactyla; family Cervidae; genus Odocoileus; species Odocoileus virginianus. The sequence continues at coordinate 40,744,387 of NC_069693.1, read as the reverse complement.
TTGGAAATCATTCTGGTCTAATCCTCAGTTGTCTCCATGTTACTTGGCTTCCTTAACCCAATCTTACTCCAAATCATTTTGGTCAATTAACACAGCTTCATGAGACAGCCTCTTTTGCTGACAGATGCTCTAATGATAATCAATAACATTTGCATTTGTAAAGGGTATCACAGTTCATAAAGTGATTTAACATCCATCGCCGTGCCGGCTATCACTGACTCCTCAAGATGGGCAGGACAAGAACCAGTCCACCTCCATGTTGGGGGAAACAGAGGTTCAAAAGCACGGAACCCAGACTTGAATTCAAGTCTTTGGTTACTGATTGAATGATCCTGTGTCACAACAATGCATCTTTTTATACTTTCACCCCATGATTTCTTTCTACTTTGTTCCTTTACAGAAAAAAAAAAAAAAGACCATCTTTACTCCCATCATTATCATGATGACTATGATCACATTCCTTTGTCTAGGGATTTGTCATGTACAAAATATTTTTGGAGCCCCCCACATGCCTGGTCATTAAAGGGTCAGTGGAAATGTACACTCTCTGTCTCTTGGAGACTATGCCCAACTTTGTGTTTCCGTCCTTTCAGCTCAGACCCATACAAGGAAGGTAGTCATCCTAGAGAAAGGAGTTCAGTGCTTCTCTCTTAGCCTGACACAGCCAAGACCACAGTAAAATATTGGGGATCTCCAATGAGCAGATTCACTTTCTCAGTGTTGCTAGAAAGAAGCTCATTTCTGTAGTTAGCTGAGTGAACACCTTCTCATCTCTCACCTGCTCCATTCACTGGCCACCTTTGTTATCTGATCCCACAGCAGCTGTGTGAAGGAAATAGGAGGAGGAACAGGGGTATGCCTATTTGGCAGATGGAAACACTGAGGCTACGGATACTCTATGCCTTCCTGCCTGAGCAGGTGGAGCTTGAATTCCAACCTCTAGCTCTTAGAAAACACCACTTATAGATGCAAATGCAGGGGGTTAACAAAGAGCAGTAACTGTCCAAATGTCTTACGACCCTCTAGAGAAATAAATGTATTCTTTGCACAAGCATCTACTGAGTACCTAGTTTGAGTCAGACACCACGATAGATCCCAGGGATAACATGTGACCATGACAGATAGGGGGCTTGCTTGCGGGGAGCTGGCATTTTAGAGAAAAGGACAAACACGGTCATAGTATTCACCGTTTCTGAAGCTTGAGAAGCATAAGCAGCGGTGTGGCTAACAGAGGAAGGGCAGGGTTGGGAGATAAAAGAGCGTCCTGCCCCTCATCTCTGCCCACAATCAAAATGGGAGGCATTTCCTCTTTCATACTGAAACCATTAGGGCAATTTCCCCACGTTAAAATGTTTTCTTTTTCTCCTTACTGCAGTCCCCCGAGGCAACCCTGGAATTCTCCCCTGAAAGCCTCCTGCACTCTGTCTGTCTCTGTCCAATTTTATTGAGTACCTATCAGGGCCCAGGCCTTGTTCTAGACCAATACGATGCCGTCACTAATGCAAGTCATGACTGAAAATTTTCTAGTAGTCACATAAGAAATAGTAAAAAGAAATAGATCGAATTGCTCTTAATTGTATATTTTACTTAACTCAGTATATCCAAAATATTATCATTTCATTATTAATGTAAATATTACTAAGGAGATATTTTGCATTCTTTTTTTCTTACTAAATTTTTGAAATATGGTGTGTATTATATACTTTATAGCACACTCAGTTTGGACTGGCCACGTTTCAAGTGTTCATAGCCACATGTGGGCAGCGCCTACAATACTAGACAGCAAAGTTTTGTATTCTACATTTATATCTTTTTTCGTTGAGCCCTTACAATAATCCTGTAAGAAATCTATTTATATCCTCATGTTGCTGATGATAACTCTGAGGTTCCTAAAGGAGAAATGGATTGTCGGAAAGCTCATGGCTTCTGAGAGATGAAATTCACATCTCAACCTGGGTCTGCACTGGCTGGGCATTGGCTGGGCACTGCTGTGTGCATCTGGTTGAACCATTTCTCAACCACACCTTAAATACTGCATCCTCAACAGCTCTGCTGGAATGAAATGTTCGAAATGCACAGGTTTCGAGAGGATATGATCAGGAAGGCTTCCTGGAGGCAGTGCCCCTGAAGTTTTACTATTCATTCTACTACCAGAATGCTTAATCTTCTGAAAGCATTTCTACTTCATCAGTTCCTTTGCGATTATGATCATAATTCCCATTTTCCAGATGTAACACAAACCCAGAAAAGTTCAGCTAGATAAAGTGACAGATAATAATTGCTACAGATTACTGATGACCAACTATTGTGTTTAAGTAACTCTGACCTTTGAAAGGTAAAATAGCGTTATTTACAAGCCACTGAGAAAGGAAAAACAAAACTTCCAATTAGTTGGAAAATGGCATTGATTATAAATGTCAGAAATGTTGAATGTGAAAAAAAACTTCAGAATCAATGAAATACAGCAAGTAGAGTGTAGACAACAGGCTAGACCCTACATGCATTATTACCTCATTGAAACCTCATAGACTGTTGAGAGCCAAGTATCATTATCCTCATTTTATAGGTAAGAATAATTACTCAGAAAAATTTAATTAAGTGCTCGAAGTTCATAAAGTTATTGCTAGCATTATTAAGAGGAACAAGCACTAAACTGGGAGACTTGAAACCCAAGCCTCCTCTCCTCCACTTATCTCTATGGTTCTCCATCATTGTTTCAGTCAGTATAGGCTACATTATGTGACAGTAACAAACAGCACCAAGTTTCAGAAACATCAGCGGCTTCTTGCTCTTGCTGTATGTCCATCACAGTTGGTGGAAGGGCCTTGTTCATCCTGTAGTCATCCAGGCATCCAGATGATCAGAGCTTCCATCATCTCAATCACTGCCAATCACATAACCAGAAATAAGAGTGATAATAAAATCTGGGAGCTCTCCTACTGTCAGTTAAATTTTGAGCCAGGCACTGATGCTTGCCACATCCATTGATCACTGGTCACAGGGTCCCACTCACCTTTGGGTGGGGGTTGGTGAGCAGGAAGCACCTGGAGCCCAGGAGAAAAGAGAACCAGAAATTCCCGGTAAGCAGCACTAATGACTAACAGTGACGCTCAGAGGCTACGGAGAGACCTTTTCAGGAAGTCCCATCTTTCTCCTCCATTTTGGAGGCCAAAGCCAGGCATGGTCAAAGTATGCATGGCCTTCTATCACTGATAACTTCCTGTCCTGCTCAGCTTCCTCCCTGAGTCTATGTGTGCAGGGAACGAGGTGATGTGACTGAGCTAGCTGATGTCATGCTTGGAGGGCAGGGCTGAGCCTTTGTGGGGCTGCAAGTGTGTATGGTGGGGGAGACCTGGTGGGCTCTGGTTTTCCCAGAGCTTCCTTTTCTCTCAAATGCTGGATTAGTCCCTGCCTATCAGAACTTGATAAGGCGGTGGAAAAAGTGAGCCCGTGGCTGGGGACCGGAAGGGAGGCCTGTGGGGGGAGTTGGAACTTTCCTACCATCACGGGAAAAGTCTGTCTTGTATCTCCCTGTGTTCCCGCCCCTTCGCCCCCGGATTCAGGAACTCATGCAAGTTTTCCACCAACTGGTTTTGTTGCATAGAAATTGATGAATGAGCTCAGGCATGTGAGTTGTCATGGAAAACAGCCACGGAGATACCGGCCACCGATCCCTGGCTCTGGGTCAGAGCAGATGGTGGGTTGTTGGATCGTAGAGAGAGAGGCCTTCATTTTTCTTCACTTGAATTTCATCATTCACTTCCTGCCCAGATGGGGGCTCAGCCAGGGGAGGACCCAGACTCAGCCTGGACCACTCAGGGGAAGACCTTGATTGGCAACAACATAAGTCCATTCAGCGATTATTCCTCAGAAATTCTTGGAGGAATCTTAAGAAATGGAAAAAGCTTAATAATGGAGTTTAGGATGAATTTGAAACATGAATAGAGATGACTTCATGAACGGGATCTTAAAGATTGGGGAGAGAAATGAGCCCAGGTCATTTCTTCCCATGACCAGGTTAGGGGGCTGTTTCTTACCTGTACTTGTTTGAGGATAGAACCTCAAGGCTCCCAAGGTTAGCCACCTGTCTGTGATTGTCCCCACCATAGAGCTGTATTAGTCTCAGAGAGGGACTTAGCTGCTTTGGCCATCCAGAGACCAAGCTACTTCCTACAAGAAGAAACACATCCGGGGCGTGTTTATGAAGCGACCTGTTGAGGGTGACTGATGGTCCACAGGGGACTTGATGTGAACTTGAAAAGGGCATCCACTTTGATGGATGGAGCTCCTGGGCACGCGGCTTACAGAGGGTCCTACAGCAGGACTTCTGCCTCACTCCTGCCTCGTCTGGAGGCATCTGGGCAACTGATTTCCTTCTTAAGTCTGAACATGGTCTCTGCTCCCCTCTTCAACACAGAGACCCACTTCCTCCACCACCATGGCCTCCCTTCCTGGGCATATGAATGCCAGTTCTTAAAGCCAGGCTGTTGTTCATCCCACCCCTGCTCAGCGCTTTTACCTGGCCTCTCCTGCTCTCTGCTGTGGTGGAAATCTCTAGAAGAGCCTCTGCACCCTCCAACTTTGTTTTCTCAGCTCCTCGCTTGTTCCCCCACCTCCTTTCCCCACCCTGTACAATGATCTCTCCCAGGAGATGGTATGTTCCATGAGGGCAGGGCTCCTATCTGCCCAGTGCCTTGATGTAACCCCAGCTCATAAAGCAGCACCTGGAACATGGTAGGATCTCAATAAAATGATTGAATTAATGAATGGACAAAGCAATGAAGTCCAAACTCAATTGTATCTTGTATTTTCTCTTGAGAGAGTTTGCTGTTCTATAGCTATCAGTGCAGAAGTTAAAATGGTTTCTCCTTCAGCCATTAAAAAGAATTCATTTGAATCAGTTCTAATGAGATGGATGAAACTGGAGCCCATTATACAGAGCGAAGTAAGCCAGAAAGATAAAGACCATTACAGTATACTAACACATATATATGGACTTTAGAAAGATGGTAACGATAACCGTATATGCAAAACAGAAAAAGAGACTGAGATGTATGGAACAGACTTGTGGACTCTGGGAGAAGGCGAGGGTGGGATGTTTCAGGAGAACAGCATTGAAACATGTATATTATCTAGGGTGAAATGGATAACCAGCTCAGGTTGGGTACATGAGACAAGTGTTCGGGCCTGGTGCACTGGGAAGACCCAGAGGGATTGGGTGGAGAGGGAGGTGGGAGGGGGGACTGGGATGGGGAATACATGTAAATCCATGGCTAATTCATATCAATGTATAACAAAAACTACTGTAATGATGTAAAGTAATTAGCCTCCAACTAATAAAAATTAAAAAAAAAAAAAAAAATGGTTTCTCTTCCTCAGCTGGAATCTCCCGAAGTATTAGGGAAGATGCACTAAGACTCCACCATCAGAAGTAGTTTCTACCATATCTCCAAGGGGAGAATTTCATCTTCTCCCTCTTCTTTGCAAATGGATATGTAGAAGTCCTCCCTCCACTGTGCCCACTTACCAAACATGACCTACCACTGGTCAGGGTTTGAACCCCCGACACATCCCCTGCTTGCAGGAAAAGCAATTGGTCTGAATTGTAATCCTGACTATTCCATGTTCATGTTGTATCATTTTGGGCTGGCTGCTGAACCTCCATGGGTCTTAGTTTTCTCAGATGTAAAATGGAGACAATCATAGTACCGATTAACGGGTGGTTGGTGTGGGTTAAATGAGATAATGAATGTGGAATGATTAGACTGTGTCTGGCATAATAAGCAATCAATAGATGGCAACTCCAATAATGAGGATGCTTTTACTACCCATGATGCCACAGTTCCCCTGAGCTGTATCTGCTTCCCTTCCAGACCCCAGGGGAGATTTAACAGGCTGCTCAGTCAAGTCATTCCCTCATTCATCACCCAAACAAATCTCAGCCAGCCGAGTCCCATGTCTGCCCCTTTCTGGGCTTCAGAGATACAAGACTGGAGAGGAAGGAAACCACAGGTCCAGGGGGTGGCTGTGCCCTATTCTATCCTTCACAGCATCTTGGGAGCCTCTTCCAAGTATCTTCACCAGGGAGCAGTCACTTCACCACTGATTTGTTCATTTCAGGCTTGCGTCACTCACTCACTGTAGGCAAGGCCCTGGAAATACAGGGGTGAAGGATACAGAGTCCCTGCCCTCAGGAAACTCATGTTCTAGTGAGGGAAAGAGATGGTGAACTGACTACCCTAGGATGGGCAGTTAAAAAAAAACAGAAAACAATCACGGGGGCAAGGCTGTTTTGAACAAGATGATCTGGAAATGTCTCTTGGTGGAGGCCACATCTGAGCAGAAACCTAAAAGAAGCAAATGACTGTGAAGTGGGAGAGCATGGCAACTAGAAGGAACAACATATGCGAAGCCCTGGGAGAGGGATTAGCATGCCCTTTGGGTGTGTGTGCCTGGCGGTGGCTCCTAATGATATAGAGGACTGGTGGACCAGTCACTCTTATTTTGGGGGAAGGACTACATTTTTGTAGTTAATTATTTAGACACTGAATGACTGCTTTTCAAAAATACAGATTCTTTAGCTCTTTGGCCAAGATGTTCAGGGTTTGGTCCCTGGGAGTCAGCTATTCTTTTTAAAAGCAACAATTCCTCCCTTTCCTGGGGTTTTATATACTTGACTTTAGGTTTGGTATCACTCCCATCTCCTAAACAGAAAATAGGCTCTCCACAGTGGAAGACAGCAAAATTGGGTCCATGATGGAACTCTCTTTGATTGGTTTGGTAAAGACAGTCACCCAACAATTGTTAGGGATCCTTGTCTCTCTGAATCTTGGTCTTATATCTATAAAATGAAGCTAATCCCACCTAGTCTAGGGCCCATCCCACCTTGGGGAAGGCATAGTTTCTTCCTGCCTCTCTTCATCGAGTGAGTCCTGCCCTCTTCCCAGCTTTCAGCCACAGGCATAGATCTTCCTAAGATGCAAAGTTGATCTTATTTACTTTTGAGGGATCTTGGGATAAAATCCAAGAAGTTCAAGCTCCCAGACCTGACTTTTAAACAGGGTGACTGTGCATGCTGGTTTGTGTGTGGTAGTCCTGATTAAAGACTTACCCTAGGGCTTCCCTGGTGGTCCAGTGGTTAAGAATCATGCAATGCATGCAATGCAGGGCACACTGGTATGGTCCCTGGTCAGGGAAGGTCCCATTTGCCTCGGGGCAACTGGGCCCATGGGCCCCAATGACAGAGCCCGAGCTCTAGAGCCTGTGAGCAGCAACTACAGAAGCCCACATGCCCTAGAGCCCACCCCTGCTCTGCAGCAAGAAAAGACACTGCAGTGAGAAGCTGGTGCGTCACAACCAAGAGTAGCCCCCACTCTCGGCAACTAGAGAAAGCCTGCTTGCAGCAGTGAAAACCCACCACAATCAAAACATAAAAAATAAATCTTTTAAAAAAACTTAAAAAGACTTATCCTAGGCTGGCATCACCGATACAATGGACATGACCTTGGGCAAGATCTGGGAGATAGTGAAGGACAGGGAAGCCAGGCGTGCTGCAGTCCATGGGGTCACAAAGCGTCGGACACGACTGGGCGACTGAACAACAGCATCCTAGGTTTATGATCTAAAGCAATTATTAATGGAGCCCAGTCCACACCGCCCCCCGCCCCCAAACTGGAGCATTCACATCCTGCAGCGGACAAATGGGACCCTTCATGCCTTGATCCTACTTACTTCTCTGGTCTCTTCTTTTACCTCCTGTGATCAGACTGTCTTCCAGCCTGCCAAGTTCCCTCTTACCCCTGAAATAGCCTCTATGATGCTGCTTCTTCTAGTGGGACACCCTTCTTCCCCACCATCATACCCCTTTCTCTACCTCTCTCCTTTCCCACAGATTTTCATCCTCAGAGCTACCTCCAGAAAGCCTCTCTGGCTTCCCAAATCCATCACTCCCTCAACTCTTCGCCTCATTACAGTGATGTCTTCTACATAATCTGTCTCCACACTAGGCGGGAAGCTCCAGGAAGACAAGACTGTGCTGACTTGATAACACTATTTCTCCATTACCTTCAGAGTCTAGCCCAGTGCATGACTCATATTCAAAAACTGTATATTGAATGAAATGAATGGACACTGATTCACTGAGTCTCCTGAGGTGAAGGTGCTTGGGAGAGCCTCTTAGGAACTTTGAATAATGACAAAGATCTTTATAAAGGCACCATGACAGCCAGTGGACAATGAAGTTCTCGTCCTGTTAAGGAAACACACCTGCCCCAATGATAGCTTGTGCTCTTCTGGTCTTGGGAGATTCCTTGGGTGTCACCTATCCTGATTTCCAGGTGGACCCCTGGCAAGGGTGACCAGTCACAAACCTTCCATCCAGTCCCCCCTCTGGGGTAGGCACCCAGTCTTCCAGATTGAGCCAGTGAGTCCCTTCCAGGGGAGCCCCCATCAGTGTCTTCTTCCAGGGGTGTCACCAATGGCCCCTGGGATGGAATCAAGCCAATGGCCCCCAGCATCTCTGAGGGCACTGCCAAATCCCCCACGTGAGCATCATCCCTCCCCGTACATACTAAACCTACTTTTGCAGCTTTCCCAGGAATCTCTCAGAGGCAGCCAGCCAATTAAACAACAAAAAAAAAATGTAATGTTTCCAAAACTTCATGGGTCCTTCAATACCCATGCCAGGGCGATGCTGTGTAGGGAAGAGGGGAGGGGAAAGACTGTGACAGGGTTTATTTCCAATGAAAGAATTGATCTGTGAGGGTGATCTTCACTAAGTACAATGAAAAAAATGCAAGGTAACAATAGTCAGAGATGTTGTAAATTACCATGGCATCGCATTCGGAGGCAAATACTCGTGTCCACGCAAGTGAACACAGCAGCCGTAAACTTAGAGTCAGGCATAGAAAAGGCGGCTGCTCCGGGCCTCTCTCCTGGTAGACAAAGGCTCTCTCAGTCTGCTTTTCTCTGCCTGGAGGTCCCTGGGCACTTGTACCATCAGTAACACTTCACGGAGCCTTCAGTCCTAACAAATAATTAGCTAAAATTGAACCAGGGATTTCTTACATGCATGTCATAGGTCTGATATGAATAATGAGGCAGAAGGTTAACGGTGGGTCAGAGACAGTTCCCCATCCTCCAGCTTATTTATTCAGCGAAATGAGAAATTGATCACATTATTGCGTATAGGGGGAGCCTGATTCATCGCAATCAGCTTGGAATTGGCAGTTTTGACTGTAGGCAATTTGGGGACATTACTTATGCCTGAATAGGCCGGGAAGGTCATTTATAGCTTGTTAACACCTTTCCGACCTCCTCCATGGCCAGATCGTACTCCCCAACACTCTTGGCCTTGTACCCAGGCCAAATAAAAAATCACAGTGAGGATGACACTTCTGATGGAATTAAAACCACCACAAGGGATACTTCAGAGGGGGCTTCTTAAAAGGTATGTGCATGTGATTTGTGGGACTTCCCTGGTGGTCCAGTGGTTAAGAGTTGGCCTACCAATGCGGGAGGTGCTGGTTCGATCCCTGGTCAGGGAGGTAGGGTCCCTTCTACCTTCCTTGTGGCTGAAAAACAGATCATAAAACAGCAGAGCAATATTGTAACAAATTCAATAAAGACTTTAAAAAAATTAAGCCAAACTTCAATTTAGGGAAAAATAAAGAATGTTTCTCTTATGTATCTGTCCATCTGTCCATCTACCCGTCTCTTGTTTATTCATATGTAATTCAGTCCTAAACCCATGTGATAAACACTGATCGCTTATGCTGATGGCATCCAGCACCACAGTTGCAGGGATTAAAGGAGATCAAGGGCAACCCCAAGATGCCAGGATGGGGACTGCCAGTGCCTCTGTGTGCGGGAAGGCCGTGCATCTCATGCCGAGCTCCAGGGAAATTTCTAGAATCCAGTACAGCTCCTGGAAGTTGGGTGGTAACTTGGTAAATGTGGGATGAGAGGTGACTTCCAAGGAGTTCCTAGTGTTGTCTGCCCCCGACTACTGTTACTGAGCACTTCCTGTGTGCAGGCCTTTTGCCAACAGCTGTGGGCGCCGCGGTGCAGGGTGTGGACCTCTGTGGGAGCCACGCAGGGTGGGGTACCCCACCACTGGGCATATACCTTGAGGAAACCACGATCCAAAAGGACACATGGACCCCAGTGTTCATTGCAGCACTGTTTACAATAGCCAGGACATGGCAGCAGCCTAGAGTCCAACAGCAGATGAACAAAGAAGATATGGCACACATATACAGTGGAATGTGACTCAGCCATTGAAAGGAACAAAACTGGGTCATTTGTAGTGATGTAGATAGACCTAGAGTCTGTCATACGGACTGAGGTATGTCAGAAAGAGCAAAACAAATATTGCACACTAACACACGTAAGTCATAGAAAAGTGGTATAGATGAACCTAGTTCCAGGGCAGGAATAGAGATGCAGACACAGAACAGACTTGTAGACCAAGGGTGGGAAAGGGAGAGTGGGACAAACTGAGACAGTAGCATTGACACACACATATATATACTGCTGTATGCAAAATAGATAGCCAGTGGGAAGCTGCTATATAACACAGGGAACTCAACGTGGTGCTCTGTGATGACCTAGCGTGGTGGGATGGGGGTGGGAGGGAAGGAAGTCCGAGAGGGAGGGGGGATATGTACATATATGACTGATTTACCTTTTTAGTACAGCAGAAACTAACAGCATTGTAAAGCAATTAAACTCCAATTAAAAAAAATAAAAACCACATGGGCTCCAGAATCAGACTGAGCCTCAGTTTCCTTGTCTGCAAAATGGGGGCAGTAATTAAATGAACCACAGGCAATGGATAAAAACTCTGAAGCTGTGCCCGGCACATTCTAGATGTTTCATGAAGGACAGCTACCATTCTCGTATTCATCATCACTGTGCGCAGAATGGCTGGCAGACATTGTTTTCTGCTCCTGGAAAGCTGCTTCTTCCCCCAACACCCTCAAGAGGAGGGAGGAAGTGATGTGTTGTGCTTTGGTTATTTATTGCTGCATCACCATCCAACACACCCTTAGTGACCTAACAATCACTGAATGTCTTCAATGGTTCTATGGGTCACAGGGTTCAGCGGGGCAGTTCTTTGCTGGTCTCACTTGGAGTCTCTCTTACTATCGCTGCCCGATGGGTGTTGGCAGCTAGAGTTTAAGGGAAGACTCAACTGGGATCCAAGGACAGCCGAGTCGCTTCCCACCAACCCATGCTGTCTTGGAGTCTCTCCTTTCAACAAACCCAGCGTGGGCAGTAGCAGACCAATAGACACAGCAGGCTGGGAGCAGCTCAGTGCTTCCGCTCTGGCAAGCAAAGAAGGCTAACAGAACAGACAGGAATGATTATGTAGCTGGACCCTCCAATCCAGGGGTTCACATTGACAGATGTAGAGGACTGACCGTAAGGGACTTGGAGCATCCACAGATTTTGGTATCTGCTTGGGGTCCTGGACCAGCCTCCTGTGAGTACCAAGAGATGACTGTATTACCTGATCTCACCTTTAGCATCATTAAATATGGCCCAAGCCCAGGAACACACTAAAAAGGACAGACGCAGCCTGACCTGTCTTCTCACCATCAACATGTTTAAAAACCTTTGTGCACAGTGCATGTTTGTGTCAGTTCTGATTTTTAACATTCTTCCTATGCTTGCCCTCCTTGGAGGCCCTGAGCCTTTTTTTCCTCCAAGTGAAGAATCACCCTTCTTTGCTAAATTCCATTTGTCTTGCACCCAGACTGAACTTTGCCGTAAGTAAAGATTCATAACCCCGCAAACAAGCTCTAGGTCTGGGACAGGCGGTGGGCACAGAGGTGGGGCAGGAGACGGGGTGAGGGACAGGGCCCAGACTGTTGGTGGTCTCTGCTTTCTTTTCACCTCTCCCCCCACCACACACACACACACACACACACACACACACACACACTCACACTCATCCCCACCCTCTTCCCAGTGCTTTTTCTCCCCCCTGCCCCCGCCCTTAGAATAAACAAAACTCTTTCATTCTGGGGCCTGGAAGATTCTATAATGAGTTGAGCCTCTTAACAGTCTATTTTAATAAAACTCAGCTCCCTGGCTGTATGGAGACCATAAAACATGCAGGTTCCAGCAATAATATGTTTAGTAGCCCTGCTTGATAAAGTGGAAATGTTTGCATGTTTCAAATTATGAGCAATTTAAAGTAGGAAGCTAGCAAGCCAGTTCTTGGGTTATGAAGCTTGACATTGTTAAGCCTTAAGAGAGCACATACTTCAAAGTCTCCTGGTCTGAAATATGTCCTTCACGCCGCTCAGCAAGAACCAGCTGGGATAAGCCTGCCTCCGCCGGGAGGGGGAAACCACAGCGTGACTTGGCCGGCAGAGCGTCAAGCCTTCAGCACACACGCGGACGTTTTGTTCAGAAAGAGGTCCCCAAGGAAAGCCCTGCCGGTCTCAGGGCCCACCCGCTCTGGGCGCGTGTGCTCCGGAGGTGCCCCAGGAAGCTGCCGATTTTAGAGGCAGTGGTTTAGCATCAGCAAAGCCTTCCAAGAAATGCTAAATATCACAGGGGAGAGCTGAGCCAGCCGTCAAGTCTTATCAGTGGTTTTAAACTGGCTTTATATGAATCCCTCTGCTTTGGTTTATTTTCTATTAGACTTTGTGCCATATTTCACTTGAACAAGTGGTTTTTGCAAAGTTCATTCTGCTCCGGCCCTGCCGGCCTCCTGTCTGTCTCTCAACATTGTGCCCATTTCTGAGCCTCTGCTGAATGATGGCTGTTCTCTCGGCCATTTTTTTTTTTTTTTTTTTTTTTAGTACAGTTTTCTCTCCATTTTTTTTAAGTATGGCTGACTCTCTTTGTCAATTACCTTTCAACTTAATGTTAACTTCTGTATCCTCTCAGGCCTCTACATTTATTCTTTCGTATCTCCTTTGTTTTCTCTTTCTGGGAACTTAATCATAGTCTTGGGCTGATTTTGTTTATTTATATGCTTACTTGTTTACTACCCATCTCCTCCCAATAGCATGTCAGTTTCATGAGAGCAGGCAACTTGTCTCCCTGTTCACCACTGACTGGTGTATGGCAAATGCTCAATAAATGGGTTATCTTCAAAGGATGGATGAATGAATAGGTGGATGGGTGGGTGTATAGGTATCTAAATAGGTGGTTGAGTGGATGAGTATGGGTAGGTGGGTGAATGGATGAATGGGTAGATGGGTAGGGGGTGGGTAAATGAATGGGTGGGTAGGTGGATAGATGAATGAATGGATGGATGGATGGATGGATGGATAGATGATGGATAGATGGATAGGTGGGTGCTCAGGTGGTTGATTAGGTGGGCAGGTGAGTGAATGAATGGGTAGATGGGTAGATAGATCAGTGGGTGGGTGGATAGATGGGTGGGTATATGGTTGGATGGATGAATGGATGGATGGGTAGGTGAGTGGGTAGGTGAGAGGATAGATGAGTGGGTGGGTGGGTAAAAATGTAGATAGATGGGTGAATAGGTGGGTGGATAAATGGATGAGTGGATGGATGGATGGGTAGGTGAGTGGGTAGGTGGGAGGGTGGATGAGTGGGTGGCTGGGTGAAAGGGTAGATGGATGGGTGAATAGTGGATGGATAGATGGATGGGTGGATGGATGGGGATGACCTAGGAAGTTTCTTCAAGCTCCAAGCTTTAGGATTCTGAGTCCCTGGAGGATGAGACATTGGGATAATGTAAATGAGGTTTGAAAAGTTAAATGCAGTGTTTCTAGAACATTGGTGGCTTCTGCAACAATAGGAAGGCATGTGAGCACATAGGATCACTTTGGGGGAGAAGAGTTGCCAGCAATGAAAATGACTCCCCTTGCCCTTTTAACATCACACTCCCTTCTTCAATTTATTTTCCCAAGGTTCAAGATGGGGGATACAATTTCTATACCTTTTAAAAAAATCCCATAATTGCACGCACCCTGGATCCACCATCCCCAAGCAGCACCCCCAGTCACACAGGAACAAAGACCAGCCTGTTCTTGGCTAGACAGCCGAGCCAGGCCCAGCCACCGTGTGGTATGCGACCCTGACTGTCTGGCTGAATTCTTCAGCTGATAAGAGTGCTCCATCTCTTGCTAAGAGGGAGTCTGCAAATTGGGGTGAGGAGACCTCCCTGTGGTTTTTTTCTGTCCTTGCCCCTCTAGGAAGGCATCCCCATCTTCCATAGGGTCTCCTTTTACCCACATCAAACCTAGGTTGGATTCCAGACAGTCAGTGGTATCTAGGCTGTCCCCCTTTCCCTGGGTATCATTTGACAGCTGGACTTGGCAGCTAAAACTGAAGATGCCTCCATCAAAAGGCTTTGCCAGGGAGGCAGACAGCGCAGCACGTAGAAAGCACAATCTAGAATAACGTGAACATGGGCATTCTCTTCCTGGTCCCCGTTCCTGTTGCCACAGCTTTTAATAAATAAGCCTGCTGGGTCCCTTGCCTCTCAGGCATCAAACCTCCAGATTCAGAATGGGTTTGCCCTGGGGCCACTGTGTACAGCTTATGCCCTCCTCATTTGAAGGAAGCACAAGGGCACAGAGTAAATGTCATCTCCCTGAAGTTGTACATCATGGCAGACCCGGAGAGCCCTCCACAGATCCCAGGGGCTGGGATCCTGGGGGCCTTCCCAGTGCCACCTGCATGAACCCCAACCATGAAAGACTAGGGCTGCATTTGGGTCGTCAGCTGCGGAATATTTTTACTGTCAGTTCAACAAAAAGTGTGATGATCACAGTGAAGCTTAACAAAGAAAACGCTATCGGGCAATTAGTAAGCCCAAGTCAGCAGGACTGATGTGAAATTTATCATGTTGGGAATAGCACGTTCATCTGCGTGTGACAAATGTTGGCGTGTGAGTGCGACGCCGGGGAAGCACAGGAAGACGCCGTCTCTGCTCTTTCTGTCCCCATAGTTAGAGATCAGACCCCCTTCTTTGCTCTGGGGTCTCAGATGTAAGGGTGCAGGAGACACACAGCTCTATTTTATGTAGAAGGGATAAGGAGCTGATGCTCTCAGCTGGGGATGTGGGATGTTGCTTTTAGGGAAGAAGATGTGCGGTGAAGTGAGATAGAGAAGCAGAAGCTGGTTTTAAAGCATGGAGAGAAGGGCTTTGAGGGGTTGTTTTGAAACGTATCCTGCAGGAGGACGGTGGGATATGAGGGGGCTCTGCTTAGCCCTGTGCTGCAATTCTATTGTGGGAAGGTGTTATTTTTTGAGCACCTACTGATAAGGAGAATAAGGCATTGTCTCTACTCCCATTAAACCTTCTAGCTGATGGGGATGAACTCAGGGAGAAATGCAGTGGGTGGATGAGCAAGGTGGCCGTTAAGTCCTAGTGTTATGGGAGCACTGAACAATTAGAGTGGGTGTAAAGCAGGGAATACTTCTTGGAGGAGGTATTTCCTAAAATGAAACGTGAAGGGTAGCTGGAAATTATTTAGTGGCAGAGAAGAAAGACCTGAAGGAGCTGAAGTGAGAGCAAGCTTGCCTTTGTTTTAGGAAGCTCACAGCAAAGTCACGGGCCAGGAGCAGGAATCCATTGCTCACAACCTCACTGAACAGACAGCATTTGTCAAGCACTGAAATGCCAGGTTAAGATCTGGGTACCCTCGCAGACCTCAGATAGTCAAAGCTATGGTTTTTCCAGTATTCATTTACAGATGTGAGAGCTGGACCACAAGGAAGGCTGAGCACCAAAGAATTGATGCTTTCAAACTGTGGTGCTGGAGAAGACTCTTGAGAGTTCCTAAAAGACTCTCAGTCAATCCTAAAGGAAATCAGTCCTGAATACTCATTGGAAGGACTGATGCTGAAGCTCCAGTACTTCAGCCACCTGATGCGAAGAGCCAACTCAGTTGAAAAGACTGGTGCTGGGAAAGACCAAGGGCAGGAGAAGGGGGCGACAGAGGATAAGATGGTTGGATGGCATCACTGACTCAATGGACATGAGTTTGAGCAACTCCAGAGATAGTGAAGGACAAGGAAGCCCGTTGTGCTGCAGTCCATGGGGTTGCAAAGAGTCAAACATAACTTAGCGACTGAATAACAACAAACTCGCAAACAGAATAAAGAGACTGTCTCATGGGGGAGGAAGATCCTGGCTGTAATCAGATAGACCAGGATGATGTCCAAGGAGTTTTTCTAGAGTAAAGATGATCACAAGTTCTTTGTCATTTTTTGCATCAAAAGGCAGTCTATTTCCTCTCCCCTCGAGTCTGGGTTGCCCTTAGAATTTGTTTTGATCAAGGAATACTGAGGAAGTATCTTTCTGGAACTTCTAAGCTTAGACCTTGAGAAGACAGTTATGCTTTCTTCCTCTTGAAAACTCAAAGATCACACTGAGAGAATCCCAAGCCAAATGCAGAGGCATTGGACATGTGGTTGGCATTGCACATTGGTTCATGTCATGTGGACATGAGCCGAGCTGCTCTGCTCAGGGGCCCCAGATGGACTCCAAGCCAGGGCCAGCACCCACTGCCAACTGCCTGAGAGTGCCATCGTGCTGGTTGTTTCAGAAGAATTGAGTCCCCAGCTCCCAGTGACAGCACTGAGCCCCATCAACCCACAGTGTCTTGAGAGATGAGAAATGATTTTTATTTTAAGGCATGGCAGTTAGCATGATAAATAACTGAAACATCAGACCAAAGCCGAATCCTCTGAAGCTGTAGTAAAAGTCAGTCACCTGTGCTGACTGAGCTCCCCACATTGTCTCTTTCTGCTAACAAGTTTAGTTGCTCAAGATTTCACTTTCCTGGGACTTCCCTGGTGATCTGGTGGTTAGGACTCTGCGCTTCCTCTACGGGGGGCATTTGGTTCAATCCCAGATCAGGGAACTAAGATCCCACATGTCACGCAGTGTGGCCAAAAAAAGTGCAAACATTTACATGAGGGAATAGAAAAGATCGATATTTTAAAGAAAGAATTATTTCATTTTCCTGATAGATCTCTCCCCCCAGTTCTGCCTCCAATTAGCCAGTAAGCCTCAATGGAAAATGTTTTCTGAGGCACTCCTAGGGTTTCCCAGGTGGCACAGTGGTAAAGAATCCTCCTGCCAATGCAGGAGACACAAGAGATGCAGGTTTGATCCCTGGGTTGGGAAGATCCTTTAGGGAAGGAAATGGCAACCCAGTCCAGTATTCTTGCCTGGGAAATCCCATGGACAGAGGAGCCTGGTGGATTATAGCACAAGGGGTCACAAAAGAGTCAGACATGACTTAGCAATTAAGCAACAACAAAATCATGGTGGTAGCTTGCCCCAGATTGAACATATGGTGTTTTAGGCAGTGGTCCCTATGGGAGAAGCTTTGCATGACAGCCAGGCTCTATAACCACTGAAATGCATAGCTCTAGGCCAGGAGTCAGCAAACTTTTTCCTTAAATGGTCAAATAGCAAATATTCTAGGCTTTGCAGGCCACCCTGTGTCTGTCACAACGACTCGGCTTTGCTGTTGTAGCATGAAGGCAGCTAAAGTGATATGTAGGTGAATGAGCATGGCTGTGTTCCAATAAAACTTTATTTGCAAATTAACAAATGACAGACCAGATTTAGCTTATAAGCTATAATTTGATGACCCCTGCTCTAGGGTAGGCGTATAAAGGTTCTGCTGGCTACTTCTCTTCCAAGCATAGGAGAAGACCCTGTAGATTAGGAAATAGTTTCCAGGGTAAAATGACAGAAGGGATGAGAGCTTTCATAAGCAGTGAACAGTTCTGCCAGTGTTTTCCTATGAATTTTTGTATCAAGCCGGCCATGGGCCTGGCTCTTTGTCAAATAGTTCTGATATTTGCGATTTTGAAAGTGGTTTGTAAAAAGAAAAGTGGAGTCGGGGGGTGGGGGTGGGGAGGTGGGTTGTAGGAATATAATGATTGACTTACCAAAAGCCATTCAAGGATCCGTGTATGGCATCCTGTCTAACTCAGGAAACGATCATCTGTGTCTCCTTAGGAGTATAACCTTCTTGTTCCTGTAGAACAATAATCCATGGAAATGTAGTGGGGGGAAGTGTTCTAGGGTGAAATACATTTGGAAAGTCTATATATTCTCTTCTCCCTCTTGGAGATTTCTAATGGATATAAGCATATTAAAAGGCTGAGCATTCCTATAGTAACAAAACCTGTTAATCTTGGTTAGCTCTGAGTTTTACAAACTCACTTGACCACAAAAACTTAATAGCTCATAGGTTAAAAACATAGGGTCTGGATCTAATAAAATGAGAATAATAATACCTATCTCAGGGGGTTAGAGTGAAGAACACACACGATGAATATTCTGGAGGGTTTAGCATGTGGCCTATGATACAGTGCCCCAGGACTGGATGTACTGGAAATGCAAATCAAGAGAACTTAGAAAAGTTGTTAATAAATCTGCTTCTCATATTAATTTTTAAAGGAATTAGTTCATGGTATTCCATATCCTATGGCATAACAAAGGCCATAGCTATATAACTGATGTTTTGGGTACTTTTAGAAATTTCAGTCCAAGGAAGATGCTCACTATCCCAGGCCTTTTGCTTTTTTAAAAAAAATTAAGTATAGTTGATTTACAATGCTGTGTTAGTTTCAGGTACACAGCAAAGTGATTCAGTTGTGTGTGTGTGTGTGTGTGTGTGTGTGTGTGTATACACTTCAGTCAGTCAGTTCAGTCACTCAGTCATGTCCGACTCTTTGCAACCACATGGACTGTAGCACATCAGGCCTCCCTGTCCATCACCAACTCCCAGAATTCACCCAAACCCATGTCCATCGAGTCGGTGATGCCATCCAGCCATCTCATCCTCTGTCGTCCCCTTCTCCTCCTGCCCCCAATCTCTCCCATCATCAGGGTCTTTTCCAATGAGTCAGCTCTTTGCATCAGGTGGCCAAAGTATTGGAGTTTCAGCTTCAGCATCAGTCCTTCCAATAAACACCCAGGACTGATCTCCTTTAGGATGGACCGGCTGGATCTCCTTGCAGTCCAAGGGACTCTCAAGGGTCTTCTCCAACACCACAGTTCAAAAGCATCAGTTTTTCAGTGCTCAGCTTTCTTCACCGTCCAGCTCTCACATCCATACGTGACTGATGGAAAAACCATAGTTTCTACTAGAAGGGCTTTTGTAGGCTTCCCAAATGGCTCAGATGGTAAAGAACCCGCTTGCCAATGCAGGAGGCGCAGGTTCAATCCCTGGAGAAGGTCCCCTTGAGAAGGAAATGGCAACCCATTCCAGTATTATTGCCTTGAAAATCCCATGGACAGAGGAGCCTGGCGAGCTGTAGTCCATGCGGTCACAGAGTCGGACATGACTGAGTGACTGAGCATGCACACGTACGTACTGGGCTTCCCAGCTGGTTCAGTGGTAAAGAATCCGCCTGCCAACGCAGGAAGACGCAGGAAACTTGGGTTTGATGTCTGGGTTGGGAAGATTCTCCTAAATGGCAACACACTCCAGTCAGTGTTCTTGCCTGGAGAATCCCATGGACAGAGGAGACTGGCGGGCTACAGTCCCTGGGGTTGCAAAGAGTCAGACACAGCTAACTAACTTGGCACACATGTATATAAATGTGTATATAGATATATATAATTTTTCCATTATAGGTTATTATGAGATATTGAATATAATTCCCTGTGCTATACAATAAGTCCTTGCTTGTTAACTATTTTATATATAGTAGTGTGTGTCTGTTAACCCCAAGCTCCTGAATTATCCCTCCCCAGCCCCCAAGCCTCCTGTTTTTTTCATTCTTGAAAGCAAAGACCCCTGAGAGTGGCCTGTGTTAGAAGTGGAGAGGCTTGGGGATCATTTCCTTATGCAACATCAGGTTCCTCTAAGAACGCTCAGCCCAGAATGGGCAGGTGGTGGTCTGGAGCGCCCTGGAAACTGGCTGCAGGAAAACAGGGAGGATGTGGATGCTGGTGGTCTGATTCCCCTCCACAGCAGGGACCCTTTCACAGCCCCTCCCACAAAGGCCAGAGGCCCCAGATATTGACACATGCCTTTAAGCCCGTGGATACTTCAAAGCAAGAAGATTAGGAGTGAGTCTCAGAACCCGTTCCCGAGAGAGAACCGTTTGTCCAAAAGTTGATATTATTGATGCTGGGGGAAGCTGAGAGGAGCGTGTAATTTATTTAATAAAAGTCGGACTGTGTTTGCGGGGGCTCCTGAGTTTTCCTGCTTCCTTAGGAGCATTCTCAGGGGTTGGAAGGGCCCCCCTGTGATCAACACAAATGTTTGATCAGCTATGCGTCTTCTCCAGGGCAGCTCAGACGATCCGAAAGGCTTCGGCTCTCTGGTTGTCTCCAGAGCTTTTCTCCTTAAATTCTTTGTTTCCTTCAGAATTCATTATAAACGACATAATTACATCTCTTTTTCTTCTCTGATTGAGTACATTTCTTACAAATGGTGATTTACCACTTGGAAGCGGGAGGAGGCTGTGAGCCCCGACAGCCTTGCCTCTCCAGTCCTGAACTGCATCTTCTCTGCTTGACTTTGTCTTTCCTTGGCATGTGCCTGATTTGGGGGCACTGGAAGATCTCCCACTAGCCCAAAAGGAAGGAAAAAGTTTCTGGGTCAGTCTAAGGTTGAGTTTCAGAGGATGATGGCGTGCTTGTACAGAATCTGGGCTATTACCTTGAAAAACTATTGGGAGCATATGATTCCCAAGTCTGGACCTCTTATCCATGTACAATTGCTTTAATTACTTGCTTAGAAACAAACATTTGATTAGACTTCCTCTTCCCAGCTATAGCAAAAATAGAAAAGAGGGACTGGATAGGTAGCAAATTATCAACTGCAACAGGAAGAAGTGAAAATCAGAGACAGACACAAGGGAATTCATTCATTCATTTTACTGATACTGTATTTCTTCTTGTGCTGGGGACTGCTCTGTGAAGTGGAAGGGTTAGTCATTCAGTTGTGTCCAACTCTTTGGACTCCATGGACTATAGCCTGCCAGGCTCCTCTGTCTGTGGGTTTCTCCAGGCAAGAATGGGAGTGGGTAGCCATTTCCTACTCCAGGGGATCTTCCCAACTTAGGGATCGAACCTGGGTCTCTGGAATTGCAGGCAGATTCTTTACCATCTGAGCCACCAGGGAAGCCCAGGAATTGCTCTAGGGGATAATAATAATTACAGTGGTGAACAGAAATAACTTGTTTGCTGTGCATATATTATGTGATAAACATTATTTCATTAGTTATTCTTATCAACACTCATGGGACTTCTTCACTAGTCCCATGAGATAGGAACTGGTCTTTTTAAATTTATTTATAAAAGAGGAGGAGGAAACTGAGGCTAGAAAAGCTAAATGATTGCCCAAAGTCAACAAAGCTATTACGCAGCAGACCTTGGATTTCAGCCTTGCAGCCTGATACCAAGACCCACACCCTCAAATTTGGCTAGAACACTCCACTGCCACTGAAGACAACCAACATTTTTGCTCTATGAAGTTTTCATCCTAGTGGGGAGACACTCAGTTGCAAAGAAAGACAAATGTAAGCATATAAACAAGCAAGACCCTTTCAATAGCAGTAAGGACATAGGAGAATACGGAGCAGAGTGATATGAGAGGCAATGACAAGACAAGGATCCTCCTTGCCCACCTTGGTGCTTATGACAGCAGGATGGTGCTCTTTGGGCTTAATTGTTCCACCTGAAGGCAGACAGCTGGGTGAAGGATGCTTGCATGGCTCCTTTCATGCTATAGATGTACAGATGTATAGATGTATAGATGTACTATACATCTATCTATACATGTATAGATGTACTCCTCACTACTTACAACCAGCATTCTTCTTCTGTGTCCTGACATGCGGGATTTCCCAGCACAGAGTAAGTTAGATGGTTAGAAATGAGCTGAGTTAGATGATACCTACATACAAAGTCGTCTTTGTCCTTAAGCAAATAATCCTACAGAAGACGCCAGATATGGAGCAAGCAGGTGTCCAAAAACTGAAAAACACTGAAATCAGTGACTGTCCATGGGGAGCCATTTTTGTTCCCCAAAATTGGTGCTCTCTGGAGACATTTTTGTTGTCATCACTGGGAGATAGATGCTAATAGCACGTAGTGGGCAGGAGCCAGGGATGCTGCTAAACATCCTAGAATGAACAGGACAGCTCCCTATAACAAAAATGTGCTGAGTCACTTCAGTAGGGTCCTACTCTTTGTGACTCCATGGACTGTAGCCCCCAGGATCTGTCCATAGGATTCTCCAGGCAAGAATACTACAGTGGGTTGTCATGCCCTTCTCCAGGGGATCTTCCTGACCCAGGGATCGACCCTACATCTCTTATATCTTGTGCATTGGCAAGTGGGTTCTTTGCCACTAGTGCCACCTGGGAAGGGATTGTAACAAAAATGATCCTGTCCAAATGTCAATAGTGTCAAGGTTCAGAAGCCTCACACTGAAGTGTCTGGAGAGAGAGCACCTTGTTCATTTTCTGAAGAATCTCTATGCCCCCAATCCTTTCAAACTTCTAGGGAGACAAGAGTTTTCAACAATCTTGCTATGCCTTGAATTCTGCCTCCCCAACCCCTTCAGATCCATATGTTGAAAGCTTAATTCCTAATGTGACAGTATTTGGAGACGGGACCTTTGGCAGTCAATTTGGCTTAGATGAGGTCATGAGGGTGGGGTCCCCATGATGGGATTAGTACTCTACTAACAGCAGACACCAGAAAGCTTCCTCTCTCTCTCTCTCTCTCAACCTGTCCATGTAAGAGGGTAATGAGAAGGCAGCTGTCTGCAGGTCAGCAATCATCACTGGGAAACTGAATTAGCCAGCACCTTGACCTTGGACTTCCCAGTCTCCAGAGCCGTGAGAAATAAATTCCTTCTGTTTAAGTCACCAAGTCTATGACAGCTTGTTAATGGCAGCCTGAACTGATTAATACAAATATTCTACTAAAAAATTCCACCCAAAATGCAGCTCAAAAGGCATGATCAAGATGTTTCTCACTTTCAAAATGGCCCATTAGAGAAAGAGAGGACTTGCTTAGACACATGTGTTGAAAGGGACAATGCCTAAATCCCTACTTGTGCAAAATCGATAATACAAAACATATCTCCATTAAGGTTTCCTTTAATTGAAAGGATGCTTTCTTTCATCCCTGCCAGGAAGAAGAAAAGTCATGTTTCCAGCCTGGGCTGCTGTTTCATCTGTTAGACCTGCTTGTGAGCTAAGCCAAGTTTCATTAAAAATTATTGGTCTCATAACTTTTTTTTTTGTTTTTTGCTTTAAAGAGCCCCATATGGAACCAATATCATGATAGGATTGTAGCTGCACAAAACCACTGGACATTTTGACCATCTCTCTGCTTCTTAGATTTTAAGTGCAGATCTTTGTTTTTTTTTCTTTTCAGTATTAAGTGAATATGTCAGCGAACAACTCCAAATTTAGAAAGTTAGGCTAAAGAAATGATGAAGCAGTTCTAGTCCCCATGCAGAAATCTTTCTTCTCTTTGCAGGGCTTGGTTCCTTGATAGATCCAAGTGTTCTGTATCTTTTACTAGAGCACAAGCCAGCACCTGCTTCTCCTTGTTTAAGAAATCTTCTGGTAGGACCCAAGCATTTGCAGAAGTATAAAATATGATCAACAGCCCTTGTACAAGTATTCCCACACCTCCAACCTTCTGATAGGTTATATTTCATTGACTTGGAAGAAACACTGCATTATCTGGGAAAACAGCACAGATGTTGCCTAATAAATGTTTGTTTTATGCATTGTATTAACCTCATGAAACATTTATGCAAATCTCACATTAACAAAAGGTAAAAGAACCATTCTATGTTATGAAGCACACAAGAGGCCGACCTTTGTTTTTTTGTCTTGTTATTTTTTTTTTTAACCTCGGTATTTTATGGGTGTGTTTGTAACTCTCGGGGTTTCTATTTAGGAGCACACAAGGGCATTACAGATTTTCATCTCTTCTGTTTTTAGTTCTGTTATCATTCCTTCCAGCTGATTTCACATTTTATGATGCTAATGGTGGCTGTACGGTTTAGAGTTTCTCTCCTGTCAGCTGGTCAGTAGGTCTGAGGGATATATTTAATAGAATCTGACAGCTGATGGAACTGGCCTTATTGAAAGAGGATTTGATATGTGGAGTGAATGTGGAGACCCTGAATTCGCCATAATAACGACCATTATTATTCAGCCTCTCGCAGCCAATATAACTCTTTCTCTGGTACACACCAGTACATGTGTACAAAAGACATGACTTATGGATGACTTCTTCCGTATACTGATCTGAGGGCCGTTTAGATAGCATGTCAAAACAGATTAGCCATCTTATCCCACCACAAAATTAAGGGCGAGAACTTTCTACAACTCTCCTCAACAAATGCACATATGTCCGTAAACAAAGAGAGGGGTGAGAAGGGTCCCTGGGGGGTTTCTGAAGCCCAAGTGCTGAGAAAAGCTGCAGAGTCACTAAGTGAGGCACTCTCTTTCTTCTGGGGTCCCTGGAACCCTGTCAGAGATGGAGCTGGGCGGGATGGGCTCGGGGGCAGGGAGGCAGGAGCCACAGGTAGGAATCTACAGACTGGGAGGCTGCCCCCAAGCTTCGCCTCACATGTACAGGCTAGGATGCGAGGGGGGATTTTGGCCCACGTCATCCACAGTGAACTAGGACTTCTGTTGAAATGACATAGAAACCTTCATGCATCCTGGCGAACTGATTCAAGCCCACTTAGCCACAGTTTTCACTAAGCGGGCTTGTCTGCTGGTTGCCAAAGTTAGTTAGCATTTATCAAATCCTTGCCACGTGCTAAACCTTACCTGTATTAACCCTTTTGATTCCCCCCTCAGCTGTAATATTAATTATTATTATTATCCCCATTTTACATATGCAGGAACTGAGGCCCAGGCAAGTTAGGTAACTGGTCCAGAGTCACAGCTGACAGCTGGTGGAGCCAAGATTAAACCTTAGGCAGTCAGAATGCACTGCCATAACTGTGACACTTTTTCTGCTTCTGTTTGATCCCCTGTGGTGATGTGTGTGTGTGTGTGTGTGTGCACGCACGTGCGTGTGTGTAGGGATTCTTGGGTGCAAGTGTTGCCCTAGAAATCCCCTGACCCTCCCCCTGAAAAATGAAAGTGTTAGTCGCTCAGTCATTTCTGACTCTTTTGTGAACCCATGGACTTTAGCCTGCCAGACTCTCCTGTTTATGAGGTTCTCCAGGCAAGAATATTGGAGTGGGTTGTCATTGCCTTCTCCCGGGGATCTTCCTAATCCAGAAATCAAACTCAGGTCTCCTGAATTGCAAGCAGATTCTTTACCCACTGAGCCGCCAGGGAAGTGGCCCTTCCCCTGGCAGCAACCAAAACAGCCATTCAATCAAGGAAGCAACAGACTGTATTTCTTTCTTTGTAAACTGGGTGCCTCCCATTCCACAGGGCTGTTCCAAAGACACAGAAGAACTCCTGTGCACACATCACAGCCTCAGGCCCAGGGAGCCACCCGGCCCTTCTCTCCTTCATTTCCAACCTCAGGACCGCACCCTCTCTGCAGGCGCCTATCAGCTGCCATCCCCTCGGGGTTCACGCCCAGCCATTCAACTCTGCTCTGTGAGGTTACCATTTAAGGTAATGATATCAGAAACACCTGACTCTACATTCCTAAATATCCTTATATTTATCCATGTCATCCTCTGGCCAAAAAAAAAAAACACAAAAAATGGGAAATGGCTGCGGAAAAGTAAGCACGTGTGTCAGAGGTAGCTGAGGGAAGCCTGCCAGGTGTTAGGAGATATACTCATAGCTGTCTGTGTTTAAATTACATGGCGCTGGTACTTTTTAGGTCAGAGACATAAAACCTACTATTGATCTTGAGCAGTGCGTCCAATCTTGAATGTCTGTTAAAGCCCCAGGCACTTCAATGCCACATAATCAATACCTTTTCCTTCTTCCTTTTCCTTTTTTCTTATGGTAGCAAATGTATGGGTTTGTTTATCCATCCTGCAGGCGTCCAGCCTGGCCTTTTATTCCTCCTCAAGCAGGACGCACGGCACGCTGGGACCGCTGCTGGGAACCACCACCTGCAAGATTGCAGGCCCCGAGACTCTGGTTTCGTAGAACTGGTACCTGCTCTTTAGAGCCCACACAGCTTTCCACAAGCAGGCCCCACCTTGGAGGCAACCGGATGACACAGAAGAGGAGGGTGGAGAGAGACAGACAGACAGACAGAGACAGAGAAATGGAGATGGGAAAATAGGAGGCTGTATTTAGCTCAGTGTAGCCCCTAAGATAAGATAATATGTGGAATCTTGAAATTTAGAGTGGAGAAGGACCTTGGAGACTCTCTGGAAAAGTCCTCTCTTCCAATTCACAAGTGGATAGACTGGTCTGCAACGCAAAGCTCCATATGTACTGGGTTGCTAAAGCGGCCTGGAGAAAATGAGCCAGTTCACACCAAAAATGGGTTAAGCTGTGTGGTGTCCGTTAGGGAAAAGGTTGAAGGTTGACCAGATGACCTTGGGGGTCTCACTACTATGATTCTGAGGGCATCTGGTCAGTAGGCTGTGTCACTGAGGGCCACCAGGCCATGCCCTCTGACTAAAGGGGCTGTGGTGAGATTCAGAGGTGGCTTCTCCTTTAGGCTGCTATTTAGACTTGGCCTCGTAAGACAAGGAGGAGGGAACCTGGTGAAGGGTGAGGAGTCAGGGGGCAGAAGAAAGAACAAAGAGATGACTTATGCCAAGGCACAGCGTCAAGAAGAAGCCTGGTGTGGTGCACGGAGGAGATTGTGAACGGTTCTCATTAACAGCAGGGTGGGTGCATGAAAGGGTGGTGAGAAAGACGGCATCCAGGTGGCCCACGAGTGTCCTGTAACAGGAGTTATGAACTCTCTGCTGTGAAGGGTTTTAATCAGGAGAGTAACAGAATCAGGGTCTCACTGTGGCAACTTCATACTGGCTAGAGGGCAGAGGATGGATTGGAGGAGGCGAGACCAGGGCCAGGGAACCAGAGAGCAAGTTATTTCTGAAGCCAAGATCAGCAATGATGTTGACGTGACAATGAAGGGGCAGAGGAGAGGCTGGGTTTCAGATACTTATGAGGGAAGCGCTGCAGGGTTTGGTGAGAGACTGGGGCTAAGTGGAGTAACGAGAGGCAGTGACCCTTAATCCTGACACTACATGTGATTTATTGTGACTTATTGTGTGACTTTTGGCAAGTCACTTAACTTCTCTGAGCCTCAGTTCCCTCACCTATAATACGAAGGTAATATTGTTGGCCCCATAAAGCTTTAATGACAATGAAATGAAGTAATGCATGAAAAGTGCTTTACCCAGTACTTACCACATAGTAAACCTTTAATAAGTGGTGGTTAAAGTTTATTTTAGCACTGACCTTGTGGGGGATGTCCAGTGAGATACAAGGTGGGTTTTTCATTAATTGTTTATTTATTTTTGGCTGCACGGGGTCTTGGCTGCTGTATGCAGGCTTTCTCTAGTTGAGGTGAGCAGGGGCTACTCTCTAGTTGAGGTGAATAGAGGCTACTCTCTAGTTGGAGTGCACAGATTTTGTTGCCTTGTGGCATGTGGAATCTTCCCAGGCCAGGGATCGAGCCCAGGTCCCCAACATGGGCAGGCAGATTTTTAACTGCTGGACCACCAGGGAAGTCCAAGATATACTATGTTTTGAAGCAACATTGATCCTAACACAATCTTGAAGTAGATTATTTGAGGCATAAGCTGCTCCTAAGAAGCAAGCTCAAGTTATTTCTCTAGTGCAGGAAGACAAAAACTTAAGCATCTAACTTTCTTCTATTTCCCAGGTTCCCAGGAAAATGACCAACTGTATATAAAAATAGGAAAATACTTATATCAGCACAGAGTATTAGAGAAGGGTGATATTTATAGGCTAGAAAATCTAAAGAATGTCTGTGATATACACAGCAGAGGACCAGATTGAAGGATGGGCCAACCAAAGTCAGGATCCCTCAAATGAGAAGGAGCAATTTGCTTGATAACCATTTCAGAAAGATCTTTGCAAACCTTACCAATGGCCCAACTGCAGTGAGAACTAGAGATGGGAGTGGGCCAGAGCATTTGGAGCTGGTCAGCATCATAAGGAAATGCCCACAGCATCAAGGACATGGTGAGATGGATGCCCACAGCATAAATTCCTTGGGATTTAACCCAGAAGTTGACTGCCATTCTAGACCCAGGTCAGGGCATTGCCCCAATGAATTACTGACTGTCAAGCTTTAATAAACATGAATTCTTCATTTTCCCAACATCTAGTTTCTCTTATCTTAGTAATGACTCTGACAGTAGACTTGGTATTAATCTTTCCTTCATTCTGAGTTCACATGTTCTGAGCAGATTTCCACAGTGGAGTTCATGACCTAGTTCCAGTACATCCAGCACCAAGGAGACATTCATTCAGGAATGTTCACATCACCCAGGGTAGTCCAATCAGAATGGCTCACTTCACACCACTAAGGTACTGGGTTGGTAAAAAAAAGCTTGTAGGGGTTTACCTCAATACTGGGAGTTCAGGGGTAACCCTCAATGAACTTTTTGGCCAACTCAATAGCTATAACCAAAAAAAAAAAAAAAGATAATAACAGAGGTTAGGAAAGATGTAGGAAAATTGGAACCCTCCTGCATTGTGGTTTTTTTTTTTTTTTTTTTTTTTTTTTTTAGTTAGCTATTCACACTGGATCTGTTTTTGTTTATTTATTTGGCCACATCATGCAGCATGTGGGATCTTGGTTTCCCAACCAGGGATCAAACCCATGCCCCAGTGCAATGGAAATGCAGAGTCTTAACCACTGGACCACCAAGAAGTCTGGAACCCTCCTATTCTGTCAGCAGGACTGTAAAATGGTACAGCTGCTTTGGAAAACATTCTAGCAGTTCCTTAGAAGATCAAATATAGAGGTACCTTATAACCTAGCAATTCTATTCCAAAATATATACCTAAAAGAAATGAAATCAAATGAGCATGCAATGTACATACATGTTCACAGTGGCATTATAATAGTCAAAAGGTGAACACAACCCAAATGTTCATCAACTGGAGAATACAGAATATGGTATATCCACGCAAAGGAATGTTATTCAGCCATAAAAAAAGGTGAATGAAGTTCTGATGCATGCTATAACCTGGATGAACCTTGAAAATATTATGCTAAATGAAAAGAGCCAGTTAAAAAGGACCACATACTGGGACTTCCCTGGTGGTCCAGTGTCTAAGACTTTGTGCTCCCAATGCAGGGGACCCAAGTTTGATCCCTGGTCAGGGAACTGGATCCCGCATGCTATAACTAAGAATTGGCATACTGCAACTAAAGATCCTACATACTGCAAGTAAAAAGAAAAAAAAGAAAAAGAAAGGACCACATACTACTATATGATTCCATTTAGATGAAATGCCCAGAAGGGGTGAATCTATAGAGACAGAATGTAGGTCAGTAGCTTAGGTCTAGGGACTGGGAGGTTGAGGGGCTGGAGGGTGACCTCGAATAACGACAAGATTTCTTCTTGAGATAATGAAAAGGTTTTAAAACTGATAGTGCTGATAGTTACATACTTCTGTGAATATACTAAAACCATTGACATTTACATTTTAAATGCATCAATTGTATGGTATGTGAATGACATCTCAATAAATCTGTTATTAAAAAAAAAAAGTTTAGTGGGTGCCAAGGGGAAAACCCAAGCTCTAGGCCTGCTAGAGCTGACCTGCAGGGGTGTGAGGCCAGAGCTATTGTAGCCACTTTACCACCTAGAAGTTCTAGGGCCTCCCATGGGAACTCCAGAATAAAGGTAATTTAGCAGAAGACAGAACCAACTGATGGAAAGAAACCAGATTCTCAATCAAGGACATTGTACTCTGTATTCAGCTTCACTTGAAACCAGAACACCTTTATTTCCCTTCTTCACTTAACCTAGTCTGAATTGAACTTTGTATCACTTGTAAAAGACCCCCCCCCCCCATATAAATACCAAATAGGAGAAAGAAACTTTGAGTAAAGAGTGGGAACTTCAAGCCAAGAGTGGAAACTTTCCAATATGACTCCCTCCAGCTCTGACTCCCTTATCCTATCATTTTCTAGCTCCATTTTTCCTTCGGCTTCTGGATCTTCGAATCAAGAAAATGAAACTCCATCATGTTTAACCCACTCCTTTCTCCTATCATCCTGGCCTGAATGATTCAGACAGGGACACACACCATCTCCAGCAGAAGCCCCACTGATGGATAAACACAGAAAAGAAAGCAAAAAAAAAAAAAAAAATCGCAGGACATATGAAAAGACAGAACTGTTCAAAAAAGGGGGGACCACGGGTTCCTTCCAATAAAATTGAGTTACTTCAAGAAGATTTCTCAAGATTGTTCATTCAGGTCATCAGAAGGAACCAGAAACTGTGACTTCCATTTCCAGAGACCAACCTGAGCTGAACTGTTTCATTCTTTTTCCTCTCAAAACCTCATTATGACAACATTTAAAAAAGAAAGGAAGGAAGAACTTTACCAGTGTTAGAAAATAAGCTGTGATTGAACTAGAAACTTAAATGTTTTTTTTTTTTTTTTTTAAGAAGAGATGATGGAGAAGGAGAACGTTTGAAGTAAAAAATCAGGAGACCTATAGTGAAGGGCCCGGTCAGAAGTGCAAGGGCTGGACTTCCCTGGTAATCCAGTGGCTGAAACTCTGAGCTTCCGACATAGCAGGCACAGGTTTGATCCCTGAGCTGGGAACTAAAATCCCAAATGTTGGCTGGCCAAAAATTAAGAAATAATTTTTAAAAGAGAAGTGGAAGGATTGCCCCAAGAGTCTCAAAGACCCCTCAGAAATGGAGTCCTGTTGTTTATCAAGGGGGAACCACACAACAGTGGATATGGGGCAAATTCAAGGACTTTGGGAATTGCCCTACTGCTGCCCATAGGGAATTCCACCTTCTTCACATGGTAGACATAGTGTGGGAAGTAAAGAACAAGAATTGGTAAGGGACCCATAATGAGATCGGTTGTGCCAGAGAGAGGAGGGATTGGTGACCTGATGTGGGTCTGCTAATGCAGTCACAGCAGTAAACTTCCCTGCCAAATGAGAGGTGAACGTGGCCGCAAGACAGCGCAGCACAGTGGACGGAGTGGGCATATCTTAGTCCTGCAGACAGACAGCGTCAGACACCTCAGCCCCTGACACCTGCACAGGGCGAAAAGAAACGCTGGTGAGACAGTGAATTCTGTGTTGCACACTTACCTTCTCGAGTAGCTCACTTCCTGCTCCTCAGAGTCAACCGAACACCCAAACTAAAACTTAAAGCTGCAGAATAGATACAGAAGTTCTTTTTCCCTCTATGAGTAAAATTTCTATAAGGATTCTCACAGAATCTTTCTCAATCTCTGTTAATGGTTAGCAATTTGCCTATTGTAAGTATATATAATTTAAAAAATTTTAACAGACATATGTAATGTTTCTGTGATTTTAAAAAATGGAACTTATTCTGAGAACTAAAGCAATAATATTCTTGTGATATGAAACCACCAAGGGGAAAAAAAAACCCTCTAATTTGAGTATTTCTCATAAGATTTTGCCTCTTTTAATGGAAATAGAAAATTCAGAAAGATTGTTCCCCAGTGAAAAATACAGTCATGGAAATTTGCTAATGCCATTAAGGCAGTAAAGAACAGATTTAATAGAGCAGAAAGCTAAATCTGTGAATTCAGAAGTGAGCTCAAGGAATTCTGCCAGAAATCAATGAAAAGGAGAAAATACATGGAGACGGTGAAGAAAGAGAGAGAGAGGGAGATAGAAATGGGGAGAGAGAGATGGGGAGAGAAATAAGCTAGATACTAGGGAATCGAATATACACGTAGGAAAGATTTGAAATGGTGTCATCAGAAAAAATGAAGAAGAAAAAAAAGATCTGTTGGAAAAGTCCTCCAACTAAAGGACTTGTGCCTTTAGACTCTAAAGGCAAACTACATCGTATGATTTGTTCACCTGTTTTTGTAAACAAAGTTTTATTTTAACACAGCCAAGGCAAACTACATCCTATGAGTTGTCCACTTGTTTTTGCAAATAAAGTTTTATTTTAACACAGCCACATCTGTTCATTTATATGTTTTCTATGACTGCCTTCGGCTTACAACAGCAGAATTCTATACCTGTGACAGAAACCCCATGACCTCCAAAGCAACGTGGATGCTCAAGAAAAGATTTGCAACTCTGTTAAGAGTTCATTCAGACATCCATGGGGAAAATGTTTGAATTTCAAAGATACATTTAAAAAATGTTCCTCTGTGGAAAAAAACCCCAAATTCCCTCAAAAAAAAAAAAAAAAAAAGAAGGGAAGAAATTTCCATTAGGCCATGCTTTTCAGTAAATTCTAGGATAGAATTTTTCAAAATCTGAAGACTTCTGAAGGAATGAGACTTAGGAACAAAGAATTGTATGTGCAGCCAAACTGCCATTCTTGAAGGTGGGTAATTATTTGTGGAAGAACTCAGAACATATGCCATAGTTATTACTTTCTTGAAAAAAAATGATCAAAGAAATACTCCAGGTGGCTGAAAAATGAAGCAAAATAAATAATTCAGATACAAGGAAAAGCAGTATAAATGATTGCTCAGTAGAGAACACAAAAACTTTTAAGTTAATTTCTCAGTAATTGTAGTTAACATGATTATAAAACAATGTAAATGTCAAAAAATAATTCTGGGAAAAGATGACATCTAACATAAAAATATATTAATTATAATATTCTTATTCTCAAAGCCAGATGGAACTGGAAAAAGAATTGATGATAATAATACTGGTAATTATAGCTTCCATTTTTAGAAGTTACTGTGTATTAAGCACAAAAATAATGCTGATATAAATATTGTTTTTCATAAATCTTTGTACACATCTCTAATACTAATTCCTTAACATAAATTCTTAGAAAGTGAAATGCTGAGCCTAAGCATTTTAAAAATCTTTCCATATGATGGGAGGTTGAACTCTCACCAGAAACATGTAAGCTTTCATTTCTCTGAACCCTTTTGCCAACGTAGTTATTATCATTCTGCAATTAGTAATAGTTAAAATCGTGTATTAGAAGTAAAGAATTTGAAAAATTTTTTATAAATTAATTGAAGGTTATTTGCTATAATTCTATAACTTTCACTGATGTACTTAAGTAACAGAGATTCCCTGGTGTTCAGCAGTAAAGAATCCGCCTACAATGCAGGAGATGAAGGTTCAGTCCCTGGGTCGGGAAGATCCCCTAGAGGAGGGCATGGCAACTCACACTGGTATTCTTGCCTGGGAAATCCCACAGACAGAGGAGCCTGGTTGGCTACAGTCCATGGGGTGGCAAAGAGTTGGGCACGGCTGAAGCGGTTGAGCATACACACAACCCCCGACACTTTATTTATCTATTTAAAATTTTTTATTGGAGTATAGTTGATTTACAATGTTGTGTTAGTTTCAGGTATACAGCTAAGTAAATCAGTTGTCCATATATATATATATATATATATATATATATATATATTTCTGTTTTCTTTTTTTTTATTATTTTCCCATATAGGTCATTACAGAGTATTGAGTTCCCTGTTATACTGTGCGTTCTTATTAGTTATCTATTTTATATACACTAGTATGCATGTGTCTTTAGATTTTTTCATTTTTTGAGAAAGTATTAAGTGTCATGTTTTCCTCGTATATGAGTAACAATTTGGCAGGATGTCAAATTCTTTGTTTGGAGACAACATTTATGACCCACAATTGGGGGTTGGTTAAATAATTGACTGCACATTTCTTAGATGGAATTCCCTTACATCCATTCAAAGTCACATTTATAAAGGATATTAGAAGAATAAGAAACTTTTCACAATATAATAACAAATGAAAAAAAAATTTTTATATGAGATGATCCCATTTCTGAGGTTATTCATACCTTGTTGTTCTTGTTTAGTTGCTGAGTCGTGTCTGACTCTTTTGCAACCCTGTGAACTATATAGCCCTCCAGGCTCCTCTGGCCATGGGATTTCCAAGGCAAGAATACTGGAGTGGGTTGCCATTTCCTTCTCCATAAAACATACATATTATATACAAATAATAAGGGTGTGTGTGAACTACAAACAGGGACTAAGAGTTGAGAATATGAATATTTTTCTGTATGCTTTTCTCTATTTTCCAAGTTTTCCCCTTCAAGATTTTAATACATGGGGTAAAAAGATACCTTGTAAGTCAGCTGAATTAATAGGGGAACTTTCAAGTTTCCCAAGAACTAGGCTAGTATCTGGTTTTGCAGTGGGTATTTTGCCAATGTTTGTTGAATGACTAAGTGAGTGAGTGAGTGAATGAGTAAAAGTTGGTATGAGTTCTCCAGGCAGAATACTGTACCTTTTCTTGGGGTATCTTTGGATTGCCTGCCTTCTCCCTGGACCACATCCACTTGCTTCTTGATGCCAGATGCTCAGTAGCCTTAACTCCCACTCATCTCCCTGCCTGGATTTTTGCAGCTCCAAGCCATGGGATATCTCCCAGACCTCCTCCAGCTGACCACAGCTGCAGTCTCCCTAGGTTGCCCACTCCACCTGCTAGTCCTGGGCCCCAGATCTTCCTCTCTGGGGCCCCACTTTAGCCTTGACTTTTCTAGTTCTTCTTCCTTCTGGGATAGAAACCACCATTGGAGAAAATTCTTCCCCAATACCTTGAGAAATTGATCCAGGCCAACAGCAACGTTGACCCCATCCTATTAAGACCAGCATTATTCCAAGCCCCACTTCCCAGCTGATAAGTTTCCTTGAAGAGAATTTTAATTTCTAAAAAAATCACAAATTGATTCTTAAACTAAATAGTCCCTTAAGAGCAGGGCTTTGCTATTGTTTAGTCGCTCAGTCCTGTCCAACTCTTTGAGATTCCAGGGGCTGTAGCCCACCAGGCTCCCTTGTCCTTGGGATTTCCCAGGCAAGAATACTGGAGTGTTCTTGCCTGGGAAGTTCCTTCCCAGGAGGAGCCATTTCCTCCTCCCAGTGATCTTCCCAACCCAGGGATCAAACCCACATCTCCTGTACTGATGGGGAGATTCTTTATCATTGACCCAGCCGCCTGGGAAGCCTGAGGGCAGAGCTAATAGGCTCCATGAACACCAAATGATGCAACAACTGGTTGCATTCTGATTTGTCAGTACCCATGCTCAACCAGTACTTAAATATTTTTAATTTCACCCTTACTTCCATGGGAGTCTGAGGAAGAAACAGTTGGACAGTTTTCTTTGGCTGAATGAGACGTAGCAGATCGGTCTAACACATTTGGCCCTATCAAAAATAACTGAGATTATATAACCATAACCTCTCCCCAGAGCAAATATGCATTTGAGAGGCAGTGAAACATACATAATTATAGATGTAAAACACTAAAAATAGGTTCCGTGCCCCACACAGGCAGTGGAGAGCGTGGCACTTGAGTGCAATGCTGCCACGTATGGTGAGATTAATAGGAGCCGTGGCACCATCCCAGGTGGCCAAGCAAGGCAATGTGGAGCTATTAACAGACGTGAGAAGATAGAGCGAATTAAAACATTCGTCTGTGGAGGAGGTTGCGGCTTGTTTGAGCCTGTCGAAGCCTGTTCCAACAGACTGTGGTCTTCTCCCGGAGACAGGAAGTGAGAAGTCATCAACCTACCATGACGATTATATTGTGTTATGTTATATTACATTATTATTATAGCCAATCAGTATGAATATGGGTTTCTCAGGTAGCTCAATGGTAGAGAATCTGCTTGTCGATGCAGGAGATGCAGGAGGCGTGGGTTCAATTCCCGGGTCGAGAAGATTCCCCTAGAGGGGGAAATGACAACCCATTCCTAGTATTCTTGCCTGAAGAATCCCATGGACAGAGGAGCCTGGCAGTCTATAGTCCATGGGGCTGCAAAAGAGTTGGACACTGCTTAGCAACTAAACAACAAGTCAGTATGAATAGCTACAAAAACAATAATAATAATAGGAGCTTGTGCTTAAAAGCACATGCTGTATATTCCAAAAATTTTTCATCTTTATCCAATTCAACTAGTCTGTGTGGTGGACTATGTCAGGCAGTCTTGCTACGGAACAAACCAGTCCAACACTCGATGACTGAAAGCAACAAGGACTTATTATGTCTCACACTTCTGTAAGTAGGCAAGGCAACTGTACTCATTTCAGCTGGGAGGTTCACTAGTCTGGAAGATCCCAAGATGGCCTCATTCATGTCTAGCATCTGTGCTGGGCCTCATTCCTCTGTGCATCCTCTTACCCTCCCGGAGGCTAGACCAGCTTCCTCACTTGGTGGTCTCAGGGGCGGCATTCCAAGAGGACTATGGTAGAAGACACAAGGCCTCTTAAGGCCTCCCTTCCAAAGTTGTATGACATCACTTTTATCATGTTTTATTGGCCAAAACCAGTCACAAAGCCAGCCCCTGTTGAGAAGTGGAGAAATAGATTGTGCCACTCTACACAGGAGCAGCATAATGTTTTAACCATATTCCACTTAAGACAAAGGGGCTGTGTAATTTACTTACCTCATCTCACTGAATGCTCATAAGAACCTTGAAAAGGCAAGGATTGTTACCTATGCTTTATAGATACAGAAACGGAGACAGAAAGTTTAAACAAATTCCCCAAAGCCACACATCTGCACAGCCAGAGCGTCAATCTGAATTCAAGGCTGTGTGACATCAGACAGAGTACATATGTGCAATTCAATATTACTTAAGCATAACAAAGAATCAGTTTGGGTCATCCGTAGTGATGTGGAGGGACCTAGAGTCTGTCATACAGAGTGAAGTCAGAAAGGGAAAAATAAATATTGTATATTAATGCACGTATATGGAATCTAGAAAATGGTACAGATGAACCTATTTGCAGGGCAGGAATAGAGACACAGACGTAGAGAAGAGGCGTGTGGACACAGGGCGAAGGAGAGGGTGGGATGCGTTGGGAGAGTAGCACTGACATATATACACTACTGAGCAGAGAATAGACAGGCACTGGGGAGGCTGCTCTATTGCACAGGCAACTCAGCTTGGTACTCTGTGATGACCTAGAGGGTGGGAGGGAGGCAGGGAGGCTCAAGAGGGAGGAGTATATATATACATATGTATGTATCAGTTCAGTTCAGTCGCTCAGTCGTGTCCGACTCATTGAGACCCCATGAACCGCAGCACGCCAGGCCTCCCTGTCCATCACCAATTCCCGGAGTCCACCCAAACCCATGTCCATTGAGTCAGTGATGCCATCCAGCCATCTCATCCTCTGTCATCTGCTTCTCCTCCTGCCCTCAATCTTGCCCAGCATCAGGGTCTTTTCCAATGAGTCAGCTCTTCACATCAGGTGGCCAAAGTATTGGAGTTTCAGCTTCAGCATCAGTCTTTCCAATGAACACCCAAGACTGATCTCCTTTAGGATGGACTGGTTGGATCTCCTTGCAGTCCAAGGGACTCTCAAGAGTCTTCTCCAGCACCACAGTTCAAAAGCATCAATTCTTCAGTGCTCAGCTTTCTTTATAGTCCAACTCTCACATCTATACATGACTACTGGGAAAACCATAGCCTTGACAACATAGATCTTTGTTGGCAAAGTAATGTCTCTGCTTTTTAATATGCTGTCTAGGTTGGTCATAACTTTCCTCCCAAAGAGTAAGCGTCTTTTAATTTCATGGCTGCAGTCACCATCTGCAGTGGTTTTGGAACCCAGAAAAATAAAGTCAGCCACTGTTTCCACTGTTTCCCTATCTATTTGCCATGAAGTGATGGGACTGGATTCCATGATCTGAATGTTGCGCTTTAAGCCAACTTTTTCACTCTCCTCTTTCACTTTCATCAAGAGGCTTTTTAGTTCTTCTTCACTTTCTGCCATAAGGGTGGTGTCATCTGCATATCTGAGGTTATTGACGTTTCTCCTGCAATCTTGATTTCAGCTTGTGGTTCCTCCAGTCCAGAGTTTCTCATGATGTACTCTGCATGTAAGTTAAATAAGCAGGGTGACGATATACAGCCTTGATGTACTCCTTTTCCTATTTGGAACCAGTCTGTTGTTCCACGTCCAGTTCTAACTGTTGCTTCCTGACCTGCATACAGGTTTCTCAAGAGGTGGGTCAGGTGGTCTGATATTTTGTTGTACATCCGAAACTAACACAACATTGTAAAGGGATTATACTCCAATAAAAGAAAAATTAAAAAAAAGAAGGTTGTGTGACATCAAAATCCATTTTCTCCCCCCATGCTCCACATTCCCTCCTAACTTACCTAACTTGATTTCTATATCCCCGTCATGGGACTTAATGAAAGGAAGTAAGAACCATTTAGAATATGCCCAGACAGCTTCTGTATTGATCATTATTTCACAATCTGTTTCTCACCAGATCCTAACCAACCCATTGCACCTGGGCCCTCACTTGGCCACATCCCAGAGCCATACATATTCTGGCTGTCTGATCAGGTAAGGCCTCTGTCGAAAGCCGCAGTGATCCTACCCGCTGTACGGGGAAGGTGGACATGGTGCTCTTGCCTATGGTTGACGATGCACCTCTATCGTACTGGTGACTTCGCTGAAACCAACTTTGCTGACTTTCATGGTAACACCACGAAGCAG
Source organism: Odocoileus virginianus (assembly GCF_023699985.2). Lineage (NCBI taxonomy): Eukaryota > Metazoa > Chordata > Mammalia > Artiodactyla > Cervidae > Odocoileus > Odocoileus virginianus. The sequence goes on along the minus strand of NC_069693.1, from coordinate 40,705,810 downwards.
GCAGGAGTTTTTACGGCTGTCAGCACATGGCAGACCTGGGATCTCAAAATCAGATCACCTGCCTCCAGGATCACCCCAACTCTCATTCCAAAGCCAGAATCATGACTAACACTTTCTCGTCCCCCAGGCCGGCCTCCTGGTCATCCACGCCTGGAGAAGCACCTGAACTTTGAAATCCCACTTTTACAGTGAGCGAGACTAGGGTGCAGGAAAGTGTGATGGGTTTCTCTACTAGTCTCCAGGGACATTGGTGGCAGAGCTAGAACTCAGGCCTCCTGGCCCCCAGCCCTAACTTCTGCCTGAGAAGACAAGAAGGAAGAATCTTAAACTCTGGTGATACTCCCTGAGCCTGAGTGCCCCATGACAGCGTGGATTTGGCAGCATCCTTCCACGGCAAGTGAGGATGGAGTCATTTAAGAATAAGAGAACTTCCTGTCTCCTCCAAGCTGGTCAAAGAGCCCAGGCCTCTTTCTCCTCCTGGTTGGACATGGACATTGGGATCACAACTTGAGACTGGGGATGTACAGTAGTAATGGAGAAGATGCCAAGGACTGAGGCAGTGGGCTGGGGACCCCAGATGACTCACCCTCTGCAAACTCCCTTCTCCCAAGCCCGCCAAACCTCACACTGCTGAATCTTGCTTTGCAACACAACCTCCAACAAGGGACAAATCAGACCAGCAAATTAGAGTGGGATCTGTTCCTGGTTTTCTGTAGTTACTGAGTTGCCCAAATGCTCATCTACATGAGTTTACAGAGGCACCCACAGTCCATCAGCAGAGAGATCCAGAGGCTGTGAGGGGAGCTGATGGGAAAGAGACAATCGCTAGGAATGACTGTGTCATTGGGTCAATTCCACTCAGGTGGCGCTAGCAGTGAAGAACCCACTTGCCAATGCAGGAGATGTGTAAGAGACACGGGTTGGATGGCAACCCGCTCCAGTATCCCTGCCTGGAAAAGTCCATGGACAGAGGAGCATGGTGGGCTAGCATGCACAGGGCCACAAAGAGTTGGACACGACTGAGCTTGTGTGCACATATACGTTGCAGGTAAAGTGTAGTGGGAACACTGTATATTTTGATGGTACATTACAGGTTATAAAGCACAGTAACATCACGTGTCCCTGAAATGTGATCTTATTTTAGCTCTTTTAAAATCTATTATGCCAGGCACTGTGGTAAGTACTTTATATTTAAAAAAAAATTTTTTTTTCATTGTGGTAAAATATACATAGCTCAAATGCATAGCCTTAACAAATATTTTTCATACATACATAGATACACTTGAACTGTTTGTATTTTTGTGTGCAGTTCAGTGACATTAAATCTACTTGCATAGGTGTACAACCGTCACCCCCAACGCATTTCCAGAACTTTTCTTGCTTTCAAAACTGAACCTCTGTACCCATTAAACAGTAATTTCCATTCCCCCTTCTCCAGCCTCTGGAAACCACCATTCTACTTTCTGTCTTTGTGAATTTGACTAATCTGATACCTCATATAAGTAGAACCATACAGTGTCTGCACTTTGGAATCTGGCTTTTTTCATTTAGCATTGCATTTTCAAAGTTCATCCATGTCCTGGTATGTGTCAAATTTTCCCTCCTTAAGACTGAATAATATTCCATTTTATGAAGAGATCACATTTTGTTTATCCATTTATCTGTTGATGGACACTTAGGTTAGTTCCACCCTTTGGCTATTGTGAATGATGCTTTTATGAACACTGGTATGTGATTTTATATGCTTTTTGTCACTCTTCAAATCTTGCAGATGTTTCTGCTTTGTCATTTTAAGATGATGGAACCAGAGGTGGAGAGAAGGCACACCTTCCTGGGATCACACCCAGAAGATGGCATGGCCAGGACTTGATGCTGTCTAAACCCAGAGTCTTCAACTACAGTAAACTTCATTGTCTCCTTGGAGAGAAATATATGGAATTCTATAAGTGGATATACTTACTTATGGAAAAATGTATATAATAGTCGATAGTTCATGAAAATAAATCTATAATTAAGATCCAATGAAAGACACAAAATTTTGGACATTAAAGACAAAATATCTTATTCTCAGAGCAGACTAGTAGGTGTGTGAGGGTGAAGGGATCAGAGACCATTGCTAATCTCATTGCTAATGTTGGTGCTGATGTGGAAGGCAAGCCTTGGACATCTGAAGTGACAGGTCCAAGGTCACAGAGCAGAGCCAGGTCCCTGCCTAGGTGTTCTAAGACATTTCTAAAATATCAAAGGAAATAAACGTGTATTCTGATGAACAAATCCACACCCTCAGGTGGACATGGAGCCTGGGTGTTGGACGGGCCCTTTCCAGAAGACAGAGGCCACACATACAGTAGTCACCTCTGTGAACTGATAAAATGCTGAGTGCAAGAGTTTTCATGCACCTGCTCTTTGATCCTCACAAGGATTATATTGTTGCTAGCACCACTTTACAGATGGAAAAACTGAGGCTCAGAGTGGTTAATTGTTCTACTGGCACAGAGCTAGGAAGTTGCCGAGATGGGATGCAAAAGTTGAGTCCCTTAATCCCTTAGTTCTCCCCCAGCAAGAGGACTGGGTATGGTGTCAGAAAGAGATGAGCCTCCCCCCACTCCCCCTGCTCCTGTAACCTCCCAGCTCAGCACCGTTCCTCATCAGCAGGGTTGCCCCTGTGATGCATGCCTATCCCCACCCTCCCCTGGGACTTCCAGGGGTGAATTGACTACAGTGGATTTTGATTCTTTTATACAACCTTAGTCCACGTTCTCCAAAGAGCTTTTTATTCTTTTCATGCATTCATGTATTCATTCACTCACCAAATATTTATTGAGGTCCCATCATGCCCCAGCCATGGTCCTGACACCAAACCTACCAAAGTGAACAAGACAGACACTGTCTCTGCCCCAAGGATTCTAGTTGAAAGGGAGACAGACATAGCATAATAATATCATGATTTCAGGTGGTGACAAAAATTAAAGCCATAAAGGAAAAGAAAAAAAGGTAAAGAGATAGAAATGGGTGGGAGAGGGGTGATTACTTTAGACAGGGTGATCAAGGAGGGCTGTGTGGAGGAGGTGACAGAAAAGCAGAGGGAGCCGTGTGAAAGATGGCTTGGGTAATGAGGGGTGGTGCAGAGGGAATTCTAGTGTAAAAGCTCCGAGGCAGGGATGAGCTTGGAGGGTTTGAAGATGGACAAAGAGGAGACGCGTTATGTCTGAGATGGCAGAGGAGGGGGGAAGAGGTTTACCCAGGTTGGAGGGGTGGATGGAGAACTCTGAACCCTTGGTTAGTCATGGCAAGGAGTTTAGGAGTTACAATGGTGAAGGTGGGAAGCCATTGGAGGCTTCTGAGGAAGGATTTGGATTCTGATGGCAGGGAGGGGATCAGTGCTGGAGACTTGGAAGTCACCAGTTAGAATTTCCCAGCACCACCCACTCTAGGACTCAGGCAAAACTCAGGCTCACCCTGTCACAAAGGATGCCACATCTCCAACACACACACATAAACGTGTGCACGCACACACACACACACATGCACACACACTCACACCTATAAGGGATCCTGCTTGTTTCCTTATTTCACCAGCTCTGAAGAAGAAGGAAAAGTCAAGAAAACCAAAAGAAACATCAGACTTGTTATTCTGACTTGGCGTCAGGGACCTCCCAGATACGCCTCTCTCAACACGGCACTTCCCCTTTAAAACCGTCGCCTTTCCAGGGCTGTTTCTTCAGCTGGCGGGAGCAGTGAGGAGGCTGCAAGCCCTGCAGGTTTGGGAAACCCAGAGGACAGAGGGTTAGAGGCTGGGGGAGGAGAGGGAGGGAAGGGACAGGGGGCAGGCAGCAGAGAGCTGGCGAAACATCTGGAAACTGCCTGTTGCGAAGGCTGTGGGGTCCTGGTTCTAAGGAACCTGAAGCCATTGCTGCCGTGGTCTCCCCTTCGTATTAGGCAGAGGGCCAGGCCGCCCCAACCAACTTCTGCTGGGACACCTTCCCAGGCCACCTCCCTAAGATCGCGCTCAGCGCGAGCCTGTATGATTCACATGAGGAGCCCGACTCGTCCTGGTGATGAGGCTGGGGCTGTTTTGTGGTCTTAGTAAACAGGAAAGAGGAATAACAGCTCAGACTTTAAGACTGATGGGCTTGTTTCCAGGTTCAATTCTTCTACTTACCTCTGTGACCTTAGACAAATGACTTAACCTCTCTGAGCCTCAGTTTTCCTAATCTACAAAAATGGCCTATTGATACCCACCTCTTGGATATTATAGGATGGTTGTGATGGTTAAGTAGGAAAATAAACAGGAAGAGCTTCAGTCAGAAACTGATGCTGACAAGTACTCAAAAGGCAGTAACAAAAACTATTTCAATATTATTATTGTTGTTGTCTTCAGGGCAGAGAGCTAGGAAGGAGGAACTGGGATTCACACCCTCACTTGTCAGACTCTGAATATTCTGTTTGTTCTGCCACCCCCTGTTCATTACAGTGATCATATCAGGTAGGCAGGGTCTACCTGATTCTGACCTGATAACCATGGAACCAGGATCTCCAGGGTTCCCAGTGCAGGGGCTGACCTGGCAGCTGCAACGTGTTTCAGAGAACAGGGCAGACACGAGAGAGGAAGCAAGGAAGGGAAGAAGGAAGGAACAGGATCAGGTCTGTCCTCCACCTCAGGATCTGTGAGGCTGGCGGTCTGCACCGTCCAGAACATCCACAATTTCTCCCAGTCTCCACACCCTTGTTACATCAGGTGGAACCGCTGCCTTTTCTCTTTATCCCAAGTGGACCTTGTGATAATGTCAACCAGAGTGTTGTGGCAACGACTCCATGTGACTTCCAATGTCATGCTCTCAGAGAAAAAAGTGTCAGGGAGGGTCTGGCGGGCCCAGGGGATGGATACGGGGTGGTGCCTAGAGAAGGGGACCCTAGGTTCCGAGGTAGATTGCCTCATTCATTTCCTACCCATGAATTCACTTATCAAATACATATTGAGCACCTACTGTGTGCCAGGCACTCTTTTAGGTACTGAGAAAACAAGACTGAACAAAAGAGACCAACCTCCCTGATTTCAAGGGCTTCACGTTCTACTGGGGGATAGATAAAAAACCAAAGAATCATATCCTTCCACAAGTCATTTGGGCTTAAACTTTCTCACTGCACCCTCCTATTGGAAAGAGAAGTAGAACCCCTTTCCTTAATAGGAGCCTGAACCCCTGGATGTCCCGCCTTGATGCCTGGAGCCCCTGGATGGGCCCGTGGTGGTGCAGTGTGACACAGACGGCAGCTGGGCTGCAGGTCAGGAGCCCCGGGTTTGAGTCGTCGCTCAGTGATCTGGCCGAGTCATGTTGTCACGCGCTTCCTCAGTTTGCTCACCTGTCTAATGGGGATAATCAACCTAGTTCTGCTTGCCTCCCAAGAATGCTGTGAAGTCAAACTGGGCCTGGTTGTAAAACATAGTCTACAAATCTTAAAGTGCTGTTTAGGTATGTGTGTGTTAGTTGCTCAGTCATGTCTGACTCTTTGCAACCCCATGCTTGCTAGGTTCCTCTGTCCATGGAGTTCTCCAGGCAAGGATACTGGAGTGGGTTGCCATTTCCTTCTGGAAATCTTCCTGACCCAGGGACTCAAACCCGGGTCTTCTGCATTGGCAGGCAGATTCTTTACCATCTGAGCCACCCCGGAAGCAGTTTAGGTATAAGAAATTAGAATTCCCATGATGAGCTCTGGCCAGAAAGGCTGAATTCTTTCCAGCACAACTTCCTAATTCAGGCCATAAACTGGAATGGGAAGAGAAGGGCCTGCCTTCCCAGGAAGCAGCCGTTGACACCAATATGGTGAAACCAAAGGTCCCACTTGGAGCCACGGGCCTTGTTCACACCTGTGCATGGGGCAGAGATGACAGCCTCACCTGTGAATTTCCCAACCTACCCTCATTTTGCCCATGTTGGCTCCCCCAAGCCCCCCTCTGGTGGGGGGGTGGGGGTTGGACTTGAGAATCTGCCACTTTGCATCACTGGGGAGGAAAATCAGGCAGACTGACATTTTATTTCATCAAAGCCTCATTTTCCATCTCAGTCATTACATAGAATTTTGCTTTAAAATGATTAATAAGTTTGAATCCATATAGCAAGTTATAGATTAACAATTGTGGGCCCCAGAGGCGAGAACAAAAGAAACTTCATTATTGCATTTCATTCATCAAACCTCTAATAAGAATGTCATTCCTTATGCGCCTTTGCCTTCCAACTCTGAACAATAGGCCATTTCCCAGGACTCTGTGTGACCTAACAACAACCCAAAAATGAATATGTCCACCTGTGAGGAAAAATATCACCCTGGATTTACAATGGCCCACTGAGCTAAGAAAAGGAATTCTCAAGAATGTTCCTCTGGGCTTTAGTGACCAGGCCGGGCAAACCTTAGCAGGAAAAGGGAATTGCAAGGCTCTGGTTTTCAGCAGGCCTCAAGAAAAATATTCAAATGATGCTTTTGCAAGTTACATGCCTGCAATTATTCCAAAAACAACACCCTAAAATAGATGAACCAGTAGGTCAGGAAACGATTTTCCTTAGAGAGTAATGTCTCCTGCAACCTGCCAGCCATGTGAGTGATTTACACGCCAGCCTTGCAGGTATTATGGGCTGCCCTCACAGAGGCACGGCTCCTCCGTCTGGTCCTTGCACGCTTCCCACCAATCTGGAGCTGGCTCGGCCTCCGTGGCATTTTTAGGTAGACTGTGGGCTCTTTCACAGGCTCTTGTGCTTTCTTCCACTCCCCCCACCTCATAAGCGCACCTTATGTGTCTCCAAGGCTCGCTCAGCTCCTTCCTCTCTGCTCGAGACGTTTTTCCGTCTCACTCAGCATTTCCATCAGCCGGGGTTCAGGCCAGCCAGCAGCCACCTGACCCCTGGTGAACTTTCCTGGGAAAGTCTCCTGGTTCTCCCACTCGCTGCCCTGTCTTCCAGGCATGTGCTCATCAGACCCAGGAGACAAGGAAGCAGAGAGCCATCCAGCAGCTCTCAGAAGGGTCTAGCCTTCCTCTGATGCATAGTTACTCCTTTGCCAGGCTGCGTGTGAGGAGCTAAGGTTGTGACATTGACCAAGCCAAGGCCCTTTTGAAAAACAAATCACGAAACCACTAGAACAGGTTGTTACCCATGCACTAAAAGCAAACATGATGTTGGGGTGAAAAAGAGGGGATGCAGAGGGGATGTTATTACAAAGCTATATGACAAACCTAGACAGTATATTAAAAAGCGGAGACATCACTTTGCCGACAAAGTCTTTATAGTCAAGGTTATGATTTTTCCAGTGGTCATGTATGGATGTGAGAGCTGGACCATGAAGAAAGCTGAGCGTCCAAGAATTGATGCTTTCAAACTGTGGTGCTGAAGAAGACTCTTGAGAGTCCCTTGGACTGCAAGGAGATCAAATCAATCAATCCTAAAGGAAATTAACCCTGAATATTAATTGAAAGGACTGATGGCTGAAGCTGAAGCTCCAATACTTTGGCCACCTAATGAGAAGAGCTGACTCACTGGAAAAGACCCCAATGCTGGGAAAGAGTGAAGGCAAAAGTAGAAAGGGGGTGGCAGAAGATGAGATGGTTTGATAGCATCACCAACTCAGTGGACATGAATTTGAGCAAACTCTGGGAGGATGCTGGGTAGGACAGAGAGCAAGCACTGCTCCTGCTTGCTTAAACAATGCCTTTTGAAGAATTAGTAAAAAGTCTCTCCTCTGGACAGATGTGGCCCCTGGGTGTGTGGCTTCATGAACAGTTGGTGCGTTTGGCAAAGGATAGGCTCTCGTTCTCCCAGTACTGACACTGCTCCCCGCCCCTCACACAGCTTGGCTGCAGAACTGGGCTGATGTTGGCCGTCCTCAGACAAGTCTCCCCAAGACAGGGAGCAACCTACGTTTCGCTATCTGGAGTTACTCCTGGAAAATACCATTCAAGGAGATGCTGGAGGGGTGGTGTTGCTGGCTGAACAATGTTTTCCCCCAAATTCCTATTGAAGCCCTGACCCCCAGCACCTCAGAAAGTGACAGCATTGGAGGTGATTAAAATCACCTTTTAAAGAGGTGATTAAGTTCAAATGAGGCCTTGAGTGGGCTCTAATCCAATATGAGTGCCTCCCTCCTATGAAGAGGAAATTTGGGGCATTCCCTTGTGGTCCAGTGATTAGGACATCTTGCTCTCATTGCTGATGGTCTGGGTTCAGTCCCTGGTTGGGGATCTAAGATCCCACAAGCTGCACAGTATGACCAAAAATACATATAAGAAGAAGAGGAAATTTGGACACAGAGATGCCAGGATGTGCATACACAGAGAAAAGATATTGTGAGGCAACAGGGAGAAGGAGGTGTCTATAAACGAAGGAGAGAGGCCTCAGGAGGAGCAACCCTACAGGCAGACACCTTGAGCTCAGACTTCCAACCTCGAGAACTTCAAGAAAGTATATATCTGTTGCTGAAGCCATCTAATCTGAATTTTTTGGAAGGAGCCATCCAGTTTCCCCGCAAAGGTCTTCCCAGGTGATGCTAGTGGTACAGAATATGCTGGCCAATGCAGGAGACACAAGAGACGTGAATTCGATCCCTGGGTCAGGAAGATCCCCTGGAGAAGGAAATGGAAACTTATTCCAGCATTCTTGCCTGGAGAATCCCATGGACAGAGGAGCCTGGTGGGCTCCAGTCCATGGGGTCAAAAAGAGTCAGACACGACTGAGCGACTAAGAACATTTTCCAGTTTCCCAGCAAAGGAGATTGTAGGTAGGAAGGTCCCATGGCAGGGCAGGACTTGGTGTGTTTAAAGACCAGAAATGCTGCCAGTGGGGCTGGGACCCAGGAAACCAGGCAGGAAGGGAGGGCCCAAGGGGTTGGTGAGGCCACCGACTCAGGCAGGTGACTGCAGTGGCGGGTGTGACTCAGGCAGGAGAAGCCCCAGGTCCGAGGCCATCTACCCATGTAGGGTTGGGGCAGAGGAGGGGTACACGGATGCGGGATGGACCTCTAGGGGCTAGCCTAGCACTACTACTTCCTCGAGGAGGACCTGTGACTGCAGGGCTCCCATACCTCATGTTATAACCGGAAAGCAAAGCCCAGAGCAGAGGTGGCATGCACCACCATCCCCGGATACATATCTTTTTCATTTTAAAATTTTATTATCTATTTATTTTTGGCTATGCTAGATCTTCGTTGCTATGCACGGGTTTTCTTTTGTTGTGGCGAATGGGGACTATTCTCTAGCTTCTGTTGTTTTTCAGTCACTCAGTCGTGTCTGGCTCTTTGTGACCTCATGGGCTGCAGCACGCCAGGCTTCCCTGTCCTTCACCATCTCCCAGAGCTTGCTCAAACTCACGTCCACTGAGTCGGTGATGCCATCCAACCATTTCATCTTCTGTCGTCCCCTTCTCCTCCTGCCTTCAGTCTTTCCCAGCATCAGAGCCTAGTTGTGTGCGGGCTTATTGTGATGGCTTCTCTTGTTGCAGAGCACAGGCTCCAGCAGTTGTGGTTCATGGGCTTAGTTGCCCCGAGACATGTGGGATCCTCCCGGACCAGGGATCGAACCCATGTCCCCTGCATTGACAGGTCGATTCTTAACCACTGGCACTAGGGAAGTCCCCAGATAACTTCTTGCATGCAGAATTTTTCTTTTCTTTCTAAGGATTCATTCCTTAAAATAAGTCCCAGGAGGGAGATAATAAGAACATGAACATTTGCTTTGGGTCACTTGTTTATGCCTCATTCAGAACCAATTTGACCGCAGGGTTCACTTATTGAAATGTTGCTCTTTTTAAACAGCCGCAACTGTGAGGGCCTGACTCACTCTGCTTCAGTGGAGGGCCCGACTCACTCTGCTTCAGTGGAGGGATGGGTGCAGGAACCAGGAACTCCGTCCAAAGGCTCCCGGCATTCGGCACTCATTCAGAATCGTCACCTCATTGTCAGAGACTCTGGGCACGGTTCACACATGCAAACCGCCTGCACCTCCCCACCATGGCCCCCCAGAAGCAGAGGCCGAGCTTCCTGAGTCTCACATAAGCCCTCAAGCCTCTCTTTTCACCACACTCCCAGCCTCGCTCAGCACCTCCTCTTCAACCCCAAGAGGAAAGACACCAGTTCCAGCCGGGCACTTAGAGTCCTTAAGCTTGTTCAGACCCTGGAGGGAACAGTTGATTAAGAAAGACAGCCAAGATTCTGGGGTCCTGAGGCCGGGGTCGGAACTCAGTTCCTCGCTCCCGCCACTCCTGGCTGTGCTTGGTCGTATTACTCGACTTTTCTGAGTCTCCGTTTGCTTCTCAGAAAGGCGAGGGTCCTGACGGGTTCCGCTCCCAGAGCTGTTCTGAGAACAGGGTGAGGCAAAGTGTAGCTTTGCTCTCGTCAAGGAGCCAGGGCTGAAGTAACAGACCTTCTTCTCATTTAGCTCAAGAGAAGGGAAAGAATAGGGTGATTATGAAATACAGGGATCTGGAGGCATCTGCAAAGAACTATCCTGCAGGGGTTAGAGTGTCCTGAGGCAGATTTATCAGGTGGGAAGGCCTGAGGAGGGGGCTTCCCTTTCCAGGAGGAGGCCGGGCCCCTGGCTGGCTCTCTCCCGAAGAGCTTCCTGTCACACCGCGGCCTATGCGTGGTCCAAGGGGGCCACTTTCTCTGACACCCTGGCTCCCCACCTGCCACCCTTTCTGCTTCAAGACGCACAGTCGACACCCCATTTCCTCTAGGTTCTCGGTGTCTCTTGATCCAAATTCTTCACAGAAAGCTTGGATCTGGTGGGCTTGCCGTGGAGCCTATTGGTGAGCTGCCTTTCAGTGAGGAGCTGCGGATGTGAGGGAGGCTGGATGCTGGGTGAGGTGACCACGGGTGATTTCTGAGGAGGAGAGAACTGTTATAAAATGCTCTGCAAAGGCTACTTTGTTTTGTTCTATTTATTTTACTTTTTTAAACCCTACTGATCCTTATCTCTAAAATAGCCTATTGTCTGTTGACCATGATTTGGTCTTTCTTTCACACACACTACCTGTCCAGGTGGTGACCAGGTTTTAGACCTTTTCACCAATCCCTCTTGGACCCAGCACTCTGCCAGGAAGTGAACATTTGTTACGTGTGTGAATAAGCCACCCCATGACCCTCCTCTTCAAAGTCTTTCTGAAGAGTTGGCCAATTGGCCCAAACTCAACTCTCTAATCAACAGAACAAGCTGCCCTCAGTGTTGACCACCAAGCTTCCGTCCCATCACTGGGATAAAACATTCTCTCTTGTTCCTCATCATTTAATCCCACCTTACTGGTTGTCAAGACCTCTGTGTTTCCACTTCTGGCCTGTGAGGAGTGCTCAGACATGTTACCCCACCTCCCCGAAGTTGTGGCTTTAGCCAGACTGAACTACAATCCCCAGAATTCTTTAGAATTTCTTTAGAGTTCTTTTTTAAATTTTTTAAATTACTTTTGGGTTTCCCTGCTCAGTTGGTAAAGAATCTGCCTGCAATGCAGGAGACCCTGGTTTGATTTCTGAGTCAGGAAGATTCACTGGAGAAGGGATTGGTTACCCACTCCAGTATTCTTGGGCTTTCCTTGTGGCTCAGCTGGTAAAGAATCTGCCTGCAAATGTGGAAGACCTGGGTTCATTCCCTGGGTTGGGAAGATCCCCTGGAGAAGGGAAAGGCTACCCACTCCAATATTCTGGCATGGACTGTCACAAAGAGTCAGACACGACTAAGCGACTTTCACTTCACTAATTTACTTTATTTAAAAGTTATTATTACTATTATTAATTTTAGCTGTACTGGCTCTTCATTGATGTGCAGGCTTAGTTGTTCCATGACATGCGGGATCTTAGTTCCCCAAGCCTTGCATTGGAAGGTGGATTATTTATCACTGGACCACGTGGGAAGTCCCCTCTTAAAAGTTCTTTGGAGTTCCAGTTGGAGGGTGGGGCACGGGGGCAACTTGGGGGAGATCTGGGGAGGGTGTGTGGGAGGGAGGCGGCAGGCTTTTTGTAGCCACATCTGCTGCCTCAACAAAAGTGAATAAGCAGCAGCTGCGCCTGTACCGCTCTATCTTTCCCTGCATCTTCCTTCAGCATCCTGAGCTCTGATGAAGGGCTCCCAGTTCTGCAAACACCCACTGCACTGAGATCAGAGACAAAATTTCCATCTGTCCCTGGGGGCGCCAGCTCCTGCCACCTTTCCAGCTTGTTCTCACCCTCCTGACTTTATATCCATCTTCTTTTCCCTGAGGACAAGTTCCAGCCTCAGACAAAGGAGAACAGCCTTCCAGGGACATCTTAACCAGCCCCCTAGCCCCAAGTGCCACATCGAATCCCTGGAACAGGCACACCTCCTAATGGGTTCTGCTTCTCAGATTGAACCCTGACTGATGTGTCTGCCAACACCTGTCTGCTCCCACGCAAACCAAGGAGGCTAGGCCTGGATAAAACTGTTAACATTTCCCTTCTTCCCCTGTCTGGGTGGATGTGCTTTAAATTCAGAGGAATTCTAACATCATCCAAACAATTCCTTTGGAAACCAGAGCTATATTTACTACTAAAGTTATCAGCACCACATTTCTACTGAAAGGCAGACAAGGAGAAGGAAAAATATTCCTGGTTCCAGCTGACTTTGTGGGAGATGCTCTACAACTTTCAGATGAAATTTACATGCATCAGTAAGGGTATCACTACCTCCAGGAAGCTAAGAGTCATCATCACTCACAGTGACATCTTACGTATGCCTTCTCAGGGGTGCCTCACAGAACTTGGACAGCAAGCAGGGCAGGGAATGGCCTTGTCGTATTATAGCCGAGGAGACTGAGGCTTGGGGTGGCTCTGTGATGTACCCAGGCTTCCATAACTCAAAAGCCAGAGGTTGCAAACCTAGGGGCCTGAGAACCTAGCACAGCCTTTGGTTTTGTTTTATTTGGCACAGGCAGTATTTTTTGTCTGGTTTGGTTTGTGTTTTTTATTAGCTTCCAACATTTGAAAATCAGGAAACTTGACCCTCTTCCCCCTTTAAAAAAAAAAAAATCCAGATTTGCTCTTTGGCAGCAGACCCTGGAAGTCAGTAGAGGCTGCCCCCTTTAGATAGAGTGGGGGACCCTCAGTTCCTGTAAGCTAATCTCCCTCTTTCACTGTTTGTATTATCTACAGGCTCCTGTTGGCATTTGCATTCAAGTTCCTTGAAGATGAACAGAATTGAGGCTCAAAGCCAGTCTGATCGCAATTCTGCTGCTTTCAGTGAATCCCAACACAGTCGTGAACATTTAAGCATGTATGGTCTCAGTCTTTTAATAAGAATTTACTAAGTTTCTATTCTATGTAGCTTGGGGGCGGTGGTGAACAAAACAGGTATATAAACGTGTGTATGTATGTATGTCAACACGCACGATCATTCTCATCAATTTGGTGTGAGCATCAGTAGATGTTCAACACACAAGCCAACTGTCATCTAAGACCCTCCCTACACCAAATGCAGACACTCTGATGTCCATCTCCATATTCCAGGGATTGTTTGCCTTTTCTGTCTGCTCTTCTCTGAAAAGGTAGCAACTGATGTCCTTTTGGGAACATAACTGCTTCAGTTTAAGGTTTGGCTCCCTGGGTTCCTACAAGACAGCTTACTGAAGCACACCGGGTCATGGAATGGTTAACTCCAGGGAAATTGAGTGAAACAGCCAGGCAATGGGCTGGGAAAGAGGACCAACTGTCCTGGTTGACCAGTTCCTGAAGCCAGACTTTAGGGGCTAATTCCATGGGAAAGTGCTTGGTAGGAAACCGGAAGAAATTCCGCACACTAGCTAGAAGGTTCCTCTTGACAATGAGATTTTCAGGGAGGGCCAAGATCAGTGGCTGGAGGGGGATGGAGGTTAAAGAGTCACGCTGCTGATTTAAGAGCTTTCCAGTGGAGCTAGAGGAGTAAATCGGGAGTCTTTGCTCATCTTACAGGGTTGTGGGCTGTCATGTGAGAGGGCAGGGTCAGCCATCAGCAAGGCCTCTCCTCTTTAACTGGCTGTGTCATGGAGTAAGACTTTGCCTTCCTCCAGCCTCAACTTCCCCATCTGTAAAGTGGGCACTTTGGACTCAAAGACCACCGAGCTCCACTCCAGTTTTAACAATCTGTTGTGAAGCATATCATGTCAAACCTACTTTTAGGGCTGTTTTGCTTTGTTCAATAACCATGCAGTATGACTTACCCCACAGTATTAGTAACGGCCAACGTGTATTTTGCCTTTGCCAATACTAAGCACGCTTTAGGTATTTTAAATATATCAACGCATTTAGTTCCCACAACCAACCAAAATTAGCAAGGGAAGAAACGGAGGCACAGAGAGGTAAAGTAACTTGTTCCATGTCACACAGCTGATAAGTGATGAGGCTGGGACTGAAACCCAGGCAGTCCAGCTCCAGCATCTGTGCTCTTAGCCCCCACCCCACTACACCACCTCTCTTAAGGTGGGTCTTATTTGTCTATTTGGGAATTTTAAAGCTCATCGATGATGAAACTGAGGCACAGAATATCATCGTACAGGGCAGTGGTTAAAAGTTCAGGCTCTGAAGTCCGAGACCTGGGGTCCTATGTGGTTTGTCGCTTTCTACCTGGGGGGCCTTGGGAACATCACTGCAAGCCTCCGCTCACTCATGTGTAAAATTAGGCTAATAATTGTACCAGTTCATCCAGTCCCCATGGGAAGGCAGGGAGAGATTGCCTGCAAGATACTTAGCACATCACTCCTAGGTGTATGTGTGCAGGCATGCATCTGTGTGTCCACTGGAGGACGTGTACGGGGATGTTCATGTTCACAGGCTCGCCGTTTGTAACAGCACCAAACTGGAGAGCGCCCCCATGCCCATCAGCAAAGCACAGATAGGCAGTGAGAGGGGTATTCTCACAAAGGAATACTCAACCACTTCGAGAATGACCCTCAAGCACACCCAGCAGCAGAGAGGAGACTTGGAAGGACTATGTGGAATGAAGGAAGTCACACAAAAGAGTATGTCCTGTATGTCCACTGACATCAAGTTCAGAACTAATCTGTGCTGTTACAAGTCGGGGGAGTGGGTCCCCTGAAGGGCAAAAGCGTCATTGAAAGGCAGATGGGGGCAGTTTTGTGGGTGCTTCCACATTCTGTCTCTTGATCTGATGCTGGTTACAGGGGTGTGCCTACACATGAAAATTCATTGAGCTGCACTCTGATGAATACACTTGTTTGTATATGAATTGTATTCCAAATAATGTTTAAATTAAACAACCCAATAATAATTATTGTTGCTATTATTATTAGAAATGACTGATGGCCAGTTCTGGGAGGGTCGGGAACTTGCTGTAGTAAAGAGGATGGTTTTAGGAGCCAGCCAGCACAGCACCCTGCCCCTGCTCCACTTCTTCTGGCTGTGTGGCCTTGGGTCCATTGCTTAACCTCTCTGAGCCTCAGTCTTATCTTCTGTAAACAGACCAAGTATCTCATCAGGGTGCCTTGGGGACAAAACAAGAAAATGCATGCGAAGTCTGATATGAGATTTGGCACCTGATGTACACTCAATAAAAGGCCTTTCCTCTTTACATTGTATTTCAGTGTACCCGGCACATTGCAGGGTATGCATGTGTGTCAAGTGGCTTCAGTCGTGTCCGACTCTTTGCGGCCCCATGAACTGGGGCCCATCAGGCTCCTCTATCCATGGGACTCTCCAGACAAGACTATTGGAGTGGGTTACCCTGCCCTCCTCCAGGAAATCTTCCCAACCCAGGGATTTAACCCGTGTCTCTTGGGGTTCCTGTATTGCAGGTGGAGTCTTTATTGCTGAGCCACCGGGGTATACAGTAGGTGCATAATATTGGCTTGTTGAATGACCCAGGAAACCCTTTTGAAAGTCGCTTGTCTGCTCTGGGAGTAGATGTGCTTCCTCCATCTGCAGATGGGTAAATGAATGAAACCCTCTGCTTCTCACTCAGATGCAGATGAGCCACCTGCTCAGAGGTCAGAACGTGGCTCCCTGTGCTCCGCTCACTCCCAAGGGAAGCTTGGGTTTGCCCTAAGCATATGTATTTCCTCTACCAGCTTGCCGGCTCTATTGCTTTCGGCAATGAGGCGTGGGGAAATCGCTCATCCCCTGTGTCAGCTACACTTCTCCCCTCCGGAGCTAAGCGAAGGGGGAACAGCCCTGAGTTCCACCAGATTTCCCTCCCACTCTGGTTGGATTAAGCCCAGCTGTTTCCTTGCAGCCTGGCTGTCCTTACTCTGTGTAGAGGCAGAGCCTGTGAGGTGGGCAGTAGCTGGACTCCCCACAGGGCATGGTAGGAAGCACATGGTGGCATGCAGAGCCTGTGGGAGTCTGAATCCTGATCGCACAGTGACAGCCCTCCCACCAAGGGGCGTGGGTGGGCCTCCCTACTGGACCCCACACCTCACTGCCTCTGTATCGTCCTGATGGAAACTGGAACAACTGCCACAGCTTCCATTTTGCAGTAGGGTAAACTGAGGCTTACAAGGGAGATGAGCCTCAGAAGCTGCCCAGGCTAGGGGGCAGTGATGCCCAGGTCAGGGTCCTGACCTCCAATCCAGGGGGTCTCCTGTTCTGACTTCAGGTGTCCACCGTGCCAGTCGGGCAGAGGAATGCTTGCCTGGAAGTCACTGCTTTATTCTCTGCCATTCCTGAGCCTGCAAACACTTCCCTGTTTCCTGCTTCATTCCATGAGTTCAGCCATCAGATATGTATTCGGCTTATACTACATGACAGTCACTGGTCTGAGTGCTGGGGCTAAAGACCTCATCCCTGCCCACTTGGAGCTGATGTTCACTGGTGCACTTTATGACTAATCTTGGCTCAGAAACTAAGTAACAATGCTTTCATGAGACAGGTTTTCTCCTCTTACACTTGCTTCCTTTCACCAGCTCTGCCAGACCCCAGCATGGCATTATCACTCACACGGTCACCATTGAAAGAAGGGAAGTGTAGGGAGGCAGTGTCCTTAAAGGGCATGACCTGAGGGTTGAACACAGCACTTATGCTCACGTCCCATTGGGCTGATCTTAGTCACGTGGTCTCATCTAGCTGCAAGGGAAGCTGGGAAATGTAGTCTCCAGCTGGGTGACCCTCTGCCCAGCTAAAACTTGGGGATGTTGTTACTAAAAGGGAGAGATGAAGGATGGATGTGGGAGCTCTCTCTGCCACACTGGGAGAGACAACAATAAATAGATACTTGTATACCGTAAGTCAAGTGGACAGAGAAGGGATCTTGAGATGACATTTGAGCAGAAGTTTGAATGAATTAAGGTAGCCACATATTATCGAAGGGAAGAGGGTTCTAGGTGAAGGAAGCAGCAAGTAAAAGGCCCTAGGTACGTTGGGGTGGGGGTGGGGTGCTGATATGTTTGAGAAAAGCAGCTAGAGAATGACTAAAAAGGGCCTGGCAGATCATACTGAGGGCTTTGAGTTTGATTCTGAGGGTGAAGCGTGTCTGTGTATGTGTGGGGTGGGGTGGTGAGTGGAATGAGGGTCAAAGAAGAAGCCAAGTGGGAAAGCTGAACATTCATTCAGGTGAGAGATGGGCCTTCATCTAGTGCAAAAGCAGAGAGGAGTGAGAAGAAATGAGCTATGTTTTATCTACAAAGATTAGTAGCAGCATATACCGTACATGGTTAGAATATACTAGGTCAAAGACAGCTCAGAGAGATCAAGGACATTGTATCATTTTAAGCCTCTTCCTTGAGATTAAGGTCAACATTCTGGATAATCTTACATATCTTGCTTTCAAAAAAGAATATTCATTTTTAATAAACAATATATGATTAACCATTATTATGCTTGTATCTTTATAACCCTGTTCCAGTATTTATATAGAAATACTTATTAAAATAGAAATATTAGAATGAATGATATAAGCAATTTAAATCCTGGTAGATGATACTAAATCACCCTCCAAAGATGTGAATAATTTAACATAGATTTTATTTTGTAGGTGTCTTCATTTTTTTTTTTTTTTTAACTTTTTTGCAGTACTATGGGACACGTGGGATCTTAGTTCCCTGACCAGGGATTGAACCTGTGTCTGCTGCATTGGAGGCGTGGAGTCCTAACCACTAGACCATCAGGGAAGTCCCTTTGTGGGCTTCATTAGGGCAAATGGCATGGACAGATCTGTGTCATTCTTTCATAGAACTGTAGGGGAAGTGATTTCATGGAAGATGGACATGAAGAGTTTAGGGGATGTGCTGGCAAGATGGCAGGGGAAGTGCCAGCTTTTAAAGCTGATGCAAAGTCTGGATCTGCTGGTAGTCGGGCACTGGGAGCACAGAGATGCCAGACAAGCTGATAAAGTGGGAAGGATTCTGCAAGACGTGCGTCCACACACACATTGCCCCAGAAGAGGCCCATATTGCTAGAAGCAGCAGCGGGAAGCCATTATGAGAGCTTGCACAATCTATTCTAGCTGAGAATGTTTCCCAATATAATTTACAAAATTTCAGTTGGAAATGCATTAGCAGCTGAGCAGTGAGGAACTTCTATGGGGTAAATAGGAAAACTAAATTAAAACCCCAGCTTCGAACACGATCGACCGAGTGAGCAGCCCCTGCAGTCTTCTCTAACCTTTTCAAGTCCAAAGAGCCCTTTTGTTCTACCCAGTTTATGGGTTGGTTTTCATTTGATTTGGTTGCAGGAAGTTTTTATGGAATCCGCGTAAATGACTGCTGATGAGCTCGCATGCAAAACCATCCGTTCACACATTCCTCGTAAAAGGGTCTCGGAAGGAGAGAGAGAGACAGACATTTTAAAACCCGCAGCACAAAACGGAGATCAAGAGTGAGGGCAATAAGACAGATGGATAGACAGACAGGGATGAAGGCAGAGAAAGAAAGAGACAGGGAAACAGAGAGAGTGGCACCAAGGGAGAGGTTGAAAATGACACAATGCCCTTGGCCTCACCAAGCTGCCTTTGAACTAGTACGTTCTAACCATGAACCGATTCTCTTTAAGCTCTGCAAGCCTGGCCCTGTGTGGACTGACCCGTGCATTGGGAAGCTTTGCCATTATCTCCGAGGCCATGCACCCTTCCTCCTGGGCCCCTGAGACCCTCACGGAGAGGAAGACCTTCACCTTCTCCCGACAGCACCGTTTCTGGCTCTGCTTTCCCCTCCTGATGGCCCTCTATCCTTTTCTGTCCTGAGTTGTCCTTCCAGCTCCACTTCCTAGAACAGGCTCCAGATTCAGCTAGACCACACAGGGTTAGTTCTATCCCTCCGGGGATCTTAAACCCAAGTGACGCGTTGGACAAAATCTTCCTCTTTGAAGACTGGGAGGCATCTTTTCCCCAGGTGAGGTGACCGACCGTGTAGCCAAGGAGAAGGTCCCAAACTGCCCCCGCCTGAGAGGCCAGTACTGTTTTCCAACCTTGCATGTTCTGGATCCCGCCTTTCAGGGCTGCAGACTTGCTGACAACCATGTGGAGCACCTACTGTGTGTCCACCAGGGGCTGGGGATCCAGGGCCACATCTCCTCCTTCGTGGAGGGTACATTCAGGCTGGGAGACCACAACAAGTGGCCAATGAATAACACAACTCTAGCAGGACATCAGGTCTTTGCAAAGCATTAATGTAGAAAGATGATGCTCGAGGTAGGTGGGAGAGGGGGTTTCCTTAGATGAGATGGGCAGGGTGGCCACTCAGGACGAATATCAGAGCAGAGGTTTAAATAATGAAAGGAGAAGAGATAGACATGCCCTGAGGTGGGAACGAGCTGGGCGGTGTATGTGTGTGTTTTTGTTTTAATTTTTATTTTATATTGGAGAACAGTTGATTAACATTGTTGTGTTAGTTTCAAGTGATTCAGTTCCACACATACATGGATCTATTCTTTTTTAGATTCTTTTCCCTTCAGGTTATTACAGAACATGGCACAGAGTTCCCTGTGCTACACAGTAGGTCCTTGTTGGTTATTTATTTTATTTTATTTGTTCATTAAATATTTACTTTTTGGCTACACCATGCAGAACGTGTTTAACTCCCTGATCAAGGATGGAACTGCGGCCCCTGCATTGGAAGCCTGGAGTCTTAACCACTGGACAGCCAGGGAAATCCTGATTATCTATTTTAAATATACCACTGTTAAGGAACAGAAAGAAATACTTTTCTATTTCTTGGTATCATTTGGTGACCTAGATAAGTGAAAAAAATGTTTGGAGTCCCCATGGCATTTCAGTGATCAGGATATGGTTAAAAACAACGTCCCATGCATACCTAAGAGCAGGCAGCCGAGGGGGTCACTAACAGAGGAGCAGAGGGAGGGGGAGAGAAGCCGTGTGGCACTTTCCACCTGAAGTTGCACGGTGCATCTGTGTGCGGCCACTCACAGGCACACGCCTGAGTGTGCTAGCTTCGTCCCTCACCCCTGAAGTCTAGCCAACCCTCTTGTCACAGCTAAATCAGAGCAAGGCGGGCCTGGATGCTGCAAGCAGTCCAAATCCAGGCTGCAAGCATTCTTCAGGATGCAATGGAGACAGAAGGGGGAGAAAAAAACCCTAAAATCCTAAGATATAAATAAGAGAGACTGATGGAACTTTAGACATGCAGATGATAATTCTCAATACTTAACTCTGAAAAGTTACATACCAAAAAAATCAAGAATTCTCTGTGATGAATGTTAAATAGAGCAAGTGACTTCTACCCAGGCCATAAAAGTTGGTGCTATAAAAGTTGGTTTTTGAAACGAGAAAGAAATCTACACAGAACAGAGAATTCTGCAGTCATACATGGATATATTCCAGAGAGGAAAGATTAGAAACTAATGCTAAAGCTTGACTATGTGTATAATATATATAAAATTTATTAGCTATAATTATATATATAATTTCTATCATAATTTATTACTGTATAAATATATATAGTAAGTTATCTATATATAGAAGTGGGCTTTGACAAGGTTCCTTCTTGCTTGAGTGTACTTTCCATCAGACTTGCCTCTTTTATGGGCAGAGCTAAAACCAACGCAGTAAATGGATGGAAAGAAATAGTTATTTTAAATCTGATCTTCTTGTTGATTATATTAAAAATTTAAACTTCTGTATGGTCAAAATGAGAAAAAAGAAGTCCTAACCAAAGTCAGAAGCTGAGTCGCAATGTGGGCAACAGCATCACATAATAGACAAAGGGCTAATTTTTATTATTTACAAAGAGCTCTTACAAATCAATAGGGAAAAGACAAACAACCCAATAGATACACGAGCAAAGTACAAGAACAGGCAGATAGCAGGGAAAAGCAAAGTATTTGGCCAATGGCATATGAAAATGTTACTCTCACTCTCCATTAGAGAAATAAAATGAAAGCATTTAGTTATCTTTTAAAACATAGATTTAAAAGGCTTAAAATGTGTTTTGATTTGGACCTCGAAGAAGCAGACCCCCAGGAAGTGTTTGGGTACAAATAATTGATTTGGGAGGGATCCTGGGAAGCTCTGATAGCTTAGGCTGTAAAGAATCCACCCACCAATGCAGGAGACACAGGAGATGTGGGTTCGATCCCTGGGTTGGGAAGATCCCATGGAGAAGGACATGGCAACCCACTCCAATATTCTTGCCTGGAGAATCCCATGGACAGAGGAGCTGGGTGGGCTACAGTTGATGGAGTCCCAAAGAGTTTGATATGACTGAGCTTGTGCACGCAGGCACACACACACACACATCAGGATTTGGAAGGGATGCTTGGAAGCAGAGGACCCGGGAGAGGGGAGGGGTGAGGAGGAAATTGATCGAGTCACCCTGGGGACTGGAGTTCAACGTCACTGAGGAAGTCAAGGCGGGAGGGCTGGAGGGCGGTGTGTGGAGGGAGAGCCAAGCACTCAGAATGACCTCATCTGAGAGGTGGGAGACCGACACCCCACTGCCAGCAGGTACCAGTCAACGGCTGCCCGGAGATGGAGTGGTCATTAATTCTGCAGTCCAGCTGGCCAGCAATGGGCGTGTGCAAGAGAAGCCTCCCTGGGCAGCCAGCAAAGCTTGTGGAAAAGAAACCTGGGGGCTGCAGCACACATGGACATGAGAAGGGGAAAGAGACATGTGGTCCGGGCATCAGCAGGGTCTGCTGCCGAAGGATATATGTGTTCACGCTCTTACAGACTGCACAGCGCTGATTAAGCACTCACATGGGTCATCAGCTCTTTTCATACTATAACTACCACCTTAGGATATAGGTCTCACGTATATCCCTGTTTTCAAATGTGCAAACAGAGATACAAAGGGATTGTCTAAATAATTTTCCCAAAGTCCTGCAGTAAAGAGATGGCAAACCCACAATTCATTTCAGGCTGACCAACTTCCAGAGCCTTGCCTCTTAACCAGTGCGCTTCCCATGGATACAAAGAAACATTCTCACCTATATGGATGTAAATGTCAATCTGCTACAACTAGGTCCATCTAGTCAAGGCTATGGTTTTTTCCAGTGGTCGTGTATGGATGTGAGAGTTGGACTATAAAGAAAGCTGAGTGTTGAAGAATTGTTGCTTTTGAAGTGTGGTATTGGAGAAGATTCTTAAAAGTCCCTTGGACTGCAAGGAGATTCAACCAGTCCATCCTAAAGAAGATCAGTCCTGGGTGTTCATTGGAAGGACTGACACTGAGGCTGAAACTCCAATACTTTGGCCACCTAATGTGAAGGGCTGACTCATTTGAAAAGACCCTGATGCTGGGAAAGGTTGAGGGCAGGAGGAGAAGGGGACGACAGAGGATGAGATGGTTGGATGGCATCACTGACTCAATGGACATGGGTTTGGGTGGACTCCGGGAGTTGGTGTTGGACAGGGGGGCCTGGTGTGCTGCGGTTCATGGAGTCACAAAGAGTAGGACACAACTGAGCGACTGAACTGAGAAGGGTGGTAAAACATTTATGACATATCCATACAGTGAAAATACCATGGAACTGTTAAATATGAGTGAGGAGCTATCTGTACTGAAACAGAAAAAACTCTACATATTTCAAAATTTAAGTTTCATCTATTATTTTTTTAGTTCAGTTTTGGCTGTATAGGATCTTTGCTGCCACACTCAGGCTTTCTCTAGCAGCGGTGAGCAGAGGCTACCCTTCATTGCGGCAGCTTCTCTTGTGGAGCATGGGCTCCAGGCGCGTGAGCTCAGTAGGGGACGTGCACGGGCTTGGTTGCTTCTCGGCATGTGGGATCTTCCTGGGCCAGGGATCGAACCATGTCCCCTGCATTGGCAGGCAGATTCCTATCCCCTGTGCCACCAGGGAAGTCCTACGTTTCACCTTTTAATAGCGCATATGATAACAATTTTTCAGTGTGGCTTCATTTGTTCAAAACAGAAAAGGGTGCTCACTTATTACACTTGCATACACAAGATTCAAAGAGAACACTGATCAGGATTGAGGGTCTGGGAGATAAGGAAGGGGGGTCTTCTCTTTCTTACCCTGTACCTACCCGTCTGAATTATATGAATTTTCTTCCATATGCACTTTTATAATTTTAAAATCCTCATAAAAATCAATAAACCAAGGGAAAAAAAACACAACCCAATGTTATCCTCAGGATATTAATACATGGCTTCTGGGGTCCTCTCTGATCAGCTTCTCTTCTTCCCTGAAATGCACGCTTCCCTGAGGCTTACCCCCACTCCCTTCTTTTCCAGGTTGCTCCTCCCCTTGGGATACTTCTCTAACTCTGCTCTTTTCAAGTCCTACAGATCCTGCAGGGCTTCCCAGGTGGCGCTAGTGGTAAAGAACCCGCCTGCCAATGTGGGAGACGTAAGAGACAAAAGGGTTGTGTCCCTGGGTTGGGAAGATCCCCTGGAGGAGGGCATGGCAACCCACTCCAGTATTCTAGTTTGAAGAATCCCTGGACAGAGGAGCCTGGCAGCCTGGCAGTCCATGGAGTCAAAAGAGTTGGCCATGACTGAAGTGACTTAGCACACACACAGAACCTGCAAATCCAGCCCAGTGACCACTTCCTCCAAGAAGCCACACTGACTTCCAACAACCTCTTCCTCTCCAAACACTGATAGCATGTGTCCCCTACCAATCACATGACCTGGAATCTCACTTTGCTTGACTTCATGCCTCCCATGTTTATGTTTCATTTTCTAGTATTTTTCAGGAAATATATGTTTTGCCAACTCTTGAGAAAAATTCAGCCAGAAGATTGGGAAAATGAGAAAAAGTATTCTCATTCTCCTGGGAGAATTGCAGCTCAGTAATCACTACGCAGACGTTACTCATTTGAAGGAATCCGCTGATGTCACTTGAAAAGCCAGAGCAGGAAACGCGGTCATGTGGAGTTGAAGGTTAAGAATGAGAGCAGGTAGGAAAAGCGTTCTTATTTTCTGGGTTAGTCTTGCTGGTGGCTGTGTTTGTGACCTTGTATGCTGTTCATGGGCTTCCCAGTTGGCGCTGATGGTAAAGAACTCCTTTGCTAATGCAGGAGATAAGAGACTAGGTTCAATCCCTGGGTAGGGAAGATTCCCTGGAGGAGACAAAGGCAACCCACTCCAGTATTCTTGCCTGGAGAATCCCGTGGACAGAGGAGCCTGGTGGGCTACCGTCCATAGCGTCGCAAAAAGTCAAACACGACAAAAGCAACTGAACATGCACTCATGCGTGCTGCTTAGTGGTGTGTCATTCTTGAAACTAAAATAAATATTAATGTTATAGACATTCTATTCTTTATTCAAATTATATGAGCAGGGTTCTAAGAGATTAGAAGCAAAATAAGTCCTTTCGCAATTTCTTGATTCTGTGTGATGCTTTTACCCCTGCTAGGAGATCTGAATGTTACACTGTTCAAATATTACACAATAGTGTTCACTGGCCCTTTCCAGTCCATGAGTATTTGCAAATATTCCTTTAAAAACAAAAAACACAAGCTTTCACACCCATGGTCTGCCAGGTCAGTGGGGCCAGAACCCGCCTGTAGGGGGTGTTGAAGGGCCCGGGTTGGGGGGTGGTGTGCAAGATCTCTCAGCCTTGCTGAGCATCTTCCATAGTCCTGCTCCCCAATCCTCAAATATTCTTTATAAATCTCTTGTACCACTCTTTATAAATGCTATTAAACTACATATTTATCAAACAATATTTTTAGACATCCAAGGTTATGATTAACATGATGTGGGTGATTCCAGTTTCTGGAACGAGATCCCAAAGATTCATGTCTGTTGGAAATTTGGAAACACTAGTGCTAAGACTGAGAAGACTAGTCTCTTGATTAGGAGAGCTTTGCTGTTGGATCTGTGGATGGGATGATTGGGTGAGAAAGCGCCCAAGTCCAGAAATAGCCCACAGTCAGTCTTCACAATGCCCACCTGCAAGTGACAGTGAGACGTGCTTCAGTTTATGGATGGAGGACTGTAATGCTGGTGATGTTGATGGCACGTGTTCATGTGTGTGTGTGCGTGTGTGTGTGTGTTTGGCAGGTTTTCAATACAAACACAGGCTTCCCTGCTCTGTAAACTTTTCATTTGCAAAATAAAGACATTACAGAAGACACCAATTTTTCAAATATTATTTTCAGTGAAATCTGACCCCAGGAAGAAATCCAAGGTGGACTGTAGAATTAGCAGCAATATTTGTTATGTGCCTTCCAAGATTCTGAACACTGTATCCTGATGAACTTAAGTTTCACGGTGACCCCTGTGTCCATATCACAGAAAGCACAAAGGGGTCTAAATAACTTTTCTAGAGATGCATCTCAGCAGTCTAGCTCCAGAGCCTAAAGTGAAGGTGGGTGGCAGGAACCCAAGCCCTTTCTGCTCACCTTTCCCTTGGTCCTCAGGGCAGTCCATAGCCCCTTGGGCCCTCCAGAACACAGCTGGAAAAGTCACTGCCCTAAACAATCTCCAAGGTCTTTTTCAGCTTAGGTCTAATATAAAAATATTCAGTATTCATATACAGTCCATTTTTAAAATTTGCTGAAATCTAAAAAAGTAAATAAATAAATAAAATAAAATTTGCTGAAATTCACAAACTATGGAATAATACAAAACCTCACACGAGGATTGCACCGTAGCCATCTAAGACAGAAAAGGCGTGGATTCTTAGCCTCATATTTACACAAGGAGCAGAGAGATTCAGCCTGAGGTCAAACTTCAATTAAAGTTTGGCAGAGGTGACTCTAGAAATCAGGTCTCCAGAGTCCTGGCTCAGGGTTTTTTTTTTTTGTCCCCAAAGCATATGAAAGCACTTTGTCAAGTGTGAACACTGAACAAATATTCGGTATTATTTTTCATGCCCTTCTCCCAGCCTTGTACAAAGTAGCTGTTCAATAAGGGTCTGTCGAATTGAATGGATGATAACAGCGGCTTTATGATTATAGAATTCAACTCAGGCGAGAACAATGGGACCGCTCATAAATTATGATTCTGTTCACCTTTCCATTGTCGATCCTAATCATTTATTTAAGCATGCCCTCTGCTATCCTTAGACTAACACACACACAAAAGGGAGTAGGCGTTTGCTGATTATTCTTCAACTGACCACAAGGACTGGTGGCCCAGAAGCACAATGCATAGTACAGTCACCAGGCTGGGATTCAAAATTCGTTGTGGAGCAGTAGAAGGAACCCTGCCCCCAGGCACGAACAGGATTGCTTTATGTTGGGCTGTAAGCCTGTAAGCCCTCTGCTTGCCCATCCTCAAGGCCAAAGAAAGAGTCCAGTGTCAGTAAAAGCGACATCAGTGGTTTAATGGGTTGGAGGATCTTACACGTCTGAAGCAAGGTCCTGGAGCGACACCCTCACCGTGTCAGATGGCAGGCAGGACATGGCAGCAGTCTTCACTCCCAGGGGGAGAGGGAGGTGACCAGTAACAGGGGGATCTGAAGTCAGGTTGGTTCATCAGTTGCCAGGGAAACAAAGAGAGGGGCATATCCCTCATCGTTCCTCTGATAAACTATCATCATTGAGATAGTTCTGATCTGAGGATTAAAACAATCACTAGCGGGTGGGGGGGCCAGGAGCCAGTATGCAGGCACTTACTAATTAGGCTCTGTGATTAAGAGGGGAGGTCAGTCATGTGGATAAGTGTAGGTGAGGCTGGAACTGGTCAAGCAGGGGATGAACAGAGAGCAAGAGAACAGCCATCTTAGGTGGCCTGACCAGCTTACTTATTGCACAACAGCTCCCAAGAGCCTGTGGCCACCATTCACTGAGAGTCTTAAAAATCTGCAAACTCAGCAAGCTCCCTGGTGGCCTAGTGGTTAGGATTCCAGGCATTCACTGCCATGGCCCAGGTTCAGTTCCTACTCAGGGAACTGAGATCCAGCCACCTATTCACCTCGGCCAAAAAAAAAAAAGAAGAAAATCTGCAAATGCTTTGACCCTGAAATCTCAATCACAGGAATTCATTCTAATAAGACCCACAGATCTGGTGATGCCACAGCTGTTCATGGCAACACTGTTTACAAAAGCAAAAATTTAAAAACAACCTAAATGTCTACAATAAGGATTTGACTTGGTAGACCATTAAATCTAGTCTATGGAATACTATTTAGCTATTGGAATTTTGTGTGTGTAGAAAACTCTATCATATGGGATAATAAAATAAGGTTGAAAATATGTATACTCAAATTTAACAGTAGCTATCTCTTGGTCAGTTGTATTAGGGATGGCTTTATTTTTTTAATATTTATTTGGCTGCACCTGGCCTTAGTTGCAACACACGGGATCTTTAGTTGCTGCATGCAGACGCTTATTTGTGGCATGTGGAATCTAGCTCCTTGACCAGGGATCAAACACAAATCCCCTGCATGGGGAACTCTTTGGTACTCCAGAGTCTTAGCCACTGGACCACCAGGGAAGTCCCAGGGATGGCTTTATTGTTTATCATGTTGTTTGTTTCTATTTTCATAAGTAAGCATATTTACCATAAAGAAGGCTGAGTGCCAAAGAACTGATGCTTTCCAGTGTGGTGCTGGAGAAGACTCTTGAGAGTTCTTAGAATGCAAGGAGGTCAAGCCAATTAATCCTAAAGGGAATCAACCCTAAACATTCATTGGAAGGACTGGTGCTAAAGCCGAGGCTCCAATACTTTGGCCACCTGACGTGAAGAGCCAACTCATTGAAAAAGACCCTGATCCTAGGAAAGGTTGAAGGCAAAAGGAGAAGCGAGTGGCAAAGGATGAGGTGGTTAGATAGCACCGTTGACTCAATGAACATGAATTTGAGCAAACTCTGGGAGATAGCGGAAGACAGAGGAGCCTGGCATGCTACAGTCCATGGGGTCGCCAAGAGTCAGACATGACTTAGCAACTGAACAACAGCAACAACATATTTACTTGCATAATGAGAAACAATAAAATTGTCTTAAAGTGATGCCATGCAAGAATACATAATAGCATTGAAGGGTGTTTCTATTATGTATGCTCAGTTCTGTGCTCAGTCATGTCCAGCTCTTTATGACCCCATAGATGGTAGCCTGCTAAGGCTCCTCTGTCCATGGAATTTTCCAGGCAAGAATATTGGAGCAGTTGCCATTTCCTGCTTCTGGGTATCTTCCTGACCCAGGGATCAAATCCATGTCTCTTGCATCTCCTGCATTGGCAGGTGGATTGTTTATCACTGTGTCACCTGGGAAGCCTGTTCCTATTATAATTTTAATAATAATATTAATGATGCAGACAATATTCATTGAGCACTATTTCGTGTAGCCCCTCTGCTAAATTCTTAACTAGAACCCTTCATTCAATCCTCACAAAAATTATATAAACAAGGCACTTTTGTTTGTCTCATTTTATAGGTGAGAAATCTGATGTTCAGAGAGGTGGAGACTGAAACCACCTCATGGTGTAATTCCCCTCTTGTCAAATGCAAAAGCAACTAACTTATTGGCATTTATCCACATGCATACATACACACATGCAAATAGTTGTTTTCTACATTTGCGTGGTGGGATTAAGAATTATCCTTTCTTTCCTTTACTCACCTATTTTTCTTATTTTTTTCTAAAACGAGCCTTATTTTTTATTAGAAAAGGTAAAAGTATTTGAAAATTGTCAAAGAAAGTTGGTCATGGAGATTCCATATTGTACATGTAAAAACTGAAAACAAAGGGAGGGAAAGGGGGTGTAGGGTAGGGATGGACTGGGAATCTGGGATTAGCAGATGCAAACCATTATATGTGGAATAAACAACAGGGTCCCACTGTATAGCACAGGAAACTATATCCAATAATAAACCATAATAAAAAAGAATATGAAAAGGAAGTATATATACACATACATATATATTCAGTTATATATATAGATATATAGCTGGATTACTTTGCTATACACCTGAAACTAACATGACATTGTTAACCAACCAGACTTCAGTAAAACGTATTTTTTTTAAAAGAAAAAAAAGGTGGGTATATTCTAGAGGAAGAGAAGCAAGGGAGCTAGAAAATTAAATCCCCAGAGGCAGAGTCTCTCTTCCCGTCTGCATCCCTCTTGCAGAGCTGGATCCTGCTTTCAGGAAGAGGTACCCCTCAGGGTAGAAGAGACCTGGAGAACCCAGGCTGCCCCTGGGAGCAGCGTGCCTGGACGAGATGCCTGGGAAAAGGGCTCTCCCTTCCCCGCACTCTGGAACTCTTGGTAGCTAGTTAGCCTCAGAAGCAGATGGACGTACATATTAATTCTAAACCTGTCAACCGTGACGTTGCAGGTAAAACCCCGAGTGTCTCTGAACCCTGCACAATGTGCATTGTGTTTTGTCTTACCTCTTAGGACTTGGGGACTGACAGAATGAAGACCCAGCACAGTGCCTGGCATATTGTAGGGATTTGATAAAATGTAGGTGTTTTGTGTTAGAATGATTGATTCATTATCACCAGGATCGTGATGCTGTGATCTAGATGATAATAATAGGATTACTATTATCCGAATCTCCCCTCTTCCAGGCTCCCACTCCTGCTTGGCCTTCTCAAGTCTTACTCCCTGTCCCCACCCTGATACCAAAGTCCCCTCTTTTGTCTTTTTCAGACTGGAATCAGTTTCTCATAGACTCAACCAATAAAATTAATGACTCTGAAAGTGCTAGGAGTTCATCATAGCTCCACACTTGCTCTAACAGAGACCTTCAGTTCCTAACCACAGAGCTCAACAATAGTGTCAGCGTCAGCTCTGTACCTTGTTGATTTTACAGGGTGATCAGGACATGGTTCCTGAGAGAGGGAGGGTCCTGGGGGAAGGGGAGTGGAGGCCTCACCGGGTCACCCACATTTCCTGACCTTTGATTCTTTCCAAATCTTCTCTTTCAGGCTCTAGACGTTTTATGCCCATTGTCATGTTTTATAAACTTTTATTAGCAGCACATTAAGACGGATGAGCGTGGAAATCCTTGAAGTTGTTCCCAATAACCTGGCCTCTTTATTACGACCGTAACCTCACCATGTATGCCATTTCCATAGTCTAAGGATCAAAAAGAGCCGTTTGCTTTTGCCGAACAAACAACTGCCCAGCTGCACAACCAAGCGGGGCATCAATAAGGCCAAGAATGTGTTTAGGGAAGGTGTGGTAATACCATACACACAGAAGTTTATGGATTTAATGGTTGGAAACACAGGGCAGAAAATTGACTGTTCTTAGTCATGGCTGCAAACTTGGAACCATATGCCATAAATACATTGTGAGCCCATCAAAATGACTAACTGGGATATGAAAACCAGAAGATATTCCGTTATCACTCAGTGGTCTCACTGTTCAAACGCAGTCCTCTGATGGCTGTATTTACGATTCCATCCCTCCAGATTTGCCTTATTCCAAATAAATCATCATCCATCTCACTGACCCACATCCCATTTCTTCCTAAACATCTTCAATCTCCCTCTCTTGAGCCTAAATGCAAGTGCAGTAAAAAATATTATGAATCCTTTAGGGTACTTTTCACCAATTAAAAGTGGCATATTAAATTTCTGAAAACCTTTCTAATCTGCAGTATAAAATCACATTTTATGGTACCAGATAATTTAGAATCCATAAGCTAATTAAATGAAGTGAATGACAACTGTATTCTCTAGATAAATGATATATCCGTCACAGATAATGTACAAATTTAAGGGACTGGAACCTTTGGAAGGAAAGAGAAACAATGAAAAAATTTGAGTTACAAATGCTGCTCCTTTACACATAAATCCAACTGGTTATATTAACTGCATAATGGGATTAATTGCCAGAGTCATTTTGTCTCCAAATCTCTCCAGAGTTATGGGAACATGTTCCTCCTGCTGTTAAGAAGGACTGAGGCGTGCTGCTGGCACTCCCAGATCTGGAGAGAAGACACAAGGGCTCCATCCCTGATGAGAAAGGAGAAAGTTTCCACATTAAGATTCAAAAGTTACATCTAGTGGAACTGTCAGTTTCATGGCCCAGAAGCCTTAGGATCATATACAGTAAGTTCCTGACATACAAGCCTTCAAGTTGTGAACTTTCAAAGATGTGAACGTGCTACTACCCGGACACCACTGGACTGTTTTTTCAAGAGGGGAGATAGAGGGGCTTCCCTGGTGGCTCAGTGCTGGGAGTCCAGCTGCCAGTGCTGGAGACACGGATTTGATCCCTGATCCGGAAGCCCCCACATGCTGTGAAACAGCCAAGACAACTACTGAGCCTGTGCCCTAGAACCTGGGAACTGCAACTTCTGAGTCCCCAAGCTGCAACTACTGAAATCCACATGCCCTGGAGCCCCGAGCCCTGCAGGGGGAGAGGCCACTGCAGTGAGCGGCCCTCCCTCTGTAACTAGAGAGTTGTCCCTGCTTGCCACAACTAGAGAAAAGCCTGTGCAGCCATGAACGCCCAGCACAGCCAATAGATAAATTAATGAATTATTTTTATCTTTTTAAAAAAGAGGGTAGATAGCATTGACTTCAGCAAGAAACTAGAACCTGTGCCATCAGTGTCAGGATTGAGTGAAGTTGCAGCTTGCCCTCCATCTCCTATTGCTGATGATCCTTCTTCTCTACCATCTCCCACCTTCCCTCCTTCCTCCAGTCAGTAACTCCTCTTGGCTGTTCACTCAATGCCTGTATGCCAGTTGTTGTACTGTACTACTATACTTTTCAAGGTACTGCATTGTAAGATAAATGATGTTTTTCCTTATTTTTCGTGTATGTTTTTTATGTATTATTTATGTGAAAAGTATTATAAACCCATTATAGTACAGTACGATACAGCCAATTGTGTTAGTTGGGTACCTAGGCTAACTTTGTTGGACTTGAGAACAAATTAGACTTACAGATGCTCTCTCAGAATGGAACTCGTTTGTATATAGGGGACTTACTGTAATGTAAAGGTTTAGGAGAAACTTAAAGATCATCTAGTACAGGGTTAAGAAGGATTCTGAATCTTTGTTTAGGTTCAATAAGAAAGAATATATCAATGAATGAGAAGTGTGTGGCAAGGACCTGGGAACAATAAGACACGCACGCCAAATGTAATCGAGTTCAAATTGTTCGTTTGAGAAAGGAATAAATCCTCCCCAAAGATGAGGTGATTACCTGAAGTCAGAAGGTCAAGGTCATTGGTCAGAACTGGAGAGAGAATCTAAGATCCTGAGTTTTTCCCACAAAGCACCCCAGCTTCCCACCAGAGGCCTCAGTATATACTAAGACTGTTCTGACTCTCCTAAAAGTCAAAGAGAACTGCTTGGCTTATGTTTGTCTGACACTAGCAGAGAAGGAAGGCACATGTCCTCATGGATCCCAAGCTTCTCCAGGCCAAAGCCAGCCCTCCTTAGGCTATAAGTGAAGACTTTACTGACTGCAGTCAATCAGAGAGATTATTTCAAAGTTAGATACTCAGACATACGGAGAAAAAACCCAACTGTCTTAAGAGAACTAAGGTCAGACTGGCTATCTCATGTACAATAGCAAAAGATCTGAAGGTCAGGATAGCAATCTGACAAAACCAGGAGGGAAAAATCCTAAAATGGATAAAGCTAGAAGCATGACTTCACTTGGTTCCAGGGTCCTTGCCCCACACCCCCACCAATTTAAAGGAAACACATACAAGAAGACTAGAACCTAATTCTTTTACTGTGTCAGGCCCAAACAGTGCACTCAACACAGAGCTGCTCATGGTATTGAGTGAATCTCCCACTTAGACTCACGCAGTCAACTCGTACGGAAGCTGCATGGCACGTGTGTTAGAGAGAATGATCCGATTGTAAGTGGCACTCATTTCAGACTAGCTTAAGTAAAAGAGGGTAACACACAGTTCATGAAATGAAAAAGTCAAGCAAAGAGAAAGTTTCAGGTATGGCTGGATCCAGGTTTCAAAAGTTGGTCAGTGGATATCAGATTTCTCCTCCATGTTTTGGTTCTTCTTTCATCTGGTTGGCTCCATTTCCAGGCAAATCCCTCACGTGGTAGCACCCAATATCTGTAGGCTTATATCCTCTCAACTTCAAGTCCATCAGAGACAGAGGCCCTCCTCTTCTCATAGTTCTTGCCTAAGTCCAGGTCTGAGTCTCACTGTAACTTGGATCCCATGCTCGTCCTAGAAGCACTCGCCCTGGACCAGGAGATTAAAGCACTCTGATTGGCTGTGCTGGATTCCACATCAGTCACCATTTATTCTCACCAAGACTTACTAAGTCACTAGCAAGTTTTTAAAAAGATGTCTTTTCAAGGTATAACCTTGGGGGGTCAGCCCATTTATACCACATGGGCAGAACTACATTCCTTTCCACAGGAGAAGCTTCCCCTAAGGAAATCCAGGCTTCTGCTACTGTAAACCACAGGTGTTATGCGTGGAGGTGATGAGAACTCAGAATCTTCCTGAGTAGCACCACCGAGGTGGTTAGAAAATTGACTCTTTGGGAAAAAAGGGTGGACGGGGGAGGGCTGTGATGCCCGCCTGAAGTCAGTTGCCTCAGTGCTTACCTGTGGAGGGAAGAGGAAATCGGCTGGGTGCCAACCAGGCTGAAGGCTCCTTATAAGTGCAGGGGTGAGGCCCTGCAGTAAAACGTGACCTGGTGCTGTGAGCTGAATGGTGGTCCCTAAAGATGGCAGTTCCTAATCCCTGGGACCTGTGAATGCTATATAGTTTTTGCAGGTGTGATTAAGCGAAGGATTTGGAGATGAGATTATTCCAGGTTTTCCTGATGGACCCTATGTGATATTACAGATGCCCTTATAAGAGATAGGCAGAGAGAAAGTTGACATGCATCAAATAAGAAGACACTCTTCTGCAGTGTGATGATGGAGGCAGAGGTTGGATTGATGCAGCCAAAAGTCCAGGAATTCTTGCAGCCATCAGGCGTTGCATGGGTTAAAGAACAGTTTCCCAAAGTCTCTGGAAGGACAGAGCCCAACAACTTGAATGTAACTTGTGATGCTGACTTTAGACTTCTGGTCTCCAGAACTGTGAGAGGACACATTGGCTTTCTTTTCAGCCCCCAAGTTTGTGGCAATTTATTATAGCTGCCACAAGACACTAATGTGGATGGTATGAGAGGAGTGTATCTTCAACAGGAAGGTTTAGGTGAGAAGAGAAAGAAGCAGCAGAACTTTGCTGGGAGAGAGGGACAGGGTGGACATGCTGTCAGTAGTGTTTCACCAGCATTTCGAGAGTCAGATTGAAGGACTGAATCATCCTTCTACTCCCACTGGTGGTCAGAGTGCAGGACTGGCTTCAAGACCGACCCAGTATGTGACATTGTCTGTTCTTACAGTTGGAATAAGGAGGCATCTTACTGACTAAAGGCAAGCTTGGGCCAAGGAGCCAAAATGCCTCTGACACATAGTGTCCAGAAGACTTGGATTCTTAGTTTCCTCCTCTCCCCAAGAGGAGAAATATTCTCAACCCTCCGGATGGGTTTAATCCTCTTAATGGGTTGCCTTTCTTTCATCATCCTGGGAAAAGAGAGAGACTTTATGACCAAGAGGCATAGTATTAATGAAGGCAGCTGATATTTACTGGATAGTCACACCATGCAAAGTACTGTACAGTCGTTTAATCCTCACCGCAGCCCCATGACGTTCACCTATTTGGCAGATGAGGAGATTGAGGCACAGAGAAAGTGAGCACCTAGTCTAAAGTCACACAGCTAGTATGCAGTAGAACCAGGCTCCAAACCCATGTGGGCTGACCTCTAAGCCCACACTCTTAGCCCCAGGCCACAATGCTCAGGATGGCATTAACCCCACTCACCCCCCACCCCCACCCCCAGCTCATTCCTGGGGGGCCTCAGCCAGAGATTTGCCAGATATTGCTTTTTTTGCTGGCTTCTCATTCTACATGCTGCTACTTTTTAGCCATGTTACTGATGAGAAAACAGCTTAGTAAAATCAATGGTTTTAAATTATACCTTTATGTAGCAAGGATACAAAACAAACTACAAAACAGAAATACTTTCCCAGTGACAAAAAAATCAATCTCACTGATGCTACTGTTCCTTGAGCCTGCCTCCACCACGGCCACCCCTCCCCCGTCCCCATCCCCCCCTAGTCCTTAAGACTTTCTCTGCTCTTGCATCTGCCGGCTTTGTGCAGACTTTCTTCAGGTTTCTTGCTCGGGAGACTCGTTTTATCTAAAAGGTCAATTCTTTCAGCGGGGCACCAAGCAGAATTGAATATAATTATCCCAATCTCTACCGTGTAGAATTCATGCTTGAATTCATTCAAAAAATAGCATGCAGTATAATTAACTCAGAGTCCAACCAAATCTATTGAGAAAGCCTCAGGTATCATACAGTTCCACTTACAATAGAACATTTTCATTTAAGGACATTGTACGTATTAACCCAAGTCAGCATCCAATTACTCTGAATAAGTGAATTCTCTGTTCCAGGAATGTAATTTGAAAATGTTGTCATGCAATCTGAGGCAAAAGGTCCTTTTTCATTAATCTAACTCTCATTAAAGTGGAAGCCTGCAGGTTATTTCAAATCCATTAGTTTTAAATACAGGTGATTACAATTCTATTGCACGTAAGACAACAGAAGTGTCTATCAAGAAATATTGGGACGTTTTGAGGGATGGGACTGGTTGGAGGTTTTGCTGTCACTGCTGAGCATGAAATTTACCAGCTGATGGAAAGGGAGACTGTTCTAACCCCCTTAGGGCATGCATAGTCCATTGTATGAACCCAAAAGGTGAAACTACATGTGGGAAAGAGCTTGTGTTGGTCCTGCTCTCCCACAATTATCAGTTGTGTGTATTTCCGATCCACTTAGCTTTGGAAGGTCGGTGAAATTAACACTCACAGTATTAATTCTTTAAGAGGCTGGCAGTCTTTGGACACATGGCTTCATCTGCCTAGCTTCCCCTCCCCTGCCTCTGTTTACTAATCCTTCAGATCACTGACTCAAGGCCCCTTCTCCCAGGCAGCCTTCCCTGACTACCCAGCTAGAAGTGATAGGCTTTTGCCTTGAACCCTGTGCAAATGACTCCTTCGATATTTGCCATCTGCCCCTCAGCCTTTTGAGCTTTTCAAATTTGATTCAATTCAATAAATATTTCTTGAGAAGAGCGAATGTCAGGCACTGGACTAGTTGCTAGAGATTCAGTGGCCAGGGTCACAGCCCTCGTCCTCCAGAAACTCACATTCTAGTGAGTGAGGGTGTGGGGACAGAGGGGACAGCAGCAGACACTGAGTGCCCATGAGCATTATGATACAGGACTTGCAGGGGCAGGTGGAAACCCAAAGGAGAAGCTCCCAACTTGAACTTCATATCGTTTCTTTACCTAAAACCCTCAGATGGCTTCCTCTTAGATATGGAACAGAATCCACACCTCCAAGAAGGCCTCCAAGTTTCCAAGATGATCTGGCCCCTCTACTCCCCTCCCACCTCCATATCTTCACACTATTCTCCCTCTCCAGCCACACTGGCTTCTTTGAGTGCTCTAAACATTCTCAACCCTTTGCTGCCTCCGTGCTTTTGCACAAGCTATCCTCGTTCTGTCTATGCACTTCACTCCTAAATTCTTCAACTCACTCTTCCCTTCTTATCCTGTAGCTCTCAGCTCAACTGTCACTGCCTCTTGGAAGTTCCCTGAAGTATACATTCTAAAGTCACTTGTAAGCCTGAAATGTGTTCAGTTATTTCTTTCGAAACACTTTTTGTTCAATTGCTAAGTCACGTCCAACTCTTTGTGACCTCATGGGCTGTAGAACGCCAGGCTCCTCTGTCCTCCACCATCTCCCAGGATTT
Organism: Odocoileus virginianus; assembly: GCF_023699985.2. Lineage (NCBI taxonomy): Eukaryota > Metazoa > Chordata > Mammalia > Artiodactyla > Cervidae > Odocoileus > Odocoileus virginianus. The sequence goes on along the minus strand of NC_069693.1, from coordinate 40,668,705 downwards.
GCTCAAACTCCTGTCCATTGAGTTAGTGGTGCTATCTAACCATCAAACCCTCTAGTCACCTGAAATATTAAGTATCTGTTGAGCGTTATCTCTGTCCCTCCTTAGAATATAAATTACTGGAAGGCAAGGACATGGTCAATTTTAATTATCATGAAATCTACTGCACCTGGCCCAGAGCCTGGCCTAGAGCGAGCACTCAATAATATTTGCTGGAAGGAAAAGAATGAATAAATGACTTGGGGATAATTAAAACTGAGACTTTAGAAATTTCCTGTCAAAAGATAATGGAAGAGGAGGGATGTCTTATTTTCAAATTGGATCATAACTTTGGGTGGGCTTCTTCATTTGTGACTCACAAGAGTCATGTCCTCTGTATCAAAGATAAACCATATATTTCTGTCGTTAGATTCACATTTTTCAGCAGTGTCCTGGTGAACCCAAAACTGTTGTAATTGCACTGAGGCTGAATCTGGCAGAAGGAGTCCTCAGGGCTTGCTTGTATCTCTTCTGGGTGAGCAAAATAACACAACTGAACACAGGGTGGAATTTCCACTCCCAAACCCTCTTAACTGTCTCCACTGCTTCAAGCTTCCCTACCTACAGGCCAACTGGAAAGACTTTTCTCTTAAATAAGTTCTGTGCACTCAATATCTATCCCTAAGCTATTTTGGGTGGCTGCTGGGTGCAAAGTCTAGGGCTGGGGAACTGGGGAACTAAAAACTACTATCTCAGCATTGGAGAGACTTACACTTGCTTTGAGAAAATAAATCTTTCCCAGAGCAGTGGGAAACCTTTTCAGGTGTGAAAGTTCATTTACATCCATCGCTTCTTTTAATATCCCAAAGAAGCCTTCCAAAGTCAAAGCACAATTACAGAAAAAAATTTAACAGGCTTCAGATAAGGGAATGGCTTGCTAGAAGTCATATATGGAGGAAGAGAAAAAACTCAAACATTATGGTCAACATTATTTCACCAGTTTTGGCCACCCCTCAAATAACCACAGAATAAATGAAAGAAAATTGATCCTGTTGGAAACTCTCCTAGAATCCCCTGGGACATGCGAGGTCAGGTAGAGGTGGCTATGTTTGAAAGACTGACCATCATGGACGTAGCCCAAGGGTCCCCTGGGATGGTCCCCTGACCATCACCCTTTGAAAAAGTTGTTCAGCAACAATAATTTCTATCACTTCAAACTTTTCATCCCAACCATTTCCCACTTCTGAGGACACTTCAAGGATCACCACTTCCTTGAAGGTTTACACAAATATACTTCTAGATCTTTTCCCTCCATACAGTGACCACCAAACAATCCTGCAATTATTAGATACCATCTTGTGCAGTTCTCTAATGGCTTCACGGGTTGTCTTATCTCTCCAACTACACTGAAAAGAACTTGGGCAGGAACAATGCCTAATAATACTAATTACAAGATAATAATCTCTTTTATGTAGCCATACTTTCAAGTTTACAAAACAGGTTCACATCCTCACTGGACCCCAGGGAGGCTGGCAGCACCAGTGCTATGATTATTCATGTGTGACAGATGAGGAAACTGAGGCAGGGAAGATCCAGAGACTTGTCTGAGATGGCACAGGCCATCCAAGGGGATGAATGGTTTGAATCAAACTGGGACTTAAAGCTGGTTTCTCTGGTTCCAAGATTCTTTTACCACATTATCCAAAATCTCCTCTCTTTGGCCAAAATTCTGGCATTTTCAACTTCCCCTTTCTTTTCTCAATCAATCTTTCCACTTTTTCCACATTGAGCACTGAGTTTCTTGGGGCTCTTAAGCCAACCTAGATGTTGTGCACCCAAAAGTAACAGCCTCAGAGAAAGGATTTTTTTTCGTTTAAAAAGTAGTACATGAATCAATGAAAATAACAGGCTCACTTTTATGGTAGCTGTTTGTCTTGGGTTCTTACAACTAAGCCTGTCAAGTGTTGATGGGCATCCAAGACCTTTATGAGCTCCAAGCCCATATGTTCTAGTCTTCATTCATGACCAAGAAATAGACCTTGCATTGACTTTAGACACTGGCTAGTCTGACTGGAGCTTGGGGATGGGCTTGGGGTCTTAGGCTACCTAAAGGGGAGACAACTCCCAAGGAGGGATTTACCTGCTGATCACAGGATGGCTTAAATATCTCTAGTCCCTTTCCACCTCATCCTCTTTCAGTAAAGAGAGTAAGCTAGCTAGCTCCCTGGAAGATCTTACAGGATCTTGGCCAAGAAAACAAATTGAGGGAATTCCCTGGTGACCCAGTGGTTAGGGTTCCACACTTCCACTGCACGGCACATAGGTTCAGTTCCTGGTCAGGAGCTAATATTCTGCTTGTTTTGCATGGCCACAGCCAAAGGGAAAAAAAGAAAAAGGAAAATGAGTCTAGACCGCTCTGAGTTCAGAGATATCTTAGAAAAGGGAATGTGATGAGAAAAAGGCAGCAGAATTATTCTCCAAAGCTATTTTTGTAAGTGACATGTAGGCATCCCAGCCTGGTGCCTGAAACATACATCACAAACAATATCCATGGACACACAGATGGTTTTCCAGAAGCAACATGCGACCTTAGGTGAACTAGGTATAATGTGACATCCCCACACCCACTCTTTGAAATGCCCAGCATGCAAATAAGTGGCATCTGTGTATGCACAGACTTGAATAGCTCTAATGTGTGAGAATTATTAGCAAACGTTGGCTTTTTAACTATTAAAGTTTAAAAACAAACAAAACCCGCTTGTCTCACACCTTCAACTGATTACTGCATAAAATATGTCACGGTACTGGGCTGCCAATTTTTTTTTAATCTGCCCATTTCCTTCCTCCTCCCCCTACTGCCCCAGTTCTCCTATCATTTTAGACAGATCCAGGAAAGAAAAGCTCCAGAGGAGAAGCGCCAACAACCTACACTAAAATTACACGTGCATGTGTGTGCATGCGCGAGCACACACACAAGGATCTTGATGCTGTTTAGTATTTTTTAAACACTTCTTTCCATTCCAGTTCCTGTGATAAGTGTGTTTTTTCATTAGCTTATGTAATCCTCTGATATTAAAATCAGCCCCTAAACAATTCAGAGCTTCTTATAACACTTAACCAACCCAAACCAAGCTTTCAGTTTTCCATCTTAGAACAATCCTCGGGACCTCTTACCGACCTCGAGGTCTGGCTTCCCTTTGTTCTTCTGAACTGAGCCAGTGACTTCTGCTTTCTAAAGGGGACATTTGAATTTCTTTTCAAATGTATATCTGACCTCATTTACTGCGACTCCCCTGATTTTCAAAATGTTCGTTTGAATGTCTTTTCAAATGAAATAGCCTTTTGAAGTTTGTTTACTTGTGAATGCTTTTCCTCTGGATTCCAAAGTATTCTGGAAGCAGTGGGGGAGGTGGAGGATATCGTATTTATATATTGCTTTTATGTCTAAAATTCCTTTTATTTATGTATAAACACCTGTATTACTGGATTAAGTATTATGCACCAGGTATTATGTGTAAATAATTTATACCTAAAAGAGAACCAGTAAGATGGATATGTCAAGAACGGAGGTGGAAAAGTCCCCCAGCTCAACTTGAGGGCCCTTATTTCTTCCTGCCTACATATTTTGAGTAAATGTGAAAAGCCATACTTCAAGTCTAGACATTTTCCCACAATATCTCATGACATTTTTTGAGAAATGTACTGTAATTATCCTTGTTTACCACTGGGATTTGGAGATTAAAAAAATGCACCCAAAGTCACATGGCTACCAAAGGGAGAAACTGATGTTTACACCCAAGGCTGATTCTTCTGTAAATTTTCTATGCAACATTGATCTACAGAAAGCTTTTGTCTTCTTGTAGTTGTTTTGTTTGAGGTCACGTGTGTGACTGTTTGGGCCTTAGTCTCACTTTAAGGGACTATTTTCCCTCAGGTACCTCCCACATCCATCCTCTGCTTTGCTCTGCATGACTGGCCTGGCTTCCATCTCTCTTGGTTTACAGCCAATGGAGGTAGGTGCCCAGGGCAGCGGCTGATTCTCTTCTATATTCCCAGATCCCATCTGAGAGCTTCTACCTTAGACTCAGGCCCTTTGCCTCCTCCCTCCGACCCTTCATCCTAGAGACGATGATGCCTGTGTGCACACACACTCAGTCGCTCAATTGTGTTCACTCTTTGCGACCCCACGGACTGTAGCCCACCAGGCTCCTCTGTCCATGGGATTTCTCATGCAAGAATACTGGAGGGGGTTGCCATTTCCTTCTCCAGGGGATCTTTCCAACCCAGGGATAGAACCTGCATTTCCTGCATCTCCTGTACTGGCAGATGGATTCTTTATCACTAAACCACCTGGGAAGCCCAGAGATGATGGTGGATTGATGCAATTTCTAATCTCTGATTGGCTACTGTCCCTTCCAGCTTCTCAGCTCTTTTACCACCTGTCTAACCAATCCTCTATATTAGATTCTTCCCTTTTACAATATTTAGACTGGGTTCTGCCTTCCTGGCCTGAAGTCGACTGATACAGAGAAGAACGCACATGAGATCATTTAAGAAAAACACAAGAACAATCACATTAAAATGGTGCAGAGCTGATTATGCTTAGTGACTGCGTCTCTCTATTGCAAGGTAGGACATCACCAAGAATGAATGTAGACTGGGAGAAAACACTCCCTGTGTGGGCAGAGCTGAAGATAAAACATGTCAGTGCCTTTCAGCAAGTGGCATTTTCAGCTTCTTTGAAGGGTGACAATGATGGATAGAGCCCCATGGATTCTGCTCCCTGAAGGAACCCTAGTGGTTCCTTTACTTGTCTCACAAAGGAGAGCAAGACCTGACACAAATTTGTTACCTCTATCAGACAAATGTTATTGCTGTTTAGTCGATAAGTCACGTACAACTCTTTGTGACCCTATGAACTGCAGCACGCCAGGCTTCCGTGTCCTTCACTATCTCCCAAACTTTGCTCAACCTCATGTCCTTTAAGTCAATGATACCATCCAACATCTCATCCTCATCTTACCTGCTTCTCCTCCTGCCCTCAATCTTTCCCAGCATCAGGGTCTATTCCAATGAGTCGGCTCTTCGCATTAAGTGGCCAGAGTATTGGAGCTTCAGCTTCAACATCAGTCCTTCCAATGAATATTCAGGGCTGATTTCCTTTAGAATTGACTGCTGTGATCTCCTTGCAGTCCAAGGGACTCTCAAGAGTCTTCTTGAGCAACAGGTTCAAAAGCACCAATTCTTTGGTGCCCAGCTTTCTTTATGATCCAACTCTCACATCCATATATGACTACTGGAAAAACCATAGCTTTGACTAGATCGACCTTTGTCGGTAAAGTGATGTCTCTGCTTTTTAATATGCTCTCTAGGTTTGTCATAGTTTTTCTTCCAAGGAGCAAGCATCTTTTAATTTCATGGCTGCAGTCAATGCAGACAAATGTAGTGGCTTTAAACCTGAATCTCATGAGTACATACCTGATTTGGAGCTACCCACCCTTGCTCTATCTTTCTCCGTGATTCCGGTCCTGTTCAATCCACAACATGAAGGGGGGAAAAAGAAGGATCTATGGGGCATTACTGGGAGGTGCATGTTTCATCTGGAACTACTGCAAAGACAAAGGACAAAATCCATTGTCTTTCCTGAGGCACCTCCCAAAAAACACACTTTTGCTTTTCTTGCCAAGGAAGCCCCTGGGAGACATATATGCCTGAATATGGTATAAGTGAATTACAGTAGCAAATATTCACTAGAGACATTAGTTCCAACTTGGTTTCCAAATTGTCCATATTGTAGCCAAAATCTCAAACCTGGCAATAGTGCATGTTAGTCAGGAATCTTCAGAAAAACAAACTTTAGTGTATATATATATATATATATATATGTACACACACACATATATATATGTACACATACACACATATATATGTGTACACACACACACAGAGCTTTATTGTAAGGAATTGGCTCACACAATTATGGAAGCCGGCAAGCCCAAAATCTGCAGGGTCGCTGTCTCAGTTTGAGTCCAAAGGCTGGAACCTGCTGAAGAACCAGGAAGAACTGATGTTTCAGTTCAAAAAGGAACAGTTTTGATCAGGCCGGGAAAAGTAAATGGTCATCATTTTGAAGGCCATAGGGTGAGAAAATTCCCTCTTACCTTTTGTCTTAGTCTGACCTTCCACTAACTGGATAAAGCCCTGCCTACATTAAGGAGGGCAATCTGCTTTACTCAGTCTACTGATTTAAATGTTAATCTCATCTGAAACACCCTCACAGAGACACCCAGATAATGTTTGACCAAATATCTGGGTACCCTTTGGTATATACAATTCATCCTTACAGCAGGTAAGAAGTTCTGCAAAATATAAAGGTTAGAATGACAAGGATTCTTCCACTTATGTGAAGTACCTAGACTATAGTCAGATTCATAGAGACAGAAAGTAGAATGGCAGTTTCTGAGGGCTGGGGAGAGGGGAAAATGAGCAGTTCTTTTTAATGGGTATAGAGTTTGTCTGGGGTGATTAAAAAGCTCTGGAGTTAGGGGTGATGGTGGTACAATAAGGTGATGATGCATAATGCCACTGAAATGTGTGCTTAAAAATGGCTAAAATGATCAATTTTATGTTAGAATATTTGACCATGATCATATTTAAAAAACAACTAAAAACATTAACAAAATATTACTTAGATAATGGGGTTATTGCTGTTTTTTAAGTAAATTAATAGATATATTCTAGTAATTTTGCAGTTAAATAAACAAAGATTGTTTCAGTTATCTATTGTTCCCTAACAAATCACACCAAAGCTTAGTGATTTAAAACATTTTTATTATCATTACTATTACTATTATTATTTTTTTATTATTCTGTTCTCACTTGAGATCTCTCACACAGAAGAAGTCAGACAGTGGCTGAGGCTGCAAAACCTAAGACAGCTTCTATCCCATGCCTGGCACGTGGGCAAAGATGCCTGGTAGGCTAGGACTCTGATCTCTCCACGCATTCTCTCCATGGGGCCAGCTTGGGCTTCCTTACATGGTGGTTGGACCCCAAGAATGAACTCTGCCTTGTCACTTCTGTCATAGTCTAGGGTTAAAGCAGTCAGAGGCAGTCGTCTTTCAAGGGGCAGGAAAATAGACACCACTTCTCAACGGGGAGAAGGGTACCACATTTAATCCACCACAAGGTGAGGGAGGCACGCAGACAGCAAGAGCTTCCTTTCTCAGTTTTCATTCCTTGCTGGTGGTGTTGTTCAGTCGCTCAGCTGTGTCTGACTATTCGCAATCCCATGGACTGCAGCACACCAGGCTTCCCTGTCCTTCACCATCCCCTGAAGCTTGCTCAGACTCATGTCCAGTTGAGTCAGTGATGCCATCCAACCATTTCCTCCTCTGTCATCCCCTTCTCCTCCCACCTTCAATCTTTCCCAGCATCAGGGTCTTTCCAATGAGTCAGTTCTTTGCATCAGGTGGCCAAAGTATTGGAGTTTCAGCTTTAGCATCAGTCCTTCCAATGAATATTCAGAACTGATTTCCTTCAGGATTGATTGGTCGGATCTCCTTGTAGTCCAAGGGACGTTCAAGAGTCTTCTCCAACACCACAGTTCAAAAGCATCAGTTCTTTGGCACTCGGCCTCCTTTATGGTCCAACTCTCACATCCATACATGACTACTGGAAAAACCATAGCTTTTCTTCATTCCTAGTCATCAATTCTAAGAAAACATTACTTAGGAAAACTGCATTAACCAGAATATTATTATTTCAGGCTTGACACATGAGAAGCTCTTGTGATCCCATAGGAATGGGGATGGGTTTTCTGGCAAATCAAATCCTCCACTAGGTAGAGTATCAAAGCACCCCACCACACACCACACATAAATGCAATGTTCAAAGGCTTGGTTTAGATCCCATCTATTTAATGCTAAAACTGCAGAAATTCATTTCAACTTTCTGAGATGACTCAGAAGGCTGTAGCATGGGGGAGGGGTCACCACCAGTAGCATCCATTATCATTTCGCTGGTCCTGCACCCCAGGCCTGGTTGACAGAATGCCAAAAAGATAAACCGCTTTTACTGTAATTCCCAGCCTGAAAAAAAGGGATTTACTAAGCAAATTAAGAGGGTGAAGAAACTTGCAAGGGGTGACATTTAGCGTACTCACCAAACTTTTCAAGCACTTTAGAAGCACAATTTACATACAATTACAGGAAGGCTTCATTTATCCACCCTTGTCAGAGGAGGAGCAGTTTCACAGAAGTGGATTTTTCAGATAATGGTTGCTTCCCCCTAGAGGCACCAAGCCATCCTATCCAGACCGGACTGAACTCTTCCCAGATGTACTGCAAACCTCCCAAAGCCTCTGCATGATGTACACACAGCATATGGCTCACCTCTTTGGCATGAGTAGAAGTTCCCATGACTACCTGTTATGGTTGTTGTTTAGTCACCAAGTCCTGTCTGACCCTTTTGCGACCCCATGGATTGTAGTCCGCAAGGCTCCTCTGTCCATGGGATTTCCCAGACAAGAGTACTGGACTGGGTTGCCATTTCCTTCTGCAGAGGATCTTCCTGACCCAGGGAGTGAATCCACATCTCCTACATTGGCAAGTGGGTGCTTTACCATGGAAACCACCAGGGAAGCTCACTCCTTTGCAGGTCTCTAAAATGATAATGCACCTGAAGTTACCCATTCACCACGTGGCTGCCTTCTATCATTCAGACCATGTTTATTGACCCTCTACTTCTGCCAGGTGCTGTTTTCATTGTTCTTTTAATCTCCTTTTTCCTGACATCTGGTACAAAGAGTGGAGATAGCTTACTGCTATTTCACCAGTCTGTTTTGTTTTACTGAATTTTTAAAATCAAAATATAGTTCTTTTACAATGTGTGTTAGTTTCAAGTGTCCAGCAAAGTAACTTGGTTTTATATATAGGTTTCCCTGGTGGCTCAGACGGTAAAGAATCTGCCTTCAATGCAGAAGACATAAGAGACGCAGGCTGGATCCCTGGGCCAGGAAGATCCCCTGGAGAAGGAAATGGCAATCCACTTCAGTATGCTTGCCTGGAGAATCTCATGGACAGAGGAGCCTGGTGGGCTACAGTCCATGGGGTGGCAAAGAGTTGAACATGACTGAAGCTACTTAGCATGCACACACAGAGGCATAAAATAGGTGAAAACAACCAGGGCCTAATGTATACCACAGGGAGCTCCATTCAGTATCTTATAATAACCTATAATAAAACAGACTCTGAAAAAGAGTCTTTTATGTATGTGAACATATATATTTATATGAAATGAAAGTGTTAGTTGCTCAGTCATTTCTGACTCTTCGTGACTCCATGGACTGTAGCATGCCAGGCTCACTTGTCCATGGAATTCTCCAGAAAAGAATATTGGAGTAGGTTGCCATGCCCTCCTCCAGGGGAGATTCCCAACCCAGGGCTCGAACCTGGGTGTCTTATGTGTCCTGCATTGGCAGATAGGTTCCTTACCACTAGCAACACCTGGGACACCCATTTTATATATAGTAGTGTGTATATATTAATCCCAAGCTCCATTAAATCTCAAATCCCCTTACTCATTCTTCACCTCCCAGAACTTCTCCCTACTCATATGTTTGGTATCTATTCTTTTATATAAGTGTCTTTGTAAAATGCATAATGCTGCCTTATTTGTCTATATTCTAAATTAATATAAATGGTATCATGCTATAGAACCATCTGCTACCCACTTTCCCCATTAAACTCCTTGTCTCTAAGATAGACTTATCCTTCTTCTAAATGTTGCTTTGTATTCCATCTATATCCACATTTTATCTGGTGGATGGCTCTGGGGTTAGATACCAAGTCACCTCCAACTTTCTGCCTCAGAATCTGCACTGCGACGAACATCCCTGTATACCTACCCCTGAGGAAGAGTTCTTCTGGGGGTGAGACCATGCTGAGATGACAAGATTTCTAGGTTTACACATACTCAGTTCATAAGAGCTACCCAAGTCCTCGTCAAAGAAGTTGTGCTAATTTATATGACATCATTGACTCAATGGACTTGAGTCTGAGCAAACTCCGGGAGATGGTGAAGGACAGGGAAGCCTGGGATGCTGCAGCTCATGGGATCACAACGAGTCAGACACGACTAAGCAATTGAGCAACAAGCAGTTCATGAAGAGTCCTTTATGCTCACATCATCAACAACCCAGGATATTGTTTAATTAAAAAAAAAAATCCAACCCGATGAGGATAAAATGGTACCTACTTGTTTAACTTTTCATCTTGCCAAGTATGAGACTTTCCACCTCTCCATAGGCACTGTAGCCGTGGTGGATCGCCTAGTCATTTTCCCCTCCAAATCTGTCACCCCCCCATAGACTATCTTTGGTGACCTTCAGCAAACTGAGAGGCTTCATTTTGATGTAGTAAATGCATTCCTTCCTCTTTTCTGTGGTTCTATTCTCTTTTCCCCTAATCTCACCTGTCCCTTTCAAGCCCTCTCCATATTTTTTCCCCTAATCCCCCACCAAACATAATTGCACACCTGGCCATATTTCAGGCTTTCTCTCTGCCTGGCATGCCCTTTTCTCATGTGTTCTGCCGGCAAATTCCTACTTACCCCTTCAGCAAGATTCTTGCCTTTTACTTCAAGTTCACACATCGCCTTGCTTGCATTTCTGTTTAACTCCCATTGCAGCTCTTGATCTTGTAAAGGTAGGCATGGTGATCTCCATCTCTCCCCATAAGATGGGAAGCTCCTTGAAGGCAGGGCTTGAACTCCGCCCGACTTTCCTTTCCTGGGATGAGCAGCACAGATAGGGAGATAACAGGTAGTCAGTAGGTATCTAGCAAACAAATTAAATAGATCTTTTAAAAAAGTATACAGCTAAAAAGTTAGCTAATCTCTAGCCAGCATCCATATGATCTACTGAAATAAGCCGAAAATGAAAGAAAGCTCCAATGTCAAGCCCAGCTAGAATCTTTCCTTGCAGAGGAAGTGAAAGCTCTATAGAAGGAATTAATTCAGCAAATCCAAGGCTCTGGACTGAACTGGTTTCTATAGGACAGGGGTAGATGTGAGAGGAGAAAAGGGGGAGTAGGGAAGATGGTAGAACTCACCTCTGCTGGGCAAGGATGTCTAGATCATCCCATTCCACAAGGGTGCACCTTTTGTGCCCTGGTTATTTATTGCTGCATAATCAACCATCACAAAATAGTGCTGACAGCAATGGCAGTGATGTATTGTCATCTCTTCCAGTTCTGGGGTTGACTGGGCTCCCATGGCCAGTTTTGCTTCAGGGGTAGGTGGGTGGGCAAGCGTTACAGTCACACGGTGACTGTAGCTGAAAGCATCTTCTTTGTCTGGTATGTGGGCTTGGCCAGCTAAGGGCTGGAAAACTGTGTCCCTAGAACAACTCTCAAGGTGATCTCTCCTTAGAGTCTACAGCATGAGGCCTTAAGGACAGCCAGAGTTCTTACTCAGCAGCTCAGGGCTCCAAAGGGGTCTGAGGAGGTAGAGAAGAAGAGCAAGGGAGCCAGGAGAAAGCTCTTCATCTTTTATGATGGAGCCTTGAATTCATGGAGCATCACTCCCACCATATTCTGTTCATTGAGGCAGTCAAAGGCCTGCCCAGGGCCATGGGGAGGGGAAGCAGACCCCACATTTTGATGGCGACAAGCAAAATTTGGAAAGACCATATGGAAATTAAAATATGACTGAGGCCATTCTTGGAAAATAATAATCGACCATAACTTGCATCTATTTAAGCCAAAAACCAGGCTGAAAGTCCAACATCTGTATCTCAGAGCCTCAGTCACTCCATCTGTACAGTGAATGAGTTGGGTCACAACACTGGTTCTAGCAACTTTTATTTAACACATCTTTTTTTTTTAATGAAGCAAAGATGAATATTTTATTGATAAAGGATACAATACAATTCACAAAGAAGATAGACATCATAAACCATTAAACACCTAAGAACAAAGACACAAAGATACATAAAGCTTTTACTTCATGTATTTATGTATTTTCTTCTGATTTTTATCAGAAGAAATATAAGAGAAAAGAAAAGAACATACAGTGAGATATACTAATATTTCTCTTTGAATATTTTATCAAGCACAGAAAAAATAAGAATAGGAGCATCTTGAATGATGTCATTAATAATTTAAATATGATAATTTATATTTAATTAATTTATATTAATCCTATCCTACACAAATATATTTAAAATTTTGTATCTCATATGTTGTTATTAGATGTCCTTAACACATGTTTTTTGAAACTCAAAATATAGAGCAAGAAAAAACAAAGTTGTTTCTTTGGAATAAAGTTAACACAAAGCCCCATCCCTGTAGCAGCCTGTTTCCACAACAAGGCTCTAAGCTCCCTTTCAGCTGGCATTTTCTCTACTTTGACAATTGCCTACCTTCCAGGTAGAACCCAGGTCCCAGGAAGGATCGGGCTTCTTCTCTGACTCCCCCACTGCCTCTAAAGATCAGAAACCCTCCTTCTGCCGCCACTGCCATGACCAGCCTGCAAGCTGATTGATTTGACCCAACAGAGATAGATTGGTGAAATCACCCTCGCAATAGGTGCCGGAGAGTAATGGTACCCAGGAGGGACAGGTAAGCAGAAAGGGAACAAACCCAGGCAATTTCCAGACATCTCTGCTGCCCATTACTTTGTTCACTTAAATAAACAAATAACCCCCAGGCAATCAGCAGCCAGAACCTCAGCCGCTGCAGGAATGATTTCCTTTCACTAGACGCAGAGAGGAATCAATGCCCCTTAATCGCACCACCACGCGCCCCGAACAGCACACCACGCTCCCAGCCAGCACTCCGTTTCTGGGCCTCGGCTCCACACAGGCGGATGTGAAGCTCCTGTGTCCCATCTGCACCCTCCTAAAGCATGGAGGAGAGGAACCCAGTCCCTTCCCACAAGTCTGGGGGATCTCGGGGAGAAAAGGAAGCAGATACAGCCCAGGGTGCCTGAAATGGAGGCAGAAGTGAAGTGTGAAAGGGCTCCTGGGAGTGGGACCGTCCATGAGAACACACAGTGAGCATCTTCCATCACCTCTCATCTGCTGCCTGGAGCCAGCAGCGGACTGGGGTGTGGGTGGTGGTGGCGGGGCATAAAGAAATACCAGGTCCATCCACAAGTAGTCTCTGTGTCAACCTCGAGAGTTTGAGAGTCCACTCTGTGATTCTTGCATGTGTCTGGGAACTACTGCTAGGGAGATTGTGGACACAGTTCTCCTTTTCCTACTAAATGGATTCCATGGGGGCCAAAATCATGTTGACCCTTGGGCCAGATGACCAGGGAGTGGCCCCTTTTGACAGGCCAGAAACCACCTTCTCTCACTTTGGCTATGTTCCCAACTCCAACTCCCTTACCCATGGGCCCAGCCTGAGGCTTGGGGGAATTTTTAGGGGTCCCACCTTCCCAGACTTGACTTACGGGACTGTGGCACCATCTCGGATTATGAATTCTGTGAGCAACTCAGCATCACTGTCAGTGTCCATTTCTGAGATGTCCATGAAGAAAGTCCCACAGATAATTCTGTCTTATTTCCCACAGCAGGAGAACATGACCGTCTAACTCAGTAAATCTCAAATATCTGTCATTTCATATTACTACCATGACTTCAGCCTGAGCCTACATTTTATTTAATTTTTTTCTTTAGATAGGCTCACTTTCATAGAAAAAAAGAGAACACATTTATTTTTAAAGAAAACTTTTTATCACCTCCCTGCCCAGACTGGAAAATCGATATTGCAGGCCATAAATAGACCATGACTATAAAAATAAGCACAATGGGAGTTCATGGTGGATTAAACACAAATGCTTTCCTCTGCTTGTCACCGAAAACCTAACAAAATGACAGTTAGGGAAAAAGAAAACGAAAAGACATAAAGTCACAGGACTGAAAGAGAACAGGAGAGGAAGACAGCAAATGACAGGTTTCAAGCAAATTTTGGGGATGAGTGAGAAAATGGATCAAGAAGAATTGACATCTAGGTCTGAGAGAAAGGAAGCAGAGAGATAAGCTGCCCTGAGTAGCAGTGCCTGGAAAGTCTCCAGAAAAGGCTGGAGCTCAGGTATGGCTAACACTAGCAGAATTAATGGAAAGCCTGAATTAGAATCTGTCAGATCCCTAGATTTCTTCTCCCACCAATTCCTTGCCAGGCATCACTTCTAGCAGAAGATGGGAAGTTTGTTATTTGGGGAAGATGATTACGAAATGAGTTCTTCCATCATTAAAAGAATGTTACAAAGCACATTCTAAAAGTTGAAAATGCAACTAACAACAAAGACAAATCCTTAGTATTTTATGACCCGGGAAGTACACGGTCCTTGGGCAATGGGTCTGCATGCACTAAAATGGTAAGCCTGGGGGATGCTGTGGGCATTGCAGCTTCTGCAATACTCAAGTCATAAAAGAGATTACATCCATGAAATAGGAACACAAGAGTGTAAAAAGGGACCCCCAAAGAGCAAGAGATGGGGCAAAAAGTTGAAGAACAGCAGATAAAGGATAAAAAACAGGTGCATTGCTACAGGTCTGCTATCTGAATAATAGACCTTCTACAGTCAAAATAAATAGAGGATGCAGAGGGGAGGAAATTATCAAAGAAATAATACAAGAAAATTTCCCAGAAACTAAAGGCTTTAGTTTTCAGATTCAGTGGGCCCCACTGAGCGTCCAATAGAATGAACAACCAACTACACCAAAGAATATCATCATGAAATTTCAGAGTGACAGGAATAGGAAAAAAACCCTAGGATATTGAACCATAGGTCTTGGAATCACTCAACATCCTATGGCAAAACATGATGAAAAAGAAAACAAAAATAATGCATATATTGTATAATGGACACTTTGCTGTACAAAAGAAATTGACACAGCATTGTGAACCAACTATACTTCAATTAAAAAAAAAAGAAAAGAAAAAGAAACAAAGAAAAGCCTAAACTCTTCCACAGGGGAAAAAGAAACAAAACAACAGAAAAACCAGGTCACATATATTAAGGAATTGGGAATGGATGAGGCAATGGACTTTTCCTTTGCAACACTAGAAGCCAATGGAATAATACTTTTAGAATTCTGAAAGAAAATTACTTCAGTGCTTGAATTTTATACACAGCCAAACTATCAATCAAAGGAAAGGGGATAATAAACACTTTTTTTTAAAGGGATGTCAGATCAAATGTCAAAAATGTGCACTCTTTCTCAGGAACATACCAGAGGGTGTGCTCCATCAAAACAAGGTAGTACATCAAGAAAGATGAAGACATGAGATCCGGGGCAGAGGCGCTCAGGCACAGGTCAGGGGCAAGGAAAGTCCCTGGTGACAGCTGTGTTGTAGGCCTAGGGAGCAAGGCGATCAGATCGGGCAGGAGAGTGGCTGGCTCCAGGAGGGATGTCTCCAGGAAAAATGAAACTGACAGATTAACTGACAGGTGTGGCCAGGTGTAAAATTGGATTGAGAGCCTTTGTACAGAGCTACTGGAGGATGTGGGAAGAGTCACCCAGATATTTTAAGAAAGCCAAGCCAAAGCCAAGAAAGGATGACATCCTCTAAGACACTATCAGACCAAGCTGTGAATACTCACACATTTATCATAATATAAACACTGCATCTGGATTTAATAAAAAATACAACAACCAATGGTGGGAAGTTGGAAGGAAGGGGAAATATATTTGAGTGAGAAGGGGGTCTAAGAGGCCATTGTTTAATGTTGGGAAATAATACCTATCTGTTGTATAAAAAAATCAGGAGACAGAAACAGAAGCATATCATTTAAAAGTATAGAGGGGGAAAACCCCTGAAGAAACAGCTCAAAGAATTGACAGAAGTTGCTTCGGGGGATTGATGTTTGAGGGTTGGAAGGGAGGGGTGGACCAAGACACCTGCTGTTCATCACAGGCTTTGGACAATTCAGCTCTGGGTTAAGCAATGTTTATGTGTTATTTTGACACAACTTTTCAAAGGATCAAAAATGAATA
This sequence comes from Odocoileus virginianus, assembly GCF_023699985.2. Classification (NCBI taxonomy): domain Eukaryota; kingdom Metazoa; phylum Chordata; class Mammalia; order Artiodactyla; family Cervidae; genus Odocoileus; species Odocoileus virginianus. Next base: position 40,652,723 of record NC_069693.1, on the reverse strand, counting down.
CAACTAAAACGAAGCAAGATGATCCAATTTTCACTAGACATTGTTGTCTGTTCAAAGCTCTGCACTCAAGGCCTGCTCTTTATCTATAAAAGGATATTAGGGAAAATTAGAGGGTGATGAGAAACAGTTATCACCCAGGAGTGACTTCTCCCAGGCAGGTAGTCAGAAAGATAGAAAGATGTTCAAAGCTAGCTCTCCAAATACTATGAACATGACCTGTTGCTAAGAGACAGCTGAGTTTATAGCTTACTGGGCAAGGGAGACCATCATCTTGGCAGAGTTCTAGTGGTATCTCAAAAGAGGAGGAGTAGATCAGAATTTACTGAATTGGAGGCCCTCTCAATGCAGTGACTTGAAGAAGATTGGGTAAGAACCAGGAGATGACAGTTCAGAATTAGTGAAACAGCAAGGTAAGGATTTTGAGAAGACAGATTCAAAATAATTTTAGGGCACAAACTACCAGCCATACCACCCAGAATAAGCCTGATCTCATCTGATCTCAGAGCTAGGCAGAGTTGGGCCTGGTTAGTGCTTGGATGGGAGACTGTCTGGGAATACCGGGTGCTGCAGATTTGGGCTTCCCAGGTGGCACAGTGGTAAAGAATCTCCCTGCAATACAGGATGCAAGAGACAGGGGTTCTATCCCTGCGTCGGGAAGATCCCTTGGAATGGGGAATGGTGACCCACTCCAGCATTCTTGCCTGGAAAATTCCATGGATAGAGGAGTCCATGGGGTTGCAAAGAGTCAGACACAATCGAGCATGCATGCTCGTGTGCGCTTGCGCACACACACACACACACACACACACACGGCACAAACTGCCTGTGAATGCTTTTACTGAAGAAGTGATGGTTCTTTCAGAAATTAAAAACATCTTCTTGAGCAGAACAGTCCTGGAAAAGTCCAGTCAGGCTAAAGAGGGTGGAATAGCAAAGTCGTGCTAATGTGGACAGTGAAGTATGGCTTGGTTCTCAGCCCCAAGGCAGAGCATAGGGCGGGGGATGGTTAGGATTCTTAAAGACAAAAAGGAAGGAATAATTGGCCAATATTAATGAATGCCACCTCGGTGTATTATCTTTGTACCAAGGAACCTTGGCCCACATTTAGGGATAAAACAAGTATTGTAGTATACAAAATGTTACTATTGGGGAATATTAAGTACACTCTGATTATTATTATATCTTAAAACTTGAGGGCCTGAACCTTGATGATCTCCATCTTCCTTCAGTAATTCAGAAACAGGGAGAGAGAGAGGCCCAGCCTCAAAGCCATTACGGGCACCGCAGTTACCTTTCAGGGCCAGCTTGAGGACAGTCCCAGACTGTCTCCACCTGGCTGTAGAAGAGCTCTTGCGCTTGGGCCTTTTCAAGTTTGCAGTGTCCTGGGTACTTGGTGTTTGAGGCATTTCATTTCATTTTGTATATACCTACATGCTGTGCTGTGTTTAGTCACTCAGTCGTGTCTGACTCTTTGCAACCCCATGGACTGTAGCTAACCAGGCTCCTCTGTCCATGGGATTCTTCAGGTAAGATTACTGGAGTGGGTTGCCATGCCCTCCTCCAGGGGATCTTAACCAACCCAGGGATCAAGCCCAGTTCTCCCGCACTGCAGGTGGATTCTTTACCATCTGAGCTACCAGGGAAGCCCATATAACTATATATGTATGCGTATATATGTATATACTGTTGTTCAGGGGCTACGTTGTGTCAGACTCTTTGCCACCCCATGGACTGCAGGACACTAGGCTTCCCTGTCCTGCCCTATCTCCTGGAGTTTGCTTAGATTCATGTCCATTGAGTCAGTGATGCTTTCTAACTATCTCATCCTCTGCCGCCCCCTTCTCTTTTGCCTTCAATCTTTCCCAGAGTCAGGGTCTTCTCCAATAAGTCAGCTCTTTGCATCAGGTGGGCAAAGTATTGGCTCTTTGGCTTTAACATCCACTCTTCCCAATGAATATATACAATTTTTAAATTGTTAATCCACTAAAAGATTTTGAATAATATGCAATGGAAGGCAACAAAGGGCATAATATGTCATTAGATGTTTGCATCTCACTTTTCCTGGCCCATCCCAGGTGGGAGTAACAGGGACCGTGAGACCCCTTAGGGGTCCATCAGAACACCTGAATGAGGGGGTCTGGGTCCTGATATCTGTGGTTTGTAAGTGCTGCCTGCCAACTGTTCATATACCTGCTTCTGAGGTTTCTCCCTTCTGGAGAGGGACTGATGAGGATCTTCTTCCCAACCTATAAAGTTCATTTTCTGATGAAAACAGGATGGAGCCTGGTTCTTTATTTTCAGAAACAGTCTGTGAGCCTACATCTTCAGCCTCCTCCTTGCAATGTCCTGGGGGCAGCCTCCGAGGCCTCACTTGCCAGGCCAACATCTCTCTTTCTGTCCTATATTCAGGCACCCAGATAAAGGGATAAGTCCAGTGGGATTTTTATTGTTGTTCAGTTGCTAACTCATGTCCAACTCTTTGCACATCCATGGACTGTAGCATTCCAGGCTCCTCCACTATCTCCTGGAGTTTGCTCCAGTTCATACCCATTAAGTCAGTGATTTTTAGACTATAAAAAATCAGTGAGGCAGGGAGCCTTTTTCAAGAAAACCACAGAAGTAATATCACAACTGCCACCCCGTGACCTGCAAATCACTTTTTCTCAAAGAAGCCGTAACACCAGGCCCTTAGGTTGTGGTATAGACCTGGGGTGAAGTTTCTATCAGATTCCAGCTTGAGGAGCTAATGGGGGGAGGGGGGTTTGTTTCTAAAGTTTAATCTACTCATAGAGGCACTGGGGTGGGAAGGAACCTGTAGCAAGCTCTCTGCATCAGCTATTGCCTGGAAAACAAAAAATAAACCAAACCAAACAACAACAACAAACCCAAAAGGAATTGAACAAACACAAAAAAACTCTTTTTTAGATTTTTTCTTTTTTAAGTCAGGTTCATTTTGGTGGAGGCGGGGAGGGACCAACACCCAGTTTGCCTGGAAGCCCCAGTAAGGTGCGGAGGTTGCCTCACTCACCGCCCCCACCAGCACCACTCCCTGCCCACCCCACCCGCCAGACCCAGAACAAGACAGGAGATTTGTGACCGCTGATGTGTGGCCCGTCCCAATGAAGGAGGCTTTTCTTTAACCAAGTAGCGGGCGGTGTCATCTTCCCCTGAGTCGGAATCATTCACTATTAGCACAATGTGTTATTATTGTATTTTTAATTGAAATGTAAATTCTGGGAACTCTCTGACCCAATTTACTCCCAGGGAAAAAAGGGCAAAATTCTCATTTTCAAGGCTCTAGAAATGCAAGTTAGTGTTATTAATGATTAAGCTCTTTTTCTCCTCCACCTCTCCGCCTGCCTGCTGTGGGGTGGAGGCCGGAATGGGGACCTTCTTATCCGGGCCCAAGGGTAACGTTACCCCGTCCTCCCTTCCCGGGGCATTTGATCTCAAGGTAGATCCTGGGTGGGAAGCTCACATATTTCCCCCCTCGCCGGTCCTGGGTTCACACCTGGACCGGGAAATGGCCCGAGTGCCCAGATGCGGTTTCAGGTTTTAAATGACGACGACGATGATTGATGTGTGATTAAATGATTGATTTGGAGCGATTACTGTCCCGTCTATTTTAAAGAAACTCTCTTTGTCAAAACAGAACCGAGTGGAGACAGGAGGATTCAGGGCTCGATTCAGACTTTGCCCGCAAACATTGTACACTCACACCCCACTGGCTGATAATTCTAGAACTGACGCTAGAATTCAAAGGGCATTGAGGATTTGCAGTGCGGACTCCACAAGCAGAGTCCAGAGGGGGCATTCGGGCTCCCAACAAATATTGACTGAGGACCTGTAAAGTATCAAGCACTAAGCGATGGAAGAAAATGCAAAGAAGAATACGTTTTTAAAGGTTGTACTCCATTTAAGAGTTCTTATAAAATATTGGCTATATTCTGTATTGTACAATGTATCCTTGTAGCCCATTTTATATACAATAGTTTGTCCCACCCACTCTCCTAACCTTGATTGCCTCTCCCCTCTGGTAACCACTAGTTTGTTCTCTGTATCTGTGAGTCTGTTTCTTTTTTGCTACATTCATTAGTTTGTTGTCTTTTGAAGATTTTACATAAGTACCTCTGCTAAGAGAGGCATTCCCTACCACCCAGTCTAAAGCACCACCACTCCCACCACTCTCTTCTGGCCCTTTAAATATTTTCTTCTCAGGGCTGATCATTCCTGGAAACTCTCTCGTTCACCTATCCATTTATTTATGGCACATCTCCCCTGACCAGCTTGCTCCCACTAAAATATAAGTCCCATGAGGCCCTTCCCTTGACTGCCATGTTCTTGAGATTACCCCTAGAACAAGCACCTGACACCTACCAGTAATGAAGGAGTCTTTATTAATCCAAGGATGACTATGGTGTAAAAAGCACAAAAAGTCCATCCATCCCAGAAACCCATCCGTCCCAGTGTGTCTCCTGCCACTGCCATGAATTCCATATACCTACTATGTGCTTCAGAAATGAACAAACACAGCCTGGGCCCAGAGGGACCTCAGAGTTAGAGCAAAAGATGAGCAATAAATACAGCCCAGTGTGATCCTGTTGTAGACCGTAGTTCTCAAGCAGGCTGATTTTACGTCCCTCCCAGGGGATGCCGGGTGCTGCCTGGTGATCTCTGCAGTCGTCACTCTTGGGGGAGATGCTACTGGCCATCTAGTGGGTGGAGGTCAGGGAGGCTAAACATCCTGCAAGTGCAGACAATTAAGATGAAGAATGAACAATTTTCTGGTCCAAAATGTCAGTAGTGCCAAGCTCTGTTACAGACAAAGAATCACGTGAAAGTGAAAGTCGCTCAGCCGTGTCCTACTCTCTGCGACTCCCTGGACTATACAGTCCATGGAATTCTCCAGGCCAGAATACTGGAGTGGGTGGCCTTTCCCTTCTCCAGGGCATCTTCCCAACCCAGGGATCGAACGCAGGTCTCCCACACTGAAGGCAGATTCTTTACCAGCTGAGCCACAAGGGAAGCCCAAGAATACTGGAGTGGGTAACCTATCCCTTCTCCAGGGGAACTTCCTGACCCAGGAATCGAACCAGGGTCTCCTGCCTTGCAGGCAGATACTTTACCAACTGAGTTATCAGGGAAGCCAAGAATCACATATAGAATTCATTATGGAGGCAAACCTTAGGTGAAGGTAGAATTCCTCGGCTAATGGCCTCGGTGGGTCTTGCAGAAGAGATGGGCAGGGGCATAGCACCATCACATCCGTAACTCTGGGAGTCACCCCTAACTCCAGCCAGAAGAGTGAGGCTCTAGAAATCCACTAACCCTCTCTCACTTGTCAGTTTGGACAAGCAAACTCTCCTGATGCGTGCATGTGTGCCGAGTCTCCTCAGTCATGTCCAATACTACGCGACCCTGTGGACTGTAGCCCACTAGGCTCCTCTGTCCGTGGGATTCTCCAGGCAAGAATACTGGAGTGGCCTGCCATGCCTTCCCCCAGGGGATCTTCCCAACCCAGAGATCGTACCTGTATCTCCTGTGTCTCCTGCCTTGCAGGTGGTTTCTTTACCGCTGAGCCACTGGGAAAGCCCAACTCTTCGGATAGGAATCCCCTAATTTACTCTATCATCTTAAAGAAGGAAAGGCTGAAGCCTTGATAAGACTATAAGACCACCTAGTAACCCTTTGGTTAAGAAAGGATGTTAAAGTCCCTGGTTAGAAAGGGGAAGATAATCTAGTGCGAGAATCTGGGGCATCTTCTCTTTCATTTTTCCTTGAAGTAGAGGAACAAGGTTGTCCCTTGAGACCTGGATGGCTCACACTCACAAGTCAGCCAGGAACAGCTCCAACATCCCTTTTATTCCAGTCCTACCTCTTTGCTGAAGCAAGAATTTGTCAGGGAAGAGATGAGAGCCTCCTAGCTCACGCTTTTCATGTTATACTAAAATAAGCTATTTGTGGCTTCCTAGAAACAAAATAAAAATAAATACAAGATAAGAGGAGAAATGACTGGTGAAACCAAAGCAGGAGGCAGGGATCTGAGATGTGAAGACTTCTTCGAGCAGACGGCATGCCTCAGCCCAACACGAGTGAGCTGGGTATTGTCTGTTATTGGACAATCCCCAGGTTGACTCTTCGGGGGTGTGTGGTTTTCTTTTTAAAGAAACTTGGCATTTCATTACATCTACTTTTAGACCACAGATCAAATGCTCAAGGCAGGCTTGTGGTGGGGCGGGAGAGAGTCAAGGATGATGTAGGGAAAGTCAGGCAATGGGTGGCAGGGAATAAAGCCATGAAGAGTCATTTCCTTTGGGGACACCACCTTCTCAGAGCCTGGGACTATAATGGCATTATAGTCGGTTGAAAAAGCATCTTCCTCCATGTCTCCCTGTGAGCTCAGAACAGACATCTCAGGGTCCCCACACGGACTCACCTCCCTGAGCAGATGTCCCCTGCCATGTGGACTGAGCAAGCTTCCCATTTTTGTAGACAGAGAAAGCAAAGTGGAGGAACCCCAAGAGCTTTCTCTGGAGGCAGAATCCTTCCATTCATCAGTGAGCTTGCAATAGATCCCAGCTCTGTGCCAGGAACAGGGGGTTGGTGAGGGGGGATGATAGAAAAGAAGTTGTCTCACCACCCACAACTGTGTGTCACCCATGACTGTATATGTATCAATTAAATAGCAGCAATTGACTCTTCCTTGGACTGCAAGGAGATCAAACCAGTCAATCCTAAAGGAAATCAACTCTGAATATTTGGATTGGAAGTACTGATGCTGAAGCTCCAATACTTTGGCTACCTGATGCAAACAGCCAATTCATTGGAAAAGACCCCATTGCTGGGAAAGATTGAGGACAGGAGGAGAAGCAGGCAACAGAGGATGAGATGATTGGATGGCATCATCAACTCAATGAACGTGAGTTGGAACAAACTCCAGGAGATGGTAAAGGACAGGGAAGCCTGGCATGCTGCAGTCCACAGGGTTGCAAAAAGTCGGACATGACTGAACAACAACAACGATTCCTAAGTGACCCCAAAGAAGAAGTCATGCTTTAAGGGAAGAGAGAGAGCTCTGTGTTGGGGAATGGTCAGAGAAGCTTCTTACAGGTGGTAGTCAACTGTTCTGGGGTCTCTTTGAGAGATAGACAGGATTCTCCAGACCCTGCCCTGAGGGCGGTTCTGGAAGATACAAACGAAGAACTAACTATGCTCCAGGCTATGAGAAGCTTTCGGAGAAGGAAGTTATCAGGAGTCCATCCTTCTATCCAATGCATTCCAGGCAGCATCACTGATGGACCCCAAAGCACCTCAAATCCAACACCTCCCAGCCTGAACTCTCATCCCCTCCCAAGCCTCTGGCTTTTCCTATAATAACTGTCCCATGAAATGATACCACTGTCCACTCATTCACCAAATCAGAAATCAGGAAGGCATCTTAGTCTCCTCCAGCTCCTTCATCCACTTCTTTTTTTAAAAAAAATTAATTCATTGATTTATTTGGCTGTGTCTGCTCTTAGTTGCAGTGTGCAGGGTTTTCATTGCTTTGCATGGGCTCCTCAGTTGTGGCTCAAAGGCTTAGTTGCATGGCAGCATGTGGGATTAGTTCTCCTACCAGGGATTGAACCCTCGTCCCATGAAGCACAAGGTGGATTCTCAACCACGGACCACCAGGGAAGTCCCACCTTCATCCACTTCTAACAGCCCACTGCCCATAGGATCCCCTTAATATCTCTTCTCTCTGCTGTAGTGATGACTCAGACTTCTGTCACCTCTTGCCCAGTTACCCAATCAGTGTCTTAATTTATTTCTGTTCATCCAGCTTGAATTTCTTCATATACATTCCTTCCTGAAGGAGCTTCCTATAGAGTAGATCTGATCATAAAAACAGCTAATGTATAGCTAGATAGCTGTTACTAGGTACCTGGCTCAGGCACTAAGCCTTTCATCTCCCCTGTAACCTTATCAGCTACCCTCTGAGATGGAAATTACTTGAGAAGGACTTGAAGGCTTAGAAGAAAAAGACACACATAGTTGAGTCTTGAATCATCCCTAATGCCTGAGATCATACTCCCAGCTACCTATGACTGCCATGATGAAAATTTTTCCATGGAGCCTCAGTGCCTTCTGGATGGGAATGGACCTTATCTAATTTTCTAGCATCATTTCCTACCCTTCTATCTTCTGCTCTCCCACCATGTCTCACCACCATGTGCCTACCAGTGTAAGCTACCAGAAGTAACCTGCCATGTTTTTAAAAAACAGGCCATCCTTGACCACAAGCCCTCCTCCAGCTGGTTATCATCACATGCTCAAGGCTTCCTGCAAACATCACTTCCTCCATGAAGCCTTCCCCACATGGTCCAGGTGAAGGGTGCGGCCTCTGTGCCCCCAAAGTGCCCCAGGCATCTGCCACAAGACTTCTATCATACTGTAATTATCTCCACGTATTTGTAGAAACCAGAGTGTGAATTTCTTGAGAGCAGGAACCATGTCTTTCTTTTCTTTTCTCTAGAAGTGATGGGCATGTGGTAGATACCTGGTAAACAGTTGTTCAGTGACTATATGAAGCATGTCTTTAAAACAGCAGTCCCCAACATTTTTGGCACCTAGGGACTGGTTTCTAGGAAGACAATTATTCCATGGAGTGGGGGTGGGGGGGTGGGGGTGAGGGGCGTGGTTTCAGGATGATTCAAGTGCATTACATAGAATTGATTGTACACTTTATTTCTATCATTATCAACCAGCTTCACTGCAGATCATCAGGCATTAGATCATGGAGGCTAGGGACCTTTAAAACATAGACAGTTAGAATATGTGTTCATTTGAAATTTGCAAACTTTCAGCTGTGGAGAAAGAGACAGAGACAGAGAAAAGACAGAGGCCATGAAAGAGACTCAGACAGAGAGTCAGGCAGAGAGAGACAAGGGAAATATGCATGGTGGAAGAGGTGTTCCTGCAACATTGCTAGCTGAGATATCCAGGCTGTCTTGGAGATTCTGTAGACTCAAGGCTGCAAAGAGACAGTGAAGATTTAGGGATAAAGGAGACCATAACTGCTGTATTTTTAAGCCTGGTATCTTAACCAAATATTATCACAGGGCACAAAATCGTCACACACAGGACTCATCAGGACACATGAGCTTTATTACCATCATGTAGGGAAGTCTGACCTACATGTAGGGAAGTCTGAAGTCTGCATGCTGGGCATCCTACATCTGCCACGGGCTTGCTGGGTGACTTCAGACAAGTTCCCAAACCTCTCTACCTCTGTGTCCTCATCACAAAATAGAGAAATAAAAATATCAACCTCTGGGGATTTCTGTGGCTAGAAAATCAAATATGTAAAGCAAAACCTCTGAAATTGGAGGCTAATATCATCATCGCACGCCTAATATCACTGCAAATAGTCCCACATTTCACTAGAGAAATTTGTCTAAGAAATTCATGGCACCCCTTTCTGATTAGCAGAGATCTCCCTAGAAAATTACAGTGGTAGGGAGGGAAGGCACGGAATCATTTGTGTAGGAAGCTACATCTGCTGAAAAATCCATAAACTAGGAGTTAAACCCAATCATCTGCTAGTGAAGAACTGTTTGATATTGTCTCACTGTGTGAGCTCAAAAATCCTGCCATCTTGGGGAGCAAGAAAGCCCCACATTTGGTACCTCGGGATTAAAAGACTATCAATAGCTTGTGACAGGCGCTTCCTGAGAAATGCATCCTGGTCAAATAGCAGCAATCATTAAATATATGAGGATCGGTCAATTTAATCTGTTCTTTTCATATGGATCGATTGGGTTAGCCAAGTAACCGAGCTAGGAGACAATTGACATATCTGCATCCTTTTCAGACAGCTGGGGAGGGGCGCAGGTGGGATGACTTGCAGAAGTCCATCCATCCCCACTTCTCCCTAGGGGCCGCCCCCCGAATTTCCACCTGGGCCTTGATTTAAGCAGGATAAGGCGTTCACCAGGTCTGGGGGAGGGTCAAAGGCACAGACATCTAGGGTGATGTCCAGCGATTCCCAGTAATGGTCCTTCCTCCCAGAAATTCCTCCTCCTCCCTCCTTCCTACCAACTTGCTCCAATCACAAGACACGCCTGTGAAGGGGCCACTGAGCCCTGCAAGCCTCAGTGGCCCTGAAAAGCCTCCTCCAGCCAGTTCCACAGCGAAGGAAACAAGCAGTCAGTGGGGCTCAAGGAAGCCAAAGCTGGGTTCTACTCTTGGAACATTTCCCAGAAGGAAATCACAAGAGTGATGCTACTGTGTTGAGAAGGTTTGGTGGGTGGGTGGAGAGACGAGAGAGAGAGACTCAAGTCCTCTCCATCACCACCTTCCATCACCACTACCTGGGGGAAGGTACAGACTCTCCTTCCTTGGGGTCCAACCTACTTTTGGCTTCTACGCCACCCCTGTTTCTCGGAGCTGGAGAGGATCTACTGAGACCTTGGCTTTCTGTGGCTTGAGTCACATTCCTGAGGCCCCACAGATTTCAGCACAGAATGATAGAAGGTTCTACACCCAGTACCTGCATGCCTGGCCTGTGTGAGTGTGTGTGTGTGTGTGTGCGTGCGTGCGTGCTAAGTCGCTTCAGGTGCCAGGACTCTCTGTCTATGAGATTTTCCAGGCAAGAATACTGGAGTGGGTTGCCATGCCCTTCTCCAGCGGATCTTTCTGACCCAGGATTGAACCTGCATTTCTTATGTCTCCTGCATTAGCAGGTGAATTCTTTACCACTAGCCTCCCTTGGGAATTCTCTCCACTTTTCTTTTTTTCTTCATTTCAAAGAATGTTACTATTTAATCTAAGTAGTTGAATTTATGAGTGTAGAGTTTTTAGTAGTATCTTTTTAGTAACCTGTTATGATATTGTCTTTTTGTGTGTGTGATGAGCTAGGTATACCAGCTTGTTTTACTTTTTAATTTTTTTAATTGGTGAAAAATTGCTTTACAATTTTGTGTTGGTTTCTGCCTTACAACAATGTGAATCAGTCATAATTGTTGATACATATACATATCCCTCCCCTTCTTCCCCTCCCCTCATCCCACCCCTCTAGGTCATCAGAGAGTGCCAGGCTGGGCTCCCTGTGTTATTTAGCAACATCCCAATAACTATGCATTTTACACATGCCAGCGCATATATGTCAATGCTACTTTCTCAGGTCTCTCCACCTTTCTATCTTGGTGTTCCAGAAAGTGTGAGTCAGCCCTGGTGCAGGTACAGCCCTGGAGTCCAGTCAGTTGTCCTCACACCCCCAGGGGCCACCCTCCACCAATGGAAGTGGGAGACAGTAGATGATCCAGGCTCATTCCCTGGGAAGCCAACACTGAGCTGAGTCCTGTGTGGTCCCCAGACAGTCCCCATGGCAATGGGACCTCTCTGCCCTTGGCAGTAATCAGCTCAACAACTTTATTTGGTTTTCCTCTCCTTCTTTTCCCACTCTGCCCTATCCTTCAACTTGTCCCCTGGGACCATATCTCCAGTTACCTTCACCCAAGTCTTATCTTTAGGCTCTGCTTTGGGGGGAATCCTAACTTAAGACACAAAGGAAATGAAAGATCAGGAGTCTTTCTGGAAAAGTATCTTTGACAACCCATAGATGGGTTCGGGCTTCCCTGGTGGCTTAGTGATAAAGGATCTGCCTGCAATGCAAGAGCCACTGCTTTGATTCCTGGGTCGGGAAGATCCCCTGGAGAAGGAAATGTCAACCTACTGCATCAGTATTCCTGCCTGGGAAATCCCATGGACAGAGGAGCCTGGCGGGCTGCGGTCCATGGGGTTGCCAAAGAGTCAGACCTGACTGAAGTGACAGCACAGATAGATGAGCTCAGACCAAGGAGGCTGTGTGCTGTGCCTTGGCGATGCCCCACACAGCAGGAACAGACTTAACTCCCCAGGAGGCATTATCCTGAGGCTGTGCCCTGCTTCCTTCCTGTGGTGGAGGTGGCCTGGAGGAAGGATCAGGACACCTCTAGGGACAGCTCATCAGCACATGCACAGCTCTTGGATGTGTGACACTTTCACTGGAGCCTAGGACCATCCCAGGAGGCAGGACAAAACAGGGACTCATCCTCATTGGACCAATGGCAAACCAAAAGCATTCTCACAAAGGGTCCTTTGAAATAGGCTTGATGACATTTTTTAATAAAATCATTAAACAAAGGCATGCCAATCTGACACTTCCTCCTTTACTTTGATTATCAGTAAAACAATGCATTTTGGGGGCATATGGAAGTGAAACATTTTATTTCATCTTGTTCTAGCTCAGGATTTCCCAAAGTGTGGTATGCTGTAGGAGGTACAGAGACATATTACTTAACCTGAATCATGTAGTAAGAAAATTTCCCTTTTAATTCACTTTCCATTCTATAAAGACAAACAGAAAAGCTTGACTTGGTGCTAACAGGTCTTTAAGACTTCTCCAAACTTCGACTGTCTCTCTACTTAAGGAGGGCAGGCAACAATATCTGGCTAGAACTGTTTGATTGCTTTATTTTTACAGAGTTACTTTTCAGATTTGTTTCTATTAATAGGAAAAGAAAGGTTAACTTCCATATATGTAAATGATACAAACTTTCTCTTTTAAATAAATTCATTTAAGCAAAAACTGGAGTTAATTAAAATAGTAACCAATTGTGGTGAAATTGATGAGAATGACTAAAGTTGAGAAATATCATTTAAATCATTACTCCACTTATGATATCTCTTTCCTGTTTTCAGAGTCAGGTCTCTTATTGGTAAGTAAAATGAAAATGTTTCCATTGAAAGGGAATAATCAATCTGGGAAAGGATTCCAGAGACCTTTGTGGTCTTGACAAGGTCCTTCCCCTTTCCCCATCTTTAAAATGATAGTAGGATGAGTAAGGTGATTTCCAATAACCCATCAGCTCTGATGTTTTAGGTTTACAAATGTGGATGAGCCCTAAGTCCTGACCTTCATCCTAGACTCCTCTCCCAAGAAGCTCAAGGTCTCAAACACATCATATGCCAAACTAAACCCATCTTCATCCCTGTAGCCTCTAGACGTTTCCCGGTCTGCCTCCCAGCTGCCCGATCTCCACTGTGACTCCCTCGGCTCTGGTCCTAGGCTTCCTTCCCATTCATGGACTAAAATGACAGCTACCTGTTCTCCCTGATTCCCTACTTCTCTGCTCAGAAGCAGACCTCACAGGTTTCTCTGATGGATGGATTTCAAAGAAAAACCCAGGCATGTGAGGACAACATACAAGCCCCTTACTATGGTCTGCCAGATCTTCCAATTTCTGGCTTCTGTTTGCAACTCCCCTGTTTATATCTATTGCCATCTCCTTTATGTTCACTCTTTCCCCTCACCCCCAATATTTTAACTGCCTAATTCTTCTATTTTTTAAGATTCATCTCAGCTGTCACCTCTTCTGGGAAGCTTTCCTTGATCAACTTACCACTGCCAGTCTGAGATAGGCATGGCTTCCTTCCAAGCCCCAGAGTTACCTTGGTTTTGACTTTTGCCATGTGGCATCATGACTATCTATCTATATATGTGCCATTTCTCTCACCAACCTGACTGCTTCTTTGTATACTCCATGTCCCTCCCAGGGTCTGGCATAGAATAAGGTGCTCACTAAATAAATGATAGACCTGAATGATTTGTTGATGATTTATCTCATAATCCTGTGAGTCTACCACTTTGCCTACAGAACGTGTGGTCTTTCTCTTCATACTTGGCCCTTTTTTTTAGGTACAACCTCATGAGGACAAGGTGAGTTTATCCCCTACATCAATACTGTCCCTTCCAGAGACTCTAAGCTGGAGGACAGGGATTACTTCCTGCTTCACTCCCTTGCTAAGAAGACAGGCATTTGAAACTGTAATTGTCCGGAGAGACACAAACTCTGCATAAACATAAATAAAATGTCCTCTAAGCCCCCTTACAGCCCCTGTTTTTCCTCTGTGCTCCTCTCAGGCAGGCCATTCTGCCTCTCCTAAATCATCATCTGTAAAAGCTATGCCCTGCCATGGCACCAGATACAATTATATATGCAGGGAAGAAACTTCTATTTTGGTCTCAAGAAAATTATGTGATTTTGCTTAAGTTGAATTTTAAAACATGGAATATGACTGAACTTAATGTTAGTACTTAAGAAAAATGTTCACAGTAATTACAGATGAGGATACCTATATGCAATTTATTTCAAATTTAGTAATACAAAAAAATTCTGGATCCTAACATCACTATTTATAACTTGGCCAGGAGAACTCTGAGAATCCCAGTTATTTCACCAGAATAGGTTATTCTTCATGTATCTTATTTAAGCAATAATGTATGACAGAGCGTGAATTATGGCATATTAATTCTCACCTAGTGTGCTATTAGGCTAGCGTTGATGGCCGAGAGCTGTCAGTGCAACTAGGCATGAATTAATATCTAATAATTCCCCTGCTGAAATGTCTTATTGAGATTATAGCATTTTATTAGCAAAGGTTATTCCTTTAAAAATGTTTTTGTATGCTAATTGGCAGATAGGAGCTCAGCATGGAAAAGCCAGCCCTGCTTTTTCCAGCAGCCCTTTCTAAAACTTCTCTTTGATGTCCCCAGCATCTCATCCTTGTTGATACACTATCATCTTTTGGAAGTTTTCTCAGAAGCATGACACAGAGGAACTTCCTGGCAGGTGGAATATGAACATAAGTACATGCGTTGCCCAGATGCTGCATCCAGTAAAATGTAAGTGAGTCTTGAAACCACGAGCATTGCCCAGCAGCTACTGAGGGAGGATGCGAGATGTGGAAGACCTCCGTGGGCAGACGGGACCAGACACTGTCTGAGTCTAAAGAAGAGGCTTTGAATCCTGGCTCTAAAGACACTTACCAGCTGCAACACTCTGGCCAAGCAACTCATCTCTCTGGCCCGCTGTTTGCTTCCAGTACCATGGGCATTCTGCCCACCTGGCATGTGTGCTGTGATGTGCAGAGCCTACTCCTTGAAGCTCCTCTCTGCACCCACTTGTCCCTAATACTGAAGCCAAAATGAACCCTGTGTGACCACTCTTCTCCCCTGGGGCATGACTACCAGCCTTCCACTGGCATCTAATGCCCCATGGATCCTGTTGGCATGGAAGCCACTTTCCCCTTGCTCACTGGGTGTTTCCAGATACTCCGGCCTTCCTTCTGCTACTCAGACAGGCTGTGGTGCTTCCTGCCTCAGGGCCTGCACACATACTGTGGCCACTTCACAGCCTCTGCACGCCCCCCCCCCCCCGCCATGATGTTACCCTTTCCCTGGTCAATACTTATGCACATTTCAGATCCCTGCTAAAACTAGAGAAGCTGTCTATACCCTCCCTGGTAGGCATCCTAGAGTATGGAGAATGCCCCTCTCCAGCACTCCTTTAAGTTGGGTGTGGCCATGTGACTTGAACTGGTGGATGGAAGGTGAGCAGAAGTGACCTGCATTGCCTCCAAGAAGAGACACTGAGTGAAATGCATTTCTTTCTCCTGTGATTGTGGAAGCCAGATTGAGACGGAGACTCTCAGATGGTTCCCGAGTGAACACAAGGAGCAGACTTACATAAGGAAAAAAACAAATATGTCCTATTAAACTTGGAGGCTTGGGAGCTACTTGTTACACAACAAAGCCTAACCTAACCTAGCTAATAACACCCAGTCTCATTCCCACACTTGCTCAGATCCCTATAAAACACTCAAACTCTCTGTTCAGATCATTTATTTTGGCTGCAATTACTTAGTTAAGTGTAATTAATTATTGTTTAATGTCTATTTTCTTTATGAAAACAAAAGTTCCACAAGGACACGAACCACATCTGTTTAACCAACTACTATATCTCCAGTTCCTATGTTCCTGGCTCATGCTAGATGTTCGACAATATTTGTTGAATGATTGAATAAAAAGAATGAATGATTCAAATGAATGAATGGTGACATAAATATATTAAGCCAAAAAAAAAAAAAGTATGATCATCCCCCTAATAAGAGTTTCTTAGTTCAACAGATTAAAATCTCTGAATGGCAGGTCAAAAATGGTTCCCTCCCTCTGAGTAATATGCCCTTGAACTGTGTGACCTTGAGCAAGAATCTTCCCCTCTCTGGGCCTTGGCTTCCTCGTCTGTCCAATGAAGTTAATCTTTTCTGAGACCTTCCATATATGGAGCTGGGATACAATACAATATACATTTATGTATTTATATAAACATAGAAATAAATCACACTGAGAATGCAGTTAGAGTATAATATCATCCCCAGGTATACTTCTCCAAGCTGACAGCAGCCAGCCTCTCCAGGTCTGTCAGCCACCAAGCCCTGCAAGATGCCTCATCTACCTGGCAGTTCTCACTTAGAAACTTATTTGGGTGCCCTTTAGCAGTGTCCATCATAAAAATGTCCCCACAGAGGCTCAGGATAAAAAGCACATTTTCTTAGAGAGGCTGACAAACATCTTCTTTCATTTGAAATATACGGAGGTTGCTTTGTCCAATCCAGAAATGAAGTTGCAAATATGATTTCTCATCTGTAGTCTATTGGTACAAGCAGGGGTCCCCTAGTGTTTGGGGCTCAAGAAACCTTTCCATTCTCCCCACAAAAGGAAAGAGGCGCAGGAGAGCAGAACAAACGAAATTGCTCATGTATTACAAAATCAATGCCCATCAGTACTCAGAGTGGCTACGCTGCTCCACGTGTGGACAAATGTAGCAGAGAAGATACTGGGCAACATACACATCAACATGGCTTTGCTCCCTGCACAGAATTTACAACCGTAATTAAGTTCTGAACGGATCTGGGGGGACCCTAAGAAGGAAACATCCAAGCTAAAAGGCTAAGGAGTTATTGTCTCCTGAATGGTGGCTCAAAAACACATCCTGCCTCCCAAACAGCCATTATTCCATGGAGGGTTGACTGCAGGGGAATGGCCGACAGCACAATGAGATCTCCGATAAATCCTTGCTATTCTAGTGGTTTGAGACTCTCCATCTTCGCTTTGAACTCTCATGAGACAGCCAGTTTGACTCAGAAGCTGCCTGGGTCTCTTCCTCTCAGCATGTATCAAAGGAATACACATTTTCCTTCTATGAGTCTTGGGGCAGACAAGAAATTTAGCATCACCCTCTCTCCTTTCTGACCACTTGCAGAAAGCTGACTTATAGGCTCTGGCAAGTCAGAGGGCTGCAAATGACACTTAGGAATGTTCTCCTAACCCTCGGGGCGGGGGGGGGGGGGGGGGGGCACTGTCCCCTTCCCGTTAGGGAGCCTCTGCTTTTAGTTCCAGCCTTTGTGCAAAGCACCCAGCTCTGCCTGGGCCACGTCTCTCAGATATCCGTCCAGAGATAATCAACAAACTGTCGTCATCATTTGTAAAAAAACAAACAAAACAAAACCCAGGAGGCTGAGATTTACAGCCTGGCAAAGATGGTTACTTTTTCATGGTCTTGTCTACACTCTACCTGATAGATGCCATCTCCTTGGGAACAGTGCTCCACCTCCTAAGTGAATCTGCTCAGAGGCCCTCACTGCATTTTATGGGGAAAACCACGTGATTGAGGAACTGCAGAGGGGAGCCCACTGTAGAGATAGGCTTACGGAGGCAAGTGGAACAACTAGCTGTGATGAAAGTGATGCAAGGCCTCTAGCATCAGAACCTTGTCATCCTTGTTAAAATGCATATCTTCAGGCCCCAAGCCAACTCAGAATATGAGAGCCTCTGGGGCCGGAATTCGGGCACCTACAGTTCTAGTAATCTGCAATCACCAATCTGTTCTCTTGCTTCCTTACACACTCTTACCCAGCTCGAGTCTGATGAACTGTGAAGTCCAAGAATCTCTGCAGTAAAACCTAATTCCACCCATCTTGCTCTAGAGTTACCTTAAAAGGAGGCAGATTTGAAAGTTGACAAAGACAGACCATTAGCAGGGGCTAGTTAAACTGGCCTCATGGAAAACATACAAGTTCTTAAAATCCTTTCCTTCTGCCTGGTATTTTTCTAGTGATGCTTGTTTGCTGTCATTAAAATCTGCTCTCACTCACTTGTGCAAAACTCAGGAATTTTCTGAAGGTTCTGCAAAGGGATCTGATATGACCAATCCCATATTAGCAAATTTAGGCCAGTCTCAGATGAAGGTAGCCAGCTTCCCAGGTGGCTCAGTGATATAGAATCTACCTGCCAATATAGGAGATGAGAGTTCAATCCCTGGATTGGGAAGATCCCCTGGAGAAGGAAATAGCAACCCACACCAGTATTGTTGCCTGGGATATTCCACGGACAGGGGGGCCTGGCGGGCTACAGTCTATGGGGTCACAGAAGAGTCAGACATGACCTAGAGACTAAACAACAACAGTTTCTGAGACAACAGGGCCGGCCCCTCGGGCTCTACCCTCTCTCTAGGTTGTGAGTTTCCATTTCTTCCTCCTGGCTGTCCAGAGGTGTTCTCCTGCTCTCACCTCCTCGGAAGTCCATTTCCCCTTCTTGGTAAGCAGCTGTGTCCTTCTTGGCAGCTGCCACAGATTAGTAAATTACAAGTTCAAGATTAAAAAAAAAGAAATGACTAAAGAATAAAACCTTGAGTCTGGCAATTTGAAGTCAGACTACCACAATGAACACCTGTTGAGAAAGACCATTATTAGAAGCTGGAGGTTCTGGGTGAAAAGATCACTATGAATTAATTTTGATTGCCTCACAAAACTCTGCATAACAAGCGATCTCCGATGGGGGTGTCAAGGGACTTGCATTTGAAGAGGGGGGAAGATTTTGTTTCCAGCAAGGTAATACAAGCTCTGCCGCGATATTACAATTCACCATTGGCTCTGCTTGTCTGTATGCCTCTGTGGAAACAGATTGTGTGTGCTAAGGTTACCATGTATTATGCTTCTGGGGAAAAAAGAGAAACAATTGATATCAAAATCTTTTCAAAAGGTTAGTTGAGAAAGCATGAGGTCAGAGACTCATGACTCCCAAATTGTTCAATCATTTATTTACGTCTTGTCTATGTAAATGGAGATTCGGGTGTGTTCTCGGGGATTTAAGGAAACTTGACTTTTTTAACCCTATATATGTACACCCACACCCACGTCCATAATTTTTTTTTTTTTTGGCAAAGAAAGAACAGAGTAAAAGATGTGCTTAGACATAGATTCGCTTGCAGTTAGATGACCTATGTACTTGGAAATGTTATCAGAAAAGAGAAAAAATTAGGCAGCTCCAGGTCATGAGGCACGGTGGGTGGAAGAGTCGGGCAGGGCTGGAGGAGAGGGACGGGTATACTGAATATTAAGTGGTTTCATTCTTTTCTGAAAAGAAAAGAGACTCCAACTCAAATATGCCTGCATCCTACCTGTCTGTCAACCCCTGATTAAATCGAAAAGCAGGCATTCCATCTGTTTGCCCCAGTGAAAAGTGGAATATTTACTAACTACTTTCTATTACGGCTTGTCTTAAGAGTTTCCTGCAAAATGATCCTCGCTTCATTTGAAGTCTATTTGGCACACAAAAGGAAGCTTCAGAAAGCTGTATGCTTTTAAGTTAATAAGCAATACACCCTGGTGACTCTGTGGCTGAATCTTCACAGTTGGCCATTCATAGAACATGAATTTTCATAGTTGTGAATTTCCATTTGTCATGAGACACAAAACCCCAAAATATCCCAAGAGCAAGGGACAATTAGGAACATAAACAAAATCATAGTTCTTTGTCCCCGTTTGGGATAATTCTGAGTCTAGAAGTTATAGAAATCCACTTTCAAATTATGTAACCCTATTTTCCCCACCAAGCAGATCATTTTATTAAAACCGATTTTTTTTCTTCTTTCCAATGTATTGGGATGTTGCCTCCCAGATCTGAGCACAGCAAGGCAATGAAGCCCCCACCCCCACCCCAAAACCTCCAAGGAAAGTCATGTCCACAAAGTTCGAGGACGCTTCCGGTCCTTGCCTTTGTTTCTAGTTTATCCAGAAGATTCGGGAAACCTCGCGGAGAGGGAAGACTCTTTGGGTGGCTGGCAAATGTAATCTGCCCAGGAGCAAACGCCTGGTAAAAGAATTCCAATTTCTGCACGATTTGGAAAGTCTTTGGGGGTTCCTCTGAGATATTAGATAATTGAATATAGCTTTCTCCCATTGAAAAAAAAAAAATTCGCACCTCCAACGACAGCCCCCAAATTCCCAGGATCCCTGGGCACACTAGTCAATTTTATGACAAAATTAATCTGGAGCGTGACTTACGGAGCCCCAGAGGGAGGTCACTGGGGCCGGTAAATATGTAAACATGGCTTTTTCGGTTTCCGTTTCGAATGAATACAAAATAAACCGCGGCCCTCCGCACGCTGGAAAGTTCTTCCTTAAAGTTAATAAAATCTGTCAACTTCCATAAAGGCTGAGAGGAAGGGGTCCACAGGTGCAGGCGCTCGGGTTCCGTCTCGGGAAGTCGGGGCAGCTAATAAAAAGCCCTGGGCACCGCGCGGCTCCCTCCCCATCAATTCCCATCAAGCGTTATTAGAGTCATCTGCCGCCTCCGAGGTGCGTCCCCCGCGCTCGCCCCGCAGAAGCGACAATGACATTTGGTCGCGCTGCAGGTGCGGCTGTGTGTGGCCGCGCGGCCCGAGTGGGCCGCCTTTGTGGCGCTTGGGTCCTTTGATCTGGGCCACAAAGGGCCGCGGAGCTGCAGCCCCCTGCTTTCTGCCTGCGGCTCCTCCCGGGCCGGGGAGGGGCTGGGGCGGGGGGTGTTTAGGGGGCGGCGAGCAGGGAGATGGGAGCCGGGAGCGCGAGGGAGGGGGCCTCGGGAGGGGGTGATCCATAATATTTATTTCAACAATAGCTTCAAATCTTTTTAAACATCATAAGAACACGGCTCATTAAGCCCACAACAGCCTTGAAATTGTGTTATAAAACCGCAAAACAGAAATCAATACATTTGCTAGAAAGGAGGTAATGAAATATATTGAGTTGCCCGAGAAGTGGTTTGTATGAATCATAATATTATTATGTGCGCATCAATTCCATTTCCAATAGTTAAAGTTAACCAACTAGCGAAGAGCGCTCTGAACCCCTCGTTCAACAAACTCTCCCCGGTTACTCGCCAGGCCGGCGCATCCTATAAATAACCTGGGGAGGGGAGCCAGATCAATGCCGCCCACCCCAGAGCTTCAGCTGCCGAAGCCCTATTGCTTCCTCGTTGGATCAATACGGGGCGCACAATGGCCCGGAGAGCGCCGGGGGCAGGCGGCAGGCCCACGGCTCCGCTCCGAGCCCAGCCTCCCGCCCGGAGCAACGCGGCCGGCTTCTATCAGGCGGGCTTCGGCCAGCTGCTCAGCCCCTCCTGGCCAGAAACTGCGGCTTCCCGCCCCAGCCTTCTGGAGATCAGGGCGTCTACAAGTTCCTCTATGAGGACTCCGGTCTCCGAAACCAGCACCCACCCAGTGGATGAACTCGTTTGTTTTCTCATGACTTTGTGGTTGGAATGGGTGTTGTTTTCCTTCCCCATGCTGTCAGTGAATTAAAACCCATACGTTTTTCTTCTCCCTCCTGATACGTTTTGAAAGAGAATCTGATTCTGTAATGTACAGGCAGTCAGAAGTCAGGATAGATCCAGGTTTTGTGGGGCCTGAAGTTTATGCAGTTTGGCAGGGTGGTCGTGAAGAAAATCTATCTCACTCTTGCAAATTTCATAAAAACATGGGAACACATTGCCAAGGCTCCTCCCGGTTTGAGATCGATGGGGGGGGGGGGGGGGGCTGAATTGGATCCTCCTAATTTCTGGGAGAATGTGACCCAGAGAAAGTCCAGGCCCCCTGAAATCATCTGATCCATGCTGTTCCATGCTGCCCGCCCCGCTTCTTGAATGTAAGCCCCTTGAGGGGTCTGGCCCCAGAGCACAGGACCTCTCACCTAGTAGGTGACTGGTGAGTAGGGGGATCTGGGAGTGGGCTGCTCTTTGGGGTCTGCTGGGGAACCACAGGCTCATGTAACAGCTCCAGAAGTTTCCTGAAGGTCTTGAGTTGGTCAGCCTCTGTGTCTTGCAGCTGTACCTGTGGAACTTGCACTCTGCATTTGGAGTGTGGACTGACCATCAACACAAGAAGAGCTGGGCAGCGCCCAAGGATTCTCAGTAAGCACAGGCAGCCGTGTGGGGCTGTGTGTACACACACAGGCAAACCCTCACACCTGAACAGATGCCCACACAAAGCAGACAGGAGTCCCCAGAGAATCTAAATGTGGGGAGGCATCAACGACTAGTATACGAGGTCCCCAAACAGTGGTTCTCATCCTGGAATGATCTTGCCCCCCACAGGGGATATTCCACCGTGTCTGGAGACATTTTTGGTTGTCATATAGGGGGAGGGGTTGAGAGGGAGAAGAAGGTACTGGCGTTTAGAAGGTAGGTACCAGGGATGCTGCCAAATAGCCTACAATACACAGGACAGCCCTTGCTGTCCTGAGGACTCTCCAACCCCAGATGATAGTGGTGCCAAGATTGAGAAATCCTGAGCTAACGCTGCACCAAGGGTGTCTTTCTGGCCAGAACTGACAGGCTGCTGGCCCTGTTTCAACTACAGAGCCTTGGACATCCAAAGGACCCAAGCTCTGTAGGAGAAAGGGGATGAGCAGTGTGAGGCTCCATGCCCCTCTCTCTTGATGTCGTGGCTGGGTACCAGGGCTCTCTGACTGATAACCACTGACAACCATTGTCCCTGGCCCATTGCTGCTGCTACAGCTCTGAATCTTGGCTCTGGGGCCTCTTGAGGACAAGCCCTTCTGAATACTTCCAACATACCAACAAGTCACTTGTTTGCTATGAGTTGTCTACCTGTGCTCCTGCCTGGCCTTTGAGGTGCCTGACTCACAGGAAGGGCTTGAAGAGATAAATCCTCAGTCTGGAAATCAGTGGCATAACCTCTGCTCTCCATAACCCCCCTTCCATGCACACCCTTATTACCCCTCACCCCTACTGCATATACAAACCTCTCCCTCCGTCAGGTAGCCCACCACACACTGACCCTCTGAAGCTACTGGGTAACGCTCCAGACTCTACAGTGTAAGTACAGAATTAGACACTGAATGTGCCTGTATTTCAGAATCTAAAAGCTGAGTGACACTAAATTTTCCAGCACTAGAGGTTTTCCCCCTGATTCCTTTGTCTCTTTCTCCTTTTCTCTCTCCCCGACTGCCTATTGTCTCATGCTTATCCCAGAATTGATCCCTCCTACCATCTTGGCCATTCTCAGACACAGACTTTATGACGACCCAAGTTTCTGCTTTTGTTGGCCGGGAAAGATCAGCGGTCACATGAAACAGCACAAATGTGATTTTCTTTGTTTGAAGAGGGGAGTGTCATCTCTGCTACATAATCCCAATTACGCACAATTAGCTGACTCAGGCCAGCGCTGGCCACTCATTGACCAGGCAGATGGTCACCCGGGCTATGATTTTGTCATTGCAGAACCTGGAAACCAGTTTAATTTGGGCACAGAAAACTAAGAAACCGTCTCCTATTTCCATTTGGCTTAATACCTACAGATAACCCTCTGATCATTTTAAGGATCAAATCTGTTGGGTACTTTTTAGATTAAAAAAAAATGTGTGTTTTTTTTTAAATTAAATTGTTTTCACTTTCAGTTTGTACCTGAGGAATAAGACCAAAAGAAAACTGCCACAGAACAAAATTTTCCACATTGGAGAGCTCAGAGATGTCTAACAAAAATTAGCCCTAATGATTAAGTTTTAAAACTTCAGAGGATAAAATTTAGGGAAAACAAAAAACCTTGCCCAGTTCTGAACATATTAAACTAACTCAAACAAAATGATTCAGTCATCCTTCAAGTCAGGATTTGCCATAATTTGGTCATGGCTTATGGAACCAATATTGAGAAAGAAGGTCAAAATGATTTCTTTCCCTGTAAATTTTTGGGGTTTTGTTTATAAACATAGAGATTCCATCATAAAATATGTTTTTTTTTTAAAACCAAGTATGCAAAACATTAAGAATTCCTCCAAAATGGCAAGCAATTTATTCTTGTTTATTATGTTTATGATGTTTATTATGTTACAGGATGTCCATCTAGTCTGGAAACATAGGCAAATATAAATAATGTGGTCAAGAACATCTTAAGTCTTAAAAACAACTAATAATATATTTCCAGACTTTATGGCCATCTTTTATTATCACTGTCATGTAGACAGTACAAGTGAAAATCTAGTTCACGTTGCTTATGTGATGTGACTACATACTCGAGAGTTAAATAGATCTTCTTTCACATAATAATATCTATTTGCATAAATTTTTTGGAGGGCGGATCAAACTTTAACTGAATACCACTGAAGATACCCTTGGAAAGTGAAGAATTGTTTTTGAGAAGGGAGTTTTACCAGTTTTTGAAGTAGAGGCTTGCCTAGGTTGAATTTCCTTTAAAAGCAAGACACAATGATGATGGAAACATGAGGATGATGGAGATCAGGATGGGCATTCATGTCCTTTGGACTGTTAGGTAGCAGGCATTTTGCTATACAGGATTTGCATGTTTCATCTCAATGGAATCTTCTTCCATCTCTGCACATAAATTAGGACACATCTTCAGGTACATAAGCCTAACGCAGGGAAGATCCTTGTTTTACTTGGTTCTTAGACATGAATGTAGCATGATGTCTGTGACAGGAAGACATGGAAAATAGAAAAATGTGCAACCCTGAATTTTACTTCCAGTCTTTTCAAATAACGAGCTGTGCATCCTTGGTTGCATCTGACCCTTTGTAGGTCTTAGTTGCCTTTAGTGTCAGGCAAATTTATTCTAGGGCTAAAAATGCTGGAACTGCAGTACTGGCAATCCCATTGATAAAGAAGCTCCCTTTGTCTTCACAAAAAATCCAACTCACAGATTCCACTATCCATAGGTGAGGAAAAAAGTGTTACCTGCTACCTGGACTGTCCCATCCACTGGGAGGCCCAGCTGCATTGACTGGAGCTACTTGAAAGAAACGTAGGTGTCAATTCCAATACTCTTCTTTGGAATTAAGAAGTCTATTTGAACCAGGGTGTGATAACTTGGGCTGTACCTAAGTGTGATACCATCTTATGTTTCATTTCTATTCTAATTCTTGAGGGCAATGCCACTATCATATTCATGGGGCAACACTGTGGTATCTGGCAGGCAGAGAGATGCTACCTAAGTATCTCTTCAATCAAAGACAAAGCAGATTGAAATAATAAATCAAGAAACCTCCTGGCTTCTACTTGAGCTGGAGTCACAATGTGGAGGCATTCTGCGGTAGGAACTATGTTCGTCCATAGTTTGCATTTGATTCCTTTCGACCTGCTTTTCTTATCACTTGCATCCATTCCTGTCCCAAGGATTTGAATCTTGGATTCAGCTAAAGATGAACAGGTGACATTTGCCACGCCGCCTACGTTTAGAGCAGTCTCTGGTGTGTGCTGCTACCCACGTGTTTGGGTGCATTTACGTCTGCAGATGGGTGTCTCTTGCCAGAGGAGTGGGCCTGCCTTTCTATAGCCCTGCAGTTCTTGAGAGCATCAGCAGCAGTTGAGTCAATATTTTAATGGAAAAGTACAAAGAAGATGAGTATTTGGAAACCAAAGGTTGCCGACCAAGAGCAGAAAATAAAAAAGACTGCACATCACCTAGAAGACAGAGACCTAGGAATTGACTTCCCATCCATCTCTTTTATTCCTGTACTTATTTTATAGCTGGCATATTCTCTTCCAGTCCCTGATTGCTTATTTTAAATTGTCTTCCAGTTCCCAGCCTCTGTCTTCCTTGTCCTCCTCCTCCCTGCCCGCCCCTTCTCCAGGGGCCTCCCAAATGATACAGTCTGTGCCATTAGCGATGTAGCTGATGGAGAGCCCAGAGATGCTTCTTGTCTTCAGCCAACCCAGGGGAGAGCAGATGAGGAGAAGGGGGGTGTCTTCCTCCTGGAAGATGATCTGACAGCAAGCGAAGCCCCCCTGACCCTCTCACTGCAGGTCCGAGGCTCCGCAGAGGAGCCACAAAAATACTGCAGAAGGTAAAGCTGCCAACAAGTGCAGTCAGTACACAGAAGGGATCTAGGTCAGAGGCAGAGGTCGATCTCAAGGCGTGAATCACTGACCTCCGTCCACGCTCACCCGCTCTAAATTCTGAGTCCCTGTTAACTAAAGATCGCATTTCCATTGTTATAGCCCAGAAAGTGATTCCTGGTTCCACTGTTTTACGTCTCTTACCCAGTGCCTATTTGGGAAGCCTTTTCATTCCATCTTTTAAATATCCAAAACACAATTCCAAATATTTCCAAGGTAAACTTCTCCTCCATTCACCAGAAACCCCAGAAAGAATGCAGGTAGAAGAAAAAGGTGCAGGAAACATTCCTTTGTTTTGCACTGAGCTAATGATGGTCTCTGGATCATTCTGGAGGAGGCATCATAACAAATTGTCTCTCTAACCATTGTTTCTGCAAAGGTTGGGTAAAGTCCCAAAGCTCAAGAGCACATTTCTCAACAGGAGGGAAGGGCGGTGCTTTGGGTGACTTTTGCTTACTACACAGGGAACCCCCACTCCCCACCCCTCCCCAGCCACCCCATGAGTTCAAATATTACAAAAACTCTAAGGGAGGAAAACCTCCACTCCAGGAACAGTGCAGAGAAGAAGATTCCAAATATCCAAATTTAACTAACGGCTCATCCAACCCCCCTTGGCAATTTAGAAACTATTTCTCTATCAGCTGGATCACTTCTCTGCCTTAGAAATATGCTGTTTTCTACGGAGCCTGACTAGCAACCTGTGGCTGTACATTCCCCAGCCCTTGTGTCTGCATGAATGTTTGGACCCCAGCGGGGATGAACCCCAGGATCATAAAGTGAATCCTTAGAACTTAATTAAAAAATATACAATCGCTAGTTCCACCTTCTGTAACTGTCATCTACAGTTTTCAAAGAAAATCAAAATTTTGCAGATACAATATCAGTTATTCCAGATTTTAGTACCTGGAGTTCTAATTACTGTAAAGCAGGATTCCAGGGCAAAGTCCTATAGTTTAATGGCAGAATGCTAATTTGAATTTTAAGTGACTGTTGAATATTAACCCTGATGCTGTCCTGGCCAGCAATTTCCCAACCTCAGCACTATCGACCTTCTGGCTGGATAATTCTTTGTTGTAGGGGTTGTCCTGCTATAGGATGTTTAGCAGCAACCCTGACTTCAACCTACTAGGTGCCTACAGCAAACTCCACTGTTGTGACAAAAAGTGTCTCCTGGGGCAAAACTGCCACCAGTTGAGAACTGCTGCTACTCTTGTTAAGGGAAACATGCATTTCTTAAACATTTCTATTCTACTTCAAAGAGAGCAGAACGAAGTTAGAGTGCTTTTCTGGACAATGGAGGAAAAAACAAAGAAAGAAAGTAAATGATGTATTTCTATCCATTTAGTGGAATATTAAACAACCATTAAAAATATACTTTAATAGACACTTTGTAGGCAAGAAAATTTGCTTCTCTTACAATGTGAAACAATAAGAGAGCAGAACATGAGAGTATATTGTCATGTATGTATTCTATAAGACACACACATTTTAAAATTTTAACTAATTTTTAAGACACATGCATTTTTAAATATTGAAAATATTCTAGAGGGGAAACACCTCTAGAAACACCTTAAAATAATGAAAACTATGCTTATCTTTGAGTGGTAGGATAATGTAGTATATTTTTTCTATTTAAAATTTTCTGTTTTCCCAAATAGTCTACTATGAACATGTATTTTTACAATTTTAAAGCTGACACAAAAAAGGACAAAGAATCTTATACAGCAGGCTCATGGTACATGAACAAAAAGCTGCAAACACACTGCCATCCTCTATTCCTAATTTAATTTTCCTCCACACCCTGAAGGAAGCATAGCAATTCCTTTCCTTCTCATCTGATCCTTTTGCTCATTAAACCTTCACATCTGCTTCACTCTGGAGCCTTAAGTTTCCAAGGCCAGAATTCACAACACTATTTATTTTGTTTTACACCTTGCTGCTCAACCTGGATATACTGATTCATTTGTTCATTCATTCATTCAGCCCATACCCCGGTACTGTGCTGGGTCATGAAGATTCAGTGGGAACAAGATAGGGAGAGTCCTTCATTTCATGGAAGAGAGATACTAAATCAATAAACACATACACAAACAAGATAATTCTAGATAGTAATAAGAGTTGTGATGGTAATAAAATGTGGTGATATGTCAAAGAGAATAAGGAGAAAGCACTATTTTAGACTGGAGGGAAGAAGTGCTCCTGGAAGACTTCTCGGAGGAGGTGACATTAGAGCTGAGAGTTAATTAATAAGAAGAGATAGCCAGGAAAAATGGGGAAGATCCGGCACGCATTTTTATGTCCAAAGATACAGAACAAGCCTGGAACATTCAAAGGAGAGAAGAAAGGCCAGTGAGGTTGGAGATTTGCAAACAATGAGCTGGGAAGTGAGCAGGCCCCTGATTAGACAGCCTTGGCTCCACCAGGCTTAGATCTGGGTACACTGGGAGGTAGTAGCTATGAACCAGAATGTTTGGTGTCAGAACCCTGGAACCTGCAATTGAAAGTAAGCTTTCAAGGTGATGTTGAGGCGCTGGAAGATTTGAGAGCCATCAGTCTAGTGTGTACATGTGCAGGTTGCTCAGTCGTGAGCGACCCTGGGACCACACAGACGGTAGCCCACCAGGCTCCTCTGTCCATGGGACTTTCCCGGCAAGAACACTGCAGTGGGTTGCCATTTCCTCCTCCAGGTGACCTTACCAGCCCAGGATCGAACCTCCATCTCCTCTGTCTCCTGTATCGGCAGGTGGATTCTTTACCACTGAGCCACCTGGGAAGCCTTCTAGTGTGGACAGTTTTCTCAGAAAGTGCGGGAACTCTTTGACAGAAGCGTTTAGTCAACTAAATTCAAAGTTTTGCTACTCAGAGGGTGGTCCCTGAATCAGCAGCTCCAGCATTATCTGAGAGCTTATTACTAATGAAGATTCTCAGGTCATTTCTCCAGATCAGAATTTGCAGTTCAACCACATTCCAAATGATTGACAGGAAGGTTTGAGGAGCACCAACTTAAACCAGTACATTATCTATTATAATAAATCTTCTATTGAGAAAAAAAAATGGAGACTATGATATTCAGCAAAAGAAGATTATAGAGCAACAAAATACCCGATTATATTATCACTTTCTCTGGTATAAGGGAGTCCCAGAAAAAAAAGGAAGCCAAGTAAAAATCTGTCCCCAGCTGTGCCAGTATTAAGCCTCCTAGACTGAACTGTAGCATCTGAACTGAAACCTTGAAATCTGAACTTGGGGGCTTTATAAAGGTGCCCTTAACTGAGTAATAGACACTGAAAATTATGTTACCATTCAGATTTAAGGGAGGGAAAGTTATTGATTAAAGCAACTAAGTATCAACTTTTATTCTCTTTTACTAGTATTTTATATAATATTTAAAAATACATAAGACTTCCAGAAATACAAACACTATCATATCAGGAAAGACTTCTATCATTAACCTTTAAAAATCATCAGTCTTGTTCACAGTCTCTCTTCTTCTTACCCAGCATGCTTTGTAATCCTTTTCTGACCTCATTGCACTTTGCGTCAGCATCTATATGTTCTCCCTTTACTCTGTAAAATCTCTGTCTCTTTCTTTTCTCATTAGCATGGCATCTTTATTTTATTTTATTTTTTAATGGGACAGTTTAGCTCCAGGATGGGTCTTGCTGCTTTCTCTTCGGTGGCTGGAAGCAACCACATGTTCAGAGGTCCTGTGTTTACCCTGGCTCTCGCTAATCAACGGGTGCTTTTTTCATTCAGCAGACCACAGCTCCTAACTTTATCTCTTTGTCCTTTGAAGCCAAAAGCTATTATTTCTAGCGGCCATCACTAATTCAAGAATAAACACTCTGCTTTCTCCCAAAGTGCTGCATTCTGTTTCAGGAAGCTAGAATTAGGAAAGTCTCAATTTCTATCAGCTTTCCATTTATTTTTATGGAAGGATATTGAAGCAGAATGCAACAAGGCTTGAGAACAGAGGCAAAATGTGTCTTCTCCACGTTCACCTGCTAGCCCTCTCCTTCCATATGATAATGGCCAAGCCCACCCACCGAAGAGTGTTGCACAGATTCACTGCAAAGTATAAACAAGGATTCATAGGTAAGGAGAGCTATCTTTTTAAACTTTTTCTTTATTTGGAAGCAGTGGCTGCTGCTGCACTTTTCCTGCCTGCCTCCATCAGAAAGATATTTCTTCTGGAAAAGATCTGATCTTTGCCCCTAACCTGGTTAAAGATACTAATTAGAACAGGAAGGAGACCAGGAGACCTCTCCTGGGGACAGTGCCCCCGCCTGGGACAGCGATGGGGGCTGTTTTACTCAAGGGTCTGAGTGCAGTCTGTGCCTGTCTTGGTTAAACTCTTTGAAGAGGGTTGTTCCTGGATCTAGAGCTTCTGTTGCAGGAGGACTTGTCCATCCTCCAGACTTCAGAAGCAGAAGCTGCCGGAAATGAGGTCACTCTCTTAGTAGATGGCCTGTGTGGGCTACTTCTCAACTCACTGGCTGTGACATTGCTCTATTCTCTAACGATGCACAATGTAAATATCCGACAGCATCAGTGTCATTGTCAGTACCATTAATAGAGCTGGTGATACACTGGTTGGGCAGTACAACAGCCATTAGAAAAGTACAGCCTAAAGCCACATGGGCCATTTGTCCAGCCATTTCACAAGAGTGCAAGCAACCTGAGGGCAGACAGTCATTCTGCGCTGGTCACTGATGTGTCCCAGGACCAAGACTAGTGCCTGGCAAAGAGCAGGTGCTCTCTATGAATGAATGAATGAATGAATGAACTACACCCAGCAAGCCAGTGCTGTTCCCAGGGTCTCTGGCGACTTCTAGAGCCCCTGTCCCCTTTGGAGCTGTGCTCCACCATCCTGTGGACAGATTTCTGGCTCACTTCACTGCACTGCGGCTTCCCTCATTCTGCCAGCACCAGAGGGCAACCCTGGGACTCCCCAAAGTGCCTGGCACTTAAGTGGGTGCTTCATAGTTGAATCCGCTTTTAATAACCATTTGGTGAAGGAAGGAAAGAGGTGAGGGCAAAGAGAAGGTGGGAGGGTGGAAAGGAAGGCTCTAGTAGGTGGTTCATCCAAGGTCACCCTCTCAAGATAACTCCATCTAGATCCGAGGAAGCTAAACTATGTGAGCTTTGCTATGTTGTGCATCACATGTATGTTATGCTATGTTATATGTGTTAGTGTGTAAAAAACTTTATTCATTTTTGTATATTTTGGGCTGTGTTGGGTCTCTGGGGCTGTGTGTGGTTGTGGTGAGTGAGAGTTACTCTCTAGTTGGCACATGTGAGTTTCTTATTGCGGTGGCTTCTCTTGTTGCAGGGCACAAGCTTTAGGCGTGCAGGCTCGGTAGTTATAGCTCCTAAACTCTAGAGCGCAGGCTCCGTAGTGGTGATGCACAGGTTGAGTTGCTTCGCAACCTGTGGGATCTTCCTGGACACCAAGGATTGAATCAGTGTCCCTGGCATTGCAAGGCAGATTCTTAACCACTGGACCGCCAGGGAAGCCCTGTAAGTTAGCTTTGTTAACGTTCCGTATGTCTTTGTCATGGCTGGGTCTGAACTAAACCTTCCCAACTCAGAACTATAAGAACCTTCTGGCCAGAGGGCAATTACAACTCCTAAACTTGGGAGTGTTTCATTAGAAAGAGCACTGGGCTAGCAGAGGGAAATGCTGGATTTAAATAGTTCTCTGCCCCTGGGCAGATCTCCTTCAATTCTCTGGACCTCGATTTCCTCATCTGTTTAAAGAGACTGGTGTTGCCGTCTGCTCTGTCCTGGAGGATGAAGTGAAACAGTGAATGTGAAAGTGCTTTGTAAGCATAAAGCCTCTAGCATGCACAGGATGGTCAGGGAAATCGCCTTCCCCCAACCTCATATGTGTGTTTAGGGTGCTTAGTGTTCTGAGTCTCCCAGTTGTGTCTGACTCTTTGCAACCCCATGGATTATAGCCTGCCAGGCTCCTCTGTCCATGGAGATTCTCCAGGCAAGAATACTGGAGTGGGTTGCCATGCCCTCCTCCAGGGAATCTTCCCAACCCACGGATTGAACCCAGGTCTCCCGTATTACAGGCAGATCTTTACCATCTGAGCCACCAGGAAAGCCCAGTTTAAGCTGTCCTTTATCTAGCATCTCCAGCAAAGATTTCTGCAGGAAATCCAGGGTCTTGTCTGAACTCAGAGATCTGCTTCCTGGTGGACCCCTTTTCCTGACATGTCCTTGTGCTGTGGATTACCTTCTTCTCTCTGACCTTGACAGTATCTACATGTCCTCCTTCTACCCCAACCTTCCTCTGCTGAATCAACCTATGGTTGCATCCACCACTTAAACAAGGTGCTCCTGCCTTGTGGCCTTCCCTTCCTCCATTGCAAAATGAGCTGATTGGACTTCATTTAGGGAGAAAAATCAAATGCATACAGAGGACAGCAGGCTGGCAGATGGGTAAGGTGGTCTGTGGTAGGGGGAATGGAAGAAAAGTGGAGAATGGGTATGCTCCCTCCAAAGGGGACAGTGACACCTTAGTGCCAGCCAGTTGTTGAAATGTGGGCAAATGAGAGCACTACGTCATCTGACACTCAAAAAAAAAAATCCAGAAATTTGAACTTTTATATGAGATCTCCTGACTTCTGAATGTTGGCAATGCTTTCAAATTTGTTAAATATGCCTTGGGAGCCAAATAAAACACATATGCAGGCTGAACTCAGCCTCTGAGTCTCCATTTTGTGACCTGAGGTCTCTGAGCATCCTTTAAGCTTTAAGAGCCGTGGCTCTTCTGGGACGTGAAAGTTGCTAAAAAACACCCCAAGCAAATTCCACCCTTTCCTCTCCTCTCAAGTCCTCTTTGTGTCTCACCTGAGCTACTGTGGGGCTTCCCTGGTGGTTCAGATGGTAAAGAATCTGCCTGCAATGCGGGAGACCTGGGTTCAATCCTTGGATTGAAAAGATCCCCTAGAGAAGGGAATGGCAACCCACTCCAGTATTCTTGCCTGGAGAATTCCATGGATAGAGGAGGCTGGCGGGCTACAGTCCATGGGTTACAGAGTTGGACACAACTTAGTGACTTTTACTTCACTGAGCTACTGTGACAGCTTCCCTCCAACCCTCCAAATCTACACACGTGACCTTATGTGGAAATAGTGTCTGCAAATATAATTGAGTTGAAATGAAGTCATGATGGTGGACCCCAAATCAATATGATTAGTGTCCTCATAAGGAGAAAAGAAGAGACACAGAGACAGACATGCACAGTGGGAAGATGATATGAAGTCAGAGAAGGAAAACGCCATGTGACAATGTAGGCAGACAATGGAGTGATGTGTCTACAAGCCAAGGACTGCTGGCAACATCATAAACTAAGAAAAAGGCATGGGATAGCTTCTCCCCTAAGGCTGTAGGGTACATGGCTCTGCCAACACCCTGACTTACTTCAAGCCTCCAAAAGTGTGGGAAACTAAGTTTCTGGCGTTGTGTTTGTTACAGCAGCCCTAAGAATGAATACACTGGCCAATTAGAGGGTGGGCACCAGGAAAAGAAGGCAGATCAGCCACCATCATCTTCCCTCCCTCAGGGCAGATTCAGACCATGAAAATCTGACCCTCCTCTCAGTTTCTTAAATTTCCTAAAATGTTAACTACTTCGTTAAATGTTCCCTGGATTTACCAGGAATGTTAAAATCGAGCTTTGTGTGCAAAAGAACATGTGAATCTCATTGATCCTCCTCACAGGGAGACAAAAATATTCCAGCCGCTCAAGCCTGCAAGCTAGTTCTCCACTGTGATAATTCAGATGAAACATTTCTCTGCTCCATGAACAACCGTGTGACCTGCAGTCTGTGAAATGCACAGGAGAAAAAGAGAACTTGTTTTTCTGCGAGAGATGGGGAGAGATGGGGAATAAAGCCCCACACACTGCTATGTGGATGCATCGTTTCCTCTATGAAAAAGACATCAAAATAATTTTATCTCTAAATATTAATGTTAACAAGGTCTTCCTAGGGCAGGTAATACTTATCATATCCATAAAGCATTCAGTGCTTGCTGAAGGAAGGGAATGGGGTTAGTGTGTGGATTCACAATCCATGTGCATTCCTGCCACTTCTGTCAGCACTGCATAGTGAGCTGGAAGGACCCTGGTCAGGAGAGTCCTCCTGTTAGAGGGAGGTGTTGAGAGAGCAGATCACTTCCTGTGAATCCCAGCTGATTCTACTCCTCCAGAGACCTGTAAGGAGAGTAGGGAAAAGGGAGGGTGCAGAGGTTCGATTTACTTATTGTAGAATTCTGGATCTGGGGTTGTGTTAGAGAGAGACTGGCAGTACTCAATCTTCTTGGGAAGATTTGTGACAGGACAAAAGGAGAGGAGAATGGTGAAGAGCTGAACATGCATGCTCTGGAGCTGGGCTGTCTGGGTTTAAATTCTTGCCAGGCATTGGGCCCTTAGACATTTCACTTAACCTCTCTGTACCTTAGTTTCCTTATCCATAAAATGGGTGCAATGATAACACCCACCTCACTTGGTTGTTGCAGGGATTAAGTCAGTTAATTCAAGTAAACCCTCTGAAACATCATGTGACACTTTCTAATCACTAATTAC
Source organism: Odocoileus virginianus (assembly GCF_023699985.2). Lineage (NCBI taxonomy): Eukaryota > Metazoa > Chordata > Mammalia > Artiodactyla > Cervidae > Odocoileus > Odocoileus virginianus. The sequence continues at coordinate 40,618,075 of NC_069693.1, read as the reverse complement.
AGCTTATTTAAATGGTTGATTGTGGCCCAGTGTTGCAAAGTAAGGGAGCACTCACAAATTCAATGGCTCACAAGTTCAAGTTCATTGAACTCACAAGTTCAATGACTTAAAACAGTGCCCATCTATTCCCCTAGTTCTGTGGGTTCTGGTCAGTTGGTCTCACTCAGGTGCTGGCTGGGGCTTGGCTGATCTTGGCTGGGCTTAGCAGAGGATAACCCTGCATCATGTGGCTTTTATTCTTCCGCCAAGACTGGCGAGCACGTTCTTTTCATGGTGGTGGCAGAGGCACAGGGTACAAGAAGAAACACACAGGCATCTCGGGGCCCAGTCATGGCACTAGCACACCATTGCATCAAGTCGCATGGTCAGACCCAAAGAGACAGGCAAATACACCCTGCCCTGGGGGTCAACAGTGCAAGTCACATGGCAAAGGCTATGGATAAGAGAGGGCAAACTGTTGCCCAGAATGAGAACTACCATAGTAACTCTTTTTATTATAATAGACATAAGAAATATTAGACTGAGAAACCACATCAAGAAAGTATATCCTAACCTTCAACCAACAAGCTGACCTTGGGCAATCACTCTTCCCCCCAGAGTAGGAGGGTGTAATTTGTTTATCTAAATAACTCAGGCTCCATCTCTCACCCTACCTTCTATACAGCCAAAGAAGTTCCTTCCTGGCCACTCCTAGCTCTGAAGATTTAGGTAAGTGTGTGCGCATGTGTGTGCGTGTATGTGCGCACGCACACATGTTAGATAGAATCTGATCTTTGTTAACATCTGCAGAAAATCTATTTGAGCAGCATTCCTAAAAGAACTCTTCTAGAAATGATTACTCAGGATGACGTACTATTAGGCCATGGTAAGCCCCCTAGTTAGCACAATGATTAAGAATGGCAGGTTTGGGGAGGGATGTTATCTTAGCTACCCCAGAGCTCTGGCCCAGTAACCAGGGCAGGAGGGTTCTTAAAGGCACAGGGCAGCTTGTTGCAGAAATTAAGTTTTCCTACTCTGTTTTTGTTTTCTTCTTTGCACTTACATGTGTATTTAAGGAGAATCCCCCAACAGCAAAGCAGCCCGGGAGAAGAGAGCACAGGTTCTTTGGCACCAGGGGTCCAGCTGCTTAGCGCTCTTTACTGGCAGAGGTAACAGCTAGGAAACAACACTTGGATGCATGAGTACAAAGACAGGTGGGCAACTGGTCTACCTGTGCCTTCATCAGTACTCTTCCCACTGCTAAATCTGAGCCCCAGACACCCTCTCCAAAGCCCCCAGTTCCACGATTCCTGCTAAGAAAAAGGAGAGATCCAAGCCTTTGTCAGTGGCTTCAGACTTTCTGGTGACAACTTGTGCTAAGAAGCACATTGATCATTGTAGCTTGGTGCACACACATATAAGGCTGAAACAGCTTCATAAGTCACTGTGTGTGTGCTCAGTCGCTCAGTTGTGTCTGACTCTTTGTGTCCCCATGGACACAAAGAAGTTCATCAAGCTCCTCTGCCCATGAAATTTTCTAGGCAAGAATACTGGAGTGGGATGCCATTTCCTCCTCCAGGGCATCTTCCTGACCCAGGGATGGAACCCACATCTCTTGCGTATCCTGCACTGGTGGGCAGATTCTTTACCACTAGAGCCACCTAGGAAGCCCTCATAAGATACTACACTTAATACAGAGTGTGATCTACACTGCTATTTTTTATTCCATTACCCTTAAAAAATAATGCTCAGGATAACCTGCTAGACTGATTTCATAATGTGCTAATATTAGGGTCCCAACCCACAGTTTGAAAAACTCTGGGCCAATTCCAAGGTGTGTGTCTATAGGTAGACGGGTAGAGAAAAAACACTCTTTAAGAGCCACAGACCTCACACTTGTCTAAAGCAAGAGACGGTTGGTTAGAAAAAACTAAGAAAGGATGCAGCTAAAGAAGCTGTGGGATGTGTCTGTGTTGTTCTGATTTGGGCACATCACCAATGGGTGTGAATTGTTAGTATTTTTCCTGCCTGGGACTAGAAAGACTATTGGAGAAAACGGTATCCAGTGTTTTCTATTCCTTCTAAAAGAAATATACTTATGTTTTAAAAAGGGACTAACTTAAGTGAAATGATCAAATAGGTCACAGTATAAGTGACTATGATAATGTGAAATTGTGAACACGGTAAGACTGATGGAAGCTGCTGGGAAATTTTGATGGATATTGAACCTTTCAGGGTACACATGCGGAAACCAGTCCATGGAGCAGACAAATTATGATTATGGCCCAGAGCTGGCTATTAAGCAGTCATAGCTCCAGGTATTCTGGGGTCCAGCTGTTCATTCTCTGATCTCTGGGTCTCAGTTTTGTTATAAATGACAGTGGCCCTGTCTGTCTCCCTGGACTGGTGGGAGATAAGACAGGTGGAAACACCCCAAATTCTAAACACTAAAGCAAGCTCTGCAGGCTGGTTAGTATTCCCTTTCGCATCCTTTCCATCAGGATAAGAGCCTGCCTGCTACATTTACATCTGTATCAATGTTTACATCCATGTGACTGTCCGGGCCTCTTATTGAATGTGGCTTTGATTACAACAAGATGATGTAACCCCTGGTCTCTCTGCATCATGTCCACCCAGACTGTGCTGTGTCAGGATTCAGCTGGACTGGGTCCCATCTTGGGTCTAATACGGAAGGACCAAGGGACTTCCCTAGTGGTCCAGTGGCTAAGACTCTGCACTCCCAATGCAGAGGGCCCAGGTTCGATCCCTGGCAAGGGAACTACATACCACAAGCTGCAACTAAGACCCAGTGCAGCCAAATACATGAGAAATAAATTTAAAAAATAAAAAGGAAGGACAGATTTGTGCGGCCTCCAACACCATGTCTCGTGTCTTCTAAGTCCTCCATAGAACATAAGTAAAAAGTGGACCCTAGAACTGGCCTTGCAGAGTTGAGTAGCCACAGCCTGTTCAAGGTGTTTATAAAGGCCCCATCACATCCCCACCCCAGCCCTCCTGGCTTTAGGGCCGATCAGAGCCAAGCTGACAGGCAGTCTCTGGGTCTTTGTTGAACCTGAGCTCAGATGGATGTAGAAACACAAGAGAAGCCAAATTGTATGTTTAAACAGTTAAGAGGAAACCAAGCTCAGCAAGGAACTACAATCCTGGATTTAGCCTGGGTGAATTTTCCTTCTCTGGGATTTCCTGTCCTTTTTTTGGGATGTTTCTATCTATCCAAATGTTCACTGGCAACTGGTTTAAGGTCATCAACTGAACGGTGGTGAAAGAAAACCTTACACAGTGCTTGGGTTTAGCTGCTAAAATATCTGTGGTTACCCAATCAACCCAAAGGCAGGCTTACAAGACACATGTTCCCAGCCTCCATCTATCTGTCCTTAGTAGAAAGAGGCCAAACTTGAAGACAGGGCTTAAAGAACCATCCCTAACAATAAAGGCCAGGTCAGCATGGGGCCCCAACTGCCTGGGGGGGTGGGGGGGGAGGGGTGGGGCAGGGACAGTGGGGTGGTGGGGGAGGTCCTTAACGGATGTAGAGTAAGTGAACCCAAAAGTCTGCCTCCTGCAATGTTCTTAGGCTGCAGTTAAAATTTAACAATTTTTTTTTATGTAAATCATCTGGTATGTTCAATTGCATGGGGGGTTGGGGGTGGCAAAGAGGGAACAATGGGCTGGGATTAGATAATTTACTTAGTGCTAAAATTCCAGGAAGTTTGTGTTGATCTGGGCCTGGATCTTGTTACTTTTTAGCTTCAATCTAAATCTTTATCTTCCTAGTATAGTTGAGAGGACATTTTTTACTTAGCCATTTTTACAGTTGTAATTTTTTCCCCCTTTCATCAAATAGAGCCAGTTAGATTAGCAGCTCTTAGCACGGAGATGAAAATATTGGTAGGACCCATTGGGCCCTGTTTTGTTTATTCTACCAGAGCAGGCTTTGATCTAAACATATTTCCTGGGGTCTGGACGAGATGACCTAATTCCTGTCTTATCCGTCTCCACTTTCTGTGAATCTCAGATTGCGCTTGACTGTGGAGCCCTTTGAAATTCACTTTACATTTTTTCCCACTTTGTTACCCCCTCTGACATTTGTTTCATTTGGGGTAGGGGTGTGTAGCTCCTAGTAAAAGACTCCAATGCTTTATTTTTCTAACAGGACTGCTAAGTTTTAACAGAGTGGGAGCTTTCTTTTTTTTTCTTCTTCTTAAGTTCTCTCCTTCTTGACATTCGCAACACGCCAAAAACAATAAGCAAATAATCTACTGCTAGAAATTTTATGTCAACTGCAAATCAGTCAGGATTTTCTGTATGACACTTTTTTCGAATTTAAAAAACAAAACAAAACAAAAAAACTGTCCCCCACCCCCTTACACATCAGTTGAATAAACCCGGCCCAGGAGAATTGAGAGGCAAAGACTTAAAGCTCAAAGTTGACTCTTGAGCCAATCGGTTTCCCTAAATGATCTGGAGAAACCTGCCTCCTTCCTTACCCTATGCACCCCTCCCCCTCCACAGCCACTGGCCTGAGGGGCCTTGGGTAGCTTGGGTCTTGTCTCTGGGCTCCCTTTTTATCACCCTAGTTTCCTGTCAATCACCAAACTGCTCTTCCAAGCCTATTTTCCAGAAAGAGGGAAGCCCCTGTATGTATATGGGGGTGATGGGGATAGGAGTAGGGGTAGGGGTGGGGAGCAACGCAGATGAAGGGGGAGGAAAAAAAAAAACCACACAGGAATACAGGGAAGGAAAGACGGGGGAGATAAGGGACCAGAAGAAGGTGAAAGAACGACAGCAACACAGTCGAGACCCAGAGAAAAAGAAAAAGCATCCTTATTCCGAAAAGTGGGGGAAAATAACCCGAGTGGCTAACGTTTGTAAATTTTGAGTGATGGGTACAAGAAAGTTGGTTATTTGCAGTCCTCCTGTTTTGTTTTCTTTTTCTACAAGTCACTTTTTTTTTTTTTTTTAAGGAACTGAGGCAAATGTCACCAAAACGAATATTTTTAGTTCAAAAATGTGAATTTGGCTGTTATCATTCCGGGCAGCAACAAGCCCAGGAAATTCGGTGTCCGGCGATTCCAAAACTACCTCGACGCACCTCCAATTAGAGAAGGGGGGCAAAGGAAGGCGAAAAAGTGAGGCGAGGCTAGACGGGAGGGGGTGGGGCGGCGTGTTCACTTCGGCCTTAAAATAAACTTTGTAGCTTTATAAATATGAATAAATTTTCTCTTCCGCCGGGGTGAGCCGAAAGGCTGAGTGTATTTCTCACCCCGAGAGGAAGCAGGCTGAGGGCGATTTCTTGTTTTGGAAACGAATGTAAGGGGGAATAGGCAGGTAATGATCAATAGATTAGAGAGAGTCGATCGATGGATGGATAGGCAGGAACCAAGGCGAAGAGGGAAGGGAGGGGACAGAGACGCCGACTGAGCCCGCGAGGCTCCGACTTTCTCCTAAGGGCTACGGTCGCCTCTGAAAGTCTGTCCAAACGAAACGCTGCTTCTGCTCCCGTTAACTCATCAGAAAAAGCTAGAAGGGAGGAGGTCGGTGGTGAGAGGGGAAAGAAAAAAAAACTCGCCCGCTGCCCGCCCCGCCAGCCTGGCGGAAATGGACCCGCAGCTGGGGAGGCGCAGGGCCGTGACCCCCACGCCCGCCGCGGGTGGGAGCCCGGGGGTGGGGACCGCGCCGCGGCCGCGGGATGTAGGGGGTCGGGGGGAGCGGTCCCGCCGCGGAGCTGTGTGTGTGCTCGGAAACCCATGTCGGGGCTCTGCAGATGGGACCCCTTTGGAGAGGTGGGCGTGGGGCTCAAGGGCGCGGGAGGGAGGGGGAGGGCCGAGGGGCGTGTAACGAGCAGGTCCCTCTCGGAGGCCCCCCGCAGGTCTCAGGCTCGGTCCCCAGAGAAGCACCCGGATCCAAAGACCACTCAGGCCTGGGCACCCAGTCCTCGTCGCGCCCAGCCCTAAGAGGTTGCATGCCTCCCTTCGCAGAGAAAACGTTCCCCTCTGGCCCGCCTATGACAAAAGCAGCCAGAATCTCATCTTTTCGCCTGGTCCCCACTTTTGAGCAGAGGGGTCTCTCTGGGGGTGACGTGGCTGGGACCCTAGAGGCGCAATCGCGGATGCTTGCTAGCGCGCTGAAACGTCTGGGTGATTCTCCGCAGCGCACAGCCCAGTGCCTGCCCTTTCAAAGTTTGGGGGCGCCGGTCCCCATATGGTCACAGCCTCAGGTCAGCGCCCACCTTTTGGCACGCCCCTCCTGGGCCCCAGACCACTTAGCCTGGGGAAGCTCGCGCCGAACGGCCATGGAGTGGCCTGTGCCCCAATAGAAACTTCTCCTGGAAGGTGGCCCCGACGCTTCTCCCTTACCTGGGCGCAGGGCCACTGTCTGCCGGCGGTTTACCGCGGCTCTGGAAGAAAAAATTCGCAGACCCCTCTAGACACCAACTTCCACCCAGTCCGTTTGCTGACCCCAAAATAGTGCTCTGGAGGGAAATATGTTCTAGGGGAAACCCTAGAACAAAAGGAGAGAGGAGGAAATCAGACTGAATTCTGGTGATGCGATATTCAAGTCGACTCTACATATCCTTTGTCATGGACTTTTTCTTTCAAATATGCGTGTGTGTTTAAATGCCTAAAAGACTAATTAAATAAAGACCAAGTTGACCTCGCTGGGTTGAGGCCCAGTTTCAGATTATATAACCCCAGCTGCCCCGGGAATTCTCCAGCAATGCTGCTCACAGCCGCCTGGAAAATGACTGAATCAAAGGAAGTGAAACCACCGGAACAGGAGAAATAAAGCCAAAGTCTCCAAGGCCATGAATGTCCTGCTTAAGGAAACTTACCTGGCCCGATGGAACCTCCTATACCAACTTTTTATTTCACACCATTTTTTTCCTTTTTCTTGGGGGCAGAAAGGTTGTAGGAAAAGTAGCCAAACAAGTAATTGATATTGGGAGAATATCTAGATCCTCCAAATTAAAAAAAACAAGGAGAAAAAGGAAACACATGCTCATGCAAACCTGTTTCTGTTATGCCTTTTACAATTCCTTATTTAGAGAGAGAGAGAGATACATACACAATTTACTGGTGCCTGGGGAAATGCTAAAATACATTTTGGGGCCTGGCTAAATAGAAATGCACTCTAAAAACACAGACACAGTATATTGTTTTATCTGTTGCAAAAAAAAATGTATTTGATTACTTGAGTAAAATTACAGTATCTCTGTTGTTAGTAAGTATTAAATGTTAAAGAAATTGGACCCCCCCCTTCCTTTCAACTTTCCAAGAAAGTGCATGTAACAGTCCATTTTTTTTTCCTTCCATACCTAATACAAAATAAACAAACACTATACCTGCTCTCTTGATCAAGAAGAAGCATTTGCTCTTGTAAGGAACATATGTACATTTTAATGAAAGTGATATTTCTTTTTGTATATACAAGAGCATCTACATTTTCTCCACTGAAGGTTGTTCAAGATGCTATTCTTAGCAGCATTGTGAAATTCCAGCACACATTTTCTATTGTGAATATACCTACAAGGCAAAATGTTACGTCTTAGTTTCAACTACCAAAACAACACTTGTATTTTTCTCTAAAGAATTTTGCGTGCTTATCACTGTACAGAAACTTATTAACATTGAGGACGACTCAAGTAAAAAGCACAATACAAATAGCAGTTCAAAACGGAAAGGGTTAAATCTACAAAAAAAAAAAAAAAAGCAGGTTGAATTTTAGAATAAAAAAAAAATCCCCCCAAAAAAACCCAAACCTTTCAAAGAACCACACAGTTCAGTCTGTACTTTCAGTCCTTTCCTTAAATTTGTTTCGAAAGATTAGACAATGTGTTTGCTGATAAAATTTTCCAGCAGGATCAAAGTATACATTTATATACAGATTTTATTAGAGATCTAATGCATCACTGAGGCATTGCATCAACACCAGATTCATATTAAACTGGATATAGAAAATAAGTTAATGCCAGATTAAGACCGCCTAGCAGGGCAACTTGCAATTGCCATAAATGTTACAGCAAGTTTACAGGACTCTAGTCAATTAGTATTTAGTCCAAAAATACAGAAGACCAAAGTTAACGCTTGCATTCTGTTTGCAAAGCCAGGTTATATCACTAATAAATAAGCTTTCTTAGAACTCTAGAAGTTGAACAAGGTACAAAAGAATGTCTTCAGAAGGTTGTAGTTCAGAGATCTAGGGTGGGGGGGCTGTGGGGGAACCAGAAGGTTTGGGGGGGACAGGGCAAGGAGGAGGAAGCAACTGTGGGTCTCATTCTGAATGGGGGATGCTCCCTCTCCAGCCAAAGGGCCTTTAACTTGTGACGATCTCTTTGCTGTCTTCCACGAAGCGGGTGAAACGGAAGTTGGTTCCATTCTCACTGCTTGCCATCTTCTCCAGGCCAGCCAGGGGTGCACTGGGCTCTGAGTTCTGGAGCTTCTCCAGGTTTCCCGTCAGCCCACTAATAGGTGAGCTGCTTCCGCTGCCCAGGCTTCCAGGAATTGGAGGAATGCCCCCATTCTGAATGACGGAGATCTCGTTGGCCTTCATCGCCAGCCCGTTGGAAAGCGCGGCTGCGTACTGATTCCAGAAACTGGAAGGATCCCCACTTCCTGACCTGGCCGCCAAATCCTTCTGGAACATTTCTGGGAACTTGACGGGATTGCCTCCTAGAAATGTCATAGGGCCATCCACAGAGAGCCGGCGACCCCGGCGGGCCGGGGTGCTATTCCACATGTGAGTGCCCATGTGTACCTGGGATGGGGGGAGGAAGGGATGGAGGGAGAAGAAAAAGAAAGGGGGGGGGGGGAGAGAGAAGGGAGAAGCTTAATAGTCGAATCTGTCTCAACTCACATCCCAACACTCGACAGGGCCAGTGGCCACAGCGTCTATTCTTATTACATGCCGGACAGTGGGAAGGGTAACAAGAACTGTCCACTCAAGTCTGCTAGTAATAAGGTGTCCACTCTCTGCAACCCTGGTCTGCCTCTCCTCTGCCTGGGCAAGGATGCCTTACTTACTCCTTTTTTATTACCTGTATTTAGCTTATAATGGCCTTGAGCAAGCCAGTCAGTTGCAGATAGCTCTTTTCAGGGTGAGAATTGTTATGTCCACTCTCATTGCCATGGCAAGTATTGTATCTGACACCCTTTACCCTATAAATGTCCTTTTCAGATGGGAAGAGAGTGCCCCTCACTGATTGCCCAATGGAGGGCCTGTGCGTGGAGCGAAAAAGCCAGAAAGTAATTATTCATCTTGCATTACTGGCAGCAATCTCTAGAGAAATACTCTGTCAACAGAAAAATGTGCACAGTAAGAGCGCTCAACTGTTGCTCTAGAACTTAAGCATATTTGCTTTCTTTCCAACACGTATCGGTAGGAAATGTTGTATGATCAATTATCATAATACCCATTAGCAGAGTGGTGACGTTACTGTTTTTAGAAAGACAAACCACGCTGGACTGCAGAGTTATGAAAAAAATAGATGCCCACGCAGAGGAGAAGTGTAATTATTAAGTGATATGGGCAGCACACAGGCCACATGGAGGTCTTTAATCAATACCCCATGGCAATGCGGGGCTGCCTGACCTGGTAGGTAGAGCAATTCATTAGGTGCACTTAGCGAGACAACAGGGCCAGGCCGCTGCTTCGCTTAGGTACCAAATTATTCAAGGCACTCTGACGTTCAGCAGGCTGCAGCCTGCCCTGGTCCCTGCCATGATCCTGACCTGCATAGGCACCCACAGTTCTCCAGATAAGCCACGTGGCAGCAGGTTCTCTCGCGAGAACTCGCCCCCTGACTGTCTGGACCAAAGACTCTGGGAGCGTGCCTTACAAACCCTCAGTGGCCTTGAAAGAAAGAAGGCTGCTGGGGTGGGTGTGGGTGAGGTGCAGATGGAGTGAAGTACCTTAAGATTGCCTTTTGTTGTGAAAGCTCTTCCACAAATAGTGCAAGCAAAGGGTTTCTCTCCAGTGTGAGTTCTCTCGTGAATCTGCAGGGCACTCGACGAGGAGAAGGTCTTACCACACGTGTTGCAGTAGTGCTGTTTGGGGGTTCTCCTGGGCAGAGCTGGGAGCAGAACTGGGGACGTGGCAGAGGATGACAGAGGCCCAGAAGAGACGTGACTGGCGGGGGTGTCCTTACTGTCCTGAGGAGTCACATGCACGAAGCCGTTGACCTCTGTCTTGATGAGAGATGCCAACGAGTTGGCGGGAATCACCGCCGAGTTCTGATTGGGGCCAAGGTTGGAACTGGGCTCAAAGAGCTGTGATGGTAGATCCCGCATCTGATGTGTCAACATGTGTTGCTTCAAATTACCCTTGGTGGAAAAGCCACGATTGCAGACTGTGCAAATAAATGGTCTCTCTTTGGTATGACTTCTGTAGTGAATGTCCAAGGCACTCTGACAAGCAAAGGTTTTGCCACAAATGTCGCAAGCAGTGTTTTTAAATTTACCCCGGTCTCTGAAAGGAAAGAGGATTCCCAAAGAATCTTCTTTGATGATTTTCTCTGTGTGACTAGATGTCAAATCCAGAGCCCCACCATTCACTGGGGCGGGAGACAAACCGTTGGCAAACTCACTTGCCCCTGCTCTCTGCGGCTTCTCCTCGGCGCTGGGTGACTTGTGGAATTCCTGGGTGCTGTTGGATGGGGACAGAGCCTGCATGGAGGAGGTAGACTCTGAGATGGCCGGGCTGCCTGCACTTTGGCTCTCCATGTCCCCACCCACTGAGGACGAATCGTTGGTCAGGACGTCCCCCTCGACTGACCCGTTCTCCACTGACTTCAGGCTGGCCTGCAGCTGCTCTGCCAGGCCGGCGTTGATCATCTTCATCTGATTTTCCAAAGCGGCGATGCTCGACATCTCTAGAGGCAAAGGCGAGGAAGACAGGCTGTCTTGGGACGCGTCTGCGGACTTGGGCGTGTCTGGGATGCTGCCCTCGGGACAGTCTTCCATGTTTTCATCGGAGAAGGTGTCTAGATCATCAAAATTTTTCTCATCAAAGGAGCCCGTGTCAGACTCCATGGACTCGGGGTAGCTGTCAGGGACCGGGGTGTTGGGGATCTGGCCCCCCATGTGCATTCGGATGTGCTGCTGTAGGACCACGGCGTTCGTGAACTTCTTCTGGCAGATGGGGCAGGAATGCTGGACTCTGAGCGGGGGCATAGCTCGATGGACGCTATAGTGGGTCTTCAGGTTCCCTTTCGTGGTGAAAGCCCGGCCGCAGATCTTACACTTGAAGGGCCTCTCCCCGGTGTGGGTGCGGTAGTGCATCTTCAAGGCGCTCTGACAGCTGAGGACCCGGTGGCAGATGATGCACTCATTGGGGTCAGTGGCCTTCTTGTCAATGTTTTCGACCAGTTGCTGAAGCTTAGATGTCTCTGAGGCCTGGGCTGAGTCCAAGAGTCCCCCAAAAGGAAACTTCGCCTTGAACTGCTCCGACATTAGCGGCAACAGAGGGTTGGTGAAAGTCGAGGCGCTGCCCGGACCGCCTTCAGACGCTAGGGAGCTCAGCACGCCGGCGTTCAGGGCTGGGGCCGAGCTGGGGACCATACCGCTCTCTTCGCTTTTGCCGCCGGAAGGGGGCGCAGTGGGGCCTTCCGCTTCCTCCGGGAGCCCACCTGGGTTTCTCACGGCCGGCTCGGGGGCCCCGGAGTCGCTTGTGACGGAGCCCGGGGGGCTGGCGGCAGAATGGCTGATGGGGATGGGGGCTGGCTCTTCGGTCTTGATGAAGGGGGTGAGGTTCGGGAGGGTGGGGGGCAACGGCAGGCCGACAGAAGTGGTCAGGGTGGGCAGGACGGGTTTGGTGTCTAGCCAGCTGGTGACCGGCTTTTCTGGAGGGATGGACATGCCGTAGGGGATGCCGGTACTGGTAGGTATGTTGTCCAAATGCTCAGGCACGGGGTAGGGGTTCATCTGGATATGAGGGTACTTCTCTTTGTGGCGCTGAAAGTGGACTTTGAGGTTCCCCTTGGTGGAGAACCTGTTCCCGCAGATGTTGCACTTGAATGGCCTCTCTCCGGTGTGGGAACGAAGGTGGATCTGCAAGGCACTGTCGCTTCCGAAGACCTTTGCACAGAACCTGCACTTGTGTTTGAAGAACGCCTCATCCGAAGCGCTCTTGGCTTCGAAGGCGGTGACATTTGGTGGCTTGCTTTTTCTTTGCTGGGCCAAGGCGGACAAGGGGTTTAAATCCTCCGCTGTCGTTCCAATGTTGGGCAAAGGGCTGGGGAAAACCGAGTTAGCGGGGGCCGGCTGAGGTAGAAGTGGATTAGATGCAGGACTCAACAGACTGCTTATTGCAAAAGCTGGTGAGGATGAGGCAGAGGCCGCGGGGTTGCTGGTGTGGGAGGCGCCCGCGCTCGAAGCCACTTTTTCCGAGGATGGGGTGGGAACTGCCGCCGCCAGTATGTGAACGTTGGGGGAAGAGCCGCTGTGTGGGGGGGCGATGGTGTTGCCGGAACTGCTCTGAGGTAGCTGGATTGGGGGGAGCTGTTTCACACCGCTGATGCTGGCAGATTGGCTCGCGAGGCTCTGTGCTAACCCAGCTGCCGCAGCCAGCTGCTGAGATAAATGGGAACTGAGGGTGGACAAGGGGTTGGCAGATGTTCGTAAAGTACCTGGAGAAGGGCTGGAAGAGGTTGGCAGGTCTGCGTTCTGAGAAGCCAGCAGCAATATTTGGTGACGAATCTGCTCGATCAGCTGCAGCTGGTGGATCTGCTGCTGCTGCAGAGCTAAGAGCTGCTCCATCAGGGCCGGGACGGCCAGCTTGCCCCCCGAGGCCCCACTGCACCTCGCTTCCTGGGAGAACTGGGCCACCGCCACCTTGGTGCTCTGGAGGTTCTCGATGATGACGTTGCTGTTGATCACGGAGAAGTTGCCCAGTGTTGTCAGGTCCCCGAGTTGAGGTAGAGAGGTTGTGATCGCTGAGGTACCTGCGCCGGAGCTGCTGCTGCTGCAGCTAGGTGGGGCGCTGCTGTCGCCACCCCCGCTCAGGGGCCCACTGGTGCCTTTGGGGGCTGCCGGGGCCTCCACCTCCATGGACTCGTCCCTGTCCGGTGCCTGGGCTTCCGCCAGGTCGCTGCACTCTGCTTGCTCTGTTTTGTTAGACGTGTCATTCATTTGTTCCTGGGGATGATCGGGAGGGGGGCTGGGGCTTGAGAAGGTTTCAGGTGGGGAGGCTGGACTTTCATTTACGATGAGAACTAATTGATTTTTAGTACAGTTCTTCTTGTGGAGCAGAAGATCTGACAATTCGAAGAACTCGGCGCAGCACCGGCCGCAGACGTGAGCATCCTTGCTCTTAGTGGTGCGGTTGGGTTGGCCCTTCTCTGTGTCTCCTGCAAAATGAAAAGGAGCAGGGTTAGCAACGAAGCCAGGACACCCAGAGTCATCCAGGACCTCAAAACAGAGAGAATGGGGGCAGATCAACTCTTTCCTCCCCGCGAAACTCAGAAAACTATGGCCCCAGAAAACCAATCAATATTCCTTAAGAACGTTCTTGATTAAATGTTAAGGCTGTTGGAGGACTCCCTATCAATCTGGTATCTCCGAGAGCCGTGGCCTTCAGGTAATCCATCAAAATATAAAATACTATGAACTGCAGACATTGGTGCATAATGAAATTCCATAGCAAAATATTGATTTCCAATATTTTATACACCTTATTGTCTACTCGTCCATCCAGAGAGGGTCCAGCCACCATCCTGAGGACTTATTAGGCTCTTGAGTTTCTGTCAACCTTATTCATTTTCACCTGATTCAAAGATATCTGTGACAGTTTGTTCTGTCACTAAACTAATTTGTAGTCATTCAAGGTTCCAATCAGTGGTTGACAAGGGAAAAAAAAATGGCTATCACCAAGGTGAAGACTGACAACTTGAAAATCACCTCCAGACCCTACCTGGAACCTGAGCTATGTCTGATCCGTGACAAACACACTTTAGCCACATCAGTAACAAATCCTCTGGACACTCAAGACTCAGCTGAATACAAGAGAAAACAATGAGACACAGACAGACACACACACACACACACACACACACGAGAAACACAATGATCAAAATCCATTGCAAGGCCTGCCTGGCACCTATGTATCAGGCTGTGGCATGTTTATTTTTAAAATTAAAGAATGCAACTGGCTACCATCCCACTAATCAAGGAATATATGCCACTATGCTCCAAATGGCAACATTATGCCTGTAAATATTTCATCAAAAGTGCTCTTTCTATCTATAAAAACTGGCACAAGATTTACATTTCTGATTAAATATCAACTTAAAGAAAGATGTGCAGTTAAGGGGAAGTGAAGAAATAATTCTTGTTTTCTAGTTTGGAAATGCTTTGCAATTCTCCTTGTCTGAAATGCCTTTAAAAACAGTTTGCTCTTAACTGTTATCAATTGTTTAACAGATTGTCCCGAACCTTTCATTATAAAATCCCTTTATTTCATGTTTGTTTCCACTGGTTGCTCAGATTTCTTCTCACTAAGATCCATTTGTAAATTAAACATAAAAATCTCCAACTCCAAGCTAACATCCTATTCAAAGACAGGATGGCGTCCCATTGTTTGCCCAGCATGGGGAACACCAACTTCTGTTGTACAAATGGTGTGTGGTCATCTCCGTAGGCTGTGAAAAAAAAAAAAAACTGTTTAATTCAAGGATTACCTCCCTGCATGCTTTTCTGCAGAACTGAATCAGATAATAGTTAGTTTCCATGACTTCCAAATTGAATCTCCCAGAAAACTTGCAGGGAAAAAAAAAACTAATAGCAAATATGAATAAATGCAAAATCAAAATGCCGCTTTTTTCAGTAAACTTAGAATTGAGTCAAAAGAGTCAGCCATTTGCCTCTTTGCAGTAAATATAAAACACACACACACACACAAAAACAAAAAAGCTTGAGTAGTTTTACATTCCAGAAAATATAATTAATACCCAAATACTAACTTCTGAAAATTCCTTAACTCTGTTTGCCTTGAGTGATGCCGCAGATGATTAGAAACCCTGGTAAAGTATGCCAAATGTATGCACACTTTATTCACTGGGAGGGTTATTTGAGTAGCTAAGTTATACTTAACAAGCTAGCTTCCCTAATACCCATCTTTTAATCTCCGTAAGGGTATAGTGCAAAATGCATTAACAATACCAAACAAATCTCGGTTGGAGCAGAAAATACCAATAATGATTCAGTTTTAATTTAATGTTTAATCATCCTAATTGGCACAGGATTCCTCTGCACATTCAAGGTGCTGTTTTAAGCTCTGTCTCTCGCTTTACTTAAAAATAATGTAAACAAAATATTAAACGAAATTCGCTAAAGTTATGTTTCTTAACTGGGGACGAAAATAATGTGACAAAAATTCTGTTTAAAGCTTCTTATTTTGACAACCAATTTTAAATGATGCATCCATTTCAGATGCTTATTTTAAACTAGGAAATGCAGTTCCTAATATATTCAACCGAAATGTTATTTCTTTCTCTTTGCACATTTCCATATGTAATGGTTATGTTTCCATCTACTTTTACAGCCAATTATGAAGGAACAAAAGCTATTCTGTTTGTTCACACATTTTCAACAAAATGCATTAAAACTATTATGTCAGCATGTTCTATTAAGCTCTGCATTCAGTGGAAAATACTTTTCAACCAGCTCACATTTATCAAAACATAAAGCCACTTTAAAACACAGTTTTGCTTGGTCAGCTGGGCTTAGACAAATAATGACAGATTCAGAACTAAATAACTAGCAAGGGAAATCAGAAAACTGACTTCATCAATTGTACACATTACAATGTAGTTGCTTCAAATATTTAGCACATCTGTGCTCACGATTAAAGGGCATTTTTAATTCTTTATAACTTGCAAACATCTGATATTCTCATAATATAGAGAAAATTTTAAAAAGGTTACTTTACAGGATTTAGCTGATTATTACTTTCCTGTGCTCCAATTCTGCACTTGTGCTGCTTCAAGACTCACTTGAGAATTTTCAAGTTTTTCGACCTGAACATTTTTATATTTAGGGTTGTGCTAACTGGAAGGAAAATACAGACACTTAAAAATAAGTGCCTGCTTGCTTCTAAGAAAGAGACTGTGTTAAAAAAGCTGCCCATATTTTAGCTTAGATTTTCACAACATTTTAATAAGCTGACATTTGATCTCACTGTAGAGTCAACTAATTTAATTTCCTGATGTTTATGAACACCAAAAAAAAAAAAATTCTGATACCTATTTTGATTTATTTCAAAAGCAGGTGTCACTACATTATAATAGTTCTTAACATTAAATCCATCTGCCTTCTGAACAGAATTCCAATGAAACAGTTTTATATGAAAAAAAAAAAAAGGGATAAAACATGAGGTCTAGTTTGAATCTTTAACTACCAAAGGGAATATTTTAAGTCGTAATAAGATGTACACACATACACTCACATCACAAACTAACATATTCTAATTCATTTTTTTGACCGTCTGGCTATCTTGTATCTCTCTCAATAATCTGTTACACAAGATTGCAACTGGTGACCCCATTATAGTAAATACAGTTGCCTTGTTCCCTGTACTATAGTAAAAACAATATTCTAGTTCCTCTTCTATGGATTATGCATTCAAATTAATTTTGTCACCGTGGTCATACAGGAAAATTTCAGAAGAGGTGGTTTTCTAAGTATGTACACACAAAAAGATTTTTGGAATGTTCTGGGTTTCTTTTACCCCCTCTGGGCCAGAGAAAGAGGTGATCTTATAGCTTTATCCAATTTATATGAAAATCCCAGATGTTTTAGTTTTCATTGTACTATTTAGGTTCTTGATGCCCAATTCAAATATGTCAGCTTTTCATCATCTGAACTAAACACTGCAGAATGGGAGGCAGAAAATTGAAGTGTTCCAGTATATCTGTCTGCTGAGAAAACAAAAATAAAACTATGCCCCATGCTGAAAGATTTGGCCAGCCAGGAAAACAAAACAAAACAACAGCCCTACTGTACCACGCTGAGTTTTCTTTTTTTGGAGCTTCTCAGAAAGACCCTTCGCTTGACTTCCCAGTACCTTCAGATCACATTAACGTTTTTAATAAAACCCCACAAGATTATGATCTTGGAGCCTATAGTTTTAACTGGCTGTTCCTTTTGGTAGACCAATTTCGAAAGGCTATCACAAACATTTCTGATTGATTGGTTTTTCTCTCTTTTTTTCTTTTTCTTGTACAGACCTGGAAAAAACCTGCATCTGAATGTTCAGCTTGAGATTCCACAGCAATTTAAACACCACTACATATGCTCCGCATATTTTCTGTAATGTCTTAAGTTTCTTCTGTGAGATCTGTAGCCAGATGACACATTTTACTGGTTCCCTTCAAGTCCCCTCAGTGTTCTGACTGGGATTAGCGTGTTCTCGAGTGGAAGAATACAAGGGGAAGTCTCTGACAAAATAACAACATGGACAAGACAGTCCTTTGAAAATCCTGATACCAGCCCACCTAATGTACACAATAAATGAAAGGGGGAAAATATCTTCCCCTTGGATGAATCAAACTGAACACTAGATGGGGTTCCAGTTGCAAGGGTTTGTTCAAAAACTTCTTTGTGGCTTTCCTCTTCCAGTGACGCGTAAAAGAGACTGCTTAAGGCGAGATCTAAACTTTGACTACATAAACATTGGCAAAGGCACAAGAAACTAGATCCCTGTTGTCTGAGGGTAAAACTGAGCTATGGGAACTACCTGTCAATCTTCCCCTTTGGGGGTCTGGCATCTGAGGGTGACAGGGGAATAAGGTTAGGAAAAGAAGCCAAGCTGATAAGGTGAAACTAAAATAAACTCCGAACTTCCTGCTAAGTGACTAGCAAGACTCAATTTGGGGGTCACTGGGAAGATACTGAAGGACATATTATGATCTGGACCTTGTCACCTCTGCATGGGAGGAGGCTAGCAAAGGTTAAAACAGCTCGACACATCTACGTTTTCCAAAGCCTGGCACAGGGACTTTTTTCTTTTGGAGGGGGAGGGGTGCTGGTTCTTGGGATAATTTACCACCTCCTCCCTTCAAATGCTCCATGACTGCCCTTTTGGTAATCTAAGAATATTTGGGAAGACAGGGTGAGCGGTATCAGGAGGTACCTTAGATAAACCGAATTAAGTCTGCAGAAGGAATTAGTTCTGGCTACTCCACTGAGCTTGGCTTTTCTCAATTTCAAAAAACTGAACTGCTGGTCTACCTGATTCCCACCCCCCGCTTTTCCGTGAGAGCTCTGCCTCGAAAATTCAGATTTTTGCTTTCCAAAGGACTGTGGGTCAAGACAACTTGCTACCTGCCAAAGCAGAAAGAAATGAAATAAAGTCCCCAAAGAATAACCTATAAATTGACACTTGTGCCTATAAACCATAGGTGAATCTGGATGGAAAATAAACCACAAAACCTTCGGTATCACAAATTCACTTTCACACACGCTCTCTCCTGTCCTTCCACCTTCGCTTGTTTGTATTTGTTTGTTTGTAACATTTTAGGAAGTATGTAAGGCCTCCAGCAAATTCCCCAAAACAGCTTGCATTTTCTCATCCAAAATCTTCCATGATGCCACAAACTTAAAATAGGCCTGATTAAACAAGAGTTTTGTGCAACTGCCTTATCATGCAGGTGTCGGTTTTTCAAAAAAAGCAATTAATTATAGTTCTCTCTAACCTTTTGGGCCCAGAAATCAATGTGCTGCCATTAAGCTGCTCACACTGAGTAAATTACTTTGGTAAATAATAGAATTTCATTATTAATATAAATAAGAGGAATTTTTTTTAATGATACTTTATATGAGAGGCAGTGTTTTATCTGCAGTTCATGATGTTTTTATCTTTCTTCCAATATGAAAAAGCTTGAAAAAGCTGGGCATAGAAATACTTTCTTAATAAATGAATGGAGTATGAGTGGGCCAAACATGTCGTTCCAGGAATCTTAAAAAACACTACCCAAGGAAGAAAAAGGCAACACACACACATACACACACACACCTGAAATCCAAATCGCTAGTAAAGAATTCACATACAAAATCATTCCATTCTAATGTTCTCTTTCCTCAAAATTATTTACCTTGCTAAATAATTTTCCCAGTGGCAGTCATCTTTCTACAAGTAATTCGAGACTTGTTGCATATCATTTAAGAGACAAGTAATAAGCGCCATACTCTTGGTTTCATAAGAAACAGTAAAAATCTCCCAGTTTATTTTGGGAGAGAATATAGCAGCACCAAAAATAGAATTAAAATATGAACATCGTAAGACTGACCAAATGATCTTGTTTTCTTGAACTTGTTCTGATGAAGTTATCCTGGAGATTGCTGAGACCAGCTCGGATTTTCTTTGTACGCACGCACACGCTCAAACACACACAGGCGTGACATGCCGCGCAGTAAGCCTGACTGCTCCCAGGCTTGGGAGTCGCTCCTTCAGGGAAACTGTAACGGGGGGCCTACAAACTTTTCTAGGTCTCACTCTGGACCGAAGTCATGAAATCAGAGGTGCCAGCATCTGCTGGGGGCACCACCAGCTAGGTTTAATTTGATAGGTTTAACATTTCCTTTGCCATGTTTTAAGCCCATCTCAAGAAAGAAAAAAAAAAGTAACCACAGCGTTTAAGGAAGGTTAATCTTCTAAAAATTTAACAACTTTCATGTAGATTAAACAAACAAACAAACCTGCAAACTGAAAAACAGAACTCCAATGACTCCTTAAAGTGTGTGTTCTGTGCGGACAGGAGAATGGGTGGCTGGATACACTGCATGAAAGGTGGTGACTTTTTAAAGGTAACTTGGAGACATGATTGCTCAGTTCTCTATCTCACAACTACTCCCAAATAAAAAGAACTGGCGTGTGTAAGGCCCTCCTGTAAAATCAGAC
The DNA here is from genome assembly GCF_023699985.2 of Odocoileus virginianus. Classification (NCBI taxonomy): domain Eukaryota; kingdom Metazoa; phylum Chordata; class Mammalia; order Artiodactyla; family Cervidae; genus Odocoileus; species Odocoileus virginianus. The sequence continues at coordinate 40,598,188 of NC_069693.1, read as the reverse complement.
ATGGAGGAGGATTAGTTGTGTACTAATATTATTACAACATGCTAAATCCTGTAACCCTATTACAAAATCTACCCTCTAGGCAGTTTCTCCCAAACTTATTGTTCAACCATGTAAAAACAGTCATAACCTAAAACCATTACAACTGGAGAAATAGAGGGGGGTGGGGAGAGGTGAGAAAGGAGGCCGAGAGGGGAGTGATTCCTATGGTGCCCCGACCAGTTTACTCCTCCTTAGGACAATGAAACAGCTTTTGGGGATAAAAAAGAAAGAAAAAGGAAAGGAAGGAAGGAATAAAGTAAAAGAAAGAGAAAAAAGAAAGAAAGGAAACTTAATGTAACTTAACTAACTTACCTCAAAGCCCAAATAAACCAAAAAAACAGTCCTAATAAATAATAATGGTCAGAGGTAGTGAACTCCTTTTATGCTATCGCTTTATGAGAAGCCTTAACTATTAAAAATTCCGGATTCCGAAGGCGAGAGGAAAAAAGGTAAAGATCTAGCAAGCATCAATTCTCTGAGAAGCCTAAGTCTTTATTTTTTTTTTCCTTTTTTGAAAATATATAAAATCAGTACACATTAATTTTTAAAAAAAGACTTAAAAATAAATCTTTCCTCTCCTCCCTTTAGGTTTGGTCCTTTAAAAACTGTTGACTTTAACAGTATCACAGTGAGGAAGATCTCACCAGAAACTTTAGCAAAGATGGTGTGGGGACGAGATGCAGAGGAAACCAGCTGGGAAAACCCAGAAAAATTCTGTGGCAGCGGCCTTGGATAATTTCACCTCTCTGTACCTTGAGCACCCAGTCTCGCGTGGGGTGGAAAGCGGGGATCACGGGTTCTCAGGGGACTGAGAAATCAGAGGCTCTGGATAAGGCTTGAAGCTTGAGAAAGTACTGGGGTGGAGGGGGCCAAATATTGTACACAAATATCTTCATCTGTGTCTGTTCTCCCCCCTTTCTTACAGGGATCACCCCCTCCACAGGAGTCCCCCTTCCCGACAGCCGGGGTGAAGTGGGTGGGAGCCCCTCGGCTTCTCCGCCTGGGTTCTTCATGGGTCCCTGCGCCCCAGCTCTGCAGAGAAGCAGGCCTCTAAGGGAGGACCGGAGGACCGTGAGGGCCGGGCGGCCGCAGAGTTTAGAGGACTGAGGTGCCGACCGAAGGGCAGGCTTCCGAGCCCTATCGGGGTCCAGCTCCCTCCTCTATACCCCAAAATGGAGCACCTCGAGAGACATCCCGAGTCGCAGAGACAGCTCCGGGGTTGCCGTTCGAACCTCCGCAGCCGAAAGGCGAGCACTGTGCCGGGGAACCGAGCCCGGGCGCCGCTCCATCGCCTCCGGCCTTGGGCCTGGGAGTTCGGAGGCCCCTAAAGTGTAATATTTTTTAGGGATAAAAAGGGATTCAAGGTGTCTGTCCTCTCTACCCCCAATTCCCTGCCCGGATCTCTGCCACTCTCGGCCTTAGCTCCGTCATACAAACTTTGTTCTGGACTTGTTCACTCCCTTTGGGACCCGGCAGTTGTTGCCTCCATCGGAGGAAGCGAGTGCCTCTGATTTAGGGGGACTCCCTCGTGGCTAGATAGCCCACCCCACCTCCAGCTCTGAAGAACGACCCTTACGACTCCTGGAAGTGCGAGGTACCACGATCCTTAGCGGGAGCCGACCGAGTCTAAAGATTTCTTGGGGGCGCCGAGTGTGCATGTGTTGGGAGAAGAGATGCGGGGATCAAGTGGGATGGCCGGACCCCGACACTTTCCCCCGTCCGCCTGCACTCTGTCTGGGGAGCACCCGGCAGCAAAGAGCACTCTCCAACACGGCCTCTACCCCAGCGTGTCAGGCACGGTGGCCCCAATACAGGTTCCCATCTTCTTGGAACTCCGAACTCCCACAGGAACCCCATTCCGCGGCGCGGGCCCAGGAGGAGTGGGAGCGCTGGGGAAGGGGGGGAGCGCCGCGCAGGGAGCTCCCCTCCACGTTCCAAGTTCAGCCCGGAGCACAAAGTAAACTTCCTTCCCGCAGGCAGCAGGACCAGGGCGGCGGAGGCCAGGCTGGGCCTCGGGAGCGGGCCGGGGAGCGCGTGGAGCACCGCGCAGGCAGGCGCCGACGGCCTCTGTCCGCACCCGCGCCCCGCCGGGCACCCTTGCCCCGGCCTCAGCTCAGAGGGTCCCGGGATCCGCTCCCGGGGACAGCCGGGACGCAGGAGCAAGGCCGGTTAGCCCTCTCTCCTCCCCGCAGGAGGACCCAACAACTCCGGAAAGATCCAGCCTGGAGAAGTGTTTGCTTTCCTCGGGGCAGGGGGGTTGGGGGTGGGGAAGCCCAGCAAAGGCAAATTGAAATAAAAAAAAAAAAAAATCGCGGAGTCGAAACGGTGATTCGGATCGCGGCGGCTGGGCGGTGGGCGCGGGGGCCAGCCGCGTGTGCGTGGGCGCGAGTGTGCGTGAGTGTGAGTGCGAGTACGTGTGTGCGCGTGTGTGTCCGCGGCGCGGGCCGGAGCACTCACCATCTCGCCGGGGGAGCGAGGCCACTTCGGGGTCGGATTGGAAATGTTGAGGCTTCGCTTGCTTCCTCCGCGACATGCTGGCTCAAACATCAGCTGGGGCAGAATAAAAAATTACTAAAAAAAAATCTTCTCAAAATTACGGAAATCGAGCGGCGGCGGCGGCGGCGGCTCCCCCCGCCCGCCGGCCCGCCCGCCCCCTCCCCGGCTCCCCGGCCCCGGGCGCAGCGCGCATGTGTCCTGCTATAATTATGATTATCAATAATGCATTGCGATTAATCATAGAGGGGCTCTTTGAAAGGCGATTGGCACCGGGCCAGCGCTATTCAAACCCGCTCGCCTTAATCAATTAGTTTGTGATTTGCTGCAGACCCCTGTCTCTCCGCGCGCTGGCCCAATAAGCCGGCCGCGGGGCTGGCTCTGCGAGCCGCGCCGCCCGACACTGGGTTAACCCTCTTCGCGACCGCCCGGGACTCCGCGGCCGGGCCGCCGGGGGCCTGCCTCCTCGCCTCTGAGCACCCGGCGCCCCGGCCTGCGCCCCCCTCCCTCCCTCGGCCCCCCCCATCCCGGGCTGGGCCGACCCAAATTAGCATGCCCTCCCCGGAATTAAGCCTCCCCTGGTGGGGGGTGGGGCCGGGCGGCGGGGGCTGGGGACCCGGGCTGCGGGCGCGCGGCGAACTTCCCAACTCCGGCGCTAGGAGCGCCGGCCCGCGGGGGGAGGGAGTCCCGTGGCGGGATTTGGGGGGAGGAAGTCCCGTTTCGTGAGTGTTTCTTCGTTTCTTTAAGAGCTACCAGAAAGCAGCCCACCCCCACCCCCATTAAAAAAAAAAATAAGCGAGTGGGGAAGAGCCAGCCCCACGCCGGTCCGCCTCCCGCCCGCGGCCCGGCCTCCCTCCCGCTCGCTGCTTGGCTCGGCGCTCCTTCGCCCCGAGTTCTCCATCCCCTGGATCCCGGGCTCGCGGGGGCGCGGAGAAGAGGACCAAGGAAAGGTTTGGGAACGTGATGGGTTTGGGGCTTGGGGGGGGGGGGAGGGGCAGCTCTCCCTCCACCCCGTTCCTCCTCAGAATGCCCCGATCCTCTAGCTTCTCGCTTGCTCCCCCGCTCCCTTTCTCTACCTCGGACATTCCCAGGACAATTAGGGCTGAAGTTTTCGGGAGAAGCGGCCCCGAGCCCGTGGGATAAGGGGGCGGCCCGGCTCCGCCCAGGACCCCTCCCGGACCTCCCCCTCGGCTGCCCCGGTTGGCTGCAGGGCGCGTCACTCCGCGGGGAGGCGGCTGCAGCGGTGGCGCCGCCGAGCCCAGGGCAGGCGGCGAGCGGGGACCGGCTTGGGATCCGAGTTCAGCTCTAGCCGGGGGGAGGGGAGGGGCCGCCGCTTACCCAGCACGCTGCAACCCTCCCCTGGCCTCGCGAGGCGCGGGCCTGCCCCGCTGGGCTCCGGGCACGGCCAGTCCCCGGGACCCCGCGGCTCTTCGTCCTGGGGGAGCGGGCCGTGTCCCAGGCTCTTGGCGAGGAGGTGGCCGCTCTGAGCCTGAAGAGAGGGGAGTCCTTGTCCACAGCTGTCTGGCCCCGCAGGAGCTCGCCTCCACTTCTCAGGCACTTGCTGAGCGCGGCGCCCAAACTTTTCGCACCAGCTCCATCTCCCCAGGCTGTGAGGCAGCCTTCCCACCCGCGGCCCTGAGCCCGGAGTGGGGATCCCGGGGCCCGCACTCAGTCCGCTGGGCTCGGGCCCCCGCGAACCTGAGGCTCAGTCCTCGGTCAGCCTAGCTCTTCCCCCTTGTGCCTCAGGGTCTCCTCGCTCCTGGTTCCCGAAGTCCTGCGCCGGAGGGACACTCTAAACTTCGGCTGAGTAATGGGGACGAGGGGGGGGGGGTGCAGATACACAATCCCCACCCTATCTCGCGATCGGGAAAGGAGAGGGCTCATAAGGACGCCCCAATTCGGGAGCGCCCTGGAGCCTGGAGAGCCATACAGTCAGTTCGCGCGAAGTGGGCACCAGTCTTCCAAGTAGAGTTTCGGGTACTCCGGACCATACTGCGCTCCCGCAAGAGTCTCTCTAGCCACTTTGGTCCTCCCCCGCTGTTTAAAATCTAAATCTTTTGTGTGCGGGTGAATGTTTCTGTTTTCCTCCTGACGACTTTATTTCTCTTGGTATAACTTCTCCTTTCTCCTGTTCGCCCTTTCTTCACCTTTTCTCCCGCTTATTTTTCCTCTTTTGTGGCCTCGCTCGATCTCTCTCTCTCTCTCTCTCTCTCTCTCTCTCTCTCTCTCTCTCACACACACACACACACACACACACACATTCACGCTGACACCCCTCTGCATCTCGCTCTTTCTCCCCAGGTCCTGTTGGTTACAGTAGATTTTGATAAAAAGACAAACGAAGCTATCAGTGGGGCTGATGTTGAAGAATGAAGATAATAATGTTTCCATAGGTGGTGCTTCAAATGCCATTATTTCTCACTGAATATTTAAAGAGATCCCTCGGCAAAGATGGATCTGCGTGCTCCTGGGGTGCCAGCCTCTCGCTTCCCCCAGACCCCCAGGAAAGTGTGCGGGAGCACGTGTAAAACCCATCCCCCGCTCCGCAAACTGTGATCCTCGCAGGCATCCCAACCCACACTCTTCCAGGTACACCAACGCCGCCGTATGCACTTGCACACGCGTTTCTCCGTTTCTGCCCGTGTTTGGATTCGGCCGCATCTGTCTCTAACAATCTTGGCTTCTTGAAAGTCCGGGCCTCTGGGGCACCGCGTGCTGCCAGGAACCGAACAGAGCTAGCGATCCCGCAAATCCTTCTTCCTGGATCGCGCCGTAAGCGCCGCGGCAAGCTCCCGGGATTAGCGTCACACGTGTTCGTTACTTGCTCTATGTGTGATTAAGATTAAGGGGCGGGGGAGCTTTCCCTCCCCCCCACCAACAAAACACTAAAACAAACAACCAAACGAAATGCACACGCAAAGAAGCAGCTTCGCGATGTTTAATTAAAAATGGGAGAGCAGAGACGAATTAATTGGGGGGATCCAAACTTTAATAACTTTTTTCGTTCTTCTGCGCCCTCGAAGACGTAGAGGCAGGCGTCTCGCTCGAAGCGCAGCGTCCCCCGCTAATTTCTTGTTTGTTTTCTTTCCCTCCGTGGCCGGGAGAGAGGAGAGGGGAGGTGGAGGAGGGGGGATGGGAAGAGGGGGATGGTCGGAGTGGCGGGGAGAGGAGAATTGGTCTTTATTGTTGACGGCAATACATCAATTACGGGCCATTGTCTTGGGCCCAAGTTCCGTGGTTCGCAGACGCGGGCGCCGCGCTGTCAGGGCGCTCGGGTGAGGCTTCGTGTGCTGCAAGGCAGAGAAATTATTAAATTAATATAAACGGAGACAGAGTGGGGTTAGACCGATGGGGGTTGATTTGTACTTTTGAGCGGGTCGGAAGAAGGCAGGGAGCACAGTGAGGTGCCGCAGTGCAGCCCCTCCCCACGCCCTGCTCACTCGAGAGACCTGCGCGCTCTACTGGGGATCGCGGGTCCCTGCCTTGGGTGGGGCAGCTGCTGGGGGACTCTGGTTGACGGGGCTGGCACTTAGGCTCCTGGCTTTTAGGGGCTGCTCCATGTTAAAGATTGGAGGTGGCCCGAAGTCTGGCAGCGGCTGCGCCAGGGTCGTGACCTCGTGGGTCGACAGGAACCGCACCCGGGCGAGGCGCTTGGCGAGTTGTCCAAAGTCACATTGGGGGGCTGGATGCCTGTGTTTCTACTAACAAATCCCCCCCCCCCCAGTCTTCCCAACACCTACAGAGTCCTTGGTGGGTTTGACGGTGGCCGAAGGGCCCCAAGGCTAGCGAGCCACAGGTGAATTCCCAGCGAAGGGAATTCTCCTTTTCATTCCCTGATCTTGGGAAGGGGAGAGGGTGTTGGGCCTCCTTTCCCCAAGGCCCGATTCTTCCACCAGTAAAACTACCTTATTTCGGCCCAGTTTGACCCCCACTTTCTGATAGAGCCTAGAATGAGGCCTGGCCTGCGCCCAGGACGTTCCTTCTCGCTCCTTCTCCTTTCACCGGTGCGGGTTGGACACTCTACCCTTGAGCTGAAGGTCGCCCCCACTAGCCTTGCCCCAAGCCCCTGCTTCCGTGGTCCCCGGCCTCAGGCCCCGCTGGGCCGCCAGCCGAGGCTAGGGGGGCGGGAGAGGAGGTTTCGTTTTCTCGTGCCAAGCAGAAAGCAGCGAAAAGGCGGCTGCGGCGTCCTGGGGGCGGGGGTGGAGGCACACCCGATGGTATCAACGTTATTGATGGGGAAATATTAGGGGCAGGAGCCCAGAGATCAGGTTCCCGGTCCCTCCCCTACCCGGAGGTGGGAGGGACGGACGGAGTGGGTGGCGGCGGCGTTGGTGTTGGGGTGTGCTGGGACGCGGGTAGCTGAATGCACCCGCATTAACCACTCTTGGGATTTATTTATAATTTTCTTGTCTGTAAATTGGGGTGGCGAGGAGAGGAGGAGGAAGGATTGACTTGGCTAGTACCCTAGCCCTTAAGGTCTTTCCCAGGGTTGAGGCTGGAGTGGAGGGGTGGGGGTGGAGGAGGGACAGGAAAAGTGATCAAAAGCAAAGACCAAGTTTGGGAAGCCCACCGTAGGCTCGGTTATTGATCAAACCCCAGTACTTCGCTTCCCCGGGAGTTTCAGAAACTCTTTCCTTAACTGCTGTTGCTCAAATCCTCATCTCTCCTCGGCCACTGGAGAGGCTTCAGACCCGAGGCCTCGGGGAGCCTGCTCAGGTGGGTACCCCCTGCCCCGGCGGAGTATGTGCTGTGAGCGCTTTGCGCACTGGCTCCCCGGTAATCAAGTCTCCGCAGTGCCAGTGAAAAGACGCACTTTCTGGGGGAACCCGCAGTCCGCAGCCAAGGGCTAGCTGCAACCCTCGGGCCGGGTGCAGCGTGGGGACCAGGCGCCCAGGCGCCGGCTCCGGCGGGAATTTCAGCCGTGGCGAGCGGAGGGCGGGCTTGGTAACTTGTCGCGCGCATCCCAGCCAAGGGTCCCACACTACCGGCAAACTTCCTCTTTCTTCTCTTGCAGGGCCATCCGCATGCAGGCATTTAGAAACTGACTTCTTCGCTGGCGACCGCAAGTGCCTGTGATTTTTACTTTCCGTCTACATTGAACGTCTTGTACTGAAACTCACTGAGCCCTGCATGCCACAGTGCCTCGCTAAGGGGTCTCTGAGTACAAAATGCCTCTCCAAGGAAATGTTTCGAGGTAGAGAAAGTGAAAAAGACTAATCGAATTTATAAAAAGAAAACCTTTGCTTCCTTTTGGTTAAAATCCTTTTGCGGTCTTCTGAGTGTGGAAAAAAAAAAAAAATCACCTTGCAATAGAGTGTAGCTAATTCCTGGAACCCATTAGGAGGGTGTCCAGAAAGCCCAGCAGGGCTCACAGATTCATTCCCATCTTTGAGCTCAGGAAGTAGGACTTTTGGATCCAGTGACTAGAGATCAGTTCTTATATGTTATCTGTTGGGAATAGGTGTGGGATCTCTGAAGCCCTGGACTCTGTGTGCATGTGGGGGTGTGACTGGGGGTCTGTCAGGAAGCTCATTTTCATTCGTAAAAGAGATTCGCTTAAATGACCTCCCTATGGGACGCCTCAATGAGCTAATTTGGCAAATCTCTTGCAACAAACTTTATATGTTTTGCCCCTTTCTCCAGCAAAAGGTCCGTTTTTATAGAACAGATCAACAGTTCCCAAAGAGAGGTGCATCTTGGTTTTGTATGCAGGAAGCTGCATACAGTGAGACCTTGATGGGGCAATCGCTTCTTGTTGGTCAGTGTTTGGAGAGGGAGGCACCATTTGGTTTCTGTTTGATCAATCAAATGGCCGGCCACATGGAACCATCCCGGGGGCCTGGCCCTTGTCTGCCTGGCAGCCTGTGAGCAAGGCTGGACTGTCACTCACATTATGGGTAATTTACAAATCTCCCACATCTCAGCAAGCTATGACTTTCTTAGGGAATATTTCTCTCTACTGAGAAAGGGCTTTCTCTGAGAGACATATTTCTTTTTGGGGAATGCAGTGAGTCAGAGTTGTCGCTGCAAACTTCATCCATCCCGTGCAGTTCAAACCTGCATCCTTCTTAGCTCCATATGTATGATGAGTAAAAAAAAGGGGAAAGGGGATAACCCACTGCTTTCTTCTCCTCCTTTCACCTTTTCCAGCTCAAGGAAGTTTTATAAATTGTTGCACTGATATTTCTTTCTCCTAATGTTCACCCTCATTTCTCCAGCCACAGTTACAATTGTTTCTGTCTTAATACCCAGTTTAACATGGAATTTTACATGTAAGAGACTATAGTTTCCCAGTTCCAAGCCTGTCACCTTCCTTCCTTGTGCCTTCTCAAAACAGAGACCATTACTTCTTAAGTTATACAGTTGTCAACACCTACATGTTTATGTAAGAAATCAGTTCCACTTTTTTTGTGCCTCTTCCCATTTATAACGCTCATTGTGTCCCGGACTCTCTTCTTTCATCCTGGGTTCCCCTCACCCCCAGACTCTTTGACAGAATCCATAGCACAACCCCATCCCTGGAAGCCTTGCTCAGAATCTCGGTCAGGTTGTAATGCATGTAACTTCCACTTAGCACTTGGCCCAGGACTGCCTGTGGCCTTTTCCCAGGCCCCGAAAAATGGGAAGATGCCAGCAAATCTCTCCTTCTCTAACCCAAACAGAAAGATTTCAGGAGAATTTGGGTTGGAAAGATTTTCCAGGTTTGTTTTTATTTTCTCTTTCCCCCTTGGGCCCCCTAGTACCTCCAGTTGGGAAGGATAGTGCTAAGAGAACCAGCCTCTTAGCTCAGGTCCCCCCCCCCCCAATCCCCCCTTTATGATCTCGCCTCTTCTGATCTCAGACATTAGCCAGGAACTTGCTTTATGCACATCTTGCTTGGGAGTTGGGGTTTGGACTCTTGGGGTTCACATGCTAGCTCTGTTATTTGACAGTGTCTTGGGAACACCGTCGTGGGTATGCACCCATGTGGTAGGTAGCTTTGGTCAAATTAATTTCACTGGCCGCTGTTTCCTGCTCTGTCAAGTGTAGCTAATGGAGAGGAAGTGCAGAGCTTAAGAGCATCCAGCAAGGACTCGGCTTTGCTTCCTCCTAGCAGTGTGACCTCCATATGCCTCCAACAGTTTCTCATCTGTTAAATAGGGATAATAATAGTCCTTATTTCATAGAGCTCTTGAGGGTTAAAAGAGTTAATATGTGTGAAGAGTTTAGAATAGTGGCTGGTATGTAATTAGCACAACATAAGTGTTAACTATTATTGTTATTACCTCACAGGCTTGTTGTGGGAATCAAATGATACAATATGGCTAAAATATCATTCTCTATTCATGCACGTGCATGTGTGTACTCAGTCTCCACCAACTCATGACCCCCAGATTGTAGCTTGCCAGGCGCCATGGGATTTCCTAGGCAAGAATACTGGAGTGGGTTGCCATATTCTTCTCCAGGGGATGTTCTCAACCCGGGGATTGAACCTGCATCTCTTGCATCTCCTGCATTGCCAGGCGGAATCTTTACCATTAGCGCCACTTGGGAAGCCCTATTCATCCACCCATCCATTCATTATTTATTTATTTATTCATTCACGCTACATAGTAACATGCAAGGCATGGAGAATAACTCTGAAACAAACACTATCAATCCTTTCAATTAATCAAACACTATTTCCTGGGATCCTGTTATCAGAGCATTGTTAAGTGTTGGGCCTGAGGGGAACAGTATAGGAGCAAAAGTAAAAGCGTGTTAATTTTTAAGTTATTCTCATGCAATTTTTAACATTCTAATAGGAAGTCCCAACTCATAAAGAAATTTAAAATCAGAGCAGGCTATGCACGCACCCCGTCCTGTTGTGGTGTGTGTGGGTCCTTTGGGCCAGGGACAGATCATCTTCATGCTTCTAGAAGGTTCATAAGCACCAGTGGACATGTAAGTGGCCTGTTACTTATGTTCCAGGCTGTATGCACCTGGTTGTTTTATCTGGCTCACATATTTGTCTTTTTGATGGTATGGACTCCTCTGAGTTGCGCAGAAAACAAAATAATAAAATGGGTGCTGTTTTCCTTTGGGCCCCCTTGAAAGGTATAAATCACTTACAGTGTTCACTTAGATCCCTCTTTTCTGGCTTTTTTTGCTTTCCATTTTTGTCTGATTATAAAAATGAACCGTGGTCATTATAGTAGCGCATTCTGTAGGCAAATATAGTGGGTGAGATGGGAAAATCCCCTGTCAGTCTGTCCTGCTCCCCCCAGGTATTGGTCTGTTCTGGATGCAAAACCTCTGGTGGCTGCCGCGTGGACCAACTTAGTATTAGAACCATGTTGTGACCAAATGTAATTTAACATTTACTGGTGGAATGCAAAGTGCTCTTGTGAACCCCCTCCCTTCCCCTGTGCTTTGAGATTAAAACACATTTTATGGTTAGAATCTGGAAAAAGAATAAAAGAGCCTGGGCAAAAATACCTGTTAGCAGTGGAGTTGTTGTGTAAAATGGGAGAGACAATAGCAGATGTGCACCGGTCTCGACGTAATAACAGCTTCCTTGGGAAGCATCGGCCAGCAAATGCAGTTTAAGACCATCACAGATGTCAGTGAGCGGAGGCTGAGGTTGCTTTTTGCCCCAGCATTGAGGGAGCAGACTGGATTTAATCTGTCTCTTGATGTCCTTCTCCTCAAAAATAGTGCCCGGGGGCTCTCATGGGCTTTATTTAGAGGCTCTTAGGAGCTTGGCAGTATGTAAATTATGCGTGAGTGTCCTTCATAGTTCCCAGTAGTCACCATCAGAGGGATTTAAACATGATTTAGCCTTTCAGATGATTTGTGGGCGCACTGGAGCCAGCCAGCACAGTGGTGACAGCCCAGACTGGGTTTCTCACCATTGCATTAAATAGGTTTCCATGTCTTGCTTGGATACTCTGTCCATTCACCTCCTGGCCTCAGAGTTGGTCTATGAGTCACCTCCCAGCGTTGGTGGGTGACCTCTCAAATATCCTTACTGTATCAGGGAGTTCTGAGGTTTTTCAAAATGGAAGTTTTATAACTTAAAAAAAAAAAAAATACCATTCAATCCATAGTGACTGCAGAGCTTCCCATTCATTTATTCTATCATTCGTTCAACCCACATTTATTAAGCACCTACTATATGCTCCTTATCGATATTGGGCTGGCCAAAAATTTCATCCCAGTTTTTCAGTAACAGTGTATAAAAATTCAAATGAATTTTCTGGCCAACTCAGTGTTTTAAGCACTAGGAGGCATCAGGCTTGAAAAAGGTTGCTCCATTTCCTTCATCCCTTTCCTCTCCTCTTTTTTGTTATTATGCTTTTAGGAGGATTAGGGAAATTATTCTTTAAAAAAAAATTGACTTTTCTAGTTGAGAGTCTAAAACACATTGTGGAACATCCATGCAATAAAATATTAGCCACAAAAAAGGAACTACTGATACTTGCAGTGATGTGGATGAATCTCAAAAGTATTATACTGCATGAGAGAATCCAGAACCAAAAGAGACCACAAAGTATCACTACTTTTATGTAACACTATAAAAAATGAAGGGCTTCCCAGGTGGTGCTAGTGGCAAAGAACCTGCCTGCCAATGCAGGAACCTAAGAGACACAGGTTCCATCCCTGGGTCAGGAAGATTCCCTGGAGGAGGAAATAGCAACCCATTCCGTTATTCTTGCTGGAGAATTCCATGGACAGAGGAGCTTTGAGGGCTGGAGTCCATGGGGTTGCAAAGAGTCAGACACGACTGAAGTGGCTTAGCACACACATAGACAATGAAAACCAATCTATAGTGACAGAGAGCAAATTAGTAGTTTAACGTTTGAGGGGTTTGAGGGGGAGGGAAGGAAAGAAGATTATTGAGGGGTACAGGGAAACTTTTGGGGATAATTGAATAGTTTGCTATCTTGATTGAAGGCTTCACAGTTACAGACATATTTCAAAACTGATCAAATTGTATACTTTACATATGGGTGGTTCAGTATACTTAAATCATGGCTCAGTAAAGTTGAAAAATAAGGTTTCCCATTTTCGCCAGTATTGGAAATGGATGTTCGTTAAGGAATTTGAAGAGAAAATGGAAATTGTCGCTATCATATTTGGACACTTGAGTCCTTAAGAGTTCTTTGGGGCTTGGTCACACTTCATGTGGGTATGGATATTGGTTTGAGTGGGGGTGGCACTGGCATTGGCTCCTGCATTGACCCTGGAAAAAGTGCAAACATCTCCTTGTGGTTTTGAGTACTGGTGACTCTCAAACAAAAATTTCTTTGAATGCCAGATACTAATCCAGTCTGGGAATCCGAGGACCTATGCATAGTGGGAGCTCACAGCCCCCAGTGACAGGTACATCAGATGGAGTTCAGGGTCTGAGGCACTAGACTATTCAAACTGACTTATGGATTATTGATTGGATGGTGATTTTGAAATTCCGAAGTCCATAGCTGACCATGAAGGATAATCTTTGTTGATGGCTCAGTTTTTCTTTTTCTCTCTAGGATGTCATGGACCAATACTTTTGTAGAATACAATAAAAATATAGTATTAGGGAAAAAAAGGAAAAGAAAACAGAGTCATACAAGGTATAAGCCCCAAACTGTATTACAGGCATACCTCAGAGATAATTGTGGGTCTGAGTCCAGACCATGGCAATAAAACTGCTATCACAATAAAGCAAGTCACACGAATGTTTTGGTTTCCCAGTGCATATAAAAGCTATGTTTACACTATACTGTAGTCTATTAAGTGTGCAATTGCATTATGTCTAAAAAAATGTACATACCTTAATTAAAAATACTTTATTGCCACAATATGTTAACCATCATCTGAGCCTTTAGCAAGTCATAGTCGTAACATCAAAGATCACTGATCACCATAACAAATAGAATGAGAGTGAAAAAGTTTGTAATATTGCAAGAATTACCAACGTGTGACACAGAGGCATGAAGTGAGCACATGCTGTTGGGAAAATGGTGCCAATAGACCAGCTCAACACAGAGTTGCCTTGACCTTCAATTTCTAAAACAATGCAGTATCTACAAAGTGCAGTAAAACAAGGTTCACCTGTACAGTCTCAGCAACATCAAATTATTCTGGCAAACTGCCCAAGTAACTCCTAGCTGCTTACTTTCAGTTTCTCTGGCTAGGGTGTAGTAGATTAACAGCAAACTGGACCAAGCGTGATCCACAGATCACAGTTTGAATAACTCTGGAGTAGCTCAGAACCTCTCAGCCAGTGTGGTCACAAGGAGGGTAGTGGTGTGTCAGTGCTCAAGGAAGCTGGATGGGGGTTGGGGCATCCTCAGCTCCCAAGGGCCAGTTGCCTCTGATCACAAAGAGCTTCTCCTTTTGATCACACTGAGCCACACGGGTGTTCCAGGGGTGTCTGTGGAAAAGGTTAGAAAGCATCCCAGACTGGTGGTTCTCACACTGAGGGAGCAAAACAACTGTGGTACAGGACTTGCTAAAAATGCATGTTTCTGAACCACAGGTCCATAGATTCTAATTCAGTATCTGGGGAGTAAGGGCCAGGAATCTGCATTTTTATCAATACCCTAGTACATGCTAATGAACTCACATGCATGTGTTCCAGGACCTCATTTGGAGAAGCACTCAGGCAGACATAGGGGAGGTGAGTCAGTGACAGGGTTTTCTCCATCAATATGTACTTCCTTCTCTCTGCAAGCTACATTTAAGGTCAGAAGTTAAACTGAGAGATGCTTCCATCAGTGTGCTTAGCTTCAGCAAAAGACACTGTTTTATTTCAACAGAGAAATAACCTCTGAAGGGACTTGGGGGAGGGGCTCACAGATCCTTTAGGAGGGCAAGAGAGTCAGACTCAGGACTGTCTTAGATTTGATCTCCAGAAGAGCTCCCAGGAGACATCATTACATAAGTCCCCTACATACAAATGGGTTCTGTTCCAAGAGAGTATTTCTAAGTTCAATTTGTTTCTAAGTCCAACAGAGTTAACTTAGGTATTCAATTGTCATAGATAATGCCAAGACACGTGAACTAACTTACATGATTGGACATGTGAACACATGTTCGCATCTTTGAAAAGTTTGCAACTTGAAGGTTCGAATGTAGGGGTCTTACTGTAATGCCGCGGGAAACAGTCCCACTGCTGAGCCCACAGAAGCTGCCACGAACCCCATTCCTGAGACATCCTCAGCGAACTGGATTCTTTATGGGCCCTGGCTTGGGAATCAGTTTTTAGCTGGGAATTTGGTAATGGCTTCATAGTTGCAAGGGAAGCTGGGGAAATGATCACTGGCATCTTCAGCTTCTGTCCCAGGAGTGAGAGAAAGCTCTAGCAGTGGGGTGTTTCTCTGAGCTGGGTGAACCGGGGCAATGTCAGTCAGGTGTCCCTACCAACTCACAGCCTCATTCCCCATCTGAGACCTTCACAGCTGTCTTCTTCTTCTTTTGGGCATCACAAAAGACCCAGAGAATACTGTCAGAGGCAACAGTGAGCTCACCTGCAGGCTTGTAGGGCAGCCACAGCCCTTCTGCAGGGTTCCGTCCTCTACATTTGAATGGGGCTCCTTTGCACTCTTTACAATTCAACCAGAAGTGTTGGAGGATCCCTTAGAAGCCTCATCAGGCACCATCAGCCCTCAGCAGCCCCCTGGAATGTTCTCAGGAAAAATGGGGAGAGAAGGTAGTTGCTGTTGGTTGTACACAGGCCAGGACTTGGGCTGGGGTGGAGTCAGTGCACACATTAGCCCCACAAATGCCCCCATTTTACAGATGAGAAAACTGAGACTCTTGAGTAATGTCCTTGGCACCATGGAGCTGCTGGAGGCCTGAGACCAGGTCTCAAGACATCTCTATGAGAAAACAAAACTAAATGGAAATAAATGACAACAAAGTTTTCAGATTTTAGAAGGCCCAGGTGAGGAAGGGACTTGGAGTGGCATTTTGGTTTTCACACTATGGACATAATCTGAACTTCTTTCTTGATTTCAAAGGATGGGAAGGTGGGGTTTGAGGGCGCAGTTTCATTAAAATCTCAGGAGCTGTGATTGCTTTGTATTTTTCATAATGGGTGATTTGGAGCTGATGAAACTGAATTGCTTTGAGCAAAGCTAACCCACCTTAGAAAATTAAACCATCTCTGGTTCTAGGTGAGTTCATAACTGAAGCTGGTGGTCAGTGTCAGTGACCTCTCAGCCCCCAATCCTGCCTTCGTTGTGATCTAGTAGTTAAAACAGGCAGAAACTTCTGTGTCTTCTTTTTACTCTGATGACTGTAGTTGAAACATAGTATAGGTGCAGGAGAAAGAGCCAAGATCTGGGAAAAAGATGTGTGAGTAAAAACCCTTGCTCTTGTTATCAGCAGCAGGATTTTCCCTGAGTCTCCTGAGCTGGTAGAGATTCACTTCTTCCTAGGTAACCCAAGGGATTTCATCTGTGCAGTCACTTGTCTGGGGTGGTGGTGGTGAGGGGCCACAAGACTGTCTGCCCCACTAGGGCAGGACACATAGCAGGCATTCAGTACATGTTTGTGGAATGAATGAATCTAGCGAGAGAAAGCTATGGGTCTGGGCACACTCTAAAATGCTGCCAGATGCTCGCAGCCTGTACTGTTCCATTCAGTGCAGTCGCTCAGTTGTGTCCGACTCTTTGTGACCCCATGGACTGCAGCTCACCAGGCTTCCCTGTCCATCACCACCTCCCGGCGCTTGCTCAAACTCATGTCTCGTATTGTTAACGATAAAGCAATGTCTCAGCTTCAGAGCCTTCAGACATGACCTGGGGATTGTGTTCGAATGCCAATTCTGAATGGGAAGGTCAGGGCTGGGGCCTGAGATTCTGAATTTCTAACCAGCTCCAGGCATCAGGATGTGGATGCTGCAGGTCACAGACCACTCATAGTGTAGTGAGGGTGGAACTGAGTGGCCAGTAAGTACAGAGGGCATGCCAGGTGGGGCTGTGTGATGGGTCCCCTAGGCCAGTCATCCTCCAGTAGGTGCATGGTTCAGCTCTCCAGCTCATCCTGGTTCCAGGAGTATCTCCATTGCGACCCCACGTCCGTGAAGGGACAGAAAGCACGAGCTCACTCTTCTCATGTGGCAGTGAGTGCGGCCTGGCTGTGGTGTCCATATTTGGTGAAAATGATCCCTCTGGCTGCCCATTACTCTGAGTCATCCATGCATGGCACTAGCATTAATAACCACTCATACTTGTTAGGCGTGGTGGTGTGTGCTGAGCGGTCGGCACAAGCTTGGCACGTGAGAGGCGCTTCAGAAGAGGTTGCTGCCACCGCTGATGAAGATTGCTTTATGAGGTCCTGTCCATCTCTTTTAGTTCTCTTGGCAGCCCGACGGTGTGGGTGTTAATTTGTGGCTCTGGAACGTCTCTCACAGGCTTCCCTGGTGGCTCAGATGGTAAAGAATCAGCCTGCAATGCAGGAGACCCGGGTTCAATCCCTGGGTCGGGAAGATTCCCCTGGAAAAGGAAATGGCAACCCACTTGAGTATCCTTGCCTGGAGAATTCCATGGATAGAGGAGCCTGGAGGGCTATAGTTCATGGGATCGCAAAGAGCTGGGCTTGGCTGTGAGACTTTTACTTTCTTTCAGTGTCTCTCTAGATCCTGGACATACCAGGCTCACCTCTACACCTTTGCTTGCAGCAGTGGTTCCCCCTGGGGGCAGTTTCCACCCCTGTGGACATTTGGCAGCGTCTGGAGACATTTTTGGTTGTCATGGCTGGGGGACGGGTTTGCTACCTGCACCTACTGGGTAGAGACCACAGATGCCTCGAAGTATCCTACAGTGCGTAGCACAGCCTGCCCATGACTAATAGTTACAGAGCGTAAAATAAATGTCATAGTGCTCAGGCTGAGACTCTGGGTGAGCCAGTCTTTCCTCCAGAGACTACGGTCCCCAGTTCTACCTGTGAATACCCTCTGGGTCTCTAAGCTGACTTTGGAGTAGAATAATCTCCTGAGGCTATTTTCCTAACTTTTAAGACCTTAGAGCATCTTTTTAAAAAATTAATTAATGTATTATTTTTGGCTCGGCTGGGTCTTCAGTGCTGTTCAGGCTTTTCTCTAGTCGTGGAGGGCGGGAGCTACTCTTCGTAGAAGTGCATGGGCTTTTTGCGGTGGCTCCTCTTGTTGGAGAGTGTAGGTTCTAGAGTGTGCCGGCCTCAGTCGTGGTGGCTCAAGGGCTCAGTAGTTGGGGTTCCCGGACTCCAGACCACGGGCTCAGTAGTTTCACAGTATGTGGGATCTTCGTAGACCATGGATCCAGCCTGCATCTCCTGTGTTGGCAGGCGGATTCTTTATCACTGAGCCACCACGGAAGCCCCTCAGACCAATAGCATCTTAATGCTATGGGTTCAAATTGAGGCCAGCGAGAGCTCCCTGCCCTTCCCACCTGCATTTTACAGTAAGAATGCTGTGAGCGGAGCAACTGTTTTGCCCATTTTAACACGTGTAGGGAGTGCAGAAGGAGAGGGCCCCCGTGGGGGTGTGTCTGTGTTGTCTATTTCAGAACGAGGCCTTACAACTCTTGGCTACTTCCCATCCCACTCTGACCAAGCCCAGCCAGGGACGTCTGCCTGGAGTGAGGAGGCAGAACGCTTGGCCCCGCCTTGGCTGCAGCATCCAGACTCTATTTTTTTTTTTTTTTTTTAAGACAGAAGAAGAAGGGGAAAAAGCCTGTTAGGCAACTAGTTTGGCAGCATCATGCCTTTTCCTCTCCGAGAAATGAGGAAGGCCTGTTGAGGTGTGGCCTCCCTGGGGTAATTTAATCTGGAACGCCTCTCCGGAGCACGAGTCTCTGCCACACCTCCCAGGGAGCCAGGAGCCACCACCAACCCTCCATCAACATTCCTCGGGAGATCTGCTCTCTCAACATGACCCATGGGAATAAAGTAGGCAGAGGCGCCCTTGGAGACAGCCTGCTCAGTACCGGCAAGCCAGGGTAAAGCCAGGTTAAACAACACACGGAAATGTCCACTGGGATGTAGGAGGCCAGGTGACAGGCTGGTGGCGCGATGCCTCCTGGAAATGGTTTCTTCACTGGGAGCTTATGGGGGACGTTTATCAGACAAGTCTACCAGGGGATGGGCCGTCCTCCTGTCTCTGGCAGCCTTTCATTGCTGGTGATGGTGCATCTGTGTCGGGCCTGAGAAATGGCCGTGCTACAGGCACCTCTGTCAACACATCTCATTGATTAGCTCTGCTCGTGCGTCCCTGGATCAAAGGAGGAGTAAAAAGTCAGGAGCTAAAGTAGCCCCAGCAGTGTAGTATTGGGACCTGCCCGTGTACATGATAGTTCTCAAGACTGCTCCCCTACGGATGCCCATTCTGTGCAACCACCCCCCCCCCCCCCCCCCCCCCCCCGCCACACCCAGGGACGGCCTGAGTCTGCCTGCATGATGGCCTTTCAGAAAGAAGCATGCCTCTTCTGATTTTGTTTTTCCTCTTCGGAGTGATGTGACTGTGATTCATTTTTCCATCACTGACACATTGGACCTCTGTTAAATAGGATTGAAAGTAATTAATCTGGGGTGCAACACCTGAAAATCCCATTCATAAATAATGCTTTCCTTGAGCACTGGTATGCCAGGGGAGATTTTACGAATCCAAAGTCTGAAGCCCAAACTCACAGGAAAGAGTGTGTACCCAACCCTCTACCTTTGCATGTGACATTCAATGGCCGTCATCAGTATATTGTCATCAGTCCTGTGCATGCATAAACAGTCGTGTGCCGCTCTGCGAGCCCATGGACTGTAGTCCACCAGTCTTCCTCGTCCATGGGATTATCCAGGCATGATCACTAGAGTGGGTTGCAGTTCCTTCTCCAGGGAATCTCCCTGACCCAGGGATCAAATCTGCATCTCCTGAGTCTCCTGCATTGGCAGGTGGATTCTTTACCACTGAGCCACCTGGGTCCCTGAAGGGCCTTGTTCACGGCTCGTACGTAAGAGCTTACAATGTAGATCCTCCACCAGCCCCAACCAGGGCATAAAACTCATCTTCCAAACAAAACCCACAAAGGTACTTTAGCAAAAGTTCTGTTCTGTGGCTGCTCAGGCTGCCGAGAAAGGTCTGCTGAGAATAAGGCAGGCTGAAATGAGAGTCAGAACACTTGAGTGTGAGGCGTGGAAAGAGAGCATCCTGGAACCATCATTGGCTGGGGCAGAGCTGAGTGGCTAAGGACATGGCCAATCCTGGCTGTGAATTGTGGTTCCATCACTTGTTAGCTGTGTGACCTTGGACAAGTCACCCAGGTTCTCCAAGCACCAGTTTATTCATGACAGTAATAGTACCTGGCCTCATAAAGCAATTCTAAGCATTAAAGAACTAACGTGCAGAAAATTTGTGGCATTTCCCTGGGGTTTAATAGTAGCTTCATAAATGTTAGGAAGAAGAAAAAGATGCTGTTGGTGATGATGTTGTTGATAGCGATGGTCCCTTGGTGTGTGGAATGTACTAAGTGACAATGTAAGACCACATGCCTGATCCATACCTGTCAGGTAAAAAGCAGGTTTGACCACTTCAAAGCGTGCTTGGTGGTAAATGGGCCAGGCGGAGCAGTTACAGGACACGTCCCTGGGATAACTGTTTGACCTCCGGAGCTGGTCTTGGACCTCTGCCTGTGAGCCCTTCACCTTCATCTGTTTTCCTCCTGGGGCCCATCGTCCGTGCATCCCCAGACTGTGAAGTGATTTTCACATTAGGGCTGATGAACCACGGTTAAGAAGGAACATTTGTTGCCCAAATCATCACTCAACACTTGTTGGTTTGGTGTGGCTGGTGGACGGGTCTGTGCCTTCCTTCCATTGTGTTCACCCGCTGATGCCAGTTCTCAGTAAAGATGGCCAACAGGACATCCCAAGCAGCCAGAACTTGAGTCCAGAGGGCAGAGTGGCCGGTTCAGCAACCAGGATTCTGTGCATCCTTCCTGCTGACTTCAAACCTTGTGTTTAACTCAGCTCATCCCTTCCTGGGGGCCATCTAGGTCTGTAATCGTCTCGAGAGCTGCCCCGTCCTGAGCCAGGCATTCAGTGTTCTACTCTCCAGGTGCGATTGCAGTGAAGCTTCAGAGCAGCCGGACAAGGAGGCGCTTTTATCTGGCAAGCCTTCTTGGCTGCAAGCAACCCAAGCTGACTCGCTGTTTCAGAAGGAGGGAATTTATTGGAAGAAACTGGGGGCTGCAATGTAAGCGATGACTCTTGCTCTTCAGGAGCTTGGCCTTATGTTAATTGTCAGAAGGCTGGAACTCAAGGCTGTGGAAAGGGACAGGGACCCAGTGAGCCCCGAGAGCCAGGCGGCAGGGGAGAGCAGGTCCTGGTGACCCATGTGCTGCTCCAATCACCATGACTTGCAGTCTTCTCCAGGTCCTAGTCCCTCAATCTGGATTTGCTGAGTTTTGCATCTGGAGCTGCCATGTGGCTGGGCCAGGGCAGGGGGAAAAAAAAGATCTTGTCTGTTAAGCATCAGTAATGCCAGGCAAGCTTCATCTTTCACCAACACAATACTCTATTTGGGATCTTCCCAAAGGAGTTGGATGTTTGGGAGGCTGGATTCAAGATAGCAGGCACTGGCAAACCACTCCCACAGTACATTAATGGCCTCACTGTACAGATTAATAAGCTGATGCTCATAAGAGTTGGGTAGATGGCCCAACTTCACACAGACATGAATTGGCAGAGCTGGGATATGCACTCAGAGTCCAGACACTGGCTTCCCTGGTGTCTCATTCAGTAAGGAATATGAATGCAATGCAGGAGACCATCTGTAATGTGGGAGACCCGTGGGTTCAATCTCTGAATCAGGACGATCACCTGGAGAAGGAAATGGCAAGCCACTCCAGTATTCTTGCCTGGAAAATCCCATGGACAGAGGAGCCTGGTGGGCTACAGTCCATGGATTTGTGAGAGTCAGACATGACTTAGCGGCTAAACCACCACCACCAGACATCAAGCACTTAACCACTAAGTTAGGCTCTTCCTTTCAGTCGGTGCTGCATCTGTTAGGATGAGCTCAGATGACGGTAACATGAT
Organism: Odocoileus virginianus; assembly: GCF_023699985.2. Taxonomy (NCBI): domain Eukaryota; kingdom Metazoa; phylum Chordata; class Mammalia; order Artiodactyla; family Cervidae; genus Odocoileus; species Odocoileus virginianus. Next base: position 40,576,636 of record NC_069693.1, on the reverse strand, counting down.
ACTCTTCTCAGCCTGATCTAACAATAAGATAATTTATTAGCCTCCAGCCCCAGCCTTGCTGAATCCAGGACCTCTGCCATGGCAGTAGGGACCTGTGCCAGCCTCATCGTCTGGCTGCAGGATGGTAATCACCAGCATCTGGACTCCTGGCTTCCTTGCTCATGTCTCAACGGGGAAAGTGGGAGTAGACTTTCCCATTCTCTCTCCTTAAAGTGCATGAAAGAACTTCCTTGGAAGCCTCCAGTAAATCTCCCCCTCAGTCTCAATGACCAGAATTGGGTCATGTGACCATGACAAAAACACAGGCTAGATATGATTAACCTCAAATCTGTCACTAGAGCTGGTGTCAAACCCTCAACTGCATGCCTTTCCAAGATGACAGAGTAGAGATTCAGACACTGGGGAGTTGACTGTGGTCCACTATGGAAACAATAATATCCATTAAATATCCATAAGTGTGTATAAGTTTAACTCACCTTGTACTTACAACAAGGAACCCAGGCTCATCAATATATTCACCATACTGATTGGAATCCTAACTCTATAATAAGTCACTAAAATCCCCCTGCAAAGTAGGAGACATGGGTTGATACCTGGTTTGGGAAGATGGACAAGGAAATGGCAGTTTCTTTTCCAGAGAAAGGTCCTCAGTCTTTAATTCTTGAGATTTCAAACTTTTGTGAACGTGATCCACTCTTAAAACATATACCAAAGCTTCCAAGTGACTGACACATGCTAAAGTTTGAGAATGACCGCATAAAAATATTATACTACTCTAACCTGTTTCTTTTTTTTAAAGTGTTGTTTGTAAGCCACACATTTACAGGTAACTTAAAATTACTTTTAGAAAATCTCTGAGCCCCCTGGGGCTCCTTCTATCTTCCCTTTCCAAACTCATCTTTACCATGTGCTCTTCAAAAACTTTGCTCTGGTTTTTGGGATGGTTTTCCTTCAGCCAACCTTCTTCTTTTTAAAAATAATTTTATATTTATTTATTTTTGGCTTTGCTGGGTTTTTCTCTAGTTGTGGCCAGCGGGGTCTACTCTCTAGTTACTGTTCACAGGCTTCTCATTGTGGTGGCTTCTCTCTGGTAGCTCAGCTGGTAAAGAATCCAGCTGGGGTGTAGAGATGCTGGTTGGGAAGATCTCCTGGAGAAGGGATAGGTTAACCACTCCAGGATTCTTGGGCTTCCCTGGTGGTTCAGATGGTAAAGAATCTGCCCGCAATGCAGGAGACCTGGGTTCAATCCCTGGGTTGGGAAGATGCTCTGGAGGAGGGCATGGCAACCCACTCTAGTATTCTTGCCTGGAGAATGCCCATGGACAGAGGAGCCTGGTGGGCTAAAGTCCATGGGGTCACAGAGAGTTGGACACGACTGAGCAACTAAGCCTAGCAGAGCTCTTGTTACAGAGCACAGGCTCTAGGGCGTGCGGGCTTCAGTAATCATGGCACAGGGGCAGAGTAGCTGTGGCTCCCAGGCCCTAGGGCACAGGCTCAATAGTAGTGGTGCACAGGCTTAGTTGCTCCGTGGCCTGGGATCCTCCTGGACCAGGGATCAAACCTGTGTCTCCTGCATCGGCAGGCTGATTCTTTACCACTGAGCCACCAGGGAAGCTCCCAGGCTTCTTTCTGGTTCTCAAACTCTGATCTTTCTGCTCCCAAATCTCCCTGTTACACACCCCTGCTGGAAGACTCTTCTCTCAACTCCTGCAGGGCTGACTCAAGCTCCCTAAAGGTTCTTGGTTCAGATGCCCTTTCTCAGAAAGACTCTTCTGTCTAAGTGAGCCTTAGCCGATTTATTTTGTCATTGCCCTTAGCACAATTGATAGTTGTCTGCCCCCAGTTGACAGAAGCTGCAAAGAACAATGCCTGGCATACAGTAGGTCCTCAATAAATATTTGCTGAAGGGAAGAATGAATTAATGAATAACTCTCAGCCATATGTACCTGGGAACACATCCTAATCACCTGAGAGGTATTTTCAGTCCATCAAGCCCTGTTCCACTCTTCCAACCTGGCCCTTTCTAGTGAGAAACCCTGCCACTGTTTTGGAAAGGAAAGAAAAAAGACTGAGAATCCCCTCTCCTGATTCTCCAGTCCTTGCCTCCCCAGTCCCTTCACCATCTCAGCGTGTAATATTTTAATCACAAAAATATAGAGCGAATAGCATCAGACTCATGTTAGAATTTCCCAGCTGGCTCAGGGGTAAAGAATCTACCTGTCACTGTGGGAGATGCAGGGAGATGCAGGATTGATCCTGGGTCGGGGAAGATCCTCTGGAAGAGGAAATGGCAGCCCAATCCAGTATTCTTGCCTGGAAAATCCCATGGACAGAGGAGCCTGTGGGCTGCAGTCCACAGGGTCCCAAATGACTGAGTGACTGAGCAACTAAGCTTGCGCAAGTTAGGGCCCTTGCATTCAAGGCAGAGTTCACACACAGCCTGGCTGGCTGTTTGACCTCAGGCAAGCCTATTCATGCCTTTAGGCTCAGTACCATGGGGGTGATATTAAGAAAACCCCCTTAAGCTCCTTTATAGAGTTGTCAAGGGTCAACTAAGATAGAACTCATGAACATGTCACCTAAAAGGATTTGCACCCTTAACATCTAAGATACTGACCCATAAGCCACATTTGTAAGATGAAGCACAGCCCTCCCAAGGAAGCTGCAAGAGTGTGGGCTAGAAGACCGTGGAGGGTGTGAGCAAACAAGAAAATACCTACCTGGCTTCTAAAAGGAATCCTGAGCCCCAGGGGCTAAAGGACGGCTTTGGTTATTTGCATAATGACTTGCATATCCTTTGCCAGTCATTCGGGCAGGTGTCTGATCCCTCCTCCAACCACCCTCGGCCTCTACACCTTCAGGCCCCGCCCCCTCCCCTGCTGGAGCCCAGCCTGGACCAATGGTGGGTTGGGCTCCCCCTGGGGGGCTGCTCCTGCCTTCCCCACCCCCCAACTCCCGGAAGTCAAGTGGGGATGGGGGCGAAGGCAGGTCTGCGGAGAGTTCAGTGCCACGCTGCCTGATGGATGGCAAGGCCTTAGCGTGACTGAGCTTCCACAGTTGAAACCATTAAAGGTTATTCTCCTTTTAATTCTTTGTGGTCGTTCTCACTCCTTCCTTAGAGAAACCTCTGATTTTCACTTGCGAGACGCTTGGCTGCGCTTGTCACACCCTAAAAGGTGATTTCAGTTCTCCGATGCCAAAGAACCTTTTCTGCTAATCAAAACACAGCTGCAGAAGCCCGTGTGATCTGCTAATGGGCCCCCCAACTCCGGGGTATGTCTGTCTGTACCTGGGAAAATAGATATAATTAGGATAACAGATATCATATGTATATGCTAATACAGCAGGTAAAAATGACTAGCGATGAGACAGGCTGCAGTTTGCCAAGTCCTGTCAGACCGGCTGTGCCCCTCACCCAGAAGCCCAGCCCAGAACCAGCCCTGGCACCCTCTTTCCATCTGCTTGTCCCTCCTCCACTGGACCCATTCATACAAATTATTATTCTTTTCCATACAAAAACAGATCCCCAAGCTGTTGTTCAGTTATGAAGTTGGGTCTCACTCTTTGCGACTCCATGGACTGTAGCATGCCAGGCTTCCCATCTTCCACTATCTCCTGGAGTTTGTTCACATTCATATCCATTGAGTCGGTGATGTTATCTAACCATCTCATCCTCTGCTGCTCCCTTCTCCTTTTGCCTTCAGTCTTTCCCAGCATCAGGATCTTTTTCAATGAGTCATGTCCGATTTTTTGCAGCCTCATGGACTGTAGCTTGCCAGGCTCCCCTGTCCATGGGCATTCTCCAGGCAAGAATACTAGAGTGGGTTGCCATGCCCTCCAGGGGAGGGGGATATTCCCAACCCAGGTATCGAACCCAGGTCTCCCGCATTGCAGGCAGATTCTTTTACCAACTGAGCTACCAGAGAAGCCCATAGACCCTCCACCCTTTCTGCAAATACTCAGTAACCCCAGATCTGATGAGGCTGCAGGAAGCTTAGCATCTGAGAGGCAAGAGGGATGAGAAAAGAGATCCTCTTTACTGTTTGGGCTTTGTTCTGTTCCTAAAGTAGCAGCAACATGGCCAGACCTGGCAAATTGTTACTGAGACTAAATTCCCTTTTTCAGAAGGAACAATATTAGGAAGTTTGGTGTCAGGAGTCAGAAGTCTCAGGTTTGAGTTGTGTGTCTGCTTCTTTCTGGTGGTGTGAGCCTGGGTGAGCGACTTAACCTCTCTGTTCCCCAGGTCCCTCCCGTTAAAATGGGCATAATAGGGGTACCAACCTGAAAGGGCCTGGCAGGCTGCAAGCTCGTACCTGATGTTATTCTTTGTAATGGGTTCATAGGAGGGGGATGAGAGTCAAGGATCAGGCTCAGGTCCTGAGTGCACTATATCCCTCAGTCTTGGAGAAATTACTTCACCTATTTGAACCTGTTTGGTCATCTGTAAAGTGGGCTATCATTGCCTACTTTCCTGGGCTATTAGGAGGGTCAAATAGTGGATAAATGTCATGGTGCATAAGAGTAGGGCACAGAAATTAATTTATATATGGAATAATGGTGTCTGCATCTCTTGAGGGCCCCAAGCATGATGTCACGGGTTGAAGATAGGTTGAAGAGGACCTTGCTCCCATCCAAACTTTGAGTCAAAATTACTCAAAGTTGTGCAGGCAGACTACATGGGCACTGACTTTTACCAAGCAGTGCAGGCATTCAACTTGGGCATCCAGTTTCTGCCAAACCATAAGGCTCTGCATATGGACATTCGACTTTTGTGTGGGAATCGGGACCTTTTTCATTTCTGTATGCTCTGTGCCTAACACAGTACCTAGTAGCATTGGTGATGTTCAAGAAATATTTATTGGTTGTCTGAATCAATGGATGAATAGATACTGAATCACATCATAAATTTATTTCTCTGCCTCCTGGGCAGAGTAGAGAGTTGCAGAATCCTGGTCCCTCTACAAATGGTGAGGACAATTGTTGTGTAGTACAGATGGGCTTTGGAGTTAGAACCACATTCAAACCTTGGTTTTTCCGTGTCCTAGCAATTGGAACTTCAGCTTAAGAAAATTTGCTGAACCTCAGTTTGCCTCCTCTGTAAAATGGGGATAAAAATACTGCCTCCTTTATAAGGTTATTATGCAGATTGCTGAAACTTGTACCTTCCGGTGCCTGCAGATTCCCACAAGGAAGCTAGAGAAATTAAAGTGGAACTTCTTCCTTCCCCTCCACCCTTCTTCCTTAGTCATTACACAGATTCTAGGGATATTTCAGATCTGGTCCATTCCCAAGCCCCAGGAAGTAATTCTGATTCTTTATCTCACTGTGGCATTGATGCTTTTTATTCTGTTGAAGGCATCGATATTCGTTCAATAGTATAAGTCTTAAATAAGCATCTAAATGACATATTACAGATGATGAAAGTCATTTCCTCACAGAAGATTATCTCACATGATCATGTTTCCATCGTTATCTGGGGCCTCTCTAGTTGGCAAATCTCTGGAGCTACTTAAATGATAACATTAGTTCTAGTACCATGTAAAATGACTAGTTCCTCAGGGTAGGTTTATTTTTAATAGTGTATGTCAGCAGCAAATAGCTCAGAAGACCCCAGAGGAAAAAATACAGCTCCTGCTGGCAGTGAAGTGATGATATAGATATATTTAATATCTATATTAAAAACCTTTTAGGCACCATGGTGATATTGAATGGGATAGTAAGACATATGCAGGCAAAATCCTGGGCTGTTTATAGGGCCTGATGCAGTGTGCATTACAGGTACCTTTGAGGTTGTTCAAAGTCAAATTTGGGCTCCAAAACTCTTTGACAGACATAACCCTCAGTAGTAAAATACTCTTAAACACAAGCTGAGAGGAAAAAAAAAAAGACTTCCTTTTTTCCCACTCCTTGAGTCCGTTGATAAGTTTGCTGCACTATTAAAATGTTTAATCACTCGCCTCCAGCAAGAGAAACCTTCCATCTGAAGTTGCAGTTTATTAGCGTGCCCAGAGCACACTTGCTGTTCACCCAAAAGATGGCTGGGGGGATCCTTAGAGGGAAAAGAAACCACAAGTTCAAATGAAGCACAAGGTCACAGATGAACAGATTGAAAACCATCATTGTTTTGGAGTCAGTGTCAGGGGAGATAATGTCGAACTTGCAGCCGAGTTCCTAACCTGAAAGCACAGGGTTGAGTCACGGGGCGGCAGCAGCTTAGGTCCAGCCTAGGCTGCAGCCCTGGGACCGCTGCTGGGACCAGATGTGTACCAGGGAGGGGGAAGGGGGCAGCAGGGGATGAGGCTGCATGCTGGGGGCCTCTGCCTTCCCAGAAAAGGCACTCCTTTCTGCTCAGGGTGCAGTTTCAGCTACACACACCATCCCTTCCTTCTGAGCTTCGTGGGAGCAAATCTCACTCTAGCCTTTCAGACTTAACCAAAGGCAAACTGAATTCTGGGGCAAGGGGATCCGCCTGAGGTAGTGACTGCCATCAGACTATGAACACCGCGGCTGTCTTAGGGCCAGTGAGGCATGACACCGTGGACCTCGCCCTTTGAGGCGGGGGGTGGAGGCCCTTTGGATGAGCACAAATAATTAACCCCTTCTGGTAAGCGGTCATTCCAGGCTATGGCTCGAAGGACACCTAAGAGGTAATGAGTCAACTGAGAATCATGAAGTCATGACTCTAAAAATTGATGAACAAGGATATAGGGAATTCCTGGATCCTTGGCTATCCAAATAGCTAAAATTCATTTTAAAAGTCGGACAATCATATCCTAATCTGGTTTATGAGGAATAAAAGGTATTCTCACAAGAAAGGGTTACCCAATATATCTGGGAGATATATATCGTGACGAGTCACATGGTCTATCAATCGCTCTGATATGTCCTGAAATGAAAACCTCCCCAACAAAATGGGTTTCACTCTGCTCAATTAGTGTTCCCCAAAATTATTTGGCTATGCATTCCTTTCTTCACAGGATGGCTAGCATCATCTTACTCTTAGGAAACCTAGTTTCAGAATCACTGTGTGATGGGCAGAATTCTAAAAATGCTCCCCCTTTGCCAAGACTTTCTTCTTCTGGTTACTCAATCAAACCGTAATGCAGATAATGCTGTGAAGGGATTTCACAGGTGTAATTAAAGTCCTACCTACACTGACCTCACGGCAGGGAGATGATCTGGGTGGGCCTGACATAATCAGTTGAGTCCTGGATTGAAAGAGTGAGAGGCTTGAAGTTCCATCACTCCCTGGCTTTGAAGTTGAAGGGGACCACATTTGGAGGAACGTGAATGACCTGGAGAAGCTGAGAGTGATCCCCAGCTGACAGCCAGCTGAGACATGGGGCATCACACCTGTAGCTACAAGGAATGGGATTGTTCCAACAACCTGAGTGACACTAAAAACAGATTCTTCCAGCCAGAGCTCCCAGACAAGAGTCCGACTTGGCTGACACCTTGATTTTGGCACAGAGAACCCAGGTGAGCCCACATCAACTTCTGCCCCACAGAACAGTATGATAATAAATGAGTCTTGTTTTAAGGCACTGTTTGTAGAAATTCATTCTTGATTTAGTGATAAAAAACAAACACATGCTGATTCAGAAAAATCAAAGCAGAATTAATTGCAGTCCACTCTTCCCTATCCCATTACATTTGTAAGGTGTCTTGCATGCGTGCTAAGTCACTTCAGTCGTGTCTGACTCTTTGCAACCCCATAAACTGTAGCCCGCCAGGCTCCTCTGTCCATGGACTTCCCCAGGCAAGAATACTGGAATGGGTTGCCATGCCCTCCTCCAGGGAATCTTCCCAACCCAAGGATTGAAGCTGTGTCTCTTATGTCTCCTGCATTGACAGGCATGCTCAGGTTCTTTACCACCATCGCCACCTGGAAGCCCGTAGGGTGTCTTACACATAGCAAAACATTTTCATCTAATCAGGTCCTACCAGTGATGAGTAGGGCAGGTGTCTCCATTTTTTACAGGCGATTGAAGAACTTGCCCAAGTCACTCAGCCGGTAAATGCACGCAAGATGACTTGAAGGGGGCTATTTGTGACTTAGGGTTGGTGTGTTCCTTTACTTCCTTCTTCTTTCAAATCGGAAAAATGTGAGCAATGGGAGACATTGCAGTTGGGAACTTGCAAAAGAAGATTAAAAAAAAAAATTCAAAGAACACATCGGACAAAGGGTTTGACTACTTTGTCAGGGAGGTCTTTGCTTTCGTCCCTTGTCTCTGACCAGAAAAGCATGGTAGAAAATGGACTTACAACTGTGAGCCAGTGACAGTGTGATGGGGCAGGGTGCGTGGAGGCTTCTGGGAGTGGACAGCAGGGATGCTTTATTTGGATGACTAAGGGCAAGACACACAGGCCTATAATATTGAGAGGAACAGTGTCTGCAGACCGACCTCCCAGATGGGTGGTTTGCCAAGGTGGGGCTGTCAACCTAAACAATCTGCTTTCTCTGCCACAAGTAGCATTTCTACCCGTGCTGCCCACAGCCCTTCAAAGGGCCCCTAACTTAGCATCACGGAGCAGAGAAGTCACCGAGCTCCACTTCCTTGGAAGTCTACATGGGGAGCCTAGGGTCCAGGAAAGTGACAAGATTCCTTCAAGGTCACAGGTGCCCTGACTTGCCATTCAGGGATTTCACTCACTCACTCACTCACTCACTCACTCACTCACTCACTCACTCATTCACTCACTCACTCACACACACACACACCCCAATACTTAGCCATCTTATCACAGCAGTTGTCCATGTTGGTTAATGATCACTTCCTGATGAATCAGAGTTCCTTACTAACCAAATGTAGTGTGTGTGTCTCGTGTCCAGCATGAGTCAGCAGTGCGTTAAGCGTTTACTTTTGTGGTAATAATAATAAAGTCCAATGCTGATAGAGTGCAGACCCACTGCTGGATACTGTCTTGAAAGGGCCTCTAGTTCACTCATTTCATCTGAACGGCAAGTCCATGAGGTCTTGGGGAAGTCCTCAAGAGCTCTTAACAAATGTTTCTGGCCAGAGGTGGGCACAGGTTTTGTAGAACCTGGAGCTTATGTGATTTGGCAGTGGCCTCCCAGATGGTTCAGCAGGTAAAGGATCCAACTGCAATGCAAGAAACATAGGAAACGCAGGTTTGATCCCTGGGTCAGGAAGATCCTCTGAAAAAGAAAACGGCAGCCTACTCTGGTATTCTTGCCTAGAAAACCTGATGGACAGAGGAGCCTGGTGGGCTATAGTCCAAAGGGTTACAAACAGTCCGCCATGACTAAGCATGCAGGCAACTTCAAGAAAGGGAATCCAAAGTTACCAGAACAAAATTAGGTACCAGGTCCTGGAAGGCACCCCAAAAAGAGAAAGGCTCTGAAGCATCATGGTAAATCTGCCTCGGGTTCCCTCTTCCTCCTCAGCAAACATCAGGGCTGTCTCTTTCCACCCTCATGAAGTTAGCCAGGCCACATGACCTGCATTGGTCAATGTAATGTGAATAAATTTCACATGTGTCTCTTCCAAGAGGAAGTTTTGAGAGTCAGTATGTGATTCCCCACTTTCCTCCCTGACCCTGACATTCACAATCCCTGGACAGATGATGGGGGTGTGTGCTAAGATGGACCTTCGTTTGCCCTTGGGCCTCCAAGTCGTTATGATGGTCACAGCATCCTCTCTGCGTCCCCTGCCCTTGTCAACCTGCGGTAAACAGAGCATAAGTGAGAAATAAGCTTTTGTTATATTCATTCCTGCAGATGCTGGAAAAAAACATTTTTTTTTTTGTTTTAATCACAGCATACCTAGCTTAAACTAACTGATACAGGTAGAGGACTCTTGTTCCCATTTTCTGGAGGAGGAATTGAAGCACAGGGAAGTTTAGTCACTCACCCAAGGTCACACAGCTAGTCCGCGGTGGATGGGGGTCAATGACTCTTTCTCAGTGACACCAGGGAAGGGTGGGTCCTTTTGTGCACTGACGGTGTTTGTCCCATCTAAGGCTGCTACTCAGCTCCAGCTGACGGTTGTAAAAGAGGAATGTGAGTCAATTGTTGCCAGATCTTCCGATTTTTTGTTTTTAAAGAGAGGTTGTAAATCCAGAGTTTTAATGTGAAATCCTGATTACTATACATAGGCAGCTGATTGAAGTGATTTTCTTTTTTAGAACATGGCGAGATCAAGACATCAGAGGGCTTGATTTTGTTCACCAGTGTGAGACCTTCCAACCCTAACCTCCAACTTCTCACTAAAAACAAAACCAAACAAACAAAACAGAAAGCAACTGAAAATTCAAGCCAGTAACAGGTATGTGCTAAGTGACAAAGTCAGGCTTATAAGTTGGGCAGGGAAAGCCAGAGAGAAAGGGGGTGGGAATAGATGCAGTGGTCTAAGAAGCCTCCAAAGAGCTGATAAGGCCAGGCAGGGAGGGTTGCAAGCAGATGTTTGTGTCCAGAGAAGACAGGTCTCATGCAGTTAGATGACTGAGCTTGGGTTTTTGTTCCTGGAAGTAAAGAAAGTTCACATAGATTTTTCAAGGACTTAAAAACATAGAAAATGGAAAAAAAAACAAAACAAAATGTTTTGTTAGGGTTATTCAAAGTTTTCTAGAAAGCCACTATCCTTAGACACAAATTTACCTCCAAGGAAACACACATCCTTCTATGTGGTGAGTACCTGGGAGCTTGACTGTCAACGTGAGCCTGTGAGATGGAGCAGGATGTGGTCAGGGGTCACTGAGCCGAAGAGAGAAGGGACTTCCTGGAAACAGAAGATCCGCTCGGACACAGTGGTCCTTCATAAATCCCTGATGAGCCCAAGGTATTTCCATCTGCTTGTTTTTTCTTCCGCCGTTTGTCTATGAGGCTCAGCACGTTCGTGGTGAATGAAAACAATGAGCAGTTAAGAAGGTCATGTCCACGAGACTTTCAACACGAAGGCTCTGACAAGGAAAGTCAAGATCGGAAGAGAATAGTGTGCGTTCAGAACGTCTGACCTCATGCATTAACCTGCAGGTCCCCAAAGTGCAAAGGGGAGCATGAAAGGCGTTAAGAATAAATGGACCCCCAGTGGAAACAGAATCTTGGAGGCCAAGATTTGGAAAACCGAGTCCCATAATGAAACAAGCCCCTTTGCATGACTTCTCAGAACTTTAATAAGCCTGAGCATCATGCACTTCCGACAGAACAACATGGCACCCTGCTTGGCTGGAGGACCCCTTTTTCTTCACCCCAAATCTCTTGGGAAAGAATGTGACAAGGAGGATCTTGGAGACATGCTGGCTGGTTTTTCCTTGGTGGCTTTTTCTCCTCACGTCTCAATATCCTAGCCTCTTTCTTTCCAGGTTTCTTTTAGAATGACAATTTTCTCTTTTCCTGGTGGTGGCTCAGACAGTAAAGAATCCGCCTGCAATGCAGGAGACCTGGGTTTGATCCTTGTGTGGGGCAGATCCCCTGGAGAAGGGAATGGCAACCCTTTCCAGTATTCTTGCCTGGAGAATCCCACGGACAGAGTAGCCTGGGGAGGACTACAGTCCATGGGGTTGCAAAGAGTCAGATGCCATTGAGCAACTAACACTTTTTCTCTTTTCAGGAAATGGGTCATTTCTACTGCTCCTACTTACCTCTTAGTTTCAACAAGTAGGTGGTGTGGTGGAGACTGGGGCGGGGTGGCGTGGGCAGCAGGTCCTTGCATATGAGTCCCGGTCACTCTGTGTTCTGGGGACTACCCCTGTTCTCCAAGGACTGACTTTCACAGTGGGAATTTCCAGCCCACAGGAGACAGAGAAGGCAAAGGGACGAAGCACTTGGAAGGTAGCAGCCTTCAAAGAAACACTCCCTCTGCTTGGGGACACGTACTGGGGAAGGAGGAAAAGGGAGAGGAGGCCGGCTGACCCACAGGGGCCCCTTTTATGGCCTTCCTGTTTATGGCTGAGAAGTAAACAGCCTGCGAGCCAGGTCGTCTCCGACGGCAGCTGGGGCACGGCTCGAGCTGGCTGGGGACCCTCTCTTTCTGGGTGGCAATGGGCGGGGAATCTGCCAGTCACGCGAGTCTCGGAAGACTTGTTTTTTTGTTTAAACCAGCGTCTTGGGGCATTTTCCCTTCAGCTCACACCATCTGCTTTACCCTCCTCATTGGTCCTGCACCTTTCCGGGGGGTGGGGGGCACAGCTGGGAATCTGTGTGTGCAGGCAAGGGGTGAGGACCCCAGCTGTGACACTTAGCAGCTGTGTGACCTCAGGCGAGCCCTGCACCTCTCTGAGCCTCTTTCGTAGCCGGGTAGGAGGATGTGGAGACTGCCTGTGACCGGCACTGACAACTTGCCTGGCATGTGGTAAGTGTCAATACACCTTTTACTGCTCCCCCGATGATTTCAACTGCCCTCCTGACTAAGCCCCCAGGGCCTTAGCTGACGGGAGGGGCTGGGGGGCTGGGGGTGGGAGGAGGGGTCAGGCCCACCTCTGAGAGGTTCCCGGGCCTCGGTCCAGACAGCCGCTCTCTCTCTGGATCGGAACCTGCGGCACTTTGCCTCCTGAGAAATGTGGGCTGTGATGGACGACGAGATGGTGCCCCAACTAAGATGAAGAACACGGCGCCCGGGGCACAGCAGACACCAGGAGAATCAATAAACTATAATTATCAAGAACGGTGTCCGTGGGAGGTGTGGAGTCCTGTGGACAGAGAGAGACAGAAGAGGGGGCAGAGCAAGACACACGCGCACATCCTGAGAGATGCAGAAGACGCATGCGCCCAAGGAAGGGAAAGCTAGAGGGGAGAAGCAGAATGGGTGTGATGTACACAGACCCTCCCCCCCGGCGGCCTCCCCCACACCCCATCCTTGCTGATGGGCCTGGCAGAAGGCACAAGAGCAGGTGTCTCACCTATTTAAATAGCCCTCAGCTTTTTAAATTCTCCAAGTCCTCAGCCATATCAGTTTTTTGCATTACAAAAAGAATATCAGAGCCTCAATATTAGAATGGATTCCACTGACAAGATCGAATCCATTCATTTGATTAGGCTGAGATGCGACGTCAATATAGATTGCAATGTATTGCTTTAGAAACACGACTTTCACATCACCGGGGTCTTCATCATCCCTGAGTTTACCGCTGTCCCCTGGGCCCATCACTTGAGCGATTTTTGATCCAGCACTTCTGGAACGGATGTATGAGACTGTCACCAGGAGCTGGTGTACCCACCGCTGTCGTGAGCTCTGCCGTGTTGCCGCTTAACCTGGTATCGTGTGAAGCCCTCTTGAAAAGTTGCCTTTTCTGATCCCCAACACTTTGAGGTCTCACCACTCCCCCACCAGAAAGGATTATTGAATCTGTGCTCATTTTCTTGGTCCCATTTGATCTGGGAACCTAGTGACCTTTATCAGCACACAACTGGCCTGAATTGAAGTCATTTGGGGTTGGTGTGTCTTCGGAATGTATTAGAGATGGTCTTATAGGAGGCATGCTTTGGTGACACTCAGAATGGCAGAGTCCCTCCCCATGTCCTTTTTTTTTAAGGTTAGTATTTTTTTTTAAAAGAAACAAACACACATGCAAACTAGTTTTACTTTGGGCTTTATTGTGTGCCTGGCACCGGTCTAAGCATTTTACAAGCATTATCTCAGTCAGCGCTTAATCTCAATGGCACCGATAGCAACTATTTCTTCCCTCATTTGTGGGAGCTGTCTCTTCCCTCCCTGTCACAGAGCTCACAGGTGCCCAAGCTTAGTGGATGCCCAGGCCAACCCGCAAGCCCAGGGCCATCACCACCTTTCCCAGAGAGCCTGGACAGATTAACGCCCAGGGCCTCACACCTCCCCAAAGTGACCAGATGGGGTTAGACCGGGTCCCCCACCTCCCAGAGAAGTTGAAGTGAAAATGAAGGCCACACAATAAAACCCGGCCTGCATTGGGAGTCTCCAGGATGGTCCCACACGTCCCCCCGTCTCCTTCCTATCTCCCACCACCTTGAAGGATGCACACAGCCTTTCCAGCTCTAGGGGACACATGGCCGCCCAGGATCCCAGGAGGCAGGGACACAGGGCTCCTCTGAATTCTGCCTTTTCATTCTGGATTGGGGCGGGGGGTTGGGGAGCAACAACCAGAAAGCTCCCTCTGGCTTGGAAGCAGAAGGAGGAAATCTGTGTGTGTCCACTTGGCCGAGGGACCCTCAGTGAGAAGACTGTTCCTGGTGTGGGGTGGCCGTTCGGCACAGGCGCCCACACCTTTCAGCTCGTGCAGGCGAGTGATGGACGCCTGCACAGCTGCCCGTTGGGGTTTCTGTCTCGTCGCCCAGCTCTCTAATCACCCAGCGCAGCCTCCGCCTTTGGGAAAGGAGAATGTGATTTTACTGTGTTTCTTTCTCTCTTTTTTTTTTGGTTATTTCAAATTGACCTGGGGCAAAGTGCTGCAGGGAGTTTCCCTTTATTCCTATCTTTTCTTTTTTGTTTTGTGTCCGTTTCAACTGTATACAACCGTTGGAGAGTTTAATTTGGATACAATGAAGGCAGATACCAGAAACACATATTACCTTCAGGACTCTGAGCTTTGAGAATTGGTTAGGATTCTTTCCCCTTTCAAAACTCAGTGCAACTTTTCCACTTAGTAACTTATTCTCTAACCTTGATAAGAGAAAGGATGGCTTAAAAAAAAAAAAGAAGTGTGTCCGTGTGTGTTTTCTACTTTAATGAAAAGAAAAGCAGAAACATAGAATGATAGTCTGTTAAGAAGCAGGCTACTTAATTTATCCCTCCCCCAAAACCCCTTTCCATTTTGGTAACCATAAGTTTGTTTTCTATGACTGTGAGTCTCTTTCTGTTTTCTAAATAAGTTCATTTGTATTATTATTATTTTTTATTCCACATATAAGTGATATCATGTGATATTTGTCTTTGTCTGGCTAACTTTATTTAGTATGATTATCTTGAATTAGAAAGTTGGACTAATATGTACACTACAATGTATAAAATAGATAAGCAACAAGGGAACTATACTCAATAATTTGTAATAACTTATAAAGGAAAAAAATCTGAAAAGGGATACACACACACATACACACATGTATATATATAACTAAATCACTGCTCTGCATGTCTGAAACTAACACGATATTGTAAATCAACTATACTTCGATTTAGAAAATATTAAATTCACCAGATGAAAAAGAAAGAAAGAAACAGGTTTTCTGCTCAGCAAATATTACCCTATGGGTTCCTTACAAGTAGGGTTCTTTACAACCAGGGCTGGCTTTCTCCAGTTTCATCAACTTCAAACTCAAATCATGCTGACTCTTAAAAGACATTCAGAACTACAAATGTGAGACTTTACAAAAGGCTTAAAACACATAAAGGATGTGAAGCAGATTCTCTTTAAACTCAAGTTGCATGAGGTAGAGGAAAAATTTCCACAAATTCAGCCCATGGGTTTCTGTTTTATTGGGGGAGAAAGGGCCATCTGTGTCACCCTAAGCCAAGGAATCATTTTCATTAGATGTTTTTGTACTTGCTTTAGATGCGTGGAGAGGTTTGGAAGCTCTAGGAGAAGAAAGATGTTGGGAACAAATAATGTAAGTAATTACTGTCTTTTTTTCCAACCTAGATTTTGTCTTTCCTTCTTCTGTAGCTCCCCGCACCCCCCAGGCTCCCCTTCCTCCCCCTGCTCTCCACCCCATTCCTGCTGCCCCCTCGGACCAAGGCCAGATGCTTGCTGGCTTGGACTCCCACAAGCAGTTTGATGGGGGGAGCTCCGGGAGGCATGGAAGACCGGGGCAGCTGAGCAGTTTGCATTAGCAGAATTGGGGGCTGAACTGCAGCCAGAGGCCACCAGGCCAAGGGGATGATTTTGCTTGGAGGTACCAGCTACTTCTTTCTTTTTCTGATACTGAATTCAACATCCCAACCCCAGCAGACCCTCCCACCCAGGACACCTTATGAAACAATTATGTAAACTAGGCTGACTGCAGCTGTGAGTTTTTAAGTATTTAGAGACCTTGCTTTCCTTCAAAAAAAAAAAAAAAATGAATTTGATATCAGCTTTCTGTGGAGGCAGGCAGGAAAGACCCATTAGGAAGGATATTGTAACTCCTGCCAAAAGTTGTCTCCCACTGTGTGATTTTCTTATTGGATTGCTTATTTTCTCTCTCTTGCTACACTTGACTCTCTTTCCCATGCTTAAATGTGTATCTTAGAAGGACTTTGCTTTCTACTCTGCTCTTCTTTCTTCCACGTCAAGATTTTGAATCTCTGCTCAAGGACTCAGAAATCTATACCACACGAGGATGTGTGCATATATTCTCGCTGGGGGATCCCGGTCTCCTCTGTGGTTTCCTCTAAAGCCCCCAGCTGTATTCTGTCCCTCCACCCCATCCCCTTGAAGTTTACATCCGGGTGGCTCTGACGCAAGATAAAGAGGTCTTGGCAACTTCCTCAAATGTCTCCATCCCCGTGCACCCCAGGGTTTCTTACTGTTGTCTCTATTAGCATGGACCAAATGTCCTGCTTCGCGAGCTGATTTATGGTTGCATTAGGGAAAACTCCACAGAGAGTGTAAAATACACTGTCCCACGCCCGGGCCAGAGCTTCCGTGTTATCGGTGATTGCAAGTGCGTTTTATAACCCCAGTGCCAAATCGAAATCAAGGTGATTTGCGCATCAATCTCCTGGATAAAATCAGGGCATGCTCTATTGTGGTTTGACCTTCCTGGTGCCTTTGGCTGGTCCGCCTTGTCTAAGTCCCTTGGACAATTACCCAGGGACGGTTGGAAAATGCAGAAATAATGGCCAGGGCCGGGATTACCAGCTGTATCAAAAGGCTTAACTGCTCACCCCAGAGACTCCTGAGCGCCAGAGAAAAAACCCCTAAGAGGAGGTTTGCATCGCCTTCAAGGGATTGCAAGCTGCTGGTGGGGAGGGGGAGAGCCTGGGGACTGTCTTCCTGTGCATTTAGTCAGTACCCCTGAACCCCACAGCAAATGGAGAAAGCAAAACTTTGAAATTTACAAAAAACCAGCAGATAATTGGGCCTCAGAAAGCCAATGAAGTCCCTTATTTATAATCCCAAGATCTCCTCCAAATGTAGGCCAGGGAAGTAATTGTTTTGAAAGTAAATGGAAGATCCGAGATAAGACTGAAATCAGTAGTATCCATCTTGCCACCACCCAAGGTGGGTTCTTTTTGATGATTTAGAAAAACCATGCTCATTTGTTATAGAAAACAAGCAAAAGCTTCCTGAAAAATCTGACCATCCTTTTTCAGTAAAGTTCAAACTTAACCCAAAATGTTGAAGGATGCGCTCACAAGAGTAGGGTTGAAGATCTTTTGAACAAAGATGTGGGAAATTGTAGATTTTTAGAACCTGAAAGCTCTGTAGTGATGGTCAGAGGGTATATTTAGGATAAATATTTTTAAGTCAGGGTTTTATGCCTATAATCTAAGTTTCTCAACTTATATTTAGTCCAAACTTCTTTTTAAAGTAATTCCATCTCTTCTGATTCTGCACCCTTTCATAGACCCAGGAGGAAGTTTAGTTGACTCTTCAAATGGTAAAGCCTATTTTGCAAATCCCTTTAAGATATGCTAATGTATATGGGCTGATTATTAAGATAAATACCTTCTGCTGGAAACTGAAGTTAATTATAATATATGTAATTAGTCACTGGTCAGCCTAGAAGTTATAATTTATTGTCCCCTAATTTGCATTTATTATCAAAGATATTTAATTTAAAGGAATTAAAAAAAAATAGCCTGATTTGAGTGGTTATGGAGATGGTGGGCATTTAGTAAACTTCAAAACTCTTTTTTTTCTCTCCCCAAACTTTTCTAGACCTATTATATACAATTTCAGGAAATAACACACCAACATTAGGAGATGACTTGTGCTGCTTGATTAAAAAAAATCAGAAAGCCATTTTTGTAAGAAAGAACACAGTATTCTCTTCCTAATCCTCATTTTTGGAACACTAGGTAAGCTTGTGTGATAAGAGGGTCCAAGCTCAAGTAGAATTAGGGAGCTTGTGTGATGAGGATGACTTTTGTGTCAGTGTTGATTGGGAGGAGGAGATAAAGGAAAATATTAGATGCTTTTCCTTTCAGATTATAATTTCTTCTAGATAATGTAAAAGAGACCAGCAGTTGGCCACAGCTACAGCTTTTATATAAAAGGAGAATCGCATGCCATTTCACAAAATATGTTTCCATAAAGCTCCGCTGACCTTTCAAACATATTATTTCTGTGATCTTTTATCTGATTCCTGCTCTATCAAGACTCTGAGCTCCCTCTGCCACATAGGAGTGACTTTCTGGTGTTCCTTTCCCTCTAAATTAAAGTTTGTGCTGAAGTGGGGCTGCTTGGCACAGAGAGAAGGCAGCTCTCATCTCTGTCTCCTCCTGGGAGCCCTCTTTTTTTAATCAAGGAGGCCTCTGATTGACTTGGCGGTGAGTTGCTCTGAGGTGTGTCCATGGCAGACAGCAACACCACTGAGATATCAGACTTTTCTCTCTTGAGAGGAAGGGACTGTCCATCTAGGCTGATGTCCCTGAGAATATACCTTTTGAGTTTGTATGTTTTCTGATCCAGAACATCCTTGAGCCGTGTGGACATTGTTTTCGAACTCTCTGAATGCTGACATTCCTTAGAGGTCAGAAATGGGGCTATTTGGTTTCATGACTTTTTATAAATCGAAGGATAGTTGGTTTACAATGTTGTGTTACTTTCTGCCATTCAGCAGGTGATTCAGTTATACATATATAGGGTTTCCCAAGTTGTTCAGTGGTAAAGAATCCACGTGCCACTGGAAGAGAAACAGGAGACGCAGGTTTGATCCCTGGGTCAGGAAGATTTTCTGGAGTAGGGAGTGACAACCCACATATACCATACAGTAGTTGTCTTTCTTTTTGACTTATTTTCCTTAGTATGATAATCTCTGGGTCTGTCCATGTTGCTGCAAGCGGCATTATTTCATTCTTTTTAGTGGCTGAGTTATATTCCACACACACCACATCTACTTTATCCATTCATCTGCCAATGGACATTTAGGTTGTTTCTATGTCTTGGCTACTGTGAATAGTGCTGTTATGAATACTGGGATGCATATGTTTTTGAATTAGAGTTTTGGATCTCATAACTTTTTAAAGAGTGAAACATGGTCAGATTGGGTGTGACTTGAACTATTCTTCCTGTGGATAGAAATTCTGTTCTCTTATTGAAGGAGAAGTTGGAGGTAAGGATGGTAGACACTTTCTTCTAGGACAAGACCTCAAACTACCCTTCTGGGTTCCTAAGGGAGCAGCTTTTTGGTTGGTGGGATAAATAGTCCTGAACATCATGAAGCACAGTGGGGCATCTCCCAGTCATTTCTGCAAAGGGCCCCTTGGCTTCCCGTCTGCTCAGGAAGCCCTGCTGTGCAGCAATAATCAAGAGGGGGATGGGTACAACCAGGGGGTGCATTAACTGCAGAGAATTTTAAAGCAACCACCAACTAAAAGTGTTCCCCTGGTATTATCACCATGTGTGCTAAGTTGCTTCAGTCGTGTCTGACTCTTTATGATCCCATGGACGATAGAACTCCAGGCTCCTCTGTCCATGGGATTTTCCAGGCAAGAATACTGGAGTGGGTTGCCATTCCCTTCTCCAGGGGATCTTTCCAACCCAGGGACTGAACCCACGCCTCCTGCATTGGCAGGTGGGTTCTTAATCACCACCACAGAGAGTATTTCAGCAATGCACACCTCAGCTCTGCATGGGGGATGGGGGTTGATAATGAGTTCTGGTCAGATCCCCATCTTCAGGTCAGGACACCCCCACCCCAGCCACTGAGAGCATTGGCTGCCAATGGCTCAGGGCTGCCACCTTCCCTGTAAACTTACACCTATTCTTCCCTGAGCAGCTCATGGCCAGTAGATAGCCAATTCCCCGGGGGCTGATAGCCCTAGGGGACAGTTCACCATTCAGAGTGCCCACCTCCACAGACCATGCTTAGACCCAGCTCCAGACCACAGCCTTGCTCAATGCCTTTCCTTTCTCCTTCCTGCTCCTTTCGCCTCCTCCAAATACTCCCTCCAAAGAGCCCATGCCTTCAGATCCCTTTCTCAGGTGGGGCTTCCAGGGAACCCTCCCTAAGTCATTTGACTTCCAGGCAAGAATGCTCTGCATGACCACCAAACTTGGCCTCTGATTTCCCCAGGTCCATCTGCAATCCCAAACAGTCCATACTTCTCATTTCTCTCTCTCCACCTGTAGATGCCAGATGTACTTCCAATACAACTATGCACTTTTCAAGTGCCTGCAGTGACATCCATGGGCCTGGAGAGTCATAGAACCCCACGTTCCCTTGAAGATGCTAGATTTCTTTTCCCAAGGACTGTTTGAAGGTTGTAACCAGCCTCGGAGCAGGATAACATGAGTTTTGTGCCCAACAGACCAGACTGCCATTTAGTTTATGTACAATAGCAGGCAAAAGGCTCAGGCCAATGCCATTCTCACCCAGCTGGTGAGGAGAGCCAGCATGGAAATCAGGAACTCCATTCCAGAGTCCCTGCTTTAAGCAACTGTTGTGATTAAAGAGTGCAGTGGATATTTGAAGTGCTTAGCACAGTCCCTGACTGCTCCTGAAATGATAGCAATGAAGATGATTATCCCGTTGATGAGATGATGAAGATGATGATGGCAACAAGGTTGAGAGAATAAGATTTGCACATTTAGATAACAGAAGATAAGAGAACAATGGACATCCCATGAATTCTTCCCTGGCTCCTCTTGATGAGACAAAAAAGAAACCAAAGCCTTGGGCCCCTGGAATGAGCACTGGTCTTAGTGTCAGAAGATCTTGGTGTCAGATTCAGACTTTGGATTGGTTGCCAACTTTGGGAGAATTCTATAAAGTGGGCAGAGATGTCAGGATTAAATGGAAAGAGATCCTGGGTACAAGGACTTAGCATGATAGGTACGGAGCTGATGTCTGATGGCTAGAAACATACCATGTCTTGGGAGAGGATATAAGGGTGACTCTGGAGAGGATATAAGGGTGACTCTGGAGAGAAGCAGTGCAAGGCAGCTCTGTCACTGATGGAGCACCTGCAGGGAGTAGGTCAGCGTACCTGAAGAATTCCTGGGTCTCCAGTGGATGTGGCTCTGTTGGCGCTTATGACAAGGACCTGGTGATTTCCTTGACTTTGTAGTGGCCCTTCCTCTGCACTTCAGGGCTCTCTGCTATTCCCAGGTCCTATTTTCACATGTTTGACCTCATCCTGAAGGTAAGCACCCCATACAAATGCCCAGGAAGGCCAGGATTTCAGTCTGTATTATTCATTAGTACACTTCCCATCACCTGACATATACTCAACATTCAAGAAATATTGTTGAGAAAATAGACCTTATCAAGAACCAGGACTGAAGGTGGCAGGAACAAGCATTCCACTAGGAGCCAGGAGGCCTTCAAATGTGTCCTTTCTCGGCTCTGAGGCTTTGGAAGGCTCACCTGAGCCCTGTGGATTTTGTTCATCTGCTATATCAGTGACATCATGTCTACTGAACAGGGCTGGAATAATGCCTATGGAATCTTACTGAGTCTTTGAATTGTAAGAGATATGAAATTGACTTGAAAAGGACAATTTAAGAAAATGTAGTTAGTCTTAGAATTTACTGAGATAATATTTCTAGAAAATATGCTGCAAATATTTTTCTCTTAGAAACTTAAAAACAACTTTCCAAATAAACTCTTGAATTACAAAGTCAAAACTGAAATAATAAACTATTCAGAAATTAAAGGTACCATGTACCAGATGTGACCTTGGGATGTGGCCAAAGTAGTGCTCAGAGAACAATTTATAGCCTTAAATTGACTTATCAAAGCATAAGATTAAAAATGTGAACATTCAACTCAACAAACTAGAAAATAAACGTGTGAAAGTCGCTCAGTCATGTCAAACTCTTGGCAACCCCAAGGACTATTCAGTTCAGTTCAGTCGATCAGTCGTGTCCGACTCTTTGCGACCCCATGAATCGCAGCACGTCAGGCCTTCCTGTCCATCACAAACTCCCGGAGTTTACTCGAACTCATGCCCATCAAATCGGACTATACAATCCATGGAATTCTCCAGGCCAGATTGCTGGAGTGGGTAGCCTTTCCCTTCTCAGGGAAAATAAACACCACCACCAATAACAAGAAAGACACAGTAAACACACACATATACACACACAAAGGAAGAAAAACATTTTCAGTAGAATGTTTTCATAAAAAGTCTTACAATAGTTGAATGAGTTTATATCGGGAGAATTTCTGAAAGTGGTCATGAATTGACACATTTTCCACTAATCAATAGTTTGCAATTATATATTGCCTTTATGCAGAATAAGAAGTTTTCTACAGGATATAGCCAGTCTTTAATGAGCAGTCATGCTTTATTTTATTCAGATCATCCTTAGAAAAGTGCCAGTTGAAGAAGATGGAAGGGACTGTGGTGGATCTGACAGGTCCTAGAGAAAGCAGAAGGCTCATTTGGTCTCTTGACCAAGCAAAGAGCATGTGAAGAAGCATGTTGCTGAGTGAGTCATTTTATACAATATGGTAGCAGCATTAGTGAGGCCCTGGAGGCGTGAATATAAAATGCAGGGTCCTGTGGGGAGCGGGGACCCTGAGACCCTGGCTGGGATTTCCAGGGAGGTAGATTTCTAGGTATGTAGAGGGTCAACAGGCTTCCTAGGTAGCTCAGTGGTACAGAATCTGCCTGCCAGTGTAGGAGATGCAGGAGACGCAGATTTGAAACCCGGGTCAGTGACGATCCCCTGGAGGAGGAAATAATAACACACTTCAGCATTCTTGCCTGGAGAATCCCAGGGACAGAAGAGCCTGGTGAGCTACAATCCATGGGATTGCAAAGTCAGACATGACTGAGTCACTGAGAACATATGCATGCAGAAGGGGAACAAAGTCCATTTGATGATTAGTCTGATAGGAGACCAGACTCTCACCTCCCTAGGGACATCATATCGACTGGATGTTGGTGTCTGGAAGGCACTGGAAAATCCTCTCTGGGTTTTTCTTCTGGAGCAAAGAAGGCCTCACATTCTCAGTTCTTTAAAGTAACACCTGACTCTGGACTCCTTGCCTTTTTTTCTGATGTGGACCATTTTTAAAGTTTTTCTTGAATTTGTTACAACACTGCTTCTGTTTTATGTTCTGGTTTTTTGGCCCGGAGATATGTGGGATCTTAGCTTCCTGACCAGTGACTGAACTCACACCCCCTGCATTGGAAGGCGAAATCTTAACCGCTGCACCATCAGAGAAGTTCCCTGGCTTTTGTTCTTAAAGCAACTTAAAGAATAGTTGAACACCTTGCGTTGGTATTTCCTCTGTATTTTGGACAGTGCCTGCACCTTCTCTCCTGCCCAGAGGAAAGAACCAGGAAATAGGAAGATTTCCAAGCCAAAGTCTGCAACTCATCCATGGGGCTGCAGGATCATGCATATTGCCGACTGGACTCAGGACCCCTGGAGTCTCCTATGGCCCACAAATGCCTTGAACTAAACATACTGCAGGGATGCTGACATCTATAAACTTATGAGTCCAATGAGGTCTCCACTGATATTCAACTTCTTGAAGCCTTCTTTTGCTCTTTGTGTTTTTTATTGTAAAATGGGCAAAATGATCGTGTCTACCTGTCTTAGTCCTAGTTCATTCAGGCTGCTCTAACAAAATATCACAAATAGTAAGGTGGCTTTTAAATGAGCCATTTATTTCTCATAGCTCTGGAGGCTGGAAGTCCAAGGCTGGGGTCCAGCATGGTTGGGTGAGGGCCCTCTTCTGGGTTGTAGATATCTCAGTATATACTTATGAGGGTAGAAAGGAACAGCAGAAGTGATTTATCAGGAGACTGCTTATATAAGGCACTAATACCATTCATGAGGGCTATACCCTCCTGATTTAATCACCTCTCCAGTGCCTCACCTCCTGATACCATCACCTTGTGTGTACGTTTAGTCACTCAGTCATGGCCGACTCTCTGTGACTCCATGGACTGTAGACCACCAGCCTCCTCTGTCCATGGAATTTTCAAGAATTTTCAAGAATAGTGGAGTGGGTTAACATGCCTTCTCCAGGGATTCTTCCTGACCCAGGGACTGAATTTGCGTCTCTTTCATCTCTTGCACTGGCAAGCGGATTCTTTACCACTGCGCCACCGTCACCTTGGGGGCTAAGATTTCCACATATGAACTTTGAGGGGACACAAGCATTCAGGTCATAGTACTACTTCAAAGACTGCTATAGGTTTTCCATGAGGAGATTATAAAGCATTTCAATGAATGTCTGGTTTATGCCAAAACTCAAACTAAATGGTGGCTGTCTGTGACTTTCCATTTTTGTGCCCATTCTCTCATTTTGAAAAGAGGAAAAACAATAAATAACCCTCATACCCTACTTCAGAATGGAGTTTAAATATGTAACGTTGGGAATTCCCTGGTGGTCCAGTGGTTAGGACTCTGCTTTCACAGCTGTGAGCCTGGGCTCAATCCATGGTCGGGGAACTACGATCCTGCAAGGTGTGCCAAGATAATAAAAAATTTAAAGAATACTTAAGGTTGATCCATATGAAATTGTCAATATTTGATCATTTTGACCTCTACAAACTGCAACTTCTTGTGTGCCAATCTGATGACATGTGGTATGTCAATTTATATCTATAGAGCCTTATAACCAGTTACACATATGAGTGGTTGCTTCTCTTTCTAGTTCCATTGTGAAACACATCTCAGAAAAATGACTAGACTACACCTATGGGACTTTTTTTTCTCTCTTTGTTTCATTTTATAGTCTTCTTCACCTCTCCCCAGAACTTGTCCATCATCATATTTCACAGAACTCTGGAAGGGCAAGCTCTGTTCATCAGAAATATCCCACTGGAGAGAGTAGATTTGTTATTTTCTGTGTTAAGTTGTTAATTGATTTGATAATTGCCTGGGAGACACACAGAGACATACACATACACAAAACAAATGTCAGGCCACACACTTTTCTCTCGACAGTAAGATGAAGATGTTTTAGTTATTGGAACTCAGATGTCACCTAGAAGAATAAGAGGAGGTACCGGGAAAAAAAGAGGGGAGTGGAGCCGACAGGGCGGGGGGAGGCAGGCCATCCCTCTTGGTTATCAAGCGAAATGACTCCCCAAATATGACAATAAATCACTGCAGGAATCAATCAGACGGGAGGCCACTGCTCCACGCTGATAATGCATCAATCAATATTTAATGTTTACACTTTAATTAATCCACACATGGGAAGCATTCTTTCAGTGACAAAAATAAAGGGATGAGAAATAAAACACCTTTTATATCAAGGAGTGGTGAGGGCACTGCCTATCTGGGTGGCTTTGATTGGAGCTGTCATTGATCACCTTGAATCTCGCCCACCTCTGAGTCACATTTGGATAGAAAGCTAATATGGGGGAGGGGTCCAGAGGTGTCAGAACTGACCGGGCAGACTGTGACTTCGTCTAAACTGCCGCAGACCATGGATTCCTGAGAAGGCAGAACAAAGCCAGGGCAAATACTGGATTCTACACGCTGGTTACATCTTCTCCCCAGAAAAGATTTCTGTCTGCAGATAGTGATATATAACTCTGGAGGAGGCAGGGTGATCAGGAAAGACATTTTTCCCTCTGTTTTGAAGAGTCCAAGTGTTGTCCTGGACACACGGATTCCAGTCTCAACCCCAGGACTGTTTTTATAACATTCATAGCCCATTAGCATGCTTTTCACAGTCTGCCCTACCTCTTTCAAACATTTAAAAATACCCACACCTCACATTCATTCTAATTCATATACAACTGCATGTGAATCACTTCGAGCTGAGGTTGACTAGTTGATCTCATACTATATTTGGTAGACATTTAAGCAAATGTATATTACATTTGGTTTTGTAGATTTCTTTTTATATTTTGGAGCCAATGCCTTTTGTCTTGGGTCTCAAGCATTTTGCAGGCCCTTGAAAAGTACACAGGCTGTATGTGTAACTGTAGTTCTATTTGAGAAAATGGCTTGGTAGACAATGTAGGATTAAAAATATTTTTATTTATTTGGCCGTGGCAGGTGTTGGTTGCGGCACGTGCAGGCTTTGTTGCTGCGATGCCCAGGGCTTAGGTGCCCCGCGGCATATGGGATCCTAGTTCCCCAACCAGGGGTCAAGCTTGCATCCCCGGCATTGGGAGGCTCTTAACTGCTGGGCCACCAGAGAAGTCTGGGTAATGCTGGATTTTGACCCTCGAAAACCACCATACGCTAACTTGCTTCAGTCGTGTCTGACTCTGCAACCCTATGGACTGTGGCCCACCAGGCTCCTCTGTCCATGGGATTCTCCAGGCAAGAATACAGGAGCGGGTTGCCATTTCCTCCTTCAGGGGGTCTTCCCAATGCAAGGACTGAACCTGCATCTCTTGTGTCTTCTGCATTGGCAGGCAAGTTCTTTACCACTAGTGCCACCTGGGAAGTCTCAAAAATGACTCAACTTTCCTTTTTGGAGCGTAGCAGTGAAGTGAGGATGTGCTTGAGCCTGTGTTTAGTCACTCAGTCGTGTCTGACTCTTTGAGACCCCATGGACTGTAGCCCACCAGGCTCTTCTGTCCATGGGAATTCTTCAGGCAAGAATACTGGAGTGGGTTGCGATGCCCCCAACCCAGGGATCCAGCCCAGGTCTCCAGCATTACAGGTGGATTCTTTCCCACCTGAGCCACTAGTGAAGCCCAAGAATACTGGAGTGGGTAGCCTAGCCCTTCTCCAGGGGATCTTCCTGACCCAGGAATCAAATTGGGGTCTCGTGCATTGCAGGTGGATTCTTTACCAGCTGAGCTAGCAGGGAAGCCCCAAGTGAGAATACTAGATGGAAACAAAAGCAGGAATCTTGGTTTGAGTTCCCCCCAGAAGTAGATTCTGAGATAGGATTTTGAGAGCAAGTAGTTTTTAAGTGACACAGGGAAGGAAAAGCAGTGAAATAAAAATAGGGTGGTCAGTGTGGGTAAGAGAGACTCGGTCCCACTGAGAACTTGGAAAGTCAGAGCAGAAGAGTCATTTCAGTTGAACCTTCTGGTGGGAGAGAAAGCTCTATTTATCCTCTAACTCCCGTCTGCTCTTAAGTGAGGGCTGCTTTTGGAGGGATTCATAGCCCACCACTCCCCACTCCCAAGGCCAGATGAAGAGACCCTGAGTGGAGAATCAGGTCTTCTTAACTGAGACGCCTTCAGCTTACAAAGTGGAACAATGGCAGGATACGGGCACACACCAACTGTGGCCATTATACCAGGCCAGATAAGTAATGCCTGACAAGGATTCTGACTGTAAAGTGTAAAAACAAAAATCACGAATGTTTCAAACCAAAACGTTTTAGTAACTGTCATCTTCTCAGCATGTCCAACTCTGTTAAAGCTTCATACAGTTCTAGAAGGCAGCTTGCTCTGCTAGCTGAGCATTGAATTAACTCATTTAGGGGCTGTGTGTGAAAAGTATAGAGTCACACTCACACTAAGAGGCAAGAAGTGCATATTATGTGAGGCATGAAGAAACGGAGGATGACAGTTCTCTTTCTCTACCTCTGCTAAGCTTGATGAGTTGGCTTTCAGCAAAGTCAATTCTTCTATGATGCAATTCTGTATCTATTTACATACTCCACTCCCCTAATGTAAGAACTACACTACCCCTCCTATGTCCAACTCAAGCAGAATAAGATGATAGTGGTTCTTTGTGTAGAATGCATATTACAGCTGCCTGATGCTGGCTGTATTGATTTAATTTTTCCTCTTTTACGTTTAAACTATCTGCTCCTGCACCCCAACCTCCCCTGCAATTTACTCAGTTTCCCTCCCCTGTATCTGTCATTGATTTCAACATGCTTCTCATTTGTTGAATAGAATGTAATTTCAAAAGTCTCCCATTACAGGTCCAGTCTGTGTTACTCTGAGTTTGAAAAACTCTGTTATGAGGTTCTTTAGTTTCAGATAATAGAGACAAGCCTCCATTAACTTAGGCAAAAAGAAAAGGAATAGGGAAGGGCAGCTGGCTAGACCCAGAGCATCCCTGGTGATCTCAGCCATGACCTAGCTTTCTCAAGGGCAGCCACACTATGGCCAAACTCCAAACACCTGTGTCTGTGTATCTCTCCTTAAGAATCAAGCTCCTGAGATAGACCCTTTGACTGACCTTGGTTAGCCTCTGTTCTCTTGGTGGCCAAGACTGAGTGAGGTGGCATGCTGTCCCTTTGCAAAAAGAAAAGATGGATGCTATACCCAGAAGGAGAGGTAAAGTAATACCCAGCGGACAAAAGCAAAGAAGCCATGATGTCTGCCACTGGTTTTGTACCACTTTATATAAAAGAAAACTTTAACTGAAAATGCATGCTTTTTTTATTCCCTCTACTTTTTCTTTTCAATTTTGAAATTAGCATATACATATTCACAAGGATCTTTAAAAGCTCATAGAAGATTAGACGTACAAGAGAGCAAGAGCTGGGAAAGGAAATTGAAACATTATTGAGCACTGGATACACACCAGGCCCTTTTATATCTAGAAAGTTCTGTTGTATAAGCTCTTCTTTTCCTAGTAAATTTCTTGACTCCTGAATCTTTTAGAACAAAGATGTACAGTATTTCCCTCTTGAGAATTCTTCTATACTCTTTAAATTGTTCAAGAACCTCATAAGATTACTTGAGGCCAGAGGTTTCTCAACCTAGGCCAACTTTGCTCTTTCATTCCCCAAGGATATTTGGCAATGTCTACAGACCAGTTTGGTCATTACTGGGTGGGGGGAGGGGATAAACTGCTATTGGCATCTAATTAGTAGAAACTACAGATGTATCTACACATCTTACAATGCACATGATTGCCTCCTACTAATGTACTTAAGGCCAAAATTGAGAAGCCACACTTTAACCCAAGGAGGTTGGTTCCAGTACAAACATCAAGCAAAGACAGAATTGACGAGTTAGTCAATAAATTACTGCTGGTACTTATCCTTTGTCGGCAAAGGTCCATATAGTCAAAGCTATGGCTTTTCCACTAGTCCTGTACAGATGTAAAAGTTGGACCATAAAGAAAGCTGAGTACTGAAGAATCAATGCTGTCAAATTGCAGTGCTGGAAAAGACTCTTGAGAGTCTCTTGGACAGCAAAGAGATCAAACCAGTCAATCTAAAGGAAATCAACCCTGAATATTCTTTGGAATGACTGATGCTGAAGCTCCAATACTTCAGCCACATGATGCAAAGACCCTGATGCTGGGAAAGATTGAAGGGAGGAGGAGAAGGAGACAACAGAGAATGAGATGGTTGGATGGCATCACTGACTCAGTGGACCTGAGTTTGAGCAAACTCTGGGAGATGGTGAAGGATGGGGAAGCGTGGTGTGCTGCAGTCCATGGGGTTGCAAAAGAGTCAGACATGACTGAGCAACTGAAGTGAACTGAAATGAATACTTATACTTGCATCTTTGAGTCACTGTTGAAGATGGTCCAATGCAGTCTGGTAACTATTCATTCTGGTAAGAATCTGTGCTGATACTCAGTGATACCCTTTACTGGCTCTTTTAGTTCACACGTTCATATGTTATTTTCTAAAGTCCAACAACTGAGCCAGGGAGACTGGTCCTGAGTTGTTTCTATTTTAGTCACAGATAGATTCTCTATAGAAGGAAAGGGCTGTGAACTTCAGGGTTTAGCTGTGTTCCTTCTCTGAACTTTGCTTCCTAAAGTAGAGTTAATCCTGCCGATTCCTACCACAGTTTCACTGCTGATCAGATTTCAGACTCTCCTAGGCCTTTTCCTTTGGCTTCCCTGACTCAATCTCTGAGGCTTCATTTTGCTCAGTAGGAACCGGACACCACACTTCCTTGGTTTCTCATGTCTTGGAGTTGGCTGCATGCACACAAAGAGCCCAGATAAATTCTTCTACCAGCAAGCAAGTGACCTTGAACTTGGCTTTGGTCCACTATTGGCAGGATGATGGGTTGGGTTAGTCAGGGTTTTTTAGAATCCAATCATGTGTGTATATCATTTTTCCAATTTTTAATCATGTTTATGAACATATACTCTTATTTACTTAATATTTTCCTTTTAATTGACTCATTACATTTACTCAATAAATTTTTTTTTGTGAAAAAGACATCTTTACTTACCTTCACAGATGGAGAACCAATTGGCATAAAAGAAGATGATAGAAGAAAAAAAATATAAGGAAAACACAAGACAAAAAAAACTGTTATCAAATTCTGGCTAAATTCCAGAGATTCTGGAGGGGATGTGGAGAAAAGAGAACCCTCTTACACAGATGGTAGGAATGTAAATTGATTCAGCCACTATGGAGAACAGTTTGGAGATTTCTTAAAAAATTAGAAATAAAATTATCACATGACCCATCAATCCCACTACTGTGCAAATACCCTACGAAAACCATAATTCAAAAAGACACGTGTACCCCAATGTTCATTGCAGCACTATTGACAATAGCTAGGACATGGAAGCAACCTAAAAGTCTGTACAGATGAATGGATACAGAAGCTGTGGCACAGCACACAATGGAGGCCTTCCCTGGTAGCTCAGCTGGTGCAGAATCCACCTGCAATCCAGGAGACACCGGTTCAACTCCTGAGCTGGGAGAAGAGATAGGATACCTACTCTAATGTTCTTGGTCTTCCCTGGTGTCTCAGGCAGTAAAGAATCTGCCTGCATGAGACCTGGGTTTGATCCCTGGGTTGGGAAGATCCCCTGGAGAAGGGAAAGGCTACCCACTCCGGTATTCTGACTTGGAGAATTCCATGGACAGAGGAGACTGGCAGGCTGCAGTCCATAGGGTCACAAAAAGTCAGACACACAGATTGACTTTCACTTTCACTTTATATACAATAGAATCTTACTTAGCTATAAAAAGGAATGCATTTGAGTGAGTTCTAGTGAGGTAGATGAAACTAGGGCCTGTTATACAAGTGAAGTGAGTCAGAAAGATAAAAACAAATATTGTATATTAACACATACTTACAGGATCTGGAAACATAGTATTGATGAACCTATTTGCAGGGCAGGAATAGAGATGCAGACATAGAGAACAAACTTGTGGACACAGTAGGGGAAGGAGAGGGTGGGATGAACTGAGAGAGTAGCGTTGAAACATGTGCATTACCATATGTAAAACAGATAGTTAGCGGGAAATTGCTATACAACACCGGGATCTCAGCCCTGTGCTCTGTGACAACCTGGAGGGGTGGGATGTAGGTACGAGAGGGACGGACACATGTGTACTTACGGCTGATTCACGTTGCTATGCAGCAGAAACCAACACAGCATTGTAAAGCAATTATGCTCAATTAAAAAAACTTCTAGCTACACTCTGTTGCTTGCTAAGGATTCTGGGCTATAGGTTCACTTGTGGTTTCTAAAAAAAGGGGCCTGGACCAGTGTTAGAGACACCCTAAGACCCACAGAGAACTGTCTTCCTCTACAGCTGTTCAGAAGGATAGGATAAGAGCTGAATGTGAGGGCTGGCTGCACCCTACAGCAGCTCAAATCAGCTCGTGTATTAAGTACACCCTGTGCTTTGAGAATTCTGAACTCCATCATCTTTAAGGCTCTTCTGGCCCTAACCGCTGGTTCATCTTCCTTGTCTACATCACAGAACTGCTGAGAGATACTGGTGAGAGCATGGGGTGAGGGGACGTGCGGAACCATGACATGCTACCTGCTCCCCCCTACCCCTCTGGACCGGGCATGTCCTCACTTCCTGTGAGTGGGAGAGGGTCTGACATGTGGGGAAGTGCTCCTGCCTCCATGAAAGCACCTTCCTGTCTGATCCCTAGGTGTCTTTGGCTCTTCTATCAGAGATAAACTCCTTGGCTTAAGGTTTCTAGAGCTCAGCAAATGTGCAAGCTTCCTGGTGGCAGTGGGTAACTTGGACCCATTTTCTAGACTCCATGTATCATTTTATAGCACCTGGGACTGAGCTGATCAGTCCTTTCCTGGGAGGAATGGCAAGTCTCAAGGTTGGTTAAGGAGTGTCTTGATGTCAGGCCACGGGGAGCAAACAAGAAAGCAGAGATGAGCTCAACCCTCCAGTGTCATGGTTTTGCCAAGGTCCATCCTTGGCTTCTGACCTCTGTCTTCAGCATGAATAGAGCTTGGCTTGGACCCCAGTTATAATGACTATGGAAGGGCTTGTAACTCCTTAAACCATAGGGAGGATTGGAAATAACTATGGAGGGTTGAAAAGAGAACCTTGCTATTTGGAACTGATAACAATGTATGATGCAAGGAACTCAAACCTGGGGCTCTGTGACTACCTAGGGGGGTGGGATGCGGTCAGAGATGGGAGGGATGTTCAGGAGAGAAGGGCATGTGTATACCTGTGGCTGATTCACGTTGATGTATGGCAGAAACCAACACAATATTGTAAAGCAATTGTCCTCCAATTAAAATAAATTATAAAAAATAAAAATAAAACCTCCCCAAGCATGGGGCCTGACACAGAGTAACTCCCAACTGTTATTATTATTATTATTTTTTGTTATTATTATTATTACCATTATCCCTGACAAATACCACTTTCTCAACCTAGCTCCCCTTTGCTGTCTTTCACGACACTTAAATAGGGCCTGACCTGTCTAACTTACCTGTGAAAAGAGTAGAAACAACACTCGCCAACTTTTAAAAATGCTTGTCATTTGTCCCAGGCCTTGTGCTAAGTTTATATGTAGCAGTTTACTTCATCCCTTCAACTACCCCACAGGACAGAGGCTCTTCACTTTAGACTAGAGAAAACTCAGTTTAAGTGGCTTGGCCAAGATGACCGTGTGATTAGGCAGCTGAGCTAGTATTCAGGTCTAGCTTCCAGCCCTGTTCTTTTCTAGCATTTTCAGAGAAGCAGTTTGGTTTGGGTGGGAATCAGAATATCTTTACATTTGTCTAGGACAGAAGTCCCCAAGTCTTGGCTTTCTTCTGAATGCCATATAGATGAAATTCTCAAGCCACCAAGATCAGGTAAATGAATGAAGAGGAAGAGAAGGAGAGAGAGAGAGAGACTTCAGTCTCATCCTTGGTTATAGCCAGGATCTTTGGGATGGATCCTTGGAATGGGTATTTTTGAAGAATTCTCCCAGTGATTTAGCCAGACATGGGAAGCTATGCCCCCAAATCTGTGAGGTACTTTACTCCATGAATAGTGAGAAAATGAAAGTCACTCAGTTGTGTCCGACTCTTTGTGACCCCATAGACTATACAGTCCATGGAATTCTCCAGGCCAGAATGCTGGAGTGGGTATCCTATCCCTTCTCCAGGGGATCTACCCAACCCAGGAATCGACCCAGGTCTCCCGCATTGTAGGTGGATTCTTTACCAGCTGAACCACAAGGGAAGCCCAAGAATCCTGGAGTGGGGAGCCTGTCCCTTCTCCAGGGGATCTTCCTGACCCAGGGATCGAATCTGGGTCTCCTGCATTGTAGGAGAATTTTTTGCCAGCTGAGCTATCAGGGAAGCCCATGAATATGAGTAGTGGTGTCTACTAAATGTTATTTTGAAAGGATATGTTCTTTAATTTGCCAAAGATGAAGTATAGCATTTCAGGATAGGAAAAGATTTATATTCTGTAATCCCAATGGGCATTGTTAGACAACCATAATCTTCAACTCGTTTTATTCTTGTTTTTTCTTTTTTTCTTCTTTTTCCCCTCCCTCCCTTCCTTTCATTATCTATCTATCTAATTTATTTATTAATATTATTAAGTTTCTTTCTTTCTTTTCTTTTTGTATAAAGACTGCCAGGATTCCTTTTCTATCATGGGGTGGGTGTTTGGGTCCTGATGATGAGAGATGACTGAATCTTGTATGGGAATTGGTGATGTAAGCGTGAGAAGTGTCGTCACCATTGTCCTTTCCTGCCTGGAAGTGCAGAAGGATGCTCTGCCCCGGGAGCTGAGATGACTGCTGAAGGATGAAGTATTAGGCCCATGGCCCCAACGCTTCTAGCCCTTGCTCCCCAAATCTCTGCTGAGAGCAGACCTGACTTGTTCTTCTATTTTTTTAGTTCATTGGTCTCACCATTTGACACATTGAGATGCAAATAGAATTTGCTTCTAGCTGACTTCTTTAAACATAAAGGATTCTTCCTTGAATCCATTTTCAGAGTCCACAAACTATTGCCTTTCAGAGGAGGAGACTGATCCATGAGGGAGGTAATGGAATAAAAAATGGGGCAGGGGCACCTCTCAAGGTGCTGAGAAGGCAGTGGCAGTACCTCTTGGCATTCCAGGCTGCTGCTTCTTTCCTTGGATCTGGGCAATCAAGGCTTGATGCTGCTAGTAAACCCCCTGATCTCTTATTTTCTAGGAAGTCAGACATTAAAATTCCCCTCATTAAGTTTGTACTAGGCACACAGGAGTACGTTAAGGGTGTACATGGTCACCTGCTTATTTCACCTATATACAGAGTACATCATGCGAAATGCCGGGCTGGATGAAGCACAAGCTGGAATCAAGATTGCTGGGAGAAATATCAGTAATCTGAAATATGCAGATGACACCACCCTTACGGCAGAAAGTGAAGAGTAACTAAAGAGCCTCTTGATGAAAGTGAAAGAGGAGAGTGAAAAAGCTGGCCCCAAACTCAACATTCAGAAAATGAAAGCCATGGCATCCGGTCCCATCACTTCATGGCAAACAGATGGGGAGACAATGGAAACAGTGACAGACTTTATTTTCTTGGGCTCCAAAATCACTACAGATGGTGACTGCAGCCATGAGATTAAAAGACTCTTGTTCCTTGGAAGAAAAGCTATGGCCAACCTAGACAGTGTATTAAGAAGCGGAGACATTACTTTGCCAACAAAGGTCCATCTAGTCAAAGCTATGGTTTTTCCAGTAGTCATGTATGGAGGTGAGAGTTGGACCATAAAGAAAGCTGAGTGCCAAAGAATTGATGCTTTTGAACTGTGGTGTTGGAGAAGACTCTTGAGAGTCCCTTGGACAGCAAGGAGATCCAACCAGTCAATCCTAAAGGAAATCAGTCCTGAATATTCATTGGAAGGACTGATGCTGAAGCTGAAACCCCAATACTTCGGCCACTGATGTGAAGAGCTGACTCATTGGAAAAGACCCTGAAGCTGGGAAACACTGAAGGCAAGAGGAAAAGGGGATGATAGAGGATGAGATGGTTGGATAGCATCACCAACTAGATGGACATGAGTCTAAGCAAGCTCTGGGAGTTAGTGATGGACAGGGAAGCCTGGCGTGCTGTAGTTCACAGGGTCGCAAAGAGTCGGGACATGTCTGAGTGACTGAACTGAACTAGGCACATAGTTTGTCAGTGAGAGTTCTGACTTGTGAATGCACCAGGGAACTTTCATTTTGTTCCCACCAGTTAAAATCTCAGCGCCTCCCCCCCCCAAAAAAAAAAAAAAAAAAAAAAATCTCAGGCCCCTGCCATGACACGTATGCTGTAGTTGAAATTCTGAAACTATGTTCTAAGGTCACCATCCAAATACATGTAGAGATGCCTTTGCATTCTCTAATGGGACTGTATCCTTCACCAAATGTGTTTCCATTGGTTTCTAATAGACTTTCAGCAAGCTCCCTTAAAAAAGCAGAGAAATAAAATTTTTTCATTTTTAATCTACTATCTAGTTTTGTCTTTCTCTCTGAGAAATCAAATTAGGGAAATGGTAAATGAAAATTATAATTTTGCCTAAAACATTTAGATGTTTTAGTGATGCTTAAGAATTTCTCATAGATACTAAAAGAAAACACTTTGCATATTTACTATAAAATGGTACTTTTAAAGAAGCAGATTCTATCTCTGCATGTTTTGTACTATAATAGTTCTAGAATCAGAACAATGAGTTCTAGGAAATGAATGGAAAAAAATGGCCAATTCTCTTACTCCAAAAAGGATGACTTTTTTCTTTTGCTAAAAAGGGTCATGCTTTTACCAAAGGAGGAGATTTTGTGGTCCTCAGCATCCCTGGAAAATGCTCTTACATAAATTGAGTGTTGTTACAATGTTGGGACAGTTGAGTTAATTCAGGAGTGTGTGTCCAACTATTAGATTGAAACAACAATTTTTGGCCAAGGCAAGAATGATGAAATTAAGCCGTGGTCAAATCTCCTGTGGTTGGGATCAGGATGAGGAGTTGATTGGGTGTCTTGGCCAAAACTAAAAAAAGAGCTAAATTTCTGAAATTAGACCAAGACATTTTTTCCCCTTGTGGTAAGAAAATCTCTGAGAAATAATAGTTTTAAGGTAGAATGTCTTTGAAATTCAAAGGCAAGAAAATCACTGAGCAATTCTTTTCTTTGCTATGATACGTTCAGAAAAAACTTGCAGGTTTTACAGAGGGATCCATGATTTTAAATACCAAAGGAGACCTCCTTTGCCCTTTTCTCTTACCCCCATGACTGTCTGTCAAAGCTGAGGCACCCCATAAATTCCCATCACATGGGCTTCCCCATCAGTAACAGAAAATGGAATTTAGGGTCAGTTTATGGGGTGACATTGTTGTGGCTGACAAATTATTCATGCCAAAAACCTGTTGTGAATGCTGATTGAGTGCCGTGTACATTTTCTGCAAAGGAGCTCAAAGGGTACCGAATTTAAACTGTTTAAAAGGTTTTGAGAGAGACAGAGTATCATGTTTAGGTATTCAGCTGCATTAGCCCCTTTGAGAGATTTAATGAATATGTCCACCAAATTTGGTTTTTAAAAGACCAGTTCCATCAAATGGTAAGTTTGCTGGACATAGATGGAGGAACTTGCTTAGTCCAAGGATAGCAAAACCTAAATCTGGATGATGTTTAGAGATCATCTAGTAAAACGCTCACATTTTCCAGATGGAACTGAGGATCAGAAAGAGGAAGTGACTTGACTAGAGTCATATGGGGGCTTGTGGCAGAACTGGAGGTCTTCTGGTTTCCCAGTTTCACGTTTCTTCTGTGTTAATGATCTAAGAGAAACCACACTGTCTCATCTATTTGTACACAGGTAAAGGATTCTAAAATCATCAACTATCCACCTATCATACATCTGCTGTGTTCAGTCACTAAGTCATGTCAGACTCTTTGTAACCCCATGGACTGTGGCATACAAGGCTCCTCTGTCCTTCAGTATCTCTTGGAGTTTGCTTAAATTAAATTCATGTCTATTGAGTCAGTGATGCTATCTAACCATCTCATTCTCTGCCACCCCCTTCTCCTTTTGCCTTCCATCTTTCCTAGCATCAGGGTCTTTTCCAATGAATTGGCTCTTTGCGTCAGATGGCCAAAGTAGTGAAGCTTCAGCATCAGTCCTTTTAATGAATATTCAGGTTGATTTCCTCCCTTCCATAAAATAACATTTATTAACCTTCTTTTCTCTTTGGGGTATTCTGCTGGGTCATGAGGGTACAAGGAGGAAAGAAGCTATATTTATCTTCAAGAAACAGGTCAGACAATATGGTACATTGATTCTGAGGTTTTGTGTAGTTTCCTACTGGAACATGGAAAAGATGTGTTGAAATCTGATTGGACCTAATTGAAGAGGGCTGCAAATGAAATATAACACCTATGCTGAGTCTTGGAGGAGAGAGAATATAAGTTTTTCAACTTTGTTCTTTTTCAAAATTATTTTAGCTATTTAAGTTCCTTTGATTCTTCATATAAATTTTATAATTGACTTGTCAGTATCAACAAAAGCATGGATACTGTACTTAATCTTTTCAAGGACCTAATATTTGGTTTCATTGTTTTCCTCTATTGTTTTTCTATTCTCTCTTTGATTTATTTCTGCTAATATTTATTATTTCCTTCTTTCTGCTTGTTAAGGGTTTAGTTTGCTCTTCTTTTTCTAGTTTCTCAAGATGAAAGTTTAGATTATTGATTTGAGATCTTTCTTCTTTTGTAATATAGGCATTTGTAGATATAAATTTCCCTCTAAGCATTGCTTTAACTGCATCTCATATTTTGTTTTGTTCTCATTTCCATTCATATCAAGGTATTTTCTAATTTTCTTTGGATTTGTTTGCTGACCCATTCTTCAGTTGGGAGAGTGTTGTGTAATTTTCACACATTTATAAAATTTTCTAATTTCTTTTTCTTACTGATTTATAATTTTATTTCATGTTTAGAGAATATAGTTGGTATGATTTTAAGACTTTTAAATTTATTGAAATTTGTTTTGTGACCTAACATATGGTCCTATGCTGGAGAATGTTCCATGTGCACTTGAAAGAATGTATATTCTGTTGTTCATGGTGGAGTATTCTATAGATGTCTACAGGGTTTAGTAGTTTATAGTGCTATTCAAGTCTTTTTTTTTGGTTGTTTGTTTATCTTCTTCACAATTGTTCTATCCATTATATAAAGTGAGAATTTAAGTCTCAGTTTTATGGTTGATTGCCTACATTTCTTTCAATTCTGTCAGTTTTTGCTTAATAAATTTTGGGGCTTTGTTGTTAGATGCATATATATTTATAGTTGGTACATCTTTTTGTTGAACCTACACATACCATTACAAAAGGTCCTTTTTATGTCCAGGCACTGGGCTCTTTGAAGCTTTGAATGATGCTTTCACTGGAAATTTCATCTTAATGAACAAGTACTGTTCATGATCTTCAATGTTAATAACTTACTATGTTGCTTTTTGAACCAGCCATTTAAAGACTTGTGTACAACAACATTTGAAACTTGCTCTTGTAAAGTCATACCCCCAGGAAGAATGACTAAATCTGTTTTAAATATTTTTGTCCTCTTACTTTATTGATTCTGTCAGGTGATCTCTGTTAGCATCCCAAACCAGCTGGCTGAGGTTATTTCAGGCTTATTTGTTTTCCTGAAATAGTACTGTTTGTTCAAAGTAAAGTACTTGAGAGAGCCTTTTACAACATGAGAGACTTCAGGCCGACTTAAAATATAATCCACTCCCTCTTATTGAAGAAATAATTTGGGGGGGAAGTAAGCTCGCCTGATATTCAAGTGTATACAGTCTCTAGCTATCTCAGCTGGCATTTTGATTCTATTTTATAAAGCGGCTCAGCAGATCACACATAGTGTCCTATCCACTTCTTTACCTCTGGCTCTCTGGTGCTTTGGAAGTTGTTCCTTACAGGGCACTGGACCTTACCAAGGAGGACCCTTGGGAAGTAGCATGTGGGTTCCAGCTCGGGATACAGCTTCGTGTGTCTGGGCCTCAGGAGAGTCTTGACTCAGCCTCCTGATCTGTTTCCATCCATTCTGCCAGATAACTAATAGGCTTGCTCAGCTAAGTAGGAAGCTCGGGAAACAAGAGAGCCTTGCTCTGTTTTCCATAAAAAACAATTTTCTTCAGGACACCAAAGGGATGAGGGTCTTTCAAAGCCAGCATCATAACTCCTGGGTTCATTGCTGCTGACTTGAATCCCTCAGTGAAGGGCATTCTCAGAGTCACGTGTTTAGGAGGAAAGTCGATCTTACAGTCAAACCCACACACACACCCTACACCTACAATAGTGCTTGGTGCTCTTCATGGAGTCGTAGAAAATCTTTAGGCTGGAAGCACCCAAGACATTATCTTAAAACAGAACCAGGGGGATGGGAGGAGGAATGTGTTGGAAGTTTGGGATTAGCAGATGCAAGCTATTATATAAAGAATGGATAAACAACAAGGTCCTACTGTGTAGCACAGGGAACTATATTCAATATCCTGTAATAAACCATAATGGAAAAGAATATGAATAAGAATCGATATCTATATCAAAATCATTTAGCTGTACACAAGAAACTAACACAGCATTGTAAATTAACTATATTTCAATAAAACAAATTTAAAAAAAAAGACACAGTCAAAGAATCCTTCTATTTCATTCACATGGAACTGTGTTTGGGCCCAAAGACATTGGCTTATTTCTCAATGTGTGTTTCCAGATGTAGCTGAAAAATGCACATTTTGAAAAACCAGATCATCTGGCTTTAAACTATCCATTGAAAGTAAGAGTACCAGTGAGGCTGTCAACTAGGCACTATGTTCAGGGTTTACTGTTTATTGAACCCTCTTGTTCTCTTCCCACCTCCCTCTTACCCCCAACCATTGTTCTCCCTTTTAAAGAGATCAGATGGAGAAATGAATAGGCTTTGCCTGGATTAAAGAAAAAAGAATAAGAAAACAAAGCTCAAAGAGATGTGATACATGTCTTTCAGCACTTAGGAGCCTGTGTGATCTAGGCTTAGTTTGAGCGATCACAGAGATAAAACTGAAGCTATTAGAGATTGTGGGGGTATAGAACTGTTCTAGAAGAGCTTTCTGTTTGCTGAGAGGGTCCAAAGAAATAATGGCCTGCTTTGGGAAGTAATACAACTTTTGCTTCTGGAGACAGTAAAATATGACCTTGATGATGAGTCATTAATTTATTATGTGTTAGCAATATATATTTGGAACCCTATTGTTCTGGATTCTGTTATAGGATCTGGGGAAATAGCTGTGAACGACAGCAGCAGGGTACTTGTTCTCAAGGAGCTTCTGTTTTAGTGGAGTGGAGGATGCAGCCCATAAACAAGGAAACCAAATATTGTAAAAATTAGAGATTGTGATTCCTGTTAGGAAAGACATAGGCTGCTATGGTAGGGAATGAAAAGGGTCCTGACATCCATCATTTCCAGGATGATTTATATGGAAATTGGACCTCACCTTGGACATTGGTTTCTTAACAATTCTGGGAAAGTGATTCTATGACAGCAGTGATCGCTTTGCTGCCCAGGAATTCAAGATAATCCAGGACTTTTTGGGTTCAGTTTCTTGGAAACCAATGGAGTGCAATATAGGGCTTGAAAAATCAACCCTTGACCCAGCAATGCCAGCTCCCTGAATCTTGTTTGCTGTTGATTTTTAGTCCAGTTTGGACTTTACTGTTTTTGGCCAAAGGTCATTGTGTTGATTTTTTTTAGCAGAAAGACCTCAGGTTAAAAGAACTGGCTTGATGTCTAGATTTCTTTTAAAAATCACCTTCCGAGGTCTGTCCCAGACGCAGGCTCTCCACATGACGCTAGAAGGGCAAGGATAAGGACAGTTCATCCTATTCACCTTCTCTGTGTGACCCACTGAGATCTTTTTTAAAATTAATTAATTAATTTGTTTGTTCTTGGTTGCACTGGGTCTTTGTTGCTGTGTGCGGGCTGCCTCTGGTTGTGGTGAGCACGGACTACTCTTCATTGCGGTGCATGGGCTTCTCATTGCAGTGTGGTGGCTTCTCTTGTGGAACATGGGCTTTAGGCACTCAGGCTTCAGTAGCTGCAGCACACAGGCTCAGTAGTTGTGGCACATGACGGGCTTAGTGCTTGGAGGCATGTGGAATCTTCTTGGAGCAGAGACTGAACCCACATGCCCTGCTTTGGCAGGCAGATCCTTATCCACTGTACCACCAGGGGAGTCCCTGGGTTTTATTTTTTTTTTAAGCCAACATTTAAAATTGGGATGCTGGGTTTTACTTAAAAACCCAGATTTCTGATTTTTCTTGCAAAAGCTGAAGATCTGTCAAGAAATGCCCACATTCCAACATGGAGTCATCAGTTGGAGACACAGAGCAACAGCCGTCTTTAGATGAGTTGTGAGTTCTCTGTTTCACCCTGGTTACTGTTCAGCCCAGCTCACTCATTTCTGAGACCTGCTTGGCTCAATGCTGAGTTAGTGACATCAGAGGCACTCCACAGGGAGCTGCCCGTACACAGAAATCCCATAGTAACCATTGCATCGAGTGGGATCCAAAGCAATTTAAGAACAGATTTTGATACTGGAAGAATTGTTTCCTTTCTTAAAAGCATTAAAAATAAGCCAAGAAAAAAAAAAAAAGAAAAAATTCTGTGTTCTCGATCAGATCTGTGCAAATTTTAACAATCTTAAACATATTCTTCCAGATAAAAATATCTGAATGTTTTGTCTTAATCATTATCTTGCTGATTTGCACTTAGCATGCAATCTAGAAACCCGAGAACAATCTTAATCCTTTTGGCAAAGTTCTCTAGGGTACTGATGCCCTAAAGATGTGAAACTTTCCAAATATCTTCTCAGGTGCTGGAAAGGAGGAGATTCTCTATACTTGAGAAAATGTGTTTCTTTGACAGAGAGGATACCCTTAGACTTTGGACTCTTGTCTTTCATCCTTTCACTTTGGCAACTGAGATAAAAAAAGATGGCTTTCGGGAGTTTCCAATGCCTCTCTGATAAAGAGTGAATTGCTTAGGAGACAAAGTGTGATTCCCAGAGGCTGAATACCATTGATAATGACAATAGCAATAGTAATAATAAAAAAGAATTTTTAAAAAGCAGCTCCATTTCTTGAGCATTTACCAAGACTTAGACCTTGTTCTGAGAAAGCCCTGTTTACTACCTCCCTAACTTCTTTGCAACCCCCCTGTGAACTCAGGTCTACTGCTATTCCCATCTTTCAGATGAGGAAACTGACCCTGAGGGGTTCAGTGACTTGTTTAGGGCTTCACAGCTAGGTATGTTCAAGCTGGGATGCAGCTCTGGTCTCCAGAGCCCAAGTGTTTCACCAAAAAAAAAAAAAACAGTTGCAGAAGCAGAATCGACCCATCTGAGGTTCTCTTTCTATACTTTATTTGGACTAGATGAAGCCTCCTAACTCCCAGCTTTCTAGATTTGCACAGCCCAATATGGTAGCTACTAGCCCTGTGTGACTATTTAAATGTAAGATGGCTATGATCACATAAAATGAAAACATCACTGCTCAATCACACTGACCACATTTCAAGGAGTTCAAAAGCCACATATGTCTCAAAAGCCCACGGTACTGAGCCCTGAAGATAGAGAACATTTCCATCTTCGCAGAAAGCTCCTTTGGCCACACTGTTGTTGATGAAGAAATCAAGACTCAGAGAGGCAAATAGACTTGTCTAAGACACACAGCAAGACCCAAGATTTGAAAAGTGCCCATTTCGCTGCCAGGTCTTAATCCTTTCCTTGATTCTCTGCTGCCAACCTCCTACACATCTTTTTTTTTTTTTTTTTTAATCTGTGCAACAAGACTTTGTTTATCAAGAGCAAGCAGTAGATGTTTTATTTCATCTGTGCATCGCACTCCAGCTGCCCAATCCTTGCTCTCGTCCAGGGCCGAGCACACAGTAGGGCCCTTACAAGCCCCAAGCACATAGTAGGGTCTTCACAGTCACTCTCTCCTTTCCTTTCCTATTCTCCACTTTCAAAATGACAGTGGGAGTTCTGGCAAGCATCAGGCCTCAAGTTTTAAGTAAAATGTGTTATTCTAATTTTTTTTTTTTGAACTGCAAACTTAATTGCATAAAGCAGAAAGATGGTTTTTATTTGAAAATCTCGAAGGACTAGTATGCTTAGTGAGAAGAGAGGGGCTGAGGGGACCTGTAATGTTTACCTTTCTCGAGGTGAGAGTGGGGGTAGGGTGTGTGGACACCCGAGCCTTCAGGACCTGGGCTCTAGCTCTGTCTTGTAAGAATCTTAACCAGAGTTTTGGGTAGGTGTATAGACCCTGGAGACTGCAAGATCTGGGCTGCTGCTCCAGCTTCAGCAGGTAACAGCTGTGTAAGGTTGGACAATTTATGCAACCTGTTTGAGCCTGCACTTCATAGTTTGTAAAGTAGTCTGACCTCCTAAGATCAGGAAGCATCTCTGTGATAACTCATGTAAAAGACCAGCAAGTACTCTGACCCATTACCTGACATACACAGTTGTTTTAATAGCCTCACTGTAAATTAGTTATTTACCATTTATCACTCTCACTGAACTGAAGGTTTCTCAAGGGCAGGGTCCATGTCCATCTCATTCACTGCTATGCAGAGTACAATTCCCAGCCCTACAGTTTATGTTCAATAAATTTCTATAGTGAAAGAATATTTTAGTCTCAGGAACAGTCTGTGTTAATAAGGACACTTAAAAGTTTATTCCTCTCAGATGCAAAATCTCAGCTCTAACAGTTTTGTCAGGCAGTTGTCTGACCACAACTTGAATGCCTCCAATGATGAGAAGCTCACTCCCTACGAATGGCCTTTTTTCAGTCTGGACCTCACTATTGGGCTGGAGGGCAATCACATATGTCCTGTGAATCACAGACAGAAAATGTCACACTCTTCAAGTGTATCTGGCAGTGTTGTTCAGCCACCCATCTCAGCCTAAGTAGAAACAAGGCCATACAAAGTGAGTCTCCAGACAGTTCTGTGGAGTTTCATGCCTATCACTGGGGGTGGGGAGAGAGGTGGAAAAATGAACCTAGAGAATCTGGCTATAAAACACATTACCTGCATTTATGGTCCTTGTGCCCCAAGGTCTGGGATAAAGTGAAGAAGGAAAAACATTCCACTCTGGCTCTCAGTGACCCCTAAAAGAAACCCCCCGTGGAGTCATTTAGGATAGTAATTTAAGTATAAACTCAAGCCTGCGTTCCTAACCTTCCCTCCATAAACTCAGAAGCCTCATGATGATCGGTACCAAATTGCTTGAAAATGTGGCCCAGAACCCTTCCAGATGAGGGCCGTGCTCAGAGAAATAAAAAGTTAAGGGCATGTTGCTATGGCATTAAAATCAAGGGAGTATGCACGAATCTCAAACTGT
Source organism: Odocoileus virginianus (assembly GCF_023699985.2). Taxonomy (NCBI): domain Eukaryota; kingdom Metazoa; phylum Chordata; class Mammalia; order Artiodactyla; family Cervidae; genus Odocoileus; species Odocoileus virginianus. The sequence goes on along the minus strand of NC_069693.1, from coordinate 40,532,108 downwards.
GCACAGAAAATATGTTCTTTTTGTGTGCCCTGATCATGAAAGGCTAAGCCAGCAAAAGTCATTAAAATGTCAGACAGGGAGCTGGGTGGGAAAAAATGCATGTTTAAAAGTAAACATGTAGCTCTGTGATAATTGTGTTCCCTGAAAAACTAAAGATGACGCAAAGAAAGAAAAAAGAATTGGGAATAAAGAAGAAGTCAAAGAGAATGGGCGACATGGTTCCTTCCTACCCCAGTTTGAGGAAATGGCATGATCATCCATTCATTTGCTTCAACTGAGTACCTTAGAGCCATCTTTGATTCTTTCCTTTCATTAGTCCTCTGCATCTAATCAACCAGCAAATTCCAAGTCCCAACTTAGCTCTAAAATATCAGGTTGAACCATATGAAGCTGCCAATAATATAGCTTCTTTGACCTACAAAAAGGCAATTGCCTATGACTCAATGTAATTAAATCTTAAATCAGCCCTTTTTTCTATCACCACTGCCATCACCCTGGTCCAAGACACCATAATCATTTCCCTGGACTTTGCCCTGGTCTCCAATTGTCTTCCTTTTTCTACTCTAGTTTTCTTCTAATCCTTTATTCTTTAGCTTAGATATCAGAGTGGACCATGTCAATCTCCTGCTTAATACACTGGGTTGGTCAAAAGTTCCTTTGCTCTTTAAGTAAGAATAAAAGATACATTTTTTTCATTTTCTTTTTTTTTAAAAAATATTTTTATTTATTTGGATGCACCAGGTCTTAGTTGTGGCACATGGTATTTAGTTCCCTGAGCAGGGATTGAACTCAGGCCCACTTCATTAGGAGCGCAGAGTCTCAGCCACTGGGCCACCAGGGAAGTCCGCATTTTTTCATTTTCATCAAGAACTTTATCGAACAACTTATTCACGGTTTTATTCCACTACCTTTTGCCTTTTTTAAGGCAACTTTATAATTCTACCTTCCCCAAACTTTTTATCTTTTTGAGCAAAGAACTGTTCCAAGTGCCTTTTATAGTCTTCCAGGGAATGGAAATTTTTCCTATTAAGGAGAATTTGGTAAAGACTGAAATAAATGGTAATTCAAAGGTGTAATGTCTGGTGAATATGGCAGATAAATTAGAACTTCCCAGCCAAGTTGTAACAGTTTTTGCCTGTTCATCAAAGAAACATGAGGTCTTATGTAATCCTGATGGAAGATTATACATTTTCTGTTGACTAATTCTGGATACTTTTCTTCGAGCACTGATTTCAGTTGGTCTAATTGGGGGTAGTATGTTTTCGAGTTAATCATTTGATTTTCTGGAAGGAGTTCATAATAGAGGATTATGAGCTTCCAATCCCTTCCAACCCCACTGTATACACAGATCACCTTCTTTGGATGAAGACTAGCCTTTGGTGTGGCTGGTTGTGGTTCATTTCGCTTGCCTTACGATTGCTTCCATTCCATATTACTATGCAGTATCCATTTTTCATCACTCATCACAATTTGTCTTAAAAACGGAATATTTTCATTACATTTCAGTGAGAATTGCATGCAGCTATATGATAAGGAAAGATTTTCTTTTGTTTAACTTATGAGGAACCCAACCATCAAAGCAATTAACATAACCAAGATGGTGCAAATATTTTTCAGCACTGGATTTGGATATTTTGAGTATGCTGGCTGTCTCCTATGTGGTATAATATTTATTGTTCTCAACTAATGTCTCAATTTGATCGCTATCAACTTTAGCTGATCTGCCTGATTATGGAGCATTGTCCAGCAAGAAATCTCCAGCATGAAACTTCTCAAACCACATTTGACATGTTCAATCAGTCTGCAGCACCTTCTCCATACCCTGCACAACTCATTTTTATGACTTTAAGTTGCATTTTTAGCTTTCTTAGAATAATAAGCATAATATGCTGAAAATACTGCTTTTTTCCCCTTCCATCTTCAGTATTCAAATAGCTACACAAAAATTTACCAATTTTGATAAATTTTTAAAAAATGCACTCTGAGATTGCTGCTGTCACAGTATTTAATACAATTTAACAAAATTGTTTCAAATGAAGTTCAAAACAATGAAGCGCTACTAGAACCAACTTATGGGGAAAAAACCCCAAAAACAATGTTTTGGCCAACCCAATTCTTCAGTGATAAATTTGACAAAGACTTGGTGGCTCGGACAGTAAAGAATCCGCCTGCAAGGCAGGAGGCCTGGGTTTGATCCCAGTCCCCTGGAGAATGGAATGAATACCCACTTCCAATATACTTGCCTGGAGAATTCCATGGACAGAGGTGCCTGGCAGGCTACAGTCTATGTGGTCCCAGAGAGTCAAACACAACTGAGTGACTAACACTGGTCAATTGTCTACTGTACACTTAAAACTACAAAGTGATCTTTAAAGAAATGTAAAAGTTCTATGTAAACAGAGAGGTGCACCATGTTCCTGGGTCAGAAGTCTCAATAGTCATCTTTTCTAATTGGATCTATAGATTTAGATTTAAAGCAACTCCAGTCAAAATCCAGTAGGTTTTTGTCTTATAAAATTGGCAAGCTGATTTTAAAATTCATGTGGGAATGCAAAGGACCTAGAATAGCCAAAATAACTTTGCAAAAGCAGTTCTAAGAGGGAAGTCCCTAACAGTACAGGCCTACCTTCAGAAAGAAGAAAGATTTCAAATTAAAAAAAATCTAACTTCACACCTAAAAGTGTGAAAAAGAATAAAATTAGTTGAAGGAAAAAATAATAAATACCAAAATGGAAATAAAGGGAACTGAAACTAAAGAACAACAGAAAAGATCAATGAAACTAAGTGCTGATTCTTTGAAGAGATAAATGAATTTGATGTCTTTGACAAACTCATCAAGGAAAAAAGGGGGCTTATGTGGTGGCTTAGATGGTAAAGAATCTGCCTGCAATACAGGAGACCCAGGTTTGATCCCTGGGTTGGGAAGATCCTCTGGATAGGGAATGGTAACCCTTTTCAATATTCTTGCCTGGAGAATTCCATGGACAGAGGAGCCTGGTGGGCTGCAGTCCATGGGGTTCCAAGAGTTGGAAAAGATTGAGCAAATGACATACACATCAGGAAAAGAGAGAGAAGATCCAAAAAAATAAAGTCAGAAATGAAAATGGAGAAGTTACAACCAATACCACAACAATACAAAGATCATAAGAGACTACTATGAACAACTATATACCAACAAATAGGACAGTGTAGAAGGAAAGGATAAATTTCTAGAAACCCACAGTCTTCCAAGACTGAACCATGAAGGAATAGAAAATCTCAATAGACTGATTGCAATTCCAGTTCAGTCGCTTAGTCTTGTCCAACTCTTTGCAACCCCATGAACCACAGCATGACAGGCCTCCCTGTCCATCACCAACTCTCAGAGTTCACCCAAACCCATGTCCATCGAGTCGGTGATGCCATCCAACCATCTCATCCTCTGTTGTCCCCTTCTCCTCCTGCCCTCAATCTTTCCCAGCATCAGGGTCTTTTCAAATGAGTTAGCTCTTTGCTTTAGGTGGCCAAAGTATTGGAGTTTCAGCCTCAGCATCAGTCCTACCAATGAACACCCAGGAGTGATTTCCTTTAGGATGGACTGGTTGGATCTCCTTGCAGTCCAAGGGACTCTCAAGAGCCTTCTCCAACACCACAGTATCAATTCTTCTGCATCAATTCTTCTGCACTCAGCTTTCTTTATAGTCCAACTCTCACATCCATACATGACTACTGGAAAAACCATAGCCTTGACTAGACAGACCTTTGTTGACAAAGTAATGTCTCTGCTTTTTAATGTGCTGTCCAGGTTGATCACAACTTTCCTTCCAAGGAGCAAGTGTCTTTTAATTTCATGGCTGCAATCACCATCTGCAGTGATTTTGGAACCCCAAAAAATAAAGCCAAACAATGTTCCCACTGTTTCCCCATATATTACTAGTGATGAAATTGAATCAATAATTTAAAAACTTGCAACAAATAAATGTCCAGGGCCAGATGGTACCACAGGTGAATTCTATCAAATATTTACAGGAGAGTTTGCATGTCCTTCTCAAATTATTCTCAAGAAACTGAAGAAAAAGAAATGCTTTAAAGCTCATTTTACAAGACCAGCATTGCCCTGATACTAAAAGGAGACAAAGATACCACACAAAAGGTAAATTACAAGCCAAGATCCATGATGAAAATAGATGCAAAAATCCTTGGGAAAATATTTACAAACCAAATTCATCAATATATTAAAACAATCATACACACAATCAAGTGGGATTTATTCCAGGTATGAAAGGATGTTTTAACATCCATAAGTTGATTAAAGTTATACACCACTTTCACAAAATGAAAGACAACAATCATATGATAATTGCAGTGGATTCAGAAAAACATTTGACAGTATTCAATATCCATGTGTAAAAAACCTCAACAAAATGGATATAGATATATATATATACTTCAACATAATAAAAGTTGGATATGACAAATTCACATTTAATGTACTCAGTGGTGAAAAGCTGAAAGCTTTTTGCCTAACAGCAAGAGCAAGGCAAGAATACCCACTATCTTTACTTTTATTCAGATTAGCATTGAAAATTCTAGCAAGAAAAATAAAAGACATTCAAATTAGAAAGGAAGAAGTAAAATTATCTCTGTTTACAGATACTCTGATTTTTATGTAGAAAACCAGAAAGACTCACCAAACCAAAATTTGTTAGAATTTTATAAATAAATTCAACAAAGTTGTAGGATACAGTGTCAACACACAGAAATCATTTGCATTTCTATACACTAACAATGAAAAATTTGAAAATTTTGATTTACAATATCATTAAATAGAATAAAATACTTGAGTAAACTTAGCCAAGGACATATAAAACTTATACACTAAAAACTCTAAAACATAGCTGAAAGAAATTAAAGAAGGCATAAATACATTAAAATCCACATGCTCATGGATCGGAGGCCTTAATATTGTTAAGGTCAATATTTCCCAAAACAATCTATTGATTTCATGCAATTACTATCAAAACTCAGCTGTTTAAATAAAGAGAAAGCACCATTCTAAAATTCATATGGAATCTCAAGAGATTCTTAATATCCAAAATACCCCGAAAAAGAACAAAGTTGAAAGTATCGCACTTTCTGATTTCAAAACTTATTGCAAAGCTACAGAAATCAAAACTATGGTACTGGCATAAGGACAAACATACAGATCAATGGAATAGAAGAGAGATATAAGGTCAGATGATGATGCTAAAGCCATTTAATGGGATAAAGATGACCTTTCAACAAGTGGTAATGGGAAAACTGGGTATCTACCTACAAAAGAATGAAGTTGTATTTTTTTCTTTTTATACCATATGCAAAACTTAATTCAAAATGGATTGAAGATCTCAATGTAAGTGCTAAAGGTACAAAACTCTTAGAACAAAAAGTAGGGGGAAAGCTTAAGGACATTGGATTTGGCAATGATTTCTTGGATTTGATACCAAAAGCATAGGTGATAAAAGAAAAGTTAGATAAATTTGTCTTCATCAAAAATTAAACTTTGGTGTACCAAAGGACACTATCAATAGAGTGAAAAGTCAAACCATAGAATCAGAGAAAATATAGTGAAATAATATATCTAATAAAGGATTAATATCCAGAATACACAAGAACTCCTAAAATTCAATGACTAGAAAAATGAAAGCTCAGTCAAAAAATAAACAAAAGACTTGAATAGACATCTTTTCAAAGAAGACTGACAAATGGCCAATAAGCACATGAAAAGAGTCTCATCATCATTACTTATCAGAGAAATGTGAATCAAAACTACAATGAGATTCCACTCTATGCCCATTAGGTGGCTATTTAAAAAAATAAAATAAAAACATAAAATACCAAGTGTGAGCATGGACATAGAGAAATTAGAACCCTTCTGCATTGCCAGTGGGAATGTAAAATGGTCCAGTCACTGTAGAAAAAATTAGAGCAGTTCCTCAAAAAATTAAACATAGAATTACCATATGATCATATGACCCAGCAATTTCACTTCTGGTGTGAACCCTAAAGAATTGAAAGCTGAGTCTCAAAGAGATATCTGTATACCCATGTTCATAGCAACATGATTCACAATAATCCAAAGGGGAAGCAAATATCCATTGAGAATGAATGGATAAACAAAATGTGGGTATATACATTCAAATGTCCCATCACTTCATGGCAAATAGATGGGAAAACAGTGGAAACAGGGGCTGACTTTATTTTTCTGGGCTCCAAAATCACTGCAGATGGTGAGTGCAGCCATGAAACTAAAAGACACTTACTCCTTGGAAGGAAAGTTGTGACCAACCTCGATAGCATATTAAAAAGCAGAGACATTACTTTGCCAACAAAGGTCCATCTAGTCAAGCCTGTGGTTTCTCCAGTGGTCATGTATGGATAAGAGTTGGACTATAAAGAAAGCTGAGTGCAGAAGAATTGATGCTTTTGAAATGTGATGTTGGAGAAGACTCTTGAGAGTCCCTTGGACTGCAAGGAGATCCAACCAGTCCATCCTAAAGGAAATCAACCCTGAATATTCATTGGAAGAACTGATGCTGAAGTTGAAACTCCAACACTTTGGCCACCTGGTGCGAAGAGCTGACCCATTGGAAAAGACCCTGATGCTGGGAAAGATTGAGGGCAGGAGGAGAAGGGGACGACAGAGGATGAGATGGTTGGATGGCATCACCGACTTGATGGACATGAGTTTGAGTAAACTCTGGGAGTTGGTGATGGACAGGGAGGTCTGGCTTGCTGTGGTTCATGGGGTTGCAAAGAGTTGGACACGACTGAGCGACTGAACTGACTGACATTCAAAGGAGTGAAATTCTGGTATGTGTTATGGCATGGATGAACCATGAAGATATGCTGAGTGAAATAAGCCATGAAAGGACAAATATCATATGATGACATTTGTCATAAGTACTTAGAATAGCCAAATTTATAGAGACAGAAATGAGGATGGTGGCTAACATGTTCAATTTTATGTTATTTATGTTTTACTGCAATTAAAAAAAAAATGCTATCTTATGAAGAAAAAAAAATGCTTCAATGGCTTCCCATCACACCTAGAATAAAATCTAATTTCCTTTCATGGCCTGTGAGGTCTTCCAGGACTTGGTCCCTGCTGACCTCACCTGCCACTGCTCTCCCCTTCACTTACTACACTTCAGTCACATTGCTTTTTTTCTTTTCCCTTAACACACAAAAAGTTTTCCTGCCACTGGGTCTTTGCATTTACTGTTTCCCCCTGCCTGGAATATTCTCCCTCCAGCTGGCTCCATGGAGAGCTTGCACTTTCCCTACAGATGCTAGTTCAAATGCCATATTATTTTAATAAAGCACATCCTTGATCATCTATTAAAATCGTACACCTCAAATTATCTAATATGTTTTCTCCGTAAGTTACACTTCATCACAGAACCCTATTTCTTTCCTTTTTCACAATCAAAAATTATCCTTTTAATTTTTTGTTGATGTTTATTCATTTTACACATTTATTAGTGATTACTAGGTGCCACAGGCTTCCTGGGTGGGTAAAGAATCCACCTGCAATGCAGGAGACACAGACCAAAGCAAACTTAATCCCTGGGTCGGGAAGATTCCCTGAAGGAGGGCATGGCAACCCACTTCAGTATTCTTGCCTGGAAAATCCCATGAACAGAGGAGCCTGGTGGACTACAGTCCATGGAGTTGCAAAGATTTGGACATGACTGAAGTGGCTGAGTCTGCGTGCACACACTAGGTGCCACATTCCGTTCCATCTACATTCAGGGTTATATCAATGACATCAATAAAACAGCACTTATATTCTCGTGACAAGATACAGGCACACAGCATAAATTAGTAACATATATATTATATTAAACTATGATAAGTGTCAATGATAAAAATAAAACAGGGTCAGGACAGAGCCTGTTGGGGATGGGATTTACAATTTGCTTGCTTATTGCTTGAATATAAGCCTGTGAAGGCAGGATACTTCTCTGTCTTGATGACTTCAATTTTCCCACTGCCAAGAGTAACCTTGGAAACATGTCATGAATAAATGCTGTGTAGACCAATAATGGTCCAATTTGACTAAGGTGCTTGCTGCAGAAGTATAGGATGGGGATATTGTTTACAGAGTGATCTCAACTTGCCCACTCATCCAGGAAGCTTGTGTCCACTGAGATCCAAGAGATCTTCTTTTTTTATTGTGGTAAAATACACACGAAATTTAGCCACTACCGGTAGGTGCCTATGAATGCGCTTCATCACTGAAGTGTGGAGACCATTTCCTCCTCTTCGTCCTTACTAGGGATGGCTCTTTCCTCATCTCCTTCTGTTTCCAGCTCTTGTGCTGCATTTCACTTTGCTTCTTTTCAGGGATTCAGGTGAGGAAGTATAACCATGGCTGCCCTATTCTGGAACCAAAGAGAATCGGATCAGCAGACGCCTCGGGGATGTTATTTCAGAACTGGGAAAGCACGGACTCCAAGGCAGGGGCCATTCCTCGCAGCCGGGAGTGTTGGGTACAGAACCAGCTCAGAGCGACTTGCCCACATCATGTTTACTCTGTCGTGCCGTGCAAATTGGAGAGTTTGTTTCCACGAACATCTGCGAGGACCAGCTGGACACGTGTTTCCCCTCTCATTAATTTAGGTTCCTAATTAATCGTGCAAAACTCAAACCGAATAAGCAGGAACGGGGACTGAAAATAATCATTAAGAGCCTCCCCAACCCCAGTGCACACAGTCTAATGAAAACTTGGCCCAGGTGACTGGGCCTCCCTTGACTCCGTACCATGCTCTGACCAGGGAGATTATCAGACTGAAATGCTTGGGGAAGCAGACAGATCTCTACCCTCTGACGGGCAGCACAGAACTTAGTGAACAAGTGGAACCTGGGACCAATTTCCTAATAATTCTTAAGAAATCAAGAGTCCTGCATGCTGTGGGCATTCTAGTCAAATTGCTGAGTTCAAACCCTCCCAACAGTGGTAACTGCTGTTCACTTCTCTGGGCCTCAGTTTTCTCACCTGTAAAATAGGAATAATAATATCCACCTGGCAAGGTTATTGTGAGGATTAAATGAGATGGTTTAATCCAGGTGCTTGGCTCTGGACTTGGTACATTGTAAACATGGTGAGCAGCAGACAAGATTATCAATGCTGCTACTGATCGTGAGTTTTATTAATTATTTCCTCTGATTATTATTATTGTTGGTCACATAAAAAAGAAAATAGGAGAAATGCCAGGGAGGCCAAATCATGAGAATAAAAACTCATATCTCACCTTTCTTTGTAATCTGTCTGGGTCCCTAAGAGCCCAGCTGAGGGCATAATTTTGGTCATCAATCTCAAGGCACCTCTTTCTTTGTTGAATCTGAGTGCATCCTTGGTTAATGTCCCTCTTAAGCTTCAGTGTATCAGAAAAAAGAAGTTCTGAGTGCATTTCAATCAAGGTGGATCAGGGCATGTGGTGGGGTTGGGAGCTCCATCATGCACAATGAGCAGAGTCTGGAAAAAGCTGGTTGTGCCTCTTGATCCTATGCTGAGGACAAGGCTTCCAACTCTGAGAAAAAATGGAGTTTAAAAGATTTATTGAAAGTGCTCCAAAGGCCTCTCGAACATCAAACAGCTATGCAGAAGGGGCTCCCACTGCAAGTCCCTCTGAAAGTACCCACAGGTTGTTCTTCACTTCTGGATAGAGGTTTCGGAGGAAAATTAGTTCTAATAAAAAATTAATTATTGATACTGTTTCCCCTGCCCTTTATGCCTCTTTGAGAGAGACCTTTGAAAAGTAGTTTAGAGATGTATTTGGAGTAAAATGTGGGCAATGGTCAACTAAAATGCAAATGTGATCACATCATCCTATCTGTGAAAAACTGTCCTTCAGCAAAGACATAGGCTTCCCGCCTGCCTGACTTGGAGACGTGGCCCTGAGATGTGGCCCCTGCTCACCTCTGCATCTGCACCTCTCATCATGTTCTCCCTCCTGTTCCCTCTCCAACTTCTCCGGGCTCCTTCCTACTCCTAGAAATCTGGGTACCCCCTCTTGCCTCCTGAAAAACTCTCTCAAACCCTGCTTAAAGCATCTCCCCTCCTGCTCGCCTATTAGCTAAACTTCTCATCCTTCAGACTTTGTTTCCTGCAGGAAGTTGTCCATGAACCTGAGTTTGGTTGGTTTCTTTCCTTTTATCTTCCCACAGCATCTATTATCTTTTCTAGACTATCAACTTCTATGTTTTATTATTATTAGTTTTTAAAGTTGCTCAGTTGTGTCTAACTCTCGGCAACTCCTCCAGGCCAGAGTACTGGAGTGAGTAGCTGCTCCCTTCTCCAGGGGATCTTCCCAACCCAGGGGTCGAACCCAGGTCTTCTTCATTGCAGGTAGATTCTTCACCAGCTGAGCCAGTTGCTGGTTTAATGGTCTGCCTCTGATAGATACAAGGATGAGAGCTAGGGCCACATAGGGTACCCATGTTATTACTCTATGGCTGTGATGGTTGCTGCACTCATCTGTCACCCATTCTGTCTCTATACCTTGACACGCAGTGAGCATCTGTGGAATGAATGAGTGTCCAGCCTGATATGGCTTTTCCAAGCATTGACTTATTGGAAAAGACCCTGATGCTCAGGAAGACTGAGGGCAGGAGGAGAAGCGGACAACAGAGGATGAGATGATTGGATGGCATCATCAACCCAATGAACATGAGTTTGAGCACACTTGGGGAGATAGTGAAGGAAGGGAAGCCTGGCATGCTGCAGTCCATGGGGTGGCAAAGAGTTGGACATGACTGAGCGACTGAACAGAGCATTGACTCTAAGTCAGATAACGGAGTCCCTGTTCAGGGTGACCCAGTACATGTTCTTCATCTGGGGATGCAAGACCAATCCACACACCTGATTCTGCCTCTCCGTCCCAAGACCCTTCTCCACTGCTTCTGCCACATGTCTTTTCTTTGCCCTCTAGTTTTGCTGATCAGTTGTATTCCTAGCAGTGTCCCTGGATCCTCTCCATCCTGCCCTGTAAATCTTGAGTTACCTCAAGGAACACTGCACCTGTCTTGCCTCAGGGTCCTCCTACCAGGCTTCTCTACAGACAGCAGGGCAGAACCTTGGAGACCACGTTTCCCCTGAGCCCCACTCATGGTGGAGACTGCTTTCTCTGCTTCTCATTTCTGAGTGATGGCGTTGCCTTTTGCACAGTAGATGCTGGCATGCCATCTCTGTCTGCAGGAAAGGCAATAAGTGTATAAGCTTTAGAAATGATGTATTAGGCAACCTATGGAATGGGAGAAAATATTTGTAAGTCATATGTCTGATAAAGGGTTCATATCCAAAATATACAAAGAACTTGTACAGCTCAATAACACAGACAAAATTAATGTGTGATTAAAAAATGGGCAGAAACTGAATAGATAGTTTTCCTAAAGAGACATACAAATGGCCAACAGATACATTAAAAGGTACTCGACACCACTAATGACCAACTAATAATCAACATCACAAATCAGAACCACAATGAGATATCATTCCATGTCTGTTAGAATGACTATCATCAAAACGACAAGAAATAACAAGTGCTGGAGAGACTGTGAAGAAAACGGAAAACTTGTGGACTGTTGGTGGGAATGTAAATTGGTGCAGTCATGGTGGAAAACAGTAAGGAAGTCTCTTAAAAAATTAAAAAGAGAATTACCATATGATCCAACAATTTCACTTCTGGGGCATGTATCAGAAGGAAGTGAAATCATTATCTCAGAAAGATATGTGCATCTCCAAGTTAATTGCAGCATTATTTACAATAGCCAAAATATGGAAAAACAACCTAAGTAAGTGCTCATTGACAGATGAATGGATAAATAAGATGTATGCAAAAGACACACATATGTATGTATATATGTATATATATATACACTGAAGTGACCTAGAACGTATATTGGCATGTGCATAATGGCATATTATTCAGTCATAAAAAGAAGGAAATTTTCCCATTTGTGGCAACACTGGTGGGTCTTGAAGATATGATGCTAAGTGATGTCAGATAGAGAAAGACAAATATTGCATTTCACATATATGTGTACATGTGTGCTCAGCTGTGTCTCACTCTTAGCAACCCTATGAACAGTAGCCTGCCAGGCTCCTCTGCCCATGGGATTTTCCAGGCAAGAATACTGGAGTGGGTTGCCATTTCCTTCTCTGGGGGATCTTCTCAACCTTGGGATCAAAGCCATGTCTCCTGTGTCTCCTGCATTGCAGGCAGATTCTTTATAGCTGAGCCACTGGGGAAGCCCTTCACATATATATGGAATTTTAAAACACCGAACTCATAGATAAAGAAAGCAGATTGGCGGTTACCAAAGGTGAGATGGGTGAAATGAGTGAAAGTAATCCAAAGATAAAAACTTCCAGTTACAAGATAAGTAAGTTCTGGGTATGTAATGTTCAGCCTGGTAACTAAAGTCAATAGTACTGTATTACATATTTGAAAGCTGCTGAGATAGACATTCTCATCACACACACACAGAGTCTGTAACTGTAAGATGATAAATATTAACTAAACTGATTGTGGTAATCATTTTGCAATATATATGTATATCAACTCATCATGTTTTACACTAAAATTGATACAACATTATGTCAATTATATCTGAATGAAACTGGGGTGGGGGGAAGAAATGATGTATCAGAACATGAAGGATGCTTACGTCTATGTAGTAGGACAGAAAGTTCCATGATAAATCTATAAGGGATTTTCTGTGATAAACCAGCAGATAAATCATGGTAGAGTTATAAGTTTTTATGCTTCTCATGGTAATGACAGAAACTTCAACTCTAAGGGAGGTAAACAATAAAGGGAGTTTGTACCTTCAGTGTAATTGGAAAATGTCCATATAGGTTTCAGGTAAAGTGTGATCCTGTCGCTCAGTGATGCCACTGAAGTTTCTTCCTAATGGTTGCAAGGTGGCTTTCAGTGGCGCTTGGAGCTTCCGATTTCACCATTCACACCTAAAAGGGATTCTCCTGGCATCTCTGGAAAATGTTCTCTTCTAAGATTGCCTTAAGTGGCTTGAGGCATGTGTCCAACCCTAAGCCAGTCCCTGAGGGGAGAGGCTGACTGCTTTACTCTGGAAGCTCGGATGGATTTCCAAGAGGGAATCACGAAGGGGAAACTTAGGGAAATTAGTGTGCAACAGCAGTCCGGTCACAGGAATCAGATGTTGATCTGGGCAGCTTTCCTTGGTGTGATGAAGGAAGAAAAGCGCTTAGCTACATAGCACTGGGGGCAAAAAGGACACAGCGGAAGACACACCGGAAGTCACACTGGAAGTTGACTTCCGCGAGTGACGTTTTGTTCCTGGGAGGGGTTGGTTTGGTTGATGGTTTGCCCTCGCTCTCTGCCAGCCCTTGGGCAGGTACATGTTTGGGCTGAAAGTGGATGCTTGCACGTGACTCTGGAAAGCACTAGGTTGGAACAGAGTAGGACTCTGGAGCCAAGAGCTGGCGCCTTATTCAGTCAGTCCTCCGGCGGGTTCCCTATTGTCCCCGTGGCAGGTGTGGCAGCACGATCATCTCTTCCATTACATTTCCTTATAATCTGGACATTAATCGGAGCTCAACAAGTGTAATGCGAACCCACACAATGGACCTATAACAAACCTCAGACCTCCTTGTCGTCACAGGTTACAGGGCATAATCCCGTGTAAGAGCTTGTTTACTTATGTGCAATACACAGGTTTTCCTTGATTCAATGGACTGTGTTACAACAACCTAGCAATTTGCATGTTCTTCCTGATTATCTGGTAATTAAACCCAGTAAGTACAAACATACTGTAATTATCGTGTAACCGACCATCTGGATGGAGAGATGGAAATAACTATGTATTTACGCTATAGCTGTATGATAATTATGACGTAATGGAATGATCAGCCATGAACAAGGGGAAAGATTTACAAGAGGTAGGATCATGTTTTCACGTGGATCAAACAGTAATTCTAGCATTAATTTTCTAGAAACAGCCAGAGATACAAGGCAACTTGGCTGATGAATCCCATTTGGATGGAGACACTGAAGACATAAAGGCCAACCAATAAGGAACAGATACCCAAGCAGGAAGTAAATGTGCCCACTCATTTATTTGGATCTTGTTTGCACTTCATTGGATAACACTAAGGATTTGTTTGTTTGAATTGCTCTTCATTTGCATTGGAATCATCAGTGCCTGTCAGTAAATGGTAATGTGTTTGAATATGGTTACTATGTTTTACAGATCTTACATTCATTGAGGAAGTCAGGTGTTCAACCACAGAAAGTTTGAATATAATAGCATTTGTGCTATTGTAAACTTGCAAAAATGCACTGACCTTTTTGGATAGAACCACAAATAGTATTCTTACCAGAGAATGAGTTCTACATGAAGCCTTACTATACTTCGGCTGTGATGCAGGCATATGGGGCAGGGAGCGGGGCAAAGAGAAAATAGTGTAAGGAGTATGAAAGTGAAAGTGTTAGTGGCTCAATCCTGTTGGATTCTTTGCCACCCCAAGGACTGTAGCCCGCCAGGCTCCTCTGTCCATGGAATTCTCCAGGCAAGAATACTGGAGTGGGTAGCCATTCCCTTCTCCCTGGGATCTTCCCAACCCAGGGATCAAACCTGAGTCTCCTGCATTGCAGGCAGATTCTTGACTATTTGAGCCACATGTATATATATGTATGTATATATATGTATGTGGGATTCGCAGGTGGCACAGTGGTAAAGAGTCTGCCTGCCAGTGCAGGAGACACAAGAAACTTGAGTGAGATCCCTGGGTCGGAGAGATCCCCAGGAGAAGGAAATGACGACTCTTTCCAGTATTCTTGCTTGAGAAATTTCATGGACAGGGGAGCCTGGTGGGCTACAGTCCATGGGGTCGCAAAGGGTCGGACACAACTGAGCACATACACATACACACACATATGTATGTAGTAGCATTAGGAACATATGGCCACTAGCAGCAAAGTAAACTATACCTGCAATAATAATGCAGTGGGATTGTATCATGGGAGCTCTTAGGTTATGAAACTATCATGTTTCTGTGGAGTCCAGGATGCTGTCAAGGTGTAGTGATCATTTCACAAAGCACTAAGGAGGAAAACAATATCATCAAATAAATAACAGGCAGCATTTTAGCATTGGGATTTTGAAGTTAAATAGGTTGGAAGAATTTTTGTATACATATTTACATATGATTTTAATCCCATATTCCTTTTGAGTAAACATAAAGAAGAATCTCTGGTGGCTCAGTGGTAAAGAGCCTGCTGGCCAAAGCGCGAGACTCAGGTTTGATTCCTCTGTCGACAGATCCCCTGAAGAAGGAAATGGCTACCCACTCCAGTATTCTTGCCTGGGAAATCCCATGGACAAAGGAGCCTGGCAGGCTACAGTTAATAGGGTTGCAAAAGAGTCAACGCGATTTAGCAACTAAAACAACAAAAGGAGAATCCATGGATAAGGCACTCCTAAAGTGTCTTCAACGTATAAAAGTCTGACGTTTTTATTGCTCTTTGAGACTTCAGCCTCTGTGTTCTTCATACAACATTGTTCTCTGCCATCAGGCACATTGGTGACTCAGCATTTTCTTAAAGGGTGGATGGCTATTGTCTTTTAGATTTTTTTTCCGGGCAGTACATCCATTCTGCAAATTATACAGCATTATTGATGGCTTAAATATTGGTGATGATTTGAAATTTTATTCACTATTCTCACTGAATAAGATTTTGAAAGGTTTATTCTCTGCAAATATTTGTGTGCATACTATGTGAATATGAGAAATCTAGTAAAACAAATGGTCTTTTAAAAAAATCACAGTGACTTAAACTAAGATTCCTTCACTATGAGTCAGGCAACAAAATCTTGATTGAAATGGATTATTATAAGTAAATTAAATATTATGAATTATGTAGGATTTGCATTTTTAATATTATGAATTAACTCATTATTTTACTAGTATAATTCTTTCAAATCTTGTTCATATCTTATTATTGGTCACAATAAGTCTATTTCTGTTAAGTTTTTGTAGAGATAAGGAAATTTACCAAGACCAACTGAACTTCTATCTCCCTGATGAGTAAGATTTGGCTTCTTTTCTTCTTGCCTACTTCAACTGGTCAAGAGTATTCCAGGGGCTTCCCAGAAATGACTAGGATAAATGAAAGTAAAAGGTGAAGATTACTACTAAAGGTACCTATTTAGATAGGATTTTTTGGTTAAAAGTTAAAAATTAACTAAAGAAAGATTAAACAAAAAAGAATCATGTGTTAAGTGTTTAGGGTGTTGTTGGTTTGTGTTGTTTTTTCTTAATTCTTGTCTAATTAATTGTCTAACATCTAATTCTTGTCCACTGAAAATACCCAGTTGTCCTTTTTGGAATTCTTTCTCCCATATCAATTGGTCACATGGTTTTGGAGGGATAGATCCCATCTTCTGCCCCAAGGGAGAGTCCTGATTGGTTCAATCCAAACAGTATATTGGATTGTCCATTGGTTCAGAAATGGGCATGTGGCCTAATCTGGGCCAATGAGTGTGAATCCTAGGACATGTACAGGGCAAAGGATTCTCTCTTCCTTTGGATAGCATTGTTTATGGTGTGAGGTCTGGAACTACTGCAGCCATTTTGTACCACCACAGAAAGCCTAGAGCTGGAAGGGGCCCTACGGTTTCTGAGAATGAATTCTAATCACAAAACACAGGAGAGAGAGGCAGAGAGAAGCTGGGTCCTTGGTCAGCAACCAAACCAGTCAAGAATCACTTCTGGACTTTTAGCTACATGAGTGACACTTGGTAATACTTTTATCATATTAGGTCACTTTATATAAGTTTTCTTTTACTTAAAGCGAAAAAAAACCAAAAAACCTCTTACTTTCTATAGAGCTCTGTCATGGAATCAAAGCCCAGGAATGGAATAAGGGCCCAGGAAGTGACTGGCAATAGGAACTCTGATCTGCATCTCTGATGCTTCCTGCATGCGGGCTACATCACTCTCCCTTCTCACAGGAGCACCCCACCAGTACCCTCTGGTCAACACATTTAGTTGCTGTCTCTTATTAGCAGTTCAGCATTCCCAAGAGGCAGATGTTAATTGAACCAGCTTAGGTCAGAGGTTGACCTTTGATCCAAAACCTCTGGTTAGAACATCAGGGTCAGAAAGCATGAAGATGACATACAGTCAACCCTGAGGGTGGGAAGGCAGTTCTGAGAGGAAGAGGCGGGGGGCAGGGGTGGTGGTTGGAAGAACCTCAGGCATCCCAGGAAGTGTCCACTCTAAGTGGCCTCTGGGAAGTCTCCTCAAATCTAGGAGTTACTGTTTCCTCTGGTAAAATGGAGCTACTAAACCAAAAGACTTTAAAAAAATTTTATTATTGTATTTGATTTAGAGATTATAATATGGGGTTAGCCAAAAAAGTCGTTTGGGTTTTCTCATATTATCTTACTGAAAAACCCAAATGAACTTTTGGCCAACTCAATACTAAGTGAAATAAGCCAGACAGAAAAACACAAATATCCTATGATATCACTTATATGTAGAATCTAAAAAAATGATACCAATGAACTCACGTACAAAATTGAAAGAGACCCAGACAGAGAAAAGAAACTTATGGTTACCAAATTGGAAAGGGAGGTAGGGATTAGGAAGGAGGAATTAGGAGTTTGAGATTACCATATACCAAAGGGCTTTCTTTTCTTTTCTTTACCTTGCCATCATTTTTAAAAATTTATTTATTTTTAATTGAAGGACGATTGCTTTACAATATTGTATTGGTTTCTGCCATATATCGCCATGAATCAGCCATAGTTATACATATGTCCCCTCCCTCTTCAACCTCCCTCCCACTTCCCACTCCATCCCACCCAACTCGGTTGTCAGTTTGAGCTCCCCAAGGCATGCAGCAAATTGCCACCATCTATTTTACATATGGCAGTGTATATGTTTCCATGCTGAGCCTTGAGGTGGGGCTGTGAATATTGGAGACAGGGCCCATTTCAAGGGGGAGGATGCAGAGAAGTCAGCTCTGGGCCTGGGGAAGTCTGCAGACATGACAGCATAAGCTTCACAAACATAAAGCAAACGTTTAATAAGGTGTGTTATCATAGGTATCTTCCCGGGTGGCACAATGGTAAGGAACATGCCTACCAATGCAGGAGACATAAGAGACATGTGTTTGATCCCTGGGTTGGGAAGATCCCCTGGAGGAGGGCATGGCAACCCACTCCAGTATTCTTGCCTGGAGAATCCCATGGACAGAGGAGCCTGGTGGGCTATAGCCCATGGGGCTGCAAAAGAGCTGGACATGACTGAAGCCACTTCAAACACTTGCACACATGTTTTCACAATCCTTTTTTTTTTTTCCTGAACACCTATAATACTTGGTTATAAAAGTATCATCACAGCAGCTTGTCTCTTATAGCCTAGTTTGCTTAGAATTTATTCCTCACATAGCGTATTTTGAGGTTGCTCATAATAAGAAGCACGTGGTTTTTAATTGAACATTTAAAAATCATATTAAACTATGAGAACTGGGAGAAGGGAGGAGATAATTTTTCCATGAGTTTTATAAAATATAGTCACAGTGCTTTAAAATTAAACTTATCCTTGAGCTTCCTGGCAGCCAGGTAATAAATGGTAAGAAGATTTATTGTATGAGTTCTCTTTCCTGATAAGAGATTCAGGAAGGAGTATAAGCTGGTGGTTTGTCAGGCTTCGAGTTTTCACTGTTTGACTGTAAAAGCTTTCAAATCAGGAGCATTCACTAGAAAATGCAGCCTTACTTTCAGATGACAAGATGTGGCTACTCCATGTTCAAATCTTTCAGGTTCAAGAAGCAGGAGGAAGTGAGTAATAGTTGCCCCTTTGCATCAGCAGGCAGCCTCCTGTTGGCCACGCTTCCCACCATTCTCCAGAATTCATCCCTTTATCACCTGTTTGGCCCCTGTTGTTGCTGTCACTCAGTCGTGTTGGACTCTTGGCAACCCCATGGACTGCAGCACACCAGGCTTCCTTGTCCTTCACCATCTCCTGGAGCTTGCTCAAACTCCTGTCCGTTGAGTAGTGGCACCATCCAACCATCTCATCCTCTGTCATCCCCTTCTCCTCCTGCCTTCCAATCTTTTCCAATATCAGGGTCTTTTCTAATGAGTTGGCTTTTTAAATCAGGTGGCCAAAGTATCGGAGCTTCAGTTTCAGCATCAGTCCTTCTAATGAACAGTCAGGATTGATTTCCTTTAGGATGGACTGATTTGATCTCCTTGCTGTCCAAGGGACTCTCAAGAGTCTTCTCCAACACCACGCCTCAAAAGCATCAATTCTTCAGCATTTAGCCTTCTTTCTGGTCCAACTCTCACATCCATACGTGACTACTAGAAAAAACATAGCTTTTACTAGATGGACCTTTGTCGGCAAAGTAATGGCTCTGCTTTTTAATACGCTGTCTAGGATAGTCATAGCTTTTCTTCCAAGGAGCAAGCATCTTTTAATTTCATGGCTGCAGTCACCATCTGCAGTGATTTTGGAGCCCAACAAAATAAAGTCTTTATTTTACCCCTGTAGGTGCCTGAAATAAGTGGAATTGGTGAGCATCTTCCATATACACACGATCTTTGATCTATTCTACCCATTGAAGCCAGCGTGGTCCTGTTGAGGCAAACATTAAATTATGTTGCTCCTCTACTCACAGCCAATTCAGTGGTCCCCATTGCCCTCCCAGTAGATGCCAATGCCCTTAAAATGACTTTGTCCTGGACTCTGTCTCCGTTTTCTCACCCCTCCAGCTTAGCTCTTTCTGTGCCCCGAACCCACACGTTCGCTCCTGCCTCTGGGCCTTTGCACGTGCTTTGTCCGCTGCCTGGAACACTGTCCTGCAAGGCTGCCAGCTCAGGGGTGTGCTCTACTGACACCTTATCAGTGAGCCTTCCCCTTGACCCCCTCACATAAAATAACCCCTCTTCTCAAGCCCCTACCCCCAGATCTGCTTTACTTTTCTCCATAGCGCTAATTATTATGTGACCTATTTCTATTTCATATTCATTTTCTGTTCTCACAGACAGACATGTGAATTCTACAGGGGGTGGGAGTGGGGGAGATTTCTTGTTTGTTCACTGTTGTATGCCCACCACCAGAGCAGTGCCTGGCACACAGGAGACCCTGAATATGGTGTGAATGGAGGAGAGTCTGAGAAGGCTCAACATTTATATGTGAGACACACATACATAATCTTCCCCAATAAAGATATCTTTATATAAACATTAGAGATGCAAAGATCCATTGTTTTATCTTTGCCTGTAAAGATACAATACTATAAAGATGGTGATATTTATATCTATAGCGTTTCCAGATTAAAGGCCAAACAATGGCCAGTAGTCATAGAGGCAAGAACAATGGGAAAGCTGTTTACAGTTTCTTTGTCAGGCACACTGCTTCTGGGAGCTCCTTTTTTTTCCTTAAATAAGTACTATTAACCCTTGTGTGATTGTTTGACTCTTTCTAGAATTAGCCACAGTTGGCCAACTTTTCTGTGTCTGACAGGTTAGGCTCTAAATGTGAGATACTCAGATTTACAAATGGCCCTTAGAAACGGAGAGACAACTGGGAACCAGACCCAGGCAGTGCCGCTCCGCCTTGCAGCTGCATCTCCTCCTAGGCCAGCCGGGTAAGGCCCATCTGGACAGCGCAGGCTCAGCTTATTCCATCAAGAATCCACATAGGGACTTCCCTGGTGGCTCAGTGGTTAAGAATCCGCCTGCCGATGCAGGAGACATGGGTTTGATCCCTGGTCCGGGAAGATATCACATGCCACAGAGCAACTAAGTCTGTGTGCCACAACTACTGAGCCTGTGGTCTAGAGCCTGGGAATCTCAGCTACTGAGCCAGTATGCCCCGGAGCCTGAGCTCCACAACAAGAGAAATCACCGAAATGATAAGCCCTCTCGCAGCAATGAAGAGTAGCCCCAGCTCATCACAACTAGAGAAAAACCCATTCAGCAACAAAGACCCAGCAGAAATAAGAATAAGAGTCCACATAGACCTACTGTGCATCCATCCAATGAGTCTCCAGGGCCCTGAGCCCATGCCATCCATTCCCCCACCTTATCCCAAGCTGACAGATCTTCTGAGCCCAGAGAAATCTGACCTGAACTCTTATTGAGCCAGACATGCATCCTTCCCCTAACCAGGGCTGGCCGTGGCACTTTTCTGGGGCAAAGTCACTGCTGTCAGGATTTGAGCCCACTTCCTGATCTGGAGATCGGGCTTCCCTGGTGGCTCAGAGGGTAAAGAATCTGCCTGCAATTCAGGAGACCTGGGTTCGAATCCTGGGTTGGGAAGATCCCCTAAAGAAGGGCATGGCAACTCACTCCAGTATTCTTGCCTGGAGAATCCCATGGACAGAGGAGCCTGGCTGCAGTCCATAGGGTTGCAAAGAGTCGGACATGACTGAGCGACTAAGCACCGCAATGCACCTGATCTGGTGAAGGGTTTTCATGATATACATCGCAACATGGGCTTACTTCAGATGCTTCCGCTTCCAATTGCAGATGAAATAGGTGAGGATTGGTCTGCAGAGCCAAATGGATTTCCCCGGTGGCTCAGCGGTAAAGAATCCGCCTGCAATGCAGGAGAACCAGGTTTGACCCCTTGGTGTGGAAGATCCCCTGGAGGAGGGCACGGTAACCCACTCCAGTACTCTTGCCTGGAGAATCCCATGGACTGAGGAGCCTGGTGGGCTACAGTCCACAGGGTCGCAAGGAGTGGGACCCGACTGAAGCGACTTAACACACAGCACGTGGAGCCCACTGGGGACTGCTTTGCTGGCCTTGCTGCTCCTAGCGGCTTGTCTTTCTTTCCCTAAATTCTGCATCCCTGCTCACCCACTGCCAGAGGCCCCCAGGTAGCCCACTCATCTCCCCCCTCCCAGTCCTCAGTCCCTCCAGGTGAAGGAGCAAGAGGGGGTCTTCTAGTCTGCCCTCCACTGCCGAGAAATCTGAGGTGTGCTGGAGAGCGGCATTGGTTATTTCATCCCCGAGCCCCAGAAGAACCTTCTGCTGAGTGGAGAGGCCAAGTTTCTTTTCCTCCCTTAAAACACCACTTCCGGAGGCAAGCTTCAGGAGAAAAGGAAAAGCAGATGTCAGCCCGTGACACAGAATAATCGCTTCACTCAGTGCTTGTATTTTCCTACCAATTTTGTATTTTTCAAAAAGGACAATAAAACAATTGTACTCTCGGCTAATTAATGACAAGCTGGTAAAAGCATCTCCTCATTGTCCCATTTATTTCTCCATTTCTCCCAGTTAACAGTCCTGTCTCTGAAATGAATCAATGTCGTTTACACAATGCTGTCACCCCATTGTTCCTTTATCATCCTCCATTTTCATAAATCGGGGTGTTAATCCCTTAATGGCTTTTCTCAGTGCTTAAAAAAAGGGGGGTGGGGGGGGGAGAGAAGGAAAGAGGAAAAAAAAAACTCCCAGCCTTGCTCCTTCTTAATCCTCCAGTAGACAATGCATGTTTACACAGGCAGCCCTGCAATGTGTTTACTCAAAAAAGCGGGTCTGGTTGCAGATTTAGCCCCTTCTGTTTGTTGGCTAAACGGGAGGCCCTTCATCCCCAGGGATCTGCCTTTTCCCCAGGTAGGGCCTGCCTCTGCTCCGGCTCCAGGTTCTTTGCTGTATCTTGGATAAGGCCTCTGACCTTTGCCCTGAAGGCCCAGGAAGGCCTTGCTCGAGGGGCACAGGATGGGAGAAGATGAAGTAGGAACATCTGGTCCTTCCTGGACTTCCCAATTCACAGTCCCAGTGACTTCTTATTCTCCTTTCACGGGAGCAGTGGTTCTTAACATGGGGTCCCTGGACCAGCAGGGTCAGTATCACCAGGAACTCGTTAAAAATGCAGATCATCAGAACCCCCTCAACCTGCTGAATCTGAAACTCTCGGTAAGGGTTCAGCAACTGTGTTTTAGCAAATCCTCTGGGGAATTTCTGATGCACCTCAGAAATGTGAGAACCACTGTACTTGGGGATTTAATCCAAAGGTTAAAAGGTAAATAAGTGAAAACAAAGATCATTTCATACAGCAAATATTGGCTGACTTAGGGTGCCGGTTTGGTAAGACTTTGGAGTCCAAGCATTGATTGAAGCAGAGCTGGAACAAGCCTCCAAGAAGACTGCAGTCTACTGAGTGGGTTCCCTATATGTTAGAGCCCTGCCCAGTCTTCCTTTTAAATTCTCAGGTCCTTGCACTGGCATAAAGTTCTGGGTCATCAAAATCATTGCTATTATCATCATCATTCTCATCATCAAGGGAGGTAGGAGTGAGTCAAGAGCCTTGCCTCAGTTGCCTCTGCAGGAATCAGGATGTCATCAGAATCTCATGTTCCATCACTCAGTCAACATGTCCTGTCTGAGCTCTTGCTCTGGGTGAGGCCTTGTGCAAGTTTCTGGGGGCTCAGTGTTAAATCAGAAGGTCTTTCCCCTCCAAGAGCTCTCAGTCCAGTGAGGACACAAATAACTTGCACAAAAAACTTACAAAGCCCCCAGATATGCTTTAATAGCCCTTTTGAAATGGTGCAAAGGCTGCATGATCAGCCCCGTGCAGGTGGTGGTGGTGATGATAGTGATGAAGGTGGCAGAGGCAGTGTTGATGGTAATGGGGGTGATGGTGGTGGTGACGATGGTGACGATGGGGATGAAGGTGATGACCGTGGTAATGTGGTGGTGATGTTGATGGTGGTGAAGGTGGTGATGGTGATTAAGATGGTGATGGTAGGGTAGCAACCTGCAAAGAGAACAGCCTTAATTTTAACCTTCCAGTCTGAGGTAGAATCCTTCAATTAGACTTGGGGGAATGAACATACAAATCAGAATGAAAGCAATTTACACGGAATAGAAAGGTTTGAACAGTATGAAAGTGAAAGTGACTCAGTCAAGTCTGACTCTGTGTGACCCCATGGACTATACAGTCCATGGAATTCTCCAGGCCAGAATACTGGAGTGGGTAGCCTTTCCCTTCTCCAGGGGATCTTCCTAACCCAGGGATCGAATCCAGGTCTCCCGTGTTGCAGGCGGATTCTTTGCCAGCTGAGCCACAAGGGAAACCCAAGAATCCTGGAGTGGGTAACCTATCCCTTCTCCAGCGGATCTTCCTGATCCAGCAATTGAACCGGGTTCTCCTGAATTGCAGGCAAATTCTTTACCAGCTGAGCTATCAGGGAAGCCCTTATAAACTGCTAAACTTAAAACTAATAAAGCTGCTAAAGAAGTTTGCTATGGGTGGTTACGATGGAAAGGTGAACTGCTAAGAATTCCAGGGTTGTAACTCAACTGTCCAGCCTTGGGTATGAGGTTCAAGGATTTAGAATAACTGAGAAAAGCCTGTGGATTTTAGGTTTATTGGCTAGAATCTGACTCATACTAGTTTAAACCATAAAAGGAATTTATTGGTTTCTATGCTTGCATTGTCCAAAAGAGTTCAAGGAGTTTCAGGCATAGCTAGATCCAGAAACTCAGTCAACTTATCAGAACAGTGTATGTTGGCCTTGCTTTCTTCTTTCTGAGCTTCAGTTCCAGAAAGACTCTCCCTAGTTGATGGCAAAGAAAGCCACTGGCAACTTTAAGCTTATTGAATCTTTATGTCTAAAATTCTAGAGAAAAGTGGGCATGTTCCCACAGTGGTCCCAGAAAAAGCCCCCAAAAGACTTTTCTTGGCACAGCTTCCACTGCACGACTCCCAGAATCAGTCACTTTGATTCATGTCCAAGCCAATTGACCAGACCTGGATAATTAAAATAGGACAAGAGTGGGGTGGGACAGTGAACCCCATTTGAATAGCATGACTGAGAGTGGAAGAGGGAAGGGTCATTTCTAAAGGAACTTTGCAGTGTTTTTGTCCAGAAAAGCAGCAGTGGATTTGGCCCAGCAAGAAAGAACAATGTGACTTGAGCAAATAGCTAGGGACAGTTGAGTAAAAAATAATTGAGCTATTACTAAAATCATGTCTATAAATGCACAGAAAAAAATAAAAGACAAAGAATGATCACCAACCAAAGGGTTGGAATTTGTTACCAGTGATGGGATCACAAGTGATGTTTATCTTCCTTTCTTTAGGCTGGGTGGCAACAGAACATGGTCAGAGGTAGACAGACTTACAAGGGATTCCTGGCTCTCCTGATTCAAAGTCGAGATCTTGGGCTGATTATCTTTGTTCTGCTCAGCTTGAGTCAGTATCTGTAAAGTAGATCTCCCCACTCTTCCTAACACTCACTGATTTGGCATAGACTGGTGGATATCAACATCACCATCATCATTTTTGCCTCTCTTGGCTGCTTATAATGCAAAGGTATTACTTTATAAGAACCAAAACCTTCTACCTTCTTCTAACATGCCTTCACTATTCTACTGTCTTTATTAGTAGAACTTTACCATCTCATGAATTCTTTTGCCCAGTCAATTAACCCTACTATTCATTACAGGAGTAGTCCATGAACTTTTCAGTAGAAAGCCTCCAACAACACTTTATTCCCCCAAGATTCTTTGAAACTGTACCATCAAGATCATCATCTTGATGTTTTCATCAATCCTCAACTATCTTAACATGGTTCTTACCCAATTCTAACCAATTCCCCCTCCTGCTGCTTTGAAAACCTTCCTTAAACCAGAGTACAGAATACTGGTAAAAACGACCTTGCCTTTCCCTCTTTAAGATGCCACCCAAGCTCTGTTAACATGATGTTTTCCATCTCAGTGATCAATAGACTCAACTTTGTCTTGTCAACAGGTTGTTACTGAAAACTGAGGAGCCAGCATTGGACAGCTATAATAAAATACTATAGTGCTATATAACTATACTTTTGCATGCCCTTATTCAGAGGGCCTGTGGAGATGTCTACCACTGCAGGAAACTTTACCCTTCTTCCTTTAAGAAGTGGAAGTAGCTAGGTTTATTGGGAAACACATTGCCTCAGAGTATTGAGACAATTTTATTGTTTGGATTATTATAGTTTTAAATGATCTATTTCTTTGTGATCATTTGGTTAATGTCTTTCTTCCTGCCAAAATGACTACTCCATGAAGGCAAATGTTGTCTTATTCATCATTTGTCTCCAGCATCTAGAAAAGTGTTTGGCTTGTCATAAGTACAGAATTTGTTGACTGAATGGATGGCTGAGTGGATGAGTGGGAGAAAGGATCTAAGTTATAGGCTGGATCTAATACTGAAGTGTTGTATGTTTTGGGGCAAGCCCATTCTCTTTCTGGGCCTCAGTTTCCCCACATGTGCAATATTGGATGAGCT
Source organism: Odocoileus virginianus (assembly GCF_023699985.2). NCBI lineage: Eukaryota > Metazoa > Chordata > Mammalia > Artiodactyla > Cervidae > Odocoileus > Odocoileus virginianus. The sequence continues at coordinate 40,505,806 of NC_069693.1, read as the reverse complement.
AACACCTGGAATCCATATCTACGTTTATCAGCAGTTATGGTTCTATTAATAAAGGCAGCAGGAACAACTCAGGCCAGGTAAGAAGGTTGATTATTGATGATTGCCCTTCTGGAGGCCTGAAGTCAGCAGCCCCAGGTTTCATAGTGTGTTAGTTGCTCAGTCGTGTCTGACTCTTTGCGACCCCATGAACTGTAGCCCACCAGGCTCCTTCATCCATGGAATTCTCCAGGCAAGAATACTGGAGTGGGTTGCCGCTTCCTTCTCCAGGGCATCTTCCCAACCCAGGGATCGAGCCCAGGTCTCCCACACTGCAGGCAGGCTCTTTACCTCTGAGCCACCAGGGAATCTCAGGAAGGGGTTCATAGTAAGTAACTCCAAATTCTCAGGTCTGATTCTGGTTCCAATCCCTGAGACCAGGCAGGATGAACAGAGGTTGGGATGTATCCTGTTTATCAGCCACTGTATTCACACCAAGTGTGGTTTTCTCCTGGGGTGTGGGTAGGTGGGTGTGAACTCTGCAAGCAGGCCTTATCTACTTGTATAGCCTATAGCTACTTGGTTGGTCCCCTTTTCTTGTTTTTCTTCTGGTCGTGTCAGCTGTCCTCAATCCTCAGCATAGCCTGCTTCTGGAATGGAATGCTAACAGCTTTTCACACTTGCTTGGAGATTAAAATGTCTCATCTCCCTCCAGAAACATTTACAATTATGATCTCCCAGTATGAAATAAAGGCTGGACTCAGTTCTAACCTTCTAAATGATTCTTGAAACTACCTGTTATGTGACCTTGGACAATATATGTCACCTTTTCCACTGCTTGGTTGTCTTGTCTGCAAAGTGGACAATGTTAGTAGCTGACCCACTGATTTTCTGAGAGGTTAAATGAGTTACTCTAAGAAAATACTAAGATGAATATACTAGGTTTCATGGCTGCCAGCCATTACCCAGAAAAAGCCTGGTGTATCCCAATTCTATGTCCAGTGTGCAGTTGAATACAACTCAGAAAAAAAGAGAGAGAGAGAGAGAGACTGAACTATATACAGGCAATCACTTGGATGGAACTCAAAGACATTATGCAGTGTGAAAGAAGCCAGTCTCCAAAGGTGGAGCACTATATCATCCCATTTATATGACATTCCCAGAAGACAGGAAAAAAAAGTGATGTAGAACAGATCAGTGCTTGATGGGGATTAGGCATTAGGAACTGGGAGAAGCTTTGACTTTTTGAAGAACAGCAGGAGACTTAGGTGTGATAGTTCTATTCTGTATCCCGACTGTGTTGGTGACTACAGGAAACTATGTGTGTTAAATGCCTTAAAACTGCAAACCTCCCAAAGTTAATTTTTGATAATTTTGTTTGGTTTTTCAGCCATGCTGAACTGAATGTGGGATCTTAGTTCCCCGACCAGAGATTGAACCCATGCCCCCTGCAGTGGAAGCACACCAGACTACCAGGGAAATCCCCTGGTGGTAAGTCTTTAAAATGTTGGGGCTGGATAAATGTTGTTGCCTTTCTCCTACCTTCTTTCACCTGGTATAAGAAAAAAGATAACATTTCTTTAGATGTTCTGAAAAGCAGAAAGCACAGCACACAATGCCTCAGAGTAGAGAAAGAAGCTGGGATGTTTGAAACTGGCTCCCACCTGCTCCTGGTCTCTTTTGAAAAGGCCCAGGCAAATGAGGACTCAAGATCAGTACCTGGGCGTAGGGGAGAGCTGTTTACAATGCCAGTAAGCTATTTAAAGAGATTTAAATGTGTCATTTCCTAGTTATTCTGAGGTGCAGTTATAATTGTTGTTCTTTCCAAATAAATCCTTCAGATTAAATGGATATCGAGTGTGTAAGTTCAACACTTGCTCACGGCACATGAACCTTGTCCAAGTTCAGGGTGAGTCAGTCTAGATGAATAGGAGGAAGTTGGCAGATGATTGTTTTAGTCTTAACACTATCATTTGACGCTGATGTTGAAAGCTTACATTTAGGGGAGAGAAAACTCAGGCCAGATAAGGCAGCCTGGGGCAACACTTGGGAGTCAGGAATCTTGACTTGGCAACAAAGTTATATCATTTAGGGGGAGTTCCTCCTCTTCTCAGGCTCGCTTTTGCCACCTGCTCTCTGGTGGTGGTATGGGTTGAACTTCATCATCTCTAAGGCTTATGGCTGAGACCCCCTCTCTTCTTTTTGTTTCCCAGGGAATATAAGCTACCTCTTCTAGTCAGCATTTGCCTGTATGTAGCCTGAATTCATGAGATTCCCTGATGGCTCAGTGGTAAAGAATCCATCTGCCAATGCAGGAGGCGTGGATTTGATCTTTGACTTAGGAAGATCCCCTGGAGGAGGGCATGGCAGCCCACCCCAGTATTCTTGCCTGAAAAATCCCATGGACAGAGGAACTTGGCACACTACAGTCCATGGGGTCGCAAAAGAGTCAGACACGAGACTAAGCAACTAAACAACAACAGCAAACAACAACAGCCTGAGTTTGGAGGTCACCCTGCAGCTCCACCCAGGCCATTCTGAGCAAGGCTGTCTTGAACTGGATGAGTGTCTTTTATCCCTCAGCCTGCCCCAAGGTGATTCTTTGAGCAAACTTGTGTATGATGCCAACAGGCTCCACAGAGCATCCGAGAAACATGCCCAGAGGTGCTGTTAGGATGTGGGAATTATGAGGTGAGCGGGAAGAAGCCAAAAAACCAGGGAGCCACTTGAGCAGAGAGTATAAACATAAATATCCCCGAGCAGGCCCCGGCACTGGGTTTTTTATGTTGATGTGCTAATCTGTTATCCACTGAGGGTTTATTTACGCCGTTTTGGTATTCCCTGCAATTCATTTATCTGCATAAGGAAGAGGCACTAACAGGACAGTACCTCATGAACAAGCGTCCCTGTGTGATCCCCACTGCTGTTTATAATCCTTCATGCCCAGATCTATAATTCATGAGCCGATGGTCTGGTGGCAGTTTCCATAAAGGCCATGCGGGGCACCCAGTCGTTAAGGCTCGCCCTGTCATGCATGGAATCGAAATCAGCCCACTCTCCTTCTATTCATCACGACGCCACCGACGTGTGGGCAATGATATTATCCAAATATTATTAAAACTTTGAACCCTGTCCCCATAAATTATGGCCGAATGGCTCTGTGGCCATTAGGAGAGGGGATGGATGGGCTTCAGTTGCCGCCGAGTAATTATGTGCTTAAAAGGAAGCGTGGCCGCGCATTCCGCTAGTGAAACAGAGAGAAGCCGGGCTCGTTTGTTACTGCTGGGGTGTTCGAAGCCGGATCGCTCAGGCAGGTCAAGTCAACCTTCCAGCAGGACAATTATCTGCCTAGAGAGACCAAACATCTGTTATTAAGTATGTACAGGCATCAAGGCAACATGCTAGAAATCTTGTCCACTTCAAACACTTGGCGTATTCCACACAACACCCCCCTCGCGTTTTGTTACTGCAGCCGTCAGCTTTGAAATATACCCTATCTTCCCTCCCCCGGCCCCTCGCTTTAATGCACCCTGCAGCTGCTAAAGATGGTGTTGTAACTTTAGACGGACCTCGCTATCTTTCTCCAGCTTTTTAAGTAATAATCATAATTTTTGTTGTGGTTTTTTTTTTTCTCCCCAACTTTCTTTTGCGTTGATTAATTATTCAAGGAGTATTGCTGGGGCAGAGATAACATATGGTGGGAAAGTGCAAGGTCAGCCCGTGTTTAGATCAGAAGCCCCAACTCTCTCTTTGATTCCAGGATGGGCAGCAACTGGCAGGCTGGTACGGTACATGGGAAGAGAGATGGTTCTGTGCTGGGTGTAGAAATGGGAAAGGGGGGTTTTCAGGCTTTCACAGTTCCCCAGGACCATCTGTTTATCTATTGTGGGGAACAAGGGAGAGGCACCCAAAAATCAGGTCAGAGGGAGTGGGGAACAGGGTAGAAAACCAGGCTTCAGACTCAGTGGACAGAGATGGGGCTGGTAAGATGGCAGGATCAGGGCAGTGAAGGGGGGTGGGGGGGGCATGGAGATAACATTGTAATCACTCTGGCTGAGAGCATTTCCAGACAAGAATAACTGGAGTTGCAATTTTCCTCTCCTAAAGAGGTGAAGTATAATATCAAATAAGGAGAGTGGGGCCATGGTTTGCGGAGGAGGAAGGACAGTATCTCCTTGTCTGCATGACGTAGTAATAACAGGCCAGATTCCTTTCTTCTCAAAGAGAATGGAAGCTCCAGATCTTCTGGGGGCACTTACAATATGAACATCTTAAGGATATATGAAGTCTGGATTAGCTTCAAAGTAATCCAGGCTGGAAAGGGGATGGGCAGGGCTATAGATGAAACAAAAGGAGCCCTGCATTAATAACGGTTGAAGCCCAGTCATGGGTACCGGGGGAGGGGGAGTTTATCAGATTATTCTCTACATTTTGATTATATCTAAAATTTCCATAATTAAAAAAAAAAATCTCATGTTTCAGAACTCCTTTCTGATGTGAACCAGCAAACAATTTACCTTTGCAGGATTGAGGTCTATGGGAAGAAACCCAGAGAGTGGAAGACTGGTTTTGTTGGTTGACTGACTAGTTCTGGAGACTCTCAGCTCTAACCCAGCCCGTGAAAACTTCTTCCAGAAAATGCTGATGAAAATAATGTTTCATCACGCTCCCTCTCAGGGGTCCACAGGGCTTCCTGTGCCCCCTGCATCAGCTGAAATTGATTCTCAATCTGTCATTAAAGGGCCTAGCCCCGCTTCTCAGGCCCAGCATCTCATTCCCTTGGGGAGCTTGGCAGGAGCGTTGGGTGGCAGTGATGCAGGAGGAAAAGTGCACACAGGAGTGGTGGTGCCCAAGGCATGCTGGGATTTCCCTCCCATATGGTCTTCCCCCTCCTGTAAGGCTGTCAGTTGCAGTAGCATGGCCTTTGACCCCTGGCCTCTCTTCCTGTGGTAGGTACTGGGAAGGAGATAGCTCTAGCCTATCTCCTGATGGCACCACAGAGAAAAGGCGTAAAGACACACAGATGACCAGGATCCAGGACCCGTTCAAAAGCACGAGCAGCATTTCCTTCTCAGAAAAGACTACACTGAACTTTTAATGGTTCTTCGGGAACAGGCCACACCAGGGAATAGGACAGGAGAGAGGTCTGAGAACTAAATATATTCATTGAATGAGGGCAAGTACTGGGGAGTCGTGGTAGATACCTGATGTTTTTGAGGCAGAATCCATCCTGATTCTGAAAAAATCACCACACTTTTCCTTTGGAGAACCAGCCCTCTTCCCCTCCAAGTTCACAGGGAGTTAGTGGGAATTGACCTCACTCCTAAATCCCCATCCATTTCAGGGCCAGTCATTTTCCCAGGCATGCCCACTGGGATATTCCTCGGCAGCCAGTGTGGTTGGTTTAGGGATGGTCATGTGACCCAACTCACATGGGTCAATGTGGCCAATGAGATTCAATTCTGAGACTTTGGCTGAAACTCTAGATAAGGAACATGTTTAGCACATTGGTGGCCATTTTTGATGGGGAGAACCTACATGTTACTACAAAAGAAACCAAGAGAGATGGAGAGGGTGAGAAATCCGCCTTGAAACAATGCAGTGATGTGAACTAGTTCTTTCCTCCTTTTTGTTTGCCCAGACAGAGCTGGATTTCCATTACAACCCGAAGAGTTCTTCAAACCGAGGGCTAACCTGATTAGGCTCTCCAGACCTAAAAAGCCTTGTTTGCTTCTAAGTTGATTTTAAAATAAACACCCACTAGCTTCTTTAAAGACAACACCTCTGATGTATGGATCACCAAAGGGTTTTTCTGAAACTTGGAGCTAGTTCTTGCCCAGTTCTGACTGATAGAGACCAAGTCCAAGTGTTAATTGCTCTGTCGTGCCCGACTCTTTGCGACCCCATGGTCTGCAGCCCACCAGGCTCCTCTGTCCATGGGACTTTCCAGGCAAGGCTACTGGAGGGGGTAGTCGTTTCCTTTACCAGGGCATCTTCCCAAACCAGGGATTGAACCCGGGTCTCCTGCACTGCAGGCAGATTCTTTACCAACTGAACTACAACAGAAGCCCAAAGTCACTCAGTTGAATCGACTTTTTATGATCCCATGGACTGTAGCCTGCCAGGCTCTTCTGTCCATGGAATTCTCCAACCCAGAATACTGGAGTGGGTAGCTGTTCCCTTCTCCAGGGGATCTTCCCAACCCAGGGATTTAACCCAGGTCTCTCACATTACAAGTGTATTCTTTACCACCTGAGCCGCCAGGGAAGCCTACAACCATTCGACTGAGCCTGTGGTGAACGTCCAAAGAATGAGTTTTTGGCATCAAGTGACCACAACCTGCACCCTCAGAACATGCTGATGCTGCTACTTTCTGCACGCAAGTCGTAGAAAGATCCATGAAGCTTAATTACACTTGCACAGACTCCCAGTTACCTCACTTTTCTTACCTCCATGCCTCAGACCACCATTCCCCTTTATCTGACAAATATTGCTAAATCTTCAGAGAGGCAGATTTGAGATTTATTCTCCTGTTTCCTCGCTTGGCTGTCTCAGGAATAAACCTCTCTATTGCAGATCTCAACAGCTCAGCATTTCGCTTCCTGAGCATCAGGCAAACAAACCTGGTTTGGTAATGTCCTGGTTGACGTCATGATTTAGCTGCCAAAAGTTGACAAGAGGAAGGCTTCCAGCCCAGCTAGTTAAGAGAGCTGAGGACTGGGAGCCTCAGCTATGGTGTTGACCGAGATGCTAGGCCAGTGACAGAAAACCTGCGTTCTCTGCCCGTGGGGACATCACTGACTGACCCTCTGAGTTTCCTGGAGAGTGTAGGTGTGACCGCGAGTCCTCTTCCACCCGGTGTTGCCAGTGGCCACTGCTGTTGGCTACATCCGGCCTAAGGACAGACCTACCTATCGGTTTTGCATGAGGCCTTGGGAAGGAGCCAGGTAGGGGCTTTTTCTGGGAGACTTGAAGTGCAAGGCAACTGAAGACTCAAAAGACACAAAGATACTTTACAGAGTTGAGCCCCAGGCTCAGAGGAGGCATGGTTGTGTTGGGGGACTTGATGGTGAGGTTCCCAAACAGGACCTGTTAACTCAAAACAGAGGCCACCTTGGCCTCTGGGCACCTTCTCGGGGCAGCTGGTCTCAGCTGACTGGTGTAGATGGATGGGATGTCCATCTACATGGACACGTAGTCATGTCCCCTTAAGCCCTCGGGTGCTGTGTTAGCCTCCCTATTGAAACTGCAGCATGGTTTCCCAGAGCTGAAATGCCTGGGGTTGAAGACTGGCTTTGGCTTTTTAAAATTTTTTACTGGCATATAGCTGATTAACAATGCTGTGATAATTTCAGGTGGACTGCAAAGGACTCAGCCATACGTCTACATGTATTCCTTCTCCCTCACCCCCACCTCCAATCCAGACTGCCAACTAAATTGTGGCTTTGTTCCTTTCTTAGCTGTGTGATCTTTGGCAAGACACTTACCTCTTTGATCTTAGATACTTCATCTAGGGATAATAATGACACCACCTTCCAGGGCTAGTTAAGGGAATGTTAGGCTAGTTTACTTAGGTGAAGCACAGAGAGCAAAGCCTGATGCATATCAAGTAAGCAAGCAAATGAATAAAATCTCCTTTACTTTCAGAGGGTCAATTGAGGGTCTCATCTGAGGTAAAGGAGTCAATCTTGATGAAATTCTTATATTCATTTCCACTCATCATCTGATTTTGCCTCCCATTCTTTCAGTAAACATTTGTTAAGCACTGATCCTGGTCCAAATGCTGGAGTTTTATCTCCAGATGATTTCTTCAAATTTTTTTTCAGCTCTCAGATGATATGAATCTCAACAGAACTCCTAGATGCAAACTCTAACTTTGGTTCACATGCAGGCAGTTTGAATTTGCCTTGTGAGTTTTTGTTTTTAATATTGATTTACTTGGCTACATCGGGTTGCACGTGGGATCTTCTGTTGCAGCACCCGGACTCCCTGGTTGCAGTATGTGGACTCTCTAGCTGTGGCTCTCAGGGTCCAGCATGTGTGCTCACTTGTTGGGGTGCACAGGCTTAGTTGCTCCCTGGCATGTGGGATCTTAGCTTCCTGACCAGGGATGGATCGAACCTGTGTCCCCTGCATTGCAACGTGCATTCTTAACAACTGGACCACCAGGGAAGTCCCACCATGTAAACTGTCGAGACTTTTCTCTAAATCTCTAGTCTAGGCTACCTACAATTCCTGGCCTTCCATCTGCTTTCCTTATCTGGATGCACAATATGCTCATTTGTTTATTTGTTCAACAGGCTGATATTTCCACCTACTCTGGGGTCAGACAGTGGATTAGGCCATGGCATGAAGAGAGATGGATTAGATGCAGCCCTGTGAAAGTACTGAGGAGGGTGGGTGAGGGAGGTCCTTGTTAGAAATGGGACAGTTTCGTGTATCAAAGTACATGAAACCATCTCTGTACTTTTGTCATTTCAAGAGTACTATGTAAATGGAATGCTTCAGTATGTAACCTTTTGAGACTAGCTTTTTTACACGTAGCAAAATTCCCTTGTTCTAAGGTTGGAGTGTATGAAATGAGGATCACTACGGGACAAATAGCTCCCTTATTATACATCTTGGGAAACCAAATCCTGGTTCCTAACTGATGCTAGTATGACAGCTCCCTCTGGCTGGGACCTACTGTTTCCTTCAATTGCCCTGGTTCTGTGCCAGTCTCTGTGTTAGGCAAAGGTGAACAGGAGAGGCATCCTCAGGGAGCATAGAGTGAATGCATAATGACAACCGGGGTACATACAGTACTTTCCATGGACCAAGCACTGCTCTAGAGACTGCATTAGCCCTGGGCGGCATCCCCTAGTGGATGGATGGGGCACCATTTTGTCTATACGGTGGTGATGGGGGTGGGATGAGACTAGGCAGGGGGTCTTTCTAATGCACCCAAGGGTAACCAAAGGTTAGTGGGCTCTGCCACAGCACACATAGAGGTTTTGACTCAGAATAGGAGGGCACTGGTAAAATTATATTGTGGGCATTGTCCACAGGAACTTGGGGAATGCTTTTAAAATAATGACTCCAGTCGTGCGAACAATTCCCCAGTGACACTCCTCTGACACATATGATATTTAGAGTCTTTGCTTCCTGAAAGCTGGTCACCACTGTAGCAGTCGGGGGATGTCCTTGGCTCCTTCTATCACTGGGACCACGGAGGAGACCACTTCTGAACAGCCCCTCCTGGAAGACGATCAGGGTTGAGGGAAGGACGAGTCTACTGTTGTCTCTCCAGTTGTGATGACCTGGGCTGGTTGCTAAACCAGGGACTCCTCTACTCCTGTCCACCCTCACCTCTCCACGTCTGCTTCAGCCCTCCCTCTGGGTTTTGTGAATTCAGGTTATTGAGTTTGACGGGGGACAGTGCCTGGCATGGGTCCACCCTGTCTGTTCGGAATTCCAGCATATTTTTGTATCCTCTGTTGAGCCTGTCTTGGGTGATAATTCAAGGAAATCAAATAAGGAGAGTTTCAGAGACTAGTCCATCAAGACTGATGATTGCTATTTACTGAGCTAATTAATTGGAGCAACTCAGAAGATAATTCGTTCCCATATCAGATGTGATAGCAATATTTTCCAGGGCTCATCTCCTGCACTTAGAAGGATGCTTTAAATTTGCCTTAATTCCAGCTGTAAAGAGAACATATAGTATCATGAGGAATGTGAAAGTCTCTAATATGTCGAGATTTAGGGAGTGGAAGAGGGGATAGGAGAGGGATGAGAGGCAATGTAAATGCAGGTGGTAGATCCCAATGGACCAAAGAATTAATAGATGACTTATCAACCCATGGCATTTCACTGAAACTGTTTTCTCTCCTGTCATGTCCTCCAAATTCATGTGTTAAAGTCTTAACCCCCAGCACCTCAGGATGTGGCTGTATTTAGAGACAGGGCCTTTAAAGAGGTACAGAATTTCAGTCAATGTAAGATCATAGGGTGAGCTCTAATTCAATCTGACAAATGTTCTTTAAGATGAAGAAATTCGGACACAGATACAGTGGAGGTAAGACTATGTGAGGACACAGGGAGAAGATGGCCATCTAGAAGCCAAGGAGAGAGGCTTTGGGAGAAACCAAACGTACTGACACCTTGATCTTGGACTCCTAGCTTCCAGAACTGTGAGAAATAAATTTTAGTCATCCACTCTGTGGTGTTTGGTACAGCAGCCTGTGTAGACTAATATCTGCTTTGGATGGGAAGTATGTGATTTCTGGGGCATCTCATGGTTAGAACAATGGACGTGGCTCTGAAAGTGAACCTGGCCTTGGATGGGATGGTTTGCAGCGAGGGAGCACTGACTCGATGGACATGAATTTGAGCAAACTCCAGGAGATAGTAAGGAACAGGGAAGCCTGGAATGCTGCAGTCCATGGGGTCACGAAGAGCTGGACGTGACTTAGCCACTGAACAACAAAAGGGAGGGGGCTGGGCCAGGGTAGACTGAATTGATGGAGCTTCGCCTGTGAGCTGCTGAAGGCTACGTTCTTCTCCCTGTGGGGCCCGATTGCTCACTGATGTCACTGGGGGCAAGGGAAGGGGATGGGTGAGCGGGCTGTGTTTTCACTGCACAGTTCTGTCCTTGGCCAGGAAAGGTGCCATCTCTGCTCCACTAAGCTCCTTCTTCTCCTCACGTGGGATGCCTCCAAACCCACCATTAGGACTTTCCGTAGCCTGAGGCCTGTGTGCCTAATCTGTAAGTGCATCAGATTGCCTCTGGGCTCTCTGTTTTCATCTCTGGGTGCCCCTTAAAGTCACTGACACAGAACATCCCAAGGTGTAAAAAGAGGTTTCCAGATCAGATGGTGAAGCTCCATGGATGTGGAAGTCACTAGGCTTCCAATGTGTGGTGGTGTTGGTGGTAGGGCTTGTGACTCTCAGTTGCTTGATCCCCAAGGGTCAGCAAGTAGGACTGGCTGGTGGATGGGGGTTCCCGGAGGCTACAGAGGCTGGGAATGGGTTAGGTCTTGCTAGGCTTCTGGTTTCTCCTAACAACCATGCCCCTTCCTCGTCTCCAAGGATTCATAGGGTGGTAAAAAGCCTTTTAGGCTCTGGGGAAAGTCATGTAACTACCCTGGATTCCCATGTTAGAGGTTGGGCTTTGAAGACCTTGGCCTCGTGGAATTGTGTGGTCAGAGACAGCCCTGGGTATGCCATCCATGCCCAGGGTACTTTGGAATGTAAGGATGCAGTGGAACTGTGCCTGCCTCCCCAGCTAGAAAGAAACAGTGTATTACTGACACGCCAATGTCATTATGAAGGAGATGGCACATTGGTGGGGGTCCACCTTGGGGGGCTTTGGGTCGGTTACTTGTCTCTCTCTGCCTCAGTTTCCTCTGCTGGAACAGGACATTAATAGTCTTTTCTTGTAAAGCTGTTGCCAGGGGCAAAAGAGAAACTTGCTGATGGAACTCTTAGCTCAGAAGAAGATGATGACCACCAATGTAATATCAGCTGGGTCTTCTTTTAAGAATTCTGGGGGCGATAGTCATCATGGTACAGCACTGACCCAAGCACATGAACCTTGCAGATTTTTATAGCCCAGGAGCAATGCCTCCTGTGGCTGCCGGAAATGCTCCCACCCCATCCTCAGGCTGGTTTTGAGGGGACTGGTCCATGGGTCCGTGAGCCAATCTCTTGTCCGATTCTTCTCTGGAGAGGCTGGATGGGAGAGGACAGGGAGGAAGAAGTAAGCTCCCCTTCCTCTGACTCTGATGATTGATAGAACATCTGGCAAGCTGCAGTGCCTCTTTGGTCTCTCTTTTGCCTACTTGATAATAGATGACCTCATCTGTCTCCCTGCAGCACTTCCTTCTCCGTGCAGGTGACAGAGATGGAGCGATACCATCCTTCACCTGGAGGAAACATGACTTCCCAGGGAATGCACGCTGCATTGCAGAGGGCTGACGGGGACATCCTGGGAGGTTGCCACACTTACTGCTTGCAGGCATCACCACGTGGGGCTGTGGGCTGGCTGGACCACCTGCCAATGACACGATGCCTCTGGCCAAGCACTGGGAAATTAGAAGCTTTTTCTGGTTTCATGTACGGTCTCAGCCTTACCCTCCCAATGTCATTTCTTGTAGAAACTGAAACACTTACTTCCCCTCCCCCTTTTAAAATTGTATTCTGCTGAAACACGTCAGGCACGACAAAAAAAGCCCCAGAGACTATATTCATAAACATTAGGGTACCCGACACTCAGCTGAAGACAGGATGCATCACAAATGCAGTCAAATCCTCTTAACTACCCCATTTCTCTCCTCTCCTCTAAGGCTAACTACTGCTCCACACTGTCCCTTACCTGCTTTTATAGTTTTACTACATTTGTATGTGTTCAGATGGTTTTAAACTTTTTAAAAAATGTCATATCACTGTGGATAATCTCTGGGAGCTATTTTCCCCCCAACATTGCATTGTTTTGTTAGTTCTCCAGACTGTGCCTTGGAGCTTTTCTTTTTTCCTCTTTTCTTTTTTATGCATTTTAAACTTTATAGCAATGAATATTCTTGTGTGAGTCTTTATGCAAAAGGGAAAAAATTCCTCAAGCATATGCATGCAGGTGGGGCTTCCTTGGTGGCTCAGACAGTAAAGAATCTGCTTGCAATGCAGGAGATATGGGTTCAGTTCCTGAGTTGGGAGGATCCTCTGAAGAAGGGAATGGCGACCTATGCCAGTATTCTTGCCTGGGAAATCCCATGGACTGAGGAACCTGGTGGGCTCTGGCGGGCTATAGTCTATGGGGTCACAAAGAGCTGGAACTGACTGAATGACACTGGGTTGGGGAAGTGCTGGGTCATGGGGTATGTGCATCTCCAGTTCTTCTACAGAACAGTGAATTGCACTTGTAAATGATTTTTACCAACTTATACCTGCACCAGGGACGTAAGAAAGTTCCCACCATTCCACTGCCTCACCACATTGATTGGTGGAACTTTTAAAATGTTTTCAGACTGATTGCATCAGAAACGACGTTTCTTATTATGGTTTACATGGCATTTCATACGCTCGTGCTTGCACACACCCAAACACAGCATTTAAGACTTTTGCTCTTGCATTTTCAGTGGAAGGCCCCTCTGCATGAATGGAGATCAGAGCCACAGGGTTTGGAAATAGTGTCTGATTGTGACAAGGGAAGGATGTGCTTTCCAGGGAGATGTGATCTGGATTTGACACCCTGCCTATGTGGTCTTGCAACTTTAGGTAGGTGGTTTTACTTGTCTGAACCTCAGTATTCCTCATCTGTAAAATGGGGCAAAACCCCCACCATCTCAGAGTGGCTGGAGAATTAGGAGCTGTGGTATGTAGAGCATTTAGCCCAGTGTTTGGTGCACTAATCCTTGGACAAATGGCAGGTGCAAATCTCTCTCCCTTCCTCCCTTCTGTTGTTCCTCCCTCCCTCCTTTCCTTCTTTTGGTTCATTCTAATCTAATGGGAGGGCTTCCCAGGTGGTAAAGAATCCAACTGCCAGTGCAGGAGATGCAAGAGACATGGGTTCGATCCCTGGGTTGGGTAGATCCCCTGGAGAAGGAAATGGCAACCCACTCTAGTATTTTTGCCTGGGAAAAGAATGGGCAGAGGAGCCTGGCAGGCTACAATTCATAGGTTCAAAAAGAGCACACACACTTCCATAGCTCCATCTGAACCATGCCCAAAGCATAGGAAGAAGTTATACCTGGTTCTAGACCTTTGCTAACTGATGTTTGCATTTTATAAATGTGCTTGAATTCCATGTATCTCATTTCAAACTAGGAAGTTACTGCTCATCAAATCTTTCCTTGTGCTAACATTTCTGACCAAGACAGTGGGCTTTCATCAAATAACCAATTAACTTCTAGAATTAAAGTATACAAGAGTATAATTAAACACTTTATTACTTTTTATCTTCCTTGGACTTTGATTCCCTATCAGTCTTTGGCTATAACACATAGACACACACACACACACACACACACACACACACACACATCAATTAATCCAGTGAATTTCCAGCAAATGCCAATTTTGTGCTAAGCTTCACCAAGTGGTAGGCAGCAAGAACCTAGCCTCTCAGAGCTCATGATCTAATGGGAGAGACAAATATTAAACAGGCGACCTTATGAGTAAAAAATCTCTAACTGCCATAATGTTATGAATTGCAGAGTAAGGTATATTGAGTGAGAGAAGCAGAGTGAACATACTTCAGAAAAGATGATGAAGAGAGCCTCTATAGGCAGTGGCTTTTCATCTGAGACAGAAAAGATGAGAAGGGATCAGCCAGGTAAAGGGTGGACAAGATGATCTCCTGACAAAAGGAAGGGGTGAACCAAGGCCCTCAAGTGTGCAAAATAGACTCATTGGAAACACAGCTAGAAGGCCCTTGTAACTTTTATCCAAAACCTTACAAAATGGTTGCTAAGGCTCCAGCTCTTACACCTAGATTCCAGATAAGAAAAGGGAGAAAGATGAGTATTTCAAAAAGCAACACAATGCAAATGCTGTGGTTAATAGTAAAACAAATTGAAATATTCCAAGGGATGAATTTTTAGAAACAAATTCTACAATGAAAGGTATCTTGATACATGGAAATTTTGTAAAAAGATCTTGGGATTTTAAAATCAGAAAATGCCATCTTGGTAACGATAACCCTATATGCAAGACAGAAAAAGAGACACAGATGTACAGAACAGACTTTTAGTCTCTGTGGGAGAAGGCGAGGGTGGGATGTTCAGAGAGAACAGCATTGAAACAAGTATACTATCAAGGGTGAAACAGATCACCAGCCCAGGTTGGATGCATGAGACGGGTGCTCAGGGCTGGTGCACTGGGAAGACCCAGAGGGATGGGATGGGGAGGGAGGCAGGAGGGGGAATCGGGATGGGGAACACATGTAAATCCATGGCTGATTCATGTTAATGTATGGTAAAAACCACTACAATATTGTAAAGTAATTAGCCTCCAATTAATAAAAATAAGTGGAAAAAAATTTAAAAAAAATAAAATAAAATAATATTTAAGACTGAAGTCTTTCAAAAGATCAAACAATAATGCACCCTGTGTTGTTGTTTAGTTGCTCAGTTGTGTCTGACTTTTTGTGACCCCATGGACTGCAGAGCACCAGGCTTCCCCGTCTTTCACTATCTCCTGGAGTTTGCTCAAATGC
Organism: Odocoileus virginianus; assembly: GCF_023699985.2. NCBI lineage: Eukaryota > Metazoa > Chordata > Mammalia > Artiodactyla > Cervidae > Odocoileus > Odocoileus virginianus. The sequence continues at coordinate 40,490,637 of NC_069693.1, read as the reverse complement.
ATGTCCATTGAATTGGTGATGCTCTCCAACCATCTCGTCCTCTGTTGTCTCCTTCTCCTCCTCCCTTCAATCTTTCTCAGCATCAGAGTCTTTTCCAATGGGCAGTTCTTTGCATCAGGTAGCCAAAGTATTAGAGCTTCACCTTCAGCATCAGTCCTTCCTTCAGGATTGACTTGTTTGATCTCCTTGTTGTCCAACAGATGCTCAAGAGTCTTCCCCAGGATCGTAGTTTGAAAGCATCAATTCTTTGGTGCTCAGCCTTCCTTATGGGCCAATTCTCACATTCATACATGGCTACTAGGAAAACCATAGCTTTGACTAGACGGACCTTTGTTGGCAAAGTGATGTCTCTGCTTTTTAATATGCCCTCTTGGTTTGTCATAGCTTTTCTTCCAAGAAGCAAATGTCTTTTAATTTCATGGCTGCAATCACCGCACACAGTGATTTTGGAGCCCAAAAAAATAAAGTCTGTCACTGTTTCCATTTTTTCCACATCTGTTTGCCATGAAGTGATGAAACCTGTATAAACGCCATACTAAAATGTGTCCTTGTGTACCTCTCCTTGGCACTTTCAAATGTTAACATTTTAAAAGTTTGAGTGATAGAGACAGTACTTAAAGACTTCATGAATTTTTTCTCAAAAAAAGTATACTTTCAGTAAAACAACTTATCATTTTATCTAAGTATTAAAGGGCCAGAGGGAATGGGAGGAGACTGGGGCAATCGTGGAACCTGGTACGATTTGCTGGATTGCTTTTCACTGCTCAGTTCTTGCTCCTGCTGTTGTTCCTCTCTGGGTACATATATATCACAACCTTTATGTCTTTGCCTGAGCTGTTCTTTCCTCCTGAAATGTATTCTCTACAATAATCTTCCCTACTTGGCAAAATTTTATCTATCCACCAAAGCTTCCTTCTGCATTGCCCCAGCCACTTCTAGGGAAAAAGAGTCTCTCTCAACACCTACAGCATTTAACTGCCCTTCAACTCAGTGCTTGCCAATGCTGACTCTGGGTTTAACAACTTGTGCCTTACTCTAATGTGAGCATCTTGGTAAAGACCAGTTCCCATTATCTTCATATTTGTGCCTTTCTTTCCCTGTCTAGTATCCAGCCCGGGAAGTCAATATGTCTTAAATACATTATCCATGAGTGAGTGGAGTACATAAGTGAGGTGAATAAATGAATTCCTCTTCCAACACATTAGCCCCTGTGTCTGGGAATGCTGGTTACCTGTCCAACATCCAGTCTCCCTTTCTTCTTCATCAATAGAATCACAATTTTATTTGGCTGGCAATTTTTCTAGTGAAAACATAATATCTTCCAGTAGGTGTGGCCAATGATATGTAAAAACAACTTATTGGGTGGGACTTCCAGGACAGCTCCTTAAAAGTTGCTTATTTATCTGGATAATATACCATTTACCCCTTGCTCCCTTTTCTTGCCTGCAATCTGATGTGATAACTGGAGCTTTAACAACATCTTTGGACCTGGAAGCAATCCTGAGGATTGAAGTCAGCCATGAAATAGATGGAATACAAATACTGAGGGCTTCCCTGGCAGCATGGTGGTAAAGAAGCCATCTGCTAATGCAAGAGACACAAGAGATGCAGGTTCGATCCCTGGGTCAGGAAGATCCCCTGGAGGAGGAAATGAAAACCCACTCCAGTATTCTTGACTGGGAAATCCCATGGACAGAGAAGCCTGGTGGGTTGCAAAGAGTCGGACACGACTGGGCATGCATGCACACACAAATATGGGAGCTTGGTTTTTGAGAACCATGGATCACTATGTCATCCTTGGACAACCTACCTCAGAAATCCCTAACTATTGCAAACAGTTGTTATTTTCTCTTACATGCATCCAAACCAAATTTATTAAGCAAGCTCTTTTAGTATCCTCTTTTTCCAACTTTGCTGTTTATTCTTCGCTATTTTCTACATGAAACAAAACTCTTCTGTGTTCTGATGCCATCATTCATGGACTAGTTTCATTTATTCACTCATCCATTCACTCGACAAGTATGTACTTAGCAGCATAGGATTTGCACCAGGCACTGAATTTCATATAAGGACACAGAAGTGAGCACATGAGCTCCTGCCTCTGTCTCCAGTAGCTCAGGTGTCAGTAAAAGAAAGAGCTTTCTAAGAGAGAGAGCAGGCTCAAGCCAGGAGGAACCACTGAAACTTTTAACAATTGGAAAAAGACACAAGAACAAGGAGGGGACCGTCAAGCCATGGAGACTTTGGAGACTATAGAAAGGATGTGGGCTTATCCTGGAGCATCAGGAAGCCACGGACAGGTTTTAAGTTGTAAACTATACTAAGCTATTAAAGGCTAGAACTGACTTTTTAGTGATATTTGTTCTCCACAGGTCCATACTTGAAATCACCAAAGGAATAAATCTTTAATGATGAAATTTCCAGTAAGACAAGAGTACCCCCCCAAAACACACCAAGGGAAATGCCACCCTTGTGGAAGGAGGGAGATAAGAAGACAGAGCAGAACACTCCTGGAATCGCCCCTCCTCGGTTATACAAAAACCACCACTACATATAGAGCAACTATATCTGGGAGACCTAAGACTAGCATAGCTGAAGTCTAGCATAAAAGATTGTCTATCACTAACAGCATAAAGAAGAAACCATGCTGAGACAAGTAGGAGAGGTAAAGATGTGGTCTGGCCAAAACCCAGCCCTGGCATGGCAACCCATAAGCAGGAGAGAGATAACACAGCCTCAGCGGTCCTCCCTGAGGAGCAAGGGGTCCAACGCCACACATGACATCCCAGCCTGGGGAACTTGCATTGGGAAGACAAGCCTCATTATTTCTGACTTTGACTGGGAGAGCTGGAAGTCATAGGATACCAAGACCCTGCTATTAAGAGGCCATGTGTTAGTCGCTCAGTCGTGTCTGACTCTTTGTGATCCCATAGATTATAGCCCACCAAGCCCCTCTGTCCATGGGATTTTCCAGGCAATAATACTGGAGTGGGTAGCCATTTCTTTCTCCAGCGTATCTTCCCAACCCAGTGATCGAACCTGGGTCTCCCACATTGCAAGTAGATTCTTTACTTACTTGTTTTGAGTCCCAGCCCAGAAGCAACAGTTTGAAAATCACTGGGTCATACATGAAAAAGATTCATTGAGTGATTTTAGAGCATGTGCTGGAAGGGCAGAGATCTGTTGAAACTTTCTTCAGGTACAGAATGTGCTGGTGGGTGCCATTTTTTTCTTGCCTTTTACCTAGTTCGCCTAGCACTGGTGGGGGCCATTTCTGACTTTCCCTGTCTCTCTTATTAGTATCACTTGCCCTACCCCAACATTTACCTGAAAACTCACCCCAGCTGGTGCTTCACCAAAGTGGACTCTGCCATGCCACACTCAGCAGGTAGCTTTGGCCAGCACCAAAGTCCCTCCAAAGTGGATCCCACCCCAGGGGCTGGCCCTACACACCAGAGCACCAAAGCTGGGCTTTATAGCCTGTTGTGCCAGGGGCCCATCCCACACAATAGTGCACCTGCAGCAATCGTGACCCAGTTACCCCCCCCCCAATGGTGGGGGGCGCACACGGCCTACACAATGGACTGCTTGAGCACTGGCTGTGCTGATCATGGGACTGCACTTTTGGGTCCCACAGAACACTTTCTACATAAAACCACTCCTTCAAGACCAGGAGAAATAACTAATATACCTAATGCACAGAAAAAAAAAAAAAACAAAAACAGAGAATTAGGCAAAATGAGGAGCCAAAATATATGTTCCAAACAAAAAAGTAAGAGAAAATCTCAGAAAAATAATGAAATAAAGTGGAGCTAAGCAACCTCCTAGATAAAGAGTTGAAAATAATAGTCATAAAGATGCTTACCAAACTCGGGAGGAGGATGGAGATACACAGAACTACAAGGAGAGATAGGAAATATAAGAAAGAACCAATCAGAGCTAACAACAGAATAGAAGATACAGAAGAATGGATCAGTTATCTGGAAGATAGGGTAGTGGAAATCACCTAATCAGAACAGCAAAGAGAATTTTTAAAAATGAGGATAGTTTAAGGGACATCAAGTGTGCTAACATTTACATTATAGGGATCCCACAAGAAGAAGAAGAAGAGAGAGAGAAAGGGACAGAAAACCTATTTGAAGAAATAATGGTTAAAAGTTTCCTTAACCTGAAGAAGGAAGCAGATGTCTAAGCTCAAGAAGCAGAGTCTCAAATAAGATGATCCCAAAAAGAACTATATCAAGACATATTTCAATTAAAATGTCAAAACTTAAAGAGCATATTAAAAGCAGCAAGAGAAAAAACAACCAGTTACATATAAGGAAACCTTCATAAGACTACTAGCTGACTTTTCAGTAGAAACTTTGTAAGTCACAGGGGAGTTGCATGACATATTCCAAGTGCTGAGAAGAAAAAAAAACAAAACTTAAAACCAAGAATACACTATCTGGCAAGGTTAATATTGAGATTGAAGGAGAGATAAAGTGTTTCCCAAGCAAGAAAAAAGGCCAAAATTTTATTCCTTTTGTATGAAATATCCAGAAAAGGCAAATCTATGGAGACAGTAGATCAGTGATTGACATGAGCAAGGGAGATTTGAAGGGAAATGAGAAGTAACTGCTTTCAGCCATATGGGGCTTCTCTTTGGGAATGATTAAAAAAAAGTATAAAATCTAAATCTAAAATCAGTTTTAAAATTGATAGTGGTGATATTTGCACAACTTTGTGAATATACTAAATACCACTGAATTGTAAACTTTAAGTGGATGAATTGTGTGACATGTAAATTATATTGATAATGCTGCTAAAGAAGTGAAATGGAGAAGAAAAAAAAGAGAGAGGTTCCCAGACAGGCAAAAGTTAAAAGAATTCATCACTACTAAATGGACCTTATAAGAAATATTCATGGGATTTCTTTAAACAAACAAACAAACAAAAGACCATAGCTAAAGAGATAAAAATTTGAAAAAAAAAGTATCTCTATCTACAATAATTAGTTAAGGGATACACAAAATCAAAGCATGATGAGGGAGTAAAATTGTAATGCTTTTGGTATGAGCTCAAAATGAAATGACTGTCAATTTAAAATAGACTGGGCTATGGTTATCCTTATTTTACTGATAAAGAAACTGAGGTTCAGAGAGGGTAGGCGTTTGTCCAAGGTCACACAACTGGGAAAGTGGTGACAAGGAGCTAAACTATGAGGCATGCCTCTCTAAAGGCCATCCTTTCTAGGACACGTCCCATATCACTTGGGGCCTTTTCAGCCTTGGGCACGGGGAAGCCATCAGCAGGAGTCTGCTGGTGTATTAGTTCCCTGTGGTTGCTGTAACAAACTTCCACAGACTTGCTTGCTTAAAACAGTAGAAACTTATTCTCTCACAGTTCTGGATGACCAAGCCCACAGTCAGCCTTCCTGGACCAAAGTCAAGGTGTCAACAGGGCCATGGTCCTTCCAGAGGCCTTGGGGAGTATCTGTTCCTGCATCTCCTGGCTTCTGGTGGTTGCCAACATTCCTTGGCTTGTGGCCTCATCACACCTACCTCTGCCTTCTCTTGTGCTTGTCTCTTAGAAGGATATTTGTGATTTCATTCAGGGACCATTTGAATATTCCAGATTAAGATCCTTAATTATATCTACTAAGACCCTTTTCCAAATGAGGTAACATTTACTGCTTTTAGGAATTAGAACCTGATGCTTTTGGGGGCTATTATCCAGCCTGCCTCATATGGTTCTGTGCCCCATTGTATATGGGGTGCCCTGGTTCACAATTCATGTAAGCACCCAGAATCCATAATGAGGGGCCCTCTGTCCCCCAGCCTCCCTCTGGGTCAACCAGAGCCTAACTGAACTGAAGACTGGGTATGCATTTAAACCCAACATGACATAATGTTTATCTGAAGGTAATTCTGCCTCTAAATTATTTGCAAATGTTCCTCACATTTCTCCCCCCTCCCTCTTTTTAGGATTCAGAGCCAATTTGTAATAAGCAAGAGCAGTCTGACCCAGATTAAAAGATACAATTAGTCTGTCTGCATGGTAAACCTAAAAAAGTACTACTTACAACAAGTTATTGTTTTTTTGACAAAGGGAGATGTCCTGGCAGAACAATAAAGCCCCCAGCCCTGATAAGAGCCTTGTAATTTACTCAAAACACTATGGTGCAGAGGCATAGCACAGTCCCTCAGAACCTGTAAGGTTGCAGCATGTCCTGCTCTTGCAGGCATCAGAAGTGACCCCAGGAGAGCAGGTGGACCCCATCACTGCACAGAAGAGGAGACTGCCAGGTCAGGGCTGGGGAAACCCCTGATCCACCTTCCCCTTGGAACTGCTAAAGATTGCTGCCCTGGAAACGCATGCCCAGTGGGGCTGCCAAGTATGTGGGGGCTGTCCTGAACTGTAGACAAAAGTCCCACTGACTCAGGCGACCAGCTGTCCTGAACTGACAGTGGGAGGGGGCGATTTTGGAACGTGAGTGCCAGCAAATGAGTTCTTGAGTCATGTCTGTCTCATAAGCTTTGGGCTGCAAATCTTGGCTATCATTTTGGGGAAACTGGCACACTAGATGGGGCTGGATATCAGCCTCCTCCTTGGCCCCACCTCCTTTTTATAAAGACCTGGCTTCAGCCTCAGCCATAGTGTGGAGCTAGGAAGCCACCCCCATAGCACTATATATTCTGAGGCCACACCCTGGGGATCACTCCATGTAAGTCCCATGCCATAGTGCACGCAGGAACTGTTGTGATGCTCTTTTTTTGGTAATTCTTTTTCATTAATGTTTATCTAATTAATGTGGCTGTGCCAGGTCTGAGTTGCAGCATGTACAATTTAGTACCCTGACCAGGGATTGAACCCGGGCTTCCTGCATTGGGAGGACAGCGTTTTAGCCACTGGACCACTAGGGAAGTCCCATGAGGTTCTTTTTATAGATGAGGAAACTGGGGTGTGATGCACTAAATTGTGTCCCTCCTCAAATTCTTATGTTGAAGTCCTAGCTCCCAGGACCCCAGAATGTGACCTCATTTAGAAATAGAGTGTTTATAAAAGTAATCAAATTAAAGTGAAGTCATTAGGGTGGGCTCCAACCTAGTAAGACTGATATAAAAATGGGGAATTTGGAGACAGATATGCACATGAAGAGAATAAACATTCTGTGAAAATTGAATGGAGAGATGGAGGTAAATCTTCTACAAGTCCAGGAACATCAAAGATGGCCAGCAACCCATCAGAAGCTAGGGGAGAGGCATGGAACATGTTCACCCTCAGCCCTCAGAAAGAACCTTGTCCTTGGACTTCTGGTCTCTAGAACTTTGAAGCAATAAATTCCTGCTTTCCAATCCACCCAGTTTGTGGAATTTTGTTATGTCAGCCCTAGCAAACCAAAGCATGGAGCTTAGAGAGGTAACTTTGAGAAGCAGACACGACTAATTGTCTGACCTACAGTTATTCCCAAAACTTTCGCTTTAAAAAAATTATTTATTTATTTTATTTTTGGCTGCACTGTGTCTTCGTTGCTGTGTGAGCTTATTTTTCTAGTTATGATGAGTGGGGGCTACTCTCTAGTTGCAGTGCATGGGTTTCCCATTGTGTGGCTTCTCTTGTTGCAGAGCACAGGCTCTAGGGTGGGCAAGTTTCAGTACTTGCAGCTCTGGGCCTTAGCTGCCTCACAGCATGTGGTGATGGTGGTGGTTTAGATGCAAAGTCATGTCTGACTCTTTGTGTCCCCACAGGTTATAGCCCACCAAGCTCCTCTGTCCATGGGATTCTCCAAGCAAGAATACTGGAGTGGGTTGCCATTTCCTTCTCCAGGGGATCTTCTCAGACCGGGGATCAAACCCAGGTCTCCTGCATTGGCAGGCAGATTCTTTACCACTGAGCCATCAGGGAAGGGCCCCCAGCACTTTTTTATTTGTTGCTTCCATCATGATGACCAGAGAAGCAAACATACCTGTTTTGTCAGACTCTCTTAAGTTTGGAGTATCCACTACCTTTGGTCTGACCAATGAACCTAAGTTTGGGGGATGTTTTGGGGAAAGGTTTTCTCTTTTAATAAAGGAGACAGATCAGACTTATCCCATCCCTCCCTTCATCACTGCATCTGCTCACCGGTGTGCTGCCCAGCATTGCAATGGCCAGCTTGCAAAATGAAGAAGAGGCCCAAAGAGGCCCGAAGATTCTCTGGGTTCCTGGGTCTTCCATGGTTGAACCACAAAAGCTGGATTTCTTGTTATGAAGGAAAATTGCACCTTGGTTTCACCATAATCACATTTCAGGCAGCTTCCTGCCTAGCTGATTCCCAGTTGCTCCAACATTCCAGGTTATCCTGCTGGGGAGTTTCAGGGCTCTGGTTAGATCCAGTTCATCTGGCCACAGTGCCTATACTATGAAGCCTGGGACTGTGGACAGAGCCAGGCCATGTATCCGAGGGCTGAATGGCTTCTTCTCTGTCTCCCTGAGAGGCACCCAGGGAAGGCAGAGGCTGGGCATACAGCAGCTGCCCAGCACTACTATAAACAGAGAGGAGACAGAAGCCACAAGCACACAGTGCATGGAGCAGAGCAGAGCTGAGAGAGCTACAAGATGCCTCACAGAGCCCCATTCATCCTCATCCAACTTGGCTCTCAGGCCCAGGATGGAGCTGCACTGCCTTTTAACTCCTCAGGGGTGGGAGGAGGTGGCAGTCAGCGGCTGGGATGGGACTAGAGTTTTCTGGAAGGAGGGCCATATTCCAAGCAGGGCAGAGCGTCACAGGGAATGTCCATGCAGTGAAGCTAGACAAGATCTCCGCTGTAGATTTTCTAGCTTCTGCTTCCTCAAACCCTAGAACACCTCTGTTTGTGTTTCCTGTGTCTCTCTGTGGTGCCAAATGCAAAGTCTTCTATACAGGAGGTTCTCAGTCCATATAAAAATGAGGAGCTTGCCTGTTACAATTACTCTGAGCTCTGTTCTTCCTATAACAGAGGACAACGTTTTGGCTGGCTCATTCAGCTGTATCTTACCCAGAGACCGCAGTGATTGGTTCAAGAGCAGACATGTGACTGCAACTGAACCAATAGGAAGTCTTCCCTAGGATTTTAAAAATTAGTGCAGGGAAGGAAGTACTTCTCTGGTCATGAGGTATTAAGAAAGGGAGGCCCTGGCCTCTCGAGCCCGTGATGCCTGGAGTCTGAAGAAAGGCCCTGGACAGTGTGATGTGCTCTGGTCCAACCTGCCTACAAGTCATTCCCCAAACATGAATTGGGCTAGAATCACAGCAGGATCATAGTAGTAGTTACCATCTATCGAGCATTTAGGATGGGTCAGTCTGTCCTTAAGACACGCTCATTCTCAACTTGAATGTAGGCTATCTTTTCACTGACCTCTCAGGGGACCCTTCTTTGATCACACCTTGCGTTGAGTCATTGGTACACAATCATTTGCTGAGTAATCATTTGATTAGCGTGTGAGTGCTTATCATTTCTATATTAAGCAAGTATATGCTGAAACAACCTGGAGGAAACACCCTGACATTTTTAGGGGATTGTAACCATAAACATCTATTTCTTGCTCACATTTCACATTCATGATGAGGGGGCTGAGGACTCTGCTCCACATGACCTTCACTCTGGCTAATGAAGAGCCAGTTGTGGCAGAAGAGGAAGAAGGCATGACACGTTGACTTTTGAATCTTCTACCTGGGAGGGACTCATCCCCCATGCTCACATTTCATTGGCTAAAACAAGTCATATGGCCTGCCTGAGCTCGGCAGAAGAGGAAATGACACTGCCTCCAAGAGAGGGATACCAAAACCTTGTGAGCAGTGCATTGTCTACCAGCACTCCAGGATGGCCAGCCTGGCGCTGTGCACCAAGTGAACACTCAAGAATCGCTTGCACAGTTTCCTTCCTGCCATTTATCACACTTGTAGTAAATACTCAGGCATTGTCTGTTTAACGTCTGTTTCACCCACTGGATTAGAAATGGCCTTGGGGAGAGACTGCATCTGCTTAATTGTTGTAACCAAGGACTTAGTCAAGTACCTGATACATACGGTACAATGAAGTCTTGGTCATGAATAAATGAATGAGTGAGGAAACAAACCATGATATAATTCACACCTGCTTCCTTTATGTGCTATTCCAGCACTCATGTACACCAGGCCCTGACCTGGGATTGGGGATGACAAAGCAGACTGTAACCCACTGCCCTGCCCTTCTTCTATAGCTGGAGCAGAATCTCATCCAGGCTGGCCCCCATCTGAAAGACAGGAAGTTGGACTACATCCTATACATTTAACCTCAGAACGTTGGGGTCAAATGATAACTTATAAAGAAAGACAAGAGAGAAAGAAGGTGAAGTCGCTCAGTCATGTCTGACTCTTTGTGACCTCGTGGACTGTAGCCTACCAGGTTCGTCCATCCATGGGATTTTCCAGGCAAGAATTCTGGAGTGGGTTTCCATCTCCTTCTCCAGGAGACCTTCTGGACCCAGGGATTGAACCGAGGTCTCCTGCATTGTAGGCAGATGCTTTACCATCTGATCTACCAGGGAAGCCCCTATGATAACTTATATGAAACACCAAAAGAACATGTTGTACCATGTGAAATTGTCAATGAACTGTTTCTGACCATCAGAAATGGCAATGACATAAGGTTCAACCTAATACGAAATGGATGAGGCTACCTTTGTTTGAAGCTGGGACCCCACCTTTTTAGTGTTTCACCATGCTTACAACACCCTCCACACCCGCTGCACACTGATAGTACCCTGGTGTGAAATCTCTGGATGAAATGATGTCCATGTCCTAAAATTCAAAGTCTAATTCCAAACTCTCATGCAAGAGCAGGACTCTCAAGCACTGAAACACACAGACCAGGTACATCTGAGGCAAGTACCCCTCCCCCAATGCTGACCCTGGAACCTGCTGTATGTGGCAGTCCCAAAGCAGGGGCAGGAGGCTCCCAGGCCCCAAGGCTCTTGCCTTCATGCAGTGTCTTCTACATGGCCTGCACACTGTGGAATTGATTCCTAGGCTAACTGGATGAGAAATTGCAGCATGTTTCCTTGCATGACTCTTCCATGCATCTCTGTCAACACTGGTTTGCATTCTGGGATTGAATTAATTTGCTTCCTGTTTGCTTCTGGCTGCAAACTTCAGGCAGCTCAGTTTTCCTACCCTGTGTTTGCAACCTGGTCACTCCCTGCCCTCACTTTGCCATCCCCATCCCCAGCTAACCACATCTGAGAGCCAGGAGGATTAGCAGGCTCCGTGTGAAGTGATTCTGGTGCTTGTAGCCTGAATGCTCCTGCTACTGTTGAGCAGTGGGGGTGGGGAAAGTGAAGGCTCTGAGGACACATAAAAAAAGAAGGGGGAAAACTGTGGCTTCAGGAAACAGTTGAATGCTCCCCAGCTCTGAACACCCCATTTCTGACTGTTAGCAAGTAAGAATAATCACAGCAATGATTCTTATTGCAGTTAATATTTACTGACAATCAAGCTTCCATCACTGTGCTACTCCTGTCCATGCATTTCAGAATATCCTCTTTATTACCCTAGGACAGTGTGAGATATCATTATTATGCCCATTTCACAGATGGAGGAACCAGGACCCAAGGTGTGAAATAATGAGCCCAATGTCACCCATTAGGACTCAAGCATCAAAACCTCTGTCTGGCTCAAGAATGTATGTTCTTAGTAACTGTTGCATGTGGCCTTTCCAAATCTTTTTTTTAAATTGAAGCATAATTGCTTTGCAATGTTGTGTTGGTCTCTGCCATACATCAACATGAATCAGCCTTTGATACTTCAAGGTAGCTACTAAAAACAAACATGTCCCTAAGAGTAATCAGCACCATAGCTTGAAAATGGTGGGGATGAAGCATGGATTTCTAGAAACCAAAGCTGGGAGATACCTTGGGAAGGGGATCAGAGAGGCATTTGAGACATTTGCAATCCTCTAGGTGTACCCATGTGTGAAGTGAAAGTCGTTCAGTCCTGTCTGACTCTTTGTGACCCCTTGGACTATACAGTCCATGGAATTCTCTAGGCCAGAATACTGGAGTGGATAGCCTTTCCCTTCTCCATGGGATCTTCCAGACCCAGGAATTGAACCAAGGTCTCATGCATAGAAGGCGGATTCTTTACCAACTGAGCTATCAGGGAAGGCCCGTACCCACATGGAATGTTTTAAAGTGACTTAGGAAGATGTTTCCTTGGGGGCTTCCCCAAGTGCCTAGATGTTGGCTGACAAGGGAGCCAATTTTCTCATTGATATTCTTCGCTTTGATAGAATAAGTAATTTCAGCTGTAAGAATATTTATTTTTAACCCCCATGGGCTCTCTACAAATGATTTTCATGTTGAGTATGAAAAAGTGGAACCTCTAATCATTTTTATTTTTCCAGAATTGGCCTGCAAAACATCTGGCTAATATTTTTTAAAGTTGAACATATGCATATTCTATGACCCAACAATTTCACTCCTGGGTAAATTTTGGATAGAAATGACCACATATGTTCATCAAAGATGAATGCTCAGTGCAGTACTTATAATCCAAAATTGGAGACAATTAAAGGGCCAGTGCTGATAAGTCGAATTATGATCTAATCACACAGTGACCTGTACATGGCAATGAAAAGGAAAAAACTTCAACTTCACCCAAGGACATGGAAGAATCATTAGGTTCACTGGGCAGAAGTCAGACATAGAAAAGTACCTCCTATATGATTTGGTACTTCAAAAGTTCAAAAACAGGTGAAATTAACATCTGGTGTTATGGGAAGTGTTGGTGAGACAGGGTCAAGAGGACTTCTAGGGTGCTGGAGTCACTGTATGTATTATACTTCAAGAAAAAAACTTGCCTGAAGAAAGGTTGTTGCCTTCAGCTGAATTTGAACCTTATATTTCTGGACAGCTCACCAGAGATATAGTTGGGTGGGACTCAGGCAAGTTTAATTACAAGCAGAGCTCTTATATCGGTACTGAATCCCTTATCTGCCAGCTTGTGTGTGTGCTCAGTCGCTTCAGTCGTGTCTGACTCTTTGCAACCCTGTGGACTGTAGCCCACAGGCTCCTCTGTCCATGGCATTCTCCAAGCAAGAATACTGGAATGGGTTGCCACACCCTTCTTTGTGGATCTTCCCAACCCAGGGATCGAACTCATGTCTTCTGCTTTGCACATGAGTTATTTACCCACTGAGCCACCTGGGAAACCCTATCTGCTAACTTAGTGTTGTCAAATTGAGGGGTGCCACTAATCCAGAAAGGGAGTTCCCTGGTGGTGCAGTGGTTGGGACTCTGTACTCTCACTGCCACGGGCCTTGAAAGCCCGGGTTCAAACCCTGGTCAGGGAATTAAAATCCCACAAGCCTGAGACTTGGCCTTGTAAACATTCTTGCCAAAATGGCAGAAAATGAAGAGGAACTAAAGAGCCTCTTGATGGGGGTGGAGGAGAGTGAAAGATCCGGCTTAAGACTAAATATTAAAAAAACTAAGATCGTGGCATCTGGCTCCATTACTGCATGGCAAATAGAAGGGAAATAGAAGGGGAGAAGGTGGAAGTAGTGGCAGATTTCTTCTTCTTGGGCTACATAATCACTGCAGATGATGATTGCAGCCATGAAATCAGAAGATGATTTTTCTTGGCAGGAAGGTGATGACAAACCTAGATAGTATGTTAAAAAGCAGAGACATTACTCTGCTGACAAGGGTCTATATAGTCAAAGCTATGGTCTTCCCAGTGGTCATGTATGGTTGTGAGAGCTGGACTGCAATGAAGGCATAGGGCCGAAGAATTCATGCCTTCAAACTGTGGTGCTGGACAAGACTCCTGAAAGTCTCTTTGGACAGCAAGGAGATCAAACTAGTCCATCTTAGGGGAGATCAACCCTGAATATTCCCTGAAAGGACTGAGGCTGAAGCTGAAGCTCTGGTATTTTGGTCATCTGATGGGAACAGATGACTCATTGGAAAAGTCCCTGATGCTAGGAAAGATTGAGGGCAGAAGGAGAGGAGGGCATCAGAGGATGAGATGGCTGGATGGCATCACCGACGCAATGGACATAGACTTGGGCAAACTCAGAGCTGGTGAGGGCAGAGAGGCCTGGAGTGCTACAATACACGGGGTCACAAAGAGTCGGATATGACTGAATGACTGAACAACGACTACCAATCCGGAAGCAGAAAGTGTGTTGAAAAATTAATTTAGTGAGTCTTGACCAGCACTTTACAAGGCAAATTATAATATCATATGACATGATATAACAGCAGTATCAGACTATGAAACATGTAGTAAGAATAGATTATGTGATGACATGAAACTATTTTTATACATATGTGTGTGCTGGATTGACAGGTAAAAAAATGTTTTTATTTTCCTATGAGTATAGGTTCAAAAGTTGAAAGCTTGCAAATTTCTCCCAAGGGCAGCAGGTGATGGGTTTTCCTTGGGGAGTCATATCACATGGGGTTTTACTTCCTGGAGCCCAGCAGTAGGATGCCAAGGGCCCTGTCATCTGGTTTTCCTCTTACCTCTCTGGGGAACCCAGGTCAGCGAGGTGCTCATCCCTGAGAAGATTAGAGAGATGTGACCCGCATCCTAAGCCATCCTGGGAAGGTGCTTTGCTCCTCTCTGTGGTGTTCTGGCTCTTGATAATGCCCACAGCCCACTCTGAGGTCACAGATTTGTGCCAAAGTTCTGAAGCCCTCTGGAGGCTCCTGACTGTAGGAGTCCAGGCATGATCCCAAAGGACACCCTGTGGGACTGGCCCTCAAGTTCTCTATTCCCTTGGCTGTGGATGCTGTTGAATCCCAAAGGCAGGCTTCTGTCCCCACACGGCCAACTGCTGCCCAGGTCTGGAGTGTATTTCTTCTACTGATAGCCCCTTAAGAAGATGGGGCCATGCAGCCACCCTGGAGAATGTAGCTGTGCCTCAGATGGTTCTGCTTGGACTTTGGGCTAGTGGCATGCACCATCATTTTCTCCCACATGCAGGGAGCAGATGCTCTTATTTATTTACTTTTGGCTGCACTGCTTCTTCATCGCTGCCTGCAGGCTTTCTCTAGTTGCGATGATCAAGAGCTACCCTCTAGTTGTGATGCACGGACTTACTGTGGTGGCTTCTCTTGTTGAGGAGCACCGGCTCCAGGCTTGGGGGCTTCAGTGGTTGTGACTCTCAGGTTTAGTAATTGTGACTCATGGGCTCTAGAGCGCAGACCTCATAGTTGCGGCAGATGAGCTTGGCTGCCCCGCTGCATGTGGAATCTTCTCAGAACAGGGACTGAATCTCTGTTCCCTGCATTGGCAGCTGGATTCTTTTTTTTTTTTTTTTTTAATTTGGCATTGCCAAATTTTAATTCCTTGACCAGGGATAGAACCTGTGTCCCCTGCATTGGCAGGAGAATTCTTAACCACTGGACCACCAGGGAAGTCCTAGTAGATGCTCTTGATGCCTGTGATGATGGCGCTGAACTGCCCACAGAGTGCACTCTCTCCTCAGCTGCCTGGGTACTTTTTCTCTACAGCTGAAGTCATCTGTGGTAGCACAGAACTTGTTCTGCTCTGCAAGCAGGGGCAAACCAGAAGTATGGGGCAGTTAACTGGGGGACAACTCCCAACCAATAGGGGATCATTGCCAGTGGATAAATATCCCAGTTTCCTGTTCTCTGGAGGGACAGATTTGAGGTGGGTTCTACATAGCCTTTCAGAAGCTCCCAGTAGAATTACCCCCAGTTGTCCATAGTGGTAACATGCTCATTGATATGCCTTTAATTATTACTATATTTCTTCTCTTCTCTGTCTTTCCCTCTTCTCCTTTCCTGTGCTTCTTGGGACCATCAGGTCTTATCTCCTCCACAAAGTCCTTTGATGGTTGGCCATCATCTCAGTGCTAATAACTGACTCTAAACTGGCACTTACATCTTTAAAGTCTATGCATGTCCAGGGCTATAATTGTCCAGACAATTTCTGCATTGTCTGACCTGGAAAAACTGTAACAGTGGAAGCAACTACATACAGAGAAGGAGAAGAATGGTGCATTTTTGTCTCAGAGGTTAAAGCATCTGCCTGCAGTGCAGGAGACCCGGGTTCGATCCCTGAGTCAGGAAGATCCCCTGGAGAAGGAAATGGTGATCCACTCCAGTATTCTTGCCTGGAGAATCCCATGGAGGGAGGAGCCTGGTGGGCTACAGTCCATGGGGTCGCAAAGAGTCAGACACGACTGAGCGACTTCACTTCACTTTCACTTTCACTCTGTGTCGGGGCTTCCCTTGTGGCTCAGCTGGTAAAGAATCCGCCTGCAATGCGGGAGGCCTGGGTTCCATCCCTGGGTTGGGAACATCCCCTGGAGAAGGGAAAGGCTACCCACACCAGTATTCTGACCTGGAGAATTCCATGGACGGTATAGTCCATGGTGTCACAAAGAGTCGGACACGACTGAGTGACTTTCACTTTCACTCTGTGTCAAGGTCACTGTTAAGGTTTTCTGTTAATCCTCATGGTGACCCAGTGTGGTGGGCATTGGCAGAATCCCCATCTTGCATATGAGAAGGTGAGGTTTAGAGAGGTGATGCAACCTTCTTAAGGTCACTTAAGTTAAGCCAGAATCTGAACACAGATCCAACTAGGATCAAGGGCCCTGGAAATCTCTGCTGCTGCAGGACTTTGCTGTCAAGGGCTGATGACAACACGTGGAGCTGCTACAAATATTTTGTGACAGCAATGGGTAGAAAAGCTTCATACTATAACATAAGAAAACAGTTTCCTTTAATCCTGGTTGAAAACTTGTCAATAGCTCAGTAAGGTTTCTGATATTTGCCCCCAAAACTATGTTGAAATAGTATGAGACAACAGATAAAAGATATGCCGTGTATTAAAAAAAAAAAAATCTGAGATTGCCATGCCTCTGCCCAGAGCCTTCAATAGCTTCTCACGGCATGCACTCATTTCCCACTGCTGCTATGACAAATGACCCCAACATTAGTTTGTTGTTATTGTCGTCACTCAGTCGTGTCTGACTCTCTACAACCCCATGGACTGCAGCACACCAGGCTTCCCTGGTCTTCACTAACTCCTGGAGCTTGCTCAAACTCATGTCCATTGGGTCAGTGATGCCATCCAACCATCTCGTCCTCTGTCACCCCCTTCTCCTCCTGCCATCAATCTTTCCCAGCATCAGGGTTTTTTGTGTTTTTTTTTTCCAATAAATCAGCTCTTCACATCAGATGGCCAAAGTATTGGAGCTTCAGCTTCAGTGTCAGTCCTTCCAATAGATATTCAGGATTGATTCCCTTTAGGATTGATTGATTTGGTCTCCTTGTTGTCAAAGGGACTCTCAGGAGTCTTCTCCAGCAGCATAATTCAAAAGCATCAGCCATCTTTGGCCCTCAGCCTTCTTTATAGTCCAATTCTCACATCCGTACATGCCTGCTGGAAAAACCATAGCTTTGACTAGATGGACCTTTGTTAGCTTAAAACAACACAAATGTATTTAGTTTACAGCTCCAGAGTCAGAAGTCAGAAATGATCTTACTGGGCTAGAATGAAGGTGTTGGTGGGGCTGCTTTTCTTCCTGAAGGCTCTAGAGGAGAATTCAGCTTCCTTATCTTTTCTGGCTTATAGAGGCGACCTGAACTCTTTGGCTCATGACCCCTTTCCTTCACCATCAAAGCCAGTAAAGTTTTATCTCCCCGCTGACTTCTTCCATGAACACATTTCTTTGGGATCACAATTGGGGAAAGTCTTCTGCATTTCAGAACTTGTGATTAGATTGGGTTCACCTGGATAAATAAGACTCATCTTCCCATATCCAGTTCTGCACCATTAATCCTTCCTGCAAAGTCCCTTCTGCCATGTCAGGGGACATACCCACAGGTTCTGAAGATTAAAGCATGGACCCTTTATGGTCATTATTAATGACCATAATAATGGTCTTATCTTATCTGCCTATCACAAATAAAACCTCCCCAAAGCTTGAGCCTCCCTGTCCCTAACCTAGCTGTACCATCTCTGCAGGACTTGCTGCGCTGTACAGAACCCACCAGCTTCATTGGGTCCCTGGGGCAGGTTCACAGACACCGTCCCTCTGCCTGCCACCTGCATTTCTCTCCTTCTCACCACCCTACACCAGCATAGTTTTAACTCACCCTTACAGTTCAGCTCACATGTCCTTTCCCCAGAGATGGCCTTCCTTCACTACAGCCCTCTGGCCAGGTTGGGCTCCTTATAAAATCTTATCCATCATAATATTAACCACAACTTGTAGTTATTTTTCATGTGATTATTAAATGAATAGATGGGGTAGCAAGTATGGTGATTCTGTGATTATTCATGTGATTATTCAGTGTGATCATTCAATGTGGTTATTCATGTGATTATTCAATAAATAGATGGAGCAGCAGAGTATAGTGATTCTGGAGCCTGGATTGAGGTCCTGTGTCCACCAATAATTAGTCATGTGATGTTAGACGAGTGCTTTGATGCCTCATTGCCTTGATTTCCTCATCTGTAAAATGTATTTATCATATTTTATTTTTATAACATTAAGAGTTTCTATGTGAAATGGTCTTAGACCAAGACCTGTCAAATAAGGATGGATGCATATATCTATCCATATAGATATATACAGATATGCATATATCTACTTAATTTATAATTTATTTGTATATAAATGGTTATCCATTTTATGTATTTATCATTAGAGGATTTTTAAAAAATCCTGTCTCTAGTGCCTAGAGTATGGAGAGCTCTGCTCTCTGTGGTAGTTTTCTGACATCTCCTTAGTCAATATTATGCAAGCAAAGTATACACAATGATGGTAGAAATAACATAGGTCATTTGTGAGGTTTAAAGTTCTATTTTAATAAAATTCAGGCCAGTGACATCATCACTGAACACATTTGCTTGATAAACAAAATCTAATTGCTAAGAAAAGTAGACCATATAAGCTACCTTGGCTGATGTGAGCAAATCCTAATAGGTGTAAGAATGTTGTCACAAAGCCTACCAATTTTTGTTTGAACATGGACTTGGGAGAGGAAATTAGCACAGATAAAAGGATACATTGAAACTCAGCTACTCTGAGAGAGCCAGAGTCATCAAAACAGCTCACCAGTGCATAAATCATGCTACTCAGTAAAGCTAATGAAACAGTGGACCTTACTGACATAGTCATTGCCCTCAGAAGCATCACAGAAACCCATCCAGATGAAGCAAACAAGAAGGCTGCTCTCGCAGAAGAGGTGAAAGTTAGAGTAGAAACCGAGGGCCAGCAAAGTCCAAGTAGTTATCATCTTGGCAAGAGGGATGCTGTCCTCTTCACAGAGCACACATCTAGGGGTTGAGGGGCCAGGGATGCACTTGTGTAAGAAGAAGTGCTTTGATTTCCCTTGCCTTTCATCCATTGCCCACTTGGGAGATAGCATCCCAATTTTTCGTGGGGTGCCAACTCTCTACTACTCATAGTTATTACCGGGAGAAATTGATTTCATCCCCTGGCTAAAGGAATTAGCCCTTGATGTCAGACTGTGCGGTGAAAACATTACATCTTCTTGACCATGAGTAATCAATTGGTCTATAAATGGGCATGTGACATAGTTGGAGTCAATGAGACTCTTTCTCTTGGAATTTCATGGAAACTAATGAGAAAGAGACACTGTCTTTCCAGAAAGATTGACATCATTAATGTGTCTCGAAGATATCAGTGGCCATCTTTGCCATCTCTTGGAAAACTTGGCTAGAAAACAAAACCAATAAGGAGGAAAAAACAGCCAAGAGATCTGCAGTGTTGAAGCTATGATATTCTTTGGATTTCCCAGGAACACATGCCAATCACTACTTCTCAGAGAAGTGCAGCCTAAGAAGTGCTGACTCACACAGGAAGCCCTGGAATGCAGGTGACCTCTAGGAGCTCCAAGCGCAGGTGCTCTCCCATACTTTGGACTGGAAAATGGAGCTCAGACCCAGGAATTCCTTGGTCTTGGCCTCCCAGATGTCTCTGTGACCACTTGTTTTACTGAATTCATGTCCCAGGCAGTTTTGAACCTCTGTGCCTCCTTCAAGCTGGTCCCTCTGCCGGGACAGTCTTTGTTCCCCTCCTCCACTTAGCCAATTGCTCATCAGTATCCAAGCCCAATGGATGCTCTTCTGTTTGAAGTCTTCCCTTCCCTCTGCCAATGAATTGATCACCCTTTTCTTCTTGTCACCTGAGAACTCTCACAGTCCTCCCTGGGCAACCCCACAAATTAACTGACCCCCATCTGTCTCCCCTACTGGACCATGAGCTCTTCTAGAGCAGATACCACGAATGGTTCATTTCTGATTCCCCAGAGCTTGCACATGTAGCACTTTGTTATGAGGGAAAAAGAATTGCTTGAAATGTAGGAAGCTGTATAAGAGAAAAGGAATTCATAGATCTTACTAGCAGTAAGGTATGAGGTAGAAAATGGCAACGCACTCCAGTATTCTTGCCCGGAGAATCCCGTGAACAGGGAACCCTGGTGAGCTACAGTCCATAGGTTGCAAGAGTCAGTCATGACTTAGAGACTAAATTACCACTGTGAAGTAGAAGAAGGATAGCATTATTTTTGAAAGTTTATCTCCTCAAAGGAACTTTTTCCTGTTGAAAATAATTTTTATTTCATCCAAGGCAAAGCTACATAAAATTCAACAATGCAAAATGTGTTGTCAAGGCAAGACAGTCTGATCACATCCACTAAAGCTGTCTACATAGAACATACCATGAATTGCGGTCAAAGGGACATGTATTGGTTTGGCTTCCTGTTGAGTCCAGTGTATCAAGCTTACATAAATGGGCCAAACTGTGATCGACAAGAAATTCTTCACTGTAAAAACTGAGAACCATGATTGTTAAAATCCACCATGTAGCCCAGGGAGCTCAGTTCAGTACTTCGGGGTGACCTAGATGGGTGGGGTGGGGTGGGAGGGAGGCCAAGAGGGAGGGGACGTATGTATGTATACATATAGCTGATTCGCATTGTTGCACAGCAGAAACTAACAACATTGTAAAGCAACTATACCCCAATTTTAAAAAAGTCCAAACCTGAAATTAAAAAGAATAAAAAGAGCAATACTCAAACACCTTCACATCTTTGGGAGTCCCTTCGTTAGATTTTAGGAAGAAATTAAACAGGATGAAAGGCTGATGTTTAATTTGTTGTCTGCTGTCCATTAGAAAAAGCCCAGAGTAATATCAAAACCTACAGTTCAAAAACAACTGCCCACAGGGACCAGGAAGCCGACATGAAAGAACAAGGCAGGGTCTGGTACAGACCAGAAGGAACCTGGGACAACAGATCCATCTGAAAGGGGCAGCTGCTCCCAGTTCCTGTTTGGGCTGCCAAGTGTGGACACCAGAATTTCTGATTTTCCCAAGAAATGGGAATTCCAAATTTTTTTTTAATCTTTATTTAAAATACCATGAATTTAAAGTTCTGGTTAAAGAAATAAAAAAGCAAAAACCTAGCCCACTGAACTGGCATCCATGCCATTTACAAGAGGGAAGATGGCTGTAAAGTTTCTTGGGTTTGGTTTTTCCCATAAGCAGACCCTGAGACAGGATTTGAGTGCAAAGAATTTATCTGGACAGTGATCTCAGGAGTTGCAGGCAAGGCTGCGAGGAGTAAGATGGGGATGGGAAGGCAGCCACTAGAGCTGCTAAGAAGAGGGTATGCTTAAAAAAAAAAAAAAGAAGGTATGTTTATGAAGGTGAGGCTCATCTTTCTGGGGATCTCAGGGATGGGGACCTCCAAGAAACCCATAGGTCATGTGTTGGGATCTTTTCATTTGAGGGGTAAGGAAGCTGGGGCATTTCTCTGCCTGCTCCCCTCCTTCCACAGTCAAGAGCTGCTCCCAGATTGTTCTCCTGGTGGCACTTTTGTGCACCCTCCTTCTGTCTGCAAGCACCCTGGGGCTTAGTCCCAGGTGCTGGGGTGGACCAGAGCCGTGGGTGCTGAGCTACCCTGAGTGAAGCTCTAATAACGTTCTTATATCATAGACTGAGCAGAAGCTTGATGGACCAGGACTGATGCCAAAATACTGCATTTCTCTCCCACCCCCACCCTCACCCCTCACCCTAAGGCACTTGGAGAAGGACAATCACCTTGAGGTCCCTTAAAAGAAGTCTTTTCTTATGTAGTGTTTATGGCTGGTGATGCACACTGGTCATGATTAGGGACATCCTAGGGAGACATTGCTCCTATGACATTTTGAATTGAAATTCTACCTCCAAACAGCAAGATTTCCTAAGGCATCAGTGAAGTTAGAGGCTTCACTCTGGCACCAGTTTGCTGTGTGATGTCAGGCAAGTTGCTCTCTGTCTCTGAGCCTCAAGGCTCCTCTTTTATGGGATTTCCCAGGTAAGAAGCCTGGAGTGAGTTGCCATTTCCTTCCCCAGGGGACCTTCCCCACCCAGGGATGGAACTCACAACTCCTCTATTGTAGTCGGATTCTTTACCTCTGAGCCACCAGGGAAGATCCAATCTTTCTGTGAAAGCGAAAGTGGTTCAGTTGTGTCCAACTCTTTGCAACCCCACGGACTATATAGTCTGTGGTATTCTCCAGGCCAGCATGCTGGAGCAGGTAGCCTTTCCCTTCTCCAGGGAATGTTCTCAACCCAGAAATTGAACCAGGGTCTCCCGCCTTGCAGGCAGATTCTTTGCCAGCTGAGCCACAAGTGAAGTCCAGGAATACTGGAGTGGGTAGCCTATCCCTTCTCCAACGGATCTTCCCGACCCAGGAATCAAACCAGGGTCTCCTGCATTGCAGACGGATTCTTTACCAACTGAGCTATCAGGGAAGCCCTACTCTCTCTGTAAAAAGTAGCAAATGACATCTCTAAGTTTGACTCCAGGGTTTGGCGTTTTGCTCCACCCAGGGGAGGGGAGATGGGTACTGGGTGGGGCGATGTTATTCCAAGGACAGCACTCAGAAGTCATTCTGAGGGGACACACTCACCTTTACCACTTGGATCCTGAAAACCTCCTGAAGCCAGTAGGAACACGGAGCCAAGGTTGTTTCGGAGCAAATCTACCTCTCTCTTGGCTTATGGACTCAGAAGTAAGTGAATATGAGCAGCGGATGTACCATAACCTGGAAGGGTGAGACGGGGAATCAGAGGAAATGATCCTATTTCCAGGAAGATGCTTGCGGTGGCTTGGGAGCTGCACTGGTTCAGAAGGTCATAAGAGCAGTCAGCGGCCTGTATCCCCTGACCTGTCATGTCCTGGGCTTTGGACAAGGGTCTGTGATGGATGAAGGGGACCCCTCACTTGCTGTCATCCACAGAAGGATGTCAGGACATTGTCCCCAGCCGGCCAGAGTGTTTCATTTTTCTCTCACTTCTGCTTCTCCCCTTTAATCAAGGCCTTGGAGGTAATTGCTTTGTGGACAAACAGCTTGCGGCCTAGTGTGCAAGTAACAATTAGTTTAGAGACCGTGATCTATAAATTTTGAGGAGAGAGAAAGGGGATTTGGTGCACTTGGGCCATCGTTTCTAATGAAGAAAAATCACACACCGGAAGGGATCCCGAGTGTTATTCGAGCAACTTAATATCATCTGGTGGTGATTTGTAGGCCTCGATAATGCCTTGTGATCTTGGGGGAAGAAAGAAAATGGGGTGGGCAGCGAGTTGTTGTTGTTTGTGTTTCTGGAAAAGAAAAAAAAGCCTCCCTCGTGTTTATGAGATTTACGACATGCGGGCGGCCATCTGTGTAAACCCCACCAACTCTCCCTCGCCGTCCCCCAGCTCTGCAAACCAGGCCGGCCGGACTGGGACACCATAGGAATGTCGTCCTATTTATTGTTTATAAAAATAAACTGGCCGGCCGGAGATGTATGTGAGGAATTTATATCGAGCAGCTGCACAAGCAAGTGTCCACAGGGTGAGGGAGCGAGGAAGTTGGGAGGGGGAGGCGGTGTGACCCTCGGCCCAGCACAAGCCCTCTCCCATGAGCCAGGAGAGGACCACTTTGGGAGATGAAAGGAAAGGAGGGAGGGAGGCAGCCAGATTCAATATCCAACCAGGTCAATCCCTTTTTCTCTTTGGTTTCAGCATCAGCCGAATGCAGTAAGTTACGCTGGAATGCTGGCTGAGGAGCACCTCTCCCCTCCCAGAGAAGACACTGGGATGAGCCTGGAGGGGTGTCCGTGTGTTCCTGGTCGGGGAGAGGGGAGCAAAGAGCAAAGTAAGGAATAGACCTGATCAAAGCCTCTCCGATGAGTTGCTCTTTTAAAAGCTGGGTGCCCTCTCTCTTTTGACTAAGAAGCAGAATCAAGTGGGCGTCATCTGCTCTGATGGACCGAGCGAAAGCCAGTGGGAAGGACATGATTTGGCTCCAGAAGCCTGCACCAGTCAAAGGACATCTTAAAGCAGGTCTGAGTGTTGTCACCTGCTTGTCTGGTGGGCTGTCTCAGGGTGGCTCAGGCAGGCAAGGGACTAACCTGAGGTCTTTAGTTTTGTCTCTGAACCCAAATAACAAGACTGACATGCAGGCGTTTCCAGAATGTCACAGGTGAGGTGGCCCTGAAAGATAGCTCCATGATCCTCTTATTTTAAGGGTGAGAAAACAGAGGTTTGGGCAGAGAGTGACTCACCCATCCTGCAAAGTGGTCGGGAGTGCGCAGGGATTCAACCTTAGGTCTCCAGACTCCAGAGAGCCATCCTTCTCTGCTGCCCTTTCATCCAGTCCTCCATTCCCTTGTCCATTTGTTCGCTCTCTGTTGCTTCCTGTCCCCATAGTCCATTTTCTGGACAGAAGGCATGATGATCTTTATTTTTCTTAGTTTATTTTATTGGAGTATAGTTGATTTATAATGTCATGCTAATTTCTGTGTTAGCAAAGTGATCAGTTATACACATGTATAGATAATAGTTTGCATCTGCTAATCCCAAATTCCCGGTTCATCCTCCCCCGACCCCACCTCCCCTTTGATAACACCCAGAGTTCTTACTCTACTTGATCTGACCCCTGCCTGTGTCCCCAAACTTCTTTCCTGAACTTGAGCTGGCACCCATGCGTCTAGACACAGTGGCCTTCCTTCTGCTTCTTGACGAGAACAAACTCCTACCTCAGGGCCTTTGGATATGCTCTTTCTCCATTTGGAAGCCTCTTCCCTGGACGCTTACTATTGCCGCAGTCTTCTCATGCTTAAGCATTTGTTTAAATGCTGCTTCCTCAGAGGGGGCTCTCTGGACTCCACACCTCCTGCCACAAGTCATTCTCAAGTTCATTAACTGGCTTTACTCTTTTTTTCTTTAGAGGATTGATCATCTGAAATAAAACAATATGTTTACCAATTTATTTGTGGTCTTTTTTGGGTCTACCTTAAGAGAGCAAGGGCCTTCTTATCTTGTTCTTTCCTATTTTGCCAATGCCTAGAATTGTGCCTAGCATGGAGTAGGCACTCATTCATTCATTCACTTATTCAACTGTTTACAGCACTTACTTGTAGCTGATAATCCTGCAAAAAATAAATTCTAATGAAGAAAGGAAATAATAAATAAATGGGCAAATACATGCTAGGGTACCTCTCTTAGGACTGTGATGAGTACTAAGTTTTAGAAAAGTAAGATAGTTTATTGGCATAAAGTTTTGAACCCAGTGCCTTTGTATCTGTTTCATCAACGTTGAAGTGACTCACAGGTAAATCTGTCTTAATGAATTTATAGTCAAATACAGGAGACTGACACATTTAAAGGTAATTACATGAGATGGGGCTAATATCACTTCAGAGAGGTTAGCCAAGGCCAGAAGGGCAGTTGATAAGATCATTGAACAGCTGAGGTTGTTCAGAAGAGCAGTCATGCCCGGCAAGGGGTTAGAGTAGGTGACCTCTTCGATCTTTCTGCCTGCTCAGCCCTGTTCTCCCTGTTCCATGAGAAAGCATCCAGTTAGCCAGACTTTTAAAAATGTATATATTTATTTTTATTGAAGTATAGTTGATTTATAATATTGTGGTAATTTCAGGTGTATAGCAAAAAGATTCACACACCCATACATATATATTCTCTTTTAGATTCTTTTCTATTATAGGTTATTATAAAATATTTAATATATTCCCTGTGATATTCAATAGTTCTTGTTGGTTACCTATTTTATATACAGTAGTATGTATTTGCTAATCTCAAACTCCTAATTTAACTATCTCTCCCTTCCCCTCTGATAACCATGTTTGTTTTCTATGTCTGTGAGTCTGTTTCTGTTTTGTATATAATTAATTTGTATCATTTTTTTTTTTAAGATTCCACATATAAGTGGTATCATGATGTTTGTCTTTCTCTGTCTACTTCACTTAATATGATATTCTTTAGGTCCACCCAAGTTGTTGCAAATGGCATTCTTTCATTCTTTTTTATGTCTGATGAATATTTCATTGTGTATACACACACACACACACACACACACCATCTTTTTCATCCATTCATCTGTCCTGGCTATTGTAAATAGTGCTGCAGTGAACACTGGGGTGCATGTATCTTTTTGAATGATGGTTTTCTCCAGATATATGCCCAGTAGTAGGATTGCAGAATCATATGATAACTCTATTTTTAGTTTTTAAAGGAAAACTCCCTACTATCCTAGCCAGACTTGTTTAAATGGTGTCAGACATCAAGGGGAAAAGATAAGGTGTTCAGTTACTTAGGTAACACTCTCTTATGTGCCACTTACCAATGGTTTTCATATGGTCTTCAAAGTAGGGCTTCTCAACTAGGGGAAGAAATCTCAGAATTGTGTGCACCATACTTTGTGTATATATGAGCACGTTTTTTTTTGCCCTGGGGAAAAAGACCACAGCTTTCCATGCCTGGGATAGTCAGGGCATTCTGTGTCACAACATAAGTACTTAAAATTATTTCAAAATTGTGACTCTATCTCTTGATTTCATTAAAAGTAAAGAGCAGTTCTTCTAATTTGGAGTGATATCCCTAAACATATCAAACTCAGATAGTATGATAGTGTTTGCTTATTCAGTAAATATTTCTTGAGCACCTACTGGGGCCAAGAACTGTTCTAGAAGCTACAAAGATAGCCGGGCCAAGACAGAAAGTTTCTGCTCTGTGAAGGTTACCTTCTAGGGGGACAAGGAGAGTAGACAGTAAGCAGGCAAGCATGAATTTGACAGAGGAGCCTGGCTTGCTCCAGTTCACAGTGTCTCAAAGAGTCGGGCACGACTTAGTGACTGAGCAACACCAACAAACAAATATACAAGGTAATTCCAGGTAGAGGTAAGTGCTTTGGAGAAAATAAAGCTGGCTGATGTATAAAGAAAGGAAGAGGGTATTGCTTTATACTAGATGGGCAGGGAAGGTCTCTGTGCTGAGGAGACATTTCAGCTGAGACTTTAATGACAAGACAGAGCAAAGATTCAAGGGAAGACGATTTAGGTGTTTCAAGCAAGAGAACGGCTAGTGCAAAGGTCCTGAGGCAGAAATCGGTTTAGTAAGTTACAGGATGGCAGAGAGGCTGTGTGGCTCCAGAGTGATGAACAGGATCAGAAGTGATATGGTGTGAGTCAAGATAGAGATGGAGGTGGAATCTTGTAGGACCTGGTAAAACTTAATTGGGACTTTGGATTTGATTTCATGTGTTAGAGGAAACCACTGGAGTTTATGCCCAAGACCATACAGTTTCCCATTGCATAAGATGCTTCTCACAATAATTTCTAGATGTTCATGTATTTATTTGGACAGAGAAGAGTAATACACTCTTCTTCCTTTGATAAAAGATGTTGAGCTTTGACTTTTCCAAATTAAGTTTAAAACCCACAAACAAGCCCCGCAGCTGAAAAACACTACACTTAAGTGTACAGAGAAGACCCAAGGCCACACACACTCCAAAAAGACAAGGATTTCCATTTTAGCTCC
Source organism: Odocoileus virginianus (assembly GCF_023699985.2). NCBI lineage: Eukaryota > Metazoa > Chordata > Mammalia > Artiodactyla > Cervidae > Odocoileus > Odocoileus virginianus. Next base: position 40,462,779 of record NC_069693.1, on the reverse strand, counting down.
TCATTGTTTTAATCTCTCCACTATAGATGAGGGAAGTCAGTGTAATGGCGTGAGCAAACAGTCCCTTATTGGATTTTTTTCTCAGAATCAAGATTAAATCTTCCCTCAGATTTTAAATGGACCTTCATGTCTAGGAAAAAACCAAACAAACAGACAAGAGTGTGCTCATGGTTCTGTGCTGACATGTATAAAAGTAGTTTAGGCAGAGTTTTCAAAAGTTAGTGTAAACAGATCTATCACAGCTTGAGCCCTTTAGGAAGCAGAATGAGATGGAGACCAGGAAGTAGGAAGTTTATTAGGGAAGACTTGAGATCCATGTGTGAGGGAAATGCTGGGAGCAGGACTGGGGCTGAAGGAGTGGTTGGGTGGGGATTCTGTATCCATGATTCAGTGACCCCATGAGGGAGCCTTGAAACTGGGATAACCCTTAAGAGCTGTTCTGCACAGGACTTGCTGCCCCAGACCTACCTTTTTATACAGGCTGCCTACAGGTTGTTGGTGCTGTTCAGTAGCTAAGTCGTGTCTGACTCTTTGCGACCCCATAGACTGCAGCACGCCAGGCTCCCCTGTCCTTGACGATCTCCAGAGTTTGCTCAGATTCATGTCCATTGAGTCAGTGATGCTATCTAACCATCTCATCCTCTGTTGCCCCCTTCTCCTCCTGCCCTCAATCTTTCCCAGCATCAGGGTCTTTTCTGATGAGTCAGCTCTTTGCATCAGGTGGCCAAAGTACTGGAGCTTTGACTGCGGCATCAGTTCTTCCAGTGAATATTCATCAGGAGTTACTTCCACAGGAGGAGGTGGGAATACCTCCTATGCAAGGCAGCTTTCTCTAACTGAAGCAGATCAGAGAAAGCCTGATAGCTGAGAACTGACTACAGACAGTACTACCAGTAGCTGCAAAATAATCATCCTCTTCCAGGTTCTGGGAGGAACATCTGAGTATAAAATGAAAGCATTCCTTTTCTCTACCCGGCATATGCTCGGCCCATTCTACAGAGGTAACCATATTTAATTGTCTACGTTTTTAGTTTTCTTGAGTTGATTTCGCATGCTCACATCAAATACTCACAACTCTACTTCTTGTTCAATCAATTCTGAGCTGTGTCTATCGAATTCTGATAAGAAAGATAAGGGTTGAACTCATTCTCCCTATGTCCTCCCAATTTTGTTACTTAAATTATTTCAAGTTTTCCTGTTGGAGAACTTTATAATATAATAAAGTCCCAGGCATAACAATTCTTAAGGGTCATGTCAGTTTCAAGGTTCCCCCGTGGGATCATTTAATCACTGAGACAGTATCACAACTCCTGTTGGAGAGCTAAATAATATAATTCTATTTCTTAATCTAATAATATTATTTTATACCCCATTTCTTCCCCCTTTAAGATGAAGGAAGTTAGCATTTCTACAGAGGCCTTCCACTTTCTTTAATTTCTTTCAGCCATATTGTTATTTTTACATTGCTTAGGTTTATTGACATTTTACATTCTATTACTATAATCAATAATCAATATTTTTTCTATAGGTTGAAGCCTTATAAACTGAGTTAGTTATAAACTAACTGTATAGGAACATACATATACTGTTAGGAAAATAACCCAACATTTTAGGAAAGTAATACAACATCAGTCACATGGATCCTCCACCCTATATGATAGTGACTCCCTAAAGATGTCCACATCTTAATCCCCTAATCTGTGAATATATCACTTTACCTGGAAGAAGAGACCATCTTGAAATAGGGAGATTATCCTGAATTATGGATTACCTGCATGGACCTAATGTAATCAGAAAGGTCCTTTAAAGAGGGAGAAAGAAGTATCAGAGTCAGAGAAGATGGTTGAAACACAGAAGAGGAAAAATTCTTTCTGCTTCTATCTTCCTAAATTCTCTGGCTGGGGTTCTACAAACTGACTGACAAAAGATAAACTAACAGGGGAAAAACTAACAGAAGTTTATTAGCAAGTGTGTGATGGTACACACACATAGAGTACCCAGAGATGAGTAACTCAAAGAAGTGGTTAGAATTTAGGGTCTGAGGATGGAACACAGCAGGAAAAGGGAGGGGGAGAAAGGGCATTTATGAAAAAGCAAGTGACTTTTTGGAAAGTTAAATGGGTCCTTAGGAAAACAGATGAGACATATGATAGTTTGTGAAGATGGCTCTCTGGGTGTGCTGCCAATTTCTTCCCAAGAAGAGAAGATTGCTCCCCGGGAGGGATTTATGACAATTGAGTCTCTGCTTTTAGGCAGATAAGGGATTTCATGAACTCACACGTTTTAGCACAAAATGATTTTTATGCCAAAGTAGCCTACTCGGGTTGGCATATCCTGATCCTGTTTAGAAACAGAGATTAGGAAATTAGAGAGAGACTGAAGGTGCTACATTGTTGGTTTTGAAGTTTTTGGAAGGGGACATGGGCCAAGGAATGGAGGTGACCTCTAGAAGCTAGAAATGCCAGGAAAGGGATGATCCCCCAGAACCTCCAGAAAGAAAGAACACTGATGATATCTTGCTTTCAGCCCTAGGAGAAAGATTTTGAACTCTACTCTTTACAACCATAAGAGAGCATGTTTTGTTATTTAAGCCATTAAGTCTGTGGTAATTTGTTAGGAAAACATAGGAAACTAGTACACCTCCTTCTGCTGCATCACTTTTTATGTTTGCATTTATTTTTTGGGGGGGCGCTCCAAAATCACTGCAGACGGTGACTGCAGTCATGAAATTAAAAGACGCTTGCTCCTTAGAAGGAAAACTATGATCAACTTAGACAGCATATTAAAAAGCAGAGATGTTACCTTGCCAACAAAGGTCTGTCTGGTCAAAGCTATGGTTTTTACAGTCATCATGTATGGATGTGAGAGTTGGACTATCAAGAAAGCTGAACATTGAAGAACTGATGCTTTTGAACTGTGGTGTTGGAAAAAACTTTTGAGAGTCCCTTGAACAACAAGGAGATCAAATCAGTCAATCCTAAAGGAAATCAGTCCTGAATATCCATTGGAAGGACTGCTGCTGAAGCTGAAGCTCCAATACTTTGGCTACCTGATGCAAAGAACTGACTCATTGGAAAAGACCCTGATGCTGGGAAAGATTGAAGGGGGGAGGAGAAGGGGATGATAGAGGATAAGATGGTTGGATGGCATCACCAACTCAATGGACATGAGTTTGAGCAAGCTCCGGGAGTTGGTGATGGACAGAAACCTGGCGTGCTGCAGTCCACGAGGTCGCAAAGAGTCAGACATGACTCAATGACTGAACTGACTGATACCAAGAAATTTTTTGTATTTTTTTCCCTCGGAGTAGTTTTTTTTTTTTTTTTCCTGGTTGACAAAATCATGCCTTTTTAAGACTGTCCAGTTACTTAATCATATGGGGGCTTCCCACGTGGCTCAGTAGTAAAGAATCTGCCTGCCAATGCAGAAGATGTGGGTTTGATCCCTGGGTTCGGAAGATCCCCTGAAGCAGGAAATGGGAACCCACGCCAGTATTCTTGCCTGGAGAATTCCATGGATAAGAGGAGCCTGGTGGGCCACAGTCTGTGGGGTCACAAAAGAGTTGGACGTGACTGAGTGGCAGGGCACAGAAAAACTTAATCATAGCATTAAGAATGAGTCCACTTTCTTCTTGAAGGCTTTTAAATAGCCTTCTAACTGCTAATTCAAATGTTCAAACTTGGATATATTGTTTTTTAGATCTGCTTCACAGAACTCATCCTGGAATTTCTCTTCATTTCAGTCTTCAGTTAGATGCCCTGTTGATTGAATCCCATGTTTTCTATTATTCTTTTCCTGTTTCCATAATTATACTGTCAAATGAATTTTGGGAAATGATACATGGGGGAAAACTCTACATCTTTGCGTGTTTAATATCCACCTCTTCCTCACACTACACTTATCATTTTTATAGTTTAGTTGAGTATAAAATAATAGGCTCAAATAATTTTTTTAGTTTTCTGATTATTTGACCCTTTCTTTCAATATCCCATATTGTTTTAACAAAATAGATGTAGTTTTGAATCTTAAATGTTGTAGGCAACCAGTTTATACTCTCTGCAAGTTTTTATAAGTATATATATTGAAATGTGAATTTCATTTTTCAAGCCTACTTAGTATTTGATGTTTCTGTTAATTATGGACTTCTATGTGTAGAACATTTAAAAATATTTTAGAAATTATTTTAATAGTTTTCTTGAGATATAATTCACATGCTATATAATTCAACGTTTTTGTATATTCACAAAGCTGTGCAATCATCATCACAATTTTAGAAGAATTTCATCATCTCAAAAAAATTCCCAATAAACTGTTACCCATTAGAGTCACTCTGCATCATCTCATCATCCCACGTCCAGTACTAGTTTACTTTCTGTCTCTATAGATTTACCTATTCCAGACACTTCATATAAACAGAATCATAAAATATGGGACCTTTTGTGCCTGGCTTTTGCACTTGGCATAATGTTTCCAAGATTCATCCATACTGTAGCAGGTACTAGTTCTTTGTTCCTTTTACTGCCTAATAATATTCCATCATATGACTATATTCTTTGGTTAATTTAACACCTCCAATTTGCATATGTTGGGATGTCTGTGTTGCTAGCTTAAATTCATGAGTTTTCCACTTAGTTTGTGTCTTTTTCTTTTGAGGAGTCATCTTTAACCTTATATTTCAAACACTTCTATCAATATTTTTGCAACTGTTTTATTTAGAACACACTTTCTGCAATAGAAAGTCAAATTCAAATGGCTTAAGCATTAAGGTCTTTAAAAAAAAATTGTAGAACTCTAAGTTCAGAGGTGGGACAGGATTTGGGATTGGTTGATTTACCTGTTTAAACAGGTGACAATGATTTAAATTCTTTGCATCTTTGTTCTGTTATCCACAGAACTTTATCATGGCTATAGGATGAGTTCCAGGAGGAACCTGGTATGTATTTTGTCATTGTTCAGTCACTCAGTTGTGTCTGATTCTTTGTGACCCCATGGGCTGCAGCACACTAGGCTTCCCTGTCCTTCACCATCTCCTGGAGCTTGCACAAGCTTACACCCATTGAGTCGGTGATTCCATCCAATCATGGTATGTTTACTTATTTGTTAATGTCTTTCCAAAGGAGGAGACCTCTGAGAAACCCAGCCAGACTCTTTACAACTCTTCGGCTGAATTTTATCATGTGCCCATTCTTGGCCCAACCACTGGCAAAGGAGAAAAGATATTTTGAGTAGCTTCTGATGTTTCTCAGCTTTGGTGCTATTGCCATTTTGGTCAAGTGATGCTTCATTATAATCAACTGCGTATACATTTCAGGACATTGAGCATCCATGATATCTGTCTGCTAAATCAATAACACTTCCTATGTTAGTTTTGTTTTTATCACTGCTATTCGCAATTACCACAGACAGTTCCTGAAAAGAACACAGATTTATTATTTTACAGTTCTGGAAGTTAGAAGTCTAAAATCAAGGTGCTGGCAGGGCTATCCTCCTTTCGTAGCCTTTAGGGGAAAATGCATTTCCTTGCCTTTCAGTTTTTAGAAATCACTTGAATTCTTTGGCTTTGGACCACTTCTTCACATCACTCCGATCTCTTGTTTCCATTGTTACATCTCTCACTATCATCCTGACCCTCCTGCTTCCCTCCCATAAGATTCATGATTACAAAGGACTCACCCATATAATTCAGAACAAGCTTCCCATCTCAGTATCCTTAACTTAATCACATCTGCAAAATCCCCTTACCATGTAAGATAACATACTCACATGCTCCAAGGATTAAGACATGGACATAGTTAGGGACCATTCTTAGACCACTCTACCTCCATCCTCTTTGCCTCCCACACTCTTATTGTCATAACCAAAATGTGCATAACATGGAATCCCTGGGATGAGTGGACAGCTCAACCAAAGGGGAGTTCTTTTGGGAATGTGTAAGAATGGAATGAATGCTCAGTAAGCAAGCACAAACATCCACAATATTATCATATGTTTATCTTCAAAGCACTTTTTCTTATCCTCTGATTGCTTCATTGTCAGAGTGGCCTATTCTTTTCCAAGGATCTTAGATATCTTTGAGCATTCTTATTCGATTTGGAGTGGAAAATTCTCTGCTGTTTCCTGAATTTTCTGTTTTCTCCAGAGTCATTTTTGTGTGTTTGTTTTGGGCTGCAAGTTATCCTCAATGGATCATCCACTTTCTCCTGATCTTTGCGTGCTTGCTAAGTAATATCTGACTCTTTGCAGCCCTATGGACTGTAGCCCACCAGGTTCCTCTGTCCATGGACTTCTCTAGGCAAGAATACTGGAGTGGGTGCCATGCTCTCCTCCAGGGGATCTTCCAGACCCAGGGATAGAACCTGAGTCTGTTAGATTTCCTGCATTGGCAGGCAGGTTCTTTACCACTAAGTGCTATCCGGGAAGCCCCTCTCCTGGTCTTTGGCTGTCCATTAATGTGTCAATTATGGACTTGGGTGACTTACACAGTAGGTGGCATGGGTTTTCATTTTTGTTGCACAGCTCTGCTTCTCCCACATATCCTTCCTCGAATGGTACAGCAGCCCTGACTTGAGCCTTGACCAGTGGAGTGGAAAATTAGGAAGGGTAGGTTGACCAACAGGTTATCCCTTCCTCCATGTAGAAGGAGGCACTGACAGCCACATCAGGTGCCTTATCCATACCTTCGGTGAAACCATCACTTACTCGGCTATGATACTAGTAGGAAATGGCAGAGGGGATCTTGAAACAGAACTTAAATTCATCACCTTGATTTCTGCGCCCCTTCCCACTTCTGCTCTATTTACCCACTGGCATGTAGATGAGTGGCGCTCCAGGGCTCTGCCAAGAACACTGCCTTCCACCTTTGAAGATACTTTCCCTAAACGTTCTGGATTCCAGCTTCCACTTCTATGATAAGCTCAGTAGGATCCCATATACTTTCTATATTCCAGACTGAAGGATTCCCTTCTATTCCCCAACACAGGCTTCCCAGGTGGGGCTAATGGTAAAGGACCTGCCTCCCACTGCAGGAGATGTAAGAGACGCAGGTTTGATACCTGGGTCAGGAAGATCCCCTAGAGGAGGGCATGGCAACCCCTCCAGTATTCTTGCCTGGAGAATTCTGTGGAAAGAGAAACCTGGAAGGCTACAGTCCATAGGGTTGCAAAGAGTCAGACACGACTGAAGCAACTTAGCATGCATTCATCCTTTCCCAGCACTTACTGAATTTATGTGTATTTTCTTTACTAATATTAGTAAATAAATAGTAAATAAATTTAGTTATTTACTAGTGTTTTGAATTAGAAGTCTGTTGGCAGCTTAAAAATGGCATCATATCCTCGACTCTCAAGATTTCAGAAGTCAAGTCTTAGCTCAAATATCCTGTTACAATGTTATCCAGAGATGTTTGGGTGGTTAAAACTATGGTGGGGTAAGAATGAAACAGTCTCATGGGCATAAATAAGGCATGGGAGAGGCTTTGCAGCCCCTTTGTCTAGCTCAGGGTGCCTTCCTGGTAAAGGCAGACTCATTTCCTTCCCTCAAGGTCACCACTCCACTACCAGAAACTGGATTTTGGCATAGGGCAGAAAGAACAGGCAAGCGGCCGAGAGCCGACCTGCGGGGAGCAACTCCAAGGGCACACACTACAATTTTCCTACAACCTTCACAACCAGCCCCGAGGTTGGCTGCCCTTTCAAATTCTGGAACCTCTTGGAGCTGGATCCATCCAGTTGTCCCCAGGGAAGGTGGCTCACATTCCATTTGAGAGAGCAAGAGTCTTGCTGTCTCCCTAAGTGAGCGTTTCCTGACCTGCCTATTGCCTTGTCTGTGCAACAGTAGAAAGAAAGCAGAATCTGGGATGTCAGGTCTGAGAACCATGCCTTCTGGGGATCCATCCAGCCCATCTCTGAACACCAGAAGATCAAGATACCGCAGGCCCAAGAATCCAGGAGACAGGAGGAATGAGCCTATGGACTCTGGAGCTTTAGCCAGGTGGGGTGACAGTTGAAGGTAGAATGGTGGATGGGCTTCTGATGGGGACTAGGTGGTCTGCCATTGGCTCCTCAGCACTTCATAATTTTTTCCTTCTGACAATTATCCTTTTTCAATGGATTGTATTTCCATTCTGTTCAGATCGCACAAGCAAGTAATCAACATAGAATTCCTTTGTCCTCTTCACCACTTATCCAAGCCCCTCACATTTTGATAAAGATAACAACTTCATCCTCCAGAAAGAATATGCTTTATTTAGCTTTCAATATTCTTAGTGGTAGCGATATTAGAGTACTCTGAATATTCAGAAATAGCTATTATTATTCATCAGGGTTTTCATCAAATTTTCCACTTTTGAAAGGAGGGTTTCCTTTTGCATCATATCCAAATTACTCCTGCGGCCTTCACGGTTTCAGGTATCAGTCACTGACCTGTTTGTGGAAACCGTTCTGGGAAGGTCCAACCTACTTAAGTGAAACTGCGGATGCTGGGGCTCTTATCTGACTTTTTCAAGTCATCTTCCTGAGAGAGATGTGTTTTCTTTTAAACATTGCGTAAATAATAACAGAGGAGATGACCCAAGTATCTTGGGAGCTGGAGTGGCCATTGGTTGAAAGACACATGTAATATAAGGAGGCCATGTAACCTCACAAAGACTGTGATGACAGCTCTTTGTGGGACGCAAATAATCGTCTTGTTGAGCTAATGTTTCTTCAGTAAAATTTTGTTGATGATACTAAAGAAAGTGGACAGGACTCCTTTTCTATGTCTAAACTTTCTGGGCCAGTATTCTAATCATAAGATGATGTGTTAATAGTAGATTGCCCAAAAAAGTCACACATTTTCTTTCCCTATATTTATACCCCTTTAAATGATTTTTCTGCTCCTACAAAGAATTTGTAGTTTATTTTTCTACTCCCTTGTGTCTGTACTAGTGACTTGCTCTACTCAATGGAAAGTGAAAGTTCTTATCATAGACCCTGGAGACACGATAGCTTGTGCTCTTACTCTCTTGCTCTACTGAGGCTTAGATAAAGAATTCTCAGTTAACCTGCTGAAGCATGAAAATACATAGCACATAGATGGGGCACTCTGGTTGCAATTCTCTAGACAAACCTGTATACCCGTGGTTGCAGGTATAGCAGTGACTCAGGTGGAATAAACAAAAGAACCACTCAGCTCAGCCCAACCCAAATTGCTGGCCCACAGAATCATAAGCAAATAGAATAACGGATGCTTTAAATCCCTGGGTTTTGGAATGGTTTATGATAAGTATAGGCAGTCAGTTAATTGATCTAAATATTCTCTACCTTCCTAATTTTCTTTAGTCAACAGGCTAGGATATGCTATAATCACAGGTGATTCTAAAATTTCAGCAGTTTAGAATATCAACTAAGGTCTTGTGCATGAGCATTTGGGGTCAACTGGGGGCTTTGTTTCCTTTCTCTGTACTTTGGGATGTAGGCTAATCCCAGAAGTGTTGCTAGGTGCCATGGAAGAGAAAGCATGTTTCTGAAGATACTTTTATTAGCTGTTAAATTTTCCAGATTCAAAGTGACACACATCATTTCTCCTCAGAACTCATTGGTCCAGGGGAACTGGTCTTATTGCTTCACCCCACCCCTGGAGGCCATGAATTACATTCTGCAATGTGAGGAGCCACATGTGTTTGGTGAGCAACATTCGTGACCCATTATAATTTCACCCAGTAAGAGGGGGAAATGGTGGAACATTCCATTATTGGAAAGAAACAGGAGAAGTTAGAGGCGTGCACTCTCAGTGGTAGGAGGTCAATATATTGAACATAGCTTAATCTTTTCTCCATTTCAGAATCTCCAAGCAGCCCTGGGCTCAACCTTTCCCTTTTTCAACTTACGCCCTTAATGAGTGAACCCAGTACTAAATAACATTGTGCCGTAGTTAAATTGAATCTGGGTGGAACCAGGTGGCATTTCAAGATTGAAGGTAATCTATTCTTGGAGGAAAAGGGGTGGAGTCCTTCTTCAGAGCTTATAATGAGAGATGGTCCCCTTGAAGCTATCATTTCGAAAAAGTGCTTTTTACATCCTGTGAAAGCAACCAGAATCTACAGTAAGATGAGTCCATACTTTATGAAAGCTTTATTTTATTTAAAAAAAATTTTTAATCTTCAAATTCTTTGACACCATAATTTTACCTCATTATACTATGAAGGTGAATCAGTTGTTGATAAATGTCCATCAACCATTACATTATGAAAGCATTTTTGCTGCTTTTGTATACCACTGCATGGAACTTAAATGGACAGAGTAGCATTCTCAGAAAGCTCCTTTCATTTGAGAGAAATTTTGTATGTATAATACTTTTGACCCTCTCCCAAATTATGAATTCTTTAACATTCATATCAATTCAAAGAAAGAGTTGGGATAATACCATCATCATCTCTAGGAGGGGCAGGAGTCCAAATTTAAGCAATTGCAACGGCACAGAGATAACCTGTGGGGGCTTCCCAGGTGGTGCTAGTGGTAAATAACCTGCTTGACAATGCACGAGATACAAGAGGAGCAGTTTCGATCCTTGAGTCAGGAAGATCCCCTGGAGGGAGGCATGGCAACCCACTCCAGTATTCTTGACTGGAGAATCCCATGGACAGAGGAGCCTGGTGGGCTACAGTCCATGAGGTCACAGAGCTGGACACGATTAAAGTGACTTAGCACACATGCACAGACACAACCTGTACTTGGGTCTCATTATTGTTCTCTTTCTAGAAGACTGAATTGCCTCAAGCCACTCTTAGAAGGAACAGGTGAGACATTATAACTTGTGGTCTTACTCTCTTACTCAGAGGGGGACTGCTCTTATTGCTTCACACCACCCCAGGAGCCCAGAAATTACATTCTACAATGTGAGAAGCCCATCATTTTGCATGATGTACTCTGCATATAAGTTAAATAAGCAGGGTGACAATATACAGCCTTGACGTACTCCTTTCCCAATTTGGAACCAGCCTGCTGTTCCATGTCCAGTTCTAACTGTTGCTTCTTGACCTGCATACAGATTTCTCAGGAAACAGTTCAGGTGGTTTGATTCCCATCTCTTTAAGAATGTTTCACAGTTTTTTTTGTGATCCACACAGTTAAAGGTTTTGGCGTAGTCAATAAAACAGAAATAGATATTTTTCTGGAACTCTCTTACTTTTTTGATGATCCAATGGATGCTGGCAATTTGAACTCTGGTTCCTCTGCCTTTTCTAAATCCAGCTTGAACATCTAGAAGTTTATGGTTCATATACTGTTGAAGCCTGGCTTGGAGAATTTTGAGTATTACTTTACTAGCATGTGAGATGAGTGCAATTGTGTGGTAGTTTGAACATTCTTTGGCATTTCCCTTCTTTGGGACTGGAATGAAAACCGACCTTTTCCAGTCCTGTGGCCACTGCTGAGTTTTCCAAATTTGCTGGCATACTGAGTGCAGCACTTTCACAGCGTCATCTTTTCGGATTTGAAATAGCTCAGCTGGAATTCCATCACCTCCACTAGCTTTGTTTGTAGTGATGTTTCTGAAGGCCCACTTGACTTTGCATTCCAGGATATCTGGCTCTAGGTGAGTGATGACACCGTCGTGATTATATGTGTTATGAAGATCTTTTTGTATAGCTATTCTGTGTATTCTTACTACCTTTTCTTAATATCTTATGCTTCTGTTAGGTCCATACCATTTCTGTCCTTTATTGTGCCCATCTTTGCATGAAAATTTCCCTTGGTATCTCTAATTTTCTTGAAGAGATCTCTAGTCTTTCCCATTCTATTGTTTTCCTCTATTTCTTTGCATTGATCACTGAGGAAGGCTTTCTTATCTCTCCTTGCTATTCTTTGGAACTCTGCATTCAAATGGGTGTATCTTTCCTTTTCTCCTTTGCCTTTCACTTCTCTTCTTTTCATAGCTGTTTGTAAGGCCTCCTCAGACAACCATTTTGCCTTTTTGCATTTCTCTTTCTTGGGGATGGTCTTGATCCTTGTCTCCTGTACAATGTCATGAACCTCCGTCCATAGTTCTTCAGGCACTCTGTCTATCAGATCTAATACCTTGAATCTATTTGTCAATTCCACTGTATAATTACAAGGGACATGATTTAAGCCATACCTGAACGGTCTAGTGATTTTCCCTACTTTCTTCAATTTAAGTCTGATTTTTTCAATAAGGAGTTCATGATCTGAGCCACAGTCAGCTCCTGGTCTTGTTTTTGCTGACTGTATAGAGCTTCTCCATCTTTGGCTGCAAAGAATATAATCAATCTGATTTCAGTATTGACCATCTGGTGATGTCCATGTGTAGTCTTCTCTTGTGTTGTTGGAAGAGGGTGTTTGCTATGACCAGTGTGTTCTCTTGGCAAAACTCTGTTAGCCTTTGCCCTGCTTCATTCTGCACTCCAAGGCCAAATTTGCCTGTTACTCCAGGTATCTCTTGACTTCCTACTTTTACATTCCAGTCACCTATGAGGAAAAAGACATCTTTTTTGGGTGCTAGTTGTAGAAGGTCTTGTAGGTCTCCATAGAACCATTCAACTTCATCTTCGTCAGCATTAATGATTGAGACATAGTCTTGGATTACTGTGGCATTGAATGGTTTGCCTTGGAAATGAACAGAGATCATTCTGTTGTTTTTGAGACTACACCCAAGAACTGCATTTCAGATTCTTTTGCTGACTATAAGGGTGATTCCATTTCTTCTAAGAAATTCTTGCCCACAATAGTAGATATAATGGTCATATGAGTTATATCCTCCCATTCCAGTCAATTTTAGTTCACTGCTTCCTAAAATGTCGATGTTTACACTTGCCATCTCCTATTTGACCACTTCCAATTTACCTTGATTTTTGGACCTAACAGTCCAGGTTTCCAAGCAATATTGTTCTTTACAGCATATTACTTTACTTTCATCACCAGTCACATCCACAACCGCGTGTTGTTTTTGCTTTGGCTCTGTCTCTTCATTCTTTCTGGAGTTATTTCTCTACTCTTCTCTGGTAGCATATTAAGCACCCACCAACCTGGGGAGTTCATCTTTCAGTGTCATGTCTTTTTGTCTTTTCATACTATTCATGGGGAATCAAGATTGCCAGGAGAAATATCAATAACCTCAGATATTCACATGACACCACCCACATGGCAGAAGGTGATGAAGAACTAAAGAGCCTCTTGATGAAAGTGGAAGAGGAGAGTGAAAAAGTTGACTTAAAACTCAACATTCATCTGGTCCCATCACTTCATGGCAAATAGATGGGGAAACAATGGAATCAGTAAGAGACTTTATTTTGGGGGGCTCCAAAATCACTGCAGATGGTGACTTCAGCCATGAAATTAAAAGATGCATGCTCCTTGGAAGAAAAACTATGGCCAATCTAGACAGCATATTAAAAAGCAGAGACATTACTTTGCTAGCAAAGGTCCATACAGTCAAAGCTATGGTTTTCCCAGTAGTCATGTACGGATGTGAGAGTTGGATTCTAAAGAAAGCTGAGAGATGAAGAATTGATGATTTTGAACTGTGGTCTTGGAGAAGGCTCTTGAGAGTCCCTTGGACAGCAAGGAGATCCAACCAGTCAATCCTAAAGGACATCAGTCCTGACAATTCATTGAAAGGACTGATGCTGAAGCTGAAACGCCAATACTTTGGCAACCTGATGCTAAGAACTGACTCATTGGAAAAGACTGATGCTGGGAAAGATTGAAGGCAGGAGGAGAAGGGGACGACAGGGGAAGAGATGGTTGGATGGCATCACCGACTCAATGGGCATGAGTTTGAGCAAGCTTCAAGAGTAGGTGATGGACAAGGAAGCCTGGTGTTCTGCAGTCCATGGGGTCTCAAAGAGCTGGCCATGAATGAGTGACTGAACTGTAACTTTATGTGAGGAGCCACACATATTTGGTGAGCACCATTCATGACTTGCTATAATCCCACCCAGTAAGAGGGGGAAGTGGTGGAACATTTCATTACCGAAAACAAATGGGAGAAGCTAGAGGCATGTACTCTCAATGGTTGGTGAGGAAAGAATTCTGAGGAGTCCTTTTGCAGGTTGATCTGCATAGTTCTTTATTTGTGTTGAATCAAAGTGATGTGAGGCAATCATAGTTTGATAGAAAAATCATCATACTGAGACTCATTGATTTACTCATTTGTGTATTTATTGAGCACCCAGTAAGTACTAGACATTTGGTCTACAGTGCTACATTAGAAAGTCATGGACTTTGCCATTCCTTCATGAAGCTTACTATCATATTGTATCTGTCCCAGCATGTGTAGGGGGTAAGTATGTCCACACATGTGTGCATTCTAGGAAACAATAGCAAGCATGTGAAAATGTGTATGTAGTAAAGTACATATTAGGATTATACACTGTGGTAAAGAACAGTTGAACTTAATGTTTCTGGTCCTAGATAACCAACTGCCTTGATATGGAACATGGGACCAAGTCATCACTCTCTCTCCTTCGGCCTGTTTTCTCACCTGAAAACAGAGGTTAGCTTTTACAGGTTGTATTAGACATGTCTAAATTGTTCACTCTGAGCAGGTGTTACATTAACAATCAGAGAAGAAGACAATAAAGTCAAGGAAACAAAGAGAAAGGGGGAGGTGGAGCAGGAGAAGGTAGAATTCCCACTTGGATCCTCCAGGATATGTGTGTCTGATATTCTCCTGATAGTGTCACCACCCAGTTAGATTTTTGTGTGCCATTTACTTAATTCTTTTGAGGTCTAGGTAACTAAGAGTATGTTCTCTTTACTAATGAATTTAATTTTCATGGACCACAAATGGTGATCCCCATATTTGTGGGGACAACTGAGTCCAAAAGAGATGAATGTACTTGCATCTCAACATGGGAGTGACAGTTCAGACACTGGACTCAGTTCATCTTTCTTCTGATTTGGCGTCCTCTTTCACCCTTTTCTTCTGCTTCCTCAGGACATTTTTGTTTTATCTTAGCATTAACCCCCTTGTGTTCAATATTTTTTTCTTACTCTTCTGGCTTTTGTGTTCCAGGCAAGTTGTTTGAACATCTTTTTTTGGTTTGAAATTCTTTAAAAAATGCCATGTGATTTCACTGATCTTACCAGAAACCAATAAAAACACATTACTTTAAAAATAACTCCCATAAAACCTCTTACTTGTGAAAAGCTTTCATTCTAATAAAATTGGAGCTAACCAAAACCTTTTAAAACTGCTCGCAGGCATCCATGAGACTTGGCGTGTCCACATTGTACTACCTCTTGTGGTGATGAAGATACCAGATCCCTACTCAGTCTGGAGGAATGTGGGTCCAAGATAAATGAACTCACCTAGTTTAGAAAAGAAAAATCCAGCATGAGAATGGTAACACCCCACAGAAGGCAACTCATTCTGCATTTTGCCAATATAGCCAGTGGGAACCTACAATCTTTTCCATCATGTGTGAGGTTGTGGTTGGTTTTTTGTTGTTTTTTTTTTCCCTCTTTCCTTTTAGTTTCCTAAATATAGAATTAATGGGTTTTAGAGAAAGCTAGTGATTGCGCTTGCTTGAGTCTAGAGACTGGAAAGAAAATATCCCTTTCTCTGCAGGCTTCAAAACTCCCTTTGGGTTGGCACCATCACCTTTTTAGATAAAACCCATGGCAACAACTTGAAGTTGGTGATGTTAAGAAGGTGGAAGATTTTGTCAATGATACAGGGTAAAGGAGTGACCTGAGTGTCAGGCCTAGGTAAACTATGCCAGGTTGATGGCCCCAGACTCCCCAGTGAAGGATTTTGTAAGTATAAGCACATGAGCTGCCATCTCTGGGGATCTTGGTAGGGGGTCCAGAATTTAAGTTATTGTTAGATGCCTAAATGACAAAGGCGTGCAGTCATTTGGAAGCTAGGGGTGTAAAAACAATAAACAACAACAAAAGGTAATCAAATAAATTTTCCAGTCAAGATCCACGAGAAGAAACAACTGTCTGATGGATGAGCATTGCTTATATTAGCCATCTCCAAAGTGTATTCTTGGGATCATGTGACCCTTCACATGCTCCCCTGTGAAAGGGAGCTGTGATCAAGTAAGTTACTGTGGGAAAAAATCCAAGTTTCATTCCCTTCTAGAAGAGTCTGAGGTTCTTTAAAGAGTATTTAAATATCAGTGGGGTGACTTCTACTACGGGCTTCTCTGGTAGCTCAATGGTAAAGAATCCGCCTGCAATGCAGGAAGCCTGGGCTTGATCCCTGTGTCAGGAACATCCCTTGGAGAAGGGAAAGGCAACCCTCTCCAGTATTCTTGCCTGGAGAATCCCATGGACAGAGGAGACTGGTGGGCCACAGTCCATGCGGCTGCAAAGAGTTGGACATGCCTGAGCAACTAAGTACGAACACTTGAGAGCTCCGTTAAAGAAATCTGTCTTACAAAGTCTTTCAGGGTGCTTCTCAAGCAAACTGGATGGCTGAACTTACTTCTTATTAACCAAGTATTAAGGTGGCACTAGTGGTAAAGATCTGTCTAGTCAAGGCTATGGTTTTTTCAGCGGTCATGTATGGATGTGAGAGTTGGACTGTGAAGAAAGCTGAGTGCCAAAAAATTGATGCTTTTGAGCTATGGTGTTGGAGAAGACTCTTGAGAGTCCCTTGGACTGCAAGGAGATCCAACCAGTCCATCCTAAAGGAGATCAGTCCTGGGTGTTCATTGGATGGACTGATGCTGAAGCTGAAACTCCAATAGTTTGGCCACCTCATGTGAAGAGTTGACTCATTGGAAGAGACCCTGATGCTGGGAGGGATTGGGGGCAGGGGGAGAAGGGGACGACAGAGGATGAGATGGCTGGATGGCATCACTGACTCGATGGACATGAGTTTGAGTAAACTCCAGGAGTTGGTGATGGACAGGGAGGCCTGGAGCGCTGCGGTTCATGGGGTCGCAAAGAGTCGGACACGACTGAGCAACTGAACTGTACTGAACTGAACTGAGTGGTAAAGAATTTGCCTGCCAGTGCAGGAGACAAAGGTTTGATTCATGGGTCGAGAAGATGCCCTGGAGGAGGAAATGGCAACACCTCCAGTATTCTTGGCTGGAGAATCCCGTGGACAGAGGAGCCTGGCGGGCTATGGTCCATAGGGTCACAAAGAATCAGACACAACTGAAGCTACTTTGCACTCGAGAGCATGCAACATCTCTGAAGACCTTAGAAACATATTTTAAGAAATGCAGCTTTAGAGGATGCAGTGAGCAATTCCTCTGAAATAGTCCACCCTTGTTTGCTGGCAGAATTTTTTAGACACGAATCGCTTTGACTTTTCAGATTGCTTTTCTGGGGGCAGCACCTCTCCTGGTCAGTGATGGCCATGATATTCCTGCAAGGCAAGACCAGTATGGTTCTATTGATGACTCCCAAAGTGCATCTTGAGAATAAATTTCATTGCTGGCAAAGTCCAACCCTTTTCATGTTGTGGGTGAGCAGTCTAGAGAAGGGTTCTCTGTATTCCTTAATAAGACAGAGGTTACTTTTTATTTTATTATTATGGCTGAAGGTGTCAATCAAGTCACTTCAGAAATGTCACTCCACCTCCATAGAACTGTCGCTGTGTGGGAGGCTCACACTGCTCTGCTGAAACTCCAAGATCGTTAAGAAGTCTTCTTCCACCTCTTCTGATCAGCAGACAGATGGGAACCAAAACATATTGTTTTTATGGAGCTGTACTTCACTTTCACATTTTCTGTCCACTAGTTAACAACGATGTAGCAAAAGGCTTTCAAGTACCAGCTACCTGTTATGTGCCTGAGACATCACCTACCCCACTTCTCATCTTCACAATGCCCCACACATCTGCCCCCATTTTATAAAAGAGAAAACTGAGGCTCAGAACAGGCAATTAGCTTGCCCACCTCCTAAGTGTGAGAATGAGCAGATTGTCTTTAAAACTGAGGCTCTTTTCTTTCAAAGAAGCGTCAAAAAACTTTTTCTTTCCCTTTATACATAAAAGATTTTCCCTTCCTATTTTCTTCCCCAAATCCTCGTTTGCATTGATTTTCTTTGAACACAGAGAGAACGTGGTACAAAGACATATTTTTCCTCTGGGTTTTTATTTCAGCTATAGTCAGGTGTTTTTCTTTCCTAAAGAAGTTCTGTATGTTAAAGAGGACGGAAACAACTTGGGCCAAAAAGCCCAAAGACCATACTCTTTGAATTTCATAAGGCCTTATGTCCACAACAGTAAAGCAATAGCCAGAAAGAGAATAAAAAATATCTCTTCATGTTACTTGGAGTGGAGGTGGGGTCTCCTTATAAAAGCTTGCTCTTTTTTTCTTTTTACCCAAGCCCAAGGCTGGCCCATCTTCCCAACTAGAAAACCCTATATTCTGTATATTCCTCCTACATGATGTCTATTCCTAGATCCAGGTGCATGACTTCCACTTGGCCCTTTGTGGAAATAGAATGGAGTCAACAATGGTCATGAGGGTGTCTGGTCTTCTTCAGACCACACTTTGGAACAGAGCAGCAGTAAGAAGGAGTGAGGCCCCAGGTAGTGATTAAAGAGACTTTTGTTCTTTTTGCAAAATGTAGTGGGTATCTCAGGTTCATTCTCAGGAGAACAGCTGATTTCAAGGTCAAGTGTCATTCACAGAATATCCATAACGTGAAGTGTTATTCATAGGACTTCACAGAAAGTCCTTCACAGCTTCCAGGAAACCCCCCTCCGATGATTGGATCACAGTTCCGCTGGCAATGAGAAGTTTGGGCTTCTGTAGTCCTTTGTCCGTCTTTTTTCACCCCTGTCATTTTTGTCACCTTGAAGCTAGCAATGACAGCTGAATCCCTTCAACTTATAAGTTCTGCCAGCCTCTGGATTTCCAACACATCTTCCTCATTTCTCCTCTTGCTAATACAGTTTGTACATGTGTGCATGCTAAGTCGCTTCAGTCAAGTCCAATTCTTTGTGACCCCATGGACTGTAGCCTGCCAGGCTCCTCTGTCCGTTGGATTCTCTAGGCAAGAATACTGTAGTAAGTTGCCACACCCTCCTTGAAGGGATCTTCCCAACTCAGGGATCAATGCATTTCCTGTGGCTCCTGCATTGCAGGTGGATTCTTTACCACTGAGCCACCAGGGAAGCCTAAGACAACCTGTGAGGGACTTTAAAAAACAAAACAAACAAACAAAAAAAACCATCAAATACATTGTATGTTGTCAAGAAACAACTTTTCAAACAACTGTACTATTTTATTCTTTAGTACTATATTCTCAATGCAGGGACTTGTGTTACTTGGAGAAACAAATGAAAGAAGAGCAATATTACTTTGAATCTCCAATTTACAGCTCTCAGGGCTAAAACTTGGTCCTGTGCTGACCCGTGTGTGCCTCCAGTCTTGATCTGTCTCCGTATCACTCTCTGTCTAGGATGGACCAACCTAGTCATTCTGAGGGCTTGACAAATATCTTGATCCATCTTGTGAATGTTTTCAGTTTGGCTAAAACTTAAAACACATTTTCCCCAAGCACTTTTTCCTCTTAATTTTTAAACTCGTATATTTTAAGGAAAATTTAGCCCATGTGTTTCTCATTATTCTTGATTCATTTGCACTTAACTCATCAAAATGTTGCTTTGCAAAAGCTGTTTGCTTTCCAAGAAGACTCCTGAGGTCCTTTATTGTACATTTGGTGCCCCCATTCCACCTCTTTTCTCTCGCTTCCTCTTTTTCCTTTTCTTCAGAGTGGCACAGTTTTCTTAGAGAGGAATTTTTGCCCCCAGCAGCAGATAAGCTGGCCTATTACAGGAAAAGTTGACCTAAGTGTGGAGCCAAGCTTCTAGTCTAAGCATTATACTTGCATCCAGAAGAAATGTGTCATTTTGTGTGGAAGGGTGATTTTCTATTTCTTGACTAGATAAATAAATGTTAGACATGAATGAAGAGCACTTTAAGATGTGAGCTCTGGAGTCAGTCATTTAGGGTTTAATCCCTTCTTAACCTCTCTGCATTTCATTTTTCTCACCTGTAACATGGGGGTGGCAACAGTGCCTAGTGTATACAGAGAGTTATAGTGAGAATTAATTGTTATACTATACACAAGGCAGTGACAAGGACACCCAGAGTGTCACATGTTTTCTCAGTGAGACGCTCAGGATCTCTTGGGTTACCCCAGCGATAAGTCCTACCACCAGGATTCAAATACAAGCAATTCATTTGAGAGGTTAAACTCCAGATTAAGTGTGGGGAGGTTTATTAGTCAGTGTCCACTAGAGAGACAGAATCAAGAGTATATGCATACAAAGAAACAGATTTAACTTAAGGAATCAACTCACATGATCCTGAAGTCTTGGCAGTTCCAAAATCTGAGGAGGGAGAATGGCAGGATGAAGACTCAGGGAAGATTTGCAATTTAAGTTGAAAGGCCATCTGCTAGAGACACAGATATTGCAGATGCATTTCCCAAAAGTCAGTGTTACAGTGGAAGTCCAAAAGCAGTCTGCTGGAGAATTCCCTCTTGCTCAGGAAAAGTCAGACTTTTGTCCTATTCAGGCCTTCAACTGATTGAACGAGGCCCACCCACACGATGGAGAGCAACCTGCCTTATTCAAAGTCCACAGACACATCCCTCTTCCCTAACTGATGTCTCACGGAAATCTCTAGAATAATGTTTGGCCGAATGTTCATGGCTTTGACAAGTTGACACATAAAGTTAATTATCACACAAAGTAAGAGAAAGAAGAGAAACCAAAAAGGTTTAATATTGTGACTGGAATTCCATCCCATTGGGAAGCTAAGAACTGTTGATCATGCCCCAGAATTTATCCCACATGGAGGCACTGGCTGAGGTTGATCATGTTGACATAACCTGCTACGCATAGAGGCAGAATGGTTGTGGCAGCTAGAGAAAGTCCTTCGGGAAAGAAGACAGGTACTGGTGGTTGGCAGATGGTCAGGTGTGCCAGGAAATGATATGGGACCAGAAAAAGGAACAAGGTGCAGATAGCCTCCTCCTCAGGGTCCCTTCACCTGAAAGTATGGCTCTAATTGACACAGCCAAGATTTCTTTCTTGTCTCCCACTTGTGCGACTCATAATCTCAAAGCAAGATTGAAAATAAAGCTCAATTTTAATAGAGATAGACCCTTAGGGAGACTCTCTGGATCTGCTGTAGATATTAAATTTATGCAGAGAAGGAACAGGCACAACACTTCAGGCAATTGTTGTTGGCAAGAAGCGTGCTTTATTAAAGATGAGTCCAATGACTCATGTACAAATCCTGACTCGGCCAAGTACTCGTGTGACCCTGGGGAGGTCACTTCATTTCCTGGGGCTTTCATTTACTTTGCTATAAGGAGATCACATGGCTGCCCACCCTGCTTCTCTCATGGCGTTAAACGAGGTCACGAATAGGCAATCATGTGGTCACTGGCACTTCCTTTCGTCTTTGTACTTCACATTTTGACACAGCTCTGGAATATTTCTTACCTACTTGGAGACTTTAGAAGTTTCCAGATAGCCTCTGAAAATTGCTTTTTTGGATGAACCACCATTCAAAGTGACAGTCTAGAAAATGAGATGCCACTGGGATATATTAGGAATTCTATCAGATTTTATTCAAAAGAATTTCCTGGTTTTCTTTAAGATTCAACAGTTACCTGAAAAATTCTCATTTAGATCCAGTGGCTTGGTTGCAACCTGCAGTTGACCTAGTTACATTATCTGGTCCAACTTTGTTAGTTTAGCTTGAGGACAATTATTAAGCTTAGGAAAAGTAAGTGGTCCTTGGTTTTGTAATCTATGACACACTGAAAACTATAATTGAGATAATCTGACCCCAACACAATTCTATGATCAAATGGCCTTTCAGTTCACTCTCTAGTCTCTTTAACATTTTGGTGCATTTAACTGGGTTTGAAGAGAAAATTTCTGACTCAAGTAGATTTTCATGAAAAACAGTCATTAAATACTAGTTTTATACTCCAAAGTTAAAATGTTCCTCAGCTGTCCTGAACTTTCCTCTGCAACAGGAGTTGTGGGGAGAAAGCGTTCTCATTTTACAGAGAGGGAAATGGGGACATCAGGATGTAAACAATGAGTCTAAACTTGGGAGCTGAGCCTTCCTGAACCACCTTGCGTGAGATTCATTTATTTATTAATTCATCAAATATTTATAATACACCTACTACGCGCACTGTTCTAGGCACTGAATGTAATGCCAAACAAGACGGACGAGGTCTTTTCCTTAGAGTCTAGAGAAAGAAATAACAACAATAAACAAGTGAATAATTAACTTTTTTCACAGAGGCTATGAAAAACAGCAAAGTGGGTTAATTCGATAGCAAGTGAATGATTTGAAATAAGTGACTAGGCAGGGGTTAAAACTTTTTTAGAGGCTAACATTTTAATTAATATTCAAATGATGAGAAAAATAATCATTTACAAAGTGTGTAGAGGGAACCAACTGCAAAGGCTGACAAACTGAGCCAACATCGAGAGGTTGATCCTATGAGAAGAAACGTCAGGAGTTTTATAAATAATGCCAGGGGCAGCCTCCAACACATTTCCCAGTGACCCCTGATTCCTAATATTCATACCCTCCCCTTGATGTGGGCTGGACTTAGTGACTCTATTCTAACGAATAGAACATAGCAAACATGGTGTGATGCCACTTCTGAGATAAGGTTATAAAAGATTATCACTTCCGTCTTGCTGGCATTCTTCCTCTGGCTATTTTTGCCAGTTTGTCCCTATGGAGAAGGTTATCTGGGAAGGAAAAGTGGGCAGCCTTTGGTCAATAGCCCACAGGAACTGGGTGCTGCTGATGACTATGTAAATGAACTTGAAATGGATCCTTCCCCTGTCAAGCCTTCAGCTGAAACCTCTCTCCTGGCTTACACCTTGATTGCAGCCTTGCGAGGGACCCTGTGACAGGCGACTCAGCTAAACTGGGCTCCTGATTCATGAAAACTGTGAGATGAGAAATGTTACTGCTTGATGTCACTAAGTTTTGGAGTAATTTGTTATACAGAAATAGAAAACTCACCCAGCTTGGATAAAGCGTGGATAAGATGCGCATGAGATCTATGGTTCTCTGAAATAGGTAGATCCACCCAGGTAAGATGCAAGAGCACTGGTATGTGGAAGTGCCTGAAATCTGGAGTTCAAGTCATTTACTTCCAAACATCTACAATCTGTACTTTGGAGCCACCCTCAGCATCTCCATGTACCTCTGCGTGTTAGTTCTTATAAACTGGTTGAGAAGAGAGACCTATGAGATTCCTGCCTCACCTCCCACGTGCCCCCACCACAGGAAAATCACAATGAAGCATTTTGTTGAACACCAAGGAACATTTTAAGAGGAAAAAAAAAATGTTTGTAGGAACAGAAAATCTTGATATTGTGTGTGTGTGTGTGTGTGTGTGTGTGTATGTGTGTCCGTGAGGCATGCGTATATGTGTGTCTGTATGTGTGGTATCCATGTGTTCCCAAGAGGAAGGAATGAGTCTATATATTCCACATTTTTCACTGTTTTTCAAACACATTTTGCCTGCCTTTCCAACTGCCATCCCTACCAGATGCTGATATGTAAATTTTGGCTACAGAGATGAGAAAATCAATGTGATACAAACAAATTTAGCTCAACAAGGCAGAGTCAAATTATCCCAAAGTCAGAAGTGACCCCTCACCCGAAGATCCAAGCAGCACATACCATTTGCCACAGGGCTGCCCAGGGAGCTAGTTTAGCTCGACATTTAACAAGCATTTCTGGCATTGGTATTGTTTCAATTACTAGACCATTCACATCTCAGCTGACACATGCAATGAAGCTTGCTCCTTGCTTGGTACATAATTTAAGGTAAAAAGAAAAGAGGGTGTGTTTCATCATGGTCTATCATATCTTTGTCTTTTGTTCTGGGAGGTATTTGCATACCTAAAGGGAAATGGCCTCTTTAATTTCTTTCCCTTCTCCTAATCAGCTGAGGCCTATTAAGAAGTGCTCTGTATCCTGTAATCAGACAATTTATACAGCATGCACCCTTAGGCAACAGCTATTATAAACAAGCTGGAGAAATCCTTTACAATAAATGATTAGCATGGGAAGACACCATTCATAATTAATTTTTTTTTCCGTTTTTTGTTGGCAGATGGTCTGAGGCATCCAAGCATGGCCTATTGCCCGCATCCTTATTCTAAATAGAGCAGGGCAGCCTTGGGAAAATGCTGGCTTCTCAGCTAGCTCACTGTAAAAAATAGTCCCTTCCCCCTCCTCCTATCTATGTTCAAGATTTGCTTGCAGAAGGATTTAGGGAAGGTGTGGTTATTGATTTCATGGTAGATTGGTTGCATCAGGGCCTCCGTTCACCATCCCCACCACTTTCCATGTGACTTTGTCCTGCTCTCTCACTCAGAGTCTGGGCCCTGCCATGGGATGTGCTTTGATCAAGATCATGTTACCAAATGTGATGCACAGAGGCTTGAATACAACTGTTGCAGTTGGACATGGTACCTCTTAGACTCTAATGTGGCCAAATGAACATGCCCAGGCTGGCTTGGTGGATGATGAGAAACACATGAAATAGAGCTGAGTGATACTGCTATTCACACAAACTACTCATCTCAGCTGAGACTTTTCTTGATGGGTCACCAGTTACACACCCGCCCACACCCACACATGTGAGTGAGCCCAGCCAAGATCAGATGAGTCCCCTCCAGGTTAACTGAACCTTGCAGGCTTGCTAGCTCAGTAAAAGTTTATCATTGTTTATCACAGAGGTTTTATAGTTTTTAATTATACAGCATAATTGGCCAGTATATAATTGATACAATACCCAAATTGGTAAATAATCTTTTTGGAAAAACAGGACTTGGAAAGCCGTAAGTCTAAGTCTTCCTGTATTGGTGAAGATTCTGTTCCTCATGAGAGAAACCATCTCCAACTGATAGGAGAGGTTAAAGTGGTTTTGGACCAGCTGTACATACCTGTAGATACATACATGTGTACACACACAGACATCTCAAGGAGTCAGGGAGAGAGTCTGTTAAAATGTCACCCATGGATAGACTTGAAAAGGGAATAGGATTTTCCCATGTTCATCTAATTCCCTATTATTCTTCAACAGAATTCTCCTAACTCCCTAATACCCAGGTGTTCACTTTACTTTTTCTTGTTTTTAAGGTATTTTTCAAGCTTTATTGTAGTATAAATAACAAATAATATTGTAAGATATTTAAAGTATAGATTGTAATGATTTGCTATACCTAGACATTGTGAAAGGAGTCCCCTCATTGAGTTAATTAACATGTCCATCACCTCACACATTTACTTTTTTTCCTGGTGAGAATATTTAAGTTCTACTGTTAGTAAATTTTAACTGTACACTATAGTTTTATAACAATAGTGACCATCTTTACATTAGTTCTTCAGACCTTATTGGTCTTATAACTGAAAGTTTGTACCCTTTTACAAACCTCTATTTCCCTCACACTTCTCACCTCAGCTCTTTGCAATCACTTTTCTATTCTCTGTTTATATGAGCATATTTTTAAAAAAAGATTCCACATGTAAGTGACACCAAACAGTATTTGTCTTTCTCTGTCTGGCTTGTTTCACTCAGCACAACCACTCAAGGTTAATCCATGTTGTCACAAATGACAGGATTTCCTTTTTTAATGCTGAATAGTATTGATATTTCATTATCAATTCTTGATCCATTCATCCACTTATGGACACTTGTTTCCATACCATGGTTACTATGAATAATGTTGCAATGAACATGAGAATACAGCCATCATCAAGGTTATATGATTTTGTTTCCTCTGGATATACCCCCAGAAGTAGGATTGCTGAATCATATGGTAGTATATTTAAAATTTTTTGAGGAACTCCGGATTCTTTTTCCATAGTGACTATGTCAGTTTACTATCTCATCAACAGTACACAGTATTACCTTGCCAGCATTTGTTATCTCTTTTATTTTTGATAATAGACATCCTACCAGATGTAAGGTGACACCTCATCGTGGCTTTTCATTTGTATTTTCCTGATGATTAGTGATGGTGAGGTCCTTTTCATGTAATTTACCATTTGTATGTCTTCTTTGGAGAAATACTATGCAAGTCCTTTACCCATTTTTAAATTGGATTATTTTGGGGTTTTGCTATTAAGTTGTACCAGTTCCTTGGGTATGTGGATACTAACCACTTATCAGATATGTGGTTTGAAAACATTTTCTTCCATTCCGTAAGCTGCTTTCTTATTTTGGTTGATGGTTTCCTTTGCTGCACAGAATCTCTTTTGTTTGATGTAGTCCTACTTGCTTATTTTTACTTTTGCTGCCTTTGTTTCTGGTGTCAAATCCAAAAAATCATTGCCAAGACCTGTGCCAAGGAGCTTATCCTTTATGTTTTCTTCTGGAAGTTTCATGATTTCAGGTCTTTCATCTAAGTCTTTAATCAATTTTGAATTGATTTTTATGTATTATGTGAGATAGGGGACTAGTTTCATTCTTTTGCATGATTGAAGAGACTATCCTTTGCCCTGTTATATATTCTTGGCTTCTTTGTTGTAAATTAATGGACCATATATATGTAGGTTTATTTCTGGGCTCTATTTTGTTGCATTGATCTATGTCTGTTTTTATGCCAATACTATACTGTCTTAATTATGGCTGTTAATATAGCTTGAAATCAGGAAATGTGTTCCTGCCAGCTTTTTCTCAAGATTACTTTGGCTTTTCAGGGTCTTCTGTGGTTCAGTTTTAGGGTCTTAGGGTTGTTTTTTCTATTGATGTGAAAAGCACCATTTAAATTTTGATAAGTATTAATTACATTGAATCTGTAGATTGATATAAGTAGTATTAGCATTTTAATATTAATTTTCCAATCCATGAATGTGTAATATTTTTCCATTTATTTATGTCTTTTCAATTTCTTTCATCAATGTCTTATAGTTTTTAGTGTACAGTTCTTTTGCCTTCATGATAATAATCATTCCCAGGTATTTTTATCACTTTTGATGCATTTGTGAGTGGGATTGCTTTCTTAATTTCTTTTTCTGATAGGTCATCTTTAGTGTATAGGGATGCTACATATATTTGCTTATTGCTATTATATCTTGTGACTTTACTGAATTCATTGATTACTTTGAACAGTTTTTTTCTGAAGTCTTTACAGTTTTCTGTATACAATCATGCCATCTGCAAAGAGAGACTATTTTACTTCTTTCTTTCTTACTCAAATAGTATTTTTGCTTTTTCTTGCCTAATTGCTCTGGCTAGGACTTCCAATATTATATAGAATAAAAGTGGCAAGAGTGACCATTCTTGTCTCGTTCCTGATCTTAGAGGAAAAGTTGTCAGTTTTTCCCCGTTGATTATGATGTTATTTATGAGCTTGTCTTATGTAGCTTTTGTTATGTTGAGGTACAGTCCCTTGATTTCCAGTTTATTGAGAATTTTTATCACAAAAGGATTTAAATTTAGTAAAATGCTTTTTTTGCATCTATTGAGATGATTGTATAATTCTTATCCTTTGTTTTGTTAATGTGGTGTATCACCTTGATTGACTTGATCCAATCCTTGCCTCCCTGGAATAAGTCCCACCTAATTATCATATATAATCAATCTAGTGTTGAATGCAGTGTTGAATTCAGTTTGCTAGTGTTTTGTTGAGGATGTTTTCTTCTCTGCTCACAAGGAGAACTGTCCTGTAATTTTCTTTTGTTGTAGTGTCTTTCTCTGGTTTTGATATCTGGGTAATACTGGCCTCATACAATGAATTTGTAAATTTTCCCTCCTCTTCTGTTTACTGGAAAAGTTCAAGAAGGATTGGTGTTAACTCTTCTTTAAATGTTTGATGGAGAGCACTAGTGAAGCCATTTGGTCCTAGATTTTTGATTTTCGGGAGTTTTTTTTATTATGGACTCAGTTTCTTTACTAGTAATTGATTTGTTCATATTTTTGATTACTTCATGTTTCATCTTGGCAGGTTATATGATTCTTGGACTTTATACATTTCTTCTAGGTTGTCTAATTTGTTAGCATATAATTGTTCATGATAGTCTCTTGCGATTGTTTCTATTTCTATGACATCAATTGTAATGTCTCTTTTTTTTATACTTTTATTTATTTTAGTTCTCCTTTTCTTTTTAGTCTAGCTAGAGTTTTGTATATTTCATTTGTATTTTTAAAAAAACCTTGCTCTTAGACTCATTGATATTTTCTCCTGTGTGTTTTTAGTCTCTAAATAATTTACTTCGGCTCTAATCTTTTTCTACTAACTTTGGGCTTTGTTCTCCTTTTTCCAGTTCCTTGAGGTGTTAATTTAGGCTGTTTGATAACTTTTGTTTTTCATGTGGGCATTTATCACTACAAGCTTCCCTCTTAGATCTGTTTTTGCTGCATCCCTTAAGTTTTGATATATTGTGTTTCATTTGTCTCAAGATATCTTTTGATTTCTCCTTTGGCCCATTGGTTGTTCAGGAGCATGTTTTTTAATCTCCACATATCTGTGAATTTTCTAGTTTTCTTCTTGTAATTAGCTTCTCAATTTATATCATTGTGGCAAAAAAAAATGCTTGATATGATTCCAATTCTTAAATTTAATTTAGTAAGACTTTTTTTTGGGGGGGGTCACCTAACATATTATCTGTCCTAGAGAAGTGTAGTTTAAGCCCACAGTTTCTTTTTTGATTTTCTATTTGAATGGATATTGTTGAAAGTGGAGTGTTTAACATCTGTTATTATTGTATACCTGTTTTCCCTTTCAGGTCTTTCAATATTTTCTTTATATATTTAGGTGCTTCTATGTTGGATACATAAATACTTACAAATGTTATATCCTCTTGATGGGTTGATCCCTCTAACATTATATAATGACCTCCTTTGTTTATTGTTACAGTCTTCTGATTACTGTCTATTTTGTCTGATATATATACAGTTTTCACTGTTTTCTTTTGATTTCCATTTTCATAGAATTTATTTTTTACCTCCCTTCACTTTTAGTCTTGGTTTCCTTAAAGCTGAAGTGAGTCTCTTGCAGGCAGCATGTAGTTTTTAAATCCATTTAGTCACTGTCTACCTTTTGATTGGAGTATTTAGTCCATTCATATTTATAATATTGATAGGTTTAGAGTTGGGCTTCCCAGGTGGCACAGTGGTAAAGAATTCACCTGCAGGAGAGTCAGGAGATGGGGGTTCGTTCCCTGGGTTGGGAAGATCCCCTGGAGTAGAGAAAGGCAACGGCTTTAGTATTCTTGCCTGGACAATCCCATGGACAGAGAAAACTGGTGGGCTGCAGTCCATAGGGTCACAAAGAGTCAGACACAACTGAAGCAACTTAGCACTCATGCATGCATATAAGCATATGTGCTCAGTCATGTCTAATGCTGTGACCCCATGGACTGTAGCCCTCCAGACTCCTCCATCCATGGATTCTCCAGGCAAGCATGCTGGAGCAGGTTGACATTTCCTACTCCAGGGGATCTTTGAAGCCCAGGGATCAAACATCTGTCCCCTGCAAGTCTCCAGCATTGCAGGAAGATTCTTACCACTGAACCACCAAGGAAGCTCTTTTATATGTATTAGTCTTTGGTTTTCTACAATTATATGTCAGACTGCAATGATTCTACATCTTAATCATTTATCTACAAATTCATCAGGGAAAGTTCATGGTACTGAATGCTTACACAGTGCCCAGCACATAGTCAATGCTTCCCATCTATTTATGCCTTAGTTAGTTGAAGTAGGGTTGGAAATGTACTAGTGAGATTTTAAAAAGTGTTACCAGTTTCTTCTCAGAGTGAAAGACTTAAGGTTGCTATGTCATCCCTTTCCAGAAATGTCTTTAAGAAACTTTAAGTTCCTTCTTGATCAAAGTTGATTTAACTGTGGTCACACCTGATGGCAGACAAATCATATCTATTCATTCAAACATTTAATAAATACTTAATAAGCCCCTTATATGTAAAGAAGATCCTATTATCTAAGTGTAAATAGCAGAATGTAAAGACTTCTGAGAATAATTTCACTTAAAATCAAAGGCTAAAATTTCATAAAAGTGAAGAAAATAAAATGGTCTCATTGGGTCTGTATCTTGAAAAAGGTAACAAATGATTTATTGTACATTTAGTTAAGTGTCAGTAATAAATACAAAAATTTGCTAATTTTTAGAATGAACAAAGAATGAATCAAGGTACTGGATTTTTGATATATATGCATTTAAACAACACTTCTTTTCAAACCACTGACTTCTCTTGAAATGCTATTAAAAAGTCACTTTTGGAGTGAAAATATTTGAGAGCTTCATCAGATTCTCCAAAGATGTCTATTAATTCTTTGATATGGAAATCATTATTTTGAAACAATTTTCTTGACATCATTTATTGTTGGTTTTCTCTTTGTTCATTGTTAAATGGTCAAAGTCTGAAAATCCTTTCAGTCTTTTTATTTTGTCTGATATAAATATAGCATTTACCTTTGGTATCTGGATTCTAAAATCTCTCACCTACTGAGACATTATTTTTTTCTTTTTCTTTTTTTTTTTTTACTTTAAGTATAGTGGTTTTACAGCATTAAATTAGTTCAGAAATACAGGATAGTGTCAGTATTTTTACAAATTATGCTCCATTAAAAGTCATATTTATATGCAGAGTACATCATGTGAAATGCCAGACTGAATGAATCACAAGCTGGAATCAAGATTGCCCGGAGAAATATCAACAACCTCAGATATGTAGATGATACCGTCCTAATGGCAGAAAATGATGAGGAACTAAAGAGCCTCTTGATAAGGGTGAAAGAGAGTAAAAAGACTGGCTTAAAGCTCAACATTTAAAAAGCTAAGATCATGGCATCCAGTCCCATCAGTTCATGGCTAGTAGAAGGGAGAAAATTGGAAATAGTGGCAGATTTTATTTTCTTGGGCTCCAAAATCACTGCCATGGTGACTACAGCCATGGAATTAAAAGACTCTTGCTCCCTGGAAGAAAAGTAATGACAAACCTAGACAGTGTATAAAAAGCAGAGACATTACTTTGCTGATAAAGGTCCATATAGTCTAACCCGTGGTTTTTCCAGTCTAGGGATGTGAAAGTTGGACCAGAAAGGAGACTAAGCACCAAAAAATTGATGCTTTTGAATTGTGGTGTTGGAGAAGACGCTTGAGAGTCCCTTGGACAGCAGGGAGATCAAACCAGTCAATTCTAGAGGAAATCAACCCTGAATACTCATTGGAAAGACTGATGTTGAGGCTGAAGCTTCAAAACTTCAACCACCTAATGCAGAACCAACTCATTGGAAAAGCCTCTAATGCTGGAAAAGATTGAAGGCAAAAGAAGGGAGAGGCAGAGGATGAGATGGTTAGATACCATCATCAACTCAATGGACATGAATTTGAATAAAGTTTGGGAGACTCTGGGAGTTGGTGATGGACAGGGAGGCCTGGCATGCTGCGATTCATGGGGCTGCAAGGAGTCGGACAGGACTTAGCAACTGAACTGAACTAAACTGGGAGACGGTGGACAGAGGGACCTAGCATGCTGCAGTCTGTGAGGTCTCAAAGAATTGGACATGGCTTAAGGACTGAACAAGAACAAAAGTTGTTATAAGATAATGTTTGTGTTTTCCTGTGATATAAAATGTATCTGCTTTACCTATCTATTCTATACATATTAGTTTGTATCTCTTAATCCCATACCCCTAATTTGCACCTCCCCTTTTCCCTGTTACCTCTGGAAAGCATTCGATTGTTTTCTGTACCCGAGTTTGTTCTATTTCACTATATACATTCATTTACATTATGTTTTAGATTCCACACATAAGTGGTATCACACAGGATTCATCTTTCTCTATCTAACTTATTTCATTAAGCATAATATTCTCTAGATCCATCCATACTGCTGTGAATGTCAGAATTTCATTCCTTTTTATGGATGAGTAATATTCCAGTCTGTTTATGTACCACATCTTAAGCTATTGCCCGTGGAGTAAATGTTTCTGGGGATATAAAATTCACTTCTCTTATAAAACCACTCATCATTTCTTGTTATGGCAGATACTGCTTATCAATTTGGACACTGTCTCAGCTCAGATTTGGGCTGAGATTTCTTAAAATGATTCTGTAGGCAATCCCACCAACTGATCAGAGAGCTGCCATGATGATGAAACCTACTCTAATTCCATTTGATTTTATGGTTTGTACTTCACAATTAACTTTTGATATGTTCTCCCTCCTTTAGTAGCATTTGATAATGTAGCACTTGATTATGTTGTTACATTCTTCTTTTTTGAAGTCATATGATTTAAACATTGTTTCTCCCAAACAATACGCCCAGGATGCTTAGACTGTGTTTTATACCACTTTGTAACCTTCTTAATGTCAAGATGGTACAGACTAGGTGCTCAATAAAGGCTTGGTTGATTAATTGGCTAAAGAATTAAGATTAATCACCTGAAGGATTCCTTATTTGATTAACCCAAGGAATCCAATACAATGAAAGGCTGGGAACAGATTTGCTTACGTGGAACTAACCAAGGAAAGCTTGGGACTGTGGATAGTTTAAGTCAACCTGCAGCATTTATTACCTGCTCAGAGTTTGTGAAGACTTTTACTGTAAGCACTGGAGAGTTTTGATAAATATCATGAAGTCATGATAATTACTCTCATGGAGTTTAAAGCTCAGGATTGGAGACAAGAAGAATATGTGTAGTCATTCAAAACTGTAGAAATATACAAGTGTCTTGAAGGGAAGTGACTGAGATGGATGGAGTGAGCCAACTTCACAGTGACCATACTTCACAGTGGAAGGTGGCAGTGAAATGAGAAGTTATTCCATAAGAAGAAATTTAATGCCAATGGATTAGAAAATCTTCTGTTGAATTCACAGTGTCATATTTGGTGGACCTTTGACATTACATGAAATTACTGATGCATGAATAGAGCGACACTTTTCACCTTGGATATTCCCTTTTTATTCACTTATCCAAGCTTGTCATAAATGCTTCTTCAGGCTTTCATATGTTTTTCATGATTGTTGGCACTGATTTTCTAGCAATGGAGCATCTTGGACTGAACGCGTCCTTCACTTCTGGACTCTTATGCCTGACCCACTTGATAGCCTGCAGTCTGTGAAGCATTTCCCCTCCCCTCCTCCACCCACATGCTCTCTCTTGAGGACCAGTCTCAATGCAGACAGCTGGTGGTACCTGGGAATTTTCGCTCCCTGTGGGTCAGCTCTTAGCCTATGACTGACCTGTATGTGAAAGCCCAGATGTCCTGACTCAACAGGAATTCACTCCCTCTCAGGCATCTCCCTGCAGGATTAGTACAAACTTAAGACTTTATCTGAAGTTGCACCCTAATGTACATTCTTTTCCTTTCCTGTCCTGTTTCCCCTACTTTCTTGACAGTTTCTATTGGGAGCAATTCCTTAATTAATCACTTACATGTAAACTTCATGCCAGGGTCTGCCTCTGGGAACTCCAACCTAACACAATTGGTGCTTATCAAAGTGTGATCTATAGGCTGGGAGCCTTCCTTTTTTATTTATTTATTTTTTTTCTGCCTTTTCTGGCCATGCCATGTGATATGTGGGATCTTAGTCCCCAATGAGGGATCAAACCTGTGCCCTCTGCATTGGAAGCTCAGAGTCTTAACCACTATACTGCCAGGGAAGTCCTAGGAACCTTCTTAAAATAGCAAATTCCAAGTTCCTACACTAAATGTTCTAGAACAGAATCTTGGGGGACAGGTTATAAAAGCTGTTTATATAACAAGGTCCCAAAATGAACTTTTACATTTTTTCTTAACTGTAAAATATTGATTGAAAAAAGAGAAAGTGTTAGTTGCTCAGACTGACTCTTTGTGACCTCATGGACTATAGACCGTCAGGCTCCTCTGTCCATGGGATTCTCCAGGTAAGAATACTAGAGTGGGTAGCCATTCCCTTCTCCAGGGGATTTCCCAACCCAGGGATTGAACCCAGTTCTCCCGCAATCAGGCAGAATTTTTACCCTCTGAGCCATCAATGAATATTAAACAAAACTAAAGTTTTATTTATTATAGAACTGATTATTTTACAATCAAATATTTTACAATATACATCAAGTGTTTGGGCATGGGATTAATAAGGTAGAATAAATATCCTCTAACCAGTCTGTTAAATGAGCATGTGATCCAACTCCAGAACGGACACTGATGTTTCACACTGATGGCATTTTAATTTTGCCTTCTCTATGCATAAATCTTAGAAACATAATTTTCCCTTTCCAATAGTAATTGTTTTTTTCAGGGATTTCACTCTGGAAGTCACCAAGTTCAGTAGATTTCTATTTTATTTTATATTTTAGAATATCTTAAATAATGAAATTCTTTAATGGGAAAAATAGGCAGAAACTCAATATGCAACCCAGGTAAACCCAGAGTTGTACTGTTTGATGCAGAAGGTGCAGGTAGGACCCGACCTGATCCAATTCAATTCCTTCACACTGCCCTAGGGATACAGGAAACACTATTGAAAAACAACTGGCTAAGTCCCAAATTTCACTTTACAGGTGGAGAAACTCAAGCCCTAAGAGCCTGAGGACTTGCCCAAGATCAGGTAACCAGTGTTGAGTGGTACCTTGTGTGAAATGCAATTTTCCATATTCTCTCATCAGAGCTGCTTCCACTAACTCCTATTAGTTATTGAAAGGAGATTAATTATCCTGTTATCTCAGGGGCCTCCTAGAAATCTGTTTGAGTAGAATAGAAAAAGATAAATGGGCTTTTTTTTTTTTGTCCACTAGGTCTCTTGCTGGGTACTCTCGTGGACTCAAACTTCGGAGACTGGAAAGTAGTTTCATCTTGTTTGATCTATTCACGGGAGTATTAAACTTAAAGTATCTGTATTAAGTGTTTTTTTATTTCCTGATGCAGTAGAAAACTTACATGAAACCAGTTTTTAGAGCAGTATGAAAACAGTTAACTGGGACTAAGATATAGCAAACAATCAAACCCACCAGCAAGAATAACTAAGAAAGACTCCACTTATTTGTCAAAGCAGCTGATGTCAGAGCCCGTTGTTTCCTGTGAGTTAGCTGTTTCTCCCAATGCCCTAGTGGGTTGTGTCTCCATCCATTCTTCTCATTCTTTACCCGACTTTCTACTACAGAGAAAAGTCACAGTGGGTCAGCCCTGAAGAGAGCGTCCCTGCTGATTCACTGTAGCTTTGTCTGATCATTAGCCAAACGAGGGGACTTCTTTCTTGTCATAAGCTGCTGGAGGTTCAGATGGGCTGGACTTTACACAATGGCTTCATTCCTGAAACAAACAAATATTCCAGCTGGGCACTCAGGGATGTAGAAACAGTGTCTCTCTTGGCTGACTCAGGCTGGGGGGCTATTGTCGCTGGGGATGGGGAAGAAGGCAATCTGGGGAGGCCTCAGGGAGCAGGAACAGGACCTAGGGTAGCTCTGGATCTCAGTAGGGTTTTCAGGACCTTTCCTAAGTCCTTGAATGGGCTACCCACCGGGTATGGGCTTTTCCTGGACTTGTCCCTGCTATCCTTGGCCTTTCTTTCTTTTTTAAAAAAATTTTTATTTATTTATTTTTGGCCGTGCTGGATGTTCATTGCTGTGTGGGCTTTTCTCTAGTTGTGGTGAGCAGGGGCCACCCTTAGTTGTGCCGTGCAGGCTTCTCATTGCGGCGGCTTCTGTCGTTGTGGGGCACAGGCTGTAGCTGCACGTGTGTGGCAACTCCAGGGACCAGGGATCAAACCTGTGTCTCCTGCATCGGCAGGTACATTCTTAGCCACTGGACCACCAGGCAGTCCCTCAGCCTGGCTTTCTGCCTCCTCCCTGCGTGTGTTCCTGGCCTGCTTTGTAACTTTCCTCATGGTATCCACTTCTTCAAAACTTGGCCTTTCTGCCTGACTCTTCAGGGTACAGCCTCTATTCATGGCTTTGGATCTGCAACCCAACTTCTGGAAATAAAGTTTTATTTCAACACAAACTTGTTTTTCACAGAAGCCCTCAGTGAAACAAAGTGTCCTTTTGGAAAACAAACATTATCTGTTTGTGGAGTTAACCATTTTGATGTGGCTAGAAGCAGGGCAGGTGGATACTCTAAAGAAGTCTTGGATGGGTGGCTCCCAAGTGGGAGGCTGTTTGGGGAAGGATGGAGTGGAAGGTTAGGGTTAGCAGATGTAAGCTTTAATATACAGAATGGATAAATAACAAGATCCTACTGTATAGCACAGAGAACTATATTCAATATCCTATGATAAACCATATTGGAAAAGAATATATATATATACATATATATATATAAAGAGTGTATATATAACATATATAAAGATGTATATGTATATACATATATATGTATATACATATATATGTATATGTATGTATACATACATATATGAAGAGTGTATATATATATATGTATAACTGAATCACTTTGTTGAACAGCAGAAATTAACACAACATTGTAAATCAGCTATGTGTGTGAAAGTGTTAGTCGCTCAGTCATGTCTGACTCTTTTTGACCGCATAGACCCTAGCCTGCCAGGCTCTTCTGTCCATGGAATTCTCCAGGCAAGAATACTGGGGTGGGTTGCCATTCCCTTCTCCAGGAGATCTTCAATTATGCTTCAGTTTTTTAAAAAAGAAGTCTTGGAGAGATCTAGAACATGGTCGACAAGATGCCTGAGTGTCTGGGGGGCAAAAACAACCCGTGAAGAGGGTCTTCAACAAAGGAAGCGAGGGTTCAAGAATAAAAATTCCTGGATTGAGAGGCAGGAGACCCCGGTTCTAAAATGAACTCCTCTGGGCTTCATAAACCGTGAAGATGTTACTAACTCACCTGTAAAAATTCTGTGTAAGGAATGAAGGGTGGGCTTCCTCTCATCTTTCTCTTTCCCCCATGCCCTTCTGTGATGAGGAACATTTGTCCTATCACTTCATGAGAGCAGCTCTCACATCCTTAACTCTGCCAGACTGAAAAGGTTTTCCAACTGATTACTCACTGGGTAGCAAGTGCCAATCACTTTAGAAGTCTCAAATAAGGCATCCATTAGAGCAGACACAGGCTGATCCATGGCTCTTAAAAGATTGTCCACCCACATGAGGAAGCTTTTTTTTTGAGAAGAATTCATTTGAAAGAAACACTCCATTGGCCTAAACTTTGGTCTTTTCTATTTTATGAAAGCAAGAGTCTAATCTAAGGTATAAATGGGTCTGGAGAAGACCCTGCTTGATCTCACAGCTCCTGGGTTTTGGTAGAAGCCTGGCTTTTTGCTTCCTGATCCTAGAATAACTTTGTTAATTAGGTCCAGGTCTGGGGCTTGACTTACTTGTGTGAATTACTGGAGATCGTATAAAAGAAAAATTCACTTAGCATCCCTAAGAGATGGGAGCTTTTGTTGCAAATGGATTTACTTTGGAGGATGTTGAAGTTTAATGATATGAGTGAACAGAGTGTGGTGAACACAAAACCCAGAACAGAGAAATGGGTTTCCTCTTTATGAGACAGAGCAGCACCAGGCTTCATGGGAGGCTGAGCAGGGAAGCATTCTGTAGTTTGCTGATCCCTCCTTTCATTAGCAAGAAGGCAGCTCTCTCAGCCTGGAAAAGTTCCAGCCAGAAGGAAGAGGTCAGCCTGAAACTCCAGCTTTGTCCAGCTCGGAGTAAAGTCAGTCAAGGAAATTCACTGTTGCAAAGATTTTCAAAGTCACTGTTTTCACTTTCTATTTGACAGAAACACAGAAAGTAAAGGGACACCCCTAAAGCCATATACCCATCTGTGATGGACCCAGGGCTAGAACCCCACAAATTGCTTTCTGTTGAAAATGAGTTTTTGTTTTAGTTTTGAGAAGGTAAAATATCTAATTCAAGAACCCAGGAAAAGAACCAGCCTCTCTTGGCTGAGATATTATGGAGAAAAAGAAGAGGAAACAAATGCCCCAAGAACTCCAAAGCCATCAAGTTGTGGTATTCCCAGCATTTCCATTAGATGTGGTGGTATGGAGGCAGCCAGAGCTTTGCTGCAACAGGTCTGTACAAGTCAAGTTTTAAAGCAGTGTGAATGCCAGAAATGTTGAGTAAAATCATGTTTTCAACTTTCCATATCTTTAATCAAGACACGAAGTAGGGTTCAACCTCATTTCGCCCCCAAAATGAGGGGCAGTCCAACCAAGTCAAGACAAAGGTTAGAGGCCCATTTAAACCTCAGAGATGATTGGACATCAGAAAGCACATGGCCCAGGATGCCTTTGAGCCAACTCGGCATGACAATTCTATCAGAGTAGTTTTTCTGTACTCTTCAACTCCTTTTAATCTTACATCTCAAGGCTTCATCGCTAAAGAAGACTTAGGTTTCCTTCCCTAGTACCAGACTGAAAAATCTCAGGTCGGTCTGCCCAACATGGGTCATTTGCCCATGTCATTTCTTTGATGAGCCTTTTCTGGACCAGTTCCGGGCAAAGGGGAGTTATTGATTAGGGAGCTTTAATCATTTCTCACAGTCCCTCAGTGTTCTCATGTTTCCAGAGCCCTTCACTTGTGAGGAAGTCTTCATATTTAAACATTAGAACAGGAGTGTGGAAAGGTTTCTCACAGGTCTATCTTGGAAAGTTCTATGAACAGGAGGTTTAGTGCGGTGATAGATTAGTAATGTCTTCTACATCCTGGGAAGGTGGAGTAACAGCATGCATGCCACCCATTTGTCATCTTTGTATAAAGGACCTTAAAGGTCCCAACCCAAACCAGGGACACAAGTGCATCAGATTGAGCCTTGCCTTCAGAGTCAAGTGAAAAATGCAGATAATTAAGAGATTTATTATACCAGAGTGACAAAAGCCAACACTATTGATATGTTTAGAAAGGGAGCAAACACAGGAGAATGAACCACGTTTCTTGCGGCATAGATACATTTTGATTATCTACACTACTTCGAAGGAACGATAGAGAAAGAATTAACATTATTTCTATTTTTTCCTCTAACATTTACATATCTAATTGTGTTTTTTGAAAATATTTTTTATATGGATCACTTTTAAAGCCTTATTGAATTTCTTACAATATTGTTTCTGTTTCTATTTTGGTTTTTTGGCCATGGAGCATGAAGGATCTTAGCTTCCAGCCCAGAGATCGAATTGACAACTCCTGAATTAGAAGGGAAAGTCTTAACCACTGGACTGCCAGGGAAGTCCCTCTGTTTATGGTTTTCTTGAATCAGTACTGAAATGATAATACATTGCCCAGCCAGATCAGAGTTTATCTAGTTCCCTCTAGGAGATGAGGGGGTGCCTACCCCCTGTGATTATTTTCTAGAAATGAATCATTTGGAGTTACTCATGGTTGCTGAGTAATTTTATGTTTCAAATTTATGTTTTAAGTAATACTCTGATGAAGAGGTTAAAGATAGGAGGACAGTGACATTATAACCTTTAAATTGGTTCTCGTACCCTATCTTCTTCCCTCATTGGAAATCAGGCATGGGACCTTGAGAGGTCACTGAATTCTGGATCCTGAGTCCTCATTTCATGGCTATTTTGATAAAGTAATTGACATGGTTCAAGCCTGCACACAGTGCCTGGCACATACATGAGCCCAAGAAAGGATGCTTAGATAATATCAAGTCATCCATAAACCCATGTATAAGAGAGTTGGCTCTTCAAAATCTGTCAGATATACAGACTGGAGGCCCAGATCAGACTCACTAACTTACCTCCAGGTAATGGTAAATGCATTGCTGAGCCTGGGTTTGATGTCTTCTGGTTCAGAATCTGACTTCTGTAAGCTCAGAGGGGAGATCAACCGATTGTTTCCAATCTGCAGCCTCAGTGGAGAGACAGACGTCCGTCCTGGCCAAATCTGCCCCTTTTTGCATGTTGGCCATGTTGTGAAAACTCATGAATTCTGGCTGGTTGGCAGTGAGGTACAGGACCACCTTGGTCCCACAGCTCCCAGTGTCTACCACACCACCCAGGCTGGGTGCCAAGCTCCCAAGGGTGCACAAAGTGAGAAGGAGGTGGGCAGAGGGCTGGCTGAGCCCCTGTGTAATGCACACAGATCAGAGTCCCTCACCTTGGGCTTGGCCAAAACCACAATGCATTTGGCCCTGGGCCCATTTCCCCTTAAAAGTTTAAGCCCATGAGTGTTTTCAGGGGGATTTAATGTACATGTTTTGTATTCATTGTTATTCATTTGCATTTAGCTCATAAAAATGTTGTTTCTAAAGAGATGGTGGGTGGCCAAGAATACTTTTTTTTTTTTAATTCTCCTTCCTCCTCTTTATAAATCTTCTTTCTTAGGAAAAAAAATTATCCTCTCCTGCTTTTTATTTATCTGAATATTTAAGACCAAATGTCTCAGCTTGCTTGGAAGTTAGTATCCATTGATCTTACTATCCACTAAGTGACTTCTTTCAGGGCAAAACCTGAAGCAATTGTTCTATTTCAATGTTTGTTCTGTTGATGCCTTCACAGGGTACATTTAGGATAATGCTACTTATCAGAGTGTAATATTAGTCATCTGGATGACTCACACTGAGGGTGGGGTAGAGCAGATGGCTGGAAGGGTGTTCTTTAACATAGAGTTTCTGGAAATTTGGGGTTAGAGTGCATGTCTTCAGACTCTGGAGGTTCTAAGAGGTTTTCCTACCGACTTCACAGCCCTGGACTCGAAATGCAAACTGGCCCCTGTGACTGTCTTCTGGACCACTGCCTGGTATGAGCACCTGGAAACTGATCAAGTCTCTCCCGAATACATGTGAGGGTAAGAAGGGGAAGATCACACCCCCTCCTAGCCCCACCCTGCCCACTGCAAGGAGGGAAAGGGAAGGCAAGGCTGGACAAAGTCCAATGGCTAACATGGTAATCACATCCTCCAATAAATGGCATCCTTCAATTGCCTTAAAAAAAAAAATTTCTCTCTCCATTGGGAAGGAGCTAGGAAGTAAGAGAGACAACTGAATGAAGGATGCCCATCACCTTGGCACAGAGGGTTGGGAGAGTTCTCTTCTCCCTTGTGTCTATTGTGTCTAATCTTCTAAAGTGTTCTTTTTTTCCCAGTGAAGACAAGACTATATTTTTTTTCCCTCTTCTATCCTCACAGCACATAGATCCAGGTCCCATAAATGAGGTCCTCAATCAAAATTTGATTATACTGAATATCACTTTAGTCCAGGGATTTGGACTGGTACCAGTCCATGGCCTGTTAGGAAACAGGCTGCACAGTAGGAGGTGAATGAGAGAAGCTTCATCTGGATTTACAGATTCTCCCCATCGCTGGCATTACTGCCTTAGCTCCGCCTCCTGTGAGATCAGCATCGGCATTAGATTCTCACAGGAATGTAGACCCTACTGTGAACTGCACATTCGAGGGATCTAGGTTGCGTGCTCCATCACCCCCCCCCCCCCACCACCACAACCACCACCCCTAGTCCATGGAAAAACTGTCTTCCATGAAACTTGTCTCTGGTGCCAAAAAGGTTGGGGACCACTGCTTTGGTCTGTCTCCTAGAAGATAAGGGAAGCACATGGGTTTAAGATCTGAGTTGTAATTTTAAACCTGGGACTTGAGTTCTTTTCATGGAGTAGTTTAATTTCCACTGCATTGTTTTATTTTTGCTTAAAAACAGTTTTTAAAAGTCTTTAGTGAATTTGTTACAATACTGCTTCTGCTTTATGTTTTGTGTCTTAGCTGTGAGGCATGTGGCCCCTTAGCTGTGTGACCAGGGAGCGAACCTGCACCACCTGCGCTGGAAAGTGATGCCTTAACCACTGGACCACCAGGGAAATCCCCATGGTGGGCTGTTTTAGAGATGAACTTCTCCTTCTACTTGCTTTATTGTGAAATGGGAAAAGGATTCTCCTGTAACTCAGGAGACCTGGGTCAGAGAGTTGGTGCTTCCTGACTCCAGAGGCTGGGTGATGGCAGCAAGACACTTAATTTCTCTGGGACTCATTTTCACCCTCTTTAAAATTAAGACCCTATAACCACAGAAATTTAAAGGTCACCTAGCTTCATTTGCTTCATTTTGTAGATGAGCAAATGAATTAATACTTAGACTAGTTAGAAACAGAAAGTAGGCATAGCAGGTAGAACATAGATCCCTGGGTCAGCTTGCCTGGGCTCAAGTCCCACCTGAGTCAACAATGGCCGTATGACTTCAGGCAAGTTACTTAATCTCTCTGAGCTTCAGTTTCTTCATCTGAGGAACAGGATAACAGTGATAGTACCAATCAAGTAGATTGCTAAGAAGACTCAATATGTGGATAGAGCTTAGAAGAGCATGGCAAGGAGTAAGTAAGCACTAGTTTCTTAACAAATATTTATTCATGTATCTTTGGCCACCTGATGCAGAGAGCTGACTCATTGGAAAAGACCCTGATGCTGGGAAAGATTGAGGGCACGAGGAGAAGGGGACGACAGAGGATGAGATGGTTGGATGGCATCACCGACACAATGGATATGGGTTTGGGTGGACTCTGGGAGTTAGTGATGGACAGGGAGGCCTGGCATGCTGAGGTTCATGGGGTCGCAAAGAGTCGGACATGACTGAGCAACTGAACTGAACTGAATTTGGCTGCAAGTGGTCTCAGTTGTGGCATGTGGGATTTTTGATCTTCAAACGAACAGCATGTGAGATCTTTAGTCATCACCTTTAAACGCTGTTGCAGCCTGCGAAATCTAGTTCCCTGATCAGGGAGTGATCCCGGGCACCCTGTATTGGAAGGGAGGAGTTTTAGCCACTGGACCACCAGGGAAGTCCCAGTAAGCATTAGCTTTGATTATCTAGCCAAGATCAGGTGCTCTGCATTCAGCTACTCAGTTGTGTCTGACTCTTTGAGACCCCATGGACTGTAACCCAGGCGGCTCCTCTGTCCATGGAATTTTCCAGGCAAGGATACTAGGTTGGGTTACCATTTCCTGTGTGCTATGTACCAATCATATTGACTTGGAATTGGAACCCCATCTTCTGAGGGCCACTATTCCCTTTAGATTCATCTGGTGGAACAGTTTTAAACATACTTATGTCTGGACCCCAGTACCCATCATGAAATCAGAGAAGGGGCCTGGTAGTTTGTATTTTTAAAAAGCTTCCTCAAGCAATTCTAGCATGTAGGTAGGACTGAGAACCTCTGCTGTACACTTATTACCTTTGACTATTTCAGAGGATTTGTTTGTTTGTTTTGGAGAATCAGGTATAATTTAAAAGCTTTATGGGTCAACTTAACTGCTTGTCAAGGTCTTTTTCTCCTGTAAGAGGCCTAAGTTGCTTTCCATTGCTATTCTCACTTCAAGGAAGTGAAAAATAC
Organism: Odocoileus virginianus; assembly: GCF_023699985.2. NCBI lineage: Eukaryota > Metazoa > Chordata > Mammalia > Artiodactyla > Cervidae > Odocoileus > Odocoileus virginianus. Next base: position 40,419,542 of record NC_069693.1, on the reverse strand, counting down.
ATTTTTTCTATTTTCTTCCTTCCTTGCCAGCCTCTGCTGGGAGCTGAGCACAGGCACACTGGGACTTATTTCAGAAGAGCCAGAACAGCCCCCCACCCACTATCTCTCCCCCACCCCACAACAGGAGAGACACATCTAATCCCTCTAGTCATTATCATTTTAATGTACAAAATGACATTACGCCGAAAAGAAGGGGTTCATAAATGATATCTGATTTTAGAAAGTTTTCCAGCCATTGTATAAATGACAGATCTATAAAAGAAGACTGAAAATGAATTTCAAATAAAAAAAAAATAATTCTATGTTTTTATGGCAAGCTTAAAAAAAGTCCTGAGAACAAAATGTTTCTGAGGAGGGTGATTCAGGAACCCGCTGGAGCTGAGCACTGCCTGGCGGGAGGCAGCCGACTCAGACCTGGGCGGGAGGTGGGAGTCTGTCCAAGCAGGAGACAGTTCCCCACCTGGTAAGGCAGAATCCAGAACACAGCCCGAGGCCTGAAGAGGAACAGCACCAGTCTCTCCTTGGAGGAAAGAAAACGTGTAGGGCATGTTGGAAATGATGGTTTACAGTTTCTCTGACGGGCTGGAGGCCTAGATGCCGCTGATGGATGGAGTTATGCCCTGAACGTCTCCACACATACATCTGGGGTGTGGATGGGGCAGAACTGTGGCCGCTGTGGTTTAGTTGCTCAGTCGTGTCTGACTTGTCGCAGCCCCGTGGATCATAGCCCGCCAGGCTCCTCTGTCCGTGGGATTCTTCAGGCAAGGACACTGGAGTGGGTGCCATTTCCTTCTCCAGGGGATCTTACTGACCCAGGAATTGAACCCATGTCTCCTGCCCTGGCAGGTGGGTTCTTTACCATCTGAACCACCAGGAACGTTTGAGGATTGGACGGAGCAGAGGAGAGCTGGGCAGTGTTCCTCTTCTATTTGCCTCCCTGACCCCAAATTTCCCTCAGGTAAGAGTAGCCTCTTGGGAGAACAGTTACCCTGATCAGGGCCCTCTCCTGAGAGTCAGGGATACTTCAGCTTGTGTGATGCAGGAGATGGTCCCAAGGGAGGTCAGATTGCAAACCAGAACAGGGGGGCTTCAGAAAGAGGAAGAGGAGAAGCGAGGTGGCTGGCACCCTGAGTCAGAGGGTTGGAGAGGAGCATTGAAATCACAGGGACCCGGATGCCTTGTTGATGTCCTGTAATGTCAGTGGCCTGGTGGGTCTTCAGAGATAAGGAAGCTCTTTGCTGAAGCCAGGAGGCATCCTCGTTGCTAGAACTGGCCAGGGAGGGGGGTGGGGGTAGGGTGTGGTGTGCAGGAAGCAGTTAACCAATCTATGGCGCCATCTGTAACTCTATTTGAGGAGACTGAATCCAGTAGTGCAGTGGTTGTGGGATTCTGACAACAGACTTGTCATCTCCCTACTCCAGGCAGTGTGGGAATAGGTCAGGCACGTGGAAACACTCCCAAGTGACTTAGAGATACTAGTCAACTAAACCAGAATTCCTACTAAGAGACTGGGGAAGGCAAGAAGGGGGGCCTATGAATTTGTGATGGAGATTTAAAAATGTGTAATGCAATTTTTTTCCCATAGACTGGCTTAAGTGTTGATTCCATCTACCTAGTTTCCTCTTCAATCCATTTGGTCTCTTCATTCATTCAACAGACATTAGCCCCAGTTCTGTGATAGAAACAGAAAGAACCAAGAGAGATCGAGATCTTTCTTCATCTCCTGGACAAAGTGGTCCTGTATTCTGGCAAAACCACTGGGGAGAAGCTCATGAGTTGTTACACTCTCCTGTCTTCACCTCCATCTGTGATGGCTTCCTTTCCTCCCACCTGCTTACTGCACCACCCCAAGACTCAGACTGTCATGCCAACACTTCCTTGGCTGGATTTTAATTTCTGCAAGTCAGGGGTCCTGCATAGTGGGTGGGCATCCTTGGCCTACAGGGTTCTTCTTTAAACCTATTCCCAAGGACAAAAATGGCCTTAGATTCTATGAAAAGAAGGTCTTGGAGCCAAATCCATAAGAAATACTGCCTGTTTCATTCCCTTCTTGGAGTCTCTTCATAAACACTGACAGACATAAGACTTAGGTGTTCTGGGGGTGATAAAGTCTTTTTCATTTTGCTTAAAACTGAACAAAACTCACCAAGCCTGTGTGGCCACAGGAGGATTTACTGTTTCTACAGTAAATAAACAAAACTTCTTTTACAGAATGCTCTTCCTTACTTGCAGTGTCCCACGCTAAATGATTCATAAATATTTTTCTCACTTTGAATTCCCACCCTTGGAATCCTCTTCTCATTCAGAACTTCTAACCACCTTCTGAGCAAAACATTCAAAATTGTCACGGTCCAGGTGAACCATAATTTTGCAGCCTCGTCTTCCATCACACCCCACCAGCCACACTATCTGTGACTGCTATAAACACAGCCTGGACCATCCAGCCTTGAGACTTTTGCTCAAATCTTTCCCTCTGCCCATCTCTCCCTATTCAATCTGTCCATCCATCAAGGACTCCAGAAATAGTCATCCTCTGATGTTCTCTGCATCCCCTGACTTTTGCCTCCCAATTCCATTGTAAGGTTTAGATTCCTTCTTTCAAGTGTTATAATTTTCTCTTTGGTAATTTGGATGTGTGTCAGTCTTGCTCACCATCTGGAGGTCAACGAGATGAGATCCCATGTCTTCCTTCTCCTTGCCCCCCATCCTCATGTGATTTTCTCTCCTTGTCACCTCCACCATCTCTGCTTTGTCCTCCTTCCCCTCCCCTTCTCCCTCTTCCCCCTCACTCCTTCCCTTCCCTTCTCTTGGCTTGCTCCTTCTCTATTATAAGTACCACTTTCCACCCCTGCTGGACACTTTACTTACATTATTTCATTTAATCCCAACAGTAGTTACAATACGCAGAAGCATTATCTCTATTTTATAGGACCCCACGAGTCAACTGAGGTTTGCAGCATTCATAACCACATGTTGAGTAATGCGGCCAGCATTCACATCCCAACTTGTGGGATGCCAGAGCCTCAACTCATCTCCAAATACCATCTCATAGGATTCCCCACAGCCCTGATCATGGGCTTTTGCACCCAGTGGGTATTAGGCAAATGTGTGCTAAATGAATAAGCAGATGTTGTATCACTAGGGCCATTTAAAATATCTTAAAAATAGCCAAGGAGGGTAAGAAAATCAACTCATTTGAGCCCAAGCTATTTGTGCCTCTGACAATTGCAGTAAAAGCATCTAAAACAGCATGTTTGTTAGTGGTCTGTGGGTTAATTAGTAGGTACGCGCTTGCTCTGGTGGAAATGAGACCTCATTATCCTGTCTTTTATTTCAAGTCTGACATTTATGAAAGGTGAGCAGATAGCTTATCTGTAAGAGCAGCCAGCCACGGCGGGGCTCCTGCCTTGACAAAAATACTTCAAGTGTTTGTTTTCCTGAGAGTCTACACTGTTGGCCCTTTTGGCAAGACTTTCTTGAAAACATGACACTCGGGTTTGCAGATGAGAGGGAGCGATCTGGCAGCTCCATCAAAGCTGCAGAAAGGGAGGGACTATTCTCTGGACAGTGACCTCTCGGGCCCTGATCCAGGGGCTGCCTTTCTGCCTTGAAAGCCTTGGCAGCTAAGGAGCAGGACGCTGCTGCAAATCCCACTGATGCATGTCTGACTTTAGGAGGGGGTCAAGTTCAAAGGCCCCTGGGGGGCTTGAACAGGGAGCAGGTCAGACATGACTACCACTTACCTTTTGCTGCCTGGCTGGGCCACCTGAGCACTTTTTCAGAGGAGTCTTCAGTTGTTTTTCTTCCCCAAATTGGAAGCTCCTCTTTTTTTTTCTCGTCTGAGCTTCTAGATAACTCTCCCCAAGGAACAAGTTTTTGAAGCTAAGGGTAAAGGTAAAAATAGGCCACATTTATTGAGTATATATTTTGAGATTCATGAAGGCTATGCATTCTGCCAGCAATGACATGAAGGAAAATAATTACACCAATGGTAAAGCCATAGCTGCCTCTTGGTCTGGTGATATTCCCTCATGTGAATATTCATTAGAGGGACTGATGCTGAAGCTGAAGCTCCAATGCTTTGGCCACCTGATGCGAAGAGCCAACTAATTGGAAAAGACCGTGTTGCTGGGAATGACTGAGGGCAAGAGAAGAGGGGATAACAGAGGATGAGACAGTTGGATGGCAAGACTGACTAGGTGGACATGAGTTTGAGCAAATTCCAGTAGGTGGTGAAGGACAGGGAAGTGTGGTGTGCTGTAGTTCATGGGGTCGCAAAGAGTCTGACACAACTTTGTGAGTGAGCAACAACTCATGTACCTAGAGCTATCAAAACTCATCCAACTGTACAACTCAAATGCCTGCAGTTCATTGAGTTTTTCATTGCCTTGTTTTTTATAAATTGGAGTATAGTCCTGAATGGGTGCAGTTTCCTACACCTAAATAATATCTCCATAAAGTTGATTTAAAAATTGCATGATGGACTTCCTTGGCAGTCCAGAAGTGAAGACTCTGGTTCCCAATGCAGGGGATGTGGGTTTGATCTCTAGTTAGGGAACTAAGATCCCATATAACTCTCAGCACTGCCAAAACAATTTAAAATATTACATAAACATTCATATGCTCTTCCTGAATGCAGAGCTTCCTGGGTGGCAAAGCATGATTCTAAATACTTTATATGTGGTGTCCCAAAGGATCCTCACAATAGCCCTGTGAGGTCGGTGTTATCAATATTCTCACCAAGAAAGGAAGGCACAGGAAGGCAGAGAAGTTGCCCCAAATCACCTTGCTATGAAGAGGAACAGCTGGGATTTGAACTCACTTAGCCAGACTCTACTGCGCCTGCTTTCTTGGGTAATGAAACCCACCGAGAAACTACAGAAATCGGTGGCTCCTAGGAATCCCGTTAATAACTTCTGTCCTGGATAAAGTGTGCTCATAAAAGAAGGAACCAGTGGTTTGTCATGTCTGTCTGTCTGTCTTTGTTGACATGTCCCTGGTGCCAGATACTTAATAGTGGCTCAATAAACCCATGTTCAGTGGAGTGAATGGGCAGCATGGCAGGGTAAGCATGATGGTTAATTTTACCTGTCAGCTTGACTGGGCTAAGGAATGGTCAGACAGCTGGTAAACATCTCTGGCTATGTCTGTGAGGGTGCACCTCTCATGCATTCATTCCATGAATGCTCTATCGGGTAGGCACTGCTTTTCATTTCTACTTTGTAAGGGAGGAAAGTGAGAGATGGTGAGGTTAGGGAACTGGTCTCCTTTGGGGCTGATGCTAGCGGTGGGCCAGACCCCACCTCTGGAGGCTGCCATGGTTAATTTGCCTCTTTCCCTAGGTTAAAGGCCACAGTACTTTTTAGTCTCTGGGTGCTAAGAAGGAGGGGTGGGGCTACAGGAAAAAAAGGGGGGGACCCCATGAAAAGGAGGATGGTCCAGAGCTGGAAAAGAAAGCAGAGACCCCCTGAAGCCGTGGGGGACTCTGAGAAGAGTCTGAGTAACAAAGAAATCCTTAAGAGAAACAGAATCTTTGTATTAGGAGATCAAAACTAAATGGCCATTCCCTAGAATTCAAACTCAGAAACTGTCTTTCTCCATAGAGGAGGAGAATTGAGGTATTGATTGCATTTATTTTCTCATGACACAAAAGGTAAATGAATCCTTTTAGAGCAGAAAACATTTTTTATTACATTCTGAGTAATTTCCTTTGAAAAAGAAAAACATTTTTTAAAGCCACTAGCAGTAAAACTAGATTCACGCCCCCCTCCCCGCCCCACATCTTAGAAGAGAAGGTGTGTCATTATTCATGCATAATCTGATTCCCAATGATTCCTTGTTTACAGTTTGTTTTCTGGATTTCCTTATGTAAGCAAGAATTAATACACTCAGACATGAAAGAAATAAGCTAAATTATTTTTACTGCTTCTCTTTAGGACATACAATATGTCTTCTTTAACTCTCAGTGACATGCAAAACAGTCGGAGAAAAACACAAATAAGTACCTATGAAACAAAGAAAAATATCTGTGCTGCTGAGCCTGCCTCGTTCTCATGATGCCTTGACCTCGCAGTGGGGTCAGGCAGGTCTGGGACTCAGTCTGAAGCTGGCCTGCCCCATCCCTTTGCCCACAGATCCTAGTTCATCCTGGCAGGCACGGTCGGTGAGCCTCCAAGCTTAGCTGTAAGCAAAAGAGCGTCCAGATGTGCAGGCTGTCTGCACATCTGGGGAGGGTAGCTGCTTGTGGGGAAGAGCCCCAGTTTTCCTCAGCCTTTTCTATTTCCACCCTAGAGAGTGGCTGGCCGATCCTGAGGTGCACAGATAACCTGAAGATTGTATCCATGGACTAATTTATCTGCTAGTTTTTCAGAGGATGGATTGTGATTTCAAATCCCACTTGCCCCTTTTAAAAACCTCCCAGGTTAGCACACAGCCTGTTTAAATTTAAGGTAGACCTCATGCTTCCCTGGCAGCTCAGCTGGCGAAGAATCTGCTTGCAACGAACGAGACCCTGGTTCAATTCCTGGGTCGGGAAGATTCCCTGGAGAAGGGAAAGGCTACCCACTCCAGTATTCCTGGGCTTCCTGGTGGCTCAGATGGTAAAGCATCCACCTCTAGTGCAGGAGACCTGGGTTTGAGACCTGGGTTTGATCCCTGAGTTGGGAAGGTCCCCTGGAGGAGGGTATGACAACCTTTTCCAGTATTCCTTCCTGGAGAATCCGCATGGACAGAGGAGTCTAACGGGCTACAGTCCATGGGGTCGCAAAGAGTAGGATACGACAGAATGACTGAGCATAGCACACCACACTTACACTACTCAGGGAGCAAGCATCTCCTTAAATTTACACCCTGACCTCCTATTCGGCTTCACCCTGAGACTCCTCCCTGTATAAAGGAACTTCAAATTGCATGTGTATCTTTCCTTTTTCCTGTTTCCTGGCGATTGGAACACCTCACATTTTGCTCACTGACCTTGCAGTAGACAGTTCTGTATATGTGATATCTGGTTAGAAGTATGTTTCTCTCTTTTAATTCTTGTGTCACCTATGACTCTTTTGCAGCCCTCGTTGTAAGAAAAATATGGAAGCCTTTTTTTTTCTCATTTAATGCAGAGATGAAATAGATAGCATATCTTTGGTAGAGACTAACAAGTGTGCTGGTAACAAGGCTGTAAAGTTTGACCTTATGAATCCAGAATACGATGGCCGCTGGGAACGTGGGGCCGCCTGTCTTCCTGGCCCTGCCTTCTCATCCCGTCATTCCCCCGTGCTCTCTTTGAAGAGATAAACTTGCTTTATTTTCACTCCAACTCAAATAAAGTTTTCTCCCCTGTCATCTGTTAGTCGGTCTCAGGCTCAGAGGACAGTGGACCTTACACAGCTAGAGACCACAGTGAAACTGAAATGAAATAGGACAGCAGTTCAGTGAATCTTAACCAGGTGCCAGATCCGGCTCTAAGCCGTCACGTACTCCTCCCCACAACTCACCCTACCCCACCTCCAGAATCCATCTTGATCAGGGGAGAAGGGTCTCTGATCTGGGCCCTGCGGGCGTGCCTGAGTATATTTGTGCATGTTCCACGGGCTCTACTCTGGCCCTTTGCAGACCATGCCTATCCCCATGATGAGGATATTCTGAGACAATGGACATGCCCATTGGGAACTCATGAGGTGCCCAGATTAGGATGTCCTGCCTGCACACACCAAGCAAGAAGCCAAGAGAAGGTGAGCAAGATGGAAATCACAATTTTTTGAAACCTAACCCCAGAAGAGATAGCTCATTGGTGGGTTTTTTTTTTTTTTTTTGCCATATTCTACTCATTAGAAAAAAGTTACTAGGTTCATTCCATACCTATGGGAAGGGGATTATACCAAGGCCTAAATAATATGAGGTGGGGATCATTGAGGACCATCTTAGAAGCTACCTATTGCATTGGATTTCTAAGTAGTTAATGGGGTCAAGTTGAAGCCTAATCTGATAGCCAGCAGGGTTCTTATACTGATGTGGCAAAAAGCAGTGACAATGTTGTATAGACAAGTTGTACATATAGACTTTCCTGCAGCTATTAGCTTTCTATTCCTGCAGCAACTTAGCAGCAGCAGCAGCAGCAGGATCATGAAGCCCACTGAGAAACTATAGAAATTGGTGGCTCCTAGGGATCCCAAGTTAATAATTTCTGTCCTGGATGAAATGAGCTCATGAAAGAAGTAACCAGTGGTTTGTCATGTCTGTCTGTCTATTTTTGTTGATGTGTCCCTTATGCCAGGTACTTAATAGTGGCTCAATAAATTCATGTTCAGTGGAGTGAAGGGGCAGCATCTCAGGTGGCAGGGTAGGTATGACGGTTAAATACAATAATCTCTGGTGTTCTAACATAGCTACATATCTGCATCCTCTCCCTCCAGTCCCCATGGCCTTTCCTGCTTGGGGACCATTTCGGCCAAGTATACATAGCATTATTCTTCAAGGCAGTGTCGTCTTAAGCTAAACTTTCCACGTGGGAGTTTCTAGTAGCTCTGCTTTCTCAGACAACTTCATGTGTTCTCCTTGTGATCCTGGCATTGTTAGACCTGAACAAAAGGTAGAAACCTACCAAGCTGTTTATTACTGATGTGGGGAAGGAGACTAATATTCAATTAATTAGTTTATCTAAGTGACTATAGTAATGTTCCTCCCAGATCATGGGAAGCTGAGTGAAACAATCCTTCCCACCCAGTAAGGAGATTCAATGTGCACATTGTGGGGAGCATAATCTCACCCTTCATATTTATGAATTATGGGGGTACGATTCCCAAGTGTCACGAAGGCAGCGTCTTATACCCTTTGTTATTGTTCACTTCTCTGTCATGTCAGACTCTTTGCAACACCATGGACTGCAGCATGCCAGGCTTCCCTGGTCATCACCATCTCCCAGAGCTTGCTCACACTCATGCCCATTGAGTCGGTGATGCCAACCAACCATCTCATCCTCTATTGTCCCCTTCTCCTCCTACCTTCAATCTTTCCCAGCATCAGGATCTTTTCCAGTGAGTTGTCTCTTTGCATCAGGTGGCCAAAGTATTGGAGTTTCAGCTTTAGCATCAGTCCTTCCAATGAATATTTTGGACTGATTTCCATTAGGATTGACTGGTTTGATTTCCTTGCTGTCCAAGGAAACCTCAAGAGTCTTCTTCAGCACCACAGTTCAAAAGCATCAATTCTTCAGTGCTCAGTGCTCAGCCTTCTCTGTGGTCCAATTCTCACATCCGTACATGATTACTGGAAAAGTCATAGCTTTGACTATTCAGACCTTTGTTGGCAAAGTGTTGTCTTTACTTTTTAATATGCTGACTAGGTTTGTCATAGCTTTTCTTCTAAGGAGTAAGCTTCTCTTAATTTCTTATATCCAAAAGTGAATGTAATAAGAAGAAAACCTAGTTATATATTCAAAATTAACTCCCAAAAATCTCCTTAAACTTCACAGAAGGGCCAAAATACAATGTTTTTTATATAGGTTCTTTTTAAAAAAGCCCATCACATTGAATTTTCTTTGCCCACTTTGGGAGAGATTATCCTTTCTTCAACAGAACCCCAGTTGAAGGAACTGGCTTAGTTGACTGGTCTTACTCTACCAATACAGCTGACTTAGTTAGTCTGATAAATATGGCCACCATGTTTATTAAAACTTATATAAGTTAAAAAGGATATAAAAAATGGTCTTACTTGCTATGATTTTATCAGCTAAACAATGACAACAAAGAAAAGACAGAGATCAAACTGTGTGAAAACTCAGAAAGTTTGCTCATATTATAGCTCAGGCGCTGTTGAACTTCTTCTGTAAATAGTAAATAATTTAGACTTGCAGGCCATTTTGCTTCAGGAGCAATTCTTGACTTCTACCTGTATCATGAAAGCAGACAGTGCATATATGAATGGTCACAGCTGTGTCCCCATAAAGCTCCATTTACAAAAACAGGTGGCCAGTTGGACTTGGATGGCAGGTCATGGTTTGCCAGTCTTTGGTGTAGCTAAGTGTTTAATCACCCTTGCATCGAATCTCTACAGTCATCCATCCAAGCATCCAGCCAGCCAGGCAGCTAGCCAGGCAGCCAGCCACTTACTGATTCAACATATGTTTACTGAAGGTCTGCAGTATGCATGAAGTGCCAGCACCCGTAGAAGGTGGAGGTCATCGCTCTGCTTCACGCTGAGGTGAGAGGGCAGGTGGAAATTGTGCTTCTACTGCTCTGACTGTCACTGAGATTGGTGAAGCTGAGGCAAGTTCCCCGAGTCAGGGCATCCTCCCTTTCACACTTAATTGCCTCCTACACCCACCTTCATTCCAAGCTGTCTCTTTTACTTCTTAATTTCTTCTTGAGCTGCAAGGAAAAAAAAAAAACAAATAAGCAAATCTCCTTAAAATTGGGGTTGGCAACTTTAAAACCCTTTCCCCAGGCAAAGGGCATGGAGTGGTGAGATAAACAAGCCTTGGGGAGGCGGTCCCTGTATCCCCTGGGCAACCTCCACAATGCCACTCCTGTCAGATTCTGCCCAGGCGAGAGTTCCCCCTTAGGGCTTCCTACTGTGTGCGGAGCCTTATTTGTAAGATCTTGTTGATTCCGAGCGCTCTAAGTGCTGGTTCTCTTTGGGAAAATGTCAGGACCTCTGCCATCCCCAGGGAGCTGTCCCAAGTCCCTGAAAGGACCTCTGAACTCTGCCACAGAGCTGCCGAAATTGCATGAATGGCAGAAGACTCGAGTCAGATGCTATACCAAAGCCACGGCATTGCCCTGAAACATGCAAACCAAAATGGTGGCAGGATGGATGTGGAGTTTCTGGGTTAATTTCTGACGTCGTAGAAACAAGTTGACGGGTATACATGTGAGCTTCTGCATGAAGCTGGTCAACCCCTCCGTGGGATCTGCTATTCGTCTCCCTCTGACACTTCCAGGAGTTAAGGGTCATGGCGTGGAGGGGCCTGGATCTGTCACATTGGCTCCAGCCATGACGCCGCCCTCTCTCCAGTTGCTGGCTGGGTCTTCTGATCTGTGTGCAGAGTTCTGAAGGCCCTTTGGTTTGAACAGGTGCTGAAAGGCAGGAAAAGCCAAAATATTTTGTTCTTTCTGGGTCACGAACTGTTTGCTGTTGGAAACATCTGTATGGACGGGTGTATGGGCTAAACATGACAGAAGTGCAGCGAAGGATGCTAGCGGTCTTTGATAGGGAGTCCCCGGAGGACCCCAATAAAGTCGATCTCTTAAGCACAAGCCCCGTGGCTTTGGGCCTCAGTGACAGGCAATGAATTATCCACGTTGGTTAAAAGGGCAAGGTCGCCTCACAACAACATTGCCCATATGCTGTAGCTAAATCAAGCTTGTCCCCAAAAATCGTTTGGGGAAGGCGTGTGCGGGTGTGCATGCGTGTGTGCATGTGTGTGTGTGAGAGAGTGTGTTTGGAGCGAGGTGGTGATGTAGACCTGCTTTCAAAAGCAAAAATCACCATAATTAGAGGAAATGCTACAAGTTCATTTCCTCAAAAAAGAGCAAGTGAAAGAGAAGAAGCTTAAAGACTAGATGTTTAGACAGGCCTCCAAGCCCCCTTGTGACCTTGCTCTGATATTTAACAAAACATTAATCTTCTTGCCAGCAATTATAAAGGATACAGTGATGTCGCTGGCTCTCAGTGAGTGAGTAATAGTAATTCCATTGTTCCCCTTTATTTATGCCTTGGCTGTACCAGGCAGATGAGGTAAGTTGGGGCTTTGATATGTTATTATTCCGCACTGGCAATACATAAAGGATGCTTACACAAATATCTGTCTGTTTCTGGAGGCACTGTTTCACACCTCCTTACAACTCGCGATCAAAGCGTTTCAACATTTTATTATGAAATCATGAAAATCCTCCTCTCGTTTGCATATGAATTATAGCCTTTTAAAAAACCACCAGTGTACCCCCGTGACAGTGGCTTTTGAACCGCCAAGGGGAACAAGGTGTTAGATATTTATTCCTTGAAGGCTGTGACTGGCCGGATAACCTTGCTGAAAGCTGTTTGCCAGGGGCCAGTCTGAGACCTCCAGTAAACACAAAAGCTGGGGGCTTGGTGGGGGGGGGGGGGATGGGGGGCCCTTGGGGGCCACAAGGAAGCCAATGATTGCTCCTTCTCTTGTCGGGAAACAAAATCTGGTGTGAAAGCCTCCATTTGCCAGCAGATGAGAAAGGGAAGATTACGCACCTTGTAATTTCAGGCTAAACAAAAAAGCCATCTTTGTCTTCCTAAAATAAAACAAACTCCTTATCCAGAGTTCGGGGCAGCGGCTGTGCTTCCTGTAAGTGATGTTTTTCTCCGTGGTCAGCCAGACTTCTGGCTCACGTTGATCCGGCAAACGGGGGTGGGGGGGGGGCAATGGCTTCTTTTGTGGGATTTGCATCTCAACTGGGGATCTTCCTTTTAGTTGGCCTCCTCTCCTGGGGACAATTAATAATCTCCCTTGGAATGTGGAGGGTGGGAGGGAAGCTGCCTGACAAAACTGGTGTCTAGGGGATAGATATGTGCTTGGCCTAAAGATTCTTTCTCTTGGGGTTTTGTTTCTTAGGTGAATCCCTGAGTGTGTAGAGCGCAAGCAATCAAAGCCACCCTAGTTTCATGAAGGAGGCTTTGTTTGGGATGGAGAAAGAGCCATCTGCAGTTATGGAGGATTTTTAGACTTGGCAGAATTCTATTGCCATAGGCTAGGTCTCTGCCTTCATTAGCGCCTGTGGGTCCCAGGGACCATGACAGCATCCTCTCTCATCAAGCAAGGGAGGTGCGGAAGTGCTACACTGGAGAGGGAGAGGAGGAAGGGGAAGCAGAGGTACGTTTCTTCTCTGATGTGCTCAAACAAAGTGCGAGGCTGCCTGGAATTCCAAGCCTCAGCCTGTGCTGGCTGGTGCGCTGGGCAGGGCAGAGCAGTCAGCACTCAGCAGCTCCCATCAAGTCCAGGCAGAATCAGACAGCCGAGCCCCAGCCTGGAGATCTGCCCTGCTCCCTGTTCCGATAGAGCAGGAAGTAGGGTAGGGGGCAGCATTAGGGGCTGCCACAAAGTTGTTAATACATCCTTAAAGGAAGTTCTGTCTCCCCACCTGTCCATGCTTCTTGCTGGCTTTCTTTCAACTACAGATGCAATGGGTTGTGACGTACTATTCTTACAGTATTTTGTTCACATTGCAGTAGCATCCTGAAGGATACATAGTTGTTTGTAAGTAGCATGCCAGTGCTTTACAGCTTGCCGCATTTCATTTCAAATGTGCCTCAAGAGGCTTCCCTGGTGGTCCGGTGGTTAAGAATCCGCCTTCCAATGCAGAGGACATGAGTTGGATCCCTGGTTGGGAAACTAAGATCCCACAGGTTGTGAGGCAACTAAGCCTGTACATTGCAACTAGAGAAAAACCCGTGCACCTGCACAAAGATCCAGTGCAGCCAAACTAAAATAAAACTTATAAAAACTAAACAAAAAATTGAAAATGTACATTGATTTGTCAGAAATACAGATGATGACTTCTTATCCTACCCCTCACCATTATTTAGAGAAAATGGGGTAGTTAAGGCAAGACTGAATTCCGCCATCCTACAGATCTGTCTCCATTACTCCTGGCCACTAGGAATCTTTACTAATGACCGAAGCGTCTTGAGTACCCATATCTGCTCTCAGGCTTGTGTGTTTACTTATCTCACTTCCCCTCACTCAAAAGGACAAAAAGTTTTACGTTATGAACTCACCCTGAACAGCTGGGGATGCTTACCTAGAATGCTGTTTTGAGAAGGATTCTGAAGCCTAGACTGGACTAGGGGGCAAGGGGACAAGTGTGGCCTGATTGATTAGTGATGACTGATGAACGACGATTGATTAGTGATGGCTGCCACAGTCATAGAGAAGAAATTAAAGCAATTGTGCTGAGTCTTCTCGATATCTGAGCCTTCTGAGCTCTTCCTTTTCTCCCTCCAAATTCTCCAGTCCTCCCTGGTCACTCTTCTTCCCTGGAGCCTTTGCCAGAAGGAGCTACCTGCCTCTTCCACGGCAGAAAATCTTTATCATTTCAGATTCTACAGAGATTTGAATTATTGTCGGCCTTGAGTGACTGCTGACCATTTCCTAGATACATGACCATTTCCTAGGTACATGACTTCTCAGTGAGAAGACACAGTCTGGAGGACAGGACCTGCATTCTTTCCCTCATCAAATAGCCTGACACAGGACATGTTGGTGTTATTCAGTAACCATGTCTGAAAAGAGTTGTTGCAGAAATTTTGTAGTTGCATGTGTAGCTATAAATGGAGCTGTAGATGTTTCCTCTGTCAGTCTCTACACTGTCTGCTCAGTTCTGCTTTTTGAAATGCACAGTTGCCAACTGGTTACATTAAAAACTTGCACCCCAGGTAAATGCTCAAGGTCTTCTCAAGAAGGTCTATACCATTTCTGTCCTTTATTGTGCCTGACTTTGCATGAAATATTCCCTTGGTATCTAATTTTCTTGAAGAGATCTCTAGTCTTTCCCATTCTATTGTTTTCCTCTATTTCTTTGCAAAGGACAGAAATGGTATGGACCTAACAGAAGCAGAAGATATTAAGAAAATGTGGTAAGAATACACAGAACTATAAAAAAAAAGATCTTCATGGCCCAGATAACCATGATGGTGTGATCACTCACCTAGAGCCAGACATCATGGAATGCAAAGTCAAGTGGGCCTTAGGAAGCATCACTATAAACAAAGCTAGTGGAGGTGATGGAATTCCAGTTGAGCTATTTCAAATCCTAAAAGATGATGCTGTGAAAGTGCTGCACTCAATATGCCAGCAAATTTGGAAAACCCAGCAGTGGCCTCAGGAATGGAAAAGGTCAGTTTTCATTCCAATCCCAAAGAAAGGCAAGGCCAAAGAGTGCTCAAAATACTGCACAATTGCACTCATCTCACACACTAGCAAATTAATGCTCAAAATTCTCTAAGCCAGGCTTCAAGAATACGTGAACCATGAACTTCTAGATGTTCAAGCTGGATTTAGAAAAGGCAGAGGAACCAGAGATCAAATTGCCAACATCCATTGGATCATCAAAAAAGCAAGAGAGTTCCAGAAAAACATCTACTTCTTTACTGACTGTGCCAAAGACTTTGACTGTGTGGATCACAACAAACCGGAAAATTCTTCAAGAGATGGGAATATCAGACCACCTGACCTGCTTCCTGAGAAATCTGTTTGCAAATCAAGAAGCAACAGTTAGAACTGGACATGGAACAACAAACTGGTTCCAAATCAGGAAAGGACTACATTAAAGTTGTTTATTGTCACCCTGCTTATCTAACTTATATGCAGAGTACATCATGTGAAATGCTGGGCTGGATGAAGCACAAGCTGGAATCAAGATTGCTGGGAGGAATATCAATAACCTCAGATATGCAGATGACACCACCCTTATGGCAGAAAGTGAAGAAGAACTAAAGAGCCTCTTGATGAAAATGAAAGAGGAGAGTGAAAAAGTTGGGTTAAAACTCAACATTCAGAAAGCTAAGATCATGGCATCCGGTCCCATCACTTCATGGCAAATAGATGAGGAAACCATGGAAACAGTGACAGACTTTATTTTCTTGGGCTCCAAAATCACTGCAGATGGTGACTGCAGCCATGAAATTAAAAGACACTTGCTTCTTGGAAGAAAAGCTATGACCAACCTAGACAGCATATTGAAAAGCAAAGACATTACTTTGCTGACAAAGATCCATCTAGTCAAAGCTATGGTTTTTCCAGTAGTCATGTATGGATGTGAGAGTTGGACTACAAAAAAAGCTGAGTGCCAAAGAATTGATGCTTTTGAACTGTGGTGTTGGAGAAGACTCTTGAGAGTCCCTTGGACTGAAAGGAGATCAGACCAGTCAATCCTAAAGGAAATTAGTTCTGAATATTCATTGGGAGGACTGATGTTGAAGCGGAAACTCCAGTATTTTCACCACCTAATTTGAAGAACTGACTCATTGGAAAAGACTCTGATGCTAGGAAAGATTGAAGGTAGGAGGAGAAGGGGATGACAGAGGATGAGATGGTTGGATGGCATCACCAACTTGATGGAAAAGAATTTGAGTAAGCTCCAAGATTTGGTGAAGGATGGGGAAGACTGTCATGCTGCAGTCCATGGGGTTGCAGAGTTGGACATGACTGAGCAACTGAATTGAACTGAATTCCTCAAGAAAGGAACTCCATTAGTTGCCCAAACCCATGAGTATTTATTCTGATCCTTTGGGAGAAGACAGTGTGCTGCCAGCTTACTGCGTCTATTGCTAATTTGAAGAATGGTGTATCACCTTCTTCTACTATTCTGCTACTAAAAAGAGAATATTTTTCAGGTTTCTAAACCTCAAGGACAAGAGGTAATGTTAAACATTGATTCTTTCCCCCTCTTTCATTTTCCTAAGGTGTGTGAAGATTTGGCAAAATGACCATGTGATCTACAGGAATCATTGTTGTGGTCACTGAATTGTCCATTATCAATTACAGACTTTGGAAGGCTAAATTAGCAAAAGACGTGACTTCAATTAGTGTCTCTTAACCAATAGTGAGAAGAAATGAAATCCCTGCAATTAAGATTTTGGTGAGAATCTTGCAAAAAAAAAAAAAAAAACCAGCTACTGGCAAAAAAAAAGAAAAGAAAGAAGAGAGAAAGAGAGGGAGGAAGGGAGGGAAGAGGGGAGGGAGGGAAAAGAAAGAAAAAAGAAGAGACAAACAAGAAGAAAAACACTTCAGGGACTTGGTGACAAACCATGTTCAGAAAAGGGACCACATTAGGAGTTTGCACCCAGAAAACTAAAATGATGAATTGTGTGTTTCAAAAATTGTTTACCTAAAAAGATGCTTTCTTATTATTATCCTGAGAAGACCCAGCATAAATCTTCTAATTGATGTCTCCTAATACAACTTGAAAAGGGAACTTGAGAGAAACTTTTCAGTTGCTACACAGCATTCTCATCCAGGAAGTTGTTTCAGCATCAGACATGGTGATGGAGGGTCTTCTTTTGCAGGTCACGTTGTAACAATTCAGAAACAGATGCTTATTGAGAATTCCAGTGCCCTACCCCTCACTAGGCACTTGAGATATAAGAGAGGCATCAGAGATGGCACCTCTTATAGAGAACCTGCTACAAAGTGAGGGGTTGAGGGTAAATGGTTCAAATCATCACAGGGTGCATATTTCTACTCATACTACTGTAAATAATAATAACCCCACTCCACACTGTGAGGGTTTTCTCTGTGCCAGACACTCTTCTAAGCCCTTCATAGATGTTGAATCCTATGACAATTATATGAAGTAGGAACTCATTGAACAATGTAGGGTTCTTCATCTTTCTTAACTAATGAGGAAATGGAGGCACCAGGAGATTTGGGCTTCCCTGGTGGCCCAGACGGTAAAGAATCCGCTTATAATACAGGGGACCTGGGTTCAATTCCTGGGTCAGGAAGATCCCTTGGAAAAGGGCCTGGCAACCCACTCCAGTATTCTTGCCTAGAGAATCCCATGGACAGAGGAGCCTGGTGGGCTACAGTCCATGGGGTCGCAAAGAGTCAGACACCACAGAGAAACTAACATTTTCACTTTCAGGAAGTTAAGGAAAGTCAGGTTCTTTAGGAGGAGGAACTATTAAATATTGTGAACAAAGCACCATCACCCACATCCCTTTCACTCTTGGGAGAATGGACACTGAAAGTTTGCTTGGAAACAAAGCTTGCTTGGTTTTCTTTAGCAGAGATAGTATTGGTGGAATAGTCAGCTCTTAAAAAAAAAAAGTAGGGTCAGAATAATTTTCTTTTCCCTTGTAAACTTAGAGAGAGAGAGAGACACACACACAGAGAGAGAGAGAGAGAGAGAGAGAGAGAGAGAGCCGGGAAGAGGCAGCGTTCCCAAGAGTGAAAGTGTTCCAGCGCTGGGCTGGCCTCCTGCTGCTGCGATGTCCCCCACCCCTGGTCCCCTCCTCGGCCCAGCCGCCCAGCTGACACGTGATGCAGGCGCACAAAGGGAAGAATTCCGCAGGCTCGGCTCTGAGCTTGTTCATAATTTGTCACATTGTTCCCCCACTTTGCTGCACGTATGAGATATGTAAGACCCCCGACGGCTCTGAGACCACTGCCGGGGGCCAGGCACAATGGGGGAGAGCTGAGGCTGCATTGTGGCCGTAACCTGGGGTTCCTTTGCCTTTGTGACTGCCGATGAGATGCGTCAGGTCGTGGGGGTGCGCCTTTGTGAGGGCAATTAAAACCGGGAGGGAGAGGGTGAGGAGGCAAGGGCTACGGGGGCTCCCACGGGCCAGTTACTCAGCGGGAAGAAGGGCAGCGTATTTGTCCAGGATCATGCTGCCTCGCAGAACTCCCCGTAGGCAAAGCTGATAAGCCACTACGGGCACAGCTCTGAAACTTGGAAGTTTCAGTAACTTTCAAGTTGGCTTGGCTCTGGTCATCTGCTTGCCCAGACCCTCTGTGGATGTGCTCCCAGGTGGGCGGGACAATCTCATTCTGCTTTATGTTCAAAGAGCAAGCAGAGTCGGAGCCGGCCTATTTGGGGATGGCAGCAGCGGATGAGGCTTCAGCAGCCTTGTGTCCTGACAGCCTTGGCCACTCTGGCTGAAGCCTGTGTTCCAAACACCCTCTTTAGAGACAGACAGAGGCTCTGGAGTCACGTCTCTGGTTCCCTGACACCCTGTGCTCTTGACCCTTCTGTAGATGCCTGCATGGATGCTCCATTAGTGTGTAGCCACTGTGAGACGCAGTTTCCTTATCTGTAGAAATCTGGGAAAACCCTTAGCCATCCAAAGTTGAGGAGTAGAAGGCTGGGCCCAATTAGCTCACTCTCTTGCTTCCTTGCTTCTTTTTTAACCCCTCATTTTTTAATTATCAAGAAGATATCACAAGTATGATTATGTAACACCTATTGAGGTGGTGAAGTATAATAGTAATAAACACCATGTATTCACCACTCAGATTAAGAACTAGGATGTTGCCAATATGGTTGTGGTTCTCTGTGTGTTTCTCTCCAACCTCACCCCCCTGCCTCCTCACTCCCACAAATGTAAACAAAACATGCCCATGTGTGTGAACACACATAAAGTGAACGTGTTAGTCACTCAGTCATGTCCGACTCCTTGCAACCCAATGGACTGGGGCCCTCCAGGCCCTTCTGTCCATGGAATTCTCCAGACAAGAATGCTGGAGTGGGTAGACATTCCCTTCTCCAGGGGATCTTCCTGACCCAGGGATGCAACCTGAGTATCCCACATGCAGGAAGATTCTTTACCACTTGAACCACTAGGGAAGCATAAAAACATAAGCAAATCATAACAAGTGGTGGGAAATTTCAACATGTACAGAAGTGGAGAGAATGGATAATAATCCTGCATGGACCCATCACCCAGCTACAGCCATCATCAACTCATGGCCAATCTTGTTTCATCTCTACCCTGCCTACTTCCCTCCCTCATTGATGCAAATAACTATAGCTTACTCACTTTTGCTGCTGGGTAGTATTTCATTATATGCATAT
The DNA here is from genome assembly GCF_023699985.2 of Odocoileus virginianus. Taxonomy (NCBI): domain Eukaryota; kingdom Metazoa; phylum Chordata; class Mammalia; order Artiodactyla; family Cervidae; genus Odocoileus; species Odocoileus virginianus. The sequence goes on along the minus strand of NC_069693.1, from coordinate 40,400,007 downwards.
TCTATCATTTATGTATTCATTCTTCTGTGTTTGGGCAGAAATACACATTCTTCTGTGTATTTAGGCTTTTCCTGTTTGAACAATTATAAACTAAATTGTTACAGAAATTCACAGACATGCCTCTGGAATATATATGGTAGGTGGAGAAAATTTATATATATGCTGTTATATAAAAATATATATGCTAGGTAGAGTTGAAATTTTAGGTCTTATTAATAATATTTGTACCTTTCTAATTTTATTAGATGCTATCAGATTGATTTTGTGATTATTTCTAGTAATTTACTTATACTTCCAGATTGCTGAGTTTCTACCACTTCACATCCTCATTGAAACTTGATTTTATTACTATTATTAATATTTAGCCAATCTAGTGGGTACAAAAAGGGCCTTCACTATAGTTTTTTTTTTTTTTTGACCATGTGGTCCATTCTTTGTTAGCCATTTATGTTTCCTCCTCTGTGAAGTTCCTGTTCATATCTTGTTTATATTTCTTTTGAATTGTTTTTCCTATTCTCCTTAATTTTCAGAAGTTCTAAATATTCTAAATACTCAAATTTTCTTGATTGTTCATTGATTTTCTGAAAAGTGTATTCTTCCAGTTTGTGGTATTTCCCCACTCTTTGCTGTTTTTGATTAACAGCCATTAGCTTTAACATAGTCATGATTATTAATGCTCTGTGATTGTGATTATTATTATAATTACTACTACTATCATTATTTTGATTTTGTGTAAGAAAATTGCACCCATCCAGCATTCATGAAAAAAAATTTCCCTACATTTTATTTAAAACTCTTAAAACTTTTGCCTTTAACAAATGCAAAAGTCATTTAGATGACTGATTTGTCTAGAATTAACTTTGGTTTATGGTGTGAGGTAGGGATCTGATTTTAAATTTATTGTGGATTCTCAAACTCCTAGAAGTTCTTATGGAATAATTCATCCCATTGAAGTAGTTAATAGAGTCAAACTATAGTTTAGTAAGTTCTAAGAAGGATACACAACAGATGGATGTTGTATAAGAGTAGCTGAGATGTGGGAAAGACATTGATAATACAGAATGATGAAGTGGTTGTATTTGAACAGATGACATTCTGAATTCAGAGGAGATCAGCCATGGGAGGAATTGCAGGCAAGATTTCAATGCAGAGGAAAGAGTGAGTGCAAAGACCCTGATTTAGAAGGACCTTTGCCTATCTGAGGAGCAGAAAGGAGCTTTAGAAGGGCTGGAATGTAATAAGCAAGGAGAAATTTGTAAAGAGTCCAAGCTCAGAGAAATTACAATGAGATGGGAATTGGGGTTTTAGTCTAAGCACAGTGGGAGATGATAGGGAAACTGTAATCAGGAGAATGGTGGGATCTAATTTATACTTTTAAAATGTCATGTGGTCTGGAAGGTGAAGAATGTACTATAAGGACCAGAAGTAGAGATAATTACAAAGTCCAAGTGGGAAATAATGATGGTCAAGGTGAAGGTCTATGTTGGCAAATGGGAGACTACAGTGTGCCTCTCTGCATTCACTCATCTGACTGGATCCCACCTGGAGCATGTTCCTAGGAGTCTCAGGACCATTTTTTTTCTCTGCTTCTCCTGTTCTCTAATCTACCTGTCTCTCTGCCCTGGAGTGGCTTTCCTCCAAATTTGTCAGAATCTTCTCCACCCCAAGGCCCTGTTGGCCTGATTTCTCTCCCTGAAACCTTTTCCGGACTCTGTGATTTGCATGCTTAGTGGCTTAGTCGTGTCTGATGCTGCGACCTCATGGACTGTAGCCCGCCAGCTCCTCTGTTCATGGGATTCTCCAGGCAAGAATACTGGAGTAGGTTGCCATTCCCTTCCCCAGGGGATCTTCCTGACCCAGGGATCGAACCTGGGTCTCCTGCATCGCAGACAGATTCTTTACCATCTGAGCCACCAAGGAAGCCCTTTCCTGGACTCCAGGTGGAATGAATCTCTTGACCTTCTGGGCCTTGTTCTCATGCTGCTTTTCCAAACCTACCTACTGGTCCTTTGCCCAGTTCACCTTGTATTGGCGATACCTGGATGCATATGTTCTCATCTTGCTGTAACAAGCCGAATGCCCATAAGTCAATCTCTTCCTCAGTCTGGGCCTCAGTTCCCCATTTAAAAGGGGGACCTTTGGCTATCTCCTCTCCACAACCTTCCTTTCAGACAATAAGGCTCTATATCATCTCTCTCCTATCCTATTATATTTAAGCATATTGAGTCTAGGTGTCACATTTTCATTTTTATCATTCTTCCCAGGCTCGTACTGAGTAATTGATGATTGTTATAATCTAAATAATCATTATTTGCCAATAAGTATTCATTCATTCTCAATGGTGTTTTGTGGGCTATGAAAAAGGAAAAAGGCAGAAAGTTGAGAGTGTAAATTTATATTCTTAGCCCAGTGCCCACTTTGTTTAGAATCTTCTTGAATATCTATTTGGGGCCCTTCCTGGGTCTAGATTTGTGGTCCTAGATTTGCTATCTTTTTGGCCCTGGATTTACTGTCTTTTTCTGAACATGATAGGAGTCAGACATGCACGTCTTTGTGATACTGTGTCTGTCCACATGGATGTGTGTTGTTAAAGTAACCTGGTCATTAGCTTGACTTAACAAGAGCTATGATGAGTGGTTACAAATTATCTAGTCTTTTGTATGGTTGTTGCAGGCTGATTTAACCTGATGGGTTCCGGAGATGCTGGGAAAGAAGGACAGCATCTCTTCCTTGCCTGCATTCCAAATTGGCGGCTGAACAGCTTGGGTACCAACATTTGAAAAATTGTGGATTACTGGCTGCTGCACCCAAAAAAGGTCTTTCAGGACACTGTAGAAAATGGCACATGTCCTCCTTATTCTCTGTAGGGGTCTCTGTGGGTCATGGGATACCTCTCTTAAGTTCATTATTTCTTGAACATCTAGTTGGCCCTGGCATTCTTAGAGACATAAGCTATGATCTCTGCCCCCAGAGCTTCCATTAAAAGGCATTGGCCCTGTGTCCAGAGAACTCTGAACCCAACTTGGCAGGAACTATGGGAGACGTGTACTCAGGATCTGACATGGGATGAAATCAAGAAAGCCTTCTCAGAAGAAGTGGCATTTGAGATGAATCTTAAAGGATGGATTGCCAATGGCCAAGTAGAGAATGGCATTCCAAGGAGGTGGGAGAGCATACATAAATATGAGCATAGAAAGAATGTTCCCTGTAAAGCAAGGAGTTCAGTGAGCCTAAAAGTATGATGCATGTTTGAAAAGGGAGAGTATTTAGAAGCTGGGAGCGATGCTTGGATTTGACCCCTAACCAATGGGCAGAAGAGACTAAGCTAAGGTTTCTAGGCAGGGGACTTGACTTTGGTTGACAGCATCAGGGTCGGAAAGTTCTGGGAGAGACTGGGGCAGGGAAGTCTCCTGGAAGGCCTTCCGGGAAAGTTTAGAGGAGAAAGGGCTAGAGCATGGGAATGAAATGAAAAGGGACAATTTCACAGACATTTAAGGGAGAGAATAAAGAAGGCTTGATGACCCCCCAGATGGGGAGAGAGAAACCCAGATGGGTTGGGCAACTGGGTGAATGGGTGATGCCAGCTAAAACAGTGAACGGGGTGAATGAGGCACAACAGTTCAAGATCTCCAGTGGCGTTCCTTAGGCCTAGAACAAAAGCCCAATTCCTCGCTGTGCCCAACAAGTTCCACCCTGATGTGGTCCTGCTTTCAGATCTCACCTCCTGCCACTGTTGTCTTATGCTTTCTCTGCAACCACGGGGCTCCCCATTGTGTCTCAATACCCAGGCTTCCCGCCACCTTCTGAATGTGGTACTTGTTGACGTCTCTGGGTGAAATACTCTGCCTCAGTCTTTACAAGGCGGACTCCTTGTCACGACTTGGATCTCCAGTCACATCATCTCCTCAACCGTGTCTTCCCTTCCCTGGTGTTCCCATGTAATGTGGCCCAAAGCTACTCACTCTGTACTCCATCACTTTATTTTCTACATAAGACTTCTCACTAGTATCTGAAAAGGCTTTTTTTTTTTTCTATTTACTGTAGACATATTTCTTCCCTATGTTCCTTTCTAGAAGTTCAGTTCCAGAAGAACGGTCACCATGTTTCACCACTCAACAGCCCTATTTACAAAGAACACAATATGATCAGTGCCTCTTATAGTTGTATAATCTGGTAGTCTTGCCCATGAGAGCAGAGGAATCATCTGTATCATTCACTTCTGTAGCTCAGTGCCTAGAATGGTACATAATACATAAAAAGACCCTAAAATATATATTTATTGAGTGGCTCAGGAAAACAAGAAGCAGCCTTTGCATGCTGTGGAAGTAGATCATAATGTTTCATTTTGTTTTGGATGTGTTGAGCTCGAGTTGCCCAAGCAACGTCCAGCATTGTGCTGTGCTTAGTCACTAGTCATGCCTGACTTTTTGCAACCCCATGGGCTGTAGCCCACCAGGCTCCTCTGTCCATGGGGATTCTCCAGACAAGAGCACTGGAGTGGGTTGCCATGCCCTCCTCCAGGGGATCTTCCAAATCCAGGGATCCAACGCAGGTCTCCACATTGCAAGAGTATTCTTTACCATCTAAGCCACCAGGGAAGCCCTGGTTTAGGAGCAGTTTAGAAATATGAGTCCAGGAAGAGACAAACCGACCTAGAGATGCAGTGTTGACTCTTTAAATCCATCCTCACAGACCTAGGACCTAGTCTTTCAATTTAGAATATCATGTTCACATCTGGGGATTCTCTTGTCTCTTGTCTGAGCCTGTTTTTTTTTCTTTTTTTATTTTCTCTTGCCTGTGAGACATTATTTACTTACAGATTTGGTTTGAAAGTTTCCAGTTTGGGAAGTAATGAAATCTAATGCTTTTATAGATTATTAGGGAACATAACAGCAAGTTAAAGCATTTCAGTATGAGGTATAGAAAAAGCAGTGACCCAGTTCTTTCACCCACAATCTTTTGGTGGCATGACCAAAAACAGGCAGGATGATGTAGTTGTCAGTCTAGAGGAAAAGCCATGCTTTTAGGAACTGCAAATACATAAAATCATCATCCCTCTATCCTCTGCCCATGCAGATCCTGCTAACCACTCCCAAGATTGATTTTTTTTTTTTTTAAGGGAGAGCACAGAGCACATAAAAGCCTAAAATTAAAATTCTTCAACATGGCACTTCAGACAGACACTAGACATCTGGACTTGAAAGCTACTTTGCCATATATCAGGACTTTCTTCTGCTTTCTACTTTGCAAAGCAGAGAAATACTAACTCCAGGAATGAAACTTCCTCCCTGCTGGGTCATATTGTTGCTGTCTAGTCACTAAGGCATATCTGACTCTTTGTGGCTCCATGGATTGCAGCATGATAGTCTTCCATGTCCTTCACTATCTCCTGGAGCTTGCTCAAACTCATGTGCATTGAGTCAGTGATGCCATCCAACCATCTCATCCTTTGTCACCCACTTCTTCTCCCGCCTTCAGTCTCTCTCAGCATCAGGGTCTTTTCCAATGAGCCAGTTTTTTGCATCAGGTGGCCAAAGTATTGGAGCTTTAGCTTCAGCAACAGACTTTCCAATGAATATTCAGGACTGATTTCCTTTAGGATTGACTGGGTGGATCTCCTTGCAGTCCAAGGGACTCTCAAGAATCTTCTCCAGCACCAGAGTTCGAAAGCAACAATTCTTCAATGCTCAGTCTTCTTTATGGTCCAGCTCTCACATCTATACATGACTATTGGAAAAACCATAGCTTTGACTATGTGGACCTTTGTTAGCAAAGTAATATCTCTGCTTTTTAATATGCTCTCTAGGTTTGTCATAGCTTTTCATGCAGGTTCATATACTGCTCAGGATATCCATGAACACATTTTTTGGGTGGGGGAAACTATAGATCATAAATGGCTCAGGCATGGTCTTGTCTGCAGGCAGGAGAATGGACTTTTCAGGGTCATTTCAGTCCTGGAAACTGTCAATACTCTGTTAGAGGAAGGAAGGGATGCAAGATCAGCAAATGCAGAAATCAGATAAGAGCAGGGGCTGCTGGGAGAGATTTGCTTTCTCATTTAATAAGAACCTATTGAGAACTACAATGGGCTAGGCACTATTCCAGGCACTGGGGATATAGGGGTGAACAAGACAAAAATATTGCCCCAACAATCATGAAACTTAATATTTAGTCTAGGCAAAAATCTACATAATCTACATTTATGTTTGTAGTGCATATGTATTTGTATGTATACATACCTTACGTGTGTGTGTGTGTGTATACACACACACACAGAGGTGTGGGCTTCCCTGGTGACTCAGACGGTGAAGAATCTCCCTGCAATGCAGGAAACCTGGGTTCAAGCCCTGGATCGGGAAGATTCCCTGGAGAAGGGAATGGCAACCCATTCCAGTATTCTTGCGCGAATTCCATGGGCAGAGAATCCTGGCAGGCTACAGTCCATGGGGTCACAGAGAGTCAGACACAACTGAGTGAGTAACACTTATTTACTATTTACTGGTGTAAATATTCGTATAACAAATTAAAGCCATGATCTCATTCAGTGGAAATTAGAAATAGGAGAGAGTTATGAGAGAGGATGAGCAACGTTGCATCAGGAGGTCAGATAAGACCTTCTGGAAGGTGTCACTGATCTAAGAGAGAAATGACAGAAAGAAATGTGCAATGCAAAAACATGATTATGAGCATCCCAGGCAGAGGGAACGGCAAGCACAAGGGTCTGGAGGTAAAAGTGAGCCTGCTGTGTGACTAGTGGCTAGTCACACTAGAGGCTAGTGTGACTGCATGGTTAGGAAGAGACAGGCCTACAATGTGGCAGAGGCTGGTTCACTGGAGATTTCCTAGATCATCGAGAACTTTCTAGCCCACAGTAAAGAGTTGAGATGTTATTCTCATTGTGATAGGAAACGTTTAGAAACTTTAACCAATGTAGAAATTTTGTTTTCCTTTTTTTTAAAAAAAAAAGATCTCCATGGGTGTTATGGGACAGGGACCACAAGAAAGTAAGTCAGGAGAATGACCAGTTTAAAAAAAAAAAAAGGATATTCTATTCTCCATTGGAAAAAAACCTTGCAACTCAAATATATATATATATATATATACACATATGAATCTCCACACCTGGGAAGGTTGGCCATCACCCTGTCCTCTTGCCTGATGTGTCTTCATTTGTCCTCCGTGGTTAGAGTCAGCATTAGCCAGGGTGTTCTCTTTTATATTCTTGGCTTCCAAGTCTTGCTGAATTTGGTTATTTGTTGTCAGTCTACCCAGTGGTATTCTGTGATTTCTAGGAATCAGGTTCAAAGTCCACAATTTACCTTAATTTTAGCCAATCTCCTCTTGGGGTTAATGTAACTTCAATGAGCCTGCTTATGGTGATAAACTGGCTCATTTTGCTTATACTGGTAGAAAAAGCCTTCAAGTCCCAAATGGAATCACCAGTCCTTTGTTCCCAGAGGGTCCAGCAGAACTTGTTCAGTCTACACTATGTTTTCATCTATGAATGTGTAATGACGATGTCTACTGTAAAAATCTGTGTTTTATTTTGGCATATATTATCTCACTGGGTCTCAAGGCAAAAAAGAAAGTTGTTAATATTATCCCATGTCACAGATGAAGAAAGCGAGGTTCAGAAAGGTTGAACAGATTCTATGGAATGGCTTTGTACATGATAAATGATTGCTCTTAATTTCTAATTCTCCTTTTCCTTGTATGTTTAGATTTTTCCTAATAATCCTTTTTGGAATACACACTGTCTCTTATCTCCTGAGGATAATATTTTAGCATAAATTATAGCTTCCACTGTGGATTGTATGTACACAGAAACTAATATTCTTCTTAATGTCCACTTAAATTCCCAAACACAGTATTGAGTGGACCCCCGTATGTGCCATTGAGCTGAGAGGTACAGGAATTAAAGTGATGAGTGAGGCAAAACTTCATCCTTGAGGAGCATCTGTCTGGTAGCAGGAGATTATGATACTTCCCCAGGCATCAAGACTCTTTCTATTGGGAATTCCTTGGTGATCCAGAGGTAGAACCCTGGATTTTCACTGCTGTGGGCTGGGATTCGATTGCTGGTCAGGGAAGTAAGATATCTCAAGACCTGCTGCATGGCCGGAAAAAAAAAAAAAGACTCTCTATTAATAGAAGTCCAACTGAAAGCAGCTTAAGAAAGGTGGCAATTAGGCATTAGTAAGTTCAAGAATGAGCTACACTCACATTCAGTAAGATGTTTCCTGCAGTCATCACCACAAACCTACTGCTTCCGAAAAGTGAGAAATTACAATCTTTAGTAAAAAATTGGTCTCTAGTTTTCCTGTTCCAAGTGCCTTAGTAATAATCGCAGAACTCTAATATTCAGTAGAAGAGTTCATGACATAAAATGTATACACTCAGTGTTTATCACTCAGGATCCAACTCTTTGCAACCCTATGGACTGTAGACTTCCAGGCTCCCCTGTCTGTGGAATTTTCCAGGCAAGAATACTGAAGTGGGTTGCCATTTCCTTCTCCAGAGGATCTTCCCGACCCAGGGATTAAACCTGTGTCTCTTGCATTGGCAGACAGATTCTTTACCACTTTTGCACCACCGGGGAAGCCTATATATGTATGTATATATGTAAGTATGTATGTATGTATTTATGTATATATATGGGCTTGTATATAGGAGCCATATACATACATACATGTAGATATATATATATGTATATATATATGTGTGTGTAGATATATATATATGTATATATATATGTGTGTGTAGATATATATATATGTATATATATATGTATGTGTGTATATATATATATGTATATATATATATATATATATGGGCTTCCCTGGTGGCTCAGATGATAAAGAATCTGCTTGCAATCCGGGAAACCTGGGTTTGATTCCTGGGTTGGAAGATCCCCTGGAGGAGTGTTTGGCAACCCACTCCAGTGTTCTTACTTGGAGAATCCCCATGGACAGAGGAGCCCGGCGGGCTACAGTCCATGGGGTCACAAAGAGTCAGACACAACTGAGTGACTCAGCATAGCACATGTATATATACTGGGGGTGTGGGTACAACTAAAGGATTGAATTGTGGCCAGATGTTGTGCCGGCAAGACGTGCTGGATAAAGTGGAGTTAAGACATCCATAGACATTTCAGTTATTGGAGCAAATTTGAGTTGAGCCAGTTTGACTTGCATTTCTCTTATTTACACCCCGAATAGCCCTTTATAATAATACCAACTCTTTCTTGAGTCCTTTGATAGCCACGGCACAGTTCTAACAATGCTTTTCCTTCTTCTTGGGGCTTTCATTCTCATGCCAACTTTCATGTTCCCCTGTGTACCCCAAAGAGAAATTTATGAGCATCTAACCGCCACGATCTTCTCTTTCTTCTCTATTGACTCCCCTCTTGAGGCTACTCACCGCCTGGCTTCAGCCATCACTTCAACATGAATCCCCAAAGCCAGAAGGAACAAGAGGAGCTAACCTGATGGTTTTAGTGGGCAGTATCCCCCAGGGTTGACCTTACTGATTCCCCCTGGTTTCTCGCCCTTGTCACTAACCCTTGCCTCTTGTGTACATAAGTGGGGGTGATAATGGATGATGGGTGTCAAAAATATGATGCTAAAATATATGGCTGTGTATGTCCTCTCATCTTACCCCTTCCCTAACTAGGATTTAGTGTACCTTTCTCACATCATTTGCTTCTTCTTTTTTATTGGTTTTTGAAAACTATACAAGTTGTTACTAAAAATCAAAATCATATCCCATTCCACAATCCAGATATAGCACACATTAAGAGCTTGTGGGTATCCCTCTAGATCTTCTTCTGTGGATACAAACACACACACACGTTTATGAGCATCATTCCGCATCACCAGTCCCCTTTCTCTGTTGCTTTCCTGTCTTTTTTTTTTTCTTTATTTTTGCTTTCTTCTGTTCTTATTCTTCATTCAGTCCTTATGGCTTATTCACATGAATATGTCTGTTAAGAACAACACATTTGTCGACATCAGGGCCACCACACAGAGTTGTATGCTGCACAATTCCAGGGAGTGCTAGCCACTTAGATTCCTCATCACTACCTCTCCTTGGAGTTCTTCCGGAGTAATACACTGTGGTATTAGTCATTCTTCCATAAGGACCTTTATAGGTTTTACTTTACCTGTACAGCATTCCTAGATGGTAAGCCAAGCAAATAAAATGATCCGTTTTCTTGAGAACCAATGAGCAGCTAAGGAAGAACCAGCTGTAGGAACCCTTGACCAAGATGAGTGTCAATCTTTTCCCAGTAGGAAAAAGGGCATCCATGTGGGAAGAGGGAGTTCAGTTTAAAACTGGCCTTGAGAGAGGACAAAAAGACATGACCAGTGGTGGGGGAGCAAAAAGAATTGGTGGGTGATAAAATCAGGAAGCTCCCATGAAAGTGAAAAGAAAACACCGCAGCTCAGAGGGGTGGGGTTTGTAAACGGTGGGAAGTAAAAGCAAATGGGTTAAGGGGTTACTTGGGGAATGGTCCAAGACCAGGATTGATCTGTCTAGTCCTTGAGGACTTCTGGTCCCTTAGGCTGAGACTGTTGGTGTGAGGATGCTGTGGGCTCATCTTTGCACTTTTCAAATTCTCAGAGCCCAGTTTCTCCAAACCAGCCTGTGTGTGTGTGTGCTGAGTGCCTTCAGTCTTGACTAAATGTTTGCAACCCTATGGACTGAAGCGTGCCAGGCTCCTCTGTCCATGAAATTCTCCAGGCAAGAATACTGGAGTGGGTTGTCATGCCCAGGGGATCTTCCTGACTCAGGGATTGAACCCACATCTCATTATGTTTCCTGCATAGGCAGGCGCCACCTGGGAAGCCCCCAAACCAACCTATAAGCAATCTTTTCTGATACCATACAAATGGGAATCTCTGTGTTTCTCACCAACTTGGGAGTCCATTTGGTTCTCAAATTTAGAGGATCATGTTACAGTTTGGAATAAAAATTGTAATTGCATTATGCTCAATTGCTGTTGTAATCGGATTGGCTCTTGCTATGGAATATGAATGAGGTCAACTTAAAGGAAGCAATTCATTCCTCGAATGACAACATCTTGGTCTATGAAATGAAAAAATTAAAAAAAAGATCAAAGCTCATTCAAAAAATAAGTGTACTTAATGGAACAGTAGTTTAGAAAGTCTGGAGAATTCATTTTATTTTCATTGTATAATATCTGTTTCTCATAGAGTCGTCTTGTTCTTTAGTACTTTTTATTCTTATGACTGTGCATGGGTTTGATTAGCTTAATTAGAGTTAATGTCTTGGGAGCAGAATGTGGGACTGTGAAAGTTTAGGTTCTTGAAGACTTTGAAAAAGAGAACTGTTGGCCTTGTTCTCCCTAAATTCCCTAAAAAGTCTGATGACTATTATCATCTTAAAATAATTGAAGCACTGCTAAAAATAAAAACCAGAAGCAGAAAAATTGAACCCAAATAAAAGGAATGGAGTCATCCCAGATTTGGATACAATTCTTGCAGCAAATTGAGCTTAAATCTGAAGTCTTAGGTAATTTGAGATGAATGCCAAAAAATTATTTTTTTTCCCCCTCTGAGCTGTTAACAAGGGTGGTCTCCCCAGTTTCACAATATTTCTTTATATTTTTCCTCCTGTTATCTGTGGCTCTGGTTAAGATTGAGAGGAGCCTTAGAGGGAAATGCCATTTCAGGTTAAAGTCTTGTCAGATCTCATTTATTAACTGGCACAGGATTTAATGTCCAGGAGCTATGAAGTCTGTAGGAAAGCACGTGCTGGGGGCCCCGCTCACAGGGACTGAATGGGCCCTGCATCCTCCCCACCCCAACCCTTCCCCTTGAAACCAGCCAGCCAGCCTTAGGCTGAATACGGGGCCTTACAACCCAGGCATAGATCCCATGTTAACGGGGAGAGAAGTCCTGCAAAACTGGGGCCCCACAGAGGGTGAAGTATTTTGTCCTTAAAAAAAAAATAGGGTTGAAGAATGGTGGCGTGTATTCTAAAAGTTTTCACTTGGAGGAGCTGGCCTTTAAATTCTCTGCATTAAGTGAATACATGCTTTAACCAATTTGCAGTCAATGAGCTATTCATTCATTCATTCATTCAATAAGTACTTACAAGTTTAAACATATGTACATATTTGTTTGCATGTCTGCCATTTGACAAGTCTGTACTCTAAGACTGGAGAAAAGTGATAAATAGAACTGATCATGTTGCTACCCTTATGGGGTTTACGTTCAATATGGTGTGTGTGTGTGTGTGTGTGTGTGTGTGTGATGGGGGGGTATAGAAATGAACAATTAAATAAACAAACAAAGCAATGGCTAATAGTAATCAGTGTTAGGAAGGAAATAAACAAGCTAGTGACATATAGTAGGGCTCAATAAAAGTTATTTCCATCCTTTTCAACACGTATTTTGACACACAAAAATGTCAATGCATTTAAGTTACTTTAAAGAGTTTTTTGCTTAATAAATAAATATTAATAACCATCAACTACAATATATATTGATAGCAAATATTTTATCACCAGGATTTTTTCCTTAATGTTACTTCTGAACATTTCTTTAAGCTATTTATGACTTTTTATGCCATCTCAGAACCAAAGAGGTTTTACTGTTCTTCAGGAGCCCTTCTGTGTTACTCAGTATTTCCTGTTCTGGTTCCTTAAAGAAGAGGCCATCCATATAAGTTCCAGGCTTTTATTTCTTCAACAAATACTAGTTCAGTCCTTGATATGTACCAGTCTGAGGACTGGGTATTGAATGTTGAGTGCTATATGCTGGGTGCTATTTTGGGTACCAGTGTGAAAGCCAGTTCTGTGTTAATCACGGTCAATTCCAGAATTATTTCCCTGAGGCTATAAGTAACTGAGAATCTACTCATGTATATTAGTTGCCTACCCAGTTCTTTTTCCAGGCCAGATTTAAAGTTAGCCCTTCATTCAGCCCAGGTCCAAGTACGGTCAAATATTATTACTTTATGAATATTTATTTATTTCTTTTTGGCTGTGCGGTGTCTTGGCTGTGGCACACGGAGTCTTCCTTGGGGTGCATGGGCTTCTTTCTACATATGGTGAATGGCCTCCAGACCACAGGGGCTCAGTAGTTGTGGCGCATGGGCTGCGTTGCCCCCTGGCGTATGGGATTCTAGTTCCCCTAAATTAGAAGGCAGGTTTTTAACCACTGGATCACCACAGAAGCCCCCAAGGTCAACTATTTTTGATGATGCCTTTTGCCACTTGACTTTGCTCTAGACAGTCCCAGTCCCCCTCGGAAGTTGCGAGTGGAGAAAGACCCCTGGAATTGCAAGGAATCCTGACATTTCCTTGTCCCTGGAGTGGACAACTTGGGGGAGGAAAACTTTACTAAAGAAAAGGGGTGATAATCTCTGGGGGGAGAATTTTAAGGAGGGGTTGAAACACAGAGTTGGTGAGGGGGAATTCAGAATCTTTTAATGTGAAAAAGAAAACATTTCCAGCAATAAAATGAGAAATATAACGGAAAAACCCAGATGTGCTCCCATCCCTATACAATTCTGTTATTTGACCTTCTTCTGAGATGGGCCTGTGGGCTATACCACTGCCAAGAGGCTACTTTTGGTGCATGGAGCCTGAAGACAGAGGACACACAGACCCTCACCCTTCCATTCTGAAGATAAGGATTTGAGAATTTTATAGGACCACAAATTGTCGAACTGATCCTAAAGGATATAAGCTTGAGTGAGACCCATACAGGCTGCTACTGTCAGTTTTTCCCTGCCGTGTTTGTTCGGAGTCTGTATTAGTTATCTCTTGTGTGTGCATGCGTGCTCAGTCATGTCCAACTCTTTGCAACCCCATGGACTGTAGCCCACCAGACTCCTCTGTCCATGGCATTTCCCAGGCAAGAATACTGGAGTAGGTTGCCATTTCCTCCTCCAGGAGATCTTCCTGACCCAGGGATCAAACCCATGTCTCCTGCGTCTCCTGCATTGGCAGGTGGATTCTTTACTGCTTGAGCTATCAGGGAAGCCCAGTTATCTGTCACTGGGTAACAAATGCCCAAAATGTACTGGCCTCAAACAACAATAATGTTACAAATTTGTGTGCATAGAGCAAGCAAGAATCTGGATGCAGTTTAGCTAGATGCCACTGACTCAGGGCCTTTTCACCTCAAGGCCAAAATCAAGGTATCAGCCAGGACTGTTGTCATCTCAAAAGTGAATGTGAGGAAGATCCCTCTGTGGCAGACTCTGGGTTCTCACTGACTGTTGGTTGACCTTGGGACTTGTGTGTCTCCAGATAGCTGCTCGTGACATGGTACCTTACTTCCTTTAGAGAAAGAGAGAGAAGGGGAGAGAAGTGATAACCAGAATGCCTTTGTAACCTAATCTTGGACCTGACATCCCATCATTTTGCTCTATTGGTATTCTTTTCTTTAGAAGTGAGCACTAGTCTCAGCCTTCCCTCCAGGCGAGTGGATTCCACAATCTCAGTGGAGAGTGATCACTAGGAGCTAGTTAATACCTGAGTGATAACACAGCCTGTGACTCAAGATACTGTCAAGTCAGTAGCACCTCTTTTCAGCGCAAATGCAGGGGAGCCTTCATCTATTTGCACAGTCTCAAAGAACTGGGTTTGAGGAGGAGAGGGAGTTACAGAAGAGTTTCCTCCAGAGTTCCTAAGGATAAGGTGTAGAAATGCATAAGCTAAACTCCTAATGACTGGGGAACATGGGAGCAGAGGAGATGGTCTTTGGATAGAGGACAGGAGCAACAGACAACCAGATGCTGAATGGTAAAAACAAAACAAAACAAAACAACAACTTGGGAAATTTGTAATAATCTGGAGAGAAATGTGTAGAGTGAGGTCTTCAATGAGAAGTATCAAAAATGTTGAAGGAGAATAAATTTATTTAAATTATTGGAGTATAGTTGATTTACAACAGTGAATTAGTTTCTAGTACACAGCAAAGTGGACATGCATTTGAGCAAACTCTGGGAGATAGTAAAGGACAAGGAAGCATGGCGTGCTGTAGTCCACGGGGTCGCAAAGAGCTGGACACAACTGAGTGACCAAACAACAACATATATGTATATATATACTTTTCAGATTCTTTTCTCATATAGGTTATCATATCGAGTATGATTTTAATACTCAATATTGAGTAGAGTTCCCTGTAGGTCCTTGTTGGTTATTTTATATGTAGTAGTGTGAATGTGTTAATCCCAAGCTCCTGATTTATCCTTTCTCAGCCCACCTCAAGAATAAATTTACGAAGCCAGTGTGCATTCATTGGTCCCACTTGCAGTGATTTTAATTCTCTCTCTTCTTTTGGTGCAACAAAGTCTTTTGTCCTGTTATGAGATCATGCTGACCATGCACAGCCCACTCCAATCCACTAACACTTAGCCGAGGTTGAACGCTGTCCAGCAACCTGGAGTCAGGTTCTGCCAGGTGAGCCAGAAGTCAAAAGGAGACACAATTGCTATTTCTGTTTTAAATCACCTCTGATCTTAATGTGTACCTAAAATGTTCTGCCAGCAAAGAGTTAAACAAGAAACTGTAAAAAATGATAGAAACAATATGAGACCTAACATTGCAACAGTTGCCAAAACTAGCAAATAATCAAAATCTGACCACAAAACCTCTCCAGATACACAATGGCACCAATGCCAGCTTGAGAACAAAGCGGCCCAATATATTTTTTAAATCCTTCTCATCTCCCATTCATCTCCTGACCAAATGTTGGCAACCTACTGGCTCACAGAATTTTGAGTTATGAAAGGGTTTGGGAAGAACCAGAGCAGAAACTCTCAAATCAGAGGGTGGGGAAGATGCCATCCCCTGCCTGGGAATTGGGTGCAGATCAGAATACGGGAGGTGGGTGTTTGAAAGAATATCTATTGTAATTGCATAGCAGGGGCAGGAGAGCATTTTTCTTTTCCTAGAACAGAACACACAAAGAAACCTTGAAAATCCTCTTGGCTGATGGAGAAAGGTCTACATTTTCTTTGCCAAGTGGGGCATTTCTGTTCAAGGGACCCACCAGGATCTCAAGAAGGCCAAGATGGGATGTGCTAATGTTATCAAAACAGGGCATTGTTGAAGAGCTGATGAAGGCTGATAAAGAGTAACCTCCTCTTCTTACATATTTAAGAATTCACTCTCCTTGCATTCAATTCAGTAAATTATGGTTGAACACTAGGTACCAGGGAGAGTGAGAGGTACTGGGGAAGCAGGGCTAGGAAAGGCACCATTCCAATCTTCCATATTCCATATAAGCAGAAGTTGGGCAATATCAAGTTTGTTTCATGAAGAAAATGCAACTTGTCCCAGAAGAGATAAAACCTAACCACAGGGCATAATTAGGAAAGGCTGCCCTGAACAGGTGATACCTCCCCATCCTCCTCCTCATCATTACCCATGTCATTACTGTACTCACTAAGAGCTGGGCTGCATAAAGAAGGAAGAGAGTTACAATCACCATGTGTAGGACTGATGCAAACATATTGGTTTTAGACGTTTATCCTCAATCAATACTTCTGCTTCTTCTCCTTGAAACACCTAACCCTACACACTTCTCTTCAAATGATTACAAACTTCCCCAGATTTTTGCCCTTTGGCATTCTATTATCTCTTGATACTGGCCTCTGGCCAAACACCAGCTCCTCCTCCGCTCCCATACTTCTCACCTCTAGGAGTTTAGTCTATACATTTTTATTTGATTTTATTTCATTTTTAAATGTTTGTTTCATCAGTTTTTCTATAAATGGCCTCATCATAACAAATGCAACTGACATAAACAACCTGGGATGCTTACACAATAACTTGTGATAAACTTAAAGCTCAACCGGTGGGCAGCAAAATGCTAGGGGTGTAGGGACTGAGCCTATAGGCTCTGTTTGTTCAGCATCCTGTGAGCATTAAGTCAGTCTTTTTTTGGAAGGGATGAACAGCATCAGTTATCTGATAGGTTGGTTAAGTGTATGTGATTTGGAAGCTTCTAACGTAAAATGGAAGGACTTCTGCTGTCCCTGACATCACATCAACAGACCTGTTGCCTCCTCCTGGTGACTCCATCTACCTGGAAACTACACTCTGCCCACCTATTTAGTTAAACAGTCTAACTCAAGCTACACCTAATTTTTTTATGCAATTAATCCTTCCTTCCACACTCCCCTCTTCCCTCTAAATAGATCAAACCCAGTTCTTGAGACTGTGGAAATGGAGACGGCTTCTACGTATTTGCTCTAAAAAGAGAGGCTGCTGACCTGATGGGTCTTGAGCAACAGGCTGCATCACACTAACATTTTTATAGCCACTTCTTATACTATGGATTTTTTAGCACATAGTTGAAAATTATATCAATAAGAATATGACATCCAGGCATTGGAAAAATCAATCGCAGGTCCTGGATTCTTTGCATGCCAGTGCTATAAGTCACATGGGCAGAATGCTGTGTTAGGCATATTACATAAACCACACAGGCTCTGAGTTGAATTGTTCTGTATTTTGTAATGCATAAAAACCTACGATGACACAGTCAGGAATCTGGGTAGCAGTGCCGCATGACTACATAGCTATGAGCCTCAGAGCTATTTGGAGGTCATTGTAGTAGGCGTTAGCTACCTCGCCAGCAGGCATTCCCTCTTCCCCTTCCCATCACCCCTTATATAAGTTATGACAGTACTATTGGCCATCATAGAGAGAAAAACATCATCTCATAAGCTTAACAAAATAGAAATATATTTCTTGCTCAAGTAAAATCCAATCTGAAGTGGAATTTGAAAGGATGCTCTGTTCCATGCGGTCATTCATTCAGGGACCAGAGCTTCTTGCATCTGTGACCCCCATCCTTCTCTACGGTTTTAGGATGTGGTCCGCTTGACCAGCGCACAGAGAAGAGGCTGCAAAAGATTGCGTGGGAGGTTTTTACATACCAGATCTAGAAGTAGCTTACATTCACTGGTCATGATTCAATAACATGGCCCAAAGGGTTGGGGGCCCTATGTGGTATATATTATTCCTGTTTTGGAGAGAAGAAAAAGGAGATACAAGGAGTAAAGGAACTTGCCCAATGTCACACAGCTGGTCAACAGTGGAGTGGAGATTTGAATCCAAAGCTCAGCTGCCAGAGGGTATGTTTTTAATCATTCAATATATTTGGGAAAAGCTGAACCCTGAGATGGATCTTGAGAGTAGAATATGGATAAACAGTGGAAGAAAAGACAGAGGACACTTCTTTTGAAAACCAGACATTTTTTAAAAGGCAAATGAAGGGAATCTTTCTTGTGAAATGTACTCATACAATACCATCCCCCAAGGGCTTCTCTGACCAGCTTCTCTGGTAGCTCAGCTGGTAAAGAATCAGCCTGCAATTCGGGAGACCCCAGTTTGATTCCTGGGTTGGGAAGATCCCCTGGAGAAGGAACCACTTGAGTATTCTTGGTGGCTCAGAGGGAAAGAATCCGCTTGTGATGTGAGAGACCTGGGCTTGATCCCTGGGTTGGGAAGATCCCCTGGAAGAGGGCATGGCAGCCCACTCCAGTCTTCTTGCCTGGAGAATCCCCATGGACAAGGAGCCTGGCGGGTTACAGTCCACGGGGTCACAGAGAGTCAGACACAACTGAGCGCAGCACAGCCTCTCACACAGGTGGGCAAGATGAGTACCTCCGTATACATGTCCCTCCTGTCTTATCATGGCTAAGATATCCCAGAGGGCGGAGGCTTTTGCCTTTCTTTTCACTGAGCTCACAGCTCTGAGCACAGTGTCAAGAGGACGTCAGTAATCCATCACTATTTACCAGGCTGAGGTTGGGTTCCAATGTGGAACGACAGGCATATCTGCTCACCTGGTGAGGAAAGAGGCTGCCACACTGTGTCGAGGTAGGCTGGGGCAGGAGGGAGAGGCATTTGTGTCCTGTGGCTCTCCTTACTGGTTGGAGAAGTAGGTTGACAACGTGGTGGGCTCAGGGCATGACACACTGACGGACAGCAGTCTCATAAATAAAAACTTAGAGTATGAAAGCTGCTGTGTAACAACAGGGAGCTCGACTCGGTGCCCTGTTAGGACCTAGAGAGGTGGGTGAGTGGTGGGTGGGAGGGAGGTCCTAGAGGGAGGGGATATAGGTATCCATTCAGTCGCTCAGTCGTGTCTGACTCTTTGCAGCCCCCATGGACTGCAGCACACCAGGCTTCCCTGTCCATCATCAACTCCCAGAACTTGCTCAAACTCATGTCCATCGAGTCAGTGATGCCATCCAACCATCTCATCCTCTGTCATCCCCGTCTCCTCCTGCCCTTCAATCTTTGCCAGCATCTGGGTTTTTTCCAATGAGCCACTTCTTCGCATCAGGTGGCTAAAGTTATTGGAGCTTCAGCATCAGTCCCTCCAATGAATATTCAGGACTGATTTCCTTTAGGATTGACTGGTTTGATCTCCTTGCTGTCCAACGGACTCTCAGCAGTCTTCTCCAACACCATACTTCAAAAGCATCAATTCTTCAGTGCTTGACTTTCTTTGTAGTTCAACTCTCACATCCATACATGACTATTGGGAAAACCATAGCTTGGACTAGACGGACCTTTGTTGGCAAAGTAATGTCTCTGCTTTTTAATATGTTGTCTAGGTTGGTCATAGTTTTTCTTCCAAGGAGCAAGCTTCCTTTAATTTCATGACTTCATTCACCCTCTGAAGTGATTTTGGAGGACAAGAAATAAAGTCTGTCACTGTTTCCGTTGTTTCCGCATCTATTTGCCATGAAGTGATGGGACCGGATGCCATGATCTTCGTTTTCTGAATATTGATTTTTAAGCCAACTTTTTCACTTTTCTCTTTCACTTTCATCAAGAGGCTCCTTAGTTCTTCTTCGCTTTCTGCCATAATGGTCATGTCATCTGCATATCTGAGGTTATTGATATTTCTCCCCATGGTCTTGATTCCAGCTTGTGCTTCATCCAGCCCAGCACTTCTCATGATGTAGTCTGTATATAAATAAAATAAGCAGGGTGACAATATACAGCCTTGACATACTTCTTTCCTGATTTGCAACCAGCCTGTTGTTCTATGTCCAGTTCTAGCTGTTGCTTCTTGACCTATATGTATATGAATATACATATATGTATACGTATTGCTAATTGACATGGTTGTACAGCAGAATCTAACACAACACTGTAAAACAATTGTCCTCCAACTAAAAAGAAAGAAAAGAATTCTTGACTTTTTCCAAATTTATACATATATTCATGAAGCTTTGTTGATGTAATTGACTCTTCCAGGAGTGGTAGGATGGGATTAAGTGACTTTTTGTCAACTTTTTGCAAGGCAGTGAAGGACTGTGGAAAGGAGTTTATGGTTGGATAGATCTAGGTTCATACTCTCTCACTCACTCTGTAGTCTTGGCAAGTCATTTTAGTCTCTGGCTCTGAGTGTCTTCTTCCATAAAATGAAGTGAATAATACCAATTTTACACGTTAATTATAAAGATTAGCAATACAAATGGCAAGTACCTCTTATAATACTTAGGTCATGCTCTCACCAAATGAAACTTGGTTTCCCAAAGCCTGATCTTAGATTTTTTTCCTTTGAGACAGAATTCAGTTTTAATTGAGAGCTATCTAATGTAAACCAGCTTAAATAATATAATGATTTATGCACTTTAAAAAGTTGGGGTAACGTGGCTGCAGGTATAGCTGGATTCAGGTGCTTAAATATTATAGTCATAAACCTCTCTCTCTCTCATCTATCTTCCCTTTCATTAGCAATATCCTTCACTTTGGCTTTCACTATTTGTAAAAAGAAATAAACAGCAATAGATTTCTAGATTAGAAGAGAAAAATGGTCTGAAATCAATGACCTCAGCTTCTACCATAGGAAACTAGGAAAAAAAAGAGCAAATTAAATTCAAAGCAAGAAAAATAAAGGCAATAAAGATCAGAAAACAAGTAAATGAAAAAGGAAATAAATATCAGTACAGAAATTAAGTGAAAACAAAACTAGAATCAATCTGCCAATACCGGAGACATCGGTTTGATCCTTGGGTCAGGAAGATCCCCTAGTGAAGGAAATGGCAATCCACTCCAATATTCTTGCCTGGGAAATCCCATGGACAGAGGAGCCTGGCTGTCCTCTGGGGTTGCAAGAGTCAGACTTGACTTAGCTACTAAACCATCAACACCACCAAAAGATTTGAGCAGATTTTTAATTTAAAAAAGTATACTGATGGCAACTAACATGCAAAATGATAGTTAACACTATTAGTTATTAAGGAAATGCAAATTATAACCACAACATGGCATTACTATACAGTGGTATAGTACACCAACTAGAATGGTTAAATTTTAAGAAATCAAAGACTCCAAGTGTTGGTTAGAATGTTGATCAACTGAAACTTTCACATGCTGTCACTGATTTTGTGAAAAGGTACAACCATTTTGAAAAACAGTTTGCAGTTTCCTAAAAAGGTAAACGTCCACCCATGGTATGATTTCATCACACTAGTTCTAGGTATTTATCCAAGACAATTAGATCCTTATATCCATACAAACTCTCTTTCATAAATATTCATAATAGCTTTATTTATAATAGGTAGAAAAAATGGAAATAACTAAAATGTTCATCAATAGGTATTCTGATAAGTCAATTATATATCCATTCAATGGGATACTGCTCAGCCATTAAAAACAGCAATGATAAAAATAAAATTATTTTTATTTTTGAGAATTTGGATAAATCTCAGAACATATGCTGAGTGAAGGAAGCAGGACAAAAAAGAGTACATGTTATATATTCACTTATATCAATTCTAGGAAATGCAAACTTACCCATAGTGACAGAATGGCATGTGGCTGCTTGGGACCCAGAGGAGTGGAGCAGGCTAGGAGGATGTGATTACAAGCAGTCAGAAAAGATTTTGGTGATTATATAGATCCACGGCTTCATGAATGCAGACTCATCTTACAACTTACCAAATTATATATTTTGAACAAGTATAGTTTATAGTGACAGATTTTATTTTCTTGGGCTCCAAAATCACTGTGGACAGTGACTGCAACCATGAAATTAAAAGACATTTGCTCCTTGGAAAAAAGACTATGACAAACCTAGACAGTATTAAAAAGCAGAGACGTTACTTTATCAACAAAGGTCTGTATAGTCAAAGCTATGTTTTTTCCCGGTCATGTATGGGTGTGAGAGTTGGACCATAAAGAAGGCTGAGCACTGAAGAAATATTGCTTTCAAATTGTGGTGCTGGAGAAGATTCTTGAGAATCCCTTGGACAGCTAAGAGATCAAACTAGTCAATCCTAAAGGAAAGTAACCCTGAATATTCATTGGAAGGACTGATGCTGAAGCTCAAATACTTTGGCCTGCTGATGCAAAGACCTACTCATCGGAAAGACCCCGATGCTGGGAAAGATTGAGGGCAGGAGGAAAAGGGGGCAACAGAGGATAAGATGGATGGATAGTATCATGGACTCAAAAGACATGAGTGAGCAAACTCGAGGAGACCGTGAAGGACAGGGAAGCCTGGCTTGCTGCAGTCCATGGGGTCGCAATGAGTTGCACATGACTTAGTGACTGAACAACGAACAAATCTACAAATGCCAAAATTACCAGCATTGTGCTCTCATTAATTCCTGTAAGCAGTGTCCCAACATTGACCCGCTGGAATTGTTGGGAAGGGCTGAGTCACGGTGTTGATAAGCCATCCCTCACAGGGTGGTCACCGGCACTGGCCCTTCAGAATCGGCTGAGGAACAAGCTGCACCAATGGGTCGGCGGTGTTTTCTCTGGGTGAATTCCCTCCCAGGCGTAGACAGAAAAAAGAGAAGCTCATTTTTGTCCTGCATTGGTTCTCACCCTGGCAAAGGGGAAAATGAGATGAACACTTTGAAATGCTAATTATTTAATCTCTGCCAATGTTGGCTGCTTCCAGGGGAGCCCGTGTTCATTTGTAAAATGAAACTATTTTAGATTATGACCCAGGTCCTGAAAGTGTGGCCCTGGGGGGGGGGGGGGGGGAGGCTTCCCAGAATCCCTCAGCTGCTCAGCGCTCTTGAGTAGCCTCCCTTAGAGGTTCTGTTTGGCTGTTCCCCTGACTCATTGTAAGAGTCCTCAGAAAGCCTCTTGAGTTTAGAAAATTTTGCCAGCCTAATGCCATGGGGGTTGAGAGACCGGAGTTCAGACTACAATTTCTGCATTTTCTTCTTGAGGCATCTTGGCAGACTGTCAAACTCTGGAAGCTGTAGTTTTCACATGTCTAGAATTTTCTTCCTGGATTTGTAGTGAGACTCCAGTGATACTACTCACAAGGTACGTGTAGCTCTGAGGGTGAACAATCTAGTACTCAGTACACTTTAGCCATTTTAAATTGTGTTGTTATACTTAAAAAGGGTTGGAAATTGTGTGATTCTCTCTGAAATACACTTACTTATCTCTGTTTCTTTCTTTTTTAATTCAAATTATCTCTCTATATATAGTGGGATGGGAGGGGGGAGAACTTTCTGAAAAAAATCTCTTCCTTTTTAAGCCTGTATTAGCCTGCTCAGGCTGTCATAACAAAAGACCATAGACTGAGTGGCTTAAATACAGAAATGCATTTTCTCATGGCTTTGGAGGCTGGAAGTTCGAAATTAAGGTGTCTGAAGGTTTGGTTTTTCCTACGGCTTTTCCCTTTGTCTTGTTGGTAACGGCCTTCTCCCCGCACCCTCACTTGGCATTTCCTTCATGTTCCTATAATAGTACCTTGGTCTCTTCTTGTAGGTAAAATTAGGTAGATCTCTTCTGATAAGGAGGAGAAGGAAATGGCAACCCACTCCAGTATTCTTGCCTAGAGAATCCCGTGGACAGAGGAGCCTGGTGGGCTTCTGTCCGTAGGGTCGCACAGAGTCAGATATGACTGAAGTGACTTAGCATGCATACATGCATTGGAGAAGGAAATGGCAACCCACTCCAGTATTCTTGCCTGGAGAATCCCATGGACAGAGGAGCCTGGTGGGCTTCTGTCTGTAGGGTCGCACAGAGTCGGATATGACTGAAGTGACTTAGCATGCATACATGCATTGGAGAAGGAAATGGCAACCCACTCCAGTATTCTTGCCTGGAGAATCCCAGGGATGGAGAAGCCTGGTGGGCTGCCATCTATGGGGCTGCACAGAGTCGGACACGACTGAAGCGACTTAGCAGCAGCAGCAGCAGCTTCTTGTAAGGGCACCAATCTTATTCATAGGATTAGGACCCCAGCCTTATAACCACATTTAACCTTGATCACCTTCTTAAAGGCATTGTTTCCAAATAAGTTTCCATAGGGTATTAGGGCTTCAACATATGAATTTGGAGGGACACAATTCAGTCCATGGGCTTCCCTGATGGTTCAGTGGTAAAGAATCCTCCTGCCAATGCCGGAGATGTGGGTTCAATCCCTGGGTTGGGAGATCCCTTGGAGAAGGAAATGGCAACCCACTCCAGTATTCTTGCCTGGGGAGTCCTACGGAGAGAGGAGTCTGGCAGGTTATAGTCCATGGGGTCACAAAAGCATCAGACAAGACTAAACAACAGCAACAACAGCAATTCAGTCCATGACAAAGCCTAATGTCGCCTCATGTAAAAATTTAAAGTTAACAGAGAGCTGAAGAATCCCATTGCACATCTTGATCATCTTTGGGATAAACATCTGAGAATTTGCCTCAAAGTCTAGTCGTGGATAATAGTGTTTTTCAAACATTAGTCATTTCTCTACTATCTTTATGTTTTCACTACATCTGCTTTTTCACTACATTTGGACTATGATTTATTTAGTGTCTTTCTTTAAATTAACTCCATATTTTATTTAAATGAATATATTTTAAAAGAAAATCTTAGATCATTACCAAGAAATTTATATGGTCTTATTTTATAAGGAGAGAGTGATCATACAATAAATCAATGTATATAATTGCCTTATTGAAAAAACACTTAGCACTTACTATATGCCGGATACTACCCATGCACTTTTGTAAACATAATCCTGTATATTCTTCATGACCTATATATAAATAGCTTTATTACTGTTAGAAAGATATGGTCTTTTCTAACAAAGGAGAAATTATAAGAAATACAGAAGTGATTTATTCTTAGAATAATTGAACAGAGAGGTATATAGCCAACATGTGAATAAGATTCCTAAAATGGTGGCTCATTGCCAATCCTTTGTTCCTTTCACTTCCTGATTCTCCTTCCTCTTAAGAACATTTTGGCAGGCTAATTTCATCAGCTTTATCCTGGACATGTGCAAAGAACTAAAAGAGTGGGGGAAATAGCTAATGTAAATCTTCCAATCAGGAACTCACAAGTGCTTCTCATGGTCCTCATGGAAACCAATGGTCCAATAAAAACTTAGGCGAAGTCCAAGAAAGATTGTAACTCTGTGGTCCTCAACCTATGAGGAGCCAGAGGAGGGAACCTGCATCTTAGGGATAGAAACCAAACAGACTTCCTACTCTCTGTGCTTGCTCCCAGACCTTTATCTGTAGTACACCCTTCTGCAGAAGTAAAGACTGCCTTGCTGAGCTATTTTCAACTGTCTGTCTTATTCTTGTGACCTTGTTTGAGAGTATTTCCAACTTTATTCTTATATTAAAGAGGAAGAAACTAAGGCACAGAGAAGCTAATTAACTTGCCAAAAGTCACACAGCTAGTGAGTCCCATAACTACTAGGAACCTGGGAAGTCTGATGTTGAATTTTTAACGTTTAAACTATATTTACTGAAAGGCTAATTTTCACAGATTTAGTGATAAAAACTGTAGATTACTCTTGTTTCTCAGGAGAAAAATTTAAAAATCACTGAACTAAGAATGATCTCCAATTCCAAAAATAAATTTCAGTGTTTGACTAATAGCTAAGTGCCTGGACTTGAAGAAAACATTTCAACTCAGGTCTTTCTGATTGGGAAGCCCCACAGATTCACTGCATCTTAGCAGTTTTGCTTGTAAGAAAGGCTTTCTGCAGTTCCAACCAAAGGCAACCATCTGTTCAGGTCCACCAGCCTCATGGTTCTTCTTGGTGGGCCTCCTTTGGGACCACTTATTCACCATATCTTTTCTCAGGTGGCAGGAAGATTGGGAAACTGATGTGATTTGGAGGTGGGATAAGGAGGTTCATTCATAGCATTGTCCCAGACCAGCCAAAAAGGTAAAATCTGCTTGCTTCCCAGATTGCAGAAAGAAATCATAACTGAAGCATTCCTCTTTGTAGATCTCCACCTTCTAAATTCTATGGAACTCATTATCAGAATCATCTTGGGTGCTCATATAGCCACACAAGACTCCTAGCAAAACTTTCCTTCCAGAACTAAACTAATTTAGCACTAGACGGCTAATATTGTTGACTTGCAGATTCATGTGCATATGTGTATATATATGCACACACACACATACATACATACATGAGTGTATGCTAAGTCACTTCAGTTGTGTCTGACTCTTTGTGACCTCATGGACTGTAGCCCACCAGTCTCCTCTGTCCATGGGATTTTCCAGGCAAGAATGCTGGAGCTGCCATGCCACCTCCAGGGGATCTTTCCAATCCAGGAGACAACCCATGTGTCTTGTGGTTCTTGCCTTGCAGGCAGATTCTTCAATGCTGAGCCACCAGGGAAGCCCCACATATATACATATATGGACATAAAGAAGGGATTTCCAGGTGGCACTAGTGGTAAAGATCCCACCTGCCAATGCAGGAGACCTAAGAGACATCAGTTCAATCCCTGGGTCAGGAAGATCCCCTGGAGGAGGGCATGGCAACCCACTTCAGTATTCTTGCCTGGAGAATCCCATTGACAGAGGAGCCAGGTGGGGTACTGTCCATGGGGTCTCAAAGAGTAGGACATGACTAAAGTGACTTACCATGCATGTATTTAAATAATTCCTTCATTTGGCTTTATGGATTTATTTCTGCCAGAATATTTGAGATGATATACACACCTATATATTATTATATATACAAAATATATACATATATATTATATGCATATACTTATAATATATATATACATAT
Organism: Odocoileus virginianus; assembly: GCF_023699985.2. NCBI lineage: Eukaryota > Metazoa > Chordata > Mammalia > Artiodactyla > Cervidae > Odocoileus > Odocoileus virginianus. The sequence goes on along the minus strand of NC_069693.1, from coordinate 40,372,987 downwards.
AATCATAAGGGATTTGATATAGGTCATACCAGAATGGTCTAGTGGTTTTCCCTACTTTCTTCAATTTAAGTCTGAATTTGGCAATAAGGAGGTCATGATCTGAGCCACAGCCAGCTCCTGGTCTTGTTTTTCCTGACTGTATAGAGCTTCTACATCTTTGGCTGCAAAGAATATAATCAATCTGATTTTGGTGTTGACCATCTGGTGATGTCCATGTGTAGAGTCTTCTCTTGTGTTGTTGGAAGGGGGTGTTTGCTATGACCAATGCATTCTCTTAGCAAAACTCTATTAGCTGTTGCCCTGCTTCATTCTGTACTCCAAGGCCAAATTTGCCTGTTACTCCAGGTATCTCTTGACTTTCTACTTTTGCATTCCAGTCCCTTATAAGGAAAAGGACATCTTTTTTGGGTGTTAGTTCTAAAAGGTCTTGTAGGGCTTCATAGAACTGTTCAAATTCATCTTCTTCAGCATTACTGGTCAGGGCATAGACATGGATTAATGTGATATTGAATGGCTTGCCTTGGAAATGAACAGAGATCATTCTGCTGTTTTTCAGATTGCATCCAACTACTGCATTTCAGACTCTTTTGCTGATTGTGAAGGCTACTGCATTTCTTCTAAGGGATTCTTGCCACAGTAGTAGATATAAGTGGTAGATATAAGGAGAAAAGGAAAGATATACCCATCTGAATGCAGAGATCCAAAGAATAGAAAGGAGAGATAAGAAAGCCTTCTTCAGTGATCAATGCAAAGAAATAGAAACAATAGAATGGGAAAGACTAGAGATTTCTTCAATAAAATTGGAGATACCAAGGGAACATTTCATGCAAAGATGGGCACAATAAAGGACAGAAATAGTATGGACCTAACAGAAGCAGAGAGCAGTCACCATCTGCAGTGATTTTAGAGCCCCCCAAAAATGAAGATTATCACTGTTTCCATTGTTTCTCCATCTATTTGCTATGAAGTGATGGGAACAAGTGCACGATCTTTGTTTTCTGAAAGTTGAGTTTTAAGTCAACTTTTTCTCTTTCCTCTTTCATTTTCATCAAGAGGCTCTTTAGTTCTCCTTCGCTTTCTGGGTTGTGTCATCTGCATATCTGAGGTTATTGATTTTCCTCCCAGCAATCTTGATTCCAGCTTGTGTTTCATCCAGCCTGGCATTTTGCATGATGTACTCTGCATATAAGTTAAATAAACAGGGTGACAATATACAACCTTGATGTAGTCCTTTCCCAATTTGGAACCAGTCTGTTGTCCCATGTCTAGTTCTAACTGTTGCTTCTTGATCTGCATACAGATTTCTTAGGAGGCAGGTCAGGTGGTGTGGTATTCCCATCTCTTTAAGAAATTTCCACAAGTTGTAGTGATCCACACAGTCAACACAGTCAAAGACTTTGGCATAGTCAATAAAGCAGAAGTAGATATTTTTCCAGAACCCTCTTGCTTTTCAATGATCCAACAGAAGTTGGCAATTTGATCTCTGGTTCCTCTGCCTTTTCTAAATCCAGCTTGAACATCTGGAAGCTCATGATTCACGTACTGTTGAAGCCTGGCTTGGAGAATTTTGAGCATTACTTTGCTTGCGTGTGAGATGAGTGCGGTTGTGCAGTAGTTTGAACATTCTTTGGCATTGCTTTTCTTTGGCATGGGAACGAAAAGTGACCTTTTCCTATCCTGTGGCCACTGCTGGGTTTTCCAAATTTGCTGGCATATTGAGTGCAACACTTTCACAGCATCATCTTTTAGGATTTGAAATAGCTCAACTGGAATTCCATCACCTCTACTAGCTGTGTTCATAGTTATGCTTCCCTAAGGCCCACTTGATTTTGCATTCCAGGATGTCTGGTTCTAGGTGAGTGATCACACCATTGTTGTTATCTGGTCATGAAGATCTTTTTTATATAGTTCTTATGTGTATTCTAGTCACCTCTTCTTAATATCTTATGCTTCTGTTAGGGCCATACCATTTCTGCCCTTTATTGTACTCATCTTTGCATGAAATATTCCCTTGGTATCTTTAATTTTCTTGAAGAGATCTCTAGTCTTTCCCATTTTATTGTTTTCCTCAATTTCTTTGCATTGATCACTGAGGAAGGCTTTCTTATCTCTCCTTTCTATTCTTTGGAGTTCTGCATACAAATGGGTATATCTTTCCCCATTGAAGTGAAAGTCACTCAGTCATGTCCAGCTCTTTGCGACCCCATGGACTATAAAGTCTATGGAATTCTTCAGGCCAGAATACTGGAGTGGGTAGACTTTCCTTTCTCCAGGGTATCTTCCCAACACAGGGATTGAACCCAGGTCTCCTGCATTGCAGGTGGATTCTTTACCAGCTGAGCCACAAGGGAAGTCCAAGAATACTGGCAGGGTAGCCTTTCCTTTCTCCAGGGGATCTTCCCGACCCAGGAATCCAACTGCGGTCTCCTGATTTGCAGGCGGATTCTTTACCAACTGAGCTCTCAGGAAATCACATAATATATATTATGCATATATAATAATATATGCTTTGGTCTTTTTCCCTATAGTTCAAACTCTATTCTAGAAGAAATAGAAAGAGCGGGGCTTTATTTCCTTAGTTCTTTTGGCTTAGCTAGGAACCCAAGCCACACTATGGGAAGGCAGTCCTGATTTTAGAGTGAAGAAGTAAAAGTCAAGCTCAACCCAAGCCCTGGCCCAGGCCCACCTTTGTTCCAGAATCTGAGAGAGGGCCAGCAAAGGGAGTGGGGAAGCCTCTGAGTTGCCACCCAACCCTGGACCTTGTCAGGCTGTGAAGCTAGCAAGAGATCTTGGGTGTCTGACCCCTGAGCAAGATAACTCTTTCAAAGCTTATGTTCCACTTTGCCACTCTGTCCCTGGAGGCTGCCTTGGAGGTCTGCCCTGGCATTCAGACCACCATTTGTACTGTCACTGGCCCAGCCAGTTGCCTGTTGCTATCAGCAGGGTACTAAGGCCTGGCAGTTTGGTGCCTTTAAAGTAGTTTTGTGAATTCAGCTCCTCCCAGCCCCTCTCCCCCTTTCTTTGGGAGCCCCCATGGCCCACGGGATTTCCAGGCACTGGAGAAAAAGAAACTAGTTTGATTTAAGCATGGAGGGCTGGGGAGCTGGGTGTGTGTGTGTTTATATTTTCTGTGCATCCATTAGGGTGAGTGGCTGAAGGGTGGAGGGTAAGGGGGAGCAGACAAGAGAGAAACTTCATTTATATGTTAATAGGTACCAGCACTGGGGCTAAACTGACAGAACTATTTCATGGGAAACTGACAAATTTTGTCAGCCAGGCTGGGCGGCCACATCTCAATGGGGCAATAATCTTGATTAGCAAAACAATTGGGGGCCTCAGAACCCACTCAGGTTACACTCAGCCAATGTGAGCAAGGATGGGGCCTTCAAGCTTGAAGACATTTTCAAAAGCCACCGAGTTTAGGCAAATGAAGTGAACTGTTGGGGTAGGGGGGAGGGAGGCAGTGGACAAAAGGGGTTAATTTGATTGACCGAATCTTCATAGTCTTATAACAATCATTTACTCAGCCAGTAAATCCGCAAGAAACCAGTGGTGCCAACAGGAAATTGGAGTATCTGTTTGCCCCAGACATATGGGAATTTTAGCTGCCTCCTCCTGACACTTGCCAATCTTGGGGGGAAAAAAAAAATTCCACAGCCCCCTTGGGGCCCTAATTACCACGTGCAGAATAAGTCGTTATCTAAAAATACACACACAACTCAACACCCACGCACAGAGTCACTGCAGGCCACTGTTCTTACCACATCTTGACTCAGTTTTGGCATTCCTTTTTGTTATTAGTTCATTGTATTGCTAATTAAAGCTGGAATATGATGATCTCCTCCCAACCCCCTTCTAGGAACAGGAACTGCCTGGAAAAGCTTGAGTAGCTTTATTTTCAGAGTGACCCACTGGCCCTGTTTCTGTTTGTAAACATACACTCAGAAAAGGCTCCAGTTCCATTTGCCTTCATGTCTGGAATATCTGAAAGAGGAGGATGTCCCCACTCAAGGGGAGTGAGAAGGATGGGAAAATTTTGCATCTCTCCAGTGGGGAGCCTTCATATCCTGATAGACCTCCCATTGTTCAGGCCTCATGGAAAAACAGTTGTTTGGTATGATCTAATCAATTCATTTATCTTAAACTTTTTATTTTGAAATAATTACAGACTCAAAAGTAGTTGCAAAAATAGTACAGGCAGGTTCTGTGGGCCCAGATTCAGCTTCTCTTCAAGGTGACATCTACAGCTCATTATCAAAACCAGAAAATTTGTTGGCAGTGTACGATTAACTAGACTACAGACCTTACTCAGATGTCACCATTTTTTTGCATGTACTAATTTTCTTTCTTTGTATGTCTTTGTGGATCATCATATGACTCATTTAGTTGTTTTTTTTTTTTTTTTCAATCTAACAAATAAACCAATCCTGAGATTTCAACATTGGAAAGACTGTAACAATCACTTCACCTACTACTTCCCCAAATCCTACCATACCATCCCAGCAATCATCTCTACAGTCTGTCTGACCCTTGTGTTCTCTCTGAAAACAAATCGCCTTTAGAACATCAAGCCACTGCTTACTCACTGCATATGACACACGTGAGGCTCATTACCTTTTTCAGACCACTTGACCTTTCTTGTTGGAGAGATCACAGGAAGAGCCAAAAGTCTTCTGTCTCATGGCCCCTTGAGAGCTCTAGTTCCACCTCTGGCTCTGGATTGCCCACTAAGTTGCTTCAGTCGTGTCCAACTCTGTGCCATCCTATGGACTGTAGCCCACCAGGCCCCTCTGTCCATGGGATTTTCCAGGCAAGAATACTGGAGTGGGTTGCCATTCCCTTCTCCAGGGGATCTTCCTGGCCCAGGGATTGAACCTGCATCTCTTACATCTCCTACATTGACAGGCGGTTCTTTCTCACTGGATTATGTCCATCTAATCCAGTGGTTATCAGTCTTGGCTGCACCTTCAAATCACCTCTGGAGTATCTAGACACCCCAGCACAAATTGAACCCCAGAATAACTATATCTCTGGAGGTGGGACTCATCTCAGTTGGCTTTGGCCTGTAGTGGCTTGAAGCGCGGCTTTGTTTCCTGGTCAGAGATTGAGGTCGGGCTGTGGCAGTAAGAGCTGAATCCTAGCCAGTAGACCAGTGGTCAGTGATGAGGTCCTGGCCCTTCGGCTTTGCACAAAAGAATTCTCACAAAGACAGAATGTAGTGAAGCGAGTATTAGGAGGGAAAAAGAGTGTAGTTTATGTGGATAGACACACAGGCAGAGCAAGTCACATCCTCATGGTAATTTAAATAGGTTATATGGGACATTTCTTCCAGGCTTCCTTTAGCCAATCATTTTGATTTGCCTGGTTCTGAGTCTGTATTTGGTATATCTCAGGCTTATCCCCTATGTGCACGTGCATCTCTCAACCAAGATATATTCCAGTGAAGAGATCCAAGGGTACCTGATCATCACTCCTCTTTTGCCCTCTAGTTGGGAAGGTGTCCTTGACTTCAAGAATGAGGAATATGTAGTCTCTTATCTCCCATCTGGACAAGGCCCAGACTCCTCTTTCAATTGTCCTGCTGTTAGGGGATGCACACTGACTGAAATCGCCCACCCTGGCCAGGCACCATAGTAGCCATTTGCATGAGTTGTTACAACATGAGGTCCTGGTAAGGAACACGGAACTAATAAGCCACAAGCAACTGAAGAGTTCCGGAAAAATCAAAAGGAGACACCACATATCTGACCACCTCCCAGAATCCTTCTCTCTAGCGTCTATCTTGGCTGAACAAGGCGTGCACCACCAGGAAGGACTCTGAGTCAGAATGATTGGCTAAAGACAACCTGGAAGCTAATCCCATCACCGTAAAACCCTAGACTTAAGCCCTTCGGCAGAGTAGTTCTCCTGGGTTTCCTTACCCTACTGCTTTCCACCTGGACACCCTTTCCCAAAAAAATCTCTTGCTTTGTCAGCACGTGTATCTCCTTGGACAATTCATTTCCGAGTGTTAGACAAGAGCCCACTTTCAAACCCTGGAAGGGGTCCCATTTCCTGCAACACTGCTCTTTGCTTTTTTGTTTATTTTTAATTGAAAATTGCTTTATCCTTCCCAGATGGCTCAATGGTGAAGAATCCACCTACCAATGTAGGATACACATTGGAGATGTGGATTTGATGCCTGGGTTGGGAAGTTCCCCTGGAGTAGGAAATGGCAACCCACTCCAATATTCTGCCTGGAAAATTCCAGGGACACAGGAGCCTGGCAGGATGCAGTCTGTAGGGTCGCAACATGTAGAGTCAGACATGACTGAGCACCCACCAAATGCTTTACAATATTGTATTGGTTTCCGCTATACATCAACATGAATCAGCTATAGGTATATTCATGTCCCCCCTCTCTTGAATCTCCCTCGCACCTCCCTGCCCTACTATTTTCATCTTGGAGTATCAGTCCACGGAGACCAACTCTAGTTGTTTACCCTTTGGTGGAGGGCATCTATCTCCTGCCTCAGGACCCAGATATACATTGTTTTTAAAGCTTCCCAGCTATTCCCGTATGCAGTGGAGGATGGCCTAATGCCAGTCCTTCAAGGATCTGAAGTTGTCCCACACTCTACTTAAGTAGGATTGCCAAATAAAATATAGGGCACTTAGTTAATTTGAATCTCAAATTAAAAGGTGAATAACTTTGTAGCATAAGTATGTTCCAAACATTATGTGGGATATACTTACACTAAAAAATATATTTGAATCTGAAATTTAAATTTAACTGTATCCCATATTTCTATTTGTTCATTCTGACGATGCTATACATAGACATTTTCCTCTCCACACTCTTCCTTATTTCAGCATCTGACATATATCCAAAACCCTTCAGCAGCCTGTTACCCGCCATGGTAACATATAGGGTACCAAACTCTTTCTTGAGAGTAGCTCCGGTGACTGGCCCCTTAGCTCTGGACTCCTAGGACTATGTACTTGGGGGCTGGGCTTGGACTTTACCGTTCTGTTCATCTTCCGTGCTCTCTGTGGTCTTCTTTCTTTGGCCCTATCCCTAGGTCTTCCTGAGTCCCAAATATGGGGAAGTGAAGTAGTTTGAGCAGCCTCAGATATGGGCTAAGTTATTTGCATATGACTTCATGTTCTTTGGCTAACTTCTCACTGTAGTTTTCCCCTGATAAACATAAAGGCATGTGTCCTAAGCCATGGCTACTCAAAGTGTGGCTCTAGGATGGAAATCACTGGCATTACCTGGAAGCTTATTAGTGTAGAGCAAGAAAAGATTTTCCTCTACTCTCTTATCTTTAGTCTTGGAGGACCTGCAAATTAAACTTACAACATAGAGAAAAGTATACAAATGTATTAATATGTGCAGCAAGTACTCATGAGAGAATTCAGTGTTGAGTAATTCAAAAAAGGTGGTGAGAATTTGGGGTCTAAGTAGAGAAAAGGGAGGAGGCTGGAAAGATAAACGGACCCTCAGGAGAATAGACAGGAGATATGATAGACTTGGGGCTGTCCTGGTGGCTCAGCAGTAAAGAATCTGCCTACAGGTCAGGAGGTGCAAGAGACTGGGGTTCAGTCCCCGGGGTGGGAAGACCCCCTAGAGAAAGAAATGGCAACCCAATCTAGTATTCTTCCTGGGACAATCCCAATGACACAGGAGCCTAGAAGGCAACAGTTCATGAGGTCCCAAAAGAGTCAGACATAACTGAGCGACTGAGCAAGCATGATAGACCTGTGACAGTATCTGTTTGAGTGTGAGGCTGACTTTTCCTCTCAAAGCAGGTTAGAATTGCTTCTAGGGAGGGGATTTATGATAACAGTTCTTTTGCTTTTAGGAAGACAAAGGATTTCAGGAAATCAAATGCCTTCAATTCAAAATAATTTGCATGCCAAAGTGGCATGTTTTGCAGTAGCATACCCTAATCTGCTTCATTAAAAATGCAGAATTGCGGGACTTCCCTGGTGGTCCAGTAACTAAGACCCCACCTTCCCAATGTAGAGGACTGGGTTTCGATCTATGGTCCAGGAACTAGACCCAACATGTAGCAGCTGGAGATATCACATGCCACAACAACGAAGAATGAAGATCCTGTGTGTAGCAACTAAGGCTTGGCATGACCAAATATATATATATATTTTTTTTAATGCAGAATTGCAGGCCCCACCCCAGTTCCACTAAATCAGAATCTGCATGTTAACATCATCCTTAGATGATTCTCATGCATTAATGTTTGAGAAGCACTGTCCTAACTTGCTCTTTAGTCGTTAAGTCGTGTCCTACTCTTTTGTGAACCCATGGACTGTAGCCCGCCAGGCTCCTCTGTAACCATGGAGTTTTTCAGGCAAGAATGCTGGAGTCAGTTGCCATTTCCTTCTCTAGGAGATCTTCCTGACCCAGGGATCAAACCCAAGTTTCCTGCATTGGCCGGCGGGTCCTTGACCACTAAGCCACCAGGGAAGCCCCAACTTCTGTCCTTGCTACAACTCTGTCCTAACCACAACTTCCTTAAAAGCAGCTTTCAACCATCATAATTCTTCTATTTAAAAAGTCTCCATCAGTCTTAAATACATGGGTTTTCATGTGGTATAGACTCTGTGGGTGTGTGTAGGGCTCTTGAAAGAGGTGGGCATTCTCACCACCACTCATCCAGGGAGATCCTAGGTCAGGAAAAAGAAATCTAAGAGGACTCCTCAGGAGCATGAACACCAGTCTATCTTTAATCTGGTTGGTATGGACTGTTTTGGAGAGCTCTGATGAGGTTCTTGATGCTTTTAGGTGCTAGGACCCCAGCTGGCCCTTGGTACCTGGAAGCAGATCAGAGTTGCTGCCCAAAGTGAGAGCTTGCCAAATAAAACCAGCCAAGAAAACTAATTTCATGGTTCTCTGTGTCTTTTCCTCCCACCTAATCTTAATGCTATGAGGGATTAAGGGGAGGGTTTGTGCTCCCCGTGGAGGGACACCAATAGTGATCAGTGTCACCCCTTTCAACTCCCCCATGGGCCAATGTGGGGGGTCACACTAGCACTTGGGGACAACCACAGGGAAAGGTGGTTTTTAGGCCTGAAAATCACACCTGCTAAGTTTCACCCTCCATCCTCACATGGAGATACTTCCTTCATGACTAACTTGAAAAATCCAAGTTTTGTTTTATAATGGAAGGTGGCAATTTCTATTAGGCTCTCCAAACTTTCAGAGTTAACTCCTGGCAAATACAGACTTCTTCTACATTGTCCCAGAAGCTGAATTCAGCTCTAAGAAACAGGAAGGTCCCTATAGTATATTTGCATTTAATTTGCATTTCTTTTCTCAACTACCTCTGGCTTTAAGGTAAAGGAGATGGTGCAACATTCTTTCCAAGATATATAAGCCATCATTTTTATTTTTTAAGTTTTTTTTTAATGGGCCATTTTTAAAGTCTTTATTGAATTTGTTACAATATTGCTTCTGCTTTATGTTTTGGTTTTTTAAACACAAGGCATGTGGTATCTTAGCTCCCCAACCAGGGATCGAACCTGCACTCCCTGCATTGGAAGGTGACTTCTTAACCACTGGGCCACCAAGGATTTATCTTTTATTATCAACCACCACCCGATTTATCCTTTTTAACACCACAGTTTCAGCGCTCAGTCTTTATGGTTGAGCTCTCATATCTGTACATGACTACAGATGTAGTCATAGCTTTGACTATATGGACCTTTGTCAGCAAAGTGATGTCTCTCCTTTTTAATACTCTGTCTAGGCTTGTCATAGCTTTTTTCAAGGAGCAAGTGTCTTTTAATTTCTTTGCTGTAGTCACCGTCTGCAGTGATTTTGGAGCCCAAGAAAATAAAATCTGTCACTTTTTCCACTTTTTCCCCTTCTACATGCCATGAAGTAATGGGACTCGATGCCATGATCTTAGTTTTTTGAATGTTGAGTTTCAAGCCAGCTGTTTCACTCCGCTTTAACCCTCATCAAGGGGTTCTTTAGCTCCTCTTCACTTTCTGCCTTTAGAGTGGGATCATCTGCATATCTGAGGTTGTTGATATTTCTCCAAGCAACCTTGATTCCAGCTTGTGATTTATCCAGCGGGACATTTCAAATGATGTACTCTGCATATAAGATCCCTTTCATGGATCACAGTCTTGTCATGGCAAAGGGGCTTGCATAGCTCAATGAAGCTATGAGCCGTGCAGTGCAGGACCACCCAAAATGGTTGGGTCACAGTGAAGAGTTTAAGAAAATGTGGTCTGCTGGAGAAGGAAATGGCAACCCAGTCCAGTATTCTTTCCTAGCAAATCCCATGGGCAGTATGAAAAGGCAAAAAGATTTGCCACTGGAAGATGAGCCCCACCTAGGTCAGAAGGTGTCCAATATGCTACTAGTAAAGAGAAGAGGATAATTACTAAGAGTTCACAGAGTTATGACAATGCTAATGATTTTAAAGTTATAAATTAATAATGAATTATTTATAATTATTTTGTTTAATATGCAAAAGGACACTCTGCACCCCAAACAAGCTGACTTGAAATTGCATGCCACTAATCACAGAAGAAAGGGGACCAGATAAAGAAATAGAAATGAAACAGTACAAATCTATCTCCACTTCTAGGAAAAGAGCTCTAAGAGCAGACCCTGAGAGAGATGGATGAATGCATATGGCACAGAGCAAGGATTGTGTAGGGAAGCATCCTCAATATATGGTGATGCCTCAATTACTTAGTTTTTTATTATTTATGATTATTGTTTATTTTATTAACAAAATAACTCTGGGAACAGAGCTTCTTTTGACAAAGCTGGTTCTACAGGGGCTGAAGGCAATTTTAGTTGCTTTTGCACTGGGTGGAAGCTATGGTCAAAATCAGAATTATCCTTCTTATTTTCTTTTGTAATAAGAAAAAATGTATCTTGGAACGAGGTTGCTCAACTAAAAACTACCTTCCCCAGCTTTCCCTGAAGCTAGTCTTGGCTATACCAGTAGGTCTGGTCAATGGAAAATGAGCGTAAATGAAGTAGGGGGCATCCAGCTGTGCTCAGTGGTCAGTCATGTCCGACTTTTGCCGCCTCATAGACTGTATCCCGCCAGGCTCCTCTGTCCATGGGATTTTCCAGGCAAGAATACTGGAGTGGCTTACCATTTCCTTCTTCAGGAGATCTCGATCCAGAGTAGTGACCCTCCAAAAGGAAAGAGTGTTATCTCTCCTTTCCCTCTCTCCCTTTTCTCTGGCTGGAATGTGGCAGTGGTGGCAGAAACCAGGATGGCAGCTGGCATTGAGGCAGCTGCACACTGGGATTGGCAGGGAAATAGGGAAAGATAGAAACTTTTTGGTCTCTGACACCACTGAGGTGCCATATTTGTTCTGGACCATCCATGGAGTTTAACTTCTATCTCAGGTAAATCACTGCAGTTGAGAGTTTTTATTGGCAGAGGCTGAACATGTTCTGGTTACTAGAGTTGAGGAGCCTCTGAAGCACAGTCTTGGAGGCAGGTCTCTGTCAGGGTCTCTGCACACACCACTCTTACACACCCCACTCACACACTTCTAATACTTTGGAAGACATATTGGATCATGACCCACTTACTTTTGGGTACCTATGCCATATGAGCTACAAGTTGAAAATTCCCACTAACAAAGAAAACTGGGAGGCAGCCTCTCCATTGCCATTAATCACTGCACCCCTTGGTTAAGCCTCACTAGTGATTTCTCATTGCACTGGACCAAAGTCCAAAGTCCTTATGTAGCCTTCAAGGTCCCACATGATTTTGGTCCTGCCTACCTCCCCACCATCACCTCCTTCTATCTCCTTTTTACCCATTCTCTCTCTCTGCTTCAAGGCTGCCTTTTTCATTTCCCTAATGGCACTTGACCATTCCTTCTACATGATCTTCCCTCCCCCAGATCTTTTCATGGTTAGATCTTTCTTCTCATCAGTGGCTGAGTTTAAATGCCAACTTTTCATATAGCAAACCTATCTGGAGACCCATCTAGAATTGAACTGAAGTCCCTGGTCACTTCTTTTCTCAAGATTTTGCTTCATTTTTACTCGAGATTTTCACCATTAGAAATCACCTTATTGAACTGTTTGCCTATTGTCTCCATCTCCTATGAGAATGTCAGCTCCATGATGGTGTGGACTTAGTATTCCACTGCCAATAAAAGCACATGATGCACTGTAGCTACTCCATAAATACGTATTGACTAATTGCAGCTTGAGCTTTCATGATGTCTGGACTATTGTGGTTCAAGTTGGACAGATGATGAAATGGAGGGACAGAATACGGAGGGAGAACATGGTGTTTCCTTAGAGCCTGGCATGAGAGTGTCTACATACCATGCTCTCAGCTCTGTAACACTCAGACTTTGTGTTCTAGGGACTAGAACCTTCCAGATTCCTCAAGTCGAAAGCTCACTGATATTTCAGGCTCCATGAATATCTATAATTTACACTGTGAATCCACCAAAAGGGTCTCTTATTACATTTACAAAAATAAAGGCAGACACCTGTGATCTATGTGTTTTTTTTTTTCCTACTCTTTTGCATCTGAGTGTGGAAAAAAATATGTTTTTGAACTCTACTCTTGAGTAAGACTTCATTACAGCTGATGAATGACAAAGCAGTTCATTTTATGTGGAAAGTTTTTCCACGAAATACCAAGGGGAAAGGAAGCCAGAATAAAGATGTGAAATAAATATATTGACAGAATTCAAAGAAAAGATAATGGATTTGATCATGTTCCTGGCATCATGGCTGTGTGGGGGCAGGGGGAAGGTTGCCAGAGCTGTGTTTGGTTATAGATTAATAATGCAAGGTACAAATGGTTCGGGACAAATTAGAGAAAACATAAACTACAATATTCAACAAACTGGGGTTCAAAGGTTCCTGGAATTTGCAAAGTGTTCTTGGTCATACATTTTTGAAAAGTGATGACACAATATGGAGTTTTTGAACTTTGCCACTCAAACAGCAGGTGGATTTTTGCTTGAATCACATTAAAGAGTAGTGCTGCAGATGCTGCTGCTAAGTCGTTTCAGTCATGTCCAACTCTGTGCGACCCCATAGACAGTAGCCCACCAGGCTCCGCCGTCCCTGGGATTCTCCAGGCAAGACCACTGGAGTGGGCAAAGAGTAGTGCGGCTATTAACAAAAAAAAAAAGAGGGAGGAAGCTAAATGGAAAAGTTTGAAAGAGCCAACTATCAAGTTGCTAATAATTGAAGGATAATCAGATAATTCTATTGTAGAAAATGTCTCTTAGTTTATGTTCCTCATTGCACAGTGCTTAAGAACCTGGCTTTGGGTTCAGTCTGTGGACCCTGTCTGTCTCTGACACTTATTGGCTCTACGGTCCCAGGTAAGTGACTAAGCTCATTTATAGAAATATTTTTTAAACTCCATATCCTATGCCAGGCACATTTAACCTCTTCCCAAATCCACTCTTATTTCTCTGATACATTCTTCACATTATAAACTGTTATCATCACAATACAAATAAGGTCATGATGTCACACCTCTTCCTAAAAACTCTCAGTGTCTTTGAATGAAGGTGAAGATCAAAATTCTAAATGTGGCCCATAGGCTAAACATGCCTTTGTTCTGCTTACTTCCAAGTCTATTCCCATTACCCTCTCCTGCTTTTCTCTGTGCTCCAGCCATGAGAGACATTTTTGAGTTCCTGCAAAGTGGGCACCATATTTTTTTCCTGCCCCAGGATCTTTGCGTCTGCTTTTCCATCTCCCTGGAATTCTCTTCCCACTTTCCTAATTTATATTTTTGCGTTTGTTTAATTGTTAAGTCCTCAGGGAGTGTCTATTCACCACCTAGACTTTTCTGTACTTCTCCTTTACTGCATGTACCCAGGTGGATACTGACAGTGACTTGTTCAGTCTGCTTTCCAACCAGGCTGGGGTCCCCTGAAGACAGGGTGGTGCTGGATTTGTTCACTACTTTCAGCACTCAGTACAGAGCCTTGCACACACCAAGAACTGAATTACCATTCAGAGTGAGTAGAATGAAGACATCAAGTTCTGAGCTAGTCCATTCCCTATAGGCTATAGATCACTAGGCTCCTCTGTCCATGGGATCCTCCAGACAAGAATATTGGAGTAGGCTGTTGTGTCTTCCTCCAGGGTATCTTCCTGACCCAGGGATCAAACCTGCATCTTCTGTGGCTGCTAGCATTACAGGTGGATTCTTTACAGCTGGGCCACTGGGGAAGCCCCTTCCTCTGTAAACAATGGGCTAAAACTACCTCCTTTGCAGGCTCATAGTGAGGATTAAATGAGAAAAAAATGAGTGAGTGCATTGTCAACCGCAAAGGACCATGCACACCAGTAAGGCATGGTTATGATTGTTAAATATCCTTCAGGATCATTTCAGCTGCAAGTGACCAGAGACATAACTTAAATTGGTTTTTGCTAAAAATAAAAGACTTTTTTTGATATGTCACTGAATAGCAATAAAGGGAGGATTCAGATGCTAAGATGGCATCAACAGAATTCTATCTCTCCCCTCTTTCTGCTTTTCTCTTCTCTATTTCCTGTCGTTTCCTTTGTTTCTTTCTTCCCAAATCCACTCTTACTTCTCTGATACATTCTTCACATTATAAAGTGTTATCATTATAACACAACTAAGGTCTGGCTATTTCTGTCATCAGGCAAGCTCTCCTACTGTAGTGATCTGTGGAAGAAGATGCAGACTGCATTACGTTATACCAGTCTAGCATTTTCAGGAGGATGAGAGAATGTGTCTTTTCTATGGTTCCAGCAAAGGTCCATGGAACATTCTCTTTGGTTTGACAGACTGAGGTTTATCCCCCCACAGATTCATATAATGAAACACTACTCCCCTCCAATGTAATGGTATCAGGAAGTGGGGCCTTTAGGAGGTGATTAGAATTATAAGAAGTCATGAGGATGGAGCCTTCATGAATAGGATTAGTGCCCTTGTAAGCTCATAAGGGCTTCCTTGGCAGCTCTGGTGGTAAAGAATCTGACTGCAATGTGGGAGACTGGGGTTTGATCCCTGGATTGGGAAGATCCCCTGGAGGAGGGAATGGCAACCCACTCCAGGACTTTTGCCTGGTGAATCCCGTGGACAGAGGAGCCTGGCAGGCTACAGTCCATGGAGTCACAAAGAGTTGGACACAACTGAGCATCTAACGCACACACACAAGCTCATGAGAGAGCTTTCTTCCTCCCTCTGCTCTCTGCCATGTGAGGATGTGAGAAGCAGTCAGTAGTCTCAAACCCAAAAGAGGGTTCTCACTAGAATTTAACTACGCTGGCATCCTGATCTGACTTCCAGCCTCCTAACCTGTGAGAAACACATGTCTTTCTTTATGAGTCAGTTAACCAGTCTATGGTGTTTTTTTGTATCAGTACAGAAGCAGTGAAAATGCTCTCTGAGCTAGTGTTTTTGGGGAGAGGGCCATGCACTGATTGGCCAGACTTAGGTCTCTTGTCACCTCTGGAACTCGGAGATGGGGTCATTCATCCTCAACTCCATGGACCAAAAAGATGGTAGTTTATTTGTATGAAAGAAAAATGATGCGGTACTGGCAAAAGTCGAAATAAATGCAGATCGAAAAAAGCAGCAAGCTTCTTCCATGGAGAACAACCAGTTTAAATGAAGGAATTGTCAGCTCACAACTCCTTACTCTAATGCTCTTGTGTTTATGGACTCAGGTTGTCTTCTCTCTCAAGCGATGCACAATCAATGCAAATCATATTCCACAGCCATCTTCATGTTAAAATGACATTGCTTCCTGCTCACAATCAGGAAGAAGGAGGCAGAGAAAGTATTTAGGATAAAGCTAGTCATTTAGTCCTCCGTGTGTTAAAGCAGGTAAGATCCGTTACCCTAATCTTATACATCTGAACCCTCATAATAAGTAAAGTAAACCCTGTGAGGAGAAAAGTGCCCAGACCTTCAAGCTTGGGATTCCCAGGAAATAAGCAGATTCGATAGCTCCTTGGTGTTAATGAAAATAAGAAATATCATCAAGCATCACTTGCAAGTTGACTTGCAAGTTGACTAACACTCCTTATCAGGGTGATTCTAGACAAATGTGGCCAACATAGATGAATAGCTATTTTCCGCTCAACCTCCTTCTTCATGGAGACTCTCCAGGGATTGTCCTTGGGATTCATGGGGCAAGAGGAAGTTGTCGCAAATGAGATGTTAAGAGAAAGTCACTGGGTGGGGTTTCTAGAAGTACAACAGATATCTTGTGATTATGAAGATGAAACACACACATACATACACACACACACAGCCCTATCTTAAAATCAGAGGACTATTGTGTGTTGTTTTAGTATTTTCAATCTGGCATAACTAGTTTTCAAGCTAAAACACACAGATAATGGCTACTAGTTTGGCATATAACAAAACTGACTCAAAACCAAGATCATGGCTCTGTCTCCATTTTTTCAAATTAGTGGGCATTTTAATGAGTATGGAGTAATAATATATAAAAAACAAATCTTTGCCCAATCAAATCTGTTTAAAAAATTTAAACAGATTTTGTAATGCATTAAAAAATTTATCAATACTGATGTTTGGACCCCAACTATAAAAATAATGTTTTAAAAAATTTATCAATACTGATGTTTGGACCTCAACTATAAAAATAATGTTTTATGGTAACTTGAGGACCATCTCCTATGGAATTTTGTTAAATTTCTTGGAAGTTTGTTTTGAAAATTGCCCAAATTGTATTAAAATATCTATGAAGAGATGGTGCTTGGTGTTTTCCTTAGCAATAATATGATTCCAGTTTTTACATCTTCTCTGTTGAAGTCAGAAGATAAAAGAGACCACTTGTTTTAGTTGTAAAAATTGTGTATTTGTTTGTTTGCTGCTGAAGTGACCAGTCTGCTGCTGGGTCGTGAAGGTACTTAAGGACAGTCATCAACAGAACAAGAAGGTATTTTATGTTTGGTGGGTGTCCTCATACCTAATCAGCAAATGGAGGTTACCGATAAGGAGGACACATTGGTCTGAATTTAGTTTGAGAAAAAGCAAGACAATTTCAGGGAAAGAACATTTTGGCATGGAAGTGACTCCCACCTTATATTACTGATTCACATACTTTTTTTCTGGAACAGAATCATAGAACACTCAGAAGGACATTATTCTAGAAAAAAAAAAGTAGAACATTGATGGTCAGAAACCATTTAAATGCCATCTAGGCATTTTTATAGCAGTGATCTCGAAACCCAGAGGGGGGAAATGGCCAAGCTATTTGGTGACAGAGTACTGCTCCAGTCCCTGAGATTTGCTGTTATTTAATCCCATCTGACTGGTTGTGATCAAAGGACGTAGTTTCTCTCACACATAAAGAAATAACTTGAGTTGAAAAAAAGTTAGTTAGGTGACTAGTGAACTATGTCTACCATGAAGTGTTATCCTTAGTCAACCGCTAAGATCTGTGCCTATGTGTGCCTTTATTTCTGCGTGACAAGCCCTCATTTGAATGCACAAGCGCACACACATACCCTGTGGAAAGATCATTAACTGAGCTGTGCTGGGGCTCCTATGTAGTCAATTGCACATTTGTGTGTGCGCTGCTGGAAACCATGGTGATGATGAATGTGTTCACTGCCCAATGTGGGGTTATGGGTTCCAAATACATGATCTCCTTCTCCTAGGCAGTGGCCCCTCTTGCCTTTATCTACAAGAATAAACAAAATCTACACCTGTAGACTGATTATTTGATATCTGTCTATCTATCCATCATCTATTTTCCTCACATAAATATGATTGTGTGCACGTGTGTGTATGTGTGTGTGTTTAGATATCATGATAAAGAGGTGCCTATGTATTTCCTTATCAGAGGGTTTTATTTATCAGGAACCTAGGAAAAACAAACAGGAGAGAGCATTTTTTTTTTTTTTTCTTTTGTTCCCTGGTTATGACCTTTAGTATCAGATTTGGGTTTTGTAGGGTCTGGCAAATCACAATGCAAAGTTTAGCTAATCCTGACATTTAAATGAGTGAAATTAAATTAAAATGAACAGAATGAACAACTTGACAAAGGAAAAGAAGTAATAACAAGGGAGACTGTTGGATTACGTGGAAAGAAGAGAAAGACCTGGTCCTATCTAAGTACTTGGGTCTCTGATTATTTTTACTTTTGATTAGTTTTTGTGCCACTTGAATTCCCCTCCACAAACTCCACACAGAGCAGCACAACGGCCGTGGCCCAGGCTCATTTCTACTCACCCAAAGCCTTTCTGGTTTCCAGCACTCATAGGGCAGTCTTGCTGCCACAGGTAAGTTGGGTTCGAGCCATGTAATTTTAGGATCTACTTTAAAAATCAGACCTCAGGCTTAAAATTTCTCTCCAAATTCCAAAAGTTGGAAAAAAAAACCAAAAAACAAAACAACCCCAAAGCAAAAGTCTTGCCATTCTTTATACTCATTTTGCACCAGTATCAAACTCATAACCTTCTGAATGTACAAAAAGGTTTTTATTTTAGACCCAAGGAACAAATGACCTCTTCAAATTCATAATGAGGTATGCATTGAACGGAACACAGCCCAAGGTGAGTCATTCATTAATCATAAAGAAAACAGCCCCTGATCAAGGACACATCAGAACACACTGTAAAAAGAAGCTAGGTTGCCCAATCTCTTTATTTAATATTAACTACATTATGTTTTTCATGTGAGTTCTGAGAAGGTGATTTTCTCACTTCTTCGTAGCCGACTCAGTGTGACTGGATAATTACTTCCCTTAATGCTGTTTCCCCTGAAGTTTAACCCTTGTTCAACAAGACAGGATCCAACCTCCCCTCTCGGGGCTGGGAGGGGCCACCCTGTCGGTCGCTGAAGACTTTTAGCTGGAGTCCTTCAAGCATAAAAACATCCGCCAACAGGAATACTTCACATGACATGAATAATATTTGTGATTAATAACAGCTAACCAGAGAAGCACAATCCAAGAAATACATTATTAGCTTATTACAGATATCTGATATGCTAATTATCTTCAAAAATTTCATTGCTGATGACTGTTTTGGCAGAAATTTGAGCAGGGGAAGAGGAAATTTAAACTTTTATATAAGTTGGAAACAAAGCATTGGGACTACTGGACTTTAGAAGCCCTGGGAACGGTATTTGGGATTTAATTCTGCCTGATGAGAAGGAAATTAAATAATAAGAAATGAAATCAGTGTGAAGATGGAAACCTGAGTACAGGAGAACTTGTCATCAGAAGCTCTTCTTTACCTTTTTGGCAAAAGAGTCCTGGGGCTGAAATGGGCGGGAAGCACTATAAGGTTTGGCAAGATTTACCTGGTTGCCTTTCAAGGGGAGTGTGTGTTTCACTGCTTCCCTTATACCTAAAGGATTGGCTTCTGGATCCCAACATCCCCAGTGGAGACCAAGGCACTGCCAGCTGTCTTCCCCTTGCTCTGGTCTCACCCATGTCCCATCCAGATTCAACACAAGATGTTAAAGGGGCAAAGCTAGCTCAAGAAAGGAGTATGACAGGGCTGTCTGTTGTCACCCTATTTACTTAACCGATAGGCTGAGGACATCATGAGAAATGCTGGGCTGGAAGAGTTACAAGCTGGAATCAAGATAGGAGGGAGAAACATCAACAACCTCAGATATGCAGATGATACCACTCTAATGGCAGAAAGCGAAGAGGAACTAAAAATAAAAACTTCTTGATGAGGGTGAAGGAGGAGAGTGAAAAAGCCAGCTTAAAACTAAATATTAAAAAAACTGAGATCATGGCATCCCACCCATTGTGATGGTTTTTGTGTCTGACTCTGCGAACTCATGGCCTGTGTAGCTCGTCAGTCTCCCCGATCCATGGGATTCTCCAGGCAAGAATACTGGAGTGGATTGCCATTTCCTTCTCCAGGGGATCTTCCTAACCCAGGGATTTAACCCGAGTTTCCTGCATTGCAGGCAGATTCTTTACTGACTGAGACACTAGGGAAGCCCTCCAGCCCCATTACTTCATGGCAAATAGAAGGGGAAAAGGTGGAAGGAGGGACACATTTCCTCTTCTTGGGCTCTAAAATCACTGTGGATGGTGACTGCTGCCATGAAATCAGAAGACAATTGCTTCTTGGCAGGAAAGCTGTGACAAACCTAGACAGCGTGTTGAAAAGCAGAGATATCACTCTGCCAATAAAAGTCCATATAGTCAAGGCTATGGTCTTCCTAGTGGTCATGTAGGTTGTGAGAGCTGGACCATAAAGAAGGCAGAGTGCCAAAGAATTGATGCCTTTGATCTGTGGAGCTGGAGAAGACTCCTGAGAGTTCCTTGGACAGCAAGGAGATAAAACCAGTCAATCCTAAAGAAAATCAACCCTGAATATTCATTGGAAGGACTGATGCTGAAGCTGAAGCTCCAGTGTTTTGATCACGAACAGCTGACTCAATGGAAAAATCCCTGATGCTTAGAAAGATTGAGGGCAGAAGGAGAAGGGGGCCTCAGAGGATGAGATGGCTGGATGGCATCATTGATGCAATGGACATGAACTTGGGCAAACTTTGGGAGATGGTGAGGGACAGGGAGGCCCGGAGTGCTGTAGTCCATGGGGTCACAAAGAGTCAGACACGACTGGGTGACTGAACAACGACAAAAGTCCGAGCACCATTTTTAAAGCACCACAGGGCACACACAGCATGTGGTACATACAGGACCCAGGAGAGAGTCACACACTTGCTTGGTGAAGGAGCCTGTACCCCTTCATTTTACTGGTGGAAAAGCTGAGTTCCTGAAAGGGTCACTAAGTTACCCCCAATCCCCAAAGCGTGATAGAATTCCGGCTATAGAAAGTTTGCTGGAGGAACAGTGAAGTTATATCACTCTGGACCACTTGTTTGAACTCAACTGTCCTCAATTTCACTTTCCAGAAGTTTACAAACAAAAGAGACATTTTGATGTTGATGGCAAACAAAATAGGTTACAAACACCCCTCAGTTAGACTGTAAATTAGGAGGGATGGACTCTCTGGTGACCAGATACTCCATGTCTAGCCTTCCTGTAGTCTCGCTGCCAGAATGATACTTCCTTCTGCTTCTCTCTCTGCCATCCTCTAAACTGGGCCCACTTATCTCTGTACTCTAGATTCAGGAAGAAAGAAAATCAAGTCACAAACAGGGCAACTGCTCAGTGACTGTGAGCAATAAAAGAGGTTCATGACGCTGCTCCCTGGAAGATCAGAGGACCTGCTTGAAGCACTGAATCTGTCACAGCAAGGATCAAAGCAGAGACCTTCACTTTGTTGTCCACCTGAAACTAACACGGCGTTGTCAATCAACTGCGCATGTAAACTCAGTCACTCAGTTGTATCTGACTCTTTGTGACCCCATAGACTGTAGCCAGCCAGACTCCACTGTCCGTGGAATTTTCCAGGCAGGGATACTGGAGTCAGTTGCTATTTCCTCCTCCAGGGAATCTTCCTGACCCAGGGATCAAAACTTTGTCTCCTGCATTGGCAGGAAATTCCGTTACCACGGAGCCACCTGAGAAGCCTCTACGAAAGCAGAACCCTCTACTCGCTGTGACTTAAGCCCCACTGAAATCTCGGCTTTCTCACTTGCCACTGTATCCCCAGGATCTAGAACGGGTCTGGTCCCAGCTAGATATGTTTTTATTGAAAGAATGACTGATGTGAACATTTCTGAGCACCTACTGTGTGCAAGACCTGTAAGAAACAAAGCTATTGCCCTTACTCTCACTAGGTTCTTGATGAAATACAGGCAGAAGACAGACCCAGTAAGTTCATGTTGAGTCAGTGGGTTCGTGGGTCAGGGAACTCTTATGAGTTCCTTGACAGCCATTGACCAGCTATGCAACCTTTGTCAAACTCCCTAACATCTCCAGGTTAATTTCTTCAAGCATAAAAGGGGGTGAGTAGTAACCCTGACAGGCAGAGGACTGAAATCGTAGATGGACAGATTCAGCACAGAGCCAGGCCCATAGAAGGTGCTGTATATATGTTAGTTGTTAGCTATTATTATTGTTATTCCTGTTATTCCTTCCCTGGTGGCTCAGCAGGAGAATCTGCCTGCCTGTGCAGGAGGCTCAGATTCAATCTCTGATCTGGGAAGACCCCCCAGAGAAGAAATGGCAACCCACTCCAGTATCCTTGCCTGGAAAATCTCACGGACAGAGGAGCCTGGTGGATGGGCTTGCAAAGTGTCGGACAAGACTGAGTGACTAAACAAGAACAAGAACAATTATTATTGCTATTATTATTAGCCTTGTTTTCCTTCACACTCCCTTTGGCATTTCGGGGGAAGCATTCTGAGTGATTCCTTGTACCCAAAAAGGATTCTTTATATCTTTCTCTGTCTGCCTTGTAAGAGATTGTGATTCTATGACAGGGCACAGAACTAATCAACTCTTGTAAATGTTTTTCAAAAATGGGAAAAAAAGAAAGAATGTTATTTTTTGCTTTTCCCCCATTCCTTCAAATGTGCAATTTTCGGGCTCAAACGCTGCACATAGTAGGCAAGTTCCAGAAATTTCAGCAAACCAAGAAGCATTCAGGAAACTCAAGTTCAGTAAAAGAGCTTTCAGTACCAGGCACTTAGAGCAAGGACATTTAGGCCAACCCAAGAATTTCCTCTGCTTCTAGAAGGGCAGCTAGAAACACAGAGAAGTCTGCTAAGTGGCTGCTTTTGTTGCCACCAAAGCTGAGATTGCTGTTGCCAACACCAGTGAGTGTGTTGTAGGCAGCTTTGATTGAAAAGTTAATCAGCAGCCTTGAGCTTCTATCAATAAAAAGGAGAGAGATTGATTTAAATACTTGATGAAAAAAAAAATTTTTTTTAAGCCCTAAACACCTGAAAATGCAGAGGGATTGAATTAAGAGACAATGAGAGATGGATTGGGGCAGGTTTCTAACAGAACAATAAACTTTTCAAGAAGAAAGGAGTCTTGGGAGCAGGAATTCAGTCTTGATGTGGGACTGGAGGATAAAGATGGGTGAGAAAATGATGAGAGAATTGCTGACAGTTTGGGTGTGTGTTGGTGGCTACAGGATGGACCAGCAGACTGCTAGAGACTCTGGCACTCCTGCCTGCACCCCAAGACCATTTGAGGGCTCCAAGGGTATAGATGAACTGCTCTTCTCCTGGACCAGTTCATATGAAAGTGAACAGCCTGAGATGCCTGGGCAGTCAGTGGAGGGGATGAGTTTGTTGGGTTGAGGTGGCCCATCAAAGCTTCCTGGAGATGTATGCTTGAGTGGAGACATTGAAGAAAAGGCACTTTAGAGCTGTTAAGTATCTTTCACCTCACCAGGCACAACCCTTTAGCAGATGATTTGGGAAAAGGATGAACATGCTAGATGGTACCACACAAATAAATGAAATGGAGCATTTTTTTCTATCTCTATAGGTCCTCGGAATGGCTATACTGGCCTTCATAAACTGGCGATAGTGGAGTCAGAATTATAGTAATAATTAGCATTTTTGCAGTGTTTACAACAGCCAGACCCTATGCTAGGTATTTTTCATGTCCCTAGTCTCTCATTTACTCTTCACAGCCACTTGGTAAGGGCTGTGATTAATTAAATCACATTTCGTTTTGCCTCAGGAGGGGAGAATAACTTGTCCAGCATTGCAGAGCCAACACAGTGTGAAGCTAGAGTAGAAGGCTCACGTGTTCACTTGCCCTGCCTGAAGAATCTTCTAGTACATTACAAATCTGCTCAGAAGGACAAAAAGAAAACACAAGTCTCTCACAGGCAATGAAACTGATTGACCCAGTGATATAAATTTATATCAAGGGCTAGGCACACTGCTTAACACAATTAAGTCCTTGTTACATCCTAACAGGGGTTCGTTTTTATTCATAAGGTATATACAACAGAGTCTAGAAGACAATAGGTACTCAAGATGTGTTATCTTAGGGGGTGTCATCATGAAAGACAATATGCAACACGTAGATGAACCTGAAGATTATCATACTAAGTGAAATAAGTCAGAAAGAGAAAGACAAATATCACGTGGTATTGCTTATATAAAGTGTCCACAAAATGATACAAATAACTTTATTTACAAAATAGAAACAGACTGAAAGACTTAGAGAACAAACCTGTGGTTACCAAGGGGAAGGGCTAGGGACAAGGGAGAGATTGGGAGTTTGGGATTGAAATGGATACACTGCTGTACTTAAAATAACTCTGCTCAGTATTCTGTAATAGTGATGTGCAGTGAAAGTTGCTCAGTCCTGTCTGACCCTTTGCGACCCCATGGACAATACAGTCCATGGAATTCTTCAGGCCAGAATACTGGAGTGGGTAGCCTTTCCCTTCTCCAGGGGATCTTCCCAGCCCAGGGATAGAACCCAGGTCTCCTGCATTGCAGGCAGATTCTTTACCAGCTGAGCCACAAGGGAAGCCCATTCTGTAATAACCTAAATGGAAAAAGAATTTGAAAAAGAATAAATACATGTATATGTATACCTGAAACTAACACAACATTGTTAATCAACTATGCTCCAATATAAAATAAAATTTTAAAAAGACAGATAATATAAACACATAAGCCTGAGTCGCCATCACTTTCCCCCATAGAATCAATCTCCTTACCATCCTCAGCTATTTCTTTCCCATTCTTCACATTCAATGTACCTTTGAGGCTGTGCCCTTCATCATGCTACTCTCTTAGCTATGGCTATTGTTTCTTCACTCTTCATCTTTGCCCATTAAAACTTCTCATTCTGCAACGCCCAACTTAAAAGTTGCTTCTCCATGGGGTTTGTCCTGACTCCCCTTTACTTCCTTGCCTGTCCCAGTAATCAGAATGTCTCCTCCTTGGTGAAGTCTCCAGCTTTAATTACATCCTGATTAGCCCTTATTAATTTTTCTTGCATCATTCTGAGATGTAAACACAGCCATTTCCCCAAATTCAATTCTCAGCTCCTTGAAGTCTGGATGGTGTTTATTTGCAATTATTCTCCTCACTCTTCACCCTGCCTGGCCTTTGGGACTGTGCATGGTACACAGAGGCACGCAGTGATCAACTTGGAGTACAGCTTAATTTGGGGAATGCCACCTTAAAATCCTAATGTTTTTGATAAAGGAGTTAGTCAATGAACTGTTGTTATTTCACATTGAGTCTTTACTAGGAATATGCTGATCAGAGAATTACACATGCCCTTTAAAAGAGAGGGGCTTCCCTGCTGGCTCAGATGCTTAAGAATCTGCCTGCAATGCAGGTTGTTTGCTCCCTGGGTTAGGAAGATCCCCTGGAGAAGGAAATGGCAACCCACTCCAGTATTCTTGCCTAGAGAATTCCATGGACAGAGGAGCCTGGCGAGTTACAGTCCATTGCATTGCAAAAAGTCAGACATGACTGAGCCACTAACACACATTTATTTTGAGAATAGAGAGCTTTGGTGGCATGGGCTAGGGATGTGTATTTGAACAGCAATGATTGGCAGAAAGAGAGGGGCAGGGAAAGTAGCGTGTATGTTGGGGACTGAGAGCAATACTGCAGCTATTACAATAGGATTGTTGAGATATGGGCCCCTGAATAACTGTTACCATAGAAACTAGAGTTAGGGCTGGGTAGCCATCTACCCAGCTTGCTAGGTGGTTGTCCTGGGTAGGTTGGAGTGCAGAAGCCTGTTTGGCACCCCCTGGGAACATCAAATCGCCATTCCTCATCCCCATGGGGGCTCTCAGTGTCACACATGCCATCAAACCCCAAATCACTGTGTTACAAAAGCATCTTTTGATTGATTCATCAACTACCAAATACGAAAGATATGCGTGTCACTGCATGGGGAGCAGCAATTACATTGGGAAGAAACTCAGAGTCTGGGAGTCTGAGTTTTGGAGTGGAGGATAAAGCCAAAAAAGAGTTCTTCATCGACACACCCCAAACACATCCAAACATTCCCTGGATCACAGATAAGAATGAAACAGAGAATGAAAACGATCTATTGGAGCAGTAATATTAATACCATAATTAACAGGTACTGACACAGTACTTACCAGTGTTAGGTGCTGAATGTATACTTTTAATTTAGTTTAAAATTTAATCCTTAAAATAGCCCTATGGAGAAGGAAATACTATTTTCATTTTACAAATGAAGAAAAGGAAGTTCAGACAAGTCAAGCTTCCTACTTAAAGACAAACACCTAGCAAAAGGTAAGGCAGGGACTTGGGGACAAAGTCTTTCTGACCCTAACACGTGAGCATCTGAACATTTTCATTTGCTTGTTGAGGAGCAGCCTTAGCCCAGGATCTGACTATACTAAGAGGATTCAAGCTTGAGGATAGATAAAAACTTACCCAGTGAATCCTTACTTTCAAAGTATATATTTTTCCTTTTTCCCCTCCCAGATAAAGTACCTGCCTCTTTTCTCTGTAGTTAAGCATGCAAATGACCATCTGCATAGCATTCTGGTTCAAACTGCCAGGCACAAGGTAATTACAGTTTATCCACTGACCATATTTAATTTTTCCAATGTGTTTTTCTTCATTTCTCCCTTTCTGGGACCTTTCTTGGATTATTCTTTTTTCCAAAATAGGAAAATTCCTGGTCATTAATCTAGCACTACAGTAAAGCATTGAATTATTATTATAGATATTATATTTTAACTAGAAAGAAGATTTGCAGCATTAAGAAAGATTTTGGGAAAAAATGAACTGCAAATGCACAATGCAAATATAATTCTATTCATTTTTTTGCATTTTATCTTAGGCAATTTGACTAAAGAGCTAGAGTTTCATGTAAGGATTGTACACATAAATTTTTTTGGTATATCTTCCAAAGATTTATGTAATTTTAATTTACTAATGGTAAGAATTCTATCACAATGACTCTCCCAGTTTCCCAAATGATCATCCATTTCCTTGCATATTGAGGTTGGGTTAACTTTTCAGATATTGTAACTAACACAGCAATATCTGTCAAAAATACTTTTCTTTGATTTCTTAAAGTAGTAGTTTATTTTCCCAGACTACTTTTATGTGTCCTTCCCATTTAATTTAAAAAAGTTGGCAGAGAGCACTTTAATTTGCTGACAAACTATTTTAAGCCCTGTTTGGGTTCTTTTTACTGAGCCCAACGTCATTGGGCACCAAGATGGCATGATCCTCAAGTCATCATTGCTTTTGCCCAAGAGATGTCAATGAGCTGCAGAAGACAGGGATTCCCACTAGGGACCTGATGAACCTAGCTCATCTGTGAGACGGTCGACAGAGCATGCCTGCTGCCAAGCACTCTATGCCAGGTGTGTGTCAAGTGCTTTACAGTTGTTTCTTGGTATTCGAGGGAGATTTGTTTCAGGACCCACCTCAGATATCAAAATCCACGGATGCTCAAGTCCCTTATATAAAATGGCACAGTAGTTGCATATAACCTACAACACATCTTGAGTACATTAAAACATCCCTGGTGGTGGTGTTAAGTCGCTCAGTAGTGTCTGACTCTTTGTGACCTCATGGACTACAGCCCATCAAGCTCCTCTGTCCATGGGATTTCCCAGGCAAGAATACTGGAGTGGGTTGCCATTTACTCCTCCAGAGGATCTTGCCAGCCTAGGGATCAAACCCGGGTATCCTGCATTGCAAGCAGACTCTACCACCTGAGCTACCAGGGAAGCGTTAAAACATCCCTAGATGACTTATAATATTTAATACATAGCAACCATTATGTAAATAGCTGCAAGTACAAGGTAAATGCTACATATTTATGTTACCACAAGAATGGCAAATTCAAGTTTTGCTTTGAAGAAATTTCTGGAGTTTTTTCTGCTTATTTTCCATCTGAGGGTTGGTTGCATTCACGGATGCAGAACGTGCAGACGTGGAGGGCTAACCGACTATGCATGAACGCTTAGCAAGATGCTCTACAACACTAGCTCACAGCTGATATTTGTTGAATGATAGTTTGGTAGCTTAGCTAGTAGAAAATCTGCCTACAATGCAGGAGACCCCAGTTCGATTCCTGGGTTGGGAAGATCCGCCGGAGAAGGGATAGCTACCCCCTCTCCTTTTATCCTCAGAATACTGTACCTTCAAAGGTCAGTCTAATGCTTAGTCTCACTTTAAAGGTGCAAATACCAAGACTTTGAGCAGCGGGGTAACTTGCTAAAGTCACATGGCTAGTGAACAGTGATGCTAATTGGGACCCAGTTCTGTCTGACCCTGGAGTCTTTCTTTCTTTCTTTTTTAAAATATATTTTATTTGGCTACACTGGGTCTTTGTTGTCATATGTAAGATCTTTAGTCATGGCATGTGAACTCTTAGTTGTGCCACGTGGGATCTAGCTCCCTGACCAGGGATCAAACCCTTGCATTGGGAGCATGGAGTCCTGGCCACTGGACCACCAGGGAAATCCCAGAGTCTTTCTCTCTTTCTTAATACAAGTACCATAGACTGCTGCCTTTACCATGTTGCTGTGCTGCCCATTGTAGGAGTTCATGTGCATATTTTTTTCTTTTTTATCTCATCCCATTTCTGGAAATCCTTATGAGATTCCAAAATAGCCCCAAACTCAAAGTTTTTTTCTTTTTTTTTCTGTTTTGGTCTCAAGTCTTTAAAAACAGACAGAGAGACCAGGAGAACAGGTATATTAAACTGCCTGGCATATCTCATCCATATCTAAGAGAAAAGCCTGGCATAAATAGATAATTCAGAAGCTTCCGTCTGTGCCAGGCACAGGGCTAGGCAGGAGGCACACAGGCAGATGGACGACCTCTTGTCAAGATCTCTAATGAAAGCAGAGCAGAGTGAAGCACGTAATATGAGGGCCATAATCATGGAGCACAAATGGTACATCAAATACAAAACACAGTGTGCTGAGATGTGGGCGACAGGACGGGGTGTGCAAAGGGAGCTAATTTGGATAGGTTGACCAGTTGCTGCCTAACTTCCTTGCAGGGCTGAAATCCCTGTAGAAACCTCACTTAGATTCTTAACATACTTGAAGGTGGCAATTCTCTTTCATTCTTTCAATTTAAATGCTAAGATGACAAGTAATCTCTCAAGTACTCATAGAACCCTGAGGCTGGCTTAAGACCTGACTAAGTCAGTTTTTCAAGGACTTACTTTTTTTTTTTTTAATTTATTTATTTGGTTGTGCCAGGCCTTAATTGCAGCATGTGGGGTTTTAGTTGCAGCAGACGAACTCTTAGTTGTGGCATGTGGGATCTAGTTCCCTGACCGGGGATTGAACCTCGGTCCCCTAAATTGGGAGCACAGTGTCTTAGCCACTGGACCACCAGGCAAGTCCCCATGCCCTTACTTTTAGACCACAGTTTTTCAACTCCAGCTCTTTGGTCTCTAAGCACTAGATTCAGGTAGCACCACCCGCAAATCATGACAACAAAAATGTATCCAGACATTGCTGAATGTGCCCCATTCAGCAAAATGAAAATTTCTGGGAACAAGGGGGCAAAACTGCTCCAGTTGAAAAATCACTGTTCTAAGTGTGTAGACCATAGTATTTTCTGATGTCACAGATAGCTTCCAGAATCTGAGAAAAATCTATGTAAAAATAATTGCTATTAAGTGATTCTTATGTGCTGAGTGTTCTGTTAAATGCTTCATGCACATTATCTCACATGATTTTTACAACGATTATATGAAGAAGGAATTGTTGCCACCTCCTTAGGGTCTAGGAGCACAGTCAGTTAATGGCAGTGTCCAGGATTCAGCCTCTGAGGTTTCCACAACCACGGATCGAGAAACATGGCTCTGAATCTCCAGTACACAGATGGGCATGGATTGTCATCATCGGGTCATCTAAATCAACACATCTCACACTCCATGTGGCATACAAAACTTCTCTGACCATGGATAGAACCTGCATCCCCTGCAGTGGAAGCATGGAGTAGTAGCACTGGACCACAGGGAAGTCGAGTGCAACTCACACTCTAAACTGCACACGCATCACCCCGAGATCTTCCTTAAAATACTAATTCTGATTCTGCAAGTCTGAGGCAGGACCCATGATTGTGTGTTTCCAAGAAGCTCCCAGGTGATGCCATGAACTACACAGTGAGGGCTTAGAGCAACAGCTATTAAGCCTTTCTAGACTACAGATTCAGCCAAGAATCTGGTAAGTTATGGACCTCTGCCCAGAAAGCTTCAGTCATGCACATACATCTCCTAAAAGCTCAGGTTGAGATTTCTAGTTTGCTCTAGAAAAATATCTTAACCCCTTCCAAACAGATGGATCTCACCTGTTTCAACAAATTTCTGATAAAGCAGAATTCTGGATGCCATTTGGGCTATTGCTTTCCACCATCTGAAAACACTGGCTGCCTGAATATCCTTATAACACATGTATTGCTTCTTTCTCATCATAGTGCAAGTTCCTTAACTCTTCACTTCTCTTTGTGGAGCTACAGGGTATTTGTCTATCTGTCTGAAAGCATTGACCTCAAATCCAATCCATCCCTTTCTTGTTTTGCCTCATCTTAGGAAACTCTTCAAGTCCTGCATGGCATCTTTCCATAATAATGCTTCCTCCTCACCCATTCCCTCTCCCCTCCTTTAACTATGATCTACGTAACACATGTGCCATGTGATACAGTTATCAGAAAGTGATGTTACCTGAACATACACATACACAACAATATGATAAGATACTTTTCTAAAAGAGCAGATTACCTTAAACATTAATAAGTGGAAAAATCTGTGAAATCAAAGCATTTTTTCTTTTTTTTTATATAATAGCCTTTCATTCTTTTTATGATTTTGTCTTTGAAAGCTCTTTCTGCAGATGACAGATGATATTGTTCTTCCATCCTGCTTCAGACAGAATTAAGGGAGGAAGGGGAGAAAAAACTATTGTAGAGCCTCTCTACTCTGTGACACGATTTTTATAATTAATATATACAACTGAGCAGAGAAAGGTACGTTATAATGAAATGCAATTAAGAGGTGTTTGTTCTTTTCCCACACAAGATGACTATAATTTCCTTGGCTGTTTAGAAGTCAACCATTATCATTACATTTTGCACATATCCTTTTTTTTTTTTTGCTCCTGAATTTGTTTATTTTCAATAAAAAACAAACATGGATTTAGAGCATTTGATATTCAGATAACATCATCTTTTAATTATAGTACTTGCTGATCATCAAATCTAACACCTTTTATGGTATTTTTTGCATTGGCATGGCTTCCAATTTTTAATTAATGGACCTTTAAAAATAGCTCCAAATAAAACTGTAATTTCAATTTGCCAAAAAAGCTTGGGTTGGACGACAGCATTATGCTTTCCTTCCATGTGGAAAGGAACCAATCTGATTTTATAGTTATCTGTCATCTTGGACTTTAATTATAAACTCTCTTGCACAACCTGACATTTAGTCATGCACACTGGGTCGTCCTCTCTTCCTGCTCCCCATTTTCTTTCTCTTTTGTCACCATCCTCCCCATTTGAATGGAAAAAGAAGGATTGGGAGGACAGTCACTCTTTGGGGGAGTTGGTGTGTGATGGGGTGGAATGAGGCACCCATCTGGAGCTTGCCCCTGATTCTCCTCTGTTGTTTTCCTCTCTGAAAGTATTCCGATATTCCTTCAGCCTCAAGGACAGAATTCAAATTCACTTGGAATCACTGAACTTCAGTGCGAGAAACTCACCTTTGACAGCACAGACCCACCAACGTGGGAGCCATGAAGTAGCTTCTCACACAATAGATGCTTAATAAAAACTTGTGACTTCAAGGAAGCCAGTAGCTTAAATGAGAAGAACAGGAATAAACACAATTATAGAGTAGAGCAGGGCCTCTGACGCTGAATGTTAGGGCATAATTTTTACTCGACATCTTTTAAGTATCCCAGAACCTAAAATTAAAATGGTGGTGGCATTTGCTCTTATTTACTGTATTTCCTTTCTGAGGATTGTTTAAAGCACAAATAGCAAAGAATGGTTATTGCCCCTAAAGAGCCATGCTTAATATTTCAGAAGATGCTCTCTGGGAAATGGGATTGCTGCTTAGTCCACGAATATGTTATTTCTCCAAGTTTAGACATTGGGAGATGTAGGAAGAACATAGAAGGCAACAAATGTTTCTTTCTTTTATGGACATATAATGCTTCATTAAAACGACAGCAACAGTCACTGAGAATCCCATACAGCTCTTTCAGCCTATGAGCAGAAGTGAAATACATAGAGAGAAAGATTTAAAGAAACAGAGACAGTTACTAGGATCCAAAGTAAGCACCTTCTTCCACTAACCCAGCTGTTGCCAGGTCACCTTATGGAGTTTTCTTTGTGCCAGGTAAAGTACCAGAAGACACAAAGATGAATCAAGTAACGTTTTCTGCTTCTGAGAAGCTCTTCGATAGGAATATGCAAAGCAGACAAAGTTCCAGCAAGACAAGGGGACAGGCATCCCACACTTTGTAAATGCTGAGGTTGTGGGCTCAGAAGTCCATCTGCTTCTTTCTCAGATTTGTTTCTGCAAGGCTCCTTCCAGCTCCTATATTGAGTTGGCTTCTGCTTGGTTCTTATTGATTATTGACAAAATAGTTTCTTTCAAATTAAAAAAAAAAGTCAAACTCACAGAAACAGAGGATAAAAAAGGGATAGCCAAGGTTTGCTAAAGGGTAATAAACTTTCAGTTATAAGATGAATAAAGTCTGAGAATCTAATGTACCACCTGGTCACTAGAGTTGATAACACTGTATTGTGTAATTAAAAGTTGTTAAGAGAGTATAACTTCAATGTTCTCACCAAAAGAAGGTAAATATGTGGGGTATTCGATGTGTTAACTAACTCAGTGGGAATCCTTTCCCCAAGTATGTTAGTTGCTCATTTGTGTCTGACTCTTTGCAACCCATAGACTATAGCCCACCAAGCTCCTTTGTACATGGAATTCTCCAGGCAAGAAAACTGAAGTGCGTTGCTATTCCCTTCTCCAGGGTATCTTCCTGACCCAGGGATCTAACCCAGGTCTCCTGTGTTGGAGGCAGATTCTTTACTGTCTGAGCTACCAGGGGAGCCCTTCCCTAAGTACAGGTATCTGCTGCTGTTCAGACACTCAGTTGTGTCTGACTCCTTGTGACCTCACAGACCACAGCACACCAGGCATCCCTGTCCTTCACTGTCTCCCATAGTTCACTCAAACTCATGCCCATTGATTCAGTGGTGCCATCCAACCATTTCATCTTCTGTTGTCCCCTTTTCCTCCTGCCCTCAATCTTTCATAGCATTAGGATATTTCCCAATGAGTTGGCTCTTTGCATCAAGTAGCAAAAGTATTGGAACTTCAGTTTCAGCATCAGTCCTTCTAATGAATATTCAGGTATATCAGATCATCATGTTGACACTTAACTATCTTGCCACTTCATTTGTCATAAAGCTTATCATAAAGCTGAAAAAGTAAAGCAACTCCTTTCATGAAAGAGAGCTGCTTGTGACTCCTGGGAGTGGGGAGATCTCAGACTCTTTCTTCCTTATACCCTTTGTTCCCTGATCTTCCAACAAATGCAGAAAACACAAAGATGTACAAGTGAGCTACACTGGTTCCCCAGCTCAGGACAACTTTTGCTTGCCACCCAGCATCATTTCCTCTCAATAAAAAAGCAAAGTTTTCCTCAGAAGCTGAGTTCAGCCTTAATTAGCCTGTTCTCATTGCTTTTCTGCTTTTTATGAAAAGTAAGTATGAAACAACTTCTTTGCTCAGCTCTGAACTTTTACGATCTGCCAGGCCAGGGCTTTTTTGTTTTATTTTTTAAAATTCTGGCTATTGCAAAAAACCAATTTGAATCCAAAAACATTTTACAGGTATTTGTGTGGTAGGTTTCTCCCTTAGGCTCTGCAACTTGTTTCTCTTGGTCTGTCTGCCTGGCTCTGTTCCTATCCTGCCAGAGGACATGGGTCCTAGGACACACGAGGCCCCCTCCAGCTCCGGGTCCTCCAACAGTGTAACTGTGTGAACACTCAAGGGTTTGTGGTCATGGTTTTGTGTAATACACATGTGTGTTAAATCAGCATGCTGCATGCCTTAAGCTTGCATATTTTTAGATCAATAATACATTAATTATGCTGTAAAACATATCTTTAGAAAAACAGGTTTGTGATTGCGTTGGGATGGGGTAGTAGAAGTCAGAGCTGAGAGAAAAGCAAAGGAGGAAATTGAGAGGGTGATGCACATGTTCAGTATCTTGATAGTGGCAGTGGTTTCAAGGGTGTATATATATGTCAAAACTTATCAAATTCCTTGAAATAGTTGAAATATGTGCAATTTATTGTAAATCAATTATTAATATTTGCTGTTGTTGTTTAGTTGTTAAGTCGTGTCCAACTCTTTTGAGACCCCATGGGCCACAGTAGCCCACCAGGCTCCTCTGTTTCATGGGATTTCCCAGGCAAGAATACTGGAGAGGGTTGCCATTTCCTTTCCCAGTGGACCTTCATGACCCAGGGATGGAACCCCTATCTCTTGCTTGGCAGACAGGTTCTTTGCCACTCAGTCAGCTGAGACTGTACTATAATAAAATTGGGCTTTTTTTGGGGGGGGGGGGTCTCCAGTTACTAGTTTTCTAAAAATATATATATTTTATTGAAGTATAGTAGATTTTCAATGTTGTATTAATTTCTGCTGTAGCTCTTGGTGCTTCAGTTATACATATGCACACATTCTTGCTTTTTTTTTTTTTTTGAAGACTGT
This sequence comes from Odocoileus virginianus, assembly GCF_023699985.2. Classification (NCBI taxonomy): domain Eukaryota; kingdom Metazoa; phylum Chordata; class Mammalia; order Artiodactyla; family Cervidae; genus Odocoileus; species Odocoileus virginianus. The sequence continues at coordinate 40,338,379 of NC_069693.1, read as the reverse complement.
TTGGGGGCCATGTCCTTTTACCTTTCCTTTCTTCAGTGACGGAGTCCTGAAGTCGGGACTCAGTTTAGGTTCTGACTTGCCCACTAACTTACCAAGTGATTTTCAGAGGATTTCTCTTCCCTTGATGATCAAGTGGGACAGAGAACTTGGTACAGCCATCATAAAGAGAAAGTGAGACCATACTTCTCTGAAAAGGAAGTGTGGTCTAGTGGTTAAGAATCCAGGTCAGGACTCCAAATTCAGGCTCTGCTTACTCAGCAGCTGTAGATCTTTGAGTCAAATATCTAACCCCACAAAGTCTCAACACCCTCATCTTTCAAAATAGGGGTAATAATGCTTCGTTCTTTACAGAGTTGTTACAAAGATCAAATAAAAGCTTTTAGTAGCAAACCTATGAAATAGTTACTAGGTCGGTAAAGGTTAGCAAGTATTATGTTTGCACGTGTATGTTTGCATGTATGTATGTGGGTATACGTGTGTATCTGTGGGTATATATGTATACATGTGCATATGACTGAATGTATATGTGTGTATATGTGTGTTTGGATATCTATGTGTATGTGTGTATGTGAAATATGAAGCTTGGCTAGGAGCAAGTGATTTCTGGATTAAGTGTCCTGTGTTAAATATTGAGCCTCTAAAGGCAACATGAACTTTTATAAGCATCATCATCGGGCTCACCAGCCAAAAATTCATAGCCCCCTCTCTCAACAGATTTTTTTTTTCCTATTCTTTATCAGTATAATATTATTTAAGAATCTTGACTTTTCCTTACCAATTATTCCAGCAACATCTCAAGAGTTTCCTGTGATTTGAAGAAAAAAATCACCCATCTCTAATGCTCCTAATCTCAGTGGCCAAAAGATAGGGATTTGCTCTCTAGTCAGGGTAGGCAGTCTGCATAGCTGGACAAGCCTCTGCCCCGCAAAAGGCCCTGCATTTGGTTTAATGACCTTCTCTTGCTGTCTTGAAATTCTTAGTCATTTTTGAGTGCATGGGGTTGGGGGGAGCCTACATTTTCATTTTGCCATGGGCTTTGCAAATTCCATAGGCAGTTTGATCTATGCATGCTAAGTTGCTTCAGTTGTTTTCAACTATTTGTGACCCCAAGGACTGTAGCCCACCAGGCTGCTCTGTCCATGGGATTCTCCAGGCAAGAATACTGGAGTAGGTTGCCACGTACTCCTCCAGGGGATCTTCTCTGCCCAGGGACTGAACCCGTATCTCTTACATCTCCTGCATTGACAGGCGGGTTCTTTACTACTAATGCCACTTGGGAAGCCCAGTCTGGTCTCCATTCTATGGAAACTGGACTTTGGCTTCTGTTGCCTGCTGGTCTCTTTAGGGAAACCATACAGGATGCTCTGCTTGTTTTCAGAACCTTCTTATGACCTATTCCTGGAGTAAGGTTGTTTACTTTCAATCAAGTTAAGTTTAGAATAAAGGATGATCGGTGATCTCCTTTCTAGACCTTGTAGGCAAGTGCTTCACTATTTTACTCCGAAGGAAAAAGCCCACCATCTGCTTAAATCAACCCACACAAACCCTTCAGCGCAATCAACTTCTTTTTGTTGTCTAATAGCAAGAAGCCCTGGTGGCAGGGATTCCCGCCATATTGTTGTGGGTAATCTGATACAGGCTGCTTTCCACAATCCTGTGAGCAGTAGGCAGCTAATGCTCTCTCGGACCTTTGGATCACCTACCCTACAGTTCGAACGTCAGCCCCAAAGACCTGCTCCCTGAAACTCCCAGAAAACATAGCCCTGGGTCACTATTGTGGACCTGTCCCATGGTGAGAGAGTGGCCAGAGCCACTCTCAAAAATCCTTTCTCGAAGCTTCTAAGTGCTATCAGAATGCTCTTGTCAGTTCCACATATTTGCCCTGCATCATTTTGGTTTCTCTCCTATCGCTCCTTTGAATGTCAGGTTCTGCCCCATGATTGACAATTATAATTACTCCTCACAGAGCCTCATATTAATAACAGCCATTGATCTAACTCAGATGATTCCAAGCCTCTTTATTTCCCAACCTCAAATGTGAGACTTTAGCTCCTCCAAGCTTGAATTCTGCAGCTGGCAAAAGAGAGCTCAGACCAGGTTTTCAAATAATAGGTGAGCTTCTTCTCACATCAGCCCCAGAGCTGAGCCCCCTCTCTGCAATAGACATTTTCTCTCTCGTCTTGATCAGCATATTATTTCCAAAAATCCATCTTGACTTCCCTTCGCCAGAAAAGGCCCTCCACGCTCTCAGCTGCACAGCAGGAAGTGCTTTCCGACTCGCTCAGATTGGTGGGTGGAGGAGACCACAATTATACCCCGTTTCAATGACATGTCTGGGGCTGCAGTGACTCCAGACAAAGAAGCTGAAATGCATGAAACTCTCTGTATCTTCACGACAGAGCCTAAAAATACCTGCCTGAGATGCAGGTTGGGAGCTATTTCCAACAACAGGGCTCCAAGGTTTCCCCGCTGGGAGCTTGAGAGCCTCTGAATTCTTTTCAGCGGGCTGTCTAGGGTACCTGGTGATCAGGGGGGTGATGCACAAAGGCCAACGTTGAGGGGAAGAAGGCTCCCCAAGAGGCCCCTGTCTCCACCCTGCTGTGCCCCATGACAGGTTTCAGTGGGTCTCCTCCAGGCTGTTCCAAAGAGTCAGAACACAGCCCATACAGAGAGCAGGCTCCTTAGGATCTTGCTTTATGCCATCGGTCCTGTTTCAAGGAGACAGCACTGTCATGGGGAGAGTGAAGAAAGAAATGTGACCAGGCATAAGAGGAGCTCAGAGATTTCTCAGTTATTCTTTTTCCTGATGCTTCAATTTTTCCTAAAGTCGTGTTTTACCCAATGGTTGTAGGTCCTTCATTTTCACTTTTCCTTTGGTGTGGCACTTACCACCACTCCATCTTTGGTCATTTCCATTTAAAACCACTCATCCTTGCTCTTGAGTCAAAATTGACCTCCCTCTGATGTCTAAGTATTGGCGCCACAGAGAAATCAAGTTCATATCCTATATTTTTTTTACTGTAGATACTTGGAAACAGTGCTCACAGGTTCCACAAAGCTTATGTTCAATGTCAGTTTCCTTTGACCTTCCTTTTGGTGCCCTTGAGTCTAACTCCACCTACTCTTCCTCCCCTAAAATATCTGCCCAAGCCTTTCTCAACTGTGGCAAAGAGGTCAGACCTTCTGATGGGAGAATCTAAGAGGCGTTTGGGAACATTCTTACTAGTGTTAAAGTAAGGGTGGGGTTTTCTTATGGGAGTTGGTGTTGAACCTTTCTACTCAATTTCTTTGAGATTGCCAGATATCTATTGGCTCAAGTAACTTAGTCTGGTTTAAAAATGCTGAATTTAAAATCTTTGCCTGGACTATGCTCAGGAGCATCTCTTGGCTCTTTAAAATGTGCAAAGTCAACCTCGGTACCAGAAAAGCTCAGTCTGGGGATGGTAGTGCTCCTCAGAAGGTGAGGGAGAGAGTTTCCTGATTCACTGAGCTATTTGAGAAAAGAGAAGCATTTATTAAAGATGAGAACAGGAGGAATCACACTTCTTTAGATCCCTTCCTTGTTTCTTAAAAAGAATATAAAATACCTTCATGAACCACAGTGTAAAGAGGGGAGATAATTGTACCAGAAAACTTGGGCTAAAGGAAGTTACACTATTTTGCATCACGATTATTTCTTCAGTTTTTCCTCTTATTTTTGTGACTTTTCCTTTTTAAAAAAGTATTTTTTAACTCAAGACTTAGAATCTGCAGGAAAGCTGAAAAGACAATATAATAAATGACCATACGTCTTCATCTATATTCACCGAATATTGCCATCTACCTACACTCATGACCTTCCTGTAGTTCCCCTATGTACTCCGTCCAAAAATAGTTTGCACACATCATGATACATCTCCCCTTTCCCAGTATTTCCCTGACTCCTATCTGTTTTTATCTCCCCAGTACACTGAGATAAGTCCCACCACTTCCCTCTGCTCACTACTCCATGTTCTTTGAAGAGTCCCAGACCAGGTCCTGCTCAACATTCTGGATTTGTTTGGCCATTGCCCCATGGTGATTTTCAGGTTAACTATTTCTTCCAAGAACACAAATCCCTCCCACAACATCACACCGGAAGTTTTTGTTTTTTTTGGCATGTCCTTTTGTTTGTTTGTTTTGCTTTTGTTTTGTAGGCATCTCTTAATGCCCATTCTTTCCTGCCCCACCAGCAACCAGCAACCATGACTGTGACACCCACAACACAGCACTCATTTAGAAGGTGAGAGAAGATGACTATTTGTGGACAATTTCGAGAGAGTTAAGAAGAGTTTTGAAAATGGTGAGTATAAAGTGACTTCAAGTGGGTTGTACAGTGTATGTATTTGCAGAGTAATTCCTAATTATTTGGTCTGATTTTAGTCATGCTTAAGGGTAAAGAAAAAATGGATTGGTGTATTTTATATTATGAAGTCAAAATGTCTTATAAAAATCCAATGGGTCTTAGAGACTGCGAGTAAAACTAAAATTTCCTCAAGAGTGATCACCTCTGCACCTATAACTGTGACAACTGGTTGTCATTTGGTTATTCAACTTCCCTCAGTACCTCCCCAGTTCTTTTGGAGAGTCTCAGGAAGGTGGTGTATCAACTATACGTTCTAGAATGAATCTACACCTGGGTTTCTCTTCTGAACCCCTGGCCCACAGTTGCCTCTTGAGGACACTACTCCCCTGAGCTTCCTGCCTTCAATCCTATGCTGTCAGCTGGCTTCTGAGTCTACCCAGCCAATGACCAGACCTCGCAGAGCAGCTCATGAAGACAGCTTTCAGTTTTAACCTTCTCCACCTCAGGGTTCAAAATCAACCCTTCAGGCTTTCCTGGTGGCTCCGATGGGGAAGAATCTGTCTGCAATGCAGGAGACCTGGGCTCGATTCCTGGATTGGGAAGATCCCCTGAAGAAGGAAATGACAACCCACTCCAGAATTCTTGCCTAGAGAATCACATGGACAAAAGAGCCTGGTGGGTTACTGTCTATAGGGTTACAAAAAGTAGGACATGACTGAGCACTAACACTTTCACTTTCACCACAGGGTTCAAAATCAACCCTTTGGGGGTAGATAAATATGGATGGCGAGGTGGAGCCGGTAGTAGTCATGAATCAGATGTCTTGTTATTTTTCTCCATGTTCATTGCTCACTTTCATTGATTCCTGTATTCTGAGTCTCTTCCTTCTACTCTAGGACAGGATCTCCTCCTCAATCAAAGCCTCCTAACAGACATCAAATCATGCACATAGCTACTTGGAGAACAGGGTCTCGGTTACCTCTGACCCAGACTTCAATGCAACCAACACAATCCCATCAAGGGCAGCAGTTGTTTACATGTACATCATTAGAAACCATTTCTTCAAGATGGATATCCACCTCTCTATAGATACAGACATAGATATATTAAAATATATATTTAATATATAAATATGTGTTTCAAAGTTCTCTGGCCAAATGTGTTTGGGAATCACTGCACTGAATACAGCTGCATACATTTTTTGTTACGGATTCTTTAACATAATAATGTGTAATTGTAAATCTTCAAGGAAGCATTATTATTATTTTTAAGGGTCTTTCCCAAGGGAGCTTTATTTAATTTTAATTTTTTTAACTTTTACTTTTATATTGGAGTATAGCTAATTAACAGTGTTGTGATAGTTTCAGGTAGATAGCAAAGGGACTCAGTCATACATATATCTGTATCCATTCTCCCTCAAGAAAGGATTGTTATTGTGCTATTTCCCTCACTTACTGAAATGAGAACCCTTATTTCTTGGAGGAACTTGTGGAGCAGGTTCATTCCAAACTTGTTTGTGAAGGTTCACTTGTTTCAGGAGTTGAGAGAAGCTCAGTAATTACCTCTAGCTGGGAATAGTTATATTTTAATGTCTTGTGCCAACTGATTGGTTTCTGAAGGTGAAAGAAGAATTAGCAGGAGAGTAAACTGCCTTGTACTTAGAGTTCAAAACTACCTCAGGGAGTGTTTACCCAGTAAGTTCTGCCCTACTTCCAAGTCTATTAGTAAAGAAAACTGTGCTCCATAAGTATGTTATTATGTTGCGATCTTTCACCAAAGAGCTGAGAGAGATATCTGTTGCTCCATTAAAAACAGACCAAAGTCACACTCTGTTTTCTCTCTGGGGTCATCATTGCTCTCTGGGCACTATCTACATGAGAACCATCAAGCCCAGTTGTGTGGAGGCCACGACAAGACACAAGGCTTGATTTCTTCCAGCAAGAGCAGAGCTTTAGATTTCAAGTTATAATTGAAGTGCAAATAGAAGCCTAATTTGGGAATTAGGACTTGTCCTTTCTCATCCGTCAACATTCCTCAAGCTTGGCACTAAGATAATTCTGCAAGTGCTAAGTCCTGCCCCTCAAGTCTCTCCCTGACAATATCTAGAAGGGTTTTAAGGAAGTCATACTCAAGTTGTATGCAGGATTCTATCTCCAGGAAAACCTGGAGACGGTGGCCAGGGTATCAGTTGCACACAGTCTAAACACTCCCTGGAGTCTTAATTAACCACATTTGCTTTCCTCTTGGCTTCAGGCTGAGTCAGACCAGCCATGACTAAAGTTAGTTACAGTCCTGTGTGGTCACGTGATGTGTGACTACATCTTGGCCCGTGATACATGATCTTTCCTCTTGACCAGCAAGAGTTCGTATCATTTTTTAAAGTATATTTTGACTCATTACTGTTGCATCCAACTATTAATGAAGTGGATGAATGTCTCCCGTAATTGCTATAATGAGAGAGAGAGAGGGAGAGAGAGAGATGGATGGAAGTGGGCTTACATAATATTATACATGGACCTCTGGGTGTTTACCATATGGAGTCAGTTGCTATGGGAAGGTGGCAAGAGTATGCTTGGGTTTATACCATGATTCAACCCTAGTCAATTATCTCTGTGAATCTGGGCAAATTGTTTAAGCTTTGTTAGACTCCTTGCTGAGCCTTTACTCTGCACAGGCCTGGCCCTGATCACACAACATATGTTAACTCGTTCAATCTTTCCAACAATTAGATAGGCACTTCCTTAAGCCCATTTTACTATCAAGGTCAAGTAAATTTTTAAATTTCTTTATAACTTAAAAAAAGTTATTTTGGCTGCATTGGCTCTTTATTGCAGCACACGGGGTTCTCTAGTTGTGGCATGAAGGCTCCAAAGTGTTCAGACTCAGTAGTTGTGATTTGTGGGATCTTAATCCCCCTACCAGGGGTTGAACCTGGGCCCCCTACATTGGGAGCATGAAGTCTTATCCACTGGACCACCAGGGAAGTCCCCAAGGGCAATTAACTTGACCAGGGTTAATCCATTATCACCTTGTGCAGGTGAAATGAGATAGCATCTGGCTTGATCCATTGTAAGTGCATCAAGTTTTCACTCTGACTGATTATTTTTAAGGTCAATTTTATATACTGTAATTACACATCAGGCATTATTCTGCATGATTTATGTATACTAACTCATTCAATGTTATGAGGTGGGTACAGTTTTCATGCCCATTTGATAGATGAAGAAAGTGAGGCACAGAGAGACTGAGAGATCTTTCACAAGGTTGTTCAGTGGTGGAGGCTGGATTTAAGTCTGCTTGGTCATAGAGATTATACTCAATCTTTATACCAAATTATTTTCATTGTTGTAGATCTGAGTGTTTATTGGCATTCATTTCCCTGTGAATTTCTTAAGGATGGGGACTATTTCCTGTAGTGCTGTTGGTCCTTGCAAGCTATCCCTCTGCCCTCACCATCACTATAACCATTGCCCCGAGCTGGGAAGTTCTGTGAATTTCTTGCTGAATAAATGTACATGCTAAGAGGTTACATATGATTTGTTGAAGAAATTACTAGAAAACCTGTGAGGCTGGTAAATAACTGCACTTGAAATGAGAAAATGGGTCAAGGAAGAATTGCTAAGCACAATTTTAGTGAAACAAACCGTTCTAACTCTGTTTTGAAGATGTCCTGCGTTCAGAGGTTCTTGGGCAAGAAAATCCTGTTCTCCTGCTAAATCTTGGATAGAATATTTACTTCTACAGAGAGCAGAAGCCACTGGGTACCTGGCTCCTTTGAAAGTATCTCAGACCAGTCGCTCCGTTGTGTCTGACTCTTTGCGACCCCATGGACTGCAGCACGCCAGGCTTCCCTTCTCTGTTATAAGTAGACCTGATTGTATATTAACAAACACTGAGCTCTTACCATTAGCCAGATGCAATGCTAAGGCCTTTAGAAGAAGCACATAATTTAATCCTTTTGACAACCATAGGAAGCATGTTCTAACAGTATCCCAATTTTACAGATAAGGTAACTGAGTCATGGGGCCAACAGGCTCAAGGTCACACGCTAGTGAGGATTTGAATTCACATATTCAAATATGGGGCTTCTCAGGTGGCACTAGTGCACTAGTCCACCTACCAATGTGAGAGAAGCCTTAGATGCAAGTTCGATCTCTGGGTTGGGAAAAACCCCTGGAGAAGGGAATGGCAACCCACACCAGTATTCTTGCCTGGAGAATCCCATGGACAGAGGAGCCTGGCGGGCCATGGTCTATGGGGTCACAAAGAGTTGGAGAGGACTGAGCACGCACATACACTTCAAAGATGAGCTAGAGCTCATCTAGCGAGAAAGGCACTTTTTACAACAGGACCCCTCCTGAGCGTCTCTCCTGAGCATCGATGCAGTAAGAGTCTGACTGATGATGGCTTTGGTGGACCCTCAGGCTCCTGCCTGCCCTTCTCTTGCCATTTATCCATCGTAGATGTCCAAGACTCTGGACTTAAGAATGCAGCCAAGGAAAGAAATTTAGGGTGGACAGACAGCCTTGAGGGTAAGCTATTGTTTCTTTTTTAAAGTGAAATTGTGAAAGTTGCTCTGTCGTGTCAGTCTCTCTGAGACCCCATGGGTTTGGGTAATTCTTTCCCAGCTGAGCCACCATGGAAGCCCAAGAATACTGGAGTGGGGAGACCATCCCTTCTCAAGCTGATCTTCCCGGCCCAAGAATCAAACCAGAATCTCCTGCATTGCTGGCAGATTCTTTATCAGATGAGCTACCAGGGAAGCCCTTTTTCTTAAGTCTGTTCTAACTGCAATACCTGTTGATCATGCAGAACATCTCAGAGTAAGTACTGACACTCACTGAGAAAGCTGGATACTTCGTCTCTCTTTTCATAGACCTTATGACTTGATTCTAAAATCCTGAATATTGCAGTCCTTCTGGTTTCTCTTTGGTTTTTAATGCTGAAATATTTACCATCATGTTGAGATAGTAGTGCAGACCATGCCATAAAAATTGTCTCTCATGCCAATGGCAGAAAAAAATGTTGGCTTTTTTTTTTAACGGACAGGGAAGGAAAATTGGTATCAGCTCGGAAGTCACCATGTGTTCAGTATCAATGACTCAAGTTCCTTCTGGTTGGCTACTTCTCAAATCCCCCAGCTCCATGAAATAGAATCAGAGACAATAAAAGACAAAAAAGAGAAGGCACAGGACAGTAAAAAGACAACCAGAAAGATTTTCATAAATGCAACAGTACTTTTATAAAAAAAGCAATTTCAAGCCTACTCCAGGTAGACACATAAAATCTTATGAACAACTTCAAAGTCTTATTCATGAGGCTTTTATGAAGATTCTTTTAAAAATTTTAAAAAGAAAGGACAGAAGGAGTGGGATTAAAAAAAAAATGAGTATTTGGGTCATGCAATTTCAGGAATCAGGAAAAGGATTCCTTACACTCTGCCTTATTGGAAGTGTCATGAATCTTGCAGCAGCTCCCAACATTCATGGAGTCTAGCCTTGTCACGGGGCTCATTAGTATTCATCATTAATTCATATTTTCAAAGCAACAAAGGAGAAAACAGTAGTGGGAAGAATAAGAAGGTGTCAAATCCTGGGAGTAACATTTCACTGCAGTGTTGCGACTAAGGTTAGCGGAGGTTGTGCAGTTTTAAAAACTGATCCAAACATAGGCAAGAGGAGAAGGCACATACTATTTCCCCACTGAATGCTAAGTTCACTCTGCCAGGTCCCAGCCTCACTCTTCCTATCTGGGGAGCTCTTTCCAGAGTTTGACTGACCCAGCTTCTAAGACCACCTTTGAGAAGCTTCGTTTGATAATAATGAAGCACATATTTCGTGCCAGGTGCTGTGTTTAGAGATTTATGAGGATTATCTCATTTCATTTCACAGAAACGCCCATCTTATCCCTGTTTTATAGACAAGATCAGTTCAGTTTTCAGTCACTCAGTTGTGTCCAACTCTTTGCGATCCCATGAACTGCAGCATGGCAGGCCTCCCTGTCCATGACCAACTCCCCGAGTTTACTCAAACTCATGTCCATTGAGTCGGTGATGCCATCCAACCATCTCATCCTCTGTCGTCCCCTTCTCCTCCTGCCTTTAATCTTTCCCAGCATCAGGATGAGGACAAAAAGGGTAGGCGATGGCTGAGGGTTACTTAGCTGGTCAGTTTTGTGTCTGTGATGCAAACCCAGGTAATCTGGCTCCAGAACCCGTGCTTTAATTGGAGAGCTATATACCATCCCTGGGGTGCTGTTCTTCTGACCACTTGTACCCTGCCCTTCTCCAAGCTCACTCACCCCTACACTCTTGCCTGGCTAGACAAGAGGTGGTTTGGCTTTCTGGCAATCCAAGTGTAGACTGATTTAAAAAACCATGTATTTGGGATGAACTTTCAATGAGTCTCATAGCCTCGTTGTTGGAGTGGAAAATAAATAAGTCCAGTGAGGGGTTTTCCCCTACAAAAATCTAACTTCTCTTGATGAATGGCTATCAGTAAGGCTCAAGTAGAAGAAGCTATATTTTCAACTGCCTTTTTATTACATATGCATTAATAAGAAGCAGGTAGACTCTAGGTTTTGCCCACTCGAAACTTTTCTCCCTTTCTTTACCTTTCCATTCTCTTATTCTTCATTTAGATACTTTGCAGACATTTGCTGGATACCTATGCCATGTCAAGCTCCAGGTAAAGAACTGGGAATGCCAGGGTGACTAAAGGAAGGTCTCTGGACTCAGTGGGTCATCCCAGACACAGAAGTTGACAATTAGAATAGAAAATTGTATTGTTGCTGTTCAGTCACACAGTGACTCTTTGTGACCCCATGGACTGCAGCACGCCAGACTTCCCTGTCCTTCACCATTTCCTGAAGCTTGCTCAAATTCATGTCCATTGAGTCAATGATGCCATCCAACCGTCTCCTCCTCTGCCGTCCCCTTCTTCTCCTGCCTTCAATCTTTCCCAGCATCAGGGTCTTTTCCAATGAGTCAGCTCTTCCCATCAGGTGGCCGAAGTGTTGGAGCTTCAGCTTCAAAATCAGTCCTTCCAATGAATATTCAGGGTTGATTTCATTTAGGATCGACTGTTTGATCTTCTGGCAGAAAAATCATAGCTAATGTTTATCAACACTATTTGCCATTCTAAATACATTGGGCATGCTTGCATTCTTCATCTTAGTTGCTACTATCCCCATTTTACAGATGAGAAAATCAAAACACAAAGAGGTTAAATGACTTGCCTGTGGACTCAGTGCTAGTAAGCAGTCAGTGAAGCTTGCAAACTCAAGAGTCTTGCTCCAGGGCCTGAGTACCTCCTGCCTCTTCTTCACAGCTCAGTTGCACAGTCATACTCAGGGAGGGACTTCCCAGGTGGCTCACTGGTAAAGAATCTGCATGTCAATGCAACAGACACAGGAGACATGGGTTCAGTCCCTGGGTCCTGAAGATCCCCTGGAGGAGGAAATGGCAACCTGCTCCAGTATTCTTGCCTGGGAAATCCCATGACAGAGGAGCCTGGCAGGCGATAATCCATGGGGTCTTAAACAGTTGGAGGTGATGGATGGAAAATGCCTGCACACACACATTCTAAGGGAAAAGAGCAGTGGGCACAGCTTGTGTGGATCAGGCACACACAAATCTGCTACTTGAACTGGGACTTGAGGGATACTTAGAAATCAAACAAGCAGAGAAACACAGCATATACCATATACCAGGGAGGGTATACCAGTACTCCAAAATCACTGCAGATGGTGACAGCAGCCATGAAATTAAAAGACACTTGCTCCTTGGAAGAAAAGCTATGAGAAACCTAGAAAGCATATTAAAAAGCAGAGACATTACTTTGCCAACAAATGTTAATCTAGTCAAAGCTATGGTTTTACCGACAGTCATGTATGGATGTGAGAGTTGGACTATAAAGAAAGTTGAGCACCGAAGAATTGATGCTTTTGAACTGTGGTGTTGGAGAAGACTCTTGAGAGTCCCTTGGATTGCAAGGAGATCCAACCAGTCAATCCTAAAGGAAATTAGTCCTGAATATTCATTGGAAGGACTGATGCTAAGGTTGAAAACTCCAATACTTTGGCCAACTGACGTGAAGAACTGACTCACTTGGAAAAGACCATGAGCCTGGGGAAGATTGAAGGTAGGAGGAGAAGGGGATGACAGAGGATGAGATGGCTGGATGGCATTACCGGATCACTGGACATGAGTTTGAGCAAACTCTGGAAGTTGGTGAAGAACAGGGAAGCCTGGCATGCTGTAGTCCATGAGGTCTGCAAAGAGTTGGACACAACTGGCAACTGAAACTGAAGTGAACCAGAGACGAGTACATAAACAAGTGAACTAGCGTTTGAGAAAACAATGCAGGTGAATAACTGACAGAGTCTGAATAATAGGAGTGTGTGGAGGCACAAGAATGCATGATATACAACTTGACAAAGCATTTTGTCTTTTTTTTACAGAAAAGGGCCTGGGCTAACTATTTTGTGGTTAATAGGGAGCTACTGAAGACCCTGTGCAGGGAGGTGCACGCACTGAACTCTGATTACAGCAGGGTCTCCATGGTCCAAACTGCAAATCAAATCAGAGAATTCCTGAGAATTTTTTCGGTTTCAGCTTTTGGTTCTTTTAGTTTATATATTTTTCTTTATTCTTTCCAATGTGTCTAAGTTTACTGGGAGTGAGAACTATTTGAGAAAAAACAAATCTAATTTAAGTTGTCAGTCTAAACATTTTGCATAGGGCAGGCCAGGATGGGTGGGTGCAGATGGGGTAAAGAGATGAGATTAATTATGTCCTGATCACAGAAAATAGCCTGGAAGGTTTAGGTTCTCCAGATTCTGTGATATATGCTTCACTTTTTTCATGTATCTCCTTCCCCTACAGATGGGGAAAAGCCAGAAGAAAAAAAAAGCCTGCCTAATTGAAGAGCTGATGAGTTAGCATGTGGTTCATTGAGACCATGATGAACAAATTGATAGTGGGGTCCTTGACTTGATCTCTGTGGTCTGTAGTTTCACCTAACAGGTTTTGCTGTTGAGCCAGTTCTGATTGGGGTTCCTGAGAATGAGTGCAGTAATCCACCAGTAATGTCTGCCAAGGTTACAGACAGGGGTGTGGAAGTATATTTGCTAAGTAATTTCTAAGCTTCTGATCAAGAAGAACTCTGAGGCAAGGTAGCAGATATTTGGTATTCTACTTTAATAGTATACCTAAATATACAGAACTAAGAGAGAGAGAAAAATAAGGTTGTGTGGATGGTTTCCCTAATTCAGGCCCCCTACAGGGAACCAAACCAAAGTCCATGCCCAACCCATAATAACACAAAATGACCACACTCAGATAATTGTGTGGCAGACATAGGATTGTGAGTTAATAGGTAAAAACGACACAGCACCTTGTATATGAATCCAGAGGGACATAGATAAAACAGTTCTGGGCAGCAAATATGATTTGCTAAACTATCTTTTCAATATTTTCTAATCTAATTTTAACCAGCCCTGAGATATATTCAATTTGTTCTGTGTAGCTTTAAATTTGTTTGCATCTGAAACAGGTAAATTTGCTTTACAAAATCTCCTTATAGCTATTATAAATCCAGATTCTAATATAAAAAGGCAGCCAGGATGGTTTCTATGTAGTGGAGTTAAAGTTAAATATTTTATTATTATTTTATAATTATAACAAAGGTAGACACATGGACCTCACTGAGTGTTATAGGAAAACCAGATTCCACCCCTTCCCCCCTCCCCCAGTTCATTCTGTAATTCCCGAGGTCACTAGGAACTTTAGGTCACTAGGAATTTTAAGAATTTGGAAGAAAAATCCTTAAACCATCACTTTTGCATGTATTGTTTCTGGAGTTATTTATTTATTCTTCATGCTTTATCGCCTGATAGGTTGTAATTTACGCATCTACCTGAGTTGTGTGTTAATACAATCACTGCTATCTCTTTTTCTTGGAATTTGATATTGGCTTGGTGATAAAAAGATCAAACCTACAAATAAGCAGAATACCTTTGTCCCCCGAGAGACTGTAGGCAGGGGCAGTGGAGAGGAGAGATTCAATGGGAAAACAGATGTAGCAAAATAGATTTTAACATAGAGTAATAGAATAGGCAAATTTTCAATTCATACTCAGTATATTCTTGCCCATGGCAAAATAAGAAAAGGAGAGACAGAGAAAGCGAGTCAAATTGGAAATACCAGGTTGAATGAAAGAAACTTGTCAATATTTGACCAATCTTAACATACAAAAAAAGATAATTTCATATGGTTCTCCCCCACAGCACTTAGTGGCTACAAAGCGGTTATATTTAGGACACTCATAGGGACCCATCAGTTTAAATGGGCACTGAGTCCAAACAATTCACGGCACCGACTCTTCCATAATTTTGTGAAAGACAAATGTACTGAGCAACTTTGAAAGCAGCTCTGACTTCCCAAGGGGCATCTTGGTGCCTTGTGACCTCAAGAGAGAAAAACAAAAATCACAGGCAGAGAAGTAGCTGTTTAAACATCCTTTGATTTCCTCTCGTCATTTAGTAAATGCATTAAATTAAGCTGCAGATGTTTCGCTGTCAACACAACGCTGTATTATGGTGTGTTATTTTCCTGATAGAAACATTTTATATACTGTAAATAAACACAGTTTTGTTAATTAGTTAATGAATTATTTTTTAATGCTCCATTAGGCTTGAGGAAAAAAATAGCGCAAAGCTATTGAAAGTTCTCATTTTTAATAAAGAGACCTTGTAGTAAATATGGAGTGCTTAATATCTGCTGAAATGGCAGCTCTTGCGGGAGTAATTACGGCTCTGGCTCTTTCTTTTAAGTTACTCTGTGCCGCTTAGTGTATCTTAGGCTTGGGGGTTAAGGCTGATTATAAATACCCAGGATTTGGGATAGAATATCCGGACATAACATCTTGTAGGAAGGGAGAGAGAGTAGGAATTGGCTGATTTATTTTGTCCTTTGTTTCTTCCTACAAGAAAGAGGTGCTTTAAGCAAGTGGCAAAGTAACAGAATTCTACACTTAGGACCCAAGTCAACCTGAGAAATGCCAGAACTTTAGCACGGAAACAAACCCGTTAAGGTTTCTTCTCCTTTCGTGAGGCGTGTCATTTTCCCCAAACAAGGACGGAGGCTCTTTGCTTGTGGAGTCTCACTCCAGCAGTGGATTGGAAAAATGTCCAAGCTGGGGACCCGGGTTCTCTCCCGGATGAGTTCATTTCAATAGTCACTGTGTTTCATCGGATGCAGCTGGTTACATTTTTAATAGGCAGATGGCTAATTTTACAGTTCCAAGCCAATCTCTCATTGGACAGCATCCAGAAAGCCCGTGGTAGGGTAATGCCCGGCAGAAAGTTCAACAGGGCACTTGGGGGAACATATGCTAATGTCAGCCCTTTTACTTAAAGTCTTTAAAAAGAATATTCAGCGCTAAGCTGAGGGATTTTCACGGACTCAAGCCTAACACCAGATGGGTGGCCAGCTATGAAGTCTTTAGGGCCTAAGCAAATGCTCTTAATCAGGCTTGGATGGTCAGAGAATCAAATAGCATCAAACCAGTAATCACTAAGTGATTTTTTTTTTTAATGACAAAGGTGTCTGCCTTTACAGAAAGGACCCGGCTAACTAAAGCAGTGATTCTCTCTTAACCGAAGCCGGTGGAGTCATTCAAGCTCTGTGGTCCTGGTTGCTTCGGCATCCTAGCCTCTGTTTCATGTACCCCTCCCCATCTGTCTCTGGTGGAGTTCCTAATATGCATTACCTCCCCCCAGGTGAGGAGGGGGAGGTGACAACTGCCCCTCTCCCCAGGATTGGGGAGAGGTCGGTATCTATAGCCGATCTAAAAGCATCCTTATTTTTAAACTGTTTGGAAGTCTCTCTCTCCGAGGCAATGGTTCTTTAGACATCTTAATTAAAAGGGAATTTGGGAATATCTCCCGTTTTACAGTGCATGTAATCAAGCATTTCTTATCCTCCGCAGAAGGACTTTGGTTCCGTCTTCACAAAAAGCTTTGAAATGTCCTAAAACAATCCCCCGCAGCTCGCCCAGGGTGGGGGTAGGGGTGGGAGGCAAAGAGAAAAAAAAAAACCCAAAGCAAAAAACAACAAACATTTTCTGGGAGGTGATAAAAGTCTTGCAAGGAGAGTATCTTTATTCTATCCCATGTGATGAATTGCCATAGGATGACTGGAAAACTATTTAAGAACCACAATGGCAAATGCCCTTCTTTAAACGCGGCAAATGTTGTTTACCTCTAAGCGAAATAAAAGATGAAGATCAGAAGAAAGAGGGGATCAAAAGAGCTTTCTCCAAACAGATTTATAAAAGAGTGATTTTTAAATGATTTCAACTCCTACTTTATAAAAACATTTTATGAGGTACTTTTCTGAAAATAACATGCTTCTGAAGACTTTTCCTCCCCAAATCGCTTCCTGAAAATGGTGACATTACTTTTATCCAATGCAAGTGGCTACCCAGGACCTTATTTAAAACAATGCAAAGAAATCCGACAAAGCCAGTAACTCCGAACGGGGAAACTAGGCCTTTTTTTTTTCTTTCTTTTTTAGCCAGAAAAATAACCTTCAAATATCAAACTGAATCTATAAATGCTTCTATCAAATTTTTCTTTCAAGAACCTGGAAAGTGGTTCGTTTTGTTTTACAGAACAGGTTTGAAAAGAGTTTTCTTGCAGAGTTTTTGTTTTATAATCAAAATAATTCAAGAGAAGTGACACGACTTTTTCTTTAGAGTTTTTTTTTTTTTTTTTCTGGACAAAGTCTAGTAGAGGGAGAGAGAGAGAGAAAAAAAAAACCTAACCAATTCCAAGACTAGCAGACAAAAGTTACACACAATGGGCAAAACCTCAAAGATAGTTATAAATTATTCTGTCACTAAATTAAAGTATTGGTAGAAGAAAAGTCTTAAAATTGTAAAATGAGGACTAGCCAAATATCTTCAAAGATCGTGGATTTATGGAAACCTCTCCGGTGTGAATACCCCCAAATACATTTTAGTTTTTAATTTTTTTAATGTCGTTTAAAGAAACTTTGTGCCATTTAAAAAAAAAAAAGAAAACTTTGAAAGGAAAAAGGCCAAAAGAAAAGCAGAAATTAGGGCAGTTTTTAAACTACAAGCCAACAGTTTGCTCGACTTTGCTTTATTTATTCGTTCTTAAGGTATTTAAAACTTGAGCATTAAAACTGCAGAATAATTTGCAAATGAATGCAGTTGGAGTTGTGAAAATATAACTCACAGCTGAATGTGGGTTATTCAGACAAATGGCTGCTTTGTTCGAGGAGGGGAAGTAAAGTTCTGTGTTAATTTATTACAAACTGCAGCATTTCATCCCTGATGTCCGGGCAACAATGTTTTTTATTTCAAGTAATTTATAAGCACTTCCCAGAGCACTTAGCAGTGATGTCCTTGGCTATTTTGCTCCCAGAAACGGAGTGTATATGTATTTACTGTGGGAATTTGTTTTTAATAAAACTGTTGTAAGGCATTTTTATTCCTTTGCTTTGTTACATTAAAAACATTCACTGCATAAGTAATGTATTTTATTCCAAGTTGAAAGGCAGCAGATCACAGCCGGCAACTGTACTGGGGGGTAGAGACTACAGATGAGAAGCAATGTTTAAAGCATTTTCCAAGCAGCTGTAGTTGTCTTCTCTGCCTAGGTGTCTTAGAGAAGCAGCTGTTAATCAGGCATCCTGTAAGTGTCCAGTAAGTTCCAGGATGCAAGCACTGAAAGTCACACTCAAGAATTGAATAGGAAAAGGAAGACTAATGTGCGATGAATGTGTGTATATGCATTACTGCCTCTGTGTAGGAACATACACACACACATACACAATCATGCACGTGTGTGTGATCAATGTTAGGAATGTTTAAAACTTTTCATTACTTCTCCCTATATCCTAGAATCAATCTACAATACTAGAGACCCCAAAACTGACCTTTTATTTCATTTTCTTAAGGACAGCCCACAGACCTTCAGGTTCCTATATACACAGAGACATCGACAATTTTTTTAAAAAAGTAAGAATTACTCAGATGCTGTTTGGTAGGTTGAAATTGTGGCCAGGAACCTCAGAACCCTACTTGGTTTCCAATTTTTGGCTTTGGTAAGAGAATTATAGAGACAGCTAAGTCACACAGTCTTGCCCCCAAGGTTGGAGGAAACTGTTCTGCTGATAACAAGAGTCCTT
This sequence comes from Odocoileus virginianus, assembly GCF_023699985.2. NCBI lineage: Eukaryota > Metazoa > Chordata > Mammalia > Artiodactyla > Cervidae > Odocoileus > Odocoileus virginianus. The sequence goes on along the minus strand of NC_069693.1, from coordinate 40,319,837 downwards.
CTGGAGATTCTAGGGCATTTAGAATCAGGGGCATTTAGCCATCTCATTTTCTCAAGAAGGAATAAGTGAGTTGATGTCATTGCCCATTATCTGCCTATCTATCTACTTTATCTATCTATCTATTAGTGTCTATCTACTTCCTATATATCCATCCATTCATCCATCCATGTATGAATGTATGTATTGATGTATATCTGTCTATTCATACATCCATCTATGTGTGTATGTATCTAACTATCCATCTATCCATTTATCTATCAATCCATGTATGTTTGTGAGTATGCATGTATCTACCGGGCTTCCTTGGTAGCTCAGACAGTAAAGAATCTACCTGCAATGCAGGGAGACCTGGATTCGATGCCTGGGTTAGGAAGATCCCCTGGAAGAGAGCATGGCAACCCACTTCAGTATACTTGCCTGGAGAATCCCCATGGACAGAGGAACCTGGCGGGCTATAGTCCATGGGGTCGCAGAGTCAGATACATGTATCTATCCATCTACTTATCTATCTGCCTGTTTATCTATCATTTATCCATGTATGTATGCATGGATCCATCTCTCTACCTATCATGCAATTTTATCATCCTTGAAATTTCAACTGAAAGAAAATCATTTGTGTTGGTCCTAACCTCTGATGTTATAGGAAGGTGATAGATAATTTCCATGTGTACGTGTTCATGACCTCTGCATTGTCGTATGTTTAACATGTATCACAGGATGCCTTTTGTGTGAACCTAGATGATGCAATCTTGGGCTTCAGAGGCAAAGATTCTACAGGACTTGCAGCCTTCCAAGGTACAGGAGCTATATAAATTGCACCCTCATAATTATCTAGACACATTTGAGGAGTTCTTTATAATTTGAAAATTGCTTTGACTTTTAAAAAGAAATTTGATGAGCAATTACTCTATAATAATAGATTTTTAAACTTCTTATAAAAAAATAACAAGAGGAGTATTCAAACAAGACAGAATCTAGCTTTTTTCCCCTCCTCTGGCCACTAACTTTTCCAGAAATTAGGGGAAAATAAAAATACAGATTACTTTGTTAATTAGCCATAGGAATCATATCTATTATTTGTAAAGGAGCCATGAAAATAAATAGAGGCCTGAAAGGTCTGGGAATTGAAAGCAACTAGAGAGCAGGTCTAGTAAGAATCAGATTAGTGTGCTGAATGTAGCAGTATTTATTTTCTCATCCAACCACTGTTCCTCATGGAGAACTGACCAATACTTTCTCCTTTTCCTTCTATTTCTTTTTAAAAAATCAACTTAACTTCTAAAAGATAAGTTCCAGTAAGCTTTTCTGACTTTCCTGACTTACATTCATCTTTCCATCTTTTAACTCCTAGGTCAGGAAGCAGGGGTGTGTGAGTGTGTGTATGCATGCTTATACATATACATGTATATATTTTTTAGGGCACAAAACTCCCTTGAGATCACAGGGCAATCATCCATCTGGCCCCTGATCATCTCTCCTGGAAAGTGAGCAGTTGGATGGGGGAGGAGGGACAAATGGGCATCAGAAGTTCTTGCAGAACATGGAGGTGAAACACTGCTTGGCTCAGTAGGCTGGATGCAAACAATTACATCCTCAAGCTCTTGTGATGTCTGGCCCCAGACTCTTCCCTCTGGGGTTCCTAATACCTTGGGTCCTTCAGGAATTAAAAAGGGAGTCATTTATTTTTATCCTTAGGGAAGAAATTGACTTCAGAGCTGATCATAAGAAAATAATGCTCACGATTTTTTAAAGAAAGAAAGAAAACAGAAAAAGGTAACAATGCATCAATTTGTGATGTGGCAGCGACAGCTGAGAGTATGTAACTGACATTGAAAACAATTATCTATCAATCAAATGATCCTCAATTTAAAATTTGTCCAAACAAATATTTTCCACGTATGATGAATCTCAGTGCTTTGGAAAGGAACATTAATCTCCTAAATGAACAGATCTCAAGTATTACTTTATTTATGCTGAGATGATTTTTTTAACCCCATTTTAAACATGCCCTTAGCAAACTATAATGGTTAATCAATATACCAGAGATACCTTGAGCAGGAAACAACCGTCCTTTGTCCTAAGAAGTTGAAGCCCAGAGAGGGTAAGAGACCAGCACAAACTTCCCACCTGAGCCATGTGGGGGCTCCATTCTGCCCACTAAATTCTGACAGTTGGAAGAAATAAAGCAATGACCTCAAAGGGACTTTCCCTCTGAACATGGCAATCCTGCCTCTTGAGATATGGGTCCTCTGCCAGCTGGTGTAGACTCTTGTTGTGTAGACTGGCAGGCTCTAGAGACCTTAGCTCCCAGCCTCAGGCGTGCAGTTGTGCAAACTTGGGCTAACTTCACCCACTCTGTTGTGCCTCTATTCCTCATTTGTAACATTGAAAAAGCAATCATAGACCCATGTCATAGGAACATTGTGAAGACTAAATACATTACATGATATTTTTCTGTGTCAATACATCTTGGCACGTGGGAAATGCTGTAGTATTATGAATGGCTTTATTTCAAGGTAGAGTCCAAGTTCATATACGTCTATTGAATCAAGTAACACCTAGACTGCACCTTGACTTGTAGTGTTACCCAGTAGTTGGATACTTTCTCGGCCCACTTTTTCTTTTTTCTGATGTGTTTGCATCACCAAACAAACCAAATTCTTTCTTCTCTTCTGCACCATATTTGAGTCTCTTGCTCCCTTGCTGTTTCCTGTGTCTCCTTCCTGAGCCCATCTCCATCTCCTTGACGGATCTTTAGACATCCTCATTACAGCTCTATCTGCCTTATTTGTATCCCTTTATTATCATATGTTTTGCATGCTCTTCCCTTAACCAGTCTTAGCAAGGAGACTGCACTGTGCTAGGAAGGTCACTAGGGCAGAAGGTGGGAGATGCTGAAGTGGGTGCAGGGAAGTGTTTGGTCTTCTCCAAGTCATTCTGTAGGAAATAGAGACCTTCAAGGTACAGAGCCCTGAGAGCTTCTCAACAAGTTCAGCGAGCTCAACATTGTCCAAAGGGATGGAAGAAAATTATTCGCTGAAGGGACTGATGATTCTGTATGTTCATCAAACTTGGGGGTGGTAGGTGGTGGGTTGGAAGGAACACATGAACAAGGATCGGATCCTTGGGTTCCTGAGAATCTGAAATTAACTGTTTTGGGGGTGTCTTCTCTTAGTTTCTCTTGTTTTTGTTATACTTTTTTCTACCATTATCTATACTTGTCAAATGTAGTGAAAAGAGATAACCCAGTTTAATGCAATATCTCTCTGAGGGATTTGCGTCTTAACGAGGTGCAAAAGATGGCCTCTAGGTTATAGGACAGGGTGACAAATTGGCAGAACATGGGTCACAGCTGACCCTTATATGTCTTTGGTTCCGTACACAGGGTAACAGCAAAAAATAAACCACTGTTAAAATTTAGTAGAAATCCCATAAATGTCTGGAAGTCTGGCCTCCCTTGAAGAATCTAGTTCTGTCTTCCATCATTTCTCTCTCACTGGATATCTGTGAACTCAAGAGGGTCACAGAACTTAACAAGGGTTGATTCTCAAATGTTCATTCTCAAATATCTAAGCCCAAAGTATTGGGTTGGCTAAAAATTTCGTTCAAGTTTTTCCATACAATCTAAATCTTAAGATCAATACCTAAGCGTTTCCACCATTCTAGATAACTGGGGTTTTCTAAAATCAGCCAGGTTGGCCCCCCAAATGACCCATAGGATATGGCTTAAATATACTTGAATTTCTTATTTTCTATTTTTATGTTTATTATTAAAAGTGTATTTGTGTATCTTGTTAAGGAACACATCTAGAAGCTAATATACCATTTTGGGATACATGTTTTAATATCTTTGAGTGATAGTATACAGCATCAATCATGGGGACCTTGTTGCTACACTGTGGTGTACTTTGGAACAGTGGTTCAAAGGCAAATGCATGCAAAACACATGTTAATTCATGAATAACAAATGTGCCAGATGGAGCTGTACCCAAAATGCCAGGAGATGGATAGCTCCAGGAAACAGGGACAAGCACCAAGAAAGGGAGAGCAAGATGAAAGTAAGGGGAAAAGCAAGGTACTGATAAATAGGAGCGTAAACCCTCCACCACTCTCTAATACCCTGAGCTATGGAAAAAGCACCTCATAATACTGGGGGGAATAGCAAACTCCCTCTTTGTAACACATTTAGAATTCCTGATGCATTAATATGGGGCTGGGATGGGGCTTAGATGACACCCATTCCAATAGGTCATTTTGTGTGGCTAGAAAATCAGTCCTTGAGAGTTTAAACAACTTCCCCAGCATCATCAGCAAGACTTCTCTGATGCTCAGCATGGCCATTTCTGGGAAGTGACCAGTTATTACTGCACCTGGAAAAGAAGGTGCCATTCTTGAAGACCCCCAATAAGAAAGATATCCTTTGTTAGAACTCCCTTCTCACCATTTCTATGAAAAGAAAATTAGATTCCTTGCGCTTCTGCATTGTGAATCCAGGCCATTTCCCTTCTGGTCTGTTCTCTTCAGAAAAGAAATGTTGAACTGGGTGAAATTCAAGAAAGGGGTGGGGCACAGTGGACAAGGACAAGGGCTTTGGGGTTAGATGAACTTGGGGTTAAATTCCAGGCTGGTCTTTTACTCAGGGTGTGGATTTAGCTTAAGAAGTCAATCAATATTCCCATCTGTGAAATGGAGATAATTGTCGTATTTACCTCCTCGGACTCTTGGCAAGGTCAAATGAGGGACTGTAGGTCAAGCGCAAAGCACAGTGTCTAGCGTGTAAAATGGGATCAATAAATGGTAGATATTGTAATAAGGAAGAGTCAGGTTTGACTCTTCCATGCTAGATTTGTGTCTTTGGCTGCTTTTGTTATTATAATCACACATAATGCCTCAGAGAAACCTGCCCCTCTGTCTGTTAAGCTAAAGTGTCTTTGTTCAGAACCCTGTCCACCTGTAGAAAGAAAGAAGAAATTAACACATACCCCTGTCTGAGGCTTGTCAGTTGTAGGAGATACTTGCAAGAGTAAAAGGCCTTTTTGCTTTGTTTCTTTACCCCCCGCCCCCCCACCAACTGTCTCCTATACATAAAAAACCCTGGCATCCAGACTCCGGCCCCCACAATATTCTGAGATGTTAATCTGCCATTTTCTCCACCAGCTGACTTTCCGAATAAAGTCATATTTCTTGCCTCAAAACCTCGTCTCTTGGATTTATTGGTCTCTCCTGCAGCAAGTAGAGTGAGCTTGGACTCGGTAACAATATTATGAAATGCAAATCGATTTCATAATGTCCGCTCTCCACTATTTGTGGATAACTTTTGAGAATTGGTGGCGGTGGTGGAGGTTTCATCCAGAACATCTTAGGTTTTCAACGTGATAAAGTCACCTACCTTTGTTTGCCTCTAGCAAGGATTTCCTTAAGTGCCCCCCAGCCCCATCTTTTGCACATGCGTGAAAGGATAGTTTGACAAAACTGGTAATTGAGTCCCAGGAAGACAGTCCCATCCCCACAAACTAGACTAATGACTGAGGATCAACCAAGCAGGCTGACTGCTCATGAGCGAGCTGAAGCAAAGTAGAAAGTCTCTAGACAATGAATTATCTGTAAATTTCATCAGGAAAGAAGTCATGCTTTCTTGTGGGAAGAGAAACTGGATGGTCTATGGGACATAACACACTCTTGGCTCTGGCAAGTGCCATTCGTCTTGGGATTATAAGAACTTTGTGGGGAGGTGGAGCAAGGAATTTACTTGAATTTTGGTCTAGAAAGATCTCTTGCCTACCCTTTTTTCTGTCCTGTCTTTTCCAAAATTATTCTTTCCTCTGCCCCTCCGGGCCATTTGCTAGGACAGACCAAGGGCTCCAGAATGACCTTGAACTGCCCCCCCCCCAAATAAAAGGATGGGCAGGAGCACCACTTCTGAAACATCAGCCCTCCCTGTGCTCTTGGAGGCTTCCTTTCTCTGCGGCTCTTTTCTTTGGGTGCCATCATCTGCCGGCAGGGGACAGAACAGAAGCACCACGTTCCAAAAAGGTAGCATCCGCCACACTCCAGCTCCAATGCGGAGACTCCGACGCAGCCTTCTCTGCCCTTGGTGTGAGTCATCCCTGGAGTTTATCTTGCCCCCCCACCCCCTCCCCGAGTCTGGCTTCCTGGGTACTTGTTCTGTGTGAAGGCCAGTGTTGAGGAAGACACAAGTGGTCGGGGACGGCACTTTTCCTTCTGGATCAGATGCTCCCGCAGGGAAGGGGTTAGTACCAGAGGTCTAACGGGGATGGGCACTCCCAGCTCGGAAAGTCAATGCTGGACCTGACGGACCCCTCCAATCGGGTGCTTTCCCAGATGCTGGGCTTCCGTCCTGATGCAGTTCCGAGAAGGGCGCCGGCTCTTTTTCCTTAGCCTAACTCCCTTTATCAGTCTGGAATAGGAACTTCTAAAACCCCATTAACTAGTACTCACTCAGAGCCAGTGAGGGCGCCTCCACTACCCCAGGGATATCCAATTAGCAAATCATGATCCGGCCCTCCAGTGAAAGAAGTCAGCCCCATTATCTGTGATGTCCCCAATTAGAGTGTTTATTCATGAGAGACTGCACTGGGCTGGCCGGCCGCAAGACTCCTTCCTTCCCAAAGCCCGGGCCAGATTAAGGACCCCTTCTACCCCCCTCCCCCACTCTACTCTGGCCCCAGCAGCCCACCCCTCTCCCCCAACTCGGGGGCCTCCCCCGCCGTCTGCCCGAATCACGAGGACTTCTGCTAGCAGCAGGACGGAAGAGTCAAATTCTTCAGGTTTGGTCATGCCTGACTTGAGTTCCATGTTTTTGTGTTTCTTTCGGGGGGTTGGCAAAAAATAAATGAACTGAGCCCCGAGCATAGCTGTGATTTAGTTAGTATTTATCAATCTCACTTTAGCAGTAAATTTGGCATTTATCAGACACTGAGAATGCCCCAGGTGCTTGGGGTCTCACTCCGGCCCCTTCCTGGTGGATTTCCTCACTGGCCATCAGTTATGTTTTAACTGCATAAAAGCATGGAACAAAAATTCATCTAAAATGGTCCTCAGTGACTCCGAGGTGCAGCACCCTTTCCTGGTCCATTTTACAAATGAGGAAACATAATATATTAGGTTTCTGCTGTTTTACAAAGCTCTCCATTTTTACATAGCCAAGAATATAACCCCACTTTAAAAATGCCCAAGTAAACATAGTGATCATGAAATTAAAAAAAAAAAAAATCCCAAACAGTATTGCTTAGAAAGACGATCTTAGCAGAGTCTCCTCATTCTGGAAAAACTGAATAAAGGAAAAAATATGCAGAGGCATGAATAAGAACAGCAGCGAATACAGACCGCTTGCTGGTCAGATCATATCTCAACTCTGAAAGTGTTTTGCGGCAGGCCATTTTAGCATCTGACACAGTATGAATTTCCTTCCAACATCAGGCCTCAGAAGTAGAATCTGTTCCCCACTAGAAGAGACATTGTCTTCCTAACTCGCTCTCCTGCTCAGACAAGTTTTGCTTGGGGGTATTAGGGAGCATTGCTCCCAACCAAAACTTGTGTCAGGCTGCTGCAAAAACACAATCTGTCTGTTTATATTTCTAGAGCCAAACACGGCGTTTTCTCTAATTCTGATTAGCATCTACTTGGCCCCTTCCTTGAAGTATCCTCTGTGGAAATGTTCCAGATAGAAATCTGGGAGCTGCTAGTCAGCAGTGGCCCCCACCAGCTCCAGAGGTGATTGTCAAATTTGCAGAGGTTTTGCAAACTGGTTTTTAAATCACAGTTAATGCGATTAACATTTAAATTATATAAACTTACAACTCAATGAATCATATTAAAAATGAAGGTGTGTGAGTGCTCAGTCATGTCCGACTCTTTGTGACTGCATGGACTGTAGACTGCCAGACTCCTCTGTCACTGCAGTTTTGCTGGCAAAAATACTGGAGTGGGTTGCCATTTCCTCCTCCAGGGGAGCTTCCCAACCCAGGGATTGAACCTGCATCTCCTCTGTCTCCTGAATTACAGGCAGATTCCTGACCACTCAGCCACGGTTAAGCCTAAAACCAAAGGTAATACTACTTAAAACATATCTTAATATCTTACTCTTTTGACTACTTCGATACAAAGATATCAAGGTTGCTTACATCTGTCATCTGCACGGAGGAATTGTTATGGACTGGTGTGTTACTCACATCTCTGCCCAGCTCCTCCTCTTGCAGTCAGCCGTTGGGGGGAATATCCTCACCATGGAAATCTGAAATGTGGCAAATCAGAATCCCCCCTACCCAACCCCCAGAGCCAGTTGTTAAACATTTACCAGCAGGTCACTGGATACAATACCATCTGTCTAATTGAGTCTGCAAACTTCAGGAAAATCCCAAGTGTGAAGTTCACACAGTAACCCTTCCCTACTTGTCTCTGCTGGGCAAATAACTGGTCTTTATAAGTGAATTTTATATGCAGCTGAAGGTAATCTATTCAGTATCAGGTCTTTTATTCTGTATTTTTGCCTATTTTTAGTGGACATCTTTCTAGTTTACATCACATATAATCTGCTGTCTTTTAAATTGAAATTCTGCCAATGTCTCAGTATTTCCTTGAGATTGGAGTGTGAGTACAACCATTGCTTCTTGTTCTATTATGATAGTGTTAGGGGACATGAAGATATAAATTCATCCCCATCACTAAATGACCTAGACAGCTATGAGATTTTAGTTGTTCTTTCTGCTTTGATTGATCTTCTGGATGAGTGAAAAGATGTCAGCTGTCACTCATGTTTTAAATTACATAAATAGTACCATACCTGAATACATATTCATAGTAAATGATTCAAACAATACCTTGATTTGAAAACTTCCTCTCAAACCATTTTCTATTCTGTTTCAAAAGTAACCTCTGTTATATTTTGATATATTTCCTCCATGATATTTAGTGTGTATCTACACATATATATGTGTTATTCTACATAATTAAGTAGTATATTATAGATACATGAGTTTTACAAGTGACCTTGTAAAATCACAATCACATGTTATTCAGCAGGAAGATTTTTTTTAACTTGTATTGAAATATAGTTGATTTGCCATGTTGTGTTTCCGGTATACAGCAAAGTGATTCATATATACAGATATATATACATATAATATACTCTTTTTTAGATTCTTTTCCATTATAGGTTATTGCAAGATATTCAATATAGCTCTCTGTGTTATACAGTGAGACCTTGTTGGTTATTTACTTCATACATAGAAGTGTGTATATTTTAATTCCAACCTCCTAATTTATCCCTCTCCCATCTTTCCCCTTTGGTAACTGTAAATTTTTTTTCACTTATATCTTAGATTTTTTCCATGTTAGTATATAAAGATCTTTATCATTCTTTATATCTTCAGGATCTCTCAGCCTTTCCCTAGTGATAGACATTTAGGCTGTTTCCATGATTTTAGTTTGTTACAAACAAAATTTGCAAAATTCTTAACAAATGAAAGAATATTTAATACTCTTGCTCACATATCTTTGTGCACATGCCCAGGTATTTATTTAGGATAACTTTCAAGAAGTAGAACTTCTAAGTCATGGAATATTTATCATTTCTTGTGCCTTCCTTTCTCCTCATAATTTCCTATATCAATGAATGTTATTAATATTGTGCCTATAAGTAAGTACACTTTGGATAAAATTCTGATATGAATAAGTAATTGTTTTTAATAATCAGGCATAAAGACTTTAATGGATATCTGAGGCTACTCAATGGCTGTCCTCTGGATAAGTGAGCTGATATAGAAGACTTTTGTTTGAAGAGGGTTAATAAAGGAGATCAGTCCTGGGTATTCATTGGTAGGACTGATGTTGAAGCTGAAATTCCAATACTTTGGCAACCTGATGCGAAGAGCCGACTCACGTGAAAAGACCGTGATGCTGGGAAAGACTGAAGGCAGGAGGAGAACGGGACGACAGAGAATGAGATGGTTGGATGGCATCCCTAACTCAATGGACATGGGTTTGGGTGGACTCTGGGTGTTGCTTATGGACTAGGGAGGCCTGGTGTGCTGCGGTTCATGGGGTTACAAAGAGTCAGACACGACTGAGCAACTGAACTGAACTGAATGAGGTAGGCACTCAGTGCTTGCCTTCATCCTCAGGATCTTACTCTGCTAGCACATTCCAGCTGTCTTCCAAGTGTTCTCTGCTTCTCTAGGCTTTCTCTGTCATTTAGAAAGTCATTTTGCCTGGGAGACAGGCCCAAAGTGCTGGGAAATTTATAGCTCCCAGAAGCAATTCTCAATGGCTGAGGTTGGTGTATAACTACCCCAGCTCCCTCACAGTTACAGTGGGATCATTGAGGCCAGAGTTTCCCCATGGATTAAGCTGCAGTGGGTACAATGGTAGCCAGCTCTTTGAGATACACCCCGTCGGCCACCTTTCCTTCCATAGCTGACTTCTACACTTCTCTACCAAGATTGGTTGTACTTCCCAAATAAAAATAAATGGTCATATTTAATCTCTGGATTGTTCTGGAGGGAAACTGAACCAAGATAGCTTGTCATCTCAGTATGATGGTCATGGCAACATCAACCACAGAAATGAGATGTTGCTAAGCTGATACTTCATCTCATTTGTTGCAAGGGATAAGTACCTTCTTTATAAACTATCAAGTTATTACATATGGCTGCTCTTGTACAGAACTTTGGGACCTGTGACTTGACTTTCAAGATGTTCTGATTGGGATAAAAATGTGTTTCATTTAATAGGTATTCTCCTATGATGAAAATACAGTAGCTTCACACTGTCTTTCTGCTTAACACACTTGGTACAGAAAGTCTACTTTGCTTGAGAGCTTTGTGCCAACATTTAGATTCTGAGGGACTTGGCTGGCACTGAATCACTCTACATAAGATCATCAAGCCTTGGGGTTTCACTGGCCAGGAAGTAAAGGCCAGGCAGCATGGCTTCCTCATAAGGCAATGTTCCGCCATCTGAGGGGAGGCCTGGCACGGAGAAGCCCATCACATCATCCCTTGGCCAAGGTCAAAATGCCCCAGGGCTGTTCACTGCACGTTTAAGGGAGGACTTGAGAGTTGTTTCAGAATCATCAGAGAAGCTTGTAGCTTCTTGGAGTCAATAAAGCCTTTGGTTGAATCTGTTCCCTTTGCATTCTGGAGCTGGGGCCAGCTGGTAGTGACTGTCAACTTCTCTGTCATCAAACCTGAAATTCTTTTTCTCATGAGGGTCCACAACAGTTAGCATTCCCTGAGAAATGGACCCCAGCTTAACAATAACGGTAATAGAAACACTTAAACCAGTGCCAGGCATCACACTTTGTGATTTACAGACATTATCCCATTGAGTTGTTAGAATAGTACTGAGATAAGACAGATAAGATGATGATATCCCCACTCAGATGAGAGAAGTGAGGCACAGGGAGCTATAGTAACTGACCCAAGGCCACCCAACTAGTAAGTGTCCCAGGATGACTAACTTCTGAGCTTAACTCCTACCCTCTCTAAGTGCATGACTGTGGGTATCAGACCATTTTTATCATACTGGCTTATTTAGCCGTGTGACATTGACAAATAATTTCAAGCCTCTGAGCTTGAATTTCTCAAATGAGGGTGATGATACTTACTTTAGTGGCATTGCAAGAATTGCAGAAGTAGTAAATATACTGACACTGCAGGCTGCAGAGGTAGAATCCTGTAAGATGTGGTGATTACTATTATTATTTGTTGTTGTTGTTTCACCCTCCTCCTGCACACAGGCACTCTATATGCAATTTGTACCATATTGCTTGCTCCTTCCTAAACCCTCTGGGCTGCTCCTTAGTCTTCCATCTGTCTGCAATACCCTTTACTTTCTTTTCCCTCTGGTCATCTCCTGCCAGTGCTTTGAGGCCCAGCATAAGCATCACTCTCTCTGAGGAAACTTTGCAAATTCATTTTGAGTTCTTTCTTCATCAGTGATTCCACTCAGCAGGGGAGTAGCTGGCTGGTTAATAGTTTAAGCTCTGCACACAGACTGTCCAGTCTCAAGGACAGACTTCATTTCTTTACAGGTAAGCGATGTGGAACAAGTTTCTTTATATGTAAAACAAGAGAAGTTATAGTGTCTCTCTCATAAGATCATTGTGAGACTTCAATGAGAGTAAGTATGTAAAAGGCTTAGCATGGACTGAGAGCGTAGTAAGTTCTCAGCAAATCTTATTTATGTTGCTTTAGCATTGCAAACATATCTGCTATATCATTTAATGCTTGGTGTGATAATGATGATGATCGTGATAATGATGATAAAGATGGTGATGATGGTGGTGATGGTATAGTGGGGTATTTATTTCCACTAGGCCACAAACGTCTTCAAGGTAAAAATAGACTATATTGTGGCTTTTGATTTCTGTGCCTACTCTAATACCTGGTAGACAGGAGTCAATTTGATGCTGGACGGCGGTATGGATGAGTGAGTGGACGGTAGATGGTTAAATGGATGGTTGGACAATTGCTGCCTCCCTAAGTGGTTGGATTGAGGGCCGGGGTCATCTCTGAGAAACATTGATTGTCACGTCAAGATAAGGAGAGAAGGGTCAAGAAGCAGGTTTCCAAATTCTTTCATTTGAATCAGGGATTACATAGGAGAAAACAAAGCAAAATAAAACCAATCACCAAGAATGCTAGTGGTTTCATTTTTATCCACATCAGTGAAGAATTGACTTAAATTGTCTCTAGAAACCCTTGCACTTCTGAACATTTGTGTTTTCTACCCCTTCTTCCACCTGCAATACTTAGAAATACCAATGTGTCATTTGGAGACACATCTGCCCATACTGAGCAGTCCAATTTACTATCTGAACATTAAGAGTGTCTCAGACAAGCCTGGTTGTCCAAGGCCTGTGTCTAAGTAAAAGAAAAGATAGAGTAGGATCTCAGCTTGGGACCATCTCCTGATTCTTCTTAGTGGGGAGGCTTTGGGTTGAGAATCCAATGGTTTTACAGATATGACTAACATTTGCTATGGTGTGAGGTCATTTGAATTAGGGTTCTTAACTCTTGATCTTTCTTCTTGAGAGTTATCTTTGTCATCAGACTCTACCCACCAGGCTGTGTCTAAGCTCTCAGAGTGGATCAGACCTCTGATATTTAGATTCAGTAGGGTGAACGCTTCTAGAATCACTCAGGTAAGAATCATTTCCATCCCTGCACATGCCATCACCAGGCCTTTCCCTCTTTGCGAGCAGGTAAGAACAAGGAGAAGGACCCACACTTACACAGGGTCCCCTGCTTGTAAGTTGCTGCTCTCCAAAGACACCACCTTACCTGCCCACACCAGGTCACTAGAGTGATCAGAGTGAGAACTTACTGTGGGAACTTTGATTCTGATCAATTATCCAAGCCTGGGTTTAGTTCCCACTTTTTTACTGAGTCTTATTTATTTATTATTGAAATCTCAACACTTTGGTGGGACAAACAGAAGAAGTAGGGCCAGACACTGTACTCTCAGTGAACCCTTATAGGGAAAAAAGGTGGAGAAAGAGGAAATGGAGGAGGAAGAAAGAAGACTTTTGCCCTCTAAGATCTTATCCTCTAACCCTATTGGCAAGACCCATACCCATGGAATGATCAAAGATCAGAAGATAGTTGGGAAAAGTGAAAGTAGAAATGTTAGTCACTCAGTTGTGTCTGACTCTTTGTGACCCTTTAGACTGTTACCTGCTAGGCTCCTCTGTCCATGGGATTCTCCAGGCAAGAATACTGGAATGGGTAGTTATTCCCTTCTTTAGGGGAACTTCCTGACCCAGGGATCAAACCCAAGTCTCCTGCATTGTAGGCAGATTCTTTATCATCTGAGCCACCAGGGGGAATAGGGTTGATTTAACAGGTAACTCAGAGGAGAGGTCTGTGCAAGCCCTGGAAAAGGAGATACCTGGATTGGCTAGAGGGGATGAGAGAGGTTCATGGGAAGTAGAATCTCATCCTTTTCCAAATCTTTTGTTTAATGGTGGTGACCTATGGCAATGTCTAGCAACTTGCTTCAGGTTGTTCAGTTGGTTGGGGGAGGAAGTGACCAGAGTACCAGAGCAGCTATGTTCAGCCCAATGCACATTTCACAAGGCAGTAGCTTTTTTCCTCCCTCCCTGTCTCCCTCCTGCCTCCACCCTCTTTCCTTCTGTCTTTCCATTAGTTTTCAACAAATATTCTGCTTAATAGAGTTAAGTGTCCTCTGTGTATAAGCAAACACCCTTTAAGGTATTGAGAAGATGTTGATAACTGCTTCATGATCAAGAGCTCTAGCTTTGGAATTCACTAGACTTCTGTTCAAACCATTGTCCTACCAGCAAGTAGCTGTGTGTTCTAGTTTATTATTTAACTGTTAATCTGAAGGATCCTTCCTCCAGAAGGATCATCAAAATACCTACCTTGGAAGGTTTTGTGATGATCAAAATGAGGCAATTCATGTAAAGCACGCAAAACCCTGGCATACTGTAAGCTCTTAGTAAATATTCTTAGTAAATATTCTTTGTAGTTTTGTTGTTATTGTTCAGTCGCTCAGTCGTGTCTGACTGCAGCACCCCAAGCTTCCCTGTCCTTCACTATCTGCCAGAGTTTGCTCAAACTCATGTCCATTGAGTCAATGATACCATCCAACCATCTTGTTCTCTGTCATCCCCTTCTCCCCCTGTCTTCAATCTTTCCCAGCATCAGGGTCTTTTCCAAAAAGTTGGCTTTTTGCATCAGGTGGCCAGCTTATTGGAGCTTCAGCATCAGTCTTTCCAATGAATATTCACGACCGATTTCCCTTAGGATTGACTGCTTTGATCTCCTTGCTGTCTAAGGGACTCTCAAGATTCTTTTCCAGCAGCATAGTTTGAGAGCATCAGTTCTTTGGCTTTCAGCCTTCTTTATGGTCCAGCTCTCGCATCCATACCTGACTACTGGAAAAACCGTAGCTTTGACTGGACAGACCTTTCTTGGCAAAGTGATATCTCTGCTTTTGAATATGCTATCTAGGTTTGTCATAGCTTTCCCTCCAAGGAGCAAACATCCTTTAATTTCACGGCTGCAGTCACTGCCCACAGTGATCTTGGAGCCCAAGAAAATAAAATCTGTCACTATTTCCACTTTTTCCCTATCTATTTGCCATGAAGTGATGGGACTGGATGCCATGATCTTTCTTTTTGAATGTTGAATTTTAAGCCAGCTTTTCACTCTCCTCTTTCACCTTCATGAAGAGGCCTTTTAGTTCCTCTTCACTTTCTGCTGTTTGTAGTTTTAGTAGCACAAAATAGCCAACAAAACAAAACTGACTCAACATTTATTTACTTTTTGTATATCACAGTGCATCCTGGGATCATCCTGACAAACTTCAACTGTCTTTTATTTAAGGAGTTCAGAGGGACTAGATTATCAACACAACTGCTTAAATCAAACCAAACCTGGACCAGTGAATATTAAGCTTTCCTTTCAGTAGAATCCTGAACAGAGAAGAATGAAAGAAAAGCCAGGGCAAGGATGCCTGACTCATATGCTTGATGCCTGGGTGAAGCCAGACTGATTTCCCTGGTCTGGATGATGGGGGGACCGCTCAGGCTCTGGGAAGCCAAGATTTGGGGAGTGTAGCTTGGGATGGAGCTCTTGTCTGAGACTTGAGTTAAGGCTCTCAGGATGGGTCCCCATTTCTCATCTTCTCTTGCTGAGGAGATACATGCCCTATGCTCCTCTAATTCACTAGGGTTTCTTCTTAAATGTCTTTCATTAACACACAGTACCCTTCTCTAAAAGACATTCTTCATCCATATCTAAATTAAGGAGAGCCTTGCCACTCTGAGACCTCAGGTGTTTGCTTTTTTCTGCCCTGACAACCTTCAGTCGTATTTTGAAGCTAGAGGAGAATCTGGCTTTTGCTTCTTGATTTTGAACCTCACAACCCCTCTAACTGACTCTTTTCCCCAGGCGGACAGAGCGGATCTTGCCCTGCCCATTGGGAAACACCAGGCCACGTCTTTGTTTAGTCCTTGGGGTGCACGGCATCCTGCCCATCCACCTGTGTTCTCCCTGTAGCCCCTGCAGTCTCACAGTCTCATGGCCCATCCACTTGGCCTTAGGAAACAAAAGACACACTTTATTGAAACGTCATATGTCAGCCCGCGTCCTTCAATTCTATTAAAACCCCTTCTTTTTTCCTCCTTCTTCTTTTTCATTTAAAAAAGAAAACATTATGGGGGAAAGGGAGAGAAAAGATTGGGGAGAGCAGTTCACAAAAACCTAGCAAACCCAAGCCTACTTTGGGGAGTTGTAACATCTGCACGTTCTCAGCAGTTTGAAAGGAAACAAAAAATTGCCAAGTGGTATAAAATTTGAAGAAAAATTACCCAAAGGAGAAATGGATGTTAACCACGCTTCAATTCCCCACTATGGGTTGACATTTGAAGTACTTTCTTCTCTCTTCTTTCTTTCTGATTCACAGTGTGTCTAAAGAGGTGAATTGGGCGCACAAAACCCAACCTCCTCTTGCCAGGGTGGGTATGAAATATGAAGGCGAGACGATTGTCTGGGCTCAGTGCATTGGAATAACATTGGTTAAATTATGGATAGTTTTTGAATAGTGTCACTTTTTTTTTTCTCTGCAGATGGTTGTTCACACAAGGAGCCGGGTCTGCATAATTGTATCACTAATCAGCAGTAAGGCAATTAGTTGTGTAAGTGTGCTATAATCATTCTAACAGAAGAGATGACGAAAAGACAAAAAAAAGGAGGGGGGGGACCAAAATGTCTTTTCTGAATCCATCAACTGACAGCCATAATTAGATATATATAATTGAAAATTCCACAGTAGGGGGGCAAGCTTATACAAATGAATTTTCTCTGCTGCCCTTACGCATTTTTGTCTTTGGCTGAACATCCCCCTAGGAAAAGGCAGAAAACTCGTCATTCCGAGAGAGTGCATACTGTACCGGGTATTCAGTCTGACCAATGATGTCAGAATTACAATTTTTGGGGGGGAGGGTGGGGAGGGCACAGGCTGGGAGACTGGGAGGTTAGGCTGCTGCAAAGACAAGTGCTCAGCATGGGCTAATATGAATTGCGTTGCTGTGAATTATGTCACCGTCACTGTTATTCTGAACCTGTACTTAGCTGGCACCCTGACGTCCCTCTTCTGGTTCATGATGGGAAATTCCAAGCAGGATGACTAACTCACTGGGCACAATGTCTAGGGTTCAGTGCACTTTTAGGGACTCATGAGAATGTTTGAATTTTCATTTCTTTTTGGTTTGGAATGAACGTAGGCACACAACTGTATATAAAATAGGTTAACAACAAGGACCTACTGTATAGAGCATGGAACTATACTCAATATCGTGTAATAACCTAGAATTGAAAAGAATCTAAACAAGAATATATGTATGTAAAACTGACACAGTTTGCTGCACACTTGAAATTAATGCAACATGGTAATTAACTACACATCAATAAAAAAGAAAATCAAATGAATGTAATAATAAAGAGTGTATACAAATGAATCCAGACCGGATTATAATTACCTTCATACCAACACAGTTGTAAAATATAAGTTTTAATATCTTTTTAGGGAGGAAGAATACCACAAAAGCAAAAGTACCCAGAGTCCAAAAAACTCATATTGCGGCACTGATCATGGGTTAGATGGAATTTTCTATGGAAGAGGAAAAAAGTGGGATTTGAAGGAGCTTCCTTATCACAGAATATTCCATCTTCAGTTTTTATAAGAAAGAGGGGACTGTATTTAACCAAAGCCTGATTATCAAAACCTATTATTACATTTGGGTTAAAAATTCTTAAGTGCCTATGAATTTGTGGAAACTGTGCAGAAAAGCTTAGCACTGAATTAATCAGACTATAGGTCTCCCAGCAGACTAAATATCTTCTTTTTAAACTGAAAGCACAGTCCCCCAACCTCTCTCTCTCTTTGAATTCACCAACTCTCCTATAATTTAATTGGACAAATCTTAACAGTGATTTTTTTTCCCCTCCCAAAGAGGGGGCACATTGCGGCCAAAGCTTGTTAATTAAGTTCTTTACATGCCCCCAGCTGTGCAATAAGTTTTCAAAGCAACACAACTGCAAATTTATTTATTTATTTTTTTTTACCATTTGGTGGCTAGTTTTCAATCATGCATTATTTCCCCCTCCTTGTTTTGAGGATGGGAAAACCAGGAATAATCTCTGGGAGAATTCCCATGCATTGTGGAATCTTGGACAGACAGTCAAATTGGAGATGCCATTAAGTGGTGTCTAATTGGAGCTTGTTTAGGGAGGGAGCCACAAGGGGCGATTCTTCAGGCTTATAGGCAGCTCGAGCACACACGTGCTTGTGTAGAAGGATTGCCATGAAAAGTGTCCAGGAAAGCAAACCTTCCCAACAGGGCCGGAGGGCAGGGGCCCTCCTTATTGGCAGGTGAGGATTTGGGGAAAGTGGATGGAGCCAGGCCAGCAGAGAGGCCTTGTGGACAGGAGAGAGAGTTACTGAGTGTGTTTCTGATTTCCCCTTCCCGCCATTATTGAGCCAAAAGGAATGATTTCTTGAGCAGAGCCATGGGCTTTGCAGAGCTATTTGCAAGGGATGCTGGGAAGGCAGAGGTGAAGGGACTAAGAGGTCTCCATCTTGAGGAGGCCTACAGTCTGGGGGTGAGGAGGTCAGAGAAGCAGCAATTCAAAGTGACCGTGGCTCAGGGAGAACCCAGACTCAGAGAGGTGAGTGTTCATGTTTGCCAGGATGATGTCAGAGGAAGACTCTGCAGGAGGTCAGAGAACTTAGCTCTTGAGGAAAGAGTAAGGGGAGCAAAGAGAGATCACAGAGACCCTCTGGGCTGACGTAACCTCTTGGGTTGGGACTCTTTGAGTAGAGATCAATAGCTCATTTTTATGGAGCTCTCCCAATATGCCCTGTAACTATGCAGGCTTGCCCACATATTTACACATTTAGAATAACATAATAGAGGCCAGGATGGCAGCCTCTATTCCTCATCTTTACCATCTCAACTAAACTGGCAGAAGTGGATTTGAAGTGGAAAGAAAAATGGGGACATGTGTTTGCAGTTACCTTGATTCTCCACAAAGTTCCTACACTTTATAGTACCATCTCACTTAAGAACAAATGATACCCAACTTCATAAGGGTGAGGACTCTTGATAAAAAAAAAAAAAAATCCTTTATTCATTTTCGGGTTCATCCATATTTCAGTTCTCTTTCCAGGATTCTCACCATCTTCCTTGCAATTGGGTATGGCCACCCAACTTGAAGACCCTGATGGTGGAAAACATTAAGGGCAGGCAGAGAAGGGGATGACAGAGGATGAGATGGTTGAATGGCATCACCAATTCAAAGGACATGAGTTGGAGCAAACTCTGGGAGATAGTAAAGGACAGGGAAGGCTGGCATGCTGCTGTCCGTGAGGTCACAGAGAGTCGGACATGACTGAGTGACTGAACAACAACAAAAATAACAAGTGGTGTGTACATGGAAATGATGCAGGTCAAGTGGTAGCTTTAAGAGCCACTGTGTAATTTACCACTTTCTGTAATCCCCTGCAGAAGTGACTGTGTTAAGATGAGAACTCTGTTATCCTCATCCTTGAGCTTCCATAATGTGCAAAGTCCCTTCAGCAGCCCACGTTAGCCTTGTGGAAGAATAAGCTTTCCTGTGTAAGCCAGTCAGATCTGTTTGTTACTGCAGTATCATCGTAGAGTGACTGATAGCATTACTTAGAATATGGAGCTGAATGGTCGCCCGGAGGCCAGGTCAGGCTTGCAGAAATGTTTTGTTGGGCCATGTTTTCTAAAAAAACTAGTTGCTAGTATTGAATATCAGAAAAACACACATAAAAATCTGACAGCACTAGACATGCCTCATGTGTAGCTGCGGCCACCTGGGGTGCATCTCCCAGTGCTCTCCGGGGTCTGGCTTCAGGAGGTCATTTACATCATCTCCTGTTCCCTGTAGGCCAAGGTCTTCCCACACCTTGGGAAGAGCTCATCTGGGATTTCCCCTCCTCTGTGCTTCTCCTGTATGCCCTTAAAAAGCCTTGCTTTGTCTGGCTCACTCATCTTCAAAGCATGCCTTCTTCTATACCTCTTGGGTCCTTAGCATTTCCTCCCATGGCTCAAGATCTATTTGTTGCTTTTCTCTTGCTCCTATGGCTTCAGAAAAAGGTACCTTCACCACCATATACATAGAGAAAAGCCACAGATGCTTTGGTTCAGAATGACCATCATCAAAAAGTCTACAAATAATAAATGCTGGAAAGGGTGTGGAGAAAAAGGAACCCTCCTACACTGTTGCTGAGAATATAAATTGGTGCAGCCACTATGAAAAACAGTATGGAAGTTCCTTCAAAAACTAAAAATAGAACTACCGTGTAGTATGTGTGTGTGTGTTAAGTCACTTCAGTCGTGTTCAACTCTTTGAGATCCTGTGGGCCATAGCTCACCAAGCTCCTCTGTCCATGGGATTTTCCAGGCAAGAATACTGGAGTGGGTTGCCATGCCCTCCTCCAGGGGATCATCCCTACCCAGGGATTGAACGTGTATCTCTTACGTCTCTTACACTGGCAGGCAGGTTCTTTACCACTAGCCCCATCTGGGAAGCCCCAAGAACTATCATATGATCTAGCAATCCCACTCCTGGGCATTTATTGAGAAAAGATGAAAAATCTAATTCAGAAAGACATATGCACCCCAATTTTCATAGCAGCCCTATCTACAATAGCCAAGACATGGAAACAACCCACAACAGAAGCCCATTAACAGAAGGTTGGTTCAAGGAAATGTGGTAGGTAGGTGATATATACATAGATAAATAGAAAGGTAGACAATGGGATATTACTCAGCCATAAAAAAGAATGAAATATTGCCATTTGCAGCACACAGATGGGCCTAGAGATCATTATATTAAGTGAATTAAGTCAGAGAAAGAGAACACATGATATCACTTAAATGTGGGATCTAAAAAATAATACAAATGAGTCTATATACATACAGAAACAGACCCACAGAGACCAAAATCATGGTTGCCAAAGGGAAAGGGGTGGTGGTGGTAGGAATAAGTGAGAAGTTTAGGATTAAGAGATAAAAACTATTATCTATCATAAAATAGATAAAATCATAAAATAGATAAGCAACAAGGATTTACTGTATAGCACAAGGAACTAAATTCAGTATCTTATAATAACCTATAATGGAAAATGATCTGAAAAATATATATATAACTGTATCACTTTGTTGTATACCTGAAACTGACCCACATTGTAAATCAACTTTGCTTCAGTTTAAAAGAGAGAGAAGCCACTGATGCTTACCAAAATCTGGGGTGAAAGTAATTCCTGAAGGTGGACCCTGCCCACCCACAGAAAGAGGAGAGTGAAGATGTGAACGAGGCTGCCACATGCTCAGTGTCTGACCTGTAATATCCTTCCCACCTTTGGTTCACGTAGTGGGCAGATTTCTGTCCTTTCCTTCAAAGCCATCAGTGTGTGGTCTCTTCACTCTTAGAGCCCTCATCTGTCTCCAAGATGTGGGACTTGCTTTGGGCCAAATCATGAAAAAGAGAGTGAGATTTTCTTCTCCAAATTTCCTGACCTGGCCCTCCTTCCTTGCCCCGACAGTGTTCTGAAACCATCCTTCCCTTCCTCTTTCCTTCCCTTCACGCTGCTGACAGTGAACTTGCTCTCGATCTAGCACCTCATTGTAGACAAATTGTGGCCTTCTCCCAGGGCTGCTGGGCTTTTACATGCTGCTTCTCTTGTGGCTCAGCTGATAAAGAATCCGCCTGCAATGTGGGACACCTGAGTTTGATCCCTGGGTCGGGAAGATCCCCTGGAGAAGGGAAAGGCTACCCACTCCAGTGCTCTGGCCTGGAGAATTCCATGGACCCTACAGTCCACGGGGTCACAAAGAGTCCGACATGACGGAGCGACTTCCACTTTCACTTTGAAGGTTCCACCCCTAATTAAGGACAATTCATTGTGGAGCATCACAGCCAGGCCTTATTTTGATGATACAGAACTCCTTTCAGGCAATGGGAAATAATGCCTGGGGAGTGACTGCTGATTTGGCCTTTGGAAAATCGATTCCTCCTTTGGGAGAGCTCCATAGAAGCTAGCTGTGGATCTCTACTCAGAGTCCCAGCTAGGATTTCCCTGGTGACCCAGTGGCTAACACTCCATGCTGCCAATGCAGGAGGAGACCCAGTTTCAATCCCTGATCAGGGAACTAGATCCCACATACCACAACTAAGACCCAGCACAGCCAAATATAAAACATAACTTTTTTCAAAACAAAGGAGTAACGTCATTCATAAAAAACAAGAGTCTCAATCCAAAGGTCTCTGAGGCCTCTCTTCGCTTCCCTCTTTTCTCAGCAGCCGAGTCTTCCTCTGACATCATCCTGGCAAACCTGGGAAATCACCTCTCTGACTCTGGGTTCACCCTGAGCCGCAGTCACTTTGAATTGCTTCTCCTCTGACCTTCTCACCCCCAGATTTTAGACCTCCTCAGGATGGAGACTCTTCTTCCCTTCATCTCTGTCTTCCCAACCTGCCTTCCAAATGGCTCTGCTGAGAGTAACTGCTTAAGAAATAGTTCCTTGTGGTGTAATAATCATGATTCCAGCTCCTTCCTGGTATGGTGGGGACTTTATTTTTTAAGACTATTTCTTTTAGTATTTATTTTTATGTATGTATGTATTTGGCTGTATCGAGTCAGATGCAGCAAGCAGAATCTTTGATCTTTGAGGCAGCATAACAGATCTTCCCTTCTAGCTCAGTTGGTAAAGAATCTGCCTGCAATGCAGGAGACCCGGGTTCGATTCCTGGGTTGGGAAGATCCCCTGGAGAAGGAAATGGCAACCCACTCCAGTATTCTTGCCTGGAGAATCCCATGGACTGAGGAGCTTGGGGGGCTACAGTCCATGGGGTTCCAAGAGTCGGACACAACTTAGTGACTAAACTACCATCACCACCAGATCTTCAGTTGTGGCATGTAAATTCTTAGTTGCAGCATGTGGGATCTAGTTCCTTGACCAGGGATTGAACCTGGACCCCTGCATTGGAAGTATGGAGTCTTAACCACCGGATGGCCAGGGAAGTCCCTGGTGGGGACTTTTTAACCATTTGCCCATGGGTACTGGCTTCTGCCCCCTCATATTTTCTTGGATATTCTTCATTTGCTCTCTTATTCAAGTGATGGTGATGACTGAGCCATAAATTGAGATTGTTCATCACTTGGCAAGGCCAGCCAGCTCCTTTAGAGTTAAGGGATCAACCAGAATTGAGCCCACCTCACCTTTCTGGAGCTGGGAGCTACCAACCCCAAGCTTTTCTATGTCATGCTGGCTCTCCAGTAAAGCCCTCAGCCATGTGCCTGTTTGGGTTATTTTCTAGCTTTCATTAAGCCACATGCATTCCTGCTTCTGTAATCATCTGAGAACTACATGAGCAAGGCTGAGAGTCCTGCTGATATGCCACTTGGTACTTATTAGCTTTGTAACTGATGACCAAACCTCAGAATAATGACAGCTTGGCTGCCCCACAATCGCTCCGTTTAATAGAACTGATTTCTCAAGAAGCAAACAGATACCTCTGTTGGCTTTGTCTTTCGAAGTCAGTGGTGTGGAGGTAAAAATGAGCTGAGCTGTAGGTTTAAAAGAAATAACTAAGTTCTAAATGCCCCATCTGGGGCCTCTTTGGCTAAAGGTCAAAACTTGGTTTCCAGAAGGCAGGATTTGGGGGTTCTGAGCAATGCTTTTATGAGAAATTAAATGTGAGCACTTTTAAGCAATTCCTATCTTCCCTAGTTTGCCACAGTCTCTATTATTCCTTTTCTTTTTGTCTTAAATTTTATTAATTTGGGGAGGATCAAAATATTTACAATATTTAGTCTTTTCATCTATAAAATCTCTCTCCATCTTTTATGTCCATCAAGAAAGCTTTTACAACTTTCTACATAAAGGATTTACTTGCATTACATTATATTTATTCCTAAGTATCCTATATTTTAATTGCTACTTATCTTGTATCCAGCAACATTTTTTTTAGTAAGTCAAAAAGAGAAAAATATATTAATGCATATATGTGGCATCTAGAAAAAAGGTACAGAGATGCAGGTGGAGAGAATGGACGTGTAGACACAGCTGGTGGGAGGTATTGAGAGCTTGGGATTGATGTATATATACCACCATGTGTAAAATAGATAGCTAGTAGGAGCTCGGCTCAGTGTTCTTGTGGTGACCTAGATGAGTGGGGTGGGCTGGGGTGGGAGGAAGTTCTAAGAGAAAGGGGTATGGATGTACTTATGGCTGATTAACTTCTTTGTACAACAGAAACCAATACAGCATTGTAAAGCAACTATATTCCAAAAAAAAAAAAAAAAAAAAGAAATCAGTCCCTTTTGTTTTACATCTGGTCTTCTCTATTCATTTATGTGGATTTGCTTGGTCCCTGGAAACCACTAAAACACTTAAGGCTTTCTCCATCAGTATGAAAACTTCTCATCAGCACACTGAACCACAGAGCTGAGAGCTGAAAGTGAGTTTGACTTTTGCGTATTGTCCCACATTTCCAAGAGGGGAGCTCTGAAGGCCATGAGAAGTGACATGAAGCCATCCTGAGTTCACAAGGAGCAGTTGGCGCAGTCTTAGGTGTTCACGGTCTCAGAATGAAGAAGTTCTCATTCATCTGGAAAAACCCACTTATACCACAGTGATAGTGAGTGTCATATATTTTATAGAAGTTTTTGAAGTGGAGAGAGAAGGGGTTTAGGTCACCATGTACCAGTCTCTGTCTTAAGAAGATCCCCAGGCACATCTTTCCCTCCCATCTCATTCCTCTGCCCCCGGCTACCATGTTTCTCTCCTGCCCCTCAACTGGTCATCAGCTTCTCAAACCCTTGACTCCAAGCCCTCAATTGAGCTTCTCTGTCCTGTTTTCTTATGCTGAGCTCCTCAGAGCTCCTTCAGTTTGTAACTCCTACCATCACTTGATGTTATCTTCAAGGAGGATAGAAATTTTGTTTGTGTTCAGCAAACAAAAGATTTTTCTGTTGCCATGGCCTTCCTCCATAAATGGCAAGAGAGGATTGTAAAAACAGTAAGAATTTATTTTTGTTTCTCCAAACACATATGTCCTCTGATCCTCGTTACAACTCAACGAGATAGGTATTATTTGTACCCTGTAAAAAAAGAGCAGAGATCAGAGAGGTCAAGTCATTTGCCCTAGGTCACACAGCTTATAAGTGTTACAAACAAGATTTATCCTGTCCTTGCTCAACTCCCTCTAACCATCTGGGGGCATTGGAAAGCAAGTTGTGGGACTGAGTTAACTGATTTATGTCATCAATCTAGATGACTCTCCTTTTCAGTCCTTCAGTTCAGCTCAGTGACTCAGTCATGTCCCACTCTTTGTAATCCCATGGACTGCAGCACACAAGGCTTCCGTGTCCGTCACCACCTCCTGGAGGTTGCTCAGACTCAAGTCCACTGAGTCGGTGATGCCATCCAACCATCTCATCCTCTGTCATCCCCTTCTCCTTCTGCCTTCAATCTATCCCAGCATCAGGGTCTTTTCCAGTGAGTCAGCTCTTCGCATCAGGTGGCCAAAGTATTGGAGTTTCAACTTCAGCATCAGTCCTTCCAATGAATATTCAGGACTGATTTCTTTTAGGATTGACTGGTTGGATATCCTTGCAGTCCAAGGGACGCTTAAGAGTCTTCTCCAACTCCATAGTTCATAAGTATCAATTCTTCGGCACTCAGTGTTCATCATAGTCCAACTCTCACATCCATACATGACTACTTGAAAAACCATAGCTCTGACTGGATGAACATTTGTTGACAAAGTAATGTCTCTGCTTTTCAATATGCTGTCTAGGTTTGTCATAATTTTTCTGTCAAGGAACAAGCATCTTTTGATTTCATGGCTGCAGTCACCATTTGCAGTGATTTTGGAGCCCAAGAAAATAAGGCCTGTCACTGTTTCCATTGTTTCTGCCTCTATTTGCCATGAAATGATGGGACTGGATGCCATGATCTTCGTTTTTTGAATGTTGAGTTTTAAGCCAACTTTTTCACTCTCCTCTTTCACTTTCATCAAAAGGTTCTTTAGTTCCTCTTCACTTTCTGCCATAAGGATGGTGTCATCTGCATATCTGAAGTTATTGATATTTCTGCCGGCAATATTGATTCTAGCTTGTGCTTCATCCAGCTCAGCGTTTCTCATGATGTACTCTGCATATAAGTTAAATAAGCAGGGTGACAATATAAAGCCTTGGTCATGTACTTCTTTCCCAATTTGGAATCAATCTGTTGTTCCAGCCCAGTTCTAGCTGTTGCTTCTTGACCTGCATACAGATTTCTCAGGAAGCAGGTCAGGTGGTCTGGTATTCCCACCTCTTGAAGAATTTTCTAGTTTGTTTTGATCTACACAGTCAAAGGCATTGGTGTAATCAATGAAGCAGTTTTTCAGTCCTTACTGTGATCTAATAACTCAAGTGGAAATTTTGGTTAAACACCCTCCTAAATCTTTAAGAATTTTCAGTTGGAGGATAACTGCTTTACAGTGTTGTGTTGGTTTCTGCTGCACAACAGTGTAAGCCAGCCATAAGCACACATACATACATACATGTATACGAGTGTGTGTGTGTGTGTGTGTGTGTAGAGTTGTTGTTCAGTGGCTAAGTTGTGTCCCACTCTTTGAAACCCAATGGACTGCAGCACACCTGGGTCCCCTGTCCTTCACTATCTTCCGGAGTTTGCTCAAATTCATGTCCACTGAGTCAGTGATGCTATCTGACCATCTCATCCTCTGTCACCCCCTTCTCCTTTTGCCTTCAATCTTTCCCAGCATCAGGATCTTTTGCAATGAGTCAGCACATAAATTTATATATATATTTATCCCTTCTCTCTGGATCCTCCTTTCCACTTCCTTGATATCCCACCCCTCTAGGTATCACAGAGTGCCAGACTGGGCTCCCAGTGTTATATTGTAGCTTCCCACTAACCGTCTGTTTTACACATGGTAGTGTATTTGTGTGGATGCAACCCTCTCAATTTGTCCCACCCTCTTCTTGCCCAGCCATGTCCATAAGTCTGTTCTGAACATCTGTATCTCTATTCCTGCCCTGCAAATAGGTTCATCTGTACTGTTAAACACTCTCTTTTTAAACAGAATTTATCTGCAAGGTATTTTTCCAGACTTGGAAAGAAACTCCTTAATGATGTTACCTCCTCTCTTTTTTCTTTCTCCTTCTAGTCTGGGCCTTATTATAATTCAAGCTTATGCATTGCAACAGACAGTGGCTTCCTCTCTTTATTTCTTTAATTAGTACTGTCATTTTTAATCCACTGGAAAGTTGAGAGGGAGATTGAATGTCCCAACAACAGACATGCTATTGTGAAACTCCAATTGTGACAAATTCACAAACTCATAAAAGAAAAAAAAGTTTCTCTCTGCTATCTTATTAGTCCAGAGCTGAGAGGATTGGGGGTCTTTTCTTCCTTGGGGAAGGAGCTAATTCAGAGCCATTTTTGGTTATTATATGCAAGATGTTTCTCTACTGAGTTGTCAGATTGTTAAATGTCTTCACCATGGAGTGTTCCAGTAATTCAATCCCTCTGGATGGCCTGGAGTGTCTTCAATGTTTTGATTGTGAATACAGGAGCAAAACTGCAATCGTGAACCCTTCTCCCCCTTAAATCTTCTTATGGATTAATTTGCTGTGTGGCCTGAAATAGGTCAAAAGGTTTTGGCTCAGGAGTAGAATTCTAGAAATAATCACCTGATAGACAGTCTAAATCAATCATAATTAATGCACTTGCCTGGTCCTGTCAGCTGATTGCTGCTAGAGGGTGAAATAAAGAGACCCTTTCTAATACAATTTGAAAAGAGATCAAATCTGTCATTTCATCTCATAATCGAGCCAAATGAGAAAAGAGAGGGGTCAAAGTTCACCGAGTGACCTTATGTAAACCCAATAATGCATAATTCATTTCCCTTTTATGGAATTTATAAGCTGCTGTAAATGACCAGGACAGAATCCTCTGTCCTCCGTGGCTTCTATCAAACTGTTCTTGCTTCTTCTGAGAAGATGCCTGCCGAGCTGCCCAAACTTTTAAGGAGCTTCTTCTGGCTTGAAATGAATCCCCAAGCCCTCAATATGGGCTGGCATTTAATTCATGCTCCCAAGCGTGCGAAGTTAATAACTGAATAAATCACTGGCAGCTCTTTCTGAATGATATAAAACCTGTAATTTATTTATTGAGTGTTACAAATACAGTTTAAACATGTTTTCATGCAAAATGCTTTCTCTCTTTTTAATATTATCCAAAGGAGAATATGGGTGCTGAGTTCTGGAAACAGAGGTTGAAAGACAGTGAGTTAGATTGTCCATTCCATCCAGATGGCATGATGTTGGGAAATGGGATCTCTTCCTAGCCTTAATGTCATTTGGGATGAGAAAGAAAGGTGTGTTTCAGAAAATCATCCAGCTATGACTCAGGCTTCCAAAACAACTGTCCTTATGTTTAGAAGGCATTTGAAGTGTATTGAAACAAAACATATATTTGAAATGCACATGGATCATTCAGTGTCCTTGTCTCAAGACTCCTTGATAGGAGGAAATCTGATTAAAAGTTAAAGTGTGCTAGTTGCTCAGTCATGTCTAACTCTTGGCAGCCACATGAACTATAGCCCACCAGGCTCCTCTATTCATGGGATTCTCCAGGCCAGAATACTGGAGTGGGTATCCATTCCCTTCTCCAGGGGATCTTCCTGACCCAGGGATTGAATCTGGGTGTCCTGCATTGCAGGCATATTCTTTACCATTTGGGCCACCATGGAACTCCTAGGAAACCAGATACCCCTTCTTTTTATTTAAGTCTGTGTCATCAGATGGCACAATCAAAATGGCTATTTATTTTATTTTTCTGGGTGATTTCTGAAAGATTCATAGGCTTCCTTGTAGTGAAATTAGCTGAAGATACCTTCAGAATTTCTAGCAGCTGCTGTGTGTTCCTTTAGCCTTTGCTACATCTGAGCATAGCCTTTCAGTCTGGATCAAGAGACCTGATGACCAAGCACTCACATGCTATTTGGCATTTGCTCTATCTGCAAACACTTGTTTATTTGTTGTCAGATGCACATATCTTCCAGAACACCATCTGACTGTGTCTATGCTACTTTTGTGACATTTATTTCTCTGTCACCACTAGTAGGGTGAGCTTTCTAAAATACAGATTTGATCTTGTCATTTGCTGCAGTTGGAGGATTTGGTGTGCTGTGACTAGATAAAAATAAATTGATTCACTCTTTTCAGAGAATAGTTTGGTATTAAGTAGCAAAATTGATATATACTCTCGAAGTTTCACTTTTTGTACGTTTTCTTAACTAACAGATAATGTATTTTGTATTTCTGTGAAGATATATGTACTTATAATACATATGGCCCGTATCTTAATTTTAGAAGCAAATTAAAGACTCACCAATAGGAGATTATTAAATATAATGTGATATTTCCAAAATAATGAGATACTTAGTAGGCATTAAACATCATGTCATCAACCACATTAAAAGATATCCATGGTGTGTTGTTAAGTGAAGAAGCACATCAAAATATAGTCTGAGAAGTCTAAGTCCATTTGTTTTTAAAAATATCTCCTTCAAGAACTAAAGAGAACAGAAATTAGTATTTTGGAGTTTATCAGACCAATATCATGACAGCAGGAGAGAATGGACAGTAACACATATTGCAATACAGAAAGTTGTTTTATAGCTAGTATAATAATTCCAATTAGTGGAGGGGGATATTAATGGGCTCAAAGTAAATGATGTTGCAATATTTTATAATTCATAAAGAATCCTTAGAGGAAGATCTATATAAAAATTCCAGATGTCAGATGGTTCAAGATGGCAGCATAGGAAGATCCTGAACTTACCCCTTTCCATGGACATGAGAAAGCTACAACTACATGTGGAATAACCACCTCAAAAAGAGACCTGAAAACTGGATTAACAGATCCTCCATAACAAAGAGTAGAAGGACAGCAGTCAGATGAGAAGGAGAGGCAGTTATGGTCAAACTATGTAAAAAACTGCACCTTGCCATGGCGATTCACATTGGAAGGTATCCCAAAGGTACAGATCTTTTTCCAGAGGAGGAAGTGGTTCAAGTTCCACATCAGAGACCCAAACTCCTAGATCCTGTACAAGAGAGACAAACCTCCAAAACACCTGACTTTGAAGACCAATGAAGACTATGTCCAAAAGAAACTATAGAACTGCAAGGAACAGAAAACCCACTCTAAAGGGCTCACACGCAGACTCACTTGAACTCTTAACTAGTACAAAAACACCAGGTTGAAAATCACATGCACCTGAGGTGAACAGAACCCACTTACTAATCTTGAAGAATCTGCTAAAGAGGCAGAAATCAGTTGGGAAGCTCCATATGGACTGAGACACTGGCGAGAACCATTTTTGCAACCTCAGCTTACCTTGCTAATGCCAGCACTGGTTGGCGCCATTTCGTGTGGTGGGCACACTCTGGTGAGAACCCTGCTCATCCTTGCCCCATGGCTGGGCTCTCCAGCCAGTTTGGGGGTCAACCCTGTGTAGTGGTATGAAGCTCAGCAGTAGCTGTGGCCCCGCCGCAAGAGGACACACACAGCTCACATGGGGATACGCCTGGAACATCAGGCTCTGGTGGTCAGGTGGGATTTCACTTCTGAGCCCCATAAGACATCCCCTAAATAAGACCACTCCTTGGGGTCCAGGGAAAATAGCTGATTTACCTAATAGATAGACCCAAACACAGATAATTAGGCAAAATGAGAAGATAAAGGCATAAAATCTCAGAAAAA
This sequence comes from Odocoileus virginianus, assembly GCF_023699985.2. NCBI lineage: Eukaryota > Metazoa > Chordata > Mammalia > Artiodactyla > Cervidae > Odocoileus > Odocoileus virginianus. Next base: position 40,288,969 of record NC_069693.1, on the reverse strand, counting down.
GAACTAAATTAAACAACTGAGTATCACTTTGCCAACAAAGGTCTGTATAGTCTAAGCTATGGTTTTTCCAGTAGTCATATGGGATGGATGGGAGTTGGACCATAAAGAAGGCTGAGCATCAAAGAATTGATGCTTTCAAATTGTGGGGCTGGAAAAGACTCTTGAGAGTCCCTTGGACAGCAAGGATATCAAACTAGTCAATCCTAATGGAAATCAACCCTGAATATTCATTAGAATGATTGATGCTAAAGCTAAAGCTCCAATATCTTGGCCACCTGATGAGGAGGGCCAAATCACTGGAAAAGACCCTGATATTGAGAAAGAATGAGGCCAGGAGAAGGAGGTGGCAGAGGATGAGATGGTTGGATGGCATCCCCAACTCAGTGGACATGAGTTTGAGCAAACTCTGAGATATAGTGAAGGCCAGGGAAGCCTGGCATGCTACAGTCCATGGTGTCACAAAGAGCAACTGAACAACAACCCAAAAAATGGTTCAATAAAAGGTTCAAAGTAATGGTCATAAAGATACTCACCAATATTGGAAGAAGAATGGATGAACACAGTGAGAACTTCAATAAAGAGATAGTAAATATAAGAAAGTACCAAACAGAAGTTAAAACTGGTCTGAAAAATACATTAGCTGAAAAATACAGCAGGATGGATGAGAGAGAAAATGAATCTGTAAGCTGGAAGAAAAAACAATGGAATTCATCCACACAGAGCAGCAAAATTAAAACAAAAAATAATTTTAAAAAGTGACAATGTCTTAAGGGACTCTTGGGACAACACCAAGCATTATAAGGATTCCAGAGTGAGAAGAGAGAGAAAAAAGGCAAGAAAAATTATTTGAAGAAATAGTGGCTAAAAACTTCTCTAATCTAGGGAAGGAAATATCTAGGTCCAAGAATCCCAGAGCATTCCAAATAAGATAAACTCAGAGACACACACCAAGACATTATAATGAAAGTGGTTAAAGTTAAGAATACAGAGAAAATCATGAAAGCAGCAAGAGAAAAACAACTTGTTATGTGCAAGGGGAAACCCCATAAGGCTATCAGATTTTTCAGCAGAAACATCACAGACCAGAAGGGAGTGGCATGACATATTCAAAGTATTGAAAGAAAAAAAAAAAAACCTCTAACCAAGATTCCCTACCTAGCTTGCTTATCATTAAGAATTGAAGGAAAGATCAAGAGTTTCCCAGATAAGCAAAAACTAAAGGAGTTCATATTTTCTGAAAATGGCATTACAAAAAATATTAAAGGGACTTTTTTAAGCTAAAAAAGGTACTAGTTAATAATAAGAAAACATACAAAAGTAAAAATTTTCATTGGAAAGGTAGATATATAATAAGGGTATTCAATCAATCACTTGTAAAGCAGGCAAGAAGGTTAAAACACAAAAGTAATGAAAATAATGAAAATTACAAAAATTAGTTAAGGATTCATAAAGTATAAAGATTAAATGCATCATCAAAAGTGTAAAACATGGGAAAAATAATAAAAAGATAAAGATTTGGAATGAGTTCAAAGTTGCTGCCAACTTGAAACAGGTTACTACTTATATAGGACATTAGTTGAATATGAATCTCACGGTAACTGCAAGGAAAAACATTATTGAAAAGACAAGAAGTAACAGACATTGGAGAGGAAACCTTCATACATTGCTGATGGGACTGTAAATTGATGTAGTCACTGTGAAAAGCAGTATGGAATTTCCTCAAAAAATTAAAAATGGAACTACCATACGATCCAGCAGTTCCACACCTGGGCATTTACCGAAGAAAATGAAAACACTAATTAGAAAAGACAATGAACCCCTATGTTCATTGAATCATTATTTATAATAGCCAAAGTAAGATATGGTATGTCTATAGGTGGTATGGAGTACTATGTAGTCATAAAAAAGAATGAAATATTGCCCTTTGCAACAACATGAATAGACCTTGAAGGTACTGTGCAAGGTGAAATAAGTTGGACAGAGAGAGATGATACTATATGATTTTACCCATGTATGGAATCTAAAAAAAATCAAAACAAATGAATAAATGAAATAAAACCCCATGTGGCACCAGTAATAAAGAACCTGACTGCCAACGCAGGAGACATAAGAGACGTGGGTTCAATCCCTGGATAAGGAAGATCCCCTGGAGGAGGGCATGGCAACCCACTCCAGTATTCTTGCCTGGACAGAGGAACCTAGCAGGATACAGTCCATAGTATCACAAAGAGTCAGACAGGACTGAAACTACTTAGAACCCACACATCCAAAGCAAACAAACAAAAACTCATGGATTTTGAGATCAGAATAGTGGTTACTAGCAGGGAAGAGTGTTGGGAGATGGGTGAAGAGGTTCAACTGTATGATGATGATGGTAATTAATTTATGGTGGTGGTCACTTTGCAGCATATATAGATGTGGACTTTCAGCGCTATGTATCTGAAAATTAAATAAAAAACAAAATCTTTGTATGAAAAGCATACATACTGTGTACACTGTATATGCACTTACACACACACACACACATATACATACACAAACAGATTTGCCAGCACTGATATGAAAATCTTCAATATGGTATGAAGCACAAAAACAAAAGAGGATGTGCTAGATTGAGAGCATACATTTTTAATGAGTCTCACCAACAGATGACAGATAAAGTCATAAGAAAAATATATTCAGTTCAGTTCAGTTCTGTCACTCAGTCGTGTCTGACTCTTTGCAACCCCATTGACCGCAGCACACCAGGCTTCCCTGTCCATCACCAACTCCTGGAGCTTACTCAAACTCATGTCCATTGAGTCAGTGATGCCATCCAACCATCTCATCCTCTGTCATCTCCTTCTCCTCCCACCTTCAATCTTTTCCAGCATCAGGATCTTTTCAAACGAGTCAGCTCTTTGCATCAGGTGGCCAAAGTATTGGAGTTTCAGCTTCAGCATCAGTCCTCCCAATGAATATTCAGGACCGATCTCCTTTAGGATGGACTGACTTGATCTCCTTGCAGTCCAAGGGACTCTCAAGAGTCTTCTCCAACACCACAGTTCAAAAGCATCAATTCTTCAGCACTCATTTTTCTTTATGGTCCAACTCTCACATCCATATGACTACTGGAAAAACCATAGCTTTGACTAGATGGACTTCTGAGGACCAAGTAATGTCTCTGCTTTTTAATATGCTGTCTAGGTTAGTCATAACTTTTCTTCCAAGGAGCAAGCATCTTTTAATTTCATGGCTGCAGTCACCATCTGCAATGATTTTGGAGCCCAGGAAAGTAAAGTCTCTTACTGTTTCCATTGTTTCCTCATCTATTTGCCATGAGGTGATGGGACTGGATGTCATGATCTTCATTTTTTGAATGTTGAGTTTTAAGCCAACTTTTTCACTCTCCTCTTTCACTTTCATCAAGAGGCTCTGTCGTTCTTCACTTTCTGCCTAAGGGTGGTGTCATCTGCATATCTGAGGTTATTGTTATTTCTCCCAGCAATCTTGATTCCATCTTGTGCTTCATCCAGTCTGGCATTTTGCATGATGTACTCGGCATATAAGTTAAATAATAAGCAGGGTGACAATACACAGCCTTGATGTAATCCTTTCCCGATTTGGAACCAGTCTGTTGTTCCATGTCCAGTTCTAACTGTTGCTTCTTGACCTGCATACAGATTTCTCAGGAGGCAGGTCAGGTGGTCTGGTATTCCCATCTCTTGAAGAATTTCCCACAGTTTGTTGTGATACACACAGTCAAAGGCTTTGGCATAGTCAATAAAGCAAAACTAGATGATTTCTTGGAACTGTCTTGCTTTTATGGTGATCCAATGGATGTTGGCAATTTGGTCTCTGGTTCCTCTGCCTTTTCTAAATCTAGCTTGAGTATCTGGAAGTTCACGGTTCATGTACTCTTTAAACCTGGCTTGGAGAATTTTGAGTGTTTCTTTGCTAGCGTGTGAGATGAGGGCAATTGTGCAGTACTTTGAACATTCTTTGCCATTGCTTCTTTGGAATTGGAATGAAAACTGACCAAATTTGCTAGCATATTGAGTGTGGTACTTTCACAGCATCATTTTTTAGGATTTGAAATAGCTCAACTGGAATTCCATCACCTTTACTAGCTTTGTTTGCAGTGGTGCTTTGTAAGGCCCACTTGACTTCACATTCCAGGATGTCTGGCTCTAGGTGAGTGATCACACCATTGTCGTTATTTGGGTCATGAAGATCTTTTTTGTACAGTTCTTCTGTGTATTCTTGCCACCTTGTCTTAATATCTTCTGCTTCTGTTAGGTCCATACCATTTCTGTCCTTTATTGTGCCTATCTAGAAAAATATATTAACTGGGTAGAAAAAAATAAATCCCAAAGCTGTGTATTGTCATTTCACAGAAGAGGAAATTCAAAAGTTCAACAAACACATGAAAAGAAGTTCAACATTCTTAATAAAACAGGAAGTGCCAGTTAAAATGATTGAGTTATTTTACACTCATCCCAATGACAAAACTTGACAAGCCTGACAGTACCATGTGTGGGTGATTATATGGTGAGACAGGAACTCTTACACACCACTGATCAGAATTGCTCCACATTATTTAACAATTTAGAAATAACCATTAAAGTTGAAGACAAGTACATACTACAGTCCAGCAGTTCCATTTATTGGTACATAGCTTAAAGTTGTTTGTTGTTGTATAGTTGCTAAATCAAGTTCAACTCTTTGCAGTCCCACGGACTGCAGCCTGCCAGGCTCCTCTGTCCATGGGATTTGCCAGGCAAGAATACTGTAGTAGGCTACCATTTCCTTCTCCAGGGGATCTTGTTAACCCAGGGATTCAACCTACGTCTCCTGCATTGCAAGCAGATTTTGTTTTTTAAACCACTGAGCCACCCAGGAAGCTCACATCTTAAAGAGATTTATACAAATGCATGAGGAGGCATTAGCTAGGACATTCGTGAAGCAGGCTGGCCTCCTTACGGCAAGTGCAGTGAGAAGAGTCCTGACTCTCCACTAGGCCTCCTTTGACACCATCCCAGATGGGAGTGTTCCTGTGTTGCTGGGTAAAGAAACAAGTTCAAGTTCTCTGTGTGGTTTCCACTGACATTGTGGTGGAGCAGGGAGGGAGCTACTCATTATCAGTTGGCAAGGATGAAAGTCCTGGCCCCCAAGCTGATATTCTCTGACACCACCCCTGCAGCAGTTTCAGTGCCTTGTTCCAGTCACCAGTACAGAACCAATGGATTTGCTGGGTGGAGTAGGAGCATATTTTTTTTTGCTTTTGCTTTTGGTTTTTTCTGTAGTGTTTGACTGGAGTAGAGAGCTAATGTCTAAAAGTGTTCCTGTCTTATACAGGCTATCTATTTCCTGGTCCCTTGGCTAGTGAGCAAGTTTGTTTGATGTGTACCATTGATGACCCAAGAATACCACTTTCTTTAGTTTTGATTCTGGGACATATATGACCCCACAAAAAAGTCCAGGACACCCACCATCATGTTGTTCCCTGGGCCCCAAACCTCTCTGCCTTCTCCTCTTCACTATTTGCAGTCTTCTTATGTTGGTTTCATACAGAGTCATCTGCGGTTTTTTAGTTGTGCTGAGCAGGAGGAAGATTATATCTATGCTGTCTTCTCTGAAGGAGAAAGAAGTCAAACTTTACAAAAATGTATTTCACATATTGTATAATTAAAATAAGTTCTTAAAATAAATAGAAATTTTGGAAAGCAAGGGGGTACCTACTAGGTGGGGAGAAAAACAGTGAATATCATGAAGATAGAGAAAAAGGCTGAGTCATAGAGCCAGCAACAGAAAAGCACATGAAAGAGGGAATTGGTGAATAGTTTCCAGTGATAGAAACTGACAAGGTAAAAATCATTTAAGGCACCGCTGGAATTTGAAGAGTTGGGGAGGACATGAAGAATGTCCTTTAACAGATTTGCCTCCGTGGCAGAAACACTGGCATCCCCTTGCCCTTTAGGACCACCCTTAGCCTCTCTTCTCAGCTTTTTGGAGTAACAAAAAATGACAGTAATAGTTGAATCCATCGTATTATTTGAGGGTGACCCTTTGACCCAGAGGTCAAACCTTGGCTTGCCCGTCTGATTAGGACATTCCATAATTTTTTGAAGGAACTTATCTCCAGGCTCTTTCCTTTAATTAGTCCAGTGCTAGCAGGTCCTTGAAGAGGAAAAACCAGAGCCGAGGGCTCTCAAATCCCTAGGTGGAGATTAGGAAGTGAGATAAGGAAGGGAAGCTTTTAACAACATGACAGTCATCCCGCCAGCCCCGGAGAGAGGCGGCAGTCTGCAATCTGAGAGGAGCCAAGACGCATGAGAAAAGCAAACAAACAAAAATCCCTCTGTGACGCTTGGATTTTATAAAGCACAAATATCTGGTGTTTAATCTGCCTGGCCAGGCCCGGCAGGACAGTGTTAAATGGCCTTCTATTCTTGGGCCAGCTTAACCTGTTATTGCTAAGTCTGCCTACATGGGAGTCTTTGAAATCAGATCTGAATGTCAGAGAAGTTGTACTGGCCCATATTTGGTGAACTCTGAACCAATGGAAGGGGCTTGAGGTTAAGTGAATCTACCCCAAGCTGAGTGTGCTTGAGAGAAACCTCTGCTGGCTGAACAGTGCAGGGAGAAGACCCTTCAAAGTCTGTGGAGGTCAAACAGGTGGCATCTCTCAGACCTAAGCCCCTTCCACTTTCCATGGATTCAGAGATGGTAACTGACAAGGATCTACTGTATAGTACAGGGCACTCTACTCAACATTCTGTGATCACCGATATGAGATAAGAAACTGAAAAAGGATGAATATACGTATATTTATAACTGAGACATTTTGTTGTACACCCGAAACTAACACAGTGTTGTAAATCAACTGTATTCCAATAACATATTTAAACAGGGGGAGGCTGTGTGGGTCAATGGTGAAACACATGGCCTTGGACACACTCAAATTCTGCCCCTAAGCAGCTAGGTGACACTGGGAACTGATTCCCTCCTCGGCTTCAATTCTTTCATCTCTAAAATGGAAAAGCATAGTGGAACCAAACTCACAGGTTTGTGGTGAAGATTACTTGCAAAGTGTCCAATGAACCGTCATGGCTCTTATTTTTGAACATCATTGGTCTAATAGAATATTTATAGGAAGCTGAAAAGAACCTTTCAGAATGGAGCCTAAGCATCTCATTTTAGAGAAGGGATAGCCAAGACTTAGAGATAATTGCCTATGACTCTCTCAAGGTCGTTTGGCTGGTTTGAGGCTCAGCTGCCCCACCTACACCAATCTCAATGCTGAGGTCCACTATTGTGTGTTTTCGATTTTCCCATCAAATATAATCTACAGTTTGACCTGATGAACATGTTACCTGACTTTTAAAGAGACATTTTCTGAAGATACATATCTTAAGAAAGTACACCAAATGAAAAAACAAAAGCACAATATCGCTGAATGAAAAAAACCTTTGAAAGGAGATTCAGATGCAAACGCCCAAGCAGAAGAACACGTGTGGGTCATAACCACACTGTGCATAGTATCAGAGTTTTTTCTATCTCATGAGGCCAGTGATCCCAAGTGCATTCTAATGCATGTTTTATTTCTCCATTGATTTTAATTAAAGGGATATTGTCAAGGTTGCTAGGCATAAATATTGAACGATTTTGACACTACAGTCATCCCAGAGGGTTACGCTTGCTTGTTCAAGGTTTTTTGTATCTCTCTTGCCTCCTTATGCTTCCTTTTGGCTGTGTTGGAAATATCAAAACTAGAGCTATTAGGACTTGCATGAAATATAACATAGGTTTAAAAAAAAGATTTAGTAATTTGGGATCATAACTCACAATGGGATCTTGGGCTTTAACTAAGCTAGAATGTTTGCATCCACAGTACAATTTACTAAATAAAGGCTCTGAATCATCAGTCAGTTTGATCAGTGTATATACATGCTTGCATGCATGCTAAGTCACTTCAGTCACGTCCGACTCTTTGTGACACTAAGGACTGTAGCCCACCAGGCTCCTCTGTCCATGGGGATTCTCCAGGCAAGGATAATGGAGTGGGTTCCCGTGCCCTCCTCCAGGGGATCTTTCTGACCCAGGGATCGAACCCAGGTCTCTTAATGTCTCCTGCATTGGCAGGCGGGTTCTTCACCACTGATGCCACCTGGGAAGCCTATAAATATGCTTATGTATATTCAAAAACCCATCTGGATGTTATCAGTGCTTTTAATAAAGAAAGTGATTTTCCTTTCAAAGATGGGTTTACTATGGCCCATCACACTCAACTCCCCCCACCCCAGGTCCGAGTTCCTTCATGATTTCCTTCACGATTTCCAAGTGATCCCAACTCCCAAAGAGGGCAAGTTGTCCATTCAGGCACCCCACTTGCCATCTAGGGGCCAGGATGCCTTGACAGTGCTGGCACTCCAGGGTTAATTCTACAGAGTCCAAAGCAGCAGGGAGTTCCCCCAGCACCATGGCAGGAGGAGGTGATCTGCAGGAAGAAGTGTGTGAAATGCATTACGAAGGTACTCGGCAAGGAGCAATTGTCTTTCTCTCGTTGATAGTGGAAAATCAATACGGTTGTTTTCTGTTCAGTTTTCAAGGACACAAGTGGCTGCTACTTCGGGCTGGAGAAGTTCGTAGGGTGGTTAACGAAATGTCAGTGGTGATTGAGTAGTTCAAGCACAATTGACGTCCCTCTGCTGTAAGTCTACCCTACGTGAACGGCGAGCCACGGGGAAGGTGAAGCATCTCCAGGCTGTGGGGAACAGCGGGGCTGACTTGGCAAGCTGCAGAGGAAGCAGTGGAAAGGGGCGACATGCTGTTATCCTCCTTGGTTGGGGCAGGGAGGGAGAGAAATTCTCTCTCAGCAGAGGGGCTGCCCAGAAACCCAAACAACACCAGATTCCTTAAGACTGATCTCTTTTCCTACTCTGGATTTGCATCGCAAGGATTTTTCCTCCCTTGGTGTTGTCTGGCCTTCATTTATATTCTTTACTCTCTCCTCCCCAGAAGAGCTTCCTTCTCTTACCTTCTCCACTTCCTTTCTCTAGCTCCCTTTCCGAAGTAGCCAAAGATCATTCCTTAGCATCTCGTGATGGTAAAGAGGAAGGCTCTGGTTTCAGATCCATGGTTTAAATCCTGGATGGGACATTTATTAGGAAAGTTTCTTAAACTTCTCTCAAGTCTGTTTCTTAAACTTCTCTCAAGTATAGAAGTGGGTGATAGTTATCCTCACCTCCAAAGATTTGGGGGAGAATTAAATGGGATTATGCAAGTGCTGACAAAGGTCTGTACAGTCAAAGCTATGGTTTTGCTTGTAGTCATGTACAGATGTGAGAGTTGGATCATAAAGAAGGCTGAGCCCAGAAGAATTGATGCTTTCAAATTGTGGTGCTGGAGAAGACACTTGAGAGTCCCTTGGACAGCAAAGAGAGCAAACCAATCTGTCCTAAAGGAAATCAACCCTGAATATTCATTGGAAGGACTGATACCAAAGCTGAAATTCCAATACTTTGGCCACCTGATGCACAGAGCCAACTCATTGGAAAAGACCCTGATGCCGGAAAAGATTGAGGGCAAGAGGAGAAGGGGTGACAGAGGATGAGATGGTTGGATGGTATCATTGACTCAATGGATATGAGTTTGAGCAAACTCCAGGAGATAGGGAAGGGAGTGCTGTAGTCCATGTGTTTGTAAAGAGTCAGACAGACATGACTGAACGACTGAACAACAACAGTACATGCAAGTGCAGAGTCTCAGACATCATAGTGCTTCAACTTCTTTCCAATGAATGAGCCTTTCTAGTTCCTTAATAGCCCTCACCTCTAAGCACACCTCTTTAATCTGTAGGAAAACAAGCTGCTATGTTAACTTAGACTGAAAGGTTGAGAATAACCCCCTCCCCAAACGAATGTCATGGGTTTGCAAAGAACTATCAGCTTATTACATCATTTAACCTTCCTATAAACCATAAGAAGAAAGCAAAGACAGAATATGTCAGACCTCAGAGGTGTCTTAATATTCACAATTCTTGACTCCAAAGTTACAGCTTTATTTATCGAGTCTCTGTGGATGTGATAGTCAAGTTAGGAAGATGTTTGGGACATGAGAGAGGTTTCTAAGACCTCTCAAATCATCTTATACAGAAATGTCTACACTGCCTACAGTAAGCTAGGCTGGTTCTCACTGGAAAAATGGAATTTCCCACTTTAATGGAAATGGAATTTCCCACTCTAAGTTTAGTCAGTAGTTACATATTGTGCTAGGAGAAGGAAATGGTAATCCATTTCAGTATTCTTGCCTGGAAAACCCATGGACAGAGTAGCCTAATGGGCTACAGTCCATGGGGTTGCAAAATAGTCGAACACAACTGAGCAACTAAACCACCACCACCATATATGGTGCTAGTCAGGACAGACTAACAGCTTGTACCAAACTGTCATCCAATACTTGTGGTTTCAGACATCAATAGATACATTTTGCTTGTATTAGAGTCCTATGAAGGTGTGTGTGGGGGCAGTGCTCTCCTCCATGGAGCCATTCAGGACCCAGGCTCCTTCCCTCTCATGGCTCCCTGTTCCCCTATCACCTTGAAATCCTCTCCATCTATTGGTGAAAGGGGGACAAGAATGGAAATTGCAGAAAGTGATTTTATGAGCCAGAAGTGGAAGTAACATGTTCACTTCTACTCACATTCCAGTGGCCAGAACTCAGACACCAGGCTGTATCTAACTACAAAGGAGGCTGAGAAATCAATCCACCTCGGTGCCCAGGAGGACAAAAACGATAATTAGGCGAATCACTGGCCAATGTCTGCCATACAAGCAAACAAATGGTATCAATCCTGTTTTTTCAGTGGAGAGAGAGTGATCCTGTCACAGTTTAAAGTATAACGGTGGGAATAGGGTAAAGAGAGTTTGCTGGGCCCTCCTCCAGGGGATCTGTCCAACCCAGGGATTGAACCTAAAACTCTTGTGTCTCCTGTTTGGCCAGCAGTTTCTTTACCACTAGCACCACCTATACGTATGAATTTATCCCCTCCCTCCCACCTCCACTCCTCCTTGCTGCTAGAAGATGAAACCAGTTTCTCAGGTTGCTCACTCATCTTAGCAATCAGCACAAAACCAGCCACACAGGAGGTGCTCACAGAAGAAACTTGGATTAAAAGAAGCTGACAACAAGTAGTCGTTATGTCTCTAGATAGACCAACAGTTACATAAATCTTCTGCTCTGGCTCTTGTACATTTCTACAGGCAATGAGTCAACAGAATTTGCCTGAGCAGCAGAAGAAAGTGTGTCTGGGCTTATTCTGTGATACATGTCTGAACAAAGGCGGGTATGGGTATGCTTTTTCCTCTCCAAATGTGATGATTGACAGCATGTCCACATGGTAACATAAACACATGTACATACTCAAACATATGTTTTTACCCAGAAGCATAAATAGGTTTCTGCCCATGTTATATAATTAAATGATGGTCAACTTTCAAATTTGATGGCCTCCAGGATCTCTCCAAATCCTAGAAAAAAGGTTTGCTGGGTCTCATGAAAGCCTCTAGAAATAAAATAGTGTGAGAAGCAGAAGTTCAAAGTCATCCAAATGCAACTCTTTCTTCCTTAAACATTTTCCTGTGCATGTGAATCTCTCTTCCATTATCTGACTTTCCACCACAGCATTTTGGAAAGGAGAAACAGACTGAAAAGGCCAACCTCAGATGAAAACGAGAACCTCCTCTTCAATAGCAATCTAAAGTGGAATCCCATTGCTAAAACTTTTCTGATGTCTCCTTTACTTACAAGACAATGTAATTTAGTCAGATAAGAAAACTCCTGAACAGTTTCCTTAACTTCTGTGTCTTGGAAGCATCTCCATTTTTTTTTTCCTTGCTGGGCATGGTGAATGAGAGGGCATATCTTTGGCTTGTCTTAGTCATAATTTTCCATGACTAAGAAAAGGGACATCAAAGGGCTCATTGAAATAGATTAAATGCCCCATCAAATAGCTCTAATAAAACAGTACCTTGATGGTTCTTGAGACGATGGATCAGAGGCATATGGACTCAATTTCCCTTGGAAAAATCTATAGAGAAAAAGAAACACCAAGTGTTGCAGGTCAAGTGTTTCAAGTATTTTGTTCCATTTCCAATTCTGAAATGTAGTTCCAACTCTTTGTCAATTAGGAAAGTCCAGTTACAGTTGATCCTAACTCTGCATCTAGATTAGATTTTAATTGTCAAGGAATCGAGAAAAATAAATTGGGGAGGGAATTCCCTGGCAGTCCAGTGGTTATGACATTTTACTTTCACTGCCACAGTCTGAGTTCAGTTCTTGGTTTGGAACAAGCTGACTGGCATGACCAAATAACAACAACAAAAATCAAAGAAAAGAAAAATAAATTGGGAAACCCAAAACAGTGCTAGCCTAGCTACAGGACATCTTAAAAAAAAAAAAAAAAGCACTGCATTTTTATCTCCAAATGCAAAAACTTCATCTTGGGGTGTGGGGAAGAAGAGAAGGGTTATGTTTATGGAAAAGACAGATTCTCTATCTCGCAACCTCTTATTCGGAGCCTTCAATCCTCAAATGTCATCAGCTCTGAAATGATCACTAATCTTCACTACACCTCTTGCAGTTGTCAACTATTCCTTTGTTTGGTGTCAATTAGATAGGAAAGAACTTTCAATAATTCAATAATTCTGTATTAAAGGGCAGCTCAACTGCACATAACTTATCTCTGCAGTTATCAATTGTGTTTATGGAACAGCCAAGGGAAGATCACTTGGCTAACTTGCCAGTCATCCATCACGGCTCAGATTCATCTGAGTAAATGTAGAGTTATGATTTAATTACCAAAAGGTTGGGTTTAAATACAAGGGAATGAGACTTGTTTATAGAATGACGGCTTGTTTTTCTTGGTTACTAATCATGAGCTTAATTTTTAATGGAAGAGCATTGCTAGCATAATTAACACCCAATTTACATGTGCATCCATAGAACCAATTAATTAAATTTTATTGATGTCTAGTTGCTCTTTAAAATGCTTTCCAAATGCCTCCAAATTGATTTTAAACTGTTGATAGTGGAAGTCAGTTTACAGTTTTCTTGGGTTTATGAAATACTAACCTCTTCATTCATTAAAATATGCTTTATCTACTAGAGGCATCCATAATTTGCTAAGGATATTAGGCATGGAGTACATAGTGTGATCTGATGGCAATGTATGTTTGAACAGTCTTAAACATAAATGATATAGGACTTGGGGACCACAGTTATGTAGCCCCAAAGATCTGGAAATTAAGAAAGGAAGAGCCTTTCAAAGCAAGGCTTTTAGAAGCCTGCCTTCTAAAATCAGAGCAGAGATAGACAAAGTCAACTGAAAGTGATGAAAAGAAGCTTCCAGAACAACAGAATGAGACGGAAACTTGAAGGGGATGCTAGCACCTCTAAAGAAAGGTGATGTTACTCCTACAAGGTTGATCAGCAGTGAGTGCTTGGATGGGAGAGTTCTCAGGTATAATTTAGGACCACGGAGACAAACAGATGCCAGAGAGGTAAACTTTGGGTATTTTGACTTTTCCATTCCTCTGAATGATAATCATTACTGCAAACTGAAAAACTATGAAAGTCTTAATCTGATGCCAGTACATGTCACATTCATAAAAGTTCTCCTCTTCTACTTATTAAGAAGTCTTCTGAATATGACATGACTCTTATACCTATGTGTATATAGATTTAAAATGAAGGAATTAGCTGTCCATAGAACTTGAAGTGTTTTTATCTCTTGTGATGTTGATTTCATGTGGTAAATCAATCAAAGCATGTTTGGATCATTAAGCTGAACTAGATGGAATGAATGGTCAAGGGTCCTTGGCAGTCTCTCTCTCTCATGCAACCTCCAGAAACAGAACCTTAAAAATCTCTTAGATATGGTCACTTTCTTCATCCTGCAGCCTTTATCATTTTGCCATCATGTCTTGCCTGGGCTACTGCACTAGCCTTCTGATAGCATCACCTCTAGTCTGGACCCCTCCAATCTGTTCTCTACACTATGGGTGAAACATGTGAACCACCAACATGCCCCATGGCCACACAACATGTACACACACAGGTACACAGTGAATACTTAAATAACTTCTATGCTCGAGTAAAAGATAGACTTTTCTCAATGTGCCAATAAGGCCCTATATATGGTCAGAACACTATCTATCTATGTAGCTTCACCTCTGTACCATACATCCCCTGGTCTTTCTGTGAAACAATTCCCTTTATTTCTATGGGGTCGGTCAAAATGTAATTTTTTTAAAGTTATGGTAAAAATTTACAGACACAAAATGAGCAAATGCAAAGATTTATTTATCTCCCTAATGAAGTAACTGGGGCTTCCCTGGGGGCTCAGACAGTAAAGAATCTACATGCAGTCAAACCTGGGTCCAATCCCTGGGTTGGGAAGATCCCCTGGAGAAGGGAATGGCTACCCACTCCTGTATTCTTGTCTGGAGAACTCTATGGACAGAGGAACCTGGTGGGCTACAGTCCATGGGGCCATAAAGAGTCGGACATGACGGAGTGACTAACAATTTCAGTTATGTAACCAATAAGACAGTAAAGAGCTGGATCAAAGAGCATTTGAGAAATTGAGTGTTTATAGGTACTGGAAAAATAGTGTTGGAATAAAATTATTCGTTTAGATACCAAAGTGGTTAGTGGGGTGTGGGTAAGGGATGGATTGGGAGTTCTGGGTTAGCAGATGCAAGCTATTACATATAGAATGGACAAAAAAGCAAAGGGAACTATATTCAATATCCTGTGATAAATCATAATGGAAAAGAATATGAAAAATATATATTTGAATCTATTCAATGCTCTGTGGTGACCTAAATGAGAAGGAAATAAAAAAAGATGGAGTATATGTGAATATAGCTGGCTCATTTTGGTATATAGTAGAAACTAACACAACACTGTAAAGCAACTATACTCCAACAAACTTTTTTAAAAAGAGAGACAATCAAGACTCCCTCTCTCCCCTCCATGATTCTTTGCCCAATCCCAGCCATCCTCAGCCTGGGTAACTAGTCATTTTTTCCTGAAAATGACTGGTTGTCTAAATGAGCAAAGGC
The DNA here is from genome assembly GCF_023699985.2 of Odocoileus virginianus. Taxonomy (NCBI): domain Eukaryota; kingdom Metazoa; phylum Chordata; class Mammalia; order Artiodactyla; family Cervidae; genus Odocoileus; species Odocoileus virginianus. Next base: position 40,273,862 of record NC_069693.1, on the reverse strand, counting down.
AAGGACTGGGCTGGGATCACATCAAGGAAAGTTTAGTGATACAATCACTGCTGACAGCTAGTAAAAGGGAACACACTCTATATTCAGCTGTGACTACTGCATATTATCCAATACACTAGGCACTGGGGTTAAAATAAAAATAGCACATGTTAATATGGAGATTTCCATGCGTTTCCCAACAAGAGGGGCAAGTTTGTGTGTTTTCTGGTCTAAGTGTAAAGCTGATACTTGTGGAAAAGGTATCATTTCACTTACAAGAGTATTTGGAATTTAGTGTAAAGCTAAAGGAATATAAAAAAGCTGGCCTTGGCTTAGCACGAGGTGCAGATCTGAACTTAGTTCATAATTCATGACATATGAATTTTATTTGAATTTATTTTTGAGAAGTCAAAACTCAGTGAAATTTGGTAAGTTCGGGGGATTTGGAATGGGTCATCTTCTGAGAAATACTGTGGCTTAAATGGTCAGCTCTTCCTGGTGAGGCAGATGGCATCACCAGGAACCTCTGCTTGCAGTGAAGTAGCTGGGTTAGAGAATCTAGGCCCCCAAGTCCTTTGAAAGTATCCTTGAGGAAAGAGTTCACTTTGATCAGTGGTTGGTCAAATGCTGAAAAAGGCCCAGGGTGTTTGCATGACTCAGTTAAAGGCATTAATTTCAAAATACAACACTAAAGTGAAACTATAATGGGAAAAGCATACAATTTGCAGCATGACAAATCTAGATTTTATTCCTGCTCTTACACTGTGATATTGGACAAGATACTTAACCTCTGAGCTTTGGGTTTATTATTCGTAAAACAGATACAATCATATCATCATTGTGGCATCGTTGCTAAGATTTAAGGGGAACAAGATGTAAGATGTCTAGTAAGAGTGGCTGGCCTTTAGTGGGTATTGAATGAAAATGGGATCTCTTTGTTTTGCTCTTATGATGTGTTTAACCTTGTACTACTTACTTAAAGTGAAAAATAAATTGAAATATGAGGTGAGACTAGCAACTTGACAATAAAACTATGCCAATGGTTTTTATGGACTGAGTGATGGCAGAGTTGAAATTTCAACTCTAGCTTTCAGAGTCATGCCTCTTCCACTGCACCACATAGCCCCTTAGGAAATACCAGTTCTTTTCTTCTATCTCCAGCTTAAAGGGCAGTGTGTTCTGAGGTCTCAGCTCTGGAACTGCTAGACTCACCAACTACAGTTTCTGACTCATCCCTAATAAGTTCCCAGGGACGATGCTTGAAGAAGCTTTGCACTAGGGTGTGGCAGAGCAATGAGGTGGCAGAAACCTGGTCCTCTGAATGTCTGTATGGAACAGACTTGCCCATGTGATGGACATCTCCTGAGGGTATTAAAAGACTTTAACAGCCTATTTTGTTTAACCACATATATTCAAGCACTAACTTTTCAACATGTAATATGTACTTAAAACTTTTTAACGAGATAGTTTACCTTTGCCTCGTACTAAGCTTCCAAAATCAAGTATGTTTTTCTGCTTGCACCCTCTGTCAGTTAGGACACTAAATTTTCACTGGATGGACTTCATGTATATTTATATTTCACAAAATGTACATTTGAGAATGAAGATTTATAGATCTATAGATCTTTTTTGCTTTTTGCAATGAATAGCTCTACTTTTCTATTAAAAAAAACTTTTTTTGACCCACAAAAATCTGTGCATAAGTGCTGTGTGCTAGGGGTCCCCAATCTCTTGGCCATGGACCAGGACCTTTGTCAGGTCAGTAGTGGCATTAGATTAGAAATACAATGTACAATAAATGTGATGTACTTGAATCATCCCGAAACCATCCCCCTGACCCCCGGTCCATGGTCATGGTAAAGTTGACTTTCATGAAATCAGTCACTGGTGTTAAAAAAGGTTGGGAATACTGATGTATACACAACTTGAAGAGTTTGAAGCCATGTATATGCCCATGAAATTATCACCACAATCTTTGGCATAAACCAATCTCTCACCTCTAAAAGTTTCACAGTTCAGTTCAGTTCAGTCATTCAGTCGTGTCTGACTCTTTGCGACCCCATGGACTGCAGCACACCAGACTTCCCTGTCCATCACCAACTCCTGGAGTTCACTCAAGCTCATGCCCATTGAGTCGGTGATGCCATCCAACCATCTCATCCTCTGTTGTCCCCTTCTCCTCCTGCCTTCAATCTTCCCCAGGCTCAGGGTCTTTTCAAATGAGTCAGCTCTTCACATCTGGTGGCCAAAGTATTGGAGTTTCAGCTTCAACAACAGTCCTTCCAATGAATATTCAGGACTGATTTCCTTTAGGATGGACTGGTTGGATCTCCTTGCAGTCCAAGGGACTCTCAAGAGTATTCTCCAACACCACAGTTCAAAAGCATCAATTCTTCATCGATCAGCTTTCTTTATATAGTCCAACTCTCACATCCATACATGACTATTGGAAAAAAGTCTCACACCATCTGCTTATTTATTATTTTTGTTATTATGCTGTGATAAGGACATTCAGTACAACATCTGTCCTGTTAGCAAATTTTTAAGTATATGATACAGAAAGCACAGTAGATCTCCAGGACTTATTCATCTCATATAACTGAAACTTTGAATCTTTCATCTATTACCTTCCTGTTTCCCCCTCCCTGCAACCTCTAGCAACCACTGTTCAACTCTGTTTCTCTGAGTCAGACTATTTTAGATTAGTCATATAAGCAGGCTTATGTAATATTTATCCTTCTTGTCAAGCTTATTTCATTTAGTAAATGTCTCTTAGATTCATCCATGTTGTCACAAATGGCAGAATTTCCTTCCTTTTTTAAGGCTGAATAATATTCCATTGTTTGTAAAATATACCACATTTTCTTTATTCATCTGTTGATGGACATTTAGATTGTTTTATATCTTGGCTATTGTGAACAATGCTATAGTGAATATGTGAGTACAGATGTCTCTTTGAGATTCTGATTTTAATTTCTTTGGACATACAACCAGAAGTGGGATTGCTGGATCATACGATAGTTTTGTATTTAATTTTTGAAGGAAACTTACTATTGTTTTCCATAGTGGCTGCACCAATTTACATTCTCACCAATAGTGTACAGGGTGTCCTTTATTCCATAGCGTCACTAATATTTATCTTTTTTTCTAAAGCCATCCTAACAGATATGATGTGATATTTCATTCTGGTTTTGATTTACTTTGCCCTAACAATTAGTAATATGTCTATTGGCCATTTTTATATCTTATTTGGAGAAATGTCTATTCAGTTCTTCTGCTCATTTTTTAATTGGGTTATTTATTTTATGTTATTGAGTTATCAGAGTTCCTTATATATTTTATTGGATATATTGTTTGTATTTTCTTCTATATCATAATTTGTAATTTCATTTTGTTGATTTTTCCTTTGCTTTGCAGATGTATTTTAGTTTGATGTAATCCCACTTACTTTTGTTTTTCTTACTTGGGTTTATGGCGTTGTGGACAAGAAATCATTGCCAAAACTAATATCAGGAAGCTTTCTTCCTCTGTTTTTACACCTCCTAGGAGTTTTACAGTTTCAGATCTTACACTTAACTCATTTTGAGTTGATTTTTGTGTATAGTATGTGAGGAAGTTTAAATTTCATTCATTGCTTATGGATATCCAGCTTTTCCAATACTATTTCTTGAAGAGATTATCCTTTTTCTATTGTATATTTTTGGCATACTTGAGGAAGATCAGTTGACCATGTATGTGTGGATTTATTTCCAGGGTCTCTACTCTCCACTGGTCCATATGTCTGTTTTATGCCTCTATCATACTGCTTTTATTACTGTAGCTTTGTAATATACTTCAAAATCAGGATGTATAATGCCTCCAGTTTTGTTCTTGCCTGAAATTGTTTTAGCTATTCAGGATCTATTGTGGTTCCAAATGAATTTTAGGATGTTTTTCTTTTTTATTCTATCTCTGTGGAAAATATCATTGAGATTTTCAGAGGGATTTCACTGAATTTATAGATAACTTAGTAGTAACATGGCCATTTAATCAATACTAGTCACTAATTCATGAGTATGAGATGTCTTTCCATTTATTTGTGTCTGCTGTAATTTTTCTCATAGGTGTTATGTTTTCAGTATACAAGTTTTCACCTTCTTGGTTAAATTTATCTCTGAGCGTTTTATTCTTCATGATGACATTGTAAATGGGATTGTCTTGATTTTCTTGTCAGATAATTCATTGCTCTGAAGACTTTTATGTGAGAGAATAAATTTCTGTCTTCTCTAGCCACTTAATTTGGGGTCTTTCCACGTGTTTTCCCCCAACTTTTTCATCTCAAATTCATCTCAGAGTAAAGACTCAGATGAAATCCCAACTTCTCCAGTTGCTTAATCAAAAGTTCTCTTTGTCGAACTCCTATCACACTTGGAGTCTGGGTCACAAAGCTCAGCATTTTGTCCTCCAACTGTTCGAAGAATGCTAATGCCATCCCTCTCCTTAAATATGCTTTTCCTGTATTCTTTCCTCTGTCCAGCATAATTTTGATCATATGGTAGATGCCCAGGAAATAGCTGTAAATATTTTGGTAAACTGAAAGATTTACATACATTTTATATACACTTGATTTATATTATAAACAATCACTTTTCAAAACAAAAAGAAAATGCATAAAACATGCATACTAAAGCTGCCTTGAATACACACTGTGAGGTTCCTTTAATGATTCTGAAGGCAATTTAAAAAATAGCGTTAGAGGCCTTCTTTTGCATATTGTTGGATAAAACACTCCCCTATTCCTATTTGAACTCAGATTACTCAAGATTTGTGGTTGTTTGGATTCCGTCTCCAAATAGGAATTTATTGTAGTGTCAGTGAATCTGATAGAAAGGCAGGGAAATAAAGTTGTATTATTATTATCTTACAGGATACACAATTTTTTAAGCATTACATTTATAATCCACAGACTGATGATGGGTACATGCAATGTACCAATGTGTCTATTTAGAAGACAAATGGGCTTGAAACAAACAAAGAGATCCAACCCCTTTTAGTGGACATATCTTCACTAATACTTACCATTTATGGCTAAGTGCTAAAGCAACCACACATAGATCTTCTATTCAACTACACTTAACTTCAAAGCCTCAAATTATTAGAGATGGAAGAAGAAATCTCAACCTCTTACTTAAGTTGTCTCTGATTTTAATCTCCAAAACATCAGCAATAACATAATGGAAGTTTCAGTTGGTATAATATCATTCCCTCCCACTGAGGGAGTTATTCTTGGAGTCAAGCATCATTCCAAACATGAGACTGGGGCAAATCCCACATGACTTTTTATGGTTTAAGATACCAATATCATTTCATAATAAATTAAAGAACTTTTTAGGTTAGTTTCATTCCTCTTAAATATATCACAAACTTTAAGTATTAACAATTCAAAGCAAAAATGAGAAATGTTTCCTGCATTGCACATGTTAATTGAAAAAAGCTAGATGTTTATCAATATGTAAACTTTTTGCTAGATCCTAACTGAAATGAGGTAATGTGTTTGGATAAGTGTACAATAACATATACATAAGTACATATACATTTCTTTATGCCTTTTGTGTGTGTACTGTGAATAGGCAGGGGGAAATTGTATTCAACAGAGGATCTCTCAAGAACACCCACATATCAATAAGAAAAACAGAACCCAATAAAACATAAAATGTGGCAAAGACTTCAATAGGCATTCACAATTGAGTATATAAAATAATATATAGCCATATGGAATATCAGATAAATGTAAAGTAGGACCATAATGAAATATCAGTATGTATTCACTAGAATGCATGCATGCATGTAGCTAAGACTAAAAACCTACACAAACTGTCAATGCCGTAGGTTGACATTATTGATGTCCCATGATGTGAAGAGCCAAGACAGCCAACTTGTGATCTATGAGATGACAAACATGAGAACTAAAAGCTAACATGTAAAAGATAGAAAAAATCTGTTTCCTGAGACCAATGTGGGCAATATGGTTTAGCCTCTAAATCAACACACAAATTGTTACCTACCCCTGGACCTCTGGTTATGGAAATACAAATAAATAGAGAGATGATAGACAAATAAGCAATCTTCTGTCTAAACTACTGTTGGGTTGGGTTTTCTATTACTTGCAGCTGAATACATTCCTAACTTATTCAGAGATGTTACTAATTGATAATGGAAATGTGTCCTGGAAAACTTCTGCTTTGGCTTTAAATTCTTTCTAAATAAAGCATCATTTCTTACATGTCCTTGGACATTTGTAGCCCAGCTACACCTCTTGGACATAATGGCAATCTAAATTGCAGTGCATTTGCCTTCCTAACTTATTTGCTTGTCTCCTGGACAACATGTCTCCTATATATGTTAACTTATAAATGAAATTATGGGAGATGTAGGAAATAAGGATGAAGAAAAAGAAAAATACCTAAATTCCTATTGCCCAGAGATAAAAGCTCTCTCTACTTATATCTCTATCTCTATTGAGTTTTATAAAAATTTCTCATCATTTCTCAATGCATAAAAGTACACATAAAAATACAAGCACACATACTCTAAATGTCTCATTTATAGCTGTGCTCCCAGTTCCTGGCATTGTAAGATATACTGTGGGAAGTGATTGGAGCCAATACAGGTTTGAAACCTAACTGCCAGGTTTTAGATCTTGGCTGTGTGATCCTGGACAAGTTACATAACTTCTTCATGCTTCAGTTTCTTCAGCTGATGCATACGATGTGTGTACTCAGTCACTCAGTCACGTCTCTCTCTTTGCAGGTCCTTGACTGTAACCTGCCAGGCTCCTCTTGTCCATGGGATTTCCCAGGCAAGAACACTGGAGTGGGTTGCCACTTCCTTCTCCAGGGGATCTTCCCAACCCAGGGATTGAACCCATGTCTCTTGCACCTCCTGCACTGGCAGGTGGATACTTTACCACTAGCTCCACTTGGGAAGCCTGATGGATAAGATGCAGCATAATAATTGTGCCTACCTCTTGGGGGTGGTTGTGAGTAACAAATGAGTTGATACAAGTGCATGCTTGCTAAGTTGCTTCAGTTGTGCCCAACCCTTTGTGACGCTATGGACTGCAGCATGCCAAGCTCCTCTGTCCATGGGAGTATCCAGGCAAGAATACTGGAGTGAGTTACCATGCCCTTCTCCAGGGGATGTTCATGACTCAGGGATCGAACCCATGTCTCTTACATCTCCAGCATTGCAGGTGGATTCTTCACTGCCGAGCCACCGGGGAAGCCCAAGTTAATACATACAGAGTTTTTAAAATAAATATCCCTCAGTCAGTATTTGTTGAATGAAATATCTATCACTGTCTTCTTAATAATAACGCAGAAACAGGTGGACAGAGTGGATAGGTAGGAAGAATTTTGTCTTCAGAATTTTAAAGAATGAGCAAGCTGAAATTCCTTCCTTCAGTAAAATCCTCTGATTACCTGTATATGTTCTATATTTTCTCTCACTGTGGTAGGTGGTCTGGAGAAGACAAGAAGTGTGTGTGTGTGTGTGTGTGTGTGTGTGTGTGTGTGTGCGTGTGTGTGTATGTGTGTGTAAACAAGACCTTAAAATTGATTGCTGAAATACTGAAGAAGATCCTTGTGTTTTTAGATATGATTTGACCTGGGTAATGGCAAATACCTGGTAATAATCAGTAGCCAGCTAGGCTAAAATGAAATGTGCAGGTCCTAAGCTCCTTATAAGATGGAGTACTGATGAAGGAGATATTGTTCCTCTTGCATTCGTCTTGCGAGCTTACTTTTTCTTCAGGAGAACCTCACGATAGGCATCTGTGGATGGCATAGAGAACACGTTGACCAACCAACTATGGGAAAAATATCAAGATTTATCATCTTTTGGAGTTAAAGTTGACCCCAATTTAACCTCTATTAATATTTATTTCTCAGGTCAATAAATCTAGAATTTGTCTTAGTAAAAGTCAATATCAGTTGAATTCTGCCTACTCTTCTTAGAAGGCAAAGAAGAAAAGAGAATGTAATTTAATATGTTAAACATGTAATAATGAAGCCCACACAAAGTTCCTGGGTGGGAGGGTGGGGAACTACTTTTGATTTTAAAACAAATGGATATTCAACCTCAAATGTAAACTGCATTGATACTCCAGTTAAGATCTCTTAGGATGATGAACATGATGGAAGAGACAGGGGTCTCATGGTCTAGGGTCTGAGTGACCTTGAGTCTCTCATTTCAGTTCTATGAGCCTCTATTACCTAACCTGGAAAGAAAGTGATATATTGGTGGGGGGGGGGGGTGGGGGTGGGACGGGGTGTGGATAAATGAGAGTTTGGGATTAACAGATACACACTACTATATGTTAAGTAAATAAACAATGAGGACCTACTGTATAGCACAGGAAATTATAGCCATATCTTGTAACAATCTAAAATGGAAAATAATCTGAAAAAGAAAAAAATACACATAAACACATATATATCAAACTGAATCACTTTGCTGTACACTTGAAGCTAACACATTTTAAATCAACTACAATTAAAAATGGTATATTTCTGTCTTCATTGTGTTGTTCATTAAACAAGAATTTCTGGTAAACCAGGTAGTTATCTTTCCTTTGCACACATCTTATGGGCAAAGAAAACAGAATTGTATTGCTACAATATTGTTGCAGGAAGGGGGACCCCTTCCAGGGCCCAAAACTGGGCTCTTGTCTAACACTTGGAAATAAATTGTCTGAGGCGACACTTGTTCTGACAAAGCAAGAGGTTTTATTGGGAACAGGTGTCCAGGTGGAGAGCGGTAGGGTAAGGGAACCCAGGAGAACTGCTCTGCCACATGGCTCACAGTCTCGTTTTATGGTGATGGGATTAGTTTCTGGGTTGTCTTTAGCCAGTCATTCTGACTCAGAGTCATTCCTGGTGGTGCACGCCTTGTTCAGCCAAGATGGATGCCAGAGAGAAGGATTCTGGGAGGTGGTCGGATATGTGGTGTCTCCTTTTGACCTTTCCTGAACTCTTCCGGTTGGTGGTGACTTATTAGTTCTGTGTTCCTTACCAGGACCTCCTGTCGTAAAACAACTCATGCAAATGGTTACTATGGTGCCTGGCCAGGGTGGGCGATTTCAGTCAGTGTGCTTCCTCTAACAATATGATTTAAAGAAAACGTAAAATTTGATATTAAAAGCTGATGTACAAGCCTGCAAATCTTTCTTCCATCCTTTCTACATATGACCTTTTACTCTCAGAATCCTTTCAGTGGGAGGGGCAGCTAGATGTCCACAACCATGTGTTTGTGGCAGTATTTTTCAGACCTCTTAGCCACCTGCAAAAATCCCTTCAACCTTTATCCCGTAAGTCATTCTTACAGGCTTCCTTTTATCCTGGAGCATATATTTCTGTGTCTTTGGGGCCACTCTTACTTCAGTGCATCACAGTATCCTAGATGACCCATGCTATCTAATTCTTATGGAACTTATTGCCAAGAAATGTTGTGAGACTCAAATGATGCAATAGTTGGGATAACACATGGTAAAATGTAAGGCATCAGATAATTCTTTTACTATTTTAATTCTCTTGGAATCATCAGAATATTTCAGGACTGGCATCCAGTACAATGGTGTACAGTAGGAATTAAAGGCTGATTTTCATGACTTGATCACAAGTGTAAATTGAGCAGATAAATGGAGGAGGATGTGCTTCCCTGACTACTCTTTCTAAATTAGCTTCTCTCCCTCTTCCATTATCCCATCATTCCCTATCAATGTTCTTTATGTTCTTCACAATATTTATAACAATATCCCATTGTTTTAATCAGTTGATTGTTGTTAGTCCTTTAAAAAATATTTTTAAAATTTACTTAATTTATTTACTTGACTATGCCAAGTCTTGAGGCATGTAGAATCTTTTTTTAAAGTTGGGGCATGTGGGATCTAATTCCCCAACCAGGGATCAAATCTGGGGCCCCTGAATTGGGAGGGTGGAGTCTTCTTAGCCACTGGATGACCTGGGGAGTCCCTGCTATTTGTTTTTAATGAAAATGCAAGCTCTATGAAGACAGGGATACTCTCTGTGTTTAGTTTTTGGATTCTCTGTGTCTAATACATGATATGTGTTCAGTAAATATTTATTCCATGGATTAATGAATGAACAACTAAACATATAAATAAATTTAAAAAATAGTAGATATGCAGTAGATGGAATTAATAGCTCTGATTCTTCACCTTTCCCTCTTTGCACACTCCTTGCTCTGTGACTTTGAAGTTCCTCCAACAAACGAGACAGTATACTTCCCCAACTTTGGCTCTTGGTTTGGTTATGTGACTTCTTTTCTTAGTTTGGTCAATAAACAAGACCGAAAAGATGGTGTGTGAAGCCCAAGCTCAGGCTTTAGGTGGACTCATTGTTTCTATTTTCTTCCTTTCACCTCTGCTAATGCCAATGAGAATAACTTGCCTGGTGATGGTTTGGAGCAGAACAACTTGTAGCCCCATAGCCTCAATCAGCTGACTTCTAAGCATGAGAAATAATTCCCGATTGTTGTTTTAAGCCACTAAACTTTGGGGTAGTTTATTACATAGCAATGGGCTTCCCAGGTGGCGCTAGTAGTAAAGAACCCGCCTGCCAATGCAGGAAACATAAGAAACACGGGTTCTATCCCTAGGTTTGGGAAGATCCCCTGTAGGAGAGTATGGCAACCTACTACAGTATTCTTGCCTGGAGAATCCCATGGACAGAAGAGCCTGGAGGGCTACAGTCCCTAGGGTCGCAAAGAGTCAGACATGACTGAAGGCAGTCAGACATGACTGCCACTTAACATGGCATGGCACGTGTTACATAGCAATCCTCCTGAAATAAATAAGACACCCAGCAGTGACAATCATGCTTATGTTGACTTAGATGACCTGTATCTAGGTAACAAGTTTGGTTGCTGGAGATCAAGTGTTCAGCTTTAGGATTGTGATTTCTGGATATTGGACTTTCAAGTTCAAGTCATGAGGGCATGTATTGGGTTGGCCAAAAACCCAAGTTTTTCCGTGAAGTTGTATGGAACGCTCAGAAAGAACTTTTGGCCAACTCAATAGTTAGGCAGTGCCACTGCTAAGTGTAGAGAGCTGTCACCACTGCCCTCCTTCCTTTTCTCCTCTCACATCTTCACTACATACATCCAGATGCCTTAGGGATGAACATTATGCTAGCTGGATCCAGAAACTGAGACCGTTGATGGGAGACTGCATTACATATAGCTGAAACCAAAACCTTTCCCATCAAGTGATGGAAAGAAAACAAATCATGCTTTGGTATTTGCATTTGTTGCTGTATTTCCTACCACTTATGAGACTGAGCAAAGTTAATTTGACAGACATTTATTTATCTTCTCTAATGAAATTGTAAAGAATGGTGTGACTTTCTTCCCGCAGGCCTTCAAGAACATCATTTTCTAAATGTGTGTTTTTTTTAATGACCTAAAATGTTTATCTTCCCCAAGGTTTTAGGACCAAAGGACTTGGCATTCCAAAACATCATGTGGAAACCATAATAAATTCACTATTAATTGGAGAAGCAAGAAAGAAGATTACAGAAAAATATTCAAACTTTTTATCCACCTTGCATATTATATTTGCTCATATTTCTTATTTCACATGCAACATTTTTTGAACACTAACAATATCAGCACTTTGTTTACTATTAGCACTTCCTTTTTGATCTTAGTGAATTAAAAAAATATCTCTGGCTTGCATTTAAAATAGTGACATTTAAACATATTAGGATATGGTGATGTTTCTGAAATGATTTTCTGATGCTTTGAGTTCAAGAGGCAAGACTTCTAAGAATGCAGTCACTCAATGAAGGGGAATTAGAGCAAAACCCCGATAGGTGGGGCCAACTGAAACTTCTCCCAGATAGTGACATTAACATAGATAAAGAGTTGGAAACTGGACACAGCTTGACAAAAGAAAGGCTCCTTCTAAGATTGTCTATGATAGATATCTGTCTAACATGCTATGCACATGTATAAAGAGGGTTTTTGTTTTTTTCTGGATAGCTAGTCGGAAAGTTCTAAGCTTGGCTTTTATTGGCTTGTCTTAGGCCACAGGACTATCTCTGAACCAATCAAAGTAGCCAAGAGGATGAGTTACTCTGATTGGCTAATCCTAGGTCTCATACTTTTCCCTACAGGTAGGAACAGGTCAGTTCTATCTGAGTTATAGAGAGAGAGGGGAGGGATAGTGGAGAAATTGCTATTATTACCAGAACTGTGCAAGCAAAAATGCCTGCTAATAATGTTTTTTTTCTAATATCTGAGTCTGCAGAAAAAGGTATAGAACTGTTCAGGTGATTCAGACCCTCTGTGACAGATTTAATTATTTATCCTCCTTCCTCCTTCCTTCTTAATGGAATATTATATCTACAGTCTTGATTTATCCTCATAATGGGCAGATTGTATCTTCCCCTGATCTTTTGAATTGATCACAGGATCTATTTTAGCCAGTGGGACATTGGCAGATGGGATGCAACCAAGGTTTGAAATGTGCCAATCTGTTTGGGTTTGCTCTTTTTTAATCATGCCACAAGCAGGAGAAGAACATACTTGGATACCTGCTAGTCTCACGAGAGTAATTAATATGGAGCACATACTGATTTGCTACTTGGAGCCAAGCCTAGCTAGGTTTAGACAAAATGAGTTGAACTCTGGTAGAACCACAGATATAATATATGAGTGACAAATACAGCTTATTGTTATGTGCCTTTGAGATTTTGTGGCTGTTTGTTACATAGCCATACCTGACAAAGACCCTTCTTTCTCATATCTAGTTATACTAGAGAATGAGAAATTGGAACATGTCTGATTATTTCTGACTACTAATCACATTTACTGGAAAATTATTATTCATCTTCTTTCTCAATTGTCAGTCTGGACAACTTCAATGAAAAGAGTAAAAATTGTTTCTGACCTGTTGGAGTAAATTCTCACCATATTAGAATTTACTTTTGTTGATATTTATTTCTATAAACTTCTCCCAAACTCTGAGAGCTTAGAATTTGTGTTCTGAACGTTTAACATTGAATGCGACTATAAATAATTCACTGCCCTGAACATGTTCAGTAGAAATTTCAATACTATTATTATGACTACACTTAGGCATTTACAAGTTTGCCTTTAAATGGAGATCTGTTGGGGATTTCAGCTGCTCAATGATGGAATGGTATTAATGTCTTCACAAGGATAAATCAGTTCAGGCAGTCTTTCTATATGCTTGGAGACTCTGGCAGTGTCAGCTTGGACCGCTGGCTTTTCACATACAGTAAGTTCTCTGTTACATGGAAGGGTTGGGGAGATGGGTTGTTTTTATGTTATTATTTTTCTAAATTAGTCAAGGCTTGAGGTTGCAGGGAAAGAGCCACTTATGTAGGCTTCCTATTTAGTCTGAGGTGCAGACATTCAGAGAAGGCATGAAAGGGGCAGAGCTGTGGTCCCTAACGGAATGTGATCTGGCCCCACAGTCCTGACCTGACAAAGTGGGATTTTCTTTGATGAATTCATTAAAGAAGGCAACATAGAGGTTAAGAGAGTAGACTTTGGAGTCAAACTCATGTGGGTTTGAATGCCAGCCCCTGGCTGTGAGGGCTTAGGCACTTAAAATGTTTATTTACACATTCATTTGAGTCACTGGTTCATTTATTGTTTAAGTCAAGTTCTACAGAAGCAGAGCCTGACACAGGAATAAAGTTGCCCTTGATCTCCTGAGGGAGTCGTCTTAGGTGAAAATTGCAAGGCACAGAGGACAGGATAGGGAAGAGAATGCTAGCCAAGGATGTAGTTCTAGGTAAGGTCTGAAGTTGGCCTGATATGCGGTAGATTCTAAAGCACACCTCATGCCACAGAGGCATCCTTATACCTTCTCTTTATATGGTAGTAAAATACCTGCAACATAAAATGTACCAAATTAACTGTTTTAACGTGGACAGTTCAGTAGCGCTAAGTACATTCACAGTGTTATGCAACCTTGGCCACTATCTAACTCCAGAACTTTCCCTTCACCATAAAAGGAAATCCTGTACCCATTTGTAGTCACTTTCACTTCTCTCTCCTCCCAGTACCTGGAAACCATGAATGTAATTTCTATCTCTATAGATTTGCTATTCTGGATATTTCATACAAATGGAATCATACCACATGTAACCCTCTGTGTCTGGCTTCTTTCATTTTACATTAATTACACTTTCGAGGTTCATCCACACAGTAGCATGGATCAATATCTCATTCTTTTTAAAGTCTGAATAATATTCCATTGTATGGATATATTGCACTTTATTTATCCATTTATCAATTGATGGACATTTGGGTTTTTCCTACCTTTTGACTTTTGTGAATAATGCTTCTGTGAATGTACATATATAAGTTATTGTTTGAATTGTTTTCTCTTGGGTGCATTATAGGAATGGAATTGCTGAATCGTTTGGTATGGCTATGGCTAACTTTTCGAGAAACTGCCAAACTCTTTTCCACAGTGGCTACAACATTTTATATTCCCACCAGCAAAGTAAGAGAGTTCCAATTCCTCCCCATCTGTGCCAACACTTGTTACTATCTATCTTTTTCATCATAGCCATCCCAGATGACATGAAGCGGTATTTCATTGTAGGGCACCAGACTTTTTCACCCTCAAGTCAGTCAGTCATTTTTTGCCGGGGGGGGGGGGGGGGGGGGGGGGGGGTTAATCTCCTAACTGATGTGGTTTGTATCATTCAAAGGCAATTCTCCAGGGAAGAAAGGGCAACTAAGAACTGTTAGCAGACCACACTTACAACAGCTGAAAAAATGTGTCCAGTACACGCATTTGCTCAACAGACTATATTGACAACCTACATTATGTCAGGCACCATATTAGTTGTGCAAAGGATGTAAAGCAAGGCTCTGACCTAATAGAGTCAATCTTTTGCTGGAGAATTCCAACATTAATCAAATTAACATAGCAAAGTAAAACTAACAAATGCTACAATCTATAGTAAGACTTAACTTAGGCAGGATGGTCAGAGAAGTCTTCCACGATGAGTTAATGATTGAGATGCATTCTAAAGAATAAGTAGGAAGGAACTTGGTAATTAGGAGGACCAGAACAGCATTCCAGGCTGAAGGAACAGTGGTCAGAGGCCTTGAGGGGAAGGAATGTGATGTGTTCTAAAATCTGAAGGGCATATGGGTGTGGTTGGGAAATGCAGGCACCAAGCTCACTGAAGAAGTCTGGTGAAGTAGGTAGCAGCTACACCTACAGGATGACTCAAGGTATGTACTTTTATTCTAAAAGCAGTTGCAAGCAATTGCAGGTAATTAAACAGAGGTAGCAGCATCTGATTTTTTTTCCCCCTTTTGCTTCTTTTTAAAAAAGATTTAGTTATTTATTTACTTTATTTTTTGGCTGGGTGGGTCTTCATCACTTAATGTGGTCTTTTTCTAATTAAAGAGAGCAGGGGCTACTCTCTAGCTGTGGTGCTTGGGCTCATCACCACAGTGACTTTCCTTGTTGCATGTTCTCTAGGTGCGTGGGCTTCAGTAGTTGTGGTGCACAGGTTTAGTTGCTGTGCGGCATGTGAGACCCTCTAGGACCATGGATCAAATGGTAACTCAGTTGGTAAAGAATCCATCTGCAATGCAGGAGACCCCAGTTCGATTCCTTGGTCAGGAAGATCCCCTGGAGAAGGGATAGGCTACCCACTCCAGTATTCTTGGGCTTCCCTTGTGGCTCAGCTGGTAAAGAATCTGCCTGCAATGTGGGAGGCCTGGGTTCGATCCCTGAGTTGGGAAGATCTCCAGGAGAAGGGAATAGCTACCCACTCCAGTATTCTGGCCTGGAGAAATCCATGGACTATATAGTCTCAAAGAGCTGGACATGACTGAGTGACTTTCACTTTATTTTTTACATTCCGAAGATGATTCTTATCCACTGGACCATCAGGGAAACCCCTGATTTGTGTTTCTGATATCAGTCTGCTTATGGTTTGGAGAACAGACTGGCATTATAGGAAATGTGAATCTTCAGATGGAAGGAGCATACATGCCTTGCTGAGGTTTTTCCATTGTCTTTGGTATCAGGGGAATGGATTCTTCCACTTAAGGGCCATGTTGACTCTCCCTCATGGTGGTTTATTTCCTGATTGGTTTATAGATTTTTATGGTGAAGTGAGCTTCAGCAGAGCTTATTACCCATGAGAGCCCTGACTGCCTTGGACTATGAAAGTATTCCCACCAGATCTGATGTGGGACCTAGGATCTCTGCATCGTATGGCTTAGCATTTGAGAGGCCACCATAAATAACAACCCTGTGTCCTGTCTGGCTCAGAATCAATTGGCATAAGCAGAGATTTCCCTAAAATAGTATTGGTTTACAGATGGGGATATGATTGAGATTGGACAGCAATGGCTCAGATGCATGGAAACAAGAGGCCATTTAAAACTGCACCTGAAAATTAGGCTTCCCACCTAGTCACAGATAACAATAGAAAACTGCTGACTTTATTTGCAGGTGCTGTCCAGACCATTAACTGATAAACTGACTGCAAGGTCAAACCAGACAGAGTATGCTCTTAACAAGAAAAGATGAAGCACATAAGAGTTCCCTCCTACCGAAACTCCTAGCTTATCCCTCCCCGCCTTTTCCCCTCTGGTAACCATGAGTTTGCTATCTACATTTGTGAATCTATTTCTGTTTCATAAGTAAGTTCACTTGCATCATGTTTTAGATTCCACATATAATTGGCATCATATGATATTTGTCTTTATCTGTTGGACTTACTTCATTTAGTATTGATAATGTCTAGGTCCATCCATGTTGCTGCAAATGACATTTATTCATTCTTTTTTATGGCTGAATAGTATTCCATTGTGTGTGTGTGTGTGTGTGTGTGTGTGTGTACCACATCCTCTTTATCCATTCATCTGTTGATGGACATTTAGGTTGCTTTCCTGTCTTGGCTATTGTAAATAGTGCTACCATGAACAGTGGGGTGTATGTATCTTTTCAAATTATAGCTTACTCCAGATATATGTCTAGGAGTGGGATTGAGAGCTTTAGTTTAAGTGTAAAATGTCCTGAGGCCTAGGGGAGATTAGAGAGGTTTTCTTGAAGGCAGGGAGTCTTGAACTAGGCTTTAGCTAGTATGTCACTTTTTATTTAAAAAATATTGATTATCTACTACATGGTGGGCCACACTAGCAATGATGATGGGAATTGACAGAGGAAGATGATGGCATTCCATGCTGAGGTTATAGATTAAGCAAGAGCCATTTCTGATGTGGATACTAAAAGAAGTAGTAGTGAATTATTTAATACACTTGCTTGTGGCAGATACACATGGTGCCCTGCCATATAACCTTGACATACACCATTCTTGTTGAAGAATTTTGCTAGTAGCATCTGAGCACCTTTACCAAAGGCTTCTCTGGCTATGAGGGTATGTGAGGTAGACATTAGTGCCTATAGGAGCA
This sequence comes from Odocoileus virginianus, assembly GCF_023699985.2. NCBI lineage: Eukaryota > Metazoa > Chordata > Mammalia > Artiodactyla > Cervidae > Odocoileus > Odocoileus virginianus. The sequence goes on along the minus strand of NC_069693.1, from coordinate 40,256,402 downwards.
GCCCCAACCAATGATGAATAGGAGTTGATGGATATCCCAGTGTTCTGGCCCCTTAGGTGGGTCAATTCTGAGATGTATTTTCCCATATAGGCATCAACTCCAGTTGCTCATAAATATCATGTTTAAAAGATAATCGCAAATTCATATTTGTTATAATCATTTATCCATCAAATTTGTTGAGCATTTTTGTTGAGCAATGTTAAGCAAAAATGAATAATATCAAACTCTGATCATTGAATATTACTTTCATGTAAATAGGATTCATGCCATTAAGTTGACTAGAATCAGTTCAGTTCAGTCGCTCAGTTGTGTCCAACTCTTTGTGACTCCATGAACCACAGCATGCCAGGCCTCCCTGTCCATCATCAACTCTTGGAGTTTACCCAGACTCATGTCCATTGAGTCGGTGATGCCATCTAACCATCTCATCCTTTGTCGTCCCCTTCTCCTCCTGACTTCAATCTTTTCCAACATCAGGGTCTTTTCAAATTAGTCAGCTCTCAGCATCAAGTGGCCAAAGTATTGGAGTTTCAGCTTCAGCACCAGTCCTTCCAATGAACACCCAGGACTGATTTCCTTTAGGATGGACTGGTTGGATCTCCCTGCAGTCCAAGGGACTCTCAAGAGTTTTCTCCAACACCACAATTCAAAAGCATTAGTTTTTCTGTGCTCAGCCTTTTTTATATTCCAACTCTCACATTCATACATGACCACTGGAAAAACCATAGCCTTGACTAGACGGACCTTTGTTGACAAAGTAATGTCTCTGCTTTTTAATATGCTGTCTAGATTGGGATTTTCGTTTAAACAGGTTTATCTTTCTTCCATTGCAGTCATTCTAATAAATTTGTAACAGCATGATACAGTGTTGACTCTGCTGCCCTTTATTATTATTATTTTTTTTTTGTGATAGGATTAGGAATATTTAAAGGTTTACTGTTGATTTCTACCATTTTAAATCTTCCAAATTTTCCTATAGTGAAAATATTTAATCAAATAAATATTCTCTTTGCAAACAGTTTTATTTTATTCATCTAAAAGTAAAATTATGACCCAAATTACATCTTATGGACTGTATTAATATATACCCAAAAGTTCATTTCTTTGTCATACTTCATGAGAGACAGACCATGATTCCCTCATCTTGGTATCCACCCCACCCCCAACTTTTTCACAGGATTTGTCAAGAGACTTACACATAGTAGATCCTTGATCAATAGATACTGATTTAATTTGTTTTACTGAAAACAGTCAGTTTAGGTAAGCTTTATGAAATACTTATTTTAAAAAATCTGGTCAGAGGTCACTCTTTGTAAAATATAATTTCCCAAGATTTAATAATTGTAGGAGGGATGGCTAGTTATCCTTTAACCAAAAAGGTTTTCACTGCCCTTCCATGGGGTAGAGTTGTTGGAAAGAAGCCACCCTGGCAGGGGGCACCCCCCCCCCCCCCGCCACTTCCTGCATCAGTTGCCCTTTAAATGTCAAATACAGTCCACATGCCATCAAAGGACACTTTGAGCCCAAAGTGCCATTCTGAACGAACTATGGAAACTGTATTGTTTTGGGGTCACCCATCTTGCTTATTGTGAGGTTAGGACTTGTGCAATCATCAAGACAATTTAATCATGGATCAACCTACTTTTGAAGAATAGGCTGGGATTATCTGACAGTGTAGTGCAAAGTTCCCTTCGATGGTGGTTCAATCTTTTCATATCCTATTATTCTTAATGTGCATACATACAAATAATAATAATGATAACCACTAGTAGGTATTTCATTAAAGTCCAAATTCTAATACTTTAAATAATAAGTCATTTTAATTTTTTCATATTCTATTCTAGACTTTGGCCATAGATAAATGTCATTTTTTAATGTGATTTTAATAAGTTTCCTATATTTTGTTCATTTCTTTAAACATTTTTTGGCAGCAATTTTTCTCCACAAAGGTTTACCCAATGCTTTTTAGAAAGATGTCAAACATGGAATCCTTCTAGCTGGAATGAGTTTGGATCCTCTGTGCTGAAACCATATTTGGGGACTGAAAAAAAGAGCTACTTTTAGCTTCTGTTTTCTACTCAAAGTGATCGCCTCCTGGCTCCAACTTCTTCCAGGGATTAATACATTTGGATGATTGTCTCAAGTGGGAGGCTGCCATAGGAAACCAGGTGTAGAGCCTTGGCACTTGGCAGTGTTTGTTTATTTGCCATTTATTCACTCATGCATTCATTCAGCAAACATTCACTATCTGTTGCCCCCCAGAGAGTGGTTGTGATGCTGCAGGTCAGTAATGGAGGCCTGAGATCATAAGGGATCAGGAGCAGGAAGGTGCAAGAGATGAATGAATACTAGAGCTGAGGATGAGTAATCAACTATTCTCAGAAAACAGAGGTACTAGGGGAACAGAAACGAACAGATGACCCCAAGTACTGGAGACTGGGGCATAATGAAAGGCCTGTAATCTAATCCAGCAGATAGACAAGAACTAGAAAGATAAGCCATAAATGCTCAGCAGATAATCCAGATCAAAGGATCTGGATCCTTTGGTGAACAGGCATGAAAACTACAGATTTGAGGCAATAATGTCAGGGACAAATCTTGAAAAAGACAGCAAAGCCCTACCTTGGCACAACTTCTTTCTTTTTCTTGGTTTTGTATTTTTTTAAATTTTATCTTATTTTTAATTGGAGGATAACTACAACATTGTGATGGTTTCTGCCTTGGTACATCTTGAATGTCATCCCTATGAAGGCAGAAAGCCCAAGCGTGGGACTTCCCTGGTGGTCCAGTGGTTGAGAATTCGCCTTCCAATGTAGGGGATGCAGGTTCGATCCCTGGTTGAGGAACTAAGATTCCACATGCCTCAGAGCAACTAAGCCTTCATGACACAATTCCTGAGACCGCAAGCTCTTGAGCCTGCATTCCGCAACTGGAGAGAAGTCCAGACACCTCAATGAAGCATCTGTGTGATGCAACTAGAACCAATACAGCCAAGTAATAAATATTTTTTTAAAAAAGAAGCCCAAACATGATGCATCTATGATCTGCTGCTGGGATCTAAGAGAGTTTTATGGACTTGAGCCAGATCCCCTGGCTCTGAGTCACATGTGGAAGCTAAGTGACCTCAGGTAATTAATTTATTTACCCTCCTGAGAGGGCCACAGTTTCTAGATCCATAAAATGATGATGACCTATAAGTGCTTAGTTCATAGGGTTGAAATAAGGCCTAACTAATTAATCCTTGTGCTTAAAAGAGTGTCTGACACAAAGTCAGTACTTATATAAGAGTTATTAAATGAAAGTAATACATAGTGAAAGAATGCATTTCTTGATAATTCTTGATTAATTCTTTTTGGTAGCCATAACCACCATCATTTTTAGAAGTTTAAACATCTGAACAAACTCATAATCTTTCTGATTATCTGCATGTGGTTCTAACCATGGCTTCTGTCCTTCACCATGGTAACCACCATCTCCTACCTATTTTCCCTAGCACTGAGTGCCTACACTGTTGTGTCCTCCTCATTAGTGAGCCAGTTTGAAGCATCTTTTCTTTAAATTTTATTTTATTGGAAGTATAGTTGATTTACAGTGTTGTGTTCATTTCTGTCATACAACAAAATAATTCAGTTCTACATACACATACACTGTTTTTCATGCTCCTTTCCTTTATGGTTTATCACAGGATACTGAATATAGTTCCCCGTGCTATACAATGGGAACTTGTTTATCCATTCTGTGTAGGATGCTTTGTGTCTGCTATTGAAACATCTTTAGTTGCTGGGCCAGGCACTCAGTTCTCACCTATCAGAGCCTTACATTTTCCGCCTGTCTTGTGTCTTCCAGCATTGATACTGAATGACACTGCTTGGTTTCTCTAAAACCTCCAGATCTGCTAGCTGGCTATGTACCACTATGGGGCCTCCGGTGACACCTTCCATTCAGAAAGTCGTATCTTATTCCAGTTTGGTTGGGTGTGGAGACTTGGACGCAGGGCTCCTCACAGCCAGACTTCACGACTCAGCAAGAGGATCAAAGCCACCCTTACCCCAAGTTCATGAATTTTTGAGTCAGGCAGGAGGCATTTCTTTGAAAATTCCATCAGGATGCTCTGGCTCCTGGGCCTTTCCCCAGATCCCAAGCCTGAGAAGCATTGCCAAGGAGGCCCCAGCTGCTCGGTGGAAGGCCTCACTCCAAAGGTGTCATCATTTCAGTGGTAAGAGAGACTACAAGTATCATACACTGCCGCCTGCCGAGGCCCCTGAAGCAAGAATTGTGTGACAACTAAGGAAGAGGGCACAGAATCCACTTTCTTTCCTCTTCTATTTCTTTTACAGAAAGACTCTTTGTTTTTGTCATTCTATGCACGAGCTAAGCAGATTACAGTAAAGAGAAATGGGGCAGGCCCAGGTATCTAGGAGATGGGAGAGAATTTGCGTTCCAATTGTGGAACACATCAAAAGGCTATTCTTCCTGCCTCCACTGTAAGGTACAGTTCAGTTTGGGGACTGTTTAAACAAGACCGTACCCCTTCCTTCAAATTCTAGCTGGGGAAGCCTCTCACGATGACCCAGGGAACCCTGGAAGGAAAAGGCAACAGCAGTGGGCACCCAGCTGGATTTGACAGTTGAAAACTGTTCATGTTATTTCTGGATTTTAGGCTGTCCCTATTTTCAAAAAAGAAGAAACGCTGTAAGCTGATTAACAAACTTGGCTATATCTAATGGTGACTTTTCGTAAAATAATGCACTTAACACACCCAACACGCACACACACACGATACAGTGATTGCATGACTTTACTTGTGGAAAATGTTGTAAGTTTATTTTTGAGGAACAGGATGGAAAATGGGGCTGCTGCTAGATGGTTCCCGTGCCCTCCACCTCCATCCCCCAGATGGTTCTGTCCAACATGTTTCAGGGAGAGAGTACCTCCTTAAACACCCCGAATCCCATGGAGGGCCTCAGCCTGCACTTGCCCACCCCACCAAGAAGTACTCTGAGGACTTCCCTTGTGATCCAGTGGTTGGGACTTTGTGGGTTCGGTCCATGGTTGGGGAGCTGGGATCCTGCATGCATGCCCTTCAGCCAGAAAACGAAGGCATGGAGCCAAGCAATATTGCAACAAATTTAATACAGAATTAAAAAAAAAAAGAAAAAGAATCTCTGCATGCTTTAATTCCAGCTCTTTCTTTTTTTTTTTTTTTCTTTTCTTTTCTTTTTAAAAACCATAGACTTCCGACAGAGACTTCCACTGAGAGGAAAGCCTTCTCTACTGGTCTGGAATAAACCTGAAAACCCTCTCCACCTCAGCTCCCCTTCACCACACACACTGAAACCCAGCTCCAGAGCTCTCTGCACTGTCCCATTTCTGCCCCTTCCAGCAGACTTATTTCATAAAAACGTCAGCTATTAAGTTAACATTATTTAAGGGGCTTTGGGTTTTAGTTCCTGAATGCAACCTAAGCTGGAAGGGGAAAGGCCAGCCATGAAGGCCCGGCTGTATAAAACCTGATCCACAGAGGTACTAAATCAATAACCTGGCTGTGGGCTCCCCGCGCTTCTCTATTTATCACTGCAGCACCGATAAGGATCTGATTTAGAGTGAGCCCTACTGAGGGTCCAAGTCCGGCGCAAGCTGTAATGTGATCTGCGGGGGAGGGCTGATAACCCGAAACAATGTGAAGAAACCCTGTCAGATAAATAAAACAAACTGTTTGTCCATTAAATAGCGCTGTCAGAAAGAGGCCAGGGAAGCGAAGCAGAGCTAAGTTCCATTCTTTTATGGAGACACAAAGCCAGGAACACCTGAGGCAAGCTGGGGAAATAACCTCACTCAGAAATAAATGGAGAGGGTGCTGGGGGAAGGGAGGCAGTGATCGGATTTAGCGAGGTCGCTATAATCTTTGATCTCGGGCAAATTCTGTTCGCTCCCTGGAGCCTGGCCATGTCATCTGTGAAACGGGACCCATCCGGCCTGGTGTTGGCCACCTCACTGGGTGGTGGATGTGATCCTATGGATGAATTACATAAAATGCTTTCTGAAGAAGAAGGAAGTGACTCCAGGAAGCTCAGAAATGCAGATGCCTACAGAGGATGAACTGGTTACAGAAGTGCTTGAACCAGAGAAGGAAGGTGAAAGCTTCTTCGCCTCCAGGGCAACGGCGACTCAACGCCCTCAACACAGACACTGAGGCCGCTGCCACCGAGTCTTCCAGTTCTCTCCCAGAGAAGCGCAAGATACGATTTTAATGGGAAATAAGAATGTGAAGTGTTCACAGGGACAGTTAAGAACTTTTTAGAATTCTGTGTGCTTAGTTTAAAAGTCCTTTGTGTAAAGTAATTAGCCTCCAACTAATAAAAATAAATGGAAGAAATAAAAAATAAAAAAATAAAAAATAAAAGTCCTTTGTATGTAGTTGAAAAACTATGGGCTAGATGTGACTGTGGTCTTTGACCTCTGGACTAGGGCAAGGTGGGGTTTTTCATGATTCCCAACATCACTCCTGTACTTCATGCCACACGGAACTTGGGGACATGAAGGAAGCAGAAATAGCAGTGTCTGTCCTCAAATCCACTGAAAGAGCTCACCTGTGTATCAGTGCCTTCAACTTCGAAACGTCCTTCTGCTAGATCTATATACCACCCCGCATTGAGTACTGCACAGATCCTTCAGATAACAAAGATTCTCTCCCACTGGATATATTATGATTTAACTGTCTCCTGAGCTTTTCATTCCTAGAGAACTGTGGCCCTGTCTCCTGTCAGTATTTTTCAACAGAAGCATTGATGGCATTTTGCTCAGACACTAAATGTCAATGGCTCCCTGGCCACCAACCACAAGGCTTTTAGGACAACCAAAAAAATGCCCCTTCACTTTAAAAACAAGATGCAAAACAACCCTCTGCTCTTTCGCAGTTGCGGAAACCAGAGTCCCATTCTGGTTCTTGAAGAAGACCACAGATGGTCAATGTAACCAGGTCTCTGAGGTGGGCTTCTCAAAGCAGCCCAGAGAGTCTTTACTCTGTGGGTCCTAAGCTTCTTAGAATAATACAGAGCAAGCCAGCAGACAGGAAACAAGGGTTTTCTGGAGAGAAGTCTGTGGCTTTGATTTCAACTCCAGGTTCTGAGTCACCAATGTTATTTCTTAAACAAGCAGGATCCCGGGCATCATTCTGGCAGGCCTGAGGCTACAGCCCAGGGATATTTATTTTTATAGACAACTTCACTGCTGAATCACTGGGCTTCCCTGATGGCTCAGATGGTAAAGAATCTGCCTGCAATTTGGGAAACCTGGGTTCAATACTTGGGTTGGGAAGATCCCCTGGAGAAGGGAATGGCAACCCACTCCAGTATTCTTGCCTGGAGAATTCCATGGACAGAGGACTGGAATTCTCTGTATCCTGGTGGGCTACAGTCCATGCGGTCGCAAAGAGTCAGACACGACTGAGCGACTTTCACTTCACTCACTCACTGGTGAATCTAGACCATTTTGAGAGCTACTGCTTTAATCAAAGCATTAATACTTCCTTGTTTTCTCAGACTTACTTGTTTTACAGAATCACCTGGAAAGCTTTACAAAATATGGCTCTTTAAGAACCAGTCTGGGAGACTTATTTGATTTGGCTATCGGATCATATTTTTACGTAACACTTGTGAGTATGGAGCTCTTGTGTCTTTGCTATGTTTGTGGTGAGGTTGATCTGTTTATCCCCACATTATAGATAGCAAAACTGACACCCAGAAAAGGAAAATGACCATTGTGCCCAAGGTTAGAATAAGATTCAAATGTCTTGTCTTTCTCCTACGGTGTTACCATCACCTTTTCCTGCAGAATATAAGGCCAACATGCTGCAGTCAAGCTGTTCTTTGTTGGATAAAATTAATTTTCTGAAGCAGTGGTCATGGGGTATCTCTTTGTACTGAACTATATTTTCTCTTGAATTTTGTGTTTGTTATTGAGTAATTCTCTTTGCCCATCAGGCAGGAAGTAGTCTCTGTGCTTCCTTGGCTTTGAGGTGATTTCTGGCAGAGCCAAGAAATCCAAAATCTCAGGCTCATTGAGTAGCCAACGGCATGAAGATCAAGGGATTCCTCAAATCATGGAGGTAGTTCTTAGAGACTAAGGGAGGAGGAGATGGAGGTTCAGCATCAAAATTAAAATGATGAAAAATACAGATAATGCGAAATATTTTGCTCACCCAAGTCTTTAGACCCAGAGTCAGATAGGCAGTCTTTAATTGTGATATAAATGAGCTATTGGTATCTTCAATTTGAACCATTTCAGAAGAAGTTAGTCTTGTACTAAAGAGACAAAATTAAATACATGGAGAAAATGATTTTTTATTTTCGGGATTCCTTAAGTGAAAAAAAATTTTTTATGTTCGTTTAAGTGAATATACACAAGACCTAAGGAAGGTTAAGAGAAAATAAAAAAGGAATATATTGGTCCATAGAAATGGGAAATCCAGGGATACAAATGATTTTAGTAAGTAAGTGAAGTCGCTCAGTCGTGTCTGACTGTTTGCCACCCCGTGGACTGTAGCCTATCAGGCTCCTCCATCATGGGATTGTCCAGGCAAGAATACTACAGTGGGTTGCCATTTTCTTCTCCAGGAGATCTTCCCCACTCAGGGATCCAACCCGGGTCTCCCGCATTGTAGACAGACGCTTTACCATCTGAGCCACCAGGGAAATGACAAATGATTTTAGTCACACCTTAATCCAGAGCATCAAAGCATGTTATCAGGGGTCTCCTTGTCTCTCTCTGTCTCCATCTCTGCACTGGCTTCACTGCTATGGTGTCCCTCTGTCTCCTGGACCATATCCTCCCAGACTAGCAATTTTAATGCAACCTGCACTTATTGGTTTTCCTTGAAACGTAGGCCAGGTCCATCATAAGGAACAAGGTACAGAGAGAATATGCTATTTGGCCAGCCTTGGGTCATATGTATATCCTGGATCCAGGAAGGTGGGGGTCTATCTATCTAATCTACATAGACAGACAATGGAGATACGCTGATTCCCGAGAGAGAGAGAGAGAGAGAGAGAGGAAAAAAAAAAAACAAAACAAAACCAGGACTGTTAAAGAAAAAAGGGGAATTGATCCTGGTCAAGAATGAACAACAGATGTTTCCTACAAAGGGAGACAAGATGGATGTAGGGAAAGGAACCAAGTCCATTTTCTTCTTTTCTGTCTCACATTAGCATTCATTAAATAAAAGTAAGAAGTCAAAACAGTGAAACAAACACCCATTGAGAATAAAACCAAAGAAAGGGCCCTTCTCTAGTAATAAAAAAATTCTAACTCGATATGTTTTTGAGAAGGCTTTTTTTTTTTTCTCTCTCTTAAGAAACTACAGTAACTCAGCTTGGCTAATAAAGTGTTTGTCTAGTACATTATGGAAGTCTTTCGGGAGACTATTGAATCAATTAGAATGATTTGTAATTAGCACACCAACCTAATGACAGGGTGTCTCTAAATTGCTTGAAAAGAGTTTGCTCCCTTAAAGGAATTGTATGTCCCCCTTATGAACTTATTTACACTAGTAATATGCTTATTAGCCTCTTAAAATTTTTCCAGAAAATAATTTATGTTCAGATTCTATGTGAAATATCAGAAATTCTGAATTAAGTGATTTTGAACAACTGGAAAGTTACCAGATTAATTAGAATGATTCCCCACCCTCCCCTAGAAAATTATTCACAAATGTCTATGGAACAGACCATCACAAACAAGCACTTTTTGAAAAGTCTGATTGATATGAAGAAGCCATGTCTGATCCCAAAGCTTAAGAATGTTCACAAATATAAAACAGTGTTAAAAGGGCCGTATACTTTTTTCAAAAGTTTTACAAGTAAGATTGGGAATGAGCCGAACTGTTTTATAAGTTCCCCAGACTTGAATGGGCAAACACTCATTCATGTGGTACAATTTTAGTTTTTCAAATTTCTAGAACTCAGTTTGAGAACAGGGCCAACCCACAGACATATGGCATTTTGGTCAACAACAGAGGTTCTGAAATCAGGCAAAATTTGGATTCATATCCCAGCTCCTTCCTTAATACAGCTGTGGAATCTTAGGCAATTTACTTCCTCTTTCTCAGCTCCTTCTTTGTCAGGAAAATGGAGATGATAGTCACAATAGCTTTGGTGAGGTTAAATAAAATAAATATATCTTGCATATAGTAACCCCAAATTGGTTGTATTAATAGGAAGACTCCCGGGTTAACAATGTTTCAATCCTGGGAAATTAATCCATTTTCATCTTATTCTAGTGAATAACCTGGATGGTATGGAAGGATGTCTATAATAGGCTAGAGCAAAGGTTGGATAACATAGAATGTTTGATAGTAGAAGTGCAATTTCAGGCAAATCATGTTTGCAGCACCTCTTCAGAGAAAGCAATGTTCATGCATTTGCTCATTCACTCTCTTTTCCCATAGATATTAATGCCTACAGATATTAATTTGAGCCTCTACTGTATGTTGGGCATTGGGCTAAATATTGGCAATACGATGGAGGATAAAACCCATAAAGTAGCCATAAACTCTCAGAAATTTAACAACTTTGTTTAATTTTGACTTGTCATCACTTTTCTTGAGCAATAAAACCTGTGATATTTTGTCATATCCACCCAGCCCAGAATAGAGTATAAAACGGCTTCCCACCTTGTGATCATTGTTCAAAAAGCTTATACATGCAATGTGCTTAATGCAGGGCTTTCTCACAATGCAAGAAACAGCTCAATATGTATAATGGTTTCAACTGCTACTACAATGATCATTTTCTGATTTTTAAACATTTTTTTAAGTACTCTGGTGTTGTTGGAAAAGTTCAACAGAGTTGGGCTTAGATCTAGGTCTATTTTATAAACAGCTGATAATCTTAGGCAAATGACATAACCTGAGCTTCACTTTCCTCATCTATAAAATTAGTCATTTTCAGGGCCTTCTTGTAGAGCGAGTGAGATATTGCATAGTATAGGTAAGAAGTATAGGTAAGAGTAAGATATTGCATAGTATAGGACATATTGTAAGTGCTCATTAGTGGCCATAATCATCAGAGTTAAGTAAAACTTACATTATCATTTTAAGTTGATACAGTATTTTCAGATAGATATTATTTAATGCTCAGAACAGGCTATGAGGGAAGGTCTTTAACATTATTGTCATCAGTATCATTATCAGGACTATTTATAAAATAAGGAGGGGTTCCGTGATTTGCCCAAGATCACAGGGCACATATGTGGTAAATTCAGTGCTTTGTCCTAGAAAGCATCACTGGATTTACCAGCAATTTTCAAAGTGATCTTTTTCGCCTGGAGAGTACACTTTATAGTTGCACCAGGAATTCAACAATGACCAGGACAGGTCTGAACTGGCCCTTTTGGATGCATATTTTGGTGGGGAGATTAAAATTGAAGAACCGGGGACTGTGAAGAACCCATGCCTCTCTCCAGGGACTGTGCCCCTGCTCAGCCAGCTGCTTCCTTCGCCGTTTGACTGATCCTCCAAGATTCTTTCAGTCTGGTTTCCAACGTCATTTAAACCATAGCTATGCTAAGATACCCTACCAGTGCAGGCAACATAAGAGACAAGGATTTGATCCCTGGGTCAGGAAGATCCCCTGAAGGGCATGGCAACCTACTCTAGTATTCTTGCCTGGAGAATCTCATGGACAGAGGGGCCTGGTGGGCCACAGTGCACAGGGTTGCAAAGAGTCAGACATGACTGAAGCGACTTAGCAGACACTCACACATGCTAACATATCTTCATTAAAATACTGATTGAAAAAATGCTGTTTTTGGAGAAAATTCCCTGAAATGGCTGGGGAAACAATTACCTTCCCGCATACCTCTGGCCAAGCTTCTGGGGAATGTGAGTCCAGCCTTGGTACAGATTCTGATTTTCAAGAAGAAAAGAGCTGATAATCGAGATTTTGATGTGAAATGAGGCTTCCCTGAGATCTGAGGTAAATAATACACCTGCAATAGAGAAAGCTCAAGAGATGTGGGTTCAATCCCTGGGTTGGGAAGATCTCCTGGAGGAGGACATGGCAACCCACTCCAATATTCTTGCTTGGAGAATTCCATGGACAGAGGAGCCTGGAAGGCTACAGTCTATGAGGTCCAGTGACTGAGCACACCCATATTTTAAAATATTGCCTCAAAACGAAACCAAAACATGACTATTGACTGGATGAGGTTTGAGGATTTCTATTTGTAATCTCAGCTGTAACTACGGTTCTGATTCATTTTAGAGGTTAGGGAACTGGCTTTTAGAAGAATGGATTCACCAGAAGAAGAAGGCCAGGGGGACAGTTTCCTATGGCTGGATTCTAGACTCTAGACTGTAGACTCGGGGTTGGGAAGAGTGCAAAGTGGTGAGTCTGGTGATGCAGACAGGGTCTAGATCATGGTTTCTGTGAAGAGCAGTGGGGTGTGGCTGACCCAGCGAGTGTATTAAAAACATGGCGTGGTGATGGGAATTGACTGGAAGGGGCAAGAAGGTAGTAGAGAGGCCTCATAAGAAGCTATTGCAGTCATTCCAGCACATGCTTCTTCTGAGTCTCATCCTGACGGTGCCAACTCTGTACCAAGCCCAGGTAATTTTCTCCTGCATTTTACTAGGTTAAAGATGGCTATCCTTCATTAAGGACATAAAGGAAGATTTCTGGCTGCTTTCACATCCTCTGACATCTCTCACCTACTCTGGTCCCCTTTCGGTTCTAATTTACTTTTCTCTCTAATTCTTTTCCCCTTGTCTTTTCTTTTTACACCTAAATGGCAAATTTTCAACTGTCATGGAATAAGAATTAGGAACATGCTACATTAAAAAAAGAGCTTATCTGTAAATCAAACCTTCTGGCAAACACGAGGGTGTAGGTACGGAGTGTCATTTTCTTTTATATCTACCTAAGGAAACATTTTTTCCCCCTTTCTTACTGCTGACATATTTTTTGAGAGATGCAGCCCTCGGGTTGTTGTTCTACACTCTTTGAAGTCACTGTGAATTGAATAAATTTGATGTTTGATGGCAAACTGCCATGAGCATTTAAATAACTTGTGAGAGAGGATACTATTATTTTTTACCTGTCATTTTGGATTTCTCAAGGCCATCCCATGGGATGGTGGGGACAAGTATTGGTTAACAGGGACTGTCCCTCAAAGTAGGGTCTCACACTTCCGAGTCTCACATAAAATCCATGGGGTCTCAAACAATTCTCATCCTAGAGTCAAAACTTCAAGGTCATCACGTTGACTTGATGTCTTGGAAAGTATGGGAATTGGGATACATTAAGGAAAGTGATGAAGAAACTGTCTTTAACTGATTTCCGCAAAGCAATGCTTTATTATAATGCAAAATGTGCCCTATTTAGAGGGGTTATTCAGAGGGCAGTTGAGTCTTTGTTGACTATATTGTGAAGTTATTATTTTTTCTTTTTAAAATGCCCTCCGTTTTCTTTCCCCCTTCTTTGCCCTTACGTCCTGCTTTGGAAAACTGCACAGACCTTGACCTTAAACAAGGCTAAAGGCTAAAACGTGTGTGTACGGTTGTGGGGTGGGGAGACTCAACTTTGGATCAGCCATTTCATGTGGTGCTGGTGACGCCTGTCTGCTTGGGGCATGACACATCTTTCTGGTGAATCAAGACTTGTAACTGGTCCCTTTGCCACGCACCAACATTTTTGTGTTGTCTTTTTTTTTTTTCTAAGATGGTAAATAAATCATTTCTTTCAGATTGGATAAAAAATGGGCCGTGCTCTTTCTCAGCCGAAGTCTTCCAGCTAATTCTGCGTTTGCACTATAAACTATACCAGTCAATTGTACATTCACGTTGAGATCTGGGCCAGATTTATGCCCCTGAGAAAATCCTATTTTTGCATGATTTAGACAAAAAAATGTGTCTGAACAGCGTTACCCAGCCTAATTTATATGAAACTGGGATTCTGCCACCTGGGGTTTCGGGTCTGCTCTGTGAGACATGTCTGGTATGTGACTAAAAGACCAAGCTAGGAGGAGGCGGCAGAGGGGGACCAGAGCCCACTTGAAAGGGAGGCTGCCATCCCCGCCAAGTGAATGGGGCGTGCCCAACCAGCTGGGGAGAGAGGCCTCTTCATTGTGCTTTTATTATGGGCCCTTGTGTACAACCAGAAAGGCGGCCCCCTCCCCAAGGCACGCTTGGTTGCTACGATCTGTTCCTGGGGGGTTGTGTGCATCCCAAACGGCAGCCCCTTCCTCGCCAGACAGGCGTGGGTTGCTCAATTACCAACGCCTCCAGCATCCTGATACCCCATCCTTCCGGGTCCCACCTGCATCCAAGTGAGTGTGAAAGAGGACAAGACTGAGGAACTGTCTGTCGCCAGAACTTAGGGACTCTCTGTAGTCTGATTCACTGCTCACTGGAGGGATGTCGCTGTCTCTTGCTTAGCAGGAGATGCCTGTGGAATTTTGGTTTTGCCTTGTTTCTAACTGTCAAAGTTCTCTTCTCAGGCTCTGGGGGTCTTTAATGCTGTTCTCAGGAGCCGGGGTTATGAATCTTTATGACATGGAGGCTGAAACCTTGCCCGACCCACATATCTTATATTTTGGGGGGACCCCACCAAAGCGTCTGCTTTATGCCAAGCACTGTTGTGTGGATACAATGCTGTGGATCAGCTACAGGGGTAAGCAAGACAGATATGATTTTGATTCCGAAGGGGCTTACAGTCTAGTGGGAAAGGGAAATATGAATCTAATTATCACAAAAGAAATATGCAACTCAAGGGCAAAACACAGTCTATAATGGGGATGATTCAATGGGTGGTCACACAGGGGGCCATGGAGGGGATTTTTAAACAGGGGTATCTTGATCAGGGCACTGAGGGCTGAACAGAAGCCCAAGACACCATTCCTAGGAGGAATCAGGGATGCCTCTAGCTCAGGAGGGCTACCTCATGACCAGAGAGAGTCAATGACTTGCCCAAGGACACTCAGCAAATTAGGAGCAGGGACACAGCCAAACCCTCTGAGCACTCAAGGATGTGCTTAGCCAAGAGGCTCTGCAGGCAAGTCACTGATCCCAATACCCAACTTTTCCCACTTAACAGCTCATAACTTGGTCTTTTTGAGTCTTCATTTCATCACCTATGGAGTGTCAGTGATAAGAGCTGCTTCCATAGAAGGATGTTTTTAGACATAATTAAAAGCAGTATGTAATGAGTTTGATCATAATTTTTGTTGTTTAGTCACTAAGTTTTGTCCAACTCTTCATGACCCCATGGACTGTAGCCTGCCAGGCTCCTCTGTCCATGGGATTTCCCAGCAAGAATACTGGAGTGGGTTGAAATTTCCTTCTCCAAGGGATCTTCCCAACCCAGGGATCGAACCAACATCTTCTGCTTGGCAGGCGGATTCTTTACCACCTGGGAAGCCCCTTGATCATAATACATGTTAGCTATTTTTGTTCTTTATCCTATTTGGTCTTTCAAAGCAACTCTATTAGATTGAAAGATAAAGTATCTCCTCGCACCCATCCCCAAATCTTTTACTTTTAGCAAAGAGCCACAAAAGTTGCCCTATCAGGCAGACATACATTCATTCAAAATATTTACTTACTGAGTTCTTTATAAGGGGGAGGCATCATTTAAGGTGGTAGAAGAGAGAAAAGACATGGGAAATACGGTCCCTGAATTCAAGAATGGATTACCTGATTGAGGTGTCCCCAGGTTTCGGAGAATCAGAGTGAGGGCTGGTAGCATCCTGACATGCACACAGGGTGCCTCCCCATTTCACAGCTGGGGAAGCTGAGGCCCGGGTCAGGTGGCTGAAATGAGCACTCTGGTCCTGGGTCAGGTTTCCAGCTTGGCCTCCCAAGGATACCAGCTGGAGTCCTTTTGGACTGGGAATCTGTTTCAAGTTAGTCTCCGCTGAACTGCCCCAGCAGAGCAGCCAAGAGGTACTGGCTATTTCCGGATCAGGTAAAATTGTATTAGTTCATATAAGACAGTAGAATAGAGGAGCTGGCCGGTGGGCTCTGGTTTTCTTTTTGAACATTTCTAAGCCCTTCCCAATCCCCTGCTTCTAATTCCGTGGCGCCCCAGCCTCCTCAGAATGTGGTGGGTTTCTGGACTTACCAATCTCCAGTTGGACTTAGGTAATATAAGATGATACGTGTCTTAATCTCTTAATGGGGCATGAAGCAAAGGCAGGCTGCTTTGGTACATCCTAGAAAACTCACTTCCTTAACAAAACAAACAACCATTTAGAGACACCAATTCTGGTTCTCCACAGCCAGGCTGGACTTTTAGCTGATGGCTTAGGGGTATTTCCCGCCTTTCCTTGGGCTAAGGTTGTTCATTTCCTAACGGCATAATAAACAACAGTTCATGCCTATTTCTTTTACAAATGGATTTTCAGAGATTGGTCTGAGGAGGAGATGCCCTGGACCGAGGTGGTGAGGGGAGAGGGTCAGCTGACAAGGGGACAGGGTCCCAGCCTGAAGTTCCTCTCAAGTCCCCATTTGGGTACGGCCCGGAGGCAGGGACAGTGTTTGGGGAACTGGCTCAAATCACAGAAAGCTGACTTCCCAGCCTGGATGCCCAGTTCTGCTCGTAGCCTTGTTTATCGGCAATTACCCTGAAAGTCCTTCCTGTAATTAACCCCAGCTTCGTGGACACTGCTATTTGCACATCACTTCCCTCCCAAACACCGCCTCCTTGCCATTATTCCCTGGAAAGATGAGTCACTGAAGGAGATGGCTTATCTCAGTTTTTAACTAGTTTTGTCTCTCAGAGTCATTTGTTGATGATACACTTCCACCCAGGCACTC
The DNA here is from genome assembly GCF_023699985.2 of Odocoileus virginianus. NCBI lineage: Eukaryota > Metazoa > Chordata > Mammalia > Artiodactyla > Cervidae > Odocoileus > Odocoileus virginianus. Next base: position 40,239,592 of record NC_069693.1, on the reverse strand, counting down.
CCATCTCCCCTTTTTCAACTTCTCTTTTTTAAAATAACATTTTCTTCCTTTCTGCTTTTACATTTCTTCCTCTCCCTCCCATAGCCTTTCATGCATTCAGGATGTAAGCGAGCCAGCATCAAAGCCCAGAGCCCTGCCGAATCCTCCTCCCCTTGCCCTGTCTGATCATTGACTCATAACCACAGAACGTCCCAGGCGCAGGATGGAGGGGAGGGAGGGCTGAATAAGCAAGGACCACGGTCTGCAGCCCCAGAGGAGACAAAAGTAGAGGATTTGTTCAACAGGGCTTTTTTTCCCTTCCTCCTTTGGGGATAATTGTTTAGGACAATCTGAACTGACCTGGTCCAAGGAGGGGAGGAGGGGAAAGCCAGCCATCCCCTCACTCCCACCCCCCCCACCCCCCATCAAATGGTAACTCCAACCAAGTGAGACTCATCTGGCAGCCTCCAAATCCCAAGGTCAGTCCAGTCCTGGGCGCCACCAAGAGTTTTGATCGTATTATTTAATTTTAATTCAATTGAACATACATGGATCGATCGCTTACCATGTGCTGGGCATTGAGCTGACAGGTGACAGCCATGGGCTTAGACACTATGGAAGTTAAGTCCCCGTCCTTCAAAACAGAATGTGCAGGCCAAAGACAGCCCTGAGCAATCCCTCCCCACCACCTCCCCGCCCACCCCCCCCACCACCCGGTTCCTCCCTCCCCTTCTGTCTCCATTAAGCTTGAATGGGCATCACATCTGTTTCTTTTCTTGCTGGAAAGCAAGAGGCAAAGACCCTAAAATGGGGACAGACCAGCACACACCTGGGTGGTCTTTAAATTAGAAAAAGTTTTGGCCGGAGTTCTTCATTTGGGTCTGCAGTCTCATACTTTTGATGGCTCTCTGCCCCTATAGGTTGGGAGAAATGGGGTCAGGATTGGGGGGACCTGGGTTGAGTATCGCTGGGGTCCTTCCTTCTCCTGTTTTCTCAAGCTCACACATATTCCTTCCCACTCTGTGTTCAGCCCCGATTCCTCACTGAGCAGACCCAGCATGCTCTGGGGCCCCAACAATGCTAGGGCAGAGGCAGGGGGCATTGGGGGGAAGTGAAGAAGTAGCCGTTTTAATTTCAGTGTTCGTGTATAGTGGCGGTCTTCTTGTTTATGTTAGTGTTTGGTATCACGTCATTTTAAGCAAAAGATCTGGGACCAGACTGCCTGGATTGCAGTCTCTTCCATAGCTGTGTGGTCCTGGAAACTGTGCCTCAGTTTCCTCGTCTGTAAAATGGGCATGAGAAGAATCCTGGCTTCATTGGGTTATTGTGAGGAACAGTGAGTTACTGCTCAGCAGTAAAGAATCTGTCAGCAGTAAAGAATGCAGGAGCCACAGGAGATAAGGTTTCAATCCCTGGGTCAGGAAGATCCCCTGGAGGAGGAAATGACAACTCATTCGAGTATTCTTGCCTGGAGAATTCCATGGACAAAGACTAGTGGGCTATAGTCCATGGGGTCGTAAAGAACTGGACATGATTGAAACAACTTAGCATGCACGCAAGAAGATGCCCAGGGTCAGTCACTCTCCCAGAGTCACTAGGTTTCAGGATGCTTTTAAGGTCTAGATCTTTCATTACCACAGAAATACATCTGATATCAGGCTTTCTTGGAGTAGTGTTGATGGTTGAGTATCTCAAGAGGGGACATATTTATGATGAAATTTTTTAATAGATCATCTAAAATTCAAACTAATTTAACTGGATATCCTGTATTTTTATTTACTAAATCTGAAAGCCCTACCTGGAGATTTTCCTCACTAATGACCAAAAGGTTAGCTAGCTGTTCTGCATCTTGATCATGGACAGAGGTCTCCTGGGCTTCTGGAACTGGCCTTTCTCAGGAACAATCCAAAGCTCCAGAGCAGAAAACTTAGAACACAAGTCTCCTTGTCATCTCTTATATAGATAGTGGGAGTCATTTCAAAGTAATTGTCCACAAAGTAATTGTCTTCTTAGATGTCTTCCATCTAAGAGGATGGAAGAATATGCCTTCTGAAAGTTTTTTTTTTTCTGTGTGCGTGTGTGTGTGTATTAGGAAAGCAAGGGCCATAGAAGTGACACAATTACTATAATAGCTCTGTACATCTGGGCTGTGTTGATGGATCCTATGAACCATGTGATATGTAGCATATATGTCTTTCATTTTTGTGTAATCATATAGAATGTTGAAGTGTTTGGTACAATTGCCTGAAGCTTTCCAAGTTTCTTTGGCATTGTTAACTTTTTCTGAGTTACTGAAGGTTCTATTTCATTCATGAGTGGGTGAAATTAAGTAGAGCAAGAATCGTATATGAGCATAGTAGTGTGTTTGCATATTCAGATTTGCTAAGGGAACCATCAAGTGAGCCTGGCTAGGCTTTTGTGATTATTATAAGAAGTTTGGCTGATAAAAACTATTAGGATTGCTTACAATCACGATTAAAAAGTAACATTACTTTCTTAAAGGCAGTTTATTAAGAGAGTCCATTTTATAGAAAATGCTTGTCACTGAGTCAAGTCATTATTCATGTGTAATATCAAGGAGTGAAGCCTGAGTAAGGAAGCTGTTTAGAAAATGTGTGTGAGGGTTTGTGTGTGTGTGTGTCTTTTTTTTTCTTTCTTTTTTTCTCCAAAGAGAGTGATAAGAAAAATTATTTAGTCTCTAGCCAAAACAGTGGTGTAATTCAGATATAATATTTATAGAGGCAAATTAGTTAATGCACCAGCATACTAATGGGATAGACACCAATCTGATGGTGCCAGGGTGGGGGGCGGGGGGCAGCGATATTTCTCTAGGAGTTGCTTAACGGAGACTCAAGGAGGGGTCCTCAGGACAGAGCAGCCCCTTGGTTACTCATTTGAGGAAGAAGTTTTTTTAGGTTCTTAGTGTTCTCTAAATGTTTTATTTATTTATTGATCTCTTTCATTTGCAAAGCTGTGAAGAAATCTAATTTCCTATTTGCTACATCAATAAGTTCTCATCCAAGTCCCCGCAGTAAATAAGTAGATACATAAATAAACACATGAAGTCATCATTTCTTAATTAGATCCTAGAAGCTATTTTACCAAAATTAAAATTTCAATTTCTGTTTAGAGTTGCTAGATGCTCTTCCAGCCACAGAGAGCTGGATTCTTTCTAAAGCAAGAATGAACTGTTGGCTGGTGAATTCTCCAGGCTCTTTGAAGAGAGCAAGTGACTAAGTCGCAGGCATAGTTTGTGGAATGGCAGGAAATCAGTGACAAACTCTGGGAGATTAAAGAAGCTGGGGTTTAAGAGTTAAAAAGGAAGCCACTTTTGGACAGAAACTGTTTGCAACACATGTGCAGCAATCCTGGGCCAACAATAATACAATTTACATTTACCCTTATACCTGCAAGAAAAGTTACTCTGTTTTCCTGTGCTAATGGGATTGAGAATGTACCCTATTACAAATTATAAATAGTTTGACTTTAAAATATCATCTTTCCTTCCATCTAACTTTATGTAGTACTCTGGGTCTAACTCTTGGGAGTAAGTCACTCTGGTTCAGCTTCTAGGCGTCGCATGAATCACCTGCAGCACAGGTTGCCTCCATCCCATTTCAAGATGTTTTACTTAATTACTAGGACGACAAGATGAGATCTCCCTCAGTCCACAAGACATGGTTACCTGCTAGCTTGTCCTTTTCTCTCCTACCCAGTAGGGCCCATCCTTTTTCTTCTCAAATCCTACTTAATTTTTGCATTTCCTGGTTTTTATCTTGGGAAAACAAAAGCCAGCTGCAATCAGTTAAGGCAACAGCTGAAGGATGCTTGGCAGGTAGAAACCTTGCAGGTTTCAGCCTCCGATTGTGAGAAATGAAATGCAGCGTGTCGGGTTGCAGTGACTTAGACACCTCCTGGCTCCTCTTTCTCTTCTGCCTACACACACACACACACACACACACACACACACACACGCACACGCACACGCACACGCATGAACGTCCCTTTTCTCGCCTCTTGCCCAGCACCCCCCTCACTTCCTACAGCTGTATTTCTAATCAGCAGAAGATACATCTTGCTTGGAGCCAACCCTCCTTTTCTCTGCGCATTCTTAACCTCCTATCTTATGCATGGATCACTGGTTAGCTTAGAAATGCGCAGACACAAAGGAGAAGCTGACATTCGAGGTCTGACGGCCATAATGGCTGTTTATAAGCCTAATCCATCACGTTTAGTGGACACCTCCATTTTTGTCCCTCTGAAAAGGTATAAATAATAAAATGGGATAGCTCCAGCTCGGAGGTGCCTTGGTAAATATTTTAACTATTTACAAGATTGCACCAATAACAAAAGAGGCATCTGTACCATCCACTGAGGGGGCCCCAAGTCATTAAAAGAGACCCAGATGGTTCCTACCATTCAACCAACAATAACATTTCTTGATGGCAGAGCTTTTGTGACATGGTTTACATTTTTTTTTTCCATATCACATTGGGATATTCTGAACCGGTCTCTTTTTCTTCACTGCCCCCAGCAACCTTTCTAAAGAAAATCTCCCTAAATAGACTTTCCCTCCGAAAAGAATGAGGCCGCAGAGAAACATGGCAAATGTGTGGTTCAAAGCCCGATTCAGGGAAAAGTCTGAACAATTATAAACCAAGCCTTCTCCACGTCCAAATATTGACATGGGCCCACTTATTCTGTGGGTAAACACCCCCTGGAGCCCCGGATGTGCCGTGCCATCCCGGTCTCTGTCTTATTTCATCGGAATTTACCCTTTCCTGCCAGGCCTAAAGAGAGTGCAAGGCAGGGGAGGACGGGGAACCTTCAGGATAACTTTGAAAGTTAAAGGTATTTCTTCTTTGCACACCTTAGGCCTGACTATGAGCGAGGGGTGTGAGGACAGCGTGAAGCTCTTGGACTCATTCAGCAACTAAGAACCCATGTTTGCTTTGGGCCTGAACAGAGTGGGTTGAGTCTGCAGTATATAGCTGCTCAGTAACTGTTGTAAACTTTGGTTCTGAGTCAATGTTTTCGTTACACAGAGATGGCAAAGAGAGATCAGGAGAGCAGGGTGACTGAGGCTCCAGGTTCTGGAGTCAAAGCAAACCTGCTGGTTTTTTTTTAAATTGAAGTATAGTTGATTTATAATATCATGTTAGTTTTAGGTATATAACTTAGTGATTCAGTTTTATGTATATATTATGTGTGTGTATATGTTTGTGTGTATATATACATATATATTCTTCAGATTCTCTTCCCTTGTAGGTTATTACAAAATTCTGAGTCGAGTTCCCTGTGCTATACAGTAGGTCCTTGTGGGTTATATATTATATAATGTGTATATGTTAATCCTAACCTCCTAATTGGAGTCTCAGTTCTGAGATGACTGTGTGAATTACAGGAGATAATACATTTGGAGCAGGAGCCCAGCACTCAATAAAGGTGACTATAATTAATCCTGACAAACCTATCTCAGAAAGATCAAATCTTTAGAAACTAGGAGATGAGGCAAACTGCAATTTCTGTTTATGCTTCCTGAAAACAGCATTGACATTTGAAGTTTCTTTGTTGGGAGTTAGGGAGGGGGACAAAAAATATAACCACATGACCCCTCTCCAGGTCTTTGAGAAGCCTAAATTTTCATTTCTTTTCCAAAGGCTCTATTTAATTTTGGAGCTCCTGCTTTCCAAATTTGGTCAATAAAATTAACAGCCTCCTTTTGAGTGGAATATCACACCTCCAAATGAGCTCAAGCTGGCGCTGGGATTGTCCTGCGGAATGTGAGATTTACATTTCACAGCTCCTGGCCAAGTAATGAATGAATCAGAGCTCGTAAACAAATGATCCTCGCTCCCCTTGTTCTGTGGCCCCCAATGTGGGGTGTGTGCTGCAAAGAAAAATATTTATCCTGTTTGTGTGGCGCTGGGTTCCCTGAATGGCCCACCAATAAAACAACATCATAAAGGGCATTTCACAGCTGAGCTTGAGATTTAATAAACAGATGCAAACAGAAGGCCTTGGAGGTCAACAATTAAAAATAAACCAGCCCAAGGTTCTCCTTGGAATTCCCCTTCTCTGTAAAGTCAAGAGGACCAGGCTCCCACAGCTGCACCAGGGGCAGCTAAGGGACGGGAGAGGTTTCCCAACCCCAGGGAGTTCAGGGAGATCGTACCTGTTCTCAGGGATCATTCCAGCAAATCCCTTTCCAGCAAGAGAGGACGGCTTTGGTAACTGATGAAGCCCAACTCATGGACCCAAAGTAGCTGGAAAATGGTACAGTAACCTTGATTGACAACAAATGCTGCATGTCAATTTCTCTATGTTCTGTGACGAAGACATTAAATATTAGAGCCAATGATTTGACACAGTAGTGAATCAAACTAGTTGGTTTTGAAATAGGTTCTATACTTAAATTTGAAAGTGTGTGTGTGTGTGACACTGGCAAAAATAAACGAAGTCACTGAATAAAGGCTGGACAGTTGACCACAGTTAACCATCCAATATCACTTTCCCCCTGGCCCTCTGATCATTGCTCAGATCCAGACCACCAGCATGGGCACCCCTGTCAGCGGCATCTTATTCCACTTTCCCGGTGCCACCTCTTGCTCCTCCACCATCTCTCCTTGCCTCACTTTTCTCTGAAATTGCAAAGGTGGGTGAGAGTAGTACCTGGCTGTTGGCTGAAAGCGTTGGTTGAGGATTCAGGGAGGTTATCCTCCCAAAGCTCTTAAGACAGATTTTCTAAACAGCAAGGACTCAAAACTGCTAGTTCTTTTGAATAGTATCTGTATAGTCTTTGAGGCTCACCCTTTCTCCGGGATAGGAGAATTCCACTGTGGCAGGTCACACTCACCTATTTTGAGAAGGTGTTGAAGGCTGGTATGCCCCCCATACTGACACCCTCATCCTCAGAAAATCCTAAATGCCTTCACAGCTTATGCCTCCTCGCTCCTCCCCACATTCCTCTGCTGATAAGAGGGGAAATGAAGGATGGGTTTAAAGATAACCATTTGCTATAGGGGCAGACCTCCCATGAGGACCCATCTGCATCTGGCAGGCAGCAGGGAGTCCTGTATCAAGTAGCCAACCACACAGAACTCTTCTCCAGAGCTATCTTGACCGTCCTCCTTGTGAATGGTCACCCTGATGGGTCTGATTTATGCATGTAGAAGCTTCCTGGACTAATTTTCCTCACACCAGGGGGATAGGGAAATGAGTTTAAGTACTTGGTATTTGGGTGGGTTTCCCAAATGTACCAGGGGGCTCCCACACTGTCTTGTGGCTCATCTTTGGGAATTTGGCTGTTTTCTGGTTATTGGGACCCTCTTCCCTTCAAATTAGTTACTTTGGAATTAAATAGACTTGAGTACAAATCCCTCCCCTGCTTTTTTCCCTCCCTTTTAAAGAAAAAGTGTTCCCTCTTAAAGAGATGGGAATACCAGACCACCTCACGTGCCTCCTGAGAAATTTGTTTGTGGGTCAAGAAGCAACAGTTAGAACTGGACATGGAACAACATACTGGTTCCAAATTGGGAAAGGAGTACGTCAAAGCTGTATATTGTCACCCTGCTTATTTAACTTCTATGCAGAGTACATCATGCAAAATGCTGGGCTGGATGAAGCACAAGCTGGAATCAAGATTGCCAGGAGAAATATCAATAACCTCAGATATGCAGATGACATCATCCTTATGGCAGAAAGTGAAGAGGAACTAAAGAGCCTCTTGATGAAAATGAAAGAGAAGATTGAAAAAGTTGGCTTAAAATTCAACATTCAGGAAACTAAGATCATGGCATCTGGTCCCATCACTCAGTGGCAAATAGTGGGGAAACATCAGAAACATTGACAGACTTTATTTTCCTGGACTCTAAAATCACTGCAGATGGTGACTACAGCCATGAAATTAAAAGACACTTGCTCCTTGGAAGAAAAGCTATGTCCAAACTAAACAGCATATTAAAAAGCAGAGATATTACTTTGCCAACAAAGTTCCATCTAGTCAAAGCTATGGTCTTTCCAGTAGTCATATATGGATGTGAGAGTTGGACCATAAAGAAAGCTGAGCGCCAAAGAATTGATGCTTTTGAACTGTGGTGTTGGAGAAGACTCTTGAGAGTCACTTGGACAGCAAGGAGATCAAACCAGTCAATCCTAAAGGAAATCAGTCCTGAATATTCATTGGAAGGACTGATGCTGAAACTGAAGCTCCAATACTTTGGCCACCTGATGTGAAGAACTGACTCATTGGAAAAAACCCTGATGCTGGGAAAGATTGAAGGGAGGAGGAGAAGGGGATGACAGAGGATGAGATGGTTGGATGGCATCACCAACTCGATGGACATGAGCTTGAGCAAGCTCTGGGAGTTGGTGATGGACAGGGAAGCCTGGAGTGCTGCAGTCCATGGGGTCGCAAAGAATAGGACACGACTGAGATTGAACTGAAAGAAATAGGAAAGTACGAGAAATATTGTTGGTGAACACAATTCAGAATTAGTCTCTTCCTTTTCTTGATATCAAAGGCATATTTTCCTCTTCTGCAATTATGTATTAATCTTTTTAAAGAAGATCCTCTCTTAGGCACTTTCTCATCCACTTCTTAGTACAAGCCTGGTGGAAGGCTACTATCAACTTGCTGTCACCAAAAAAAAAAAAAAAGGAAAAGTGGGTCTTCAGAGTTGATATAGCCCTCCTCCCAGTCACATCATTTTTAAGTAACAAAATTGGATATTGTTAATGCATAATTACTATTTTTTCATTTTTATTTAGAACTGAGCTTAAAAAGAAACTATAGTGAAATATAGCATTCATACAGGAAAATGTTTAAGCTATCAATGTGTAGTTTAACAAGTAATCACAAGAGAGCTGCCAGAGTGACTACAATCCAGGTCAGGATTGAGAATTTCCAGCTCCTCTTTTGTCCCTTTCTGATCAGGATACTCAGAACAGATAGAGCCACTATTTCAACCTTTCTGATAATCATTTTCTTCCTTTATCTTATGGTTTTATCATCTACATGAGTACTGATAAGCAATATGATTTTCTTAAGAAAGACCCTGATGCTGGGAAAGATTGGAGGCAGGGGGAGAAGGGGACAACAGAGGATGAGATGTTTGGATGGCATCACCAGCTCGATGGACATGAGTTTGAGCAAGCTCCAGGAGTTGGTGATGGACAGGGAAGTCTGACATGCAGCAGTCCATGGGGTTGCAAAGAGTCTGACATGACTGAGTGACTGAAATGAACTGAACTGAACTGAAGTAATACAAGCTGCTAGAGGTAATACCTGTAAGCTTATGCATGTTCCTGCCAAAAATAATCATTTTAACTCAGATTTATCATATAGGAAAATCTGAGTTCTTTTGATTGTACTGGGTCTTAAATTTTTTTTTTTTTAAAGTAACTTCAGTGGAAGATGTTATGTAGAGTTAGAAACCAGACTCTTAGATTATGGATCTAAATGTGAAAATCCCCCTATGGTTGCTATGAGCTTTCTCTGTATCATTTTGTTTGGTTTTTTGTCTTATTTTACAGTTGAAAACTTCAGCTCTGTTTTTCTGTTTACTGGGAATACTTCCAGTGCATGACATTCTTTTTATTTGTTTTACTTCCTGAGTCTTTTAGCAAAAATTAGGGAATGGTCACACAGGAAAGATATCCAGATACCCAAATCAGTACTTATTCTGGATCAACTTGTTTCCAGGGCTCTCAAACTGATGACCTTTAGGACAAACTTAATCCATAGATATGTTTTATTTAGCCTACAGACTTAAATTTTTTTTTTTTCAGTCAACATGAGAAAGAAAACAGGGATTTCATCCCAACAAATAGATTTGAAAGCTTTCTAGAACCATCAGAATATTTGCTAATGCTGGGCCTGTACTGCCGCATGTTGAACATTTAATAAAGCAGAGAAACGGTTGTCCTCTTTGGAGGGACACACAGTCTGTAACTTGCCCTAGTCCCCACTATTCCCTGTTGCTCTCCCAAACTGAGACTGAGTATGGGTTGCCATTTATAACAGCCCTTGTGATACTGTTTTCAAGTGATGGAGAAATATTTCTCTGCATCCCTGTCTAACAAAGATGGAAACGTAGATGAGACTGAGAGATCTAATTTATTTTTCTAGCACATTCAATGACAAATGTGCAATAAGAGCTTGTTACTCAGTCCTTTCTCCCAAACCTTCAATGACTCCATGTTATTTATTAAATAAAGTCCAAATGCCTTAGCTTGGTATTCAATTAATATACAGTCTCCATTCAAACCTCCTTAAGAGTGACATCTCCTATATGTGTGTGTGCGTGCGTGTGTGTGTGTGTGTGTGTGTGCATGTGTGTGTGTCTTAGTTTCTAGAAACCCTATATAAACCTAAACTTCTGGGCTGGATTCCACTGCTCATTCCACATTGTCTTATTTTGACCCATGTTGTTCTCTCCTTCTGAATTGTTTTTGCCCATCTTTGTTAAATGCCATTTAGCTACAGTCCCTTCTGTTAAAATCCTGTTCAACTGCTAAATTTTAAACTAAATTATTCTTCTTCTGTGATGCTTTCTCTGGGCCCCCCTGTCAGTGTTAATCATCTGTGATCTTTTGGATCTTCATCTTGGCATTGTCATTTCAAAACAGTCTTTTCCTGCCTTGACTTGTTTTATATGATCATGCATAAAACAATAGCTAAATTGATTGACTATTTATTCCATGTGAGGCACTATGCTGTATGTTTTATATGTGGCTCATTAAATCTCATAGTTGTTCCATGAGATTGCTGTGCTTGTTATCCCCACTTTATGGATGAGCAGACCGAGACAGAGAATACTGAGGTCACAGCCTTGTTAGTGATGCAGTTAGGATAGTCAGCCTGGCATTTTTTTCTTTAGACCCCTTGTACCTAAGCATAGGCAAAATTGTCTCTCTAAACCTCTACTAACAGATAATCGGGTAGGAATTGCATATCTTTTCTTTCTTTTCCCCAGGTCTTCCTAGCACAATGCTTTAAACACAATAAGCATACAAAGAATGTTGAATGAATGACAGAATCAGTGGCATAAAAAATGATGCTTATTTTTGCCTACCATCACCCTTTCCTCCTGAGAAATTGTATGACTTTACCCCTCCAATGTTTCTTGACTGTTTGAAAGTGGGCATCTGAAACAACGAAGCCAATCATAGTTCTCTAATCTCCTGGTAACACTGGGAAGCCCCAGGATTGGACAAGTGGTTAGGGACAAGCCAGTCAGCACCTTTCTCTGGGACTTTTCAGTCTATAACCAAGAAAGTCCAGCAGTCTGTCATCAGTGGTGAAAGCTGTGGGGGATCTTGATGACCATGCTTCCTTCCATGCTGAAGAAGTCAAGCTGATAGTGAAAATTAAAAGAGCAGGCAAAGAAAATCTGGAATGTAAAACACTGAGAGGTTCTGAATAGCATTCAAAACACTATCTGCTATCATTATTATTGTTGTTCCTAAAATAAGGCTCCATCTTTAACTTTCACCAAGTTTGGAAGGTCAACCTTTCCTGGAATCCATGAGCCATTATATTCTATTTTGTGACTAACCTAGCTTGAATTGCTTTTCTGTCACTTCCAAAACAGCACTGATGTTTCTAGGCAGAAGTAGGATATGGACACAGACATAAAGGAGACACATTGTATGTTTATAAGCCTACAATGGCATAATGCTCATATGTTGAAACCTGAAACACTTAACTGTCAATGAACTTGCAAATAAGAGTCATTTCTTATTCACTTCTGTTTACTCAGCACCTGGCCTTATGACTGGCACAGAAGATGATTTCGTAAGTTTGTTGAACAAATAAATGGAATACTCAGAATTATGGAATGTTAGCAAAGGGCAATGAGGGCATAGAAGGGGAAACTAAAAACTCTGCTAGGATGGAGAACTGTAGAAGGTTTGGGAAACCAGGGGTGGGTGTTGGATGGGAGGATGTATTTGAGCTGTCTTGAAGGATGTGTAGGTGTGAAGTGGGTAAAAAGAGAAGGCAGGATAGGAGTCCAGAGGCAAATGCACATGTAAATGTGGGAGGCATAAAAGGGCATGGTGAGTTCTGGAAACCAGAGTAGTTCTGTAATGTTGGATTAGGGTATTAGAGAAGGCTGGGAGAAGAGGCTGGTGAGATAGACTGGGCTGAGTAATGCAAATAGAGAAGATTAAATATTTACATAAGCTCATTAGTGATACTGTGCGCGTGTGACAAGTATGATTTAGTTTAAACCTCCAAGGTTTAAATACTCTAAGTGCAACTGTGTCTTTTTGAAATTGATTACATGACATTAATAGGCTCTTTCTCAGCTTCAGTGGTGATCATATTCATGATTTACTCCCATCTCTCATCCCTGGGGTCAGGAACAGTCCATCCTGACCTCCATCCTTCCTTTTACACCTTCCTTAGGAACTAAACATTAACTGCTAGGAACCTCCTGGTTTTGGTCCTCTAAAAAGGTAAGCAATTTTGCTTCCAAAGTTTTAACAGGCAAATTCTTCTTATTATGAGGAATAGTAAATAAAAGGATTCTGTGTCACAAAGTTATTTGCTTGATCCTCTGCATCATCCATTAAATACAATTCAACAAGAATTATTTAAGAACTTGTAAGGTGCCCTATGGACTTCCCAGGTGGCTTAGTGGTAAAGACTCAGCCTGCCAAGCAGGAGACATGAGGTTGATCCTTGGATCGGGAAGATTGCCTGGAGAAGGAAATGGCAACCCAGTCCAGTACTCTTTCCTGAGAAATTCCACGGACATAGGAGCCTGGTGGGCTACACCAGGCTATGGAGTCTATGGGGTTGCAGAGAGTTGTCAGTCTCTCTCCCACACATCTTCACATTTGACCTTGGACAGGATCACCCGACCTGTTTCAGCCAATGAGATCAGATCAGACAAGAGGTAGTAGAAACAGAATGGTTGTGTGTGGTTGAGAATATACACTTGTACATCCACCATCACTCTAAGTAAGTCATGCCCAGACAAGCGCCTCTGGGCCAGGAGAAGAATGAGATTAGCCAACCCACAGGCCCTTGAGCTGAATAAGTGCTTGCTGTTCTATGCCACCAAGGTACTGTGGTTTTGGGTTACACAGAGCAACAAGTAGGACAGCTAAAGGATGCAGCGGTGTGTGCCAAGACGATGGCAAGGATTGGAGAAGCCCACCAGAATCAGGCCAAATCTCTTTCCTATTTTGTTCTGAGGTAGCCTAGAGATTGCCCATGGTCCATAATGTTCTCTTAAGAATGAAAAAAAGACAAGAAAAATAATAAACCAAGGGAATGAACATCTCCCTAGAACCATAATCTTGTATTTTGACAATTTCTTGAGCACCGTGCCAGCCTCTGTGATACATGTTTTGGATGGATGATCTGATGGAACCTAAGTTCCTCTCTCAACCAGTCTCGTGTCCCTGGGCTCTGTTTGGAATAATTGTGAGGCCCAGAGGGGGACCAGTGTGCAGACTATGCATTTTTTGGGTTCCTGTCTAGACCATTCTACCCCAAACTGAAATAGCTGAACTGAACAAGGAGCTGGGCCGTAGGGGGTTGAAGTAGGGGAAAGGGAAGACTGGGAGGGGGAAGGGGACAGAAAGCTTAAAAATAGTGGGAAAACTATTGCATAAGGGCTTGGAGATAAACAATGCAGTAGTTTCAGTGTCTCTTCCCATGACTCACATCACGGGTCTTAGGAGTGTGTGTTGGTTGTTTCTGAGTCAGGAAAAGGTATTCACTTTCCAGCAAAAGCAAGGGTCCCACGCCATGCAGTCTCTGGCTGTCTTATTCAGAGGCCAAGAATGGGTCAGTGTGGAACTCTATTAGTATCAGGAAAAGAATGTGATGGTGGGTGACGTGCTCTGAGCTTTAATGCTGGGCAAGTCAGGGGAATAAGTGCTCTGCATAAATTACCACCCTTTACTTCTGAGGCAAGTGTCACAAATATTCCCACTGTACTAGGAACCTGGAGCTGGGGGAGATTAAATTCCAAGTCAAATGGCTCAAAGGACTAGAATGAGGGTTCAAGATTAGAACCTATACTTTTCTAAAGACTGAAGTAAATCAGACACAGAAGGAAAATATCGTATGATATCACTTATATGTGGAATCTTAAAAAAAGGGGGGTACAAATGAACTTATTTATAAGACTAGAGTCACAGATGTAGAAAACAAATTTAAGGTTAGCAGGGAGTGGGGGGATAAACTGGTAGATTGGAATTAACATGTGCACCCTACTATATGTGAAATAAATAGCTAATGAGAACCTACTGTATAGCATAGGGAACTCTACCCAATACTCTGTAGTGACCTATACGGGAACAAAATTTTAAAAAAGAATGGATACATGTATATGTGTAACTGATTCACTTAACTGTGCATCTGAAACTAACACAATGTTGTAAATCAACCATACTCCCATAAAATTTTTTTTGAAATAAAAAATAAATTTAAAGCTGTCATTAGCAATTACACCTTGAAAATTGTTTCTTTTAATGACAAAGCAAGCACACCAAACAGAAACGTGTCAGGAGTTTCCACTGTACCAATTAACACCCAGAGGCCTTGGGTGAGCATCTCATGTTCACAGGGAAGTCAGTGGAGGTTAAGGAGACAGCCACGCAGCATCTCTGAGGACAGGAGGAGGTGAGAGACAGCGATGACTCAGGATGTGCTAGTTATCTAGAACGTGGACTCCTCTGTAGGCAGTTTTTTTGTTTGTTTTCTCCTTCCTCATTGGATGATAGGGGCTGGTGAGTGTTAGTTGCTCAGTCGTGTCCAACTCTTTGCTACTCCGTGGTGGACCGTAGCCCACCAGACTCCTCTGTCCATGGGATTCTCCAGGCAAGAATACTAGAGTGGGTTGCCATTTCCTTCTCCAGGGCATCTTCCCAACCCAAGGATTGAACCCAGGTCTCCCACATTAAGGAAAATTCTTTACCGTTTGAGCCACCAGGGAAGCCAGTAGGGGCTGGGGGTTGGGGAGGAGGTTTGCAAAAGAAGTGGAAGCGACGCCTCACGTATCAGCATCACGGAAGCGCCTATGCTATAGCCAGTTGTGGTCAGAGTGCTCCATGGGTCACACCCATGGAAAGGACCTGACATCAGTTCTCTGAACTAACTCAGGGAGCTAGTACAATGTTTGAACAGCAGCAACTTTAGACTCTGGGGTCTATGCACAAGTTCCCAAAGGCAGGCTAGGAAATCTCTTTATCAACAAAACTTTCCATCCGAAAGGGCACGAGTCATTCTTCTAGTTTTTACTGCATGTTATCGAGGGAATCACGATACTTGAAAACCCTGAAAAAATTCCATTGCGATTGTCTGTCTCTCAGGAAGAAGGCAAGGGAAATGGCAGAATCTCAGCAGAAAGTAAAACTACTGTTATCCTGTTAGGCTGCACCCAAAAGGATTTTGTCAGATTTTGTCCCATTTCCTCTCCTGTTGCAAATCTCCCAGGCGTTGGACCTCAGAGGCATCTTCTCTGAGCTTCCTGTTCTGGCAAGAAGTTGGAGGAGACTTTAGAAATCAGATGAGTCTCCCAGTTCTACACACACCATTCATTACAACTGATCCCAATGATCCCAGGAAGATAGCAGGCTTTGGTGGGAACTGAGGTACTAGGCACTTGCCAGCCGCTCATTTTAGTGGTGAAGACATGGAGTCAGAGAGGAGAAGTGATTGGCTCCATATTTAACCAGGAGATAGTGGAGAACCCTTCCCGGAAGCCAGGTGAGCCCACAGTCAGAGCCGAGCTCTTTCCACTGTGGCATGCTGTCTCCTCCCTAGTCACTTCTGGGGTGTGACTCATGGTGAGAGCGAATCCTTGGACTCTGCCCTCCCAGGGCTTCTTTCCAGCAAATGTCAGTTTCCGGTTTTGAGGAATGAAGGGAGAATTCCAAGAAATCAAATGTTTGTAAACTAGAGGACTTTGTGTTGTTTCTAGCTTAACCCCTCACTCACCAGTTCCATTTAAACAAATAGCAGAGCTAGAATTAATGGAACATTTTGAAGTGAGTCAGCTCGAGTAAGCAAGAAAAAACATCTTTAGGTCATAATACTGGAGATGGAGAAAGTTCTCAATAGGTCTAGCACATGTGAGTTTTGCCTTATTCTACCTGTGTGGCCGCTGTAATCCCTTAGAGGGATTTAGGAGATGACATTCTGTCTTACCCAGCACATTCATGTTGAAAACTGCTATTAGTACATCAAGACTCTTTGCTTATAAGGAATAGCAATCAACGGAGATTAGCTCAAGCAGAATGGAGACAGTATTGAATGGATACGAGGGTCTCTTCCAGAACAAGAAATACAAAAGAATCAGGATGTAGCAAATCAGAGACAGAAGTGCTTCCATCTTTTCTTCCAGGGTGCCATGATGTCTTATTTTTGTTTCTATTTATGACATTTCTTTCTTCTTTCCTCTTTCTATCAGGTGGTACTCTCAGTCACAAAGAAGAGAAATTTTAGCTGTATCAGGAGGGCAATATGACCTTACCACTTTTTCTTTCCTTTTTTCTTTTATCAAAATACAGTTGATTTACACTGTTGTCCTAGTTTCAGGTGTATGGCACTATGATTAAGTTTTATGTATGTACATGTGTGTGTGTGTGTGTATACATACATACATACATACATATATATATACACTCAGTCATGTTTGACACTTTGCAGCCCTTTGGACTGTAGCCTGCCAGGCTCCTCTGTCCATAGGATTTCCCAGGTGAGAATACTGGAGTGGATTGCCATTTCCTTCTGCAAGGTGTCTTCCTGACCCAGGAATCAAACCCATGTCTCCTGCATCTCCCTCACTGCAGGGTGATTCTTTACCCCCTAAGCCATCAGGGAAGCCTACACGCATATGTGAATCCCTTTTCAGATTCCTCTCCCTTATAGGTTATTACAAAATATTGAGTATAGTTCTTGGTGCTATATAAGTCAGTCCATGTTGTTCACCTACTTTATATATAGCAGTGTGTATATGTTAACCCCAAACTCCTAATTTATCTCTCCCCCGACCCACAAGTAAGATCAATTTTAGCTGTCCTGGGAGGGCACTCTGGTCTTACCATTTTCTTCCCGTCCAGGCTGTGATTATACTTTGGTCACTCTAGCTTTGAAGCAGTGTGTGTGTGTATGTGTGTGTATGTGTGTGTGTGTGGGGGGGGGGGACCTGTAGCTTCTTCCTTGATGTTCCCCAGGGTTTCATTCTGTACCTCCTTCTCCCTTTCTTTCTGGATGCCCAGGTGAGCTGCCCTTGTAGAAGGAGGGAAAACTGGGGTGATTGGAACAATCTGTGTTTCATTTCAAAAGAAAAGTGAACTTTATTATGAGCAGATTATTTTGAAAGTGACAACTTTGCAGCTGGGAACTTCATTTTTACTCCTTTAATCTTAATAGCTAACATTTTTTGGATTGCTTGTTACGTGGCAGGCATGGCTCTAAGCATTTCCCACATGTTGGCTCATTTAATCCTCATGATAATCCAATATGGAAAGGCATCTATGGATCTTCCTTTGCAATTCAGGAAACTGAGGCACAGGGAACTTTTGTCCAAGGTGGATTTGAACGCTGGCAGCCTAGCTCCAGAGCTTGTGCATTCAACCACTATGCTAAGTAAGCATGCACTTTGCACATGTCATCTATTAAATCACACAAAAGCCATGAGTGGTCTTCAGAACCATCCTGCAGATGAGGAGACCAAGGATCAGCAAGGTTAAATGGTCGATCTCAAGCCACAGTGCTAGCAGTGCAGGAGCTAGTGTTTGCTTTCAAGTCCAGCTGAAGAGAGTCTGGCTTCTTCGACCTTGGACTTCAGCTTCTCACTTAGCATTGACATACAGAAGCTGCAGTCTTAGCAGAAGATGTGTGAGAGAATGAAAAAGAAAAGGAGAAAATGCGTTTTTGAGGGCTTAAAAAAATCAGAGCAAAAATAATAACCTGAAGCAATACTCTGGAAAGAGAAGAAGGATTTTTTTTTTTTAATCCAAACCTCAAACTCCATTTCGATGTATCTGAAACGGATGCATCAGAGAGAGAAAATCTGGTAGATATTGAGCCTGTTACAAGTTCCCAACAGCTGAAAAGAGTTCAGCTTCAAACCGATCATTGTCAGAAAAGCAAATACAAATTTGTCCTGGAGCAAAATAACTTTCAGAAAATCAGGAAGAGGCGAGATGGACAGTCAGTTATGAACATAAAACTCTTTGTACCCGACCCAATTAACCCTCACCCAAGGCAACCCTGTGCCTCTAAGCTATTCATTTAAGGGGTTTACGATTTATAGGCAGTCTTTCTCAGGGGAGGTCCCGCCTGGCTCTGATTTCACGTTTCACAGCAGCACATGTGTAATTCTGCTGCATCCAACTATGCTATTAAGCCAAGAACAGAAAAGGCATGTTTCGTAGGATGGAAAGAGACTGGGGAGTCCGAAGTCAACTCTGCTTCCCTGCAAGTGGCTGGGGAGAGCGCTGTGAGACCTGCCTGTTTCCAATCCTGGGAAGGGGTCTGGTTGCTAGGGCTGTTCCACCCTCTGCTCTCAGCTTTTAGTCTTCATATTCACAGGTGGTATCTTGTGACCTCCAGGTGCAGAAATAAACTCAGGATTGCTACCTTGGAGTAGTCAGGAAGACAAGAGTACCCAAGACTGTTGTTGGTATTGTTTAGTCGCTCAGTCGTGTCCAACTCTTTGACTCCATGGAGTATATCCTGCCAGACTCCTCTGTCCATGGGATTCTCCAGGCAAGAATACTGGAGTGGGTTGCCATTTCCTCCGCCAGGGGATCTTTCTGACCTAGGGATCGAACTTGGGTCTCCCACATTGCTTGCAGATTCTTTACCACTGAGCCACCAGAGATGCCCCACCCAAGACTGTTAGGTAGAAACAGAGGCCACAAGACAGAGGCATTAGCATCTCCTGTTAATTCTTTAGTCAAAATGTCACTGTGGGTGAAGAGAATTGAGCTAAGTGAAGGGACAGAGGGAAGACATTCCTAAAGGGCTGGTGAGTGAAGGCCTGGAAGGGAAGCAGCCCAAGGAGCTGAGTCTACAGTATACATACCATCACCATGTCTGGAAGAAATAAATCTCTGAGGGGCACCCCAGCACCTTGAAGAGCTCTGTGGTCAGTCTTCTCTGTAAGCCAGGCCTTAACAGTAGAGACTGGTCATTGAATGGAGGAGCCTAAGTGTACTGCAAGTAACTAGATTGTCCAGTGAAAGGGCCATGTGGTGACACGCGGTGGCCAAAGGCAAGGTGGGGATGGTTTCCATATGGACAGTGGAGTCAAAGCCAGGCAGAGTGGTCAGACTCCCACAGAGCGATAGTGTTGGTTAGTTGAGCATGGCATTTCTGGAAGTGAAATAGGGGGCCTGCTAAATTCTTACTTGATCAGAAGAAGACCAGCAGAAAAGTTCTAGGTCAAGTGAACAAATCTAATCTGAACCATAGAAACAGGGAGTCATGGTCCCTCCTCGAGAATTGAGCCAGTTTGTGGACCCAGAACCCCTTAAATAAAGGGGAGGCTGAGCTTCTGGAGGGAGGACCCCAGTACACTGCACAAAATTATTCTGTTAATCCTTCTCCCACCCTTCTCCAAAGGGAGCTCTGGTGTCTTACCAGGCTGAGTGTGTACTGGGGAAAAGAAAATAATCAGACCTTTTAGAGATTACTGGATACTGGCTCTGAACTAATGCTAATTCCCAGAGACCCAAAACTTCACTGTGGTCCATCACTAGAGTAGGGGCTAATGGAAGTCAGGTGATTGATAAAGTTTCAGCACAAGTCCATCTCAAAGTGGCCCACTGGGCTCCTGAATGCATCCTGTGGTCATTTCCCAGCCCCAGAATCCATAATTGAAAAAGGTACACTCAGGAGGAGGCAAAATCCCCATACTGGTGCCCTGACTGTTGGAGTGAGGTCTATTCTGATGAAAAAGGCCAAGTGGAAGGCCAATATGTATATCTATGGCTGATTCATGTTGGTGTTTGACAGGAAACAACAGAATTCTGTAAAGTGCTTATCCTTCAATTAAAAAAATAAATTAAAACAAGAAATGCTTCCACCTAGGAAAATAGTAAAGCAAAAGCTGTAGCACATTCCTGGAGGGACTGCAGATTAGTGACACCATCAGTCTTGCAAGATGGCAGTCTTCTCTGGTGGTTCCCACCACATCCCCATTCAACCTGTCTGTTTGGCTTGTGCAGAAGACGAATGGATCTTGGAGAATGACAGGGGGTTAAGTTTAACCAGGGGGTGACTCCAGTTGCCAGGGCTGTACCAGATGTAGTTTAATTGCTTGAGCAAGTTAACACATAACTGGGTACCTGATATGTAGCTATTAACCTGGCAAAGGCCTTTTTCTCCATCCCTGGCTCGAAGACGCACCCGAAGCACTTTGCTTTCAGCTGGCAAGACCAGAAATACACTTTCACTGTCTTATCTTGGGGGTATATCAACTCTTCGGCCCTGTGTCATAATTCAGTTTGCAGAGATCTTGATGGCCCCTCCCATCAATCTTGTCCATCAAACGGATGACACTATGCTGAATGAAGGGAATTTTTCCCTCATAACTCAGTTGGTAAAGAATCTGCCTGCAATGCAGGAGACTTGAGTTCAATCCCTGGCTTGGGAAGATCCCCTGAAGAAGGAAATGGCAACCCACTCCAGTATTTTTGCCTGGAGAATCGCATGGACAGAGGAGCCTGGCAGGCTACAGTCTATGGGGTTACAAGAGTCAGACACAACTTAAAGACTAAACCACCACCACCATGCTGAATGTAACTACAGAGCAAGAGGTAGCAACTACTACCCAGGACTTAGTGATAAGACATTTACATGCTAGTGGGTGGAAAATACATCTGACTAAAATTCAGAGGCTTTCTACCTCAGTGCGATGACATGCATGCATGTACACATATGAATATATATATATATTCTTTTTCATATTCTTTTTCATTATGATTTATCACAGGATATTGAATACATTCCCCTGTGCTGTACAGTAGGACCTTGTTGTTTATCCATCCGATATATTAGAGTTTGCACAGAATGATGTTAGTGTTCAGTGGGGCCCAGAGCAAGACAAGGCTCTACAAAGGTCCAGGCTGATGTGCAGGCTGCTCTTTGGATCATATGATCCAGTAGATCCAATGGTACTTGGAGTGGTGGTGGTAGGTAAGGATGCTGTCTGGAGTGGCAAGCCCCTATAGGTGAATCACAGCACAATTCCATAGGATTTTTGGGGCAAAGCCCAGCCATCCTGTGTGGATAACTACTCCCCTTTGGAGAAAAAGTTCTAGGCCTATCACTGGGCCTTAGTAGAGAGTAAACCCACAACTCTGAGTTGCTAGATTGCCACGTGACCCGAGCTGCCACCATGAACCGACCATCTGACCCACCAAGCCATAAAGTTGGGTGTGCACAGCAGACCTCCACTGGCAAGTGGAAATGATATATAGAGACTGGACCTGAGCAGGTCCTGAAGGCACAAGTGAGTTACATGAATGGGCGGCCCAAATACCACGGGCTCTGCTCCTACTACTAACTGCCTTCTCTCTCCCAGGCTCCACTGATGTCCTCATGGGGAGTCCCCACCATCAGTGATCAGCTGACAGAGGAAGAGAAGCTCAGGTTTGGTTGATAGATGGTTCTGTGAAAGGAAACAGCTAAAGCGCCACAGCCTGTTTCTCATACATGCTTGAAGGAAAATCCTCCCAGTGACCAGAGCTTTGGGCAGTGCACCTGGTTGTTCACTTTGCTTGGAAGAAGAACGGCCAGAGGTACAATTATATACTGAGGCATGGCCATCGTGTGGCCAATGGCTTGGCTGGATGGGCAGGGACTTGGAAGGAGAATGATTGGAAAATCGATGACAAGGAAATTTGGGGGAGAGGTATGTGAATAAATCTCTCTGAATGGGCAAAACCATGAAGACATTTGTGTCATACATGAATGTTCACCAAAAGGTGACCTCAGCAGAGGAGGATTTTAATAATTGAGTGGATAGGAGGGTGACCTATCCTGAAGATACCAGTTATCATTTCCCCTGGCCACCCCTATCATCACCCAATGGGCTCACGAACAAGGTGGGTGTGGTGGGGGGGGATGGAGGTTACCCATGGGCTCAGCAACATGGGCTTCAGCTCACCAGGGCTGACCTGGCTACAGCCACTGCTGGGTGCAGTGGGGACCAACACTGAGCCCTGGTATGAACCCATTCTCCAAGTTGACCAGCAGCTACCTGGTGGCAAGACAGAAGTGCAGAAACCCAGCCCAAGTTTCCAGTCTGCTACCTCGTGGCATCCAGACTTATGAGTCCAATGTCAGCTCTTACCTGAGTTTCCAGCCTGCCAGCCTGCCCTACACATTTCAGATTTGCCAGCCCCACAATTGCAGAAGTCAATCCCTGAAAATCATTCCCTCTCTCTCTCTCTCTCTATATATATATATATATGTGTGTGTATGTATATAAAGACTTAGCACTCAGACATATGTATGTATATACATATATCTGTATATGTATATATGTATTTATATGCTGCACGCTTGCTAAGTTGCTCCAGTTATGTCCGACTCTTGGTGACCCCTATGGACTATAGCCCACCAGGCTTCTCTATCCATGGGATTCTCCAAGCAAGAATACTAGAGTGCATTGCCATGCCCTCCTCCAGGGGATCTTCCAAACCCTAGGGATCAAACCTGCATCTCTTATGTCTCCTGCATTGGCAGGTGGGTTCTTTGCCACTAGTGCTGTGTGTGTGTGTGTGTGTGTGTGTGTGTGTGTGTGTGCTTTGATAAATCTATCAGTTCTCTTTCTTTGGAGAGCCCTGACTAAAACAGAGTCTGGATTTTGGGCAGCTGGGGAGAATGCCTTGTGAAAACTGAAGTTATGCTGCCAAAGCCAAGGAAATACCAGAAGCTGGCAGAGAGGCCTGGACCAAACTCTTATCTAGAAGATTCAGAGGGAGCCTGGTCCTACTGGCTGCATAATTTTAGACCACTGGCTTCCAAAACTCTGAACCAATACATTTCTGTTGTTCTCAGCCACTCAACCTGTGGTGCTTTGTTAAGGTAGGACCAGGAAACCCATGTGGATCTTGCTGCATTTCTTAGATGGTAGCTTGAACCAGAGGGTTCACAGAGGATATGAAAAGCCATGGATGGATTTCAGGGTGTGTAACAAGTCAGAGTTGGAAGATTCAGGGAAGGCTTGGGTAGAAGGAGGGGCATGAGTCTGGGAGAATTATCAGACTTCTGGCTCCTCCTGATCTGCCACTTCTGAAACTCTGCCCCTTCCAACCCTATTGTATCCTAAGGATACTGTCTATCTTCAGCAATATTCTTGATCTTTCTCTGCTCAAAGAACTAGAGTTGTATATGGACTGCATGCAGTTATTTTAAAATATTGGATATTTTGTCCTAATATGGGGATGGCCAGGGGGGACCTGGATGAATGCCCTGGACTTTCCATGTGCTGATAGTCAGGTTCCCTTGAAGCTCTTGGATGTAGCTTCTCTGGCTACCACACCAGGCCTACTGTTCCTACTTGGCTGCTGAGCTGGCCAGCAAATTACTTTCCACATTCACTGTTAAGAGCTGCAATGAAACACTTGGACTTTTTTTTGGATGTGATCACGAAAGTGAAAGTGAAAGTTGCTCAGTCATGTCCGACTCTTTGTGACCCCATGAACTATACAGTGTATGGAATTCTCCAGGCCAGAATACTGGAGTGAGTAGCCTTTCCCTTCTTCAGGGGATCTTCCCAATCCAGGGATCGAACACAGGTCTCCTGCTTTTCAGGTGGATTCTTTACCAACTGAGCCACAAGGGAAGCCCAAGAATACTGGAGTGGGTAGCCTATCCCTTCTCCAGTGGATTTTCCCGACCCAGGAATTGAACTGCAATTTCCTGTATTGCAGGTAGATTCTTTACCAATTGAGCTATGAAGGAAGCCCTTATGTGATCATATAATAGTTTAAATATAAAGTGTAAAACTATACAGCTTCTTGAAGACAGCATAGGAGAAAGTCGTGTAATCTTGAGTTAAAGAGTTTCTTAAGCTATGACACTGAACACATGAAGAATGAGAGAAATAACCCATTGAACTTCAACTTGTAGAATGATAAGCAAAATGTTTGTTAAATCAACTTGATGGAACATTACTGAGTAATGAAAAAGGAACAAACTCTGGATTGACACAAAAACATAGTTGCAGCTTAAATGCATTTTGCCCAGAGAAAGATGCTCGACCCCAAAGGCTACAATATGATTCCGTTCAAGGACAGTCTGGCAAGAGCAAAATTTCTATAGAAAGTCAAAACTGATCACTGATTGCCAGGAGCAAGAAGATGGGTTGAATACAAAGGCGCAGCATGAGAGAATTTTAGAGTGCTGGAATTATTCTATAAGTGCTGGACACACAATTCCATGCATTTGTCAATGTCTGCGAAACTGTATGTCACAAAGGGAACATTATTTGTTATCAATTTAAGAAAAAAACACAACGTGGCTGTGGAGAGAACCTGAGAGGGAATAGAGCCTATGACAAATGAATTAAACTTGGTTGCCAATAAATAATAACCACACTGCAGGGACTGGGGAAGAAAGGAACTAACCTAAGTAACTTCGGAAAAAAGAGTGTTCTGACTGAATACCATAAGGCTAGTGGCAAAAAGAACTGCATATTTGGACACTGTTCTCTAGTTAGTACATTAGTTTTTCCCAGGGGCAGAGTTAGCAATTCTGAAACTACTTTCTATGTATAACAGGGATGGAGAAATAAGAAAATCCATGGTAGATAGTGAGACATGGGTTTCTCACTGTCAGACAAAGAAGTTACATATGAGGAAGTGAAGAAGGCTAGAATAAACCCCGTGGTGTTGGTTTAGAGTCAGCAGTATCAGTAAAAAACCCTGGTTTTTAACATTTGTATGCAGGTAGACTGATACAGAAATTAATATAGATAAGTGTGTGCACATGGGTTAGTGTACATACACAGATACCCATATCTTAGCTCTATCTTTTGAGAAGGTATAAAAAACAGTAACATCCCATATTAGTAAGGTTTCCTAGTATCTAAAATTCATTCTCCAAGTAAATGAACAAAAGCTCTTTGGAAAAGAGGCTCGTGGCAGGGTTTGGGTAAGGAACATGTGAGGTGAACCTGGAGCGTACTGTGGTGCCAGAAACAGTGGTTTCAGGAAAAAAAGGAAGAGGCACATGTTAAAAGGTCGCAAGAGCCAACTGGAAAAATTCCCAATGATCAAGGCATTAGGAAAAATGTAAGCTACAAATAAATAATGATTTGATTGTTGTTCTTGTTGTTGTTTAGTTGCTAAGTCATGTCCAACTCTTTGCGACACCATGGACGGTAGCCCACCAGGCCCTTCTTTCTGTCCATGGGATTTTCCAGGCAATGGAAGGGGCTGCCATTCCCATTCCAGGGCACCTTCCCGACCCAAAGAATCAAACCCACGTCTCCCTCGTTGGCAGGTGGATTCTCTACTACTGAACTACCAGGGAAGCCCCAATGATATGATTGCTGTGACCTAAACAGTGGTAAAGAATCTCCTGCCAATGCGGGAGGCATTAGAGACACAGATTTGATACCTGGGTTGGGGAGATCCCCTGGAGGAGGGCATGGCAGCCCACTCTAGTATTCCTGCCTGGGGAATTCCCATGGACAGAGGAGCCTGGCGGGCTACAGTCCATGGGGTCACAAAGAGTTGGACACGACTGAGTGACTAACATGGACATGGAGCAAATAAAGATATGGGGTATAAAGCACAATTCTTCTTTACAGAAGAATTCCAATTAATAGGTAGGAAGAAGAAAGAAAATAGACCATCCCCTTCAGCACCACAGTGAAAACTGCTGTAGTTACAGTATTCTTCCCGATCAAGTATAACTCTAAGCTCATCATGGAAAATCATTACACATTCCCAAACTAGGAAGCATTATAGAAAGTAACTGCCTGGGACTCTTCATAAAGGTTCCAGATCATAAAAGACAAGGCCAGGCTAAGTAGCTGTCACAAATTGGAGGAGATTAAGAAGATGTAAAAACTAAATGTGATGTGGGATCCTGGACTGAATTGTGGAACAAAAAAGACATTAGTGGGAAAACTTGGAAAACCCAAAAGATGTCTGCAGATGAGTTGAGTATTGTACCAATGTTAATTTCTTACACTGACAAACGTATTGTGGTTACGTAAGATGTTAATAGAGCATGCCCAGTGAAGGGCATATGGGAACTCTGTACAATCCTTGCAATTCTGCTCTAAGTCTAAACTTAGCTCAAAAGAGAGAGTTTTATTTTCTGAAGCAACTGCTAGTCAACGTACATTGCTCAAAAAATCGTTCTGAATTCCTGCAAAAAATCGAATTACATGTGGTAGTGGTGACAAATACACCCAAATCACACTGTTGCAAATTAAGGGTACAATTAAGAAAAGGGAACTTTTGGGGAATCCTGTAGGTGCAGTCAGCTAAAACACCCCAAAGTGAGAACTCAAATATTGTATTCAGAGTGAGAGAGTGAAATAGGTCTTTTGTATACTTTTTCCCATCTGTAAAGTTATATGAGTCATTTGTTGTAGTTTCTAGTAGAATTCACTTGTTTTGCAGCCAACACCTACCACTATTTTTTTTTTAATGGATTGAAATCTATTCTAAGGCGGGGGGTAGGGGGGCGAATGGTAAACGTGGAATATAAAATGCAAACCAATTTATGGTTTCCAAAAGGCCTACAGAGGCTGCCAAAAATAAAGTTGGTGGAAAACAGTTTACTAAATCACTAAAGAATAAAAAAAAGGTTATATTACAAATCCTATAAATATTCTGAGAGTGGTAGGTAAAGCATGTTTAATACTGATGAACAAAGTTTTAGCATGTATTGGAAAAACAGTTTCTAATATAAAATTACCGACGACTGGAAGTTATCTGCAAAATTTTATACCTAAGTGCTTGCAGATGTAATTTATTTTTCTGACAGCACCGCCTGTGTAATGAAAGTTGCTTTTAATAAAACATGAATGCAGTTAGGTTTTGCCAATTAGGTTCAGAGGAGTTGTAATCAGTCTGATTCAAGTTGATATGTGGCTCCTTAAATTCAGTGCTGACCCATAGAATGGCTTCAGTATTTCTAACGTGTTTGTGAAAGATGAACTCCCAAAGAGCTCTGACTGCCGGGGCAGAAGGGAGGCGGCTCTGGCTAAGTCAGTACAAAACCCTCCCAATGGGACTGTGGAGCTGGTGCCTGTAGCCGATTACGTGCTCTGGGTTGAGTGTTAACACTTTAATTGACATGAACACAAGTTCATTCTCCATTTCATTTGTTTATGAAAACATGGGCAAACATCTAATGTAAGCAAACCTCTAACATCCATATATCAATGATCATTTATAAACCAGTCAGTCAAAAAAATTAATCTCAGTTACTATGTTTACCTACTTCTAGATTCTGCAGGGGATTCAAAGATACATAAAGAGGTATCAGGAGTTTGGGATTAACAGATGCAACTATTAAAATAGGATGGATATGCAACAAGGTCCTGCTGTATAGCACAGGGATCTATATTCAATATCTTGTAGTGAAACATAATGGAAAAGAATATTAAAAAATGCATATATATACTTGTATAACAATCATTTTGCTATACAGCAGAAATTAACACTGTTTAAAACATTGTTTAAAAAATATTTATAAAGGCAAATTCTTTCATCTTGAGCAACTTAATAACTTGTCATGAGAAAAAACCTCAACACTGCACTTTTCTGGTGGAGGAGGAGCGCATCTGTATTTTGGACTTTTCATGTAGTTCACCGAAATTGTATAGTCAACAAACATGAATTGTGTTCCTATTATTTGCAGAAGAGAAAGTTCAGAGTGGTAGAAACTTGATTGGAGTTAAAGCCAGAAGACCTGTCTTCTACCAGTTGTTCTAATTTTTCCATTTAAAAATAGTGATAATAGTTCTTGCCTTGCCTAACTCCGTATAATGTTTGGAGGACACAATAGAATGGTTTTAAGGGAAAGTGCTTTGGAGTTTTAGATCTACTAGGGAAATGTAAATTAATTGCTCAAAGTCAGAAACAGAGAACCTCTGCCTTTGAAATTTTAGGGTTGGTTGGGAAGTTTGGTTGGGAAGGATGCTTGTTGCCTCTTAGGTTATGAGTTCCATGCTAGGTCACATATTAAAGAATTTAATAGTTGTGATCTCATGTTAGGCCTTTCAGGTAGCGTGAGTCATAAAGAATCCACCTGCCAAGGCAGGAGACACAAGAGATGTTCTGGATTTGATCCTTGAGTCCGGAAGATCCCTGAAGGAAAAAGTGGCAACCCATTCCAATATTCTTCCCTGGGGAATCCTATAGACAGAGGAGCCAGGTGGGCTACAGTCCAGAGGATTGTAAATAGTCAAACACAACTGAAGTGACTTGGCATGCATAGCATAATCTCATATTAATACCTGTCCTGCAAGGGTGAGAAAGTTGAGACTTGGGATGGTGCAGACACTCAATAAGATCACTAGTTAAATGCTAGTGCTAGCTTAGTAACAACTGGAATACACTCTGGTACCATATGAAAAGCCTATCTGGTTCATCCTATATCCCATCTACCTACTCATAAAGCCAGCGAACTACAGAAGAACCCAGAAGACACTCTGCATGAATGGTGCAGACACCAATTCCATGGGAAAATTGACCAATTCCCTCCCCAGAGCTGTGGTTCAGGGTGCAATTGGTCAGTTTTTCCTCCCAAGTTCCAGCCTGCATAAGCTCTGTAAGAAAAACTAGTATTTTCTTGCTATCTGCAGCTCCTACTCTCCAGACAGGAACTGAAACACGCCTAGCGGTCACTCATTCATTCCTACCTCGAGTTTCATCTTTTCTGGACCCCAGGGCACTTCCAGGTTCTGGCCCTGAAACGGAAATCTATGTGTGAAATAGACACACAAAGGCAGCTTCACAGCTATTTTTGTTCCTGCCAGCTTGCCACAGTCCCATTGCCAGCCTATCTCCTCTCCTCAAGTTACTGGACTTTCAAAGCAGAAGAATAAAGCAATGTTTTAATCCTTAATAAAGTGGCTCCAGCTCTCAGTTTGACACTCAGATAATGTGGGCAAGAAATGGAGGCTGGCTGGCTCCTGGCTAAGCCCCAGAAAGTGTGACTTGCTTAGTCTTGTCCCACTCTTAGAGACTCCATGGACTGTAGCCCCGCCAGCCTCCTCTGTCCATAGAATTCTCCAGACAAGAATACTGGAGCCAGAATCCATTCCCTTCTCCAGGGCTCTTCCCAACCCAGGGACTGAACCCAAGTCTCCCACATTGCAGGCAGATTCTTTACCAACTGAGCTGCCTGGGAAGCCAGAGATGACACCAGTAAATAAAGCCTGTAGGCTGAAGCATCTTAGACTCTCTGGCAGTTAGAATGAAGCATTTTTCTAACTGGAACAGCATTTTGAATTAAATTTATTTTTATAGGTTTTGAAATTATATGTCTTATTCAGTGCCTTTTAAGAGACAAGTCTGAATAATGGGAAATAATAGGTTATAGAAATATTCAAAATGGCATAAACAGAAGTAGAGCTGGAATTATGTGTAGACAAGATGAAAATTGTGATGCTTTTGTTCAGTGTGGAGTTTGGTATTAACTTTGATTTTTAAAAATATTTCATCAAAGCACTATTTTATTAAGATTAATAATCAACACAATGCATCAAATGATTCTTTTATTAATAAGTGATTAATATTGCAATAATGCATGAAAGGGCTTCTGTATTATTATCTCCATTGCAGAGTGTTTTGGTGTCCCTATTGCATTTTGCACCTGAGGCAAGTGTCTCTGGCCTCCACCTAGTTTGTGTGTGAGACACGAAAACCACCCCACAGGGAACATGTGGACTTTGGAAGACATCTTATGTCCTTCTTCTGGAGTCAACTCAAAGAGGACCCGTGTGCAGTGGGAGGCTGCCTCTCTTGTCTCCAAAAAATAACCCATGCTCTGCTTCGGTAACCAAAACATGTTCTTTCACAAGTGTACTCTGGATACAGAAGGAGCATTTCTGGAATTTAGTCTCTATGCCTGAGATTGTGAAAGCCAGCGCTTTTCTTTTTTCTTTTTTAAGTATGGTTGATTTACAATATTGTGTTAATTTGTGCTATACTTTGCGACCCCATGGACTATAGCCCAGCAGGTTCCTCTGTCCATGGATTTTCCAGGCAAGAATACTAGAGTGGGTTGCCACTTCCTTCTCCAGGTTGTCTTCCCATCCCAGGAATAGAACCTGCATCTCCTGCTCGCCAGACAGATTCTTTACCACTGACCCACCTGGGAAGCCAAAGGCTTAAAGACTAAATAACAGTAATACAATGAAGTGACTCAGTTATTTTTATATATGTATATATATACTTTTTAATATTCTTGACCATTATGGTTTAGTCCCAGGATATTGAATATGGTTCCCGGAGCTATACAGTACAATTTTTTTTTATCCATCCTATATGTAATAGTTTGCATCTGCTAACCCTAAATTCCTACTCCATCCCTCTCCCAGCCCTCTTCCTCTACAATTCTCTGCTCTATGTCTCTGAATCTGTTTCATAGATAAGTTCATTTGTGAGAAGCCAGTCCTCTCATGCTTGAATACCAATTATCAACAATTTATTTGCATATGTGACAAAAGTATACTTGTGTATAAAGCCTAGAACAGAGATTGAAATTCTGCATTCTAACAAGCTCCCAGGTGATGCTGTTGTTGCTGGTCCATGGATCACACTTTAATTAGCAAGAGTCTACAATCCGATGGGCTAAATGTGGCTGTCAGATGTGGTTTGGCTGCAGAATTTTAAAAGTATTAGCCAAGTTTTTTCCTAGCATTGGGAAAACCCAGAATATCTGGTAACCTGTGACCAGTATTTTTGCAGGATAACAAAAGGGGTGGGAACTGCCTTCATCACAGATCAACATGCTCATACCTAAGTCTCTCCACTTTGCTATTCGCCTGGACCATGCAGGCATTTGAATTCACAACTCTGATCCACTGTTTAGTTTTTCAATAGCACTGGCTGATATTTACCCAAATCAGAAACTAGTATATTGTTCCTTTGTTGAGTCCTTTATCCTCAAACAATTAATCTATGATTTCTGTGGCATTATTACCAACTTACAGTCCATCAGAAGGCCTTGTTTAAAATTATCCTTGTGAATCAGAGGAAACAGCAGTAAAATTAAATCTAAAAAGTTGAGACCTTAGCGACTCTTGGATTTTGAAACTATTGGGAAATTTTACATGTGATTATGTCAAGAACTTAATCTGATGTGAACACCTGACTCACTGGAAAAATCCATGATGCTGAGAAAGATTGAGGGCAGAAGAAGAGGGCGTCAGAGGATGAGATCGCTGGATGGCATCACTGATGCAATGGACATGAACTTGGGCAAGCTCTGTTAGATGATGAGGGACAGAGAGGCCTGGCATGCTGCAGTCCATGTGATCACAAAGAGTTGGACATGACTGGGAGACTGAACAACAATGAAGTTGAGAACTAGAGAATTAATAGGAGCACCATCTACTAATTTATGTTTAAATTTGGCCAAGGTATTTTGTAGCATTTGGAGCTGAAAGCAAGGGATTATTAGTTGGATTTGCAGTCTAAATATAAAAATGATACTCCAGCTAGAAAGATAATTATCAAGCAAGCGGCTTTTTGGACATAGATATTCCAGCTGCCTAGTTTGTGTTCATCACTGGCCATATTCAACTGCTCCTCAGACCCTGCTGATTCTATTCCCTAAATGTATCTCCCTCTGTTCCCTTATCTTCCCCCTCTGGCCAGTACTCTATTTTTCATCTAGATCATTATTGCAAGAGCCTCTTAAATGTCTTCTTGGCTTTCAGTGTTATCCTTCTATAGGCAAACTTACACCTTCTTGTAGAATTAAAAAGCAAAAATAGACCACTTCACTCTTCTTAAACCTTCTCAGTGACTCCACCACCCATGAGACAAAATGTAAAACCTTCAGCTGTCATGAACCACTGTGCCCTCCCCATCAGGCCACCAAGCTATCCACCTCCCAACCCACCCAACCCCCATGAGGCAGCTAAACCAAAATCCCTATAGTTCTAGGAATTTCCCACAAGGCCTCAAACCTCTTTTTTTGTCCTTGCTGGTTCCCACATGTTTGTCATCCCATCAAGGTGTTTACTTGCATTCCTTATTATATATAGTGGAGTTCCATATTATGTGGACATTAGGTTCTAATATCAGGGTGTAGGGCATCAAGCATTTTTTGAAAGAATTATCCTGAAAAATTCTTCATATCACCCATAATATAGATGATACATGGTTTGGGGTATGAACAAAGCTGGTAGCTCTCCATGTGGAACAAGCACCTGTTTCTTCTGTTGACCATTGGTCAAAGTAGTCAAGTTATATTTAGAAATTCTAGAGACATTTAATTTGTGGGGGGGCTTAGCTTCCCTAGCGATGAAAAGAGAAAAGTAAAAATGAAAGTGTTAGTCACTCGGCCATGTCCAACTCTTTGCAACCCCATGGACTGTAGCCCATAAATCTCAGACCCTGGAATTCTCCAGGCAAGAATATTGGAGTGGGTAGTAGCCATTCCCTTCTCCAGGGGATCTTCCCAAACTTGAACACAATGTCCTGCATTATAGGCAGATTCTTTACTGCCTGAGTCACCCAGGAAACTTTCACTTTCACAAAATGAGTGAATTAAATTAAATCATAACCAGAAATTGTGTTCAGTTCAATATTCTACACTAAGAACTAAATACACATGCCCTGCAGAGAAAACACAGAGATGCTATGTCCAGGGTTCTAGGCACTTCGGAAGGCTGACTAAAAAATATTTAAGTGTAACAGGATAGAGAGATTTTTACTCACTAGAACTTGAGGGACCTGGGAATTCTAAATAGGCCAGCTTGTAGGGTCTGTTCCCCAAAAAAGAAGCAGTTGAAGGAGGGGAAGTCAAAGTTATTCTTCTTAGATGTGTGCCAGGGAGAGACATGGGTTGGGAATATGGCCTTTTGGAAGGTGCTGAAGCCAGAAAGGAGTGGAAGTGGGGTGGGGGGGTGGGCAGCAAGCTGGTGATAGACTTCATGATATAACCCAGAGCCCCTCCATACTTTCTTGGTCTCCAGGAAGGTTACCAAACTTATTAGCTATCAGATGACTGGATTTTTAAGGAAAATGACACAGAAGCTACAGTGCGGCATAGGTCTAAACCAAACTGGCAATTGGATTGAAGCAAAAATTCAGGAAAAACCCTCTTAAAACAATGACGCCTAGAAAATTGCAAGAAATTGAAGAGGGAATAGAAGTTTAGTTAAATTCTGGGTGATTCAGATCAGTCTCCAACACCTCCAGCCCTTTCTGAAACACGCCTCTGAAACAAAGTGGGGCCAGGAAAGTGGGAGCGAGGTCTCAGAAATCTGTGACTCTCTCTCATCCTGTTGAATTGATTTTCCAGAGTAGTGAGTTTCAATTCCCTCCAGACTACGTCCAAAGGGCGCTTTCTGTTCATGAGAAAATGTAGTGTTGGAGGAAACGCAGTTTTAACTCTTTTTTCCCTCAGAACTGTTATGACATTTTCCATTTGTGAGCTGTGGTTATGTTTCTTTCACACTGCGTGCAGCTCCCACTATCTGTAATATATCTCTGTCTTCTTGCGTTCTTCTTTCTCCTTAGACAAAGTCTGTGGTCTGGAGTAGGTTCTCTTTGTGGACAGGGCCTCACTTGGAGCTCTGGAGTCCATCAGACCATCAATATGTGTATCGTATTGATTGAAAGAGTCTTTCAATCCATCAACATGTGTACCATGCTTATCTTCTTTTTTACATTGTGAGAGATACAAAGAAATAGCATGCAAAATCCGTGCCCTCATATGTCTATTACTCAGGCAAACTTAATCATATAGAACAATAAACAGACAGATCATAGATTTTAGGATTTTACAACTGGACAGAACCTTTGAGATTATCTAACGCATCACTTGTTTTACAGAAGAATCGGGAAGGTTCTGGGACTTCTCCATAGGGCCACATCACGGCAGAGGCGGAATCAGATCCCTCCTCTTCCCTCAGCCTCCTCTCTATGCCCTCCAGATCTGAGGCTGATTCTGTTAGACCACGGGCAACACCTGACTCATAGTGTGATTCCCTGATCTTGTTTATAGACTGAACTTTTTTTTTTAATTGAGGTATAGTTGATTTACAACGTTGTGTTAATGTCTTCTGTACAGCAAAGTGATTGAATTATTCATATATATGTCAATATATATAAAAATATATATAAAAACATATAAATATAATATATATAAATGTAAATATACATATATATACGGGTTTCCTAGGTGGCTCAGTGGTAAACAAGCTGCCTGCCAGTGCAGGAGATGCAGGTTTGATCTCTAGGTTGGGAAGATTCCCCTGGAGCAGGAAATGGCTACACAGTCCAGTGTAGCCTGGGGAACTGCCTGGAGAATCCCATGCACAGAGGAGCCTGGCAGACTCCAGTTCACGGGGTAACAAAGAGTCAGACACGACATCTGAGGGAGTGAGCACACATACATGCACATACACATGTGAATATACATATATATTCACTCTTTTTAAAATATTCTTTTTCAAAATATTCTTTTTCCTTATGGTTTATCATATAATACTGAATATAGCTCTCTGTGCTATCCAGTAGGATCTTTCTGTTTATCCATTCCATGTATAATAGCTGACATCTGCTAACCCCAACTTCCCACTCCATAATTTCCTCCACCCCTCCTCCTCGGCAACCAGCCTGTGCTCTACATCCACAGTTCTGGTTCTGTTTCATGCATATGCTCATTTGTATCATATTTTAGATTTCACATATAGGTGATATTATATAGTATTTGTTTTTCTCTT
Organism: Odocoileus virginianus; assembly: GCF_023699985.2. Taxonomy (NCBI): domain Eukaryota; kingdom Metazoa; phylum Chordata; class Mammalia; order Artiodactyla; family Cervidae; genus Odocoileus; species Odocoileus virginianus. Next base: position 40,204,697 of record NC_069693.1, on the reverse strand, counting down.
TCTAACTTATTTCGCTTAGTATAAAGTCCATCCAGGCTGCTGCAAATGGCATTAATTCATTCTTTTTTAAGGCTGAGTAGTATTCAATTGTGTATATGTACCATATCTTCTTTATCCTTCATCTGTCACTAGACATTTGGGCTGTTTCCATTTGGGTTGGTTGACTTGGCTATTGTGAAGAGTGCTGCTATTCAGCAGAGCCATGGACAAACTTTAATTTCCATAGATGCTGGGAAGATCATGCATTGACCAACATAAGACATATAACTGTAACTCACCCATCCTGTCTACACATCATTGTTGTTGCTATCTAGTCACTAAGTCATGTCAGACTCTTTGCGACCCTATGGACTGCAGTATGCCAGGCTTCACTGTCTTTCACTATCTCCCAGAGTTTACTCAGATTCATGTCCATTGAGTTGGTGATGAGCTTCCCACTCATTCCCTTTCCCCCAAAGCTTTTTCCTGTTCTTTCCCTTTAAATATATAATCTTCTAGGCCTAGCTTTAATTTTCCTATTTTTTGGTTTAGCCACACAGAGAGACCTCTTTCTCCATTAAAAAAATAAAAACAGACTAGCAACTCGATTGATGGCATTGTCCCCAAACCCCGTGTCAGGGATTGCTTGGGGTGGTGCAGATAACAGCAAATTACAGAGTCCACAGGGGCCACCATGCCACTACCCAGCTGCAGGCTCTGTGCTCATGTGACCAAGGAAGCACACAGTATAGCTGGCTACTCAGGTTTTTCAAAAGAAGCTGGTAATCTGTATTTTGGGGTCAAATCTTCTAATCAAAAATTACTGACCCATCATTTTAAAGGACAACAGAGGATAGACAAAACACATCTATGTGCTGGATCTATGTGATTACTCATCCTCCCTGAGGCCACCCTTCCCCACTTTCCTCTGGTGAAATGCAAGCATCTTAGTGCTTGGAGAGAGAGAGACTGAAAAAAGAGTTTCTGCCTCTCTGAGAAGGGAAAGACGGATGGTCTTTCAATGGAAAAAGGAACAGCAGAGAGAAAGGAACACAGTCTTTGAAACAGAGTCATGTTGAAATCTCAGATCTTCCTCCTTGCTCTTGATTTTGGGCACAGAGCAGTCTTCCTTGTTGAGTTGGATTCCCTAGGAAATTGGCCCTGAAACTGTGACTTGTGCCTGGGAGGTATGATGAGAGGGAGTGCTCTGAGGAGCACTGTGCGGGGTGGGGGGGGGGCGGGCGGCAGGTAGGCTGGGCAGAGGATATGGTGACACCAGCGGCCTGAGTTGACCCCACACGGAGCTCTGGACAGGGGATGGTTCTAGAGAAATGTCCCCAGTTAAGTCAAGGGGCCCAGGCCTTTATACTCTTACACTAAGAAGTCATAGATGGGGGGCTACCCTGGAGGAAGGAAAAGTAGTTCCCTTCCAATTGCAGCAAGGGGTAAAAACTGTGAGAACTTACAGAAATGGGATGGGGAGGGAAGGGGGGGAGATTCAAGAGGGAAGGGACATATATATATCTAATGCTTGTTCATGCTGATGAATGGCAAAACCCATCACAATATTGTAATTATCCAAGATGAGTAGTCAACACCCTCGGCAGCAAGGAGAATGAATTACCTTGATCTTGAAAAGAGAGGCAGTTCTTGGTGAGACATCTCAGCATCTGCTTCGATCTCCAAGCCTCAGTTCCCTGCTTGATGCGACAGGAATAAATATCCATAATTTCCTTGGACATTATACAGGTAAGATAATGTACCATAGGCAAAGTGACCAGTACAGGACTGGGCACATAGCCAGCACTTTATAAAATATCAGCAATAACTACAAACACAGAGTCATTTAAATTCAAGGATCAGAAAAAAAAAAAATTCAAGGATCAGGAACAGTATGAACAAAGGCTTTGAGAAGAGACAAGAATGACAAGTTTAGGATATTAAGAGAAGCAGAGAGTTAGAGGTGGTGGGTCTAATGTGATTGACCCATGAGATACAGATGGATTAAATGGTTTGAGGCAAGGTGATAGAGATTTCAAATTTAACCAAAAGAACCAGGACTTGCGCAGTAGGCATTGAGGGTCAGATATGACTATACCTGTGTTCTCAGCTTGAGACTGTCCAAGCAGAAGATGTCGTGGCAGAAGATGACCAATGGGCAACTGGCTGCCCTGTCTCTATATTTAATGAGGCAAGTGGCTTGGGGTGGACAGAAAGAAAGACTTATTTCAAATGGAAAACAGGAAGATTGTGGTGCTACTTCCTAGGATGAGACATTGGTTACCCTAGATCTATGGATTGACTTGGAATCTGCTTTTTTATTCAGCGAGGTGGAGAAGTAACTTGAAACTTTGATGATTTGGTTGGGATATACCTGGCTGTTTGGAGGAGATTGCTCTACTGCATCATGTCTCCAGAAGGGCGTGCATGTCAGGACACAGAGTTGCTGTCTGCAGCAGAATACATGGAGTTCTGGGGAGAAGCTCAGAGCAGCCTGTTCTGTGAAAAGTTCTGGGAACATCACATATTGGGAAGAAGTCAGCTCGGAGTGAGATTGGGCATCCACATCCATCTTGTAGCCAGCAAGTAAAGGTGTGTTTTACGGTCCCCACCCTAGGCTGTTCAGAGCCAACGAGATGGGCCATTCCATTTAACAGTGGCCACAGGTATTTCCTGGCAGAGAGCTCAGGTCCCAGTTATACACGAGCAGGAGCTTACACACAGAACTCATTTATATACAGTTGATGAGACCTTGGAATCGCTCATCTGCAGCAATTTCTTCTTTTTCTTTATGTACCTCTTTTAAAATGTCACTTTTGATCTTGGATTGAAAAATGATTGGCTTGGAAGAGCTGATCTGCTTGATTCCCAAAGTACATTTTTAAGATACTGAGGGTATATAACTGTTGAAAATGTTCCTTTTGCAAAACCCAAGGAGCGCACTTTCTGCCAATCTCCACTCCCTTAGAGCAGCCCCTTCCTCTCATAATGAAGAAACCATTTTTTACAATGTTCATTATGAAATAAGGAATGGCTTGAATTATCTCACTCTGCAGGGACTTCCATTTCTCTGGAATATTCCACCTAATTAGCTGCCTCTACTGGTCAAGACTCAAGAAGATTGCCAGGGGCAATCTTGATACATTAAAAAAGTGCTTATAGCTCTTCTAACAAAATCCTGAGTGAATATTTGGAATACGTCATATGTTTGTTGTTTAGTTGCTCAGTTGTGTCTGATTCTTTGCGACCCATGAACTGTATAGCCTGCCAGGCTCCTCTGTCCATGAGATTTCCCAAGCAAGAATACTGGAATAGGTTGCCATTTCCTCAGGAGATCTTCCTGATGCAGGGATTGAACCCTCATCTCCTGCATTGGCAAGCAGATTCTTTACCACTGAGCTACCCCTTCATAGGACTTCCCACGTGGTACTAATGGTAAAGAACCTGCCTGCCAATGCAGGAAATGTAAGAGGTGTGGGATCGATCCCTGGGTCAGGAAGATCCCCTGGAGTAGGAAATGACAACTCACTCCAGTATTCTTGCCTGGGAGAATCCCATGGACAGAGGAGCGTGGCAGGCTACAGTCCATGGGGTCGCAAAGAGTCGGACATGACTGAAGAGACTTATCACAGCACACCGCACACCACCTCGTATATTTACTTCAGCAAATAAAGAAAATGTGAATGAATAGATTTACTTGAACAAATAAACAATATGTTGAAGATGAACTTTCCAAACTTATTACCTTATTATTGCTAGGGCTGATATTTCAAATTAATACAGATGCACCTGGAAATTTAACCAAGATGTTTCAGTGTGAAATATTCCCTGTTACCTGTCTGATTTGTATGTGTGTGGGTTTGAAGTGGACACGCTAATGTTTGTGCTGTCTCATAGTCCAGTAAACAATCCTGAGTATCTCTGGTTATCCCAAGTGTGCAGATTCAAATGTGGGACAGGAAATTGAGCCTCAGGGAACAGAGCTGTTGCTTTGACAAGCATTAGCCAGCTTGCCAGGGACACAGGAGCAAATGTTCCCACCCGCTTCCCCGGATAGCCTGGAAAGATAACGGGCGCATCAGGTAGTTACTTAAGTGGAACAGTTGGTGTAGGGTTACTGGCATCTTTTCCTTTTAGTGCCCAAGGGCAAAGAGCATTGTTAATGACGCTTACACCGGAAAACAGGTTAAGAGGGTTGACACCAAACTCTTGGCGGTATTACAGTTTAACACTCAGTGTCCTCTGACTCAATGTGGAGTTGCCACTTCACGCTTTGTAGCTTCTCAGAAAACTGAAATTTAGACATCTGTAGGCGGGAGGAGTGGAATTGATGAATCATCTGTAGGGAAAAAAAAAAAAGATGAAATACATCTTTGTTTCTTTGAACTCAATAATACCCAGTGCCTGAAATGTGAATGTCTTAATTACAGAGATTTGAAAGCAAAACCATAGCCTGCAGAAGGCAAGTGTGTTTTTACTTAGCGTATTAACAATACCTTGAGAGTAGGTGCTACCATATTCTGAACACAAAGGATGTTTATGGAATTCAGTGACAGCAATTCTTGAAAACCCGAATTGTAACAGGCTGTAAAAAGTCTCACAGGACATGACTCCTATGATCACATGTAACAGATCATTCTTTGCTTATCCACCCTTTATCAAGAAAATTCTATTTCCCCATGGGAGCCAAAACACAGCCTCCAAAAAATACGAAACACATTTACTGCAATGCATGTTTAATTTTAGACAGAAATAAGGAGAACCTTGAGTCTTGTTCTTTTCTACAATGAAGCTCATGCATGCATGCCATCTCCAGGCAAGAACACTGGAATGGGTCGCCATTTCCTCCTCCAGGGGATCTTTCCGACCCAGGGATTGAACCCATGTCTCTGATGTCTCCTGCATTGGCAGGCAGGTTCTTTACCACTAGTGCCATCTGGGAAGCCCAACTGAGTGCGTATGTTGTTTTACATGTGGTGTGATGGGTAAGATAATGGGTTTTGGAATAGAAGTTCTCTCCTTTCATTTATGTGATCCTGGCATAGTCATGATGCCCCTTAAGACCTGTCTCATTGGCAAAATGGGTAATGCTTCATTATCATAAGGAATAAATAATACACAAAAAGCTGTTTGCAGTCTAGTGCCTGGCATATAGTAAGTTCTCATAAAATTTTGACATTCCAAATATTATTATATTTCAGGTCTACAGGGCATCTTCTAACAGAAGGAGGGTAAATTTTTTTTTTCCATTTGCCTACATTCCTCTGCAGAAGAATTTGAAAGCTGTCTGGAACCTTTAAGAGCATCTGGGCCAATTCATCTTTTTACACCACCCACAAAAGACCCCAAAAAACTAAGGGCCAGAGATCTAGGTTCAAAGTCCTGATATTCAAGGCAATAATCTTTCCCCACACTCCTGACAGGTTTAAGTATGGGATACATAAGTGTTGTCAGAAAGTGGGGAAGTTGAGCCTTCAGCTAACAGGGATGAGTGTCAATACTGAGTGTTGTACTAAAATCGTTAGATGGGTCAATGCTTTAAAAGTTGCTTGTTTAGGCTTCTCTGGTGATCCAATGGTTAAGAATCTGCTGACTCCTGGTCCAGAAAAATCCCACAAGGCACAGAGCAACTAAGCCCATGCACCGGGACTCCTGAGCCCCCACTCTGGAGGCCTCGAACCTCAAGTACTGAAGCCTCTGCACCGAGAGCCTGAGCTCCACAAGTGAAGCGGCCAGCTGAGAAGGCCATGCACCACACCTGGAGTGCAGCCCCGTGTGCGGCGCCGAGCCCTGGCAGAGCCGAAAAAAGCAAAAGCAAAAGCAAAAGTTTATGCACTGAGTTCAGCTTATGTATGAGTGTTTCGGTATGTGTGTATGACTGTACCTCAATGGGTGTAATTCAAGCGGGATATAAACGATGACAGAGCGGCAGTCCTTTGGATATCAGACAGTTTTCTTGTTTCAAAAGCAGTAGTAGTGTTAGTTGCTCAGCCGTGTCCGACTCTTAGTGACCCTACAGACTCTAGCCCGCTAGGCTCCTCTGTCCATGGGATTCTCCAGACAAGAATACTGCAGTGGGTTGCCACGTCCTCTTCCAGAAGATCTTCCTGACCCAGGGATCAAGCCCAGGTCTCCTGCATTGCAGGAAGATCCTTTTACCATCGGAGCCTGGCCTCAGATTCTTTTAGACTGACGCTTATGGGTGAAGATAGACTCTCATTAAGAAGCTCATGACAAGATACCAAGAGATATATTTTAAATAAGAATACATTTTCCACGGAGTTTGTTTGTCAAATCTGCTAGCTCTGACCATGCAAACCAAGGAATTAAAAATATATATTTGTAAGCAATATGGGTAGATGTTTCTAAATATGGCATTTCTCCCAAAGAGTTGATCCAGAGAACAGAACTGAAACATTGGACACCAGACAAGTTCACTAAAGATAGTAAACACCAAGACAAGAGGAATAATGGGGTCTGAAGCTTTCTTGAATTTGAAAGATTTAACTGAGGCAGGGCTGGCCTAACTGTTGGTATGAACTTGTTCACCTCTACGTTAGTTTGCAAGAACATAAAGCATTTTTGTTTTTGTTTTAGTCACTAAGTTGTGTCTAATCTTTTGTGACCCCTTTGACTACAGCCCATCAGGATTTTTGTCCATGGAATTTTCCAGGCATAGAGTGGATTGCCATTTTCTTCTTCAGGGGGTCTTCCTGACCCAAGGATCAAACTGGAATCCCCTATGTTTCCTGCGGTGGCAGGAGGCTTCTTTACCACTGAGTCATCTGGGGAAGCCCCAGACATGTGTAGAGAGCCTGGTTAGGAGCCTCGTTAGAGTTGTCACAAATAGCCACATCCCATATTTGGGAATCCAGAAACAACATCATGAGCGAATCAAGGCCACCTCTAAAGTCTCATTATATCGATTTAAGACACATAATTCAAAAGGTCACATGTATCCCAGTGTTTATTGCAGTACTGTTTACAACAGCTAGGATATGGAAACAATCCAAGTGTCCATCAATAGATGAATGGATAATGAAGATGTGGTACATATATACAATGGAATATTACTCAGTCATGAAAAGGAATGAAATTGGGTCATTTGTAGAGACGTAGATGGACTTAGAGCCTGTCATACAGAGTGAAGTAAGTCAGAAAGAGAAAAACAAATATTGTACATTAATGCATGTGTGTGGAACCTGAAAAATGGTATAGAAGAAAAATGGTCCAGTTCTGGAATAGGAATAGAGATGCAGATGTAGAGAATGGATGTGCGGACATGGGCCGGTTGTGGAGGGGGGGCATGGGGGGGGGTGGGATGAATTGGAAGGTTAAATTTGATATAAATACACTGCGTGTATTTATGACATAAATAAAATGCGTGCATGCTCAGTTACTTCCATCATGTCTGACTCTTTGCGACCCCATGAACCATAGCCTGCCGGACTCCTCTGTCCATGGGATTCTCCAGGCAAGAATACTGGAGTGGGTTGCCATGCCTTCCTTCAGGGTATCTTCTTGGCCCAGGGATGAAATCTGAGTCGCCTGCATTGCAGACAGAGTCTTTGCCCACTGAGTCACCTGGAGAGCCCCATAAAGACACTACCGTGTGTAAAATAGATCGCTAGTGGGAAGTAGTGGTATATCACAGGGAGCTCAGCTCGGTGCTCTGTGATGACCTACATAGGAGGAATTGGGGGGGGGATGGCCAAGAGGGAGGTGATACATGTGTACATAGGGCTGACTCACTTTGTTGTACAAGAGAAACTAATACAACATTGTAAAGTAATTATACTACAAAAAAAGGAGAAGCAATTAGCTGCAAGTAAAAATCCCTAGCCATCAAACACTTTACTATCTCAAGAAATTTGTAGATAAACTCTCCAGAGCTGGTTTAGCAGCTAAACCATGTCAGAGCATTGGGTAGCCCTCTATGGAATTCCCTTGAACTTTCTCTTATGGTCTTAAGATGGCTACCATGACTCAGTCATCATGGTTGAGAAAGACAGACTCAAAAGACTTTCCTTATAAGCCCCTGTCTTTTTATATTAGAAGAAATGTTTTCCCCCGAAAATCTCCTGAAAAGAGAAGTCTTTCCCCTGAAAAGACTTCTCCTTATATGGGTCCACTTCCAGCTTCAAGGAAGGCTGTGAAAAAGAGTTATTTGCCAAGAAGAAATGGAATGGCCATAAGGAGATGGAGCAATCATATTTCTTTCCATAGAGCTGGACTCCAAACAAAATCAGGGTGATGTCAAGAAAGTGAAGATGGGCTCTTGGGTAGGAGCCGCCATATTTGTCTTCTTAGTCTCCTCTTGCAGCCTTGGGTCAAGGTGTCAGAGAGGCTTAAAGGCAGAGGCAGGAAAACATATTCTTGAAAGTTAACTGCCCATGATGACAGGTGATTCCAAACTAACTAAAATAACAAATTTTCTCCTGTAAGACAAACACTATCCAGCTAGTTTTTCAGTTCTCCTTCACTTATAGTGTTTCAGAGGGTTGAGTTTCAGGACCTCCTTGCTGTAAATCACACTGGTGAGCAGTCCTAGTAATGACCACCTTGGAAGTTAATCTATGACTTACAATCCAATATGCTTTCCCCTGCACAGCACTGCACCAAAGCCTACATAGTGGACATGGCTTGGGGGAGAGGACTGAGCTGCTAATGATTCTATAAGTTTGGCAAAAGCTGAATTTCTCCCAAAGGCTTGAGGATTGGTTTCAGAGTAGGATAGTTTCCAGTGACTGTACTTAATTACTTTTCTCTTTATTTTACTGGTATCAATTTTAATGATTAAATTAATTATTAATATTAATTATTTAAAATTAGACATGGTGGGAAAGAAAACTAAAACAAAAATCACTCAGAGATAACTACTCTTAGTATTTTAACATTTTTATCCATTTCACATCATTGTCATCTAAGTCACTTCAGTCATGTTTGATTCTTTGCGACCCTATGAACTGTAGCCCGCCAAGCTCCTCTGTCCATGGGATTCTCCAGGCAAGAATACTGGAGTGGGCTGCCAAGTTCTCCTCCAGGGGATCTTCCTGGCCCAGGGGTGGAACACGTGTCTCATGTCTCCTGCATTGGCAGGCAGGTTCTTATCACTAGCGCCACCTGGGAAGCTTTCACATCTAAGCACTTATGTTTCCATAGGAATGTATTTAAAATTGGGACCAAGTTGGTAGCTCAGCTGGTAAAGAATCCACCTGTAATACAAGAGACCCTGGTTCGATTCCTGGGTCAGGAAGATCCCCTGGAGAAGGGATTGCCTACCCACTCCAGTATTCTTGCCTGGAGAATCCTCATGGACAGAGGAGGCTGGCAGGCTGCAGTCCAGGGGATCACAAATAGTTAGGCAAGACTAAGTACAGTACACACATCTTATATTTTTATTTCTGAATTACTGTTGGACATCCTATTATGATAATCATCTCAGTTTAACAAAATGTTCCTAGACAGCTTGATATTTAATGGATGCTTAAAATTCTATTTTTAAAATATTACTGAATTAAACATTTTCCTTTCTTACTTTGCAGTGTTTTGGTGCTTTTCTAAATTTCACTTTTATAATAAGTTACACTGTAAGAATATCTTTACACACAATTTTTTAATTATAAATTTTATTATTTCTTTAGGATAATCCATTGTGGTAGAATTACTAGGTTAAAAGATGATTTTTTTTTAATTTAAAGCAGATTATAAATATCACAAATTTCCTTCTTTTAAATTGACGTTATGATTTATATATATGATTATATGTATATATGTCAGATATAGAACACTATCATAAACACTGGCATCTCAGTACTGATTACATTTTACAAATTGCTTTCCAGGAAGTTTGCTCCAATTCACACTTTTTCCATCAGAATATGCCATCATCATTCTCATTAAATGCTTGCCAGCACTGACTCTTGAGGTAATAGCTTAAGATTACCTGTCAATTTAGTGAGCAAAAAATTATTTTATGTTGCTTGCCACTGTCTTTCTTACCTATTTGTATGTCTAGTGTGAATTGTCTTTTCTTACCCTTTGCCATTAAAACTTGGCATATTGGTGGCATCACAATTTTGTAAGAGTTCTTTAAATTGAGATTGTTAATTCTTTGCCTCATGTTTATTTAAATACCGACTTTTAGTTTGTCATTTGCTTTTTAATTTTGTTTTCGTTGCCTACTGACAAAAAGTTTAATATATTCTCAGATGTATTTAGTCTTATTCTTTCATGTCTTTAATTTCTTCTATTGCTTTTATGCTCAGGAAGTCCTTGCTCATCTTGAAATAATTTAAGTAATCACCTACATTTTTCTTTCAGAGGAGAAAATTATTTAAATGATCTCAAGATCATTTTTTGAAATAAATGTTTTGTTTCCCATTCAACCCTTTCATCCACGTGTAAATTATTTTAGTAATGGTGTGAAGAGTGGTACTGATGCCCCATGCGTCTGCCTTCATATAAACTAAGGTCTGTTTCAGGGTTTTCTCTTTTGTTCTTCTGAAACTGGCCATTGTAATTATTTTAGGTTTGTAACATATTTCAGTATTTGGTAGGGCAAGTTTTTCTCATTGGTGTTTTTTCCCATATTTTCCTCCACAGGTCTTGACTGTTCATTCTTCTAGATGAAAAGATGAAAACCATTATCAGTTTTCTCCCCAAAACCCTGGTTGGCAATGAGCCTACACAAATATTATCTTCTTAGTGAGAAGCAGCATTCATCTAGTTTCATATGCCAAAACCCAGTTTGGCCAAGACAGCACTCACAAAATTCTCTGTGGTATCCTCCGTTCCAGCCTCTTATACAATAGGCTGAGCAATAGGTGACTACTTCTGGCCAATGGAGTGTGAGCAAAAATGACCAAAGGTATTTCTAATACAAGAAAGTTATAACTTGGAGTCCCTCTCTCTTTCCCTTTTGCTGAGTCTTGGCAGCCATGTGTTGACATGGCAGCATGATGCCTTAGAGAAACCCTGAATCCTAGGGTCAGTCTTAACCCACAGAGGGCCTTGCCTGAATAAGAAATACACAAAGTTTATTGCTGTGTATCAGACCCCCTCATGTCCATCTCTCTTCCTATTACACTGAAGTACCATCTTGGATTCCTTTTTTCATTCAGACCCTATATCTACTCCATCATCAATTCCTGAGCATCAACCTTTGGTATTTACTCTAACTCCAGTAATTCTCACCACTTTCATTGCCAAAACCAAGATGAGTGGGCTTGAAATCAAAGAGTTTTTCACTGCAGGATTACATGAAAGTTTTTCCAGGTGTACATAAAAGAAAGAGTCCAAAGCAATTGATTTCCTTGTTCTCTTTCTCCAAACAGATCTGCTTGACAAGGATGCTGAGATTATTTACAGTCTTGGTACCCCTCCTCTCAGAACTTTCCTTCCACAGCAGAAAGCTTACTCAACACCCATTTCTGAGCTTACTGTGACACCTCCCCTTGGGAGTGGAAAATCCCTTAGGTTCTTTGGTGAAAGGAACGAAAGGAATGCAACCAGGGACTGGAAACCATCCTTGATGAAGTCAGATTGTCTCCAATTCTTGGTGCTCAACAAAGTGAAGAAAGAACTAACTGAGCTGATAGATCATTGAAGCATGTTTTGAAGACCGATCAGCTTATCATATTTTGGTGTGTAACTCAGAATGAGTTGAAACCAGTGACAGATTTGCTACAATAAAACTCTTTTCATTTCTATTTACATATCTTTGTGAATACTTTTCTTAGCACTCATATCAATAAAAATAAGAATTGAGATAGAATTGATGTTGAACTCTGTCTCTTTCTAGCAGCAAGTAAAAACCATTCAAGGGGGAAAAAATACACCCCATTAACCACCCGAAGAGATGCATTTTTAATAAACTTTAGTTTTTTTTGTCTAATCATTATTCAATAGCATTTGAAATGTGTTTATAGTGTTGTAATCAATTGGGTGTTAGTAATTAATAGTTGATGGTATTATAATCAATTGTGTAATATGTTTGTGTTATTGTAATCAATTGTGTATTATTATAATTAATTGTGCATTAGAATTTCTAATAATTCAATCAGAAAAATTACTAGTTAGAGGTCTTATGACTATAGGAATTAAAAAAAATAAATCCCAATTTTCACATGCATTTTTGATGTAGAGAATATGCTAGGATAATCAATAGAAGAATTTCAAATATAAAAATATATTACATCAGGATTAAATTGCAGGGAAATGTAATGGAAATCAGAATAAAAATATGACTTAAAAGATAAAGATAGAATAAAATATTTGTCATAGAAAAGCTTGTTAATGTGCTTTTAAAATTAATGCACACAGTAAATGGTGTTTAAATTTTGGAATTTAGTTTCAACTGAATATCTTAAAAATAGTAATATATTTAAAGTTTTATTTTAAATGGTCAGCATTTATAATGAGCAGAAATTACCTTTTGGTAACTATTTACTACTTGCGTTGAAAAATTTCAGATGTCCACTTAAAAATGTGGGGCTGTATTCATAATTTTTCAAAATCTTATTAAAGTGAACAAGAGAAAAATGTTTGAAGATTACGGCCCTATAAGAAACAGAGGCACCTATTTTCAGGGCAGGAATAGAGAGACAGATGTATAGAACAGACTTGTGGACACAGTGGGGGCAGCAGAGGGTGGGGCTAACTGAAAAAGTAGCAGTGATACACGTGCACCACCATGGATAAACCAGAGAGCTAGTGGGAAGCTGATATACGCCACCAACAGCTCAGTTCAGGGCCCTGTGATGACCTAGAGGGGTGCAGTGGGGGGTGGAGGAGAGCGGGGCTCAAGAGGGAGGGATACATGCACACAATAGCTGATGCACTTCGCTGGGCAGCAGAAACTAGCACAACATTATAAAGCAATTTACCCCAATGGGAAAGAAAGCAACAGCTCTTGTCTGTTGCATGTGCTTCTACAATTGCCCCTCGTGGTTCCCTTTGCTTCTGTGCTCACCCTTCCCATTCCCAGTTCTTCCTTTTCCAACTTTCAGTGCTCTGCTCAGCTCCCAGAGTGGTTTCTTTTTTTTTTTTTTTTCCTTAAAGCTGAATCAGATGATGTTACTCCTCCACGTGCAAACTCTCCAATGTCTTCCCATCAAATACAGATTTCTCATGGTCTACAAAGCCCTTGGTAGGTTGGCATCTCTTATCTTTGACTCCCTTCTCCTTATTCACTTGGCTCCAGGCATTTTGGACTATCTGGTCCTGGTACAGGCCAAGCTCTTTTTGGTCTCTGCCTATGAACTTGCTTTTCCATCAACCCCAAGGCCTGTTCTTTTCCATCACTTAGCTGACACTCAGAAAGATTGTCTCTAATAATTTTATCACTTCTAATACAGTCATAACTGTAGCAACCTGCTTTGCAGGAGTGAAATCTGACAGCAGAAACCCACTTGGCATGCACATGAGTGCAACACTTATTCCTCAGTGTGATCTTTGACCTGTGGGGGCTAGGGGCACCAATCCCCTCCTCAGTCTCTCACCAGAGAAGGCTGAGGAAGATTCTAGAAGCTCCTCAGAGGCTCCTAGGGGATCAAGTCCACATCCTCATATCAGCATTCCTTCTTTTTCTGTGTTCTTTCCAGTCGCTTGCCGAGGTTCTCTGAATTCAGGTCCCACGATAAATTAGCTGTGCACGAGACCTGTCTCAGGCTCCTCTTTCTTGGGTGAGCCTAAGGCATTCAACAAATGTTGACTAATTGATAGATCTGTGTATGAAAGTGAGGGCTTGCCATTTGCTGCAATAGAGTCATTCACAGGCGTCCCCTAATTCTGGTGTGTGATGGTGTCATGATTAAACACTTCAGGAAAATGTGTGGATTATAGTTCCAAATTACAAATAGAAAAACAGGCCTTCTGGAATTGTTCCACAGGATGGATTCTCAGCTTTTTCAGCAGAATGCCCTTCTCCTGCCATTTAGCTCCATCAATTCAGGAGTTGATTTCTCACTTTGATAACCAACTAAATCCTCCCATTCCTCCAAAACATCCCTTACTGGTGGAAAATCCTCCAGGCCAGCAATAGAAACTAAGTATCACCTCCAACATCAGTTCCAATAGGTTGCTCAGGGCAGCCTGGAGACCCGAGTGGAGGGACTCGGGGCTGTGTGTGGACTCAGGGAAAAGTGGTCTGACTGCTTAGCCACGTCAGGTCAACAAGGACTTGGGAGAGGGGGTGGTGATAGTCCTGTTCCATGATTACCCTCCATACACAAGGCTGTCTGCTGAATTCCTTAACTGTCTTTCATGCTCCTTATAAACACTCTCCTTGAAAGCAGAGTTTAAGATTATTTTTATCAAATCATATATTTTGGTTCACTAAGGACAACTTTAGACCTACTCTGTCCTAGCATTTTGCCTTTTACCACTATCATTTCAACATCTCCCTGCCCCCTAGCTCTCTCTTGCCATCTGAACCAGGTTTTTTTTTTGTCATCCTCCAAAACAGCCTGCTGAGCTTAAAGAATTACAGTATTTGGCCCAAATAACCCAGGAAGACGCCACATGCATTTATGTGTTATGAAAACAGAGGCTCCCAGAATAGCATGTTTAGAAATTAGAGATGGCAGACATCTACAGGTCATGGGTGGTCCTGTTCAGTTTGGTTCAATGCCTGGTACTTTTACAGAATTTCTTTTAATATTTCCTATTTTACTATTTCACCCACACCTATTAGAAAACTCCATTCACATCTTCTATGCAGACATATTTGGAAGGTCATGGCCTCATTTGAGCTTATGTCAGTTCCTTGTCTTGACTTTAGTTCTCAGAACATTTTCAAAAGCATTGCCAAGTTACTCCTTTTGAACAACAACGAAAATAACACTTTAATGTGTTATTTAAAGTATTTAATGTGAATACTTACCCAGAAGGTGGTTCACCAAAGCACTTTGCAACACACCAAAAAGTTGGAAACCATCTGAATGTTTAAAAACAAAGGAGTGATTAAATAAGCTTTTGTACATCCATGACATACAACACTAAGCTGCCATTAAGAATGATGTAAATGCAAATTTATCAATTGCAAGTAATGACCACAATAAAGACTCAAAAGTGACAAAAGGATATTACGAAATTGTATGTCTTCTCAGTCCTGATTTTTGTAAGAAATGGTTGGTAAATGCTGAGATTATGAATGTCTTTGACTTTCTTTTTCTATTATCTACACTTTCTAATTTGTCTACACTGAACATGTAGTGTCTTGTTATAAACAGAAAAAAAATATCATTTTAACAAGATTAAAGAAAAAAAAACCTTAGTCATTTTTTTCCCTTAATTTTAATGCCTGGCTAAGAGTGGTCAAACTCCCTGAGTTCATTCAAAGACAGCCACTGAAATAGGAACTTTACAAATCAATATTTACCTTCCTGCTCACCACAGTGCGTGCTAACTGATAACCCCACTGAAGAATTTTCTGGCGTTGAATTGCCAAAGCCCCAGTAGGGATCTTGCCTGCTTCAGTAAAAGTGTCTTCTAGTTTTATTAATTCTAGTTACATATTCTGTGTTCTGACTCTTTCAGTCTCTGGCAGGTTTGTGCCCCATTTAAGCAACTGATATCCAGATGCAGGCCAGGTAAATACCTGTCCCCAAAGCTCTGCAGAGGCAGGGCTGCAGTCCTCAGGCTGCTGGCAAACCCAATCCCTCACTTCGTGGACAGAGGAGAAAGCTTCCCCTCTGAGGTTACCCCCATGGGGATTGAAGGATCTCTCCTGCGTTCCCCTAAGCTTTTGTTTATATCCCTTCAAACAAAGGCTCAGAAAGCCACCCTGGCAGAAAGGAGTGTCCAGCCATGAGCATTTCTCCAGGACTGCTGCGCTGAGTGTAATGTAATTCTTTCCCCTGGCCCTCACACCCTCTTTCTAAAAACCCGACTGATCACAAGTGTTGTTAAAAGTTACTGAACTAGAAAAACAAACCACACCGTGGTTGTTGTGTCACTAATTACAGATGGTACTGTGTTGGGATCAATTGTTCTGGTACCTCCACATTTCTCTGATACTCCATCAAAAAGTGGGCTGTTGCTCTTTGGCCATTCATAAGAAATGATTACTGACAATCTAGAAACTTCTATCAGCTTTCTTTTCTATCCCGAACTAATATGAAACCATTTCTCAAGTATCAGCTTTAGAACAAAAGTCTTCAGCGGATGACCTTGTGTCATGAAAACCAATGCTACAGATTGGATCCTGAGGTGTGTGCTCTCTCCTGATTATACTCCAGGGAAGGATAGTGTATAGTGTCTGGGGATGGTTTGAGGGGAGGATGGAAGAGGCCAGTGTTGTTCAGAATGTTCCCGTTTGGAGCAGGAGCCCATAAGTTAACACCATCGATTCTTCTTGTCATTTTCCTGTGTGTGTTTCATGGTTAAGCAGCTTAGCAGGCTCTACCCTCTGGGTCTGCTGCCATCCTCAGAAAATCAGAATGAACTGGCTGGAGAAAACAAGCTGGGTTGATATAATTCATGGTATGGCTCTCCTGAGATGAGTCAGAAGATATTTTTATTTTATAACCACTCGAAAGAACCTGCATTATCAATAGCACAAAAATGCCTCTCACATGCTCCATGTAGACCAACCTTATTTGACATGTTCATCAACCTCCAAGCCTTTAAGATGCCAGGCCACCCTTTCTGTGGCAGTCATCAACCTCAGGTGATCGCTAAAAGACAGAGAGAGAGAAAGGAAAAGCCCTGTAATCCTCCCACGAAGGCTGGAAGAGACGTGGAAAATGGGAAAACACCTGGTCTCACGCTTGCTCTCTGTTTGTTGTGGAAACAATCTGTTCATATTTAACGAGAAATGACATAAGAAAGCGTTTGTGGTTATCACTCTAGCCACTTGATCTCAAGAGTTGGACTTTCTCAGGTCTGAATGTAACTTCAGGATTTAAGAAGGAAATGTACTGTATAAAAGAAAATTGAGCTTACTGAGATAAAGACTACCCAGAGAACTGAGCCTATGACCATCGTACCAGGGACATCTTGTCGTTGTGCCAAGCCTCCATCTTTTCAGAACACTCCATTCTTGCCAAAGGGCCAACATCTTATAAAATGCTTTAAAAACATTGTATTTTAACAATGCCGAGCAGCAAAACGGTTTGCTTTTAATGGCCATCTGTACAAAGTCTCTTTTTATTTAGGAAAATCTATTTTAAATTAAATATCATAAGCCCACGAGCCATAGCAAACAATATTTTTGACCATATGCTCCGAATTAATATGCCAAACATTGCAACCTCTATTTTCTTCATAGAAAGGGGCCCCACCCTGATGTGGGGATGCGGAGCCTGGAGGGTAGGAATTTTCAATAAGGGCCTGAGGATAGGATGATGGCAAGGAACCAGCACCAGCCTCCCCAGCTTTATCCTTCTTCTGAATTATCTCAACACAGACCCACTTCCCTTTTAAGAAAGAAATTCCCTTTGGTCCATTTTTCTCCCTTGTCTGGAAACCTCATACCCAGGAATCCTAGTAATGCTGGCCACACTTTAGATGACTTGGTAAAGTTGCTATAATTCCTTTCATCTGTTGCTTGCTTCATTCCTGGGTGATAGGGTTTGAAAACCAGTTCCTTTAATCAGGTGTTGGGCAGAAATGGAAACTCGGGGCTGAGGTCCTAGTGTGGGCTACTTAGCCCACTGCCCCCAGGGGCATCCCTCCTTGCCCTCCTCCAATTCCTTCTGCAACTCTTCCATGCATGACGGTCAAAGAGTAACAAGGCTTCCTTGGGAGCCTGAGCCCCATGGCCACCAAGAATGCGATGAGCTGTTTGGTCCTTGACAAGGTAGGGAAATTAAGAGGATTCATGTAGAAGGGGGCTGGCTGCCTGCAAAGACACTTTGCAAAGGGAGAATCTGATTGCTTGGGGACTGGTTTCCTGGGAGCTACGGTGCCCTAAATCTGAGCATGAAAATCTGATCCTTTGTAAGATCCCAGGGCTGGGCTGCACGTGGCTGGCACCTCTCCTGCAGGGGTGGTCACACCAGGAGTTGCTTCAGGCACTGGAATCATTTTTTGTGTGGAGACTTAAAAATCCTCCAGCATGAGATTTGACTTTTTGTTCCTGCTGCTCATGCTCCCTCCCTCCAGTAATTCCTTCCTCCTGTGTCCCCTTCTCCCATCTTACCCCTTTTCTCTGTTTTTTACCTGCTTTTCTTCCCCTCACTTTTTTGAGTCTCTGTCTATGCAACCTTGGGTGTTACTATAATTATTCTCAATATCTAGGATTTTTGGTGACATTTTGATACCCACCACGTATCATTCAATTTATAAACATCATTGTCAAACCTTACCATGGGGACTTGGGGATCCTCACCCCCTTGTTAGAGAAAATGGATTCTGAGTGAGGTCAGGTGAAATGCCTGAGATTACACACACCATAGTAGGAAGTTCTGTGGAGTTCCAAAGTCCATATTCTTTTTCCCACCCTTTAATGATAGTCACATTCCATGTTTGATCTCTTTCTTTGTAAAATGAGTTTTATGGCTCCATAACATTATTGGGTCTTTCCAACTGGGCTGTGTATTCATCCATGCATATCCCCCTTAGCACTCTCCCTGTATTCTGTCTTCTAAGTTATAAATCATTTCCTGAGCCACATAGCAGATGTGTTAGGAGGACAAGCTTTGGAGGAAGACAGAGCCGGGTCGAGTTCCAGGTCAGCAGTAAATAGCGGTTGCTGAGTTTTGATTTGATTTTCCCTTAAATGGGGTGTTGTGTGTGTGGAGGTGGGGAGTTGCTTAAAAATAGGACTTCTGTCTTATTGTTGATATGCAGATGATTGAGACATTAGGAGCTACATACCTTGCCAAGGCGTGGTACACAATTAGTACTAATTTACTCCCTCTCAACCTCATCTTGAGACCTGCACCCCTTCACACTCCAGCCTCACCAACTGTTCTCCTTCCTTTCAAGGTCCCGGGCTCTTCCTTGAACAAGAGTCTGTAGGCCCATTGTTAACCTCTCACTTGACGTTTGCCTTTCTATCATGTTCCAGGGTTATAGGCAAGATTCTTTAGTTACAAGCAAAAGGAACCAATTTTGGTTAATTTAGGTAAGAATCAATTCCTCAAAAGGATATTCCTCAAAAGTTTGCAAAATTAAAAAGAACCCAACAGCCAGGCCCTGGAACAAAGGAAAATCAGGACGGCTGGTTCAGTCTTTGTTGTTGTTTAGTCGCTAAGTTGTGTCTGACTCTTTTGCGACCCCATGGACTATAGCCCACCAGGCTCCTCTTCCGTGGGACTCTTCAGGCAAGAATAGTGCAGTAGTGCCATTTCCTCCTCCAGAGGATCTTCGTAACCCAAGGATCGAACCTACAGCTCCTGCATTGGCAGGAGGATTCTTTACCACTGAGCCACCATGGAAGCTTCGTGGCCAGGTGATAAAGTGCCCCCAATCTCAATGGCATGAAACAAGAACAGTCCTTTATTTCACTTACAAATCTTCAACCTGGACAGGGGAACCCCTCCCCTGGGGGGGTGTCAGCTGCCATGGCCCAGATGGGAGCTGGAGGCCCCACTTTCAATGTGGCTCAGTCACATGGCTGGTAGCTGAGAGCTCACTTGAACTGGGGAGCTGGGAGCCTTGGATCCTTCCCACAGGCTCTTGAGCTTCTCTACAGTATGCCTAAGTATTTGGTACTGGCTTCATTGCGATGAGCCTGGAACATAGAGGGTTCTAGAAGGCAGGTAGCTAGGTTTCATGGTAGGTAGGTTCCAAGGATCCCAAGAGAGCCTGTTGAATGTTATATTACCTTTTGGGATGTAGCCTCAGAAATCACAGAGCATGATTTCCACTCGTCATAAGGCCACTCACTCAGATTAAGGGAGAGAGAACAGCCCTACATCTCAAATGGAGCAGGATCAAAGTCACATTGTAAGAAGAGTGGGTAGGAGTGGAGATACTACTGCAGTAATCTCTGGAAAACAAAATGTGTCTCAGCTTCTCTGGGGAAGTTTCACAGTTCTATGTATTGTCATCAGTGAGTTCGGCAGCTATTGCTAGTGTTCTTCTGCGTTTGATTTAAACTCAGCTTCTAGGAGGGAGAATCTGATTGGCCTGAAGTGTGTCATGTGACTTCCCATGGTCTTTAGATCGGAAGGTGTGATGGGGATGCCCTCCGGCATCACAGGACATGAGAGAGGTCAGTTCTGCAAAGGAAGAAGTACTAAGTAGGTCAAAACAACTTATGTCCGCTCCCCCTACTTAATGCTCAGTTTAAAGGTCGCTTCTGAAGGAGGCTGTCCCTGAATCTCTTCTTATTGAAGAATGCATCTCTGTTCTGTGTTGTCTCATATTATAAAATCTTCATTAGTTTGCTAGAGCTACTATAACAAAGTACCACAAACTGGTGGCTTCAACTACAAAAATGTATTGTCCCAGAGTTCTGGGGACTAGAAGTCCAAGATCAAGGTCATTCAGGTTGGTTCCTACTGAGGAAGAATCTGTACCATGCCTCTCCTCTAGCTTCTGGAGGTTGGCTAGTAAACTTAGAAGTTTTATGCTTGTAGAGGCATCATCCTGATCTCCAACTTCATGTTCACCTTTCATTATCCCTACTCTCATGTCTGTGTTAAAATTCCTCCTTTAAAAAGAGGAACACCCAAAAAATAAATAAATAAAATAATAAAAAATAAATTAAAAAAATAAGAACACCTGCCTTATTGGATGAGGGACATTCTACTTCAGTATGATCTCATCCTAACTAATTATAACTTCAGTGCTTCAATGACTTTTTAGGGTCACATTCTTAGGGCTTCAGAATGAAGCTAGGACTTCAATATGAATTTTGGAGGGATGTAATCCAACCCATAGCAAAGTTATATAGACAAAAGCAAAACAAATAATATTGCAAGCACACATATTATAAACATGTATTTATCCATACATATCCTCATCAGGTTGAAACCTTTTCCTATATTTGTTTCATATTTCTTTTGTAAGGAAACAAAATGTTATAGAGTTGAAGTCCCTGTGTATCCCTCCCCAGTTTCATTCCCCTCTCTCCCTCCCCAGAAGTCACCATCATGAGGAATTTGTTTGCATCATTTCTATGCATGTTTTGACATCTAAAAAGGACCTAATATGCAGTATGAGAGAATACAATACGCAATATTTTGAAATTTTTAAAAACTTTACTATAAATAGTGCCAGTCTCTTTGTGCCCTATTAAGATTTATCAATGTGAACACATATGGCCTTCATTCATTTTTATCTACTGTATAATATTCTAGTCTATGAATATAAAGTAATATATTCATCCATAATGGCCATTTAGGTTGTTTCCACAAATCACACTGAAAGAAACCCTCTTGGACTTGTCTCCATGAGCATCCAAGTGGGAGTTTTTCTAGTTTCTAGTTTTCTAGTTTCTGTAGTTTCTCTTCAACTTTTCTAAATTTTACCAGGTCGCACTTCAAAACGGTGATCCCATCTTACACCCCTACTGGTGATATCTGAGAGTTGCCAGGCTCTACCTCTCCCCTCGCACTTGATATTGTCAGAGATTAGAACATTTGTCAAAGGTATAATGGTTTTAATTTGATTTGTCTTTCCCTGATAATTCTGGAGGTTGAACATCTCTTCATGTATTTACTGATCATCTATATTTCAATCTGTTTATCATTAATCTTATCCAGTTGCCGTTCTTTGCTCTTTAGACTTTCTGGATAAGAATCCTTGTCAGTTAGGTGCATTGACAATATCATCTCATGCTCTTTTATGCCCATTCTCTCCACTAGTGTCCACAACTCTTCCCCCTTTTCCTCGGATCTCACCTCAAAGTCTTACCTAGTATTTCCTGAAGTGTATTTCTCAGGATTTAAATCCTTGAAATAGCTCACAACAATAGAGATCTGTGATCAATTAACTTTGGGGGAAAATTGCATGCTATACACTGTACATTTGGCATATTAAAGGCCCTGAAAGGTCCTGCTGAGAGAAACCTGTTAAACTTTCTCACACCCAATGCTTTTCATTTAACTAGAGTCTTCTTTTGAGTAAAACTTACAATCATCTTGTAAAACTAGTATTTTCTTGAATAAATACCCTTGGATTATTGCAAAATTTTCATTAATTTCCAGAGCTCTAAAAAAGCTGATTTAAATAATTTTCTCTATGTTACTTTTTTGCCCCATTGCTTTTATAGAAGAGCAGATTTCTTGATTCCTTCTTTTCTGGAAGTCTTGTTTTTGAGAAAAAATATGTTCAGACACACTTGAACTAATGCTGACTTCTCCTTTTTGTGATACCATCCATCAAAACTACATTTCTTTATTCTTCTCTTCTGAAATCTCTTTCCATTCAGGGTCTCTCTTCAATCATTTTGGGACTCCAGGTGGCTTCCTAGTGCCCACACAAAATGACTGTAATTATGCAGAAAAGTAGTACATGGTTTTCTCTTTTCTAATTATATTATAAAGTCCAATACTTCAAAAAAATTTTTTTAAGTTTATTTACTTTTTTTAAAGTTCAATACTTGTTAACACACTGGTTGTATATTCCCAGTGTTTGTTAATAAGTGAGCTATTGGACTTCAGGAAACATTTTCCTGTAGAAACAACTTTTTATAACAGAGTTGATCAAACTTTTATGTGCATGTTGAATCACCTGGGGGCCTGGTTAAATAGCAGATTCTGATTCAGTAAGCCTGGGAGGGAAGGGGTCTGTGGTTCTGCATTTCTAAGTGGAATACCCATGGATCACAATGTGGGTAGGCAAATACTGTAAGGCTATTCACCATTCAAATATTTCCTCTATGGGAAAATGCACTAGGTTCTTTTTTTCTTTTTAATTCATATATTTGGCTATGCTCGGTCTTCGTTGCTGCAAGAGACTTCTCTTGTTGTGGTCAGTGGGGGCTCCTTTCTGGTAGTGGTTCATGGGTTTCTCACTGCAGTGGTTTCTCTTCGTGTGGAGCACTGGCTCTAGGGCACACGGGCACAGTGGGTGGCACCGCTGCTTAGCTAACCCTGCAGCAGGTGGGACCTTCCCAGCCCAGGAATCAAACCTCTGTTTCCTACACTGGTAGGTGGATTCTTTACCACTGAGCCACCAAGGAAGCCCTGAACGAAGTTCTAATGTGGGGACAATGTGTTCCTGAAATACCAGTTATAGGGACAATACACGGGGGAAAAAAGCTTCAGATTGCCATCAAAACTACAGGTCATCCGTGACAGAGACTAAGAAGGCTTATATGGGTTGCCGTGTGAACCAATATTCAGGGGGTCTTAATGCAAGAATTGCCAGTATTTGTAGCTGATTTTCACATTTACACGGAGAAGGCAGTGGCACCCCACTCCAGTACTCTTTCCTGGAGAATCCCATGGACGGAGGAGCCTGATGGGCTGCAGTCCATGGGGTCGCGAAGAGTGGTACATGACTGAGTGACTTCACTTTCACTTTTCACTTTCATGCATTGGAGAAGGAAATGGCAACCCACTCCAGTGTTCTTGCCTGGAGAATCCCAGGGATGGGGTTGCACAGAGTCAGACACGACTGAAGTGACTTAGCAGTTCACATTCACATGAATGTGCTTCCTGGGAATCATTCCATCTAGCAAGGCCCATCTCTGTGGTGAAATAAGCAGTATCTTGTACACACCAAGGTTCTCAGAGACTCTGGCATGGTGCTAAGAGGGGCTGAAAGTGGGCTGAAGGTTTGATTGCCTAGATTGGGATATCTGATGCCCTGGTGGTCCTGTGGTTAAGATTTCATCTGCTAATGTAGGAGACACAGGTTCGATCCCTGGTCCAGGGGGATCCCACATGCCACAGAGCAACTAAGCCCGTGTGCTGCAACTACCAAGACAGCATGCTGCAACTACTGAAATTCCAGTCCTCTCGAGCCTGTGTTCCACAACAAGAGAAGCCACTACAATAAGAAGCCCTCACACTGCAACTACAGTGTACCCCCCACTAGCTACAACTAGAGGAAAACCCTCAAAGCAATTAAGACCCAGCACAGTAAAAAAAAAAAAATAGCATAGTAGTCTCTCCACTGACCTTAGAATAAACCCCCAAGCCCTGCTCATGGGCTGTCACATCCTCTCTGACCCCTGCCTGTGTCTTTGACCTTCTCTTCTACCAGT
Organism: Odocoileus virginianus; assembly: GCF_023699985.2. Taxonomy (NCBI): domain Eukaryota; kingdom Metazoa; phylum Chordata; class Mammalia; order Artiodactyla; family Cervidae; genus Odocoileus; species Odocoileus virginianus. The sequence goes on along the minus strand of NC_069693.1, from coordinate 40,180,609 downwards.
CCGTCCTTTGCTCATGGCATTTGGACCCCCTGGGCTTTCTCTGTGCTTCTCAAATATCTTAAACTTTCACCCTTAAAAAGATCCTCCCACTGGTTATTTGTCCTTGCTGTTTCAAGTCCCTAGGGAGATAGTGTCCCAGATCTTCACCATGCTGGCTCTCAGCTCAGATGTCTTCTCTCCAGGGAAGCATTTCATGACCTGTCCATCTGCCATTGATTGACTATCCTCTTTCTATTCATTGCACTACTACTAACATAAAAGATTATACATATGCATAGAGTGGAAGCTATGTCCCCTTACCAGATTCCTATGCCTGTGTGCCTACTCTCTAAATGCTGTGAGTTTTGACTGCTATTGGCCTACTCTGCACCTTTCTCTCAAGGCTCACTCTTGGTCAGCAGGAGTCACCCAGCCCAAGGATGCAGAGGACACTATGACAGTGGACACTGAGCCTACATGGGCGCTTGCAATCAATGACCGACTAGTTGTTTATTTGCTACATCATGTCTGATTCTTTGCAACGCCATGGACTGTAGACCGCCTAGCTCCTCTGTCTAAGGGATTTCCCAGGCAAGAATCCTGGAGTGGGTTGGCGTTTCCTTTTCCAGGGGATCTTCTCAACTCAAGGATCAAATCTGTGTCTCTTGTGTTAGCAGGCTGATTCTTGACCACTGAGCCACCTGGGAAGCCCACATCCAAAAGCCCAGGCCTGGTGCAGTGCCTCAAAGATTGGTCACTCTTGGGGCTATGCAAGCTCTAAGATTTCCTGGGACCAGGTTGAGGCTGGACTCAGCTTTGCTCACCTTCATCCCCTCTTCTGCCCTCTACATCTCCTTATTAAGTTCCTATAAGTCTCCTCTATGGAGTCTTCAATAAATCTTCATAAGAATCTTCGTCTCAGACCTTATTTCTAGAAAACTTAACTTGGACAATCTGTTTTCCCCACTAGAGTCTAAAGTCTAAACCTCCTCCTTCCATGGGGGCAGAAACTCAGTTTATTTAGTTCACCCCCATTGTCAGCACAACGCTTATTTCATAATAGATGCTCAATAAAGAAGCACTGAATAAACGCTGCATGAATAAATCTGGTTTTCCATAATCAGCTTCAGAGTAACCCTAACATTAGGGTTACAATCCACCCATCCACCCAACCCCACAAAAGGACATACTGGGCCGTATTAGAAACACGTGAATATGCCTTCCCATGAAGTACACTGCAAGTGTGCTTCTCTTATTTTTATCCTTATGAAATGTGAACCCATAAAAAGCTGGGGGTGGGGGTGGAGATGCCAAATCCCACCCCACAATACGCCTCCTTCAAGTATCTGATTACACAAAGTCCTCAAAGAATATGATTAATGTAACTAAGCCATATTCACACTCTGACATTCTTCCCAGCCAAACACATATTTTAACCTCACCCAGTCCCTTTCAGCAAATAAGCTGTTTGGAAAATGATTTCCAGGGCGATGTCTGTTGCCATAGGAATGACATTAAATGAAAAGGACGGAAAATATAGAGGGTGATAAACTGCTTGCTTGGATGACACACTTGACTTGGAAGCCTGTGTTCAAATGAGGCACACATGCCAAGATTTTTATGAAAGACAAAATTAAAATGTATCGCTATCAAGCTGTAACTGACAAGGTATTGTGTGGTGGGCTGTTAACATACTGCTCCATATATTCATTGTTTGTCATTTTACTGGCCCTGACAAAGGTCTCTCGGTGCTGTAAATCACGCCATTAAATCTGCCACAAGCCACAGAGGCTGTTGGAAAGAAGAGAAAGAAAACGTGGTGATGAATCTCCGTTTCTGATACACGCCGGGTGAGCGATCCTGTCTTCCAAGGAGACTTCTCCCTTTGGGCTGACACTTTTATAAGTGTCAGATTGTTGGCTTTTGACCCCTTGAAAAGAGAGAGGAAAAAAAAAAAAAAAAGAGCAGCCAAAGCTGGGTCCCTCCCCCTCCCCTGTTTCCAATTGCTTCTAATTCTGCTGTTTAAGAAAGATGCCCAGAAATTACTCCCCACTCCAGCCCTATGTATACTCTTTCGGGGTGCAAGATCTCAGAGACTCTGGGGTGCCCTGTGGATGGTGCTCTGCTAGAGCTGGCTTTTGATGGTTACTTGGGGGTGTTCTTGGCTTGTTGTTGCTGTTTAGTCGGTAAGTCGTGTCCTACTCTTTTGTGACTCCCATGGACTGTAGCCCATCAGGCTTCTCTGTCCATGGGATTTCCCAGGCAAGAAAACTGGAGTGGATTGCCATTTCCTTCTCCAGGGGATCTTCCTGAAGTAGGGATTGAACCTGTATCTCCTGCATTGGAAGGCAGATTCTTTACCACCAAAGACCATGCTTGGGTTACCATAAGACTTTTCTCTACACTGGTTAAGACATGTTTGTCCTGGAACTGGTAAATTTATAGTTTCTTCATACCTGCAGCTGCAGACCAAATGTGATGTGTGACACCAGTGACTGCAGAACAAGATATTAAGCAACTCGGTACTGTCTTTCGTCTTCGCTGAGCCTCAGAAGACTTGACTTCTTGACCTGCCCCTTTCTCTTCTTTGCAGATGTTGATGGCACAGAAACATTGCCTAGAAGCTGGCCAGTCTGAGTGCTAGGGTCGGGGGAAAGTTGAAAGGTAAATCAAGATCTAAGTTGGAATCATAGCTTCGAGGCAATAAGATGTGCGATTTGGGCAAGTTATTAAATCTCTGTGGACCATAGTTTTCCTCATCTGTTTAGAAAAAGGGGGTGTTGGATTTCAATTACTTCTAAATTGTCTTCCAGGTCCAGTTTAGAATAAATTAAGGGACCAAGAGAGGCTCTCTGGGCCATTTGACTACCTCTGGCAAAGGCTTGCCTGTATTATCCAGAATACATCTCAATCAGAGGAGAGTCTAAATGAAGGACAATCAGGCAATGTGGTGTTCTCGAAGGGGAAAAAAAGGAAAAGAAAAAACACTACCTCCAGCATCTAAACTTGGGAGTGGGAAGATGAGAATTCAATCACTGGTTTGGAGTGGGAACAGTGTTTTCAAGATTCATTAAATATGACAGAGTTCCCTGCCAGTACTTCTCTGTAATGTCTGCATTTATTTTTATAACACAAATGGATATTTTAGGCAATAGAGTTTAAAAGATCAGACAGCTTTCATCCTCACACTTCGGTGCAGAATATTTTTTCCCAAAATCTCTGCTAAGAACCACCTTTATGCTGTTTGAGGATCACCTTGTACAAAAATTAAGAGGGTTTTTTTGTTTGTTTTTTTTTTAACATTTTTGAGACATAATTTTTGTTTTGTTCAGAATTCTGTACATGCAGGCTTCAGATTGAGCAACCTATATATTGAGTTTGCAATAATCCTGTAATTATAGATTTGAGAGAATGTTAAAATTGCTTATAATTGGGAAAAGTCTGACCAGTGAACCGTGCCATTCTTTCATCGACCTTGTTATAAGCAAGCCCCACCCTAGCCTTCAAACTGCTTGGAGAAGCTGTTTTAAGATGCTCTTCTGATAAGGATAGACAAATAACAAAGTGTGAAGTTTATATTTGGAGTTTATCCCTAGGCCTTGGTTCTGTTTCTGTAGTTAATACTGATTTGCCACTTTTCCTACAGAGTTAATCATTGCTCGCTACTTAAGAGACCGGGTTCTAGAATCTGCCGTAGCTGAAGTCACAGCTCTATCATTTACTTGCTGTGTGACTTTGGGGGAACCATTTCACCTCTCTGAGCCTTATTTTTCTCATCTCTAAGACATGGCTATTATGATTTAATGAGATAAAGCATGCTATACTTGATTTGCTACATAACAGGGGCATGATGAATCTTAAAAACCATTAGTTATTATTATTATTCATTGTAATTCTAGAAAATTCATGCAATATTTCAAAACTTTGATCTGTTCCACCTATAAAAAAGTAATGTTACATATGCTGTCAGTTTTACAAGACTGATATTAAATCAGCTGTAAAAACAGGACTCAAAGCAATTTGAGATTTATGAAGTATAGATTAAAATAAAGAAGTGATGATTATTTTAACTTTATTCGGTCTTGTGTTCCAGACCAAGAAATCTTCAAGTGACAGCTTTAGTTATCACCAGATTACTTGAAATTTTTTGAACATGATATAAAAGTACGTCATATAAGAGAAAAAAATAAGTTACATCTAATATCCACAGCGTTGGTCAATTAACAAAAGCTTGAATCTGTGGTCTTTTTCCTTGTCAACTGTGGACAATTTTGTACTGAAAGTTTAAATGAGATCTTGTATGTTAGTAGGAAAAGATCCAGGTGTGTGACATTTCTAATTCTTATGCAAATTAAAACTATTAATATTTTCCCAAGCTTAAGAAAGCTCCATCAAGGAAGATTATCTAAACCTATTTCATAGCATTGAACTATTCAAATATATTTAGAAAAATATAGAGTATTCAAATTCATTTTCTATTTTAAAAAGTTAAATTCATATTCTATTTAGAACTTTTTAAAAAAACAATGAGATGAACATGTCAAAAGAAAAAAAAATGTGCAAAAGGATATATATTGGGTTGGCAAAAAATTTTGAATGAATTCTTTAGCCAATCCAGTAATAAGCCAAAGGGAATACACATAACTGATATACTCACAGATAGTCAAAGAAATAGAAGTGAACATGAGGATGCAATTTTTTTCTCTTACCATTTTGGCAGAGTAGAGTGAGTGATGAGGCTGTTCAGGTCAGTGAGAGTTGATGGGAATAAGAATCTCATATGGCCTATTACTAGTGGAATTACCTCTGGGTGGTGACATTAAAGATGATCTTGATATCATTTTTTGAACATGGGTATTCTCCAAAGAGACCCTGATGCTGGGAGGGATTGGGGGCAGGAGGAGAAGGGGTCGAAGGAGGATAAGATGGCTGGATGGCATCACTGACTCGATAGGCATGAGTGTGAGTAAACTCTGGGAGTTGGTGATGGACAGGAAGGCCTGGTGTGCTGCGATTCATGGGGTCGCAGAATCAGACACGACTGAGTGACTGAACTGAACTGACTGATAAGTAGAATATTGATTTATAATTTTGTTTTCTAGCTTTTCAGTGGTCTGCTTCCTGCGCAGAGTTTTAGTTGAGTTAGAGACGTTTGGATGAATGTAGAGTCCTCATACTGTCCCATTTCTCTCTGTGGTTAGTTCTTTAATATCCTAAAATTTATAAGCCCCCGCAGAGTTACTTTCATGTTAATTTACTTAGAATTTCCTTGAAGATGAAGTTACGTCCATCAACAGAATTCATTAAGTACCAAGAACAATTTTGCCTTGTTTACATTTAAAGGAAAAATAGAGTTAAAATGTAAAATGTTCCTATTGGGGAAAGGCTGGATCTCATACTTAATTTCAGGGGCCAAAAAGACTAGGGAAAAATTCAGTTATGAACTGGAGGCTGATTCAGTTATGATAATCTCTCCATTTGGTGGTTTAGCGTCATGCACTTTATTTTCTATTCACATATAGTCCAGTTGACGTAGGCGCAGGCGTAGAGTAGGAGCAAGCTGCCATGTGGTTATTCAGGAGCCCAGGCTGATGGAGGCCGTACCGTCTTTGCCAGGAGGAATCCAAGGATGTCCGCAACCAGGCATGAGGAGAGGGCAGAGGGCCACTCAGGCCGTTTCATGGGCCAATCCTAGCAGTGGCAATTCTGCCTGCACGCCACCAGTTAGTGGAGTATTTGTCTCCTGACCACACCCCACTACAAGAGAGGCTGGCCACTGTCGTCTGTCCATGTGCCAGGAAGAAAGGGAATTAAGTGTGATGAACAGCAAACCACTCTGCCCATCTCTAATATCTGGTATGTTTCATCAGGCTATTCAAGGCATTTGTCCGAGGATTCAAATCAGTTTTCCTTCCCACTAAGGGTTCCAGACGTTTTCTCCCACATTGATCATTCCCACTCTCCTTCTCCCTGATGGGCCCTGGTCTGGTGTCACTGTTCACAGATATTTATTTCGTGAATGCATGCCCTAACCTTTTCTCCCAGCTTGCCCTGTCATTTTGCATACCTTCTATCCGAGTAGCAATGTCACAACAGTAGCTCCTCTTTGTAAAATACTTTCATGTGCTACCTTTAGACACATGATGTGCTGTTCCATGAGGACATCAGGACAAACCTAAAAAACAAGTAATGATATTTTCATGAATGAGGACCTAGGCATAGAGGTATATGACACATCAGTGACTGATCCCATAAAATTCATGAAGGGCAGAACTGGTAAATGAGCTTCAACCTTTCTAATTCCAAAGAATTTCTACTCTGCTACACTGCCTCCCAGCCCCTACTCTCAATTCTAGTTTCTGGAGATTACCTCTTCTCTCCATGATTTTCCTTGTTCTGCTCAGCTGGCTTTACACCTGCCTTGGCTCTAATACCTACCTGTAACTTTTCAGCTGAAAAATCTCTGAAGGCCAAGTTTCTTAGTGCTTCACAAGATGCCTTTTCCAGTCATTTTTGTAACCTCTGGCTTCTCTCCTGTCAGTCTTTGTGACTCAATTCTGCAAAAGTTTATAGTGATCCTGTTGTAATAGTCAACAACATTGATTGAGTGCATACTGTGTGCCAGGACTCTGCTTCATGTTTTACATGAATTATCTGAAATGATCCTTCAAATCACCTGGTGAGGGTGGGGGGTTGAGGAGGTGGGTAAGTAGCCACTATTTTCAATTCTATTTTACAGGTGGATAAACTGAGATTCATGAGAGTTTCTTGCCCAAGTTTGTCCATCACAAGCCAATTTTAGAATCCAGGTCTTTCATCTTCAAAGCCACTGATTCTGGTGGTTTTCCATCTTCTGTGGGGCATGGCTAATGTCAGGGTAGGAGAATTATCCACCTGGATCAGAAGTGCACACTGATCTTAGCAATTCATAAAACACATCTATACTTGTACAGAAATACTTGCCCCCCCCCCCCACCGCCCCCAACCCACACACACAGGACATCAATCCCTTCTGCTTAGGAGGGATTCAGATATAGCATCACATGGCCTCTTGTTTTCATATGTAGTCAGATACTCAAATCAGTTCAAACTTCTTTTTATGGAAAACTATTTTCTGTATAGTATAATTTTCCATAGTTCTCAATGCAGTGGTGAAATTGGATCAGCCCATCACCTGCATTTATTTTCTTTTCCCAGGCAATTTTGAAAGAGGTGTAAAAGATCTTTTTTATTTTTTTCCTTTTAATGTTAATCTTCAAAATTCTTCTGGGGCATATAATCCTGAAGTCAGCTTAACTGCAACCAATACTGAGTGTTCATTTTTTCACAAGCAAACAAAAACAACTAGCAGAAAGATAATTGACCAGTGTAAATTCCTTTCTGCTGATCCCTTTTATATAAAAACATATTTTTTGATCTTTTGCTTTCAGTTGTATGAAGTATTGAGAGCTACATTTTGAAGAGAAGAACATAAGGAAATTACATAGAATGGGATTTGGGAGTGCCATTATATTTTTACTCATCTGTAATACATTTGCTGTATTTTTTGGCATGTGCTTAAAGAAGGCAGCACACAAGGCTATTCTAAGGAAGTACATCTAAATAGAAGAACAAACTTAATTGCTTAATTTCTTTAAAAAAAGAAGCTGTCAAATGAGCACATTATGAAAGCAACTTCCGAATTATCACATTTTAAAGGTGTCTTGATAGCTTGGGTAACTTCTGGCATAAATTTTACATAGATATTTCTCATTAATTTAAATCAGCCAATTTGATAGGATGCAAAATCCCATGAGCTTTCATTTTTGTCTTCCTATTGACTGAAAAAGTGAAAGATAACTAGAAGCTCTGAAATCATGCACCTCTCTTATCTATATTCTTTATAAGATTTCGTTTAAAAGCACAAAAGCTTTGAAAGCATCTTCTTACAATCATCAATGGCTGTTTGTTGCAAGACTTAAGCAGAATCTTGACCCAAATGTCAAGATTTTTATCCCTTTATTTTTTAGTATTCTTATTGAGCAGAGATCAGTAGAGAGTTGTTAGGAAACATGCTAAAGGAAATAAATGCTAAGCAGGCATTTTCACCAGAAAAATCTCTCCTCCAGTCAGAGGAACTTTTCACATGAAACATCCCTCTGCTCACGGATTCTAACAGCAGAAGCTTTCTTTCCCACAGGTGATTTCTCTCCCAGCTCCAAATGAGAGACCTTTCTGTGTCTGCCAAGAGGGTGCCCTGTCATCTGGGAGCTTTGCTGCCTAGATCTACAAGAAAATCAGAGCATCTTGATCTGATAAACAAACGTGTCATGTTTCTTACCTGGTAGATAGGCTTTGGGGTTTAAACATTTTGTAGGTAAGGTTTCAAGGAATAGACTGAAACATAGCAGTGAATCCAAAAAGCCAGGAGGATCAAGATGGTACTGAAAATAAACATATAAGAAAGTAAACCTCATGAGTGTGTAGTTGTTAATTCTACATGGTTGCTGATGATCATTTGTGACAAGGTCACCCTAACTACCTATGCTTCTTTCCCACACTAGACACTCCTCAACAGTCTCTTTTAAGAGTGGGTACTTGCCAAAGGAAATCTCAGTGGGCTGACACTTGCTCTGTGGAAGTCACCAGATAGAAATTAGAATCAGGGGGAAAAGGCAAGATGGTTGATGGTCTGGCAACACGTTTCTTGGTGACAACGTATCCTGAAACTAGTAATTTTAGTATGTGAAAGGAATTCAGCCAAGCTCCAATCTGGAAGGCAGCCGTGAATGTCTCAGCAAGAATCTCAGCAGGGCTACAGTTCCTTGTGTTTTAGACCTGGGAATGATCCCCCTGAAATCTTGCCTTCTTTGTCGTCTAATTGGCTGCATCAGTAAATTGCTGGTGGCGAACTTTAAAGGTTACAGAGCAGGAGTAGACTGCAGCTTTACGGGAAGGCAGGTGTGAGGCCATTAAACATGCACTGAATCCCAGTGCTTTTAATCCCACTGACCAATTACTTGAACTTTAACTTGGAGCAAGTAACAGAAAACTGGGTTCCTACTGCGTCTGTGTGTATGCTTTAAATACATATATGTGGCATATACTATAATTGATCATGAAACATTATTCATATATTTTCCTTCCTCTTTTTCACTTTTTCCTTTGACATGCTTAAAATTGTTGATATGATTCTACCTTAACATACTGGAAAATGCTTTTAAAATAACTTCTTAGGGAAGATTAGTAAGAACTCAAGATTGGATTGAGATTTATACCAGATGAGGCATTTTCAATCCTAATAATTCAATGTCTTTATATCAAGGATTCATGTGATCCTTTTACTTGAATTAGTTGCTCTAGAAGTATCTGCTTTTCTTTCTACCTCCCTTTAGGGTTTTAATGCTTCCATGAAAATACATAGAATTTATAAAAACATTCACAACAGAAATCCAATAATCAATATTCATTATCTAGTACATATTTAGCATTGTTTAGAGGATAAGGATTCCCTGTAAATAACAGAAGGAAACCTGCTTTCAGTTTGGAGGACATACATATATATATAATTAGAAATAAGTATAATACAGTATATTATCAATTACCAAGATGAATAAAATACATGTTCAATATCCTGTGATGTGCAGACTAGTTAATTCTGGTAAGCTTTTTAAGGGAGAAGAGATTTAAAAGAAACCTAGAATGATGATTTTTGAACAGAAAGCATGAGATGAACAGGAATGCCCTTCCTGAAAGGGTAAATAACTCGAGAAATGGAATCCCCTGAAATTTCATTTTTGTCAGCAAAGGGAGAAGCTTTCTTTTTAAAGCCAATTTTAGGAACAAATGAGGCATTGTGGCTTTTTCACCATGGAAAGAAAAAATAAAGGTAGTTGGTTCATTTCTCTCATCAGTAGGGCTGTCTTGTGTTGTAAATCTTGGTTAAAATTTTAGGGTAGGGAAATATGTGATTTGGAGACCTGTGAATTTACTGTAAAATAACTATCAAAAAGACAGAGAAGGAAGTCTGTAGAAACCTGAAGTTGGCTGGAATTCCCTAAAGGATATCTTGTTGGCCCCTCAGGTCTAAACTGGAGGCCAAAATGACTGGATAGTACACCCAGTAGAAATCAAGGGGACCCAGCTGAACTCATACCAGTAAATAAAGATATGTCTCCTAAAAGAAGGGCTGAGGTGTCTAATTAATGCACTGTTTCTTCCTCAGCAGTTCAGTTAAAAGAAAGACCATCAAGAGAGGAAATGCTAATAGAATATTATAAGCGTTCCTGGCCTTTAAAAGGAAACCACAGAGCTAGCTGGATTGTAACAGCAAGCCTGGAAGTTGTGAGAAAGCTTGGTTGGTGACTTTAGTCACTAAGTTCTACCTGATTCTTGGGACCCATGTATGGCAGCCCACCAGGATCCTCTGTCCATGGGATTTCCCAATGCAAGAATACTGGAGTGGAACTTGAGTCAGTCGGTCCTGAGAGATGGGCAAGCACCATTCCAAAGGGATGGGCAATGGCCTCCGTTTCCTTCAGCCAATTGAAAGGGAGTTGCGTTCAGATCCCTGAATCCAGATTGGCAGAGATGTGTACCCCAAGGCGTCCAGTGCAGTAATGCAACCGATCCTGGAGAAGCTGGTGGTAACCCTTGAGCGAGTCCTCTTTTCTTTGTGAAGGGCAGGACACCCTGGAATAAAATACTTAGGAATAAATCTACCTAAAGAAACAAAAGACCTATATATAGAAAACTATAAAACACCGATGAAAGAAACCAAAGATGACACAAATAGATGGAGAAATATACCATGTTCATGGATTGGAAGAATCAATATAGTGAAAAGGAGTATACTACCCAAAGCAATCTATAGATTCAATGTAATCCCTGTCAAGCTACCAACGGTATTTTTCACAGAACTAGAACAAATAATTTCACAATTTGTATGGAAATACAAAAAACCTCAAATAGCCAAAGAAATCTTGAGAAAGAAGAAAGGAACTGGAGGAATCAACCTGCCTGACTTCAGACTATACTACAAGACTACAGTCATCAAGACAGTATGGTACTGGCACAAAGACAGAAATATAGATCAATGAAACAAAATAGAAAGCCCATAGATAAATCCATGCACCCATGGACACCTTATGGGTTTCCCTGGTGGCTCAGAGGTTAAAGCATCTGCCTGCAATGCAGGAGACCAGGGTCTGATCCCTGGGTCTGGAAGATCTCCTGGAGAAGGACATGGCAACCCACTCCAGTATTCTTGCCTGGAGAATCCCATGGAGGGAGGAGCCTGGTAGGCTACAGTCCACGGGGTCACAAAGAGTCAGACACGACTAAGCTACTTCACTTCACTTCACTTTATGGACACCTTATCTTTGACAAAGGAGGCAAGAATATACAATGGAGAAAAGACAATCTCTTCAACAAGTGGTGCTGGGAAAACTGACCAACCACTTGTAAAAGAATGAAACTAGAACACTTTATAATATCATATACAAATATAAACTCAAAATGGATTAAAAATCTAAATGAAAGACCAGAAACTATAAATTCCTAGAGGAAAACATAGGCAAAACACTTTCTGACATAAATCACAGCAGGATCCTCTATGACCCACCTCCCAGAGTAATGGAAATAAAAGCAAAAATAAACACAATGGGACCTAATTAAACTTAAAAGCTTTTGCACAGTGAAGGAAACTATAAGCAAGGTGAAAAGACAGCCTTCAGAATGGGAGAAAATAATAGCAAACAAAGCAACTGACAAAGAATTAATCTCAAAAATATACAAGTAGTTCTTGCAGCTCAATACCAGAAAAATAAATGACCCAATCAAAAAACGGGCCAAAGAACTAAACAGACATTTCTCCAGAGAAGACATACAGATGACTAACAAACACATGAAAAGATGCTCAACATCACTCATTATCAGAGAAATGCAAATCGAAACCTCAATGAGATACTACCTTATGCTGGTCAGAATGGCTGCTATCAAAAAGTCTACAAACAATAAATGCTGGACAGGATACAGAGAAAAGGGAAACCTCTTACACTGTTGGTGGGAATGCAAAGTAGTACAGCCACTATGGAGAACAGTGTAGAGATTCCTTACAAAACTGGAAATAGAACTGCCATATGACCCAGCAATCCCACTCCTGGGCATACACACTGAGGAAACAAGAATCAAAAGAGATATGTGTACCCCAATGTTCATTGCAGCACTGTTTATGATAGTTAGGACATGGAAGCAACCTAGATGTCCATCAGCAGATGAATGGATAAGAAAGCTGTGGTACATATACACAATGGACTATTACTCAGCTATTAAAAAGAACACATGTGAATCAGTTCTAATGAGGAGGATGAAACTGGAGCTTATTATACAGAGTGAAGTAAGTCAGAAAGAAAAACACCAATACAGCATTTTAATGCATATATATGGAATTTAGAAAAATGGTAATGATGACCCCATATGCAAGACAGCAAAAGAGACACAGATATAAAGAACAGAATTTTGGACTATGTGGGAGAAGGTGAGGGTAGGATGATTTGAGAGAATAGCACTGAAACATATATATTCAGTTCAGTTCAGTTCAGTTCAGTTGCTCAGTCATGTCCGGCTCTTTGTGACCCCATGAAATGCAGCACACCAGGCCTCCCTGTCCATCACCAACTCCCAGAGTTTACTTAAACTCATGCCCATCAAGTTGGTGATGCCATCCAGCCATCTCATCCTCTGTCATCCCCTTCTCCTCCTGCCCCCAATCCCTCCCAGCATCAGGGTCTTTTCCAATGAGTCAACTTTTCTCACGAGGAGGCCAAAGTACTGGAGTTTCAGCTTCCGCATCAGTCCTTCCAATGAACACCCAGGACTGATCTCCTTTAGGATGGACTGGTTGGGTCTCCTTGCAGTCCAAGGGACTCTCAAGAGTCTTCTCCAACACCACAGCTCAAAAACATCAATTTTTTGGCACTCAGGTTTCTTCACAGTCCAACTCTCACATCCATATATGACCACTGGAAAAACCATAGCCTTGACTAGATGGACCTTTGTTGGCAAAGTAATGTCTCTGCTTTTTAATATGCTGTCTAGGTTGGTCATAACTTTCCTTCCAAGGAGTGTCTTTTAATTTCATGGCTGCAATCACCATCTGCAGTGATTTTGGAGCCCAGAAAAATAAAGTCTGACACTGCTTCCACTATTTCCCCATCTATTTCCCATGAAGTGATGGCCAGTTGAGCTATTTCAAATACTGAAAGATGATACTGTGAAAGTGCTGCACTCAGTATGCCAGCAAATTTATAAAACTCAGCAGTGGCCACAGGACTGGAAAAGGTCAGTTTTCATTCCAAATCCCAAAGAAAGGCAATCCCAGAGGATGCTCAAACTCCTGCACAATTGTACTCATCTCACACGCTAATAAAATAATGCTCAAAACTCTCCAAGCCAGGCTTCAACAATACGTGAACTGTGAACTTCCAGATGTTCAAGCTGGTTTTAGAAAAGGTAAAGGAAACAGAGATCAAATTGCTAACATCCACTGGATCATTGAAAAAGCAAGAGAGTTCCAGAAAAACATCTATTTCTGCTTTATTGACTATGCCAAAGCCTTTGACTGTGTGGGTCACAATAAACTGTGGAAAATTCTGAAAGAGATGGGAATACCAGACCACCTGACCCATCTCTTGAGAAACCTATATGCAGGTCAGGAAGCAACAATTAGAACTGGACATGGAACAACAGACTGGTTCCAAATAGGAAAAGGAGTACGTCAAGGCTGTATATTGTGTCCGTGCTTATTTAACTTATATGCAGAGTACATTACGAGAAACGCTGGGCTGGAAGAAGCACAAGCTGGACTCAAGATTGCTGGGAGAAATATGAATAGCCTCAGATATATAGATGACACCACCCTTATGGCAGAAAGTGAAGAGGAACTAAAAAACTTCTTGATGAAAGTGAAAGAGGAGAGTGAAAAGTTGGCTTAAAGCTCAACATTCAGAAAACATGTATATTATCACATGTGAAATAGATTGCCAGTTCAGGTTTGATGCATGAGACAGAGCACTCAGGGCCAGTGCACTGAGACAACCCTGAGGGATGGGATGGGGAGGAAGGTGGGAGGGGGGTTCAAGATGGGGGACACGTGTACATCCATGGCTGATTCATGTCAATGTATGGCAAAAACACTTTAAAATATTGTACAAAAACACTTTACAGTATTGTAAAGTAATTAACCTCCAATTAAAATAAATGAATTAATTAAAAAATAAGAAGAATACTGGAATGGGTCATCAATTCCTTCTCCAGGGCATTTTCCTGGCCCAGGGTTTGAATCTGAATCTCTGAAGGCTTACAACAAAATTTATGATGATCTTTTCTCTAAAAAAATAAACCTCCATCTACAAATACAGCATTTGGGGATGAGAGCTTCTTTTCTGCCATGGAATAACATTCAAGGTTTGGACTTCCCTGCATCTCTCCCCCACCTAGAGTCCATCTTCTAGAGTTTCTGTGTGGCTGGATCATTAAAGGGCAACAATGAGAATGTTTCATCAATCACTGGGTCAGAAGGCATGGATTTTGGACTTTTTGAACATGACTCTGAATGGAAGAGATTTATTGAATTTTTTGGTTTAGTTTGTTTGCTTGGTGGGTTATTGAATCTGATATCAAAAGGACAAGAGTAGGAGGGATCAATCTGAAAAAAAAAAAAAAAGACAAACAGGAACTGGGAGTTACCTAGCCAATGCTCCCTAAACTTTGAACCAAAATTACTCAGAACAAATTCAATTAAGATGGTAACTCCCCTTCCTGGGAGAGAAGAAAGCTCTGTTGTAGGATTCCATCATGAAACAACTGTGTGATAACCAACAAATTATTTTCAGTCAAAAGTAAAGATCACCGTTTAAACACCACTTTAATTTTATGCACCCTACAAAATCTTGTTATGAGAAGAACCCCAGAGGTGACCTAGAATTTAAGATTTTATTTTTTAATTTAAAAAAAAATAGTTGTTTATATGGCTGTGTCTGGTCTTAGTTGTGGCATGTGGGATCTTAGTTATGTCATGAGGAATCTTTTGTTGCAATGCACAGACTCACCAGTAGTGGTGCACAGGCTTAGCTGCTCTGTGGCATGTGGGACCTTAGTTCCTCAAACAGAGACCAAACTTGTGTGCCCTGTATTGCAAGGTGGACATTTAACCTCTGGACCACCAGGGAAGTCCCTTAAGGTAAGTTTAGAAGCTCATATTTTAACCAGAGACTTAGAGCCTAGGCTTTATTTCTAACTCAAAGTACAAGAATCAAAAAAAATTTTAAATATATTCCCTATACAATTTGAAAGATATATTTTGTTTTTAGTTCAGTAATTATTGTGTTCAATTCTTGAGTGTTTACTATGTGCCATTATAAGAACTGAAGGCAGCATTATATAATTTCCTACTCGTTTCCTCCTACCTTGGGGAAAAAACTATAATCCTTTTTATAGAGAGATACTGAGAAAGAACAGGTAAACCAGGTAGCCAGATCTCAGCAAATAACCCTAGAGAAGGAGGACAACCCAGATCTACTTGATTCTTGACTGAGTACTGTTAAATCATGACCATATCCTGCCCAGATTTTTTATTTAGAATTTTTCTGGTTTAGAATTGAGAAAAATAAAATACTCCTTCTAAAGTTAAGGAGTAAGGAAGATGCATAAAAATTCCAGAGAATATGTAGTCAGATAAGATATACAGTTTGTGGTAAAATGAAACAAAAACAAACACACAAAGAAACTTTCAGGAAATATCTGATTTTTCCAAATGATAGTGAAATGCTGACAACAATCTGTATATCTAAATAGTTGGAGTGATCAATTTGTCATCAGTTTCATTGCAAGATTTGTTTGAATGGAAATGTGTTCATAATCAAAGGTAATGATTCCCCATGATTGGGAATGAGCTGGTCTAGAAAAATAAATTTTCTACATGGTTGACACTAATATTTAATCTAAATTTAATCTAAATATTTTTCTGATGATTTGTGGTCTTAATTATGAACATCAGTTCTTATCCTGGCTGTAACTTAACTGAGATGCACTCTGAGGCAATTGAGATACATCAGATCACTGCCCCTGTAGAACCTGGCCCTTTACCACTGTGGCATCTATTTCTCATGTTTGCTTCTTGGTAATTTTCTTATTTTCCTTTCTACCCTTCCCTTTTGTTTATCTTCCAATTTTACCCTTACTTTTTCTACTTTTCTTTCTTTCTCCTTTCCATTCTTCTTTTTTTTTTTAATCTATCTAAAAAAATGTGTATTAGGAATATAAACTGGTGTGTCCACTATGGGTGGGTTTCCCTGATAACTCATTGGTGAAGAATCTGCCTGCCAATTCAGGGGATGTGGGTTCAATCCCTGACTCAGGAAGATCCCCTGGAATAGGAGATGGCAACCCACTCCAGTATTTGGGAAATCCCATGAACAGAAGAGCCTGGTGGGCTACAGTCTAATGGGTTGCATGCAGTCACAAATTGCTGGGCTGGATGAACCACAACTTGGAACCAAGATTGCCAGGAGAAATAACAACCTTGGGTATGTAGACAATACCATTCTAATGGCAAATAGTAAACAGGAACTAAAGAACATCTTGATGAGGGTGAAAGAGGAGAGTGAAAAAGCTGGGTTGAAATTTAGCATTCAAAAAATTAAGTTCATGGCACACAGTCCCATCACTCCCTGGCAAAGAGAAGGGGGAATAGTGGAAGCAGAAACAGATTTTATTTTCCTGGACTCTGAAATCACTTCAGCCACAAAATTAAGAGTCTTGCTCCTTGGAAGGAAAACTATGACAAACCTAGACAGCATGTTAAAAAGTAGAGACGTCATGTTGCCGACAAAGGTCCATATAGTCAGGGTTATGGTTTTTCCAGTAGTCACGTACAGTTGTGAGAGTTGGATCATAAAGAAAGCTGAGTGCTGAAGATTTGATGCTTTTAAATTGTGGTGCTGTCGAAGACTCTTGAGAGACCCTTAGATGGACTGCAAGGAGATCAAACCAGTCAATCCTAAAGGAAATCAACTGTGAATACTCCTTGGAAGGATTCATGCCGAATATGAAGCTCCAATACTTTGGCCACCTGATGTGAAGAGCTGACTCAATGGAAAAGGCCCTGATGCTGGGAAAGATTAAAGGCAAAAGGAGAAGGGGTGGTAGGGGATGAGATGGTTGGATGGCATCACTGACTCAATAGAAATGAGTCTGAACAAACTCTGGGAGATAATGAAGGACAGGAAGCCTGGCATGATGTAATCCATGGGGTCACAAAGAGTAGGACACAGCTGAGCAACTAAACAACAAGTCTTAAGCTGTCGGTTGTCACTTGTTCTAGTTGCCCACGTGCCTCCAGAGTTAGTGCCTTCACGTTCTGATGTACTGTTTTCACCACGCTTCATGTAATATTGCCTAAAATGAGAATAAATAGCCTCTAGGTGAAAGCCTGAGAGACCAATGGATCTATGAATTTTATGAGGCTTTATAGGATTTTATGAGACTCAGTAATTTAAGATGACTTTTAGCACTGGGCTCAATACTGAAACCAGCACCACAGGGTGAAAAGAATGTAAAATTTTTCTCTGTTGTTTATCACCCATATGACCTTGGCTAAGTCACGTTGCTTTCCCAGGCTTTGATATTATCATCTGCAAACTGGGAATGTGGGGAGGATTCAATGATAAACATCAATTCCCTAGTCTAATGCCTGGCATTTAAGTATTAAGTAATTTTACTATTTTGAGAGGGAAGAATTTTTTGTTTTCTTTTTATACAATTAATTTCAAAACTTATCATGTTTTAATTTTTGGAATAATGAGACACAAGACATGGCTCATTGTGGAAAATTTGAAAACTACAGGCTGGTATCAAGAGAATGTGAGAAATTTTCTTGTGATTTTTTCTACACATATATACTTTTGTCACATATACAAAATATATTGTTCATTCAACTTCATTTTATAGTTTTTCAAAAGCAAATTTTAAATATATCTGAGGTCAAATGCATAAATATTTCCAATTGTTAATGGTGTGCTGGTAAACTAGGTCTCAAAAAAAATAGATAAATAAATAAAAGCTCTGGTTTGTAGCATTTACCAATTAATATGGTATAACTGCTCTTATTAAGGATATTAAGATGCCACCAGTTTAATGACTAGGTATTAAATTTCTGAATATTTACCAAATTCTGTATGAGCATAATGCTACTGATTGTGAGTACCTCTTCTCTATATATTCAATTTAAAGTAAGGTCTCAGAGTCTTTTCCTTGTAGCTATATATTATTTTAGTACCTTGCATGGAAAATCTTTTAATAATGACTTTATATGCCTTTGATATGGATTACCACTTGTAGAATCTATTGCATGCTTATACTTACTAGAATCTGTTTCTAGATTTTCTATTCTGATTTTTTCATTTATCTGTTTCTCTTGCAGTTCTAGACCATTTAAATTACTTTGGCCTTATAATCTACTGAGCTCTTTGAGGGTAATGATTATGTGTTTTTATCACTGTAACCACTGGCTCAAGAGAGATTTCTTATATATGGTAGTTTCTCAGAAAATATGTGTTCTTGTTGGTATATTTTACTTCCTGGAAAGATAAGTCCTTCAAGGAGGCCCTGATTTTCTAAGGCATGAATTAAGAGCTTACTGAATTCAGATACTTAGGAACAGTTCTCTAGAATTTTGTCCTAAAAAAAAAATCTTTGGATACATGTATGTACTACTGTGCAATAAGCTACTGTAAAACATGGAGGCTTGCTCTATTAATTCTCATGAATCTACGGGTTATTTGAATGATTACTCTCTACTTGTTTGCCTGGACTCACTCATGAGGCTGCATGAAGCTGAAAGATCACTGTGGGGCTGGGCTCAACTAAGAAAGTTATGAGAATTGAACCACTCTCTGCATGTGGTTTTTTATCTTCAGTAAAGCTAGGCCAGACTATCTCACATGGTGGGAACAACATTTCAAGAGGGCAAGCCTTGATTGCAACACCTGTGATTGTTTATCAAGCCTCTGCTTGCAACATTTTTGCTGATGTCCCATTGGCCAGAAGGAGAAGGAAATGACAACCCACTCCAGTATTCTTGCCTAGAGAATCCCGTGGACAGAGGAGCCTGGTGGGCTGCTGTCCATAGGGTTGCACACAGTTGGACACGACTGAAGTGACTTAGCATGCTTGCATGCTTTAGAGAAGGAAATGGCAATCCACTCCAGTATTCTTGCCTGGAGAACCCCAGGGACAGAGGAGCCTGGTGGGCTGCCGTCTATGAGGTTACACAGAATCAGACACGATGAAAGTGACTTAGCAGCAGCAGCAGCAGCATTGGCCAGAGCAGGTCACTGGCCAAACTCAGTGTTCATGTGAGAGGAAGCTACATAAGGATGTGGGTACTGGAAGATGTAATTCATTGCTTGCTTCATCCATGGGGGCGTTAGGCTATCAATCTATGACAATGCTTCTCCTTTTCCCATCTAGTCTGCTCATATGGTTGGCCTCCATGTACTATGAATAGAATAAGTATCTAATGAGTTGATTATAGACATTATTTTTTAGATAAATCAATACTTATTATATTCTTGACATATATTATTTTATGTACATGTGCTATTTACATACCATTTCCCAAAGGACTAGAGGATGCTTGCAATAAAAATCAGATATAATATTAAGCATTAGAAATATTAAAAATCCTTGAAAGCTAAGTTTGTGGTTTTAATTGAATATTCAATTTAACATGGAGCTTCCTTGGAATCAAGGCAAAGTTGTAGAAATACAATAGGTCAATCTTTCTTGATTACTTACTGAAAGAAAGCACAGTGTTTCTGGAGTGATCAGTTTTTTCTTACTTCTAAATACACAGAGTATCATTGAGAATGGGGTATTCCACAGAACATAACTGAGATTGAGGAAGCATTATTTTGGTATTAAAAACAATGGACTTTTTAAAAAAGAATTTATATTGGAGTATAATTGATAACAATGTTATGTTAGTTTCAAGTGTACAGCAGAGAGATTCACCTATACAAAAAAATGTATAAAAGTTTCCAATTATAAAAAGAAGAACAAAACAAAGCAACAAAGGTCTATCATTAAAGTGAGCTTCAGTGAAGATGTTTCTGACATGGGATTAAACTTTAGGAGGAAGGAATGTAGGTTTCTGGTATCTTTACATAGGACAAATTTAGAGCTCTGAATACTCAAAGTTATCAACGCAACCTTTGACCACGGGGACACCATCAGGGATACTTGGGCTGCATGCTTCCACTGTGGGACCCCAATCCCTCCTGTCCACTCATTCTAGAATGTTCTGCCAAAACATTTCAGTTTTCTCTCCTTCCCTCATTCAGGTCTCTACTCAAATGCCCCCTCATCAGAAGTCTTCCTTGACCACACAACTGACCACTCAATGTCTCCTCCAGCCCCCTCCCTGCAGATATCACTGGCCATTCATTCACCCTGGTTTGTTTTTCCTCATCTTTGGTTGTTGTCAACCCTCGGCAGCCAGCCCTGCAACTGGATACCGCACTATTGCAAACACTGTGGCCCATCGACGGACAATGATTTTTCTCTGGATGGAGACTTAACAGGAGTTGTGCTGGACTCTGGTTGATGGCTTTTATGAAGACATTGGATGCAAGAAATTCAAAACAAGAAGAAAGTGAGTCCATATCTCTTTTGCACAGAGTAGCTACTGCCTGTATTGACTGGGTCTGTTTGAGCCTAGGCTCAAGGAGTGAGGTTGGTTAAAACAGGGGCTATGTTTCCAGGATCCATGGATCTCTTCCAAACTCTGTCACACACCAACTGTGTGATTATGGATTACTTCAGCTCTATGCTTTCTCAGAGGTGAAACAGGGATGATGACCTTGCTCTTTTACAACATGGGTGTGACGATTCAGTAACGTAACTTCGAAAGTGCTTAGCACAAGGACTGGCCCACATTGTGGATTTTCTCTTTCTCGCTGCATGTAATATGAAAGAGGCTGGAGCTGACAAAGGAGAGACCTAGCTGTTTTTCTTTCTGAAGGTAATTTATTGGACTATCCCAGGGATGTTTATTTTCTTAATTAGAGGTCACGAGACTCAAGGACCACTAATGAAGGAGTTGGTGGCTGGGGAGCCAAGGGCTTTCCCCATTTCTTCCAAGTCTCTTCTTAGACTTAAAAAAAAGGTCCCCTGTAAGTTTTATGACTGCAGTGTCAAAAGTCTTCTATCCAAAATGCAGTAAATATTCTAATGAAGTCTGGAAAGAAAGCCATTTGTAATGGCTTGAGGCAGAGTATTAAGATAGCCTGTTTCTCGTTAGTCAGTCATTAGAGAGATCTAACATGCATGGGAAATGGTTTCCTGTTGTAAGTGCTTTAAAACCGAGTTTTAGGAAACCCCGTTTCCTGCCGGCTCATTTGGAGACAGCAATGTGCCAACTGGTCAGACTTTTCAGATGGCCAAATGGTTGCCTCCTCAGCTGCAATTGAGTTCAGCTGCAACAGCCTCTGAGAGTGGGCTTCTTGTCTTGGGGGTCCTAGCAAGAAGTAGGAAAGTCCACAGGGGTAAGACATCTGGATCAGGCACCACTTGGGGGATTGTGTCTCCAGTTTTAAGTACTTTAGAACTGAGTGATTCCCAGCATGAATCAAAAACAGGAGGAGAATCTTCCAGCATGGAGCCTTGGTGCATGGGTCTAGATCCGACAGACGTAGCTCACGGGAAAATGGTGGATAAACTCTCTTGTTTAGGAGGTGTAGGATGGCTGATGGAGAGGGAATTCTTTTGACTACCTGATGTGTTGTGCATTAAAATGGGATTTTCTTAAACAAGGAAGTTCCAGAGACTTCAATTAAGATGTAGATGAAAGTATTTGCTAATCAAATCCATTTGCTTCTTTTTGTGTATGAGATGAGGGTCAATACTGTAAGTGGAAGCAGGAAATGGATGGATTGAGGAAGACCACACATTTCCTCACCTCCAGGAGACACCCTCTGTAACAACTGCCCAAATCCTAAATCAAAAAGGGAAATCCTTAGCCTCTAACCATTGCTGCTTTACCCAAGAGAGGACTCCAAATATATATCTAGGCATACTCTGCCATTCTCTGAGAGGGCACAGCCAGACCTAAGCCTAATATATATACTTTCTTAACTAATTGTCAGAACAATGCAGTGAGAAAGTACTTTTACTATCCTCTGGGGGCCTGCCTGGTGGCTCAGTGTTAAAGAGTCCGCCTGCCAATGCAGCACACGTGGGTTTGATCCCTGGGTCAGGAAGATCCCCTGGAGAAGGAAATGGCAACTCACTCCAGTATTCTTGCCTGGGAAATCCCATGAACAGAGGGGCCTGGTGAGCTACCGTCTTTGGAGGTTGCAAAGAGTCAGACACAACTGAGGAATGTACTATGATAATTTACTATGTAAATTTACTAATTTACTATGATAATTATGTACTATAATTTACAAAATTTACTATGATAAATTTTGGAGGGGGGTGGATTTTTCACTCCTTGCTTCCTCCGTACTCTTGCCATAGCCTCACTTGGAGTAGAATTTATCCCTTGACTTTGGGCTTGGCCACATCCTTCTGCAGTGGTAAAGAATCCACCTGTCAATGCAGGAGATGCAAGAGTTGAGAGTTCCATCCTTGGTTCAGAAAGATCCCCTGGAGAAGGAAATGGCAACCCACTCCAGTATTCTTGCTTGGGAAATCCTATAGACAGTGGAGCCTGGCGGGATACAGTCCATGGGGCCACAAAGATTGGGACATGACTGAGCAACTGAGAACACACACATCCTTGCTTTGGTCAAGTATAGACAAATGGAAGTATCAGCCTGAGCCTAGGTCTTTAGAGGCCACCCAGGTTTCTTCCCGCCCTCTTGCATTTCTGCCATTGCCTTTGAAAAAGTCAACTAGTCTGCTGGTCCCAGAAAGATGTCGAAAGACACATACAAAGAGCAGAGCCACCCATACTAACCCACAGACTACAGTGAGACACAGAGTCACTACAGTTGACCCTCAGACACATGAAAATAAATGACTGCTGTTTTAAGTCCTGCATTTGGGGCTGTTTGTTATGGCACAGGAGCTAACTGATACTTCTCCATTTTACAAATAAAATATGACTCAGAGATTTTAGTGGTAACTTTTCCAAGGCACAGATCTTACAGCTGGTTGAGTCAAGAATCAAACCTAGAGATAGTCAATTCTTAACCATTAGGCTAAACTTCCCAGAGACAGCCCCCACCCCCACCTATGGATGGGCTAGCAATTTCCACAAGTGTCTCATGGTTTATTTTCTTTATGACTGGAACAACTAAGGGCTAGAACTGATTTGCCAACCAGGTTCTTACAGGCAGGGAGAGGCAGAGACACATAGAAAATCCGTCTTATCCACTTCCTTGAGACCTAATGATCTGATGTTCCCCTTATCAGCCTCTTTCTCCTAGACCCTGGCTTTTTTCCACCCTTCCATGTAAGTTGATTTTCAAGTGATGAGTGCTTTCATTTTAACAAGGGAAACATGATTTTTATCTGTATTCATAATCCAAAATAACCAAATTTTAATGGTTGAATCTCAGGTTAGTTGTTTAAGCAGTTGGGATGAAAGGTTCGGTCTGCCCAGAAACATCTTACACCAAAATCTCCAAGTAGCCACTGGGAAGGCAGGCCCTTGGCAGGAAGATGACTTCAAGACAGCATCACAGACAGAGGGAGCCTTGGCCAATGGTCAGGAGATGTTCGCTGAGGTCTGTGCTGTTCATTTACTCCATGAACTTGAAAGGCTCACTCTCTCTCTGAACTTGAACTTCCCAATAGTCAGAGGAGAGGTTGTCAGGAAGGCACAAACTTGTCAACCCCATTTAGCTTTCTCGTGCTCCGATTCTCCATCACAAACCACGATGCCCCAGAGGATTCAGGCAGAGCTGTACATACAGAGCTCGAATTTCCCTGCTTTCAGAACATCAGATCTGAACCTGTTATTTTCCTGATGGGCTCTGAACAACCCAAGATTTCATGTCACTAGGTAGAACATAGATATAATTTGGAAAAGAGATTTATCGGAAGTACAATAACAGTCCCCATTATTTATTTAAAAAAAATCTTATTTAAATAAAGATGGAGCATTTAAGTTGCATTTGATTGAACAACTGTCCCTTTTTTAAAAATTTTCCCTGACAAAAGCTATGAATTATTAATTTCTGTCATTGTATTCACTGAACAAATGTAATTGCAAGTAAATGTCTGAAGTTAATGAAAAAATTAAGAAAAAAAGATTTCTTTATAAGAATTAATGAAACATTTCCACAAACCTCTTTGAAATCATGATTATAAAGCCTTGCGACATCTCCTCGGAGCTGCATATCCAGAGCAAAGGGGGTTGAGCTCCTCTTCCTTTGGCAGGAAGGATGAAAATATTTTATTAGTATTGTACTAGCTGTGGAAATTAACACACACAAGGATTCTAACCTTAACCCTCTCAAATATTTTTGCACTCATTTAAGTGGTTTTTTTTTTTTTTATCCATTCTGAGTCACTGCAGGAGGTCACAACAGCTTTCCATCTACTGTCCTGGCCAATGTCATCACAACTTGTTATATTTTTAAAAAGAAAAAATATATATATACATACATATATATATATATATATATATATATATATTTGACTGCACCAGGTCTTAGTTGCAGCATCATATGAGATTTACTTCCCTGACCAGGGATCAAACCGTGGGTCTCCTGCATTGGGAGTATGGAGTCTTAGCCACTGGACCACCAGGTAAGTCCCAGCACTTATGTTAATATGACACAATGAAAAGTTCTGCTTTAATTCCTTAAAGAGAAAAAAAAAAGGATAGACTAGGGTGAACAGGGACTGGATTTCTGAATTAAGCTGGCATTTAGCCTCAAAGCAGAGACTGAAATAATTTCACTCTCTACTCCTCAAATATCCCATAAGTAAGTCATTACCAACACTAAGATGGAACTAGAAATTGTCTCTCAGTTCCATTTAATTTCCAGCTTTCTTGAGATAAACCCCGCCTCCCATCCTCTAGTACCATTTACGTTTACATTTTCAGTACAGTAGCAACAACTGCGAATTCAACACTGGGACGCCTGGGTCCTGATTCAGAATCTGCCCTTTATTAGTTTTATGACCCGAGACACAGGCGAGTCCCTACCTCACTGAGAGCCATATCTATCTACTCATCTATCTAGGACTTCCTTGGTGGCTCAGTGGTAAAGAATTTGCCTGCCAAGGCAGGAGGTTCAGGTTCAATCACTGGGTCAGGAAGATCTTCTGGAGAAAGAAATGGCAAACCACTCCGATATTCTTGCCTGGGAAATCTCATGGACAGAGGAGTCTGGTGGGCTACAGCCCATGGGATTGCAAAATAGTTGAATCTATTTATTTATTAAAAACATTCTCTTTTTATATATTTATTTACTTTTTCTTCTGACCGAGCTACAAAGCATGTGGAATCTTAGTTCCCCAACCAGGGATCAAACCTGCAGTGTGGAAAGGCAGAGTCTTTCTGCTGGATCACCAAAGAAGTTCATAGAGCCCCATTAAAAAGTTCTTGTCCTGCCTCCCACCCAGGACTAGTGTGAAAGCTAAGTGAAATGAAACATGTGGTCAGCAGTGAAATACAAATATAAAAAAGCGACTTTTGCTTTTGTTATTTGTTTCGTCCTTTTGTCTCTGAGGAAACCCCAGCAGCCATTCACCAGTGCAGTCCTGTGACTTCTGCACCACAACAGAGACTGGAAACCAGTTGTCTGCATTTCCCAGCATCCTTTGCAGTTAAGGGAGCTGTGTGACCCAGTCTGCCCAGCGATCCATTAAACTTCCTATGTAGTTCTCCAGATTTCTCTCTCTCTCTCTGTCTTTCTTATTTCCCGGATGAAGGCAGGGTACCTAGTAGATTCCAAGTGCTTGCAGATGGCAAAGGCACACGATGGAAAGACAGACTACTTGAGTCACCATATAGAAGTCCACTCTGTAAGCACTCCACAGCCCTACAGTAGAAGCAACAAAGAAACTTTGACTGTTAAGCCACTGAGACGTGGAGCATTTTGCTGGATCAGTTAGTGTGACTTATTCTTACTCATTCACCAGGGTGAGCAGACCTGTAGGGAAGCTTGGATTAAATCTACAGACAGTACATGTCAAAACAGAAGTGAGTCATTTTTGCTGGGACTCCTTCAAAATCATTTTTTCTAGGCTAACTGACCACAAATGTATGATATGAGGAGAGGTTTATGTCTGAAAAGTTCAGTCCCTGTGGGGTAACTGCTGGAATTGTGCAGATCAAATAGGCATTGATAACGGCTTCCCTGATAGCTCAGTTGGTAAAGAATCCGCCTGCAACGCAGGAGACCCTGGTTCTATTCCTGGGTCGGGAAGATCTGCTGGAGAAGGGATAGGCTACCCACTTCAGTATCTGTGGGCTTCCCTTGTGGCTTGGTTGGTGAAGAATCCTCCTGCAATGCGGGAGACCTGGGTTTGATCCCTGGGTTGGGAAGACCCCCTGGGGAAAGAAAAGGCTACCCACTCCAGTATTCTGGTCTAGAGAATTCCATGAACTCTATAGTCCATGGGGTGCAAAGAGCTGGACACCACTGAGTGACTTTCACTTTCACTTTCAATAGGCATTGATAGGGAATCATGAGGGTGCTGAATCTTCAGTTACACCCTGCAGCCAACACAATCAATTCTGCCACCAAACCAGGCATGGAAGAGGAGAGGGTCTGTGTGTGGTTTACGATTCTGAGATTTGCAATGCAGGATCTTTCCTTTTCTCTCTAGTATTGCCAGAGCAACATCAGTGACCAAATAGGGGCAAAGGAGAACCACATTTTGACTCTCTCTCTCCCCTCCCCCTCTCTCCTCTCACGCACTCATCTCCCAGATCTGAAGACTTTTTAAGCATAAAAAAGAGATGAACTGAAAAGGCATATTCCTATAATTGGCCCAAATGTGCACATTTCAATCTCTGGATAACAGAGGCTGCAAATTGCCCCCAGACTAACACACTATCCTTATTTAAGAAATCCTCTTACCTCTTTACCCTGAAGTCTCCATAAATCTGCCTGATATATAGATGTCAGGCATTTTCTGGCTGTTGAAACATGAAACATGACATCAGCCAGGGATTAAGTTACAACTCATAAAGACCATGTTTATTTGCTGGTTCTGTTTAAAAATTTTCTTCCAACTATCATTTTACTCAAATGGCCTCCTATTTTATGGGAAATAAAGTTAGAACTAATGAAGGAAACCCTTTCTGAGCTCAAAGAGATGTGCAGGCTGTGGCCATCTTCATTGTAACCAAATATTTAAATTATTTAGAGCTCATTGTAAGCTATTATTGTTCATTTTTTGGACAAAATGGCACCATGAGTTGATGCAGACATGGGAGGAGAAATCTAAGAATCAAGGAGAGAGAGATGTTAAGAATTAGAGGAAGAAGGCAAAATGCAGGGAAGGAGCCCAGGGCGACAGCTTCCAGTGCGTCTCCCCTGAGCATCATTCACCTTTCACTGTGCTCTGAGCCACTGGAGGGCAAGTCATGGGCGTGTACACAGAGAAGGTTGCCTGTACACATCTGTCCATTGCCCAGCAACTGGCCAGAGACCCCATTTCCAAACAACTATAGCTGGTATGAGGGCTTATCAGGTGACACAGTGGTAAACAATTCACCTACCAATGAAGGAGATGCAAGAGATGCAGGTTTGATCCCTGGATGGAGAAGAGCCCCTAAGAAGGAAATGGCAACCCACTCCAGCATTCTTGCCTAGGAAATCCCATGGATAGATGAGACTGGCGGCCTACAGTCCATGGGGTTGCAAAGAGTCAGACATGACTGAAATGACTTAGCATGCATATATACACATATATAGGCTTTCCAAGTGGTGCTAGTGGTAAAGAACTCACCTGCCAATGCAGGAGACATAAGAGACCAGGGTTTGATCCCTGGGTCAGGAAGATCCCCTGGTGGAGGGCATAGCAACCCACTCCAGTATTCTTGCCTAGAGAAACCTGTGGACAGAGGAGCCTGGCAGGCTGCAGTCCATTAGGTCTTCAAAGGTTGAGTATGACTGAAGCGACTTAGCATGCAAGAACACACATGCATAAATGTATGTATATCATTTTAGATTAGCAGTGCTGCAAAGCCTTCTTGTCCTCTCCCGTTATAAAAAAGCTTTTATAAATTCTATAACTACTGGAGGAGGGGTAGTTTATGCTTACCAATTTGCTTGACTCTCTAGTATTTCAGTGGAAACAATTCTGCAGGAGCTGTTAAAAGGCATTATTTATATCCTGTAGTGAATCAAATGGATTTTCTCATTGCCTGGATGAACAGGGCACTGGACTAGCCTTTGAGACCTGACTGAGTAATGGGACAAAATTTCAGGAAGTAGAAATCAGGGCCAACTCTAGGTTTAACTCATTCATGGAATACCTCATTCTGGCTGAGCCATACACTAACACATTTTCCAAGGCTGGCATTTCCTACCCACCATGGAATACCTTCCCTAATGTTTGGAGAGATTGCACATACTATGTCAGTATGGGGTTTACTCATTATTGATCGGAGGTTCTAGCTCAGGGGTCAGCAAACTTCCAGCTTCGGGGCCAAGTCTGGCCCTCTGTCTAGTAAGACCGAAAACCTAAGAATGGTTTTTACATTTTTCAGTGGTTGGATAAAAGGTCAAAAGAAGAACACTATTTTATGCTATGTGAGAATCATATGACATTTAAAATCAGTCCCATCAATAAGGGTTTGCTGGAAATCAATCAGGCTCATCTGATTACATATTGTTTGTAGCTACTTTCACAATTCAAGGGCGGAGCTGAATAGTTGCAACAGAGATTGTTAGATCTGTAAAGACTAAAGTATTTACTATTTGGCTCTTTACAGAGAAAGTTTGCCAACCCCTGTTCTGACTGGGTACTTCATGCCTCAAGAGACAAGGTGTCTATGGGGCCTTTGCACTTCTCATCTTTATTTATTAGTGTCATCTTTTAAAGCAAACCACATGCATTTTCCAAGCTGGATATTTGTGAGTGTGTGTGTGTGTGCACGCGCGTGTGTGTGTGAAAATAGGCTCAACAAAAAATTTACAATTTTAACCATTTTTTAAGTGTACAATTCAGTGGCAATAAGCATATTTACAAAGTTGCATAACCATCACCATTATCCACTTCCAGAACATTTTTATCATCCCAAACAGAAACTCGGTACTCATTAAACAATAACTCTCCATTCCCCCTTCCTATCAGCTCCTGGTAACCACGATTCTACTTTCAATCTCTATGAATTTGCTTGTTCTAGATCCTTCACATAAATGGAATCATACCATGCGTGACCTTTTGTGCCTGGCCTCTTCCCCTTAGCATAATAGTCTCAGGGTTCATTTGTGTTGATTCAGAGCTGCTTTCCTTTTAGAAGACCCAATGGTGCTCCATTGTGTGGATATGCCACTGGGCATTGATGTTCAGCCAATGCTACATTGTGTGGGATGTGGTTCTCCAGATTCTTAGATGTATGGCATCAGTGGGACTCACAGGCGTGGGCCATCATGCTCAGGTTGAGGTTAAGGGCCGGGAAAGTGAAAGTGTTTGTCACTCAGTTGTGTCCGACTCTTTGCGACCCCATGCACTGTAGCCCAAAAGTCTCTGCTGTCCATGGGATTCTCCAGGCAAGAATACTAGAGTTGGTAGTCATTCTCTTCTCCAGGGGATCTTCCCAACCCAGGGATCGAACCCCAGTCTCCCATATTGCAAGCAGACTTTTTACCATCTGAACCACTAGGGAAGCCCCCAACATTTCTCAGACACCTTGCAAACTGTTAATACTTAGCTTGAGGTCATTGACAGTTTTCACATGAGATCATGCTGTATTTCTTTCAATAACATATTATCTCTTGGAAGCTGGATTTTCCATGGTTGCTGTGATGAAAAGCAAGACCCGAAGAAACCTCAGTGTGGAACAGGAAATGATGGTGGCAGAGGCCAATCAGATTCCAAGACCTTAGAATGTGCAGAGCCTAACAGGCACAGCCATCCCATTAGAAGTAATTGTGGGTGTTAGAAAATAAACATAATATGTTTTTCTTTCAATTTCTGTTTTTTTAATATGCCTACTAAGTTGTTAGGATGTAAATGCTTATTAAGTTGTTTGGACCTGACTAATACATGGAGCTGTTAGGTATTTCTTTTGAACTAGGAGCACCCTGAAAAAATTACTGAGACGTGAAGAGCATATAAATTACGAAAGTGGATGAACTCCTGATCTTGTGAGTTATGTATGTTACTCGTTATGAATATGAACACTTTTTCAATTACACAAAGCCTCTGCAGCATATAAACAATTTCAGCAACAAGCAACGTCACTGCTGTTATAATTCAAGGATAATCAATGTGGCAT
This sequence comes from Odocoileus virginianus, assembly GCF_023699985.2. Classification (NCBI taxonomy): domain Eukaryota; kingdom Metazoa; phylum Chordata; class Mammalia; order Artiodactyla; family Cervidae; genus Odocoileus; species Odocoileus virginianus. The sequence continues at coordinate 40,150,176 of NC_069693.1, read as the reverse complement.
CACTGGCATCCATAACACAGCATTGATGTGCACAAACTTCTAATATAGGCCTAATTATGAGTGTCCCTTTGCATGAAACTAAAAATATTGAAAACACTGACATTGGGGAGGTGCCCTTGGATCAAAACTCCTGAAGCAGTCAATAATCTATTATGATTTTCATTTTGCAGAAGTAGTGCTATTATTTCAAAAGGTCTCAGAAATCAATTTGGCCTTCAGTATATCTGTGTAATAATGACATCCTAATTAAAAATCCCAATCTGAGTAGTACAAAGGATGATATTTAATCTCTAATCAATGAGCACCAAGTCGAGAAGTTATAGATGCAATAACCCTTTCTTTTTTTTAGTGAACTTTACTACTTTTCTCACACTTGGTTTGCTTTTCTCCCTGCAGTTTTGGGAGCCTTTTCTGTCTGGAAAGATAGCTGAGGAAGCTGAAACAATTTGGTACACCAAGCACATAAATTAAAGAAAGAAACATCAAAGAAACATATCGTCAGGATGGTGTGGGTTTCTTTTTAATTGGAATTTATAATTGCTCCTAATTGTAGGACATGCTGTAAATGTTACTTGGAGAGACTGAAGGAGGAGGTGGAGCCCTGTCCACTCCAGCCACATGAGCTATAACCTTGACATTTTAATTAGATATTATTTTGAAATATGTAAAAGGCATTTACATACTCAGCACAACATATCCTAGATTGTATAATTTGCCCAAGAAGACAAGATGATACACAATTTAAAAAATAATCAAGTTCTCGAAGGAACTGCAGAAATTCTTAAGAGGGGTGGAAAAAACAACAACATGTCACTGTTGTGAACACATTAAGGTTTTCTAATGTTTTCTCTAGGCAGAGTCTAGCCATTCAGTGTCAGTTGGCAGCATCAGACTACACAGAAAGAGGTGGGTTCTGTTGATTTATTGGCCCCACACACCCATCCTGCAGATAAAAAGAGAGGTCAGAGGAAGGTCAAGAATCTTCGCCTTGGAAGGAATTTCTGGTGCCATATTACCTGGCTGCAGGATGATGATTAAAACGACCCCTTAAATTGTCTTCTCATGAGATGCCTTGCGCTTTGATGCTTCAATAAATTAACAATTTAGGACAGAAATTATAGGACACCTGGGACAACCCGCCTTCTAAGCTTTGCCATCATAGATTAGCTGTGGGGCTGGATGCGATGGAATTTACTGCTGATATCCAGGAATTGGGGAAATGTACTTATGGAACTCTTCTGGGAGGGAAGGGATGGGATGGAGTGCCCTATCGTTCTCCCCAGATTTAAACATTGCTGTAATCTTGCCGAATCCTAGGTCCTACTTGAGACTGATAATTGAGAGGAGCAATGAGCTCTGTAAAATAAAATCTCCATGAGATTCGAAAAAGAAGACAGGGTGGTGAGAGGGGAACTTTGCCATTTGTGAGGCCCTGGACTCCAGACTCTGTCTCAGCTGTCATGAACATCATGCCCTGGAGACCCTGTGAAAGAGGATGTCTATTCGGAGTGTGGATGCTCCAGCCAGATTTGGAGGCAATCCCCTGGTCGTCAGGCTCCATGGCCCACTGAAGGACTTACTGCCAAAATGTGGATCTGAACTAGAGGATGTGGTCACCACTGAAGTAAGAGACTGGCTTGGCCCCTTACTGAATCTTACAGGCACCATATGCTCATGACTGCACTGGTGGAAGGAAGATTTCTTCCTGCCATTTTAGGTCCAGGGCCCCAGCTTGGCCCTGGAAGGTTGGTTGTCTGCTAGGCAATCCACTTCCAGGGGCACTTGTGTCAGTGGCTTCCTCCAGCCCCAATGGGGTGCCCTGAACTATGTTACTGCACAGACAGTGGCCAGGGCAGGGAATCCTTGGTGTGTTCATGGGCGGGGTGATGGCAAGGAAGAGAAGAATAAGAGAGAAATGCATTACAGATGTTTCAGTGGACTCTTAAGGAGATGTGACCACATTCTCACAGCTCCACATCAGTAAAGCAGGTAAATCACATTGGTCTAAAATCCCAGACCTGAAACTGTGACTAGCTGGGGCACTGGTTGAGTGGAGAAAGGATGAAGACTCCCTTTTACATGCCATCTTATTGTCTACACTTGGCTCGCCACTCACAAACCTTGGAGAGGCAGGAGTTCCCTGGGTTAAAGAAGAGGGTGGGTCCCTACTCTCTAAGACTGTTGAAGGCTGACCCTTGTGATGACAACAACCAGAACTCTGTTCCCCAGTTCTGGCTTTTAACTGTTCATCACATGTAAACCCAGATATTCACTAATAACCACCGTGAGCCAGCTGCCTTTATAGGATGATGCCATGCCCTCCAACACTGGGTTCCAGATCTTCAGCTCACACTACATCCTGAGCTTGCTCTAAAAAGCATGGTAATGTTCCCTGTGGAGGCGAGAGAGCATGAAGTGACTTCTGTCTGGTCCCCTCCCTGTCTCAAACATGAGGCGTTCTCTCCATTGAGGACAGACAGATTGGACAAACAGTCCCTGTGATACTTCAAGGAGGAGGCACATCCTTCTTATGGACAGCTTATTGTAAAGCCCCCCTTGTGTCTAGGACATGACTGTGCTCCTCTGTGCACCTCAACCTAATTTCCTGTGGATTTCAGATCATCTTTTATTTCCAATTATGCTGCTGTTCACATTATCGATTTGGAGGATACAAATGTTGAATGACGAGAGAGAGAGAGGAAGAGGGGGAGTGGGTGGAGGGAGAAGAATTCCATTTTGCCTGAAGGATAAGATACTCGAAATGCCACCCCGCACAGCATCTCTGAAACGTTCATCAACGTGGCAGAGGCTGGCTCAATTATCTCTGTGTCAGATGATTATCTGAGAGCTTAATTTAATCTCCATTATCCTCCCCCGTCATATTTCAATTAAATCTGCTATCAGAGTGTTAACACATCTTTGAACCTGCTATTTCTTCAGTTAATTTTCCACTAAGAGGTGCTGGAGAGTAACAGATGTCATAATTATGCAATTATTAAGTGTATTTGACACTCGTTCTCTCAGGATTCTGCGGTTGGGGTAGGAGCGTTGGAAAATTAATCTGATGACAATATGCTTCCGTTGTGATCCGTAACACCACTGCAGGCTGGGGCACTATCCTCCGGCTGTTTCAGACGCTGCCGCCAAGAAAGATGCAGGATTAACTGATTGTGCATCAGATTTGTTTCACTTTCGTACATCTGGTAAATTGGATGAGTTCATTAGGCAAGCAGAAGTTCAGAAACAAGTTTTTTTTTTTTTCCCCCATCTTCAAGACCTCAGAAAGCACAGCAAGTACTTGATAGAGTATAGTGCAAAGTTAACAACTACAGTGTGAAAAGCGGTTAAGTGTGGCTTTAAAACCTTGAGATTTAGCTGGGGGTTGGATGTCAACTAACTGTATGACTTTGGCTACTGTGTATCTTCTGTCTGAGTGTCAGTTTCATGAGGAATGAACAGACTTGACTCTATGGTTTACTATCACTTCCAGTCCTACGATCCAATGAAAACGGATGAAAACTGTCTATCCTCCTGATAGATAGATAGATAAATAGATAGTAAATATGGATATAGATAGACACATAGATATAGGTAGATAATCTCTCAGTTCAGTCAGCTGAGTCACCCAGTCATGTCTGACTCTTTGCGATCCCATGGACTGCGGCACACCAGGCTTCCCTGTCCTTCACCAACTCCCGGAGCTTGCTCAAACTCAAGTATATCAAGTCAGTAGTGCCATCCAACCACCTCATTCTCTGTTGTCTCCTTCTCCTCCTGCCTTCAATCTTTCCCAGCATCAGGGTCTTTTCGAATGAGTCAGTTCTTCGCATCAGGTGGCCAAAGTATTGGAGTTTCAACTTCAGCATTGGTCCTTCCAATGAATATTTAGGACTGATTTCCTTTGGGATGGACTGGCTAGATCTCCTTGCAGTCCAAGGGACCCTCAAGAGTCTTCTCCAACATCACAGTTCAAAAGCATCAATTCTTCGGTGCTCAGCTTTCTTTATAGTCCAACACTCACGTCCATACATGACTGCTGGAAAAACCAAAGCTTTGACTAGATGGACCTTTGTTGGCAAAGTAATGTCTCTGCTTTTTAATATGTTGTCTAGGTTGGTCATAACTTTTCTTCCAAGGAACAAGCAAAAAATAAAGTCTTTCACCATTTCCATTGTTTCCCCATCAATTTGCCACGAAGTGATGGGACCAGATACCATGATCTTAGCTTTCTGAATGTTGAGTTTTAAGCCAACTTTTTAATTCTCCTTTTTCACTTTTGTCAAGAGGCTCTTTAGTTCTTCTTCACTTTCTGCCATAAGGGTGGTGTCATCTGCATATCTGAGGTTATTGATATTTCTCCTGGCAATCTTGATTCCAGCTTGTGCTTCATCCAACCCAGCATTTTGCATGATGTACTCTGCATATAAGTTAAATAAGCAGGGTGACAATATACAGCCTTGACGTACCTCTTTCTCGATTTGGAACCAGTCTGTTGTTCCATGTCCAGTTCTAACTGTTGCTTCTTGACCTGCATACAGATTCCTCAGGAGGCAGGTCAGGTGGCCTGGTATTCCCATCTCTTGAAGAATTTTCCACAGTTTGCTGTGATCTACACAGTCAAAGACTTTGGTGGCATAGTCAGTGAAGCAGAAGTAAATGTTTTTCTGGAACTATCTCACTTTTTCAACAATCCAATGGATGTTGGCAATTTGATCTCTGGTTCCTCTGCCTTTTCTAAATCCAGCTTGAACAATAATCTCTCAAAATCTTCATATATAGATGACATGGAGATAGATACAGATGTATAGAGATTCAAATATATATGGAGATTAAACACAATGTTGTATCTGTCAGAAACTATTTCTATCCACATATCTGGTTCATGTGTAGGAAAAGAGCTGAAAATACATCAGGAAAGTTGAAGTTAGGAATGAATATGCAACTGGATGTATGATGGTATTTGGGGCAATTTCTTTTTGACATCACCTAAGGTTCTCTATAGCATTAAAGAACACTGGCATGTTCATAAAGACATGAGATCATCCAGGTGGAGCTCTTGACATTTAAGGACAAGGAAACCACTGGCCAAAGGGGACCTACTCAAGGCTATTACCTCCTGGGGACACGATGGGACCAGCTCATCCTGCTCCCAGTCTAGGTTCTTTCCTCTCTGCACTTGGTCTCGTCATCCACATGAATCAGTTTTACATGAGCTCTGAGTCATCTGAGCTCTGAATCAGTTTTACATGAACTTCTGTGGTGCTGGAGAAGACTCTTGAGAGTCCCTTGTACTGCAAGAAGTTCAAACAAATCAATCCTAAAGGAAGTCAGTCCTGAATATTCATTGAAAGGGCAGATGTTGAAGCTGAAACTCCAATACTCTGGCCACCTGATGTGAAGAACTGACTCATTGGAAAAGACCCTGATCCTGGGAAAGATTGAAGGTGGGAGGAGAAGGAGATGACAGAGGATGAGACGGTTGGATGGTATCACCGACTCTATGGACATGAGTTTGAACAAGCTCTGGGAGTTGGTGAAGGACAGGGAAGGCTGGCATGCCACAGTCCATGGGGTCTCAAAGAGCTGGACATGACTGAGCAACTGAACTGACTGACTGACTGAGTTATCAGTCAGCCACAGTCATTCTCTGATCTTCTGCTCCTCATCAAACCTGGACTCTTTACCAGTGCTAATCCGTGTGCATAAAAGGTAACCAATGCATATTTTCAACCCAAATGACATACAAATGAGTGTTGCCTGGAACTCTTCATTGGATGGAAAAGCTATCTGGAGGCCAAATGGATAAATAGAGGTCAAAATAAAATTCTCTGGTTAAATCAGTCTTATGATATCCGTAGTTTCATGTGAGTTTCCTCACACCCTTTCATCCATGAGGGTTTTTGAGAAAAACCTTGGGATCCTAAGAAGGACATTTAAAAACCATCATTCATGTCATAATTTTTGCCGAAACAGAATTTCACTGGATGGATGTAGAAAATTCATTCGACTAACCCCCTGATTTTTAATATCTAGGCTGTTTGTGATTTTTCATTAAAAATAAATGATCTGCAAGAAACTATGTATGTGATTTTACAAAAAGCTTCTTTTCATATGGACTGGGTCCTAACCAGTTTCCTGCCTGGAAGGAAAACTTTCCCTCAGTCACTGGGGATTCATTGACTAAGATTCTCAGCTTCCAGTGCAGGGGATCCAGGTTCAATCCCTGGTCAGGGAACTAGATCCCACATACCACAACTAAGAGTTTGCATGCTGCAACTAAAGATCCTTCATGCCGCAATAAAGATGGAAGACCCCAAGTGCTGCAATTAAGACCCAGAGCAGCCAAATAAATACATATTTTAAAAAAATTAGTCAGAAGGACTTGATGAGGTTGCTTACATTTATCAGAGTCATGATACCATTCTCTGGCATCTAGGTCTTTGGAAAGAGTAGGTCAGGTCAAAGAGGAGAGAGGATCAAGAGCTTAAATTAAGCCATCAGGTTTATCGCCCACTGTCTCTCTGTAATGTCCTGTCCCCTCTGTTGCTGGCCGCAGACTCACGTATTGCAGGCAGGTTTCTTTCAAGCAGCCAGGGAAGGAGCCAGCAGCAGAGGGTTTGGTAACATGTGCAAAAAGAAACTTGTCTTCTGTTTTTTTCTTTTAACCTGAAAGCTTTCTGTCGGGTATTTTGATAGCCCCTCTCTGTTGTACACACACTGTTTATTCCTCCAGACTCATTCTCTACCTTTTTCCACCTTCCTATTAAGTGGTTCCTTTGTCCTCTGCCTTCCCTTTGGAGATTTTATCCTTTTCTTAAGGCCACACTGACAATACCATGAACTGAGTGGCTGAAAACAAGGCAAATTTATTGTGGCACAGTTCTGGAGTCTGGAAGTCCAAAATCAAGGTGGCCTCAAGGCTTTTCTTATTGTTGTTTAGCCATGTCCGACACTTTTGTGACCCCATGGACTATAGCCCACAAGGCTTCTCTGTCCACAGGATTTTCCAGGCAAGAATACTGGAGTGGGCTCCTTTTCTTTCTCCAGGGGATTTCCCAACCCAGGGATGGAACCTGTGTCTCCTACATTTCCTGCACTGGATGTGGATTCTTTACCATTGAGCCACATGGCCTCTGAAACCTCCAGCGAAGAAGAATCCGTCCCTGCCCCCTCCAGTGCCTGGTGCTTGCCAGCAACCTTTGGCTTGAAGATACATTATTGCAATCTCTGCCCCCATCATCACATGGCCATTTCCTTTCTATGTCGGTCTGTCTCTGCATTTCTTCTGTTTTTATATGGACACTAGTCATATTGGATGAAGGGCCTACCCTGCCCCAATACGCCTTTATCTTAACTGATTACATCTGCTATGATCTTATTTCCAAGTAAGGTCAAGGTCACATTCTGGGGTATTGGAAGTTAGGACATCAATATATCTTTCAGGAAACACAATTAAGCCCTTAATAGAAATACTCATGGCAGAGGGAGGCGGAGAAAAGAGAGAGGTTGGGGTATTTACTTCCCTAGAAAGAATGTTCGTCCCCTTCTTCCACTATTGAAGACCATACCCTTCATAACACCCCTAGCCCTGGGACTCCTCAGGTGGTCCAGCAGTTGGGAATCCACCCTGCTGAAATGCAAGAGACACTAGTTTGATTCCTGGTCCCGGAAGATCCCACACACTGCAGAGTAACCAAGCTCGTGTGTCACAACTACCAAGCCTGAACTCTAGAACCAGAAACCCACAAGAGAAGTCCCCTCAATGAGAAGCCCGCGCACTGCAACCAGAGAAAACCCACACAGCAATGAAGACCCAGGGCAGCCAGTAAATAAGTAAATTAATTTGAAAAAAAAAAAAAAAAAAAAACCACCCTAGCCCCTGTCAGGGGCTCTCTCCTACAGCTTCTGGGAAGTTGGGGCTTCTTCTTTTTGTCTCTTCCAGCCTAGGGGTGGTAGTAACTTTCTGATTTTCTAGCCCTTCACTTTAGCTTATTGGTTTCCTGTCCTCAAGCTCCCCGAGGTTGTCCTGTGTATATCACCTCCCTCATGCAGAAAGTGGAGCTGAATGCATGTCACATGTCACCATCACGGCTTCCGTGAGCAGCATGTGGATGGAAACCACTCGAGGATGCTGTTCACATGTGTAATCAGGTCAGCTGGGGGCGTGGCGGGGCCTGAGATTCTGCATTTCTAAACAGCTCACAGGCAATGAGGCGGATGCTGCCAGACCATCAAGGAAATGGCATCAGCCTAACACCTGGAATTAACAGCAGGGAAGAGAGAGAAGTCACGTATGGAACAGACTAGATGTGAGCAGGAGTGTGACGAAGTTAGGAAAATTGCATCTTTTATAATGTCTAGAGGCAGAGGCCTCGCCAGACCCTGACTTCAGAACAGTAAATGTTTTGTGAGGTGGGACTGGCACCATTTTTTGGGTGGAGAAGTCAGAACCTTAAAAAAATCACTGTTCTTTGCTTCCTCTGACATCTTTTCGCTATTGTCCTAACCACATATGAATATTTTTTTAAAAGGCACACATATCACCTTAAACAATAGTGCTTCACCCTCTATTACTACCCTGGCCATGTCTGAAGACCAGCTTCCCCAAGATCTCAAGGACTGGAGTGAGGCCTGGTGGGAGTTGGCACTCTTTTCAGGCTAAGTGAACCCTCTGTAAACTTGGGGGGTTGGGAGGAGGCTCATCTTCTGGGGCCCCAGCCACTCTTTTTATATCTCTGCTCTTGGAAAGATGGAATAGCCTACCCCCAACGTCAATGAGCAGCCCTCTTGGAAGGGGCCATTGTAGCTGAGTCTCATCTCCCAGAGGTTTAGATTAGAGCTACTCAAGGGGTTGGCCATGAACTGGTCCTTGCTCTCTCTTGCTTACTCATCCACAAGGAGACAGGACTAGAAAGTAAGAGGAAGCATTGAGAAATTTTTCCAGCCATTTGACTTCACTGCAACCTCCAAGTGCTGTGATGAAAAAAAAAAAAAAGTTTCTGCAATGGGCTAGAAACAAAAGAAAAAGTCATGATCTTTCACAGAGCCTTTGAGAAGCAGCTTCTAGAAGCCCTTATCCCAGGGAATGGAAGCCAGGGCAGTGCTGGGATCAGAGAGCTTTGCAAGGTACCAGGGTCTCCCCTCTCTTGGCCTCTCCAGTGGTGTTGTGTGGGCGACAGTCACTCTGCTCTTCCTGAGCTTTATGGGGGAGGTGGGCTTCCCAGGTAGCACTAGTGGTAAAGAACCAGCCTGCCAATGCAGGAGACACAGTGAGACACAATTTCAATCCCTCAGTTGGGAAGATCTCCTGGAGAAGGTCTTGGCAACCCACTCCAGTATTCTTGCCTGGAGAACCCCCTGGACAGAGGAGCCTGGAGGGCTATATTCCATTTGGTCACAAAGAGTCAGACACGACTGAGTGATTTAGCATGTACGCATGCAGGGTTGTATACAAATGATCCTCATGTCAGTCCTCCATTTTCACAGCAAACAGTAAAGGCACATGGTTGAGACACCAGTGAACGTATTGGCAGTGAACGTATAGACCAAAGAAGAGGTGTGTCCCTGGAAGGTCCACCAAAGGAAAGTCCCGCTCGTGGTATTAATACTCACAGAACCCAGACAGCCACCTCCAACTCCATGGCAGAAACCCTTTCCCTTTCCTCTTCTAATCCCTCCCTTCTTCTTTTTCCCCCCTTTCCATTCCTTCAGTCCTTTTGTAAAGCAAGCTCATGAAAGACCGCCCCTTTGGAAGGTTTCATATACGAGAAATTACTATTTTTATGTTCTCCCCCTTAGGGTACACTTCAGCACAATCCATACTATTGTGGGCATTTTTTTCCCTATAATATGTTTGTAGCCAGAATAGGGAACCAGCTTCGAGAAAATTAAACAGAACAAGAGAAGCCATGTGCCCCACAATTAAAGGAAACACTCCAAGTAGCAATAGGAACCCAACAGGACAGTGTGCCGTGCCAAGAGAAAAATGTGCAGCCGGAAAATTTGCCAAGTGTCTCTGATTTGTAAGGATTTTTTTTTCCATATTTAGGTAAATGAATGTAATTATTTAATGCCTCCTGCAATGGTAATAGGATTGTGCTTGGACTCTTTCAACATATGGTGCTGCACCAAAATCCTCTTTGAGCAAGGAAAAAAGGTGGGGAGGGGGTGTATCAAGGCTTGGATCCCATTCGCCAATTTTACTGTTGGAGGTCTGCCTGGCTCTCAGCCAGCTTTGGTGCGGGTTGGGGGTGGGACACAGTGAGAAAATTAGGGCAGCTGATTTGGGACCTTCCACAAGTGGGTGGGGACAGTGGGTCTATGCGTCCTCCTCTGCTATTATCAACGTTCCCTCCCCGACAGGCCTGCATACTCAGTTGGGAAGCCGACCCTATGGACCTGAGTCTGTCATCTCTTCCCTAAGACTCAGATGTAGGGGACAGACTTGTGGACACAGTGAGGGTAGGAGAGAGTGGAACGAATGGAAGAGCAACGTCGACATATATATACTACAATGTGTAAAATCGATAGCCGATGGGAAGTTGCTATATAACCCAGGGAGCCCAGCCTCATGCTTTGTGATGACCTAGAGGGGTGGGGTGGGGTGGAGGGAGGGAGGCCCAAGAGGGAGGGGAAGCCTGTATTAATTATAGCTTATCTGCATTGCTGTATGACATAAACTAACACAATGTTAAAAGCACATTTTCCTCCAACAAAAAAATAAAAAAAGGAAAATAAGTTTTCCAAAAGTTACTGAGAGGAGGAAGCTGAGTTCCTTGACTTTCTCTTAGGTCACCTCATTTGCAAAGATGTCACCATCGCTAATCCCCAGATCTATGAGCAGGAATCCTCAGGAGGTTGTCCCCATGTCTCAAAGTCTTCCCCATGTGGCCGTCTCATCTACTTAAAACTGTTCATAGCAGATGGCAAATCCACTTAGACCCCAAATATGGATTAGCTCTTTAGAATACAGCCTCTGTTATGTGAGATCAAAGTCCTCATCCACTGCTTGAGAAACAATAACAGCAAGAACAACATTTAATTTTTAAAAATGGAGTGTTCAGTTTATATACTAAAGAGTACAAGATCAACTGCCTCTTCTGCACAGGGCTTATACTTTCAGAGGAAATGTGGTATCAGTATACATAAAGAGAAACCATGGGAGCCATGATGAATAGAGTGGTGTGGACCTCTCTCTCCAGACCATAGAAAGTTGGGGAGAGAAGAAAGATTCTACTGCCAAGTGAGTGAGCAGGACTTGCTGAAACAGGTAGAAAGGTAAGATGCATTTCAGATGGTTGATGTGACAAAATGCAGAAATAAAACTAGTGTGTTTGAGAGTTAGAGAGCAATGGAGTGTAGAACATCTTGTGGGAAGGAGGGGAGAATGAAGAAGAAGCAGTCTCAGAGAACTGTAAAATGAGTTTTCCAAGGACTTTTTAAAAAAATACCCTTTTGTGCTCTGAGATTGCTAGTGCCTACTCCACTATGACAGTTTTCTCCTTATGACATCACTACGCTCCATCACCTGTCCATCATGTATGGATGTGAGAGTTGGACCATAAAGAAGGCTGAGTGCTGAAGAATTGATGCTTTTGAACTGTGGTATTGAAGAAGACTCTTGAGAGTCCCTTGGACTGCAAGGAGATCAAACTAGTCAATACTAAAGGAAATCGGTCCTGAATATTCATTGGAGGGACTGATGCTGAAGCTGAAACTCCAATACTTTGGCCACTTGATGCGAAAAACTGACTCATTGGAAAAAGCCCTGATGCTGGGAAAGATTGAAGGCAGGAGAAGAGGTTGACCGAGAATGAGATGATTGGATGGCATCACCAACTCTATGGACATGAGTTTGAGTAAGCTCCAGGAAATGGTGAAGGACAGGGAAGCCTGCATGACGCAGTCCATGGGGTCACAAAGTGTCGGACATTTTTGAGTGACTGAACTGAACTAATGCTCCTTCCAGGGCTTCACAGGTTGGTTTGGTATTGAATATTAGTCACTCAGTCATTTCCAAATATTTGCAACGCTATGGACTGTAGCTTGCCAGGCTCCTCTGTCCATGGAATTCAAGAATACTGGAGCGAGTTGCCATTCCCTTCTCTGGGGGGGGTGGGGTGGGGGTGGGGTGGGGTCTTCCCCACCCAGGGACTGAACCTGGGTCTACTTCATTGCAAGCTGATTCTTTACCTTCTGAGCCACCAGGGAAGCAGAATGTGGGCACTAGTGTTAGAGAACGTGTGTGCCATGCAGGAGATGTAAGAAGCGTGGGTTCTATCTCTTGGTCGAGAAGATCCCCTGGAGGAGGGCATAGCAACCCACTCCAGTATTCTTGCCTGGAGAATCCCACAGATAGAGGAGCCTGGTGGGCTACAGTCCAGGGGGTAGCAAACATCTGGACATGACTGAAGCAATTTAACACATACAAAGGCATGCTTCTTCCAGGGGAATTCTTACTTCCCTCCAAGGATAAGCAATGAATTGCTATTTATGCGGGTCTATCAACTGTTGAAGGAATTGGTCTCCACTAAATGGCAACTCACTCCAGTATTCTTGCCTGGAGAGTTCTGTGGACAGAGGAGCCTGGTGGGCTGCTGTCCATGGGGTTGCACAGAGTCGGATACGACTGCAGTGACTTAGCATGCATGCATGCAGTGATCCTTGGCCCCCACTGTAGGCCTTGGGAAGAGCCCTCTCGCTCTGATAGGAGCACCGTGGGCTGAAAGCAGACATCTGCAGCTGAGTGTCCCAGTGTCTGTGGAAGTGACCAAACAGGTTGCTTCCATGTCCATCTCAGATGCTCTGATCACTGACAGCCAGCAAAGCTGGATCGTGGTGTTCATGGACCCAGGTTCTGAGCAGAAAACTACATTTCTTAGGCTGTAGGTCTGAAGCCCCAGCTAAGGCACCAAAGGAATGCTTTCAAGCTTCTGGGAAGCATCAGAGACTCTAGACCATTTCTCCATTACTTCCAGGCAGATTTCAGACTGTGCAAGTTTCCAAGAGAGGGGTCCAATGCTCTCTTGCTGTACCACACTCCCCCCGCCACTTTGGCCTTAACAGTCTGATAGTGTAGAAAAGAAAGGGCTCTACTCTAATAAAACACCACGAATGAGGAGGACACACGATTCGGTGCTATGGCAAAAATGATGTGAAGATGTGGTCAGCAAGACTCAGGGCAGCTCGTGCTTGACAAGTGGTCAGTACTCAGGGATTATCAGCTGGATGACTACTGTACAAATGGATGGGTGAACTGTCGAGTCCTAGGTTCTGGCCCTGAGCTTGTCTTTAATATTTTATGATGTTGTCAAGTCATATGCCCTCTAGGATTCTCTTTTTATCTGTGAAATGGGTAGACCCCTCTGTTTTCTTTGCTTCGACAATGATCAAATGAAATTATGGATGTAGGCGTCCTGCTACTGGAGCTGGTGCTGCCGAGGAAAGGGAAGGCCATGCTCACTGCTGCTCACATTGTCTATTGACAGATTCTCTGGGTTAACCTCTGTCTGGCTATGATATTCAAATCACCATCTAAACAATAGTGTGAATTTTTCCCCTTTAGCTCTCCTGACACTGGATCTCCAAGTAGATCTGAGTGATTTGAATTGTTTTTTCTGTGAAAGCAAGGTAAAATACAGAGGTGAGAGATTATCAATGAATACTGACTTTCCATCTAGGATGCCTACTCCAAGTCTACCAGGACCCTTAATACCCAAAATTTAATTATCCTAATAATTGTGTCTATGACCTCCCCTTTTGTGGTAGCTCTCTGGCCTAAAGAAGGTTGTAAATATAGAAGAATAGATCTTCTTTGTAGAGCATCTACCCCTTTCCATACATTCAGCAAATATTTTTGAGCTGCTGCTATGTGCTGGCCATGTGATAAGTGAGAGATATTAAATCCTTATTTGAAGAAGCTGATAGTCATGCTGGAATAGCAAATGGATGTTTTTCTGAGTGCCAGCTTCAATAATCTGGTAATAAGTACAATGTTAAGAAGGTTTCTGAGACCACGTGAAGACAGATAAAAATGTCTCATGATCAATGAACAAGTTTTCCCAATGGGCATAGTAGGGATAGCAGCAATATATTTCATTATATTAATAACCTTAAAAAAAGGGGGTTGAATGTCACTCTGGGCTTCTCAGGTGGTGCTAGTAGTAAAGAATCCACCTGCCAACGCAGGAGACACAAGGGACTGGAACTTGATCCCTGGGTCAGGAAGATCCCCTGGAGTAGGAAACGGCAAACCACTCCAGTATTCTTGCCTGGAGAATTCCATGGACAGAGGAACCTGGTGGGCTATGGCCCATGGGGTCACAAACAGTTGGACATGACAGAGTACACACACACACACACAAACACACACATGCATGCACACACACTCACTAAACTCAATCTCTAGGGCTGAATGTCACTCTATTTAGATAACAGCTGGTGTAAACAATTTCCCAGTGTGACAGCTTCATCAAAATAAAAGTTAATTTCTCACTCGCCTAATGTCCAAAACAGATCTTCCTAATTAGTAGTTAGCTCACCTCCAAGTGGTGACTCAGGGACCCAGGCTCCTTCCACATTGTGGCTCTGTCATCCCTGATGTGACCTCTAGGTGACTGCCCTCTTCTGCAGAAAACTGGTGGAAGGGAAAAGGGGAATGGTGCTGGCACACTTGCTTCTCAAGTTTGTCGGTCTGAAAGAGTCACTCGGCTTCTGGTCCTATTCTTTCTTTTTGGCAATGAAATCATTTCATTAATTTCTAAAATCATATTAACAGTAATTTAAACAGTGATCACCTTCTTTGCATGATATCTTTTTCTATAGCTTCATGAGTATACATACCTTCTAAGTTAAGATCAGCATTTTACACGTTGTACTTTCAACGTCCTAAAAATTCTCTCAGACTTCCTTGAGCATGAAAGTTTCCACCCATGTCACCTCCCGGAGACATCTTCAGCCTGCCCGTCTTCATGTTGTTGATCCCTCTTGCACGCAGTCCTTCTGGTGGCACATGTATAGCCCCAGGCACGGCGGCAGTGTTGTCATATGCTTGATTAGCTGTCTTCTAACTACACCTAGTGTCATCATTTTTCGTTTCCTTCCCGTGTTTTCCTCTTTCTTGAGCAATTCTTTTCAGTACCCTTTTATGGGGGAGACAGGTGATAACACAACTATATCTGCTAGTTTTGCAGGTTCTCCCGTGGAGGCCTGGGTTGGCAGTGGCTCACCGTGGGGATGGGGGTACTGGCAGCAGTCGTTCTGGAAGATGCCCCTTCTTCTGGTCCTATTCTGTTGGCGAAATTTCATGATCCCATGTGGATGCAAAGGACGCAGGCAAATGCAGCCAGGGTTGAGAAGTAGATTCCTCACAAGTCGGCATCACCTCGGTTGCACAGGGAATCTTCAACTTCAAACAATGTCTCACTTTCTTCCAATTAAGCCTGCTTGAGCTCATTTTCTTCTTCCCTACGGTGAGCCTGACTCCTCTTATTCAGAAATTGGAGAAAGTCCAATCTGTGTCTCTCTATATAGGAACTATCCTCACCTAGTTTTTAAGTAAAGACAGTTATTTCTAATTCCCTTCCACTTTGCTGCCGAGCAAAAACCCAAAGATGGATCATCCCATTTCTCCTTTGGGGTTCCTCCAGGTGTTGTCAGGAGGGGTTGTTTAAGGAAAAACACCCAACAGGGTGTCCAGCCATAAAGCTAGCTGAGTCTTTGCCCCAGGGGAATGCCAGCACTTGGATTTTTCTCACTAAGCCACTCCTGAGACTCGGCCTTTACAACTGAATGTTTTCAGCTCTGCGACTGCTTACATAAACACGCTCTCCTAACAGCGCCTGGCAGCCCAATATAAAATTAATTTTACTGTATCTTGCAAGTCATATAGAGCCTTTATTGTAAAGGGCAGCATTAGATCTTTTCATAAAGACTAGCAGATAATTTTATCTAATTTCATTGACTGTGGTTAAACAGTGGTTTCTTTTTTTTTTTTTTTCTTTTAAATTTAACCCCTTTTGTTGCTACTTACGAGGCCCCTTCCAATCTCTCTGTACTTTTTTTTAAACTCTGTGCTTTAACTTCAGAGCCTTAACCATAGTCTGCAATGATATACTTGTGGGAATATTTCAATGATACCTCTTTTCTAGACACTTTAACTGTAAGATGCATAAAACAGCATTCTTCTATCTTGCTCTCCACTCTGTTACTAGCACTAACTACAGTTCCTAGTAGGAGAAATATGTGTTGAGGAGCTACTGCTCCTTCTCTTGGGGTCTCATGTTCTCTGACCCTCAGTGAAGCAGCACAGAGGAACAAGAAAGGCCCCCCAGTATGTCTGTCGCAATGTGATTAGACATCAATAAATTTGTAGATACAGTGAATTTACCCTTATATGCCCTTTGATCCTGATCCTGGGATATTTAGGAGTCAGATCAGAAAGGATCCCATAGAGACAACATGGGTATATCTCCTTTCTGTGTCTTAGATGGAAGGACATGATTGTGATGAGCGTGTTTGACCCAGGACATGATATGCTCTTTAGGGATGGTGTGTGTGTGTGTTTGTGGGTGGGTGGGTGTGTAGGAACTAAACTCACAAATTCTATAAATTCAAGATATGATTCTTTGTGTTGGGGAACTGCATTATACCCAAGGTCTTTAAGAGAAGAAAGATAATGGCGGATAACCCCTTTCATTTGGATTCCAAAGACATTCACGGCGTGGTTAGGTCCTCAAAGCTCTCATTGTAAGTGAGCCAGCAGTGGTCATCCTTACAGTATAGCTAAGTGGTGGCAAGAAAGGAGAAGGGACTTGCAGAGTCCAACAGCCAGGAAGCATTGAAACAGGACAGGAGTGGGCAAGACTCAATCCCAGGCCTGTGTTTTGCATGTGGTGTTGTCATATGGTACTGAGGCCCAAGACTCCCATGCAGAAAAAATAACCCTGTGGCCATAGTACAGCCCAAGGTTCAGAGCCTTCCAGCAGTGTGCCAAAGCATCCAACAACTTCTATCAACGTTGACTGCTCCACCAATTCAGAACACCCATCTATAAGACTTCCCAGTAGGGCCAGGACATTTTGGTGGCTAGGTGCTTGACAGCCAGCACATACCTGGGACATAATAGATGATTTTTAAAACAATTATTTTTGCTTAAAAGCTGTGTTTTATTACAGAGTTTTGTTTGATAGTATAGGTGGCACCTATATTTCAGGATGTTTAGACTAGTTTCCAGTACTGGGGTATAAGACAGGCTACAAGGATGTATTGGACAACACAGGGACCATAGCCAACATTTTTTTAAAAAACTGTAAAGGGAGTGTCACCTTTAAAACTTGTATAAATTTTTTTTAAAACTTAAAAAGACAAAGTATTTTTGAATATATATGTATGATGCTACTATTTTGTTTCTTTCTATTCCCTTTACTTACTTAGGAGACCCTGTATATGTAGACTATCTCCACACATGTGATTAAATACTCAGAGGTATAATTACAACAGTAATAATAATAATGAATCATATTTATCGAGCAAAAGCTACATGCCAAACTTCTGCTAGATATTTTATAATTATTTATTGGCTTCTCGACTCCTCTCAGTTGCCTTGGAAGGTAGATAAGTGACAGCGATTTCTCAAGGTCATAGTTAATGAATAGCCAAGCTGGGATCTGAAACCCGCTTAGGTTGACCTCCAAGCCTGTTCTCCTTTTTACTCCACCCTGCTACCTCCGTTGGAGCTCCTTAATTACCCAATAGCCGTGGGGCTTCCCTGGTAAAGACTTCTCCTGCCATACAGGAGACATGGGTTCCATCCCTGTGTCAGGAAGATCCCCTGGAGGAGGAAATGGCAATCCAGTTCAGGATTCTTGCCTAGCTAATCCCATAGACAGAGGATCTTGGCATGCTGCAGTCCACAGGGTCACAAAGACTCGGACACGATGCACGCTCACACCACAAGCCATCTCTCAGGCCATGGAATCAAGTGTAATGATCAAGAATGGTGGTCGCCAGCCTGCCTGTGTCTGGTGGGCACCTTACTTGCTCAGGGGCTGTGCTAACTTTCCTTCTCTGTATATATCAGGATGCAGGGTGGACCTCCCTCCCCCCTCCCCTCTGAATCAGCCTATTCCTCCTGGGGCCTTTCAGCTGACAGCTGCGGAAAGGACAGTGAGACTGCTGAAAACGGGTCCCTAATTTCCCTCTGGCAAGAGACTGCGGTCCAACTTTGGAGAGGACAATTAGCTCGCTCTCAGCTGGAACAATGGGAGCAGCAACAGATGCTTCCCGTCCCAGGGATGCTCCAAGCTGCAGCCCTTGCTAATGGGAGGCTTTCTTTCTCCCTGCAGAGGAAACCTGGCAGCCATGCCAGCAGCCCGGGTGGGTTTAAGGGACGCATTATTGGACTGAAGCAGGGGAGCCAGGGACCACAGAGTCCCTTCACCACCCTCCTCACATGGTGAGGAGAAGATAGCCACCCCATCTTCTTCCTGGACCGGGAGTGGTGGGGACCAGTTCCGCTCCAAACCAGTGGCTCAAGGAACTATGAAAATGATGTCCAAGGGTTAAGAGCAAGGAATCCAGAGTGGACAGATGCAGGTTTGAGTCCCAGCATTGACTCTTACTGGCCTTGGAAAAATTCTTCAAGGTTTCTAAGCCTCGGTTATCCCATTAGTAAAACAAGGAAATAATAACCTGTGCATCACAGGTTTTGGTGGAGGATGAAATGAAATAATATATGAAAACCCTTCACAGTGAAAGATCTGAAAAATGTTCTATATAAAAGGGACTATTTGGGTTATAATTACCTCTGCTTTTGGATCCCTGGGTCCGGAAGATACCCTGGAGGATGGCAGGCAAACCACTCCAGTATTCTTGCCTGGAGAATACCAAGCACAGAGGAGCCTTGCGGGCTGCAGTCCATAAGGTCACAAAGAGTCAGACGAAACTGAAGTAATTTAGCACGCACAAAACTGGCAAATGATATGTGTGCAATAAATACATACTCAGAGCCTTTTAGAAAAAGAGGGACCTGTTGAGATCCTCCAGCCTAATGATGTTCAAATTGTTTACCTGGAGGTGTTTTAGAGCATCTGAAACCTTTTTTTTTTTAGATATTGTGGAGAATTTAAACATTTAGCTGCTTATGAGTTAATAAAATGTATCTTAGCCTGCTGGTGACCCCATAGATGTTAAACTGTGTTGCCAGGCTAACTCACTTCTCTGAAGACTTTGGAATAACACTCAACTTGCCATTTTGATGAAACTGAAGATTCTAAGACTGAAAAATGAGCATTTACCATTTGCAAGTGCTTGTCTGTGAGAATTTTCTTGTTTTGCCATGAAAACAAAAATTAAAAACAAATCAGATGATTAGAGTAGATATAAAGCTACCTCTTTCTTTCATTACCCCCAATTTTAATAGGTGGTTTATATAAAGCCATATTATTATCTGTATAAGTAAGTGTACATTTAAATATGTAATATGCATATACCAATTACATTCTACTGCTCTGCTTTTATATATTGGGATTCCTTGTAAGATTTCACGGTTTAAAAATAAAGCTTGAATGCCACCAATTTTCTTCATCCCCTTCATTTTGAAAATGGGACTCCAGGCATGGAGAGAAAGTTTTGCTCAAGAATCACTGGTGCAGAACTGGGGCCAGTAAACCAGGACATCCCCCCTTCCATCTTTTTCTCTGTACACCCCTCTTCTTTCCGCATCACAGTCAGTGTCACCGGGTTCTCTCTGACTCCTGTGATGAAAACCCCAAAGACCACAATAACCAGATTCATTGTAAACTCAGTGGTCTAGTTTAATGTTCAGTTTGTTTTTGACGATTCTAGTTGTCTTGTAGCCCTGTGGCAACTTTTTGACTCAGTGATAGAGGAAAAAATTCCTGGATGTTGGGGCACAAAGGCAGTCTAACACTTTGCCTCTCTGACCTCCTCAGAGCCCAGATTTCAGGGTCCCCTAAACTAGTCCTCTAAGTCTGGTTCAGTGAATAGTAACTGATTCCTCCCTCCCTTCTCCTCTCTCTCCTTTCTTTCCTTGCCTCCTTTTATCCTTCTTCAAATGTCAATAGAGTTCCTGCAATGGTCAAAGCACCATTCCAGGTATGATAGAATGTTTAACAAAACAGTCCAGATGCTTCTACTCAAGGTGATTACAATCTATGGGGGAAGATGCATAACATCTAAATCAGTGATGATAATACTAGTATAAAGGTATTGCAAATGTTGAAGATGCTCACACCTGCCTCAGCCAGGCACATTCTTCTCTTGGCTCCCCTGACATTGGGGAGAGGGTCCCCCAAAGCCGCACAGGGGTACCACTGCCACTGCGAAGGGCAGAGAGCTCTCTGCTGACAGGGACCTCTCATTAGTCAGTGGTTTATCAAGTGCCCTGGTTCGAAAAGCATCTGCTCTCAGCTCCATATAGGGAGCAGCCCTAGATGCTTTCATTCATTCCCCACACGAACCTGGGTTTATAGCCTGATGTCTTTAAAGGCAGCTTTCAGGATTCCATCCTGGCAGGCTTTCTAAGAAATTCTGATTTTTGTCTTAGAAGCACTTCTTGAGTGAGGTTGAGGAGGCCAAACCTGGGAGGGCCGAGGAGCATCTCTACTCACTGAGGGTAGTGCAAAACTCACACGGCAGCCGGCTAGGACTGCCATGGGATGTTCAGAGACCTGGCATCAACTCTCAGCTTCTTCTGAGTTAGGTGTCAGTGGGCAGCTGCTCACGAACCCTCCAGCAGATGCCACCTCGTGCCTACCCTGAGATGTCACCTGGGTTTGTTTGGACCATTTG
Organism: Odocoileus virginianus; assembly: GCF_023699985.2. NCBI lineage: Eukaryota > Metazoa > Chordata > Mammalia > Artiodactyla > Cervidae > Odocoileus > Odocoileus virginianus. The sequence continues at coordinate 40,129,365 of NC_069693.1, read as the reverse complement.
GAGGAAAATGTCTGCCAAGGCATTTAGGGATACAAGATAGACAAGACTTCTCATAGAAACTACTTTCCCAAGGGAGCCCCCAGATGTGATGGCAGAGTCCCCAGTTTCATGTGTCAACTTGAACAAATAGGTCACTGTTGTTGTTTAGTTGCTAAGTTGTATGCGACTCTTTATGACCCCAAGAACTGCAGCACACCAGTCTTCCCTGTCCTTTACTATTTCTCAGAGTTTGCTCAAACTCATGTCTATTACCATGCATCCAGTCTCAGTCTGAGTGAAATATTCAGTTCAGTTCAGTTCAGTCACTCAGTCGTGTCTGACTCTTTGCAACCCCATGAACTGCAGCACTCCAGGCCTCCCTGTCCATCACCAACTCCCAGAGTTTACCCAAACTCATGTCCATTGAGTCAGTGATGGCATCCAACCATCATCCTCTGTTGTCTCCTTCTCCTCCTGCCTTCAGTCTTTCCCAGTATCAGGGTCTTTTCCAATGAGTCGGCTCTTTGAATCACATTAATCTGGGTGTTGCTGTGAAGTATTTGGTTAAACAGCCTATAATCCGTTGACCTTGTCAATCTGGGTGGGCCTCACCCGATCAGCTGAAAGTCCATAATAGAAACACTGAGATTTCCCTGAGGAAGAAGAATATGAAGAAAAAGAAAGTGTTAGTTCTAGCCTAAGAGTTTCCAGCCTGCTGGCCAGCTCTACAGATTGTGGACTTGTCAGACCTCAAAATCACATAAGCTCATTCTTTGAAATAAACCGCTTTGTATCTACATATATATCAGTACATATATCCTGTGGTTATGTTTCTCTGGTAGAACCCTGATAACATACCAATCAATAACAGCAACAACCACAAGAATAAGATGTGAATCTGAGCAAACTCCAGGAGATAGCGAAAGACGGGAGCATGGCATGCTGCACTCTATGGGGTTACAAAGAGTAGGACATGATTTAGTGACTGAACAATAAAATAATTGAAAAGTTCATGGGTGTTACTACATTAAAATATGGTTGGATCTAGACTAGCAAACCAGTGCTATTAAGAATCTGCTTTCTTCTTTACCATGTCTTACTCTTTCTGTTGTCTCTGGATCCATTTTCAAGCATCCTCTCTTGCAGTGGCAAGATAGCCACTGATAGTTTAAGCAAGTGGAAGGGAAAGAGATATCCCCTCTTCTCAATAACTCCTGACCATCCCATCTTTTACTTGGGCTGGTTATCAGTGCATCTGTAATCCACTGGCAAGATTTCCCACCGGAGGGACTGGAAAGTTCCTAGTCCAGTTCAAAGACCTCTGGTCTAGCCAACATCCCATGTCACTGTTTGCCAGTTCGGCCACTGTGTCATGCCCATTCCATCTCAATACATAGACGGATGCTTGGAGAATCCATTGTTGACTTAGGGGAGCTGAGAAGAATGATGAAGAGTTATGAGATACAACTTGGAGGCGGTTCAAAGCCAAGAGATACTGAGGAAGCAGAGATCAATGGGACCACCCTAATTTCTGCAGAATAGTTTGATTTTGCCCCTCTAACGGCATAAAAAGAGAGATGGGAAGAAGCTTTCATTGTAGTATCACTGTTTCCTCTTTCTAAGACTCCTCAATGCTCAGAATCATGACAGCAACTCAAGAAAGAGAAATCTCAAAAAATGTTGAACAAACCTTACTTATACATTGAATAGGTTTTAATTTGAAGTCCATAGAGTTTCTCTGTTTTCTGTTTGTTTATCTATTTTAACTTTATAAACCATATGCATAATATATGTAAAAAATGAAGGATATATGTAGTTAAAACCTTACACATAAAGGTACAGTGTCCCTTTAAAATACTTTTATCTTCAATTCTCGTCCCCTCTTACCTCCACAAAAGCAGTCACTGTTAACCAGTTTGGGATGTCAACTTCCAAATCTTCTTCCTTGATTTGCATATAGAAAAATAATGCACTCCTGGAAAATAAATCCTTTGCTTAATGAATGATGGATTTAACATGCAGAGTGTTCAACTGTGTATACTACTCCTAAGGCAATTTCTATTTGTCCACTCAGCCTTGTGTGTTAAAGAAGACCCTGCGCTGACAAATGCCGACTCACTTCACTACATTTGCCTGTTATTTAACCATCTTGTATTGATGAACACTTAACTCATTACCCATTTTTTTTGTTTTTTATAATGAACCTCTTGTACATGCTTTTGTGTAAATGTATTTTTCAAGGACAGATATTGAGATGTGAATTCCTGTAATACAGAGTGAGCCCAATTTAAATTTTAGAACATGTACTCAAATGAATCACCTTTTGGCATGACGATACCATTTGCCATTCCCATCAGACAATCGGTTCTCTAAAGAATCACTGTCTCTATATCTTGGCCTGCTTAGGCTTTCAGACTTGATTTTCCTCATTTGCTCTCCTGTCCAGTTGCTTCCAGTCTTGGCATCTGCGTTATTAGGGCTGAAGGCACCTGTTGGGTTTGCTGAACCAAAAAACCTAATTGATTAGAGCAGTAAATGACAGCTTGGCTTCCATGGCATAAAGCTTCAGTAGGATGCTTTGCCTATTGTCAGTTTTCATAAAGAGCGAAAGCTGCTGAAAATCAGGTGGCTGTTGGGTCCTGCTTGGAAATCTCTTTGATTTCCAAAGACACTTGACTAAAATAGATTTCTGCCTATATATTAGATGGACATTTATCCCTTGTGAAACTTCCTATTTATTTATTTTTTCTACTTTAGTTTTAAAACAATAACCATTTTCTAAATAAAAAAGTATCAGACTATTCTGTAAATAGTGTAGAAAAAATAAAAATTTGTAGACATTTATTTTCACAAGCTACCATAGAATGGATCAGCTCTGCAGGTATTTCTTCTCCACATAAACATTTGGGGGTTGGTCCATCTTCAGCTGTAAAGAAACCACTAACTGTCCAGTTGGATAAGTAGGTGCACCAGAGTGATCGAAGAGAATCCTATGTTTGATTTCTGGTACACATTTTCCTGTTAACTTATAACACATGTAGCCTGCAGGCATGCTTCACACAAATCTCCAGTGTTCTAAGGAACCAATGATCAGTCAGAGAAATGTGTAAAGATTTGAGAATACACGCAATTTTCACTTTATATGTTGTCAGCGAGTAACTATTCCAAAGGTACTTTTCTCACCACTTGGCTGTAAAAAAAATCCGTAATGCGGTGGCACTCTGACAAAGTTACACATTTAATGAACACACCACCTTAAGGAATATTTCTTCAAATTTGATAACTGCCTCACTTGCATTCAAAGCTATGCTAACTAGAGGCTTGAAGTTTAGTTGGAAAATCTTTTGCAGCTGATTTAATGACATAGAGAAATTTCTCAACACTGTTTTACCTTAGTTTAGCATTTATAACCAAGTGTGGGCTGGGGTGGGGTTTAACCTTGATCAGTAGAGAATTTGGTAACCAAGCAATCAGTGTAAACAAACATTCTTTGATAATGTTTACAGTACTGTGTTCATTCTTTTTTCTGACCCCTTACATAGTTGTTGTATGTCTTCTTCATGGGTTCAGAACATTTTACTGTATATTGTTTAGTATAAGTCTTGGGCTTCCCTGGTAGTTCAGTGGTAAAGAATCTACCTGCCAATGCAGGAGACACAAGAGATGCAAGTTCAATCCCTTGGTTAGGAAGATCTGCTGGGGTAGGAAATGGCAACCCGATCCAGTATTCTTGCCTGAAAAATCCCATGGACAGAGAAGCCTGGTGGGCTGCAGTCCAAGGGGTTGCAAAGAATTGGACACAACTGAATGATTGAGCACACACACTCCCTCATCGGATTCGTTAAGGGAAAAGGCCCCAGCATTACCTTTTTTAATAACCCTCATGGCTTCTATTGTGGAGTTTGATATTTAACAAGTGGTAAATAAATGTTGGCTAGAATGGAATTTCCTTCAGAAATTTTCATTTACCAATCAAAATCATTGTACTAACTTGAACATGTTCTCATCAATTCATTAAGGAATCCCGCTAAAGTATTTGTGAATATTTTAAAAGCTTATTTGGAGTTATTTCATATACGTTGGAAGTATCACTATGAATTACCCTGAAAGTTACACATGTCATCATCAGACAGGCTGGAACCTGGGTCACACTGCCACCCTGTCCCAAACACATATAACAACAGATGTATGTATGAGTCAGGATGTCTTTGGCTGCAAGGAATGAAAAATCTCAACTTTAATCAGCTCAGCATATAAGCAAATTCTTTATACCTGATCATGGACTTCAGATTGACTCTCATGGACACAAGATAGTAGCTTCTATACCTCCCATCACATCAACATTCTTAAATAGAAAATAAGACTCTTTGTGCTTTTGATTCTCTTTAAGAGAGATGAAACTTTTCTCAAAGACATTCTCCAGATCTCTCCTCCCATCTCATTAGCTAGAGTGTGTCACATGACCAACCATAAATTAATCGCTGCCCCTGCCCAAATCTGGGGCTGGAGGTAGACTTCCCTGAAGAAATTATCCCTGAATAGGAGAGTGGACATATAGCTGAGGTTCAGTTATAGAGCAGGAACAAAAACGGCTTTCGAAAGCAACTGTTTCCTATCTGCTACAGCATGCACAATTTAAAAGGAAATTGAAAAAGTATAACTGCTCCTCCGAACACCATCCTCATGTCCACAGACTAGAACCAAAACAGAAGCACAGAGAATGAGCAGGGATACATGCCCCAGCCTGTGGGTATGAAGTTTGACTTCTATGAAGTTTCTCAAGTCAGGATGAGAACCAAATCAGTTTCACTTTTTAAAATTAGGAACTCAGATAAGATGTCTCTCCCTGTAAAAGGAGGCTGAAAAAGAAATGCCATGTCTGCTCCCGGGGCTGTGGCTTCAAAACGCTGATTACCAAGAAAAGTAGATGGAAGTGCACGCACTCTCCTAGACCGTGACAACACAAGGTCTGTGATTGGTTCTGCAAAATCCTCAAGGTCATTTGGCCAAAACCCACAAGCCAAGGTGTGGCATGGGACCCCAGCTGACACCTTTCTGTGAACTGTGTCACTGGTATATGACTTGATAATGATGGTGATGGTATTTCTAGTAATTTATTTTTTACTAAATTTTACAACACCTTTAGACTTTGAAGGACTGGGGAAATAAATGCTTCATCATCACAGGTCATGTGAGGAACACTGTCCTAAGTCATCTGGGTAAGACCTAGACTGGGAATCTAAGAGCTCTGAAAGGCGATAAGACAAAATATCTGGACAAGGAGAGAAAGAGACTCATAGACTGAGGTAAACATGAAAAATTAAAATAAGAGATTGTCATTTACGATGAGTCTGCAGACTGAAATCTCAAATGCTTGTGGAAAATCAGTAGAAACCAAAATCAATATTTGGAAAAGGAATTTATTCAAAGTGAAATGAAAAATAGAAATGCCTGAAAATGACTTAAAGTCAATATAGTTAGAATCATTTAGAAGGTAAGTTATTCATATAAAAAATAAAATATAATGATGAAACAAAACAGGCAGTAAGAAATAGAATAAGGATATGTGAAGGAAACATTACAAAATTGGAAAATAACCCAAATCTTAAAAGATAGGAAAATCTTTGACTGGAAATAATCATAAAAACTGATGGCATAGAATGGAAGAATTCAAGCACACAGACAAAGTAGTGGTTAAACAATGTGACATTGAGAAGCTCCAGAGTTTCAAAAGAAAAAAATGGAGTATAGAATGAAGCAGCAATTTTAGAAAACATAATGACTGAGGATTTTCTAAATTTGAAGCCCTTAGTTCTCAGAGAGTAATTTATCTAAAGGGCTGAGAGGATTGATAAAAACCAAACTACTGTACTCCTGGGCATTTATCCCAGAGAAATGAAAATTTCTTCACACAGAAATGTGTACATGAATTCTCTCAGCAGTTTCTACTAGCCTCAAACTCAAAACAACCCAGATATCTTTCAATAGGTGAATGATTAAACGAACTGGGGTTTTCATACCAAGGAATACTACTCAGCAATGGAAAGGAACTATTGACACACAAAATAATTTGCCTGAAACTCTAGGAAATTATCGAATGAAAAAGGTCAGTTTCAAAAGACTGCCTACCATATGAGTTTATTTCTATGAGACTCTTATGTGACAAAAGTATAGCAACAGAAAACAGTGGATACAGGAGTTATTGAGGGGGTATAGCAGGAAAGACATTGATGTTGATATAAAAGGAAACTTGAGGGATGCTTAAGGTGATGGAAATGTTCTGTTTCTTGCTGTATATATGTCATTATTCTGGATGTGAAACTACTCCAGTTTGCCCAGGTTACCACTGGGGGAGCCTGGATAAAGGGTACATGGAATCTCTCTCTGTCATTATACTAACTATACATCAATCTCATAATGATTTCACAGTAAAGTGTTCAGTGAAACCTAACAAACCAAAACAGACTATTCATAGAGAAATAATGGAATGATATTATTCCCAAAGTGCTAGGGAAAATAATGGTCAACCTAAGATTCTTACATCTCCCTAAATTATCTTTAAATGGGGGGGTCATTAAAAAAATTACCAGTAATTGATAAATTCCCGAGTTATCTGAGAAAACTTTAAGAAATGAACCAAGATAACAAAATGCAACAGAAAATGGTAAAGTAGAAGGGAAAAACAAAGAAAATGTATATATGCTTCTTTATCACTGAACATTTTTCTATGTCAAATCACCTACATTATAATCATGATTATTAATGTTTATGATTATAACTACTACTTAATTGATATATCATAATCCATTTAACCAATATTCTATCCTATCAGACACTCAGACATCTTCAAAGTTTTTTCTATTATAAACAATACAATGAATATCCATGTGCAAATACTTTCACTTCTCCTATTAAAAATACCAAAATAGGCACACATATTATAAAGTCTCTGAGATGTATTACTATGTCGTTAATATAAACTTCTCCTAGAGGTGTACAAGGTGCTAATTTTATTATCTACTTATTAATCCTGGGCATTATCTTTCTTCCTTTTTAATGAACATGAAAATAATTTTATTTTCCTGACCTTATTAACAAAATAATCTATTAACTCTAAAAAGAATTTATACAATTTTGAAAGGTCATGAAAGAAACTAAAGAATACCCATTAACTATCACCATATATAAGAACTGTTAAAATTCTGTGTATATGATTTTTCTAAAATATTTTCCTTTTTTTAGAACTGAAATTATACTGGTTTTTCCATTTTAAGATTAAAGCAAAATTTACAGCAGAAAAGTTTACTATTTTTCACATCAAGTTTCCTAAATTCTGACAGATGGATATAGTCAGGAAATCACCACCATCATCAGGATATAGAACATTCCCTCATATTCCTGTGTAGCCACTTCTCCCCACCCTTACCTCCTACATTGTCCCTTTGGTTTTGCTTTTCCCAGATTGTCACATAAATAAAATCATGCTGCATGTAACCTTTTGAGCCTCTCACACTTAGCATCATCTATTTGAGATTCATATTTGTTATTGCAAGTGTCAATAGTTAGTTTCTTTTTATTGCTATGCAATGTATATTTCTCTTAAATCTTCACTAGTTTTATTGTTAAAAATGATATTTTTACCATTCTTCTTTAAAAATTTTACATTTGTTTTATTACTAATGAAATAAAACATGTTTTATATGCACTGGTTATTAGAATTCTTTCTAGAGAGTCAACTGTCTTCCTTTAAAATATACCAATGAGAGAGATAAGTACTCTATGATTTCATTTATATGTGGAATCTATTAAAAAGGTCAAATTCATAGAACCAGAGGGTAGATCAGTGGTGGCCTGGGGTAGAGGATTAGGGGAAATGGGAAGATGTTGGCCAAAGCACAAACTCTCAGGTAGAAGATTCACATTTTGTTGTTCAGTCACTCAGTCATGTCTGACTCTTTTCGACCCCATGAACTGCAGCACGCCAGGCTTCCCTGACCTTCACTATCTCCTGGAGTTTGCTCAAACTCATGTCCATTTAGTTCGTGATGTCATCCAACCATCTCATCCTCTGTCGTCCTCTTCTCCTCCTGCCTTCAGTTTTTCCCAGCATCAGGGTCTTTTCTAATGAGTCGGCTCTCATAACTGAACATGTTTTGGAGAGCTAATGTCAAGCATGATGATTATAGTTAAAAATAGGGCATCATATACTTGAAATTTGCCAAGAAAGTAAATCTTAAGTGTTTCACCAGGACAAAAAAAAAGATAACTACATGAGGTGATGGATGTGTTAATTAACTTGATTGTAGCCATCATCTCACAATGTATATGGGTATTAGATCACCACATTGCATACCTTAAAAAACCACACTGTGCAACCTAAATATAGACAGTTTAAAATTTGTCAATCATATCTCAGTAAAACTGGAAGAAATGTACCAAGACTCATATTTTTCTCACTGTCCTCATTGCTTCCTATTCAGTGATGTGGTTTACTATTAATATCTAGTATTTGGAGGCTTATTTTGACCAAGACATCTCATCTCTACTCTAGTTTATATTGGCACTTCTATTGTCTGTGTGATGAAGGGTCTGCCTCTAGCAGGTAGGCATTAAGCCAGAGTGTTCAACCTCTTGTTTGTGAAGGTGGAAAGAATATGGTTCAAGTTCTTTCTGCCTGAGCACTAAGATGTGAGGGATGGGGGCCTGGAAAACTCTAGGCTCCCTTTTTAAGGCATTCTTGTCATTTCTGCCTTATTCTCACTATGAGAACTGTTTCTCCCTAGCCATCTCAGAACCAATACAATGAAAATTAGTGAGCTTGTTTCAATAAACATTTATGAGGCTAGTTTCAGGTTAACAAACCAGGCCCCTCAGGCAAAATCCATCCACCTGTCTAGGCTGGAAAAAAAAGGGTCATTCCTCCAGAAGTTTCATCCATCCTGCTCTAAACCACACAGCTCTGTGGTTACAGACAAAATCTTCCAAATCAACTGGTCCTGGGTTTAAACTCTGGCTCTGACAGTAGCCTATGAAACCTGGTTCAAATTGCTTGACTTTCTGGAACCTTGATTTCTCAGCTGTCAAAAGCAAGTATTAATAGTAGTACGTAGTTCCTGAAGAGCCAATGTGATTCGATCTATAAAATATCGAGCATGGTATCTGGTACTTGTTGAGAATAATTGACCCAACTAATGGTCGTCATTATTACCGTCACTTAGTGATAAGTGATGATAATAATGATAAGAGTGGCTATCCCATTAAGTGGATCCAGGGCTCAGGAGTTTTATTTATGCCCTTTCCTCCCAACCCGACCCAAACACGGAGAGAGCAAGAGAAACCGAACAAGCTCTCATCAGAATTAGACAGTTCAGTGCTGTCTTTGGAATCAGGTCTTGTCTCCATACTTCCTTCCACTAGATTCCGAGTAATACTGCATAATCACCTAGTCTTGATCCCAGTCATCCATCAACAAGTCCCTGTTGAAGTGTTAGTTTGAACTGGTTTAACTACTGTTGCCTTTTCCAATAAGGAGGTCTCTCTATAAACCCAGAAACTGGAGCAGAGGATCCACAGAATGTATTGAACTCAAGGCACAATGGGTCTCCTTGACAGGCATCCATGCTGTGATCTTGTGAGAGGCAGCATGTGCTAGAATTGAAAGAGGGTGGGATTTGGGGTCTAAAGTTTACATACTCTCCCCTGAGCCTCAATTTCTTCACTTCTACTCTCAGAGAACTGCAAAAAGGTTCAAATAGAAAAAAATCAGCCACAGAAAAATCACAGTCCCTTCCATCTCTCTTCTCTAATTCTTTTTCATTTCAGTTCTGGTTCACATCATTGATCTTGGAATCTGGCATCTCTTTTGTGTGTCTCCTCTTATTTCTGTTTCCTGTTCTATGACTGCAGTTTCTAGCTTGATGAAGACTCTTGAGGGTATGGGTTGTGGAAGGAATCAACATTTCGTAATCATTTACTTGTACAATACAACCAAGGGCAGCATTGCTGCTGGCTTGTGCTTCCTCCTAGAGAAATGGCTCTAGAAGAAACTTCTAGAGAAACTTCTCAAAAATGTAACCCTCTTCTAAGTACCCTTCTATCATGGGTTCCTCTGACCCTTATTGGGAGCAGGGTTTCTACACAGAACCAATCAAGTAAATCCCCAAGAACTCACCTAGACAAGTAAATGTCTGTCAACCCACCTAGCTCAAGGGCTTCCCGTGTGGTGCTAGTGGTAAATAACTCGCCTGCCAACGCAGGAGATGTAAGAGACCCAGGTTTGATCCCTGGCTCAGGAAGATCCCCTGGAGGAGGGCATGGCAACCCACTCCAGTATTCTTTGCTGGAGAACCCCACGGACAGAGGAGCCTGGCGGGCTACAGTCCGTGGGGTGACAAAGAGTCAGACATGACTGAAGCGACTTAGCACAGCACACGGCAGCACTTAGCTCAAATGCTAGAGGCCCCTTTTATTCTTACCAAGACATCGCTCTTTCTTTAGGGGAAAGCAGGCCTTGGTGGCGCCAGTCTATTTCTCCTGACTCTCTTGATACTCCAGGCACCATCTTCAAAAGCAGTATGTTTCTTTGAGTAGTAGGGAACCAAGAGGGGTCCAATTTTGCCATCAATCATATTTAATAGCATATGCTATTAATGTAATTTTGTTATTGAAGATTCTCAAACCTATTCAGTGGCTTGCACAAGACAATTATGGTTTTTAAAAAGTACATGCATGCAATCGGATATCACTTTTAATTAGACCTGTAGCGATTAAATGTGGTCATTATAAATGGAATATAAAATTTTCACCCAGGAACAGTTGACATGGCATTTCTTTCAGTGAAAGGAAAATGACATCTGAATCAAACAATGAGAATTCTTATCAATTATTTGGTGTCTTATTAGAGATTGTTTGGACGATGATGTGAAAGAGTGTGTAGAAGGAAGCTGCTGACATTTTGAACAGCTTTCCTTTGCCTCAGAGGCAAGCTCAGTGCTGCACTCACATGGCTCATAGTTTTAAGATCCATTCGTTGCCCAAAGACAGGCTGTTTGAGTTCAGGTTTTGGATTTGATTAACAGCAAGGCCCCCACAGGCCCCTTCTGCAGTGGGGACTGGAGTCTGAGACACGTTTGGAGTTAATTCTCATTGTGAAATCCATATCTCTTTCATGAAGTGTTTTGGTTTGGGATCATGACAAAATTAATGTGCACTCAATGCTAAAAAAAAAAACCCTTCCTTGGAGGAAGTATGTGGGAGGTGAGAACGGGTAACAGGAGAAACACCCCAAGTTCAACAGCAGCCTAATCAAATTTTAGATGTCAGGAGGCAAACTTACTGAGCATTAATCAAGAATCAGGGTGGCTTGATTATTTTTTTTCTAGTAATAAAAAATTAAGACAGAAATACATAAAATAGACTAAATAAGTAAAATAGTCATTCTTCTTCTTCCAATCTGCCTTCCTGCTGTTTTGTGTTTCGATGTAATTAAAAAGTGGAGAGATTTTTTCCTTCCTTGGAAAAACTAATGGTCTCAGTTTATGTTCCTTTATTGTATGTTCTCTGGTCATTTTGTGACTTGTCATTTAAGAGCCGGGGAAAAGAGGCTGCTTTGTATCAGGAGAAGGTTTCAACTGGTCCCCCAGCCTCGTTGCTACAAACATATTGGCCAGGGAAGGATATAGAAAGGAACTACAGAAGGTGAATAACGACTCCTCCAACAATTTAGAATGTTTGAAGTTAATTATCCTACTCTGATGACTGGTTGTCTAGACATTTTAAGTATTTATTTTGTGGTGTCCCCTACAGTTCATAATTAAAGACCTAAAGGAAGGCTCCCGGAGGTTTTTACTGGCCAGACCAGAAATTACCCACACAACATACTGTGCTTGGGCAAAACACAGGAAGAAGTTGCATTCCTTTTTTTCATGCAGTCTGATCGGAGGCAGTGGCTAGAGTATTGACTGTCTTTGAACCACAATGGCATTAATGAACCCAACCCAGATCCATTAGGCTCAGCTAAGAATCTCTGCCTGGGACTCTGTGTGTCAATGTCTCCTAAGAGACAGAACGGAAGTAGCACATTATGCTAGAGTCATGAGCTTCTTAGTTTTTAGTCCTCTGGCATCACCTATGCATCAGAGTCAGGAACACGAAAGGAGACACTGAACTGATATGCAATTCACAGTGTAGAATTGCTCATTCATTCATTCATTTGGACAGATCTTTTCTCAGTGCCCTGTGTCAAAAGTATTGAGTTAATACTTTTGATAAGAGCACAGTGATTGGGCCTGAATCTCGGCTTTGCTACTGAGATGTGTGACCTTGGGCAGGCTGTTTAACTTCTCTCACATTTTGTCAAGTGAGGATAATAATATTTATTCTCACATAATTTTTAGATGCATTAAACAGGAGAAGATAGGTACCATTCACTCAGCATAGTGCCTAGTATGTAGTCAAATGTTTAATCATGATGGATTTCCAATGTGTGAAAATATTTGCTGATGATACAATGGATGCAAAGGTGGTAGAGAAGTTGTGGAGTTCTACACAGTTGTGATGGTGTTTTTAGTTCTGCGAATCTTTCCTAAGTTGGGGGTCCCAAGGATATGCAAAGAAAAAGGTTCATTGAGTGTCTTCTGTGTTAGAGCTTTCCTTTCATCAGGAAACTAAGTAAATCCCCCAAATGGAGTAAAATAACACTCCAGAGAGGACAAGCCAGGTTCTAAGGCATCAGTGATGGTGTAAATCTAGAGGGGCTGGCAGGACCCAGCTAGGCTTCAGGGACAAGGCAGCATTTTTAGATGAGGCCTCCTGCTGGCACTCAAGAGGCTGTACTTTGCCCTCTGCCTGGGCCTCTTGGCTTCTTCCTCCACTCTCCCAACTTTGAGAAGAATATGCAAGGTAAACACAGACATACATACACTCAAACACAGGCAGAAAAGTGAGATCACAGTGTACTTAAACTCCAGTGTGTGTGTACGTATGTGTCTGTTTATGCATGTGTGTGTGTTTGCATGAAGCTATAAATCTTTTTATTTGGTCTCTGAACATTTCATCCCCAACTCTTCTTCGTGAACTTTCTGCCTTCACTTCATTCGACTTCAGTGCCGTTCTCAACACTCCAGGGCTGCCCTATCCTCAGCGGCTTCTCTGTGCTCCAAAAAATTCCCAAATATCATCATGTCAGCGAGTGGTAAAGTTAATTGCAAAGCTCATTCTTCAAACTCTTCATCACTTCTCAGATCCAACGTCTGTCTCCTAGACTTTTCTGCATTTGGTTGGAAAACTAAGCTGCTTTGAGGAGTTTCTAGAGAAATAAACAATGGCCATGTCACTCTTAACCACATTCATTTGCCCCAAGGATGGATGCTCACAACAGGTAAACTTGTGGGCTGTGTTCTTTCAATGTCAGAAAGAAAGAAAGCTTCAAAAGAAAGATTGGTTGAAGGTGAGGGCTGCGTCTGAGTCCCCAAACTTAGCATGTGATAGAGAGTAGGATAGAGACTGGTGGATGGACATGGAGACAGCTGAATGTAGATTCAAAGTTCACTTCCAAGACAAAGGACTTAATTCAAGGACTTTGGTCCAAGCTCTGGAATAGAGGAGCCATTTTCCACAGGTGGTGTTGGTTAAAATGAGGATGTAGGCGCAGAGGTAATGGAGAGACCCTTGAGTGAAGAGAGGGATTAAAAATGGGAAGGGGAGAGAGAGAGAGAGTGTAGGAACCAGTGTCATAGTGACATTATTCAAATACCTGCTGCCAGCCCTGTCTGAGTCCATCATTCTACTAGACTTTTCTGTCATATGAAGAAAAAATTCCACCCCCCCCCCTTTCCCCTTAAGTCTTTTTGATCATTAACAAACAATTGACTTAAGTCTTGATTAATACAATGATTGGAGGAGTTTGATATTATTCTTGTTTTTCTTTTTAAAATATAGGAGAATATGACTAAGAGAAAGGTAGAGAAACATGTTTTATGGCATGTTCCACAGTGACTTATATTCTCTGATAAATTTTGAGGGGTTGGAGAGAGATTCAGACCAACAATAATCCTGCCTCACAGTATGACTAGCTTCTTTAAATGAAGTAGCTACCCTTAGCTTGAGCAAAAGTCATCATCTGGGGGAGAAGGACATTGTTTGGAGAGGGGCAGCACTGGGGTGCAGATAAATTCGATTCTGGTTTTCTTTTATGAGGGGAGGAGAGAGGACGTGTTATAATTTCTATGATGATGTGATAAGTTGCTTCAGTTATGTCTGCCTCTTTGTGACCCTATGGACTATAACCTGCCAGGCTCTCTGTCCATCAGATTCTCCAGGCAAGAATATTGGAGTGGGTTGTCATGCGCTGCTCCAGGGGATCTTCCTGACCCAGTGATCAAACTCAGGTTTCTTATGTCTCCTGCATTAGCAGGCAGGGTCTTTACCCCTAGCACCACTTTGGAAGCCTGTTATAATCTCTGTTTTTAAGTAATAGGCCACTTGGTAATTTTCTATTTCTTTTTTTTTTTTTTCAGAAATTAAGTATCCACCTTTCCCTATGATTTAGGTATTGGAAAAAATCCTTCTCTGGAAAAAAGTTGGTTGAGGTCAACTATTAGGATATCCTCCTGAAATTATGTCCAACATGTTCCTTCAGGTAAGAAAAAAGTGAATTTTAAATAGCTCTGATATTTTCCCTTTTGTTTTATCAATACTGCCTCATTTCAGTGTGGGCAGGCCAAATGGTTCTGGCTTCATCCCATGAATTAATGATTCTTCAAATCAATTTAATCTGGAGCCTAATAAATTTTCTTAATGACAAATCAATGTCAAAAATAATGAAAGAAGGAGTGATTCAATGTATTTGCCGCCACCCCCCCCCCCCCAATCTCTACCTCCCTAAGCAGAGATGTATTATCTGAAGGGCAGATTTTGCATTTTCTCTTTCTACAATGCATGACACTTTTTCCTATGCAGAGTGAATTGTCAGAGGCAAGAATACAGATTCTTTCACCTCCTACAGTCAGACACTAGTATCTACATGTTACCCTTTCTCATGCTTTTTAAAGCTTGACCAGACTCAGCCTCAGAGGATTAAATTATTTAGTGTTCCATGTGCAGACAAAGAAACAAAAATTTTTAAAAAGATGGTGATTGTGTGTGTGTGTGTGTGTAATACATGTGTTTCTGGAAAAAATTCAAACAGCAGTGTTAATAGGTGAAGGTAGTTAATATATTATGTAACGGAGAAAAACAGACAAGAAATGAGTAAGTTTCTTCCTCCTGACTTGACTTCTGTAAATTGAAACAAATATCTAATGACACTATTAAGCTAGCATTACTTCCATCTCCAGACGCTTGGTTGATGGACCCAAAGAAGATCTACTCTGTGTCTATCATTGTCAGGCACTGTAATTAGTCAATGAGATTAAGTCTCAGCCTTCATTAAATTTTGTAAGGATGCAAATCTAACACACACAAAACAATTAGAAGAAAAGGTGGCTGTTGATAATGCTGACAGGGGCTTCTCAACTCTTTTCAAATTCAGAGTTGGGTGGGAGGCCAGTTGTGAAGGAACGTAGAAGAAAAAGTCATGTTTAAGAGGCTGAACTGCAGGGTTTAGGCAAAAGGCCAGGGACTGAGTATCACCCGGGAGTGAAGATAAAATCCTGATAGTCAAGACGGTGATATATTCGTTGGTTCCCCATTCTGATGGGGAAGAGATTCCACCTGTACACTCATTTGCTTTTCTAGGAACCCTTTTTAGTGCTGACTCCTGAAGGAGGGCTGGGCTGGTGAAGGTATTTTGACTGGGTAAGTCATGCTCATGGTACTCCATTTTTAAAGGGCAGTGAACATATATTCTCTATGCATTTATCTTAGTTCTCTAGACTACCTTCAAGTTGAGTCAAAAGATATGGGAGTAGAAGTGACCAGAGCAGATGACCCCAGGAAGATTTCCAGAGATAAGTCTCCTAGACGTCTCAGAGGCATTCTCTTCCAGGGTCATAAAACTCACCCCTCATATGTCGGCCTTAATGGATGTGTTTAATAATACCCATTGCCCTTTTGGGAACAAGGCTCAAAAAAAGCTCAACCTTTCCCCCCTCAGAACTAAACATCATCAAATATTTAAGACTGGAACTCTCCCTTACTCTTGGACATTGTTCAAGGGAGGGAGGAGAAATCCAAGTCTCAATCTTGGTCACACTGAAGTGCTGATTTTTCTCTTAGACATTTAAGTGGAAACCAGGTGGGTTAATGACAAATTAGAACAAGCTCTCAGAATTTGGAAGCTAGATTTGGCAACAAAACCCTCTTTTATTCAGCCAAAGTTTTTGGAAAAGGGAAACTGGTCTGTGTAATACCATCGATAGTTAACTTGCCCTTGGACCAAGATAGTCTGAATATGCTGACAACCCTTGATTTTTCCAAGTGAGAGTGATGGGTTTGCATAGGTTGGAGGCAGGGTTAGGATATAAATGGGAGATGAAAATGAGGAAAGATTCACTCAGAAGCTTTTCCCTACATCATCAAGTCTTAGAGTGTCATTTTAAGCATTTTTATTGCTTATTAAATAAAAGCTCAAAATCATGATTTAAAAAAAGTATTATCATGTGACTTTCTCATTTGTAAATTACGTTGAACTAAATATTTTATTTGAGATACTCGGGTGTCCCTTCGAGAAAAATGTTACTGGGGTGAAATGAATTGGAAAGAGAGTTTCCCTTGCTGTTGCTCTGGGCGAGGTCAATGGCTCTAACTTAGAAGCATCCCCTTGCCCAGGACAACATGTGAGTAACCTCCTTTTTCACTTGATGATTGCTCTGCTTTGTGGGCTCCATGAGTGGAATGAGAAACACTCTATGTCCTTTCAACTTCTCCAGTGCATATTAGCATATTGCAAGTTTTGAGAAACATGCAATGAGGAATTCTGGTTATCCTGCACATCATGCTTTATATGACAAGGGGACAGGTGTGTTCAGGTGATATCCCTTCACTTGGTTCTCTGTAGAGTATGGTTTGGGAAATGTGCCATCAGCCATACTTTAATTCTTTGACCTTACCCACACACACCCCTGGCACATTGCACAGTGCACATTGCACAACATATACTGAGTGCTCATCATATATTTTTCTAAGTAAGAATGATGGGTTTGCATAGGTTGGGGGGCAGGGATAGGATATAAATGGGAATGAAAATTAGGAAAGATTCACTCAAAAGCTTTTCCCTACACCATCGAGCCATAAAGTGTCACTTTCAGCATCTTTATTGCTTTCAAGGTGCTTTAACATTCATGACTTTATTTTACCCTTGAAACAAAAACACTTTATCTCACAGACAAGAAAAATGAGAGGCAGAGAAAGTCCAGTGAGCTGCCCAGTGGTAGCATAAGAATCTTCATTGATGTCTGCTCCCTCTGAAGCACGTGTACCTTCTACCCCACCCCTCCAGAAAGCATCTGGGTGAGAAGTGTAAAGTCATCCCAAAGCAGGAAGAATGGGAGCCCCTCAGCAAACACATGAAGTGTTTGGATTCATCTCCACATCTCCACTTGCTCTGAAATGTGCAACATGAATATCTCTGTGCTGGGCTCAGTAATCTTGTCTTCCTGCCATAATTCTATAATCTGAATAATGGAATGCCAACACATCAGCTGAACAGGGTATCTGGTTCCCACTCTGGTTTTTCTTGCTTTACATTCTTATTGTTCTGAAAATCTTGGCTAACAAACAATCAGAGCCCTAAGAGTAGTCTCGGGCTGCTGTTGAAGCTAGATTATACCTGGCCTAGATGCTATGATGCTAGCATAGATACATCGCAGTGTACCCCAACCAAGGCCAGTGGGGTGTGCAGGAAATGCAGGAAAACAGAGGCTCACCAAGGAGAGAAATCCCTGACTCACAGCTTCATAGGCTGAGAAAGATGGACTGAGCCTTGGTGAGGCAGGAATCCCAGAAGATCAGACCCCAAGGGCATCCCAGTGTTGAGTCTATCTTCATCCTATCCATGTGGTCAGTTCATGGGAGCGTTCTCAAGTACTCAAGTCATCATCTTCTTCGGCACAGTAGCCAATAGCTACAGCCTGTTGCCCTGGGAGGCACACACCTTTGCCTGACTTCCAAGACCTCCCAGAATATAGCACACTGCCCTCCATGCCCCATCTGCCTACCATCTTTCTATGCAGGCTACTCAGCTCACCACTCCTCCACCATCACTGGTCCAGTTCACCCAAGTCCACTGTATTCTGGAATAGTCCACTGAGGTCACTCTGCCTCTCCAACTCCTAGCTATCCTTCAAAAACCCTGATCTAGTCCCACTTCTGCTCTGAAGGGTTTCCTAGCAAACCTAGACCCGACTTATTCTGAGTCTGACTAGAGTAGCCTTCATTTCGGCTGTAGTGGGTTCTCAGCCCTGAATTATCACTGCTTAGTTCCGTGTGAGCACTTATGGTCTCGCCCGACAGATTTGGAGTTTCTTGGTTATTATCATATGTCTTTGAGTTCCTGTGTCACCACCCTTCCACGATTCCCCAGTGGCTAACATGATAGGAGGCTCAAACAAGACTTCTGATACCTCTTCAGTCCTTGTTCATTGTATGACATTCTCTAGGTAGCCCTGAAGCTATGCTCACTTCTTTAAATAGTCACAGAATAAAGTGTGGCATCTGGAGCAGTTTTTTTTAGACTAGTTATTACTACCTTTTAAAAAATGTTTATCAAGCATCAGCTATTTCTCCTAGGTTCTTTGCATAAATTATCTCATTTAATCTTCCCAAGAATCCCAGGAATGGAGGCTCAGAGAAGTTAAAACAACTCGCCCAAGGTCATATTGGAAATAGCAAAGATGGGATTCAAATCCCCAAGCCCTGGGTGGCAACTTGCGCTCAGGTGGGATTTGTTCTTTTTCCGCTCCAGCCTCTTGATGGAACTGTTGAAATCTGCTTCTTCCATGTCACTTTCCAAGTTGGAAAACGGACACTGCCTGCCCTTTGCCAGTCACTTGGGGTCAGAGGAGCCAGCCTTTGACAAAGGACCCCCCCCCAACGCCCCCCGGAAGAGCCACTTCCGTCCCTGCCACGCCTCCATCCCTTGCCTGTGGTCTGGAACCTCTGTGGTTGCTGCCCCTACCTCCTGCATCTCCCATCTCCCTGGTCCCCCTCCTCTGCCTTCAACCCCCATCCCCACCATTAATGAGAATCAGAAGGAGGGAGAGGTGGGAACTTGAAAGAGTAATTCCTTTCTTATTTATAGGTCTCCACCAGAGGACCAGGGGCAAGGAGTGTGGTCTCTACCCTGAAGCGAGGAGCAAAGCTCTCATAGGGGCCAGGGTCCTGGCTGGGCTCGGCCTGTGACCCCTAGTGCCTTAATCTCCCCAGCTGTACAATTAGGTAAAAGTTGGGCTACAATGAAAACCAGATGTTACATCAGGAGCGAAGTCTCCTGGGCAAACAAATTAAATAATAAATAAATGCTTTCGGTTTTACTAGCGACTGGCCATTCTGTCTTTCCTCCCAGGCTCCAATTAGAGTACTCCCGTTGTCTTGTGGCGTTTTAAAACCCAAGTGTAAATAAGAACGGGTCCTGCAATGGCAGAAATGCTTGCTAGTTTTGATTTTTATTTTTGTCGATTGTGTGGCTTTGGTTTGCTTTTCTGCAATGTTGTGAGCCTGTTTTTGCAAATCCTCCTTTGCATTTCTCTTATCTGCCAAAACCCCACACCAAATCCAAATCAGCAGAACTCCAGCTCTAGGAAAAGCAACACAGAGCTTGCCGTTTTAACTACAGCCAGCCATTCACTTGAGAATCTCTCTACAATGTTTGTATCTGCTTCTCTGCCTTGGCATTTAGAGAATCATACTTGGCTGAATATAGAACTAAAGAGGTCTCAGACACATTACTCTCATTCATTCTTTGACTTGTGAACCCACTCATTCATTTAGGAAATGTTTATTAAGCACCTGTTACGTACTCAACACTTTTCCTGGAGCTGAGCATGCGGCTGCAAACCAGCAGACAGTGTCCCTGCCAACAGAAGGACTGAAATAAAAAGATGCTGATTGTGTGACCCTTTTCAGCATTAGGGCTCTGGTCATTCCTGTTGAAGCCTTGGGGAAAACTCAGGAAAATGTGTATTGACAGAGAAGAAGGTCGTGTAGTTGTCATGGCTATTACACGTGACTCTTCCACAGTCCTGTTTGGCCAAAAGTGATCTGAGCTTCCATTGACACTGTTATGACCAGGATTCTCACTAAATGAGCACCTACTGTGTGTTGGGCATGGGGTAAGCATTCCACACACATCACCTCATCCTCACCACTTTAGAGTCGAGGAAACAGAGCCTCCAAGAATCCTGTCCTACCTTATGCAAGTTCTCCCATTCCCGTTGGTTGCTAGGAAGCCTGGGGAAATGTCTAGGAGAAATTATAACAGTATCTAGATATTAATTGAGAACCTACTTGGTGCCAGACACTGAGCTGGCAACTTCTTGCATGTTATCTTATTTCATCCTCAGTCTTTCTGGATGGTCACTATCGTGATCAGTAATTTTACAGCCCAGGAAAGAGGCTCATCAGGGTGAAGTTCCTTGCCCCGCATCACACAGCTCTTAAGTGTCAGAGCATGATTCATATTCAGGTCTTTCTGCTGCCTAAACCTGCACTTGGTTGCTTCCCTTTAAGCTTTGTATTTTATAAGCAAACAAGCAAAGTCTGGAACTAAGGAAACTAGCTTCAGTGGGCTTTACTTAGCTCCCTTTACCTTGTCAGAGTCTGAATTCTCAAGACATGTTCTAGGGAGTTTCCTAGAACATTTACCCCTAGAGGGTGATGACTTTCTCAATGGTCATATGAGGATTCTGAAGCCAAGAGTGGTTGTACCCCTTTCTAAAGGCCTTAGGGTGAAGTAAAAGACAGAGGGATTTCTTGACTCTGCCCATAGTTGAGTTTTATCTGAGGCATAGAATAGAAATACACTCTGACACAGTGTTCTCTTGAGTGACGTGGTTGGAAGGACACAGAGGGAGGCTACTCTAGGGACCAACCCTGGTCTCTTTCCCTCTTGTGTCTCTCAATCCAGGTCCAAACTTGGACGCAAGTCTGGGTCCAAGAAAGATTTGTCTAATCAAGATATGGGTTTTTTTTTTTTTGTTCCTTGTATCTTGCCTTATTTTTGTATCAGAAGGAACATCTTCTAACAAACAGCAATGATTTGTCAAATGGATACACTCACACAATCACTACCTCAATCAAAATAGAGATGGAATATGCCCATCTCCCCAGAAAGTTCCCTTGTTCCCATCTGCAGCCAAACTACAACCCCCACCCAGGCCAGGTAACTGCCAATATAATTTTGATATTTTCTTCTCTCTCCCCCCTCTATTATCTCCTTTTCTAGTGACAGTATTGTTTTCCCCTTGTAGGAATGCTGGTAATTGCAAATCACCACATTCTTGGATCATCATCTTGCCAATTTGTTTCTCTCCAGTGTCCTTATCTGGCAAAATAAAAAGTTTGTAACCTTAGGTCTGTAACTTTTACGGATCTATGAAATCTAAAAATCTATCTTTATAAGAGTGAGATGATTTGCTTGACTGGGGACATAAGAGAAAGAATTATGCAAAGAAAGTGTTGGGAGTAAGGATTCAACATTCTATGTATAAGACTCTGTACTTAGCATGTTGATCAGTAAGCTCTGCCCAAGAATGATGGCAGCTGGTTCTGAAATTCACTTTTGAGTGAATTTGACTCAAAAGGTTCATCTTTGAGCTCCCAAGAGGGCTCAGACCGTGGCTGCTCTTTTCTTTTCCTATAAGTATTTTTTAAAACTTAATTTAATTGGAGGATATTTGCTTTACAATATTGTGTACAGCAAAATGGATCAGCTATACGTGAATCAGTCCTCTTTTTTGGAATTTTCGTCCCATATAGGTCACTACAGAGCGCTTAGTAGAGTTCCCTGAGCTATACAGTAGAATCTCATTGTTGTCGCTGTTTGGTCGCTTAATCATGTCCGACTCCTTGTGACCCCATGGACTGTAGCATACCAGGCTTTCCTATCTTTTACCATCTCGCAGAGTTTGCTCAAACTCATGTTCATTGAGTCAGTTCTCATTAGTTACCTACTTTATACAGAGTATCAATAGTGTACACATGTCAACCTCAATCTCCTAATTCATCCCACCCCTCTTTCCCTTCTTGGTGTCCCTATTTCTATTTCACAAATAAGATCATCTATACCATTTTTCTAGATCCTGAACTCATTCTGCTCATCTGTAAAGTAGATTGGTTAGATTATTTCAGTGGTCTTGCTTTCTTCTCTGGCCAGGTTTGGATTCACCGGCACTGATTTCCCCAGAGTCACTTGGGATCTGAACTCCAGGCTAGCGTTTCCAGCCCAAAGCAAATACAGCTCTAAACATCAGGCTTCGAGTGAGTTCTGTCTAAAGTTTCCTTCCACCTCTTTCTGGGAAGCAATCAAGGGGTCCCTTTTCTAGGAGACTGTAATTTGTTGAAAAGCATTTGATTGTTGTATTGAAAGGTGCACTGTATGTGTAAAAAGGTGTTTATGAGGCTTCGTACAGTATAGTTAATAACCAACCACAACCAGGGTCTTTATAACAGGGACCCTGGCTGCAAGCATCTACATTGTGCCGTTCTGAAGCCCACTAATGTATAATTACAGTGGCTGGTGGTCTGGAATATAAACCCAGGATGCTTGCTGCAGGCTTGCAGGTCAGCCTTCTCTTCTATCCATGGCTGCACTCTGCACATTTCTCAGACTCAGCAGAAATACTCCTCCTGACCCTCTCAACCCAACTTATTGGACACCTGCAGATTCTAAGGTAGGCTGCATCAGAGCATGCTAAGTCGCTTCAGTCGTGTCTGACTCTTTGTGACCCTATGGACTGTAACCCGCCAGGCTCCTCTGTCCACGGGGATTCTCCAGGCAAGAATACTGGAATGGGTTGCCATGTCCTCCTCCAGGGGATCTTCCTGACCCAGGGATCAAATCTGCATCTCCTGCATCTCCTACATTGGCAGGAGGGTTCTTTACCACTAGTGCCATCTAGGAAGGCCAAAGTAGGCTGAGCAAGGTGCATTTTTAAATGCACTGAAAGCAAAGAGCTGGACAGTGACTAATAATAAGATGAGTTCTGCTGTTTGTTTACACAGGCTTCCTCAATGGCTCAGTGGGTAAAGAATCTGCCTGCAATGCAGGTGACACAGAAGATGCAGGTTTGATCCTTGGGTGGGAAAGATTCCCTAGAGGAGGAAAATGGCAACCCACTCCTGTATTCTTGCCTGGAGAATTCCATGGACAGAGGAGCCTGGCAGGCCATAGTCCAAAGGGTCACAAAGAGTAGGACATAAGTGAGCCACTAAGTATGCAGCAAGATGTGTTTACTTATGAAGGGGAAACTCGTGACTGAAGAACCAACTGGCTCAAGCTACAGCCATTTCTTGCCAGGAGAAGGATGACTTCTTAGAAGGCTTCTCATTCCCACTCTGCCCACAGGTCATTCACACCCCTGCTCCCCACTCCCCTGCTGAACTATGCCCCACAAGGCAGGTAGCATACTCTTCTAAATACACACATCTGACCAGGGTTCCTTTTCTTAAAACCTTCTGATGGTCCCCCATTGTTCTCTAGGGTCAAGCTCCACCTCTCCATCAGGGATCTGGGGCCCTGCACCATCTGCCCTGCTGATTCCCTGTGACCTCTCTGGGTCACAGAACCCTTTGCTCCCTGATTCTCTTTCTCACTGGCCTCTCTTTGGGTCCCTTCTGCCTCTGAATCCCCTTGTGACTTTGGGTCTGTCATCTGACCTGATGCCTCCCCTCTTCCTTCCCTTCATCAGTGCCAGTGACCCTATGCCCAAGAAGGATGTTGGCAGCCATTTCTGAAATTCATTCTCCACCTCTGAGTTCCCAGTGATATTTCACAGTACAGATGAACCATACACTATCTAACCTGTTTCTCATTGATGGTAAATTTCTGCTCTGTCTTCAGATACCAGGGTCAAATGCCACTTTTTCTGGGAAGCCTTCCCTGGTCTCCTAGATCAGGCCAAGTTCCCCTACTTGGTTCCTTTATTCTTTTCTTCCAGAATTACTCCTTCCAGAGTGTGTATTATCTGCCTGATATTGAGGTAAACAATTTCCAGGATATAATTCACTTAGGAAGCATGTACTGAGAATATTCTCATGTTACAAATGCAGAACTTGAAGCTTGGATGCAGTCAGAATGTTGCCCAGCATGTGGGAGAGCTGGTAAGTGACCGAACCAGAATTCAGAAACTCTGAACACAAGCCCTTCACCAAAACACAGGCTAGAATGGGACATAGAACACTCACATATATTAAATAGCTGTCTCCAAAATATAAGGAAAAAATGTAGTAGCAATACTTCAATGAAAGACACAACCTACTAATAACAAGTATTGTTTAGTAATGGTTCTGGGGATGAAGTTCTTTTCCCCTTTCAGTTTTTCTCAAATTTCCTAATTTTCTACAATGAGTACCTATTCTTTTTCTAAATCCACTCAGGTGAGTGAAGTGTGGATTGCCTGAAACATTATAACAGTCCTAGAACTAAAAAGAAAATTTACTCACAATATCACCACACTAAACAAACCAACTGTTTCCAATTTAGTGTTTGCCTGCCAGGACTGATCTCTAGAAATATTTCATTTCCTTATAGTTGTAGTCATAGAGTACATTCTATGCTGGCATTCTGTTCTTTTCAGTTAATATTTCACCCTGATGATCTTGTAAATAATGGGGGGGTACTGCATCAAGGTGAACGCCATCTATGGTTCTGGAGTCATTCATGTGTGATTCTGGCCTCCAAGACCAGCACCATCTTTTGGTTTAACCCAGTCCACCCTGACATTCCTGCTTCCATTCAATGGTTTAGTGATTCACTCCACAACTACTTTTTAAATGCCTACTATGCACCAAGCACTTCGCTAGGTATGTTTCAATCTACTTACACTATGTGACAGTCAGCTACTGCTGAAAGCAAAACAATTTATTTCTTAAGATGTCTTTAATAAACGATCGGAGACTTTGGGGATTAAAAGACATCCTATAGTAAGATGAGGATATTTGCCCTTGAGCAATACACCCTTTTTGGTCGATAAATTTCAATCAGTGAATCACATAGAACTTTACAGTTTATAGGATTCTTCTACATCCATTGTCCCTTTTAATTTGTTAACATCTGGGAAATGGAAAGATTCTCTCCAGATGAGGAGACTGAGGTCCCAAGAGGCTATTTCATTTGTCCAGTTTTTCAGTCCATGAGAAATGTGCCCATACCACATGCATGGTGTTTTGACACAATTTCCTCACATTTTAATATGTCTTGGGAATACTTCTATGTCAGAACAATCATTAAAAAAAAATATAGTTGCAGATGATTTCACAGTATGATTCTTTCACAGTATGAATGAATCATAATTTACTTAACATGTTTCCCATTGATGAACATTTATGTTGCCTCAACTTTTTCATTGGGGCTTCCCTGGTAGCTCAGATGGTAAAGAATCTGCCTGCAATTCAGGAGACCCAGGTTCGATCCCTGGGTGGGTAAGATTCCCTGGAGAAGGGAATGGCAAACCACTCCAGTATTTTTGCCTGGAGAATCCTATGGCCAGACTAGCCTGGCAGGCTACAGTCCATAGGGTCCCAAAGAGTCAGACATGACTAAGTGACTAATAGTTTCACTTTCAGGATTTTCATTATTCTAATGTTGCAATTTAAAAAACCTTATAATACATCAATTCACACATATCAATATATAAAATAGATAACAAAGACCTACTGTATAGCACAGGGAACAAAAAAATAGTCTCCGTAATATATCTTTGAGCCAATGAGGTTATGAAACATACATAGGTTAGTGGGTAGGCACATTATAAATTTTGATAGCCCAATAAAGGCCTCTCTAACTATGTTGCATGGTGATACCTATTTGACAGCAACTGTGCAGATTGTTGAAATGATCGATTATAAGTTTTTGCCAGTATTAAAAGACCAATATAGTGTCTCACTGTTATTTTCAATCTGCATTTTCTTATTTTTAATTTTTTTTTTTTTGGCTAGGCCATGCGGCATGGGAGATCTCACTTCTCCAACCAGGGAATGAACCCACACCCCTGCATTGGAAGTGCAGAGTCTTAACCATTAGACTGCTAGAGAAGTCCTTTACTGTGATTTTCAATCTGCGTTTTCCTCATTAGCAGTGAGTTTGAGTATTTTCTCATATGCATATATGCCTTTATTAGCCTCTTATCTAGAAAGAACTTCCTAAAGTCCCTGGGAGAGGGCTTTACAGGAAGGGTCCCTGGGGCTAAGGCAGGCTTTCTCTAGGAAGCCCATGGTTCATGCAGTCAAGTCAGGAAGGCAAGGGGAAGCCAAAAGGAAAAATCGGTTACAAGGTGAGAGGCTAGAAGAGGAAAGAGAGACAGAGAGAGGATGGGACCAGGCTATGTCAGATTGTTCATGATATAACCAAAAAAGAAAAGAAAACTACAGACCCTCCGTTGTCACAGTTCCCAGGACATATTAC
This sequence comes from Odocoileus virginianus, assembly GCF_023699985.2. Taxonomy (NCBI): domain Eukaryota; kingdom Metazoa; phylum Chordata; class Mammalia; order Artiodactyla; family Cervidae; genus Odocoileus; species Odocoileus virginianus. The sequence continues at coordinate 40,102,829 of NC_069693.1, read as the reverse complement.
AGAAGTAGCTCCTTCAAGGAGCCATGCCCCTGGGCATGAAACTCTGAGGATGGAGTCTGTGCTGGGGGAGCTCAAGGAGGTTTGGACTTACCATGATGTTCATGAAGCTTGATTCTTAGCACTGCTCACTTGCACAAGCCCCTTCCACAGCCCAGAGAGGGGCTTAACAGTGGGTTCACGTGATCACGTGTTGCATAGCGATTGTGTCCCCTCCAAATCCATATGTGGAAATCCTAATCCCCAAGAGATGGTGTTAGTACATGAGACCTTTGGGAGGTGATTAGGTTATGAATGGGATTAGTGTCTTTATAATGGAGGTACAAGAAATCTCCCAGATTACACTAGAAGACTGCTGCTCATGAACTAGGAAGTGGCCCTCACCAGGCATCAGTCTGCTGGCACCTTGACCTTGGACTTCCCAAACTCCAGAACTCTGGGAAAGAAATATTTGCTGTTTCCAGACTACCCAATATACGGCATTTTGTTTTAGTAGCCTGAATTGACTAAGGCAACATGTTCCTGTGAAATTTGAAAAATTAGGTATTTTCATTGCACTTGGGTAGGGCTGCGATTTCTTTCTGTTTGAACTTTCCTCACATTACACTTGTCCATGTGTGGGTTGGTGACGACATTTTTCAGGAGCTGGTTAAGAGGACAGTGAGTTGAGGACACTTTCGCCTGTATTTAGTGAGATATGTTTTTGTGGTACACAGGGTCCATGAAGAGTAAGCTATTGATGGCTGTCCCAGGGTAAGTGTGGGTCCAGGTAAGCTGTGGGTTCAGTTCCTGCCCCTGGGCCAGCTCACCGCATCATGACAAGACAGTGCAAAGATAGACACTGTATTGAGATAGGAGCATGTCTGTGGTCCCCAGTCCCAGAATTAGGAGGAGAGAAGAGGAGAGAAGAAACACATTTGAAAAGCAGTGAGTCAGAGCAAGGCTATGAAAAATTCTATACTAGTCAAATGTGCAAAATTATAAGCAGAAATTTCTGTTCACATTAATTCCTAGTCAAAATAGAAGCTCTTTCCTGTCAGAATATACCAAATAAAGCAGTGTTTTATTGACAATATAATTATAAACCCACCATCATTTATATGAACATCTCATGAGATATAATTTATCAGAAATATTGTGTTCAAAGAGTTCAAACCTGTATATTTCAGTGAGGACTTCTTTTGGATTTCCCTGGTGGCTCAGACAGTAAAGCATCTGCCTACAATGCCGGAGACCCAGGTTCGATCCCTGGGTTGGGAAGATCCTCTGGAGAAGGAAATGGCAACCCACTCCAGTGTTCTTGCCTGGAAAATCCCATGGATGGAGGAGCATGGTAGGCTACAGCCCATGGGGTCGCAAAGAGTCGGAAACCACTGAGCAACTTCACTTTTTACTTTCTCTCGGTGAAGTTGCATGTTTCGTGCAGCCCAAATATCACATTTTACTATTTTGATGAACCATAGAGAGGAAAGACTTTCTTTCTGTCTCGACCTGTCTTTCTAGTCTCTCCACTGAAAATATGACAAGGGTATTATCATAAGAGGCAATCTAAGAGTGTGCAGCCAAAACTGTAAGGAAAAGTACTGATCCAAAGAGGATGAGATGTCCATTGACAGAGGAATGGATAAAGAAGATATGGTGCATCTATAAAATGGAATACTACTCAGCCATTAAAAAGAATGAAATAACGCCATTTGCAGAAATGTGGATGGAACTAGAGATTGCCATACTGAGTGAAGCAAGTCCGAGAAGGAGGAACATCATATGCTATCCCTTATATGTGAAATCTAAAAAGAAATGATACAAATTAAGGTATTTACAAAACAGAAAGGGACTCACAGACTTAGAGAATGAACTTATGGTTGCTAGGGAGATGTACGGGGGAAGGGATAGTTGGGGAGCTCAGGATCAGTATGTACTCATGTATGCATTGGTGTATCAGTATGCACTGCTATATTTAAAATGGATAACCAACATGTATACCACAGGGAATTCTGCTCAATGGCAGCCTGGATGGGAGAAAGTTTGGGGGAGAAGGGATACATATACATGTATGGTTGAGTTCTTTTGCTGTACACCCAAAATTATCACTATATTGTTGATTGGCCATACTCCCTTTAAAAGAAAAAAAAAGTGGGTGAGAGACAAGTGATTTGAACCTGACACACCCAGGAGTCTTTAGGGTCTCTGGGTGCAACCGGGCCCTGACTTTTGGCATGTTTCTTGATTTTTGCCTTCCAGGTAGAAACTAGCCAAGAAGCTGTATCCCCCTGCAGACAGATACATGAGCAGGGGTAAGATGAACCAGCCAAAGTGAGAGGCAAGAAAAACAGCCTTGCAATGCAACCACTTAGACAAAGTCAAATATAGATTTAACAACTAATTATAGGAGAAAGCTGCAAAGTGCGTTATAAAATCAAGTGTTTGCACAGAAACATTTTTGCTAGAAAGCAAAGTGGTAGCTCATTTGCATGTTTGGTATTGTTAGCGTACAAAGGAGCTGAACTGCTAAAATTAAGATAGTGAGTTGTTTGAAAACCTCATTTTAAAATAGAATAAATCACGCCACAGACAGATGTTTAAGAGTGTGCCTGATGTGGGGAGAGCTGGCCTCCAGTGCGAGGCTTGGTAGGGTTGAGCCTTTACTCTGGAAAGGCCAACCAAATTCCTCTCTGAACTGCAGGGATTGGGGATATGGGAGACTCAGTATCTGAGGCTTCCTGGGAGAGGGCCTTGGTTGGTGGGGGTTGCGGGGGCGGGAGGACAGGGGGTGGTCCAGTCTGGGGCTGGACTCAGAGTGAGTATCAATTCTAGCAGCCACCAGTGGCAAGTACATGCCAAGTGCTCATGGGCAGTAGAATGTGAAATGTCAGGGGCCAACTCTGTATTTACACACCCTGAGAGTTCACCCTAGTCCCAGCTCTCACATGCTGCATCAATTTTAGCCCTCATTCAACATTATGAGTTAAAGTATTAATATCATAGTTGTCATCCCGTTTCACAGATTGGACACATGGAGGACGGAAGAAGTTGTAAAACGTCTCCTGAATCCAATAGGGAGCAAATGGGGGTGGCTCTGAATCGACCCGAGAGTAACTCTATAGAGATTTCTGATCATCAGACTTTTTTATTGCACACCCCATCATAAAGAAAATGCGTAAAGAGACACTTCCATCACTATCTACTTATTAATTTATAAATGATATGCAAGCACGACTATATTATTTACTGTATATAACAAAACTCCAAATAGAAATATGAAAATAATGAGATAGAGAAAAATATGGAAATATTCTTATTTTCTTCACACTAAAATGGATTATCTCCATTTTTCAGGGTGTGAGTTTTTCTCACGCTGGAGATAAGTACTTAACCAGTATGCATTTCATTCTGACATGTTCTAGGCTCGGGGGTGTATTAGCCTGGATTCTTGAGAGAAACAGAATATATGTATGTGTGTGTACATGGATGCATGTGTGTATAATATATCTCTAATGGGAGATATATCTGTATCTATCTATCATTCACCTATTTATTGATGGAGAGAGACTGATTGATTATGAGGCATTGACTCACAAGATCATGGAGCCTGAGAAGTTCCACAATCCACCACGTGCAAACTGAAGCCTGGGAAAGAGAATGGGGAAACCAGGTGAGGCTGGTCCAGTAATTCCGTTCAGGTCTTAAAGCTAGAGAATCTGGGGAGCTGATGATGATGTAAATCCCAGCCCAAAGGTAGAAGACCTATATATTGCTCAGTCAGGCAGGCAGGAAGGAAATGGATGCTCTCCCTCACACATGGGGGAAGGTGATCTACTTTACTTAGTCCACCAATTCAAATGCTAGTTCATAAGGAAACACGCCCAAAGATGACCCCAGAAACAAAGTTTAATCTGGGCATCCCATGGCTGGCTAAACTGACACATAAAATTAAACTCTGCAGGCACGTGTGTGTGCTAAGTCACTTCAGTCATGTCGGACTCTGCAACCCTATGGACTGTAGCCCGCCAGGCTCCTCTGTCCATGGGATTCTCCAAGCAACAGTACTGGAGTGGGTTGCCATGCCCTCCTGGGGAATCTTCCTGACCCAAGGATGGAACCCAATCTCATAGGTCTCCTGCATTGGCAGGCAAACTCTTTGCCACTGAACCACCTGCTTTTGACATATAAGGTACTATTTGTAGGTTACAGGATGAGGTGGGGATATGTGGGGATCATTGTTCAGTTTTCCACAACATCTCTCACAATGTTTGCCCAACTGTGACTTTTCACAGACTCAAAGCTCGACAAGTACAGAGGCCACCACTTAGGGAGGCCAACTATCCAGGGGCTTTTCTGGTGTTTGCATGGAAAATTCCCAATCCCAGGAAACTCAGACCCAGACAAACCAGGACAGTGTGTTTGTCCCCTTACTGTTTCCTATAGGTGCATGGTGCCTTATTTACAGTAACACACAGTGAGTGCTAAATTGACCCTTCTTCCAGAGCTGAAATGACCTTCCCTTAAAGTCCCTCTAGACTTTTCTAATCTCTGTAATTTCTCTTTATGATCCAGATTGGCAAGAAGATCCAACCAGACCATCCTAAAGGAAATCAGTCCTGTATATTCATTGGAGGGACTGATATTGAAGCTGAAACTCCAATACTTTGGCCACCTGATGCAAAGAATTGACTCATTGGAAAAGACCCTGATTCTGGGAAAGATTGAGGCCAGGAGGAGAAGGGGACGACAGAGGATGAGATGGTTGGATGGCATCACTGACTCAATGGACATGAGTTTCAGCAAGTTCTGGGAGTTGGTGATGGATAGGGAAGCCTGGCGTCCACGAGGCCTCAAAGAATCAGGCATGACTAAGTGACTGAAATGAACTGAACTGATAATCCAGATCTCCCCCAAATCCTGAATATTTATCCAAGTCCCAAGTTCATTGCACAATCTCTTACTCCTATGTGCATATAAGTTGTTTCATGAAAATAAATGCTGATACTTCACTACAATATTAAACCCATGAACCTAGACCCTAAATCATCTTGTATTTTTCTCCTTCAGGTACTAAAATTGACCCCAACACAACAAAATGCTGAGTGGGTACATCCTGCCTTGCCATCACAAGGCAACTATACAAAATTGTGGAGTAATGAAGTGATACATAGACATAGAAAAGAGAGTAGGGGTGGGGGTCTTAAATCATGACAGATTATTGGTGGTGATAAATTCAAAGCCATTGCCTAAAACAGTCATTCCCAAACTTCAGTAATTTTCATAATTTTTTCAATATGTGCCACATCTGTATGTTGTCATCTATAGGAACGTGGTTTTTGTTTGTTTGTTTGTTTTACTTAAACACAGTTGAAAAGAAGATTAAATATTTAGTGTTAGCGCAGTGGTAAAGAATCCAACTGCCAATGCAGGAAATGCAGGTTCAATCCCTGACTCAAGAAGATCCTCTGGAGGAGGAAATGACAACCCACTCCTGTATTCTTGCCTGGGAAATCCATGGACAGAGGAGCCTAGTGGGCTACAGTCCACAGGGTCACAAAGATTGGGCCTGAGTACACACGAACACAAATGTTTAGTACACCCAAGTTTTCTCTCACTACACATTATAATAAATTTGAGGTTACTGGAATTATCTATTGCCGTGTAACAAAATAGCCCCAAAACTTACTGACTTAAAACAACATTTACCATCTCATGGTTTCCATGGCTCAGGAATCCAGGTGTAGCTTGGCTGAGTTCTAAGCCTGTGGTCTCTTAGGAGGCTGCAATTGAGCTGTCCGTTGGGGTTACTGTTGTCTTGAAGCTGGACTAAGGAAGAATTTGCTTCCAAGTTCTCTCCATGGTTTTTGGCAGGATTCAGATTCTCACAGGGTTGCACTGACGACCTCAGTTCCTTGATGGCAGTGGGCCAGAGGCCACCCTCAGTTCCCGGCCACCCGGGCCTCTCCATAGGGCAGCTCACAACTCGACAACTGTCTTCATTGACCTGAACAAGTCAGAAAGCAAGAGAAGGCATGCTAATGAGACAGAGTCACAGACATTTGTAACCAACCACATCTTGAATGGGACAGCTCAGTACTTTAGAAGCAAGTCACTAGTTCTAGCCCAGACTCCATAGGAAGTGGATTATCCAAGGGCGTGAGTACCACAAGGTGGAAATCATGAGAGGCCACGTTCCACGTCTGTCCACACCACTACACTCTCTGAAATCAACGTTCTTACTCTAGGGTTCAGATGTTGCATGTTGGCTGTTCCTCACTTTAAGGATGCAGCCAGACTTAACTTGGCACAGGTGGCAGTGGACGGAGGGCATGTGGAGATGGGGGAGTGTGAGCCAGCTGCAGAGAGACCACAGTAAACGTGTGGATGACAGGGCAAAGAGGTTGAGTGAGAAGATGCATGTGAACTGATTAACTGGAGGGGAAAGATCACTGGGGAAAAATGAGGCTGTAGAGTTTTCTAAAGTAGGAGAAAATTCTAGAACCAGTCAGCAGCCAGTCACTACCTTCCCCTTGTACATATCAGGCTCAGCTCAGTGAGAAATTAAAAAATAGCTTTTTCATTTGCAAAGAAAATTATTTCAGATAGATTTTGACAGGTAGCATTTGATAGAGATAGATTTGATGTGAATTCATTCTGTATTTGAACGTAAATTTTCCCCACTATTCTGTACTCCTCTCTATAGTTGAGCACGCCCCCAATCCCATGAGAACTTAGATCTTATCCAGTTCTCTAGGGCAAAGTTCAGCAAAATTATGGGAGTCAAAGCTGGCCAGCTGCCTGTTGGTTTATGATCCAAGAGGTAAGAATTTTTTTTTTACATTCTGAAATAGTTACATTTTAAATGGTTATACAAGTACCTACATAATAGCCTTAGATTTTTAACTCCTGACTGGCAAAGCCTAAAATATTTATTATAAGAAAATGTGTACCAATCCCTACTCTAGACTTCCACAAAGCTTCAAACCCAGCACAAAGAGGGGTCAAAAAGAGATGAGTTATATTATTTTAGAAAGAACAAGAGAAAAATTCTTGTTTTCAGGAGAAGGGAGGGAAGGAGAAAAGGAAGATTCTTATAGCTCACACCATCTACAGCCTTCATGCCGCCCCAGCCCACCTCCACCTTTGCTGGCGCTGTAAGTACCCGTGCTGACAAGGGAAACACCATCCAAGACTGACTGTCTTTCAGCCATCAAAATCTCTTAGACCAAAAGGAACTGAAATATCCCTAGGTTAAAAAAGAAAGATAATTTTAGGACCTAACCAAAAAGGAAAAACAGAAACAGCACTTCAAAAACACTAATGTGAAAAGATACATGCATCCCAGTGTTCACAGCAGAATGACTTGCAACAGCAGGACATGGAAGCAATCTAAACGTCCATCAGCAGATGCATGGATAAAGCAGATGTGGCATGTACATAATGCAATACTACTCGATCATAGAAAAGAATGGAATTTTGCCATTTGCAGCAACATGGATGGAATTGGAGGGCATTATACTAAGTGAAATAAATCAGACAGAGAAATACTTCATGGTGTTGTTTATATGTGGAATCTAAAAAGTACAACAGATCAGTGGATATAGCATAAAATAAGCAAACTCAACAAATCCAGAGAACAAACTAGGGGTTACCAGAGGTGGCGGAGGGCAACATACTGTGGATGAGGGAGTGAGAGGTACAAACTATTGGGTGTAAGACAGGACATATTGAACAACATGGTGAATGTAGCCAGAATTTTGTAATAACTGTAAATGTAGTGTAACTTTAAAAACGCATCAAATAAATTTTTTAAATGTGTCCTCATTATCTGGAAACTATTGTGGTAGTGGCTTAAAGGGAAAAGAAGAAGTACTCAATAAAAAACCCTTAGTCCAAGAAATGCAGAAGAGAGGGATGGAAAAGAAACAGTTTAAAAAAGAATAACCAAGGGGCCTAGACTGCTATAGAAGGAGATGTAAACAAGAAGACTGCACATACATACATACATACATACATATATATATATATATATATTTTGGAAAGAGAACATAACTTGTATCTTCAGGAAGCGAGAACAATCTTTGAAATTTTCCCAAAAGTGTTGTCTAGAGAAATACTTTAAGTAACTATTGAAACTAGAAAAGAATCAATCTAAAATCCTTTGAGACTTAAAATCTATGGCAAAATTATGAATCCACTGTCATGAAGGGAGTGAACAGTATCACAAAAACCACATGTTTTTGTCCATAATAATAAATATCTCTAACTAAGAGTAGAGAAGACTGGGGTGGAAGAAGTGTCTGACTTGGACTGAACTTTCTCAACCTTTGAGGCCAGTGTTTCTAATTGCTGTCATACCACTTCCTTCTTCTGTCAGAGGACAGCTTGAAGATGTCTATTTTTAACATCTCAGTGTTCCCTGGAATTGAGTTGCAACAAATGAATATATTGGTGAGCGCTGGATGGCAGTTGCTTAAAAAAGGTAAAATTACGCTTATCAGTTGATCCAGTCATTCTACTCCGAGGTATTTACCCAAGAAATATGAAAGCATATGTCCATACGAAGACTTATATACAAGTGTTTACAGCTGCTATTTGGAGTAGCTGAAAGCTGGAAACAATCCAATGTTCTTCAACAGATGGATAAATAAACAAATTGTGGTATATCTACACAACTGGATATTATGTGAAGATTAAAAGAAATACTCTGTGGACATGTACTATGACATTTATGAATCTTATAATAATTATACTGAGTAAAAATGATAAATCAGACCAAAAAATATATATGCTGTATTACTCCATTTATATGAAAGTATAGGAAATGTAAAATGATATATAGTAACAGATCATATTGGTTATTTGGAGAGGTGGATAAGAAGGAAGAAATTAAAATGCGACATGAAGAAACTTTGGGGACTGATGAATTTGTTCATTATATTGTGTGTAGTGATGGCTTCAGGAATGCATATATACACCAAAATTTATCAAATTGGGCACATTAAATAGGTAGCTTAGTTTATGTCAATTATGCCCTAGTAGAGCTGGTTTACTTTACCCTGATGCTGGGACAGATTGGGGGCAGAAGGAGAAGGGGACAACAGAGGATGAGATGGTTGGATGGCATCACTGACTCGATGGACATGGGTTTGAGTAAACTCCAGGAGTTGGTGATGGACAGGGAGGCCTGGCGTGCTGTGATTCATGGGGTCGCAAAGAGTCGGACACAACTGAGTGACTGAACTGAACTGAACTGAACTGAAAGCTGCTTTAAAAAAGAAAAAATCTTGTTCAAAAATTCATTATTGTTAAAATGTCAATTCTTCCCAACTTTATCAGTCCAGTTCAGTTCAGTCGCTCAGTCATGTCCGACTTTTTTCAACCTCCTGGACTGCAGCATGCCAGGCCTCCCTGTCCATCACCAACTCCCAGAGTCTACTCAAACTCATGTCTGTTGAGTTGGTGATGCCATCCAACCATCTCATCCTCTGTCGTCTCCTTCTCTTCCCACTTTCAATCTTTACCAGCATCAGGATTTTTTCCAATGAGTCAGTTCTTTGCATCAGGTGGCCAAAGTATTGGAGTTTCAGCTTCAGTATCAGTCCTTCCAATGAATATTCAGGACTGATTTCCTTTAAGATGGAATGATTGGATCTCCTTGCTGTCCAAGGGACTCTCAGGAGTCTTCTCCAACACCACAGTTTAAAAGCATCAATTTTTCGGCACTCAGCTTTCTTTATAGTCCAACTCTCATGTCTACACATGACTACTGGAAAAACCATAGCTTTGACTAGAGGGACCTTTGTTGGCAAAGTAGTGTCTCTGTTTTTTAACAAGCTGTCTAGTTTGGTCATAGCTTTTCTTCCAAGGGGTAAGTGTCTTTTAATTTCATGGCTGCAATCACCATCTGCAGTGGTTTTGGAGCCCCCAAAAATAAAGTTTGTCCCTGTTCCCCCATCTATTTACCATGAAGTGATGGGACCAGATGGCATGATCTTTGTTTTCTGAATGTTGAGTTTTAAGCCAAATTTTTCACTCTCCTCTTGCACTTTTATCAAGAGGTTCTTTAGTTCCTCTTCGTTTCCTGCCATAAGTGTGGTATCATCTGCATATCTGAGGTTATTGATATTTCTCCTGGCAATCTTGATTCCAGCTTGAGCTTTATCCAGTCCAGCATTTCTCATGATGTACTCTGCATATAAGTTAAATAAACAGGGTGGCAATATACAGCCTTAACACACTCCTTTCCTGGTTTGGAACCAGTCTGTTGTTCCATGTCCAGTTCTAACTGTTGCTTCCTGACCTGCATACAGGTTTCTCAAGAGGCAGGTCAGATGCTCTGGTATTCCCATCTCTTGAAGAATTTTCAAAAGTTTGTTGTGATCCACACAGTCAAATGTTTGGCATAGTCAATAAAGCAGAAATAGATGTTTTTCTGGAATGCTCTTGCTTTTTTGATGATCCAGCAGATGTTGGCTATTTGGTCTCTGGTTCCTCTGCCTTTTCTAAATCCAGCTTGAGCATCTGGAAGTTCATGGTTCATGTACTGTTGAAGCCTGGCTTGGAGAATTTTGAGCATTACTTTGCTAGCGTGTGAGATGAGTGCAATTGTGTGGTAGTTTGAGCATTCTTTGGCATTGCTTTTCTTTGGGATTGGAATGAAAACTGACCTTTTCCAGTACTGTGGCCACTGTGGAGTTTTCCAAATTTGCTGGCATATTGAGTGCAGCACTTTCACAGCATCATCTTTTAGGATTTGAAAGAGCTCAACTGGTGCTCCATCACCTTCATGAGCTTTGTTGGTAGTGATGCTTCCTGAGGCCCACTTCACGTTGCATTCCAGGATGTCTGGCTCTGGCTGAGTGATCACACCATCATGGTTATCTGGATCATGAAGATGTTATCTTTTCATAGTTCTTCTGTGTATTCTTGCCACCTATTCTTAATATCTTCTGCTTCTGTTAGGTCCATACCATTTCTGTCCTTTATTGTGCCCATCTTTGCATGAAAAGTTCCTTTGGTATCTTGAATTTTCTTGAAGGGATCTCTAGTCTTTCCCATTCTATTGTTTTCCTCAATTTCTGTGCATTGATCACTGAGGAAGGCTTTCTTATCTCTCCTTGCTATTCTTTTGAACTCTTCATTCAAATGGGTGTAGCTTTCCTTTTTTTACTGTGCCTTTTGCTTCTCTTCTTTTCTTAGCTGTTTCTAAGGCCTCTTCAGACAACCATTTTGCCTTTTTGCATTTCTTTTTCTTGGGAATGGTCTTGATCACTGCCTCCTATACAATGTCACGAACTTTCGTCCATAGTTCTTCAGGCACTTTGTTCATCAGATCTAATCCCTTGAATCTGTTTGTTACTTCCACTGTATAGTTGTAAGGGATTTGTTTTAGGTCATGCCTGAATGGTCTAGTGGTTTTCGCTACTTTCTTCAATTTAAGTCTGAATTTGGCAATAAGGACTTCATGATCTGAGCCACAGTCAGCTCCCTGTCTTGTTTTTGCTGACTGTATAGAGCTTCTCCATCTTTGTTGCAAAGAATATAATCAATCTGATTTTGGTATTGACTATCTGGTGAAGTCCATGTGTAGAGTCCTCTCTTGTGCTGTTGGAAGAGGGTGTTTGCTAGATTTAACGTAATCTTAGCACATCATTTTATCGATACAGACAAATGGATTCTAAAGTTTATATAAAAAAAGCAAAACCATTTTTTCTAGAAACTGTGTGTTTGTGTTAGTTGCTCAGTCGTGTCCAGCTCTTTGCAACCCCATGGACTGTAGCTCACCAGGCTCCTCTGTCCGTGGAATTCTCTGGGCATGTATACTGGAGTGGGTTGCCATTCCCTTCTCCAGAGGATCTTCTCAACCCAGGGACTGAGCGCAGGTCTCCCACATTGCAGGCAGAGCCTTTACCATCTGAGACACCGGGAAGCCCAATGTCAATTTTTCCCAACTTGATATATAAGTTTAACGTAATGCCAGCACACTATTTTATAGATACAAACTGATTCTGAGGTTTATATATGTTAAGAAATTTTTTTTCCTGAAGTTCATATATATGTGTTAATATACGATATTTGTTTTTCTCTGTCTGACTTTTTCACTCTGTATAACAGGCTCTAGGTTGATCCACCTCACTAGAACTTACTCAGATTTGATGAAGCTACTTGCAGGGAAAGAATGGAGGCACAGCTGTAGAGAATGCGCTTGTGGACACAGTGGGGGAAGGAGAGAGTGGATGAATGGAGAAAGCAGTATCCATATCTATATAACCATGTGTGAAATACATAGCTGGTGAGAAGTTGCTATATAACCAAGGGAGCACATACTGGTACTCTGCAGGGACCTAGATGGGTGGGCTAGAGGGAGGGGAAAGAGGCTCGAGAGGAAGGGGATATGTGTATAATTATGATTGATTTGTGTCATTGTATGGCAGAAACTAATACAACTTTCTAAAGCAATTTTCCTCCAACTAAAAAAATAAATAGAAAAAAATTTTAAAGTATGTACCCAGAAAAAATAAAAGCAAAAGACTCAGAATAGCCAACATAATGCTGAAAAAAAAAAAACAAATTTGGAGGACTGACAGCACCAAGCTTCAAACCTTACCATAAACCTACCGTAATCAAGACAGCATGGTATTAGAACAAGAGTAGATACATAGTTCAGTGTAACAGAAGAGAAAGCCCAGAAACAGACCCACACAACTACAGTCAGCTGATCATTGATGAAAGAGCAAAGGTGATTTAATCAGGAGAAGATAGAGGACAGTCTTTTAAACAAATGTGCTTGGAAACGTTTGACTTGCACAAGCAAAAAATAAATTTAAACACAGACTTAACACTTAAAAAAGAAAACGTAACTCAAAATGAATCCCAGACCTAAAAGAAAACCTTGAAAGTATAAACCTTCTAGAAGATAATATAGGAGAAAATCTTAAATTCGGTGACAAGTTTTAGATACAGCACCAAAAACACAATTCATAAAAGAAATGATTGATTAGTTGGTCTTTATTAAAGTTAAAACCTTTTGCTTTGAAAAAGAGACTGTTCGGCAAATGAAAAGACAAACCACAGATTGGGAAAAAATCTTTGTAAAACACAGATCTGACAAAAGCACTGATAACCAAAATATATAAAGAACTCTGAAAACTCAACAACAAAAAAAACACACAACTCAAGAAAAAATGGGGAAAAGATCTGAACAGACACTCACTAGAAAAGATAGATAGATGGCTAATAAGCATATGAAAGACCTTCAACATCATTTGTCATTAAACAAATAAATAAGTCACTCAGTCATGTCCGACTCTTTGCGACCCCATGGACTGTAACCTGCCAGGCTCCTCTGTCCCTGGGATTCTCCAGGCAAGAATACTGGAGTGGGTTGCCATTTCCTTCTCCAGGGGAATCTCCCTGACCCAAGGATCTAACCTGGGTTTCCCACATTGCAGGCAGACACTTTAACCTCTGAGTGAACTGCAAATTAAAACAAGATACCATTATACTATTAGAATGGCTAAAATTCAAAACTGAAAACATCAAATGCCGTTGAGGATATGGAGTAACAGGAACTCTCAGTCATTGCTGATTGGAATGCAAAATGGCATAGCTATTTTAGAAGACAATTTGGCAGTTTCTTACAAAGCTAAGCATATTTTACCATATGATGGAGTAATTGTACTCCAAGGTATTTACTCAATTGAGTTGAAAATATTTGTCCATCAAAATATGCACATGAATGCTTATAACAGCTATATTTTGATTATTCATCCCAAATTGCAAGAAACTGAGTTGCCGTTTCCTGGGTGAATAAATAAATTGTGAAAGTGACAGCTGCTCAGTCATGTCAGACTCTTTGCAACCCATGGATTGCACCCATCAGGCTCCTCCATGGGATTTCCCAGGCAAGAATACTGGAGTGGGTAGCCATTCCTTTCTTCAGGGGATCTTCCTGACCCAGGAATTGAAGCCGAGCCGCCTGCATTACAGGCAGATTCTTTATCGTCTGAGCCATCAGAGAAGCCGAATAAATCGTGGTACATCCAAATAATGCAATATTTTTAGTGATAAAAAGAAATGAGCTTCCAAGCCACATAAAGCTATGGAGGAAACTTAAATGTATACTCTTTGGTGAAAAAAGCCATTCTGACAAGGCTACATTCTGTATGATTCCAATTCTATATCATTCTGGGACAGGTAAAATAATGAAGATGCTACAAAGGTCAGTGATTGTCAGGAGTTTGGAGGGGCGGTGAGAGGAATGAATAGATGCAACACAGGGCATTGATGGTGAAAATATTCAGTATGATTGTGTGATGGTGGGTACATGACATTACATATTTGTAAAAACCCATAGAACTTTATAGCGTGAAGAGTCAACCTTAATGTATAAAAATTTGAAGCAATAATTTAGAATATCAGAGGGTCCCAGGAATGAATGCAGACTGCAGTGAGATTCTCACTATATTATGAAACAAACTCGTGGAAGGGAATGGGGGAAAAGGTGCTGAACTAAGTCATTTTGGAAATGGAATCTGTAAGACTAAAAGCAAAAGGAGCTTCACATAACCTCTGTACTCTTATTGATAATGTTGTTTCTGATGGGGGTGTGTGTATGGTTAAGTCACTTCAGTCGTGTCTGACTCTTTGTGACCTCATGGACTGTAACCCACCAGGCTCCTTTGTCCAGGGGATTCTCCAGGTAAGAGTACTGGACTGGGTTCTCGTGCCCTCCTCCAGGGAATCTTCAAGACCCAGGGGTTGAACTCACATCTCCTACTCTCCTACACTGGCATGCAGATTCTTGACCACTAGCGCCAGCTGGGAAGCCCTTCTGATGGGGTTACAGGTGAACAATTCTGACAACGGTATACATGTACATAGGAACTGAACAATTCATTAAGTGGATGGGGAATTTGGGGAGGTAGGTTTCTTGATGCTATTGTGGGAACTTACACATACCAAGGGAAGAAGAATAGAATGATCCATATGGTAATGGATCAGAGTTAGAGATACCAGTAAGAGCTCATGTTTATCTTAAAATAGATAGAGATGGTTACATAGAAAAATATTTGTAGATATGTGTATATACACAGGTTAACATAAAATACAGATACTCCTTTGCCCTGTCAACTTAGGGGGTTCAGATGCATTGATACCTTAGTAATGATAAATCCATCTAGTACCCAGATTTTGGCTTCTACTACCATATTCCAGTTAAAGTAACCTCTTAAAACAATGACTGATTCTTGGACTTGAGGAAGAAATAAAGATGAGCCTGGAGCATCTCGTATTGCCACAAACTAAAGAAGTGATTAAAAAAAAAAAAACAGTTTAAAAAAAAAAAACACAAAAACCCAAGCACATTGATAGACACATGTCAAGGGGGCACAGGATTTAACTGAAAGAGCACACAATAGTCAAAGCTGAAACAAATTGAGCTAAAAAATAAAGTAGTATTGGATTATAACCCAAATTTTGAATTAAACATCCATGAGGACATACTGATATAAACAAATATTGGGTAAATTGATAAATGGAGAAGAGTCAAAGTGGCCAGGCAGAAAGATTCCAAATAAATTATGTAGTTACTTCGCCCTCAAGGAGGGAGATGATAAGTCCCCAGTGCTTAAGTGAAGGTTACTCACTTCCCTCCAAAGAGGACACTATAGAAAGAAATGGACAGAGTAACTTTACAGTAGAGAAACCTGATAAGCAGTGACTGAACCAGGGGACCAATATCAACATCAATAGCAATAGGTCATGTTGATTGTATGTATCCTTGATATGATGTGATTAAAATTAGAGCTTAAATTTTTACTTTTTAATTTTATATTTTTAATTTTAGATACCTAGACAGCCTATTAAAAAGCAGAAACATCACTTTGCCAACAAAGGTCCATCTAGTCAAAGCTATGGTTTTTCCAGTGGTCATGTATGGATGTGAGAGTTGAACCATAGAGAAAGCTGAGCGCCAAAGAATTGATGCTTTTGAACTGTGCTGTTGGAGAAGACTACTGAGAGTCCCTTGGACTGCATGGGGATCAAATCAGTCAATCCAAAAGGAAATCAGTCCTGAATATTCATTGGAAGGACTAATGCTGAAGCTGAAGCTCCAATACTTTGGCCACCTGATGCGAAGAGCTGACTCATTAGAAAAGACCCTAATGCTGGGAAAGATTGAAAGCAGGAGGAGAAGGGGACCACAGAAGATGAGATGGTTGGATGGCATCACTAACTGGATAGACATGAGTTTGAGCAAGTTCCTGGAGTTAGTGAGAGATAGGGAAGCCTGGTGTGCTGCAGTGCATGGGGTCATAAAGTGTTGGACACGACTGAGTGACTAAATTAAACTGAACATGAGATTTTACCTTTGTGATCTTCTTTCTCCAAGTCTGTGACGCCAGTCTAACCAGGAGAAAAACATCAGACAAGTTCCAATTAAGGGACATCCAACAATATACTCTACCAGTATTCCTCAAAAATGTTAAGGTTAAAAAAACAAAAACAAGGAAAAGTCTTAAAAAACTGTTAAGGCCCAGAGGAGTCTAAGGAGACACGACAACCAGGTGTAACATGGAATCCTGAATGGGATTCTGCAACAGAAAAAGATTGCCAGGTAAAAAACAAGGGAAATCCGAGTAATATGGACTTTAGTTAATAATAATAATGTATCACTATTGGTTCATTAATTGTCCAAATACCCCCGGTGGCTCAGCGGTAAAGAATCCGCCTGCAATGCGGGAGACACAGGTCCCATCCCTTGCTTGGGACGATCCCCTGGAGAAGAAAATTGCAACCTACACTAGGATTCTTCTCAAGAAAATCCCATGGACAGAGGAGCCTGGTCGGCTAGAGTCCATGGGGTCACAAAGAGTCAGACATGACTTAGGAACTAAACAACAATAATGGACTTTGGCTAATAGTAGTAATGTATCACTATTGGTTCATTAATTGTCCAGACATACAACCCCTAATGTAAGATATTACTAATAGGGAAAATTGTGTGTTAATATGGGAAAACCTATACTATCTGCTGATTTTTTCCTGTAAATCTAAAACTGTACTAAAAACAAGGCCTATTGACTTAAAAACAGAGTGACATGACTTGTGAAATTCAGGAGATGGCCCAGCCCCCAGGTACCTTACACTCCTAAGACCAAGGTCCTTCTGTCACACGCCCTTGCCTTTTGCCATTAGTGACTGACATGAACTATTTCAGTTAAGGCCAGTGCTGTCTAGGATGAGCTGGAAAGCTCATCACACAAGTCACTCTGTATCTTCTTATGAGTTGGGCCAATTCTGTACCTCCTGCTCACATCTCTGAATGGTTAACAACTGCTCATGGGCAGAAGGGGGGCGGGGGAGGGTAGGAGATAGTCTTACCCCCAACAGAGTTTATGGAAGCTCAGGAACATATACCATATACAACTTAAGCCTCATGTTTATGTCTGGGAATATATTAAATGCCATCTGCCTAACCATTTGCCATGTTATAAATTAAGGCGACATCAACAATGCTACAATGCCAAGGAGCACTCTGCTGTCTTCCAGTTTGATATTAAATGGATTTTGTTACCAAACTCTTCTTACAAACAAGAAAAGAACAGTTGTAAGCCTTCTGGAGGAGCAGATGGTCTCGGAGGCTTCTCAACGCTGGCTTACTGTGAAAGTTACGGGGTTTACATTTTCTTTGCTCTAAAGAGTTGGCTGAATTATGACTGCCATGCGGGAGAGCAATCACTGGGTGGGGGTGTTTAAACCCTGGCCCTGTCACTTCCTTGCTGTGTGAACTTTGGTAGGTTCTTTAGCATCTTGGAAACTCAGTTTTGCCACCTGTAAAATGGGGATAACAACATCAGCCTCAATATATAAGTGAGAAAACTCGGGGTTCCTCTAACTGCCCTTGAATTACAAGGAGGAATATATTTTCCCCTTGGCCTAATGCACATACGTACACACTCACACACATAATTGAAACAAAGCTTTCATTAGCAAAGCTAATCCTTGCAATGCATGATATACTTTGACATTTTCTATCCTAACACAGTCTATTCTAGTCTGTTTTCTCCTCTTCTGTTTCACAGGCAACTCAGGAACTCATTTTAGATCTACTAAAAGCTTACAATCTGCAGATGTACACATTTCTATATTCAAAATGGATAACTGACAAGGACCTATTGTATAGCACATGGAACTCTCCTCAATTTATGTGGCAGCCTGGATGGGAGGTGGGTCTGGGGAAGAATGGATACAGGTATATGTTTGGCTGAGCGCCTTCACGGTTCACCTGAAACTACCACAGCATTGTTAATCAGCTGTACACCAATGCAAAAGAAAAAGTTTAAAGTTTGAAAAAAAAAAAAAAGGAAAAAACACAAAGATTGCTTATTCATTTGTTTATGTATTTATTTATCTTTGAAACACGTAAACACATACTGCATATGTATTGCAAATAAAGTTAGTGGGGAGAAAAGAAGCCAGACTTTTATTGCAAAGTCAGTTTGATTTACGTGGTTGCTTTGACCAAGAGGACTGACTTGACTAATTAGATTGCACCATGTACACATAAATTAAATGTATTCATAAATTAAGTGAGTAAAATCAAGATAGTATATTTAAATATAGGAAAAAGTGCTTGACAGGTGAAAGTTATGCAGTAAATGCTAGCAGATAATATGGTGATCAGTGGCATTCTTATTGATTGTGGTGAAGTGATGTGAAAAGGTAGAATATAAAGCCACATCAATCCATTCCCACAAACCCAGTCAGTAGGCTAGTTCTTTCCTAACCTCGAATTCTATCTGCTAACAAAGGTAGTAGCATTTCAATCTTTCCAGTGCCCAGTGCAGTGATAGAAACTGCAGTGCTTACTCCAGGAGGAGACTCTCCCCTCTTTCAGCTCCCACAAGCTCAGCTTCTCTCTCTTCCTCACTTTCCTGCTATTTCAGAGTCCCCAGCAGGACTAATCCCCCATGTCCACGACAATGACCTGCTCTGCTCATGGATGCATCCTGTATTAGATTGTTTCCCTTCCCCATCTCTCTTCCCTCCTCCCTTACAAGTGCTTCTTGGGATCACCTTTAAGAAAAAAAGAAGCTACTTGCACTCACATGCTTGTCTCAGGGTCTACTTCTGGGAGAATGCATCTTCAGAGAGTCCCCTGCACACAGTCTATCCTTAAAGTACCTGTGAAGTCAGCCTCAGGACAGATAGAGGGATAATAGGACAGGTGGCTCAGTGGTGAAGAATCCTCCTGCCAATGCAAGAGACACAGGAGATGTAGGTTTGATCCCTGGGTTACAAAGATCCCCTGAAGGAGGAAATGGCAACCCATTCCAGTATTCTTGCCTGGAGAATCCCATGGACAGAGGAGCCTAGCGGGCTGCAGTTCTTGGGGTGGCAAAGAGTCGGACACAACTTAGCACACACCCATGATAATGGCTATGAGCATCACTCAATGTGTGGCAAATTATAAATTATTAAAGTAAAACCTAGGAATGCTCAGGCGTGCTCACTGTTGTTTAGGACCTATAGACTTATCGAAGCTACTTTCACTCATGCTGGCTTTGGTCCTTGCTAGGAACAAGTAAAGATGGTGCACCGGTCCTCGCCTTAGGCAGAGGCCAACCTTGAGGACTTAGCTGCTTTTCCCCTTTTTCTTTTCATGGATGAAGCCTCTGACCCTACACAGGTCTGAGTGGTGAAGGGCTTCTTCCAATAATGCATGACATCTATCTCTCCATCTTTTTTTGTTGTTTCTTTGCCAAATAAATAAAGTGCTCTGATCTCAAACATGGGGGGAAAAATTATTTGCCTATTTTTCTTAAAACATATCTAATACCCTCCAGGTTTAGAAGTGCTAAACCACCCCTTGTCTAACTCACTGGAGTGCCCACAAAACTACATTTTCTTCAGACAAAACATATCTTTTATTGGGCTTGTGTCTGTGATAATGATGCAGGTGAATTTTATCATTCCTTTCACCCTACTGGTAATGAACAAATTCACTGCGTATTACTTTGGACTTGATCTCTGGCAAAACACTACTGGAACAAACAATTTGATTTGTCAACACCTTTACAAGGGCTCCTCAATCAATGTCACAAATCCAAATTTAAACAGCAAAGTACATTTGACTGCAAGACCCTAGACTGATTAGAGCTCCGAGTTCAGAGAATTGCTCCAGACAGGGCAGCAATCAGATTATTAACTCCACTTGAAAATACTCTCTGCTGCCCGGGATTAGCATGCATATTTTGATATAGATCGATAAGCAATCTCCTTTCTATAAGAAATGCCTGCAACATTCATTTGGCTGATCAAAGGCAGATATCAGCTGGCTGTGACAGCTAGCTATTGTTTCCCCGCTTTCTTTACAGAAGAGCCTCTATTAAAAAAATTCTCTGGCTCTTTTTCGGCTAATAGTGGAAGCCAACACAGAGCCACAAAATCCCATCTCCTTCTCGATACTGAAACACAATTAGTGCAGCGGGGACTTGAGTCTTTTCTGGGCTAACTTAACCCATTTCCACTGTGTTCACTGATAAGAAATGGCAAGTTTCTTCTCCCTCCCCTTCTTCCCCCATTCCCTTCCACTCTGACATTGTTCACGGGTGTAGTGGTCCCAATCTGGGACTGTTAGAAGGATGGACCCCATCCTTTGCCATCTAGTTGCTTCCTTGATGAGGTCAAAGTTCATATGTGAAAACTCTGATACCATTTTAAATGAGTTAGCTTAGCTTTAGATTCTGGCTGTGGACACAGAATTGATTCATTGCTTTAAAAGCTGTTATTCATTTCCTTAACCTTTATCTCTCTCCCCACGTCTTTTCTAAAATATCATTTTCTTGTTGAAAATAATTTTTATTCATATTCTCCGCCTGTTTTCTCCACCTTAAACTCTTTTCCCCTCACCTAAAGCTTTCTTGTACTACTAGCTCACTGAAAAAATCTAACTTACACATCAGTTGTTTCCTTCTGTCTGAAGATCCCAATAAATAAAAGCAAGATACAGTCCCTCTCAAGACAGATAGCTAAGGGACAAATGTGGGTTACAGAAGAGTTTGCACAATGTTATTTAATTTTTATTTAAAAAACAAAAGTATGCTAGTGTTTATATGTGCCTATATACATACATTCACTACATGTATATGTTTGCTATGTATATGCATACACACACAAACACACCTATATAAACACACATACATGAAAACACACATATACTAGAAATCCTACAATCATTGGTTAAAGAAGGTTGATTAATGGAAAACTTAACATTCTGCTACCCTGTTTTTCTTCTCTTAGGATTTTGAAGTTTTTGTGTTATAGTTCAGGAAAAGAAGGACCTTAAGAACGTGAATCAGAAATGTCTCACATATTCTTACTGTGTACAGGCTCTGATTTGTTCCTAAACTTTTTGCCATGAGATGTCAACATGTTTCTCTTAGATCGTGAAGTCCCTGAAAGCACTTTTTGATGGCTCGCTCTCTGCGAGCACATCACCAGGCTTATGTCAATAATATGGCAGCTGCCAGATGTATTTGGGGAAGGGAATGGCAGACTGCTTCAGTACTCTTGCCTTGAGAACCCCATGAACAGTATGAAAAGGCCAAAAGATATGACACTGAAAGATGAACTTCCCAGGTCAGTAGTTCCCCAATATGCTACTGGAGAAGAGTGGAGAATTAACTCCAGAAAGAATGAAGAGATGGAGCCAAAGCAAAAATAATGCCCAATTGTAATGTGACTGGTAATGGAAGTAAAGTCCGATGCTGTGAAGAACAAAATTGCATAGGAATCCGGGTCAGGTCCATGAATCAAGGTAAATTAGAAGTGGTCAAACAGGAGACAGCAAGAGTGAACAATGACATTTTAGGAATCAGTGAACTACAATGGACCAGAATGGGCAAATTTAATTCAGATCACCATTATATCTACTACTGTGGGCAAGAATCCCTGAGAAGAAATGGAGTACCCCTCATAGACAACAAAAGAGACTGAAATGCAGTATTTGAGTGCAATCTCAAAAATGACAGAATGATCTCTGTTCCTTCCCAAGGCAAACCATTCAATATCACAGTAGACCAAGACTAAGCCCCAACCACTAATGCCAAAGAAGCTTAAGTTGAATGGCTCTATGATGACCTACAAGACCTTGTAGAACTAACACCAAAAAATGATATCCTTTTCATCACAGGGGACTGGAATGCAAAAGTAGGAAGTCAAGAGATACCTGGAGCAACAGGTAAGTTTGGCCTTAGAGTACAAAATGAAACACTGCAAAGGCTAACAGAGTTTTGCCAAAAGAACTCACTGGTCATAGCAAACAACACAACAGATTGTGTTGTCCAACAACACAAGAGATTACTCTACACATGGAGATCACCAGATGGTCAATATTGAAATCAGATCAATTATATTCTTCACAGTCAAAGATGGAGAAGCTCTATATGGTCAGGAAAAATAAGACCAGGTGCTAACTGTGGCTCAGATCATGAACTCCTTATTGCCAAATTCAGACATAAATTGAAGGAAGTAGGGAAAACATTCAGGTATGACCTAAATCAAATCCTTTACAATTGTACAGTAGAAGTGACAAATAGATTCAAGGGATTAGATCTGATAGACGGAGTGCCTGAAGAAGTATGGGTGGAGGTTCATGACATTGTTCAGGAGTTGGTGATCAAGACCATCCCCAAGAAAGAGAAATGTAAAAAGGTAAAATGGTTGTCTGAGGAGGCCTCACAAATAGTTGAGAAATGAAGAGAAGTGAAAGGCAAAGGAGAAAAGGAAAGATATACCCATCTAAATCAGACTTCCAAAGAATAGCAAGAAGAGATTAAAAAAAAAAAAAAAAGCCTTCCTCAATGACCAATGCAAAGAAAATAGAATGGGAAAGACTAGAGATCTCTTCCAGAAAATTAGAGATACCAAGGGGACATTTCATGCAAAGATGAGCACAATAAAGGACAGAAATGGGATGGACCTAATAGAAGCAAAAGATAT
This sequence comes from Odocoileus virginianus, assembly GCF_023699985.2. Taxonomy (NCBI): domain Eukaryota; kingdom Metazoa; phylum Chordata; class Mammalia; order Artiodactyla; family Cervidae; genus Odocoileus; species Odocoileus virginianus. The sequence continues at coordinate 40,079,840 of NC_069693.1, read as the reverse complement.
TAAGAAGAGGTAGCAAGAATACACAGAAGAATTATACAAAAAATATCTTAATTACCCAGATAACCACCAAGAGCCAGACATCCTGGAATGCAAAGTCAAGTTTGTCTTAAGAAGCATCACTATGAACAAAGCTAGTGGAGGTGATGGAATTCCAGTCGAGCTCTTTCAAATCCTAAAAGATGATGCTGTGAAAGTGCAGCACTCAATATGCCAACAAATTTGGAAAACTCCGCAGTGGCCACAGGACTGGAAAAGGTCAGTTTTCATTCCAATCCCAAAGAAAGGCAATGCCAAAGAATGCTCAAACTACCACACAATTGCACTTAATCTCACACTCTAGTAAAGTAATGCTCAAAATTCTCCAAACCAGGCTTCAATACTATGTGAACAGAGAAATTATGGTTGTTCAAGCTGAATTTAGAAAAGGCAGAGGAACCAGAGATCAAATTGCCAACATCCAGTGGATCATCAAAAAAGCAAAAGAGTTCCAGAAAAACATCCACTTCTGCTTTATTGACTATGCCAAAGCCTTTAACTGTGTAGATCACAACAAACTGTGGAAAAGTCTTCAAGAGATTGGAATACCAGACCACCTGACCTGTCTCCTAAGAAATCTGTATGCAGGTCAAGAAGCAACAGTTAGAACCAGACATGGAACAACAGACTGGTTCCAAATTGGGAAAGGATTACGTCAAGTCTGTATATTGTACCACCCTGCTTATTTAACTTATATGCAGAGTACATTATGGAAAATACCAGGCTGGATGAAGCATAAGCTGGAATTAAGATTATCCAGAGAAATATCAATAACCTCAGATATGCAGATGACATCACCCTCATGGCAGAAAACGAAGAGGAACTGAAGAGCCTCTTGATGAAAGTGAAAGAGCAGGATGAAAAAGCTAGCCTAAAACTCAACATTCAAATAAAGAAGATCATGGCATCCAGTCCCATCCTATTTATGGCAAATAGATGGCAAACAATGGAAACAGTGAGAGACTTTATTTTTGGGACTCCAAAATCACTGCAAATGGTGACTGCAGCCATGAAATTAAATGACACTTGCTCCTTGGAAGAAAAGTTATGACCAACCTAGACAGCATATTAAAAAGCAGAGACATTACTTTGCCAACAAAGGTCCATCTAGTCAAAGCTTTGGTTTTTACAGTAGTCATGTATAGAAGTGATAGTTGGACCATGAACAAAGCTGAATGCTGAAGAATAGATGCTTTTGAACTGTGGTGTTGGGGAAGACTCTTGAGAGTCCCTTGGACTGCATGGGGATCAAACCAGTCAATCCTAAAGGAAATCAGTCCTGAATATTCACTGGAAAGACTGATGCTGAAGCTGAAACTCCAATACTTAGGCCACCTGATGTGAAGAACTGACTTATTGGAGAAGACCCTGATGCTGGGAAAGATTGAAGGCGGGAGGAGAGGGGGTTGACAAAGGATGAAATGGTTGGATGGCATCAACAGCTTGATAGACATGAGTTTGAGCAAGCTCTGGGAGTTGGTGGTGGACAGGGAGGCCTGGTGTGCTGCGGTCCATGGGGTCGCAACGAGTTGGACATGACTGAGTGACTTAACTGCACTGAACTGAGGTGTGTTGAAGAGGATGGTGACGTACTCTTAAGGATTATTTGATTTGTTTTAAAATCTCACAGGATCTGAATGGACTATTGGGAAGTAGAACTTCAAGGAGTAAAAAAATCTACATTTTAGTATGGCTTAAAATAAATGCACTTGAATAGAGTCATCTGAGGTATACCTGAAATCACACAAATAGAGAATATCCAGGAGATTGGAACCTGTAATAAAAAGGTGAAAGTATGCAGTAATATATAATTTTAAAAGACTTAAAACTTTGAAGTACTTAAAACACTGAGTGTTTCCTTGAAACATTTAATTTTTCTCTCTCTCAATATAATATTTGATAGATTAAATATTTTATATATCTCTGAAAAGGGATATAATAAGGCTAAGCTTTGTCCAAGTAACTTCAAATCTGCTGAAAGTGGAATTGAGGAACATCCTTTGCGTTTCTTGAGAAAGATACTCTTTACAGGTTTACACTATCCTGGGATTCCCAGGTGGCACTAGTGGTAAAGAATCTGCCTCCCCATGCAGAGACACAAGAGACGCAGGTTTGATTCCTGGGTCGAAAAGATCCCCTGGAGGAGGGCACCGCAACCCACTCCAATATTCGTACCTGAATAATCCCATGGACAGAGAAGCCTGGCAGGCGACAGTCCATGGGATTGCAAAGAGTCAGACATGACTGAGCGCGGCGCAGCAACTACAATCTTCACAGTAACGTGGTGGGCTAAGTCCCACCTTGCAGATATTTATTCCCATCTTACAGATAAGGAAACTGCGGTTCAAATGGCTGAATCAATTACCCATGAATTTCCATTGAGATCTGACTATAAGCTGGGAAGAAGAGAGACTTAAACTTCAATGGCATCTGGCAGCACCTTATCGTGATATGATGTAACTAATTTTTAGTGTCAAAAAGCCCAGTTTTAAAAGTGGCATTCATGAAAATATCTCTTTCTCAGGAAAACAACAGAATTGATTCTTATGATTGATGTAGAATCTTGCTGGGAGAGTCGTAATTCTAACATATCATAGGAACTGGAAAACTCTGCCATTTGTGATAAATCCTAATTATGTTGATTTACAATTAAAAAAAAAAATCTTGGGCTTCCCTCCTGGCTCAGACGGTAAAACGTCTGCCTGCAATATGGAAGACCCGGGTTTGACCCCTGGGTCAGGAAGATCCCCTGGAGAAGGAAATGGCAACCCACTCCAGTACTCTTGCCTGGAAAATTCCATGGACGGAGGAGCCTGGTGGGCTACAGTCCACGGGGTCACAAAGAGTCGGATCTAGGCCCAATAAATAATTATATTTGATAGAAATGTATATAAACATGACTTACTAGGGGCATATTTCCATCTCTTTCTGATTAAAACATGCATCCTGGCTGAACCTCTTACTAGTCGGGCAACTTTAGTCAAATTTCTTAACCTCTCTGTGATTTCTTTGCTAAACAGGATGGTAATAATGGTGTCCACCTTGTGTGGTTGCTGTGAGGTTTAAGCAAGATGACATGTGTGAAGTACTTGAAATAGCACTGGAACATGCTATTTTTAAAATTGTATTGATAACATTTATCTTGTACTCATTTTCAAACTTATTTCAGTTGCATTTTCAGCTTATATATAATTTAACAGACACATTACAGCTTTTGGGGTTATTTACAAAACCTGAGCTGATGTACACACCTTTTCAAAGAGATAAAAAAGCACATAAGGAATGAATGTGAGACACAGAGCCACCTCTGGTAATTACACAACAATTTAGCTCTGTGGCAGCCACTATAATAGAAGGTTGTTGTTGTTGTTTAGACACTAAGTCACGTTCAACTCTTTTGTGACCCCGTGGACTATAACTACCAGGCTCCTCTGTCATGGGATTTCTCAGGCAAGAATGCTCGCATGGATTGCCATTTCTTTTTCCAGGGGACCTTCCCAACCCAGGAATCAAACCCGAATCTCGTGCATTGCAGGCAGATTCTTTACCACTGAGACACCTGGGAAGCCCACCTGGGAAGGGCTTTATTTACTTTACTTATTTATTCAATAAATATTAGGAGTTATTAGGAGCAACAACAATACATTTCTTCAAGCCATGGTTTTCTTATCTATCTAGACAATCAGGAGCTAGAAAAAAAAATGGAGTTTTTTTCTTTCTTAAGTAGGTCTTTCTACTTATAACATTTTCTGATTGATTAGGTCGTTTTTCCCTCCTTTGCTGTAAAGACACAGATCTTTAGCTGCAGATATTGAAAATGGCTATATTTGTTCCCAACATTCTTAAATTTTCAAAATGATTTCATATACTTTATCGCTCATGAAACATCCCAAGATGAGGTGAATGCAGAATTATTTAAGAAATATTTATTAAGCATCTACTGTGTGCCAAGGCATCATGTTAGGTGCTAACACACCAAAATGCTAATGTGTTTGCTCTCTGAAACCTCATAGTCTCATGAAAAATTATTAGCCTAGTTTGAAATAAAGGCATGTAGAAATGAAGTAAATTTCTCTTTAAGCATCAAAACCTGGGGCTTCTTCATTCCCAGTTTCATTTCATGAAGATAGTAGACTTGTGGCCTGCAAGCCACAAAGGTCTCAGGAAGGAAGGAAAGGAAGGAGGGATGGAAGGGCAGTTTTACTCAGGATCAGTTGACAATGGTTAACTATAACACAGAGCTGGAGTTCTAGTTGGAATTACAAATGGGAAAACAGTCTAATCATCATCTAATAAACACAATTTAACTAGTATGGAGGACCTGTCCAAATAGTCTGTCCAAGAAGGAAACTACTAGCTTGACCTTTGTCATTCTTGACCTTGATTTGGATGTATTACTCTTGTTTTCATTTTGCTCCTACCCCTATAACTTTAGGTTTGAAAATTCAGCTTTCCATGTGCCTGAGCATGTTCCGGAAACCATCAGATGTAGCCACCTCAAAGGCCATGAACTTACAAAGGAAAGCATTTTTCATAAGGTCTTGCCACATGAGAACCTAACTGAAGTAGGAACTTACTTCCAAGCAGCAGGTATTAAGGTTCTCTGGACTTCCATGATGCCAATTTACATGTCAGTCATTTTCTTGGCACTCTGAGTGACAAACCCTCAAAAGTGTCATCATCAGAAAAGACAACAAATTCCCCTTGGCAGGAAAATTGGGTTTTGCTGTCTTGGTGTTGTGTGGTAACTGCCTGCCTTGGGCATTTTCCCAAGCACCTTCCTGCTACAATCTGTTATATATAATGACTTGGCAAATGTATTTCTTCTTCCCTGACTGAGAAAGAAAAATGGTTTTCATTTCTAGTCCAATAATATAGGACTTCTGCAGCAAGGAAAGTGAATCTAACTTTTTGATCCACCTAGTCAAGCCAAAAAGGACATTAGCATCATGTTACTAACCATCTAGGCCTGTGTCCTATATCAAATCATGGCTTTTTCCTTGTGAGAATGATGCTGTTGACAAGGATTCAGACAATTTAAGGGCAAGCCTGATGAAAAATCTAGTTTTTCTCCTTGGCCTGCCACAGATAAATCAAATGCAAAGTTTGTGAGAATCACAATGGGTGTCCCTTTGTGAGGACACTTTCTCCTTCTGAAGTGAAAGATTAAGTGCAAGAGGCAATCCAGATTATTGGATAACTGTAAGAATCAATGAATGAAAAATATTCTTCTCTGTTGAATGGGGTAATTTATTCTCATCAGTGGCACAAGAGGTCAGAAAATGGTTCTTGCTTCATTAGCTCCTTCACTGCAAGACAATTCTGTCTGGGGCCACCCTAGGGACAGGCTATACCAGGACATAGTCAACATCCTTAACTTGTAGTGTTATTGGAAGTAAAAGTTGCTGAAAGACAGTAAATTGCTATGTTTCCTAATACTCAGATGATTTACTTAGTGTGTGGGGACAGATGCCATCCTTACACTGCCTGGTTTGATTTGGAAAATTATAGTGATTTGTGAGTCTACAAAATAAAGGTCATTTAGCACAGTCACATCATCTTGCCCATTGGACCTCCTTCCAAATGTATTTTGGAGGATGTTTTCTATAAGTATCCCAGGGCCCAACACATAAAAGTTATTTAATAAATGTTTCTTAACATTGTCTCTGCATTTAAAAAAATGTATATTTTTGTTTCGCACATAATAGGTATTCATTAAAAACAGCTGTTTTTAATAAGGAAATTATATCATATGCTATTAATTATAATAATGTGGTTTTTGTCCTAGATCTAATCCTTATAATCTAGTGGAAGAAGCATTAAAACTATACATATGATTTCACATACTACGATACAAGCAAGGATAAATGTATGCACAACGTATTATAATCACGCAGAAGAGAAGGGGGTAGTTGAGGGAGGCCTTATAATGGAGGTAATGGCTGAGCAGATTTGAAAGATGAAGAAGAGTTAGGGAGGTGAGGCTGGGTAAGCAGGGAAAAGTATTTCATGCCAAAGGAAACTCTGTGAAAAGACACAAAGGCACAAATTCTCAGAGTTTGTGTGCCAAACTGTAAGTAAATCAGTTTCAGAAGATTATGGTTTATCTTGCTAAACATTCCATATGCTCCAGAAAACAATGTGATTTTTCTGTTTTTGTTGCATAGTTTTCTATAAATTCAAAATTAGATCTAGTTGGCTAATGGTACTCTTAAAGTCTTTTATGTTCTTACCGATTTTCTCTCTACTTGCTATATTGATTATTAAGAATTATTGAAATCTCCAAATGTTACTATGGATCTTTTTTTTTTTTTTACAGTTTTATCAGTTTTTGCTTCGTCTATTTTGAACCTCTACTACTGAATGTATAAACACTTAACATCACTAAAGTATTCCTGATGAAATCACTTCTTTATTGCTACAAAGTTACTTTCTTGTGCTTAGTAATACTCTTTGCTCTGAAATCTACTTTGCCCGGCATTCCTATTCTTTTGCCTTTAGCCTATTTATGTCTATTCGTGGCTCAGCTGGTAAAGACTCTGCCTGCAATGTGGGAGACTTGGGCTTGATCCCTGGGTTGGGAAGATCCCCTGGAGAAGGGAAAAGCTATCCACTCTAGCATTCTGACCTGGAGAATTCCATGGACTATATAGTCCATGGGGTCACAAAGAGTTGGACATGACTGAGCGACTTTCACTTTCACTTTAAAGTACAACTATTGTAGGCAGCATATAGTTGAGTTCTTGTTTGTTCATCCAACTTGACAACTTCTGCTTTTTAATTAGAGTGTTTAGACCATTTACATTTAATATAATTATTGGCATAATTGGTATAAATATATTACTTTACTAGTCGCTTTTTACTGATTTCATTTATTCATATTCATTTTTCCTTTCTTTTCTAAGAGTTTTGTATTAAGTACTTTTTATTACTCCTTTTTTATCTCCTTTGCTGATTTATTAACTATAACTGTTTTGTTATTTTACTGGCTGCTTTAGATTTTCTGTGCACTTTAAACTTACCACTACCTTCAAGAAATATACCAACTTATGTAGCCTAAAAGAACTTTTGAATAATTACCTTCATTTCTCCTTTCTCAGTCATTGTGTTATTGTTACCATACATTTTATTTCTATATATGCTATAAAGTTTATATCACATTATTAACCTTGTATCACATTAATATCAATTCTCACATAAAGAGTTAGTTATGCTTTAAAGATACTTAAATAACAAAAAAACCTTATATATTTATCCACGTGGTTGCCATTTCTGGAACTCTGAATTTGTGTGTGTGTGTAGATCCATATTCCCATTTGGTAGCACTTCTATCTGCCTGAAGGACTTACTTTAATGTTTCTCACACTGTGAGTCTCCTCTCAGATTTTGCTTTTCTGAAAAAAAAAAATCTTTTTTTTACTTTACATATTAAACTTTATATTTTATATAACAGTTTGAGATTTACAGAAAAATTGTGAAGATAGGTGGGAGGTGAGATAGAAAGAGAAACTAGCACTTAGAGGATGCCATTTGAGTTGAACTAGCTACAGTCCAGAAAATACATTTCAGACCTAGTACATGGGAATGACAGTGGGGATGGAGGAAAGGTAGACTTTAAAAATGATTAGGAAGTGTATTTGATAGGAATTGTAGGCTGGCCACCATATGACTGTGGTGGTGATGAGCTTATCAGTCAGGACAACATGAACCACTTTAGAATTTTAAGCTGAGAGGAGTTTAGCTCAAGGTATTGGTTATAACATTTTGGGGAAAGCTGGAACATCAAAACAGGAAATAGATGTTATCTGGTGACTGCAAACCTACTACTGCCTCTGGGATGGAGCCCCAAAACCCAAATTCACTGCTCCCATTACTGGAAGCAGAAACTTATGGTGCTAACCAGTGATCTACGCAGTTGACCCTAATACCAGCGGAGCTGTTGCTGAGATGCTGCTGGAAGCCCAAACGCTGAAGCTGTGTGAGAGCCACATCTGCTACTGCTTGCAGAAGTGTCAACAGCAGTAGACAAGCTTCTAGCTTCTCTCTGCCTTTTACCCTGTCGAGAATGCTGCCTCCTGGAACCAAGTAGGCAAGGGGATTTAAGTAAAAAGAGTTTGCAGGCTCTCAGACTAAGAGGTACAGAGCAAACAGAAGAATGGATATGAGATGAGAGGCCACAATACAAAATACATACTTAGCACAGAAAGTAAGAGATGGGGGTAAGGTTTCTATTTGTGCTGAAGAAGGAGATACTGGCAAGCTATCCCAGGGGTCTATCAGTTATGTCATGTTTCTTGTTCCATGCTGCTCCTGCTTCTAAGTCACTTCAGTTGTGTCCATCTCTGTGCGACCCCACAGACAGCAGCCCACCAGGCTCCTCTGTCCCTGGGATTCTCCAGGCAAGAATACTGGAGTGGGTTGCCATTTCCTTCTCCAATGTATGCATGAATGCTAAGTCACTTCAGTAGTGTCCGACTCTGTGCGACCCCATGGGCAACAGCCCACCATGGGGACCGGGCTACCCCGTCCACAGGATTCTCCAGTCAAGTATACTGGATTGGGTTGCCATGTCCTTCTCCATGTCTTATTCCATAGGAAGGCTAAAATCATCTCTTGGCTCAAGGAGAGAAAACTTGGTGCCTGGACTCAAGAAGTGCACAGTTCCAAATGCGTCAGGCCAACATTATGTGCTTTCCTGTCATAACAACTATGGTAATTGCAATCAAGGCTTCCCTGGTGGCTCAGTGGTAAAGAATACGCCTTTAATGAAGGAGACAGAGGTTCAGTCTCTGGGTTGGAAAGATCCCTGAAGAAGGAAATGGCAACCCACTCTAGTATGCTTGCCTGGGAAATCCCATGGACACAGGAACCTGGAAGGCTACAGTCAACAGGGTTGCAAAAGAGTCAGATATGAATTAGGGACTCAACAACAACTATTGTAATTAAATAATTAAGTGAGACTATAAACTCTGTGTGGGTAGAGTGTGTTTGCCTTGCATGCATATTTGCTAAGTAGCTTAGCAGTATTTGACCCTTTGTGACCCTATGGACCATAACCCTCCAGGCTCATCTGTCCATGGGATTCTTCAGGAAAGTATACTGGAGCGGGTTGCCATGCCCTCCTCCAGGAGAATCTTCCCAAGCCTGGGATTAAACCCATGTGACTTACGTTTCCTGCATTGGCAGGTGGGTTCTTTACCACTGGGGCCATTTGGGGATCTGTGTTTACCTTGGTTACACCTATATCTCATATCTCAGCATCTTCAATGGTCTGTAGTATAGTATAGTGTTAGTTGCTCAGTCATGTCCACCTCTTTGCAATCCCATAGACTGTAGCCCAACAGGCTCCTCTGTCCGTGGAATTCTCCAAGCAAGAATACTGGAGTGGGTAACCATTCCCTTCTCCAGGGGATCTTCCCAACCCAGGGATCAAATTTGGGTCTCCTGCATTAAAGGCAGATTCTTTACCATCTGAACCACGGGTAACCCCTTTAATGGTCTAATACATAGCAAATACTCAACAAGTATTTGTTAACCAAATGCATGAGTGACTGTTGAACGAATCCTGTTAAGGAGACTGGACACATAGGTAAAACAAGAAAAATGTAACCCAATAGTTACAATAGGACAGAAGAGATTGCAAAACTTTGGATGGTCAGACGGCTCTGAAGATGAGGGAATGTAGTGAGTGAGGGGGAACTGGAGAAGCCTTGTATAATGTATCTGTGTGTCTGGAGCTGAACTGAGCAGGCAGGAGAGACAGGTCTCGGCCTTTCTCTGGAAACTCCTATTAAGGAGAAACTTAGTGAGAAGAGTACCGGGCCGCTTTGTGTACAGAGCGTTCTATATTTCTTTGCTTGCCATCTAGAAAAGAATGACTCCCTGTTTTCATTGGGAAATACAAAGACTTTTCCTGTGATGAGAGCAGAGGCTTTGTGGTGATTAATTTTAGCTTGGATTATGGATATGTAATAATAAAGGCCATTAAAAAACTGATTATAGATGTTTATTTTTAAAGCACTAAAATGCTGAAACCCCATGCTCAACTAGAGTAAAAAGCTTAATTAAAAGCAGAACATTTCTAAAGGGCAATCGGACCTAGTATCCATATAAAGCCCCCACACTGGGCATAGGAGACACCAACAACCCAAAGGCCAACAATAAATGCACCCATAAAACCAGAAATAAAATGAGCTCTGTCTGAGGCATGCAGCAAGGGGAGGGGCGGCCCCGCGGCTGTATAATTGTCCAGCCCTCACCTCATTGAGGCCAATTACCTAGGGGAGGATTAGAAACTGACCTGGAGGTGACCACTTGTGCTTTAAAGTGGAAATCCAAAGTGGAAAGAGCTCGCCCGAGGGACGAGGGCTGGAGGTGTGACGAGACCCGGGGGCATGGGCACCGAGGAGTGTTCTGGCTCCTTCTGCCCTCACCTTCCCAGGAGAGGCACTCTGGATTTTCTGACTCACCCGGTGATGAGGTCAGCCATCCCTGTCCACGTGGCAGGACCTGCTGGAGTCAAGAGCTGGATTTAAGGAAAAGGCCAGGGAGCCCTGTGAGTGCACAGAAGGTGGTGCCTCGAGGCGGCGTAAAGGGGATGAATGGAAAGACTCAGTCCCCAGTGTGTGGTCCCAGAACAGCTGCTCAACACTACCTGGGAGCTGGTTGGACACACTCAGGCCCCTCTCCAGAACCACTGAAGTAGAATCTGCATTTGAAGGAGATTCCAAGGCAGACCAAGACTAGATAAAACTGCTCTCCGAATCTGTATCATGTACATGCTTACCCCAGCCTCCCCAGCTCTGAAGAGGGAATATAGAGGAGGAAGAATGAGCTGTGCAGATCAGAAAGTGTCTTCAAAAGGCAGATATGTCAGATTAATGTTAGGGGAAATGACAGAGGTATTCCTGCTGTACAGATTAGAAGAGTTGCTACAAAAGGAGACCCAAGATCCACACCCCCCCACCTCCTACAATCTCCAGAAAATGAACAACTGACATATATATTTGGAGCTTACAAGTGTGGCTCAGAGTCAGACTGCCCTGGGATTTACCAGCATGCCACTGCTTGGTTGGGAGTCTAGCAAATTATATCACCTTTTTGTGCCCTAGTTTCCCCCTCTGAAACATGGGGATGTTATAGGATATTACCTGAGTCAAGACATAACATGTAGAGAATAGTGCTTACTCCCAACCAAGTGCTCTGTAAATGATAACCACTCTGTTATTATCTTATGTAGTGTCCTGGGGAGTCACTGAAATAATGCACCTAAAGGAACAACAGCATTACTTACCTTGTTGAGCTGCCAAGTAAGACAAGAGACTTGGAATGGACCCACAGGAGTAAGGATTTAAGAGCAATTTATGAGTGGTATTGTTGCTGTTGCCATTACTATCATTGTTTGCGGACCATGGCCACAAATCCCACCCTCCCCCTCGCCATTGAGTGTGCTTAAGCATCCACAAGGCCCACCCAAAGTTCTACAGATGAAATTCTCAACAGAGCTAATTTATAAAAGCAAACCCATGCCCCTCCACACACGCACACACACATGTGCACATGTGCACACACACACACACACACACACACACAAACACAAACACACCTGGCAGCTAAGTGCCAGGTGAGAAATGATCTTCATGGGAAGGGATGGAATGATAAGGAGACAGGTAGAGCATCTGACCACACAGTCAAGGAAAGAACTTGGAGCAGCAATTCTACAGCAGGTCCTACAGGAGACTGAGAAAGAGCATCTGTTTCCTCCCAGGAAGGGCTCTCTGGACATCCAAGACTGCTTGCTCTCTGAGGGGATATTTGGTTGGAAGCACTGCTAGAAAAATATCTTACAAGAAAGGGCTATGTTCAGAGGGGTCTTCTGAACCCCTGGCCTTCCCAGGATTCTCTTTCCCTCCAAAGACCTTTCTAGAGACAGAAGCTTTCACGCAATCCTGAAAATCTCCCTCAGAGCAAAGAAGGTTGAGGACGACCTTATATAAGAGGAGCTCAGGCTCAGAGGAATGAAGTGACTGGCAAGGGTCATATGGCACGCTGGAGCTCTGGTCACATGTTCTGAGCCCTCACTTAGGACGACACTCCCCAGAGAATGTTTCATCAGCCATCTCTCCAGTGACCCTCCCCACTGAATGCTCTGGTGAACAGGGATTCTGTTTCCTTCTATTGCTATTGTCTCCAGAATCTAGCGGGCTTTGTTGGTGGCTCAGATGGTAAAGAATTGCCTGCAATGCAGGAAACCTGGGTTCAGTCCCTGGGTTGGGAAGATTCCCTAGAGAGAGGAACAGCAACCCACTCCAGTATACATGCCTGGAGAATTCCATGGAAGAGCCTGGTGGGTTACAGTCCATTGGAGACAAAGAGTTGGATACAACTGAGTGACTAGCACTTTCACTTTCCAGCATCTAGTGCAATGTTCTAAATACATATAGTTCTTAATGTATATTCATTCAGTAAATCTCGGATAAACTCTTAAACTGGACTCCATCACCCAGCAGCCAAGAGAATCCTGACACTGCCCTTAGGAATAACCATAAGCATGAAGGGACACTTGGGGACGGACACAGCTGTCTGTGTCTGGCAAAGTCACTTTGAGCAGATACCTGTTGTGTGTCCCACTGCAGGATAATACCTATAGTAATAATAATATTAACTGCTCATGACTGAGTCTAAAGCCCTGTGCCATGAAATAGACATGTTTTGTCTCACAGCAGCCATGAATTAGAGATATGATCCCCATTTTGCTGGTGCGACAACTAGGCTTCTGAGAAGCGAATAACTAGAGGTCATGGAGTTAACGGTAGAGGTGCTGGTCCAGGAGAGGTCTACCTTATTCTGATCTCGTTTTCTCTCCATGCATGAGACTGTCTGGTGAGAGGTGGTGTTGAACTTGCTGTTCTTCTAGTAAATTTCCATCACATCTCCATTAAGCATAGGCCATTGCTATGGTTAATGTACAAGAGCAAGTTGCAGTTGGAAAATTTTCCTTTCAGAGGCTGGCCTCTCTCAGAAACTATGTCCTGATGGACGTAATTGTCAGGGCACAGGGAACTAACCCTCCCACCACCATCCACCCAGCTATCTCTTCATTACACAAAAATTTGTTGACACTTCCCAATGGCTGGTAGTGTGCATGTGAATGTGTGTGTGTTTGGGAATGCGCTGTGGATTAGGGTGGGGAAGCAAGAAAAGTAGTAAAGGCAACATGTTTCCTGCCTCCCAGGATCCTGTAGTCTAAGGTAGAAAGAGATAAACATAATTGTGATAATACTAACAATAACTGTGCTAAGTTGCTTTAGTCATGTCTGACTGTTTTGTCATTCCATGGACTGTGGGTTGCCAGGCTTCTCTGTCCATGGGATTCTCCAGACAAGAGTACTGGACTGGATTGTCATTTCCTTCTCCAGACAATCTTCCTGACCCAGGGATCGAATCTGTGTCTCTTACATCTCCCACATTGGCAGGTGGGTTCTTTACCACTAATGCCACCTGGGTCAGGGAGATCCAAGCTGAGGATGATAAGTGCCAAATAGGTTTTTCCCAGGGAGGGGAATTTTAATAAACTCTGTTAGGGCTAGAAGGAAATTTTCTGAAGGAGGAGCCTGCATTTGAGGTGGACATTAGGGTAGAAATTAGATTTTGGTAGGTAGAAAAATATAGAATAAAAAAAGAGCATCCTAGCCAGAAAGGACAACACAGGCAAATAAAAAAGCGAATGTCATGGGTGAAGGCCTCTGATGGATTATGGCTGCCTCACTGGTCTGCCTTAGTTTTGAGACTGTTCAGTTTTAGTTACTCTTTTGGGTTAAAATAGAGAGGTCCATTTATAATACTAGTACAGCACTAGGAAAGAATGCTATATTCAGGCCTATGAACTTCTGTCTGCTTGGGAAGGGAATTGAAGAGAACTGTACACCAGAAATATGCACTACTAGAGTGGACGTTAGAGAAGAGAACAGGAGTGACAATGATACCACTCCGTCTTTCTAAACCCATAGCGGACATAACGAATAGATAACAGCGCTGTTTCAGAAGCCTTTCACACCAGCACTTTCCCACCCATTAGCAACTGACAAGAGTTTGTATATGAAATGCATCCCATTTGCCTCCCTGTGACAATGCATAAGGTACCCAGAGAGAAGTCTCCAGAAGTCAGATGATTAGGGTTTGCGTCCTAGCTTTACTACTTACTGGCTTTGTCACCTTGGGTTATTGGGCTGATCCTCTGAATTCTGTGCATGAAAAGTAAAAATTTTAGTTGTTCAGTCATGTCTGACTCCTTGAGATCCCATAGACTGTAGCCCACCAGGCTCCTCTGTCCGTGGAATTCTCCGAGCAAGAATACTGAACTGGATTGCCATTTCCTTGTATAGGGTATCTTCCTGACCCATGGATCAAACCTGGGTTGCCCACATTGCAGGCGGATTCTTCACCTTCTGAGCCACCCATATGCAGATGGGAAGGACATTTTCTGGATGCATCTAGTGCTACATGTTTGCTTAATCCTATTTTCTTCTTTTTGTGGATGCTTAGAGAAACAGCATCCTCTAGACTTGTCTGCAGTTGGATGAGGCCAGGTGTCTGACCTGGCCAGTGGAATGCGGAGGGAAGGGACATGTGCAACTTCAGGCTTAATCCTAATGTCCAGGTCCTCTGTCCTTTCATCTGCAGAAGGCTCCCTGGAGGACTCCGAGGCTTTCGGATACAAGGGACTCAACCCGGGTAGAAGCAGCCTGAGTGCCTGAGTCACCACAGGGAAGGCTTCCCATCACACTCTCAATTAGAGTTTATGTGAATAAGAAATCAGCTCCCATTTGATTAAGCTAATGAGACTTGGGAGTTTGCAAGGCAGTTACCACTCCCTATCCCAACTATTGGGCTTCCCAGGTGGCACTAGAGGTAAAGAATCCAACTGCCAATGCAGGAGATGTTTGATTCCTGGGTCAGGAAGATCCCATGAAGAAGGCATGGCAACCTTCTCCAATACTCTTGCCTGGAGAATCCCATGAACAGAAGAGCCTGTGACCCTACAGTCCATAGGGTCACAAAGAGTAGGATCTGACTGAAGCAACTTAGCATGCATGAATGTACACCCCAACTAAAGTACAAACACATGACTTCATTTGAATGCCTTAACAGCTCTCTCTGGAAGGTATAATTCTCCCTATTTTGCTATTTCATTGGTGACAAAACCATGGCTCAAAGAAGTCAGACAATGACCCTAGCGCCCTGCTTTGGAAGGTAATGGAGTTTGAAAGGCACTTCCACCTCCAAAGACCTTAATCTTTATTCAATACTTGGAATCTTTCAAGTAAGCCCATAGATGGTACAAGAATTTGAGGTTTGATGAGCTCAAATGGAGTGAAACAGATTTATAAACATTTAAGAAGGAAATGTGCAGAGGCTGGTTATGACAATAATGGTGAAAAGACAGGGCAGGCTAGTTTTACCCACTGGAGAAGCAGCCTGAGTTCAGATGATCCCCAAAGCTCAAATGTACAGAGGGAAGGGTGAGGAAGCCTCGAAGCAGAAACCCTGCACTCCTGAGGAGTCAGTGGGATTGGGAGAGGGGTGGGCTGGGAGAGGGTGAGCAGACTAATTATAATGGCACAGCAGTAAATGAGCATACTTTTAAGTATCAGCCTGATTTACAGGTTCCACCCACTTAATTGCTTCTTTCATAAACTGCACATTCCATACATCATGGGAAAACATTAAAGAAAGAATCCTCAAGTCAAATATTAAAGGCAAATGGCCTCTTCAAGGGACAGCCACCCACCACTTCCCAGTGCAGCCAGGTGTGGGGTCTGGACGGGGCAGAGACCTTCCGTGGGAGTGACTTCTCTTCCCCCACCTCTCTGAAGCTAACCAAGCCTGTGCCTAAGTCTGAAGGATCAGGGAGGGGACCCGTGGCCCTCAGCTGCGGTCCTGGCTTCTGGCCTTGTTCTCATTTGCCAAGATTAATAAAGCCTCCAAAAGCAGGACTTCGCTTTGCACAGGAACTTCGCTTCAAGCCCAGCCCTGCAATTATGAGAAAGGACCTCATCATAAATCCCCCAAGGTGATCATAGCTTGGCATAGAGGAAACCTTGTTGGACTGTTCAAAGACTTTAAAGATGCTGTCTAAAGAGGATTTGGGTTTACTTTAAAAAGCTGTAAAACTGTCCCTCACATCTTTAGGTCTGAGTATCTGTGCATTGTCAACCATAAAAATAAGAAAAGTGGATCTTCTGCTTCACACTGGAGGATGTTATTAAACTGCTTTCTGTAATCAATCGATAATGTTTTTCCTGGCCACCTACTACGTGCACCACTCTCTTTGGCAGTATGGAGAATGAGACATGGTTTCTACTTTTAAGGTGTTTTAAACTTGGGAGGGGGCTTTCTAAGTGGTGCTAGTGGTAAAGAACCTGCCTGTCAATGCATGAGACATAAGAGACACATGATTGATCTCTGGGTTGGGAAGATCCCCTGAGCAGGGCATGGCAACCCACTCCACTATTCTTGCCTGGAGAGTCCCATGGACAGAGGAGCCTGGTGGGCTATAGTCCATAGGGTTTCACAGAGTCAGACATGACTGAGGCAACTTAGCATTCACGTCCACAAACTTGGGAGAAGAGGTAAAAAATACAGGTAGCATTCAGCAATCATTCATGCAATTATTGAAGGCTTCAATGGACCACTCAGTGTGAGGCACAGGGTATATACACAGATGGAGAGAGGGCCAATATTTTAGTTCAGGCGTCTATAATACATTATCATAGACCAGGTGGTTTATGCACAACATTATTTATTTTTAAAGGCTGGAAGTCAGCATGGCCAGACTCCAGGACAGCATGTTTCTGAGATGCAGATGGTTTACTCCTTACTGTGTCCTCATATGGCAGAGAAGGCACTAGACAACGCTCTGGGGTGTCTTCATAGGGGCACTAGTCTTGCTCATGAAGGTCCCACTCATGACCTAATCAACTTTAAAAGCCTGACCTCCTACCGCTATCACATTGGGGGTTGGAATTTCAGCATATAAACTATTTTTTGGAGGGGACACAAACATTCAATCCATTGCAGATAGCTGTGAGGACATATAACTACTCTTGTGATGGTAAATGTTTAACAACCTGTTCACAGGGAAAGAAGAAGATCCCTGGCTTATAGTATTTGCTGTGGTATAAATACCCCCCAAGCTTTGGCTACCTGATACAAGCAGCCAACTCGTTGGGAAAGACCCTGATGCTGGGAAAGATTGAAGGCAGAAGGAGAAGAGGGCGACAGAGGATGAAATGTTTGGATGGCATCACCAATGCAATGGACATGAACTTGAGCAAACCCCAGGAGATGGTGAGAGGCAGAGGAGCCTGGCATGCTGCGGTCCGTGGGGTCGTGAAGAGTCGGACACAACTTGGTAACTGAACAACAAAAAACAAATACTTTCAAACATGGACACAGCCAATGTCAAGCTACCAAAGTGATGGCACTGAAAGGAGGGTTGGGAAGAGATTGCACAGTAGGCTCTGTTTTGAGCTCAACATAATGAAAAACTAGATTGCATGGCATGTGCAGTCAATATCTTGCAGTTTGGAGAAGGAGGCGGTCAGAGTAACTTTTCATTCAGGAAAGTGATCTTTGGCCAACAGGGTTAGGACCTAGGCATTCAGGATGGCCAAGCCTGGCAGAGGAGGAAGACAGACTTTCTAGACCTGTTGTTGTTTAGTCTCTCAGTTGTGTCCAACTCTTTGAGACCCCATGAACTGCAGCATGACAGGCTTCCCTGCCCTTCACCATCTCCCAGAATTTGCTCAAACTTCTGTCCATTGAGTCAGTGATGCCATCCAACCATTTCATCTTCTGTTGTCCCCTTCTCCTCCTGCCTTCAATCTTTCCTAGCATCAGGGTCTTTTCCGATGAGTCAGCTCTTCACATCAGGAGATCAAAGTATTGGAACTTCAGCATCAGTCCCTCCAATGAATATTCAGGGTTGATTTCCTTTAAGATTGACAGATTTGATCTCCTTGCTATCCAAGGGACTCTCAAGAGTCTTCTTCAACACAACGGTTCGAAGGCGTCATCAGTTCTTCAGTGCTCAGGCTTTCTTGTTGTCCAGCTCTCACATCTGTGCATGACTACTGGAAAAACCATAGCTTGGACTAGATGGACCATTGTAGGCAAAGTATCATCTCTCCTTTTTAATATGCTATCTAGGTTTGTCACTGATTTTCTTCCAAGGAGCAAGAGTCTTTGAATTTCATGGCTGCAGTCACCATCCACAGTTATTTTGGAGCCTAAGAAAATAAAGTTTGTCACTGTTTCCATTGCTTCCCCATCTATGGGCCATGAAGGGATGGGACCAGATGCTGTGACGTTAGTTTTTTGAATATGGAGTTTTAAGCCAGCTTTTTCACTCTCCTCTCGAGAGGCTCATTAAATCCTCTTCACTCTCTGCCATAATGGTGGTATCATCTGCATACCTAAGGTTATTGATATTTCCCCCAGCAATCTTGATTCCAGTTTGTGCTTCATCCAGTCAGGCATTTTGTATGATGTACTATACATATAAGTTAAATAAGCAGGGTGACATTATACAGCCTTGACATACTCCTTTCCCAATTTGGAACCAGTCCATTGTTCCATGTCCCATTCTAACTGTTGCTTCTTGACCTGCATACAGATTTCTCAGGAGGCAGGTTAGGTGATCTGGTATTCCCATCTCTTGAAGAATTTTCCACAATTTGCTGTGATCTATACAGTCAAAGGTTTTAGCATAGTCAATGAAGTAGAAGATGTTTTTTCTGGAATTCTCTAGCTTTTTCTATAATCTAATGGGTGTTGGCAATTTGATCTCTGGTTCCTCTGCCTTTTCTAAATCCAGCTTGAACATCTGGAAGTTCTCGGTTCACATACTGTTGAAGCCTAGCTTGAAGGATTTTGAGCATTACTTTGTTAGCATGTGAAATGAGTGCAATTGTGCAGTAGTTTGAACATACTTTGGCATTGCCTTTTTGGGACTGGAACGTAAACTGACCTTTTCCAGGCCTGTTGCCACTGTCGAGTTTTCCAAACTTGCTAGCATATTGTGTGCAGCACTTGAATAGCATCATCTTTTAGGATTGAAATAGCTCAGCTGGAATTCCATCACCTCAACTAGCTTTGTTCATTGTGATGCTTCCTAAGGCCCACTTGACTTCATACTCCAGGATGTCTGGTTCTAGGTGAGTGATCACCCCATCACAGTTATCCAGGTCATTAAAATCTTTTTTGTATAGTGTGTGTATTCTTGCAACCTCTTCTTAATATTTTCTGCTTCTGTTAACTCCATGCCATTTATGTCCTTTATTGTGTCTATCTTTGCATGAAATGTTCCTTTGGTATCTCTAATTATCTTGAAGAGATGAGATATCAACAAAAGGAAAGAAACAAAGACAAGAATGGATAAAGAGTTAATGTGCTACGGGAAACAGATTGAATTGGGAAGCCAGAACACCAAAAGGCCAGAGAGCAGAAGGTTTTGAAATTATGGCCTAAATTCTGTGTGCCATCTTGGGCTAAAGAAGGGGATTTGGTTACCTAGGAGGCCCACAGGGGCCCATTCTAATTCAGGTAACCAAAGCCTGCCCTGGTACCATGGATATGCTCCCCATGACACGATCAGTTGCAGGGTAAATGGCATGTCTAAAGCCATGTCTAATGATGGTGTGTCTAATGATAGTTATAATAATAGCAAACACTTATGAGCATCTGTTTCATGTCAGAAGTGTACAAACTGCTTCCCAGCTTATTTATTACTCAAAACTTAATGAGTGGGCTTCCCTAGTGGTCCAGTGGTTAAGAATCCACCTTGCAATGTAAGGGCCACCAGTTCGATCCCTGGTCCAGGAAGATCCCACATGCTGTGGAGCAACTAAGCCCATGTACCACAACTACTCAGCCTAGTACTCAGAGCCTGTGTTCCACAACAAGAGAAGCTACTGCAATGAGAATCCCCCACACCACAACTAGAGGGTAGCCCCCACTTCCTGCAACTAGAGAAAGCCTGCACAGCAATGAAGACTCACCACAGATTTAAATAAATTAAAAAAAAAAAAAAGAAGACCCTAAAGAAATGAGTACTATTATTAAACACAGTTTACAGGTCAGGAGTCCAAGGCAGCAAAAGCTTAGGTAATTGTCAGGACCCCCTTGCCTGGGATCACACAGCTCATAATGACAAAAATAAGGTTGGACCCCCGGCAGCTTGGCTCTGAGCCTTCCCTCTTAACCACTCTTGTTTTTTTTCATTTATTTTCCTTTCTTTTTCTTTTCTTTCTCTCTAAACTTCTAAAATTTTAAACATTTATTCAACAAGGAGCCCTCATACCAATTACCTATCTTTAGCAATTATTACTTCATGGTCAATCTCATTTTACCCTAATCTTTCTCACTCCTCAATTATTTTGAAGCAAGTCCCAGGCATATGTAATTTGATGCATAAATATTTTAGTATGCATCTCTAAAATATAAAGACTCATAAAACACACACATAATACCACTTTTGCAGTCAAAATTGACAATGATTTTTAATTACATTCAATAGCCAAACAATAGTCACTTTTCTCCAATTACCTCATAAATGCTGCATAAAAGTAAATATGTTTTTATTTAAATTTGGATCCATGCAACATTCATGCATTGTATTTGATTGCTCTTTACAACTATTTTAAGCTACATTTTTGCAATTTATTTGTAGAAGAAACCATATTATTTGTCCTATGTGTTTCCCACAATTTGGATTTTACTGTTTATATTTCCATGGTGTTTTTGAAGATTTCCTCTGCTCCCTACATTTCTAGTATGTTGGTAGCTATTTCTAGAGGTCTGATCATATTAAATTTTTTCAGTAGGAATTTATATGCAATAAAATCTAAATTAAGCATAAAACTTGAGCTTCCTGACTGCCAAGGCAAAGAAATCTAAAGAAGCTACACAGTGCATGTTACACAATAACAGGAAGCATAGCAAATCAGTAGGAAAAAGGGTTTTTCAGAGCTTTGATCTCAATAAGCAACTTAAAATACAGAAATTCAAAGGGACATTTAAAGATAAATAGAGTATATTTTTACAGCCTTTTACTAAAATTTCAGAGACTCTTGCTATTTTTTTTTTTTACCTTCACTCATTTCCCTCACTGCTTACCCCTGCCTGTGGACACCACCATTCTGTTCTCTGTATTTAAGAAGAGTCAATTAAAAAAAAAAAACAAAACATCATCAAGGTTACTTCTTAAGAAATGTATTCTTCCAATGGAGGCACCTAAAATCTGGTGTCTCTCTTTCTGGGATCTTAGCACTCACAGATAATTATTACCTAAACCTGTTATCTCGATGGTGCTTAGGTGCTAAGTCGTATCGCACTCTTTTGTGACACTATGAACCATAGCCCACTAGGCCCTTCTGTCCATGGGGTTTCCCAGGTAAGAATACTGGAGTGAGTTGCCATTTCCTTCTCCAATTATCTCATTCGGGACCACAAAACAGTGCTGTTCTAATTCTATCATTCATTTGTTCCAGAAGCTGTAATACTTCTATAAAGAGAAATTGCCATTTACTATTCATTATTAACTACTTGATTACCTTAATGAACAATTCATAGATGAAATGCAAGACCAATGCTTAATTATTTTCTTTATTATTTTTCAAAATAATGTGCTTCCTATCAACATCCAAAGGTGACCACTGAGACTTTGGTTGTTAGCTGTTTATGTGTTTGTATGGTGGTTTTCATATCAATATGATTTCATGGATTTCAGTATTTATAATATATTCAGTCTATTGTATTTGTTATGCATTCAATGCTCCAATTATCCCATTTTTTGGCTATTGGGAATCTTCTGAGTTCTCTGACTTCTGAGTCCTTTTGACATAAACTCAGTAATCTTTTTATATATTTTTTGCTTTCTGGAATAAAAAAAAAAATAGTCTAGGCATGCCTTGCTAAGAAAATAGACCTTATTTGCCCATAAGACTTGGAATCAGCCATTTTTTCAGTGGAAATGATAGTTAGATACTATACTCTCAGAGCTAAGAATGTCCTACACAGTTCTTATCAGAAGACAAACAGTGGTATGAAAACATCAAGTTGAAGATGAGTCAGAAAAATTTCTATTTGGTCTTAGTTTCTGCCCGTTAAAGCAAAGAAAGAATGCCCTATAGATAAATTTTTGGGTTGACCAAGTTTTCACAATTTGTCTTTCCTTCATTTTATCCTTAAGACTTCATGAAAAAGCAAGACAAACTAACAAAGATAAAATAAAATTTTCCTGGGAAGCACTGTCAATATCAAAAGTCAAATGCACAAAATTTTGTTTTGCTATCTCTTGCCCCCTAAAAAGAAGCACAAGCTGACCAATGCCTTGATTGCATTAGTAGTGACCCCAGAGCAATATCTGTTAATTTGGGATGTATGGAAAGGACTCTGAAAAAAATATTCTCAATTTTCTATAAGTTTTTTTTTTAATTCTCTGATATTTTCTATAAAGACTCATTCCCTAAAGTTTTGGAGTGTTGATCTTTCAGTGCATACTGCTGGTACTAAAATGTTTCCCAAAGATACCTCTTAGCACAATTTCTAAAATACAGTATGCCTCAGTTCAGTTCAGTTCAGTTCAGTCGCATCTGACTCTTTGCGACCCCATGAATCACAGCACGCCAGGCCTCCCTGTCCATCACCAACTCCCAGAGTCCACTCAAACTCATGTCCATCGAGTCGGTGATGCCATCCAGCCATCTCATCCTCTGTCGCCCCCTTCTCCTCCTGCCCCCAATCCCTCCCAGCATCAGGGTCTTTTCCAATGAGACAACTCTTCGCAAGAGGTGGCCAAAGTACTGGTGTTTCAGCTTCATCATCAGTCCTTCCAATGAACACCCAGGACTTATCTCCTTAAGGATGGACTGGTTGGATCTCCTTGCAGTCCAAGGGACTCTCGAGAGTCTTCTACAACACCACAGTTCAAAAGCATCAATTCTTTGGCGCTCAGCTTTCTTCACAGTCCAACTCTCACATCCATACATGACCACTGGAAAAACCATAGCCTTGACTAGATGGACCTTTGTTGGCAAAGTAATGTCTCTGCTTTTTAATATGCTATCTAGGTTGCTCATAACTTTCCTTCCAAGGAGTAAGCATCTTTTAATTTCATGACTGCAATCACCATCTGCAATGATTTTGGAACCCAAAAAGAGAAAGTCAGCCACTGTTTCCACTGTTTCCCCATCTATTTCCCATGAAGTGATGGGACCAGATGCCATGATCTTAGTTTTCTGAATGTTGAGCTTTAAGCCAACTTTTTCACTCTTCTCTTTCACTTTCATCAGGAGGCTTTTTAGTTCCTCTTCACTTTCTGCCATAAGGGTGGTGTCATCTGCATATCTGAGGTTATTGATATTTCTCCTAGCAATCTTGATTCCAGCTTGTGCTTCTTCCAACCCAGCGTTTCTCATGATGTACTCTGCATATAAGTTAAACAAGCAGGGTGACAATATAGAG
Organism: Odocoileus virginianus; assembly: GCF_023699985.2. Taxonomy (NCBI): domain Eukaryota; kingdom Metazoa; phylum Chordata; class Mammalia; order Artiodactyla; family Cervidae; genus Odocoileus; species Odocoileus virginianus. The sequence continues at coordinate 40,056,278 of NC_069693.1, read as the reverse complement.
CCTTGACGTACTCCTTTTCCTATTTGGAACCACTCTGTTGTTCCATATCCAGTTCTAACTGTTGCTTCCTGACCTGCATACAGGTTTCTCAAGAGGCAGGTCAGGTGGTCTGGTATTCCCATCTCTTTCAGAATTTTCCACAGTTTATTGTGATCCACACAGTCAAATGTTTGGCATAGTCAATAAAGCAGAAATAGATGTTTTTCTGGAACTCTCTTGCTTTTTCGATGATCCAGCGGATGTTGGCAATTTGATCTTTGCTTCCTCTGCCTTTTCTAAAACCAGCTTGAACATCTGGAAGTCCACAGTTCACGTATTGCTGAAGCCTGGCTTGGAGAATTTTGAGCATTACTTTACTAGCATGTGAGATGAGTGCTAAGACTCAGAGAATTGGTTGTATAATGTTGGTGTTTCTTTATTTTTCCCCCCATTTATTTTTATTAGTTGGAGGCTAATTACTTTACAATGCTGTAGTGGTTTTTGCCATACACTGACATGAATCAGACATGGATTTACATGTGTTCCCCATCCCGATCCCCCCTCCCACCTCCCTCTCCATCTCATCCCTCTGGGTCTTCCCAGTGCACCAGCCCTGAGCACTTGTCTCATGCATATAACCTGGGCTCTACCAGAAAATTGCTAGAGCTAATCAATGAATATAGTAAAGTTGCAGAATATAAAATTAACACAGAGAAATCTCTTGCATTCCTAAACACTAACAATGAGAAAACAGAAAGAGAAATTAAGGAAACAATACCATTCACCATTGCAACAAAAAGAATAAAATACTTAGGAGTATATCTACCTAAAGAAACAAAAGACCTATATATAGAAAACTATAAAACACTGATGAAAGAAATCAAAGAGGACACAAACAGATGGAGAAATATACTGTGTTCATGGATTGGAAGAATCAATATTGTGAAAATGACTATACTACCCAAAGCAATCTATAGATTCAATGCAATCCCTATCAAGCTACCAACAGTATTTTTCAGAGAACTAGAACAAATAATTTCACAATTTGTATGGAAATACAAAAAAACCTCAAATAGCCAAAGCAATTTTGAGAAAGAAGAATGGAACTGGAGGAATCAACCTGCCTGACTTCAGACTATACTACAAAGCCACAGTCATCAAGACAGTATGGTACTGGCACAAAGACAGAAATATAGATCAATGGAACAGAATAGAAAGCCCAGAGATGAATCCAGGTACCTACGGACACCTTATCTTCGACAAAGGAGGCAAGGAGATACAATGGAAAAAAGACAACCTCTTTAACAAGTGGTGCTGGGAAAACTGGTCAGCCACTTGTAAAAGAATGAAACTAGAACACTTTCTAACACCATACACAAAAATAAACTCAAAATGGATTAAAGTTATAAATGTAAGACCAGAAACTATAAAACTCCTAGAGGAGAACATAGGCAAAACACTCTCTGACATAAATCACAGCAAGATCCTCTACGACCCACCTCCCAGAATATTGGAAATAAAAGCAAAGATGAACAAATAGGACCTAATTAAACTTAAAAGTTTTGCACAACAAAGGAAACTATAAGTAAGGTGAAAAGACAGCCCTCAGATTGGGAGAAAATAATAGGAAATGAAGAAACAGACAAAGGGTTAATCTCAAAAATATACAAGCAACTCCTGCAGCTCAATTCCAGAAAAATAAATGACCCAATCAAAAAATGGGCCAAAGATCTAAACAGACATTTCTCCAAAGAAGACACACAGATGGCTAACAAACACATGAAAAGTTTCTCAACATCATTCATCATCAGAGAAATGCAAATCAAAACCTCGATGAGGTACCATTGGTGTTTCTTAAACACATAGTCTAGGCAAATCTTCCTTACACAAATATCTTCCACTTCATGTATGATAAGAGATGGTGGTGAACTGTCCACCAAAGTCCTTGTTTCCTGTTCTTCCTGGCAAACAGCAAACCTACACTTCTCAGTGTTCATTTAAAGTTAGGCGTGGTCAAATAATAAAATTCACATCAATGAACATGGCAGGATGTGATATGAGTCACTTCCAGGACTGCCTCATAAAACCTTCATCTGTAGGTTCCTCTATACTCTCTGCTTCTGCTTGAATGAAAGGGCAGCATTCTCACAACATCTTACATAATGGGTTGAAAATGAAAGAGCCTTCATTAGCCTGAATAACTGCATATTTGTATGGAAGAGAACTGCCCTCTTCACCCAGAATGCCTACCTTGGTCTACACAAGGGAAAACTATACATCTACATTTCCTCCATTATATGTAGACTGGGTCTATTACTTACAGCAGTTAGCATCATCTAACAATACCAAGAGCCTCTACGTCAAAAGGAGCAACTCTCTAAATGCCAGATACTCTAGGCTCATGTGATTCCTGTTCCTACTGCCCACTGGCTCTTTAAAATCCTCTTAAAATAGAAGTTTCAGTCATACTAGGTACGTTTACATTTTTTACTGGTAAGATTAAACTGCTTGAGACAGTTAAGTCAGGCTTAAGGAAGTATACCCTCCCCTACAGAGATGCATAGCCAGTATATGAGGGCAGTTCAAAAAATAATACCTTATTTATAAAGCCTAAACCAAAAATGAACAAATAAAAACCAAAGTACCTGGTTCATAGGCCAGCTCCAAATTTTACTAGACTCAGGGGAAAAAAAAAAAAAAAACTCTGTTGTGGTTTTCTCATGTGTGAAATGGTACTAAAGTTTTGAGTTAATTCATAGAAAGTACTTAGATCAGTGCCTGGTACATCATACATGTTCAATAGAAGTTAGCTACCATTTTTGAAACTTCATCAATTATTAATAATTAATTTGTCTAAGAAGTATTGGATTACATGCCTCATGTTTTTGGCACTGGGGTTTCAGAGGAATAAATGTAGGTTAGAGGGGAGATTCAGCAGTCATCATTACAGCAAGAGGTAGAGGAAGTCTTCAAGTAATATATTTTCATACACTTATCAGATGTAAATTCTGTTAGCCTCTAACAAGAGTCTCATTCACTCACTCATTCCTTCATTTATCAAATCATAGAATACACACAGTGCATGGAATTAGACCTCATGTCTGGGGCTGACGGAGGAAAAGATGAATAAGTCTGTTTTTGCTTTTTAAATACTTTTTGATGTGGACCATTTTTAAAAAGTCTTTATTGAATTTGTTACAGTACTGCCTCTGTTTTATGTTCTGATTTTTTTGCCATAAGGCATGTGGCATCTTAGCTCCAGGGATTGAATCCACACCCTTGACATTAGAAGGTGAAGTCTTAACCACTGGACCATCACGTAAGTCCTCAAATAAGTTATTTTTAATGATTACAGCTATAAAATATCTCTTAGAAAAGTTAGGCATGCCTGGAAAAGGAATCCTAAGAAACTTTAAAGGCAACATGAAACAAATAGAAATTCACGTATCTATTGCTTAATCTCCTGTCAATTCAACAACAAACAAACTTCCCGATACCTTGTCTCTAGAACTGGTTATCTCAGATATAGGCACCAAATTCAGTGCCTATAAAAGGGCCAGGCAGGTACTTCAGTGATTAGAATCAACTATCCTAAATGATGGGGCTGTATTTAAATACCCTTCACCATGCAGGGTGAGGTTGGCTGCCGTGAAGGAAGGTGGGCCCAGCTTGCTAGTTCTTCTAATCTTTCAAGAGGAAAATTTGGTACAGTGGTTTCCATGGCTGAGGGGAAAAAAATCTAGCAACTACTCTATAAACCCAGCATTAGATGTGAAAACTTATCATTTTTAATCATTTACACATTCTTTTAGCAGTATTTTTTAACTGTGCACAAACAGCAAGACCCAGCTGTGAGCCAAACCTGGCACATGGGCCCTCAGCTTCAAACCTCTGGTTTGTGTACCAGAGAGGAGTTAAAGGGATTTTGGCAGATGGAGAGTGAGAATCACTAGTGGCAAATCTTTCATTGAAAAGAAAACCAAACAAAACAACAATGGGGAGGAGCCCTGGGCTCTGGGAAAGAGGCCATCCTATACCCTCTTCATGCAGGAAGCAGCCAGCATGCCAGAGAAGCCCAGTTATACAAGAACACCCTCAATCACTGGCATGCCCTGTCAATCAGCAATTTTCTCAGAGGCAAGAACCCTTCAAAGCCATTTTACCAATATGAATATTGTTCAAGTGATTACTTGGGAGAATACACAAACAGACTGCAATAAAATCCAAAAGAACTTTTGAAGGAAATAGTATTCCTTCTCAAGGAATCCTTCTGAAGGATTCCTTACAGAAGTCCAAACAAGGGCCCACATTTCCCTCCTCTTTATGATGGATTATGTTGAGCGCCTGTAATAAAATGAGAGCAGTGACTTGCTTACTGAGGCAAAGGATAAGATCCAAGCAGCTGATAAATAACCAAGATATCTTTATGATTATATAGGTACATGCTTCCTAAACCAGCAGAAGTTTCCTTGCTGATATACATTTGCAATGATGTTTTAATTAACATTGGCTCGCTGTGATAAGAGATGACTAGTTTGTCTTTATTTTCTGTTCATTTCCCCACCCTCACCCCCTTTTGTCTTTAAGTAAACTTATGAATTTGGTCCCTGTGGATATAAGACTCTCAAACTTTACTGTTTAGAATCAAAAGTCCCTTGTGATTTCCAGGTTGACTGAAGGTTACAGTGGTACAAGGCAGTGATACAAGAACTTACCCAGAAATTATGTTTCCTTATAATTTAGGAGAATTACATTTATTCTCAGAGCCTGTCCTAGGCTGTATACAGTGTACAATTTTATTTTATCTTTAAGATAATAAATTTTCCTATAAATCCTGGAACACATTAACTGTTTTAGGCAAAGTTGTGGGGATCTAAAAGGATGAAGAGGAAAAAAAGAACTTTTTCATACACATACAATTGCCCTCTGGTTTAAATTACATCATAGCATATATATTAATGCCTTTTTAATTCATGTTTTGTCCTAAAGGCCTTGGTCCATGGGAGATGATGTCAAAGCTTAGAATATACAGTTCAGGCTTTCTGAAGGATAAGGAAAGGCTAAAGTGAATGGCATCCTGAAATATTAGAGGATTAATACACTATTATAAAGGAAGAAACCATCCTTCCTTCTTAAGTATATCTTCCAAGAAGTCCTGGATAAATTCAATATGAGATGCTGTTGATCATGAAAGGTTTAAGAACTTACACATAATGGATTGTACACATTTATAGAGAGAAAGAAAGAAACAGTTCGCTGCCATCTCAGCCAGCTAAGGAGAAACTTGATGTTGCCATGATCTTTCTTGAACCACCTTTAAGGTTTTCGTCTCTTTTCTTCCCTTCTCTTTCTGGTTAACCTTAAGTTTAAGCCCTAATAAAATACAAATTTATGGGGATCAAGCTTGTCACCAGCTTTTCATTACTGTCAGTTTCTCTTCAGTTTCATCTAACTCAGTTTGGGGCATTTAAAAATGTTTTATCACACTTGCTAGAGACTTTGTGTGCAGTCACCACCAAGCCCAATAATGACCGTTTTGAAATAAACCAAGACTCAAGACTAAGATCAAGGACTAAGATACAGACAGTCCTTTAGAGTAAGAATCTTTTCTGGGCCCCAGTGCCTCATGTTTTAATCAGGAAAAGCGGGTGGCAGGTCACAAAGATTAGGTTTAACCTTTCTGATATACATCAGATCTCTTGCCCTTTCAACCTCCCAGCAGTGTGAGGAGGCATTCTTTCTGAAACCCATAAATTAGAGGCCAAGGTTTCTTTGCAAAGTGTAATGACAGGATGACAGAATCCCCACGAAGCCTAACTCTTTTCCCTAGACATGAGATTTTTATTTATTTTCTTTGGAACATTAAGCCATGATCGGTGGGTCAATGGGAGTCCTACACATTTTTTTTTTTTTTTTTTTTGATGATTAAAAAAAAAATGCTCTGGTCATGAGTGCATTCTGCTAAGATTTAAGACTCTGAAAAGCCCAAATGACTCTTCCCCTTTACATGCTTGTTTCAAAACCACTAAGTAACTTATTTAGGTTCTGAAAGTTATATACAATATAAATCCATCCAGGCTGATATAAAAAAACCCAGGAGCTGTAAAGCTGGTTTCTATATTGTTTGGACATAATACTGTTCTCAAGCAAAATCATAAGGGAATAGGGCACTTAAAATAGGGTGTCACATTTCAAGGTAATAAATAGCAGATTGATTCTGCCTCCCAATTGATCCTGCAGTTTACTTATACACAAGATGGAAAATAAAGTACCAAAGCCACTGTGATTTACTTTGTAGAAATGAGACACTTGGTATTAGCTTAAGTGAATGCAAAGGCTGGCTCTGACAATTTATTACAGGCTCAGTCCAAATGCAGTTTGGATCAAGTTGCACTATTGGCACACACATTTTGCCTTGCTTTTAGCATCTCTACAATTAAACACATTTTAGGTCTCTCGGTTTCTTAACATACACTTCATTGTGCTTTTCAAACTAGCCTTGTCATCCAACAACAGATAAAAAGGAAATTCCCTCCTTGCTTTGCTGAACATAGACTATGTTAAATAATGGGGCATCATTTTGTCCCTCTCTATTCAGGGGTGGTCTCCACTATTTAGAAATTGGGATGTGGTCTAGCTGTTTGTTTTTGCAGCTCTCTTCAATAGTTTTCTTCCTTTTAACATGATGTCTTATAATGCAGTCGGCTTGTGTTATGGACTGGAAACAAGTTTATTTCAAGGATATCTGGGGAATTGTCCAATATCTTTTGAAGCACCCCTAATCACTACTCTGGAATTATAAGAGTTAACCTTAGCCCCTGTCCAGCGGGTTCATCATTGAAGGGATGGATAGTATCGCTCCATCCTGGACAAACAGTCCTGAATCATAATTATAATGAAACACAATTTTTTGAGCTTCCACAATATCATAAACTGTGATAAGTGCTTGTCAATTCTTATGAAATACAGTGTTGTCAGTTCTTACAACAGTCACATACATAGTTTCTAATAGCATCCCTATTTTCCGAACAGGAAAGGGAAGCTTAGAGAGGTCATGCAACAGGCTAAAGAATTCAAACTGAGGCCTCTATGATTTCCAGGTCCATGATCTTGATCAGGTTGGTGTAATTTCCTCAAGCAGGGCACATCAATATTGTCCCTGTCCCTAGATTACTAAAGGCTACAAATTCCTTGTGGAGCCAGTGTTCCTAATTCTCTACTAATATGTTTGATTGAATCAAATTACTTGCTTCAAACATCAAACTGGTGTGGGGGCTCAAGACACTAGTATAAAATTTCTGTTTTCCTGTACCGCCTCCTCTTTTGTTTATTTGCTGCCATAATAGGATACTGAAATTTTATTTCTGATCAACAAATTTTTTAAACTTTGGGAGCTCTTTGGGGCTGCTAATAGACAACAAGTTCTGTTTCAGAACCTAAAAGTTTGCCTCTATCACAACATAGGTTTGTCTTCCCCTAGGCAATAAAGAGTTAAGTTGTAGAATGTTAGCATGGTGTATTTGAAATCTGAAAGTAAAAACTATACATATTATACAGGAAGTCTGAGAGTTGAATTTTTCTCCTTATTTGTTTGGCAAATGAAAATACATGAATTTGTATCAGTGAGATACTAGAAGATAATTTAATCTCACATACAAATTATTTTACACTGTAGTGCAAGGGATACTTTCAGAAGACATAGAAAAATCATAGTCTAAAAGACTTCCTGCTTCCAGAAGTATGATGGAATAGATAGTTCACTGTATTCATCTGTGCAGGAGTATGCATGCGTGCATGTGCATGCGCGCACACACATCCCTATAATTAAATGGATGCTCGCACTGAAATTTTTAAAAACCATGCTGAAATATATGAGGAGAAAATTCTCATATTTTTAATTGAATTTTAATTGAATTTTTAATTGAATTTTAACTGAGCTTTCTTCTTTTAAAAAGTATAAGATCCCAGAGAAAAGGAAACACAAAGAGGGATCTAGAGAGGCAGGTAATACCAAATCTGGCTTTTTCCTCATAAATGACTATGGAAGACACAAGGCATGAAAGAAAAAGGAACTTCAAAACACCTTATCCTTACTGGAAGGATAAAATAGAAGTGTTCTTTGTATACATGTGCTACATCTGGAAACATCAAGGAAACTGAACTGGGTTGCTCTTCTTTGAGAACGGATAAAGAGGATTTTTAATCATGAAACTTGTCTCATTGTTGTCCAAAAGTCCCTCAGGGAAAGAACTTGTTTTAAATTGATCCCAATTTTATTGAGCCTCCAGACAACAGGCAGAAGCAGACAAAATATTTTCTGGAAGGGCAGAATTCTAAGAAATATGTGCTCACAGTGGAACATCACAGCAACAAGTGGAATTTGAGCTAGTTAAAATAAAAGCCATAGAATAACAACAACAAAGCTTTGGTAATAAAATCATAAAATTTAAAACATAAACAAACCATGTGTAGTATAATTAGAAAAACATAACAGGGAATTAAAATATGAGTTAGGAGCAAGAGACAATGCAAATAATAAAGTAGATTTGGAAAAGTACCAAGCTGAATTTCTAAAATTGAAAAAAGAATTAATATGCAGTATTTGAATTTAAAAACTTAATGGATGTTTTTCACTGTAAATGCTGAACAACCAAAGATATTATGAATTAGATGCTCACTCTGAAAGAATTTTCCAGAATGCATCATGGGGAGTGAGGAAAATAAGAGAAAAAGGAAGAGGCTCAGAGGAGAGAAATAGAAGATCCAACGTATGTTTAATCAAGTTTCCTGAAACACAAGATAAGAAACTGAGGGAGAGGCAATACTGAAGGATAGGAGTTTTCCAAAATTTATGAAAGACACAAACCTTCAATACAAAAGGCATGTGTCCACTGAAAAACTAAACATTCAACTTAGTTTGGCAATAACAAATCTAAAAATTGGAGGATGAGAATAATAAAAATAGCAGCAGGCTTTAATGAGGTGGAGAACAAATTTATACTACACAGCCTCAGTTTCTTTAATGATTAAAAGGTTATTCTAATTTTCTATTTCTTCTGAGTCAGATTATTAGTTATACTTTTTCTAAGAATTTGTCTATAATATCTATTTTCAAATATCTGAGACTAAATCATTACTAATTTTATTATCTTTCTAATCTTGACAGCTCTGTGGTTATTCTCATTGTTATTTCTGATGTATTTATTGGCTCCTTTCTTGCTTTTATTCATAATGTCTTGTCAAAAGTTTGTTAATTTTATTAGTCCTTTAAGAAAACCAGTACTTGGTTTTTATTGAGACTCTATAGTGTAAAGTTACTTTCCATCTCTTTAAAACCTGCTGTTACTTTTATTATTTTCATCCTTCTATCTTGGGGTTTGTTATTGTCAAACCAAGTTGAGTGTTTAGCTTATTCAATATCAGCCAGCCTCTTATTTTCTTATACAACCACTTGTAAAATGCCTGCAACTTTTCATCTAAGGAAGCTTTATGTAATCTCACAAGTTTTTGTATACAGTATTTTTACTTTTTAGGTCTAAATATATTTTAATTTCTGTTAAGATCTCATCCTTGATTCATGATTATGTAGAGCATGGTTTCTAGCATCCAATCATATGACATTTGTCTAGTTTCTTCTTATACAAAAGCTTTATTGAGATATAACTCTTATACAATTTACCTGTTAAAGTATACAATGATTTTGACTATATCACAGAGTTTTGCAGCCATTACCAAATCAATTTTATGACATTTCCATTCTTTGAAAAGAAACCTCATGCTTACTAGTAGCATTCCCCATTTCCCTGCAAACCTCTACCCCAGCCCTAGGCAAACAAGAATCTAGTATAGATTTGCCTATAGATTTGCTTGTTTTGGACATTTCATACAAAATGCAGTCTTTTTATCTACCAGAAAATTACAAAAATTAAAAACAGTTTTAAAAGTATCCTGTTACAAAATATAGAGGTGAATAGCCTTTCTAAACACCATTAGCAGCTAGAAAGTACAAAAAATATGATTTACGGTAGCAACATAAAACACATAGGAGTAAACTGGAGAGAATATCTGCCAGATCTTTAAGGAAAAAAAAAATGGGAAACCATTTTGAAAGGCATTCTTCAACTACATGGCAGGATAAAAACCTTAATATCATAAAAATATAATTTATCCCAAGATTTCTCTATAGATCAGTGTAATTCCATTCAAAAATCCCAATAGTAGTTGAATTTGACAGTTAAAGATGAATGCTCAAGATTGTGAAAAAAGAATGGGGGGAGCAGATTTCCCTACCAGATATCAACTTCTTAAAAACTCTAGCAATTAAGATAGTGTGATATCAGAACAGGGGTAGGCAAGTCGATCAATGGAGCAGAAGAGGAAATTCAGAAACAGACCCACACCTAAATGGAAAGTTTTATGAGAAAAGTGGACTCCAGATTAGTGAGGTTATGCACTTGTAAAAACAGGAAATTAGGCCCCTCTTGTACTCCCTACATAAAAATCAACCTCAGGTATGTTAAGGCCTTATGTGAAAGGCACCATCAAAAAAAATTCAGATAAGAATTTACTCTTTGTAATAGGGTAAGATTTTCTAAAATAAATTTTAGAGTAAAGCATAACTTACAAAGGGAAAGATGAATAAATTCTGCTTATCAAATGACTCTCTAAAGAGAGCTCTTAAACTGGAAGATACTTTCACTACTTATAACCAGTAAAAACAGGGTACCCAAAATGTTCAATAAACTCTTACAAACCAATGAGAAAAAAGACAAGAAACCCTAAAGAAAAATAGGCAGAATTCTAGACAAAACTTTTCAAAACAGGAATCATGAATTGCCAATAAACATAGGAAAAGATACTGATGGGCATTAGAAACCAAGAAATTTCAAAGCCAAGTGATATATTTTTATACCTAATGTATTGACAAAAATTTTAAATGTCTGATTGTATTAAATGCATTGATTATAGTACATTTCATACTTCTGATGGACATGTAAATTAGTTCAACCACTTTAGAAAATAGTTTTGCATTTATTATTTAGTTAAGTTAAAAAGCAAGTACCTAAAAAATCAAATTTTTCTCCTAGAAGCACAACCTAGAAAACCTCTCACAGTAGACATCAGCAAGGTGATTGATAACAGCAAAGTTTATCTTTGCAAAAGCGAAGTAAAACAAGAATCTGAAGAAACACCAATGTCTACAGATAGGAGAATGGAGATGAAAGAATGGACTATGACCACAACAGAAGTCAAAATTACATTTTCAATAGCTGCATGTCAACATTGATGAAGTTCAAGGCAATGCTGAGGGAACAGAGCAACAAATGATATCTAATGTAGGAATCCCATTGCTTAAAAGCATACAAGACTCAACAGGTTAGAGATATGTATGAAAATCAGAAAATGGTAAAACAAGTACATTATGAGAGTGTCAAATGTACTTCTGATCTACTTTTCAAGTTGGGTTGAGGAATACATGGATGTATTATATATTTTATTCTTTTTCCTTAATCTAAAGGGCTTCCCTGATAGCTCAGTTAGGAAAGAATCCCCCTGCAATGCAGGAGACCCTGGTTCAATTCCTGGGTGGGAAGATCTGCTGGAGAAGGGATAGGCTCCCCACTCCAGTATTCTTGGACTTCCCTTGTGGCTTAGCTGGTAAATAATCCGCCTGCAGTGTGGGAGACCACTGCAGTCACATGTACTTCACCATTTGACCAACTGACCACACCAGTTGACCATTTTGACCAATTGACCAAGTGACCACACCAGTCAAATGTACTTCTGATCTACTTTTCAGATTGGGTTGAGGAATACATGGATGTATTATATATTTTATTGTTTTTCCTTAATCTAAAAAAATTCAATGTAACTACTTTCAATTTTTTAACATAAACCATTTTTGAATGTTAAAAAGATGTAGTTAGAAATAAAAAGAGAACCTCAAAGATAATCACGTAGAGTGATTCTCAAATCATGTGATAACAGTTGAAATGATAATGATGATGATGGTGACAGTAATACTGGCTTACCCTATGACACTATACTAAGAAGTTAATTATTTCTGATATTGATATATCAAGGCTGTTGAATGGCTTACCTTCAAAACTGTCAACTAAAGCAGAATCAAATCTCTTTATACTCTTACACCACATTCACAGAGTGACTTTAACATCTGCTCTGTTTTTTAGGGAGGAGGGCTTGCAGAGGTAGCCACAGCAGGAATCACCCACAACATAGAGCCAATTTAGGCATACCTTGCTTGATCTGCTATTTCTGGTAAAACCTGAATAAGTGAGGTGTTTCTATGCACAATTAGATTTCTTTTCCTGGAATTCTTTCTGGACATTTTTTCAGAATCTGGTTTTATCCACGGGAGTATGTGTGTGTGCTAAGTCGCTCTGTGTCTGACAAGTCTGCTCAGTTCGACTCTGCACAGCCTGTGGACCATAGTCCACTAGGCTCCTCTGTCCATTGGATTTTCGAAGAACACAGGAGTGGGTTGCCATGTCCTTCTCCAGGGGATCTTCCCGACCCAAGGATCGAACCCTAGTCTTTATCCCTTCTGCATAGGCATGTCGTTTCTTAACCGCTAGCACCACCATGGGAAGCTCATCTTATTCACCATGACATAACTTTCATTTAGAAAGCGGTTAACATTTATTGAATGCTCTGTGTTAGGCAGTCACACATTACCTCATTTAATTCTTAAGATAACCTAATAAGGTGGGCACTATTATTCATTTTATTAAGTTAATGAAGAAACACATGACTTGAAAGGTTAATAAACTTACCAAAGGTTTCAGTGCCCACAAGTGATTGGTCTGGGTCTGAACCAGGTCTGGCTGATTCTAGGCTCTGAGGGGCTGGCCCTCAGTCTAGTTTCTTTTTTCCTCAAGAATTGAAAAGATCTAATCAAAGACAACCTCATTATCTTGGAGGCAGGAAAATCAAGGCCTCTCAACAGAGGTAGTGATGCAATATGGGTCCATTTATGACAACAAAATAAATAGCATGCATGACATTATGTTAAAAACTGGGAAAAATGATTTCAGTTGATTTCCACCTGTTTCCATATCTATAAAAGAGAGGGGGACCATCAGTGATTCTTAATGTTTTTTTTAGGCCATAGAATCTCTCCCCAGAAAAGACTACGTGAGAACACATTCATGCACTGGCTTCCCTCGCCCCTTGCACCTCATTCCCAAGTCTTGTCAAGATGAGTAGATTTTGGGGTCAAGAATCTCTGGACCCCAAAGATCTGTGGAGCCTCTTCCAGCTCAGTCATTCAGATTTTCTAAAATATCTCTTTAAACAGTTACAAAGGAAGCCTTCCTAGCCAGCCACAGGGAAGAGAAGGCGCCTTTCCTCCGCAATCCTCTACTATCCGCAAACTGAGAAGCTCAGTGGGGCCTCGCCAATATTTTAGTGTCTGCCAAGGAGGGCTTTGTGTCAGGCTTATTGGCCGTAAACCAGGAAATGAGGACGGGGGCATTAATAGCCTTTGTAAACAGCACCTTCAAGGTCTTCAATCACCAATTTGAGGGTGTTCACCACCAGGGTGGAAAAAATAAAAAGAAGGAGGAAAAAGCCAAACAGGAAATGCAATGAAAGGAGATGAAAGCAGATCAATAAAGAGAGAAACATTTGGTTTGAAGTCTTTCCTTTAAAATAATGGGAAACCACCCCCCCACCCCCCGGCCACTCCCTCCAGAAAGTAATTTGGGGCATTACCGCAGGTCTGGCCCTTAGGTGTAATTGCCCCAGATTCCAGCCACACAGAGGTTTAGAATTCCAGGGCTTGTGCAAGGAATTCAGTCTGAGGACATAGATTTATAACCACCTTTTAAATAGATGGTGTTTTTTCTTTAAAGGATTTATTTAATGTTAGAAGACAATACTGTGTATTTTATTTTATTTCTCTTCTTCCCAAATTAAGAGGAGGCAAAAGGAGTTATTCTCAGGGTGCATGTTCCTGAGGATAGTCCAATACCACAGGATGGAACTGCGTCTTGAGCTGAATTTCTGGAGTGAACAAGCAATAGGATTTTCCCTTAGAGCCTTGAGGCTTTCCTGATAGCTCTGATGGTAAAGAAGCCATCTACAATGCTAGAGACATAGGAGACACAGGTTCAGTCCCTGGGTCAGGAAAATTTCCTGAAGAAGGAAATGGCAACCTGCTCCAGTATTCTTGCCTGGAGAATTCCATGGACAGAGGAACCTAGTAGGATATAGTCCATAGAGCTGCAAAGAGTCAGACATGACAGAAAAACTAACACTTAGAGCCTTGAGAGTGAGATAGTGGTCCCCAAGGTCCACTAGGTCATTCAAAATCCAACAGCCTCTGCCTTTGGAAATAGGAAGCACTGTCCTTAGAGATGGAAGGACTCAAAAAAAAACAAGAATTGTGGAGGCCTGAAGGAAAACTGGTCCTCTCAGTGGGCAGGAGTGAGAAAGAAATGGGAACACATTGCGTTTCAAGTCGTTAATTTATTTTTTAGGCATTCATTTTGTTTCTAAGACCTTGAACAGAATGCCAATCTCATGATCACACTTCTTCCTTTCTGTTTTGTGGAAATGAGACTGGAGAATTGAAGGGATTCTAGAAGGAAGGTGAGCAGATTGGAGGTTTAGGAGAAGATAAGGAGACAGAAACACGATTCAATTACATGATGGAAGGGGCCATTATTTTGTGGCATGAAAAGATGGACATTTCCAATCCCATCCCTAAATGGCTTTTGAACTCCCACCATCTAGAGAGCTCATCGTATTTCTGTGACTGGGTGAGTCTCCAGCAAGAGAGTGGATTTGATGAAAATCCCCAATGCCTTTCCAAATCCTATTTTGCAAACTGAATAGGGCAAAAATCATCCTTTCCATTCATTTATAATGCTAGCTATGTTTAAAAATAGGCACCTGTCTTTTCTTACTACTGTTATTCAGTAAAAGGAAGACCACCCATTATTTGAGTTTAAGATTCATTCACTCAATAAATAATATTTTTAAACACTTACTTTCATTTGGCCTTTCTAGAAAGCACTCAACAAATGGACAGCACAGAGTGATTTTTTTCCTCAAACTTCTCTTCTTTCCCTTTCTTTTAGGCTTCAGACTTCTAGCACACAGACAGAGAGGCAGAGGGATGGTGGAAGTTTGAACTGCAAACATCTTTATTTTTATCCTCTGGTTTTCTTTTGTTGTTGTTCAGGGGGCATTTTAAATAGATGCTTTATGATACCTAAATTACTCACTCATCTCTCCCTTGCAAATCCCAGTGATTTACAGATCTTAATTTTATAGATATTCTCTACAAGACCCCCTGTCTCCTGGAACCTCATACTTTCTTCACATTCTTTTACTTGAGTCCCAGTTTCTGTGGTCACCGGGTCACAGAGCACCAACTGTCACCATAAACCATCAAGTTTGTTCCTTCTTTCTGGGGTCTGCTTGAGGGAAACCCACTTCTCTCTGAGCTGTGTGTCACCCCTGAGTGCCTCTGAGACAGTCACTTTAGGAAGCACCCATGACAAACCCATTGAATACTGTAGGTTCTCATTCTCGGTGGCACGCTGGGCTTAGCTGGAGAATTCTGAAAAATAAATTATCCAAATTGCAAAATAGGATTTGGAAAGGCATTGGGGATTTTCATCAAATGCACCCTCTTGCTGGAGACTCTCCTAGTTGCAGAGATAAGGTGAGTTCCCTAGATGATGGGAGTTCAGAGTCCCCCACCCAGAGATTCTGAGATCAATTGCCTGGCATCCCTGGCATCAGATTGGTAAAACTTCCTTAGTAGATTCTAATTTGCAACCAAGTGTAAGAACTACTGCCTGTTAGGGTCTTTCCATTCCTTGTGGGTTTTTTTCCACCCACACTGGGCTTCCCTGGTGGCTCAGATGGTAAAGAATCTGCCTGCAAGGCGGGAGACCCAGGTTCAATCCCTGAGTCAGGAAGATCTTCTGAAGAAGGGAATAGCCCCCCAGTCCAGTATTCTTGCCTGGAGAATTCCATGAATCCATGAGCCTGGAGAACGACAGTCCCTGGGGTTACAGTTGGACACGACTTAGTGACTAACATTGACAATTAGAATTCATGATGTATCCAGACATGTGAAAACTTCAGTGTACTTTCTTTTTGAGGCTTCTGAGATTGGGGGTGTTAGTATCCATCAAAGACCTCCCTTCTCTCCAATTCCCCAAGCCCAGGGAAGCTGCTTGAGGGGATTTATTATGAAAATAGTGTAGGCACTGAGATGGAAATGGTGACCTTACCCTGAAGATCCAAAACCAGCTCTTCTAACAGAATGTACTCTCTTCTCAGATTCCCTGAAGCCTGGATCAAAACCCAACTCCTCAAACACTGTGATGAGATTTCGAATCAACAGAAGAATCCCTTCCCACCATGGTTCAATGCCTCAGCTCTGTGGTGTCTCGTGGCACCATTGTAAGAAGGCCCAGTCTTTGTCAGCCTGCAATTTAAATCAGTGCTGAGGAGTCTTCACATTTAGAACCTAAGCTCCACGGTGTTTTGAGAAATGACTGTTCAAGCTCAATGGGAGTGGGAGAATTCTGAGGTTTAATTGCAGGAAATTTCACAGGAAAGGCATTCAGCAAATTCATCAAGCCCTGCCTTCCTGAAAGTCTCTTCTTAATGCCAGGTGCAAAGTGGCTCTAACACTCAGAGGCTAAGTATCTCTTATACCATAAAACACCATTCTGGGTAAACATGAAGAGGTTTACTAGAGAGAGTGTAAACTTCCCAGAGAAGATTAGATAATAGCTCCTCAGCAGGTACAGTGCAGACATGTATGGCCACGGATGGAACTCTCTGAGCATGTCTTGATTTAAACAGCAATCCTGGAGCCCCCTCCTTGAATCAGGAAGATATGGAAGGAGCAAGGGGGTTGGATCAAAATATGGGAGTTCATTTGATCCCAGGATACGCTGCAGATCCTAAGACCCATTTAAACCCTGACAAATCTAAAAGCATGATGGCAGATGAATTTGCAAGTGGAGAGTGCAACTGATACATTTAATAACCATGGAAGAAAATGGTCTCTGTAGGACACTCTTAGGACTTGCAAGTTCTCAGATTCTTGAAGGTTGTAGAATGTGGGGGGAATGCTATTGCTCACTCACAAATGGTTTGGCCCAACACCAATAAATTACTCACTGAAACTCTGCCAGGTTAAAACAGTGGCTTTTGCTTTGCCTGAGTTTCCATGACCTTTAAGTAAACTTCTTCCAGGATAAATAATGTTACCCTTATCCAATTCCCCACCTCTTTGCCACATATAGAATCTCAACCAGAATTTGTATAGATGAAAATGACATCCTTTATTACAATGAGTGTTTAATCTAATGAAATAGTCCTTCAAATTTGTTGCACTTGGCTTTGATTAGTTCCTTCTAAGTTCCTTTGAAATTTCAGGTGGGATAAGTAGCAAGAGTGGCTTTTATCCATGTGAAAGATGTCGTTAAGAGTCAGAAGAGGAAAGCAGAGAATGCAGATACACGAAGAGTCTTCCCTTCCTGGGTTCACAGGAAATCACCTTCTCCAACCTAGAAATGGCTGCAGTATGAATTCTTTTATGAGCCATGGTGTAAACTGAAGCCCCTTCATGGATTACAACCTTGTTGTGGTGAAGGGACTTGTACATGGGTCAAGAAGCAACATTTAGAACTAGACATGGAACAACAGACTCATTCAAAATTGGGAAAGGAGTGCAAGGCTGTATATTGCCACCCTGAATTTTTAACTTATATGCAGAGTGCATCATGTGAAATGCCAGGCTGGATGAATCACAAGCTAGAACCAAGACTGCCAGGAGAAATATCAACAACTTCAGACATGTAGACGATATCACTATAATGGCAGAAAGAGAAGAGGAACTAAAGGGCCCGTTGATGAAGTTTAAAGAGGAGAGTGAAAAAGCTAGCTTGAAAGTCAACCTTCAAAAAAAAAAAAAAAAATAACATCATAGCATCTGGTACCATCATTTCATGGCAATTAGAAGGGAAAAAATAGAAACAGTGACAGATTTTGTTTTCTTAGGCTCCAAAATCATGTGGATGATGACTGCAGCTATGAAATTAAAAGTTGCTTGCTGCTTGGAAGAAAAGCCATGACAAACCTAGACAGCATATTAAAAAAACAGAAATATTACTTTGCCCATAATGGTCCCTATAGTCAAAGCTATTGCTTCTCCAGTAGTTGTGTATGGATCTGAGATTTGGATCATAAAGAAGGCTAAGCACCAAAGAATTGATGCTTTTGAACTGTGGTGCTGGAGAGGACTCTTGAGAGTCCCTTGGACTGCAAGGAGATCCAACCAGTCAATCCTAAAGGAAACCAACCCTGAATGTTCATTGGAAAGACTGTTGCTGAAGCTGAAGCTCCAATATTTCGGCCACCTGATGCAGAGAGCCAATTCTTTGGAGACGACCCCTGATGCTGGGAAAGGCTGAAGGCAGAGGGAGAGGGGGCCAGCAGAGTATGAGTTGGTTAGATAGCATCACTGACTCAATGGCCATGAATTTGAGCAGACTCCAGGAGAGAGTAGAGGACAGAGGAGCCTGGTGTGCTATAGTCCATGGGTTAGCATAGAGTTGGATATGACTTAGCAGCTTTATAACAACATAAACTGAAGGCAGCTGGGGCTAAAACTTATGTACAGCAGCACTTTGAGGAAACCAAAGGTCTTTTTGACACTGGGAAATCAAGTTTCTACAAGATGATGATTTGTCCATCTGTGAATTCTGACCAGAATTTTTAATCCTATAGTCTTTTTGTTTTTTCTTTTAAATTAAAAAAAAAATTAAAGAGCTGATTTTTGTGTAGAGAGCATTCCAAACGAAATAAGAGGGCATATGTTTACAAGTAGGCTGCTTTCCATGAGCATTCTCCAGACACCATCTGAAGGAGGTGCACCTTCATCTTGCAATCCAACCTTTAGACGTGGGGTTAGAAGCAAAGACCATGCTGGCTGCCTGATGGAATTCTGACAGCTGAGGACAGTTTATAGGCTCACCTCACAGCCTAAAAAGAGGAGAACTACTAGTTACTGAGTGCCATGGGTCTGATATCTGTTATCACAATGAACTCCATCAACACCGTGTCAGGACCAACTAATTTGTGCAGCTCAGGACAAAGTAAAAATATGGACGCCCTTGTGTCAAGATTAAGAACTTTAAGATGGTGCTAGCAGGGCACCAAACTAAGTATGAGGCCCTTCCTGATTACATAGGTCACACCTCCATGGAGCGGGGCCTGTACCACTTACTAGGGGAGTATTGCTATCCCCAGTGAACAAATGAGAGAAGGAGGCCCAGTGAAGCAGTGGGATTCGACAAAGGTTGGACCAGTGAGGGCCACAAGCCATATTCAAGACAGTTGTCCTGGACCAAAGACTGCAGTCTGTCTGCAATCTTGAGTGGGTTAGCCCCTGAACCTCAAGGACACTTTCCTGGGCCAGTGGGTCAAATTATTATGCAGTAATGTCCATACAGTTCACTTAGAAAGGAGTCTGCCTCCCTGGGAAATGTTTAGGGTGATCAACACATTATGATAATTCAAATCGAATTACAATTCTTGTCTTGGATTATAAAATACCATTCAGGGTGCAAGTTCGTAGATGAATCAAATTTATTTATAGTAAGTGTGTCTAGTCAAAACAGGAGAACTACTTAACATTATAATTAAAACTGATACATATCTAGTTGAAAAACTATCCAGAACCCAAAACACCTCCACAGGAGATGTCTACATACTTTGGCACAAAATCTCCCTGCCCCTTCCAAAACATTTAATTTTTTATACTGAACGGGAGATTGTAACTTTTCTCACAATATCATTTCAAACAAAAGTGCAGCATTATGCATTCAATAAACCTCAGCACCAGGCAACCCAGGAATCAGTTGCACTTGTGTTGTAAGCTGAGACTCAAGGAAACATTTATTTATCTAAAATGTTTTTGCCCATAAATTAGACAGCAATATTTCATTTCACTGTGTTTTAAGACAGCCCTGTAGACAGAAATCCTGCAGACCAAGGCTATGATCATGCTTACATTTGTAGACAGATTTAATTATTTTTTTCTTTGATGTCAGATACTCAATGAGAATTTTACATATGAACCTAGTTCACTTGCAAGTGTGCTGTATATTGACTGTGGAAAACCACACAACCCTTTTAAAATTATACTCATTATTTTCTCTATACATTTCACCACAAGCATGGCAACTTTCTGATGGCATATGCAGGAGTGGGGTTAGGGTTAGGGTTAGAAATAGGGTTAGGTTGGTAGCAGACAAAACTTTGCAAGTTGTTTCAAGGAGACACAAGTAGAGAAGATGCAGGAAGATGGACAATGATGTCATTAGACAGGTAGAACTTAATGTCATCTCTTAGAGGTGACAAAACTTCAGAGGTGAAGTTTTTACAGTGTCACTGATGATTACTTATGTTGATATTTTAGTATCAGAAATTCTTTAGGACCAACCTAAACCTTGCAGCGTTTTTTTCTGACTCTTTTAATTTTGTAAATAAGTGACATCTCCCTTATTGCTATTATCAGTGAGCACGAACTAGACCAGTGTTCTTCAAGGTATGGACTCTCCAACCCAGCAGCATCAGCGTTACCTGGGCACCCAGTGAACCAGCAATTCTGGGGCTGGGGACCCGGTCACCTGTGTTTAACAAGGTCTCCAGTTGATATGGGTCTCTCTGATATGGGCTAAGGTTTGGGAACCACTGAGCTAGAAGTTGAGAATATGTCATAAAGAGAGATCCTGAATGGTCCCAAAGTGAGAGGCTTTGTCTTGGACAGTGAGGAAGGATGCAGATTTGCACACATTCTGTAGGTTTTCCATGTACCCTACAAGCAGGGATATTCTGAAAGTAGATGTGACCTCTTTTTTTTTTATGCAAGCAGCGACTATTTTTTCAAATTTTTAATTTTTTGTATTTTTTTTAATTGGAGGATAACTGCTTTACAATGTTACGTTAGTCTCTGCCATACATCAGCATGAATCAACCATAGGTATACCAATGTCCCCTCCGTCTTGAACCTCCTTCCCACCCCACCTCATCCCACTCCTCTAGGTTGTCACAGAGCACTGGTTTGATCTCCCTGCATCATACAGCTAATTCCCACTGGCCATCCATTTTTACACATGGTAATATATGTAATGGATGTAACATAGTGTGCGTGTTTCAATGTTGCTCTTTCAATTCATCCCTCCCTCTCCTTCCCCTACTGAGTCCGTGAGTCTGTTCTCTGTGTCTGCACCTCCACTGCTGCTCATCGGTACTATCTTTCTAAATCAAAGGTCTTGTGTTCTAGGACAGGTTGTTGTTTTTGTCATGTCCAATTCTTTTGCGACCCCATGGACACTGTAGCCCACCAGGTTCCTCTGTCCATGATATCTCCCAGGTAAGAATACTGGAGTGAGTTGCCATTTCCTTCTCCAGGGGATGATCTTCCCCACTCAGGGATCAAACCTGCATCTCCTGCACTGGCAGGTGGATTTTTTTTTTACCACTGAACCACCAGGGAAGCCCTCAAAGATAGGCACACATCAAAAATCTTAGGTTTACACCCTCACCTGCGTCAGAATAGCCCAAGGAACATCTGAAAACAGCCTGACATCATTGACACCCATAATATTCACATTTAATTGGTCTGGGGTGATACCACATCTTTTTAAAGTTTTTCAAGATGATCCTGACATGCATTTAGGATTGAGGGCAATTACTATAAATGTATGGTATTCCTGTTACTACTACTAGTAAGTATTTATTGATGTGTTTTAAAGTAGATGTCTGAGATTTAAGTCATCCCTTTACTATAAAGGAGATCTGAGTTTAATCCTATTTGAACATCCAGGGGAAAGTTCCCTCCCCACCCTGGGTCTCAGTTTCCCTGTCTGTCCACTGAGAATCCTGCCAATGATGCTCTCTGGTTCTATATCCTATACCTGTCTCCCCTTTGACCCAGAGTATTCACAAATGGCAGCCACACTGGGAAGAGGTGCTGGCCTCCCTACAGACGGAGAACCAAGGAGGAGAGATGGCTTAGTCCTTATCTGCTACTGGCTCCAGCTGAGTCCACATGACACCAAGCATGTGGATGAATAGGGAGCAATTTAAACATCACCAGGCCCCCTCCTTCACCTGGATGTTTGGCAACAAGAATGCTCTAATATTGATGAACTGTTTGCTGAGACCCAGATTGTCCCCGAGACCCCAGTAAAGCAGTTTAGGGGTTCTCAACCATTAGCATCTCCACTCTGGTCTCTGATCTTTAAGATGACCCCTTGCCTAGACACACCCTACAGATCCACTCACTCAAGAACTCGCTGTGAAGCACCCCTCACTCCCGGGGGGAACCACACCTTGTGTTTTGTCCAAGTCTCTATTAGGCTGAGTTCAATTCCTTGCTTGTAACACATGATCAATATGTTGTTAATGAGTCAGCAACTAAATACATGGTAAGTTGTATTTTTAAGAAAAGAGTGGATGAAAATAACTGACAAAGTTGATGATGATTACAGAGAAAACTAAGGTTTGCTGGGGACTCTCCATGGCAATCGGTGTGATATAAATTTACACACCTCATTTACTCATCATGCCTATGAGGTTAGCACTATATATAGCCACATTGTATACAAGGTGGGAGATTGGTGTTCAGGAGATTCTGGAACCTGCCCAAGGTCACCAAATAGTGGTATCAGTGGGGATCCTGAATCATCCTTTAGTCTGACTTGAGACATTCACCAATCTGCAGCATGATTGCATGGGTGTGCTCAGTAGTGTCCAACTCTTTGTGACCTTATGGACTGTGGCCTGCCAGACTCCTCTGTCCATGGGATTTTTCCAGGCAAGAATACTGGAGTGAGTTGCCATTTCCTTCTGCAGGGGATCTTCCTGACCCAGGGATAGAACTTGCATCTCCTACATTCCTACATTGTTAGGTAAATTCTTTACACTAAGCCATCGGGACCAGGGAAGTTCAGTGATCAAACTCTTTAATGGTTTTCAAGAACCTTCCATCTTTCTTGATACATTCCTATACGACATTTTAGTAGAATTATATGTCTATAAATAGTTGGGCTTAGACTCTGTGTCAGCCCTCCTTTAAATCCTAAAGTCAAAAAGATAGATGACATGCTTCTACCATCAAAGATGTCATAATCTTATGGGGGAGACAAACATGTCAGTCATCAGTACACAACATATTTACAGTCAGAAGTATTGCGAGGAGGAAGAAGTCTTTAATTTACCTACACTGTGGTCTTCACAAAAAGCTGGCGAGATAAGATAACCAATTTGAGATATCCTGTCTTGCAGGGGGACATGAACGTTATGCAAAGAAAGCTAAGAATGTATACATACACATGCATGTACAAACATCAACACATATATCATATTTACATATATGATATAGTAGAGGTAGGCACATTTGCAGTATCTCCAAAACTTTCCTGATTATAACAACGTGTTAGAGATCCCAAAAGAATTTATATTTTATCAAGAATCCTAGGA
This sequence comes from Odocoileus virginianus, assembly GCF_023699985.2. NCBI lineage: Eukaryota > Metazoa > Chordata > Mammalia > Artiodactyla > Cervidae > Odocoileus > Odocoileus virginianus. Next base: position 40,032,755 of record NC_069693.1, on the reverse strand, counting down.
TTTTCTTTCAGCTTTAGCAGGATCAGGGAACATGCATATATGTATAAGAATCATCATATCTCATTTTAAATGTGCTTATAATTTTCAGGATGTAATTTTTAATTGCAATAGAATCCCTTTACTAAATTTGGTATCACTTGGAACTCTACATACCACAGGTCAAAATGTGCTCCTTGAAATATAACTTATGTGTAAAATACTGACATAACAAGCTTACAACAGCATCTTTTTAACCCCTCTACCCCAAAACACACACATGGACTCGCACACATATGTCCCTAAGCTCAAATGGTCTAAACTTATTTGTCAAATGACTCAGTGAATACAGTTATCCCTAAGCTGATCAACAATTCCTTTAGAAGCAAACAATATACAAACTATTATGCCTTATATTAATATCAGCTGTTCATGCAAAATTAAGGGAGATGCTGTCAAATATTACTTCCTTTCTTTCTGCAAATGCACCTAAGTGGGACTCGTTTTTCAACACTCAATGGTCATATTTACTGGCCATAATGTATTCCTGGTAATCCAGATTTCCAAGTATACTTTTGTCCTCCCCATGCACCCTGTTTACAATTTCCAAACATTTTTGCATGCAATTAAGGAAGGTCACCGACTCAATGGGCATGAGTCTGAGTAAACTCTGGGAGTTGGCGATGGAAGGGAGGCCTAGCGTGCTGTGATTCATGGAGTCACAAAGAGTCGGACACTACTGAGTGACTGAACTGAACTGAACTGAAAAGAAGGCCTGCATTAATATCAAATATTTATAACTCCATGATTCTGATTTAGAATTTAGCTTTGGAATAAAAACCCAGGGTAAAACTGCCTTTGCTGAGCAGCTCTAAAGGGGATTGGTCCATCTTCCCATGGGGCTGACATGACAACAGGCCAAGTTGGTATGTATCCTGTTTCCTGTGGCTAGAATGTTAGCCATGGGATTTCATGGTTTGACTCCAGAGCCTTCCCTCCATGGCTGGGACTTTGATGAAATGAGTATAGTGGAGTGTGGGTAGGATGTTGGCCAGGAAAGTATCTCTGAGTGAGTCTCCAAGGGTTGCAGTATGCAGTTACACTCCACTCAACACTTGACTGCAGCTACAAAGGGTTGGCCAGTAGCTGTCAGCCAGGCAAGTTGGAGTCAGGAAGAGTCAGCTCTGGAATTTTGGTTTGAAGGAGCGTAGCAGAGAAGGCAATGGCAACCCACTCCAGTTCTTGCCTGGAAAATCCCATGGACGGAGGAGCCTGGTAGGCTGCAGTCCGATGGGATCACGAAGAGTCGGACACGACTGAATGACTTCACTTTTACTTTTCACTTTCATGCATTGGAGAAGGAAATGGCAACCCACTCCAGTGTTCTTGCCTGGAGAATCCCAGGGACGGGGGAGCCTGGTGGGCTGCCATCTGTGGGGTCACATAGAGTCAGACACGACTGAAGCGACATAGCAGCAGCAGCAGCATTTACTGAAAGAGTAACAATAATATAGTAATAGCCTTCTTGCTACAATGTCAATTTGCAAAGGGACTGACTCCCTTTGGTTCTAAGTAGGCAAGCCTTAAATCCCAGATTAACTTCATAAATATGCACTCATCTGCAAATGACAGAAACAAGTATATCAGTTCAGACACAGTTGTTAGGACTTGGCTGCTTTCTGTCTCTCTCTCTTGCCCTCTCCCTCCCTCCCCCTCACCACCACCCTGTGCCTCTCTTTTTAATAATAACCTCCATTTCTTTCCCTGGGTGGCCTTATTTCAGGCAGGGCTTTCCCATGTAGCGACCTGAGAGTCACCAACATTTATAGGTTTATAGACCATTCTTTCAGTAAATCCTGCAAAAATAAGTTTATCCTCTCAGTCAAAATTCTAGAAACGAGTCTCACTGTCTCTGGTTTGTCTGGCTTGTGTCAAGTGATCAACCCTTAGCCCACTGGAGTAGACGGGGCAAATGTGACACTCAGATTGACCAGGTTTTGGTCTCTGCACACACCTACAAGTGAGAATTTGCTTAGCCCCATGGGAAACACAGGAACTAAACCCTGGGGAGAAGTAGCTTTGCTCTTCTCAGAAGATGGGAACATGGATCCTGTGTAGATAAAGATGATCAAAAGAGAAGGAATTTGTCCTCACATAACCTTCATGGTAGAAATACTCATTCCAGTGTAGACTTCAAACAGAATGATTATTAGCTTACTATTTATTGTTAAAAGATGGCTTTTTTTCAAAGATAGGAAAATCATGACTTTATACAGATATTCAGTGAACACATGTCAAAATTTTCACGGAAGTCACTAGCCAAAATGAGAGAACAATGCAGATGTCACAACTAGTCGCAAGGAGAATCCAAAGTACAGCCACATTGGCAGGTTGGGGATATTGAAATGAATTTGCAAACTGGATGCAAAAATCACCTTTTCCATGGCAAAGAAGAATTGTTCCTCCACCCACAGAATGGAGTAGTATCACCACTAATTCTCTAGACCTTATAATTCAAAGTCAGTGAAGGCTAAAATAAAAAAAACCTGGACTCTGAACACTAAATAAGGCATAGTTTTCACTGGATATTTTCCTTTTTTTTTTTTTTGCTGATTTTACATTTCATGACAGTCTTCCCTCAGAGAAAGACAACTGCTGGTCACAAAATAAGGTTGGTCTTCTTGCTCTGGCCTCATTATTTACATGGTGCAGCAAGAGTGTTAACTCAGCATATAGGTTTTCTTAAATTTACTTTGCTGAAAGTTTCCCTATGAAATATTAGATTGGGAGTTAAAAGCCTCTGTTATTTGCTATCTTGAGGCTAGGAAGACAAGCTCAAAAACTCTACCAGATTTTACCTCCAGTACTTTTAAATTTTTGTGAATTCTTCTTTCCAAAATATCTCAAAGTTCCTGGCCCCTAGGAAATGTCCTTCCTTAGAACTGGGACCCTGTAAGTTCTACCAGGCCAACATTTTTTCCAGGAGAGTTCTCTAAGCATTGGCTCCAGAGAGTCAATCTTATTTCCTTAAAAGTGGTTGGCTATATCAGATTATATGAGCAACATTTCAAATGACATTCCAGGCAAAGGTTTGATTATGTAACTAATGTTTCTAATCATATCCTGATAAAACAATGACAATCTTATTCACAGTCTATGCAAATTGCTAAATTGCCATGAAAAGTAAGGATACTCAATAAGAATTGATGAATTAGTGTTTCCACAGAAATGGTAAAAATGTTTATTCTAGTTCTGTGAAAAATGCATTGATAATTTGATGGGGATTGCATATAGAAGGGGTATTAGTAAGAAAAATATTATTTAAATGTCTCATTTTCATTTCCAAAAACAGAGCCTAGTAAATTGTCACGGGCTACAGCTTGAGAAAGAAAGGAAAAAGGCTTCCTTTTATATAGAGAAAACTAAAACAGTAAAATAGAATCTGTAGTATTATAACAAATCACTCCAGTAAAATTTCCTCATTGATTTATCTGGTCCTTTCTTGTTCCATAGGGTCTTGGGTTAGTAATCTCATGAAACCATGTGCTTTTCAAATAAAAAGAGTGCTGGAAATCCTGACTCAGCCCACTGGAATGGTCTAAATGTTGTCTAAGCAATGACATCAAAACATTCACCAGTCTTTTTGTTTTTTTTCTAGTTTCAATAGTTTGAAGTAAGTGGTATAGTCCTTTCCCAAGAAGCACTCAGATAGTCCTTCTTTATTTAAGTCCTTTAGTGAGTATGAACTATAGCCTGGGGCTAGTGGCAGAGATTTCCGGCAAATATTAAAGACAAACTATGTGTAGATGCCGGTAACTTAAAATGCCTGTAGTTAATTTATCACCAATAATTTCCAAAAATGAAAGATCCAGTTAGAGTCCATGACAAGAATAAGGCAACTGACAAGGAAATTTGTTTCTGTGCCAAGCAAAACAAGGTAATAAAGTCATTTCAAAATAGAGTCTGCCATGAAAGTGATTCAGCCTATTCTCAAAGAAATCAGTGAATGCTACATCTGACTTACATAATGGCTAAGTATGACTCTTTATAAAGGGAAAAATCTTGAGCTGCAATATATATTAATAGACATATGTAATTGTGCCTGAGTAAAAATTAGCAAGAATACGCCAGGCATAAAGTAAGAATATACTGAGGTGGTTTTTTTTTTCCATTTTAACAATGTTTTAAGTTCTATACCAGGCTACTTTATTCCTGACTCTTCTCAATTGTTTCTTCCTTAGATTTGTCCTGTTCCTTTCCTGCTGAGTGAGATTTGTGTTCATGTTCAAGGGTCTTTTTGTGATCTTTGTCCAGTTTCAGCCTGGTGATAACCACCTTGCTGGAATAAAGTCCACATGAACAGTCCTGCCATTAATCTCCTCCCCCTGTACTCCCTCAATGTAGGCAACATGCTTCCTCCCACAAACAACTTCAACAATTTGCTGACTTCTGTTGTGCCTTCTTACAGCCACCTATAACAAGAATATTAGTAAGTCTGGAATATGGGCAAGAAAAGTATTTTTATAAAACTTCACAGCACATCCTCAATCAAAACCCACTTACCTAGAAGATGATAGGTTTCAATTAAAGTGAGGTGATATATGTTTTTCTCTTTCTGAGTTACTTAACTCTGTATGTGGAATCTAGAAAAACAGTACAGATGAGCGTATCTGCAAAGCAGAAATAGAGAACAGCAGTAGAAAACAAACATATAGACACCAAGGATGGAAAAAAGGATGCGAAGACTTGGGGGATTGGGATTGAATATATATACACACTACTGATAGCAGTGCAATAGTGCTCAGAGGCTCAATGGTGTCTGACTCTTTTCGACCCTATGGACTGTAGCCTGTCAGGCTCCTCCGTCCATGGGATTCTCCCAGCAAGAGTGGCATCCTAGAGTGGGGTGCCATTTCCTCCTCCAGGGGATCTTCCCGATCCAAGGGTTGACCCGAGTCTCTTATGTCTTCTGCATTGGCAGGCCGATTCTTTACCACTTGTGCCCCCTGGGAAGTCCCACACTGCTGATGCTATGTGCAAAATAGAATCTACTGTCTAGCTCAGGGAACTCTAGTCAATGCTCTGTGGTGACCTAAATGAGGGTAGGAGGTCCAAAGAAGAGGGGATGTATGTGAACTTCCAGCTGATTCCTTTTGCTATGCAGCAGAAACTAACAGAATGTTGTAAAGCAAATATACAATAATTTTTTTTAAAGTGAGGTGATAACTAAGCAAAGATTTTAAATAGTAACCCAAACCATGACTGAAATACTGTATTGTTGTTGCCTGATATCTTCATGGCTATGAGAAATTGAAACATGTCATGGAGAATGAGGGCCCTGACAAATCTGTAGGAACTTCCCAGTATACACCTTCTGAAATCTGTGTAACACTTCATTTACACAAATTGAATGTGGAGGAGGCAGAGCATCTCCTCTGATGTGATAATTCTTCCCAAACAATTAATCAACAATAATGTTTTAAATAAACCTAATTATTTCTAGTGTTTTCCCTCTATAAGGAGAAACAACAAATCTTTGTGATTTTCCAAGGAGTTTCTGAGAAACTTCAAGAGTTTTAGATTGCAAAAGCTAACTTATAAGTTTTGTTTGTTTGTTTGTTTTTAGTTTGATTTAATGTTTAGGGTATGCTTTTGAGCAGGTGATGATCAAAAAATTTGCCAAATAAGATTCAGACACTTGATTAAGTTGGTATCATTATGCTGGAGACACAATGCTTGGTTGCTCATTTAATCAGAGATGATCAAACATTAAAAAGTAAATGTAGAAGATGATATGATTATAAATAACCTGTAACTTTTTAATGTGAGGAATCTTTGTATTCATAACCGAGTAAAAATTTAATAGTCAGAATAAAGTGAAGACAATTAATTTGGTAGGATACAGAATCTTTGTTCTCTAGGTAGATTACACATGAAAGAATAACCCCTAATATAGGTAAAGACAGTAAACCAAGGAAACACACCCATCAAATTCTGCAAACGTTTGCTAAGATTTTAATATATTTCATACTATTCAGATTCAGGTATTATCTATAAATCAAGGTAATTAAAATTTACTTTCCAAGTTTTGTTTTACATTATGCTTCCCTGATAGCTCAGTTGGTAAAGAATCCGCTTGGAATGCAGGAAACCCCAGTTCGATTCCTGGGTCTGGAAGATCCGCTGGATAAGGGATAGGCTACGCACTCCAGTATTCTTGGGCTTCCCTTGTGGCTCAGCTGGTAAAGAATCCACCTGCCGTGCAGAAGACCTGGGTTTGATCCCTGGGTTGATCCAGGGACTGTATAGTCCACGGGGTTGCAAAGAGCTGGACACGACTGAGCCACTTTCACTTTCTTTACTTTAGGTCTGCAAGGCCAGGACTAATTTCATAGTAATATTAAGATGTTATTCACGTGCAACGCATTCATGATTGCTAGGGTCAAATGAATCAGGAAATATCTTAAAATCAGTTTTAATTTTTAATATGGTAAGTATCAGTTGTTATAACTTAACAAAAATCAAAGCTCTTTGGGAGCCTAAGTTCTAAGAGTATAAAGAGATCTGAATGCAAAAACAAATAAAACTGAAAACCACTACTTTACAACAAAACTTTTTTCTTTGAGAAACAGAAACAGGTTCACAGTTATATTTCTTTTTTGATATTCCTTTTAATATAGGCTCTCCTTTAAAAAAAAAAAAAAATACTGTCTCTTCCGTGGTGGATCAGACAGTAAAGGATCTCACTGCAATGTGGAAGTCCCAGGGATCGAACCTGGGTCAAGAAGATCCCCTGGAAAAGGGAATGGCTACCCACTCCAGTATTCTTGCCTGGAGAATTCCATGGACAGAGGAGCCTGGTGGGCTACAGTCCATGGGGTTGCAAAGAGTCAGACAGGACTGACTAATGCTTTCATCACATTTTCAAATATTTATATTAATTAAAACTTAACTCAAAGTAACTACCTTCATTTCACAGAGAAAACTGTAGGGTGATTAATTGAAAAATGTTACACTAATATTCAACTGGCACTCACATCCCCTAGACAGCTACCCCAAGTAGCAAAAATAAACACATTTATTAACCTAGGCCAAGTTTGCAGCATGTCTGTGCAAATAAAAATAAAATGGAAAATACATAATCTTAAAATTATGCTTAGTAACCAATGCTTTAGTAATGCATTAGTTAGAAATGATCTACATGCCAAATGTTTATTTATTAATTAACTCAATATCCATGCCCAGGTTTTTAGTTACCTAAAGACCTTGGAAATAATCATCAAGCTGACATACTACAAAATATAATTACTGCTGACATAGTAGATGAGAATGATTCCATTTTGTTAAACACCAATGTACATTTATATTTTTTATCGCCTTTGACATTATATAGGGGGCTTCTCAGGTGATTCAGTAATAAAGAATCCACTTGCCAATGCTAGAGATTCAGGAGACAGGAGTTCAATCCCTGGGTCAAGAAGATCTCCTGGAGGAGGAAATGGCAACTCACTCTAGTATTCTTGCCTGGAGGATCCCCACTGACAGAGGAGCCTGGCGGGCTACAGTCCATGGGGTCACACAGAGTCAGACACGCCTGAGCACATGAAACATTATATAGGAATAATGATACATCATTTGATCACTAAAGCTGTATAAGTTTAGGAAAACATGCTGCAGCATGATAAAAATGTTTGTATCATAACTGACAGTAATGAATAAGCACATATAGTGGTTTTCATAAACAAAAATTATTACACTAGTTTTGTCTATCAAAGATTTACCTCAACCATGTGAATTTCAATTATTATAGTATTTCTGAGTTGGTTTCTGTAACAATATAAATAGGGTGTTTAAAGGGTTGGAATTAAATCTTCTTATATTCTGGGAATATTAAGAATATCTAATTCATACCGAGGCATATTTATCTCCACAAACCAATCAGAACAGAAGTCCTTTAAAACACTTTGCAATCTAGTTTATTAATATCTCCTGGAGACGTGAAAATTTTGAATACTCAAACAATGAGAGGTAAAGTCCTTTCTCAACTACAGACATAGAGACACATAGAGATCTTGAAGTTTCAATTATGTATTTTTACCTACAGATTAGGAGAAAACACAGAACACAAAAGCTCACAAGTCTGGCTATTGAGGAGCTGTTCTCCTTCCCAGTACAAACTTTTTATTTTATTTGATCTCATAATAGATGAACAAGCAACAAAGACTAGCAAGCAAAATTCTGTCACCTCTCGCCCTGCCCAACAAAAACTAGATCTCTATAAACCATTAATCCATACACAGAAGTCACCAATTGGTCTGACCACAAAACCAAATTTCCAATCACTGTTGTCATTAATGGGAAATAACTTATTGGCCATAGACAAATCAAAAACAAAACAAAATTAGCAGAGAAGAAGAAAATTGGAAAAGTGGAGAATCAGTTAGGTAGTACTGCTGATTTAGATTCATATTGGGAACTAAGAAAAGATACACATGAGCTTAAGTAGCCCTTGAGTTCTCTACTTTGGGAATGAAATTTAATCCGTTCTGTCACATGAATCCATTGAGCATCTGAAAGGATCTCTCAAACTGTTAAAAATTTCAAGTGAAAGTAAAACCATGACTCTCTGAATATTGTGACTTATAGGAGACATATATTTGTTAATTCAGATGACCAAATTATGTTTTCCACATATTTTTGGTCTTTATCCAGGGATCTTTGCTCACAGATCCCCAAACCTTTGAAATTTCTTGAGTCAGAAGAGCAGTGGGAGGCAGGATTTGGTCTCCTGTCCTCAGTTTCTGAAATTGCTTCAGAGCCATAAAAGTGAAATGTTACTTTTAGCAAGCCCTTTCCACCACAACTGGATTTATGTAAATGAGGTGACTTTTTAAAACACTAGGAACAGAGGGTTGGAATTTGTAATCCCTGATTTCCAGGGAGGGGAGGATGCTTGGAGGTTGAATAAATCACCAATAGTCAATTATTTAATCAGTCATGGTTATGTCATGAAACGTTCATAAAACTCACAATGAAAGGATTTGAGAGTCTCTTGGTTAATGAACACAGGGCAATCTGGGGAGACCAAAACACCTAGAGGTGGGTATGGGAACCCCACGCCCTTTGCTCTGTGCACATCACTTCCATCTGGCTGTTCCTGAGTTATGTACAGGGTTCAGAGTGCATTCTGGTTGGGGAATTAGAACACTTCAGTCAGCCACAGTGTGTGGCCCCAAACTCCAAAATGACAGAAACTTTAAAAGAAAAATTGTTTATTTGGCTGTGCCAGGTGTTAGTTGAGGCACACAAAATCTTTGAACTTTGTTGGGACATGCGAAATCTTTACTTGCAGCATTCGAACTCTTGGTTGCAGCATGTAGGATCTAATTTCCTGATCAGGGATAGTACCCAGTCCCCTGCATTGAGAGCATGGAGTCTTAGCCACTGGACCACCAGGGAAGTCCCAAAGATAGGAGTTCTTTTGTTTGGAAACTTGTCCTATGTATCTTGTTGTTGATTTGTATCCTTGAATATCCTTTATAATAAACCAACAATAAACAATAAACAATCTAGTAAGTAAAATGTTTCTCTTAGTGCTGTGAGTCACTCTAGTAAATTAATCCAGTCCAAGAAGGGGATTATTGGAACCTCCAGTCTGTAACCAGTGGGCCAGAAGCATGGGTAACAACATGAGCTTGTGACTGGCATCTGAAGTGGGGGTGGGGGGCCCAGTTTTGTAGGGCTGAACCCTTAACTTATGGAATCTGACACTATCTCCAGGTAGACAATGTCAGAATTGAGTTAAATTGTAGGACACCCTTCTGGTACCCAAGCATTGCTTGTTAGTGTAGGGAAGCCCTCCCCCCATATTGAAGATGGGTGTACAGACAATTATTCTCATGCAAACATCAAATAAACGTGTCAAAGAGTTCATTTAACTCCTCATTGAAAGAGAATTCAAAGAACAATTATATTTGTAGATCAGAAATATTGAAATGAACTTGCAATTTCTGTACAATGTAACACGCTAGGCTGTATTTCAAGGATTCTAAAATGAGGAAGACATGGTAATTATGCACCCTTATGCAAGTAAGACCAGGCTTACTTTGCTACAGAAAGGCTTGTTATCAGTCATCTTTTCTATGTAACAAGCCACCCAAATGGTTTAAACAATAAAAGTTTACTTAGCTCATTTGTCTCTGGGGTGATTGGGAGTTTCTTCTGGCCTAGTTTGGACTCAGCAGGCTGCAGCTGGAATTGCTCAAGTATCTGAGTCTTGTGGCTCAGTTGGTAAAGAATCTGCCTGCAGTGTGCGAGACCTGGGTTCAATCCCTGCAATGGGGAGATCCTCTGGAGAAGCAAAATGCTACCCACTCGGGTATTCTGGCCTGGAGAATTCCATAGACTGTATAGTCCATGGGGTTGCAAAGAGTCAGACATGACTGAGTGACTTTCACTTCACTTCTGCCATCACTTGGTAGATTAGATGAAGATTCAATCCTATGGCTTGTCTGAGATGTCCTCCCCTGGGACAATTTTCCATGTGGCTTCCCATCCTTCAACAGGCAAATCACCAGCAAAATTCTCTCAATGGAGCTAATTAGAGCTGGTTCTAATAATCATGTGTGTGTGCATGCATGCTAAGTTGCTTCAGTCGTGTTCAAATCTTTGCTACCCTATGGACCACAGCCCTCCAGGCTCCTCTGTCCATGGGATTCTCCCGGCAAAAATAGTGGAGTTGGTTGCCATGCCCTCCTCTGGTGCTCGTCCCGACCCAGGGATTGAACCCAAGTTCCTTATGTCTCCTGCATTGGTAGGTGGGTTCTTTACCACTAGTGAAACCTGGGAAGTCCCCTGAGTTTGTTCACATGGTGTCAATGATAGGGCACCAAGAATGTGAGCAGAACCACACAAGTCCTCTTAAGACAAGTGGCAAAGTGACTCTAGATTCAAGGGTTGGAGGAATAGACCTCACCTCTTCAGGTGAAGAGTACATCACCAAGACATGGATACAGGAGAGAGGACGATCACTTAACTAATGCAATTAATCTACCACAGGTCCTTAACCTAGGAAATTTCACTCTCTAGGGCAGGAGGGAGCTATGACATAAACATTTGCCTTACAAAGCAGACACGGACCCTGCCCTAGAAGCCCGTACTAACAACAGACAATGACAGAAAAGACAAAGGTCGAGTTGAGGGTATCTGGTAAAGCTTCACAGGTGAGTGATTGGAGCTGTTTTGAAGGATAGGCGGAAAACTTCCTTCAGGCCCAGGTGAAGATGGCTAAGGGGAGTCTGACAGAGCGGTAATTGAAATTCAAAAGCTGTGCTTCCTGCTTGCCCTCCAGGTGCCTATTCACAGACTTAGCATCATGGCAGCATCCACAGAGGAGGAGGACAGGGTGGTTAACAAATGGGGCTCCAATCTTGGCTTTCCCACTTAAAGGCAGAATAAATCGGGGTAAGTCACTCCCCTCTCTCTGAATTTCCTTTCTTCTTTCATATAACCCTAGTCCTGATCTGACTACATAGTAAGGAAAAAACACCAAACAGAAATCTTGAGTAGGGTTTTGTAAACAAATGGAACTTCAAATGAGAAACTGAGATGACTGAGATGCACTGTATGCAATCAGTTGAAGTTAATATCAACATAATGTTCTTTAAATAATTATGAAGATGAAAAACAACAGGAAAGAAACATTTGTACATAATGTGAGCAAGCAATGTATGAAGGAGAAATATGAGTGACTAATAAATATATAAAAAGATGCTTCACTCCTCACTACTGATTGGGAAAACACAAACTAAATAATGATGTGATACCATTTTTTTTCTTTAAAGTTGGTAAAAATTTAAAGACTGATATTACCTAAGGTTGGAAGAAGTGGGAAAATGAAACTTGTAGATATTTTGCATAGTGTGTATAGACTATATCAAAAATTTAACTGATTTATATCCTGATCCAAAACACTCTATGCTTAAATGCTTATAGGAGCCCACACACAAACACACATGCACACATATACATGGATGAATGTTTATATGTATTTATGTATATATACACAGAAGTATACATATCCTTCCAACAGAATATTGATTCAGCATTGTTTATAATAAGGGAAACCACATGCATTTTGGAAGTGAAAGTCGCTCAGTTGTGTCTGACTCTTTGCGACCCCATGGACTATACAGTCCATGGAATTCTCCTGGCCAGAATACTGGAACGGGTAGCCCAGGGATCGAACCCAGGTCTCCCGCATTGCAGGTGGATTCTTTACAATCTGAGCCACCAGGGAAGAACTGCTGCTGCTATAAGTCTCCAATTATACCAAATTTCTACATAAAAGCCTCAGCATATTATTAAAGAGAAAAAATAAGTTGCAGAAAAATATATGAAGTATATATATATCCTATATATATAGATAAAAGAATTTCACATCCTACTTCCTTCAAAGGTTGCAATGCTAAAATAATAGATATTAAAGTGCTTTGAAACTGTGGTTGTTGTTCAGTCACCAAGTCGGGTCTGACTCTTTTGTTATCCAATGGACTGTAGCCCACCAAGCTCCTCTGTCCACGGGATAATCCAGGCAAGAACACTGGAGTGGGTTGCCATTTCCTTCTCCAGGGATTTTCCTGACCCAAGGATCAAATGCACATCTCCTGCATTGGCAGGAGGGCTTTTCTTTTAACTACTGAGGTACCAGGAAAGCCCAGTTTTGAAACTGTAAATTACTTTAAATGTCAAGGCATATGTGAATTCAGCTTTAAAAACTTTAAAAAATGTATTAATTTATTTCAAAGCTCTATGGCTTTCATTTAGGACATATATCTGATTTTTCCCAAGGAAATGAGGAAATTATGTAATGGGAGCCTTGGCAAACTAATTTTGGGTGCACCAGAAATGAAAACAACGGCCCCGACTGCACCTATCTAATTTTTCCTTAGAGAAGACAATCAACCATCAATGACCATATTTCGCTCTCCCCTCTCAGCCTTTCTCTTCCCTGAGCAAACAGTTAAACTGGATAACAAACTAATAAAAAATAATTTGGAATCTGGGGCACAATTATGGCCAGGAAAGATGCTGATGATCATTTCATGTGATCAGAGGAAAACCTAAAATAGAACACTCTTCAATTACCATAATTTCTACTGTCATCGCAATTTCTGTACATAAAAGCCTTTGGTCTGAGTCACAACAAATTTATCTGTAAATTACACCATAAAGGATGGGGAATGGACTTTCCTTTAAAAGAACAAACAGAATCAGTCATTTATGGGGACATCTTCATCTTAATCGACATGTAAGTGCAACCAAATGCAGACTCCATTATTGTATAAAGTTCTGAAGACTGTCACCCAACCCCACTCCCACCCTCTCCCAAGTTTAATTAAGCCAGTATCACACTGAGACTGGAAGGAAAACACAATGATACAACAATAAACAAACATTAATCATGATCATTACATACATTTTATTACATGAAATAAATAATACTGTGGAGCTTTCACCAGCCGATACAGGGCTTCCTCTTGGATAACATCCTAAGGCAATTGAGGGGTAAAATAATACTAATAATGATAATAATAATTAGTATGAAAAGGAAAAAAAAGGGGCTTATCACTACATAAAGCAGAAACTGTATCTTCCCTCACTTATATTAATCTCATATTTGCTCATTTCTGGTTTCTTCTCACAGAGATAAATGAAAAGTAATTTTTTATTTGTAGCCTAGCTTGGGTGTATATAATTCAACTCTAATTGCCCCAGGGCAAGGAGATTCAGGGAAGAGTCAGTCAATATTCAATACACACTTACGGGACTCCACCAGGAAATAGGGGAGGGAGTTCTGAAGACTCGGGCTGCGTAGGAGCAGGAATAAAAAGAAGAAAAGGCCCTTGGCAGGACTCAGGGCAGTGGCTTTTGTCTTTGCTTGAGAACAGACCAGGTCTCCAAGTGTCACTCTGCTCAAGTCCTTTTCCAAGCTGACCTAAGGATCTCCGTGGTTTGTTTCTGAATCAGGAATGAGCCCCCTTGGAGGAACGTTCTTTTGTTTTTATTTCCAGAGGTTTTCTTGACATTCTTTTAGTGTAAAGACCACACTGGGAAGGACCACTAAATGTATAACATGGCTGTCCAGTCCTACCTCTGTGTGGAAATGACAAAAAAGAGATCCTTCCCTGCAGAGATGTCCATGCAAAACCACTTCAACAGGCAAGACGTGAATCCCACCCTGTGGCCTTACCAATTGTACTGTCCTCCGGAGTTTGGTTGGGGGCTGCCCATGACACCATCTTAGAAAGTCTGACACCAACACAAAGTCTGTTACACTGAACAAAAAGATCCAACCTGCGGGCTTCATGATATGAAAACAGAGTATCAGGCTGAAAGTGAAAGTCGCTCAGTCGTGTCCGGCTCTTTGTGACCCCATGGACTGTAGTCCACCAGGCTCCTCTGTCCATGGAATTCTCCAGGCAAGAATACCGAAGTGGGCTGCTATTTCCTTCTCCAGGGGATCTTCCTGACCCAGGGATCGAACCCAGGTCTCTTACATTGCAGGCAGACTCTTTACAATCTGAGCCACCAGGGAGACTATTAGGCTAGGAAATATGAGTAGCTTTTGTCCTTTCTCAACTTCTGGGCACGTAATGGCTCACAGGGGTGATAGAAAATCCCACTTCAGTCTTCTAGTGGGAATTGGAGGAAGAATTCCCTGTCACCTTTTGTGACGGAAGGAGGAAGTTATCACTATGTGAGGATTTACTTTTGACTCCCTCTCGAAGGTTCCCCTGACTCTTCTAATCCTAGTCCTGCTTGGATGAGCCAGAGTTTGAGTGGCTTTATAATTCAGGGGCAGGCTCTGCTTCCAGGTTTAAAATGGGAGCTGTTGAGCTATGAGCATGAGTCAATGTGCCTTTGGATCCACGGCTGTGGTCTCTTGCGTGGTCTCCTTGGACTGCTTGGCTTGACTTTCAACCCAGTTGGGAAATATGAGAAGCAGGCTCAACTTGGGTGTCGCCCTTCCCTTGGCCAAGGTATCGCTCCCTCCCACTGGGAGTCCTTGGTGCGGAAGCTTGGGAGCCACCGTTGCTGCCCATGGGGCAGCATTTGACACCCAGGGACAGAAGACAGGCAGGCGTGACTGGGGTTCCCCTCTCCGGGCCCGTGGCCCTTTCTGCAGGAGATTAACGGGGAACGTGGCCAGTGTTGAAGAGGCCACTGATGTTCCCGCCGCTCCCCCACCACACACCCTTTCGGACAAATGACGAGAGAAGGAATAGGTGAGTAGACACACTCCAAAGCCCACTCCTGTTGCTGTCCCTGAGGAAATGTCGCCTCACCCTCTGCCAATGAATTTCTAGGGCTGCCTCCATCATAAATACTCTGATTAAAATGTAAATTTAGCCAACCTATCAGCTTCCCATTAAGGGGACTCTTTAAAAACGCCGTTAATCAGCTGAAAGATATGTAGTGAAATACCACTCATCAATTGTAACTGCTTATGACAGTTAACAAAGCTTTATATTTGCCCCAAACATGTGCTGATCTATCCATTATGCCAAGGTTCACTCTCACGCTAATTGTACATTTTCTTCTCTAATGCATTTTTGCTGTTATCTCATAGGCTAATGAAAGCCAGGAAATCAATAAATATAAATTATACATGCAAAGAAGGACTGCTGCGAACATAAAGTTTCTAATTAATTGCACTTGATTAATTTATATCCTTTAATTATCTTGCTAAGCCACAAACAACATAAATATCTCTGCAATCTGGTTATTGCTATGTCAGTCATAAAAAAGCAGACACAGTAAATCTATGAAATCTAGCAAACTGCATTGCCAGAAAACATGGAATGGCATAACCCATAAATATTATCGGACTTACTCAAGACACCGATGAATAATTTCAGCATGACAAATTAACACTAAATATGTTGTATGGTTATTTGACGAAGGTTATAGTGATGTGATAGGTTTAAATGGTGCATATGGAGTAAGCAAAAATGTGAACCTTACCAACAGGCTTATAAAAAAATCTGCCCAAACCGAGGAGGAGCACTGTGGCTAATGACCCACACACAAAAACCCAGTGTCGTTGTGAAAATGGAATACTTTCTGTGGGTCAAGCTGAAAGGCAAATTGTGAATTACTTGGTTTCTTCGTTTCCCTTTGATAAACTTGATCAACAAAGAATAATCCCACCTCTTCTGCAAAGGCAGAAAGTAAAATGTAGGAATTTAAATCCCAGGAACTTGACACCAGGTTGGGAAGAGAACTGAATGGTACATGCTGCCATTGTCTTAAGAGATGCAACTTTTACATGGAAAGTGGTTTCTTTTTATCCACACCCCCCCCTCCTTTTAATTTTATCTGACTCTGCTAAGCCAGCCATCTGTCACTGATCTGAAATCTAATCCTCTCTGTCCACCGGGCGTGCCCTTTGTCCTAGGCCACCGCATATTACCAACCATCTATATCTACAACTTTCATAAATGTGTAAAAAGAAACTGTATCTGTCCTCAGCTACACTCAGACAAAGACCATCTGTCAGCCACTGCAGCTATTCTTTAAAAAAGAAAGCATCCAAAGGGATTTGCCCTTTACCAAGTAAACCCACTTAACCCTTCCAATAAGATTAACTGTTATTTGTTTCCATTAAATAAAAATGACCATGCTAATATACATTTAATAGTTCTGTAACAGTTACAGGAAGATCAGCTCTCCTGTGGATATCTTTTGTAGATAAAACATACATGCATATAAATACCGGAATTATGACGGCAAGGAGATAGCCTGTAAAGCACAAGGATGTTTTTGCTTCCTTCTTCCAGGCTGGGGCTATGAAAGAGAAGCCAACATAAAATATAGAAGCCAGAAAGTGCCTCCTCTCCTGGCCTTCAATTTTACAGTAAATAGCACTTCTGGATATAACATATGGCTGAACACATACAATTATTAAGATTCAGAGGCCATCCTCTGACTTCTGCCCTCTTATCACTGTACATTCTTGGAGACAGTTTTATGGCTGTTACACGGCACATTTCGAAAGTCTATATATGTGTGCTTTACAGATACACGCTCACTAGGTATTATTGTAATTATGGGAAATTTGTTGACCGAGGGAAATAACGGCTGTTTTGTGACACTAAAGCCGAGCTACGGTAACCTTTGGGGATTTCTGTCTCCTGTTTTCATCCTAAAGACTGCCAGAGTTGTCTGACTTGGCATTTGAGAAGCGAAACAAATAATGCATTTGCTTCTATGGAAAAACCCAGGTGAAACATTTTTCAAATGTCTATTCTGTAGATGTTTGTGGACAGATTCCTCCAGGATAAACCATGCTTTTAAGGGCACATCCTCACAGTACGTAGGCCAATTCTGCCTATAGGGCAGCTGAGATATATATAAGATCTTACAGAAAAGCCCAAATGGACGTTTTGGCCAAGACTATATATACATATCTATATAGGGGTGTGTGTGTGTGTGTGTGTGTACTTTTTTTAACATGAGCTTAATTTACTACCAGATTCTGTAGCCTTCACAGGCCCTTTGTGCGCCCAGAACTCCCTGTTTTCCACTCAGGAACTCCATGGATTGACAGAACCAGGGTTTTTGCAGACCACTGGGGCTGGGTGAGCAGATGAGCCCATGGGTGGCAGGCAGGCCACAGAGAAGACTCTCCGGGTCTTGGCCGGGCTTCCCTATCGTGCTGGCTGTGGAGGTGGCCGGGGGGTGGGCCTGGAAGGGCAAACTACCAGGCAGATGAATGGCTTTGCTTTCCCCTCCTGCTGAGCTTCTAGGTTTTCACCCTTACAACATTTCACACAGTGGAGCATTTACTCAGTTTCACGGGAAAGTACAATCTAAAGGTTCCCAGATCCAAACAGATACACCTGGCATTTGGCAATCCGCCTCTCCTTTCCTCCTCTCCTGGAGCAGTGATCAGAACCCGCGGTGACTGTTCTGGTCTTCCCCAAACGCTCACGGGTGAGCTGCAGACCCCCTGCCTACTCTCGGCCTGACCCAGACCTCTGCCGTGGAGGGTGCCCTCCAGCTTTTCTTCCTCTGGAGGCCCCAGCTCTGGTCCCCGACGTCCAGCTTCACAGCCCGCCGGGAACTAAGCCCTGGTGCCATCTCCGTGGGAGGGGAGGAGTCTTGCGCTGCGTTCAATGCTAACGCCGCAGTCTCTAAGGAGACAGGTAAATCTCCGGATGCTGCGATCAGATTGCTGAGGGAGATCCGCTTCCGATGCCTGCCTCCTGGCTCCTCCGAGGTAATGAAAACGCAGGCCCGTGACAAGTATGGCCCCCGTGTGTTCCCCTGGCTGATGGTTGGAAAAATACCAATGCGTCCAGCAGGCAGGAAGTATGGATCTCCCAGTAGAGTTCACTAGATTTGTCATTTTCGATTTAACCGCACCTAGGTAGCAGCCGACTCACTAGGTTTGACTGCAATTACCTTATCTTTCCTATTTTTAGTGACAGGACCAGATTATTTTAAGTGCATTTTATAGAAAACCCTTCTTTACTGAAGTATAAAGACTGTAATAAAGACAATACAATGTTTTGAAACTGTTTTAAATCCTTCACTCAGCGTTGCTTCTACAGATTTAACATGTAGGGGTTCTAATCTTACTGCTACTAATTAGAGCTTTAGTGTAATTGTGCCAACAGGGTGCTTGGCATAATAATTACTATTGAGAGATTCTGGTGGCGCAGTAACATGCCTACATAATGCAGATATGTCTAGTATTACAGTGCAGTCACCTTTGTATGTTGACTCAAGTTGGATTTTAACCAAGTAAGGGGTTATTTTGCCTTTATAATAAAGCTTAAGAGGCATATACATATGTATGATTTAGGTATCCATTTTTCCTCTTTGACTCTTTTGAATATTAATTAGCAGGAACCTCAGAAGGCAACAGGAACCCATTTCGCTTCGCCTATCTCACAATTTGGGGCAATTCACTCTGTGAAGAGAATTGTCCCTGCCTGTGTGGCAGAGAGTCTAATTTTGATGCAATGGTGCAAGGCACCCAGATTGCTCCCAGGGTGAGGGTCTCTCTCTGAAGAAGTCCTGCCTTGTTGTGACAAGCAGAGAAAGGAAATGGGGGCTCAGGCCCACGAGGATCTGCATTTGGATGGAACTGGTGTCTGGTTTATAAGAGGAATCTTTGAAAACACTGTCTCGGTAATTTTCAAGCCCTTGCATCTTTGAAAATGTAAGCCTAAGTCAGAGAAGTCTATTTCTACTCCAGCCTAGGTCGTTTTGAATATAATTATCGCTTGTTCCCTATTGTTTACTGTAAAAGGGATATCTGAAAAAACTGTCAGGGTGTCATATGTAGGAGGTGGGTATTTGGGTGGATACAGGAGGGGGGTATCTGGGTGTATACGGAGGAAGGGAAGGGATATGAGTTTACATATGAGTCCTTCTTACTTAGGAGAGACGCCGGAGTTGGGCAGGCGGCCTCCACGGCTCCACTAGATTTATCAGGCGAGAGGCAAAGGGCCACACTGGTTGGTTTCACTTTCCGTGGTGTCTGAGCAAAGTGAGCTCTAGGTGATGCTGGGTGGCCAGAGCGGGGACTTCCTGCTGCTGAAATGCTGGTCGCAGAGACTCCGTGGACTGGGACCAGCACACTCTTATGCACAAAGAGAGGCATGCTACGGGTGGGGATTTACTTTCTTTTTTAAAAAAAATATACATATTTTCGTTTTGGCACATGTGAAGGAGTTTCTAGAAAACTGATTTCACAGAGCCATAAGTCACCTAAGAGGATGTCACCGGCCATTTAAAGTGCACTCAGAGGTTTTTTAATGTAATAAATACACGGGGAAGGTAGTGTGTAACGGCCCCCGGGGTCTGGACTACAGCTCCATTTAGCTCCCGACAGCCTTGTTTTTACTGTCCCTTAGTGCCTCACTTTTAAAGTGACAGGAAACCAATTTCTGATTACAAATCAATGGGTTAGGATGTCACCTCTGGACAGTGAAGTTAGCTGTAAATCCAAGGAGTCACCCAGGCTGCTAGGAAATTGGGGGTCAGGGTATGAAGGTGATTGCTTTACACAATGCAAAGGGAAAGACGTTTGTTAATACAGCGCTTTGTAACCGCCTCTCTGGGGCAATGCCCAGGTAGTTCCAGCCCCCTTCTCATCTCCCCTGACTGGTCCAGGGTCGAGAGGGTGGTTTTGCCACATGCACCAAATATGGCAGTAAAATGCTCATTTCACTGCTCAATGCAGCCCTCCCCCAGGCTGATGAACTAGTAGAATTCCTCTCCTCCCAGCCTGTACAGAGCCTTCCTGTTAACCAAGACTATATACACTTCTGTCATGCAAGATACCTTTTGATGAGGCCTCTTTTTTCTTTAAGCTTTTAAGATAATCTTAGAGAAATCATCAAGCTATAAAAAGAAATCAATAAAAACAGAAAAGGTTCCCATCACCCTGAAAAAAATCCATAACTTTTGCATTTTAATAGAGACGCTACAGGACCAGACCCGTCATTTTCTTTCTGATGTGTTCCTTTGATTTCCCTCGTATCTCACAGGGCTCTTGACTTTCTTGAGAAAGGGATTATTGAATTGTGTGTCTCCCTCAGATGTACTTGATCACTCAAGTATCTGTACTTAAGAATGTTAGAGTCTGTTCAGCTGTTGCCTCTTTGGAGCTCATTGGGGCTTGTCATCTTAATATTAATTGGGTTTTGTGCAGGAATCTGAAGTTCCACATTGAGTGGCTTTCAAGAGAGAAGATTACGCCCAAAGCCAGATACAAAGACAAACATATTTAGCACAACAATTATGATAATTGCAGAAACATTCTGTCATGAAATAACCAATCTGATTAAGGGCTCTTCTACATTATCAAATATTAATCTGATGTCTTTGGTCCAACCTGGTTTGAACATAAGAGGCTTCTTACGGTTTTATGTATTAACAGATTTGTAAAAGCTGGACATATAGAGCCTAATAGTATGAGACAGGCAAGCCAGTCTAGTAAAAGGATTTTTTACTGAATGTAATCCATTTAAATTTAAAATAGACACAGATAGGATCATAAACCTGAAATCAAAATTAAAACACAGCTTGCCAATGAGACCTTTTGTATAATTCCAACCACATGGCAATTCAGAAGCATATTGTAAGAAGTATTAGTGCTCATTTCTATTAAAAAAAAAAAAGAGGTCAATATCTTGATGGTAAATCATCACAATAAATGTATAATCACTTGAAAGTTTCCAGACTTTCTTGAGACCCACACAAACTGGTTGGTAATAGAAATAGTGATAGTCTTGCTAAACTAGAGAGTTAATTTTATTTGTAATTTTCAGCTGCTTTCAGCTTAATTGCACAATTTCCTCAATTATTAAAGTTCATTCTGCATACTTAAGTTCATTAGCCATTGTCAAATGGGCAAATTGCTTTGCAATTTTAATATTTGTTGGACAAAGCTGCATTAATAGGTTCACTCTGCAAACATAGTTTCTCAGCTTTTACTACAGTATCCACTGATCACTGTAGTCATCCAAATCAGGAGTCAGGAGCTGTATTTTTTTTTCTCTTTTTATGAATATCTCTTAAATGTTAGTTACACTGGTAGGCTCTTTTGTTTGTTTACTTGGGAGGGAGGGAATTGGGGAGGATGGCAGTCTTGATAAAAAGTGTTGCAGTCTTGCATATTAAATGTGAAAAAGTACACAGGATGGTGAAATTTCTTAGCATGCCTATGCAATCTGCATAAATATGGTATAGTCATATACACATGATTTAAGCCTATAAAGACAAAATATGTGCTTCTGAATCATCAATGAATTTGATTTTCAATCAGGTTCTATGCTGTAAAAGTTGTTGAGTCATTATGCTATATATAGTATGATTCTGTCTGTACATTATATTATATATATATGTGTGTATATATATATGTATCTCCATGTATTTAAATCTTTCCCTACAGAAATACATTCCATGGTGTAACTTCTGGCATTAGAGAGACTTTCTCAATCTCTCTGTCTCTCTCTGTCTCTCCTGACCCTCCAACCCCACACACCACCACCACCACCACATAAGAGCTATTTAACACATGTGTATATAGATTTATTTAAACATTCATACATGCCCTTTTAGCAACAACGCCACTTTCTATTTGCGTCCCCCTTGCAGTTATAAAGCACCTTTGCCCCCTGCATTATCTCATTTGATTAATGAATACACATTTGCTCCCCACTCCCACTGGAGATGCACAGTTTACCACACCATCTTCCAAGGAAAACGATTCCTGAAATTTATCAGTATCTTTCTGTGAAAACAAACACACCCCACCTGCTTGGTCTCTGTCTGTCCTTACACACTCCCTACAAAATGTCTGGGTGCAAATAGCTCCAGATCTCAAGGAAGGTAACCCCTGCCAGCATGGTTTATCTCCCCAGTAATTAGGCTTGTGTTTCTGCTTTATTAACTCGGTTACAACAACGCCCTGCCCTCTGTCACCAGGGGGACTAATAGATGATCGTCACTCTGATTTGGAAACCGTACAAATTAAATGACAAAGTGAGAGGAAGCGAAGTTAAGGCAAATTGTGTAAAGATAAGGCAGTCAGTCATTTATATACTAGGTTTTCAAATGCTTAAGCAGGGGTCTTTTGATTTTACATCTGCAGATGCAAAACTGCTAAAATAAATAAGCCCTGTGTTCTTCCTGTGTTTGTTAAACCTCAATGATATGTGAATTCTTACACGATGTTAAGAAATAATTGATTGTGTATGTTTAAAACCAGGATCGCTTCTTCTTCTCCTGAAGTCCCATGTTTCAATTCCTTCCCTGAGAAGGATTTTCTTCTCTGAAATTGTGCCTGTGAATCCCTGAGTTTATTATTTTCCCAGGAGCACTTCAACAGGTTTCTGTCTTCATCTATAAGGCAGATTTGCTTTTATGTGTTTTAAACTCGTGTCCTGACTTTCTAGGAAACACATTTGCATACCTTATATAAGATTAAAATTACCGAAGGAAAGAAAATAAAATTGAATGATGGAAAGCAGAAACAAACAAACAAAAAAAATACAGGCCGTCCAGCAAAGCTGATCCCCATCAGTCTGCTGCAGGAGCTATAATGTTTTGTTTAGCAATATGATTTAACAAGAAGCATTAGCTCTGAGTATGGAGCTGCCGGGTTAAGAAGGCTGATGAGATGTGATTATCTCCATGCAGAAATATCAGGGTGGTTAAAAGATAATTTGAAACAAGGTTAAAAATGAAGCAACACTAAGCTTCTCTCACTTGTGTCAAAACAATCACATCTTTTCTCTTCTTTTTTTTTTTCCCTTTCACTTTGATGACATTTGCTCATATTGGAGGTGGAGACATTCTTCATAGCAAACTGTAATCCTTGACTAATTTTAAATTTAATGTGGCGCTGTGTGAAAGACAGGTCTAAATTTGATCCAAAATCAGCTTCTGGATATTATGGATAGAATTTGCAGTGTTTATAATATTTGGTAAGCCTTAAATATTGCTATTAGTGGCAGAACTAAAGTTTCATTTCACTATGTTAACAATATATTCATGGTATAAACAGCTTACGTTGACATAATAAATGACATTTGGTTAGAAAAATGTCTTTGAACTTTAGCTGAAAAAATGAAAACAGGTGAAAAAAAACAGCATCAACTATGAAAAGCCATATGTTAGTAAATGAATATACCTCATCATATTAGGTAATCACTTTAAATATAATTACTGTTTCAAATGATTGAGTTTCAAAGTCAGAATATTCTTTACTTTAAAAGGATGTATTTCAGAACTAGAAATATTTATTCATTATCTTAAAAAAAAATCCATGTAGCCATAGCTCCTGATTTAAAAGCAAAACAGTAAAACAAGTTAAGAAAGTTAAACATTATCTCTGTGCATATAAAGAGAAATAATTGGGTCACTTGCTGAAAACTTTAGAAAAGTCTGAAACAAGCTTTCCAAACCTGTTCTTTTGTGTAAAAGATAAATTGGGACGTTCTGCCAGTTTCAAAAGTTTAATCAACATTTAAGAAAGAGAAGCCCAAAGTTACTCTGAGCGAGGCAGGCAACTGTGTGCTTGCTCGGGAGGGCTGCAACATGCATTCCAATTTAAGCAAGGAAATGCTCAACAATTCTAAAATGCTCTGTTCACATCCATACCTAAGGCAAAGTCTCCTTCAGGCTCCATTTCATCCCTACGTTATCAATCAGTTAGGATCAATTCTGTAGCTTAGTCCCGCCCAAACTCCCTGGCTTCCCCATCTTCTCAAGACTAGTCTGCAGGGCTGGCCATGTTTAGGCTGATACCAGGAGATGACATTAGTAATATCAATCCATGCTGGTCCATCTAATCCCTGTTGTTTTTAGTCATGTCAAATCCATTATCCCAAACAAAGCTGTGTACATCTCTTTGGAGATGCACACAGACTTGCCTTGCTTACTTTGAGAAGGCGGATTTTATGACAACATTAAATACATACTGAGCCCTAACTAATGGGGCCACTTGGCGCCCTGGAGCAACAGTACCGATAATTCCCATCACCCTAATCCACGGCTGCTTAACTTGCTTGTGAAAATTCATGGCCTTCTGGCTGTGCCCTCAAGATCATCACATCTCCTGAATTTTCTCCACAATTAAATATATATGGTCACTGCACCCAAGTGTTTCCAGCCATCATAGAATGCAACTCCCGTCCTCCCAAGCCCGGCAGCCGGCAACCCGACAGACCCCTTTCCCACCCAAGCCTTGAGTTTCATCCTGTCTGTTTTCATGCTTTTTGAGCCTGGTAAAAAGGGCCCCCCTCCCCCAGCTGTTTACTTAGAAAGAAGAATCTTAGGTGCTCTGTTTACTTACATTTTTCAGCATTTCTTTGTCTTCCAAACCATTCTAGCTCTTAATATGGAAGTTTTATGGGTTATTTTTTATCAGAAAATGCAGACCTTGACTAGTTGACGTGAGCAGTTAGGATGGGTTAGGTGTGCTTGGAAACCCTCGATTCCCCCCCGAGAAAGCAATATATGGCATATGGTAACATCTAGAGCCTGAAAACACAGCCAGTAAGAGTCGCGCAGACTAAAGGAAATCACTACTTAATTCCACAAACATTTGTTTCGGTCCAGGAATGGCACTAGAAACTTTGAGCAGCCTGCCCGCTCCAGCGCCGGCCGGCACGCGGGGTCCATACCGTGCGGCACAGCGCCATCTGCTGGCCGGCTCCGCAGCCAGGGGGCGACTCGGAAATCCACCCGAGTCGATTCCCCGACCTCGGTTCCCGGGGGCTTCCTGCGGCTGGGGAGTTCTGAGTGTGCTAAAAAGGCGCGAGAGAGGGAGATGGTGCTGGAGAGAAAAAGCAGGGCTAGAGAAAGTTTCCAAAGACTTATTTAACTTGTAAACGGAGGAAGATTAATGCCTCTGGAACGGTCCCCAGACGACTTGCCAAGGGCACAGGTTTTCAGATTTAAAGGTGAAGCTGAGTTTATTTGCATCCAAGGCAAAGAGTTGTTTCCCTTCTTCCTCTCTGTCTATAAAGCAGTGTAGCCTAACCATATTGTCTTCACAGCCGGGCTCTGCGTGCGTGCTTCTTTATGGAGGTGAGGCAGAATTCAAGCCAACTGTCTGAGTGTCGGGTTCATTCATGTCCTGACAGCGTGTGTGTGTGTGTGTGTGTGTGTGTGTGTGTGTAGCAGGGGCGTGATATTCAGAAGTGCTTTTCGAAACACCGGGGTTGTTTGCCCATCCATTCCAGAAATCAGTGGAGGGCCTCCTCCCAGGGGCAGAATGTGAGGACTGTGGGAATGCAATCAACACACTTCTGCATGTTTCCACACTGCCTTGAATGGGATCCCAGACTCCAGGAAACTCATCTCTGATAGAGTGTAAAAGACCCAAACTAAATGGACCGAAGAGGTGGTCATTATTCTTCAGGGAGGGCCCTCACTGTAACAGGGTAAAGTGCTATCTGCAATTATTTTTTAAGGTTACTTTGGAAATCTTATTATTCTCACTCCACCTCCAGCTACCAAGCCTTGTGCTAACTGCAATTTCCATCCTGCAACACTGACTTCCAGCGTCTCCCTCCCTTCCCTCTCCTTTGCTCTGTCTGTCTCCATCCCTGGAAACTTGTTTCAGACAAAAACAGGTTGGGGAGGGTGCCCTGTCCACATCACCTAGAGAGAAAGAGGAGGCCCATGACCATTCCTGAATACCTCTAAAGGATGGTTTGCTTAGGCCCCTGTTGTGGGGATTCTCTGCTCCTCAGTATATGATGGCATGGAGCAAGGCTTAACTGTAATTGCTTCTGTGTACAGAAAGGACTAGAAATGATCTCTTTTCACCCGATCTCTCTGGGGTGTTAGGCACAGCACTGCCGATGAATGAGACAGTTTGGGGGACGGAGTGTCCTACACCCTCCGCAACATATAGGAGGGGCCTATGCCATTGGGAAAGGTGGCTGTTTCTCAGAGGCTACCTCTCAAAGTGAAGCAATGTTTTTAAAACACTGTTCCTACAGACGCAGTGGACCATTCCTTGGCAGGCTGGACGTAGGCTGGTGCTTTCAGGGAGCTGCTTCCCTCTCTCTCTCCCACCGCCCCCCCCCCCCCCCACATCTTCACAAGCCCACTCTCTCTTAGAAACAAATACAAAATCAGATGTGTTCATTACAGACATCAAATTTAAGGTCTAAAGGATTTTAGAGACTAGCTTTGCCGGATAGCATACAGGATACACAGCTAAATTTCAGAAAGGTAATGAAGTTGTTTAGTATGTGAGCATCCTAAATATTGTCTGGGACATACTCAGACATGAAAAAGTTCACCGTTCGTGTAACACTCAGATTTAACTAGATGCCTGTGTTTTTATGTTTTGGTGTTTACTGAATCTGGCAGCCCATTAGATTCTCTAGTACAAGTCTTTAAACGGGAGACGAAAATCAACAGAGATAGAGAGCTATGCCCAGTTACACAGCTGTTTAGAAAGCAGCTGCTGGGCCAGAAATCAGGTCTGGAAATTCAGTTGGGGTCCTCTTGATCAAAAGCACTCCCTTGTCTTTCCCCAAGATAGCTGACTGGGGGCAGAGGCACCAAGTGAGATGATGTAATAAAACCAGTCCCTTATATAATCATTTCAGAGTGACCCTGCATGCTTCAGAGGGCCATAAAGTAAAATGCCACTCATTTGGAAATGCCACTAGTTTATAATTTGTGAAGTTTCCCGCCCAAGTGAAATTTTACATAGCAAACCCTTTCTTGCAGGAGACTCCAGCACTTTCTTTTTCTGTGACCATTGTTCAGGACGGTTTCAAGGGCTTTGTTCTATCAAGTGATTTCAAACACGAAAGCTCCCACTTACATACAAGCAAATACTATGCTAATTATTCCTCTCTCCCCACTAAAGCCATAGTTCTAAAGCCATTATTGTAGACAGGGTACTGTTTATCTGGATTAAAAGTCTAAACAGATCATTCTAAAATGGTCTAATATTTATCACGGACTTAAATTAGTTATGTATCTTGAGACTGCTCTGGATTCATGGCCAAATAGCTTTTTAGCATCATGGGAAATCTGGAGGAGCTGTTATTAGGTGTTATTAGGTGTTGAAGAACTCAGCTCAGCCATACCCCATGTGACTTCTGAACCTCACTTTCCTTAGTTTGACACTGAGGGCTTGATGCTTTATGGGCTTCCCTGGTGTTTTCAGACAGTAAAGAATCTGCCTGCAATGCAGGAGACCTGGGCTCAATCTCTGGGCTGGGAAGATCCCCTGGAGGAGGAAATGGCAACCCGCTCCAGTATTCTTGCCTGAGAAGTCCCAGGGACAGAGGAGCCTGACAGGCTACAGTCCGTGGGGTCCCAGACTAGGACATGACTTAGTTACTGAGCAGCTCAGTACCCTTGCAGGGCCTACTATAATGACACAGTTGGTTTTACCCCTCCCTCCTCCGAAGCAATCTGGCCACCGAAATTTCACACCAAGGAAGGAAAGAAAAGGATGTTAACGAAACCAGTTGTAATGCAAAATAGATCAGCTTTAGCTGCAAGCCCTGAGACTTAACTGCCAGTGGCAAAAAGGGCTCCAGGTAAGACAAAGACTATTTACACAAGGTCCTTCCTGCTAAGCCAGCTGCAGTCTGAGCTGAGCAACTATTCCAGGCGGCAGAGCTCTTATTGGAAGGCAGAAGCCAAAAGTTAAGTGTGAAGGATTTGGACCTTGTACAGTTAGATCGCCCCGGAGCCTCAGCATAACAGTGGATCTCCGTGAGCATTTGGCGAAGTTGTGAAGGTGGGTGAGAAAAGGCCAAAGTAACCTACTTGGAAGAAGAAATTGTCTGGCAGAGGATGGCAAGACCCTGTTCTCTCCGGGAACGCTCTCCTGCATGCCTGGGGCTCACGTTTCTCTAAGGAACGTGAAGGAAGGGTAAATGGGGCTGGATGGAGACAGAAGGGTGAGGTTTTCCCTCCCTTGCTCTCCCCTCTTTCTTCCTTTTAGGACTTTATTTAACCTTCAAATCCCTCTGGCAGAAAGGCCATTCAGCAAGGATGAATATAGACCCAAAGCCCAGATGCTGGAGGGCCTTGAGCTTCATCAACTTGTCACCTTGAGCCTTCCCCGCCTGCTGGGTCTCCTTCTCCCCTGAGGGAGGCTTGGCTCCTGGGCACAGTTAGTGACGGGGCTCTGACTCCCAAGGATGGATGGGTAGCTTCTTTTCAAAATACAGATCTCTGTAGCATTTTGTCCATGTCTTGAACAGGGCCAGTTCAAGGATCTGGCTCTGAAATGTGCATGGATTATTTCCGCTGAAATGTTTTCCTCTGGCTTTGCGTCCTCCTTGGAACCTTCAACACTTCAGCCACCTGATGCGAGGAGCTAAGTCATTGGAAAAGACCCTGATGCTGGGAAAGATTGAAGACAGGAGGAGAAGGGGACGACAGAGGATGAGATGGTTGGGTGGCATCACCGACTCAATGGACATGAGTTTGAGTAAGCTCCAGGAGTTGGTGACGGACAGGGAGGCCTGGCGTGCTGCAGTCCATGGGGTCGCAAAGAGTCGGACACGACTGAGCTGCTGAGCTGAACTGGAACCTTCCTGCAGCTTTCCTCTCAAGTGCACGCTATGGGTTTGCAAGCTCGTATTTCTGCTCCAAGACTCCATTAGCCACGTCAAGTCTAGACCCAACCAAGAGCCCAAGAACTGTGTGTTTTTTTTTTATGTTTTGGTATTTACTGAATCTGGCACCCCATTAGATTGTCTAGTACAAGTCCTTAGACTGAAAACTAAAATCAACAGAGACAGAGACTTAAGTAGCACGTTGAGAAGAAAGACACCACTTCCACAACTTGATCAGCCACTTAGGACCTGTTGTTTCCGAAAGATTAGAAAACATCCCAATTGGTGGCTGATCCTAATTGGTCACTACTATTTACAAGGATTCCCTGTATGAAAAGTCTTTTGCACTCAGCTCTCATTAAGTACTATAGTCCCACATTATGGATGAGTTACTAAGGCCAAGAAAGGTTTAGTAACTTGGATAACATCACTACTATTAACTAGGAGAGGCAGGACTAGAAAATGTTTCACTGCCCCCTAAAAGTCCAAGTTCACAACTTCTGAGAATAACCAACTTCAATTGAGCACCTACTGTGTGCCAGGTACTGTTATGTGTGCTTTATGTATACTATCTCACCCCTCAGTGACCTTGTGAGGCAGGTACTGCTGTGAAACCCATTTTGTAATGAGGAATGTGACAGATGGGAGACTAAGTGAAGAATTGGAGTCGTTAGCCACCCACCTAAATTGTCCCTCTGGATCAGTGGGGCTCTTGGCCTCCCTTCTAATCAACTTTACCATAAAGACTTGCGTAAAAGTCACAAGACAAAATAAAATAGAAAAATCAACAGCAGCAACACCTAGCCCTCTGCCTCCCAACCCCCAAGTCGATGGCGATGTGGACCTTCTTCAGCTCCCCGTGGAGGTTCTGCCCTCCTCTTCCCCTCCGTACAAAAAGAAGACCGGAGGGGACAAGATGTGCCCTTCTGTGACCCGGGTTCCTCTTGTCCCCGTGGAAGACAACGGAAAATTAGCTCTTTAAACAATTGCGCAATCCCTTTCATTCTGTCTTTGTCTCTCTCTCTCCACACACACAGACACACACACACGCACTTGCCCTCTCTGACCTGAAAATATTGAAAACCCAACTTCTGGAACTCTCCTCTGATTCTTACGTTCAACACAGGACTCCAGCTTAGGATGGAGACACTCTGGGCCCATGGGCTGCTGTGAGTTGGCTTCTGGGCTCCAAACCCCAGGCGTTAACCCAGAGGCCCGCCAGCCCCCTTGCTGCCTGATAAGAGTGCAACCCTAAGGAAGCCGGCAGTTTTATTTCCCTCAGTAAATCTATTCTGATTAATGTAAACACTGTATAATACTCCACCTGTAGGTACCGTAATTAAGGTGCATCGGAACCACAATCAACATGGTGACAGGCAGAGGGAAAATTATTGACCTCCCACGGATTTTTTAAGTCAGCACATTTACTACTGTGAAAATCACCAAGTCATTAGCAGAGGGGTTTTAAAAAAATTTTTTTAAATGAAAGAAGTCCGCTCACATTACAGCTCTTTGTCTGTTAACCTCTGTGTCCCCTCTCTTTCTGATTTAAGATGAAATCCCCCCACACCCATCGGAGCCTCTGCAGACAGGGGGGCCCAGTCTTGGTAGGAGGTGAAAGTTTTCCCTTTCAGACTTGGAGGAGCTTCAGGAGTTGGCCTCCCAGCACGGAGGGTCCTGGATGCGGCCACCAAGCGCCCCTCCCTCGTGTTTACAGAATCATCAGTTGACAGCTCGAGGGCCCCGCTGGGCTCCCACATTGCCTGAGAGCTCATACCTTGACAGAATGAATCTCTGTGGATGCCCACTTGGGAGATGGTTAGCTGTAGTCAGGGCGATGCCAGGCTGTCAGCTAAGGATTTGGGAGGTGCCCAGGCCCCTTCCCAGCCTTTTCAACAGTGCTTTCAATCATTCCCAGCCATGCCTCTCTCACCAGGGAACTGGAGGCCCTGCCCGTGATGAGTTTGAGAGGTAGAGACACGCCCTAAGTGTCCATCTCCAATTATTAACTGCATGCTACCCACTGCCGAAAGACAAGGATAGGCATTTTCTCACTGGGTGAGAGGCAGGCAGGGCAGTGGTGAGATGCATGAACTTTGGCTTCACTCCTAACTGTGTTCTGCTTCTTGCTCTACCACTCCCTTACTGAGCCTCACTGTGCCTCAGTTTCCTCATCTGTGAAATGGGGATAACTGCTGTATATCTCACTTAACAGTGACTGTGAAAATTGCAAGGGAAAACCACAACATGCCTCCACAGTGCAGAGCACATTATGAGTCAGGAGTTGAACTCTTTCTGGCAAATGCTGGATAGAAAATACTTTAGGCTTTGTGGATCATATTGTCTCCATCATAACAACTTAACCCTGCTGTTGTTGCCTAGAAGCAGCTACAAAGCATATAAACAAATGGATGTGACTGTGTTCCAATAAAACTTTATTCAAAAGAACAGCTAGTGGGGCCAGAAGTTGGCCCTTAGGTCATTGTTTGCTAATCACTGTTAAATTTAAAAAATGAATAAATGTCAGCAGCTATTATTACATATGATAGTTTCTCATTGATCAGATATAGAAGGAATTGGTGGTGAAATAACATGTGGTCTGTCTTGAAACATGTTTGGTAGTCTGGGGAGGGGAGGCATAATTTACAAATATCACTGTATCCAAGATGGATGATGCATGAACTATTATACAAAAGCTATTATACAAAACTTAAAGCAATATTACCTTAAACTATTTTATATTTATTTTGTACAGCTCCACCATGCCAACCCCATAGAAATGAATCAGGAATATGTTATATTTACCTCAAAATTACGTTTAGGAACCAAATTAAAAATAAATAAATAAAGATCGAAAGTGCATGAATATCATTGCACCACACTCCAAATGTGCCCATGTGCTGTTTTAGGTACAATTAGCAGGAAGGAAGGGGCCTTTCCTGGTAGCTCAGTTGGCAAAGAATCGTCCTGCAATGCAGGAGACCCCAGTTCGATTCCTGGGTCAGGAAGATCCCCTGGAGAAGAGATAGGCTACCTAGGCCAGCATTCTTGGGCTTTCCTTGTGACTCAGCTGGTAAAGAATCTGCCTGCAATGAGGAAGACCTGTGTTCGATCACTGGGTTGGGAAGATCCCCTGGAGAAGGGAAAGGCTACCCACTCTAGGATTCTGGCCTGGAGAATTCCATGAACTATATAATCTTTGGGGTCACAAAGAGACGGACACAACTGAGCGACTTTCAGTTTCACTTTTCAGCAGGAAGGAAAGCCATCAAGGTTTTGTTTAAATTCACAGCTTGTTTGTCCAAGTCAATACTCAGTCCAAACAGCTTGCTTGATCATTTTCTATTGAACATTCCAGTTAATTTAGTCAAGGGTCTCTGTGTGGAGAAGTTGGAGATCTCTGTTGCCCAAAGTGTGAGGAGAGGAATGGAATAGAATATCTCCACCTTCAAGAGGCAACTCCAAAGACATCATTTAAAAGCATCCTGAGTTTAAGAGTGAGGTCAAAGAATGCTCGCTATATATATGGTCTTCAATGTCAATTATACAGAGACATGGGGTTCCCAGGTGGCGCTAATGGTAAAGCACTCACCTGCCAGTGCAGGAGATGGAAGAGACCTGGGTTCGATCCCTGGGTTAGGAAGATTCCCTAGAGGAGGGGAGCATGGAAACACACTCCAGTGTTCTTGCCTGGAGAATCTCATGGACAGAGGAATCTGGTGGGCTACTGTCTATAGGATCACAAAAGGTCAGACATGACTGAGTGACTAGCACTTTTGCTTTCACACATACACAAACAGGTTGTCAGTTATTTAATATAGCTGTCCCTGATCTGACAGGAACAGGAGTCCCATTTGGGTTTTAGGTCAAATTGATATTTTCTATTAATGCAAGATAGACCATCCCCTTTGTCATTCATTCACTCTACAAATATTATTGAGATTATGCTGTATGTATTGCTTGAAACTTGACACTAAGAGATATAAAATTGAGTAAATTGTGGAACTTAAGCTCCTACAAGATACTAAGACAAAATGTGATGGAGAAGTGGATCAAGAGGAGGTTTATAAAAGGATCTGCATGCCAGTTCCTTGCTCTAGAAGATGATGATCAAACTTGGTTTTTAGAAAGATGAGGCTCCTCTTGCAATAAAGGATAGCATTAGGATGGAAAGGAAGATCCTATGTTATCTACCTGTGTGCTAATGGCACTCTCTCGAATAGCGACATCGACTACTTTTAGATTCTGCAAAGGCGTGGGACTCATTTGTTCAAACTCTTTCTCCTCTACAGATCATCTCCATTTCTGTACACAGTGGGCTATTCTTTTACAAATGTTGTTGGCATAGATACCTTCCTGTCGTACCTACTAGTTTCTTTGTCCTACATTTTTTTGCCTTTAAGTGATTTGTTTCTTTCATTTTCGTCTACTAGTACAGCCCTCCACTTCTCTTTGCCCCCAAGTCCCCCATAACAGTAACCTGCTTCACAAACATAACTTGGGTTTCCTGCCTCTCGAACCTCCTTGCTCTTCTGCTGTTTGACTCTGTCCCAGATCCAAGGATCACATGGTGATACAGTAAAATTCTCCAGATATGCTGGGGTGTGAAGTGCTTGGGGCTCCCGAGTTCTAAGCCCCAGCCCAAAGTTGGCCCCGGCGCTCATTTTCAAAGGCAATCACAAGATGCATATCAAAGAATTTACAGAATCCACATTGGGAAACCTGTCAGAAAATTGTTGGGAAAATAAAGTGAATCAATAGAATGTCAAGAGGCTCAGATAGAAAAAAATATTGAATATTCATTTTCTCCGTTTCACTGGGGTAGGGATTTCCTAGGACCAAGGCAGCTGGTGGATTTGCGGCTTTTCTTGGAATGGTTCAAATAATTTCTGTGCTGTGCCTCGGATTAGTATTCAATTAACTCCTTTAAAATTATAATGTGCAACTTCAACAAACTTGTTAACGAGTCTACAGCACAATTAGAGCAGTTAATAGCCACCAGGTACAACAACAAATGAATGCTGTATTTCTCTAAACAGAGAACTTCTAAAACAAGCTCAGCGATTGCTTCCTATTTGCATAGCTGTTTCACTTAACCTGATACCTGTAAACACTAGAGAAAAATTATGGAGGGGTCCTTTTCTCCCATATATTGATCAAAAAGAAAAAAATCTGATGTAGAATCCATGTAAATTTTTTTTTTCCTGATGTGGTCACATTTCAGGAAATCCAACATGCTAACACAACCAGCTCTTAGTGGGGAGATCTAACTGGCAAAGTCTGTCCCATCACTATGGTGGCCAAAATGTTTTAAACACAGTCACTCCTTTGCTCTTACATAGAGGAGAACCATGGAGCCATCGGTCTTCATGTTGCTATGTAAAAAAATGCACTAGACTTTAATTATTATGATAGGATCAAGATTGCAACTTTCTGTCCAATTCTTAGCTTTCTTAAACTAGACAAAGAACTTCTAGCATTTGATTTAATGCAAAAATCAGAGACTAACTCTCCTGGCTGAG
Source organism: Odocoileus virginianus (assembly GCF_023699985.2). NCBI lineage: Eukaryota > Metazoa > Chordata > Mammalia > Artiodactyla > Cervidae > Odocoileus > Odocoileus virginianus. The sequence continues at coordinate 39,998,128 of NC_069693.1, read as the reverse complement.
GGTTTTTGCATCTTAAGTTGATCTATGCTAAAATAACTCTACAAAATAAATGCTAAATCAGAAGATTATAATCTTAACATTTTTGTTCCCTATACAATAATGTCCAATGCTGTTTGTGATTTTTTAAAACAGATTTTGACTGCAGGATATAACAATATCATATGTGCCACATCTTTATCCATGTCTTAGAAGGTTTCCTCCTGCTTTTTTCTGCTTAAAGTTACCTTACCCACTCTCCTCTCCACCCACATCCACGTAATTATGAAAGTATCGTGTAACGATTTAAATAGATTAACTACTTTTCATAGTTTGTGGAAGAAATGCTACATCGTTTTTTTTTCCATGAGACTATAAAACTTTCTCACCATTCTTAAGTAACAGTAGAAATAATAAAATCTAAAAAAAAAAAAAAAGTGCAATTTAATTTGGCTTTTTAGAACTATTTCTTCTCTAGCCTCAGAAGATTAGTTTCAAAGCAATGGTAAAATCATTGATGTACGTCTTTTCAAGTCAAAAGAAAAAAAGACTCCTAAATACCAAACATTTGCTCTTTGGAGCATAGCAAGAAGAAAGGAAAAGGGCCAGACGCCACATCCTAAGAACAAAGTATTGTCCAGGTAGTTGTCGGCTAAAATGGGATCTTTTTCCAGGTCTTTTTATTAAAGTTTTTCTTTCCCAAATAAAACCTCATTTTCTTTCACTAATCTTTCTAGTGGGTATCTGCCAGTTCTTCTGCTTGACTTGCTACATGAAAACTTGTAAAAAAGAAGAAATCTAAAACCAGTGCAATTTTATATCCACACTCTCTGTGCCATTAAGAAGTATTCAACTTTTACAAAACATTGCTTATTTTCCAGAAACCTAAAAAAATTACTTGATTACACTAATAATTACATTCTCCCCAAATTAGACCATTAATGAATCTCAATTAAATTTTTCACTTTTTTTAACCTCGTAACTTATAAGGCTTACAGGGAGGAATAGACACATAAGAGTAACCAAGAATGTTTGGAAAAGAAGAGTAATAAGGGAAAATTTCTCCTACGACCAATTCAAACATCTTATAAAGTTATAGCATCAGCCTGTGCTGATATAGGGTCAATGAAACAGAATAAAAATCCTGGAAACAGTCCCAAGTAAATATAAAAACTTAGTATATGATAAAAGTGGCATTTAATCCAGAAGATGTGCTATGTTATTCAATAATTTTTGTGTTGTGGCAAAGGGCTTTTCATTTGGCAGAGCAAAGAAAAGGTAGTCTCCCCTTCACACAATTGAAATAATGCATTTTAAACAAAAGACATTTGTAAGGGTTAAAAAAAGGAAACAACGTTCTCCAAGAATTTAGAAGTGGGTGTTTATACAGTGTTGGATTGGGAAGCCACAGTCCTAAGGCCATAATCACATAAAAACTAAAAACATTTACTTCATAAATGCAAAAAATATTTGAATATAAAAAATTATGATGAAGGGGAAGGACAAGAGAGATGACATGTTTAAATACATTAAATATATATAAATGTGTATCATATATATTAAACAAAGAGTTATCATGCTCAATATATAAAAAGTTTTAACAACTCAACAAGAAAAAGTTGACAACATAGAAAATTCACAAAAGAAAAAAATGTAATGATCATTTACCTATTCAAAAGCATTCAAAAATTATATTAGTCAGTGTTAAAGAGGATGTGAGAAAATGGAAATTCTCACACACTACTGGTTAGAATATACATTGATGAAACATTTTACAGAGAATAGCTTAGATATGGGCGTGCTTGTAAGTCCAGCCATGCCACTTCTGGAAATTTACCTAAGGAAATAATGATGTATATAAATAAAATTTAACTGTAAGGATGTTTGTTAAACTTTTGTTTGGAATACTAAAAGTGGTAAAGAACAAAACCAAAGATCCCTATACACACACACACACACACACACACACACACATATACACACATACATACACACACACACACATATGTATATAAATAGAGGATTGAGTAATTATTTATTGGAGTGGCCAGAGTTTGTTCAGGTTTTTCTGTAAGATGTTATGGGATGAATTTGGCTAACCCAATAAAATGCAGGAAGTAATGTTTAATAACAATTCTTATGATACTTTGCCAACTGGATTAAGAAGTTTCAAAAGAGTATATGTGGTACAATGTCATTTTGTTAAACATTAAAAGTAAAATGTATGAATATATCAAATATGAAAGTGAAATTAAAATGTTGCTATTATTTAAGGATGATAATTTAATGAATGATTTTTAATTTGCTTTTTGCTTTCTCTTTTCAACATTTCCTTTAACCCCTGTGTGTTCATGTGTGTGTGTGCGCATGTGCGTGTATATTTGTCCTCTGTTCTGGCAAGCCCTGGATTCTCTTGATTCCATCCAAGGTCTGCAAAAGATTCGTCACTCCTCCTTCTTCAAGAACCTGTGGACCCTCATCTGAGTTGCAGGTTCATAGAAATGAAGACCTTTTTTCTATTTCTGTTTCCTTTTGTTCTTTGTTAATTTCAGAGATGACACATGGGCCAGGTGTTTCTCTTCTTCTCTTTATAGCTGTAAATCTTTTTAAACATATTCATAACTATTAAGAAATTGCTGAATCTTTGGAACAAATTCAGATGACACAGAATTTCATCAAGCAGAAACTCTTCCCCCCACCCTTCTCTGTATCCAGTACCATCTTCTAGGGATGACGTAAGTAAAGACAAAAGTGTGGTGAGTGTATTTTCTGGTCTTTCCTCAGTGCCTTTATAAATATTTTAACTATTCAATCCATCACAATTTATTTTAGTATATATATTTCAAAGTGAAATATAATTGCTTACATTTAACTTTATGAGTATTAAGAGCAAAATTTATACTGAGTCTTTTCTCTCTTCCAGGCTAAATGAAAGAGAAAAAAATTCAGGTAATGAATTGTATAAAATAGGTTCTTTTCCTATATGTAACTAAGTTTTCCAGGATGTCCTTTCTTCCTGATGAAGTAACTTGAAATGCTTCTTTTCTTTTTAAAATGATAGAGCTGAGAGTCAGACATTATAAATTCAAATTCTTATAATTTCCAATGGATAATGTGAGAAGTGTGGATTGAATCTAAGAGATTGTAAGGAGTAATGGAGACTGCAGAAAACCATGTATTGGTAATAGAATTTAAAATTTGAACAAATATCATTTTTATAATAAGGGGAAATTATTTTTTAAATACATGTTGAATAAATTAAGGTGTAGTTCTTGAAAAAATGGGAAGTCTCTCAACTTCTTCTAAACTACTGCAGATGATATTACAACAGGTTAGCTGGGAAAAACTTTTGAGTTTGATTTACATGGCCAATGGACTTCAGATTTACCCAGAGCAGAGCTCACAAAGGTCAACATTTCAGCACCTCTTTGACCAAGATTACAGCGCATTCTGAGGGATCTTAAGAACACAGTGCATCCTGATCTTTAGCAGTGGAAGCTTCTATATGGAACGGGAACACAGATGACCAATATTTTAATTCTTACTATGAGACAGGCATGGTGCTAAGCACATTGTTTCCTATAATATTTTATTTAATCCCTTTGAAAATCCCACACCTTGGTACTGCAATGATCTCCATTTTATAGATGAGGAAACTGAGGCTTATAGGTGGTAAATAATTTAAATGTTAGTAAGAACTCCTTTTTTTGGTTGTTGTTGTTGGTTTCGAAGCTTGTGTTCTGACCCCCATACACTATGAGAAGAGATTCTTAATCCAGTAACTCTGTCTATTCAAGGAAGCCTGCCTTCCGCCAAGGAAGCACATTTCCATCCTGGTATTTTGTCGTGTGAAGGAGGTGGGCTATAATCACACACAAGAATGGAACCCAGACAGAGCTTGATTAAAATTCCACATTTTGCACGTGTGAGTCAGGTGAGTGGGATGAGTTACTTTAATTTTTAGAAGTGCAGTTTCTTTAAAGTCAGAACAATGCATTCTACTTTGTATGTTTTGGTGGGAATGAAATGTGATGCATGCCTAGCATGAGGTATGGGTTCAGTAAATGCTGGTTCTTTTCATTTTCTCTTGATGAAAGGCTGTTACGCATTGTTTATGTCACTCTCCCAGCCACTGTCCTAAGAGATCTATAGAAATGATGCAACTCAATTAATCACAGTTTGTCTTTGCAATTTACCTAGAGGAGAGAAAATTAAGTTGTGGCAGGAGTGGCCGGGCATGGTGAGAGAGACTGATAAAAAGATTTTGTTCTCACAGCTTCTGTAAGACTTACCTACCTGGCTCAGTTCATCTACAGCCCAATTTGTATACCTATACAATTTGTATACATCCATCTACTGTTCTTTGGAAGGTTGGTAATAATTCTTTGAGTAATGTTCCTAGCAATACTTTAAGAGTCTGAACCCATCATCTAAGTAAAAACCATCGTGTTAAAATAGGAAGGTAGTCTCAGAAAAAGGTGAAAGCAACTCACAAGAAAATAAAATTACTCCATAACCTCGTGGGTCCAACAACTACCTATCTTCATGGCGTAATTTTCTTTAAGACAGTGACTCTTCTTGAAGTTCTTGAATGAATTTCAGGAGGTCCATAAACATTATGAAATCACCAACTTCCACCTGATTGTGCCCATGTGCATTTTGCAGGAAGATGATCAATTTTGTGAAATTCTGAGAAGTGTCTATGGCCTCGAACACCTGAGAACCATTGGTTTACAAGCTTACACTCCAATTCAGACATGTTGACAGCAAGAAAGACAACAGTGATATATTGATATGAAGTGGATCAAGGAGATCCCCTGGAGTAGGAAATGGCAATCCATTCCAGTATTCTTGCTGTGAAAATCCCATGGACAGAGGAGCCAGGCAGATTAAAGTCCATAGGGCCTCAAAGAGTTAGACACAACTGAGCAACTAAGCATTCATGCACAGGAGGGAGGGAGTGGTCACTGTATGATTTGGGGGCAGAAATGGGATTTAAACATACAAACACATAAACAGATCTTTTCTGAGGAAGGTTCATTTTAAGGTCTTAAAGAAAAGAAGGAAAGAATTCTTTGAAGACATTCCTTCTCTAATTAGAAGCCTTTCTCCCACTTTCTTTGCCACCCCAAACCACCAAACGTTTGCATTTAAGTGGAGGGAGTAACCTACCAGCTAATTGAAACTGTTTCAGTGATGCATCTATTTTTCTATTTAGTATCTTCTCTCTCCTTCTCACTTTTCATTTCTTGCCTGAGTTCACATGGCCTATTCTTTGTCTTTTTTAATAACTGGACAAATTATTACTATCAGTAATATGAAGAGGGGGAAGAGAAATATAAATAAGAGAAATGAGTTTCCATGGCAACCACAGCCAAGTGATATCATTATGAGCATCCTTTCTATGACTATTTCATTAGCACTCTCCTGAGAACCTGGGTCCCTGTTAACCCATTTAAGGACCAAGTGTTCTTTACCAGATGGCTCTCTGGTTACTCACTCACTATTGGGGATGCCAATTTATCATTTTTAGAATGTACTTAGATTTTGTAGCCAGAAGTGACCAATATCTATTTGTATATCTGTGTCCTGCTTAGAATATGCCCTGTGACTCTCCAGCATCTGTTCACAGTTCCATGAAGAAGGACCAATGACAAGTCATGTTTATTGGTTTAAAAAAAAAAAAAACTAACATTTTAAAAAGCAGAGTTCTCATAATGACAGGGCTGTGTTCACTGGGTCTAAACCCCACCCCCTTTGGTGGAAAGTATCAGTCAGGAGGGACTGAGTGGTGATGCGGTAACAAGCAGCCCTTGTGACGGTTAATTTTATGTGTCAACGTGGCTAGGATATGGTGCTCAACTGCTTGGTCAAGTATCATTCTCTGAGGTGATTGTTTAGATATTAACATTTAAATCAGAAGACTTTGAGTAAAGCAGATTACCCTCAATAATGTCAGTGGGCCTTTCAATTGCAGGTCTTATAAGAAAACACTTGGGTCTCCTGAGAAGGAAGGAGTTCTGCCTCTGGACTCATTATAGCACTGATTCCTGCCAGAATTTCCAGCCCATGGGCCTGACCTACAAATTTCAGACTTTCCAGTCCTTATAACCACATGAACCAATTTCTTAAAATGAACTTTTATCTATGTCTTTGTCTCGCTATCTCATCTATCTATTTATCTGCATGTTGACAGATTATATATTCATTCATTGAGAGAGTATGTATAATATATATCTTCATTCCTATTGGTTTTATTTCTCTGGAGGATCTGACTAATAAGCGGCCAATTCTCATGGAAGGAAATGGCAACCTACTCCAGTATTCTTGCTGGGAAAATCCCATTAACAGAAGAGCCTGGTGGACTACAGTCCATGGGGTCACAAAGAGTTGGACATGACTGCACACATGACCTAACCCAAGCAAAGTTAATTTCTTCTTCGTGTTTCATGTGCAATTCAAGTCAGCAGGAGACTCAAGACAAGTAAATCACTTAGGGATCCCAGTTAAAAGAGTCTTCATCTCAACATGCACTTCCATTATCGCAGTAGCAGAAGAAGGGGCCCTGGTAAACCAAACACTGGCTTTAAAGCTTCCATCTGGAAGTATTACCTGTGACTTTCACTTGCATTTCATTGGCCAAAGCAACTCTCATGGCCATCCTAACTTCAAAAGAGGCAAGGAGGTTTAATCCTACCAGGTGCCTGGAAGGAGAAAAGCCAGAAACACTCGGTGACCACTGCTAATAACTGCCACTCGTGGTGGACATTTATGCAACCTCTTGGTCTACTGTGTTCCACTGATTAGGAAAAAAAGTGAATCAGGAGGACCAAGCAATCTCTTTGGTTCTAGTGACTGTGTGATTACTGGGAAGTGATTTAGCCTGCATAGGCATCAGTCTCTCCATCTGCTCCATGAAGGCAATAGAAGATAACATTCCTTCTCTTCTGCCCTCCTGCTGCCTCCTCTCAAAGGCCAGCCTCTCCACTTGTCCATGTAGTTTTCACACCCACACGCCTATTGGCTATGCTTAGTTCTATCTTCCACAACCCAACTCTCAGCTCATCAGAAATCCTTGCTGTTCCCCATCTAAATTTTGTTTCAATAATATTCATATCTCCCCTGTTTTCTGCCACCACCCTGTCCCAAGCCACCATCTCTTTTTCCTGGGCTTCTGTAATAATCCTACAATGAATCTTCCTGTTTCTACATCCACTCACCTCCAATCTATTTTTCCACAAGCCCCACCCACCCTCCAAGATCATATTAAAATAAAAGAGGAATACAGCTTAGTGGTTAAGAAAAGAACAGACTCTGAACACACACCACCTGGGATTGAATCTTTGCTCTGCCCCTTGCTAGGTGCGTGACTTTGCAAAGTTACCTAACATTTTTGCATCTCTGTTATCTTCATTTGGAAATTAGGGATAATAATAGAACTTGCTTCATAGGTTTATTGTCAGGATTAAGTGTGTTGATACATGCAAACACCTATAGTGTTACCTGTCACATACTAAGCACTGTCTCTATTTGTTATTTCTATTATTGAAACTTTTTTGTGATACTATTTGTTTGCATGTCTGTTTAGGTCCAAGTATGAAACCTGATACAATAGTAAGTTGTCAAGTTATTATTTGCTGATAAAATAAACATAAACTATATAATGACTAAGTGAATTCATGATTGTGGCAGGCAGCTTCAAATCTGACTCCCAGTAATCTCTGCTTCCTGGAATTTATACGCTTGAATGTGGGCTGGATGTAATAACTTGCTTCAGTTGTATACAGCAAAAGTGATCAGCAAAACCTGATAGAATGTCACTCCTGAAATTAGGTTATAAAAGTTTGTGATTTTCATTTTGCTTGTTCTCTCTCTCTCTACTGGCTCACTCACTCTGAAGAAGTAAACTGATATGTGTGAGCTGCCCTATAGAAAGGCCCATGTGATGAGGATCTGAGGACTCAGTCCAACAACCATGAGGAACTAAATTCTGCCAAGTCCCGGGTGACCTTGAAAGTGGAAAGATCTTTCTCTACTCCGGCCTTGAGACCACAGCAGCCCTGGTCAGGACCTTGGCTGCAGCCCCATGAGTGATCATGAATCAGAGGCCCCAGGTAAATTGCCCCTAGATTCTTGCCCCATAGAAACTGTGGGGTATACATATTTCAATGCCACTAAGTTTGGGGGTAATCATTATGTAGCAAATGATAACTAATAAAATAATAAAGATAACAATATATGATAGAATGATCTGAATATTCAGGAAGAGATTTTTAAAGCCCTGAGCTTTTAAGAGAGGAGTCATTTTCCTAGGCTCATGGACATTCATTATTGCCTCCAGAATCATCCTTTTCTCTGAGTGTCTGTATCCTCATTTCCTGCTTGAGCCTTGGAGGCCAATAGTAAGTAATTAAAAGACTGAATCTCCTATTTTATTAACAGTGTGAACTTGGCCTAGTTACTATATATATATATATTCCATTAATAAGATGGAGTGAATGCTATCTCCCTCAGGGAATTACTGTGAGGGTTACAGTGTTCAGGATCTGGATAAAGTACCCCATTGAGTGTCTAGAACACAGCAGATATTCCATAAACATCAGGTCTTGCCCCTGATATCTTCTATAGACTGCTTTGCCCCACTTTTAAAAATTTGTTTACAGCCAACATCTTCTTCACAATTAATATTCTTTGGGATTCAATACAATGCAACTATCTGCCTTATGGAAATGAGTTCAAATGTGTTTTTTTTTTATTAGACAGAGCAAGAAAAAAGTAATTCTTGTAATTGGGCAAATAATTTGCAGTGAAAGAACAGCAAAATATAATGTGTATGAGGATTAAGAAAGAAAATGTTTTGGTCTACATAACATTCCTGCTTCATCAGGAAGCAGGCTTACTGTAAGGACCCCTAAATACACACATTGGCCAAGGTGGAAAACAAGATTCTGGAGACAAATCAAAAATGTGTGTGTCCTGTGGGGGCTGGAGAGACCATAAAACATGTCCCATTGCTCAGAGAAAGCAATGTCAGAGAACTCAGTGGTCCCAGCGCTAAAACTTAGGTCATTTGGAAAAGCAAGGATAGGTAAAAGCTTTCATTTATAACTTGAAAGCCTACCTTCCCTTGACATCAAATACCACAATTAAGAATTTGCTTTTTAATAAACACAGGCTTGAGCTGGTAAGAGTCAACGCATCATTCACATATCATTTCCTGCACCACGCAACTCATATGAGCAGACTTAGGAAAGCATCAACCACAAACATGTTGCTGATAGAAATTTCCTAATGCAAGCAGTCTTTATAGATTTCTGCTCTTTCAATGTAGGTCTCCAAGGACCATTTGAATCCATATTAATTTCCTTTCTGGCAGTTATGCGGCTGAGTATGAACTGCACTATTTCACTTTTAATCTGTCAGTAATTTAGTAATGTGTAAACTAATTATGCACAGATATTAATGTAATCGGTTTGGGGAGCTATAAAATCAATGTGTTTTTACAGACTGCATTAGAGAGAATTGTGGTGTTATAATCACATGTCAGTTACAGATAACATTATGAAATTAAAAAACGGATGTCACCCACACTTCAGGGAGCACCCACTAACTCCATCAAATCATAAGAGCATGGCCTTTACATTTCCTCGCGCTGCAGGAATAATGTTATCATCTCAGCCAAACCACCTTGCTTTGCCCTGACTCTGATAACATCACTGTCAAATCATGACTCTCTTTCTCCACTTCTCCTTCTCCTCTTCCTCTGGGTTAAATACAAACTTGCTATTCAGAACCTCAACAAGGCATGTCATGGCTCATCCTTCTGGGGGTCATGCCAGTGTCTCACGGCAATGGCCTCCTCGAGTGAAGTCCACACTAGTACAGTGAACCAGATCACTATGCGACAGAAGGTAGGTTAGCATGAACACAGTGGTCTTAACTACAGCCTTTGTAAGATGGTCTCATGTGACCACAGTCAGCCCAAGACATGATCAGATCCTTCCATAGGGCTAGAGGCATCTCACCACCTTGACCCTTGGGTATGGACACAGGTTTTCCATGACCAAATAGAAGGAAACTTACTGCTCTAAGATAGGCCTTAAAATCTTGGGTTAGTACTTGTCCAATCAAGGGTTTGGATAAGTTCTAGAAATTCACCTCATATACCTCTCTTGAATAGACTCCTCTAACTCCCTAAGAGTTCATCTCTAATCTTTTGCCTCCCTCTAAAAATTAGGTCGTTCTCTTATGCAGTCATCAACATCAGTGATGTCTGGTAGAACATGCCATTACTTCCTCCTGGACATTAGTGAAGAGGGCCTTGGGCCAGCCTTGCACCTTAGGCAATCATTTATACATTAAAAAAGTTGGATTTGAAGATCTGAGTTCCAGCTCTAGAGCTGCAACCTTGGGTTACACTGAGAGATAGGCCTGGGGCAATCATGATTATGACATTCCCTAGATGTGTGACTTGCTTATCACTTGGAATCTTGTTTTCTTTTCGTGCAGAATAAATGATAATAACATTGCTTCCTTCATGGAGGGTGAAATAAAGCATGCACAGTTCCTAGATCAAAGTAAGTGTTCAATAAATACTAACCCAAAGTAGTAGCAGGACTTCCCTGGTGGTTCAGTGGAAGAGAATCTGCCTACCCATGCAGGAGCTGCAGAAGACTCAGGTTTGATCCCTGAGTTGAGAAGATCCCCTGGAGACGGCCATGGCAACCCACTCCAGTATTCTTGCCTGGAGAATCCCATGGATAGAGGAGCTGGGCAGGTTACAGTCCATAGGGTCGCAAAGAGTTAGACGTGACTGAAGCAACTTAGCATACAGCACACAGTAGCAGAAAGCGTAATTATAGTAGTATTAGTAATGGTCATTTTGCTCCCTGGGCCTAACTGTGACTCTATTATAAAATGAAAGTGAATCTCTAAACCTCTAAAGTCTATTCTAATGATAATCTATTTGCAAAGGGAATCCTCAGGAGGAAGAAAGTTGATCAGCACAACCCTCAAGATTCCTTAAGGAATCTTCTCTAATCAAGATTAGAGATTCCTTCTCTAATCAAATCCTCCCACATTACCCTTCCCTCCCCTCAACACACCTTTTCCTCCTCATCACTAGTCTCTGCCCATCACTCTGCACCATCCCATGCATCCTTCCTCTAATCCTCTAAGGTATACTGTGTGATTCACACTAGGAAAATGAACTCTCATTCATTCACTCCCCAAATTATTTACTGATGTCTATCAAGGGTAGAGAAAGTTCAGCCAGGAGTGCTGATACTAATCAGATATGATTCTACTTCCTTAGAGATAATTGCAAAGTTTCCAAATAAGAGAAGTCCACAATAAAATTTAATTATCCACCACCTTTTCCAAATATTTCTTTAAATTGATTGAGTTCCTCATGTGGTGTCATATTCTCTACTATCTGTACCAGTGGAAGCTCTGTGTCCCTTTCCTGGCCATATACAGCATGATCATTTTTTATACCACTCCTCATCATGGATTTTCAATATTTTCCATTTTAACTTCACTCATTCTAATTTTCCTCATCCAATGGAGGTGTGCCTATTTCTAAGAGTCATAGTGATATTTTTAGAACCTGATGCATATTTTTGTGCCACTCATCTTTTCTCATCATTTCTCACAATTTTCACACCTATTGCTGTCTTACTTGTACATTTGGTCTCACCATGTGTCCATTCCAATGAAGGTCAACCACAAAAGTCAACAACTGGCCTGACTACGCTGGTCATCATTAAATAAGACAATATGTGTAAACTACAAAGGAAGGTGCCTGACACATAGTAAGCACTCAACACTTTCATTTCCATACCTTCTACCTCTAACTTTTTGTTACTCAGTATAATAGCTATCATGCCCATCAGGAAAGTGGTTCACAAACCACTTCCAAGGGATATTCTCAGAGATAGTATTTGTTTCCTGTCCTAGAAGCTAAGGACAGATGTTCAGAAGGATAGCCTTGGTGATCACTGTTCAGAATCATTAACATCCCATTATGGAAATTATGTACCACTCACAGACTCAAGAAAATAGATTAGATTTTTATCACTCACACATTTAACTTCTGTGAAATTGAGTTGAGGTACTTGGCCAAAAATGAAATAGAAAAAAAAAAAAAGAACAAACCAGAAGCAGACTAATTAAAATATATTCTGGATGGGAAGTCTTTGTTTTATCATGAACATTAGCATATATATAAATTATTTGCATGCATACATTATACACAAGGCTATAAAAGAAAATCATAAAAACTATCCTCTAAGGGTCATTTAGGGGGTTTCTAGGGTAATCTTGATCACATTCAACTATTGCTTTAGAGAAACCTAGACAGGGTATTGAGCATTCCTTGGGATTGCCTTTCTTTGGGATTGGAATGAAAACTGGCCTTTTCCAGTCCTGTGGCCACTGCTGAGTTTTCCAAATTTGCTGGCATATTGAGTGCAGCACTTTCACAGCATCATCTTTCAGGATTTGAAATAGCTTAACTGGAATTCCATCACTTCCACTAGCTTTGTTTGTAGTGATGCTTTCTAAGGCCCACTTGACTTCACACTCCAGGATGTCTGGCTCTAGGTGAGTGATCACACCATCGTGATTATCTGGGTCGTGAAGATCTTTTTTATACAGTTCTTCTGTGTATTCTTGCCACCTCTTCTTAACATCTTCTGCTTCTGTTAAGGTCCATACCATTTCTGTCCTTTATTGAACCCATCTTTGCATGAAATGTTCCCTTGGTATCTCTAATTTTCTTGAGGAGATCTCTAGTCTTTCCCATTCTGTTGTTTTCCTCTATTTCTTTGCATTGATTGCTGAGGAAGGCTTTCTTATCTCTCCTTGCTATTCTTTGGAACTCTGCATTCAAATGGGAATATCTTTCCTTTTCTCCTTTGCTTTTCGCTTCTTTTCTTTTCACAGCTATTTGTAAGGCCTCCTAAGACAGACATTTTTTTCCATAGGGATGGTCTTGCTCCCTGTCTCCTGTACAGTGTCACGAACCTCTGTCCATAGTTCATCAGGCACTCTGTCTATCAGATCTAGTTCCTTAAATCAATTTCTCACTTCCACTATATAATCATAAGGGATTTGATTTAGGTCATACCTGAATGGTCTAGTGGTTTTCCCTACTTTCTTCAATTTAAGTCTGAATTTGGCAATAAGGAGTTCATGATCTGAGTCACAGTCAGCTCCCGGTCTTGTTGTAAAGTAATGCTCAAAATTCTCCAAGCCAGGCTTCAGAAAAACATGAACCGTGAACCTCCAGATGTTCAGGCTGGTTTTAGAAAAGGCAGAGGAACCAGAGATCAAATTGCCAACATCTGCTGGATCATCAAAAAAGCAAGAGAGTTCCAGAAAAACATCTATTTCTGCTTTACTGACTATACCAGAGCCTTTGACTGTGTGAATTACAATAAACTGTGGAAAATTCTTCAAGAGATGGGAATACCAGAGCACCTGACCTGCCTCTTGAGACACCTATATGCAGGTCAGGAAGCAACAGTTAGAACTGGATATGGAACAACAAAGTGGTTCCAAATAGGAAAAGGAGTACGTCAAGGCTCTATATTGTCACCCTGCTTATTTAACTTATATGCAGAGTACGTCATGAGAAATGCTGGACTGGAAGAAGCACAAGCTGGACTCAAGATTGCCGGGAGAAATATCAATAACCTCAGATATGCAGATGACACCACCCTTATGGCAGAAAGTGAAGAGGAACTAAAAAGCCTCTTGATGAAAGTGAAAGAGAAGAGTGAAAAAGTTGGCTTAAAGCTCAACATTCAGAAAACTAAGATCATGGCATCTGGTCCCATCAGTTCATGACAAATAGATGGGGAAAAAATGGAAACAGTATCAGACTTTATTTTGGGGGGCTCCAAAATCACTGCAGATGCTGATTGCAGCCATGAAATTAAAAGACACTTATTCCTTGGAAGGAAAGTTATGAGCAACCTAGACAGCATATTAAAAAGCAGAGACATTACTTGGCCAACAAAGGTCCACCTAGTCAAAGCTGTGGTTTTTCCACTGGTCATGTATGGATGTGAGAGTTGGACTGTGAAGAAAGCTGAGTGCCAAAGAATTGATGCTTTTGAACTGTGGTGTTGGAGAGGACTCTTGAGAGTCCCTTGGACTGCAAGGAGTTCCAACCAGTCCTCCTAAAGGAGATCAGTTCCTGGGTGTTCATTGGAAGGATTGATGTTGAAGCTGAAACTCCAATACTTTGGCCAGCTCATGCGAAGAGTTGATTCGTTGAAAAAGACCCTGATGTTGGGGGGGATTGGGGGCAGGAGGAGAAGGGGATGACAGATGATGAGATGGCTGGATGGCATCACTGATTCGATGGACATGAGTTTGAGTAAACTCCGGGAGTTGGTGATGGACAGGGAGGCCTGGCGTGCTGCGATTCATGGGGTCACAAATAGTCGGACACGACTGAGCAACTGAACTGAACTGACTGAGATAATGTATTAAAAAACAGAGACATCACTTTGCTTACAAAGGTCCCTATAGTCAAAGCTATGGTTTTTCCAGTAGTTATGTATATATATGAGAGCTGGACAATAAAAAAAAAAGTCTGAGCACCAAAGATTTGATGCCTTCAAATTGTGATGCTGGAGAAGACTCTTGAGAGTCCATTGGACAGCAAGGAAATCAATCCTGTCAATCCTAAAGGAAATCAACCTTGAATATTCATTGGAAGGATTGATGTTAAAGCTAAAGCTCCAATATTGGGGCCACCCAGTGTGAAGAGCCAACTCATTAGAAAAGACCCTAATGCTGGGAAAGATTGAAGGCAGGAGGACTGGATGACAGAGGATGAGATGATTGGATGGCATCACCAACTCAATGCTCATGAGTTTGAGCAAACTCCAGGAAATGGTGAAGGATTGGGAAGCCTGTCTTGTTGCAGTCCATGGCGTCGCAAAGAGTCAGACACAACTGAGTGACTGAACAACAACTGCTTTAGAATATAACTAATACAAAGAAATACTGTCCCATGGTAAATCATTTTAGGATGATTTGTGGGGGCACATTAATGGAACCAAAAAAGGATTTTGGGGCTAGGCTCCAGAGGTTGGCATTTTCCATAACCAGTCCCCTCTCATTTCCCAAGGATCTCATGGTCCTTAATTGACTTTATTGCATCTTCTCAGACACTGTGTATAAAGAGACCCCATGCATCTCACTAGGAATGTGTTGAATATCCTAGGAATGTGTTGAGACGTGTTTCTTCCCTGAGATGACTGGTCTCTCCTCCTTACCCTGCTTTCTTCAGGTGAAACTGCAGGTCCATTTGTGCTCCATGATCCTCCTCTTCAGCCATTGTCCTGGTTGCAGAAAGGCAACTCTACCAAGACTACATGCCATGACTTCCCTGGAGGTCTAGTGGTTAAGAATCTGCCTTGCAACACCGGGGATGCCAGTTCAATCCTTGTTTGGGGAACTAAGCTCTCACATGCCAGGGGGGAAACTAAGCTCACCTACTACAACTACTGAGCCCTCAAGTCACAATTAGGGAGTCTGCAAGCCACAATGAAAGATCTCACATGACAAAAAGAAGATCTCATCTGCAATTAAGATTTACTTGGAAAAAAAAAAAAGACTCACATGCTATTTCTCTTCTTTACATCCATCACAAGGCTGGTCCTGGAATAATTAACAATAATAAATGTATCCAAGCCGTGGTATTCGTAGCTTGCACTAAAGGAAATTAGAGCAGTAGCTTTTCCCTCCTATCAAGCGTATCTCCCAGGATAGCTTTTTCTTTGCCAAGAGAGTAAGAAAAATAAGCCCTGGAGAATTCTGTGTTATGATTGTCAAGACACGGATTATTGAGAAAGGAATTAGAATCATCAACTCCAACAGAGGAAATTTGAGAGGCTGAGGGGATTCGCAGGCAATGAGGACTTTTATGGTGAAAGATCTGGGTTGTAGCTTCAGCTCTTAGCTCTGCTTTACTGGTGAAATTACGGACCTTAGATTTTTATCGAGAGTAACTAACGCACTACAGAAAAAATGTACAGCTGAGCTCTCCATATATGGAGAAAATGGGCAATGCAGACATTTAGAAGGCCATAATTGAACTTATCTTTTTTTTTTAATGTAGGTGTCTTTTAAATTTTATTTATTTGTTTATTTTGGCCATGTTGTGCAGCATGTGGGATCTTAGCCCCCTGACCAGGAATTGAATTCCTGCTCCCTGCAGTGAAAGCAGGGAGCCCCAACCACTGGACCACCAGGGAAGCCCTGATTTAGCTTATCTTGAGCAAACCACAAGAACTCCAAATGGAGTCAATGGACTTGGGTTCAAATGCTGATACCTCACTTTGTAGATCCCCACCTGTGCTGTTTAATGTGGTACCACTAGTCACATGGGCCTTTTTAAATTTGATTTAAAGCTAGTTAAAATTAAATACAATTATTATAAAAATTCAGTTCCTTAGTCACACTAACCATATTTCAGGTGCTCAAAAGTTCTAAGTGGCTAGGGGCTACTGTTTGTACAGTGCAGATGTAGGCTAAAGACAAATGAGCTTTCCAAAGCCCAGTTTCCTCATCTGTTAAATAAAGAAAAAAGTAAGATTTTTCCTGTTTCCCTCCCAAGTGTGTTCTAAGACAATGAATACAAAAGCAGTTAAAATTATTAAGCAATTGAGCATTTTATAATAGAAGAACAAATAAAGTACTTGATTTAGTGTCTTGAACATCACTTAGGGGAATTCCCCACATTCTTACTTAAAACACTGTGGATTGTTTTTAAAAATCTATGTGTTGATATAATTTCCAATCGTTCCTATCAGAAGAATAAGAATGGGTCAAACTGTGTCTAGCTGATTCTCACTCTTGATGTCTTAGCCCAGAAAACTAGCATCTTAGTCTTTTCAGTGGAGTTTTAATTACAGACATCCATAACTTCACATCTTACATGCAGCCCAGGCAGCACGTACAGAGAATTACACGGGAGAGGCATGGAGATCATGACTTATACAGAGCAAGCATTGGCGACCAACTTGTCCATGGGGACATCAACTGGGAAGTGGCATCTTTTGGCTTCTTCCTAACTACTAGGAAAACAATGGGACTCTGCTGTACTTAGGGCTTAGGATTTATGTCTCTTTAACTCATGCATTTCCTCAGAAGACACATGCCTTCTTTCCACATGTGAGCTGCATTTGAAAATATCCATCTGAATTCTGCACACAAGAAACAAATGTTTTTTTGCTTCATGGGTATCAGTGTCTAAAAGAGTGTAATCAGTCTCAA
Source organism: Odocoileus virginianus (assembly GCF_023699985.2). Lineage (NCBI taxonomy): Eukaryota > Metazoa > Chordata > Mammalia > Artiodactyla > Cervidae > Odocoileus > Odocoileus virginianus. The sequence continues at coordinate 39,980,857 of NC_069693.1, read as the reverse complement.
GAAGTGAATGTGCAGGAGAAAACAGAAAGGGGAAAATTTCTGGGAGAAGGATGGAGAAAATATGCTGAGAGGTATCAGGCGAGAATAACTGAAAATCCACCTCTAATTTTAAGAGGTAAAGGGTAAGGATTTATAGCCAGAGCCAGACAGACAGCAGATGTAATTGTCTTGGTTGTATACAACTGGATCATCACCATCATCATTACCACCACCACTACCATCGTTATCAAGCCATGTGTTGATATGGACCTGTGCGTTTCAAAATGCTTTCACATGTGTGGACACATTTGATCATTGCAATAACCCATACTGAACCATCACGGTTTTTTATATGCCCAGCATCCACCCACTCCTTAACCTGGTTGCTGCTGCTGCTGCTAAGTCGTTTCAGTCGTGTCTGACTCTGCGTGACCCCATAGAAGGCAGCCCACCAGGCTCCGCCATTCCTGGGATCCTCCAGGCAAGAACACTGGAGTGGGTTGCCATTTCCTCCTCCAGTGCATGAAAGTGAAGTCCCTCAGTTGTGTCCGACTCTTCTCGACCCCATGGACTGCAGCCTACCAGGCTCCTCCATCCATGGGATTTTCCAGGCAAGAGTACTGGAGTGGGGTACCATTGCCTTCTCTGCTTAACCTGGTAATACCACCTTAATTTACTTTGGAAACTATCTCCGCAAATTTCAGTCTATATGTTTCAAGTGGGATTGACCCCAAGGTATATCCTCCAAGTGTGAGTTCACTCTCAGGCCCAGACCCCTCAGTTTATTACACCCATCAACCACAATGATTGGTCCAGGAATAAGTACATGATCCAAGTCTGTCCAAAGAAACACAGTCCTTGGGACTTTAGTTGAGACTATCAGGAAAGAGAAACCTTTGGGGGCCACTAAGCTTAGAGAGTGAAGCCTTGAGCTGCCTGGACCTTTGCTTGGTAATAGTTTCTCTGAGGATCAAACTGACACCAAAGATTGCACAGCCAAAGTTGGAGAAAAAGCAAGACTGAGTCTTGAGAACTTTGTTTAACCCCTTAGAGTCATATCTGCATAGGATTGTGCTACCTCTGGACATTCTTATTTGAGCCAGACTGAGCTATGTTTCTGTCTTTGGCAAAGAGGTCTAGCTAATAGAACTAGAGAGAAGAAGTTAGAATCCACTTTTTACAGATTAGAAAATTGAGGCTGAGGACAACATCCATTAAATCATGACTTGGACCCAATCTGTTGTCTCTCTATATGAAATTTCTAAAGAACTCTCAAAGTCAGTCAGTAGGGAAGATGGGAAGGAAAGGGTTGGCAGGCTGTAGCAACAAAAAAAAAATGTTTAAGGGTCTCATTAAAAGGAAAGTGAAACGAGAAAGAACAGAGCCATGCTTATGGCATTACAAGTCCTTGGGGAGAGTAGAAATGCTGAAGCTTACAAATGCACAGGAGGCAGCAGATAGCTACAGTTGAGTTTACTAAAGAAACAGTGTTTGAAAATAGAATGGAATTTAGCAATAGTGGGATATACATTGTCTGGGGGAAATTCGTTGTATATGTCTATTCTAAATATCTTGTAAATAGATATATTCAATATATCAAAAATATGTAAAAGAATCCCTCAATATCCAAATACAATAGTTACATCACATATCTATCTATCTACCTCCTATCTATCTATCTATAATGCCTCCAAATATAGCATTCATATACTGATGATTCTGATGAGTAAAATTTGTATACTAAAGTGGTGGTTCTCGAAGTGTCATCCTTGGACCAGCAGCATCAATACCACCTAGGAAGGTCTTAGGCCTTCTGGAGAAACAGTGTTTGAAAATATCCCAGACCTACTGGATCATAACTCTAGGAGGGGGCTTAGGAATATATATTCTAACAAATCCTCCAGGTAATTCAGATGCATGATAAAGCCTAAGAACCTTGTAGAAATGATACCTGAGTATGTACATGTCCTTGTATGTATCTTTGTGTGTAACATTTTTTCAATGCTTATCAACCTCATCTTCTGGAAGTCTTGATAGAGAGGAAGAGTATCACTATCTGAATCTAGCCCAGAGAGGAAAGTACAGATTTGGGAACCTTTAGGTCTTCCTGTTTGGAAGAATCCTCTATAGTCAGAGCCAATGGTACTCAGAGTGGTTTGGAATATGACTGGTCAATTTTCAACTTCTATCTTAATTATAACTTGTGTACAATTATAAGGCAGAATCCTAAGGATACCCAACACCCCCCTCCCACTCACACCCATGGCCAAGAATCCCAAATCCTGTTTATGTAATCAGATTCTAATCTAGGTACTTCTGTGAAGGGATGCTGCAGACATAATTGAAGCCCCAAATTAGTAAATCTTAGGGTTGGGAAGTTTAACCATGTGGGTCTGATCCTATCAAGTAAACCCTTTAAAAGCAGAGTGCTTTCTCTAGTTGGTGATTAAGGAAAAAATCAGAGAGATTTGGAGTACAAGAAGAGTTCAACATGTCATTGCTAACTCTGAAAGTGTAAGGGACCACATGAAAAGAGGGAGCCTCTAGAAGCTGAGAGGTTTCCCAGCTTGACAGCTAGCAAGGAAACTTGGACCTCAGTCCTACAACAACGAGTAACTGCATTTTTATGACAACTTCAATGAGCTTGGAGGCAAATTTCTGTTCAGAACCTGTCAGTGAGGACTCAGTTTTCCCAGTACCTTGATTTAGCCTTGTTACACTTTGAATAGAGAACCAGTCATGCTATGTCAGCTCACTGATCTATAGAATTGTGAACTAGTAAATGGGTGTTGTTTTAAGCTGCTAAATTTTTGATACTTTATATGTACCAATCGGAAATGAACACCACCTGACAGAGAACATGACAGCTGGAATATGGGACTCGAGCATTTACAGTTGCGTAGGATCTAATCATTTGGAAATGCATGAATAAGATCATTAAAGTGGGAGAGAGTGGAAAGAGCATCTGGGGGAAAATTTAGCTTAGTGAAGAAGAAAAAAACACATTGGAAGAAAGAGGAAACCAGGCTGACATATAATTAGGAGAAACCAAGGAAGTCATTGAAAACCAAAGTGAAGACAGATGATTCCACAGAAGGTGATGAAAGTGGAAGAGACCCATGCTGTTGAATGGTAGGTAATGGGCTGGCAAGATTATTACTTAGAAGCATGTTTGCACAAATTTCATAAATCAAAGGCATTGTGGAAACCATAAATTTAATTTTTCATGTTTTTAGATGAAGATTGAGAGACTAAATCTTTATGAAGAATTTACCCTTTAAATCTTCATGAAGGATACATGGAGGGAGCAAGGGCAGAGAGCTGGTTAACTTCTGAGTCAAGATCAGAACCCACATATCCTGATGCCTCTTTTTATCCTGCAGAACTCTTTCAGCACTGAAGTCAGCCCTTCCCTGGGGCAGAAGAATTGCTTATATAACTACTGGGATGAGACGAGAGCAGATGCTTAACCAAAACAGCTGGGCTGTTGGTACCACAGGCTTGGGGCATTAATCCAAGCCCAGATATGAGGATGTTTGCTCCTTAGCCAGGTACAAGGCCCCTCACTTTGTCACAAAGCCAAATGCAATTAGTACACAGGGCATGCTCTTCCAGAGAGCCTCAAACCTGATTAAGAGGTTAGAAACTAGGGCCAGTGTAGCAAGATAAATGATACTGGGATGTTGATGCCCGGAAACGAAAGGACTGAGCATGACCAGATGGTGAGGGCAGAGAGCTATCTGTGAGGTGCCTGAACTGAAGTGTCCTTCCCAGCACACACACACGAGATACACTCTTGCCTAGGTGCTCCTCCTCTGTGTGGTTCTATTTATTAAACAACTGATGGTTTCTTAACCTCACCACCACTATCCTTCCCCCAAGAAACTAAGCAGAATATTAGCTTCTGCGAAAGATCCTTTTGCTCACATTGGAAGAGAAGTTACCCATGGGCTGGTATCTGTTTCCGTGGAAACCAAAAATAAATATTGATACTGCGTTAATGGTCTGTGTCTCACTTAAGCTCCATTAAACTTTGAGCACTTGCAAGAAAACAGCCCATTGATGGCCCAGATGGGAGAGAGGGAAGAGGCTTTATAAAAAGCAACAGTGTGGAAGGCACATGGGGTGTAAGCAGGACTTCGGAGCACTTCTCAACCAGGAAGCTCTCCAGCCGAGGAGACCTACTTATGTGTGCTCCAAATTGCCAGTTAAGAAGCTGGTCCCTGCCTGAATGGATTTTTGTGAACCTGTCCTTTTTATAAAGGACAGTTGTGTGTTTTGGAAAGCTTATCTGTAGACAACAACATTTTCCAGGAACCAACATGCCCAAAGCACAGTGAACAAAGGCATAGAGCATCCCAGTTAGAGTATTTCTTTCTCTGCTGCCTTTCCCAAAGCAATTCAAGTTGTAGACGCTGAGGTCAGTATTGTTGCCTTTTATATTTATAATCCTGCTTTTAGGAGCAAAGTATTTGATTTATTGCATGAAAGTATTTTACAGCTCTAAGCACTGCTGCTCCTTGGAATGAGGAACATCACAGCCTGCTTAATTTACACGAGGGATGTTAGGTCTATTTAATGGCATGTAAACATTTTATAAGGCAAGTTCAAATTGTAGGCCATATTTAATATACTTTCGCAAAATGGACCACAAATGGATTCTAGTTCTTATTTATTGGCCCAATCTTTCTTATGGCATCAAAAGTGAATCGAGTTTTAAAAGGTGTTAAGAGGTTTCAGTACAGTTCGTGACACTGGGCACAATTGGTGAGTCTGCATAAAACAAGCAGCATGTGAATTAATTCCAGAACCAGAGAAACCGTGAGCCTTCGAATCAGACTTTATCATATGGCTTCTGGGGCTCAGTCAATAGAAGCTCCTGGGCCCTCAGACCCCCAGCAGAGCTCAGAGCCCGAAGAGCCGCTGGGATATGAACATTGGGAAAGAACATGGTCCAGAAAGTGTGGTTTCTTGTCATGAAAACCACCCAATGGGAATAGCCTTTAGTAGCAAAATGGAGATTCAGGGGCTATCACAGACCTAGATCCAGGGTTCTAGTTTACCATGAGTGTGCAAATAATATGTGATAAACTCTGAAAGTCTATGTCTGAGAAGCAGGTCTATTATTTTGGCCTTTCTAGAATCTCTTTAGGAAACACTCTTCACCCCCTACATCTTACCAGAACCCACATGCTAAGGTGGGGCTGCTACTAATACAAGCCAGGGTTCTTGGCCTTCCCCCGTCAATAGAAATTAACTAGAGGCCAGAAAAGAAATTGAAGCAAGACTTTATTGGGACTCCTGCTGCAGCAAAGGGGAGCGAGAACAAGTAGCAGATTCTATTGCCTGCTCCCCGAGGTGGTGGCGGAGGCGGGGGTGAAGGCTGCTTCCTTATCTGGGGTGAGGGTAGGGGTGTGTCCAGGGGTTGGGCCAGAGGGGTGGCTTAGGTGGTTTGCCCACCTCTCCAGTGTTCTCTGCTTCCATGACCCCACCTATAAAATAGGGAGGATGAGGTCTAACACATGAGGCTGTCGGGAGAGATGTAAAGGAAGGGGGAGGCCGCAACGACTGGAAAGCAGGGAACAGGTCGACCAGTTAGCGGAATATTTTCAGGCAGGGCTGAGAAGCAAGGAGACTCTGTTTTTTATTCTGAAACCCATGTTTTTAATGGAAATGCGTCACAGCCCAGAAATCGTGGACTGCACTCGGCAGGGGCAATCCTCTCCCACCCTGCTGCTACCTAACCCTCTGGAGGCACCTATGTCGGCCGCAGGCAAGGTCACCTGGCCCCACGGGGCTCCCCCTAAGACCTGGGGGATTCAGATACAGCACCAGGCGTCCTGAGGCCTGACCCAACTCTGGGTGGCTGAGACCCCATCTCAGGGCCAGTTAAGTAACACCTCTGGGTCTTGAGGCCGAGTTTAGACACCTGACAACTACGGGAAAGGAAGGAGGGGGGGTGTCAGTAGGGCAGGCTGGCATTTACAGTCGGCGAACAGCTGACTCATTGGAAAAACCCCCGATGCTGGGAAAGATTGAGGGCAGAAAGAGAGGAGGGCATCAGAGAATGAGATGGCTGGATGGCATCACCGATACAATGGACATGACCTTGAGCAAACTTTGGGAGATGGTGCGGGACAGAGAGACCTGGCATGCTGCAGTCTATGAGGTTGCAAAGAGTTGGACACGACTGGGTGAGTGGCTGAAAGATAAGAACAATCCTGGTTTTGCTCCAGGCTCTTCAAAAGTGGCAACTGTATTTTTTTTTGTCTTTTCCTATCTTTTTGTCTATAATTTTTTGGTCTTTTCGTATCTTTTTGTCTATAATTTGCCCCAACTGTGCATGCATGCAGTTATTTTTAGTCCCATATACTTTCTTTGTAATTTGCAGCTCAGAGAGATGCTTGTCCAGGTACTAGCATGGCATCCATACAGCAAAGGGTCACAGGTCCCCAGACTGTCTCACCGCCACCCCTTCCCCCCGACTCCAGGGCTGTGTGAGGATCAGAATGAGCTGGCTAGCTGTTCACGGATGGCCTGTGACCTACGGTGGGTCAGCTGAAGGCTTTCTGCCGATGGTGGCTCCGCTTCTGTGGCAGGAGGCATCAGCAGCCATTTGCCCCCTCCTGGTGGAAGTGCCTGAGAATGAAGCCAGCTCCCAGGGAAGAGGGCTGAGAGGTCTTAGCACTCAGTGCTCTGTCCAGTATCTGGACCCCATGATGTGGTTCCTTACCTTTCCTCCTCATCTCTGAGTTCTGTGAGCTAGTGAATCCCATTTCTGAGTTTTCAAAACTGTGTTTCATTAGGTCATGTCAGCGCTCAGGCAGAGTGTGTGAACTGACCCACAGCCTGCAGTGGCGAGAAAAGGATGGACCACCCAGCTTCCAGGTCCTTTGGGTTTAAGTGAGAAGGACCTTATTCTAAGAGAGGCTACATAGCCCCGCTCCCCATCTCAAATTCCTAAAGGGTTTCTAGGGAGGCTCCCTGAATAAGAAGTCAGCATCCTTTTCCTTCTCACAGCAGATAGCTTGGGGTCCATTTCCGGCTCCCTTCTCCTTACCTTTTTTCTTGAATCTATTTCTAGTTCAGACTCTGATTGGGACTGAATCTGTTAGTCTTTCTGGCCTCTATTCTCTCGACTATAGGAAACATGATATCAACTAATATCTGTTTGCACTTTTCCCCCAAACTCTTTTGTACCTAAATTTCATAATAAGCTTGAGGTCATCTTATTGCCATTTTAAAGACAGAGAGATGCAGCAAGCCTCAGAAAGAAACATCACTGGTAGGTAGTGAAGCTGGGTCTAGAGCGCCACTTACTTGCTTCTTAGCCCTGACCGAGAATATTCCACTAACTGGTCGACCTGTTCCCTGCTTTCCAATCATCGCAGCCTCCCCCTTCCTTTACATCTCTCCTGACAGCCTCATGGGTTAGAGCTCATCCTCTCCATTTTACAGGTGTGGTCATGAAAGCAGAGAAATTATAGTGAGTTGCTTAGGTCCTTGGCATCGGGATTTATACCCTGGTCTTTCTGGACCAAAAAAATTCATTCTGTCTACTTTGTCATTGCTGGGGAGGTAGATGGGTTGACATGACAAAGTCTGCTTACTTTATAAGTTTGCCTTAGCTGGCCGTACATTCAACATTCAACAAATAGTTTTGAAGTGTTCTTCTGTGAGTCACATAGATTAAAAATAAGATAGACATGGGAAAGACAGGGGCTTCCCAGGTAGCAGAGTGATAAAGAACCTGCCTGCCAATACAGGAGACTCATGGTTCAATCCCTGGGTTGGGAAGATCCCCAGGAGAAGGAAATGGCAACCCACTCCAATATTTTTGCCTGGAGAATCCCATGGACAGAGGAGACTGGAGACGTACAGTCCATGGGATCGCAAAGAGTCAGACACAATTGAGCGACTGAGCATGCATATACACAGAGAAGACAGACAGTAGGTAAATAACTATGATGCATCATGCTAATTCATGATGAGATACTACAGAGCATTGAGGGTGTGTATAGGAAAGGGCTGTGTATTATCAAGGATGTCAGGAGAGGCCAACCAGAGGAAGTGCTATTTAAGGTCAGACTGAAAGGATTGTACTGCCTCAGATCCAATAAAAGGGTTCTAAAGGACCTTCACACGTATATTTTCTTTCCTGGTTTAGTTTTTCAAAGTCAAAATAACATTTCACGTATAGCCTTTCCCCAGTTAGAGTTTCTTCTAATATTTGCTCCTTTGGCTTCAGGAAACCCTTTGATGTGTGGTTGCAAGGGGCCCTGCTTAGAGGGTCTGCTCTGGGCTGGACCATATTTCATCCAAAACAGGGATTCAAAATGGGAGACCATTACTAGTCATGTAATTAATGCTACTGAAGACATACTGCTTATGAAAAGGAAAATGCTAGTGCTGATTATGAAATTTATGAGGTGCTTACATCCAGTGGATTGGAGTGAATTATCTAGTTCCACCGATGCTCTGACCCATTTAAAATGAGAACAGAAAAGGGCAATCTATTTGCCTCTCAACACCCTCAGAGAAGGTAAAAGGGGTCATTTATATCTGTGTATCTGGCTGCTTATTCAGTCTTGAATTAGATAATGAGTTAGTATTTGCATCTGTAAGGCTCTCCCAGTCAGGAGATGAGATGCACAGGGGAAAGCAGAATGGTTTTCACACATGCCCTCTTTCTGGGTTCCTCTGCCCTACAAGAAAACTCATTTTGCTCAAGAGGAGGCTATCTGATGTGGGATGTGTGTGGAGAGGGCTGAGGAGGCCTGTTATTTCTCTTTCGGTATCTTACACTTTCCCATCCCCAGCACATTCTCTTTTGGTGTGAAAAGATTGGAGCTGAGGGGCTGGGGCTCTTTCTGAGGTTCCCACCACCAAGTCGCCCCAAACAGCCTTTCTATAGCCCTGGGATTTATGATGTTTGATGTACCTTTTGTCATTTCCAGATATGTCTGCAATTCCCTCCAGAATCATGGTCCATATACTGTATGGAGTATATTCACTGACTCTGCAATTAAAACAGTCTGTCACATAACCAAACCCCTCTGCATTCCAAATTTAAAATATAGCCTGAAGTCTCTATGTCCACTTTGTTTATTTAAAAATGAAATAAAATTTTAGAAAACATCAAGTATTGCCTAAAGAAAGGGGGGAAAGTTTTCCTAAAGTGCTGTGAGCTGTGGGAAAGTTTTCATTCTGTCTAAGCAAAGAGTTTCATGAAAGCAATGGTTCTCAACGGAGGCTGATTTTGGTAGCCTGGGAAATACATGGCAGTATCTGGAGATATCATTAATGGTTACTCCTTGGGGGATGCTGGTGGCACCTAGTGAGAATAAGTCAGGGATGTCGTTAAACATCCTACAGTCCACAGGACAATCACCACCCTAAAGAAGACACTCCAGTGAAGAATTACCTGGTCCAAACTTTGATGGTGCTGAAGTTGAGAAAGCTGCATTGAAGGTATACAGAACAAAGAAAGCTTCCGTCCTGTCGCCGTTTGGATTCTATTGGGGCCAAAACTGGCCAAATGACCATTTCCAAAGAATTCATAATGTTAGCAGGAGAGTCTAATGACCCTTCCCTTCCTCCTGTGGGTCTCGCTCGGTTCTTGGTAGGGATCCAAAGAAGAATCTAAGGTCTTACCCATTGCAAGAAAGTTAATTAAGGAAAGAAAGAACAGGTGCCAAAGAGTTGGATGCGACTGAGGATACACAAAGAAAGAAAAGAGTGAACACCCCAAGACAAAGGAGGACGATGCCAATAGAGGCAAATGGCCCTGGAGCGCTGCGGTACAGAGTTGTAAAGTCAGGGTTATTTGCACAATCCGGGGGGGTCGTTGATTGACAGAGGCAGGTCATTTACCCAGATGCCCTACTGCGCATGTCCCTCCCATAATTCGGTCTGTTATAATTAGATGTATGTTATTCATGAAATATTTATGAGCCGTTAATAAGTTCAATGGCTGCCAAAGGTTAGTAGAGGATAGTGTGAGGTGTACCGGCATGCGCTAAAGCAGGGAAAATCCTGCCAGTTGACAGGCGTGGAGGTTTTCACCGCCCCCCGACTATTTTTTGGAGTACTGATGGCATATTAGGGGCGGGGCTTGTAAATTGCTTGAGCGGGATTGGGCGGCTATTGGATGGTTAGCTGAAGTGGCCGCCTCTCTGTTTCCGTCAGCTAACTTCCTGCCAATCGATAATATTATAATACAATGCTAGGGACCACACCTCTCAGAAGGGAGTTGCAACCCAACAAGAACTATGGGACATCAGGGCAGAGAAATAGCGTGGGGAGTTTGGGGTGATTTGCTGAGAGGTGGTCCCTGCATGTCCTGCTTAGAAACATACTGGTGAGCTCTGAGGTCCGTTTTTCAGGGGCAGAGGGACCAGAGTCCAGAATGCAATGACTTGAATGTCATGCGGAACTGGACATGACGATTAGTATTTTCTCAGGACTTAAAAGTATGTATACTTATGTTTTGGTATATAGATTGTTCATCTAATCAATATATAGTATCTATTTTATTGTAATATAAATCACACAACAGCTAACAGTTAGTATTGAGCACTAACATGTACTGAGTCAGACATTGTGGTGAACTCTTTGCACTGTGTCCTCACCTAAATATAATTTAATTGTCCCATTTTACAGATGAGGAACCCGAGACAAGGATATTTACAGAGAGAGGTCAAAATCTCATGGATGCTAAATGCTAGTTCTAAGCCAGATTTGTTGGTAGGAAAGCTCAGGTTTTTATTGACTATTTTATACTGTCTTCCTAGAATTAAAACTCCTTTGTGTACAGTCAGAAAGAGCAGGGTGAAGGCTCAAAAATATAGAGCCTATGCATAAGGAACCTGCTACACAAACTGGGCTATTACACTCAGGCATTAAGTGTCTTGATAAAGAGGAGAGTAAGAAGATGTTGTAACCCAGGAAGCTTTTCTCAGACCCAAGGGAAGTTCATGCAGAAGCTGTGAAGAGCTAACTCTTTACCCACTCATTGAGTCTCATAAAACCTCTTTCAATATATCACTGATATGTAGGTGTCCATCTAAGGATGAAATTTTTTATAACATTCTTTGAACTAGGATCAGTTACACAGATATGAAGACTGGGCCATCCTCAGGGTGATTCCAGGACAAATTTAAACAAAAATAAAAGTACAGCAAGAAGACCAGCAATATCTAAAAGTTGAACAAGATCAACATTCAAAGTAACCTGAAGTTGGTCATAGCATCGGTTATAGATTGAACATGTGCTTTTCCATTTAATCCTTCCAACAGCCCTTGAGGGAGGGAGAATGGCTCTCAATTTGCAGATGAAAAATGGAAATAAAAGTAGGTTAAGGGAACAGTTCCCAGCCATTGGCAAGGCCAGAAAGGAGTCAGGATGCAAAACCTCTGACCCAAAATTAATTGGACTTTTTCCTACAGTTCTCCTGCCTCTCAGGAGGATATTTCTTAGTTTAATTCATCAGAAGTAACTGGATTTCCAGTTCTATGGGATCATATTTAGACATAAAGAAAATTATAACTGAAAGAAAGTATGACCTACAATTCTTGGAGTTTGCTGAATGTGGGTTTAAACTCTGCCCCCACCACCTTCTAGCTCTGAGGAGGAGTCACCACACTGCAAGTCATGTCAACTCTCTGGGTCTTTGTCTCCTCATTTGCAAATTAAATAAAAAGAGTATCACTTCACAAGACTGTTACAAGTATGAAATTGGTGATGTATGCAAAATTGTTTGTACTATGCCCGTCGCATCCAACTCTTTGCAACTCCAAGCCAGAGAATACTGGAGTAGGTAGCCTTTCCCTTCTCCAGGGGATCTTCCCAACCCAGGGATCGAACCTAGGTCTCCCACATTCCGGGCAGATTCTTTACCAGCTGAGCCACAAGGGAAGCCTGAGAATACTGGAGGGGGTAGCCTATCCCTCTGCCAGCAGATCTTCCCAACCCAGGAATTGAAGTGGGGTCTCCTGCATTGCAGGCAGATTCTTTACCAGCTGAGCTACCAGGGAAGCCCAGTTTACAGCAAGAATTCATTAAATGATAGCTATGGTATTTTTATTATTATAAATGATTATACATTTTTCACTGTAAATACTTTATCTAGAGGTTGACTACTCAAATAAACCACAGGAGCTAGGTATGAAATATAAACAATTGAAGCAGGCCTTGTGAGCTGCCGTAGAGGTTGGTGAGAATTGGGGGAAACAGAAACTGCATGCCTGCACTGTCTTGAAGAATTAAAGCAAAAATAATAACAACAACAATAATAAAGGCTTCTAGGTACGTACAATATATTTCTAGGTTGTGTGGTCCATAAGCCACCAGTTTATAATTAATATTCAAATCTAATCCCTGCTGTAATTATGAAAAAAAAGAAGTCCAATGGAAGGAAAAGAATTACTGGTGGAATCACTTTAAATACATCACCACATCCTTCCGCTGCCCTCTCATAAATTTATGAAATCTCAGATATTTATTTATATTTCTTCTTTAATACCAAAGCAAGGGAAATCCATATAAGTAGCTCTGAGAAATAGGCAGAGTGAATGGGTGCAACCGAGGAAGAATCATAAAAAAATGTTTCATGAAATATCTTATTTTTCCTTCTAGGGAATATATTGCTGTTCCCACTGAGTATAAATATCACAAAAGTTTATATGACAGACCCCCATTAACAACCTTGCTGACATTAAAAATGAAGTGGAAATGAAATGTATAATTTCAAAATCATAAAAACACATGAATTCATCAGCACCATATTCAGAGGTTCTCACCTATGTCTCAGAAGACTGAGGTATTGATCTGACTATGAAGCTGTGACAATAAAACAATGCTCTATTGACTGCCCCTGCAGGGTCGCCTAATATCATTTATTGAAGTAAGTTGAATAGCAGAGGGAAAGCGCTGTCCCAGTAATAAGTGGTAATTGCCAGGAAGTGAGGCATTGCGGTCCTCATTGACCCCTGCATCCTGATATTTTGATGGATTCTATGTAACTCCATTAGGATTGGCATTGTAATATTATACCAGCTCAGCTGTAGAACAACAGACCTCCGTTTGGATCATTGATTTTTGATTATACAGCTCCTCGGCATACCCCGCAAGCAATTCCCATTGCCGAGGCCAGGATAGTGGAGCTGTTGGGGGTAACAGATGGAAGACTCTATAACTCTCAGTTACCTCTGTGGTACTTAGAAAGAGCTGCCTCCTCCAGGAGCCTGCATCAGGAGACAATCAGAACACCCACCTTCTTAGCAGGTGAGAATTAACTAGTCTTTAAGATTCTATTCACAATATTGTTGTTTAAGTCGCTAGGTCATCTCCAACTCTTCTATGACCCCACGGACCATAGCCCACAAGACTCCTCTGTCTATGGGATATCCCAGGCAACAATACTGGAATGGGTTGCCATTTCCTTCTCCAGAGGATCTTCCCGACCCAGGGATCGAACCCACATCTCCTGCATTGGCAAGAGGATTCTTTACCACTGAGCCACCAGGGGAGCCCCATGTCCACAATGAGTACTGCACAATTAGGGTACATTTTTTGGAAACAAGCTTCGTAAGGTATGCATTGAAATTGACTGAATATGCAGTCCACGTCTAGAGCACACTGGTTAGATTTTTGACATCTTCATGATAGTTTCACTTATGTTCTTTGACAATTCATGTCTAGAAGAGATGTTTCCATTTGTGTGTCTGTTCATTCATTCCCTCACTCATTCAAACAGTGCAACTTATACTTTCATGGTCAGTGTTTCTCTTAGTTTGTTGTTCTTAGGGGAGGGAGTAGGAATTCACATGAATTCTAGAAGCCCATCTCTAAGTTTGTGATTTCTGGATAGTTCTTCGTACTGGGTGTGATTTTCACTGTGTAGCTGCACAAACTTGAGATGATGTTATGGGGAAAAAAATGAAGATAAAGACCTTAATCGAACAGGGAGCTCAGCTCAGTGCTCAGTGATGACCTAGAGGAATAGGATGGGAGGAGTGGGAGGAGGGATATATGCATAATATAGCTGACTCACTTTGTTGGATAGCAGAAACCTAGCACAACAATATAAAGCAATTACACTAAAAAAAAAAAAAAAAAAAAAGAACTGATGTGATAAAAGCCTCTTAGGGACAAGTTTCAGAATAAAAGTAGTGAGTATTCTCTTTCGGCAACTATTCTTCAGTAGGAAAAAAATCTGTGAGTGCCTTACATGCTTCTTTTAACTCATATATACCTTGAGATTGGGCTTCTTTCTGAGCTATGATAGAATCACAATATACCATAGTTTGTCATAATGGATCATTTAAAGGTCTGTTTTGTCTTCAAAAATTCCCATGATACATTTCTCTTTGTCTCCTCAGAAGTGAGGGTGAGGTTGAGCACATAGTAGGTCTAAAATGAAAAGGTTTTCTTCGTCAAAAAGCATGGAGCTTAGGCATTTAAAGATCTCACTTCAAACCTCGACAAATTCCATAATCTTCAAAGAACAATGCATTGTGGGGCAGAGCAGGCTGGATATCTCCCTGAAAAAAGGGTTGACTGGGTGACCGTGGGCAAGACTGGGAATTGCAGGATGGGGAGATGGTAGCCCTCTCCACCTGCTCCAAGCCCCAGGGAGGTTTTCCTCTTGTCACAATATTTTCATGCCTCTCTGACTTCATCCATGTGGTTACTTCTGCCTAGAGAGTCTTCCTTTCTCTAGAAAAATACTCATCTATCAATGCCTAGAAGTTCCTCATTCCTTACCCAGGAGCAAAATATTTGTGATTTTCAGCTTTATCCATAAACCATTTGCAGATGAAGGCATCTAACTCAGATGACTTGGTCTTCAATGACATCTAATGCAGGTTCATCTGATTTTGTTTCCAGTGCAAATTTTCCACAGGGAGAGACGTGCTAAGAAGCACCCTTAAGGGTGTCCAGATTGCTCAGTAGTAACTTTTTTTTAATCACTTTGAATTAATAAACATCAGTCTGACATTCATCTGTGTAAGTTTGATTAACATGAGAGCCTCCTCTGAAAGAGTAACCTGTTTTTGGTGTTCTTGCTCTGCCTTAGGTGACATTCAGATCCTCCCATCTCAATTACAGTGCAATGATCTTGTCCTGTTTAGAGGAGTTTGTTTAAAGGGTTCTATGATTTGTGAGATTCCACCAAGTCCATGTGTGACCAGTGAACGGATGGGTCTCTCCAAGTCAATGCCAAGTCACTATGATTCCAAAAAAAAGTTGGTGAAGGTGATTCTTAGGAACATTTATGGAGGAAACCCAGTGTAAGTTTGGATTTTGTGATAAATCGTGTATTTGGGGACTGGAGTCATGGTAACTTGTCCCTCATTGGGGGGGGTGGGGTAAGGCATATCATCTACATCTCACCATTGCAGGAGGGAGAAGCTGGTCACTCAGACACTTGAGCCAGGCCACCCTCTCCACTGTCCAGTGGTTGAAAGAGCAAAGCAATAATGAACTCTCATGCTCTCTTTGAAATTTCCATAGTTTTGATCAACAAAGTCTGTCTGTAGTCAATTTCATAGAGGATTACCCAAAGTTTTGTTTTGTTCTTTTGCTGGTGTTGTTAAGTAGTCCTGCAAGGAACTCACAAGGAACTCACAAGAGTGATCCATAGCCAATTAGTGTGGGGAACGAGGCTACCATGCTCCCTCTTGAAGATCCTCAATGTGTGTATCGAATGTCCTCAAAAGTCCTCCTTGCCTGAAACCTTTTTATAATTAAAAGGAATTATTTTAATGTGCAATCTCTAATCTTCTTGACTTCAGAAACCCTCCTGCTTCCCCCGGAATAACAAACACCTACTTTAGTCACAGAATTAGTGATCTACAAAAGGTACTACAAGAAACATTTCCTCTGGCATTATGTAGTCAGATCTTGTCTGGGAGGCAGCCTGTCTCTTAAAGGTGATTTTCTTTCTTTCTCATCACTTTCAAATGTTAATTATTTTTTAACATGATCTCCTAGAAAGTAACCCCATTTGCTTATTTCAAGGAGTTTCATGGGGGTACCCTACCACTGCCCCTTGTACCACCTGGACTGCTGGGTTTTCTAATGTTATCCTAAATTATTGCCAAAAATAAATATGTGTTACCAAATGTCAGGCCCTTTAATGTGACGAAGGAAACCTTGTTCCTATATACTTCCTCCTAAATGCATTTTGCTAAAGGGCATTTAAAAAAACACATTAAATTTTATGATGACTTTAACCAACAAGTCAGTGATCATGATTTCAGTATAAGCAGCAGGCAGTTAAGGAGAAAGGTCAGTTAAGTCATGGCATATAGAGTTTCTGCTTGGCGATGACTGACTCTCCCTTTTCAGCAAGTTAGTCAGCTGACTCTCTAATGCTATAGTTAAAACATAGATTCTAAATAGTCAGGCAAGTAACTCCAAAATTAAAATAGCCCTGGCCCCTGGGTGCAGCTAGTAATTAACTTTTAATTTTATACAGAAGCATGTCATGCTTTTGACCCTTGACTTTATTTAGTTCTCTCCTGGCATTTCAAAAGCATGATCTGCAAAATAAGGTTGTTAAAATCAGTATTACAGAAAGAAGCAATTGCAGCGAATGTGCATATGGAAATTATAGCCAGAGGGCTGCTTCCTAGAGAAACTGCCTCCCTGAACTTAAATTTCTGCTAATTGCTATTGCCATATTATTCAAAAATTATAAATGAGACTCTTAGCAAATGGAATTATGCAAGACCTATAGGAGCAAAACAATTATTGTCTTAGAGTCATGGAATATTACAGATGAGAGGAAATTTATGAAAAATCTGTCAATGACCTTTTTACTTCACAATTGGAGAAATTGAAGCTGAGCGAGGGAGCCTGAATCATCATTCAAAGTTAGTGAATATCCAAATATTAGTGAGAGGGAGCTCTGTTTTAGCACAGTGGAGAGAGGAACCTGAAATTGGGCATTTTCACTGCTGCTATTTTTCAGTTTTTTTAAAAATCACTTTTAAGTTTAAATTTAACCTTTTCTTTACTACTGAATGGTGGGAGAGAAACAAGATTAAAGGGTCAATATTAAGAGCATGATCAATTATTAAGTGGTCAGTCCAAAGGAATAGAGGAAAACAATGGAATGGGAAAGACTAGAGATCTCTTCAAGGAAATTAGAGATACCAAGGGAATATTTCATGCAAACATGGATACAATAAAGGACAGAAATAGTATGGACTTTACAGAAGCAGAAGATATCAAGAAGAGGTGGCAAGAAATCACAGAAGAATTATACAAAACAGACCTTCATGACCCAGATAACCATGATGGTGTGATCACTCACCTAGAACCAGACATCCTGGAATGCGAAGTAAGTGGGCCTTAGGAAGCATCACTATAAACAAAACTAGTGGAGGTGATGGAATTCCAGCTGAGCTATTTCAAATCCCCAAAAATGATGCTGTGAAAGTGATGCATTCAGGATGTCAGCAAATTTGGAAAACTCAGCAGTGGCCACAGGACTGGAAAAGGTCAGTTTTCATTCCAATCCCAAAGAAAGGCAATGCCAAAGAATATACAAACTACCGCATAATCGCACTCATCTCACAGGCTAGCAAAGTAATGATCAAAATTCTCCAAGCTAGGCTTCAACAGTATATGAACTGAGAACTTCCAGATGTTTAAGCTGAACTTAGAAAAGGCAGAGGAATCAGAGATCAAATTGCAAACATCTGTTGGATCATAGAAAAACCAAGAGAATTCCAGAAAAACATCTACTTCTGCTTCGTTGTCGATGCTAAAGCCTTTGCCTGTGTGAATCACAATAAACTGTGGAAAGTTCTCAAAGAGATGGGAATAGCAGACCACCTTGCCTGCTTCCTGAGAACTTGTATGCAGGTCAGGAAGCAACAGTTAGAACCCGACATGGAACAAGGGACTGGTTCCAAATTGGGAAAGGAGTACATCAAGGCTATATATTGCCACTCTACTTATTTAACTTTTATGCAGAGTACATCATGAGAAATGCTGGGCTGGATGAAGCACAAGCTGGAATCAAGATTGCTGGGAGAAATGTCAATAACCTCAGATATGCAGATGATACCACCCTTATGGCACAAAATGAGGAAGAACTAGAGCCTCTTAATGAAAGTGAAAGAGAAGAGTGAAAAGTTGGCTTAAAACTCAACACTCAGAAACTAAAATCATGGCATCTGGTCCCATCACTTCATGGCAGATCGATGGGGAAACAGTCTGGAAACAGAGTTTATATTCTTGGGCTCCAAAATCATTGCATATGGTGACTGCAGTCATGAAACTAAAAGATGCTTGCTCCTTGGAAGGAAAGCTGTGACAAAAACGTCGACAGCATATTCAAAAGCAGAGACATTACTTTGCTGACAAAGATCCGTCTAGTCAAAGCTGTGGGTTTTTTTTAGTAGTCATGTATGGATGTGAGAGTTGGACCATAAAGAAAGCTGAGTGCCAAAGAATTGATGCTTTTGAACTGTGGTGTTGGAGAAGACTCTTGAGAGTCCCTTGGACTGCAAGGATAGTAAACCAGTCCATCCTAAAGGAAATAAATCCTGAATATTCATTGGAAAGACTGATGCTGAAGCTGAAACTCCAATACTTTGGCCACCTGATGCACATATCCGACTCACTGAAAAAGACCCTGATGCTGGGAAAGATTGAAGGCAGGAGGAGAAAGGGATGACAAAGGATGAGATAGTTGGATGGCATCACTGACTCAATGGACACTAGTTTGAGCAAACTCTGGGAGATGGTAAAGGACAGGGAAGCCTGGAGTGCTGCAGTCTATAGGGTCGCAAAGAGTTGGAGACGACTGAGCAACTGAACTACAGCAACAATTAAGATTCTGTGAATAGGCCAACCTAAGTCATGAGAACTCAGTGGTTAAGAAGTTTTCACTTGTTAAATCAAACATGTTGATCACTCTGCTCAGGCTGCTGTAACAAAATACCACACACTGGATGGTATAAGCAGCAGAAATTTATTTTCTCATAGTTCTGAAGGGAGGGAGTCCAACATCAAGGTGTTGTCAGAGTTGGTTTCTTGTGAGACATCAATCCCTGGCTTATAGAAGATTGCTTCTTATTGTGGTCTCACGTGGCCTCTCCTCTGATGTCTCTTCCTCTTCTTATAAGGATATCCATTTTATTAGATCAGGTCCCCATCTTTATGACCTCATCTAACTTGATGTCTCTAAAGACTCTATCTCCAAATACAGTCACATTGTGTTTAGTACTTGAATATATGAATTTGGGGGAACATAATTCAATAAATATCAATGTGTCCAACACATTTTGTGGAGGGGCTCAAGAATGAATGAAAAAATTGGAAAATAAGGACCTTTGTGACTCTGATCAATTTATCTTATTGTCCTGAGCTCTGGCCCCAACTTGTATCCCCACTATATTGTGGGACCTGAAATTTCCATTTTTACCTTGATATCTTTGAGTCTTATAGGACCCCAAAAGTTTATCTGTGAGTTCCCTGTTCTTACCAGCTATGCTTCCCATCCAGTGAGAAAGGACCCCAATCAGCTAGTTATTTTATCAATCAGAGCAGCTACACTCCACTTGGTCCCCAACCTAATGGGCTTCACTTCATGTCTGGCCTCTGAAATTATTCAAATAAATCAATCACATCCTCCTGCAGGAACAAAGGGATACTCCAACCTCTTGTTACTTCAAATCTTGCCTTCCACAGTCCCTACAGCTTTATTCTACCCTGAAGTGCAACCCTCATGAGGCCCTATATGGCATGTGTTGGCTCCCCTTCCCCAGGCTGTGAGTATGTACAACTAACAACATATTGTCAATCTTATCTTCCCAGTACTGACTGTTGTTTGGGCAAAGGATCCCTCCTTCACCTATGGTGTGAATATGAGATGATCAAAAAACCCACCCAGGTACACAAAAGACCTTCACTTAACGGGACCCTGTATCTTTGGCATGCACTAGTTGCTCTGGCCTGCCCCACGGGGGTTCATATCCCGCTGCATTCTTTACAAGGGGCTTTCTAACACTTTCTTTTTGACCATGTGCAATTTTCTACATGGGAGTGTAAGTAAACACAATATTCTCCACTTCCTGACATTTTCAGTGATGTTTTATCTGCTTTTATTGATTAGCACTCTGGGAAGCTTCCCTTAATTGGCTCTGTGTGTGTGTGTGTGTGTGTGTGTGTTAAGAGAAGAGAAGCTGTATATAAAGAAAAGCCTATATCAGCAGCCATCCTGTTGTAATCTACCAACTAGTACACTGAGGTAAGGGATGCAGTCTTGTCTCACAAAGAGTAAAATTATAAACCATGGATATAAAGTTGGCATCCTATAAGATCTTTGGAATAGAACCAATTTTTAGACTTCTATCTCCAAAAACAGCTATACTGTTTTATTTTTTTAAACTGCATTATCTATTTCAAACTGCCTTCTCCTCTACAGGTAATCTCAATTTTAGAAAGCAGGTTATATTTCAAAGTTTCATACATAAGTTAATTTAGGGATGGCATTAGAAAGCACTTGCCTCACAAGTCAGTCTCAGAAATGGTATGTAAGTTCATACATCAGACCTGAAAGACCTCTTTGACCAAATTATTTCACAGCTGGAAAAGATTATCTGCCATGAATCACTGTAGAAAATAATACCTATAGAATTTTTCAAATCAAACATAACATTAAAGCAATGTGTCACCCAAAACACAGCTCTCCCATTTGGGTTCAATTTTCTCACCTGAAAAAAAAATGTGGATTAAGGAATATCATAGGTCCTTTTTCAGCTTGACTAAATCTAAGATTATTGAATATAAAAAATATTTTGCAAGATCTTATCTTTGAACTCAAGAAGACATAATGAGCATGTTTATTTCTTATTTTTCTCAATAGTTCATAAAATGACAACTAGGGTAATATTACAATAAATAGATTAGAAAGAAGACCACAACTAGCTGAGAGAATATATATTACACAGAAAACAAGAGAGAAAGAGGAAAAAGAGGTAGGATTTGAATCAACTAAATTTAGCATCATACAAACAGGGATTTGAGAGAAGACAGAAATCCTATAGGGAAACAAGTAGGGGAAAATCATCTAAAAATTTATACAGAGCTGAAGAAGGAGATGTGCCTTCAATACAAGCCCATCCAGTGAAAAAAGATTCACACTCAAAATATCACTGTGAAATTTTAGATCAACGTGGATAAATAAAAGATCCTAAAAGCTTATGTACATAGAGAAAAAAATACCAGATCATCTGCAAAGAACACAAATTTAATGACATCTAATTTTTTGTTTACTGACTATGAAAAAAATGTCAGCAGAGCCATATTCTCAAAGTTCAGAGCTAAATTATTTTTTAACCAAAAATTTTATATCTAGCCAAACTATCATCTCAATGTAAGTGGCAAAATGATAATTTTAAACAGTTAGTGAACATTCTGAAGGTTAATCTCTTTAAGAATTTTCCAAAGTTTGTTGTGATCCACACAGGTTTTTTGGGCTCCAAAATCACTGCAGATGGTGACTGCAACCATAAAATTAAAAGCCCCTTGCTCCTTGGGAGAAAAGCTATGACCAACCTAAACAGCATATTAAAAAGTAGAGACATTACTTTGCCAACAAATGTCCATCTAGTCAAAGATACTAGTTTTTCCAGTAGTCATGTATAGATGTGAGAGTTGGACTATAAAGAAAGCTGAGCGCCAAAAAATTGATGCTTTTGAACTGTGGTGTTGGATAAGACTCTTGAGAGTCCCTTGGAGATCAAACCAGTCAGTCCTAAAGGAAATCAGTCCTGAATTTTCATTGGAAGGACTGATGCGGAAGCTGAAACTCCAATACTTTGGCCACCTGATGTGAAGACGTGATTCATTGGCAAAGACCCTGATGCTGGGAAAGATTGAGGGCAGGAGGAGAAGAGGACAACAGAGGATGAGATGATTGGATGGCATCACTGACTCAGTGGATATGAATTTGAGTGATTTCCGGGAGTTGGTGATGGACAGGGAAGCAAGGCATGCTGCGGTTCATGTGGTCGCAAAGAGTCAGACACAACTGAGAGACTGAACTGAACTGAAGGTTAATGCATCCAGTCTGAGTAGGGTGTTCCATGGAAATAAATCTCAGGATATTAGCTGTGCAGAAGGCCTAGAAATTATTTGGTTTAAACCAAGTCATTATGTTCTAAGAAGAAAGTCAGTTGGAGAAAGAATGGGGTAGATCTCGTGTAATAGAAAGAAACAAAGACAAATTATGATACTGTGAAGAGTTAAACATATACTGAACATATTGCTTATACTTGGTCAAGCTGAAAAGAACCTAAGACATTGATTAATCCACATTTTTCAGATAAAAATTTGAGGCCTGGATGGGAGAGGCACTTTTTGGGAGATATATTGCTCAAATGTTTTATTTTATTTCAAATTTTTCAAAAATATTTTTTACTATGGTTCATGGCAATTTTTTAAAGTTTTGTCTTTCCTACTAGATTCAGTCCCAGTATGGCACTTAATGGTATTATACTCATGTCTTAAAGCCTGGTATCTAGGTAGTGTCCAGGAAATAATAGGTGTTTAATAAATGTTTGAAAAAAGATTGAGTGAATAGATGATTCTGATAAAATGGCCTCTAGGAATTTTATTTCCATTTGCTAAGATTCCATGCTTACTAAGTGATCTTTCGCTTGGTACGACAGACTCAGTAGTTACTGGTTGTGTGACACTAGGTAAGTTACTAAAAAATCCTCTCTGTGCCTGAGATTCCTCACATGGCGAATATTCTTTTCTAACTGTGAAATAATTTGGTTAAAAATGTGTCTCAGGTTCAAAGTGTGAGCTGAAACATGAGATCTAACATTGAATTGGGGTAGGGGGAATGCTTCTTAAGGATACTACCCAAAATAAATGTAACTCGATATTCAAACTTAAAAGAAACAAACAACAGTAGCAGCAACAACAAATATTAATAAATCAAACCAGAAAGCAGGTATGTGGAACTTCAAATGTGGCATGACATTGTGCCATTGCTAACAACGATAAGAACAACAAAAGTCCATTTGTCTTGGACGCTAAGACCATTCTCTTTTGAGTGGCAAAGAAGGTGCAACGCTCAGTGCCTAGAAAAGAAGATCTAATTCAGATCTCCTTCCTTGCTCACAGGAAACAATTTTTACATAGTTATATCACTGAATATCTGGCTTGACTCAAGCCATAGCCAAATCTTGAAAGACTTAACTATGATTAACAAAATATCCTAATACTATAACTCAGAGAGTTGAGAGAAATTATCTGAAGTAGTTGAAACAAGAAATCAAAGTTAAAAATAATGCTTGATATTACAGTGATAGAAATTTCAAACACTGGGTAAAAGAAAGGATGAAGTGTGCTACACGTGAGCTAAATTAACGTCTTTCACAACAGACTCACAGGGACCATTTCCAGAGCTGATTGATCAAGAAAAAGTGGTTACGGTATAGTCTTCCGTCATAGAGGCATAAGTTGCTATCTTTGATGAGTAGAACAGTGTGGGGAATAGGGGAGCATAGCATTACTTATTTTTACAAAAGCCATTATCTGTTACTGTTTGCTGGTGGTGGAATTGGTATTGTTCCATGAACATATGTACACACCTGTGTATTTCATACATATATATTCACAAACACGTATATTATCACTAATGCTGAGACATAGCATGAAGAATTTCTGTAAATATTATTTGAGAGTTTCTTCATAATCTTAATTTCTCTTACCAATACTACTTTCCTTTTCTTTAGGCAGATATGTCATTTGAGCTTCAACCTATGAGTCTAAGCAGTGGCCCCCCTTTCTTTTTGTGTAACTCTCACAGTCCCTCTTGCTCCCTCCATCTATGGTCTTACAGAGCTTCTCTCAAACTCACTTGTCCTGGGGTCTTTACGTTTGCTTTTCCATGTTCTTTGGGAAATGCTCACCTCAAGCCTTCTTTAGACAAATCTGCCCACATCATTCACGTCTCTGCTCCACATCACCTGTTCACAAAAACTTTTCTCATTTCCCCAGCTGCCCCGCACTCTTCCGTCACTTTTCAAGAAATGTTTTGCTATGAAATGTACCATACTCATACGAAAGAGTATATCTACAATGCACACATGGTATTTTAAATAATAATTATTAATCAAAATGGAATGAATCCTATACTCCCAAATCTAACTGATGGGTAAAACATTACTATACTTAGGAAGCCCTGGTAAGTCTCTAGCCATTTTTCTCTCCTTCTTTATATTTAGCCATACTGATGAGTTTTATGTTAATAATGACCATTTTTCTGTAGTTTCTTTTTCTCACTGCCACAACCTGTAAATGTACTCTTAAATACTTAATTGTTTGACCTTGCCTATTTTTTAACTTTACATAAGTAGAATCATGTTATATTTCCTTTTTCATTCAATATAATATCTTTGAGAATCATCCATATTGCTGTATGAGGCTTACAGTTTATTTTCACTACATGTAGTATTCTATTATAGGACAATATCATAATTTATTCATTTTGCTCTGGATGAACACGTGGATTTTTCTCAGAGCTTTGTTATTATGAACAATGATCCTACAATTATTCTTGTACATGTTCTGGTCATGGAAAGAATTTTCTAGGATTGGAATGGCAGCATCATGGGCCATATGCATGGTCACCTTTGGTTAATTGTTCCAAACTGCTTATTAAATTGGCTACACACATTCACACTCCCACTGGCAGTAGATAAGAACTGCTGCTCCACATTGCAGTTGAGACACACCATTGTCAGGCATTTTTAGCAACCCAGTGGATGTGAAATGATATTTTACTGTGGAGTCTCATCATTTTCCATGCCCTGTCACTCTGCCCTATTTTTCTTCATAGTGTTTGTCACCAACTAGAATTACATGGTGAATAGATTCACATCTTCTTTGTTGGTTTTCCCACCAGAATGTAAGTTCCGTGATAAAAAGGACTGTGTCCATCTTGTTCATTGCTATACTTACACTGAACACTAGATGAACAAATGAATAAACTATTCTTGCCAGATAAACCATAAATAGAGTCACCATTTGACTCAGTAGTTAGGGAGTTTAGGATCAACATTACACTCTGCTCTATTTAAAATGGATAACCAACAAGATCCTAGTGAATAGCACAGGGAACTCTGCTCAATGTTATGACAGCCTGGATGGGAGGGGGGTTTAGGGAAGAATAGATACATGTATAGATATGGCTGAGTCCCTCTGCTGTCCATCTAAAACTATCACCCATTGTTAATTGGTTATACTCCAATATAAAAAGTTTTTAAAAACAGAGTGATAGAAAAGGAAGAGAAAGATTTGATCATGGGCAAACACTGGAAGACAGCAGAGATGAAGAAATTGAGTGGGAAGAAGGAAAGTTAAGTGTGCATGTGTCAAAGAAAGATGCTAGGATATTGGAGCTGTGAAGGCAGAGGAAAAGTAGCGTGAGATCACGAGTGCAATACCTCTGATTAGGGGAGTGAGGGGAAGAATGAAAAAGAGCTAGATTGGAAGGCAATGTATTCAGAAAAGGCATTACCTTGCCCCAGTCACCAGGTGGCAGGATTGGCCCAGGACAGTGTAGTTGCAATTCTGCTTTCAGATGTGAACAATTTATGCATATACCGTATAATCAGATGAGTACATTGGTGTCTTTTTAAGTTGTCTGGCTGTGTATGCTCAGTCATGTCCAACTCTTTGCAACCCAGTAGACTGTAGCCTGCCAGGCTCCTCCATCCATGGCATTTTACAGGCAAGAGTACTGGAGTAGGTTGCCATTTCCCCATCCAGGGGATCTTTCCAACCAAGGTATCAAACCTGCATCCTTTGAATCTCCCGCATTGGCCAGCAGATTCTTTATCAACTGCACCACCTGGGAAGCTCCCTTGTAAATTAGGTGCTTATCATTCGGAAATTATGTGTTGTCTGTAGAATCTCTGTTATGGTGACCTACATACTGAAATATTAGTTTGCAAATCTATGGTTATAGGTGAATTTGATTTGAATTCTTCTCCTCAGTTGAGTTCCCCAAACAACCAGAGTTTGGGGACTGAAGGATTTATTTGATACAAATACATGGATCTAATACAAAAAGTGTTCTTCTAATTTTCTAACCATAAGACTTCATCTCATGTCTGTTACCACTGTGCCACCTGGTAAGACCCCTATTTAAGACATTCTTCTTCAAATCCAGTTTTTAAATGGCAGTTGATAGGTTTTTGAGTCCTAGTTACTTTTGAGTGAATTTGATGAAGACTTGATTATTATTTGCTTAAGCCGCGATCAAATACAGCAACTGCCTGCAGGCTTCACAAGCAACATGCAGGTAATTAACTTTCAGAAAGTTGAGACCAGTGGCATGACTTGGCTGATGGGATGAATGGAGGATTCTTGGTGCCAAGTTTAGTACCTAATCAAACTTCACGGTCTTTGAGTGGTGAACAGAACTCTAACCCATCAGCATTCAAAACTATTTACATTTGATAAAACACCATTTCCTCTTTCTAATGAAGAAAAAACAAATGATGTTTCAAGATTTTTTTTTTTAAGAAATAGAAGGTGAAATGGACTTTAGATGTTAAATGCTTTTTCCTGAACAACTTAACACATAGATAGGTCAAACAAATAAGTGAAAGCAAAGAAATGGGGGATAAGGGAGGGGGGGTAGTTGAGACCCCAAGAGTTTAGGAGATTGTCTTGGTGAATTCAAAAAGTTAACAGTAAGGAACATTTTATTTCTTGGAGGGGTGGGGGAAACAGTATTGCAGAGTTGGACTTTCTCTGGATTGGGTTGGAAAGGTTTAGTACATACCAAAGGAATTTTGATTCACTTTAATCTTGGGATTCAGACATCTTTAAATGTGTTGGAAGGAGATGAGCTCCTACAACCCACAGGCGACTCTGCTCACCTCTCTTTGAGATCAGTATTTGACTTTTACCCACAAAGGAGTGAAATGGACACCTGAATCAGTTCTGTGCTTTCAAATATCCACTCATTTTTCTGCACTGCCTTGACCCAGGGGATGTTCTGGAGTATCTTCAAAATTGTCCCCTTTCCCTCTCTTCCTAGTGAGTCTCTAAAAGAACCACAAGTAATTTCAGATCCAACCTATATCTTGTTTATCTGAATTACTGGTCTCAACAGAGATTTATCAACAGGAGAAATTCTTTATAAGTTGAAATGCTTTCCTAATTCATATCTAGTACACCTCTGATCCCAAGAGACTCTAAAAGTGCAGTAATTACCCAGAAAAGTGTTGCTTGGGGTCTTTTATTACATTTGCAAAATGAAATGTATACATAAAAATTAGAAGAACTGCTAGACACAATGTATTAACTAGGTATTATGGGCATCCTGGCTGTGTCCATGACGTCATCCAAAGTCAATCAGAAGTCTCCTAGCAACCTGCTTCCAACCTCAGTTCATAACCAGGTCATATTTCAGGGCCTGCTTCTTTCACAGAAATTTTTCATAAAACAAAATAAAGACTTATGATGTATATGAAGCTTATCTGATCTGACTGTTGACATCTCATCTCATTCTCCAGGCTTTTCTTTCTTCTCCCAAATAGGAAATTCTCTTTGAAGAAAATGGAAGATATTACTAAAAATAGAAAATCTTTTGAAATTATAGTCTAGGATAATTTTAAAATCTGTGAGTTGAAGAAACTAGAGGGAGACACCATTTCCCAGGGAAAAGTATAATGTCACTGAAGAATAATATGCATTGTTATTATTATTCTAATCAAAATGAAATAATATCCATCTCTGCATTATTTGTTTTCTGACCATAAAATAAATTGTTATATATATGACAAATATCATCCAAAAGGACAGGAAAAACAATCTATATTTGGGAAAATGGAAATAGTATGTTGTATGCAAAAGATAATTACTTTACTCATAATACTGATATTAATAATTCTTGCATGACATAATCACTCTAAAATTTGCCAGGAGCTAAATAACGCCATTTCCTAAGTATTATCTGTTTTTTTTTCAAAAAGAATTTTTATTTGTTAAAAATGTTCAAAGTTTTTTATTGAGGTAAATACACACACAGAAAAGCATGCATATTATAAGTATATAACCTCTGAATATATTAAAAGTTTCCAACTTTTCTGTTCCTCCCTAAATTCAAACAGCCAAATTTGACTTAGCTGTTTGAAATAACACTTGTTAGTTTAATTTCATTTTAACAAACCAAAAATAGCATTTTAGTATCAAAGACTCTAATATTTTCGAATTTTAATTTCTCATAATTTCTCTGTTGACTCTGGCCTTGAAAGAGGACTTAGGTAGAAATAGCTAGCTGCCTAACAACTAGGCATTCTTTCCCTTTTCCTTATTAACAAACCTTGATTTTCAGTTTACTTCAAAGCATAATTTCCCTGGCTTTACTTGCAGCTAAGTGTGGCCCTCCAGTTAAGTTCTGTCTAATGAGCTCTAAGTAGAAGTGTGGAAGAAACTTCCAGAAAGTTTCCTTACAAGATTTCATCTCCAAAGACAGGCCCAAGCAGCCACCACACTGGCCCCGAACTGCCTACACAAATTCTTACACCGGAGAGAAAAAGCTTCTGTAATTGAAAATGCTGTTCTTTGGGGGTTCTGTTCCAGGTATAGCCAGACTGGATTTAAAAGGTGCCTGGTGTGTTTCCAAGAAGTTATCATCTCTGTGACGGAAGAGGGCCCTTTATCTATTTATAAATACTACTTGTCCTGCAAGAAGTACTTTGCAGGGACTTCCCTGGTTGCCCAGTAGTTAAGGAACTGCCTGCCAGAGTAGTGGGCATGGGTTCAATCCCTTGACCAGGAAGATTCCACACGGGGCAACTAAGCCCATGCGCCACAACTACTGAGCCTGCGCTCTAGAGCCCATGCTCCACAATGAGAAAAACCACTGCAGTGAGAAGCCCCGGAACCGCAAGCGAGAGGAAGCCCTGCTCACCACGACTAAAGAAAGCCCACCGCGTGCAGCAAGGAAGACAGTGCAGCCAGAAATAATAAATAAAATTATAATCCATTTGCATACATTATTTCATTTAATCCTCCAAACAATATCCTGAAATAGGTATCACTGTTCCTACTGTATAGAAGAAGACACCGAAACAATTAGAGAGAAAAAGAGACCCCCAAACCACACCAGAACCGTGTGGTCTGGCTGTCAGTCCCAGGCCTGTCTGTGCCCTGAACTCCTTCCTACACTAGGCAGACCCTCATTCCACATGTCATCTGCAAAAGGCATGAGGCCCCACTGGGTTTTTGAACCCCTGATGGGAATAGGCAGTCCTCAAGGTCCATCCTAAAGGAGATCAGTCCTGGGTGTTCATTGAAAGGACTGATGCTGAAGCTGAAACTCCAATACTCTGGCCACCTCATGTGAAGAGTTGACTCATTGGAAAAGACCCTGATGCTGGGAGGGATTGGGGGCAGGAGGAGAAGGGGAAGACAGAGAATGAGATGGCTAGATGGCATCACCGACTCGATGGACGTGAGTTTGAGTAAACTCCGGGAGTTGGTGATGGACAGGGAGGCCTGGCATGCTGCGATTCACGGGGTCACAAAGAGTCGGACATGACTGAGGGACTGAACTGAACTGAACTGAACTGAAGCACTTAACTGCGTTGAATAGAAGTGAAGTGAGTGAAGTCGCTCGGTCATGTCCGACTCTTTGCAACCCCACGGAGCCTAACAGGCTCCTCCATCCATGGGATTTTCCAGGCAATAGTACTGGAGTGGGTTGCCATTTCCTTCTCCAGGGGGAGAAGACTGAGTGTTGAATAGAAGATGCTGTTTATAACAACCTGGGGATTAATCATATGGGGAGAGGAGGGCTTTGGCTGGCCCTGGAAGCTGATGGACCTCAGGTGGAGTTAATGAATGGGATGAGATGTGGTGGCCTTTAGAGTGCCCACCGCAGCCTCTTCTTTCCTTGCAGGAGGATCTGGAAAGTTCTCATTCTACATTCAAGCAAACCTCTCTTCTGCAATGTCTGTTCTTAGCATTGTCTAATAATTTAGACCAATAAAGACCCAACACAATTCTCTTTTCTAAGTCTATATAATATTTTTCCATAGGGACCCAGCAAAGGATGGGAGCCATGTTTGGAATTCAGTGCACCCAAATGCTGGTGTTCATCTATGTGGCATAGTGGAGAGAGAAATAATGTGAGTGTCGTTGACAAGCAGAATATTTGGGACAAAATAAAATCTTTCTGTTCATCCATCTATACCAAACTCCCCCAGGTTTCAAGAGTTCCTCTTGGTTTATATTGCTTCATGCTTTGTGTCAATGAGTCCTTGACTGAACTAGATTCCTCAGCTTGCAATTCTTCCTGTTTCTGTTAGCCTCCTATCATCTCTGAAAGCACTGAAGATGCTGCAGAAGGGGATGATTTAATCCCCAGTTTCTACGTGGTGATGACAGGGAGTGCATACATGTCAACTGACTAATGAACTAACAAAGGAGAAAAACTGCATAGCTAAGCATACACAAGAAGCAGATGGCTGGGTATGTTTCCCAGCTCCTGGTGGTTATGGGATGTATGACCTTGTTTAAGTCACTGAACCTCATCTGTAAAATGGAGATGATACCAACACTTCCCTGAAGAGGAAGAGGAAGCGGAAGACAAAGAGAAGATTCAATGATGTGAATATAGTAGTGATGTAAATCCAGTTAACAGTAGCTCCTGCCTCTCATTTAATTGGTTATTGCTCCAGGGGAACCTACCAGAAGGGGGCGCTGTGGAACCAGCCAGTTTCTCTAGGAAACACTGAATTCTGATTTTTTTTTTTCAAGTCAATTGTTGGAAATACTTAACCTATTCTGATTCCTCCTTTTCCTTCTTCTCCTTCTTTTATAAGACAGAGAAAACATTCGGCACAAATCTTGGAATGAAAAATGCAAAACAACTCCACCTTTGTCAGTGTGGGTCAGTTGGCCAGTGTTCTGACAGGGAAATGTTGTGGCTGGAAGCCATCCACCCTGGCAGGGATGCTGAAAGCTTTGCCCTCAGCCGAAATGCAACCCGATTTCTCTATTTACATGACTATGAGCAGAGATGACTGACATTCATATCTGTATCTCTCACACCTGGCTTAGCACTTAGAACCTATGGCTGCTTAATAAATATTTTTTGAAGCAATGAATGGAAAAAGTGAGTTAAGGAAACCATCCAAGTTGTCCAAGAACTCACGTCATCCTTTTCAATCCTGCTCTTTCCCCTTAATCAGCGAGGGCTTTTTAGGGGAATGGAGATGTTCTCACTAAAATCAAACCAGTGTTTCCCCATGAGGTAGAAGAAGCTTCCAGCTCCCAAGTTAGATTATTATGAAACCTTCCTAGGGAAGAAAAGAAAAAAAACAGGAGAGACAAGAAATGAAAAATAAAGGGGTGCCTTAAACTGGCTGCCTGGCCGGTTGGGCAGGGACTGGGCAGTTGGCAGAGGGCTTCCAACCTGTCCCAGAAGCCTCACTGGGACAAAGGAAAGGGCTCCGAGCTTGCAAGGAGCTCTCCGTCATATGCTTCCCATCCCTTCAGTTTATTTATCATATCCAAGTGCTTTAGTGCACACTTAGCCTCTATCGTCATAAAAACCCGCTACCACCATTGGTCTCAGAGGTGACATTCTACCTGGAGAAGTGCTAAACGGCAGTATGGAGAAAAATGCAAGCGCAACTCTCCAGGTTCCTAGAAGTCGTGCTGTGATCCTCTTCAATCCACTGTGCTTGGTGTGTAAGAAAAGAAAACGTCCTTAGAATCAGGAAGTTTCCAAAAGAAGTCTGGGGCTTCTAGTGCCTGTTTGTTCCCAGCACCTCCTCTCTGACTTCCGAATAATCCCGTGTGTCCCCCCAGCCCAGACCACCATGGCATGAGTTGCCATTAATATGTCATTTCCCTTTCCTGTTATCACAATATAAAGGACCTTCACGTTGACCTTCCTATCAAAACATCCTTTGTTTAGAATGAAAAGCTATTCACTGTTACAGCCTTATCTATAGGGTTTAGCCAGAGGATCAAATCCAAAGAGCAGAATTCGTTTACTTTGTATTAAATGAGCTCAGTTGAGAAGTCTCAATTTTGGCAGAAAGGTGCATTAATCACAAGGAAAAGAACAGATCTTGCTTTTCACAGCTTCTGGTTTACTTTCAATACAGTGACACAGTGAGGCTTTTGTTCCTGAAAAGTAGCACCGTATTTAAATACAGTAAATATAACAAAATTGCCTTCTTAAAATTACACAAGAGTTCCTCCAGCCCAGGATGCCCATAATGACCTCAGTGTTGCACGACTAACTTTACGGCTTCAAAAAAGGCTCTAAATTAGTTTGGACAGATGGGTTTTATCCCGAGGAAATCAATGAGTTTTTGTGAGTCTGACTTAATTTTTATGCAGCTAGCACTTTGAGATGAAATTAAAATATGTATGAAAAACATATTAAAGTTTCCCTTGGGTCCGTCGTTGTTTGTACATTTACAAGGTGTTAAAGAGATGATTTAAAAACTAACTCTATGAGGGATCAATGCAAGCAGACCATGATTTATGGTCTTTCATGACATTTTTGACACTTTCGGCCTAATGTCTTGTGCGTGTTGAACCACTAATTATCTTTTAATTCATAAGGGCTTCGTGGTATTTTATAAGTGTAATATAATATATAGGATTGGATCACATAGAAAAGCTCAGAGAACATGCTTTACACATTTGGTGGAGTGGGGAACACGTGTAAGCAAATTTGGGCCGAACTCAGTTCAAATGGCTTCTTCATAATGCTATAAAACTGAATCATTGCTTTTACCTGCCCAGCTCTAGAAAAAAATCACAGGTTTGCTTTCTTACGGTAGATACAGGGTTAAGGCCAGAGTGAATTGGGAATCATATTTTCTAATACAAACCAAGTGATTAGGCAGTGCCTGGAATACAGTAGGCACCCAATAAATAATGATTGAATGAATAAATAATTGAATGGTAACTGAACCAGGTGTATTTGATTCTAGTTTTCCTATCTCATTTCAAATCAGATTATTCAACAAGGTTCATTTAGTGAAATGATAAATATTTACCAAGCATCCCCTATGGACCAGACTGTTTCTGGGTACTGTGTGGGACATGAAAGGCATGGTCCAGCTGACAGAGAGCTCATAGACTAACGGCATAAAACACTATGTCACAGTAATGCTACTTCTGAAAGGAGGTAGGGCTCAGGGAATGGAAGTGAAGTTTCAACTGAGACTTGAAGCATGAGAGACAGTGTGTGTAGTATTATTTTTATTCCCATTTTACAGACAAGTAAACTGAGGCACAATGACATGATATTGTTTTTCTAAAAATATGCAGCTGGAAGGTAACAGTACTGTGTTTCAACATTTGAGATCTGGCTAGTGAGACAACAATTTGGAAAAAAAAATCATAACTGGGAAGGTCATAAGCACAAAATGCTTAACAATTACCCCTTCCTCATGTACAAGGGTGAGTTCTTAAAATTAGTGCCAGGTCATTGGTCCTGAAATGACTGGAAACCCATACTACAGATGATAAAACTGAGGCCTGGAGCTGAGTTATTGGCTATAAAACTCAGAAGAGGCTAAGGCTGGCAGGCTGACAGAAGCCCACATTCTTACCCCCACCTGGTACAGCCTTGATACTCTTCTGTATGAAGCCAATCGAGCCTGTGTAGGGCCCCTGGGCACTCACAAAGAGCAACAGAATGCACTGGTCCCAGGAAGCCACAGCCTAGCAGGGGAAGGAAAACATGCCTAAGTCAGCACAGGACAGGGTGGATGGTTCATCCTGAGACAGGGCAGGTTAAGTGCTGCTGATACGAAAGAGAACGTGTCCAGATTGTGGGAAGGGAAAGAGTCATAGACAATATGGATTTATGGAGCCGTGTATCAAGATGTTTGGATGATAATCATAGTCACCCAACTGATAGTGACTGCTACTTGCCTCATGCACGAGGATCTGGGGGTGCTACTGCAATGCAATGGAACTCCAGTCACCCAATTTCTCTTTCCTCCCTTCTCTGCTTCCCTTGGTATGTATTGGGTTGGCCAACACGTTTGTTTGGGTTTTCCTGTAAGATGTTATGGAAAAACCCAAATAAACGTGTTGGCCAACTCAATAGCTTTTTTGCTCATGGTTGCAGGAGAGCTGCTGTCCATCCAGGCATCACAGTCGTGGTTCATTCATTCAGGGAGAAGGTTGAAGTAGGAAACAAGAGGAGGCAGCAGCCATACCAGGAAAGCACCTGTTTTACCAAGTCATATTTCTTTGGTCCAAACTGTGTCATTTGGCCAAGAGCAAGGGCACAGAGGCAAAAAATGAATAAATCATTTGGAAGTTGGTGGATCGTATTGAATCTCCACCCACAGTGTTTGAGAGTTTCGGTTTGCTTCACATTTTTAGCTGGATACACTGAACAAAATTGAAGTTCTGTTGATAAGGAAGAATGGAGAAAGAATATGGGATAGGTGATGAGTAATCTTGGCCACAGGCCACAAAGGTGAAATAGGAGCAGGATGGACAAGCAGACAAAGGAGGAAGTGTATTTCAGGCAGAAATGAAGCATGGTAGAAGGGCAGGTGTGTGTAGACACAAGCTAGATGTCTATGTTAGCCAGAGCCTAGAGTGTATGGAGCTAGTAAGTGGGAATTAGGACTGGAAAGGTATATTGGGATGAAATCACAGACAACCTTGCTTTGATTACCCGCTTGCAAGCTAGATTTTAATTCAGAGGTAGCAAAGTGCATTGATAGATTTTTTTTTACAACCTTATTGAGATAAAATTGATGTACAACATACTGACATATTTAAAATGTACAATTTGCTAATTGTTAACTTATGAATACACACAAAATCAACACCACAATTAAGATAATGAATATTTACATTATCCCTAAACTTTTCTCATGCTCTTTCCCAATCCATCTCTTCCTCCACCTGTCTCCTGGCAATCACTTATCAGCTTTCCCTAACTATAGATGGATTTGCATCTACTAGAATTTTTGAGTCATCCATATTGTTGCATGAATCAATAGTTTGTTTATTTTTATCACAGGGCATTATTGTTTATCCATTAGCTTGTTCCTGGATACTTGGATTGATTCCAGTTTCTATGAACTATTCATGTGCAAGTATTTGTGTAGACACATACCTTCATGGGTGTGTGAAACTGAAAATATTATTTGTTCAACAGTGTCTGACTCTTTGCAACCCAGGGACTGTAACCCACCAGGCTCCTCTGTCCATGGAATTTCCCAGGCAGGAATACTGGAGTGGGTTGCATTTTCCTTCTCCGAGGGATCTTCCTGACCCAGGGAGCAAACCCAGGTCTCCTGCATTGCAGGCAGATTCTTTACCAGCTGAGCCACCAGAGAGTAGTGGTTTCTTATTGTGGTTTTAATTGGAAACACCCTAGTACTTGATGATGCCAAGCATCTTTTCACGTGCTCATTGATGAAAATCAATTGGTCATGTGTGGTTCTATTTCTGAAGTCTCTGCTTTGTTTCACTGATCTCTATGTTTATATATTTGTTAATATCAAACTATGTTGATTACAGTAGGTTTGCATTAAATCTTAAAATCAGACAGAGTAAGTCTTCCAAATTTTCTTCAGTTGTCATAGGTCCTTGGAATTTTCATACAAATTGTAGAATCGGCCTGTCTGTCAATTTCTATTTTTAAAGTCTACTGGAATTCTGATTGAGGTTGTGTTGAATTTATAGATCAATGGAGACTTGTTATCTTAGCAATAGATGTAAGAATCTATGAATTATCTATGATGGCTATCTATAACAATAATCATCAATGAATAATAATCTATGAAGTTATCTATGAACATAATCAATTTCTCTATTTAGTTAGGTCTTTATTTCTTCTCAGCAACATTTTAGCTTTTAGCATAGAGGTTTTGGACACCTTTCACTTCATTTATTCCTAGGTATGCAGTCATGGACAAATTTTGAGCAGTAGAGAAAACAAGCTGTATAGGCAGAGGAAGATCGAATGAATTAGAAAAAAAGCAGTTAAGAGGCTATAGCAATAGCCCACGTGAAAAGTCTAGCTGAAAGAAGAAAGTAGGTGGATATCCAGTGACAATAAACACTGACCTTTATGAAGACTGTGATTTTGGAAAATGGCAGCAATAAGAAATGTCATCTTAGAACTGCCAGGAAAGCGGAGAGTTGACAGTGTGCAGAACCCCCAAGTGAAAGACAAAGTTCAGAATACTGAATGTTATCAACTTCCAAATTCAGTCCTACAGAAATGGGTCTCATTGTGGTTCAAACCAGTGGTTTCTTAAATGCCTTTTCCTTCAAGATGACTTCTAAGCAAAAGATGATTTTCTCCTTCTTGAGACTACTGTTGGTACGACTAGATCAGGGTATCTGATATTTGAACCAGGAATTTCAGAGCTATTAGAAGCCTTGGCAACCACCCAGGCCATTCTTTTCTATTTATGTTTGAGAAATGGAAGTCTTGATCTATGCACAATACCCAAATTTGCATCTAAGAATATGTATATGTACTCATAGAGATACTGGTATGCATATCCTGAGATAAAGTGAAGTGAAAGTTGCTCAGCAGTGCCTGCAATCCAATGGACTGTAACCCACTAGGCTCCTCTATGTGTGGAATTCTCCAGCAAGAACACTGGAGTGGGTTGCCATGTCCTCCTCCAAGTGATTTTCCCAACCCAAGGATTGGGAAACCCTACATTGCAGGCAGATTCTTTACCATCTGAGCCACCAGGGAAGCCCATCCTGAGATGAATATATGTATTAATATGCATACTGATATACTTATCCTTAGATTAATGTGTATATGCACTAATATACAAATTCTTAAATATAGGTGTGTATGTCACTTCAGACCATAATCAAGGTGAGCTGAACCAATTCTTGTTTTTAGAAGAAGATGGAAACAGGAAGTACCGTCCTGGTGAGGGAGGAGGAACTAATATCTAGCTTCTCCTGTATGCCAGGCACTGTACTAAATAGTCATGTGATTATACAACTGAATACTCATGCATCTAAAGTATTAGGTAGATACTAGTATCCTCTTTTAACAGTTGAGGAAACGGGCTGACAAAAGTTAAATCACTCCCACAAGGTTCTAGTTAATGGCAGGTCCTAGGACAGTAAAATCCATGGAAGGCCTTGCTGGAAATGAGCGCTGAGGAGAACAGAATGGAAAATCACCGCGGCTTTGTATTTCACAACAAAAATCCCCAAGACAAGTTCATCTAGCCAATATCACGCCTAGGGCATTTTTATTTTTATTCACCCACATGGAAAGAGATGCAAATGAGTAGCATACCTGCATTTATATTTGATTACTTTCTAGTTAAAGCAAGTCATTAAACTGTTTACTCACATTTATGAGGCCAGGATTTGAATTTTTATGTATTCCAGTTAGACGGAGAGCGGTTTCCCAACATTGTGAGCTCTGTGACCACAGAGACCTGGGATCACCCCCGTTTCTGCAGAGTGGGGGGGGGGGGGTGCAGACCCTCACAGGTTCACTTCTGTCAGATTCAGAAGAACTTCTACTTGATTCTATGCCACCAACACAAATACAGAGTGTCTTCCTCCGTTTCTTAACACCACACTCAAGCAGAGTAAGCTGACCTGTATCACAGGTACAAACTGGTTCTAAAGGGCTGTCATCAAGGTGAGGTTAATTGCCCCCCAAACCAGAAAAGTAATAACAACCTTGATAGCTATTGTTTATTGAGTCTTTTAATCTATTAGGCACTCTGCTAGGCACTTGACACATAGAATCTACATTTTTTTTTCCCCTTAAATAAGTCTATTTCTCCTACTGGAAACATTTTCTGCATTCCAGTCATTTCCCTCAATGCCCTGTTCTTCAGGGCTCACTCCCCTGGGGAAGTCTTCTTGACCTCAGGCTGCGGTAGGTCCTTCCTATTTTTCTACAACTGCTCATAAGTTCCCTATTGCAATACTTCTCTGTCTCAATGCTCAAATAACCTGCTTGTACACCTATCTTTAAAGGCCATGAGACTGTAGGCTCTGTGAGATCAGAGACTGTATCTGCATTCCTAGACAATTACTTATAAGAATATTTTACTTTCAGTGCCTATTTTATGCCCAATTCTGGTGACTTGAAGATGCTTAATATTAATTGAAAACAGTAGGTATGATAAGCATTCCCAGCTTATGGATGAAGAAATGCATCTCAGCAGAGTTAAATCACCTCAGAAATATTCAGCTACTAAATGTCAGAGATAGAAAACAAGTGTGTCTAAAAGCTTCTTCAGTTATATTGCAGTGCCTCAAGAAATTGTCATGCCTTCTCCTCAGATATAATCTGGCCCCAGCCTAAATCTCTCTTAAATTAATTAACCTTTCTTATACTTGTTTCTTTCATGCTTTTCTAGGCAGTATCCAAGACAATTGTTTTCTCTGGTGACTCAGTGGTAAACATGGGTTTGATCCCTGGGTTGGGAAGATCCCCTGGAGAAAGACATGGCAAGCCTCTCCAGTATTTTTGCCTGGGAAATCCCATGGACAGAGGAGCCTGAAGGGCTGAAGTCCATGGGGTCACAAAAGAGTCAGACACCACTTAATGACTAAGCAACGCCAACATCCAAGAAAATTACTTTTTCTTATCCTCATTTCACTGGAAAACAAACGTTGTTCTATCATTGTCTCCGTCTCTTAAGAATCAGAATGCTCTGAACTGGAAGGGATCTGATCCATATGTCCAGTTTCCCTGTTTAGAGATAAAGATGTCTTTCCAAAGCTCACCAGCTCCTTCATAGCAAGGGTAAAACTAACACCAAGTTTTTTGGTTCTAACTTTTACCATTCTACTGAGTGATCAACTAGTCTTCTCAGAGCTAAAATGAAATGTGTACGTGTGTGTGTGCATGTGTGTTTGTGTGTGTTATTGCTCTTTGCTCTAAGAAAGGGAGTGGTAATGGCAAGTGATGAATAAGGAGCAATAAAGCTGACACTCTTCACACAACTATCTCTCCTACAAAAGCACATCCATTCTCACTAGATAGTTAGTGGATGCTGCTTTTTTCTCTGTATTTGCTCATTCCATCTTCACCTTTAGGGTTGCCTTCCTTCCCCATTTTCTAGCACCTCTTCCAATCTCTGGTCCAAGTGCACTCTACCACAAAACCCATCCTCGGCTGACCCAGTGAGGATGGCTGATTTCCTCCCCTGGATCCTGCCTCTGCTTGGTCTGAAATGCTGTAGTCATGTCTGCCTTGTATTGGGATTACATGGAAAATCTCTCTAACAGCTGTCATCACCGGGAAGACCAGGACTTGTGATTCACCTCTGGATTGCCCGCAGGACTGAACACACAGTAGGAGCTCCATCTACAACGCGAATTTAGCTGCATGCCTCATGACAGGAGACAGTCGCTACAACTTCCTAACCCTTGTAAGCAGAATTTGGAACAGAATTCATGACCAATTATGGGACAATGGAAGGTTGTTTTTTGGAAGGTGTTTCATTCTAGTCACTGCAATCACTGTGCTGTACCATGCTTAGTTGCTCAGTCGTGTCCGACTCTTTGTGACCCCATGGACTGTAGACCAACAGGTTCCTCTGTTCATAGGGATTCTCCAGGCAAGAATACTGGAGTGGGTTGCCATGCCCTCCTCCAGGGGATCTTCCCCACCCAGGGATTGTTCCCAGGTCTCCCGCGTTGCAGGCAGATTCTTTACCATCTGATCCACCAGGGAAGCCCACTGGAGTCACTAGTCAGGGATTATACTATTGCAAAAGTAAGCTATCCAAAGGACAGCCAAACTCTACTATGTGAACTTAAAAATGGACTGTGGGAAAAATTTTTTGAAATTCCTTGGTTACTCCAAGGGTGAGCTTAGCATTTGACCAGCCTCTTCACTCCATCTACTCTCTTTTTGGATGTCAGTCTGTCGCTGAGACCTCGAGGTCAGCATTTTCAGTACAAAGGCTGTGACCTCACTTTTCCTGTATCATCCACCATGAGGTCTATGGCACAGTCTTGCTGTCAAACCTATGCTTCTGCAATTCAAAGCAGCAGAACCCAACTGCAGGTTGTATAGTAGTCACTACTGAACTAAATGAAACCATCCCAGATTTCAAACCA
Organism: Odocoileus virginianus; assembly: GCF_023699985.2. NCBI lineage: Eukaryota > Metazoa > Chordata > Mammalia > Artiodactyla > Cervidae > Odocoileus > Odocoileus virginianus. Next base: position 39,940,747 of record NC_069693.1, on the reverse strand, counting down.
AGATAAAGCCTCCCATCCAGGGCAGGTCCAAATCCTGACGGGAAAGGAAACCTGCTTTTGTTTAGAGGGTATTTTGTCTTGTCAGCCAACACAATGTCAAGGATTAGTTAGTGCTTCTTTCTGTGGACACTTTGATAATTTGGTCACACACCCCCCACGCCACTCTCAATTCAGCGAGAGATCTGGGGAACCCTGAAGCTGGGCAGGATGGATATGTAAAGACTGAACCTGAACCTAGAATAAGGGAGCTTAGGACGGTAAAAATCAAACAAAAAACAATGAAGTTTGTTTCAGAGAAAGACAGGTATCATATGATATTGCTTCTATGTGGATTCTAAAAAAAAAAAAAAACGTACAAGCGAATTTATCAATAAACAGAAATAGAGTTACAGATGTAGAAAACAAGTTCAGACATACCAGGGGATGAGGAGGGGAGGAAGGATAAAATGGGAGATTGGGATTGACAAATACACTTTATACAAAACAGGTAACTATATATACAAAACAGATAACTAATAAGGACCTATTGCATGATACAGGGAACTCTGCGCAGTACTCTATAATGACTTCTATGGGAAAAGAATCTAAAAAAGAGTGGATAGTTGTTTATGTATAACTAATTCACTTTGCTCTACACCTGAAACTAATACGTTGTAATTATCAACTATATTCCAATAAAAAATTTTTAAGAGACTATGAAGCAAAGAATGAGTCTGTTTCTATTTGGGAAGTCAACCTTCCCACAATCAGTAACACTCCATTTTCTCAGTCTCCTCCTCTGTTTCTTGAAAAATCCACACATTGGTTTGAAGCACGTGATTCCTTGGCATTCCTACCAGCCTTGATGGCACTTCAGGGCCGCTAGCTTTCTTTCGTTGCTTGAAAATATCATGTCTCCCCCTTCCTCCCCTTGCTCCAGGGCCTTTGCACATGCCTCTTTCTCTTCTTGAAATACTCTTCTTAGCTTGTTCCCTTTCCCAACCTTCATTTCCCAGGTCAACCCCTCCTCATCGATCATATTTCCAGCTCTGTTCATGTGTCATATCTTTTACTGGGGGAAATCTCACTGCCCTCAACAACTGAGCATGAGATTTGATCTCTGAGTTGGACACTCCTGCTTCTACGGCAAGCGATGCCTCTACTTCTACAGCAGCGCTGTGGTCACAATCATATATATATATGTATTTACTTAAGCAATTATCTGGGGCTTCTGCAGTGGCTCGGTGATAAAGAACTTGTTTCAGGAGCAGGGGCCTCAGGAGAGCTGGGTTCAATCCCTGGCTTGGGAAGATCCCCTGGAGGAGAGCACAGCAACCCACTCCAGGATTCTTGCCTGGAGAATCCCATGGACAGAGGAGCCTGGCAGGCTAGGGTCTCAGAGAGTCAGACACAACTGGAGTGACTTAGCACACACACATGCACAAGCAATTATTTGATTAATGTGTCTTCTCCCATAGGGTGAGCTCTTTGAGGGCATGGGCTAGGTATGTTTGCTTAGAATTGTTTTGCCCATGCCTAGCACAGTGCCTGGCACACATTTTAAATTGTTGCCGAATGTTGTCAGTTATGTGAAGGACCCCTTCAAGAATCACCTGTGAATCCGGTCCTAAAACTCTCCCAGAGAAACACTAAATCACCAGCGCGTATGTGCATTCACGCCCCGAGCCTGGATTTCCCCAGAACACCCAGACCCAGCTTGGTGTGTGCTCAGCCTCTCTCATTTCCTTCGGTGAGTTTAAGCTACAGTGTGTTCTGTGGTTTAATTTCCTCTTTCAAAAGCAGGTACTATAACAAAATATCAAGAGCCATGGCTGGGCCATAGACTAGCACACGCTCGCCAGCGCCATCCTTGGAAGGCTAGCCACAGACATAGGAGATTATTAACACAATAAACCATAATTCTGCAAATTTGTACTTGGGGACCTTTTTATTGCCTGGTGGGGGACTATTTAATCTATGGCTTGACTCCTTGGTTACTGGATTACTTGGTTACTAAGTAACCAGGTAATTGACACATGAACCACAAGGATTTACAAAAGATGCTGTATCCTATATTAATTTTTATGAACTTTGTAAAAATTCTAGTTACATATTTAGAGTTTTAATAAGGTTTATGGCATTTTAATATCCACATTCCATATCATAACCCATTTCCTAACAGGTTTAGGTTTTCTCATAATACTGGCTCTAAGAAAGCTTCTTATTGAATGTTTGCATTTATTGATCATTTTTTAAAAACTTTCTGGCACCGCATAAAAGGTTCTAAAGTTAAAATACCTGAAAATGTCTCCAGGAAGCATATGTATATTCTAGACCTTGCTCTCCTGTGAAATTTTCATTTATTAAAATATGGTGAGAAGAAGGGGTTTAAACTTGAATGTTACAGACTTTCAAGATCTGTCTATAAATTTCTCCTTCACCATTTTCTGGCCATAAAATTGGTCTGGCCATACAATTGATCTGGCCATACAATATAATCTCTGAGTTTCCATATCCCTTCAAAGGACAAAAATTCCTTCATTTGCAGGGAGATGCTGTGAATAAATGAAATAATATGCAAAGGAATTTTACAACCTATAAAGTGTCATGTGCATGTTTTACTATTAATATTATGGAAATGTTCTACTATTCTTATTAATGCATTCTTACAGCTTTATCTTTGATCCCCTATATACCATAATTTCAGTAACAGCCTTATAACTACTTTAAGGTAAATACCAATTTCCTAAAACATAATTTTGTTTAAGTACTTTTTTCTAAATCCTCAGTTGGAACTCAATAAGAGGGGAAGTGGCAATCTTAATAGTTTTGACTTCACTGTGCTCACCCCTAGCCTTGGCTGGTGAATGCTAATCAAATTCTAATCACTGGCATATCTTCACCCTCCCAGGGTCAGCACAGAGGTGGTAGGCAGCCATTCCAAGGTTATTCCTTTTTCAGTGCTGGGACAAGACCCCTCTGGGGACATAGTTCAGAGCTGCCAGTTCTCCAAAACCACAGGTCTTCCCTTGCCACTCCATTGTTTTTTAAGAGATATGAGGACATCTGTTAGCAGGAATTAAAAAGAAGAAAGTTTGGGGTCTTAAAGGCACCAATACACCCCAAGCTAATGTTTGTATTGACAAGTTGGATTTTTCGCCGGAGTAAGAACCCAGCTGTGCATATTTCCCTCTCGAGCAGGACATGGAAATTCAGCCATGTGAGCCTTCAGTATCTACAGTGAGTAGCACCATTTTCAGAAGACTCTTTGCAGGCACTGGCTGACTTGTCTTTCAGCAAGCAGCCTGAACACAGGGTGTACTACCTGGAAAGAGAGACCTCCCCTTCTTGTGATTCTCCCATGCATGATAAAGAGCATATGAGAGCTAACGTTTGTATGGTTTATATCTCTTTCTAAGGTAATGTACATTTATTTTATTTACTTCTCTTCTAATAATCCTATATTATTATATATAATACATGCTGCAAAGAGCTGACTCATTAGAAAAGACCCCGATGCTGGGAAAAACTGAAATCAGGAGGAGAATGGGATAACAGAGGAAAAGATGGTTGGATGGCATCACCAACTCAATGGACATGAGTTTGAGCAAGTTCTGCGAGATGGTGAAGGAGAGGTAAGCCTGGCGTGCTGCAGTCCATGGGGTCACAAAGAGACAGACATGACGGAGTTGAAAGATTGTTGCTGAACGATAAAATGCTGGGATTCTTGGCCTCCGGAGGAGATGAATTCAATCCGGGGCCAGAGACTAGGCTGGATCGCTCAGAGATTTTGTGTAATAAAGTTTTATTAAAGTATAAATGAGATAGAGAAAGCTTCTGAGATAGGCATCAGAAAGGGGCAGAAAGAGTACCCCCCCTTCTAGTCTTCAGCTGTATGTTGTATAGTCACTCACAGTCTGTTAATGAAAAGAAAGGAATGTCTTAAAATTTAGAATGGCACCAGATAATTCATCCCCAGCTATAAACGACCGACTTGAATCTTGTAGAAGGGCAGATTACCAAACAAACAGTTTCATTTACATAGACTAGGGGAACAATATCTGAGTAAGTAGGTTGGGCCATTTGGCAGAATTTACAGAGTCTGGGGTAAATTAACATATCTTAAGATGAACATTTCCATAAGAAAAAAAATCTATTGGTTAACTCAAGGTTTGAGAGTAGTTAGCGTCAGGTAAAACCAGGTGTCATGCCAATACAGCATTTTAAGAGAAACCTCCTTTCAAATCTGTATAGAGAAGAAAAAAAAAATATCCCTAGTTTGTTTCCTCCTGCCGCTTAAAAGAGATTAAAAATGTCTGGCACTTGCAGCCTATTTCCTCCGTTTGGAGACCCCTGGCCTTCCTGCCTGTTGCCCTCTAGAGTGACTGAACAACGAAATCCTATAAGAGAATATTGTGATGTAGATGAGATAACTACAGTTCAGAGAGGTTATGTGTCTGGCCTGGGTCTGTACAGCCAAGTGTGAGTGAAACCAGGGATCGATGAAGCCCTTAAGCCATTCTTCTTCCCATTCTCCATCTTAATCATGCTAACCGCCTCTTCCACAAATTTCAGCTCAGTACCTCATTTCTCCCGGGCCAAATCCTCCCCATGACCATACCCTTACAGTTCTTGTTAACATGAAGCCCCACATAATAACCACTTAAAATACTTTTCTTCTAATTGGGAGATTAGGATTGACATATACACACGATTGTGTGTAAAACAGGAGGAACCTGCTGTACGGGACAGGGAGGTCAGCTCCGTGCTGTGATAACCTAGAGGGATGGGATAGGCGGAGGGAGGGCGGCCCACGAGGGATATCTATGTATACATAAAGCAGAGTCTCACCACTGTGCAGCAGAAACTAACACAGTACTCTATAGTAAATAGACTCCAATTAAAAGAAACAACAATAATAAAATACCTTTTTCTCTATCCAAATCCAATTGAAAATATCTTGCAAACCCCTGGCTGCTATTTAAATTTATGCTTCCTTTTTCCCCCCTCCCGTCTTAGACGACAAAGGAGCTTCACAAAATAAAGCATTTTTTTCTAAATGAAGTAATCCCACCACTGTGATGGCACCTCCACTAAGCAACTCTGCTGTAGAGTTAGATCCTCTTGGCCTTTCACACTCACCTACTAACTTAGAAGTTTATATAATGCCAGAGAAAAATGTCCTCTCTGAGAAGGCTTGGCAGAAAGAAGCTGGTTTTAGGTTAGAAGAGAAAAGTAGAGACAGATTCTCTGAGACACATCTCAGTTCTGATAGCGACAACGGCATCATACACGAAGTCAGAGTGGTCTGATTTTGCCACATCGATTTTAAAAAACTGATGTAAAAAATTACACGATGAACAGTATGTAAGAAGACTACCCTTAAACAGAGCTTTTATCCCAGTGTTTCCCATTTACTGGGGAGAGACATTCTTCCTGCGTCTCCCCTCTAGCAGCTTTGCACTACTAATGCAATGGGAAGAATGTAGCATATTATGGCCATGAAAAGCAGAGATGAGGAGCCCGGATTCACCCTGGCACATTTTGAAGAATGCATGCCCACTTCTGAGCACTGGACTGCCTCCCCCAGCAAAGTGCTTGGACTTGGAATCTTCAGTGAAACAGGGTCCCTGTGGCTGGGAGAGAAGTGATGAACCCCTGAAATATCCTTGAGAGGTTCAGGGCCACAGGTGAGCCCAAGTGAGCGTTTCTCGTGCCATGAGCTGACCCTGTTCTCCAGAGACCCTGCAGGCCTGCCAAGGAGTGTTGGACCCCATGCCCTTCCAGCAGCCTGAATAACAGATGAGCTATATAATAGGGAACACGTGTAGGAATTTTTATATTTTACAAAGTGCTTTTACATAGTCATTACAACCAGGGCCTCTCCAAGAGAGGCTAGTTCCCTTCTGATTTCTGAGGCTCCAACTATATTTAAAAATGTATAAATTCTAAAATAATTGCAATGATTATACATAATTATAACATATTTATGTTATAATTTATATAAATAGAGCATATAATAATTATAACATATTTTTGTTTACCCTTAATAAATTAGGGCCTTTATAACACACACGTGCCATTACCAGCACCACCAATGAAATCATTTCTGATTGTGTTGATGAGAAGAAAAATATCAAAATAATAAAAATAATCATTTACAAAGCTTTATAAGGCAGTATAGTTCAGTAATGGGGCACACATTTCATTTGTAAGCTCACTGGCTTTTTCTTTCCAACCTATATTAGTCTATTTTCATGACTGTGGGTGCAGATTGAGAGTCTTCTAGAATGTGAGGCTACATACCATGCAATGGTCTCTGTTTTCCACTGTAATAGGCCAGTTGTGAGATGGCCATCCTTCAAAGGTACCAAGAGGAACTTCCTGCTCTGTTAAACATCACAGATCTTGTTTCAGTGATACCATCATGGTTTAACATTCTTAAACATATGGCCTCATGTTTAGATAGGAAGAAATATTATCTCAAGCAGCAGTCTTGATATACATGGCTTCATTAGCTCTTTGATGGAGTGATAGTCATGAGCAGTGGAAAGAATCAATGTCTAACACCGAGTGTCATTTTCAGAGACATTCTGATACCTTAGCCTTTGTATAACAGCCTATATGATTTGGTCACCATAAGTTGAGAAATTATGGTCCCCTCATCTTTCCCTTTCTAAATTATGTACCTTTTGGATGTAATCACAATATTGTTGATTGAGACTTCAAATAATCAAAGTAGATATCAGAGACAATTTTCCTTGTCAAAGATAGCTGTTGTTTAGTCGCTAAGTCATGTCCGACTTTTTTTTTTTCGTTTATTTTTATTAGTTGGAGGCTAATTATTTACAATATTGTAGTGGGTTTTGTCACACATTGACATGAATCAGCCATGGATTTACGTGTATTCCCCATCCCGATCCCCCCTCCCACCTCCCTCTCCACCCGATCCCTCTGGGTCTTCCCAGTGCACCAGGCCCGAGCACTTGTCTCATGCATCCAGCCTGGGATGGTGATCTGTTTCACCCTAGATAATATACATGTTTCAATGCTGTTCTCTCGAAACATCCCACCCTCGCCTTCTCCCACAGAGTCCAAAATTCTGTTCTGTACATCTGTGTCTCTTTTTCTGTTTCGCATACAGGGTTATCGTTAACCCTACATGTCCAACTCTTTGCGACCCCAGGGACTGTAGCCTGCCAGGCTCCTCTGTCCATGGGATTTCCCAGGCAAGAATACTAGAGAGAGTTGCCATTTCCTTCTCCAGCGGATCTTTCCAACCCAGGGATTGAGCCAGTGTCTCCTGTATTGGCAGGAGGATTCTTTACCACTGTGCCACCAGTGAAGGCACCTCTCAAAGACAAATGCAACCTCATAAATGCCCTACTTGGTGGCTGAGACCCATACTCTTTAAAGAGTTAAGAATCCTTGTAATCCCCAAATAATTCAGATGATTGTTCTACCAGTCACTACAGCTGTGAGTCAAAGAAACCTTTTTCCAAACTACCTTAAACAAAAAGGAAATTATCTCACTGAACAGAAAATCAAGAGGTGTAGTGAGCTATAATCAGAGCACAATTAGGGTTCCAGCTCCGTTCTTCAGCGGTTTTCTTGGCAACACCTGTTTTCTGTGCCAACTTTTAGTTGGGAGTTAATTCAGCATGGGCCTTCCACATTTCTGCACATCTTGCAAGCAGAAGCACTAACTCTACTCTGGATTACCTTTACAAGTATGTCTGTTATAGCGAATATCTTTGGGAGACAGAGATAGTGTTTTCCCTCTGGAGATAAGGGCAGGCGTGTGAACTGTCCATCACAGAAGATGTAGGTACCCTAAACTCAGAATTCCCAGTGTGCACACATATCCTGTGGCCCTTTTTGCAACAGCCTGAAGGAATTTGGCTCAAGGACCGGACCTAAATATGTCGACGTTCAAGCTATTTGTTGTGCCATGAGTATAAAGTCCTTTGTCTCTGAGCCAGGAGTCTTGCGTCTTCTTCCAGCATCCAGGAAACTGTGGCAGTCTAATTTTTTAGCTTGCAAATATGGTAAAATATCAGACCTTTTATAACACATGTGCTTGCTAAGTCTCTTCTGTTGTGTCTGACTCTTTGTGATCTTGTGGACCATAGCCCACCAGGCTTCTCTGTCCATGGGATTCTTGGGGCAAGAATACCGGAGTTGGGCCATATCCTACGCAGGGGGATCTTCCTTATCTAGGATCGAAACGGTGTCTCTTAAGTCTCCTGCATCGGCAGGCAGATTCTTTACCACTAGTGCCACCTGGGAAGCCCTTGTAACGCACATATAATCACATGCTTCCCAGGTGGATTTCGATATGCACATAATATGATTTCTATCAATGCTGGAACAGTAGTCTTTCTAATATAATGTCCATAGGAGAGAAAGGAAAATCTCCCTTAATTATAGAATATTGACCCTAACCTTCATCCTGATTGAGCCAACATAGGTCATGAGCCCATCCCTGGAACCAAACAGTCACTGGAAGAAATCCCAGCTCTCTATGCTTCAGCCTGGCCTCTTCAGTCAATCAGTGAAGTCAGCTTCTCTTGAGTCACCCTGGGTCTGCTGAGATGGAACAAAATCTGGATTCCATTAGGGAGGAAGAAGGGGTGATAAACATTGGCAACTAAGTGTCTCCTCTAGAACAGGTGTGGCTGAGCTTCCCACTCACTCTGTACCTCTTTCCTTCAAATCGATCTGCTCTTTAGGAAACGTATCTGCACACACTCTCTCCTCCCAGCATCACATGGGGCTCTGCCAGTTGTGCTTTCCAACTGCTCATATTTCAAGCCAACGGTTATGAGTTCAGGCATTAAGGGATCTGGTTCAGATCATAAATGTTATACAAATCAACCAGTATGGATTAAATGCTGCCACAGTCTATATAACTGCTAAATGGGGGTCATGATTTCAGGCTGGTTAATAGACTCTAATACACTAAATGGTTTTATGAAACCCCAGTCCAAAGGCATTCATCATAAGTGTGAAATTTTATATGGTCTTGTAGAAAAGCACAAGTAAGTCTGGCTTCCGCTCACAGAGAAACATTGGAATAGAGACTGAATGCTGATTTGGGTGGTTGTACTTCTGGGAAACAGGGCTCCATTGGATTCTGAGGGGACCCAATTATATCTTGGGCTTTCCTGGTGGCTCAGACAGTAAAGAATCTGCCTGCAGTGTGGGAGACCCAGGTTCGATCCCTGGGTCAGGAAGATCCCCTGGAGAAGGGAACGGCAACCCACTCCAGCATTCTTGCCTGGAGAATCCCATAGACAGAGGTTGCCTGGCAGGCTACAGTCCATGGGGTCACAAAGAGTCAGACACAACTGAGTGACTTTCGCTTTCAATCACATCTCAGGGGAGCAATGCACATCAGGGATGGGGGTGATGTTGATGAGTGCTACAGGGCTTTATCCACGGTGAAGGTCATTGGCCTTTGGACGAGGGCCTCCTCTCTGATCCTCAAGCAAGGACAACAACGTACTTCTGGGAAGCTACTCAGAATCCAGTCCACCCGTTGGTCTTGGAGAGAAAATATGCTCCTACAGACTCAAGCCCCGCCACAAAGATGAGCCAGTTAACTCAAAAAGGCATTGTTTCTGCCACTGGACTGGACTGAAGCTTGAGGATAAACCTCAACACCTAGAAATGTCCCAGCTGTGCCATCACCTCCCCATGGAAGCCTGGGAAAGTGACTTCACTTATTTGAGCCTGTTCTGCCATCCTTCTTAAGGAGATAATTTGATGTATGTCACAGCTGCTGTAATAAATATGATAGTGTATATGAAAAAAACATCCTAAAATAATGCCTGGCACGTGACAGAGACCCCATAAATGCAGTTACTATTTAAATAAACTGAGAAAGCATGTCATAGGCATGCTTTAGGCATGAGAGTTTTGTAGCCCAAGTCACTACCTTTTGTTTTCATAATTTAGATGCTATAAAAATACATAGTCTTATCCCTCCTTTCAGAAATTTTACCTCTTCAAGTTATTTTGCAGCCTTGGAGAATATTTCATCTGTTTTGATATTTGGAAAGTTACTTCATAATTATAATAATGGATTATGCATGTCCCACATGTGGTAGGCATATTAATGAAACCCCAGAGATATCTACTTCTGAATCTCAGTAATGTGTGAAGATGTTACCATAATGGCAAAAGGAACTTTGCATATGTGATCAAATTAAAGATGTTTAAATGTGGGGGAGGTGGGGGAGGGGATAGTCTAGATTATCCAAGCGGACCTAACTCAGTCACTGTTGTTAAGTCGCTAAGCCATGTCTGATTCTTTGCAATCCATGGACTGTAGCCCATCAGGCTCCTCTGTCCATTGGATTTTCTAGGGAAGAATACTGGAGTGGGTTGCCATTTCCTTTTCCAAGGGATCTTCTTGACTCAGGGCTAGAACCTGAATCTCCAGCATTGGCAGGTGGAAGCCCCAGTTCAGTCATACGGGTCTTTAAAATCAGGTATCTCTTCTCAGCTTTGGTTAGAGGGAGACAGGGCCATGAAGAATGATACAGTGATACAGTGTTGTTGCTCTGAAGACGGAGGGAGCGGCCACAAGCTAAGGAATGTGGGCAGCCTCCAAGAAGCTGGAAAAGGCAAGGAATTGCATTCTCCCCAAGAGCTGAAAGAAAGAAATATAACTCTGCCAACACCTTCATTTTAGCCCAATAACAGACTTCTAACATACAGAATGGTAAGGTAATAATTTTATGTTTTTTAAGCTACTAAATTTGTGGTGATTTGTTATAGCAGAATTTGCTGTATACTGTGAGGTAAGCACTGTTTTGTATGCATATCACAATTTGTCGCATGCAAACCTCACCAAAAAAAAAAAAAATATTCTCTAAGGTAAGTACTATAGAAAATGAATGCCTAGATTAAGTCTCTTGTTTAAGATCTCACAGCTAAAGTCAGGCTTGAATCAAACCCCAAAGCCTGCCAGTTTTATTCCATATAGTTGAAGAAAGTTGTCTCCTCTTCTTTATTATCTAATGCCTCACAAAACTCAGTAGTCAAAATTACTCAATAAATAATTACGGTTTTCAATACACTAAATCATGACATTTCCTCTGGACCGTTGATTGCATTTCACACGAAAATAACTTATTGGTTTTGCCTGGAGCTGTTGGCAGTGTCCGCCTTCTCTTGGGTCTTACATAAGAGACCTACAGCAGCTCTGGTGAAATTTCTCGAGTTATTGTTGGCCAGCTATCTTCACGGGACACTTTCAAGGAGAAACTCTCACCTTAAAGAGAGGGCACAGCTCTAAATGGTACTTGGAGCTGTGGTTTCAGCCACCCATCTCAAGACCTGCAACAGAGGTCTCTGGGCACATCCGCCTCAGCTCCTGTGACTCCTGGGGCCTTTTAACAAAATTCCTCCAAGTTCTTAAGGTTCCTAGGCATCCTCAAGCCCTGTAATTTTTTTTTTTTTTCTTTTTAAGTTGTAGTTTGATTTTTGTTTTTACTTTTCAGTCCTGACAACTCCATTACTCAGGAAGATTCCTATCCTCCTCCTGAACCAGCCAAAAAGATGTTCTCATCCTGTCTTATGTCTCACCTTTATGGAAGTAATTACCTGTGTCCTCATCCATTCAATTGGAGTTTGACTACGATTGCCTTTCCTGCTCTTCTCAATTTCTTTTCTTTTTTTTTTTTTCTTTTTCATCCTGAGTTAAAACTCATTTTTAAAAAATATTTCAAGCCTCCCACCTGCTTTTTATTTATTTTCCAAACTAGACAAGCTTTCTAAGAGTAAGAATGATGGCGTGCTGAATAGAACAAAGGACAATGCTGGGCAAACAGTAAAAGATCAGGCCCATACTTGCCTATTCATTAATTTAGGTAGGAACCGAACCACTAAGATTAATCATCACACAATTGTAGAACACTGAAAGGGATCTCAGAGATAATCTAATCCCCAATTCCTGCTTTAGAGTTGAAAATCTGAGGCCCAGCAGCAGGTGTGGGAGTTGCATGGATGTTCCCCCTTCCCTCCGCAGGGCCCTGCTACTCTATGTGTGAAAAAAGCCCCAGTAGCCATGCGGTGAGGCTTGCCACACTTCATGCCTCCATCTTCTTAATCACTCTTGAATTTCTGACACCCTCCCTCTCCATCTGCTGGTTCTTCCAGAGTTACTGCTTTTTCAGGAGCTCCTGCCCAATTACTCAAGCAAGGCCTGAGTGGGGTTTGGCATATCCTGAGTGAGCTGAGAGTTCCAAGATGTTTGCTTTGTAAAATGGAGACTCCGTTCTACTTCATATCGACTTCCTCACCCATCAATCTTGTTTTCTTCCTGGCAACAACATTAGGGGTGGAATGTGATTTGGTCATACACAGAGGTGATTAAGTCTCTGAACCTCTAGACGTCATTGAGGGGGTTTTTGCTATGGCAAATGCTTACTTAATGACTAACTCAGTTTTTGTTTTTTAACCACTTGAGCCCTGATACCACAAGCGAGCAAAGCGTTGCCCATGTGGGCTGTTGGGCTAAAGTGAAAACATGGAAAAGAAGAATGAAAGTGGAGGGGAGGAAAGGGAAGGATAAAGAAAGGGAGAATAAGAGGGGTGCCTTGAGGTGGAGGAAGGTACAGAAAGATGGAAAAAGAATCAGAGCAGAGAGAAAAATTGGATAGGGAGGAAACAAGAAAGAAGTATATGAAAATGATTAGGAAGAAGGAACTTATAGAAAAAGATGGAGAATTCAGGCAGGGAAAAGACACTGCCTTGATAAGGAAATAAGAGTGAAGAAATATGAGGGGAATCTAAGGCATCCTGTCTCCCAGTGCCTACACTCCTGCAGAAGTCATAGAACATACTCTAGAGTAGAGACAGTGCCAGGAAGAACACCAGCTAGGCTGGAATTGGGGAATGCTCCAAGTTTATGTCAGATGACCTGCTACACTGCATCTCTCATAAAAGTGATGTGACCATCTATAATGACATTTTAGAGGTACATGAATGAAAGGATGTTCAAATTGCTAATTATTAGAGAATTACAAGTCAAAACTACAATGAGATATCACCTTACATCAGTTAGAATGTCTATCATCAAAAAGTCTACAAATAATGCTGAAGAGGGAGTGGAGAGAAGGGAACCCTCCAACAGTATTGGTGGGAATGTAAAATGGTACAGCCACTATGGAGAAAAGTATGGAGGTTCCTTAAGAAACTAAAAATAGAACTACCATATGACCCTGCAATCCCACTCCTTGGTCTGCACTCAATGAAAGGACAGAGGCACCCCAATGTCCAATGCAGCACTGTTTACAATAGCCAAGACATGGAAGCAACCTAGATGTCCATCAACAGAAGAACGGATAAAGAAGATGTGGTACATAGATACAGTGAGTTATTACCTGACTGGTAAAAAGAATGAAACCATGCCATTTGCACCAACATGGATGGACCTTCAGATTGTCACACGGAGTGAAGTAAGTCAGACAGAGAAAGAGAAGCATTGTATGATAGCACTTTCCTGCCGAATCTTAAAAAATAATACAAATGAACTTATTTACAAAATAGAAACAGACTCACAGGCTTGGAGAATGAAGTTGTGTTTATCATGGGGGAAGGGTTGGGGGAAATTTAGGGAGTTTGAGATTGACATGTGACATGTACACACTGCTATATTTAGAATGGATAACCAACTGGGACCTAGTATATAGCAGGGGAACTCTGCTCAATATTCTGCAACAACCTAATTGGGAAAAGAATTTAAAAGGGAATGGAGCCCTGGGATGACCCAGAGGGATGGGATGGGGAGGGAGGTGGGAGGGAGGTTCAGGATGGGGAACATATGTACACCCATGGCTGATTCATGTGAATGTATGGCAAAAACCACTACAATATTGTAAAGTAATTAGCCTCCAACTAAAATAAATTAATTAAAAAATAAATAAATAAAAGGGAATGGACACATGTATATGTGTAACTGGATCACTTTGTTGCACACCTGAAATTAACACATTATTCATCAACTGTACTCCAATATAAAATAAAAAAATTAAAAACTTAAAAACAAAAGCAGTCTAATAATTTTTTTAAAAAATATCAGAAAGCAATTTAAATAATCACAAGTCTCTCAAGAAGATTATAAAAGGGATTAATTGCATTGTATGGCATCTACCTAGTAAATCTCACTCTTCATCTTCTGTCTCACCAAATCCCACTTACAGATCTCCTGGTCTCTTCCCTCAATTCCCTCCCAGTGAGCCATATTCTCTGACCATCTTCCTCTCTATATAGTTTCCTCACATCTCCTGGGCTCCATCTCCTATTATGTAGATCAGTTAGCCTCTGGGAGCTTCTTTAAGTTATTCCCTGCCCTCCTTCTCCAGGTCTGGATGTTCACATGAAAAGACTGGAACTTGTGGAGCTAATGTTGACCCCTCCTTGAGGCTGGAGAAGAGGGAAGTGAGGGGGTCTAAGAGGGAAGTGAGGGGGTCTGAGAGTAAGTTGAGAGATGGGACAAGACATCTCAGAGGGTCGACTGGGGCATTATTCCATGGGAACTACAGTGGGCATAGGCCAGTTAACTCTTCACAGACACTGCCAAGGCACCTGCGTCTTTGAGAATTTAGATTTTGGATGTTCACTTTTTTTTTTTTAAATCTGCAATTTGGAGGCTTTTTCTAAATAAATCTCCTTCCCTGAGAGGTTTATCAGCCTGGTGCCCTGAGGGCAGAAGCCCCAGGAGAAGGAGGTAAGGTGAATGGTGGGGCCTTGGGCATGGGGATGGGGAAGGAATGAGGAAATTCAGCATGTGGCAGAGGGCAGACTGTCCACGCCCTCACACATGTTGCTTGCCGTGCGCTCAGCATAGTCTGGACCCTCAAGGACTAAGTGAGGAGACAGTTACAGCACAGAGGGTGAGAAGTGGTGACCTGAGAGGATTGTAGGAGCTGAGGAGAAGGGAGGATGGGTCTGTGAGAACTAGTGTCTGCTAATCAGTTAGTCACAGAATATTCGAACTAGAGAGAGCTACAGAGAACTTCTGGCATTTCCTCAAGTGGACTCTGCAGAACATTAGTAAGGCATCCATAAAATAATCTCTTCCCAATACTCTTAGGAAACATTGATGAAAATGTAATGGTTCTTTGCTGAAGGACTTTTCAGCAATTTTAATTTGCTGAATTTCAGGAATCCTTAGGAGGCCATGAAAAGCAAAGTCTTCTCCAAACTATCTGGCTATAAAATTCTGTCCTCAGATAGGATGCCTTAGACTAGTGCACTTTAAGAACCACTCATCTGGTCCAAGCACTCCTGACACAGATGGGGAGACAGGTCAAGAGAAGAAAAGCGAGTTCCTCAAGCTCACTCACTATTTACTTACCGGAGAAAACCCAAGTCTACTGGCTAGACACACATGGAGAGTCTGTCTTTGAACCAAAGTAAGATTTTACCATCTTACCCTCACACAGCCTCCTCTACCCCACCCTGCCACAAACTCTCTTGGGCTTCATGACTGTAAACAATATCCCTCTGAATATTAATAGTAAACCAGAATGCAATAAAGGCTACCAGAAAACAGGGGACACTTTAAAAATCGATCCATCCCCCCATTCACAGCTAGAGATTTGATGTTCCTCCCTCCACATTCCATGTTGAATGTAACTTCAAGCAAAGATGGACTCCACTGTCTGCCCATCTAGGTTCATAGCACAGTGCTGGCACCTCCAGGATGGTCCATTACGTGATGTATTGGGGTTGCAGGAGAAGGCAGGGAAGATGAGGGAGTGAGTACATGTCAAAATATGGAATCCAGAAGAAGTGGTGAGGGCCTAAAAAGTGTCCCCAGAATAGGAAATATTTGCAACCTGTGGATGACACTAGTCTGAACAATATAAATGCAGTTCCTATATCCTTGGCTGACACCATGAGGCAGACAGCCCACCTACACTGTATTAAGAACTCCCAAAACACTAACGAGAGTGAGTGAGACAGTGAGTGAATGAGTGAGTATGTGTGTGCATGACATATGTTGATGAAGACCACAAAACTTCAAACTGAGGGCAGTATGTCTACTGCGGGGGCTTCTCAACCTGGACCTGACGCTTTAAAACCAAACCAACCAGAAGATTGTAAGAGAGCAGGCACACACATGCATTGATTTGTGTATCTTATTAAGACGCATGCATAAAACCATTTCAGCCAACACTTCCACTTCTAGGAACTTATCCTTCAGATATATTTATAACTATGAGCAAAGGCAGATGAGTAAGCGTGTTCATATTCAACACTGTATGCAACATATCTATTGGATTAAAAACTATCACCTTAAAAAGAGTGAGGAAGTTTCTTGTTCTGATAATGGGAACATCTCCAAGACCTATTAGAAAGTGACAAGAGAGGTAAAAACAACCTTAATTTGCCTCAATTTTTGTATCTTTGGGCTCCCCTCATGGCTCAGATGATAAAGAATTCATCTGCAATGTGGGAGACCTGGGTTTGATCCCTGGGTCGGAAAGATCCCCTGGAGGAAGGCATGGCAACCGACTCTAGCATGCTTGCTTGGAGAATCCCCATGGACAGAGGAGCCTGGCAGGCTATAGTCCATGGGGTCACAAAGAGTTGAACAGGACTGAGTGACTAAGCCCAGCACAAAGCATGTATCTACACACAAATACACACACACACACACACACACACACACATGCTTGTATATGTATAGGAAAAAATTGGAAGGCGACAAAAGAACCCATCATATAATACTGAAAAGGGTTGTGATAGATAAAGGGCTTGGGGAGAATGAAGGATATAAGCCAGCCCACGATCAGATGCCTTGCTGTACAATGTGAATGCATTTTAAACAGGTCCATTTATTACTTATTAGAGAGGCCAAGTTCTCAACACCAGTAGTACTTCAAACTCGCCTTGGACTTACAGACAGACAGGAGTCTTCCACTTCTGCTAGCCCCCCGCCCTTGGCTTAAGAAATGAAAGGTTTTTCACTGGATACATTTTTGGAAACTCTCAAAACTCCTGTTAAAATAATGGCAGGAATGGAGGCGAGGCCAAGGCCAGGGTTGGGGGGTGGTCAATGTCCCAGTTATTTCAGCTGTCCTGCCTGGTTCCACACGCTCCACCAAGCATGGCTACAATTTGGCCCGGAATAATAGCTGCAAATTCAAGAACGAACGGGGGTAGGGTGGCGGGGAGGAAGAAAAAGTAAGCTTTGGAGAGCTATTTTCTTCCTACACTGTAAAAACTCAAATACCAGGGGGCTGAGGGTGGGCAGGGAGACAAAACAGTACTTTGTCTTAAATCTTCAGGGCAGTAAGTTAAGGTTCCCAAGCCTGCACAAACTGTCGATGCCTTTTGAGCCTTTTACATTCTGGCATTGAGCGCACATAATACACAAATGAAAAGAATTGGAGGTTTAATTTAGAATTCGGACAAAAGGCCCAGACACGTGTCTCTATGAGAATGTTGGGGTGGGGGCTGACAGCACATGTCATTAGCCAGGGTGCACAGGCTGCTTTTGGGCTTTGATTGGGGAGACTCATTCCGATTTTAACAAGTTTGCCAAGAAGACCTTCAGCTGGGCTGCATATGAGGCCCTGCTATTTTTAATATAAATGTAATGTTTTTAAATCCATCGACGGTGTCCTAAACCAGATTTGGTCGTAAGCAGCTGTGCTGAAATTGTAAAATCTCACCCTTGCGTCTGGTTTCACATCTGGTAACTCACAGCTAACAGTTCCAACTCTCCAATAGTAATTAAATGTTTTCTTTAAAAGAAAAAACACCCACAATCATATATGGCAGAATGCATTATTAAAGGAGTATTTTGATTCACAACAACCACCACCAGGAAGAATCCAGCAAGAATTTTATAGGTAGTTGGGTACTTTAGGTACTTTTTTTCTAAAGGTGTTGATCAAAATAAGTACACGTTACAAAAAGCAAAGGCAGTTTGCAACTGGGTGGATATTGAGTAACGTTAAGGGACCATAATTGCTAGTGAGGAGAATACCTCCTCTTTGATGTCAACCGTGGATTTTCTTTTTTGTTTCAGAAAGGAAGAAACTTCAAAAGCCATAATTTCAGGACAATAAAGTACTCACATTAATATAGGTACCAACTTTAACTGATCTTCAGCTCAGAAAAGAAGTTTCATGGTGAAAATGCTCTAGGATGAAGGAGATAGAACTAAAATATTTTTAGATTTCTTTCCACACACCATTTTAGATATGAATAAATGACACATAGATCCCTAAGATAGCTTTTAGAAGCCCTTGCACATGCCACCCAGGGAAAACAGCTAACTCCTTACATTCTGTAATATATGGTTTTATTTTATACTGCTATTTTAAATTTTCTGACAGAGTGTAGTAAGTGAATGGATTCTCCCCATAGCTTGAAGATTCTGGTATAACTAGCAAGGTATAGGAAAGACACTCTACAAATTAACCATCTTTTCTTTCTCTGATATTATGTCAGTAAGGTATAATTTTAATAAGATATAAAATAGAGATCTGAGTTTTTCTAACGCTTACTGTTTTTAGGATTAAGCTCTCATTTTATGTTTATGTCTTTAAGATGTATAAGGTTGTCCTATCAACGGTAACATTGCTAATATTTTTAAGCATTTCTAGTATGCATGGTTGTATTCATATATCTGGTTCTATTTCTTCCACAATTAGTAATTTTCCTAAACTATAAGATTTTGAGGGTGAAATAAAAAGATGCATATAACCCCATTTTGTAGCAAGATATAAGCTCAAATGATTGAGATTGTTATAAAATTGTATTTGAAATAATAAAAGTAAAAAAAAATTAGTAATAAAAGACTGTGATTTTATCTTGTTTGTTTGTTTGAGGGGGTTACATAGAATACTTGGATTAGTCCTTAGAAAAGGACTCTATCACTTAAGTATCACAAAGATAAAGAGAAAAGCGCACAAATTCTAATTTCTTATGTTTGATGAATTTTTGGAGGTTACCTAACTTTTTCTCACACATTTTAAGTAAAGAAATTTAATGTTTCTTAATGGATGTTTTGAGTAATGAAATCGTCATTCAATGTAGTTTTAGACTCTAATGATATGCATCATTAAAGAGGAGGAAAGAACAAGAAATATAAGAAAATGCCTGAAGCAGAGTGAGCTTGGAACCCAGGCCTAATCTGTGACACTGAGTAGCTTCAATCCTTGGCACTTGCATGAAAGAACTGAGGACCATGACGGTGCCTTAGAACCAGCTCTTATCTCATCGGAAGCCCTGGAATCCTGACCTGTAGCAGCAGACCTCTGTCTTCGTGTTCGCCACACTTTCCCCTAGTGACAAGTAATAAGCAGGCTTCCCCTGTAAGCACACCTGTGATCCCCGCAACCTAGGAAAGCTGGAAAGGCAAAATCCAATTGGAGCGCACAGTTTCTCAGAAGTCTGCCTCCCAACCTGGATGACTGGGGGGATATTCATAACTTCATAATGAAATTAGCAGAGTTGGCCAGCCTGAACAAAGCAGGTGCCTTCTGAATCACCTGGGACTTGGAGAGCTCTGCTCTTGGGGATCAGCAGGGCACCAGCCTGTGAAGCAGAGATGCTGCTGCCCCTGAGGAGTGGTGCTTCTTCAAGCACCTCCTTTTCTGGGTCCTATTGCTGCTTTTCCCCACCAAAGAGGGGAGAGGGGGAGTGTGTAGCCTCTGAAAGCAATGAGGGGTAAAGGAAAGGCAGAAATAGTGATATGCACTGCATTTATAAAAAGTTTTTTTTGAGCTATTAAAAAAAAAAAAGCCAAGGTACAAAGGCATGCTCACTCAGCCGCACCCCTAGAGAGGGCTTGCTGGGAGAGTCAGGACACTGAATTATGTATCTCCTTCCCCAGCTGTATTTGCTGACGCTGTGTGCTGTTGCACTGCCCGGAGAGCCGAGTACACTCAGGGTATTTTTGATCTGATGTATGAGCTGCTGTGGTCTCTGTAAAGGAGGCCTTTAGGGTGTAGCACAGATTTCAAAGCCCTGAAAAGTGACTAGAGACAAGACCCTTACTCAGGCCACTAGGATCGTCAAGCAGTCCAGCACATCTCCTCGTTTGGATGCGATCAGAACAAAAGCCCCTTGTGGGTGCACAGTATGTAGTGGGCGAGGCATTGCCAAGAAAGCTGGCTTGTGGTGTGAAATCAACTCTTACCCACAGGGTCCATTATTTCCTCTCTCTGTCTCTCTGGACCTCCTCCACTCAACTGAAACGATAGCTTTCACCTGGACATTCTATGACCTCACAGGTCTCAGTGCAAAATGATATGAAAAGCCAAGGAATTCAGCCAATGGCCAGGAACCAAAACATTTCCTTATCCACTCGGAGTCATTGAAATGGACCAGACACCTCTGTCTCCTGAAAAAGAGAAAAACACCCAGAGATGGACACAGACAGCTAGTGGCGTCCGATTTACAATTCTTTCTGAGATGTCTTGCCCACATCTCCTTTCCGAGAAAGACCAAGAAAAGGAAAGCGGTTCTCCCATTGAGGACAGGAGACCCCATCCTTTTTTGTTAACTATGGCTCCATTCAGAACCAGCTGTCCTTTGAACCCTGCATGGCAAAGACAATTGCCACGGAGTGGTCATTTAATTCTCTCTCCCTCTCTTTCTGATGGCAAACATTAACTGCGGACTACAACAGGACCACCTGCAATGTGTTAGTCATTAAAAAGGTCACCGTTACTAAACATTTTAAACTGTGAATAGCTTCAGATTAAATTAGGTGTAAAAAAAGTCATTTCCTCTCTGTGATAAACTCAAACACCTGCAGTAGGGCTCATGTTTACCAGGGACATAAAGGGCCTCTCCCAGCTCGCAGACCATTTGGGGGAAGAAAAACAAAAGCCCCATTCTGTCAGCTATCTCTCTGCCCTTGTAACAGGATTCTCTAAATTCGGTGACTGTTTGCACGTCCCCTTGAGAAGTGTGAGGATTGCATAGACAACAATCAAAACCTCCATTTACGTGGGCCTCATGCTAGCTTCTTCAGCCCTTCCGCATGAATTTCCTTATATTTTTTTTCCTTTTAACTTTCTCCTATGTTTTTATATCTCATGTTACTCCACCCAAGGGTTGAGCACTCTTTCAGTCTACCACAGTCACTGTGGACTGCCTGATGTTTTTCAATATCTGCAAAGGCAGGTAAAGGAGAGTGAGCATGGATGGCTGGCCTTTGGAGAGCATGAACCCTGGATGACACTGTGCTGAGTGCCAGCACACAACCTGCAGATGGGCCTCCCAACCTCGGAAAGCCTGAACCCCACTCCCCACTTCACAGGCCAACACGCTCAAACTTTGAGAGATGAAGTAGCTTGCCTGTGGGAAGCTCACGGCTTCTAGCAGAAGGTCCAGGAATCATTTTCCCACCACTACGTGGGCTGAGTCCACCACCGTCTCTTACCTGGTCCATAGCATTAGCTTCTCAACTGCTTGCCCTGCTTCTGTGCTGGCCTCCCCAGTAGTGATCAGGGTGTGATTCTGAGAAACTGGATGTCATCACTCCTGATGAGAACCCTCCTGTGGAGTCCCACGGCAGTTAAAATACAGCCTAGACTCTTCTGTGTGATCTTGCCCCTGACTTCCTCTGGACTTTTCTTCTCCTCTCCCCTCATTCCAGCCACTCGGGCTTTCTCTCTGTGCCTGTGCACGCCAATCCTATTCCTCTGCTTGAAAAGATCTCCCCCCAGATGTGTGTATGTCAATAGCTCCTTCCGTTCATGCAGGTATCAGATACCATGCATTTCCTCATCCAATCTAGGCTGTCCTTCGGGCCCACTCTGTCACATCACCCTCTTTATTGTCTTTGCATTTCTCATCAGTATCTGAGAGTCCATGCTTACTGTCCCAGCCTCCATTAGATTATACATTCCATTGTGGTAGGAATCTCATCTTGGCCTCTGCTTATCCATAAGGCATTCATAATACCTACTTAAGGTTTGTGATTACTGAATAGATGAACCGGTAACTCAAAGAACTGAACCCAGGTGACTGAAGCTCTGACAAGCTTGACACTGATGAGCAGGAAACATTACTGCCCTCAATGACTGCTTTCTCACTCTGACCTGTATTTTCATCTCAACATGCTTTTTAAAAAAAAATGTATAGGACTCTCTGCTTTCAGATGTAAAAAAAACTTCAAATATTGTAATTGGCATTCTAGGGGGAGTTTGGAGCTAGCTACTTCCATATTCAGTCTTTACACTTAGCATATATGTCACATTTTTACTCTCTCCCTTGTATCATTTGTATAAAAGTCTATGTTGCCTAATAGACTACAGGTTCCTTTGATGGCATCACCACTTAGCACAGTATTAGTATCTAGTTAGTACTACTCAGCCTTTGTATGGTAAAATTAAATAGTTTACTATATAACCAGGGTGTCTCAGGCAGCACAGTGGTAAAGAATCCACCTGCCAATGCAGGAGACACAGAAAACATGAATTTAATCCATGGGTTGGGAAGATCTGCTGGAAAAAGAAATGGCAACCCACCCCAGCTGTATCCTTGCACGGAGAACTCCATGGACAGAGGAGCCTGGCAAGCCTTTGTCCATAGGGTCACAAAAAATCGGACACAGCTGAGTGACTGAGCACTATATAATCACTTTGATCTAGAGAGACCAGTTTTATTATTATCCCAACATCTCTTTTCTGTATTTCTTTGCAATTTTCTGTTCTTCACCTGTATGTGCTAAAGGGCCATAGTGGACACTCACTAAATGTTTATTGCAACCGAAATGAGGCCTGGGAATTGGAGAAGGGAGGGACTGAGTTCTGCCTTCCATAACAGTCTTCAGACATAGACTGTGCTGTGCACAGTTAACAAGATGCATGCACCTTGTGAAAATAATCTGGGAATCGTTCAGATTTAAAGATAAAGAGAAAATGATCCTAGTGATATTTGAAGACAATTTGCCTCAACCTTTCATCTAAAAGCTTGGTAGCAATTGTATTTGTCTGGAAACAACCTGAATTTCTATTAATTCAAAAATAATTGGATAACTTGTGGCATATCCCTTCTTATGGAATATTATTCATGTCTTATAAAGAATGAGCTCTTACTGACCTAAAAGTATTTCTATGATATATTGTTAATTGCAATAAATAAATAAGTCATCCAGAATTATAAAGGAGCCTGTTTGTATTTTCAAAAACATGTTAATTTGTGTGGGCATGGAGAAATGTATGGAAGGATACACACCAAGCTGTAAAAATCTGTCATCATAGAGGGATAAGAACAGAAGGGTTGTAAAAGGGGGTTATTGACTTTTCCTTTCTACATATTTATTCTGCATCCCTCTTTAAGAGGATAGTTTTTGAATAAAAATGTATTGGAAAATAAATATTAATATAAAATGCAAGGTTTTCCCTGGAATAGGGCATATATCTCAGCAGCTGGATAACAATCATCAGAGTGTTCAGGGAATAGTGAGTTAACTTTCTTCCCTTGATCCATGTCCCCTAATGAGCTCATCTCTTGCCCACAAATCCAGTTATCAAGAATAAATGGCAGGCTGCTGGGAACTGACCCTAAGGAAATGGTCCAAGGAGAGAATTCACAGAAAGTGCTCTCCTTTGGGTAATTTATCACATTGCTATATTGTAGGATCATAATACTGGATACAACATAAATGCCCTACAATAGAGGAAGTAGCTCTTATTATTTATTTAGCTAAAAAATTATGATACACTCACTTGGAAAATGTTAGGGACCATTAAAATTAAGGCATTGAGCACTTTATAGCCCCCTGGAAAATGCTTATGTTACAAATATTGATGGAAAACACAGTAGACCAAACTAAGTTCTATGAGTACATTTCTATGAAAATGATCAGAAAAAGACAAGGTAAAGACACACCCCTTAGACTAATGTAACTTACAGTGATACTTAGAAGCAGTCCCCAAAATCTCATACACTCAGGTTATTGCAGAAATATTAAGTAATTGCTCTGGGAAAATCACCCCTAACTGTATAAATCACTGGGGAATGCCAGTCCTAGGGTTATATGTCTTGCTTAAAATCATTTAAGATGACATTTTGTCCAATATTTTCAAATAGCCTGAGAGCATCACCATGTTTTTTTTTTTCTTTTTCCTCTTTTCTACCAATTGCACTACAGGAAAGACCTGCCTGTATCTCAAGAGATGAGAAAGAAACTGGGATGTCTTTTGTTTGCTTTGTAAACTTGGTCAGGGTCTTGTGAGGTCTCAGGGAAAATGATTGTGATTAGTCCTAGACATTATGAGGAAGTGTTAATTTTAGTCAATTTGTTGAAAATCTCAAGAGAAAAACAGTTTAAGGGACGTGAAGAAGGTGGTTTATAGAAAATGGGGTATGGAGCACTGGACTGGGAATCAGAAGGTCTCGCATTCATTCATTTGTTCATCCATTCAATCATTCATTCATGTCTGTTATGTGCAAACCAACTTTGGAAAGTAAACATTAAAGCCATCTGGCTCCTGGCAAGCTCAAGCTATGGTGGACCAAAAAATTATAGTATAGCATGTTAAGAACAGTGATGAAAAAGAATATTATGGAGTATGAAGAAAGAAATTTTTGCTTCTTCTTGAGACAGTAGACTTGCCTCTCAAACCGATATGACCCTGGAAGAACTAGGTCCGAGTCTTGGCTATTAAGAGGCAAGATAGAGAGGTGGTGAAAGACATGATTTTAGAAGCAGACTCAAACCTCAGCACCCCCAAGAAGTGCGTGACATTGGGCAAGCTATTTAACCTCTGCAGAGCGATTCCCTCAATTGTAAAATGAGATAACAACATTATGTGCTTCACAAGACAAGTGTTAGGGTTCCAGGAGAAGTTGCTCAGGCAGATTTGAGCATAGCACCTGGCTCATAATTCCAGCTAAAGAAATGATAGCTATATTACTGTGAATAACAACTCTTCGGCCTCAGTTATTTTGGCCAGAACAAGGCAGATGGTATGCTCCTGCTGGGGAATATAATTCATGTGCTGCTTCAGGCACTGGATTTTGATCTGCGGGGTGTGGAGCTAGGTTCTTAAGCATTCCAACCTGTTACTATTAATCATTTCCTTTGGAAACATTTCCGGAGCCAGTCTCTTGAGTGAATGCTGTCAATGGGCTGTGGGGGTGTGAGCAGGAGGGATCTTACTCGTGTGGGAGCCAGTCTGTCCTTCCCTGGTGTGGTACAAATTAGAGGGAGCCTGTGAGGCTTCTCTCTAGCTCCCATGGGTTCCCCCAGGGAGGGCTTCTTGACAGCATTGTGGTTTGGGTTGTCATCACAACTAACCACTCATTTCTCAACTGACGCCTTGTGTCACTCTGCACATCCCGGCAGGGCTCTGGGAAAGACTCCGGCAGAGCAGTAAGAGGCAGAAAGGAGGCTCCACCAGAGCGGCAAAGAGGGCGGCGTGGCTCAGCCGCCAGGCTTGGGAGGATGGAATAAAGCAGGGCCTATTGAAACCCGGCACCAAATGAACAAAACTGAGGTTCTCCCTTGCTTTCCAGAATGGCAAGCAGTTGCTTTGATTTCACTGCATAATCTCGGATGGGACTATATTCCCAAGCAACTGAAATCCTATGGTCACAACAGCACTGACTTTGGCAAACGGGGTCACCCGTGCACATAAAAATAATGAAAGCCTACCTTCAGTGAATCCTATTGAATTCACTGAATCCAGTTTCATTTGTGGATTGACATTTTAATCACGTGTCATCATCACGTCCATTTCATGGGTGAGAAAACTGAGATGCAGAGAGATTAAGATATTTATCCACAATTGCACAGCTAGCAGGAGGTGGAATCAAAGTTCAAATTCTGGCAGTGGGAGTTCAAGCCTGAAGACTTAATCTCCATGCTGTGCTGACCCCTGATGAATGCTATTAAATAGAGTGGACACCAGATCAACGTGATTCCCCAAAGGGCTATGAGCCAACTAAAGTCTCCCATGGTAGACTCTGAAGGCCTGGGTTAAAACAGAGAGATCTCCTGGAGGGGCCCTATCTAAGCTCTTAGCAGTCTTGGCTACAGAGCATGGATTAATTTCCTCAGAGTAGCTCCTTTCTGAGCAAAGGATAATTAGGACGGTGGTGGGAAGAGTTTTTCTCTGAAAAGTGGGATTCCTTATGATTTTCAAGAGCGGACAAGAGCCCAGAGAACCAAAAAGGGGCAGTCGCAGTGGAATTATGGAGAAACGGGTTCAGAGAAGAAGGACAAGAAAGGACTAAAAAGTTTTACTGTGTCTCCACCACAATTTGACAAAGGCTGGCCCTGCCAGTTCAAAAGTTTTGTGTTTTTCTTTTTTTTTTTCTCAACTCTTCCTGTTCAGAGGATGTTACCAGAATCTCCTTGATTTGGATATTCTCAGGTTCTACAGTCCATCAGGTACCAGAGAGCTCCAGGGGTCATTTAATTAAAGCCTTGGACTCAGAGATTGTCAAAAGCAAAAGTCATTTCCAGAAGCATTCAGTCTTGGTCAGCCCAAGCTGATGGGCATTTACTGGTCAGCTAAGTGTTAGCAGCTGCCCTGGGTACACGGGTGGCATAAAGACACCGTCTGGTTGGTGCTGGAAGACAAATAAGAGCAGAGAGACCAGGGGCCATAGCTACTGAAAGCAAGGACATCAAACTCCTATGGATGGGCGACCCAGGTGAAGAGAGAGTCCTTGGGTGAAATGAAGAGCCTGGAAAGAAACGAAGAGGAAAACAAGGGAAGATGAGTTGAGTGGAGGAAGAGGAGACTTGCAAAATAAGTAGAAGAGAAGAGTCCCAAGAGTGATGAGAGAGGAACCTGGCAGCAATATGTGAATGATACAGGCAACCAGAGAAAATCATCCATGACTGAGAAACTCGAAGGATCTGAACTGCCTAATGACAGCCTTTAGGTTTCAACTGGTGGTTCTATGGAGATAAACATCTCTCCCATTGTTCTCACTTTTTTTTTTTCTTTCTTGGTAAATGGTGCTACTTTCCATAGCATTGTGTAAGTGACATTTTGGGGAAATCAAGAAAATGGAGCTGAGTCTCCAGGTTGAGTTTGCAAAAAAACAAAGACTTGGGGAATAGCCATCAGAGGGGAGAGGTGAGAGAGACAGATGTGGAGCAGATGCAGAAACCCAGAGTCAGGTCTGACTAGGTAAGACCCCCGAGGCCACTCCCTGGAGCAGCGAAACTAGCATTCCCCCGGGAGTCTGGTTGAGACGCTGCTGGACTCCACGTCCAGGGTCTGACTTGGCCCGTCTGGGGCGGGACCTGAGGGTTCATCATTCTGATGCCCTCAGGTGAACCGATGTTGCCGGCTCACCCTGGAAGAACCCTAAAGATATTTGGAGGGATCCTGCGGTCTTTACTAACTGTAGGGGAGGAAATGACCCAATTCTGTCTGAATCTCAAAGGAAAGGATGATTTCCTGGTTATAAATTAGTAGTATACAAAGAGTCATCACCAAATCAATGGACATGAGTTTGAACAAACTTCAGGAGATGGAGAAGGACAGGAAAGCCTGGCGTGCTGCCGTCCATGGGGTTGCAAAGAGTTAGACATGACTTTGTGACTGAACAACAACAATACAAAGAGTCACCATCTAGTTGCCAACAAAATGTTGTGGAAGTTCACAGGAGAAGAGAACGCACGTAACTTCTTGGCATGTAGCGCTAAATCAGTATTGCCAGGCTCCCCGTGGGGTTAAGAAGTGTGACCGCTTATGGTAAAGGAATCTAATTAGGGGTCAGGAAGCCTAAGCTTGGATCCCAGTTAAGGTTCTTACCATCTGTGTGGTCTTTGGGGAGGGCGATTCATTAACCTCTCTGACCCCATTTTCTCTACCTTACCCAGGGGAACTTTTCAGTGCTTATTGCTGCTGCTGCCATGCTGGCTTCCTGGCCCACATGTGGACCAAGATTCTGCTTTCGATTCCCTGCAACACACCTGAAGGGCGAATGGAACACAAAGGTAAGCTCTAGGGCTTCCCCGGTGACTCAGTGGTTAAGAATCCACTTGCCAATGCAGGAGATGCAGGAGACGTGGGTTCAATCCCTGGGTCAGGAAGCTCCCCTGGAGAAGGAAATGGCAATCCACTCTAGTATTCTTGTCTCAGAAATCCTATAGACACAGGAGCCTGGCAGGCTACACTCCATGGGTTCACAAGGAGTGGGACAGGACTGAGCGATTAAACAGCATAAAATACCAGGAGCTGGAGTCTGAGGCAGAGGTTTGCATGCAGAAGGCGTATTGAGAGGCCTCTTGTAAACAACACATGCAAAGGAGTGAGGAAAGTAGAGTTGAGCAGAGAGAGATGTTGAACTCTGATGCACTAGCTAAAGAGGTTTCAGCCTAACTCTGGGGAAGCTCCAGAGCAGGCCTGGCTCTTGCCAGTTGTCCAGGTTGGAGCAAAGAAGCTGTCTTTCTGTATCCTTAAGTCTACCCTACATTTCATGCCCTTGGGAAGAGGGTTCAACCTTGGGTAAGGTGGTACTTTTCAGACAGGGGCAATGCCTCAGCTGCAAGCTTTCGTTAGCCAACACTCCTGCCAGCGGGGAGAATGAGTACCTTGGTCCCCAAAGGGGAGACAGCACTGACTGCATAATTTGTGGAGGCCCTTGTTCAAAATTATTGAGAATTTCAAGATGGCAGCACCACATACTAAACTGAGCATGGGGCCCTTTTACACACTGGACCCTGAAACAGCTGTGAACCCAGGAAACTGGCCTCCGTGGAGGATCTGGTGGTGCATCACCATATCCAGCTTGGTGTTGTGGAAAGGAAATAAAAACAGAGAGAAACCTCATACTAGGTCACTGACTTAGAAGATGCACCGCCTCTTCCATTTGGGGTCATTTTTAGGGTGACTCCAGTGGGCTTCCCTGGGTGCCTCAGTGGTAAAGAATCCACCTGCACTGCAGGAGAATCCAGTGGACAGAGGAGACTGGTGGGCTACAGTCCATGGGGTCCCAAAGAGTCAGACGTGACTTAGCATGCATGCACATGCACAAGGTAATTCCAACACGGCTATTACTGCAAAGACTTGTCCTTAAGACCTCCTCAGGGCCCTACAGGCTCTTCAGTGCAGACACAGGAGGCCAAGAGGCATGCTCTGGCCCTCTGAATTCTCAGCTGTTGGGTTTTGATCCTCAGTGTCACAACCTTCCTCACAACGGGGAGATGGACAATGAGAATGTCCATCCCTTTCTTGAGAAACCTCACCTATCCATGGGTTGGGGCCTCGCCTAACAGGCAATGACCAAAGAGTCACCTTTCTGCCTTCAAGAGGCCCTCAGCAGAGGGGTGGGGTAACTCTTCTCTACAACAAGCTCTTCGCTCTTCCCCTGACCCTCCATGGCCAGCCTACTCAGGCCAGGCTGCCTTGGGCCTCAGATGCTTGCCTATTTCTCAGCTTCAGAGTCATGCAAGTCCCTTTAAATCAGTAAAAATAAATGTTTCGTTTGATTATTTTTTCATCAGCCAAAGCCTAGGGTTTCTGGACCCTGTCTTTCAGTTCTTTTAAATAAAATTTGAAGCAAAGAATAATCCTCTCTACACAGTCTATCAGAGTTTCATTTTCTCTCCCTTTTTAAACTGTGTTCTAACCCCAATTCGGGGGCCCCCAGAGCCTATTAAAGTTGCTCAATAAGATGCAGTGTTCACCACTCACTCTGACACAGGCCTTCTATTCCAGCTCGCGGCCGTGTTTGCTTTCCTCCCTTCTCTCTCCTCTTTATTCTAGTTTTAGAATGTTGGTGAGCTGGTTAGATTTCTTTTTTATTTTCTTTAACCTATTCCATGACTTGAAGAGTTTTGTATTTCAAATTAGGTAGTGGATAAAAGGCAGCCTTCACTTGATAGTTGTCCTCTTCTGACTCTGGAATGGATCTTTGCTAAGTGTACAAGAGAGGCAAGGCTGAGATTCAACTCTTTCACACATGCTCACTCCAACACTCTAAAAGTCAAAGTGAGAAAAATGGGATTGTTCTCTGAACTCTAGCTACCAAAAAATTGTATGCAATTTATATATAATAGGTTGTAGTCACCCACTATATGGTCTATAAGTAACAATCACTGATTGTATAAACTTAGAAAATATTTACCCAGGCAACAACCTTGTGATATGTGTGTAGTGTGACTGTGTATGTATGTCTATGTATGTACATGTGTTGTGTGCTAAGTCGCTTCAGTCATATCCAACTCTGTGTGACCCCATGGGCTATAGTCTGCCAGGCTCCTCTATCCATGGGATTCTCCAGGCAAGAATACTGGAGTGGGTTGCTATGCCCTCCTCCAGGGGATTTTCCTGACCCAGGGATCAAACCCATGTTTCTTGCATCTCCTGCATCGGCAGGTGGGTTCTTTACCACTAGCACCACCTAGGAAGTCCAAGAATACTGGAGTGGATTGCCATGCCCTCCTCCAAGGGGTCTTCCCAATTCAGGGATCGAACCCAGGTCTCCCACATTGCTGGTGGATTGTTTGCCATCTGAGACACCAGGGAAGCCCTTAGATAATATGCTTAAATGATGTGCATAATGGCTTAAACGATTAAAAGCCCTTAAATGCTGTGCTTAGTCCCTCAGTCATGTCCAAATCTTTGCAACCCATGGACTGTAGCCTTCCAGGCTCCTCTGTCCATGGCGATTCTCCAGGCAAGAATATTGGATTGGGTGACCATGCCTTCCTCCAGGGGATCTTCCAAGCCCAGGGATCGAACCCAGGTCTCCCATATTATGGGTGGATTCTTTACCATCTGAGCCACCGGGGAAGCCCAGTAATACCAGAGTGGGTAGCCTATCCCTTCTCCAGGGGATTGTCCCAACACAGGAATCGAATTGGGGTCTCCCACATTGCAGGCAGATTCTTTACCAGTTGAGCTATCAGGGACAGTTATGTATGTGTATATATATGTGTGTGTGTATGGTATATATGTATCCTATGAGCAAATATTATCATCATCATTTTACAGTTAAGAAAACTGAACAAGTAACTGGTTCCATTACTAAACCTTCAGGTTATATAGCTAATTATGGTATGCATGAACATACGTACATGCACATATATACATACACACATCCCTGTGTATCTATGTGCTTGGCACAGATTAAACTAAAAGACTATTTAGGCAAACCAGCATATCTATTTCAGTTTTTCAGTTGAAGCATAACGTACACACAGTAAGAGCATGTACCCTCAAGTACTTTACATTCACATCATCCTCACTTAGATGAAGACAGGGACCATTTCAGCACCCCAGCAGGCTCCTGCTGCCCCCTCCTTCTCAAAGGTGACAATGCTCCACTAGTTTTGCTTGTTTTTGCCTGCCACTTTCCATTACATGAAAAGAACACATTTTATTCATCCAACCATTGATGGAATTTGTGTCATTTCTAGTTTGGGACTTTGATACCTACTGCTGCTGTGAACAATTTTCAGACACATCTATTGTTGAGCATGTCACTCAATCCTATGGAGAATATACCTAGGTGTGGAACCGCTGAGTCAAAGGTAAAGCATATGTTTGGCTATAATATATATTACTCTAGTTATCCAAAGTCCTTGTATAAAATTACAGTCCTGGCTAGCAGCCTATGAGACCCTAGTGTCTCCTTTTACATCTTAATTACATAGGCATTGCAGGGAGTTTAAATACTAAGGCTAGCTCGTGTACAGTGAGATATCCACTAGAACGACATCACAGACCTTTCCTGCTGAACACATGCAATCCTGGGCCAGTGGCTCTGGCTTCTAGTTCCATGGTGACTTCCCACTAGCTCCTTCCCACTGCTGTGACTTTTAGACAGCGAGGCAAGCCCAGAGGAGATGCAAAACAATTGCAGGTTTCATCTGTGTCATGAGGGTGAAACCCATTATTATGAAAAACGTTAACCTTTCCTCTTCTGGGTAGAAATAGCAGCTGCTGTCAGGGGGTGCCTTGTTTAGAGAACCCTGTGGTTTCAAAAGAACTCTTAAAGTTCCAAAGAGTGAGGAAATCTATTTTACTGCTCCATCACACCATTTTTATATTTTCTGACCTGCTGATTTGTCACCTAAATCTGCAAGACAAGACTAGTCATCATGCAAGAGGTGTCCCATATCAAAGTCGGGGCTCTCTCTAGTTTTCATACAGAAGGAGAGATGACTTGAAGCCGACAGGGAACTCACTTTCCTCACACCCTTCGCTCTAATTCAGTTAGAAACATGAGGGACCTGCCTTTTCCTTGCAGCTCTCCAAGAAACTCTGCTTTTCTCAAAGACAGAGAGTAGCTCAGCCAAGTAACTTTATTTGGGCAGGTGAGGTGCTCAATTTTCAGCCAAGAAATTCAGGTTGGGGGGTTGCATGTTTTACCTAATTTGCAGCCTCCTTCTAAGCAGGCTGACTTGAAGCTTGAGCAAGGATGATAACATTCGATTTCTCTTGTGCTGCCATTAGCGCTGTCTGTCAAATCTCTCCATCCATCTCCCTGCAGGCGTGGGGGAGGATTGCACTTCCCAGCCCTTCCAGTTGTGGTGGAATCAGAGGACTAACTCTGACCAATGAGTTATGAGTGAAAATGGCACGGGCTCCATTCATTCTAGAGCTTTAATTTGTGGTCTCAGAGCTCACTCTTAGTTTCCGGATGGTAACAGCATCTCTCAAGATGGAGGCTGCTCTAAAGATGTGGAACAGAGCTTTCGTGGTTTGCTGTCACCAAGATGTTTGTATTATTTGTCACTGCAACACAGCCTCCTCTATGCTAGTTGAT
This sequence comes from Odocoileus virginianus, assembly GCF_023699985.2. Lineage (NCBI taxonomy): Eukaryota > Metazoa > Chordata > Mammalia > Artiodactyla > Cervidae > Odocoileus > Odocoileus virginianus. Next base: position 39,908,038 of record NC_069693.1, on the reverse strand, counting down.
ACACTAGCTCTCTCATTCAGCTGACACCCTTCTTTAAATGTGTCCTGGCTGACTTCTTTCAATCCATATGGAACTAGAGATTCTAAAGCAAGGTTTCTTTCCAACAAGGAGCTGTAATATGGAATGAAAACCATGTCGTTCTAAATGTTGTACTTAGTTTGGCATCAATTATTTAATATTTAACCAATAAGTGGTATACATTTGTTAAACAAGCAATCATGTCAGTAACAGGTAAGGAAATGTGAAGAGGAACTAAAAGGAGATGAAAGGAACACGGTTTCATCTGAAGATGCTCGCCCGGACTTGCTGACACAGGGTCTTCCTGGCAAGAGCTGATGAGAGGAAGTGGGGAGGATTTAGAAAGCACAGGATCAATTACTCAGACTTGTCCTACAGAGCTGATTTCTCACTCATATTAAAGGGAAAGTAATAAGGAAGAGGATGAGGAAAAAATGAATATCCCCCAATGATCCTTTATATACCTGGAACTCTAGGTACACACAGAGCTCAGAAAAGAGGGGAAACGCCCATGTAGTACGACCACTTCATTTCACATCACCTTTGAGAGCCAAACAGGTTGGATCTAATTGATTCCTACTGGGGACCAGAATAGTTTCCTTCTTACTCAAGGTTGTAACCTAGGTGCTTAACATTAATACCTGGCATATCAGATGCGCTTGATAAGGGTTGTAAGATAAATGGATATATTAGGGAACAAATGAATGAGTGTAGGGGAAAGTTGACACTGAAACAGTCCTCACTGCAAGTTAAAAGTCATAATCCTCTTTCTTGTTCTAAAACTTTGTGGAAAATTCTCCCATGATCATTCTCTCTACTGATCAGCCCTGAAGAGTGGAGCTGCTCTGAAGTCCTGGGTTTGTGACAGGCCTCAGTGGATGGAGCCAGGTAGCATTATAACATCTGTTTGCTAAATCTGGTGAAGCACAAACTCAGTGGACCAAGTGATGCTGGTGCAAGTACCTGTCGACTGCTGAAAGCCAGATCCCACCTTTTCATTCCATGCACACTCAGCATCGTGGGAGAGAGGCTGCTTGGGCTCTGGTCCCAGTTCTTAGGGTCTCCTCTGTAAAAAGAGGTGGCTATATTAGATCAGGAATTGTGTATTTAAAGTCACCAGGAGCTTTTTAAACAAGTAGATTCTCAAATGGCTCTTCCAGAGTTCCTGGTCCCTAAGCTCTGGGGGTTGGATCTTAAGAACCCATGCTTTAACAAACCTTCCAGACAATCCAACTATGCTTATCTTCTGAAATCACACTTTTAAACATAGGATTTTTAAGTGGCTGCCAATGTACGACGTTTGTTTAAATGGTTCTATTACAATAATTTTATAAATATCTCATCCTCTCTCAGAAAGTATTTTTCAGTCCATCAGGCATCATGTCAATCCCTGCTGATATGAAATGACTGAGTAGCTGAACATCTCAATGAATTAATGTAAAACTCCCCACTTCCTCTTGTCAACTCTGCCAGAAAGTTGTGTTGGCCTTTCACCACAAGCATCTTCAGATAAAGCAGTCTTATTTTCATCTCTTTTTAGATTCTCTTCACATTCCCTTACCATCAACTTAAAAAGGCTGGCATGGGGATTTTTGTTGAGAAAGCCAATTCCTTAACATTGTTTGAGATAGAGCCCCAAATTCCTTTAGAGCATTTGTTAAATTCAGAAGCAATATTTTGGGGCTGCTGTCAAGCTCTATGTGCAAGCACCCAGGGACTGTGCTTCCAAGAGGGAAAAACCATAGATATGGTTAAATGTTCCCCCCCTGACCCACTTGGCCCAGGAAGACATAAGGCTCACAGTAAATCTGGCTTGTGATAATTCCTTCTCTGAAGATGAATAAATCCTAAAAGTTGTCCTAACAATTTGTTTTCAGGGAAGATAGAGGGGATTTGAGAGAGAAGATGTCATTTTCTTCTCTGTCCCAGCTTTCCAGGGGTCTCTGATGACTGCAAACCCCTAAAACCCTTCCCAAGGTCACCTTGCTTCCCAGGTGATCTCAAAGCATTCTCTTACCCTCGATGTCTTGCTCTGGGAAATCTAGGGTTAACCATGCCAAGAGTCTGGATCTCAATCCCAGGATTCCAGTTCCTGCCTGAGGCTCAAGAAAGGAGCACTGGGCTGGGTGCCCAGCCCATGGCCCGCCTAGAGCAGAAGTGCTGAGCATACAAGATATGCAGTGTGAGGTCATGCCCCAGTGACATCCGAAATGGACCCTTTTGGAAAGTTTCATGAAATTCATGACCAACTGTCATCAGCCACAAAGGGAGAAGAGGCTAAAATCCTAGAGTTTGCAGCATCTAATCTTGATATGGTTTTTTTGCTTGGTGACTTTTTTTGAGACTATCTTCTTCAGCCTTCTTTTCCAGCGTGGTTTCATTTTCCTCAATTCCAATATTAGCATTTTGTAGCTGCTTCTACTGCAATAATGACAATAGTTCAATTATGTTCTTGCATATGTCAGGTATAGTATGGTCTAATTTAATCTTTATTACACATCGCCATATTGCAATTATACATGCTATCCAAGTGTTAACACATATTTAAACCTGCTATTCCTTTGTCACTGATTTACAAAGGAGGTACCTGAAAAGAAGCAGATGTCATAATTACACGCTTATTCAGCTCATTTTAAAGTAAGCCTCAAAGTAAATTGCAGATGAGCCAGGCATGTCTTGAAATTAATGTAGTGATAGGACACTAATGCCGCGATTCATTACGGTTTGTCAATGTGCCGTACTTCTGGAATGTGCGATAAAATTATATTAATACTCTGTGCTAATGAGATTAATGAATATGAACATGCAGGAGAAGAATGGAGTCCTTTGTTCAGCTATTGAAAAAAATAACATATAGGTAATTAAAAAGAATTAATCAAATCATGTACAGCCTCATTTATATTAAATTAATTTGTCTGGTTTCATTTCTAATAATTAATCACTTTTTGCAAATTACAAAGCACTTCAGGCGGATGGAAGCACTACTGTAGGAGTTGTGCTTCAGAATATTTAGAACGATCAAGGTGGTCCCTGTGGGTTCATATTAATTAAGGTTTAACAGTTTGGAAAATTGTAGCAATATTTTATGATTCATGTAATTAAACTCTGTAACAAAATGTCACAACTGCTAGTTACTTCTGCGCCTGTGATTTATATCTTCCTCCTTTTGGAAAGGAAGCAGCAGAAATGAAGTCTTCTGAAACGTGCCGACACAGTCAATGGGAAAACAAGCTGTCGGGTTCATTGCAAACTGAAGCACTTTGTCTGGGGCACCGGTGCACCCTCGCACTTGCAAATTCCACCTTGGGGTCATGCAAATGAGACTGAATCATATGATATGGCATATGGTGGAAATCTCGGGGGTCTCTTCTGGTACGTTTGCTTGGATCAAAACCTAAAAGGCAAGAGTTGTGTGTTCTTCCTTCCCAAACTGAATTGGGTGTGTAACAAACTCCCATTGACTGAGGCAGTTCCCAGAAAGAAAGCCGGTTGTTAACCTTGAACCTAAATCCAGCTGGTTTATATGGCCAGGGTCCTTCCTAGAAACCGTTTTACCCAGTCCCTGGTGTCCTGGGGAGAGACTGCAGTGGGCAGCACGTCCTAAGGACTGTGGTACAGGAATGCTGCGAAAGCCGCTCTCCTCTCCGGCAGTGGGAGGACTTGAAGAGACAACTGATGAGGATGCCTCATCCAGGACATGGGTCTTATTCCTCACTGGGCATCAGAAACACCTAGGGGTCTTTTTTTTTTCCTCCTAAAATCCAATATGTTGGCTTTTTCCCTGTTGTCTCCTCAGACCCATTTCTGGCCCTTTTCGTCCTGGTCTGTGCCCAAGGATGCTGAGTTCCGATGGTGGGGTTTCTTGGCTCCCTGGCCAACTGAATCCTGCGTGGCGGAGGCATCCAGCCAGAGACGGAAAGGCAGGGGCATCGTGGGCTTATCCCCGTGCCTTCCCCGCCGCAGTGCTGTGCCTCTCCTTGGGACTGAGCCTCTCCTGAGTGGCCGTGGTCCCCACTCATCTCCCAGCGCCCCATTGTTCGCTGGCTCCAGCGACACTAACCCCCTCATCCTTCAGCTCAGTGATTCTACTGGCTTCTCATTGTTGCCAGCTTCTGGGTGCCTCACCATCCTTGTCTGGTCCTTTAATCCTCCTCTCTCCTCCAACAACCACTTCATGAAAGCTTCTCCATTAAATTATATGACAGTGAATCCATGCTTGGGTCTTGCCCCAGAGACTGTGACTCAGTTGGCCTCGGGTGAAGCCCCAGCATGTGTATTCTTAAAAATCATTCCTGATGATTCCATTTCATAAGGTGGAGAAGCTCTGCATTAGAGATATTCTAGGAAGGGTTGGTATCTCCCAAAGTAGTTTGTGCTAACACAGTGTTTATTGTGGGCTAAGTTCTATGTACAGTACTGTAAATACACTGATACAGTTCATCCTTATAACAACTAAGAGACAGGTTGCTATTATTATTGTCCCATTTTACAGATAAATTAGTTGAGGGCTGACAGCAGGAAAGCAACTTGCCAAGGTCATACAGTAAGTAAGTAGTGAAGCTAGAATTCAATCTAGAATCTATTTTCTCTATCATTACCATGTGCTAAATATTGAGGGTTTTTTTTTTTCAATTTATTGTAAGAAATGATTTGGAAAAGGGGAAGACCTAATTATTTATTCACATTTACATTCAGTTGTATATTTGTGCATTCCTTCCAAAACATTTTAATGAGCAACTGTTTATGTTCCAAGTATTGTGGGGACTATCCTCTACCTATCAAGGCTACAGGGAAAAGAAAAGATTAATAAATAGGTAGATAAACAAATATAAAAATAGATAAAACTGAAATATGTAACATGAGTTGGATGTACTGTATGGAGGGATCTCTGGAGTGTGGAAAATATGTTCCAACCGGGAATATGAAGAAGTCTTCACAGCAAAGGGGACATTTGAGATGGACCACAAAAGATCTTTAAAGACAGGATGGCTCAGATGGAAGAGACGGGACCTGAAGGGTGACATGATGGTTTTAATGGTCATTTATCCCAATCTTTGGGCTTCCCAAATGGCTCAGGGGTAAAGAATCTGCCTGCCAGTGTAGGAGACACAAGTTCAATCCCTGAGTCGGGAAATGGCCACCTACTCCAGTATTCTTACCTGGGAAATTCCATGCACAAAGGAACCTGGAGGGTTACAGTCCATGGGGTCGCAGAGTCGTATACGACTGAGCGACTGCACACATATGCACGCATCCGAATCGTTTGGATGTTGAATTTTATCTCTTAAGCACAGAAGAACCAAGATAGTTTCCCCGAACATGACTGTACTGGGGCTTAAAGAGATCACTTCACCAACGCTGTGGCCAGCCGATTGGCACAAGCTTCATGCAGACACCCTGACACATCATTAAGGAGACCCATTGAAATTCAAGTGAGAGATGATGGACGGGGAACCAAAGCCCCCACGTTGCAGAGGAAGAGGAGGGTGGCTGTTCCCAAGGACTTTGTAATTCACTGACTTTTCTCCTCTCTGGTCCAGGGCAGAGTCAGGCTATTAAACATAACGTGTGTGGTCTGGTAATGATGCTGAGCTGCCCGGTTCTGCCAGGCCCTTTGGGAAGCTCTGGTCCCTCTCAACCCACACTCAAATTGGATTAACTTGGAAATGAGAAAGACCACGCTTTTTTATGCCTGTGCGAGGGTGCTAGGAATTTTGGGACCCCCATGGGAAAGGAACATACACTCCCCATCAGCAGCCATGGTGTTACATGTCTGTAAATAGCACTAATTGGGAACATTTTATTTTGTTTTGTTTTATTTATAGAGTGTACAACTCCATTGTTTCACTCAAGTAGGATTCCTTTGTAGGTAATAACTCTGTCCTGGCTGTGCCATGGTGGAGGTAATACTAATGGGAAGAAGAGGAAAGCCCGCTCATAGACAAATGATGATAAAGTGAAATCTTTAAGAAATCATCAAAAAAAAATGAGGCAGGGCCATGTGAGCTGTCTCTCCAAACTGACAAGGCTAAAGAAGTTGCCAGGCCACCAGCCTGAGACCCTGGAGCACATTTATGATTTAATTCTCCTTTTGACATCAATCAACACATATTAATAACTTCAGCCAGAGGAAGTAATGTGCTGGATGTGCTTTTACAGTGACAGGCCTGCATCTAGGAGGCAGATTTTTGATTGCCAATTAAACCCCAAATAAGCTCAAGACATTTTTGCTCATCCCACCCTGCAACTTTGCATTCTGTGTCAAACAGCACCGTGGGGCCCTCGGTCACAACTTTAGTTTGGTATATTCCCTTAGAAACTGACACCAATTTTATTAACCCAGATCTGGCCTTACAGAATTATAAAATCTGTTATTTGGAAGTAGAAGGTCTTAAAGATCACAGAGTCTGACCTCCTACCTGAAGCAGTACTCCCTCCTACTCTGCTTGACACATGATTGTCCTACTTCAATAAATCAAGTGCTGAGAAGCCCCTTCAGCCTAAGGAAGCTATATGCTTTGCCAAGGAACCTGTGGGTTTTAAGTCAAAGCACTAGTTCAATCCTAGATCCATTACATCTATCCACCTGCTTTTCTATTTATCTATCCTAAGTGGAAAAGATCATGATGCTGGAAAAGGTTGAGGGCAGGAGGAGAAGGGGGAGAAAGAGGATGAGATAGTTGGATAGCATCATCAACTCAGTGGACATGAGTTTGAGCAAACTTCAGGAGATAGTGAAGGACAGGGAAGCCTGGCATGCTGCAGTCCATGGGGTCACAAAGAGTCAGACACAGCTTAGTGACTGAGCAACATCCTATCTATCTGTCTGTCTCTTCCCAAGGACATTTGGCAAAGATTAGAGATATTTTTGGTTGTAATAACTGGGGTGTGCTATGGGCATCTAGTAAGAAGAGGTCAGGGATACTGCTAAACATCCTGTAATGCACAGGAAAACCTCCCACAAAATCCTCATTATCTGACCCCATATGCCAACCGTGCTGAGGCTGAGAAACCACAACCTATCCATACAGAGAAAAACATGTGAACACAAACACACACACTTAGTTAGCCTAGTGCCAGGCACAGTTACTTTTACCCTGATTGTTAGAACATTATGGCTCCCTTAAGCCATTTAGTCTGATCCCTGCCCCTTGAAAAAATAAAGGTAAAGTTTAATTTTTCCTCTAAGATGAAGCAGATATGTAAGACATCTTCCAAAGTCACAATCTCCCCAAGCCAAGCACCCCTAGTTCCTTTCCATATGGATGTCAGAGTTTCCCATATGTCAGGGTTTACAATACACACATTATGATTTCAGTGGAAAATCATAAAATAATAAAAGCCACTTAAGTAAATTCAAGGAACAATGATGGGGGTGGGGGTGGGCAGTAGGATGACATGGAATTTGTTGGAAAGACACGGGTGTATCTCAGAATCCAAGTGAACTCTGAAACTTTCTGGCCTTCAGGAGAGAGAATAAGAGGGAATTCTAATCTAGATGGGAGGTTAGGTTTGTCTTTACTAATCATTGAATCCTCAAGGCTTAACACACTGACTGGAAAGTTGTAGTTACTCAATAACTATGTGTTGGGTGGCAGGAAGGAAGGAAGGAAGAGACGGAGGAAGGGAAGGAGGGGAGGAGGATGGGAGGGGACATGAGAAGGGACTTTTTATAAAAAGGTAATTAGGATCAACAGCGAACTTCCAGGAATGATCTTTGTCCTTTTTAAGAGACACTGCTCTATGAAAAGCAAGGAAACTATAAGCAAAAATAAGCATCCAGCATATGTGTGAAGCACTGACTCCTACACTTTAAAGACCTCCTAGCTTTGATTCTCTGACTTTTGTTTGTGATGCTAAATTTCCTTCTGCCTCTTTAAGCTTGCAACACATTTTGGGGCTTTACAGCACGCAAGTCTGTTATTAGAGATTCTGTTGAATTATTCAGGGCTAAGTGAAGATGCGAAGACACCTTTTTTGAGACAGAAAATTGGCAAACACTCTCTAAGATGCCTTACAGCCAAAAAGAAAAAAAGCCCACAAAATCTTCCTTAGCTGTTGTATTTACCAAAAATTGATAATGATAAAAAGTTGTTACCTGTATAAGGATGATATGTCCTCCCCAAGAATTTCTTTTGTCTCCAGTATCAGCTTTTGTTAGTATCAGCTTTTGACAGTCATAGTCCCGCAAGAGATGTGCCTACCCTGAGACCCAAGGGGTTAATTCCATCCCGAGAAGCTTTTGAGACACAAATGGGTAATGCACCATCAATATTAGAAATCAACATTAAGTGAAAAGATTCCCCTCTCTTTGACTTTCATTAGAGGCCCAGGAATATTGAAAACCACAATGACTCGGGGGATTGTGTCAAAACACACTTGATACACATCAAAAGGAATTGCATCAGCAGGGCTGAAAGAATCAATTGTCTTCCCTTCCAAAATGCTGACCCAAAAGCTCAGGGCTTCTGCAGAGTGCAGTGAGATTTCCTAGAAAGCTTCTGAATGCAGTCCAGGTGTGGCATGGTGCAACAATTCTCTGCTTAAAAAAAAATGCATGCTGGCAATGCTTAGCAGCCAAGGTATGTTCTGTACTGCAATAGACTAATAAAGAAGGTAGGAGAAGGAGATGAAGTGGACTAAAAAAGCACCAACAATACCTGAGGTCTATTGGCCACCAAAGGCACAGCCATGAATGATAAGAGTACCTAAATCATGGGCAGTTAAGCCAAGGCTCTGATTTCTAAATGTGTCAGTCACTCAGTCACGCACCACTGTTTGTGACCCCGTGGACTGTAACCTGCCAGCTCCTCTGCCCATGGAATTCTCCAGGCAAGAATATTGGCGTGGGTTGCCATTCCCTTCTCCAGGGCATCTTCCCGACCCAGGGATTGAAGCCAGGTCTCCTGCAATGTAGGTGGATTCTTTACCGTCTGAGCCACCTGATTTCTAAAAGCTGACATAATTTAGTGTTACAGAATCAAAGTGAGTTTGTTTCCAGCATGTTAACAGTGTAGCTTAGCTTCAGTCAAAAGTAGGCAGAGTGAGGGCTTCCTTTCCAGAATTCTCCTCTGGACAAAATTCCTTCCAGGAATCGTCTATCTAGTTTTCCATTTCACCAGCTTCCTACATCAAGTTACCCCACTCCTCCCCCATGATACATGAAGCTGACTTTGTACTTTAAGTTCTGAGAGTTAAGTATCATGCCAATGGTTCATCAACCCACTGATGTCCACTAGCAACCAGGAGATTTGTACATTTCCCCTATTGCTTTATCCTGGAACATATGCCTCAGCTAGGGGCTTCAGTAGATGATTGAAAGCTTTATTGAGAATACTAAATAGTGTTTCTGAAGCTGGTGAAAGATACTCTCTAGCTGTGGTCACGATTAGCACCATGCCCCCAAAGCATACATATATATACCAATACCTCACACTCACAGCGTTTTTAATTTACTAATGTCATTAAGATGCCACATGCCTGATAGTCAAAAGACACAGTCAATGCAGTGGCCCTCTTGACAATTCAGACTGAGTCCATGAAGAAAGAAGACTTCTGTAACGAGAAGTTTCTAGAACTGAGCAAGGACCAGCCCCCTCCCTCCCATCCAAACTTACTGCGCTGGTGCCCCAGACTTAGTAAACAACTCAGTCACCATCAATCAGCTGTAAAATTATGCTGGAGCTGGATTTAGTCCTTTTAGTCATTTTAGTCCTTTTGTTACAGCAAGATTGTTGATAAGTTTTGAGATACACAGAATGAGGTGAGGTCTGAGAGTGATTACGATTATTTTCTTGTTTAGACTCTATAAATATTTAGTGAACACTAGATTTCTTTACTGCTGAACCACTGGGGAAGGAGCCCACTCACTGCTATATACCAAGAGCCCAAAATAGCCCTTGACTCATATGTCCACTGACTGTGGAGTATTTATTGTTTTGAACTTGTATACTCAGAGACGTGTACTTTAATAAATGATTTTTACACCTAAAAAAAAAAAGACTTTAAATAAATAAAGTTTTATTGAAATACAGCTACACCCATTCCTTTAGATATAGCTTATGGCTGCTTTCCCCCTAACAGCAGAGTGAGTAGTGGTGTGGTCCACCAAACCTAAAACTTTTGCTATCTGGCCTTTCAGAAGAAGTTTGCATACCATTTCTTTATATTTATTTATTTGGCTGCACCAGATCTGAGTTGCGGCATGCACACTCCTATTTGTGGTATGTGGGATCTAGTTCCCTGACCAGGGGTCGAATCCAGGCCCCTTGCTCTGGCCCCTTGCATAGTCACTGGACCACCACTGAAGTCCCTTGCATAACCCTTGGACTCAGTGACTGATGAGGTTCCTTAAGAGCTAAGACTTAGGAAATGCTATTAAAAAAATAATAATAACAAAGGAAAAAAATCAAATAACATGGCAGCATGTGAGAGAAGGGAACAGTGGAGTTCCCTTCCTCTGCACACTTCCCCACCCTCTGACCTCACTCTTCTCACACTAGACCCAGAGGTGCATCCATCTGGCCTCACCCTTCAAGCCCTAAGGAGCCTCCTACCTATCCATGGTCCTGTCTCACCATCCGGCTTAGAAAATAAGAGGGCTACATTATCTCTATGCTTATCATGAAAGTGTTCATCGCTGTTGTGTTCGACTCTTTGTGACCCCATGGACTGTAGCCCACCAGGCTCTTCTGTGCAAGGAAGTGTCCAGGCAAGAATACCAGGCAAGTGGGTAGCCAGTCCCATCTCCAGGGGATCTTCCCAACCCAGGGATCAAACCTGGGTCTCCAGCATTGCAGGCAGATTCTTTACCATCTGAGCTACCAGGGGAGCCCAGTGGCATTCAGTTAATGTTGAGTGAATCGGCCGGCCTCATGGGGACAGTCAGGATGGCAGGAGAGATGTAGGCTGAGGCACCAGCTGCGCGGGGCCTGCATTTTCGATGTGGTTTTGCCACAGTGAGGGTGAAACGGGAGGCTGACCAGAGCTGCCCCTGCGTCTGGGAGCGTTCTGACTTCTTTTCTGGGAAGAATGGAGGTCTCAGCAGCTTACAGGCCCCCAGGGAATTTCACGGTGGGTGGGGTGGGGGCCTTGCTAAGGCCCGGCTTCCTTCTTCCCACCAAGCTAGGGGAGACTGGGAGGTGCGCCGAGCAGGCTCTCGCCCCCACCCCAGGCACCCTTGGCTTTTTAATGACCTTTGCCCTCCTATCAGGGTTTATATAACAGTCACCCCCCCTGGGTGGGAACGCTCCCACAAGCTCAGTCCCAGCCTCGGCCCTTCCCCTTCCCTTGCGTGTCCTCCAAAACCAAAGCCAGCTCTTTCTTTCCCTTTTCCAGTTTCTTTAAATTTGGACAATTTTTAATTTGAAAACAGATGGTAAGAAGAAACACGGGCATCACCTCCGAGCAGATCTGAAAGTCTGGCTTCCCTGTGGTCCACGTCGCCGAGCCCCCAACACCTCTCCGAAAGGGCAAAGGCCGCTCTGAGCAAAATGCCAAAGCGGCTCTTTACAAATAAACCTGTGACCAAACTGCGGCCATAAAACTTAGAAAACCACTCCGATTGAGACGTTTGGACTAATTACCAAGGAGAAGCGGCTACGGGCCCTCTCCTAATGCTGTTTATTACATTCCCTCGTTATGGGGACTCCCTGGGGTTGGTTTCTGAAATAAAGATTTAATTTGAGGGTAAATCAGAACAACAAAAAATGTAGCTCATTGTAAACAATAGTATCCCCAGCCCAGCTGAGCCCATCAATATAAAAACAGAAGTCCTCCTCATCCTCTTCGTATTGTAAACACGTTAAATGCTATTTATTGTGACTACATGTGTGTGGCCCGGCATTAGTGAAATTGGGAGCATTTTCGTGACTGAGAGACATAAACATCAAATACTGCTTCCATCATTCTTCTAGTTTTAAAGTTATAAAATCTAAATATTAATTTTAATAGAAAGGTTAGGAAATTGGAAACTGCAGTACCCACTGAAGTCATCAGCATAACACACAGTTCACAGAGGGAGTGTCAGCATTCCAAGGAGATTAAGGAGGCAGGTGGGGTCCAGACGTGGTCCATGAAATATGACATGTGTCATAAACAGTGGCTTAGGCCCCAAGGCTCCCTACTAACCCCAAGTCCTACCCAGCCAATGTTTTTCTTAACTCAAGGCAGGATGTACACAGATACAATGAGCAAGAGCGGAGAAACAGACTAGCTGCCCACAAGAGTCGACTTGACTGACCATCTTTGAGCCGGAGTCTGGAGAAGGGCAGTTTGCTTGTCTATGACATCCATTGTCTGCAGAGCCCGTGGTGGGTCAGGGCAGGCCCGTTGGAGCAACATAATTCTTCAACTCCTCATGTAGAAACAGGCGCAATTCTAGATGAAACTAAGAAGCACATATCATAGGCTCCTCACTTCCAGAGACTAACTCATATTCTGTTGTTGTTCAGTTGTTCAGTCATGTCTGACTCTTTGCGATCCCACAGACTGCAGCACGCCAGGCTTCCCTGTCCTTCACTATCTCCCTGAGTTGGCTTAAACTCATGTCCACTGAGTTGAGGATGCTATCTAACCATTTCATCTTTCTGTCGCCCCCTTCTCCTCGCGCCCTCAATCTTTCCCAGCATCAGGGTCTTTTCCAATGAGTTGGCTCTTCATATCAGGTGGCCAAAGTATTGGAGCTTCAGCTTCAGCATCAGTCCTTCCAAAGAATATTCAAAGTTGATTTCCTTTAGGATTGATTGGTTTACCTCCTTGTTGTCCAAGGGACTCTGAAGAGTCTTCTCCAGCACCACAGTTTGAAAGCATCAGTTCTTCAGCACTCAGCCCCCTTTATGGTCCACCTCTCACATCCATACATGACTACTGGAAAAACCATAGTTTGACTGTACAGACCTGTTGGCAAAATGATGTCTCTGCTTTTTAATGCATTCTCTAGGTTTGTCATAGCTTTTCTTCCAAGGAACAAGTCATATGGTCCTCTCCAGTTATGAGTAAGGACTTTTCTGCCACTTGTCCTCTCTCCACTGGCTGCCAGGGGCACAGACTTTAGTACAAGCCATCCATGATGGTCAATGTCACAGTAGAGACTTGGTATTTGATCAATATTTCCTGAGTGAATGGACGGATGGATGGAAAACTGGATGAAGTATTATCTAGTCAAGACTCCTGACTTTTCTCTGGGCCTCCTTCTCCCCTCTTATAAAGTGCAGATAGTGCTAACACCTGTTTCATAGACCTTTTTGGATTCTTGTAAGGAAGAAATTATGTGATTCCTGGAATGCTATTTTGAGAAATGGGTTTAGGGACCAGTGGTCTTTGAAATAAAATAGACTCCATTTTTACCACCACTCAGCTGCCGTCTCCCATAGTCGATTCCACACCAAACCAATGAGCATCCTTCGCTAAGTCAGGAAGCAACAAACTCTGCCCATCAAAGAAGGATCTTGATTCCAAGTTAGCACAGCATTTCTGGCACTCAGGGAGGAGGAGTGGAGTGAGGTTTTCCAAGCTCTGAATCCCTATACACATCCTATTCTTGCTAGGTGTCTCATCTAGAGGATGAAAGAAACGCTGAAACACCCATGCTGCTTGTAGACAAATTATTTTCCTCCTTATATCAAACAGAAAAAGAGATAACTGGCTTCATACTCAACCCCCCCCCCCACCAATCTGAAATGAGTTATGTAAATTTCACATACTCTTAGGTGACTAGGACTGGTGGCTTAGACAGTGAAGAATCTGCCTGCAATGCAGGAGACATGAGTTTGATCCCTGGGAAGATCCTCTGGAGAAGGAAATAGGAACCCACTCCAGTATTCTTGCCTGGAAAAGCCCATGGACCAAGGAGCCTGGTGCACTACAGTCCATGGGGTCGCAAAGAGTCAGATATGATTGAGGGGCTAACACTTACAGGTGCCCAGGACCCCCACAAATCCCCTTCCCCCCTCACTCACACCACTGCCACTTCTAGCATTTCCCTAAGGAATTCCATGGATAACTCTTGCTATCCCAGGGATACAAGTTCTATAGTCACATGTTCCATTATACCAAAAAATGTTACATTAAGCAAAGTGAGAGGTTTTTTTTCCAACTTACAGGACATTTTGGAGTCTTTGAAATGTATTGGGAATTTCCATGAACTATATTATGTTTATATCTAAATTCATTTGAAGATTGAATCTTTTGTTCTCAGTTTACCTAAAGAAAATAATGCTTCAAAAAATAGCTTGAGAAACTTTAGTTAAAAAAAAAAAAAATCATTGTCAAAAAAAAAAAGAAAAAATCATTGCCATTTTGACAAATGATTGCCCTAGCTTGCTTTTAAAAGGAACAATCCGGATGCTTGGAGAAGGTCCTCCACGCATAGTCTGCTTATAATCCTAGACACAGGTTCTTTGGCCTAATGTCTCAGTTTATGAATATTTATTTAAAGGCTCAAGCCCTCCTAGGGAACTACCGCAGACAAAGCCGGAGGGCACCACTTGCTGCCCACACATAGCACACCCTAGAAGTATCCACCTTGAGGGATTTCTATAAATGTGTATATATATGGTAAGCTTTCAGCTAACTCCATACACAGCTGCCTATGAGTCTATGAGAGCATTTAACAGAGTATCCTGTCTGAGAATGACTCAGCAGCACAGAGGAGGGAAGAGAAAGAATTAGAAAGAACAGGGAAGGTTTTTTGGAAGAAAGTGGAAACTAAGGTGAATCTTGACTGCCTTGGGGAAGCAGAAAGGACCTGCACTCAGAGTTTCAAGCAGAAGAAAAAGCTACCTTAGCAGTGTCTTAGGTTAGGTTCCATAAAAGGAAAGGATGATATATAGATTCTGGTGTGTAAATTGCATTATGGAATTTCTCCCCTTCAAGGTAAAGGAGCAGGCCTTTTGACCCCACGTCTGTCAATTGTTGGTTATGGACTGTTCCTTGAAGAGGGTGACCTCATGGGCAAGGTAACTCAGCAGAGGATGGGTGAACTGCCTAGAAAAAGGGGATGAGGGTGAGATCCCCACCTGCCTCTGTTATGAAGAGCTAAGACAAAAATGTATAAGTGAACAGATTTTCATGGAACAATGAGAAAACAGTCTGCGTACAGGAAAAGATTTGAAATGTATCAACTCAGGCATATATAGAAAAGGAAAGGATACATGAACACTTTTCAGAAGCGTTTTGTGGGAAGCAACACATGCCCTAAGGTACAGTCCCCCTCGAATCCTGATATAATATATTTTGAATGTGACCTTCTCGATGATCTGATTGCTTTCCCCCGATATCTGATTTTATTGCTACCATCCATCTACATTCTACAACAAACACTAACAGGACTTTTCCAGTGTGCTGAGGCTTCAAATAAAAAGCTACATATGCAATTTGCTTTTTCCTGTCTTGCATCTCGTTGGCCTTTGGTAATTTTTTTTCTCTAAAACTCTTCTTTTGGATAAACTAAATGATGGTCCTTAGGGATACAAAAAATAAGACAGATATGGGATATGATAATGTCTAATATTTGCAGGCTACGAGAGGAAATGAGTCATTCGAATAACATAAGCAGTGATAACTCAGTTGAATATGACTAAGATGTTAAAAATAAGGTGTGTTTACAAGTGAATAAACTTCCTGATCATACTGCTACTCTCCAGAGAGATGGAAAGGGAACAGGCAAAGGGCCCTGGCATCCCATGAATTTCACTGCATTTTTCACTGGTCAAGTGTGGTCATGGGCTTCTCCAGTAGCTCAGCGGTAAAGAATCTGCCTGCATTGCAGGAGTAGCAGGAGACACAAGTTCGATCCCTGAGTTAGGAAGTTCCCCTGGAGAAGGGCATGGCAACCCACTCCAGTATTCTCGCCTGGAGAATCCCATGACAGAGGAGCCTGGTGGGCTACAATCCACAGGCTTGCAAAGAGTTGGATATGACTGAAGGGGCTTAGCATATATGCACGCAAGTGTGGTCACGGTGAGTCACTCATGGTGGCCTTTCCTTGGTCATTGCTACGAAGCTGAAGGCTCTGCCCACTACTGAGGAATGCTCTTGAGTCTGTGCGGTGCTCCATTTTTGGAGCCCTCTGTCTTTGTTCTCCTGAATATTCTCAAAGTAAAACACAGGAGCAATCCTTTCTTGAGTAACAAAACCTCATTTATATTCATCACCATTTAATTCTCCTTTTTCGGCCCTTCCCCCACTTTCCTTATTGAATCTCAGGACCCTGATAGTAATACCTTACTCATCAGACCCTGATAATTGGTTAACACAAATCTGTAAAAATATTTAAACTCAGATGTTACTGTCCTAGAATGGCTTATTTCTCCTACCCAGAAGATACTGATAACTTATCAAAGATCTTTTTCTCTTGAGCCCCACTATTGTAGATGATATGAATAAAAATATTGGAAGAAATACTTTTGATAAGAAACTTCTGTCCTTCCAGCACTAGATGCCTTACTTAATATTGTCTACAGTGCCTTGATATGCATTCTCAAGTGGCTGGTAAGGTTAAAAGACTACTTTTCCAAGATCATCTTAGAGTCGGAGCACTCACTGCAATTTGAGTTCTGTGAATGAAATGTTTTCCTCTGAGATATGAAAGATAGAAACTAGAGAAAGCTCTTTTTGGCAACACTGGCTGACAAACAAGCTACCATGGGCTTGTGTGTTTGTAGTTGCCCGCTTTCATGTTCCATCTTGAAACCATATTTGTGGATATGAGACACTGTGGGGAAGTGGTGGCAGAAGCAGCTTCTGTCAGCTGATCCTGAAGTAAAAAATATCAATGACGTTTTCAGTCTGTACATTGTAATTCAGTAAAAGTTAAAAATTAAAAAGGAATCAATATCAACCATCTGACTTCTGAACCACTTAATTTAAAAAATTATTTTGAAGTGCCTAAGTCTCTTTATTAAATAGCTCTCAGGATACAATGGCTAAAGTGCTTTCTAGTTCCTTCACAGATCGTTCACAAGCACAATAGTTTTCTTCTTTTATACTAAGACCATACATAGAGGAGAGATTTCAGTTTGGTTAAAGGAGTTGCCCAGCAATGAAATGGGCCATATTGGTTGGTGGCTAGTGAGCTTGTTGTCCCAGAAGGCAGTTCAAGAAGAGATTGGACAAACATGACACTGTAAAGCGACTCTGCTAAAAAAGAGAGAGAGAGAGAAGAGACCGGACAACCCACAGGAAAGGAGTGTTGTAGAGAGAGTTTGCCTACCAGGCTGTCGCTTGGGTTCTATGACTTCTATCATCCTGTCCAACTCTGAGATTCTTCGATCTGGGGACAACTGATTCCCTTTGAATGTGACCTCTGTGAGGCTGTTGCAAGAATTAGACAATCAGCCATTTCAAATAACTCCCAGGCCTCAACAAACATCAAAGACCCAATGACACATGTGGTCAGGCTTCCACAGGCCTTTTGCTGGCCCTGAGTTGGAACAAAAATGAGAGAAATCAAGAACCGCTCCATCGACATTTTGCAGACAGAATTTAGATGAAATTTGCATAATACAACAGGATTGAAGAACCCAAAGAAAGAGATTTCTCATCCCACTTCTGCTGCCTTTCATTGGCTCAGAGCTACTAGGACAATACCAATCAGGAAACTGCTGTTTCTTTACTCCCATAAGCATTTCTAGTTGAGATAACTAGTCTTGTGGACCCTTTATTAGCTCCTGTGAATGACTCTCCTTTGATCTCCAGTCATAGATTTTAACTTCTGGAAAATTCCTGAGTATAAAAGGAGATGGAAGAGTGGAAATAATACATGAACCCAGGCAGTAGCCATAAACAGAGAGAAGACAGGGCCATCTGTGACAGTAACATCCATGGCCCCATCTGCTCAGATCTGAGTGTGAAGCATTGAAGGAAGGGAAGGAAACCTGGGAGGCAGAGTCATAGTTGATAAAAACCTGTTCAGCAGCAGAGGGAACTACAACTCCTCTCCAGCTCTAGACTCATAAAAGAAATCCAACAAACACTCACATGAGAAGAAAGCTGGGCCAAGGAGAAAGTTCATACACTTTGTTAGATAGCTTTACATATGAAAAAAAAAAAAAAAAGCCAAACCTTTTATTTGCATTCACTCTGTGTCAGGCACTGTGTTCAATGCTTTCTATGTATTTTCCCATTTAATATTGAAAACAGCTCCATTTTGTGTATAACTATTCCTGTTGTACAAATGATGAAACTTAAACTGGAAGGGTATAATTAACTAGCCCAAAGATACATAGAGTGTAATTGGGAGAGCTAGGATTTGCATGCAGACTGTCAAATATCTGAGTCTGTAAGAATTTCTCATTACCTCATTTGTCATTGAGTCCATGGGAAAACTTAAAACCTGTGAAATAATGAAGAGAAAATAAAGCTTTGTTACTCTGACGACCTAAAGGAAAAACAAAATTTTGAAAAGTACTTACTATAAAAACTCAGTAACCTTTTTAAATGATTTTCTGTTTAGAAAAAAACTAAGTCAGAGTTTCTTTGAAACTGAAGTATGAAGTCATTAAGACCAGAACAGGTTAGGATGAAAGGAAAAACTAAAACTCAAGCACCACAAATTCTCATAAAGTGTAGTGAAGGCAGAACTGGGGCAGCATGAGATATGTCAGTGGGTGGAGGATGAAATTGAGAAATTCTCCTAAAAAATGCAAAAGGACACAACACAGGGACAAAAACAATACTCAAGATAATAGACATGGAAGATAAAGAATAGAGATACAAATGTTAAAGTGTTAAAAATACAAGTCTTCTAAAGGGAGAGGTCAAAGCAAAACCCACACACATCTCGATAAATCTCTGAGCTGATAAAACACAGGCATATTAAATGGCTCACCACAGTCCAGCAAAAATCAATGAAAAAGGCCAATAATAAATCTTGCCCTGGTGACATTTCCAAATTCTAGGTACAAGGGAAAAACACTACAAGTGTCCAAGCAGAAAACTTATGATTTCTTCAGAGGAAGAAAATCAAGCTACTCTTGAACGTCTTTAAAACTTTTAAAATTCAAAAACATTAGCAAATTTACAGACTTCAGAGAGGCAAAGGTGATAATAACCTAATATTTTTCTACCCACTTTCTGTTTTAGGGGAAGATGAAAAAAAGTTATTCTCAGATATGGAAGTGTTCAAAAAGTAATCCTCCCCTGTGCTTTTCTTAAAAAGACTGTTTGGTGATAAACCACTGGCAGCCACAGAACATACCAAAATGAGGATGGATAAGATCTCAGGAGAGAGATGATAGTAGCAAGGAACCAGCAGACTTCTCTGTGGAAGAAGGGAACAGCATCTAAACCTCTAGATTTCTACAGATCGTCACCTCTGCACACCAGACTCAGCTGAGCATATCACAACAAGGAGTTTCCAAGAACACGCAGGTCTTGGAGCCTTTTCTCACAATGTTATAGGGATAAAACCTAAAATGAAATTATTTTTTTCCTTAACAGCTTTATTGAGGTATAATTCACATATCATACAGTCTACCTCAAGTGTGCGACTCATTGCTTTTAGTATATTCATAGATATGTGCAACCATCCTTATAGTCAATTTTAGGACATTTTTGTCTTCCTAAAAAAATACTCTTTCACCCATTAGTTGTCAATCCTATGTTTCCCATCACTACCCCCAACCCTAGAAAACCCCTAATCTACTTTCTTTCCCTATTCTGAACTCCTATATGGATGGAATCTTGTAATATGTGACCTTTTGTGTCTAGCTTCTTTCACTTAACATAATGTTTTTAAAGGTTCATTCATGTTGTACTGTGTATCAGTACTTCAGGACTTCATTCTTTTTATGGTTGAATAATACTCCATCCTATGCATATACCAACTTTGTTTATCTATTGTCATCATCAGTTGGTGGGCATTTGGGCTGTTTCCACCTAAAAAAACCACAGATTCATTTTTCAATTGAAATATAGTTGGTGTACAATATTATGTGTTTCTGGTGTACTACATAGTGATTCAACATTTGCGTACATTATGAAAGGATCACCATCATAAGTCTAAGTAACCACCTGTCCCTATACACAGTTATTCTATTATTATTGACCGTACTTCTCATGCTGTATATCACATCCTTGTAACTTATAGCTGAAGGCTTGTACCTCTTGATTCTCTTCACTTATTTCATCCCCCACTCCCCTCTCCTCTGGCAACCACTCACATCTATGAGTTTGTTTCATTAATTTTGTTTTTTAGATTTCACATATATGTGAGATCATATGGTATTTGTCTTTCTCTGTCTGATTTACTTCATTTAACATAATACCCTCTAATCCATCCATGTCATCACAAACAGCAAGATTTCTTTTTTATGGCTGAGTAATAATTCTGTGTGTGTGTGTGTGTGTGTGTGTGTGTGTGTGTGTGTACAGTACAGATGAACCTATTTTCAGGGCAGGAATAGAGACAAAGATGTAGAGATCGGATATATGGACACAGTGGGGAAGGAGAAGGTGGGATAAATTGAGAGAGTAGCACTGACATGCACACACTTTGTTGTTGTTTAGTTGCTAATTCATGTCCAACTCTTTTGAGATCCCATGAACTGTAGCCCACCAGGCTCCTCTGTCCATGGGATTTCCCAGGCAAGAACATTGGAATGGGTTGCCATTTTCTTCTCCAGGGGATCTGTCCAACCCAGGGATTGAACCTATGTCTCCTGCATTGCAAGTGGATTCTCTACCTCTGAGCCACCAGGGAAACACTACCATGTGTAAAATAGCTAGTGGGTAGCTGGTATATCTATTCATCTATTGATGGACACTTAGTTTGCTTCCATTTCTTAGCTATTGCAAATAATGCTGCAGTGATCATGGGGGTGCAGATATCTTTCTGAATTAGTGTTTTTATTTTTTTCAGGTAAATACCCAGCAGTGAAATTGCTGGATCATATGATAGTTCTATTTTTTGAGTAAAAAGAGATCTAAAAAAACAGATCTAAAAAATAATATTACCACCATAGATTCAAAGGCCATATTGCCTGTGTTTTCTTCCAGCAGTTTTATGGTTTCAGGTCTCACATTTAAAATTAACATATAGAAATCTGTTGTGTTTCTGTACATTAGTAACAAGGAGAGAAATTAAGAAAACAATCACATTTACAATTGCATTGAAAAGAATAAATTACCTGGACTAAATCTAAAGAAAGAGATAAAAGATTTATACTCTGAAAACTCAAAGACACTGATGAAAGCAATTGAAAACAACACAAACAAGTGGAAAGCTATACAGTTCTCATGTATTGGAAGAATTGATATTGCTAAAATGATCAAGGCAATCTAAAGGTTCAATACAATGCAATCAATACAATATAATCCTTATCAAAATATCAAAGACATTTTTTATAGGACAAATAATTCTAAAATTTGTACTGAAACACAAAAGACCCTGGAGAGTCATATAAATCTGGAGGAAGAACAAAGCTGGAAGTATCATGTGCCCTGATTTCAAATTATCCTACAAAGCTACAGTAATCAAAACAGTATGATGCTTCCACAAAAACAAACACAGATCAATGGAACAGAATAGAGGGATGGGACGAGAAATAAATCCACTCTTATATGGTCAGTTGATTTATGACAAAGGAGGCAAGAATATACAGTAAGGGAAAATCAGCCTCTTCAAAGGTGATGGTGATGGGAAAACTAGACAGCTTCAAGCAAAAGAAACAAACTGTACTACTTTCTCAAACCAGATAAAAAATAAACTCAAAATGGATTAAAGACAAATGCAAAACCTGAAAATATAAGGCAGATTCTTGAGGAAATTTTACCACTTTTCATGGTAACAACTTTATTTGAATTCAATAAATACTTCTGATAGATTCTCTCAGGCAGGATTCATTACATACACAAATAAATTATCATAAAAATAGAGAAAGATCCCAAAAAATCACTGTGGCTGTTTGGGAGCTAAAGGTAACATGTCTTTACTGTGTTTATGTATTTTCATCATTTACAAAAAGAAGATACTCTGTGTTAATGTCAAAAGTAAAACACATATTCTCATGTATGCAGTCAGTTCTGTGATAATATTTGTTTTGAAAAAAAATCACTCGTGATTGATCTATTAGGGAAAAATTTGAACATCATGTGAATTCTGCTTATGCACAGTTTCCTATGCAATGAACACATGGTGAAAAGAGAAAACTATATCCTGCTGATGAGAGCCACTGGGAATGCAGAAAGTCTACACTCGCAAACACCGCAGATCTCCACCGGCTACTTCAGCTCACCTCGTGTTATGATATGCATCCGTCTTCATCTGGTGTTTGAACTTTCCAACCGATTTCAGGTGATCTTCCTTTAACTAATTCACAGAAACTCATGAGCCACAACCCTTCCAAAATCCATTCCTACAAGCAAACCTCCAGGACTATTTCAAGCCAAAGTACCATACTTATTGTAGTATTTATGTATGTCTTAGCCATTTAACATGTGTGACACTATGTGGCTATTTTTATGAGAGTCCTATGGTTTTTGCTTTTTAAAAAACATGTTCTTGATATTTTAGAAAGTTGTATCCTTACCCCCACATCCCCCATAAAGCCTGTGGCTTTTATGGTGTGATTTTGCATAGTGTGGTGATTTATAGGAACCCATATGCTGAGTCACAGCAGGATTTACTGTTCATATACCTTTGAGATGTTATTAAGAAACCAGTACCTCAAAGAGGCAATTGGAAGTCAGCAATAAGAGGGGAACTTATTTTTCACAATATCTTCTTTTGCAATGTGTTTTCAAAATTGAAGTAGATTTGAGAAATAAAATAACATTAACCAAATACTGCAACCAAAGAATTCAGATTTGAAACTTTCTATTTTCAAAGAAACTTGACTCTGATGAACATTTGGAATATAGCTAGGCTGAGAATTGGAAGATGTATACTATTTACAATTAAAACTAGAATTCACACAGTTCTCAGTCAAACGTCCTTCCAGGGAGATAAGATTTTATGAAGGATTTAGTAAGATACCTTGCACAGAGAAAATGCTTAATAAAAGTTAAATGTATGAATCAAAAAAGGAACCCATGGACAGATGGGTAGGCAGATGTTATTTAGGGAAGAAGACTCTTTGCAAAGAAACTTAGTGGTCTGAATCCAAATCTAAGATGAACACCAGCATTTCAGTTTGGAACAAGTCAAAGGCATAGGTGAAAACCAGCCAGGAGTCATTGGGGGAAACCTCAGAGTTTTGTTTTGTTTTGTTTTTCATTATGTACCAAGGCTTTCTAATTATTGTTGGTATCTCCTGTGCTGTAAAATATTTTATCGGTTGCACCACTTTGCAGCATTTTGTCTAAGGCTCTTAACTGTCATAAATGCATCCAACTGTCTGCCAATGTGGAATAATAAATAATTATTATGTGAGTGACTGATTTCCTTTGAAAAAACATGAAAGGCCTCTAAACCTGGAGTTGCCTGCCCCACATAATGTGCGTGAACGAAATGAGCATCAGTAATCACTGTCAACAGTCTCTTGTAACTAAGAATTGAATCATTTATCTGTCCAGCATGTGTAAATTATCATCATCGTCTATTCCAAGGGAAAGCCTAACGGCAATTTATGTTATAAAAATAATAAGATATGAGGGCTTAATAGAAATCACTTCTTGTTGTTCTATCCGGAAAGACCAGGCTCCGGAGCCACCAAGAATCGCCTTCCATACAAATTCAGGCATATCTTCCAGCTGTCTATAGTTAGTTGACTTTCCTATTTGTATATTTTTCTCTTACCTCCTCAACCAAACTAAGAGCAACGAGCTTGCTTATCATATTTATGTGATGACCTTTCCCCATTTACTTCAAGGATATTTCTCTTTATGACCAACAAAGATAATGCCAGGGAACAAGTAAGTTCTAAGTGCTGAATAATTGTAAATGTTCTGACACCCTCTGAAAATATTATCAGAACTCTTAAGTTGCTACTTATCCATCATGTCTTCTCCAGGAGAGTTTTCATTATAAGTACTTTGGGTTTTTTTCCCTCTAAACTAGACTGATTTTAAATTTAAACTTTAATAGCCCTTGGAGTATGCCAGTTTTCTCAGTTACTTTGAACTTGAGGTTGTGTAGATTCCTTTGGATACCCCCAAAGAAAAGGCTTTGGGAAGGAGACACTCATATGTTTGAAAGTGCTTGAGTATATGGAGTAAATTTTATTCTTTTCATTCTTTGGGCTGAGTCATCAAGGCTTATCACCCTGAGGATATACTGTCAGTTCTACACAGAGGAGAAAACATTCTGTTCACTGTTTAAGGGAAGAGATGCTTATGTTCTATCCTAGGTAAGTTCCTAAAGTAAGCTCAGCCATATCAGCATATCCAGGGGAGTAGCTGTGTATTGAAGCTGGAGGATATGGTCTGAGGGCTAAAGATGATCACATGCTTCCCAGAAGAATGAAAACCATTCTGCTCAAACCATTCTGCTCCTTGTCTGTTCAGAACTGTTTAGGTGTTCAAACCACAAACATCTTCTTGGCTCAGGAAATTCAAAGATATCTCAGGAATGGTCCCTGTGCTCAAGAAATTTAGTCTGTGGGTGACATGGAAATGGGCATAGATAACAGTCTCTTCTGATATAATTTTGTTTCTAAGACATTTTTTCCACTACAGTTAAATTTGCACATTTGTACAAAGAGTGGTTGCAAAGATAATCCTTGTAGCTTTGTTTCAGTTCAGTCACTCAGTCATGTCTGACTCTTTGCCACCCCATGGACTGTAGCATGCCAGGCTTGCCTGTCCATCACCAGTTCTGGGGTTTGTTCAAACTTAAGTCCACTGAGTCGCTGATGCCATCCAACCATCCCATCCTCTGTCACCCCCTTCTCCTCCTGCCTTCAATCTTTCCCAGCATCAGGGTATGTTCCAATGAGTCAGTTCTTCCTATCATGTAGCCAGAGTATTGGAGTTTCAGCTTCAGCATCAGTCCTTCCAATGAATATTCAGGACTGATTTCCTTTAGGATTGACTGATTTGAGCTCCTTGCAGTCCAAGGGACTCTCAAGAGTCTTCTCCAACACCACAGTTCAAAAGCATCAATTCAGTGCTCAGTTTTCTTTATGGTCCAACTCTCACATCCATACATGACTACTGGAAAAACCATAACTTTGACTATATGGATCTTTGTTGGCAAAGAAATGTTTCTGCTTTTTAGTATTCTGTCAAGGTTTACCACGGCTTTTCTTCCAAGGAGCAAGCGTCTTTTAATTTCATGGCCGCAGTCACAGTCTGTAGTGATTTTGGAGCCCAAGAAAATAAAGTCTGTCACTGTTTCCATTGTTTCCCCATCTATTTTTCATGAAATGATGGTACCTGATACAGTGATCTTAGTTTTTTGAATGTTGAATTTTAAACTAGCTTTTTCACTCTCCTCTTTCACTTTGTTCAAGAGGCTCTTTAGTTCTTCTTCACTTTCTGTCATAAGGGTGGTGTCATCTGCATATCTGAGGTTATTGGTATTTCTCCTGGAAATCTTGATTCCAGCCTGTACTTCATCCAGCCCAGCATTTCACATGATGTACTCTGCATAGACACTAAATAAATAAGCAAGGTGACAAAATACAACCTTGACGTACTCCTTTATTACGTCAAGGCTGTATATTGTTCCGTTGTTCCATGTCCAGTTCTAAATGTTGCTTCCTGACCTGCATACAGATTTCTCAAGAGGCAGGTAAGGTGGTCTGGTATTCCTATCTCTTGAAGAATTTTCCACAGTTCATTGTGGATCCACACAAAGGCTTTAGCATAGTTGGTAAAGCAGAAATAGATGTTTATCTGGAATTTTCTTGCTTTTTCTCTGATCCAGTGGATGTTGGCAATTTGATTTCTGGTTTCTCTACCTTTTCTAAATCCAGCTTGAACATCTGGAATTTCATGGTTCACATACAGTTGAAGCCTAGCTTAGAGAATTTTGAGCATTTCTTTGCTAGCATGTGAAATGAGTGCAATTTTGTGGTAGTTTGAGCATTCTTTGGCATTGCCTTTCTTTGGAATTGAAATGAAAACTGACCTTTTCCAGTCTTGTGGCCATTGCTGAGTCTTCCAAATCTGCTGGCATATTGAGTGCAGCACTTTAACAGCATCATCTTTCAGGATTTGAAATTCTATCACATCCACTAACTTTGTTCATAGTGATGCTTCCTAAGACTCACTTGACTTCGCACTCCAGGATGTCTGGCTCTGGGTGAGTGATCACACCATCGTGATTATCTGGGTCATTAAGATCTTTTTTGTATAGTTCTTCTGTGTATTCTTGCCACTTCTTCTTAATATCTTCTACTTCCGTTAGGTCCATGCTGTTTCTGCCCTTAATTGTAGCTTTGTTTATTGGCCATAGAATGGTAATGACCTAGAAATCCCTTATCTTGGACATACCATACACTTAGAACACTATGTTGAACTTAAAAGAAGGAGGTCATCTGTGTACACAAGATGCAGGACTATCTCCCCAAGAAAACAGTCATCTTCTCCGAGAGGACTTTCCTGATCATTCTATTTAACACAGCAACACCATCTCCCAACAGTTTCTTTGTCCTGACCACACTTTATTTTCTATCATAACACTTAGTACCATTTATCATAATGTATGTCATCTAACATAATATATTAATATACATAAATGTGTATATATAATATATATACATCTAATATACATGTAATGTTTTTATTTGGTATTGTTTTGACTTATCATCCAAAACAATAAGTAGAATGAATCACTAAGGGTAGCAATTATATCTGTTTGTTCAGTGCTTTACCCCTAGAGGCTAGAACAGTGCTGGCATACAGTAAACATTCAGTCATTTTTGGATGAATGGGTGTGCTGAAGTAGAATAATCTTTAAGATATATTTTCAAGATATAATCTTTCAAAATATAGCTCAAGTAACAAGCAGAATGAGGAACTGCATATAATAGGCTAATTTGTGTACCAGGGTTGTCACTGTATATACTTCACAGAAGACCTCTAAAAAGATATGCGAGACTGGGAAACTGGTCTCCCCTGGGGAGAAGTACCAGATGTGGGCTTCAGAATGGGAGGATGACTTTGTTTATACCACATGTGCTTTCAGATACCTTGATTTTTTGCTTACTACATATGCATTTTGCTTTTTAATAAAAGAATGAAATATTGTCATTTGGAGCAAGGTGGATGGACCTATGAATATTCTTTTTTTTTGAGAATATTCTGCTTAGTGAAGTAAGTCAGACAAGGAAAGACAAATACTATATGGTATCATTTACATGTAGGATCTAAAAAATAATCCAAATGAATCTATATACAAAACAGAAACAGACTCACAGACATAGAAAATAAACTGTGGTTACCAAAGGGGAAAGGGAAAGCAGAGGGACAAATTAGGAGTATGTGATTAACAGATACAAGCTACTATATATAAAATAGATAAGCAACAAGGGCTTACTATACAGCATAATTATATCCGTATCTTGTAAGAAGCTAAAATGAAATACAACCAGCAAACATACTGAATTACAATGTTACACACATGAAACAAATACAATATTATTATAAATCAACCTAGTTTAGATTTTTAAAATAAAATTAGTTTTAGAATCATGATGAAAACTATCAACTAGTGACATACTATGAGCTTTGAAAGAAGGAAAAATAGGGTCTCATGACCCCAAGGAGAGTACGATTAACTTTTCCTTTGAGAGTCAGGAGGGTTGCTTAGAGGGCTGGGGGGTTAGTAGTTATGGTCAAGTATAAAAGGAGTAGAAAGGACACTCCAGCCAGAAGGAGTTACATGAATGAGATAGCAGCACAAAAGAGAAATATTTGTTCATGAGAGTGGTTTTTATTGTAGACTTAAGAGAATGCTCCAGGGGAGTCACTCAATAGGACAAATGCATTGTCCTTCCTCTGGCATCAAATACATGGTAAATAAACAGGCAGTTGGGTTAAAAATAAAGAGAGGAAATCAGAGGTCATCAAACTAAGACCTGGGAGTCATGGCGATGCTGGGTTATAGGAGAAATGGAATGGGGCTTCATGGTAAGGCATCTGACCAAGTTGCAAATCTTGTAAAGAACTACATGCTGCCTGTTCCCCTGCAATAAATCTGGATCCCTTCAGAGGTCTAGCATGGTTGGGTCTTGGACAAGTACAGGGAGTGATACCCACACTATCCATTTAGTTTCAAATCTAAGTGCCAACAGAGCTTAAGGTGTGATAACTGGGTCGGACGTTGGCATGGATAAGAAAATATCCAGGAATACCAATGCTTCCCTAAAATTACATGCTTTCCTCCATTTTCCATGAAACACACAACATTTTGTCTATCATTTGCTTTCTACTTTTTTGAGAGACATGGAGATTTCTTCACTTAAAAAACAAAACAAAACAACAGGGACTTCCCTGGTGGTCCAGTGGTTAAGAATCTGCCTGTCAAGGCAGGGGACATGGGCTTGATCCCTGATCTGGGAAAATCTCACATGCCTTGGTGCAACTAAGCCCATGTGCCACAGCTACTGAGCTCGCATGCCTTAGAACCCACGCTCTGAAACAAGAGTCAGCAAGAGAAACCCCCACAATGAGAAGCCCACACACCACAGCAGAGTAGTTCCTGCTTGCTGCAACCAGAGAAAGCCCTCGCGTAGCAACAGACTCAGCACAGTATAAATAAATAAATAAAATTTAACAACAGCAAACAGAATCCACATGCCATGATTAGTGAGTTTTACTTTGATTTCTACTGTGGTTTCTTAAGGACACTGACCAGCCTACTAGAGGATGGCCTTTCTTCAACTCGGGGTGTGTCTGTTAGTCACTCGGTCATGTCTGACTCTTTGCAACCCCATGGACTGTAGCCTGCCAGGCTTCTCCATCCATCGGATTCTCTAGGCAAGAATACTGGAGTGGGTTGCCATTTCCTTCTCCAGGGGATCTTCCCAGCCCAGGGGTTGAACCCGAGTATCATTTGTTTCCTGCATTGCCGGCAGATTCTTTATGGCTTGAGCCACCAGGGAAACCAGCTTCTTCAACTCTACTTTTATATATATATACAAATTTATTTAATAAATTAATATCATTCAAAATACAGTACCAGAATATTGTGCAGATGGGTGTGCTGGTACTGTTTGTCATGAAGACCCTGTGCTCATGTTTGATTCGGGAATCCAGTGGGGATGTGAGGGCGATCTGGTTGTGACATCGGTCACCCCATTGATCGCCAGGGTTGATTCGGCAGATCTGGCTGGCTAGGCGGGTGTCCCCTTCCTCCCTCACCGCTCCATGTACGTCCCTCCCGAAGCTGTGCGCTCGGTCAGAGAGGACGACCATCCCCGATAGAGGAGGACCGGTCTTCGGTCAAGGGTATACGAGTAGCTGCGCTCCCCTGCTAGAATTTCCAAACAAGCTCTCAAGGAATCCAGTGGTTCCTAGAATGAATGCCTCAGCAGCACTGGTTATCTGTTCTCCTGCTCTGCTAGTGCAGAGAATTCCTGAATAGTTCATTTTTCTAAGATAAATTTTATCTTTATGCCCTAGTTAATATTTGCATCAGTGTAATAGGGATCAGTGAGTCTTAAGAAAGATAACGCTTCCATGATATGAACTAGATTATCCAATAATTGAGAAACTTTTATGTGTATTAGGAGATCATAGAAATCTGGATTAGCTAACATTGGTAGCCCTATGTACAGTTTCAAGAGTTCATATATTAAAGTAGGTTTCTATTCCTAGCGTGGTATATCAGAAATCATGCTGGGGTTATTTTAGTATATGTATTTCATTCCCACGCTTATGTTCTGAAGTCCTGGAATAGCTTTTTCAGTGTAGTTAACTGAGCCGCACTTAACAATAATCTTTATATTGGTATAGGAATGTTGTGTGAATTTTATAATTGAGGCACCAGGCAGGATTTTTAACTCAGTATTGCCAGATGTTCTGAATTTTTCAGAGAAACTAAAAAGTCAACATGTTCATTTAAAATCTGCTGCATTAAAAAATATATTGATGACCAAGTGAAGTTTATCAAGAGATTGCAAAACTGATTCATGAATCATCCTCAAAAATCAATCACTGCAATTTATCACATTATGACTATACCAATAGTGAAAAAAAGGCAACAAAGTTCAACATCCATTCATAATTACAACTCTCAGAAAACTAAAAATAGAAGGAAAGTTAACAAAGACTATCTACAAAGAAACTTACAGCTGACATTATATCACATGTTTTCTCCATAAGAGATTGGGAAGTAGTCAAGCTATCCAAATTTATACTCTTATTCAGTATCATTCTAGAAGTCCTAGTGAACTCAATAAGTTTAGAAAAATAAATAAAAGGCATTCAAATTTTTAAAAATTAAAATATCCCTATGTAAAAAATCCCTATGATTTTCTACATGAAAAAAAATCATAGGGAATCTACCAAAAAGCATCACTAGAACTAAGTGAGCTTGACAAGATTGCAGAATAAAAGATCAATATGTAAAAATCAATTGCTTTTCTATATACTAGCAATGAACAGACTATTGTAAAGAAGATATTTGAAAACAGTATCATTTATAAGAGCTCCCAGAAATGAAATTGTAAATATAAATCTAACAAAAATATATGCAGGATGTGTAACTGAAACTACAAAATGCTGATGCCTGAGATCAGAGAAGACGTAAATAAGCAGAGAGGCACGCTGTGCCCATGGAGTAAAAGAGTCAATACAGTCAACATGTCAATTCTCCCCAAATTGACTAATACATTTAATGCAATCCCAATCAAAATCCCAGCAGGATTCTCTGTAGATTCACACTAGCTAATTCTAAAATTTATATGAAAAGATAAAGGAACCAGAATATTAAAAAAGAAAAAGGAAAAAATTGGAGGATGTGCACAACCAAATTTTAAGATGTATCATAAAGCTATGGTAGTCGAGACAATGTGACACTTGTAAAATGGTATACTCTTAGTCTAATGGAATAGAACAAAAACATCCAGAATTTTCTTGTGCACATAAATATCACTGACTGATTTTTAGATTTTTGACAATTTGAAAGGAGAAAGGTAGTCTCTCAACAAATGGTGCTGTAAAACACTGGATATCAATATGTAAAAGAAATATCAAATTAACTTGAAATGTATCATAGACACAAATATATTAAAACATAATACATAAAACTCTTAGAAGGAGACACAGAACTAAATCTTCAGGACCTAGGGTAAGGCAAAGTCTTCTTAGATATGACATCAAAAGCAAAATACACAAAAGAAAAATGATAAATAGAAAAAATGATGGGTCTTTATCAAAGTTAAGCACCCTTCTGCATGTTGAGCACAATTAACAGAATAAAAAGACAAACCATATATTGAGAGAAATTACTTGTAAGTCATATATTGAACAAAAATTTGTATCTGTAATATATTTTTAAAAATATTCTTAAAACCCAAAAGTAAATAAACAACCTATTAAAAGAAATAGGAAAAATATTGGAACAAACACTTCAGCAAAGAAGATATATGATGCCAAATAAACACAAGATGTTCAATGTGATTAATAATTAGGAAAATGCAAATTAAAATGAGATATTATTGTACACCTATTAGATTGCTTAAAGTTTTAAAGGTTACTGATAATATCAAGTGCTGATGAGGATGCAGAGAGAATTCTCATACATTGCTGGAAGGAGTACAAAATGGCATAAATACTCTGAAAAATACCCTGGAAGTTCTTTTTAAAAATTGCCACAAGAGTCAGTAATTTTATTGTAGAAATAGAAACTTATCTTCATATAAAAACTATACACGAATGCTAATGAGACCATTATTCATGATCACCAAAAACTTGAAAAAGCCCAAATATCCCTCTGTAGATGAACATATAAACACATGGGGATATATACATACATACATACAATGAAGTACCAGTGCAATACTACACGGAAATAAAAGGAGCAAATCATTGACACATACAACATGGATGAATATCAAATGCATTTTGCTCATGAACTTGGTTTCAAAGGGCTATATAATCTTATAATTTCATTCATGTGATATCTTGAAAGAGACAAAGCTATAGGAACAGAGAACATGTCAGTGATTGTCCAGGGTTAAGAGTAGGGGCAGGGCTTGATTATAAGGGAGAAACATGAAGGAATTCTTGGGATGCTAGGCTTGTTCTGTATACTGAGTGTGGTGGGTACAAGAATTTACACATGTGTCAAAACTCGTACCAAAATTCATGTGTCACAGAAAGACTGAATTGTATTGTGTAAATTTAAAATATTAACAAGTTAATTTTTAAAATAAAATATGAAAAAAGGGAATCAAATTAAACAAACAAAAAGCAGATACTCTGGAAGCTAAATGAACCCCATCTTCAGACCAAATTCTACCCATGAACCTCCAGTTCACAACTGCTGACTTGGACAAAGAGACTATTCAAGATAGACTCTACTTAAGACTTCGTTTGACCTGATTTCTTAAAATGAGGCCCAGAGAGGGAAAGACCATTGCCAAAGCCACACAGCTAGGCCATGAAGCCCTAGGACTGCAGTTAAGCTGCCTTACTCCTGCTCTTATCCTTTGACGCAGGTTATATATAAAGACTTGCACCTCGGTGGTATCCTAAAATCTAACATCATTCAACCACAGATTAAGCGAATGGCTACCCACTCCATTATTCTTGCCTGGAGAATCCCATGGACAGAGGAGCCTGGCGGGCTACAATCCATGGGGTCACCAAGAGTCAGACACGACTGACTCTTAGCATGACTGAGCGACTAACACTTTCACTTTCAGAGCAGGGGTGGGAAATTAACCTCATGAGAAAAAGGGCAAACTCCTCAAGGTCTGGCATTTACAGGAAGTATATTAAAAATTATGACCTTAACAAACAATTCTAGTGAAAGGCTGGGAACAACAGGCCTAGAATGATTTAACTGTTGAAATAATTCTGTCAAAAAAATTAGCAGTATTACAGGGAAGGCTGTGGGCCCCGACGGGTCCCCAGCAGAGACATGTCTGCTCAGGGCTGCTATTGATTCTGAAACAATCTCGCACATGATAAATGAGAATGTGCTTAGGAGAGGATTCAGTCACAAGAGCCCCCAGATCAATCAGCTTGTCAACAGGCAGACGAAATTCAATTTTTATTCTTAGTAAACTCTTATTTGGTGGCAGACCATCGTTTCTGTGGAAATTGCTTCACAAAGGCCGAGGGGCAGGCATGAGAACATGGAAAAAGATAATCTTTGCCAAGCACATTAAAAGTGAAGCATTGGGGGTTTATGACTCAGAGTGAGGCAGTGTGATTACTGGGCAGTGGCCACCACAGCCCACCTTCTCTGCCCAAAGGATGAGTTAGAGCCAGTTCTCCCTGTCCTTCTCCAACATCTGACCCAAACATCTTGAAAGGAAACCCTTAAAACAGGATCCCAGGCCTCTAGACAAAACTCCATGACCCCATGACAGAGCTGAAACGTGTTTTTGTGGAGACCTCCTCTTCAGTTAATTTAAACCATACGAAATTGCCATTTCAGTAAGTTTAAAAAAAAAAGTCATCCCACTGGGTCTTCCCAGTGCACCAGCCCCGAGCACTTGTCTCATGCGTCCAACCTGGGCTGGTGATGTTTCACCTTTGATAAGAAGGGATGGGGTGGTGAGGGAGGTGGTGGGGGGGGGGTGGGGGGGGTGGGGGGAGGGGGCAGGGATTGGGATGGGGAACACATGTAAATCCATGGCTGATTCATGTCAATGTATGGCAAAAACCACTACAATATTGTAAAGTAGTTAGCCTCCAACCAATAAAAATAAATGGAAAAATAAATAAATAAAAGTTGATTTTGACCAAAAAAAAAAAAGTCAAATACTAGCAAATTTCATATAATTGAACCAGATAGTACTCTCTTTATCTTTGTTTGCCATGATATCAGGAATTTTGAGGTACTTCTTCCTCTTACACTCTTTTCAAAGTCACCCAGAAATTAATTTCAGGACTGGGATTAGGGATTAGGGTTGTTGAAGACCAGTCTTTACAATAAAGTGAATTTTTAATCCTCCCAACCAAAAGGGAATGGATCAGCACTATACTGGTTAGGTTGATTTGAAGAAAGAGGAGTGAAGAAACAACTCGTTTACTAGATAATTTAATATCAGTAAAAGTTAAACTCATCTCTAATTTTTACTGTCACCTATCTGGCAGGAAGTTTTAAAGATGAAAGCTTCCAGATAATGAGTTTAACCACACAAAGAGACATGCAGTACCACTGACTCAGCCCTGAGCCTCATGCACTGCAGTCTTTCTCCTCTGGCCTCCTCTGGCCAAAACACCACTGAAGCTAAGGGGATGGACCTGTGCAGAGCTCAGAGGACTCCTGATGTGTATTGACAAGGATGCCTGTGTGTGTCTGTGTGTTTGTGTGTGTTACGTCACTTCAGGCAGGTCCAACTCTTTCTGACCCTGTGGACTGTAGCCCACTAGGCTCCTCTGTCCATGGGAGTCTCTAGGCAAGCATACTGGAGTGGGTTGCCATGCCTTCCTCCAGGAGATCTTCCCAATCCGGGGATCGAACCCAGGTCTCTTATGTCTCCTGCACTTTCAGATGGATTCTTGACCACTAGTGCCACCTGGGAAGGCCCATTTGTCAAGAAACAGTTCAGTTCAGTTCAGTCACTCGGTCATGTCTGACTCTGTGATCTTACGGACTGTAGCATGCCAGGCCTCCCTGTCCATTACCAACTCCCAGAGTTTACTCAAACTCATGTCCTTTGAGTTGGTGATGTCATCCAACCATCCCATCCTCTTCTCCTCCCGCCTTCAATCTTTCCCAGCATCAGGGTCTTTTCCAAAGAGTCAGGTCTTCCCATCTGGTAGCCAAAATATTGGAGTTTCAGCTTCAGCATCAGTCCTTCCAATGAATATTCAGGACTGATTTCCTTTAGGATGGACTGGTTGTATCTCCATGCTGTCCAAGACACTCTAGAGTCTTCTCCAACACCACAGTTCAAAAGCATCAATTCTTCAGCACTCAGTTTTCTTTATATTTCAAATCTCACATTCACACTCGACTACTGGAAAAACCATAGCCTTGACTAGATGGACCTTCATTGGCAAGGGAATGTCTCTGCTTTTTAATAAGCTGTCTAGGTTGGTCATACCTTTTCTTCCAAGAAGAAAGCACCTTTTAAATTCATGGCTGCAGTAACCATCTGCAGTGGTTTTGGAACCAAAAAAAAAAAAATAAAGTCTGTCACTGTTTCCACTGTTTTCACATCTATTTGCCATGAACTGATAGGACCAGATGCCATGATCTTCGTTTTATGAATGATGAATTTTAAGCCAACTTTTTCACTCTCCTCTTTCACTTTCATCAAGAGGCTCTGTCGTTCTTCTTTGCTTTCTGCCATAAGGGTGGTGTCATCTGCATATCTGAGGTTGATATTTCTCCTGGCAATTTCGATTCCAACTTGTGCTTCATCCAGCCCAGCATTTCTCATGATGTACCCTACATATAAGTTAAATAATCAGGGTGACAATATACAGCCTTGACATACTCCTTTCCCGATTTGGAAACAGTCTGTTGTTCCATGTCCAGTTCTAACTGTTGCTTCTTGACCTGCATACAGATTTCTCAGGAGGCAGATCAAGTGGTCTGGTATTCCCATCTCTTGAAGAATTTTCCACAGTCTGTTGTGGATCCACACAGTCAAAGGCTCTGTCATAGTCAATAAAGCAGAAGTAGATGTTTTTCTTGAACTCTCTTGCTTTTCCAATGATCCAGTGGATGTTGGCAATTTGATCTCTGGTTCATCTGCCTATTCTAAATCTAGCTTGGACATCTGGAAGTTCATGGTTCATAAACTGTTGAAGCCTGGCTTGAAGAATTTTGAGCATTACTTGCAGTGTGTGAGATGAGTGCAATTGTGCAGTAGTTTGAGCATTCTTTGGCATTGCCTTTCTTTGGGATTGGAATGAAAACTGGCCTTTTCCAGTCCTGTGGCCACTGCTGAGTTTTCCAGATTTGCTGGCATATTGAGTGCAGCACTTTAACAGCATCATTGTTTAGTATTTGAAATAGCTCAACTGGAACTCCATCACCTCCACTAGCTTTGTTCATAGTGATGCTTCCTAAGGCCCATTGTATTGTCAAGAATACATCATATTAAATAGTTTATTAGCTTGATTTCTATTTTTAAGTATTTAAATGTATGGCACGTGTGCCTCCTTTGTCTCTTTTTCTGAGCCCCAGCGGGTGTGACAGTTGAGCCTGTATTTATATAACTATAAAGTTATATCATCTTTAGTTGCCTGCATAGGTTGGCACAGCTAATTCCAAAGTACTGATCATACTCAAGCAAGAGTGATTCAAAAACTTTTCTGTCTGGATTCAGAATTTTATTGTATTTAAAGCTCCATGTGTGATTATGTTTAAATAGATTACTTAAGTGTATGGTATATAAGATATATGGGGCTTCCCAGGTGGCACTAGTGGTAAAGAACCCACCTACCAATGCAGGAGACATAAGAGGCACGGGTTTGATCCCTGGGTCAGGAAGATCTCCTTGGAGGAGGGCATGGCAACCCACTCCAGTATTCTTGCCTGGAGAATCCCATGGACAGAGGAGCCTGGCAGGCTACAGTCTGTGGGTTGCAAAGAGTTGAGCATCACTGAAGAGACAGCACACACACACAAACTTGATATATACATATATAACATATAAATTATGCACATGTATACAAGGAAAAACTCCATTTTCCTCTGTTCTCTACTCTCTGAATGCTCACAATACTTCTGGTTACAGAATATTTAGGTTTTTTTCCACACACCAACCAATTCTCTGACATCAGCAGGGTGTCCTTCAGTTCAGTTCAGTTCTAACACTTTCTGCCAGGAATTAGCATGCACCCCTCTCCCCACTCAGGTCAAGGTCTGAGTCCCACAGTACTCCCCCTACTTCAGTCTCCAATAGGGACTCCCAGGTTTTCACTTGCATTTCCAACCAATGGGCAGTGAGTCAGGAATCCCATGGCCCTCTTTGGTTTGCAGAATTTGCTAGAATGTCTCACAGAACTCAGGAAAACACATTATTATAAAGGGTATGATAAAAGTTAGAGATGGAAGGGTATACAAGGAGAGAAGGGTCCCAAACACAGGCACTTGTTTCACCATGGAGTTAGCACATACTACCCTCCTGGCATGTGAATGCATTCACCACCCCAGGAGTTCTCCAAACTCTGTTCAGTTCAGTTCAGTCACTCAGTCGTGTCCGACTCTTTGCAGCCCCAAGGACTGCAGCATGCCAGGCTTCCCTGTCCATCACCAACTCTGTAGTTCAGGATTTTTATGAAGGCTTCATCTCATAGACATGATTATTAATTCAATTTCCAGCCTCTCTCCCCTCCCCAGAGGCTAGTGGGCGATGCTGAAAGTTCTAAGCTTCTGATAATGGCTTTGTCTTTCCAGTGAGCAGCCGCCATCCTGCTGTTATCCAGGAGCCCATTAAGTGTCAACTCATTAGAACCAAAGATTCTCTTATCATTCTAAAAATTCCAAGGGATTTAGGAGCACTGTGTAAAAAACCAAAATCAAAGACCATATAGCAGAACAAAAGATGCTCCTAGCTTCCCATGTAGCTCAGTGATAAAGAATCTGCCTGACAATACAGAAGATGCAACAAGTTCAATCCCTGGGTCAATAGATCCCCTGGAGAAGGAAATCGCAACCCACTCCAGTATTCTTGTCTGGGAAATCCTATGGACAGAGGAGCCTAGCGAGATACAGTTCATGGGGTCAAAAACTGGCCGATTGATTTTACCTTCAGGAAATCTCAAAGGCTTTAGGAGCTCAGGCTAGAATCAGGTGAACACCAAAACATATTTTTTATTATATCATTACACAACAATAGTTAAATGATTAAATGTTCTCTGAAAGTCCATCTATGTTCCAAAAGATATTTGCTTCAGAAAAGAGATTACCTTGTGAGTTGTGTATTATCAATTGGGAGAAGCAGGCACTACACGGGCTTCCCAGGTGGCACTAACGGGGAAGAGCCCGCCTGCCAATGCAGGAGACATAAAAAACATGGGCTCAATCCCTGAGTCAGAAAGATTTCCTGAAGAAGGAAGTGGCAACTCACGAGTATTCTTGCCAGGAGAATCCCAGGGACAGAGGAACCTAGTGGGCTACAGACCATAGGGTCACAAAGAGTCGGACATGACTGAAGCGAATTAGCATGCCGGAGCTACACATCACCAACGAAATCCTCTCCATGGAGATAATTAGAGCAGGTCCTAATCATTGCATATATTTTTGTTTCATTAAACACCTTGCAGAATGAAATGGTACATGTAAGATGCCACCAAAAATGTCTAGAGCCACCTGCAGATAAATAAGAAACATTAGACTCCTGAGGTGTATGGAAAGAAAGATGCCTTGCCTTGTGAGTTGCAGAGTCATACTTCACATAGAGTTCAATTTCTCTGCTCAAAATTTCCTGGAGCCCTCCACTCACCCTTTTCCTCGGAGTAAAGGTCGAGGGGGACAGAGAATGAATGCGACAAAAATCAAGACCTCCGGGAACTCTTGAACAAAGTAAAGACTTCGAGGAAACAGTTCAGTCTGCTGCTCCAGTTCTGTAGCAAATGAGAGAAGTATTTCATTTCAGCGCTGTGTTTTAACATGAAAAATGACCCATATTCTTTATCCATTAAACTATTAGTACATCCCAGCATTGTGGGTCTTAATAACATTTCCTTAAATAACTGTGAAAGCCTATTGGTTTTATTTCTTCCAGAAAACAAAAAAAATTGAAAAGAGGAAAATATAACGTATTGGACTTAGAGATCAAGCTAATTAAAATTGTAAATGTCAATAATGATATCTGACATTTCTTTTCAACAATAACCAATTATTGCAAGCACTCCCCCAATAGCTGTTAAATCTATCTCTACAAACCTCATTTTTTCACATTTGGAATATCTAACACAGATCATTTGTCCTGGCCCCTTCCATTAGTCTATGTATAAATATATATTCAGGGAATGGCATGGCTTATGTTTTGTATAATTAGAGTATCACTTTCCATGTTGAAAGCAATATTAAGTTACATTTAAGAAAACAGGAATATCATATGTTAAAAACCAGAATAAAGCTACACATCTGGTATATTTTAGTTGCGGGATATGTAATATCTCTATCCTCCCCAAATTCTGTCTGCTGGAAACCAAAATGAACAACTTTAGGAAGTGTTTCCTTTCTGTTGAAACTTGAGGCCTAAAGAGAGAGCTTGAGGAATGGATTGAAAATGGATGCAGAAAAATCAACACTTATGAGGACAAGGAGATTAGAGATTAGAGCCTAACGTGGTCCTGAAGGGACCATGTTATACTCATGTATACTCATGTATACTCAGGGAGTACATCATGGGATACATGGGGCCTGGAGGGAGTCTACTGAAAACATCCCAAGAATTGCCAGCAGTGAGTACAGGATGCTGGAAGGTGAACGGATCTAAAGATGTGGCCGGAAGACAGGCTGCAACTGCTCTTCACCGGAAGTGGAGAGCAGGCTTCCTTCCGCCCCCGTGGCTTATTCCAGACTCTCACAGCCTTGTTGAGTGGGACACACAGTCACCACCAAATGAAGGAAGGGTTTCCTTAGTAGAAGGAAATATGTACCTATCTCCTGGATTGTGTAAAATCTCCAAAATAAATTGGGCGAGGGTCATTCAACTGAACAGGAATATTTCAGTGTTTGTCACCAAATGGTATTCAAGGAGGAGAAGGAAGATGAGGGAGCAACATTTTATGAGTCCAGATTTATTGATAATCTTGAAATGTCTTGCTTATTCATGAAGAGAAACATGTGAGGAAGCAACTGTGCTAATTCCTATCTTGCAGGTGAGAAAATTGA
This sequence comes from Odocoileus virginianus, assembly GCF_023699985.2. Taxonomy (NCBI): domain Eukaryota; kingdom Metazoa; phylum Chordata; class Mammalia; order Artiodactyla; family Cervidae; genus Odocoileus; species Odocoileus virginianus. The sequence continues at coordinate 39,868,152 of NC_069693.1, read as the reverse complement.
GACTTGAAGAGAGGTCTATAGAAACTTTATGAGAATGTACAGTGAGTAAAAGGCAGGTGCTGTGCTGTGCTCTGGAGGAGGAAATGGCAACCCACTCCAGTATTCTTGCCTGGGAAATCCCACGGACAGAGGAGCCTGGTGAGCCACAGGCCTTGGGGGTCACAAAGAGTCAGGCATGACTGAGCAGAGCACGTGCTTAGTTGTTCAGTTGTGTCTGACTTTTTGTGACTCCCATAGACTGTAGCTTGCCAGGCTCCTCTGTCCATGGCATTTTCCTAGCAAGAATACTGGAATGGGTAGCCGTTTCCTCCTCCAGGGGATCTTTCTGACCCAGGCACTGAACCCATGTTTCCTGCTTTGCAGGTGGATTCTTTCCCACTGATCCACCAAGGTTTTTAATTCAGGCCCCTGCCTACCCTGAGACTTGTTTCCTGCAGTGGAGTCATATCCTCCTTTCTTTGCCTTAAATGTGCAAAGGGCCTTCCTTCTGCTGGATCTTTTCACCTGGTACCTGTAAGGATGATTTTCATGGGTCTGATTACATGACAGAGTCCCTCCCTGTCCATCCTCTCTAAAGTACCTCCCTACCTCCTCTGCCCACAGCCCAGCCACTCTGCACCACACTCCTGGTCTCCTTCCCTTCTCAGAACTTCTCTCTCTCTCTCCCTCTGAATTCTCTTCTGTAAGTCTATGCTTTTTGGTGAACTGTCAATCAGCTTGTGGCTCAGCTGGTAAAGAATTTGCCTGCAATGCAAGAGACCTGGGTTCGATCCCTGGGTTGGGAAGATCCCCTGGAGAAGGGAGAAGCTACCCATTCCAGTATTCTGGCCTGGAGAATTCCATGGACTGTATAGCCCACGGAGTTGCAAAGAGTCAGACATGACTGAGCAAATTTCACTTGACTAAAATGCCTACTCCTTAAATGTACATCAGTATCCCCAAGATCTAAATACTGGGTACTCACTCAATATTTATTGAATAGATGAATGAATGATTGAATGAGAGAGATTTCTAGTTCAGGTTTATCTAAATCTGAAACCTGAGCTTAATCTACTCCACAAGGTAGTCTCTTTTCATATGAGCCCAGAGGCTCTGAAGTAAGTGATACCCTTGGGACAATTGCTGTGACCGTGTTCTGGAAGGTTGGTGGGGAGTTTGTTAGCACTTATTCCCTGGCTAGAATTTCTGTGAGTGCCATGTGACCAAAGAGTCCACTCTGAAACTCAAGGATAATTGGGATGATGAAAAAAATGTCACCTAGAGATAAAAATCCTTTGAGAAAGAAGAGAAGGGAAACAAGGACAGGAAAAAAGAACGCAAGAAAGACTCTTTTTGTCTCTGTTTAATTCCACCAGATAATAGCTCATAAGTGTTCCAATTTATTTGACAGCTGCTGTGTGCTAGTCACAATGCTAAGTCCCTAGGGCATGCACTGTCTCATGTACATGTCCATCACAGCAACACACTGAAACTGCTACTGTTGGAATTGGAAGCTCAAAGATATTAAGCTACTTGGCCAAGGTCATTCATTTACTGAGTAACTAACTTGCTAAGACTTTAACACAGGTGTATTTTTTCCAGTGCCCTACGATGGTCTAAAATATTGGAAATTTCTCAAATCCATCCTGGTGAGGAGGAGAAGAAGAGGACTAGAAGAAGGAGATACTCCAAAGTAGAAGACCATGGTGGGCAACTTCCAACTAAGATCCTCACAGCACAAGCACCGTTGCATCTAAATGAACTCCTCAGCTCTGCCCAAAATCTACAGTATGGAGTTGGTCTATACAGCCGAAAAAGAGAATAGAACAGCTATTAAAATATATCTTGCTAGCTCATGGTCAGGTTATTGCTTCCCAAACAGAGGATCCCAACCAGGCTTTGTGTAAATCTCTGGACATTAACCAAGAAATTTGGCTCTGGCCATTAAAAAGAATTCTTTGATGACTACCCCAAAATGAAGAGGCAAACAGCAAGTGGAATGGATTTCCTGCTCTCTAGTCCGTGTGGACTGGGACACAATCGAATCTAAGTCTATTGTCTCCCCATGGCTTAGCTGGCCACACGTGTCTGTGGAAATGGTTTTCCCAGAAGCCCAAGGTAAATGGTGCTATGGTCAATCCCTGTATAATTCCTGTGCCTTCTAGCAGTCCCCCCCCCCACAAAATGCATATTTGTCTCATTCATCCTCCACTTCATACCCCTGTGGCCCTACCAGGTGCAGGAACATAACTCATAAGAAATATTAACATTAGCTGTTTATCATGGAGCTTACAAAACAGAAAAGCAATAAAAGTGCAGGCGCACTCACTCAATTACCATTGAAATAGATATCACAAAAATTATTCAGTGTCAGAAATCTAATTTTGTATGATATTTCTATATATTTCCACTGCTAATTTTTCTTCCCTCCAGTATTAGTGAATTAATATGCTTCAAATGCCCCTCTAGCTACCCTAGAAAAAAAAATACTACTTATTTAGTTGAGCTACCCAAATCCATTAGACAAATTTCCTTTACAGCAAAGCATTGATGAATGAAATGTCTCATGCTAATGTAAGAATAATCAATTTAGAATGCTTATGACAATTAACAAAGCTGAAGATACGCCTTGAAGGCTCCATGCTTTGTCAGCCCTGATTTGGATTAAACTTGCACTAATGGGATCATTTTTCTTCCAAAAGGTATTCTTTTTAGGCAGACCTATCAATTAATATGAATTATGCATGTATAAAAGTACTAATGTCATTAATTAGACAAATTAATTTTTATGATGCAGTGGATAGACTAACACTAGATTATATGAGATAACTTCCCCACGGCGCCCACCGATTTGAAATAAATGAATAGTTTATATTTGTGAGCTTTCCAAAGACTCAATCGGGATTAATCAGGCCAGTCTGTGGGCAGGAGATGGTGGAAATGTTGCATATTCTTGATGGTCTTCTCAACCAGAGGGGTCACTCCTGAGACAGCAGAGCCCAGATTTCAACAGGAAGAAATTTTATTATAATCCTACACAGGGCCGTGGGGGAAATTAGTAAACTAGCCTTTTATTCTGGCAAACTTTTATTGATTGTCTTCCCCAAATTTATATGCTGTTGTCCAAGTGGGCTAATAAACAAATAAAGCTCAGGAGATAAAGAATAGGAAAAGGAGCATGTTCTAATTGTTGAACTGGCAGGCAGAGCTCATTAATGTTGGTCAGATTTTACTGGTATGATATTTACCTTCTAAATTTGGCTCTAAGTTATAACTCCTTCATTAGTGTTAGTTACATTCATTCTTAAATTCTTGAAAACCATGATTTCCTCATGTCTTACACCTTATCTAAAGTGCCATACACCTTATCTAAAGTGTCTTACACATTATCTAAACTGTATGACAATGAGGGCCATTTGAAGTCCAATATTTGTAAATTTAACCATCACCTTCTTCATCCATATTGCAAAAAGGCTTTTGATGACAACTTAGAGACCATCATTAGGAAAGTGAGTCCAAAATTATCTCTCTTTCTAGTCTTTGCTTTGCAGGAACTTGAAACATGGATCTACTTTAAATCTTGCAACTGGAATGATCGATGACATTGATAACATATCCTAAAGTCAAACCAGGGCATCCAGTCATGGCAAGACTGGCTGAAATTAAAGCAAGCTGATGTGACCTAGGTCATATCTCAAAGTAGGGTACAAGAGATCAAATGTGATCTCTCTTTCAAGGTTCACATATTCACTGTTGGGATACAATAATATCTCAATAAATGCAGTTTGAAAAAAGTGAGTGAAAGTATTCATTTTGCTAAGGATTTGACATGGGTTCTAAAAACAAGGGACATCACAGACATGCATGCTAAGTCACTTCAATCATATCTGACTCTGTACGAACCTATGGACTCTAGCCCGCCAGGCTCCTCTGTCCATTGGATTCTCCAGGCAAGAATACTGGAGTGGATTGCCATGCCCTTCTCCAGGGGATCTTCCTGACCCGGGGATCGAACCCATGACTCTTAGGCCTCCTGCATTAGCAGGCAGGAATTTTACCACTAGTGCCACCTGGGAAGCCCAGAGGACATGTATTCTATATTCTAAGTGTTCTTTGTTACATCAAGAGCGTGTTACATGTTCTTGTGTTCGAGAACAAAGTTCTTGATGTTACATCAAGAACTTTGTTACATGTCATGGACATGACATGTCCATGAAAAGCAAGCCTGTTAGACAGAGGGTCCCAGGTTCAAATTATGAACCTGTCACATTTAGCTGGGTGACCCTGGAGGTTCAGTGTTGCCTCACTGGGGTGTCATGAAGCTTCCGTGGTGTGTGATTAGCAATTCAATGTGGTACCTGTGAGCCTTCCACGAAGAAGAATCAGTGTCTTTACCACTCGGAGTAAGGCACAATAGGTAATGGCATCTCTTAGAGAAAATGTTACAATTGCCTATAACTAACTACCTCCTTGGGCAAACACACTGATGAAGAATAGGATAGACTCAAGCTCTAGGAAGAAGATGTAGGATGGCATCCTATCCTCTCAATTAATTCTGATCATAGCATTCATCTTTTTTTTTTTTTTTGTAAGAGGTAGTTGAGAGAGGAAAAAGTGATTCAGGTAAAGGAACCTGAACCAAACTGCCTGGATTCAAAGCTTACTTCCACAATATACGAGCAGTGTAAGGTCAAGCAACTTGTTGAATGTCTTGACACTTCCTTTCCTTATTTGTAAAAAGATAATACTGGTAGGATTAATTCTAAAAATTAGGATTAAATGAACTAAAACTTACAAAGTACTCAAAACAAGGATGGCAACATGGTAGATATAAAATATTATATAAGTAATTGATAAAGAAAAGTTACTTGGCGTCTATTGTGCTCCAGATGCCTTCAGTTCAGTCCAGTCACTCAGTCATGCCCGACTCTTTATAACCTCACGGACTGCAGCCCTCCAGGCTTCCCTGTCCATCACCAACTCCCAGAACCTACTCAAACTCATGTCCATCGAGTTGGTGGTGCCATCCAACCATCTCATCCTCTGTCGTCCCCTTCTCCTCCTATCTTCAACCTTTCCCAGCATCAGGGTCTTTTCCATTGATACCTGGGTATGGCCTGAGTCCTCTTGGAGGAGATTGCCTTTAACTCCACCATAGAACCACCAGAACTTACACAGGACTGGGGGAACAGACTCTGGAGGGCACAACCAAAACCTTGTATGCACCAGGACCCAGAAGAAAGGAGCAGTGACCCCATAAGAAACTGACCCAGACATGCCCAGGAGTGTCCAGGAGTCTCTGGCAGAGGCATAAGTCAGTGGGGGCCTGCTGCAGAGCCTGGGGCACTGAATGGACCTTTTGAAGGAGGGCACCATTATCTTCATTACCTCTACCATTTTGGCCTCAGGTCAAGCAACAGAGAGGGAACACAGCCCTGCCCATCAACAGAAAATTGAATTAAAGATTTTCAGAGCATGGACCCGCCCATCAGAACAAGATCCAGTTTCCCCCTTAGTCAGTCTCTCCCATCAGAAAGCTTCCATAAGCCTCTTATCCTTCTCCATCAGAGGGCAGACAGAATGAAAACCAAAATCATGGTAAACTAACCAAACTGATCACATGGACCACAGCCTTGTGTAGCTCAATGAAACTATGAACCATGCTGTGTAGGGCCACCCAAGATGGACAGGTCACAGCAGAGAGTTCTGACAAAACGTGGTCCACTGGAGAAGGGAATGGCAAACCACTCAGTATTCTTGCCTTGAGAACGCCATGAACAGCATGAAAAGGCAAAAAGATAGGACACTGAAAGATGAAATCCCCAGATTGGTAGGGGCCCAATATGCTACTGGAGACCAGTGGAGAAATAACTCCAAAAAGGATGAAGAGACAGAGCCAAAGCAAAAGCAACACCCAGGGGTGGATGTGACTGGTGATAGAAGTAGAGTCTGATGCTATAAAGAGCAATATTGCATAGGAACCTGGAATGTTAGGTCCATGAATCAAGGCAAACAGGAAGTGGTCAAACAGGAGATGGCAAGAGTGAACATCAACATTTTAGGAATCAGTGAACTCAAATGGACTGGAATGGGTGAATTTAACTCAGATGACCATTATATCTACTACTGTGGGCAAGAATCCCTTAGAAGAAATGGAGTAGCCATCACAGTCAACCAAAGAGTCCGAAATGCAGTACTTGGATGCAATCTCAAAAATGACAGAATGATCTCTGTTCATTTCCAAGGCAAACCAGAAGCCTTATACGTATTATTTAATTTAAATTTCTCTACATTCTCATGACATTAGTGTAAATAACTTCATTTTACAGATGAGGAGACTGAGGCCCAGAGTATTTATTTTGGTCAGTCTCCCTCAATTAATATATGGGAGAGAAAAGACTTGAACTCAAAATATCTCAGAAGTTATTGGATAGGACTGGGAGGGCTAGAAAAATAGTCTATGAGTTACAAGAGGGAAACCTCTTCATTTTGGGAATCCTGCAACTCCTGGAAAAGGGGAGGGTACTAGGCATGAAGGTAAGTACTCAGTGAACAGGATAATAGTAACAGCTATGCTTGTCATGAGCTAGGCACACCAGGGGGGATAGATACTATTAATATCTTCCTTTTGTAGATCTGTTAACTAACTTGCATTAGCTCATAGAGCTGACACACAAATACTGGTCCACCTCATTCCTCATCCTATCCTTTTAACCCCTATACCATAAGACCTAAAGATTTATAAGTAAATACTGATATACCAAAACCAAAGACCAATATATTGACCACCTGATGCGAAGAGCCAATTCATTGGAAAGGACCCTGATGCTGGGAATGATTGAAGAGAAGAAGGGGGTGACAGGAGGAGATGGTTGGATGGCAACAATGGACATGAGTTTGAGCAAACTCCAGGAGATGGTGAAGGGCATGGAAGCCTGGCGTGCTGAAGTCCGTGGGGTCACAACGAGTCAGACACGACTTAGAGACTGAACAAGAACACTTGAAGCACCAGCTGGGGATACAGAGCCCTCACCTTCCAGCTACATGGAAGCCACTCTTGTCTTAAAAACTCTGGTCTTCAGGTCTCTACGATCACCCCCACTAGTTTCTGAAGGAACAGAAAGAGCAGTTTGTAGAAGTCAAGCCTGCAACGGTGCAAGGAACCAACCTTGTCTGAACCAGCAAAATGAGGGTAGATTATGACTAAGAAGGGTCTCACTTTGTAATACCATCTAAAAGACTAGCTCCCAGAGGTGAAATGCAATCACCCAAATTATTTTGAAAACTTCTACAATGTCTGTGCTATCAGATACACTTTTTAGAAAGTTAAATTTTTAGAGCAGTTACTTCTATTTTTCTGTCTAATCATAGTTTTGGTTTAGGGATGGGCATGTTACTCAAAGCAGGCCAATGATACTAAATTCCTAGACTTTGTTGAAATTGGGGGCTCTAGGGATGATGTAGAACTTCCCTGGTGACTCAGGTGGTAAAGAATCTGCCTGCAATGTGGGAGACCTGGGTCTGATCCCTGGGTTGGGAAGATCCCCTGGAGAAGGGAACAGCTACCCACTCCAGTATTCTTGTCTGGAGAATTCCATGGACAGAGGAGCTGCTTGGAGCTGTTGGAGACCATGGGTTTGAGAGGGCTTGCCTGAAAATGAAGCACATAGGAAAGCAGAACTAAGAGAATGAATCCTCATGACATGACTAACCCTAGAATATATCTTTACCTGAAGCCATCTATCCTGAAATTTTTCAGTTAAGTGAACAACAGAATTACCATTTTTGTCTACACTAGTTAAAATCAAGTTTCTATCAGTTGCATCTGAGGGAAATCAGAATAACACAGAGAAAAAGACAGAAACAAGCATCAATAATACCAACCAACATCAATGGTTTCTAAAAGCAGGCTTTGACATTCACCTGAATTCACTAATTCCCTAAAACATTCTCAGAGGTGTATTCTTTGAATAAATGTATTAATGCACATTATAGATTTTATTTTTCCTTTTAACATTTCAGTTCATAAAATCTTGGCTATCGATAGATCACACTAGACACAGCATTATAAATGTTTTCATAAGATTTGTTAACATCACTTTTGGTTGTTCTTTTAAAGGAGATTGAATAACTTCTTTATTCAAATGTAGAGGAAGGTTTCCTGGTAGAATAAAATTGCCACTGATCCAGGTGGTTCAGTCACAATGGACTAGACCTTCAAAGGAAATGGCCATTTAGGAACAAATGTCCACTGAGGTCTGCATTTCTTCTCTCCTCAATACAATTTAGGGTTTAGTTAAACTCATGAGTCTCCACTTTATAATCTGAATATGAAAATTTCTTGTGATTCTGAAAAGTGAACAGTAAACATGTTCCATAACTACCTAACTGAACTGAACTGAAGCCACTCAGTCATGTCCAACTCTTTGTGACCCCATGGACTGTAGCCTACCAGGCTCCTCCGTCCATGGGATTTCCCAGGCAAGAGTACTGGAGTGGGTTGCCATTTCCTTCTCCAATGACTACCTAGGGGGATCATCAATTAAATCACAAAGTTCCCTTCAGTCATTCATTCCATCCTGTGTGAGCAAGTTTTGAGCAATACACTTGTTTTCCTTCCTTGTCTCCATGACATCCTGAGGGCATCATTACCTGTCTTTTAAGCATGGGACCAGCTCTAAAGCCAGATTTCAATCAGCAAAGACCTTTGTATGCGAAGTTCCACCAAGATCTTTTCCTTTCTCTGATCATTTGTATTTTCCCAAAAACTTCAAAATAGAGTTGTGGTTAAGACTGTGCTCCTCCAAGTCTTATGACCTGAAAAATATCCTTGCTTTATCCCTTATTCAGTTCAGTTCAGCCACTCAGTCATATCCAACACTTTGTGACTCCATGAACCGCAGCACGCCAGGCCTCCCTGTCCATCAACAACTCCCAGAGTCCACCCAAACCCATGTCCACTGAGTCGGTGATGCCATCCAACCATCTCATCCTCTGTCATCCCTTTCTCCTCCTGCCCTCAATCTTTCCCAGCATCAGAGTCTTTTCCAATGACTCAGCTCTTCCCATCAGATGGCCAAAGGATTGGAGTTTCAGCTTCAACATCAGTCCTTCCAGTGAACACCCAGGGCTGATCTCCTTTAGGATGGACTGGTTGGATCTCCTTGCAGTCCAAGGGACTCTCAAGAGTCTTCTCCAACACCACAGTTCAAAAGCATCAATACTTCAGCACTCAGCTTTCTTTATAGTCCAACTCTCACATCCATACATGACCACTGGAAAAACCGTAGCTTTGACTAGACGGACCTTTATTGGCAAAGTAATGTCTCTGCTTCTTAACATGCTGTCTAGGTTGGTCAAAACTTTCCTTCCAAGGAGTAAGTGTCTTTTAATTTCATGGCTGCAATCACCAACTGCAATGATTTTGGAGCCCAGAAAAATAAACTCAGCCACTGTTTATCACTACTTAGATGCAGATAAATTGCTTAATCCCCATATTATCTATACAGTGGAGACAGTGATAAGAGAGTGTCAACAGGTTCATTTGACCAACTTATTATTGAACATTAACTATCTACTAAAGTTATGACCAACCTAGATAGCATATTAAAAAGCAGAGACACTACTTTGCCAACAAAGGCCCTTCTGGTCAAGGCTATGGTTTTTCCAGTGGTCATGTATGGATGTGAGAGTTGGACTGTGAAGAAAGCTGAGTGCCAAAGAATTGATGCTTTTGAACTGTGGTGTTGGAGAAGACTCTTGAGAGTCCCTTGGACTGCAAGGAGATCCAACCAGTCTATCCTAAAGGAGATAAGTCCTGGGTGTTCATTGGAAGGACTGATGCTGAAGCTGAAACTCCAATACTTTGGCCACCTCATGCAAAGAGTTGACTCATTGGAAAAGATCCTGCTGCTGGGAGGGATTGGGGGGCAGGAGGAGAAGGGGACAACAGAGGATGAGATGGCTGGATGGCATCACCGACTCGACAGGCATGAGTTTGAGTAAACTCTGAGAGTTGTTGATGGACAGGGAGGCCTGGCATGATGTGATTCATGGGGTCGCAAAGAGTCAGACACGACTGACTGACTGAACTGAACTGAACTGAACAAACCAGGCACTCTTTTATGTGCTTTGAGACACAAGGAGCAAAACAGACAAAACTCCCTGCTCTCATGAAGTTGATATTCTAGTCTATCTTGGCCTGATATTGGGAGGATTCAATGAAATAATGCCTATAAAATCCTTAGCATTGTGCTAGACCGTGGTGGTTCAGATGGTAAAGAATCTGCCTGCAGTGAAGGGTTCAATCCCTGGGTTGAGAATATCCTCTGGACAAAGGAATGGAAACTCACTCCAGTATTCTTGCCTGGAGAATTCCATGGACAGAGGAGCCTGGAAGGCTACAATACATGGGGTTACAAAGAATGGGACACAACTGAGTGACTAACACACACATGTACCTGGCATATAATAAGTGCTCAACCAGTGTCAACCTTTGTTGATGCTATTATTGCTAGTCACAGTTAGTTATATCCTTATAACTGCTGTGATAAGGGTATATTTCTCCCACCTGGCACTCTTCTGATGAAAACTCGAGTTCCCAAATCCCACGCTACATCTTAGCAAACCTAAAAGTTAATCATTTTTGCTGGAGTGTCTCAGAGCTCCCTGAAGACTTGATGACTTCCTCACTAACTCACTGCAATGAAAGCTTCTTTCCCCCCAAAGCACCCCATTTTGGGGTGTTATCTCTGTGCAGAAAAAAACAGCACAGCATGGGATGTATACAAAGGTAAATTTAGAGTGACATTAACTCAACAGTGCAAACACTCCTTGTCAACTAGAGGGAATCACAGGGTTTGAGGAAGCCATGCGAGGTTCAGCTCTCACTGTCTTTTTCTCCAAGTGTGCTTGCCAGGTAAGTACTCATTGTGCAAAATCCAGGGGTCTCCATGCTGTTCAAGTTGGTGACATGGTGCATCAACTAGGGTTCTTGAGTGGCAAGCATGAGAAACTAACTCCAGCTGACATAAAGCCAAAAGGGAAATAATTGGCAGACTATGTGGTAGTCCCCACAAACCACAGAAAAGGTTCAAGCACTGGGATAAATATTGCAATGATCCCACCGGGGATCTGAGGAGCAAAAGCTAATGAATTGTCTCTTCCCGGAATTCCCTCAAATGGAAAATTTTCTTTTGTTAATGGTTAGTTTATTCAATGTCAATTATGGTTGATTCATCCCCCATAACTACTCCAAGTGAAAATGCATAATCTATTGCCCTCAGCACCATTTTCGAGTGTTCACAGCTAGGTTTCTCAGTGACCGGAAAGAAAATAGCAATAGTTTCATCCTTGACTTGGCTTCCTCTCATTTCAGTGGGCGAAGTTTTTTTTTTTTTTAACTGCAACCTTTATCACACTGGTCAAAACACTGACATGAACAAAGAAATATTTTGGGGGTTAAGACTTAGATGGTCCTGATGGTGGAAGGCAGCCTCTAAGTTTTGTGCTCCTCGGTCTGATCTTCAGATAGCAATTGTTTCTCAGGGCTCCCCATGAGGAAGGAACGCCACTTCTCCATAAGCCCTTTGGAAATCTCAAACCATGGGGACTTAAAAAGTCAATCTTCATCTATACTCAACATTTTTTTCTTTTAAATAAACTTTTAATTGAAATATATCTGCGAAAAGAGTACCTAGTTCTTACATAAACAGCTCAATACATTTTCTCAAGGAGAGCACACCTGTATGACCATTATTCAGATCAATAAATGAATCACCATCAAAGCACTAAGAGTCTCCTGCATACTCCTCCAAATCAAAACTCAGCTCTTCCTAAAAGAAACCTTTTTCTTGACTTCTTATGACATCAGTTCAGTTCAGTTGGTCAGTCATATCCAACTGTTTGTGACCCCATGGACTGCAGCATGCCAGGCTTCCCTGTCCATCACCAACTCCTGGAGCTTGCTCAAACTCATGTCCATTGAGTCGATGATGCCATCCAACCATCTCATCCTCTGTTGTACCCTTCTCCTTCTGCCTTCAATCTTTCCCAGCATCAGGGTCTTTTCAAATGAGTCAGCTCTTCGCATCAGGTGGCCAAAATATTGGAGTTTCAGCTTCAGCATCAGTCCTTCCAATGAATATTCAGAACTGATTTCCTTTAGAATTGACTGGTATGATCTCCTTGCAGTCCAAGGCACTCTCAAGAGCCTTCTCCAGCACCACAGTTCAAAAGCATCAATTCTTCGGCACTCAGCTTTTTTTATGGTCCAACACTCATATCCATACCTGACTACTGGAAAAATCAAAGCTTTGACTAGACAGACCTTTGTTGTCAAAGTAATGTCTCTGCTTTTTAATATGCTGTCTAGGTTTGTCATAGCTTTTCTTCCAAGGAGCAAATGTCTTTTAATTTCATGGCTGCAGTCACCATCTGCAGTGATTTTGGAGCCCAAGAAAATAAAATCTGTCACTGTTTCCACTGTTTCCCCATCTATTTGTCATGAACTGATGGGACCAGATGCCATGATTTTAGTTTTCTGAATGTTGAGTTTTAAGCCAGCTCTTACACTTTCCTCTTTCTTCATCATAGACTTATTTAACCTATTTTCAACATGTACAAAGGGAACCACATAATAAGTATTGTGTATGTGTGTCTGGATTTTTTTCATTCAAAATTGTATTCCATCCATAGTTGACACCCATGCTTTTAAATGTAGCAGTAGTTCGCTCACTTTTCATTGATGTAAAATATCTCACTTATGAATATACTACAATTTATTTTTCCATTTTCCTCTTGGTGGACATTAAGGGTGTTTCCAATTTCTAGCTACTAAGATTTCTCTAAGGATGCTCTCATGGACATTCCTATACATGGCGCATACAGGTATGTGTTTCTGTTAGGTATATATCCAACTTTGTGCTGTGTGCTGTGCTAAGTAGCTTCAGTCGGGTCCGGCTCTGCGATGCTATGGACTGTAGCCCACCAGGCTCCTCTCTCCAATGCATTCTCCAGGCGAGAATACTGGAGAGGGTTGCCACGCTCTTCTCCAGGGGATCTTCCCGACCCAGGGATTGGACCTGAGTCTCATTATGTTTTCTCCACTGGCAGGCAGGTTCTTTACCACTAGCACCACCTGGAAAGCCCCGTATATCCAACAGAGGAATTTCTAAATCCTAAATTAAATGCATATTCTACTTTAGTAGAGATTATCAATTTTCAAAAGTGATTGTATCCATATACAAACCAACCCCAATGTAGGATAATACCCATTATTCCACATTTTCATCAATATTTAGCATTTTTAGGAATTTGGGGCATTCTAGTATATACAAAAATACATATCATTGTGATTTTAATTCACATTTCTCTTGGCCACCTCATGCGAAGAGTTGACTCATTGGAAAGGACCCCGATGCTGGGAGGGATTGGGGGCAGGAGGAGAAAGGGACAACAGAGGGTGAGATGGCTGGATGGCATCACTGACTCGATGGGCATGAGTTTGAGTAAACTCTGGTAGTTTGTGATGGGCAGGGAGGCCTGGTGTGCTGCAGTTCATGGGGTCACAAAGAGTCGGACACAACTGAGTGACTGAACTGAACTGAACTGAATGACTAAGTAGGTTGATAGTTTTTATATGCTTGTTGACCATTTGAATTTCCTCTTTTGTAAGGTGCCTATTCAACTTTTTTTGCATGTTATATTAAATTCATCATATTTTAAATTATAAAAATAACTTCTTGTTATCCTTTTATTTCTAGTAACAATGATTTGTGACTTACGTGTTTGTATGTTCTGTGGATTCCCAATACTTCCCATTTCCATTTACACATCACAGGCAGAGTAAATTTAGTATAATTCTTAAGATCCCTAGGACTTTAGGAATGTTAAATGATCATTGATTTTGCCTTAAAGTCACCCACTGCATTAACCCCTAACAAGAAACTTAGCCTGTCCTTTGAAGCTTTGAAGCCAAACACTGACTTCTCCTCTCTAGCTATGAAAGTCCTAGATGTCACCTTCTTCCAACAAGGCTGTTTCATCCACATCAAAAACCTGTTTTGTGTAACCACTTTCATTAATGATCTTAGCTAGGTCTGGATAACTTGCTGCAGCTTCTCCATCAGCATTTGCTGTTTTGCCATGTGCTTTTATGTTATGGAGTTAGCTTCTTTCCTTAAACCTCATGAACAAACCTCTGATAATTTCAAACTTCTCTTCTGCAGCTTCCTCACCTCTCAGCCGTCACAGAATTGAAGAGGGTTAGGACCTTGCACTGGATTAAGCTTTGGCTTAAAAGAATGTTGTGGCTGGTTTGATCTATCCAGATCCCTACAACTTTCTTCATATCAGCAAAACTGTTTTCCTTTCTTACCACTTATGTGTTCACTGGAGTAGCACTTTCAATTTCCTTCAAGAACTTTTCCTTTGCATTCACAAATTGGTTAACTGCTTGGTCTAAGAGGTCTAGCTTTGGGTCTGTCTCTGCTTTCAGCATGCCTTCTTCACTAAACTGAATTTTGATTTAAAGTGAGAGATGTGCAATTCTTTCCCCTGAACGCTTAGAGGTCATTGCATGGTTATTCAGTTCAGTTCAGTTCAGTTGCTCAGTTGTATCTGATTCTTTGCGACACCATGGACTGCAACACACCAGGCCTCCCTTGTCCATCACCAACTCTCAGGATTTACTCAAACTCATGTCCATTGAGTCGGTGATGCCATCCAACAATTTCATCCTCTGTTGTCCCCTTCTCCTCCTGCCTTCAGTGTTTCCCAGCTTCAGGGTCTTTTCTAATGAGTCAGTTCTTCCCATCAGGTGGCCATAGTATTGGAGTTTCAGCTTCAGCATCAGTCCTTCCAATGAATATTCAGGACTGATTTCCTTTAGGATTGACTGGTTGGATCTCCTTGCTGTCCAAGGGACTCAAGAGTCTTCGCCAACACCAGTAGTTCAAAAGTATCAATTCTTCAGGGCTCAGTTTTCTTTATAGTCCAACTTTCACATCCATACATTACTACTGGAAAAACTATAGCTTTGACTAGATAGACCTTTGTTGGCAAAGTAATGTTTCTGCTTTGTAATATGCTGTCTAGGTTGGTCAAAACTTTCCTTCCAAAGAGCAAGTGTCTTTTAATTTAATGGCTGCAATCACCATCTGTAGTGATTTTGGAGCCAAAAAAAAATAAAGTCTGCCACTGTTTCCACTGTTTCCCCATCTATTTGCCATGAAGTGATGGGACGAGATGCCATGATTTTAGTTTTCTGAATGCTGAGTTTAAAGCCAACTTTTTCACTCTCCTTCTTTACTTTCATCAAGAGGCTCTTTAGTTCTTCTTCACTATCTGCCATAAGGGTGATGTCATCTGCCTATCTGAGGTTTTTTATATTTCTCCCGGCAATCTTGATTCCAGCTTGTGCTTCATCCAGCCCAGCATTTCTCATGATGTACTCTGCATGTAAGTTAAAAAAGCAGGGAGACAACATACAGCCTTGATGTACTCCTTTCCCTATTTGGAACCAGTCTGTTGTTCCATGTCCAGTTCTAACTGTTGCTTCCTGACCTGCATACAGATTTCTCAGGAGGCAGGTCAGGTGGTCTAGTGTTCCCATCTCTTTAAGAATTTTCCACAGTTTGTTGTGATCCACATAGTCAAAAGCTTTGGCATAGTCAATAAAGCAGAAATAGATGTTTTTCTGGAACTCTCTTGCTTTTTTGATAACTCAATGGATGTTGGCAATTTGATCTCTGGTTCCTCTGCCTTTTCTAAAATCAGCTTGAACATCTGGAAGTTCACAGTTCACGTACGGTTATTAGTTGGCATAATTTCAATATTGTTCTCTCTCAGGGAATAGGGAAGCTTGAGGAGAGGAAGACTGGGGAACAGACAGTTGGTGGATTGGTCAGAACATACACAATACTTGTCCATACATTATCTCTGATACATGTGTTTGTTATGTGTTCTGTTTAATAGTCAAACATATGAGGATTTTCTAATAATTAAAAATTAATCTGTAGTTTAATTTCATTGTGATCAAAGAACATACTATAGATAATATAATCCTTTGAAATTTATTGATAATTGCTTTATATTGCAATATGGGTTAATAATCCATGTACACTTTAAAAGGAATATGTATTTTTGTAGTTCTACAGCTATGGGTGCAATGTTCTATAATGTCAGTTAGGAAGAATAAGTTAATCACATAGTTCAGGTCTCCTATATAAAAATTTTTATGGTTCACCTTCTCAGTGATTGAGAGAGGTATGTTAATGCCTCCAATTGTGCTTTTGGGTTTTTTAAAAATTTCTAGTTTTAATTATGTTGATATTTGCTTTACATAGTCACAGACTATGTTTTAGGTGCATAGAAATTTAGAATTATTCTATCTTCCCAGTGTTTTCTCATCTAATATTATGAACTGTCCCTCTTTATTATTCACCTTTTTAAAAAATCTATTTTTCTAATACTAGTCTATCTACACCAGTTTTCTTGTTTTTTGTTTTGGTTAGTATTTGAATGGTATGTGTTTACTGATGCATTGTTTCAATCTATCTATAAAATTACATTTAAGTTTTGTCTTGTAAGCTGCATATAATTAGGTTTTAAATTTTTATTCAATATAACAATCTTTGTTTTTTAACCAGGACAGTTAGTCTGAATAAATTTAATGTAATTACTGACATATGTGTTTATATCTATCATCTTAGTTTTGGTTCTCTATGTGTTCCACAGATTTTATGTTCCTTTTTATCTCCTTTCTTGTTTCTTTATGGATAAATAAAGTAATTTTGACTATTCCATTTTTCACATCATTAATTGTTGTTTATATATAATTTCATAGTTCTTTCATTAGTTAAACTAGATATTATAATATAGATTTTTGATTTGATTGAGAACAATAAAATTTAGTATTTATATCAACTTTTGATTAACACATAGATCTTAGAAAATTTTAATTGAATCTTTCATCTCATGACTTTTATATTATCACTGTGCATTTTCAATTCTACCTATATTTTTAATCCCACAAGATATTGATATGAATTTAGACTATCCACAAATTTATGGAGAGGTTTATTTGTTTTTCATGCTTTCCTTCATTTTCATGTTTCTATCTGACTGAAGATATAACTCCTTTCCTCAATCATTACCACCTTACTATTTCTTTTATTACAAGTCTGCTGCTGGCTAATTATTTTAGATTTTGCTTGTCTAAAAATGTCTTTATTCCATTCTCAGTTTTCCCAGATATTTTCACTTCATGTAGAATTCTAACTTGACAATTTTTTTTTCTCTTTTAGTACTTTGGAAATGTCTCCCTTTGTGTTCTGTGAAGTGAAAGTGGAAGTTACTCAGTCATGTCCAACTCTTTGTAACCCCCTGGACTATATAGTCCATAGAATTTTCCAGGCAAAAATACTGGAGTGGGTAGCCTTTCCCTTCTCCAGGAGATCTTCCCAACCCAGGGAAAGAACCCAAGTCTCCTGCATTGAAGGGAGATTCTTTACCAGCTAAGCCACAAGGGAAGCCCAAGAATAATACTGGAGTAGGTAGCCTATCCCTTCTCCAGTGGATCTTCCCAACCCAGGAATCAAACTGGAGTCTCCTGCATTGCAGGAGGATTTTTTTTTTTTTACCAACTGAGCTATAAAGGAAACTCCCCCCAAAATAAATGTGCTGTTCTCAGTTGCTCAGTAATATCCCACTTTTTGTGACCCCATGGGCCGTAGCCTGCCAGGCTCCTCTGTGCATGGGGATTCTCCAGGCAAGACACTGGAGTAGGTTGCCATGCCCTCCTCCAGGGTATCTTCCCAACCCAGGGATCGAACCCAGGTCTCCCACATTGCAAGCAGATTTTTTACCATCTGAGCCACCAGGGAAGCCCTTGTGTTCTGACTTTCATTATTTTTGTTGAAAATTTGCTGTTAGTCTTGTTGCTTCTTTGCAGATTAGAATTCTTCCCTTCTCCCAGCTGCTTTCACCTTTCTCTTTGTTTTTGGCTTTCAGCAGTTTTGCTACTGTGAGCCTAGGCATGTGTTCTATTTTTATTTATTTTTAATGTTATATTTATCCTGTTCTGGTTTAAATAATTTGTAGCATGATGTTTTCTTCAGTTTGGTAAAATTCTTGGCCATTATTTTTTTTTTTTAATATTGCTTTTGTTCATTCTTTCTCTCATATCCACTAAAACTTGGATTACATGTACATTAGATTTGTATGTGTTATACATTTTTATTTCTCTCCATACTTTAGTCTGAATATTTTCTGTTGACTTGTCTTCCATTTCACTAATTATCTTTTCAGTACACTTTATCTGCCATTCAACCAATCTATTAGTACTTAATTTCAATTATTTTTCAGTAATAGAAGTTCCTTTTGATTCTTTTGTAAAGATTCCAATTCTATGATGATTTTCTTCATCTTGTCTATTCTATCAAACACATTAATCACAATAGTTTTAAAGTCTGTGTCTTAGTACACCATTATCTGGATTGTCTGTGGATTTGTGTTGTTAGCAGGCTTTTTTTTCTTTTGAATTTTCTTATGTAGTACTGTTTTCTTACAGCCTATTAATATTTTATTAAGTGCCACTTATTGTGTATGAAATCTCTAGAGGCTCTGGATGATGTTTTCTACATCCGAAGAAGTTCGACTCCACTTTATCACGTAGTTAGAGTAGAGGCATGTCACATTAGTCCAGTCTAGAATGAAGACATCTGGACCTGAGCCATTTCAGAATTACACTTACCCTCAGGATGCGGCCATTTGGTGGCATCCACTGAAATCCACAAATGTTTGTCAAGACTCTTTCTTTCCCTGGAGAGTTCCAAACTCTAATTTTGTCTCCCTGGTACCAGGAAACTGTCAAAAGCTCTGCCCAGCATCTTAGCCTCTGTGCTGATTACAAATTGTCAAATGCCTCAATTGAAAAAGACATGTGGAAATCTCAACTGATTTGTCTACATTTTCCTCTCTAGGATTTTGCCTTCTTATGAGCTACCTTGAAATGAATTCTAAATTCCAACCATTTTTTTTCTCCCTTAGCAAAAAATTTTGCTCGGATTCTTTTCTTAGTTGATCTTATTCTCTAACTTTTTGTTGTTTATAAGTCAGCAAGTGCCTCAAGTAAAAAAGTACTGAAGACTTTTCAGTTTTTCTCCAGGATCACTCTTATGTAAATCTTGGCTGCCTTATTAGCCCTCCAATGTCTTCAAATGGATTTCTAAAACACGTATCCAACTTTTCTAATTGCTTTCAGTGGATGGGTGGGTGTGATATAAGTTAGTTCAAAGGGAAGCTGGCTATAATAATAATCATTTATCATAAAAATCCCCAACCTTATTGCAAGTATTAAAAACTCAAATTTTTACAGAGATTGAGCAGGTAAAATAAATTGGGAATGTATGCCAGATAATACTCAAAGTGCAAACCACATATATTTCCTGTCTAAATAGAGAAGTGCTGTGTATTATCCAGCTTTGGACTTAAGAGCTGAAACCTGAAATGTAGAGATTTATGTGCAATCTCCTGCATTCTAAATACTGTCAACTTTTAAAAAATTTTTGAACCATAGCCTGGAATTTATCTCCAGACTTTGGTTTTATTTAGTCACTAAGTCATGTCCAACTCTTTCAACCCCATGGACAGTAGCCTGCCAGGCTCCTCTGTCCATGGGATTCTCCAGGCAAGAAAGCAAGAGTGGGTTGTCATTTTCCTTCTCCAAGGGATCTTCCTGACCCAGGAAACAAACCTGGGTCCAGACTTTATCTAACCACAAGCTGATAGTTGACAAGATCTTTCAACTTTTCTTTAAATCTATAATTTACTAAGCTACATCCCCATTTGAATCTATTCAAAGACAATTTTAAGCATTTATTATTCATAGAAATCAATGCTGATTTTAGCAGGAAACATATAATTAACAGTTTGTTACTTTTTGGAATTCACCAATAAGAAATGACTTAATTCAAGAAAAAGATAGTTAAGTACTCAGGCAATCACAGGTATGAAGTTCAATGATATTTGGAGAATAAAAAGATCTCTTCTAGCTGGAGAGCTAGGATGAGATTGGAACCAAATAACATTTTGATAGAACATTGAAAAAGAATTAATTGGGCAAAAGTAGAGATCCACAGACAGCAAGCTGCTTTGGGAAATGAACAAAAGAAATGGAAGAAGCACTTCTTGGGTTTCCCTGGTGGCTCAGTGGTGAAAAATCTGCCTGCCAATGCAAGAGACAGAGGTTTGATCTCTGATCCAGGAAGATTCCACATACCACAGAGCAATTAAGCTCATGCGCCACTACTATTGAACCTGTGCTCTAGGGCCTGGGGGCCTCAACTACTGAGCCCATGTGCGGCAACTACTGAAGCTTGTGCACCCAGGGCCTGTGTCCAGCAACAAGCGAAGCCACTGCAATGAGAAGCTTGTGCACTGCAGCTAGAGAAGCAAGCCCAAGGAGCAGCAAAGAGCCAGTGCAGCCAAAATAAATAAATAAATAAAATTATATTAAAAAAGAAGCACTTCTTCACTTCAGGAGGGTAACACGCAAATCTGAGTTTGGCCTTGCTCTCCAGAACAAATCAGCCTAAGCCTAATTCCTGAAAAGAATCATCGGTGTCTTTATCAAAGTGTGCGAGAGAACCACCAAAACACTGCTGTTGGGTCAGTTCCTCAGCTTGATAAACAAGCTCCTGTGTATGTAATTATAACTAATATATGGGAGGAATGGACAGGGAGGAACAGATGTTGGAACCAAATGAGGATACACAGAACACAACAATGTGGTATAAAAACCTGAGTTTATATGGTGCAGCTGGCTGCGTTGCATGCTTTTTTAAAAATTTATTTACAGAGTGTGGCATCTGGCCTTCTATTGTCCAAACTCAATTTTTCTTGCAGATCATTTTCTTCTGATACTAAGGAGCTCTGGCAATGCCAACAAGAGACTTCACTTTAAACCTCTCTGAAAAAGAGAGAGCCCAGGAATTAGAAAGAAGGGTGACCCAGAGTTCCCATAGAGCTAAATGGCCTGAATTTTATTTGTCTACATTGCAAATCTGGCCTCTGTGAGTCTCCTAGAGCTATTGAGAAAGCCAAGTCTATTTTGCCTGGGTCAACATGATGCTAGTCAAGCAGGTTAATAGGTGGTGCTCTATAGAACCGAGCAGGAAGTCACAGGATGTAAGAAAATATATGCCATTAACAAGAGTGAGATCTGACCCAAATATACCTTCACCTCATTCTAAATGGGCCCCTTGGAACTATCCTTCCTCGATCTGTAGTTTTCAAACTGCCACTGTGAATTCAGGGGTTATGGAAGCTGCCACAGATTCACAGAGCTTCTACATCAACACGGCAGCTTTATGGAGGCAGTTGCTGAGAGTCACAAGCTTCCTAATCTCCAGTGTTTATTTTGCTTTTATGATACCAAGTTTTT
Source organism: Odocoileus virginianus (assembly GCF_023699985.2). Taxonomy (NCBI): domain Eukaryota; kingdom Metazoa; phylum Chordata; class Mammalia; order Artiodactyla; family Cervidae; genus Odocoileus; species Odocoileus virginianus. Next base: position 39,846,728 of record NC_069693.1, on the reverse strand, counting down.
AAAAACCTTTTCAGTTGGGAAACCCATGAAACTTCCTTCATCCCCAGCCTCATGGTGTTTCAGCAGTCAGCTTGGGTAGCAATACAGTATTTGGGTTAACACAGAAAACCTACATAGAGGAATCTTGAGTTCAAATTTTCTACCAAGTTGTGTTGGGAGAATTGTTCAGCCTCTCCAAAGTTTAGGTTTTTCATCAACACCAGGGACTATCTAATTGAAACAACGAGTAGAAAGCACTTGGCATAGTGCCTGCACAAAATGTATACAAAATAATATCCACTATTTTTAATCCTATCTCCTTCCATTCATCAGCTATGATAGAATTGTAGCTGTAAACTTGCTTACATGGCTTATTTATCAAGTTCATTGTCTTTTATAATTTTTTTTTTCCTCTTAGCAAAATTCCTACTCCTGCTTTTGAACTCAAAGTGTTGCCCTCTCCTTGAGTTCCCCCACCTTCCTGAGTCCATCACTTCCTCTGGGTCACCATGACGAAACAAACATATGATGCATACGTGCTTCTCCATGCCAGCATTCTCCAAGGGGAGTTTTTCACCCTCTTGCAATTATTAGTGTATACGTGCATGTTCCCTCCTCTACACTGAGCTCATATATCCATCTGTCTTTTGCTTTTGTTCCCTGAGCTGTTTCCAGGGCAAAGTCAAGTTCTAAAACTGTTGTAAAGTAGACATGGATGAGCACAGTAAGTTCTCAAAGAAGTGGCAAGTCTCTTGCTTGCTCCAGACTCACACCCTGGGCAGAGTTTTGTCTTCTCAGAGCCCATTCACATAAGTTCTCTTAGCTGCGCCTCCTATATTGCCTTCAAAACCACGAGGTGGATTACAGCAGGCCAATTCCACAGCTCCTCCCCTCACCCCGCTGGTTCATAACATCTGGGGGCCTCCTCGGCTACCCACAGCACTAAGGAGCTAGACCTCCTGACTGGAAATATTACTTCTCCATAAAGAAAACATTTTTCAAATCAATTAGAAGCCTCTGTGACCTACAGCAATTTAGGAAATTAGTAAATGCTCCTTGTTCCTCCCGCAGACTATATTTTATTATTGGATTAATGTGCAAAAAGCCCCTGTTTTGTAGCACCAAATATTTACTTTGGAGAAGTTCTCTGGTTTTATCGTGGATTTGCCTTGTACTGTCAACAAATCACTGCAGTGTGCATAATGAACTATGGAAGTAAAGAAAATATACACAGCACTAGAGTCTCTTGGAAGCAAAGTTTTTGCTTTTCGGAAGGGGATCAGTGAAGAGTTAACATCCGGTCACCCACTGACGACATCTTGTGACCTTATCTCATGAATCATGCAGAAATTTTTACTTTAAGCATATGGTCTGCTTTAAGAGTATGGGCCAGATGTCTATTCCCAGAGTTCAATTTCAGGGCTTAGTTCTAGATCATAAAGAGCAATTATAAATTCTTCACTAAGCCAGGTAGAACAGTCAAATGACGACAGTGGTGGGGCCTTGGGGTGCTGTACAATGGAAAAGATGCTCCTGTGTCTCTACTCAGAAAGCACGTTTCAGGAGCACATAAACAGTGAAATAAGTTCTCCATTATTGGAAAAATATTTAGAGGAGTAAAGTGTGGTATTGATTCAGTTCTCTTATTGATACATCCAAGAGTATTTGGACAAGAGGAAAAAGCAATCTTTCCTAATCGGTGGTTACTTGATACTTTTGTACCCACTGCCACCCCACATGTTTCTACCCCTGGAAAGGGAATCCATGTGAAAACTGTCCATTTTTCCAGTTAATATGGCAGCTTTCTTCCTGTGATACAGTGGCTGGTATGGAGACACTCTCTTATCTCATGTTCTTAGCTTTCCTATTGTATGCAGAGCAAGGCTTTTGAGAAGACTGTTGAGTATCTCTCCCAACCCCACTTCCCTTGACTGCTTTTCTGCTCTGTCATTACATCCTCGTCTAAGCTCACGTTTTACAGGGTGATTGTCCTTTCATTGTCCTCAGTATGCAACCTTGTAGCTTTCCATTTTCCACACTGTCTTCAGAGCACCGGTTTTGAAATGCAAATATAGTTTTCTAGATCTACAGATGAAGACAGTCATCCTTATCCAGGCCTATCAGATCCCATATGCTGATTACACTGCTCTCTGTTCATCCAACCTGGTCTTCTTCCAGACTCCAGAATGCCTCCTTTTCTTCTTGCTACTAAGCCTTTGCCCAGCCTGCGCCCTCTGCCTACAATGCCCTTCCTGCTCATACCACCAGACCTAATCATTTACTCCCCATCAAGACCAGGTCAAAGTCCCCTCTGTAGCCTCTTACATTCATGTTGTCCTTATTTCCTTTGTGTGTGCCTCTTCTAATACAGTATGAGCTCTGTAAGAACAAGGTCTTTATCTTCTGTCTTCCTTCTCATCACTGCATCACCAGGGAGAGCACAGTGCCTGCCACGTAGTAAGTGCTTAATATGTATGTGTTGGAGAGGATGTATGATTCCCACTTGAGATGCTGTGAAATAAAAGCAGGTTGCCTTAACCAAAACAACAAACTGTATACAGAAGAAAAACAACCAACCATGGTCAATACCATTCCAAGGTAATTCTATCAAAAAGTAATAGATTCTGGCCAGGACATTGCTTATTGCCTTCGACAGATCTGAGCTGAAGGCTTAATAAAGAAAAATGAGCAGATATGCCCTGTTTTCTAGCACTTTCCAGGGTGACCATCATACTGACAGGATTTAGGAGTCATGGAAGCAGTGCTCCTATGAGTACACCTCTGGCCCATACCTGCGGGAAGCTTGGCCGTGCATGGTAGGAACTTCCTGGAGAGCATGTGGAATTCACATTGTCCAGTGAAGATGCCATTAGGACTTTTTACAAACATCCTGTTCCCTTCTCTTGGGCACGTGCAATTAGATGTGAGCATAAGCTTCCTTTGGATGTCAAAATGCAAGTTGAAGACATAATGGGTTGGCCAAAATGTTCATTTGGGTTTTCCATAAGCATGTATGAAAACTCAAACAAACTTTCTTGCTGACTCAGTATTTATGTCTGGTGGAAGTTTAAAGAACCAGAACATGATTCTTATTTTGACTATGATGGATGCATACGGAACCTCTGTCTAGCGAAGTCCCTGAGTCACTACGTTGAGCAGAGTCCTCCGGCCCATCTGTGGTGGACTTCTACTGATTACAAAAATGAGCCTTTGTTGTGTTAAACCATTGAGATTTGGAGCCCCAGAGGAGGTTGGGTGATGGACCCCATCAGTCCTGCCCACATGACTGCTCAAATCAGAAGGACAGGTTGAGGGGAGAAGTGGAATGAGAATGTGAAAGGAGGATGTGAAACCTACTGAAAGGAGACATACAGAATGGATCTGGTGATGCATTCACAGGCGTAACTGAATATGGTGGGTTCGTTCTAGAATTCGGCCTCAGGGTAGAGGCTGTGGACTAGTACAAGGGCAGGGTGGGCCAAAGGCTTATTGATGGATAGAAAATGAAAGACGAGAGAGCCGTCAAAATACACATGCGCTTGCACGTGCATGCACACGCGTGTACACACACACGCGCGCGCGCCCTTCACAGCTTGCTGTGTCCTCTACTTCCTTTACTTTGGCCACAGTAACCGTAAAAATATCCACCCCAATCCCCGTCCCCACAGACTGAGGATCCAAAAATACTTCTCTAACCTCAAACCCTTAATGCCCTTCCACCCTGCTTCTGCCATTAATCTCACATCCTTCATTATGAAATCCACAGGATTTTGAGAGAAATAAGCTAATTTATTAAGAGTTGCAGGTATTTAAAAAAAAAAAACAACTCTCATTTGTGACTTTCTACATTTTCCAAATTTTTGGTAATTAACACTTTCATAATCCCAAACCAAAAACAAATATCACCCATTTATAAAATATATATATATAAACTGACTTGTCCATATTCCATTGCCAAGGCCAACCTTAGGATATGAAGTCAACTACAGCAATGTCACAAACCACATCATAGTGAGACATAGCCAGATTCTTGCCCATGATCCTCCCAATTGCCTATAAGTTCATGTCACAACAGGATACCAGAGAACAAGCTTGCAACATTTTTAAACTGTGTTTTTACTGTCAACATTCCATTAATTTCCCTTAACTCTCTCCAGCATGTCCATTTAATGGAGGATGTTTCCACTGGGGAAGATTAAAATCTGAAATTATTAGAACATCCTGACCCCAACTATAGCACAAGTTATTTTTACTTGTTTCTTCAAGTGACAAGGCTTGGGGTTAAACTGATGCAATAATAGTTGCCTGGAGGATCTTTCATGTTCTGTGAATTCTATAGGAGCCACTGGATCTAGCTATATATTTGGAAGAATACCAACCTTCAATTTGAAACCAAAGTAGTCAGCATCTCAAACTGGAGACCTTGATAAGAAACAATGATTCATATTTGTACAGCGCTTTTTCTGGTCCATTGCTTTTTTCTCCCTAAGTGCATTCACATCCATTGTCTTAATCATTCTTTTCTTCAGCACCATTTTGTAGGTAAGGTAAGTCTAATTCTTGATTTGTAGATGAGGAGGCTGGTGCACAGAGAGATTAAAGACTAATTTAAATGAGAAAAACAAGTCAACAGCCAAGGAGACTCGGGAGCTCAGGTTACTGATCTCACTGCTTTTACAATATTCTGAGCTACTCCCACTTGGCCCCTATGATATATCCTACAGTATGAACTCCTTCAATGCCCACAACAACCACATGAGAGAAAGTTTAATATCCTCAGAGTAAGCATGGGTAAACTGAGGCTGAGCTGAAAGAAGGATTGCAGCCACAGCCAGCCAGCAAATGAATCTCAAACCCAGACCAGTCTAACTTCAGCGCCCGTACTTTTTACATGACACTGGCTCCCACAAGAGAGTACACTCATATTGATTTTAGAAGCTGACATGGAAAGATGAGCAATAGATATTTCCACACCGCCATACTGGTCCTGCAAATTAAACCACAAGGACCAAAGAATAAATGTCACTATAAAGGTAACACAGGAAAAAAAGACATAGGACTTCCACCTAGTCAGCAGTTATTGTGCTTAGGTTTATTTATTTCAAGGTGATCTCTTGGTTTTGTGTAATAGAAAGGGCTAGAAAAGAGAAACTTTAGGTTAAGGTGGAAGGGAAATGTAAATGGATACTCTAGAGCTGGTACAGTGTTTGTTGGCTGGTTTAGGCCCTGTAAGCTTGGGGAGGATAAAGACAGTTGATGTAAAAACCTTGAGATTGCATTTCTGTGGAGCGTGCAAGAGGAGAGTTTAACTGAGAGGGAAAATAAGGGGCTACCAAATCGAGGCCCAGGGTTTGGAAAATTTCTACAGCCCTGGGCACTGGGGTAGGGCATGGCCCATGGGTACAAAGGCCAGAAGTTCTGTGTATGTTGGGGGCAGGGAGCTGGTTGTGATGAAAAATGCTAGAAGTCCATCTAATCTGTCTTCTTCTTCCATCACAGGATTAGAATTGCAACAAAGCTCCCATCTGCTCTGCCAGACTAATTTTCCAGGACCCCCCCCACCCAGAGTCAAGGGGCCAGGTAACAAAGTTCTCACCCATGGAATGTGACAGGAAGTCATGTGTCTGGTTCCTATGGTATTAGATATGCTTCCTCTACACTTTCTTCTTTCTACTGGTTGGAACCTGAGTAGGGTAGCAACCCAGCTTCAACAATGAGATGACGAAAATGACCTGGGGTATGAAGCAACAATGATTTGGCAGGAACCCAAGCCCACAAATGAATATGGGGAATAGGGCTGTCCTGCCAAACCATAGTGCTCACAAGGGGCCTAGTACATGAGGGAGAAGTAAACCTCTTTGCTCTTTATGCCTCTTATTTCATTGAGTCTCTGTGTTATAGGACCAAAAGCTGACCCTAAATAATATAGCAAAATAGTCCTCTAGGATTCATCTTAAGCATCAAAGTTTCTTCCTAAAATGGACAAGAAACCCATAAACAATACCATAAATCACAAAATTTGCTAAAAGAGAAAGTAACTCTCATGAATCAAATCACAGGAACCTAAGCTCACCTCTTGATCAAAAAATCCATACTGCTTTTGACCTAACAGTCATGCAGTGAGCAGTATGTCCTATTTTTTTTTTAAGAAGTATATTTTGTTTTGGTAATTGTGCAAAATGCTGGACTAGATGAATCACAAGCTGGAATCAAGATTGCCAGGAGAAATATCAACAGCCTCAGATATGCAGATGACACCACTCTAACGGCAGAAAACCAAGAGGAACTAAAGAGCCTCTTGATGAGGAGAAAGAGGAGAGTGAAAAATCTAGCTTAAAACTCAACTTTCAAAAAACTAAAATCATGGCATCCAGCCCCAATCTCTTCATGTCAAATAGAGGAAAAGTGGAAACAGTGACAGATTTTATTTTCCTGAACTCCAAAATCACTGTGGACAGTGACTGCAGCCACAAAATTAAGACACTTGTTCTTTGGATGAAAAGATATGACAAACCTAGACAGCATATTAAAAGCAAAGATATCACTTTGCCAACCAAGGTCCCTATAGTCAAAGTTATGGTTTTTCCAGTAGTCGTGTACGGATGTGAGAGTTGGACCATAAAGAAGGTTGAGTACCAAAGAACTGATGTGGTGCAGGAGAAGACTCTTGAGAGTCCTGTGGACTGTAAGATCAAACCAGTCAATCCTGAAGGAAACCAACCCTGAATATTCATTGAAAGGACTGATGCTGAAGCTGAAGCTCCAATACTTTGGCCACCTGATGCAAAGAGCTGACTCACTGGAAAAGAACCCAATGCTGAGTAAGATTGAAGGCAAAAGGAGAAGATGACAGAGGATGCGTGAGATGGTTAGACAGCATCACACTCAGTGGACATGAATTTAAGCAAATTCTGGAAAATAGTGAAAGACAGAGGAGCCTGGTGTCCATGGGGTCGCAAAGCGTTGCACACGACTTAGCAACTGAACAACAGCTACTCAGGTCACTTTATATTAAAGGCAATTAGACAACTTGACTAATTAGACACCTCGCTGGCATGCTGATTTGAGAACTTCATCAGTTGCCATTTTTTCCTCAAAATAGCAGTCTGAACTGCAAATCAAGCCCAAGTTTTATCCTAATGTTACTCTGTAATAAACCTATTTTGTCAATCAATGTTTTTTAAAATATTATTTAACAAAAATAAAAGCATAAAATCAATTGCTTTAAAATACACGAATAAAGAGAGTCATGAAATTCCAAAAAGTCAAAATCATGCATCTGTTTTCATATCCACCCCCCATTCTATCACAGGAATGTGCTCTCTCTTCCCCTCCTCAACATTTCATGGTCACCTTTTCATTTTGAAAAGAAGGCTACCGACTGACTTAAAGTTCCTGGCACACAAGATGATTGAAACAGTGAGCACTGAGCATTTAAAATTCACATTTGCAAGGTGAACATCTGGAACACATTCAAAAGAGGGAAAAATTATGAAATGAGAATATTATTAATAGCTAACATATTGCAAGACATGAATCAATGGACAACCTGTTTCCTAGGTCCTTTCTGGGGGAAAAAAAACATTTGAAAGGAAAAAGCACAACACGGCAGAATCTACTACTACCATGGAAGGAAATATGATTTACAGCATCACCTTTCAGAGGTAAACTTGCCATTTGTTTAAAATGCTGATAATGTCTGCATTCTATTCTTTCCTCCTGCCTTACGTGTTGCTGAGGGAAGATCTTTGTAGTTAACGAGGAGCTTTTTCTTCACCAGGGAAGTGGGATTTTCACACTTGCACTTAGCGGCAGTGAGTCTCAGCCCCGCAGTTTATTTTTGTAATAATTAATAAAATTTCACACTTCCTGGCTTCCTTGCCCCTGCCCAGAGAATGGCTTGCTGCCACATTTCTGCGTGCTGTCGTAGGAAATGAAGCGATGTTACATGAGGATCCAGCTTGGAAGGAAAGCACAAGAAGTTCCTTGTGTTACATTGAGTGCGTTCTCAGTGACAGTTTCACTGAGGGGTGACCCCAGTGGATCCCCAAATGTGCAGCGCGGTAGAGACGGAGGCTGGTATTTATAGCTCCAGGTGTTGACATGCTCAAACAAATTCTGTCTATTTTATTAAGAGAAAAATAGTCCTCTATTACTCTTATTTTAGGTGTAAGGGAAAGGAACTTACTTTTGCAATGAATCTGGCAAACGTGTCTTAAACTAAATACAAAAAGCAAAGGATTCCCTTTCAGGAGTAGAAGAGTCATTCATACACTTCACAAATATTTATTGAGTGCTGACCAGACTCCAGGCACTATTCTTGGCATGGGTGATATGGCTGGGAACCAGACAGACAAGTCCTACCAAAAAAAAATGAAAGAGCAAACACAGTTCGGGGAAAGAGATCTTTAAGCATCCCAGGCATGAGTTACTCTGAGGACCCCAATCACTTTGTTAACACTCAGGGAAATCGAAGAATGATGTTCAGAACTTCTCACATTCCTGTCTGGCAGGCAGCCAAGCCCACCTCCCACTAATCCTGCACTATGTTCTTCACCACCACCATCATCATTGCCTTCAGCAATAAACATGATAGTCAGGTTCTTTGATAACGAGCAGACATTGAACTCAAGGCTAATACATGTTTTATAACTTTACTCTTCTCAACAATCCCATGAGTTAGGTGGTGTTATAATCCCCATTGCACAAATGAGAAAACCAAGGCAGAGGTATGTTAGCAACTTTGCCCAAAGTCACACAACTTATAAGGGAGAAGCCCAAGATAAGAACACAGACAACTAGGCTCCAGATAGCCACTCATTCTATGCAATGCACACAACAGATCAATCCCCCATGAAGCATGAGTTTCCCTATGCCTGTGTGGTGGCCCATGCTGTTTGCCAAGCCCTGGAAAACTTTCCCCATCAGGACAACTGACAAAGCCTCCCCCTGAAGCCAAGATCAAAGTACATATGTGGGACTGGGGATGCACACGAGTCCTCGGTCATCTTCCATCTGATTTAACACAAACCTCAAAAGGAATCCATGCTCTATCTCCAGTGTGTAGTCTATGAAGGAATATAATAGGTCTGAAGGCCACATTAAAAGTGAGAGAACATTCCGCCTCGAACTGGAAATGAGAAAATGCAATATGCAGCTCTTCATTTGAATTAAATTTAAATAAATAATTGCTCAGTTCATGATGCCTGGGGAACCCGTCGTACGGGTCTTCAAGTAGCTTTCAATTTTATAGCGAGAAGACATACAATCAACACAGGACTTCCACCGTCTTGCATTTAATAAGTCCTTCCTTAATGTTTCCGTGAGCATCATTTTGTTTGAAATTCAAACACCTTGGGAGGTAGGAAGGACAGCAGTCATTTTCCAAACTGGACACACAGGAGGAAACTGAGGAAAGGGAAGAGTGAGTGGATCACTAAACATGTGCTGGACATTAGGCTCCTGACGCGTGTTTCATCCGGATCCTTGCTCAGTAAGGAATCTCCCAGGGGAATGCGCCCCTACATTAGCCATATTTCTAAAGCACCTCGCACCTGGGCTTCAGATCGGAGCAGAAGAAAAGGCACCAACAGCGGCACTTCTTTGGCCCCATCCTCTGGAAGACAAACCTCAGCAACAGCGACCCTGTAACCTGCCGCCGCCCTGCAGCGCTGCCGGAAGACACTGCGCCAGTTTTTGGCAGCTCAGGCAGCTAGACTTTATCATTACTTCACATTAATGTACTTGGCAATCACACAGAAGAGCTTTTAAATCTAATGGGTCAGACAATAAAAAAGCAGAGTTACACGAGCATTTTCAAAACGATGGGGCTGCGACCCTTTTAGGTATATGCCATGCTGCCTTGTTCCAGGGACGTGCAGAGTTGTAGTGCATCACACAGATTTCCAGTCTGGTCGCTTGGGTGTGTGTAGCATGAGGTTTCTCCAAAGAGCATGTAAATCTGCACCTGTGCGGATGTGTGTTCCTGCAGGCGTGTGCAGGTCGGTGTGGATGGGTGCACATGCATGTATATTTCTCTGGCCTCCATCAGCTTTTCTGGCAAAATTGGGTTAAGACAGGCTACCTGGAGCACTGGCATTCAGGCTAAACAGGGCTGAGCTTCAGGCTGTGCACCACAGCTTCTAAGGGCTTTCATTGTGCTGTTTTCTTCTTTGAAGGTTCTGTGCGCTTACTTGTTCAGTCGTGTCTGACTCTCTGCGAAGTCATGGACTGTAACCTCCCAGGCTCCTCTGTCCATGGGGATTCTCCAGGCAAGAATACTGGAGTGGGTTGCCATGTCCTCCTCCAGGGGATCTTCCCAATTCAGGGATCGAACCCAGGTCTCCTGCATTGCAGGCAGATTCTTTGCTATCTGAGCCACCAGGTTCTAAACCTCTGATATTTTCCATTGGCAGTGGTCAAGAAGTTTCTTTCCTAGGCTAAAAATGTATTTAGATTTTAGGCAACAACATTTATAAAGTAAGTCAAGACATTTTTTTTTTAACAGTTTGAGTGTTAGAAAATTGTGTTTTTGTTGCTGCTGTTGATGATTTATTTTAAAAATTTTACTTTTTGGCTGTGCCATACAGCATGTGGACTCTTATTTCCCTGACCAGGGATGGAACCCACGCTCCCTGCATTGGAAGTGTGGAGTCTTAGCCACCAGGCCACCAGAGAAGGCCTTGCTTTTTATTTTTTATATAAAACTACATAATGCCTATCATATGAAGAACTGATGAAATACTTTCAGAAATCTCCATATTTATGGAGGCATTTTTTTCCTTGAATCACTTGCACACTCCATTTCCAGGTGATACCATCATCGGCGGCCTTCTTATCAGTGTCAATAATTCCATTTGGCAGGCAACAGCTAATTCTTTTCATGTGCTAATGATTAATCAGACAAGCCTATTTACTAATGTATCAGAATGCATTAGAAACATAAGGTAATGGCGGACAGAACATCAATTCAGATATAAATGAACTACATTTACATTGGATACCTATTGACTTATGTCACAGAATGAAGTAGAAAATGCAATTTACTTGTAAACCATTAAAATGAATGAAAATAGAATTTCAAACTCCATCTTCAAACATAACTTTATTGACTTGGCTGTGAGCCTTAAGGGAGTGTCTAACTAAGTTTAAAATATATAAATAACACACTAATTCATTTTGCCATAAAAGAGTTAGTGTCTCACCAACTAGATG